>NC_084797.1:81171367-83671367 GCF_963169125.1 Humulus lupulus | reverse complement strand
TAAGCTGGATTTCTGTTGGATTATGCTATTAGAATCATGTTAAAAGTTTTGTGATTAATGGGTTTTGAAATAGGGTGCTTTGGGGTGGTTTTGAATGAGGTTAGGATGCTAGAAATGGTGGATTTTCTGGGCACGAAGGGCTGGGCCGCAGCTTTGTTCTAGAGCTCTGCGGCCCTACGAAGCAAGGAAGCCAGGGAGGCTCGACCAAAGGGGAGCGCCGCAACGCCACAGGGCAGGGCCGCATCGCGTGTCTACCTACTGAGGGGATTGGGTTTTTTTTAGGAGCGGGCCGTGGCTAGGTGTCAAGGGCCGCAGCCCTTAGGTGCATTCTTGACCTTTTAGGGATTTTAAGTGCGGGAATCTAACCTACGGTGCTCGGGATCGATTTCACCACCGTGTTTGGTGGAATTCGATATCCCGGAAGATAGCATTGTACCCGGAAACCTTTATTTGAATATTAATGGAATCCATTACCCTGGTTGTGACTAGGTGTTAAAGTTAGGGCTCGGGAAACAGATCATTCTCGAGGGACGTCGCTCGTAGTCAGTGAACGTAGAAATTAAAGGTAAGAAAACTGCACCCGGTTGTGTAATTGTAATGGGAGTAAGGGTTCCCTAATATGTTTTCTTTGAAAGGACGGTATTACGCCATGTAAATAGTAAACCAATGGCCTAAGAGTGCCAAGGTTACACTAGCACACAGGGTGCGGCTTGACCACTAGTAGCCGAGGACAGCTTATTATGCACTGAGCTCGGTTTAAGCGAGCCGGATTCAATGGGGTAATCAGAGGGTGCGGCCAAAGTTGTCGGCCCTGAAAATCATGAAACTTTATTGTTATTAACGTATAATTGCATCCTTGATTTTGAGTAGATGATATATGATTAATATGAGCGTTAAGTGTTTGATCATGCTTAAAGGATTAATTATCTGCTATTGTTGTTTGTGATGTATGTTATGTTTTCTTGCTGGGCCTTGGCTCACGGGTGCTATGTGGTGCAGGTAAAGGCAAGGGAAAACTTGATCAGCCCTGACTTGGAGAGCTCTGAAAGCTGAATGTACATGACCAGCTGCTCAGCCTCAACGGTTGAGGGGAAGGCAAGAACAAGAGAACTAGAAATGGCTGATGGTTGTCTGTATTTTGGAGATTCTGTAAACCAACTTTTAAACACTGTTTCTTTTTGGGATCCCATGTGTAAAACTGTTTAATTATATAAAGTGTACCTTTTGAGATAAAAACCCCATTTTGGTCAATTTGAGTAAATTACCAAAAATTTTGTGTTATGTGACAAAATTTATTTTTGGTCACATTTATTTTATTTTAGCTTGGAGATATTTAAAAACTATAGGTTAAAATTATTGTTAAATTTGAAGAGTGAAATTTCTAAAGGGCCATTGAGTGCATTAGAAGTGAGTTAAAAGGGCCAAGGGAATTTTAGTCATTTTCAAAGGAGGAGAGAGGGTGTGATGGGCGGCTAGGCTATGCTAGGAAGAGTAAGAGGCTACATATTCCTAGCATAGCCTAGCTGGAAGATTTAATAAGTTTAACTCAAGTGTCTGACACCTATCCTACGAAGAGTAAGAGGCCACCTCACCCATTGGCTAACCCTCCAATCATTTCTCTTACACACCAATCATTATTTTTTTATTTCCTTCTTCTTCTCAAGAAAAGAAAAAACTCTCTTCATTTCCCTCCCAAAAACCAAGAGGTCCCTCTTCCCTCTCCATATTCTGCCATTTTTCTTTCCAAGGAGCAAGTGCTCTCAATCTCCATTGAAGGAAGGAAGAAAACTAAAGAGCACACTAGGAAAGTGTAAGTTTCGAACTTAGTACATTCTTTCCTTCTCTTTTTCTTTCAAACCTGAAACCCTAAGGGGTTTACTATGCATGTTGTGATTGTAATGGACATGCTTGACATGGATCTTGTATTCAAGGGTTCAAGAGTGGTGGTTCTAGGAGGATCTCAAAGATTTGAAGCTTGTTGATGTTTTAGTGAGAACAAAGGTAAAGATTTTAGAGTATTGGCAATTTTCTACCCATCTCCATCTTCTACCCTAACATTTCTTTTTTTTTAAAAAAAATTTGCATGTGGAACCTTAGGATTGGTTTGAGTGTATAGAACACAAGGAGGAACTTTGAAAGGCTTAGGGAACCTTATCTTCAATCTAGAACCATGAAACGTAGATTTTTGGTTGGTTCTTCAGTATTTTTGGTTATTGATACAGATCTGGTTGTATAGGTTGTATTGTTGGTTTTTGGAGTTTCTTTTATGCTTGAAGGTTAGTTTTGTTGATTTCTTGATTTGCATGCCTGCATGTGCCTAGGGTTTTTCTAGTTGTAATTAGTTTTGCTAGAATGTGTAAAAATGCATGTTGACAAGTTTTCGTGGTCTGACTTACAATAGGTCAGATCATACTCTACAACCTCTGTTTGTGGAAATAATTCGCATTTTTGCATAGTTCTAGATGAGTGCTTCAGTTTAGGCATTTGAAAATCGAAAAAAGGTATTTTCAAACTAAAGTTATGAACTTTTGGGCATCTTGATGCAATCTGGAAAATTTCTGGGCAGCATGCACTGCCAAGACTGTTTTGAATGTTGAAGGCGTTTTATTGAGCTAAAATCCATGAAATTTGGTAAACTGTTAGTTTAAATATGTATAAGGATCATAGAAAATTTTTAGAGGAAAATGAAAAATGGTTAACGTGTAATGGTTTTTTCAAAGTTTGCCCTAATAATCTGAAAACGAAATTTCTTGGCCGCAAACACTGCCCAAAGTGCCTTACATTTTTTAACGGGTCCCCCTATCCAAAAATTATGAAACTTTGAGAGAAACTAAATTAGATATTATTAAAGATCCTGGTTAAATTTTTGAAAAAACTGGGATGCAATGTAAGAGAAATAAGTTATCTGAGAAAAACTCCTCGGTAGCAGGGCCTACCCACATTTCTTTAAATGGTTTAATGGGTTTTTCCTTCTAAAATTTTTTGAAACTTGGTGAGAAATTTTTTAAGATATGTATTAAGGTCCTGGTAATATTTTAGAATAAAATATGTCACGCTTAAAGTGTAGTCATTTTTCAAGATTACCTTAAAATGGGGAAAAATAGTAATTTCAAACCTTAAAAAAAAGGTGAGTTTTGGGAAGTTAGTTCTCCTAACCTAAATTGAATTTTTGACGTGAGCTTTCACCTAATTCCCATAATTAGGATGCATAATACACGAACGAGATTTCAAAGGGTTGTGGTTAGAGAACCTAACATTTAGTATGAGCATATAAGCGGGATTTTTATCACGTTAAAATGAATAGTGAAAAAGTTAGGTTCAAAATTGGAAATGAAGTTGTTTTCAAAAATAGCTAAAGTTTTGGATATCTATCAAATCCCAAATTAGTTTAAGGTTATTGAGAATTTATTTTTACCATTTTCTAAACTCAGGGTCCAATTTCTTTTTCTTTTTGAAAATGAAGTTATAGAGATCCGAGGTTATGGATTTAAAGATGGTAAAAATGGGAGTTAGGTTTTATAAAACCGTTAATCGAAAAGAATTATCGTTAGCAGATAATTAATTGAAAAAGGTCAAAATGCGGTATTTTTGGGTAAATAATGGAACACAAAAATCTGTACATGATTAGAAAGTGGGTGGTTTTCCAAGATTAGGAGTCGTTTAAAACTTCTTTTATAAGTAACCAAAATATGCATAATACAATTTAGAAAGTCTTCTAGTGATAGAATTTTAAAATGCATAGCACAGAGAGCATGTTGCGGCAAGGACGATTTTTCTCAGGAAACCGTAAATTTATTTATAGCAGAATATGGTCTATTACACTATAAAGTGTATAAGAGAAATGTCTGTATAGTGTAACGCCCTACTTCTTTAGAGCCATTACTAAGTGAGTTTTTAAGACAAAACAGTGTGCAATGGACTCGCTAACCGAGGTTTGGAAACAAAAGTGTGACTAATTAAAAGTTAAGGCTGTAATCTTTGAAAATGCGTCGTTTCATCAAAAATTCTATTATTAAACATTTGGGATCCCAAAATAAGGTTTGAAAACTAATTACATCTTGAAATAAGGTTACAGTTGCGAAATCATAAAATCATAGGTTATTACAGCCATTTTCGAATAAACCCCCAACCAAAGCAGTCGGGCAGGCCAAACATGTACACGTCGCTTCACGCTCTCCGTACTCATGGTTGGTTGACTCAGTCATTGTCCTTACCTGCAACACAGAGCACCCGTGAGCCGAAGCCCAGCAAGAAAACTCATGCAGAACATAACATATGCAATGTATACAGTTTATCATAACAGATAATCCACAAATAAACAAGTCAATCATTAGACTAAGCAAACACGGCCATGCTGCCCCAGAAACCTTACCAAAGCCCTGGGGTATCGGTTCTCACCGCGAGGATAACTCATGTATCCCTTGGGTCCCATCCTGACTATAGCATCCCATGTGCTAGGTGTTACTTTCGGCCCCGCTGCCGTACCCGGCCTACGCCGTTCTCGGCCCTTGCCGTTCAATTTACTATAATCACACATATAGCATAACACAACAACATTCCAATAAATATTAATTCATTTAAGTCTACACCCTAACATGTAATGCAATATAGGGCCATGCCCGGCAATCATCTCATCATGCAACATGCAATATAGGGCCATGCCCGGCAATCACACTATGGGCCCACGCCCTATCCTACGGGTGTTATAGTTTTCTTATCTGTACTCCGAGCCTCCTGATGCACTAAAGCCGCGAGCACGGTCCTCAAGCACGAGCCTCTCCAATAGCCTAGTCACAACACACATAAAACACTTTTTAATACTAACCAACCCAAAACCATTTCCCGGGACCAATCCCGCACTCTCGGCACCTCTAATTCCCTAAATCAATACACCGGAACCATCCCCCGAGTCCCCGGGCAAAAGCCCTAAAAACCAGAATTTTGAGTGTCAAAATTGGCCTAGGGCCGCGGCACTCCCTTCAAGGGCCGCGGCGCCCAGCGACTTGGCCTCCTCCTGATGCAACCTCGCGCTGCGGTGCCCAAGAACAGGGCCGCGGCGCTCATACGCGAACCCAGAAAATCTGGGTTCTCTCTTGCGTTATCTCCGAGCTAAAACCTTCCAAATCACACCAAACCAATACCCAAACCCCAAAATCAATTTCAAACATCAAATAGACCATATAACAACCCATAACTCAAGATTCAAGCTCAAAACATCAATATACTCAAGATTCACACCCATTGATCTTAAAATTCAGCAACTATCCCAAAACTCAACAAAGCTTAGCTTAGGCATTTAAATTCCTCAAATCATAACAAAACCCAAACTTAAATATGTATAAAACACTTACCTCAAATGGAGAATCCACCCTAAAAGCTCCCTTGATCTTCCTCCCAAGCTCCCACTTCAGCCCTTCACCCTTCTTCTTCTTTTCTTTTCACTTGCCCTAGCTCTTCTTTCTCCTCCTCTTTCTTCTCTTCAATTTCTATCAATGCCACAAGTGACCCCAAATGCCCAAACCGTACCCCCTTAGATCACAGCTGAAGTTTTCATAATCCCTTGCCAAAAGACCAAATTACCCCTTCCTATTAATCTTTCCTAACTAAACCTTCAAGGGCACTTAAGTCATTACTCTTCTATTTCATTTCTACCATTTTCTTTCTAAAACTTGTTACTCCCAGCAGTAACTAATGGTTACCTAGGTTACTAAATCTCCAATAACCATTACCCGCTAAATCTCAACTTAACCATAAAATTCCCGAGGTACCCCTAGGCTCCTCCCGAGCCGGGTACAAAATCCCGTTGTGACATCTAAGTTAACTAGCTCTCTAGGACCGTCTCGGCACGTGCATCACAATAATAAAACCACACACACGTGGTACAATTCACGGAATACAATTATCACATACCAACACAGTTATGCCCAACATGGCCAAAATTACATTTACGCCCTTCTAACACGATCCGGGCCTACTTGCATACTAGTGTACATAGTCATGCATCTCAGATAAACAAATAGTCAAATAACATGCTTTAAATCGTAACCATGCATTTAATCTCATCAAATCACACATAAATCCTATTGTGCCCTCCTGGCACGCTAATCAAGGTCCTTAAGCCTTATTAGCGATTTTGGGTCGTTACATATAGTGTCTCTAAGAAAACTTTATTGAATGTAGCTATTGTGGAATATTAAGTCTAAGAATATGCCAAATTTTAATCCGAGTCACTGTGTGGTTTCACTGCAATGTTATCTAAGCGTGAAGGCTTTCTTCTGGATAGAGGGTTTCCACAAGCAAGCGCCATGGAATCCGTAAGAAAACTTATGATATGTTTGGCTACGACACGCTAATGACTAGTTTAGATAACTAAGTTATAAGCTAATAATTTGAACTAGTCTTAGAAGTTTCACTCAAGACCGTGTTCCTAGAGGGTTCACATACTCATGGCTAAGGTAAGCAGTACGGCTCACTACCACGATGACTATGAACTCTGGCTAGCCACCGGTGAACTAAGTGAGAAATCGGTTCACCACGAATGACTATGTGACTAAGGTCGGTTGGCCACCACAATATGTAAGAAGTCTCACTTGACACTAGTGACATAATAGTCCGATTAAACTCTGGGACACATAAGTTAGTTGATTCCGAGTCCAGCTAGCTATCGTGACAACTATGAACTTCGACTAGCCACCGAGGAACTAAGTGAGAAAATTGTTCGCTACTGATGACTATGTGACTAAGTTCGGTTGGCCACCACAATATGTAAGAAGTTTTTCTTAACACCCATGACATAAGAGTTTGGTTAAACTCTGGGACACATAAGTTGATTCTGAGTCCGGCTAGCTACCATGACTACTATGAACTACAGCTAGCCACCAGGGAACTAATTGAGAAACTAGTTCACCATTGATGACTATGTGACTAAGGTCGATTTACCACCGCATTATGTAAGAAGTCTGGCTTAACACCCATGACATAAGAGTTCAGTTAAACTCCAGAATCAAATCTCTATGATTATGAAAGTATGCTGAATTCTTTTAGGAGTCTGGGTAACCTATGTAACTAGTTTACACCCATCAATGCTATGGTAAGATATGTTAAGATATTCTACGATATGTTAAGCTATGTTAAGTTATGTTGAATGTTCATCCAAAACCCTAAGTAAGTATGTATGTTATGATACGAATTAAAAAGTAAGTATGTATGTTATGATATGACTGAGTAAGTAAGTATGTACGTTACTAGTTAAGACTGTATGTATTGTAATGCCCTACTTCCTTAGAGCCGTTACTAAGTGAGTTTAAAACGTGCATTTAACTCGCTAATCGAGGTTTTAGGTCAAAACTGTAATTAAATCATAAACAGAGTTATAAAATTTGAAAATAATTCTATTTACTGAAAATCATAAAGTGTTTGATATTTGGGATCCCAAAATACTGTTTAGAAATATTTACAACATATAAGTACAAACAAAGTCGACTAGACGAAAAAATCTAGGTTTTAATACAATCATCTCTCAAAACAACTGGCTGTGGCAGCTAGGTAGGCCAAACATGTACGCGCCACTTCACGCTCTCCGTAATCATTTTTGGTCAACTTTCCCCTTGCCCTTACATGCACCACAGAGCACCCGTGAGTCGAAGCCCAGCAAGAAAACCCTTACAAGCAGAAAACATATGCATAACAAACACTTAGCATATAAACAGGAATTCAATAGGCTAAACAAATATGACCATCCCGTCCCGGGCGCTTTACCAGGCCCTGGGTTCGCGGTCCACACCGTGAGGATATCCCAGGTATCCTTTAGGGTCTCACCCTGGCAACTCGCACTCCACGTGCTCAACGCTGCTCCTAGCCCCTTGCCGCACTCGGCCTTGCAAGCCACGTGCCTAACGCCGTTCCCAGCCCCTGCCGACCTCGGCCTGCGCCGTTCCCGGCTCTAGCCGAACATTTACATGTTCGCCTTCACAGCATAATAAAGCATATACTGAGCATGAACAAATTCAATCAAAGGGCTACGCCCTGCAATACAAACATATTGGGCTTTGCCCTGCATACAAGCTCAATGGGAACAGTGGTTTTCTTACCAGCGTCCCAAGCTTTCCAAGCACCGATATCCCGAGCATAGTCCCCTAACCTGAGCCTCGTCGAAACCCTAATCACAACGCATTAACAATATTCATCCATCAAGTTCTAATCCATTACATAACTTTGAGTCACAATTCTAATCTCCGGGACCTTGAATCCTATCAATTCAGTGATAAAATCCATCCCGAGCCTTAGCAATTAGGTTCCCATGTCAAAACACTCAACTCACCCTGAACTTTGAACTAGGGCCGCGACCCAACCCCACTAGCGTCACAGCTAGCCTCCAAACAGGGGCTAAAACCTCACTGAAACACGCGCAGGCCGCAGCGAGCTTGGCCAAGCGCCGCGGGGCACCTCGAGCACCATGGCCTCCCAAGGCCTCGCATGCACACGGGTCACGGAATGCCCCTCCTAGGGCCACGACCCTCGCCTCCAAACCTAGAAAACACCATATTTCGAGCTTTTCCCTTCGAGCCAAACCCCACATATCTCAACCAAAATCACCCGCAACCTCATAATTAAGCCCAGAATTCAGTCTCATGCAACCTAAATATACCGATAAACTCAAGAACCAATTCCCACACCCATCAAGCAGTCAAAACCAGTCCTAGAATCCAAACCATGCATGTCTAAGTCCTAACACCCAATATCAACAAAAATTCAGTTGCAACAACATAACCCAACATATTAGAAAGCTGACCTTATACAAAATTGAATCCCCAGCTCAATTCCCTAAGCTCCAAGCCCTAGTTTTCTGGTTAATGTCTCCCAAGCTCAGCTCCTATTCTTTAGTTCTTGACTGGTTTTCCTCCAATATATTACTAAGCCTTCAAGTGAAGAACACTTAACAGGGCAAGGGGGAGGAAGTGGGTCGGTTTGGTTAAAGTCTGGGGGTTTCCACTATTTTGTTTTATTTAACATAAATCAATGTGGTTACCTCAAGGCTCGGAGTACCTAAAACGTCCCCGAGGGAAATGAAGTTGTCTTCAAAAATAACTAATGTTTTGGAAATCTAACCAATCCCAAATTAGTTTAAGGTTATTGCGAATTTTTTTTACAATATTCTAAACTCGGGGTCTAATTGCCCTTTGTTTTAAAAAATGACGTAATAAAGATCCTATGTTATGGATTTAAAGATGGTAAAAATGGGAGTTAGGTTTTATAAAATTGTAAATTGAAAAGTATTACCGTTAACAGATAATAAATTGAAAAGGGTCGAAACGTGGTATTTTTGGGTAAAGAATGGGAAACGGTAATTTCCGTACTTTAGTATAAGGAGGGTGATTTTCTAAGATTAAGAGTCGTTCAAACAAGCAGTGTTACTTATAAAAGATGTTTTAAATGACTCTTAATCTTAGAAAACCACCCACTTTTTACTCAAGTACGCAGTTTACCATTTTCCATTTTAACCCAAAAATAATGCATTTTGACCTTTTGCAAATTATTATTTGTTAACGATAATACTTTTCGATTTACGGTTTTATAAAACCTAACTCCCATTTTCACCATCTTTAAATCCATAACCTAGGATCTCTATTACGTCATTTTCGAAAATTAAGGGCAACTAGACCCCAACTTTAGAAAATGGTAAAAATGAATTATCAATAACCTTAAACTAATTTGGAATTTTTTAGATATCCAAAACCTTAGTAATTTTTTAAAACAACTTCATTTCCAATTCTGCACTTAACATTTTCACTATTCATTTTAATGTGATAAAAATCTCGCTTTTAAGCTCATATTCAATGTTAGGTTCACTAACCACAACCCTTTAAAATCTAGTTCATGTAATATGCCTCCTAATGACGGGAACTTGGCGAAATCTCATGTCAAAAATTGAATTTAGGTTAGGAAAATGAACCTCCCAAAACTCATTTTTTTTGTTAAGGTTTGAAATTACTATTTTTCCCTCTTTTTAGGTAAGTTAGAAAAATTACTTCTCTTAAACCGTGACATATTTTAATCTAAAATTTAACTAGGTCCCTAATACCTATCTTAAAAATATTCTCACCATGTTTCAAAATTTTTGGGAAGGCAAAACCCATTAAACCATTTAAAGAAATCTGGGTAGTGCCTGCTGCCTAGGAGTTTTTCTCAGATTTTTAGGGTCATTAGAAAACTTATTTCTCTTACATCACAACCCAGTTTATTCTAAAATTTTACCAGGATATTTAGCCGTATCTAGTTTAAGGTATCTAAACTTCATAATTTTTAGGATAGGGGAACCCATTCAAAATATAAGACAAACTGGACGGTGTTTGCTACCCATAAATTATGTTTTCAAAATATTAGTGCAAATTGTGAAAAAACCATTACACTTTACCATTTTGCGTTTTCCTCTAAAAATTTATGTGATCCTTATACATAATTAAACTAATAGTTTACCAAATTTCCTGGCTTTTGGCTCAGTGAACGTGTTCAATATTCAAAACAATCTGGGCAGTGCATGCTGCCCTGAAAATCTCTAGATTGCATCAAGATGCCAAAAAGTCCATAACTTCTGTTTGAAAACACCTTTTTTTTTTATTTTCAAAAACCTAAAATAAAGTAATCATCTAGAACTATGAAAACGTACAAATTACTTCCACAAATAGAGGTATTAGGGTATGATATGACCCGTTGGAAGTCAGACCACGAAAACTTGGCAGCATGCATTTTTACACATTCTAGCAAAACTAAACACAACTAGCATACCCTAGTCACATGCATCCATCAAAATCAACAAATCAACCATGCTAACCTTCAAGCAGAAAATAAAATCCAAAAGCCAACAAAACAACCTATATGACCAGATCTATATCAATAGTAGAAAATACTCAAGAACCAACCAAAAATCTACATTTGATTGTTATAGAATGGAGATAAGGTTCCCTTAGCCTTTCAAACTTTCTTCTTGTGTTCTATACACTCAAACTGAGCCCCAAGGTTTCACATGCAGATTTTTTTTTTAAAAGAAAAAGAAATGTTAGGGTAGAAGATGGAGATGAGTGGAAAATTTTCAAAACTCTAAAATATTTACCTTTGTTCTCACTAAACCATAAACAACCTTCATATCTTTGAGATCTTCCTAGATACCACCACTCTTGATCCCTAGAACACAAGATCCATGCCATGCATGACCAGTTGAATCACATGCATGCATAGTAAAACAACTTAGGCTTTTAGATTTGAAAGAAAAAGAGAAGGAAAGAATGTACTAGGTTCGAAACTTACACTTGCCTAGGGCGCTCTTGAGTTTTCTTCCTTCCTTCAATGGAGATTGAGAGCTCTTACTTCTTGGAGAAAGAAATGGCAGAAAATGGAGAGGAAAGAGGGACCTCTTGGTTTTGGGGAGAGAAATGAAGAGAGTTTCTCTTTTTTTTTTCTTGCGAAAAAGAAGGAAATAAAAAAAAATAATGATTGGTTTGTAAGAGAAATGATTGGAGGGTTAGCCAATGGGTGGGGTAGCCTCTTACTCTTAGGAGGATAGGTGTCATAGACACTTAAGTATGCTAGGGCATAACCTACCTGCCCATCACACCTTCTCTCCTCCTTTGGAAGTGACTAAAATTTTCTTGCCCATTTTAACTAACTTCTAATGCACTCATTGGCCCTTTGGTAATTTCACTCTCCAAATTTAACCAAATTTTTACCCTGTAGTTTTTAAATATATCCAAGCTAAAATAAAATAAATGTGACCAAAAATAAATTTTGTCACATAACACATAATTTTTGTTATTTACTTATATTGATCAAAATGTCCTTAACAGATCTGGAAAGAATATCCATTCTTAAACCCAGTAGATTGGAATTAAATCATCAATAAACTTTTCTAAAACTTATTAGCTTGACTATAAAGTCCTTGTGCTAAAAAATATTAATATTTTTACGCCATAGTATTTCCTATTTAATTAATCTATTTTTTTTATTCGATTAGGGTTTTTGACCTGGTCCACGACCAAAGGGCTCGGTTTCTAAAAAAAAACTGCACTTATCACAACATGGCTAGCATTCAAACATCACTACTTCTTGTAAAATAATTCCTCTGATATAATACATAATACAGGGAATTAAAATACCCAAACTAGGGTTTACCCGGTGCCCTAAACGCGGGGCGTTACAATACCTACAATTTATACAAGTTTCGACCTCGAATCATAGAACAACTGTGGGTATAACTCTCTCATCCGGTCTTTGGGTTCCCATGTTGCTTCTTCTACCCCATTGTTACACCACTGAACCTTTACCAAAGGTATTGTTTTTTTTCCTTAACACCTTGTCTTTCTGATCCAGAGTCACGATCGATTTTTTCCTCATAGATTAGCTGAGGATCTATGCTATGTTCATCAAAACTTAGCAAATGAGTGGGGTCATTCATGTATTTCCGTAATGTTGACACATGGAATACATCGTGAACTTTAGAGAAAAAGGCAGAAGGGCTAGTCGGTAAGTAGTCTTTCCAATGCATTCTAGAACCTCAAATGACCCTATGTACTTAGGGCTCAACTTTCCCTTTTTCCCGAACCTCATAACTCTTCTTGGTGGAGCTTTTTTTTACAGTGTCTTGTCCCCAAAATCAAATTATAATGGTCTCCAATGATGATCAATATATTTTTGTTGTCGATTTATAGAGGTCTGCAACCTTTGACGGATTGACCTAATGTCTTCTGTAGGTTGGTCTACCTTTTCTGATCCCAAGAATTTCCTCTGACCGGTCTCATGCCTGTGGATTGGTGATCAACACTTTCTTATGTATAATGCCTCATACGGAGCCATTTTTATCGAGTCATGATAGCTATTATTGTAGGCGAACTCAATTAATGAAAGTTTTACACTCCACAAACCTTGAAATCTAGCATGCAAGCTCTTAACATATCTTCCAAGGTCTTAACTATTTGTTGGCTCTGGCCATCCGTCTATGTATGGAAGTCAGTACTACACTTTAGTTTAGTTCCCAATCCCATCATAATCAGAAACTATAGAGATTGGAACCCCATGTAATTGCACTATCTCATAAATGTACAAGTCTGCCAACTTATCTTCCCCATCTGTTGTCTTAACCGGTAAGAATTGAGTAGGTTTTTCCAATCTATCCACGATAACCCAGATAGAATCGTGTCCCTTCGGATTGTGTGGTAACCCAGTAACAAAGTTCATGGTGACCATTTCTCATTTTAACTCAGGGGTCACTAGCTACTACAATAACCCTGTGGGTTGCTGATGTTCCGCCTTTTTTTGTTGAGACATCAAACAATGTGCCATGTATTCCGCTACATCTCTCTTCATTCCTACCCACCAAAAGAATATTTTGAGATCCTGATACATGTTAGTAGTTCCCGGATGCATAGCATAAGGAGTATTGTGAGCCTTGTAAAATATTTACAATCTCTTCATCATCGGGCATGCATACTCTGCCCTTGAAACCCAACATTCCTTCCTTCGAGATGTGAATCCCTTGTCGCATGTCTTTCATACTACAAGTCATTGGATCCATAGATCTACGAGTTATCCCCTTTGGATCGCTTCCATGATCATGGGTTGCACGGATAACTTTGCGAATCTTCAAAAAACTATGTTCAAATCCAATTTTGATATATCGGGTTGTAGTTCTTGGGGTATTTCTTTCAACAAAATTACATAAGCCATTGGCTGCCGGCTCAACACATCATCTACTTTATTAGACTTGCCTGGGTGGTACAATATATCGTAATCGTAATCATTGAACAATTCTAGCAAACCTTCGTTGTCTCATGTTTAACTCTTCCTGGGTGAAGAAATATTTTGAACTCTTGTGATTCATGTATATGTTGCAATGAATCCCATAGAGATAGCGTCTCTAGATCTTCATTGCGAATACTACCATTGCTAACTCCAAGTCGTGAGTTGGATAGTTTTTCACGAAATTTTTCAGTTGTCAGGAGGCATATGCGATCACCTTCCCGTGTTGCATCAATACTACTCCGAGTCCCTATCTTGATGTATCACTATAAATGGCATAACCCTTTGTGAATTGTGGGGATATTGAGCACTGAAGCAGTTGTTAATCTGGTTTTTAACTCTTGAAACTCTATTCGCACTTGTGTGTCCGGATATAATGTTGATCTTTGAGAATACCGATGCTCCTTGCAGTTGATCGAATAGGTCATCAAGTCGGGGGTATGGGTATGGGTATTGGTTCTCGATTGTCACTTTGTTGAGTTCACAGTAGTATATACACATTCTCATGGTACCGTCTTTCTTTTTCACGAATAGTACTGGGGCTCCCCAAGGAGAATGACTTGGTCGGATAAATCCTTTATCCAGGTATTTTTGTAATTGCATTTGTAGTTCTTTAAGCTCTGTCGGTGCCATTCGGTATGGTGCCTTTGAAATAGGTGTGGTGCCTGGAATTAATTCGATCTCAAACTCGACTTCTCGGTCTGGGGTTATCATTGGAAGATCCTCATGAAACACTTTCAGGAATTTGCACACCACTGCTACCATAGTTGGTATTAGAGCACTGGGCTAAACTAGTTCTGCAGACAAACTCACATGTAAATTCTGCAAGATAGACTAACACTCACTATAAGTACTGTCTTTTCATATTTGTTTCCTTTACTTTCTTTTATTTTACCTCAATCCTATAAATTGTAGGTTATGGCTGATATACTTGATATAGATGACATTGTGATAGATCCTACCTGTGATCCCTACACCTAGGGTTGATTATTATAGGTAATTTTACAACGAGAATCCTCGACACTTTGAGTACGATCAGCGACATCAGCGTGCCGTTTGGCGAGTAGTACATGACCGAGGTTTTCGATAGGGCCAATACACCCAAGTGACAGAGAGCCCAGTTTCCTAGTACTTTTCTGAGAGCTGCGGCCCAGGTGTGGTTCCACCATCAACGTTGGCTGATGGTTTGCATTATGTGGGATAACTTCTGTATGGAGCTCGAGCTTGCATTTGGGCCATGGATTGACGTGTCTCCATGGTTGATGGCGTATCTAGAGGTTAGATGGTAGAGCCCGAGGAGGATTCTGAGCAGTCGAACGAGGATTCCGATATAGAGTTGGATATGCTAATAGATAGGGTAGATTAGGTTTTTTTGTGAAAGTCTTGTTGATACTTTTGTAAAGACTTTACAAACCTACTAATTTTTAGAACTTTTTGATAGTGGTAGCAGGCGTATGTAGAAACCCCACAAGTAGTTAGGGTTTTCTTTTGTATTAATCTTTATGCTAACCAAAATTTTATGGCATGATCTGTCATGATCATTTTTAATTGCTAGGTTATCACCTTGACTGTTATGACTACCTACTTTCTATTAAGGCCCTGGTAAAATTTTAGATTAAAATATATCACGGTTTAAGAGTAGTAAATTTTCTAAGTTACCTAAAAATGGGGGAAATAGTAATTTCAAACCTTAACCAAAAAAAAATGTGTTTTGGGAGGTTAGTTCTTCTAACCTAAATTGAATTTTTGACGTGAGCTTTCGACTACTTCAAGTCATTAGGACGCACAATACGTGAACGAAATTTTAAAGGGTTGTGGTTAGAAATCCTAACATTTAATATGAGCTTAAAAGAAGGATTTTTATCATGTTAAAATGAATAGTTATAAAGTTATGTTCAGAATAGGAAATGAAGTTGTTTTAAAAAATTGCTAAAGTTTTGGATATACAAATCCCAAATCAGTTTAAGGTTATTGAGAATTCATTTCTACCATTTTCTAAATTTGGGGTCCAATTGCCCTTTCTTTTCGAAAATGACATAATAGAGATCCTAGGTTATGGAGTTAAAGATGGTAAGAATGGGAGTTAGGTTTTATAAAACCATATATCGAAAATTATTATCGATAACAGATAATAAATTGATAATGCTCGAAAAGCGGTATTTTTGGGTAATGAATGGAAAATGGTAAACTCTGTACTTAAGTAGAAAGTGGGTGGTTTTCTAAGATTAAGAGTCATTTAAAAATTCTTTTGTAAGTAACAAAAATACACGTAATACAATTGAGAGAGTCTTGTAGAGCTAGAATATTAAAATGCACAACACGGAGAGCATGTTGAGCTAAGGGCAATTTTTCTCAGGAAACCATAAATTTATTTAAAGCAAAATTTGTTCTTATACACTATAAAGCGTATAAGAGAATTGTATGTATAGAGTCTCTATGATAACTTTATTGAATGTAGCTATCATGGAATATTAACTATAAGAATATGCCATAGTTTAATCTGAGTCACTGTGTGGTATCACTATAGTGTTATCTAAGCGTGAAGGCTCGCTTCTGGATGGAAGGTTTCCACAAGCAAGCGTTAAGGAATCTGGGTAAGACAACTTATGATATGTTAGCTACAACACGTTAATGAATAGTTTAGATAACTAAGTTATAAGCTAATAATTTGAACTAGTCTTAGAAGGTTTACTCAAGACAGTGGTCCTACAGGGTTCGCATACTCATGACTATGGTAAGCAGTTCGGCTAGCTATCGCGATCACTATGAACTCTGGCTAACCACTGGGGAACTATGTGAGAAACCGGTTGGCCATCAAGGTCTATGTGACTAAGGTCGGTTGGCCACCACAATATGTAAGAAGTTTGGCTTAACACCCGTGACATAAGACTCTGGTTAAACTCTGGTACATATGAGTAAGTTGATTCTGAGACTGGCGAGCTATCATGAGAAGTATGAACTCTGGCTAGCCATCGGGGAACTAAGTGAGAAACTGGTTCGCCACAGATGACTATGTGTCTAAGGTCGGTTGGCCACTGCAATATGTAAGAAGTTCGGCTTAACACCCATGACATAAGAGTCTGGAATCAAATATCTATGAATAAGAAAGTATGTTGAATTCTTCTAGGAGTTTGGGTAACCGGTGTAACTAGTTTACACCCGTCGACGCTTAAGTTGTACAAAGAAATGTTAAGCTATGTTAATTTATGTTAAGCTATGCTAAGTTATGTTGGAGGTTCCTCCAGAACCCTAAGTATGTATGTAGGTTAAGATATGAATGATTAAGTATGTATGTACGTTAAGATATGAATGACTAAGTAAGTATGTGTGTTAAAATATGAATGACTATTTATGTATGTATGTTAAGATGACTTAGTAAGTATGCATGTTAAGATATGAAGAATAAGTAAGTATCTATGTTAAGATATGACTGAGTAAGTAAGTATGTATGTTACTAGTTAAGACTGTATATATACTCTGGGATTTTATGCGTGCTAGTGTACTTTCAGGATATAAATTTTGGTTATAAAGCATAACCATAAGTTTGCCAAGATGTTGGCACGTGCTTAAGTTGCATGTTAGGGTTCAATTTCATCAAATCGTATTCTTGGTTGATTATCTGCCTAGTTACAGTTAGTTAAATTCTTGCTTCATTTAAGTGGATATGTTTGTTAAGTTGTTCTTACTAAGTGTTTCACTTACCTAGTAGTTTCGTGTTGTAGGTAAGATCAAAGCAATGTGGACCAGTCAATGCTGGAGTTTATCTGTGAAGATGTACATGTAGACCGACCTTTTGGGAATTTATTTTTTGGGGACTAGAATCCATATGATAACTAAGAAATTATTTTAGGCTTGTTGATCGTTTTAAAATTATGACATTATAATTTTCTTTTAAGTATGTGCATACTTTCGAACTCTTGCATGCTTTGAAAAGTTTTTTTAAATGGATTTTTTGTTTCCTTATTGTAGAAAATTGTTATGTTTTTTCGCAAATTATGTTTAGACATTTTACAGGATATTACAGTTTGTATCAGAGCTCGAGTTAAGCCGATTCAGTTAACAAAACCACATGTACATTCTGTAAGATACACCGGCACTCACTGTAAGTACTGCCTTTTCATATATGTTTCCTTTGCTTTCTTTTGTTTTCCTCAATTCTATAAATTGTAGGTGCGATGGAAAAATTTTAAGAGGTAGTTAATCTGGTCCTATAGGACCCAAACTTCGGGTATCCTCTCGCAGAGACTCCGTTTTCACTAGGCCTTCCATACTGCATTCCTGCATGTGTTCATTGGGGAACATTACTCTATGTCTGAAGTAAGGGAATGGACGTACACAATCAATATAATCCTTTGGGATATGGAGAATCAACCTGCCTACCAGGTGAGGCTAGCTAGCCTATACCTGAGAGACGAGGCATTTTGATGGTTCTAGTATCGCTATGAGGACCTAACCACCATCTCCTGGCCAGCTTTCCGGGCATCTATCGAGCTCACATTAGGACCGCTCTTCCGTATGTCTCGATGGCAGGAGGTATACTGAGACGAGCAGATGGCAGCAGCAGCTCCTGCACCAGACGCTGCACCAAATGAGCCACCCCAGCCTGCGGAGGCATCTACAGCAGATGGCGAGGTGGTGTAGGAGATGGCCGAGCCAGTAGTGGACCTACAGGGTGACGATGAGGGCAATCCAGAGGGGGATCCCAAGTAGCCAGACGAGTATATGGACCTAAAGTTGGATATGCTGATGAATAACCTAGATTAGGTTATGCTATGAAATTCTTGTTGATACTTTTTTGGTAAAGACTTGGGAAACCAACTAGGTTGTAGGACTTTTGTATAATTATAGTAGGCGTATGCAGACATCCGACGTGTAGCTAGGGTTCTCTTTTGTACTTATTGTTTTGCTAACTAAAATTTTTTGGTATGTTCTATCATGATCATTTTGTATGGCTAGGATATCGCCTTGAATGTTATGACTACATGTTTCGAGTTAAATCTTTATTATTTTCTTTCCTTTTTCCTTGTGCGTGGGAAACTTGTATGCTCAATAATGATAGGTTAATATTCTTCCCAACTATACAGTGCGGTATAGAGACTCGCAAAGGTTCCTAACACTTAAGTTAGGGGAGGTTGAGTTGTTAATCGACTAGACCTAGCTGAGAGAGCGGTCGTTGACCAAGAGGCAGGTCATGGCCGATGCAGAGGTAGGGGTCGAGGCCGAGGGAGAGGCCTTGGAAAAAGAGCACATCCAACACCAAATCTGGCAACTCAGATAGAGGATCCGAGAAGGACAATGCATGAGCAGAATGCGGCGAACGCTAAGATGTTCGAGGCATTGATGCAAAGATTTTTGAAAGTGCAACACAACCCCGCACCCCCAACACCTTGGGAAGATGTTTCTAAACAATAGGAATTCCTGGTGCAAGAACACCCACTCGTGGAAGCAAACCCACCAGATGATGCATCTAGAATAGAACAATCAAAAGTGATCTAAGAAAGGTCAGCGTGCGTGTGTGAGAGAATATTTGACATTGTGGCGGCTACTGAAAGGGAAAAATAATATGTGCAGTGTATATGTTAAGGAAGGATGCCTGCATCTGGTGGGATATTGCTAGGAAAGGAGGTGACGTGGCACGAATGGAATGGGAAAAAATTATGGTCTTGTTCAATGATAAGTACTACAACCATACAGTGACAGAGTGAAAGGTGGTTGAGTTTGCCAACCTAGTCAAAGGGTCATCAAGCGGACAGGAGTACGTTCGCAAGTTTGACCAACTCTTAAGATTTGCTCTAGATCTGGTACACACCATAGCCAACCGAGTTCGCAAATTCCTGAAGGGGTTAGAGCTGTACCAGTCTGGGTAGTTGGGGTTTTATGCCCTAATTAAAACTCAATCTCATTGTAATCTCATTTATTATCAATAAAAGAATATAAATATTACTTATAGAGGATTCTATTAATTTAAGAGTGCAATTCTGAGTCTTTAGTGGAGTCACGAGGAATTAATAAGTTAATAAATTTATGATAACTTATAGGAGATTGATTTCATAGGCCCATGGTCCCCACTGTACCTTGGATTTAAACATCTAGATAGTTTCAATTAATTGATTTAATTATCAATTAGAATATCAAAGTTGACCAAGTCAATTTTAAATAATTTCAAAGAGTTATTTAATTTAGAGAAGAAAAGAGAAATTAGGGCAGATTTATTAATTAAGATAAATTTGTATCTAAATTAATAAATAAGTTTAAATCAAGGTTCAAATTATAAATAATTAATTTGATAAAGGATTTAAATAATTAATTAAATCAATAAAAAATAGTATAGACCTTGATTTTAAGTCCAACGAGCTTATAATCAAGAGGGAAATTTTACGGGCCTAAAGCCCATGATAATTTCGACCTAGGGTTAATTATTGGTTATTATTTAATTGATTTTTTAATTAAATAAGTTACCTAATTGAGCCTATAAAATGAATTCTAAGTGCGAGTTGAAATCATAAGTTTTTTAGAAGATCAAAAGATCTATTCTTGATGCTCTCGATTTTAGATTCTCTCTACAGCATAAGTCCTTTTCTAAGACTCAATTTTTCTCTTCTATTCTTCTTCTTATTGTATCTATCTCATGTGTTGAGAACTGTCCACTCTAGTCTAGGTGATTCTACGGATACTTTGGAAAGCTGTGAAGAAAATTATAGATTGGTTCAGTTTCTTGGTGATACCCTATAACATAAAGGATACAAGGGTTAGAGAAAGTGAAGGAAGGACTCAATCATTCTGCTGCGTATAATGTAAGTGTTTATCATTATTTTTCTTTGAATTCAATTTTAGAAACATGTTCTAGGTTTTCTTATATTAATTTGTTTAGTATAAGATTTACATGAATATAAACAAGATCCTGTATAAGTTTTCTCAACAATTGGCCTCATAGCCATTGGTAATCTTTATTTTTATGCATGAACATGTTAAAAATTGAATTATTTGATGTGTTTTAGAAAGGGGCACCCCTACCTAAAAGCTAGCGCGCAACTTTCCACCATTGTTGCTTGCTGTTTGCAGGAAATTTTAGAGTTCTTGGAGCACAAATATGATGTGGAAAACCTCCTTGTCTCCATTCAGATTGATTCGCTTCTTCCTTCGCGCAAGCACTTGGTTCGTCCCTTGTTGTGTTGCATTTCTTTTTTCTATCCATAGGCCAGCTTCGTGCAGAAAGATGTTTGCCAGGGGAGAATTGCGCTCTTGAGGTATGCCCTTCCGGTGGGTTGTTCTCTTATTTGTCTTTTCCATCCAGTGCCCGCAATGCGTTAGAAAATCTGCATCTTCGATCTCTTTTCGCAATGCAATAAAGAAACGGTTTCTCTCGAATAGGATGGATCTCATGTTTTTATGAAGCATATTGAATTTTACATGATTATTAGCAGTTTTAGGTCATTTTGTTGTGTTTTCGATGCCATTAATTTTTATAAATGCTTTTTTTGTGTAATACATGATAAAAATTAATTAAAAAATGATTTTGGTATGACCAAAATTGCACAAAAATAAAATTTCACAAATTTTTTTGCCTAGGTGCCCACCCGCGCGCGCATCACCCCCTTGTGCATGTCTCCTTTGCCTTAGCCACGGTGAACAGTACCCGATACGGGTACTGTTCATCCATTTTTTTTATTATTTCAAAAAAATAAAGAAAATAAAATATGAAATTGATTTTTTCTAACTGTTGACGGTAAGAACTTGTCAACGATTTAAGGTTAGAAAAATCAGATTATTATACTAAGGATAGCTAAGAAACAGATGGAAAGAACTTGAATCAACAGAAAAATCCGAACTACAATGGAACAAAGATCATATATTTCTTAAACGTCTCCTCATACAATCAGTTTTCCAACCCCTTAGCCTGAGGGGTCAGACCCTATTTATAGGTGGGCTCTATTGGCCCCCAGATACAAGTAGGTCCGAGGGAGTCATGTCATAAGCAGGTGCATGGTCAGGGTAGTGGCTTGGGACATAGTGGTGTCTACCCTGACATTATCAGAGTAGTGGTGCAGGACATCGTACTGTCGGCACTGTCACATGGCCAGGGGCACCCAGGTGGTGTCTCCACTCTCCGTACAAATTCATACTGCCACCACTCACCAGATGTGGATGCCAGGGCCATGCCCCTATCCTCGTCATGGTCGTATATCCCCTATCAGTACACGTACCTGGTACCCTATGATCACATGGCACTTCTACATAGTATTTCCAAGTGTTCCTCGTACGCATATTGAGGAGGCTCCACACTTTACATGTCAAGAGAATACAAGGCTTAGGGGTGCTTCGCTGGTGGCACCTACTCCTAGAATGGACTAAGGCCGCTTCGGCGAGGCACGGGGTGTTTGAGGCGAGATAAGGTGCATGTGGGAGTCCTAGTGAAGGCCTCGCATAATGAGATGCTAGGGATCCTTGGAGGGTCTGACATAGTGAGACGACCCTTGGAGACCCTTGTTTGGATGCAATGGTCTACGTATGCGGGACACAAAGGACATGGCGAGGCTACTTTGGTGGAGTGACGGGGCGAGGCAAGGTTGCTCCCTCGCATAGAGAGGCTGCATGCGTGATCATACGGGGGCGAGGCAAGGTTGCACCCTCGCCTAGCGAGGCTGCAGGCGTGATCATACAGGGGCGAGGCACGACGCCTTGCGCAAACACGGCGCGCGCGCGCGTACGGGAATCCATCCGAGGACCCCCGCATAGCGAGGGTGGTGTGCGCATGGGCTGCTTGCCAACGACCCTCGCATAGCGAGGGTAATTTTACTAGCCTAATGCCTCTGATTCCAAGTAAGGCCCATGCCTCATGGTCCCACTAGCATGTGTCTCATAATCTTTGAGGCGCCTCATAATGTAGAGGTGCACTTGAATGGAATTCACAAGGGAAGGATTCCTGTATTCACACTTGCCCCGAGTCTATAAGTACAGTTTTAAGTGTGTTTGTAGAATTTTTCTTTTTCTCTTGTTTGATGTGTACGACCAACTTTGGTGGACTCAACCTTGGAGCGCTACCCAATGTTGCTTGAAGAAACACAAAGTGAGTTTTGAAGTTGTGTTTCTTTATAGTGTCCAAAGAAACACAAAAACCATCTAAATTTTGGGGGATCCATGAATATCCCTAAGATTGCATAGGGGCCAATCATTCTCAATCGCGGATCCCAAGGCTACCCATACTCTTGATCTCCACCATTCATATGGACTTGAATCCAATTGCTAGGGGGCCTTGACTTTCCTTATAAATACCCCAAGGCTTGAAGTCATTTCTCCACACCAAAACTTGCCTAACCTAGTGGTATTCCCTCCAAACCACTTTCAAGAGTTCAAAGGTTCCATCCACCACAAAAGTATTCTTGAGGTAATTTTCCTTCCATTTCTATTATTCATCCTCCTTTTTTTTTTTTTTGGGCTAGCATTGCAGTGACGCTAGGCATTCTCTTGCTCCTACGGTGTTGCCCTTGCTTATCGCTCAATCGATCCTACGCCTACACAAGTCTATCCTTGCACACCTTCGGCTTCATTGATTACGCGGGGGCATAATTAATGGTTGTACTGCACTCATTCTTAAGAGTTTGTCATTCTTTTCGTATGGCCTTTCAAGTACATATGCAGAGGCCCTTTTCTTATACCCCTCACACTCATGTTGTAGATATAGGGTTACCCTTATGCATATACACCCTCGAGTCTTAGCTGGTCCATGGCGTCTAGGAAATGTCCCGAAGGTCCGTCCAATGTTGAATTCATTGAGTTGTCATCCTCTGACTCGGAGGCTGACGTACTTAGACCCTCTAACCGTGGGGGTGTGCGAATGCTCTACCTCCAGAGACTGTCCTACCTCAGACAGAAAGCGTGCAACCTGGAGAAGGAGCTAGAATCCAATACCAAGGATGTGGGTTTAGGTTTCTCCCCCCAGCATGCGACATACATTTCCCAGAAACAATCAATCCTTCAGGATTTCCTTTCTGAAATTTCTTGCCTAGAAGAAAACTTGCCACCTGAGCCTTTTCCCTTTTGTCGTGACGAGTCTCCCGGTCATAGGGGTCCCTTTTTCGAAGGGTTAGACGCGAATCAGGTGAACCAGAGTTCCTTTCTATGATCCCACCCATGCTTCCTCCCCCGCCCCTGGTCTTACGCCCTAGGGTCAAGCAAAGTGCTGGTAGATATAGGACACGTGGGGGGTCTTCCAAGATCCTTAGAAAGTCTATGGCTTATAAACTGTCTATCTCTGCCCAGGTACCTGAGATGCCGAAGAGAATCTCTGACACTTCCGAAGAAATGGGCAGGTACAGCCTCACCATGAATAAACTGACCAACATGCTAAAGGCTCATCAGTTAGCATCAAACCTCAAGTTCGTCATCCCAAAGCGTGATGAACGCGCATCTGAACCACCAGAACAGTTCATGGCCATCACCGATTCCATAATCCGATCTGGTGGGGCTCTTCCGCTTCACCCTTTTTTCGTCAAAGTGCTTAACTACTTTGAACTGGCACCTCTATAATTGTCCCCCAACTCCTGGGTGACACTGAGTAGCCTATATGTGTTGTACCATCATGTGCATTCCAGAGAGCCTTCTATGAGCGAGGTTCATTACTTCTATACCCTTAGGGCGAATACATCTGCCCCCGGGTTCTACCAGCTTCAGAAAGTCATGGCCTATAAATGGAATTCCCTCGTGGAGGGCTCCATTTCAAATAGGGGCTCGTGGAAGATAGACTACTTCTTCACTTATAGCGGGCAGACCCGACACACTAGCTTCAACACCCCAAGTAAGACTATTCTCACTTTTATCTCATACATGAGAGGTTTCTCTTTTTACTCGGCTCTTCTTCTATGGTTTTTCTAACTGTAGTTGTTTCTTTTCTTTTGATGGCAAGTCTCTTAGGGGTTGTTGGCTCAACCTTGAAACCGTCGGCTCCTGACCGAGTGATGAAAATCCCGGCCTTGTCGAGTGGATGAAAACAAGCCAGCGCCCTTTTTACAGAGAGCAACCTTCACTTGTACAGGCTGCTGACCCCGAACTAGACCATCACCCTATGCTCTGTTTCCTCTGAACCCACAGGCCTAGGCCCCGCCTCATCTGAATCTGCGGATCCACGACCTGCGTCACCCGAACCTACGGGTCCATGCCCCTCCTCATCTGAACCTGCGAATCTGTGGCTATACGACCACGATGAAGGTAATTATGATGAGGTAGCCGATAGGGACTATGTCTACCCTTCAGGAAATCATATGGACGTTGAGGAGATAATGGTGTCTGAGAACTACTCGTGCTTGCACTCTGCTACCGGCAGGGCTAGGGGCGTGGCCGATGACGGTCATACTGGCGGTGTTACCTCTCGGATGTCACCGTCGATGCTTGGCAGTGAGTTTTCCTTTGATGCCTCTGTCCCCCACCCCTCCGTTCCTAAAAGGAATTTCATTGTTCCTTCTTTTGCTGGGGCTCCTCTACCCTCGGGGAGGCGTCCTAGGCGGGCGTCTTCTGGCGCCTCTTTACCTAAGGAGATAATTCTGCACTCTTCTACTCCCCACACCACTGTGGATGGATTAGGACCTTCTCGGTCCCTATACCTGACAAAGCGTGCCTCGGCAAGCACACGCATCTCCCCCAGTCAAGCTTATGTTTCTGCTTCCAAAGATCATCCTCTGGCAAGCCAGTATGGGGAAGCCACGAGCCATCATCTGGGAAACCTTCCCAAAGGCAAGTGGGGAACTTTGCACACTCTCCCCAACACTGAGCTAGAAGACGCCTATATGCGAGCCTCCTTGCATGTTTTTTTCGAGATACTCGGTTTATTCATTTATGACAGATATATATATTTTTTTCATTTTGTTTTGATATTGCCTGACCCTCGAGGCTTTATTCTATTTCCTCACCCTTACTTAGGCTTCTATCTTGAGTCATTAGCTGATCACCTCAAACTCCTCATCGACACAGTGGTTACAACGCGAGCTCGAGGAAGCATTGGGGAACCTATCGGTCGAGTCGGCAAAGGACGTCTTGTCAAGCCAACTGACCGAGGCGGTTTGCCAGAGGGACACTGCTTTAGCCCAGGCTGCATCAACCTCTCAGGCCAACACTCAGCTGGAGGCTACCATCCATACTTTAAACGAGAGGATTATTGCGCTCGAGGCTGAGCTTGTGAATGCTGAGAATCGCATAGTCGAGCACACATTGCACACTGTATGGAGGACCAACCCCGTTGTTGACTTGTCTCCTTTTGGAGATTATGCCATCGAGAAGATTTCTGAGTGGAAGGGTCAGGATGGAGATTTGTAGGTTCCTTTGTATTCGGCCTATGTATGTTGTTGCTATGTAATCTCTCATATTATTCCTCTTTCTCTCCTTTTATATATTTTTTTTGTGTTCATCAAACTTAAGGGTTTTTGGTAAGTCCCTCTTATTATTATTATTTGTGGATTACACATCTCTTCCTTGATCTGATGATGATAATCTTTCTGGTGCACCTTGATTATACTTGTAAGGACACGTTAACCCATTGGGCTCTTGGGGTCCTTTTATATTCTTTGGGGGCGCTTGTTATTTTTTTGAGAGAAGCGTCCTTCTCGTCATTATATATAGTACTATTTCTTCAAGGGTCTCTTGTAGGACCCTTTTTGGCTAGCCGGCTTAATGCTTGTTCTAGACTTATTGGGAGATTCCTTCCTTACGGCCTCACCCTCTGGGGTGTAGGCCTTTTGTTGGAGGTTATCCTTTTAAACTATTCCCTTGATATTCATAAGGGTAGCTAATCCTTTTGAATATAAGAGATTTTTTTTATTTATACTCGTGCCTCCTGTCCTACCTCCCAAGTGCTTGGTGAGATTTACTTCAACAGGCACTTTGATTGATGCTCGCATAGAGAAGAAAAATAACATTTGAAGTTGTGAATGGTTTCATTCATAGTAGGCAGGTTACAACGATATATAAAAAGTTTACATCTACTTGGGAGGTTATCTAGGCAACCTCTTTGATTCTGGGGTCTAGCTCCTGCGGGTTTGCGCCCCCATGCACCACCATCGCCATCGGTTCTCGCGGTTTCAATGACGTGTGAAGGGAGGTAATATAACACTACCTTGCCTCTCTTTGTTCTCCCTTCATACTCACTATTCCACCAGGAGTTGGGAACTTAACGGTGAGGTGATATATTGAAGTGATGGCTTGTCTCCCCAATACCGCATTGAAAGCTGAAGCACAATCTACTACGACGAAGTTTGCCATGACTGTGGTCTGTCGGGGTTGTTCTCCCATGGTGAGTGCCAATTCGATCACCCCTAAAGGATGTATTGAGTCCCCCGTGAACCCGTATAAGGAGGATTGACAAGGTTTCAAGTGTCTGACGCCCAAACCCATCTTCTCCAAGGCGGGGCGATATAAGATATCTACGGAACTTCCATTGTCTATGAGGACCGGATGCACCCGCAGGTTGGCCAACTGAACTGTCAACACCAAAGGATCATTATGGGGAAAGTGCACCCCTCGTGCATCCTCCTCTTTGAAAGTGATTGAGTCATTTTCTCCCTTAAAGCTTTTCGGGGGTCGCTGCTCCAAACTCATGACACAAGGTGGTGGACTCCGCCTGGCTTCTCTAGCGTATCTGTCTCAACCCTTCCAGGACTCTCCCCCAAACCTCGGTCCTCCAAAGATCGTTCTCACCTCTCCTGGTATCTCTGGGGCTCCCCCTTGTGTCCGAGGTATCACCGGCACGTCCTCTGGTTTCTGCTTCTCCCTTCTGACATATCGGCCCAGGTATCCCCTTCGGATGAGTTCTTCAATTTCTTCCTTCAAATGGGTACATTCTGCTGTGGTATGGCTGATATCCTTGTGGTATTGACAGTATTTGCGAGGATCCCTCTTGGACCGGTCTTTTCTCATCGATGGGGGCCTTTTGAAGGGAACCTGGTCCTCATTTGTGAGGTAGATATGCTCTCTGGTGTCCGTCAGGCTCGTATAGAAGGTGTAATTCGTTTGCCTATGGTCGCTTCCGAGTTTGGTCCTTCTATGTTGATCATCTCTTGACCCTTCATACGCCCTCTTCTTCTTCACTCCATTCGACCCTTCATTGGCTGGGGGCTTTACATGGGACTAACTTTTTCCTGCCTTTAAGTTCGCGTGGCCATCCTCCATAGGAATGTACTTTTGTGCCCTCTCGTAGAAGTCATCTAGGTCAGTGACTTCCCTTTCGAGCATATTATCCAACAATTTGCTTCCTAGATGCACTCCGGTTGT
This sequence comes from Humulus lupulus, assembly GCF_963169125.1. Classification (NCBI taxonomy): domain Eukaryota; kingdom Viridiplantae; phylum Streptophyta; class Magnoliopsida; order Rosales; family Cannabaceae; genus Humulus; species Humulus lupulus. The sequence goes on along the minus strand of NC_084797.1, from coordinate 83,643,323 downwards.
GATGGCCATTTTCAACTCCCTGCGGGTCAAGCTCCCTACTTTGGCTACCTCCATGTTAAACCTGTGGATGTAGCCCTTTAGACTCTCATTTTCTCCCTGCTTCACGTTGGCGAGGCTGGTGCCCGGCATTGTGTAATCACGCACAGCATGATGCTGTTGGAGAAATTCAGCAGAAAACTGCTACCAAGACTTGATGGACCCTGGTCGAAGTCTCTTGAACCATTTGTACGCCGGTCCTTTCAATGTGACAGCAAAGCAATGGCACTTGGCTCCGCTACTAATCCCCCTTAACCTCATTAGGTCGTTAAACGTGTCTAGATGGTACTTAGGATCTGTGTTTCCTTCATAGGGGGTCATATAAGGCTCCTTGAAGTTGGTTGGGAACTAGATGGCTTGGATCTCCTTAATGAAGGGCGATTCATGGTCGAACTCGTCCTCGATGGCTTGTCCTCCAGATGCGGTGACGATCTTGCTCCGTAGGCTTCTCATCTCTGTGTCTAGGTCTTGTCTCCTCTTTTTCAAGGAGTCTCTCAACGTGGATGGGCTTGCATCTCCCTTTCCTTTTCCTTCCCGGGATGCTATAGGAGGTGTAGTCCTTTGATCTGCCCTTTTCTTGTTGAGCTCCTCTCGTAGATCTGAGGGTGTCCTCTTGAGGTGACTTCAACATCGTTACGAGGGCCAACGTTGTTCTTCTGCTTTGGCCTCGGAGGCTGCTTCAGTTGTCCGGGACGTTCGTGCTGCCTCGGTTGTCCGAGACGTTCATGCTGCTTCACCCGGGGGGTATTACTGGTGTAGAGTCGAGTCCTCCCATCGTCCACTGGGACAGTGGTCTCTGCCCCCTCTTAGCCTCTCTCTCTTCACTTAAGGAGAGATATGTTTGACTTCCCTTGCAACAAGCCATTCCACACCTCTTGCATGTTCTCTAAGGTGGTTTCAAGCCATTGGTTCTTGCGGTGCAGTTCACGTATCTCCTCTTCATAGAATCAAGACCTTGAACTCGAGCTCACGGAATGGACCCGAGGATGCATGTCAGGTCTGCGCATCGATGGGCCCGGATCCTCCCGGCCGGTGTTCAGCACCTGCGGCAGCCTTGGGGGCGGGAACTCGGCGACATCTTTTGCAGGGGCAGTTGTTGACCTTGGTTGATTCTCATCTAGAGGGACGACCGGGGATGAAGCCTCCCTCTCTACTTCGTGAATCTCGGGTTCCTTTGGGGCCTCCATATCTCTGGGCAGAGGAAGGTTCTTCATGGAGGCCTTCAGCTGATCTCCATCAAGGTGGACCTCCACCTCTCGTGGCTCTCTCACTCGTTTAGAACGTCTTGGCATTTCTTCCTGCCAGAACTAATGGAAGAATAGTGGCTTGACACATATCCTTCCCACTGATGGCGCCAAATTGTTGACGGTAAGAACTCGTCAATGATTTAAGGTTAGAAAACTCAGATTATTATACTAAGGATAGCTAAGACTCATATGGAAATAACTTGAATCAAAAGAAAAATACGAACTACAATGGAACAAAGATCATATATTTCATAAACGTCTCCTCATACAATCGGTTTTCCAACCCCTTAGCCTGAGGGGTCAGACCCTATTTATAGGTGGGCTCTATTGGCCCCCAGATACAAGTAGTGGTAGTGGCTTGGGACATAGTGGTGTCTACCCTGACATTATCAGAGTACTGGTGCAGAACATCGTATTGTCGGCGCTATCACATGGCCAGGGGCACCCAGGTAGTATCTCCACTCTCCGTACAAATTCGTACTGCCGCCACTCGTCAGACGTGGATGGCAGGGCCACGCCCCTATCCTCGTCATGGTCGTACATCCCCTATCAGTACGCGTACCTAGAACCCTATGATCACATGGCACTTCTACTTAGTATTTTCAAGTGTTCCTCGTACGCATATTGAGGAGGCTCCACACTTTACATGTCAAGAAAAGACAAGGCTTGGGGGTGCCTTACTAGTGGCACCTACTCCTAGAATGGACTAAGGCCGCTTCGGCGAGGCACAGGGTGTTTGAGAAAAGACAAGGTGCATGTGGGAGGCCTAGTGAAGGCCTCGCATAATGAGATGCTAGGGATCCTTTGAGGGTCTGACGTAGCGAGTCGACCCTTGTTTAGATGCAATGGTCTACGTATGCGGGACACGAAGGACATGGCAAGGCTGCTTTGCTGGAGTGACAGGGCGAGGCAAGGTTGCTCCCTCTCATAGCGAGGCTGCATGCATGATCATACGGGGGCAAGGCAAGGCTGCGTGATCATACCAGGGTGAGGCAAGGTTGCACCCTTGCCTAGCGAGGCTGCAGACGTGATTATACGGGTGCGAGGCACAACGCCTTGTGCGGACACGGTGCACGCACGCGTACGGGAAGCCATCCGAGGACCCCCGCATAGCGAGGGTGGCGGCGCATAGGCTGCTTGCCAACAGCCCTCGCATAGCGAGGGTGTTTTCCTAGCCTAACGCCTCCGATGGCAAGTAAGGCCCATGCCTCATGGTCCCACTAGCATGTGTCTCATAATCTTTGAGGCGCATCATAATGTAGAGGTTCACTTGAATGGAATTCATAAGGGAAGGATTCCTGTATTCACACTAACAAACCCAAAAATATCAGATTTATTTTATCATTTAAAATTTTTTTTTAAAATAAGATATTTTTGTTGTTTGATATTTAAAAATTAGATATTTTCTACAAAGATTCAAATTCAAATTTAAAAATAGGCTAGCTACTTAATTTTAAATCTTTTAATATAGTAAAATATTATAATTATGATATCAAATATTAAGGATATTTTCTTTTAAATATTTATTATTTTTATTACAACTTTATTTGAAAATATTAATATCTGTTTATTCTATAGTTTTTAAATATTTAAATTATTTGAAATTTGAAAATCGATAGTTATATATTTTTAAGGATATTTGAATTTGCTTAACTGTTTTAAGATATTTTAAGGTTGTTATAACTATTAATGTATATATATATTTTAAATGGTTAAAATATTTGCTTATAGTTGTAACAACACAATATATTTTTTTGAAAAACAGTGAAGATTTTGATTTTAAAATAAAAAATTGGTTAAATTTTAAAAAATATCATTTTTTCAACTAATTAATAAAATGTTTTTTTATAAATGAGATTTAAATTAACTATGGTTAATTGTTGATAAATCTTATTTATATTAATTTAATATATTTTTTCCTAAACCAAGTTGATTGTTGATAAATGAAATTTAAATTAACTATTATTAATTGTTGATAAATTTCATTTAAATTGACTTATTTTTTGTAACAATTTAATTAATTCAAATGTTTGATAAATTCTAGAAATTTAATTATGGTATTTTTGTAATAAAATTAATTGTGATATTTTTGCATAAATTCATAGACTTGCTCATATAGTAACTTGATTAAGCCCGTCCAATTATAACATGTATGTTTGCACTATATGTGGTATTTTTGCAATTGGGTTTAGATGCATATAGTGACCCACATGCTTGATTAATATATGGATTTTGACAAATAAATTATTCATAAAATGATAGTTTTTGTTTGGGTCCATTGGAAAATGTAAAGTTTAAATTTATTTCTTGTGGGTGGTTCCACTTGTGAGGACCCATTTGCTTTGCATGACTACAGTGGGCCTAATCAATTAATAAAACAAATGTTTAAATTCCTGTCTCTTGGACCTTGTATGGAAGTAAGGGGGCCTTAGTAGTGGGAACGACATACTGGACCCAACCCTCCTCTATACAAGCCCAATTGTTAAGGTCCATTTGCTCGAGTTGGACTTAATTGTATAGGTTCATTATAATAGTTAAACCTAAATATTGATTATCAACAAATTAATAGTAATTTAATTGAATTTGTTTCAATGTGACACTTTAGAATTAATAGAAAATTATAAGACTTTGGTTTTAAAAATTTAACTTTTAAATTTTTTGGAATACCATAGTCATTAATTTTCGAAAATAATTAATAAAAATACCATTTGTGATTCTATAATGAGCTTATTTCAAGAATTATATGCGATCCCTATCATTGGTTTAACAAGCTCAATCGCTTAATGGGACTCGAGACACTTTGATTCGTCCCCCTATGGATGGTGTTCATTAGTTATTTTGACAAGGTTAAATTTCGAAAGATAGATAATTATAAGTCAAATTCTACTAGTCTCACCCATACGGTGACTAGTCGGAATAAATCTATTGATTATCGATACCATGGGTCTAGCTCACAAAATAAGAGATTTTGTGTTTCTTATTTTGATTGAATAGTAGGTTGTTAATAATGGTGTCCACTATTAAATGAGTTTACAACTTCATTTAACTAGTGGTATTTTTTTGAGTCTCGCCAACCTGGACAAGGATATCATAGATTAGTTAAAATCCAAAAGAAATAGTGATGTGATTGTTTTTGGTATTTTTTTTCTCATATCTTACATATTTTTGGTATATGTTGTGTTGTTTCTTGAAATTTGTGTGAATGGAAGTTTTATTGAGCAAATGTGATTGATTTCTCTTTTATTGATAATTTGTAGTTTTAAGTATGGTTGTGTCTACTCCCATCCTTTCTCAACATTCAATTGAGAAACTCATTGGAGAAAACTTCCTTAAGTGGAAGCAGAACATCAACATTATGCTGATTGGTGACAACTCCAAGTTTGTCATGACTGAGGAATCCCCAGAAGTTCTAGCTGAAGGAGCCACCAAGTCTGTGAGGGATAAGTATGAGCATTCTCAGGCGGAAAACAACAAGGTGCAGTACTACATGTTGACTAGTATGGTCGACACTCTCAAGTCAGCGCATACTCGTTTTGAGGCCACCAAGAAATATGCCAATGCTCGAGTGGCACCTTCTCAACATGTTCGTGATCATCTGATCAAAATGATAAACAACTTTCAGGAAGCTGAACTGCATGGAGCAACATTAGATGAGGAAACTCAAGTCGGCTTAATCCTCAACAGTCTCTCTCCAACTTTCCTACCGTTCACCACCAACTATGTGTTGAATAAACTCAACTATGGTATGACGGTACTCATGAATGAGCTTCAGACTTTTTTGTTTATCATCGGTGGACCAAGTAAAGGAGAAGAAAAGAAGACAACTACTACTATTGCTGCTTATCCAGCTAAGGCTGAAGCTAACCTAGTGGGAGTGGGAGTTTGTTGGGGTTTTACGCCCTAATTAAAACTCAATTTCTTTGTAATCTCATTTATTATCAATAAAAGAATATAAATCATTTTTTACTTGGTCAATCACTTTGCTCATATGTTTTATTTTCATGATTATTTGTTTAATATAAACTTCTATTAAATCATTAGCATATAGTTAATCTTATTTATAGGGACGTAATCATAGTGGAATATAAATATGATTATATGTTCAAAATAAGTTAGTCCTAAGATTGGTCAGTGCAGAGGATTTACACTAACCTGCTAATCTATGATATGATATACTTATACATTGTAGTGTTATGTTCTTTCCAGAACATTAGCAAAGTAGAAAAGATCAAATGTATTTGTTATATCGGTCTGGATCGATATTGATAGTAAATGGGATAAGTAAACATACAGTTATTATCTATTCTAGTCATATCATATAGTTGACCATTGGTCAATTCAATCTCATTTCTGAGTGGTTAGTATTCTAACTGATTGTATTATTTGAGATCTTTTACTTGTTCGTCACCAGCTTACTCAACGGACTAGCCCATACTTACATCTTCGGAACTCGGTAGTATAAATGAGTGGGAATGTTAATCATTGTTTATCCATAAATCAGTTGCTGATGACGTGGCAAGGATTTTTGACATGTGGCGGACACATAGCAGAGATATGGCTCGCCTATCGACCAGCATTATTTCTGCACGACGAGATCAAGTTCTATATACCACCAGCCTGGTCGTATATTCCTTCATTTATGTAAAAATCTGTACAGTTGTGATGATATCCGAGAATATCTCTTCATTATGACCTGTAGATCCAATCATTAAGGATAGATATTATCTCCTAATTCATGTAACCCTCCCTGAGCCTATAAATATAAAAGAGATGGCTCAAGGAAGGGGATTGATCTCTTTTTTCTGAGAGAATTATATTACTATTATCCATCATTGTATTGTTTTCTTCTTCTAAGGTCTGTGAAACTCAAGAACCCTTGTTCTTTGATCACACCTTGGGAGTTCAATATTAATAATAGTATCAAGTGGACGTAGGTCATTACCAATTCTTGAGGCCGAACCACTATAAATCACTGTGTTCTTTATCTTTCCATTAGATTATTTTCAAGCTCTATATCATTTTCTTGTCATTTCCTAGACTCCGTGTCGTTGACCAAAATCAAGGTCAACATTCTGGTGCTTTCATTGAGAGACTTGAATCTGAGAAAAAACTAATTGCAAAGAATACCAAGAAAACTGGACAGGTTGCTGCCGCTATCCCAGCCTCCTCCACCAAACATGGCTGAAGACGAACCTCATTTGGAGTTCGATGAGGAGGAAGTAGACTCTGAGGCCCTGAAGACAACACTGGGGGTGTTGCAAGATGAACTGGCCGCTCTGAGGGCCAATCAAGAGAGTGCCGCCGAGATAATGGCGTCACAGCAGAGGGAGATAGAGCGCTAGCGCTAAGAGCTGAGCGAGAGATAGGTGGAGATGGACTGTCGTCAGAGGGAGGCCATGGCAGCCCTCAAAGCAGCCCTCCAATTGTCTAGGAATCAGGCTGCACCTGCCTCACAGCCTGATCAACCCCCGAGTGGACCACCTCAAAGAGGCCCCAATCCTAGCCCTCCGCTCCAGCCGACAAGCCCTCAAAGGGCGGAGCAGCAACCAATGCCTCAGGATGATGTCCCACCTAGGGACCCTGAGATGCAACCTCCATCCCAGGCTGGTAGAGGCAATCCCCCGCGTCCCAGGCAGAATAGGGCCTAGCAACATCCCCAAAGCCCTAGACGCCCAGGGGGTGAAGAGTCGCACCCACCGAGCAGGGGGCAACGTCCTTCTGCCAACAGAAGGAATTCATAGAAAGGCTCTATGGTCAGGGGCCCTCCACGGCATGATAATGCACGGGGACCCACCGACTAGCGCTGGGCTCCCCCTAACACTCTGGAAGTTCCAGCCCAAGGAGGCAACAGAGGAAACAGTCGGTCCCACCATAGCCAGTCAAGGTTCTAAGATGGCCACGGCTACAATGAGGCCAACTCAAGCAGAGGGAATGCTGGTCGGAGAAACAAGGATAGTGGTGGAGGCAGAAAACCACCACCTAGAGAAGACCGAACAACGGGACACAATGCTAGGGGGCACCCCCGGCAAAACAACATTTTTAGCCGGCTCGGAGCTAGTGAACAACGGCGAAGAAACGACGACTTGAGGGATGTACTCAACGACCGCTGAGAAAGGCACGATGAGTACATTCCCTCGGCACCAGTGGCCCCAGAAATTCCTAAAGCCGTTCAAGCTCAAATTGATGCCCTGAACCAGGCTGTGCAGCAGCTGGTCGGGTGGCGGACATCGCATATTGAGTACGATCAGAGGAGAGGTACACCTTTCATACAGAGGATTGCTGTGGCAAAAACCCCGAGTAAGTTCAAGATGCCGACTCTGCCAAACTTTGACGGGTACGGAGACCCGGTATCTCATGTAAACAAATTTGAGATACAAATGGGCATTCAGAAAGTCTCTGCAGACGCTCGCTGCAGGATCTTCCAAGCGACCCTTTATGATGCCGCTTAGGAGTGGTTCTTTAAGTTCCCTCCTGCAAGTATAATATCCTGGGAAATGTTCGTGAAGAAGTTTTACAGACAGTTCTATGCGGGTTGTGTGCACCCCACTGAGGCAAACCAACTGGTCGAGATACGCCAGAAAGAAGGAGAGCCTTTGAAGGAGTATGTTCAGCGCTTCATGCGAGCCGCAACAGGAGCCAAGAATGTGGGCGATGAAGGCAAGATGATGGCCCTAACTGCTGGGGTTAGGCGCCATTATCCTCTCTGGAGTAGCCTCAGGAAGCATGGTGTAATGCCCCGGATTCTCTAATATGGTTTAATGGCTAGATTAGTGGGCCGGCAGGGCCATAACTGCTTGATTACGCCATTAAATGTGTTATGCATGTATATGTGAATTATATTATAATATGATGTTAAAAGCATGCATGTGGGCCCGCATTTTAATTACAGGGGTGTGATGGTCATTTGGCTCATTGAGAGTATAATTGTATGCATGTCGATGATATGTGTTGAGACCACATTATAATGTGGGTTTGTTCGAGCTATTCGGCATGAGACGATCTTAGAATATTGATTAGCGGTTTAGTCACAACAGGTGTAAGTGTCAGGGCTTGGATTGAGTCTCGGGGTGATTTTAATGATTAGAGCGTTACCGAGTATTAAAGGGTAACGGGTTGTGAATTATTGGTGTTTGAGATTATTGAGAATAAAGAGAATTGGAGAGAGTTAATTATGATTAACGAGATAGGAGGGAAGTACCAAATATGCCCTTGGGAGACTTTAGAAACTATTAGTTGACCTAGGGGTAAAATGGACATTTCACCCCTAGGATAGATATATCCTTTGATAGCTGAAGAAGATGGTGGAAAAACAGAGTATGTCTAAAAGTTCTCCCGTACCTTCTTCTCTTCACCTTTCTTCGTGGTTTTTGAACCAATTTTGAGGATTCAAGCTTAGGAAGCAAGCCTTGGGAGTTTGGGAGTGTGTTCCATCATTGAAGAGTGTCATAAGCTGAACTTTGGGTAAGCTTCTAACCATGGATTTCTCTGGTTTGCCTTGTTCTGGTTCTATTTTGCAGCTGAGATTTCTAGGGTGAATTATTGGTTTTGTTGGGAGTTTTGGCTAGGGTTCCCATGCTTGATATGTTTCGGGTATGTTAGGATTGTTTTTGGGTTCATTTGGCATCAAGAATTGGATTTGGAAGCTTGGAAATTGAGTTAGAATCGAAGGAGTTGAAGAAGGTCGGTTCAGGGGTGTTTGGGTCTGGAGGTAGCGCTATAGCGCCCACCTTAGGGCGCTACAGCACTCCTCAGGAGGCTTTTTGGCATATGGGTGGTTCTGAGTAGAGCGCTAGGGTGCTAGGGGTTGAGCGCTGTAGCGCTACCCTGTTCCTTCTAAGTCCCGTTTTGGGTGCTTTTAAGGGTTTTTGACTTGGGGTTTCAATCCTTAAGGCCCGGGATCGAATCCACTCACCGTGTGGGCATGTTTCGAGGTCCCGAGAGTGGTGCTTAGGTTAAGAGCCTATCTATGTGGATTCTCAGTAATGGAGGTTATATTTGTTTGTGACTAGGTAACCGCTAAGGAGCTAAAAGATTGATCGTTCTCAGGGGTCGTTCTTATAATAACTTTCACTCGAACCAGAGGTAAGAAAATAGTGTATGAACACAGTTGCACCCTGTATAGGTATATGACATGGATGGTTTACTATTGAAGCATTTTGGTTGATATTTGTGGACATGGATTGCATATTAAATGCTAGTGAACGCTGATTACCTGTCTATGGCACTGACTAGTCAGGGACCGACTCTAAAGTCGATGAACACGCATTGAATGGCTCTATGGCATTAATGCGGGACCGACCCTAAGGTCGAATAACTTATAAGTGCTTGCCTGGTCTAAGACCAGATGTACTAAGCCAAGGTATATGACCCCAGTGACTGTTTGTCACATGGCTAGGGGACGTTGTCCACAGTTACGACTCTAGAGTCGGGAGGAAGGTTATGTTGGTGACCAATCACCATGCACCTGTCCTGATCAAACTTATGAAAGAACTACTTATCAGTTAAGCCCTAGTGACCCTATCGTCACATGGCTAGAGGGAGCCGTACCCATCTTTGTGACTTTTGCTATTGTCACCCATCTGTATTGGACTGTTGGTCTTGAATGGTTATTATGATCACTGTTGATATTATGTCATGCTTTATTGTGTTTTCTTGCTGGGCCTTGGCTCATAGGTGTTGTGTGGTGCAGGTAAAGGAAAGGAGAAGCTCACCCAACCCTGAGTGGAGAGCTTGGGCGATGTTGTGTACATACAGGGCCGCTTGACCACCACGGTCAGGGAGTTCTCAGAGGGACTAGGGGTTGACCTAATTTTTGCCGCTTAGGCCGGCGGGGAGTGTAAATTTGATACAGTAGCGACTCTTTTGTATTACGAACTACTTGTAAACATTTTGAAAGGCTCATGAGAAGCTTATTTACTTAATGAAATGCATCCTTTCCTTTTTACTGGTTTTCCACCTTAACCTAATAATAACACTTAGATCACGTTTTTAACCAAAGCACTCGGGTAGCGAGTCAAATTTCCGGTTCCCTGTTCACCGTAACTGTTCTGGGGTAACCAAGGCGTTACAACTTGGTATCAGAGCTATGCCAAGGTTAAGGTTCCTGTAGACTGGCTGGGTATGTACACACATCACCGAAGTCAAGCTCGACTCATGGTTTGGTAACTATCTATGTGGTTACATGTATAATTTCTTAAATGTGATATATATGCTTTATCTGTGTGCATTTGATACCATGTTGAGCTTGTGCCCTGAAATATTATATCTTCAGCAAATATGTGCTAATTAGTACTGAGATTGCTGGCACCTGCTTATTAGTACAGCTGTTTATAAGTTATTATGCGATACATGCTGAGTGCTGAATGCCATAAACATGTATCTGCTTGTGAATATTGAATGACAGTGGAATGTGATAATTGTCTGTTTGTTCTTGGACCGTGAGGCGGCAAGAGGTTTAGTTATTACTACCGGACTGGCTGTATTGACTATTGTTTCAGTAAGGTATCAGTGGTAGAATGAACCCAGGACAGACAGACATGTCAGCTGGCCAGAGTGATCCAGGCCAGAATAATAGCAGTCAGGGTCAAGAGAATTACCAATCCCAGATTCCACAGCCAGCACCTGCAAACTGGCAACAGATGTTTGAGGAATTGCAGGCTACAGTGCTAAAACAGGGAGAGGAGCTTCGTCTCCTAAGACAGCAGCAAGTGCCTGTAGTTGCCAATGTTGCAGAGGCACCTCCTGTGTCGGTGCCAGTTATTGGGCAGCTGCCTGGGGTTGAAAATAGATTGGAACCTCTTTATGAGCGGTTTAGGAAACAACATCCTCCTGTGTTTGAAGGCAGTGCCGATCCTACCAAAGCTGAACAATGGATGAGCATGATTACCACTATTCTTGACTTTATGAGGGTAGTTGGTACTAGAGGGCTCTTGAGTGCACTAGAAGTGAGTTAAAAGGGGCAAGGGCATTTTAGTCATTTTCAAAGGAGAAGAGAGGGTGTGATGGGCAGCTAGGCTATGCCTTAGTATACTCAAGTGTCTATAACACCTATCTTAGGAAGAGTAAGAGGCTACCTCACCCATTGAAAAAGCCTCCAATCATTCCTCTTACACATCCAATCATTAGTTCATTTAATTACTCTTTTTTTTCCTCAAGAAAACAAAAATATAGCTCTCTCCTCTTCTCCCCAAAACTGAAGCTCTCCCCTCTTTCTAGCACTGGCTCCTCTTATACTGTATTGACTGACTCTGGTGCTACATATTCGTTTATTTCTAGTAAGGTAATTGATAGATTGTGTAGACCTAGTGAGTTTATACTGCGGGGTTTGGGACTATACTGCCTACAGGGGAACTGGTAGTTTCTAGGAGATGGATTCGAGCACTGCCAGTGATGGTAGATAGTATGGAACTATTAGTAGATTTAATATAGTTGGATATGGATGATTTTGATATGATTCTAGGGATGGATAGGCTGGTCAGATATGGGGCTACCATTGATTGTAGGAAGAAAATGGTGACTTTTGAGCTTGACGGAGAGGATCCCTTTGTTTTCGTGAGTGGTGTGCATGAACATCGTATACCCATGATATGAGTATTGAAGGCTAGGGACCTATTGTAGGGAGGTTGTATAGGTTTTCTAGCCAGTGTGGTTAATACTACTAGAGTTTTGCCAGCAGGGCCAGGAGAGACCAGATTGGTGCACGAGTTCTTGGATGTGTTTCTTGAGGATTTATTAGGACTGCCGCTGCACCAGGAGATTCAATTCATCATCAAGTTAGTGTCAAGTACAGAGCCAGTGTCGAGGGCACCATATATGATGGCTCCAACAGAACTGAAGAACTTGAAGATACAGTTACAAGAACTTCTTGATTTGGGGTTTATTAGGCCTAGCTACTCTCCATGGGGTGCTCCAATTTTTTTTGTGAAGAAGAAGGACAGGACTTTGAGAATGTGTATAGACTATAGGGAACTGAATAAGTTGACCATCAAGAATAAGTACCCCTTACCAAGGATCGATGACCTGTTAGATCAGCTACAGGGAAAGGCAGTATTCTCGAAGATTGATCTTCGATTTGGTTATTACTAGCTAAGGATCAAGGATGAGGATATTCTGAAAACGACCTCCCGAACGAGGTATGGGCATTATGAGTTTCTGGTCATGTCGTTTGGTTTGACTAATGCCCCAACAACATTCATGGACTTGATGAATAGGGTGATCAAGTACTTCCTGGATCAGTTTGTGATTGTCTTCATCGACGACATCTTGTTTACTCCAGTTTAGAGGCAGGGCATGAGCAGCATCTCCAACAGGTCTTGCAGAGATTGAGAGACCACCAGCTGTATGCCAAGTTCAAGATGTGTGAGTTCTGGCTACTAGAAGTGAAATTCCTTGGACATATTGTTGGTGAAGATGGGATTAAGGCTGATCCAGCTAAAGTGGCGGCAGTGAGAGATTGGCCGAGGCCAAGGAACACCTTAGAGGTTAGGAGCTTCCTTGGATTAGCAGGATATTACCGACGGTTTGTGGAAGGGTTCTCGAAGATTGCTGCACTGATGACAGAATTGACACGGAAGAATCTTAAGTTTGTCTAGTTAGACAAGTGTGAGAATATCTTCCAGGAATTGAAGCAACGGTAGATTACTGCTTCGGTGTTGAGTCTTCCTTCGGAGGGTGGGAAGTTTGTAGTATATTGTGACACATCAAGGTTTGGTTTGGGATGCATGTTGATACAGAATGAGAAGGTTATTTCTTATGCGTCACGACAATTGAAGGAGTATGAGCAGCGGTACCCTACCCATGATCTAGAGTTAGCAGCAGTGGTGTTCGCATTGAAAGTTTGGTGACAATATTTGTATGGGGAGAAATGCGAGATATACACCGATCATAAGAGTTTGAAGTAGTTCTTCACCAAGAGGATTTAAATATAAGGCAAAGACATTGGCTGGAGCTGGTAAAGGAATATGATTGTGATATCCTTTACCACCCAGGGAAAGCCAGTGTAGTGGCAGATGCATTGAGCCAGAGGGGCATGGTATAGTTGTTTAGCTCTACACAGATATTGAGGGAGTTGGCAGGGGAGATGTCTAGAGCGAGGATAGAGCTAGTTGTGGGCTGGTTGGCCAATATAACTTTATAGTCGACCCTTCTGGAGGGGGTAAGAGAGGGTCAGATGGTTGATTCGTCGTTGCAGGAGGTTAGAGGGAATGTCCTCGTTGGGATAGCTAAGGATTATTCTATTTCAGAGACAGGATTATTACGGTATAATGGTCGGATTTGTGTCCCGGCAGATATGGGTATTAGATGAGAGATATTAGATGAGTCCCATACTACATCGTACTCACTCCATCCAGGCACGACGAAGATGTATCAGGATCTACAGACATTATATTGGTGGCCTATGATGAAGAAGGATGTGGTGGAGTTTGTGGCCAAGTGTTTAACCTGTCAGTAGGTGAAGGTTGTGCATCAGCGACCAGCGGGGTTGCTACAACCTTTGGGTATTCCCGAGTGGAAATGGGAGGATATTACCATGGATTTTGTGGGAGGTTTACCCATGATAGTCGGGTTGTATGACTAGGTGTGGGTAATAGTAGACAGATACACCAAGTCAGCTCACTTCCTACCAGTGAACACGACCTATACCATGGATGAGTATGCAGAGCTATACGTGAGGGAGATTGTACATCTCCATGGGGTTCCCAAGTCTATAGTATCAGATCGGGATCCTATATTTACCTCCAAGTTTTAGGGTGGTTTGCAGAAGGTGATGGGAATACGCTGAGGTTCAGTATGACCTTTAATCCTCAGACTGATGGATAGTCTGAGAGGACGATTTGGATATTGGAAGACATGCTCAGGGCGTGTGTGATACACTTTGAGGGGTTTCGAAGTGTCTCCCTTTGATTGAGTTCTAGTACAATAACAGTTATCAATCAACGATTAGAGTGGCTCCATATGAGATGTTAAATGGGAGGAGATATAGATCGCCCATTCATTGGGATGAGATGGGTGAGAGGAATTATTTGGGGTCGGAGATGGTTCAGAAGACTAATGAAGCTATTGAGAAGATCCGAGATCGAATGCTCACTTCACAGAGCAGATAGAAAAGCTACGCTCATCCTAAGAATAGGGGCGTGGAGTTCCAGGTAAGGGACCATGTGATTCTGCAAGTCTCACTGTTGCTAGGGGTGAGAAGGTTTGGGAAAAATGACAAGCTGAGCCCTAGATTCATAGGACCATTTGAGATTCTCGAGAGGATCGGGCTAGTACCATACAGGTTGGTACTGCCACCGTCATTATCTGGATTCGATGACGTATTCCAGATCTCTATGCTTCTGAAGTATGTCTCAGATATGATTCATGTGTTGAAGTATGAAGACTTGGAATTGCAGATAGATTTATCATATGAGGAGTGACCGGTTCAAGTCTTAGACAGGAAAGATAAGGTTCTATGGAACAAGACGATTCCTCTAGTCAAAGTGTTATGGAGGAATAGCAAGGTTGAGGAAGCAACCTGGGAACTTGAGTCATCGATGCGAGATCAGTTTCCTGAATTATTCAGGTAAATTTCGAGGACGAAATTCTCAGTAGGAGGCGATAGTTGTAAGGACCCAAAATCACTAGTAAGGCTTTAGGGCCTTGATTAGCTTGCTGGGAGGGCATAATTGATATATGTATGTTTAAATGGTTATATGCATGATTATGCGGCATGCATGATTAATATGATTATATGGATATATTATATGCATGAGAATGAGTATTAGATATGCATGTGGGCCCTTTATAGCTTATAAGGGAATAGTTGTAATCTTGGCTCGTTAAGGGCATAAACATGATTAAATGTGATAAATGGTTGAGACCACAGTATTATGTGGATATATTTGCACTATATGGCTCGAGACAGTCCTAGTGAGCAGATTAACAAAATAGTCATAGCAGGATTTAATACCTAGCTCAGGGGGAGCCTAGGGCTATTTTTGGGAATTTAGAGAATATTTTGGGATTTATTAGATACTGAATAAGTTTTGGTAATTAATTGGACATGACAGGATTAATTGGTGAATGTTAGGAACACTTGAAAGATTAGCGGGAACTAGGGAGAAAAGACCATTTTACCCCTATAGTATTAAGTGGCTAAGTAGTTTGAGAGAGGAAATTGTGGTCATTTTGTTGTTGGGGATGTGATCAGCTAAGGCATTAGAAGGGGTTAGAATCCACTAGACACACTCTCTATCTCTCCTTCCCCTTCTACACGATTTTCGCTACCTCTCTCTCATGCTTAAGGAGTTCTTCTGGAACTAAGGGTTAATGCTTAAGGAAATTCTGCTGGGTAATTATGATGGTTTGACGAATCTGGGTACAAGGGGGAGCACCGTAACCCAGCTTAGGGGCGTCACGACCTGCGTGCCCTGAACACCCTGGGTGGCTCTTTGTCTTGAGGGCGCGCTGTGACAATAGAGGACAAGTCGCGGCCCGCCTCTCTTGAGGCTTGGGGTTTTTGGTCTCTGACATGGGGGCAAGTCGTGACCCTTAGGGCTAGGTTGTGACCTACAAAGGGGTTTTTTTCCTTGAATTGGTTTCTATAATTGGTAAGGCTCTGTGGTTCGAACCTAGGCACTCAGGACAATTACTACTACTCGGTTTAGAAGAAACTGGGGTCTCGGAGGCTAGTTTTTGTCTCCTAAGTATTTATGTGGATTAGAAATTTATGATTACCCATTAGCCACTGTGACTAGGTTTATTGACAAGGCTCAAGAATGAGGAACGTGCTCGAGACCGTTCTGTATCTTCTGCTTGGAATTCAAGGTAAGAAAACTGCACCCTTGTGGTTGTGAATTGGACTGAGGTTCCCAATAACTGAATGCTTGTACTGTGTGATTGTACAGTCGATATGTAAACGAAAATGATTGGTCTAAGAGTATCGGAGCTAATGATAAGCGTTGTGAACGCAGCTCAGCCTAAGTCAGTGGAAGTCAGCTAGATAAATAGAGGGCATATCCTAAGTGTGCCAACCTTAAGCATTTTTGTAATTGATTGTGATATGTACTTGAGATGAAGTGTTTGCCACTGTTTAGGGTTATGGTTGAATTTCGTTAAGTGATTGAAATGGTTGAATGTTGAATATTACTGTTGCTATATGTATTTGTTGCTATGATTTTCTTGTTGGGTCTTGGCTCACTGGTGCTACGATGTGGGTAAAGGCAAAAGTAAGCTACACCAACCATGTGTTGGAGAGCTATGGGGGCGAGGTGTACATTGTCAGCTGTTCGTCCGCCACGACCGAGGGAAAGTACAGGGACAAAGCCTAAAATTGTATTTTTCCATTAGAGTGGCCACTGATTGTATATAACTTTTGAAAATTGTAAATTGTCTCTTAAACCCTGTTTATTGGGATCCTATGTACTAAATATCTATTTTAATGAAAATTAACCGGTTATGATCAAAACCTTTTCACCATATCCTGATTATTAACTTTAGGATCACATTTATACTCAAATGACTTGATTAGCAAGTCCTGCACTATTTCAAATACACAGTGGAACGGTCTTGGCTTCAACCTAATCCTACTTACCATTTAGCCACAGAATGCCAAAGTATTGCAAGAATAGGCATTAAGCATACCCTGGTCTTAATGACCCAAACAAAACTAGTGTAATCTACTACTACAAGCACACACTAGTATATTCATGTTGTAGCAAAGAAAGAGAAAGAATAACATACTTGGAGTCCTTAGCTCCCACCTGAATCTTTAACACCGCTATTCATATTCCCTTTCGCAGTTACTGTAATTAATACAGTGTACTAGGATTAAACTGTGGATAATCTTATAGAAAATATTCTATGATAGCTACAAGCAATAAATTTCTCTTAGAGACTCTATACTATAGCCTCTTCTACACCTTACAGTGTATACGGCCAGATTTCGTTTCAGTCTTGACAGTAACATTAGAAAATCAGCCTCACCATAACACACTCTCGGTGTCGTGCATCTTAATATTCTTTAACTAAAGAACTCTCTTATCGGATAACTCGTATTTTGGTTTTAGGAAAATGAGTTTTACTCAACTAATAAATTTAGAAAAATACCAACTTGTTGTCCACTTACGAAAGTTTATCATTTACATAAATATAGCTGTTTGACAATTTACATATAATATCTGATAATGTTATCCCGTTCTATTAAATGTTCTACAAAACTCTACTCCCATTCTTACCATTTTTATCCATAACATAGGATCTCTTCTTATGTGATTTTTGAAAAGAAGGGCAATTAGACCCTTAACATATAACATGGTAAAAATCTACTCTTAAATTAGCTCAAGTTGATTTGGGATTGGTTAAGTCTCCAAATCCTTAGTTATCTTTGGAAAGGATTACTTGTTCACATTTCCAAAACTTTACTTCCACTATTTAAATTAAAGAGGTAAAATCTCATTTTTAAACTTTTTCCCTAAGTTGATTTTTGGGCAAAACCCTTTAAACTATCGTTCACGTATTATGTGTCAAAAAGACAGGAACTAGGTGAAAGCCTCATGTCAAAACTTGTTTTAGGTTAAGAGAACTAACATCCCAAAAATCATTTTTTCGTTAAGGTTCGAAATTACTACCTTTCAGTTTTTAGGGAAAGCTTAGAAAAATTATTTCTCTTAAATCAGGACACATTTTCTATTAAATTTTACAGGACCCTTTAAACACATCCTAGCTAATTCCCTTCAAAATTTCATAATTTTTGGGATGGCAAAACTCATTCGACTTTTTCAAGCAATCTGGGCAATGCGTGCTGCCCAGAAGTTTATCCCAGATTTTAAGGTAAGTTTGCAATTTTATTTCTCCTACACTGTAGCCCAGATCTTTCTAAAATCTTACAGAGATCTTTATACCTGTCTACGTTAGCTTCCTTTAAATTTCATGATTTTTAGATATAATAGAACTCATCAAAATGTTTAAAGCAATCTGGGCAGTGCTTGCTGCCCAGAAATTTTGCTTCTAGATGTTAGGGAAAACTTTGAAAAATCATATCTTTTATACCTTAACACATTTTCCTCTAAAATTTTACAGTGATCCTTATACATGATTAAAATAACATCATACCAAATTTCATAGCTTTTTGATTAGTAAAACTCATTCAAAATTCAAAACAATCTGGGCAGTGCCAAAACGTTCATCACTTGGGCTGAAAAATACATTTTTACCATTTTTCAAAGCCTATCATCAAGTAATCACAAGGAAATATGCAACTACATTATTTTATTTCATAAATAGACCACGAATTCTTGGCAACATGCATTTCACACAACTTAGCATCACTAAGCACATCTAGCATAACCCTTACCATATGCATGTATGCAAATCAATCAATCTAACCCTCTAGCATAAAATAAACTCCAAAGACCAATAAAATAGTCTATACAACCAAATCTACCAATATAAACAAAAACTACTAAAGAATCAACCAAAAATTCTATCTATGATGGTTCTAGCTTGGAGATGAGGTTCCCTTAGCTTTTCAAACTTCCTCCTTGTGTTCTATACACTCAAACCGAACTCCAATAGTTCCACATGTAGATTGTTAAGAGATTGTTAGGGTAGAAGATTTTAGATGAGTGGGAAAACATAAAAACTATAGAACCCTTACCTTTGTTTTCACTAGATCACCAAAAGGCTTCACACTTTGAGATTCTCATAGAACCACCTCTCTTGAACCCTAAAATACAAAATCCATGCCATGCATGACCATTAGATCTCATGCATGCATATACACTCCATAGAGTTTCATATTTGAAGAAGAAGGGAAACAAAGTGAAAAGGTTTAAGACTTTCTTCTACACTAGTCTTCCTTGAGCTTCTCTTTCCTTCAATAGAGAGTTCTCTTTCCTTCAATAGAGAGTGAGTGTCTAAGATTGAGGAGAGGAAGGAAATGCAGCCATGGAGGCTTGGGGAGGCTCTCAGTTTTGGAAGGGTTGAGGGGAAGAGAGAAGCTTGTTTGAGAGGAAATGGGTTGAGAGAAAGTGAATAGTTTTTCTTTAGTGAAAAAAAATTAAGGAAAATAATGTGGAAGAGCACTAATCATTAGGGTAGTCTCTTGATCTTCCATAGGGTAGGTTACTAGAAACTTGAGTACACGAGGGCATAGCCTAGCCACCCATCACACCCTCTCTCCTCCCTTGGAAAAGACTTTTATTCCCTTGCCTATTTTTACCTCACTTTAAGGTACTTAAGGGCCCTTTTAGTAATTTCACTCTCTAAAATTCCCTAAATTTTTACCCTATCATTTTTAAATATCTCCAAGGCTAATTAATTAAGTTAAATGTGAGAAAAAAAATAAAAAATTTCACATATCACATAATTTTGGTAATTTTATCAAATTGACCAAAATATCCTTAGAGGCTCGAGCAAGAAATTTTCGTTCTTAAGTCCGGTCGATTGGAATTAAATACTAAATCAAATTTTCCTAAATTTATTGGCTCAACTATACAGTCCCATTTACCAAATATTTTATGCCATAGTATTCCTCATTTTACATAATCCGAGATTTTTCCGTTATTAGGGTTTGCCCCTCGGTCCAAGACCAATTTTCTTTGCATAGGCTTAAACCCTTTACCAAATTAGCACAACAGCTATAAAATTCATGAAAAAACATAATTTCACATAATATTATTTATCGAAATATTTCACATAATTCTTCAACTTCTCCAACCAGCTACTAACGAGTGTTCAAAACACGGGATGTTACAGTTGTAATTGCTCAGTACGAGTCTACGCCGATAGTTAAAAATTGTAGGCATATGGACCAAAGCTGACAGTTAACAACTGTGGCCATTGCTTTCGATAGTTAAAAACTATCGCTATTGACTCCAATGTCGACAATTAATTTAAGGCCAATGTCGATAGTTAAAAATTATCGCTATTAATCACAACACCGATAGTTAATTTAAGGCCAATGCCGACAGCTATAAAATGTCGCTATTGACCCCAATGCCAACAGCTAATAAAAGTACAATATCGACAATTATAAACTATTGCCAAAGTCCAAATTAAAAAAAAACAAGAAACATAATTAAAAAATTACTAAATTATTTAAATATATTTATAAAAATATATATAAATGAACTTTTAAAACACCGCAAAAAGTTTTAACCAAATGAAATAATGAGCGCCATATGAAATCAATGCATACATTTGTTTTTTATTATTATTATTACATTTATCAATCTCTCACACTTCTATATCCTCTCGACTCTCTCTCTTGTCTCTAACCCTTTTCTCTTATAGATTTCTGGCACTAAAAGCTCAACAAAGACGACGACGGGGCTCGATGGCTTGGCAATTTGTCTCCCTGATTTTGTCCTTGTAGGTTAGATTGTGTGTGGGGTAGAGGCTAGGTGAACGGTGGTGCCCAAGGTCGGGATGGTGTTCATTCAACCCCTTGTTTGCGACAGTGGTACTAGAATGGTGAAGTTTAGCATTTCAAATTTTGGCATCGTCTGCAGTCACACGGGTTTAGAGGTTGGGAAATCAGTTGCTTGGGTTTAGAGATTTGGTTAAGAGATTGAGTTCAGAGATGGGGAATGTTGAAGGGTAGCATTTCAAATTTTTGTTTTTTAATGCATTCTTTGATTAGTTTGCTTTGGTAGTATCATGAATGTGCCTTGTTATAACTCATATATATAAAGAAATGGATTCCTCTCTCTATGCTTTCACCTATTAGTGGGATAAGAAAGAATGTTGAAGGCAAAAGGTTTGTTAAAGGTTGATAAAAATGGCAACCAGTACATGATGTTTATGTTACTGTTCAGATTCTGAATGATTAAGTAGAATTATCATTGAAAATTTGTAGGAAATCCCCTTCCTAAGTTGCATTATTTGCGCCTACAGGATAACACAGTGTCAATTAATGACGTATGGTTGGCTTTTATTTTGATTTGTGAATTGTTATTGAACTTATTTTGTATATTTAGGCTGGTTTAAATTAAATTCACTAGTACTTGTTTTTCTTGTCTTTCATGTTTATGATCACAATTATTATATTTAGAAGATCTTTTTTATGTGCATATGGGTTACATAAACACTTGTATTTCTTATTCTAAAATTCAACATCGACTAGAAATATATGTACACATACTTCTATTACAACTATTGTTTTATTTTTACTAGTTGAAGCCGCTTTTTAAATGTTCTAATGTATATATCTATTGACCCTGATTTTGGCCAACTGACACGGAGTCAAATTTGCTTGATGTGGAAAGACACGTTGGAAAGAATGTGATGACGAAATGATAAAGAACACAAGAGTTTATAGTGATTCGGCCCCAGAATCTGGTAATAACCTACGTCCACTTGAATTGTTATTGATATATGATTCAAAGGAGTGATCAAAGAACTAGGGTTCAATGAGTTTCACCAACCTCTGAAGAACAAGACAATATCTCAAATAGAATTACTCTAATCTCCAATAATTCAAAAGCCAAAAGTCCCTTCCTTGAGCTATCTTTCTCTATTTATAGGCTCAGGGGGATTACATGAATTTGTTACAGATATTCTTTCCTAAATAATCGGATACTCAGGAAATCGTGGGAGTCAATTTCGGGATTGATAAAGATCTTTATAAAAATATCATGAGGCATGCGAAACCTGCAACCATACTGGTTGCAGGTAAGTTTCGGCTGCCTACTGCTTGTAATTTGTCTTCTGGTCGATACCCTAGCAGAGTTCCGCCAAGTGTCAGCCACGTGTCCGGGAATCACTTGCCACGTCATTTGTGCCTGTTTTTTGGATAACATTTGCCCCCTAAGTTTATTTATTATGAGCAATAAATAAAATTTTGAGGAAACCACCCTTCGATAACCCCACCATACCTGTCAGAACCCTTCGTGTGTTCTTGGAAAAAGGCAATCTACCCTTGTCTAATCACGGCTTTTTGCTTCCCAAGTAACGTTTCGACGGCTATCACTCTTCCCCATACTTCTAAAAAGAGGAAGCTGATGATTACTCCCTTTAAATGCCATAGAAAAAATATATATAGCATCTCTGAAGTCTTCCTTTTCTTTTCACGCAAGCCATTACTCCTTCAAGAAACCCTAAAACCGGAGCTTCCATTTTCTTCTGGAGACCGTCTTGCAGCGTTTCAAGACTCAGTCTGTGAGTTCCCTGATCTCCGAAAACTCCCTCCAATCTCCACGATCTTTTTTCTGGTAAGTCTCAGAACTTTTATGCTTTATATTTTTGTAGTGCATGCTTCTGTATACTTACTGTTGAGTTCATCTATTTCTGGGTTGAGATGCATGTCAGTAGAGGGTTTTGTGGGTGAAAAAAGTTACGAGTTAGTTTGATAGTCGAGATCATACTTTTTAGGACGTAAAACCAAAGTAAAGGTTCGATTTTTATGCCAGCCAAAAAAATAGGTTTTTCCCGCCCTAAAAGGAGTTGAAAAAGCTTTTTCAAAAAACTTTTTGCTTCCACTTCTGATCTGTTTCTCAAACTATTCGTGTGAAAAAAATTTAGTTTTTTGTTAGAATGCTGCTGTATAAAAGCTTAACTATTATACTCGACCAGCGTTATTCTAAAAACTTTCAAAATTCTCTATCCTCACCTCCCCATTCTTTTGTTTGCAGACTTTAATGCCAGATTCGTGGGGAGGTAAACGGCCCATCGACGACGATCTTCTTGCCCAGCTGCTCAAAGGCAAAGAACAACCGACCGACCGAGTTCACGAGATTCCCTTTTCATGATCTTCTCCTAGACCTCATCCATCACCTCCTCAAATGGCCCGTTCTAAGTCCTTAGGCAAGAAAAGACCTGATTCCGAAAATAGCCCAAACTCTCCTGTCCAGCCTGATTCGCAGGCTAGGGTTCCCTCGACCAGTGGTTGAGAAAATGCCGCCCCAGACCCTCGTATCCAAGTCAGGGCCCGCCCTCGGCATCAAAACCTTCTTGATGTCGAGTGGTGTCTCTCCCTGACCAGCCAAGTGACTCCTCGGATGCTTGCCAACTACCGCAGGAAGTATCCTCTTACAGGGGTTAATCTCAAAATTCCAGCTGCAGACCAAAGGGCTAACCTTCCCGGAGGTGTATACAGTGCTTGATCCAGATATCACATAGGGCGGGGGCTATCCTCCCTCTACATCCTTTCTACCAGGGGGTGGCCAACTATTTTGGTGTCGCCCCTTTCAAATTACTCCAAATGGATATAGAATGCTGGCCGCACTATATATCCTGTACAAACTTAAAAAATGGCCAGAACCTACCCCTCATGAGGTCAATTTCCTCTTCGACCTTATGTCCAACCCTCAACAGTACGGGACGGGCTTCTTCCATCTTTGTCACCAGGAGATGAGTCGAACATTCCTGAGTGACACTACTCATATCTCCAACGTGGGGCAGTACAGTAGGGAGTACTTCCTCAAACCGGACATGACCGCCAACAACCTGGCCTTCGCTCGAGGAGGTAAATGCTACTTTTACTGGTCGATACTTTTCCTTAGCGAACTCTTCTGCATCTTTCTTAAAGTACACTTTGCCTTTCAGGACCATGGCTACGTCCGACCCCAACACCAGACATGGTGTTGAGGTCCACCGCACTGGCCAAGATGACAGACGCAGAAAAAAGAGTCAAGTCCCTGGTTACTGATGAAAATCTGAGGCTATCTGGTCTCCTGGTTCCTCGCCATGAAACAAGAGGACCTGTGGTAGTAGATGCCATGGCCGAGGGGGATCCTGAGCAGCAACCCCCAATGTCTCCTCCCTGAAGGAGGCCGACGGGGGTTACAATCAGGGAACCTACTGGCGAACCTTCCGTAGAAAGGCCTTCTGCGCCCTAAGGCAAGGGGAAACAAAAGGCAACAGAGTCTGTTATAAACTTGGATGAATCCTCCGATGAAAATGGTACTGTTATTTCGCTTTTAAATAGCTTGCCAATTCCCTGTCACTTGTTTGACAGGGACAGCAATTTTACATATACTCCAAATCTAGGGCCAGACTTCTTCGTGCTAGATAGTGCGTGTATGACTAATAGAGTCAGTAGTATAGCACCAGTAGTTGTAGCTCGGGTATTAAACTTTGTGACCTCTTTTCTATTTTATCAAGAGTTTTTATCCGCCTTTATCTTATCATTTGCATATTTTTCTTTGTACGCAGACATGGCCACTCCCAACGTCTTCGATTTGTACCAGACTGAAGAGGAGGTAGAAGTCCCCCTGGTTCGGCGAAAGACGTCCAGGAGGCACAATGGCGAATCGAGCCAAGGACCTCCTGCCAAGTAGGGTCGAACAGAAGATCCTTCCAAGGATGTGCCAACTGGGCAAGCTCCTGCTCAGCCTTCGGCTCTTGTTGAAAAGGAAACCCCACCCGCTACTATGAATCCCACACCTATAGCCACAAAAGAACATTCCCAGCCGGTTGAAGTTCCTGGGGCCAAACTTTCACACCGCACCTTGTGAACGGCAAATGATCGTCTTACACACATCGTGAGGTACGACTGCTGCAAGGATGCGATGGCTGAGGCGGAGAATATGGGGGTCGATCAAATCCTAAACAGGGCCCTAAATGAAATTTCCAGTGTAAGCATTTTTTATCTCTTTGGCCTTCGTTTTTTCTTCCTTGTAATAGATTCTAACTTTATCCTTTGACCATAGGCCATGCTGAATGCAACAGCTGCTCGTACCCGTGCCCAGGCTATTATCGACCAGGCTCGGGCAAAGGCCATTGAGAGGTACCAGGTGAAGGCCAACGAGGAGCTTCAGGCTGTAGAAGCCAGGCACGCTGGGGTGTTGGAGGTGGTCACTCAACAGAAGGATGCTGCGGTGGAAAAGCTGGCAGAGGGCTGACTTCCAGGAGTCCAGTCGGATCCAATACCGTGAAGTCAAGAGGCTTAAGGGGGAGCTTCTTGCTAAGGACAAGGCCATAGCTGTTTTTGAGAGCCAAGTGGAGCAGCTAAAGCTTACCAATGCCAAAGATCTGGAAAGGTACAAGAATGCAACGCTTCGGTGTTTCTACGACTTTTGGAAACACAACCGGGGTGACAATTTTAACTACCTTCCAGAAGATGCCAGGAATGCTGAGTTGGCCCGCTGCACTGCTCGATTGGCTAAAGAAGAAGAAAGAGCAAGGATCCCCACTTCCCCAAGCATCCAACTGGCCGCAGTCGAAGAGGAAGGAGGAGTTGCAGATGATGCAACCAACCAAAATGTTGAGCAAGATCCTCCTGCTCCTTAAACTTATTTTTCTCTTTTTATTTTTCTTCACTTACACGACTTACGGGTCGTATTGTAAAGACAATTTTTACTTTTAAATTTAAATTTGCTGCACGGGCAGCAAAATTTTCGTTTACTTTGAACAATTATTTCCAAGCAATGATGCTCGCGGTGTAAAAGACTGCCTCTTGACATTATAATATTTTCATTTACTATAACATCTGTCCGTATGACCGAACTTAGCATAGTACTTTGGTTTGATTTAACAAAATATAGATTTTGAAAAATACTCTAAGTACCGTAGCATGCTTTCACTCATTTTGTTCATGTGTTTACATACCTTTTGGTATGCTTTGCTATCGATGTACCTTATATGCCCCCCAAGTGATCGAGGAGTTTTAGGTCCTTGGTCACTTGCCTTGACCACGACCTGTGCAAACATTGCTGCTCGGTAGGAAACGTAAACACTTATTGTTATCCAGATTTCTGGATAGCGTTTAGATGGATATCCTCGGGGAAGCAGAATTATCAAAGTCTTTCATGGAAAGTGACCAGAGCTCGCAGATGGACAGAAAGGCTTCGCCTCTCCCTTTCAGTGTCCGGCTTACTCTTTCAAGAAAACGCGACACGGAAGCTCGTCAACTCTCCCGGACTCCCGAAGGGATATCCTTCGGGGAAGCTCCTTCCAGGAGGAGCTCTTCGGGTTGCCTTCGCGGAAACAGTCTCGTGCCACGCACGGAACAAGACCAAGCGGTCGAGTCATGGAGGAGGTATATTTGGAATGATATCCACCTGACACAGGATCCCTCCTGACACGCCCGACAGGTCAAGGCCGCACACATCCCAGCACGCCTAAGGGTACCTTTTCGCCTACTGTTCCGCTGAAAACTTGGAAAAGACGGCTGACTTTGTGTATTCCCCATACTTTCACGTAAATATACCCACATAGAGTCTTGTAACCATGCTACTACAGTAATTGTATCCCCTATTTATGGCTGGTGTAATTAAGACTCATGTGAGTAGAGAAAAACCCTAATAAAAAACCCTAGCTATAAATACCCCCTCATTTGACGATAGAGGGGACGACGAACAAATTATATAGCAAGAACTCTACTAAAATCTCTCTAGCTTCATCTTCTTCAAGAGAACCCGAGAGAAACACTGTGAGTGTGTGAAATTCTTGTACACCAGCCATCTTACTGTAATTCTCTACAAGGATAATAACATCGACTCGTGGACTAGGGCTCGTTAACGCCTGAACCACGTAAAAAACCTGTTTGTTTAATTATATTCCTGCACTTCTACAGTTCTTATCTTTTTGTTATTCTGTTTGTATTCGTTTCCGAAAAACTCGGTAAACATTTTGGTGCTTTCATTGAGAGCTGTAGGAAGTTGTTAGTGAGCTCTTTTTCTGTGTACGTTTTTTGTATTCACTCCGTGCTAAAAAGATGGTGACTACGAGAAAATTCGCGGTTGACAAAAATGCTAGGGTCAACCCCGATACTATGATGGAAGATGCGGTACAAAACGAACCCTTGGGCTACCAAGGTGAAGACCCGACATCCCGCCAGGATCGGGTCAGTACTGAAGATACGACATACTTAGAAGACGAAGAAGAGTATGTCCAAGACAGTTACTACAAAGACGGCTGCTACTATGAGAAGGACCCAGAACTGGTCCAAGTAGCCGAAGAACTAGTGGTCACTAAGGCCAAGCTTGCTGAGCAGGAGTGCGTCTCCGAAAAAATGCAACGCATGATGGAGCGCCTCCAAAGCAAGTTCGGGGATCTAGGCGACTCAGACGAGGATGCCTCTTTTCTAGGTGGTGCTGATGCCCCCATGCCGGATCCAGCCGCTGCTGGACCATCCAAAGCCACCCCTAACAAGGGCAAAGAAAAAGTTGGAGAGCCTGTGCGCGCTGACGCCCCTGCACCTCCTAAAGGCGTGAATCACCAGGCCGACTGCCCCCCCCGCGCGCAGAAGGTCTCTGGCGCTCCTAAGCCCAGACATCCTTCAGCCCCAAGGGGGCACTCTGTGCCTAAAGGGCCCGGTTCTAAGGCACCCGGGCCTAGGGGAAGGAACAACCGCCCCAGTGATTCCGTCAACCAGGACGATCGGGCTGCGAACTCGCACTCCGAAGATAGCTGGTCCACGGTGGACCTAAGAAGATAGTTGGAGGCCAAGTATGAAAAGGCCAAAGGAGAAAAGGCCCGGCCTCGCGGAGATGACCTCCGAAATCATATTAATGACAAGCTCCGGGGACGTGACCTCCCGGAGAGTGATACAAAGAGGCTCGAGGAACAGATTGCTGCCTTGACCAAGCTGGTCCGGAAGCAAAGTGGGGCCCTGTCAGACTCTGAGGAGGAAAACCCAGAACCATGTATTCGGAGGATCGCAGAAACGTCCCTCCTGGATAACTTCAAAATGCCTCACATAGAATTATATGAGGGGAGGACAGACCCGCGTACCCATCTAGCTAAATACAACAAAATGATGCAAGTGGCGCGCGTCAGTGAGGACGCCAAATGCATGTGCTTCTCACTCACACTTACCAAGTCCGCGGAGGACTGGTGGAAAAGATTAGCTCCCGGATCAATCCACAGTTGGAAGGAGCTACAGTCCGCGTTCAGGAGGCAGTTCATTGCTGCCCGCGACCACGACATGGAGGTTGGTTCCTTAACCAAAATCAAGCAGCAACCCAATGAGAACCTCAAAGCTTTCATTCAAAGAATGATGGAAGCTGCTGCTAAGACTAAGGTCAGCGACGATATGAAGCTGATCGCCCTTCAATCAGGGCTTACCGTCGGCTCCCTACTGTGGGGAGAAATGCAACGAAGACGGGCAGAAACCCTGTCCGAATTCATGTCAAAAGCTCAGGGAATCATCAACCTTGAGGATGCCTACCAGCAGGCCTTTGGAGTTCCCCTAGCTCCAACGCCTTCCGTGATTGCACCGAGCTTTGCTTCGCAAGCTCCCGCACCAGCCCTCACGCTCCCAGGAGCCCAATTCACTCCAAGTGTGTATGGGCCTTCCGCGTCTGCTCAGACGCCGAGTCAAACCCATTTCTCTGGGTACGGAGCTGTACAAACCGGATGTAGTATCGCTCCTGGCCTGCCGCAGCCGCAAGCGGAAGGCCCAGAACGAAACTTGAGCCAATCGCGGAGTAAACGAAGCGGAAGAAACTCCAACCGGGGAGACCATTCAAAGAAACCCCGGAAGGACTATGAGCCCAAGTTCACGGAGTATACCAGTTTGATAGACTCACAAGAGAATTTCTATCGGGCGACCTGTAATATGGTCAACTACAGGAAGCCCCCGAAAGTGTCTCACGGGGGAAGGCGTCCGCGAGACTCCAATAAGAGGTGTGAGTTCCACGGAGACGTGGGGCACACCACGAACGAGTGCCTTCAGTTGAAGGATGAGATCGAGTCCCTGGCAAGAGCGGGACACCTCGGTCAGTGGGTGAGGATACCCATAATCTATCCCGGACAGGGAGTAGTTCACGGAGCTGCATACTCCCCGGGACAGAGGGGGACTGCTAGCGCTCCTGGAGCCGGTCACCCCCAAGCTCCCGGGTCTCAGTTCCCAGCGCTTCCTGCTCCAACCGCTCCGGCACCCATTGCCTTGTTGGCTCCAGGACCTGGCAACCCATATCCACCCGGCCTTGCTCCGCCACCCGTTGACGGACACGTAGCCACCATTTCCGGAGGACCGCACCTTGCCGGAAGCACTCGCAACTCCCAGAAAAGGTACTTGAGGGAGTTAGAACACACCGGGGAGATGTGCACCTTGGTTCAATCACCTGCTCAACGTCCTCGAATGATGGACCTTCCCATCACCTTCACGGAGGACGACGTCCGACATGTGCACTTCCCCCACAACGATCCCCTCGTGGTGGAAGCCCAGATTGCCAATAAGAAGGTCTCACGGATCTTGGTCGATAACGGAAGCTCCGTAAACATCCTCTTCAAAGCGGCCTTCCACGCGATCGGATTAACCGAGACACACCTGACCCCATGCCCCATCCAGGTCCACGGGTTCAATGGGGATGCACTCATGCCATTAGGCAAAATTCAACTCCCAGTCACCCTCAGAGGAGAAAGCGACGCTTGTGCCTTCAAGCACAGCACATTCGTGGTGGTCGACTGCCCCACGGCGTATAATGCCATCCTAGGCCGACCGGTCCTAATAGATTGTGGGGCCATAACCTCGATACGCCACTTATGCTTGAAGTTTCCATGTGACGATGGGCGTATCGGCACCCTCCGAGGAGACCAACGAAGTGCACGAAGCTGTTATAACGTCTCCGTCCGATCTGTTTACACGGTCCAGGGGACGGTTGCTGCCGTTCTTTTGGTGGAGGTATTACCAGAAACTGGGGGTGCTCAAGGGGCATGTTTTGACGAACTCGACCCTAGAGTGGGGGTCGAGAGAGCGATAGAACCGATGGAGGAAGTCGAAGAGGTGATCGTCAACCCGGAAGATCCCACCAAAGTCATTCAGGTGGGGAAAAACCTTCCGTCGGCCATTCGAGATAAGATCGTGGCCACTGTAAAGAATAATCAGGATATCCTGGCATGGTGCCACGTTGATATGACGGGGATTAATCCTAATGTTGCGTGCCACGCACTCAACATAGACCCATCTGCAACTCCAGTTCGCCAAAAGAGGAGGCCGTTAGACCCAGTGAGGGCCGAAGCAGTCAAAGCTGAAGTGGACAAGCTGATGTCCATAGGTTTTCTCCAGGAGTCACACTGTCCCGTGTGGTTGGCCAACCCAGTTCTGGTCCCGAAACCCAATGGGTCCTGGAGAATGTGCATTGACTTCATGGACCTAAACAAAGCCTGCCCAAAAGATTGTTTCCCTCTTCCACGAATCGATCAGATGGTAGACGCTACATCCGGGTATGAACTCTTATCCTTCATGGATGCGTACTCCGGATACAACCAGATCAAGATGCATGTCGCGGACCAGGAACACACCAGCTTCCTCACGGACAAGGGTGTCTACTGTTACGTGGTCATGCCTTTCGGTTTGAAGAATGCTGGGGTGACATACCAGCGTTTAGTAAACAGGATGTTCAAGGACCAGCTGGGGAGGAACATGGAGGTGTACGTGGACGACATGTTGATAAAATCCAAGACCTCCGGGGACCACAGTGACGACCTTGAGGAAGCTTTCGCCGTGATCCGAAAGTACGGGATGAAACTGAATCCGAAGAAATGTACTTTCGGGGTCTCGTCTGGGAAGTTCCTCGGTTTCATTGTCAGCTCCCGCGGAGTGGAAGCCAACCCTGAAAAAATTAAGGCTTTCATAGATATGCCTTCTCCCCGGAAGCATAAGGATGTTCAAAGCGTTACCGGGAGGATAGCTGCTCTCAGCCGCTTCGTATCTAAGGCCACTGACAAATGTATCCCTTTCTTCAATGTGCTGCGAGGAAACAAGAAGTTCGAGTGGACCCCCGAATGCGAAGCAGCCTTCCAACACCTCAAGGAACATCTAACCCGAGCTCCCATTCTGTCCAAACCTGTCGAAGGAGAGGCGTTGTTCTTGTATTTAGCTGTGACAAAGCACGCCGTGAGTGCCGCTCTCGTCCGGGAAGACGGCCGTATCCAGCTCCCTGTGTATTACATAAGCAAGAGGTTACTGGACGCCGAGTCCAGATATTAAATGATCGAGAAACTCTCCCTCTGCTTGCTAATCGCTTCGTGGAAGCTAAGGCCCTATTTCCAGGCGCACACCGTCAGAGTACTCACAAACCACCCTCTCCGACAAGTCTTGCAGAAGCCCGAGTCCTCTGGCAGACTGCTTAAATGGGCCATGGAACTGAGCCAGTTTGACATCCACTACCAGCCACGTGTTTCCATAAAAGGTCAAGCTCTCGCGGACTTTATTGTGGAATGCTCGGGAATGAATGACCTCCAGGAAGATCCTGTCCCGGAACTTCCCACATGGAAGGTCTATGTAGACGGAGCCTCCAATGAAAAAGGAGCTGGAGCAGGGGTTATCCTAATCTCTCCCGAAGGGCATCAGCTCCAGAGCGCCATCCGTTTCGCGTTCCCAGCATCCAACAACGAGGCAGAACACAAGGCCATGCTAGCTGGATTGCAACTGGCCAGAGAAGTCGGAGGTATACAGCGACTCTCTACTTGTGGTAAACCAAATATCCGGGGAATACCAGACGAAAGGCGAAAAAATGGCTGCCTACGTGTCTCTCTCCCGCGGCCTCCTGCAGCATTTCAAAGGCTACCAAATCCGCCAGGTCCCCCGGGACCAGAACTCACTCGCGGACACACTAGCCAAGCTTGCAACAGACCCGGAGATTGAGCAACATGGCCTAGTGCCCATCGGGCACTTAGAAGCACCTAGGACCGAGACACAGAGGGTAAATGCCATCATCGACCATTCCCATTCTTGGATAGGACCCATCCTCAGATTTCTCACCACCGGAGAGCTCCCCACTAATAAAGCTGACGCAAGAAAGCTCCAGTATCAAGCTCCCAGATACGTGGTTATGGATGGAAAGCTTTACCGCAGGGGGTTGTCCATACCCTTCCTTAGGTGTGTTGCCGGAACCGAAATCAGCGCCATCATCCATGAGATTCACGGAGGCTTCTGTGGCGACCATACCTCCGGGCTGAGCCTCTCCAAAAAGATCCTCCGGCAAGGATACTTCTGGCCCACCATGAAGAAGGATTGTGTGGATTATGTCAGAAAATGTGAGCAGTGCCAGAGGTACGCCAAGGTTCCGCGAGCGCCGCCTACAGAAATTACCTTAATGACCAGCCCCTGGCCGTTCGCCGTTTGGGGCATTGACCTAGTAGGTTCCCTTCCGACTGGGAGGGGTGGAGTGAAGTATGCCATAGTCGCAGTATACTACTTCACCAAATGGGCTGAAGCCGAACCTATGAACACGGTCACGTCTAAGAAAGCACTGGACTTTGTCATCAGGAATATAGTGTGTCGTTTTGGGCTTCCACGAAAAAATTGTGTCCGACAACGGGAAGCAATTTGATAGTGAACATTTTACGGACTTCTGTGCCTCGCATGGAATCATCAAAAGCTTTTCCGCAGTCGCCAGACCTCAAGCTAATGGGCAAGTGGAAGCAGTAAACAAAATATTAAAGACCACGTTGAAGAAAAAACTGCAAGCATGCAAGGCTCACTGGCCGGAAGAGCTTCTGCGAGTACTTTGGGCCTATCGCACGACAGAGAGGACTTCGACGGGGCACACACCTTATTCCATGACCTTCGGTTGTGAGGCCGTCATCCTAGTAGAAACTATGATCCCCTCTCACAGGCAGGACACCTACGACCCTACCCGGAACCACGCCCTTCTCCAGGAGTCCCTGGACATGATCGATGAGCTCCGGGAGCCGTCACAGGTCCAACTCAAAATGTACCAAGGCAAGATAGCCCGACACTTCAACACAAGAGTCAAGAGCCGTACATTTGAAGTTGGGGACCTTGTCCTACGGAGAGTATTTCCTGCTACGCAGGACCCGGGAGTGGGAGTCCTCGGACCCAACTGGGAAGGCCCCTATGAAGTACAAGAAAAAGTGGGCCATGGAACGTATCACTTAAAGAGACTCGACGGATCTAAAGTCCCACGCGCCTGGAACGCGGAGCACCTCCGCCGTTACTATCAGTAGGCCCCGGACTATCTAGTCGAAAGTCCTTGGTGGACGTAACAAAATGTAAAATGTGGAGATAATCCTCCCTCCTGTAAAACACATGCCTAATAGGCTAATCTAATGAAACACGGAGAGATTCACTCCGCTTTTACTGCATTTTTTATCCCTGTGTTCAATGCTGCGTTTTAACAAGTGACCACGCGGTCCGGAGACGTCCGGACCCCACGCTCACTTGGGGGGGTATACATGGCTAAGGCATAGCCATACGCCCCTTGAACAAAACATACACAGAACACCACTTATGTGCTAGCATTGTGTTTGAAATTTTTAAATTGTAAAGCTTAGGTTAATTTGTTTACATGAACATACTTGCATTACGTGTCATGTGTGCATTATGTGTTTATGTGAAAATCGCCATTGAAAAGCTTAGGTTAATTTGTTGCCATGAACATACTTGCATCACGTGTCATGTGTGCATTATGTGTTTATGAGAAAATTGCCATTGAAATGTCTGCCATTATGCATCATGAAAATTATCTCCTGCGTAGCCCAGCGATGAACAGGACTGGAGGTTGGGGCACGTTCAGAGAGCTACGCCAAAACACCCCCAACTTCCGGGCAAGTCCTTCAAAAAATATTACGCGACCGCTGTAGGGCTTTGCTTCGCAAGCTCCAGCTCCGGGTCTCACAAAGTAAAGATGGCAAGATCCGCGACCGCTGTAAGCTTTGCTTCGCAGGCTTCAGCTCCGGGCCTAACAAAATAATGCATGGCGAGCTCCCCGACCACTACAAGCTTCGCTTCGCAAGCATCAGCTCCAGGAGCAGATATGATCGATCCCCCGATTACAGTAGGGCCTTGCTTCGCAAAGTCCCTGCCCCGGGATCAAACATGGTTGGCGTGGCAATTTCCCCGACCGAAACGAGCCTTGCCTCGCAGGGCTCCATGCCAGGTCACTGAAGTCAGCCACCATAAGGTTCGCAACGACGGTTAGTTTTGCTTCGTAAAGATCTAACCTTAAGTCTAGCAACGCTCACCAAAAGAACTCCCGTTCCAGCACCATAGAACGGCTCACCTTAGCAATCCCAGCAAACAGTATAACTACAAGTCCCGGGATTGGCCATTTGCCTTAGGAAAGCTGAAATACGGTGAAAGGAGTCTGGCCGTTGGAACCAGGAAACCTTCGTAACCTAGAAACTACGTGGGAAAAGACATCAGCCGTTAGAGCTTTAAGTTGGAAGTGCATAGGTTCTGGCCATTGGAACCAAAACCTCATGCGCCCCTACAGCAGTTTCTACCGTATAAAAGTCTACCCTAAACGCAAAGTTAAACAAAGAACACGGCAGAAAAGAAAGGAGAATGCTATAATTATGGCAAATATGTCTGCAATGAGAAAAAAGTACAGGGAGCTTCGCCCCAAAGAAAAACACAAATGAAAAATAATAATCAGCAAAGAATATTTTTCACGGAAAATAATAGCCCTTCAGGCACTGGGGGTGACAGTGGCATCCTCGACCGGGGTCTCGGAGACAGCAGTTTCAACTGGGGCTAGCGGAGTCAGCTCATTGGAAGATGGAACGTCAGCGGTGGCAAGTTCAGAGGTCCCCGCCTTTTCAAGGACTTCTGCCTCAGGGGCTCCAGCAGGCTCGTCAATGTTGTAAGTTTGGACGTACACCTCTGGGCCTTGATCCCACACCTGTAGCTTCTCCCTCATGGCATCGGCATCCTCTCCCAGATATCCTAATACCTCCGGGTTCGCTTTCCAGAGTTGATGCATGAGGACCACGTGCGATATATTAATCGTCCTGTTCAGTACCACCTCGGCATCCTCTTTCTCCTTCAAGCGCTCCGCCTCGGAGGTTGCCAGCTGTGCCTCCGCGATAGTTAGTTGAGCCTTCAATTTTTCCTTCTCGGCCTTGGAGGCATCCCGCTCTCCCTTAAGAGAATCAATCTCCTTGCGCTGCTCCTTGTTTTGGTTCAGCACGGATTGCTTCTCGGTCACATGCCCCTTGGCAGTGAATTGCAAAGCTCTGATCTCTTTATCCTTCTCGGCGAGCCCCAGCTCAAGCATAGACACGAGATCCCTGCTCCTCATATGAAGTTGCTCCTCCTCGTGCAGCTTATTCTGAAGAGCAGAATATTCCCCTTGCTGCTTAAGGAGGAGATCATTTTTCGATTGCAAGCGGGCTTCCAAAGTGTCCTTCTCCACCGTGGCTTGGGATAGCTCTTCCCGGAGCTTGGAGTGTTCGGCCTTCAAGTCATCCGACTGCTGCTTGAACTCCTTCTCCGCGCTAGCCCAGTACTCGTGATATTTGGCAAGATATTTCTTCTCCGCCTCTTCCTCAGCCTTGCGCCGAGCCTGGTTAACTTTCTCCGCAGCCTCCCCCTTTATGCTCTCGACCTGTTGGGATAGCTTCTGCTTCTCCGCCTCCAAGGCCTGGCGAGCCACCTGGCTTTCCTCCAGTTGAACCAGAACTGCACCCACCTCCCGGAACGAACGTTCCGCGATAAGAGAGGCCTACAAGGAAAGACAACAGAATGAGTTAAGCAGAACCAAATGTGCTAAGACAAGTGATCCCAAAACACAACGGACGGCCTACCCCGGACAGTTGCTGCTTCACAGCGTGTGTCAGCAACAGCGGATCCTTACTGCTACTGATGGCCCATTTCTCAGAATTGAGCTCGCACAAGCTCAGGGCCATGTCCTCCATCATCTCCGCTCCGAACGGCGCCAATGCGCGTCCGAGCCTAGGCACCAGCCTCTTCTCCAAGGCTGGGCCATCCAAAACCGCTCCAGCAGGGTGAAGGGATCTCACCCCCTCGGCCAGCTCAGCTCTCTTCACGGCAGACAAGTTGTCCGCCCTTCCCTGAGTAACAGCCTTCTCGGCCTCCAACCGCCTCTTCAAAAAATTATCGGCACGTCTTACACCCTCCAGGAGGGCAGCGGGGAAACGGGTTGGTTTTTGAGGAAAGTGGAACTTCAGGCCAGGCAGAGGAAGGTTTGTTCGCTGAGAAGAAGGAGACCCTGAAAGGGTGGACTCCCTTGGGGCTGGAGGAGGAGGCAGACGGGGCATTGAGGACGGTAGGGAAGACTCCACCGCCCCGGTCTGTTATTGTTGCTGGTGTTGCTTTTGTTTTTGTTGCTGCGGTGGCGGAGGTGACTGCCTTTGTTGTTGCTGTTGCTTTTGCTGCTGCGGCGGTGGAAGAATTGCCAAAAACTGTTGCTGCGGGTTTGGCAGTTGTTGTTGCTGCTGCTGTGGCGGTGGTGATTGTCCCTGTTGTTCTTGTTGCTGCTGTTGTTGCAGTTGTGGTTGCTGTTGTTGTTGTTGTTGTTGCCTTCGACCGGGAGAAGAGTGTCTAAGGCGTTTCTTCTTGGCGCCCTCAGCATCTCCTCCGGGACGCTTGCTCACCCCAGTCGTCTTCACGGGGAACACAAGCCCTTCCCCATCGCTGCTACTGCTCGAGTTCGCCATGGACTCGGAAGGCCCCTTGGCAGGAGATCTCTCCACCGCCGAAGACACATGCGCCTCGCCACCTGTCTTCTTGGATGTGGCAGCTTTACCTCCCCTACCGGCTCCGGTTTTTCGTCCTTTCCCCTTGGACGGATCTTGGCTGGTGGCAGCTTTCTTGATGAGTAAGGTAACTCTCCCCAACATCTTGGCTTCGGGAAATTCTGCAAGGAACGTACGAAGCAAGGTTAACGAACCAGCAAGCAATGTGAAAGAAGATAAGCAGAAGACAAGACAATCAACAACAAAAAAGCACAAGCAAGTCCGCCAGCAGGGAACAAGGAACAAGAAAAAGAAAAGTTTGAAAGGGACGACCATGCACGAGAAACGTGGATGGCCTTCCCCGAGCAAAACAAAACACCGCTTCCTGCTCCAGGAAGCTCCCGTACTCCTTGAAGTCCGGGAATGACATGCTGAGGGAAGAAGGGTCAACCATGATGACACCTTCTGGCAGACTACCGTCACTCAGACACCCGAGGAGCTCATCTACCCTATCGCAATATCTGTCAAAGGGTATCCTACGCGGATCTAGCCTAAGGAAACGAGGATCGAACCCCATCTGGGAGGTCCGGGAGACCTCAGACAGGCTGGGGGTGTGAATCAATCGAAAGCTAGCCTTACCTACCCAGAGGTGCCAGCTCCCGGAGTCCCTTCATTGGGGTAAGCCGCGGCGTAGCGAGCCTCAATTTCTTCTTCCTCCGACTGGGGGTCGGGGAACCTCTCTGCCCAACTGGGGGACAAGTTACTATCGTCCTGGACTGCCTGGCAGATCACCTTGGACAGTTCCAAGGCAATCTGCTCCCGGACGTCAGCGGACACTTGACTTTTCCCCCTGCCACTCACTGGCCCAATGTTTTGGAAAGAGGCCAGCAGCCCATACTCTCTCAGAGATTCGGTGGTCACAAGTCCTTCCACCTTCAGCTCCTCCTCCGAGAACCCCTCGTAGAATTGCGACCTCCTTATCATCTCCGCACAGCGAGGCGTCCGCAGGATGGCTTCTGCAAAAGTCAAACATGGGTGTCAAAGATCTTCCCGAAGGTAAATCAAACGTAAAGGAACAAAGTTGAAAAGGAGAAGGAGCACTTACCAGGGACTTTGAAGTCCAAAGATAAGGCTGGCACCCTCTTCAGTGGGAAGCCAGTCGTCAGGAACCAGTACTCCCGGAGGTCTGGAACCCTTGCAGTATGACAGGTGGGACACATCACGTCCGGGTGCCTCTCCAGCCTGTAAAATCCCACCTTGTCTGGATGACCTCTCATGGGCTGAGACTTCAACCCGTAGAAGTACAGCACTTCCTCCGGGGTAGGAGCCTCCAGGTTCCGAGACTTGCAAAAGATGAACCACCCCGCTAGGAGCTTGTAGCTGGGGGGAATCAACTGAAAGGGGGCAATCCCCGCCTTCACACAGAAATTGGCAAAGTAACTTCTTAGGGGCAAGTGCGCCCGACACACTATGTGTGCCCAGCTCCAGGCACCAAAGCCCTCGTGACTTTGGCTAGCCGACTCGCCCAGCACCGACAGACAGTGCCACATCAGACCTGGGATGTTCTTCAGGCCTGCCTCGGAGGAGTACAGCTCCAGCATGCCGTAGTTCCTGAGCAGGTTCGGCTTCTGGTCCATCTCACAAATTGAACTATTGGTAGTCGGTGGGCTAGCCGTGACCACTTTTGCCTTTCCTTTCCCCTTTGCGCCGGCGATAGGGGAACCTTTCTCCTGGGCAGAATCAGCCTCTGCCGCAGCGATGAGTTGTTCCTTTGGGATGTTCGTCACTGAACAAAAGAAACAAAGAAGAAAACACTCTAAGCAGTCAGCACCCTTGTCATACCCTAGCGGTATCAAAGGCGTCGGGGAGACCCTCCCCGAAAACTGCTTGGAGAGGCTCCCACCGAGCTTGCCGAAGGGTTAGCACCATGCCACCCGAAGGACAGCAAGGAACCAAACTCGGACTCCGAGCCTAAGCCCGCCGAGAGAAGTGTTTTTCCAGAGAAAGACACCCTAAAGGCGTTCATGCTTATGCCCTAAAACAGCAAACCAGAACAGCGCAAGCAAGACAAGGAACGACTTTCAAAACGCAAATTGTCAAAGCATGCAAAAGAGATTACTTATCGACTCACATCAATCGCACGCCTATCAAAGCCCTATTCACGCATGCACATAGGCGATACTGGCAGAAAACTCAACTCTAACAACTACCAACAACCTAAGGTTTGGGAGGAAAGAGCAAAGTAGAAATACTTACTGGTATTCGGGTAGTTGAAGGTTGAAGGAGTAACCGGATCACTGCACAGAACGATCGCGAGAAGTGAAAGCTGCAAAGACGAACAGTGTTTCAAACCCTGAACTTTGGCGAATAAACCCACTGCCAAATCAAAAGAAAAATTTCTAGATTCCTTACCAAGAGAAGTCGCAAGTTCAAAGGAATGGAAGCTTAGAAGCCTGAGAGTTCGAAGGTTTGGGAATCTGAAAATCCAAAGGATAGAGAATTTGAAAGCGTAAAGAGGAAGAAAGGTCCGTTCCCTCGTTTTTATAGCAGGAAAGAAGTCGTTTCGAATTCCTCAAATGGACGGTCCCGATCTTCCTACTCCGTGTGCATCAGATCCAACGGCTGGAGATGAAGCGACGATCCTATTTATGACTCCTCGGATGGGAATAAAGTATTTATTTCCCATCATTATACCACCTCGGGCCCGGTGTACCATTAAAAACCGTCAAATCATTACTCAGATGCCTGACGCACGCATACTCAGCCAGTCGCCTCACGCACACGTCTTGGTCGCAGAGCCACTCCCGACATGACGCGTGGCCCTTGCCACACTTGAGTACTTAAGTTCAAACAGAAGAAATTTCTTTTCTTTTTCATACTAACACTCAGGCGGGAGAAAGGAACCCTTCCAGGAACACAGGAGGTGACCCCTCGCCTAATCTAGAAACCAGAATACCTGGAAGACTGTACAAGCTCCCGGATCTCTCAAAGCTCCGTGACCTTGGGGGGTAAATGTTATCCAGATTTCTGGATAGCGTTTAGATGGATATCCTCGGGGAAGCAGAATTATCAAAGTCTTTCATGGAAAGTGACCAGAGCTCGCGGATGGACAGAAAGGCTTCGCCTCTCCCTTTCAGTGTCCGGCTTACTCTTTCAAGCAAACGCGACACGGAAGCTCGTCAACTCTCCCGGACTCCCGAAGGGATATCCTTCGGGGAAGCTCCTTCCAGGAGGAGCTCTTCGGGTTGCCTTCGCGGAAACAGTCCCGTGCCACGCACGGAACAAGACCAAGCGATCGAGTCATGGAGGAGGTATATTTGGAATGATATCCACCTGACACAGGATCCCGCCTGACACGCCCGACAGGTCAAGGCCGCACACATCCCAGCACGCCTAAGGGTACCTTTTCGCCTACTATTCCGCTGACAACTTGGAAAAGACGGCTGACTTTGTGTATTCCCCATACTTCCACGTAAATATACCCACATAGAGTCTTGTAGCCATGCTACTACAGTAATTGTATCCCCTATTTATGGCTGGTGTAATTAAGACTCATGTGAGTAGAGAAAAACCCTAATAAAAAACCCTAGCTATAAATACCCCCTCATTTGACGATAGAGGGGACGACGAACAAATTATATAGCAAGAACTCTACTAAAATCTCTCTAGCTTCATCTTCTTCAAGAGAACCCGAGAGAAACACTGTGAGTGTGTGAAGTTCTTGTACACCAGCCATCTTACTGTAGTTCTCTACAAGGATAATAACATCGACTCGTGGACTAGGGCTCGTTAACGCCTGAACCACGTAAAAAACCTGTTTGTTTAGTTATATTCCTGCACTTCTACAGTTCTTATCTTTTTGTTATTCTGTTTGTATTCGTTTCCGAAAAACTCGGAAACACTTATAATAAAGCGAAACAACACACGTAATGAACAAATACTTGTAAAATAAATTTACAAAGGTTGGCAAGAATGACTGGCTGCGCACAGTCCCTTATAATCTCGTATTAAAAATGGACTAATCATGTCTTTACGAGTGATCTTAGAAAAGATCTTACACTTATAAGCGATTAGCCATACAACGTGGCTAACCCTTTTTCGAAACTTTTAAAAAGTAAAAAATTAATACAAGCCAGTCCTTTAGAAAAGACTGTTTATTGGTAATACTTGCGCTGGTGTTCACCGTTCAAATAGCGTGGAACGAGATCTCCATTTAAGCGTGCAAGTTTGTAGGTGGCTTGATGAAGGACTTCTTCAATCTGGTAAGGTCCTTCCCAGTTAGGTCTGAGTATTCCAGCAGTGGGGTCGCGGGAATTTAAGAAAACTCGTCGTAGCACCAGGTCACCGACGTTGAATTTCCTTTCTTTCACCTTCGAGTTAAAGTACCGGGCGACCTTTTGCTGGTACGCGGTAACTCGGAGTTGGGCTTTTTCTCGTATTTCGTCAATTGAGTCTAGGGACTCCATCATCAGTTGGCTGTTCTGGCCCTGGTCGTATGTAATTCGTCGATGTGAGGGGGGATCTAATTCGACAGGTAACATGGCTTCATATCCGTAGGCTAAGGAAAATGGGGTATGACCTGTCGCTATTCGGTGAGAAGTTCTATACGACCAGAGGACTTCAGGCAGCTGTTCTGGCCATGCTCCCTTAGCGTCTTCAAGCCTTTTCTTCAGGGTGTCCTTAAGCGTTTTATTCACTGCTTTGACCTGCCCGTTTGCTTGTGGATGCGCGACTGAAGAAATGCTTTTGATAATCCCGTGCCTTTCGCAGAAGTCGGTGAATAAGTCACTGTCAAATTTGGTTCCGTTGTCTGAGACAATCTTTCGAGGCACACCATATCGGCAAACAATGTTCTTGATGACAAAGTCAAGAACTTTCTTGGTTGTTATGGTAGCGAGTGGTTCAGCTTCGGCCCATTTGGTGAAGTAGTCGACTGCCACAACTGCGTACTTCACTCTGCCTTTTCCCGTTGGCAGGAATCCAATCAAGTCTATACCCCATACTGCAAAAGGCCAAGGAATCTGCATCTGTTTTAACTCATTTGGATCTGCGCGTGGGATTTGGAAAATCTTTGACACTTATCGCACTTTCGCACAAACTCCATTGAATCTTCGTTCATAGTCGGCCAGAAATAGCCTTGCCTTAGAATCTTTTTTTCCAAACTTTGCCCCTAGCGTGATCCCCGCATAAGCCTTCATGTACTTCCTTCATTAGCTCCTTAGCTTTTTCTGGTGTAATGCATCTGAGCAGTGGCATGGAATATCTCCTTCGGTACATAACACCATCGACCAGTATGTACCTAGCAGCCTGCCTTTGAAGAGTTCTGGCCTTGTTTCTATCTGTCGGTAGCACACCATTTGTCAGATACTCCAAGTAAGGCGCCATCCATGTATCTCCCATTCGGATTTCCATACTGGCTTCAATTGCTTGTATGCTTGGCTCACTCAATCTTTCCACTGGCACAATGTTCAAAGTGTTAGCATCTTTCGCGCTCGCGAGTTTGGCTAAGGCATCTGCATTCGAATTCTGATCCCGCGGTATTTGCTGGAGGGTATACTTTGTGAACTGGGCTAACAGGTCTTTAGTTTTATTCAAGTAGGCCACCATTTTTAGGCCTCGTGCTTGATATTCCCCTAGAACTTGATTCACTACCAGCTGTGAATCACTGTAAATATCCAGTGTCTTTATGCTCATGTCTTTTTCCATTCTTAATCTGGCGAGGAGTGCTTTGTATTCGGCTTCATTATTTGACGCGGTGAAGTCGAACCTAATGGCGCAGTGAAATCGATGCCCTTCTGGCGTTATCAAGATCACTCCTGCCCCTGCGTGAGATTCGTTTGACGAACCATCTGTGAATAACTTCCACAAAGGAGCTTCATCTTGAGGCTCTGGCGCTTTAGGCTGTTCGCACTGCTAGCTGTCCGGGAGTTCGGTGAACTCTGCAATAAGATCAGCCAAGACTTGTCCTTTTACTGTTGCTCACGGTGAATATGTAATGTCGAACTGTTCGACTGCCCATTTTAATAAACGTCCAACCGCCTCTGGTTCTTGGAGGACTTGCCGAAGGGGCTGGTCAGTAAAGACTGTAATGGGATGAGCTTGGAAGTAAGGACGTAGTATCCTTGAGGCCAAGATTAAACAGTATGCTAACCTCTCTATGGGAGGATACCTCAGTTCTGCTCCGATCAGCCTCTTGCTTACATAGTAAACTGCTTTTTGTATGCTTTCTTCCTCTCGTACTAGTACCGCACTAGCAGCAACTTCAGTGATCGCCAGGTAAATGAACAAAGTTTCTCCTTCGATAGGCTTTGATAAAATAGGAGGTTGTGCCATATGGGATTTCAAGGTCTGAAAGGCTTGTTCGCAGTCTCCCGTCCATTCAAACTTCTTATTGCCCCTAAGTAGATTGAAGAAAGGGACGCACTTGTCCGTTGACTTTGAAATAAATCTACTTAGGGCTGCAATCCTCCCAATTAGACTTTGTACATCTTTGATCTTCTCTGGTGATTTCATGTCGATCAGGGCTCTTATCTTGTCGGGGTTGGCCTC
The DNA here is from genome assembly GCF_963169125.1 of Humulus lupulus. Taxonomy (NCBI): domain Eukaryota; kingdom Viridiplantae; phylum Streptophyta; class Magnoliopsida; order Rosales; family Cannabaceae; genus Humulus; species Humulus lupulus. Next base: position 83,600,181 of record NC_084797.1, on the reverse strand, counting down.
GATTCCTCTTGAATTAACAATGAACCCCAAAAGCTTCCCTGATCCAACTCCGAAGGAACATTTGAGTGGATTTAATTTCATTTGGTACTTGTTTAATACATCAAAACACTCTTGCAAATCCTTCACATGTCCTTCCGCCTTTTTTGACTTTACCAGCATGTCATCCACGTACACCTCCATGTTTACTCTGATCAATTCTTTAAACATGTGGTTAACTAACCGCTGGTAAGTCGCCCCTGCGTTTTTCATTCCGAAGGGCATTACTTTATAACAATATAAGCCCATATCGGTCCGAAAGCTGGTGTGATCCTCGTCAGGGGGATGCATGCTAATTTGATTGTAGCCTGAATACGCATCCATGAAGGAGAGGATCTCATGTCCTGCAGTGGCATCGACCGACTGGTCGATCCTTGGGAGTGGGAAGCAATCCTTTGGGCAAGCTTTATTGAGGTCTGTGAAATCCACACAGGTTCGCCATTTGCCGTTAGGCTTGGGAACCAGCACTGGATTGGAGACCCATGATGGATAAAACGCCACCCTGATGAATCTGTTCTCCTTTAATCTCTCAACTTCTTCTTTTAAGGCTCTCGACCGTTCCTTATCGAGCAGCCTTCTTTTTTGTTGCACGGGTGGAAAACTCTTGTCTATGTTCAGGACATGGCTGATAACTGCAGGGTCTATCCCAGCCATGTCTTTGTGCGACCAGGCAAAGACTTCCTGGTTCTTCCGCAAAAATTCCACCAGTGCATGCTTCGTGGTTGGTTCTAGGTTTTTCCCGACCTTAACGACTCTGGTCAGGTCTTTCTCGTCAAGTTGGACCTCTTTCAGGTCCTCAACGGGTCCAACGTTCTCTTCAAAATCCCCAAAGCGAGGATCTAAATCTCTATCCTCACTTTGGGCAACACCCTATTTGGTGACTTCATCACCGGATTGGGCTTGTGTATCAATTGCCATCTGCGACCTATCTAAGGGAGTGCTTTTTGACGTTCCCTTTTTCGCCTTCGTGACTGAGGTGTTGTAGCACTCCCTGGCCTCCTTCTGGTTTCCCAACACGCATCCTACCCCTGCGTCTGTCGGGAATTTCATGGCTAAATGCCACATAGAGGCGACGACCCGTAGATCAACTAGTATAGGCCTCCCAATGACGGCATTGTACGTCGAAGGACAATCGACTACTATAAAAGTAGCAAGTAATGTCCTGGTAGCAGGCGCTGTACCTGCCGTCACTGGTAGTCTGATTGATCCTGCGGGGGCGAGTCCCTCACCAGAGAAGTCGTATATTGTTTGGTTGCAGGGCTCTAGGTCCTTAACGGAAAACTTCATGCGTTCCAGCGAGGACTTATACAGGATATTCACCAAACTTCCTGTATCAACCAGCACTCTCTTCACCATCATGTTGGCCATTTGGATATCCATGACCAGCAGATTGGAATGTGGGAACCAGACATGTTGGGCATCACTATCAGAGAAGGTTATCTCGCCTTCTTCTGACTGAACCTTCTTCGGCGCGCGGTCATCCACAGTCATCATCTCGATGTCTTGGTCGTGGCGCAGAGTTCGAGCATATCATTCTCTAGCCTTTCTGCTGTTTCCCATGTGGTACAGGCCTCCACAGATGGTTAATAATGTGCTAGTCACAGGGTCAGGCTGCAAAGGTGGCGAGCGTTGGCGCATGGGCGCTTGCTCATTGCCACCTGGAGCTTCTCGTTGGGAATTTCCCGAGGCCCGTATATATCTTCTCAAGTGTCCTTGTCTAATAAGGAACTCGATCTCATCCTTCAGCTGGTTGCATTCGTTGGTATCATGTCCGTAATCGTTATGATAACGACAAAACTTGGTAGTGTCTCTTTTCGAAATATCCTTTCGAATGGGGGCACACTTCTTATAAGGCACGCTGGAACTCATGGCCTGATAAACTTCTCCCCGAGACTTAACTAGGGCAGTATAGTTAGTGAACTGAGGTTCATAACGGTTACCCTTGGCTCGTTTATTGTCAGAGGTGGAAGGCTCATTGTGTGGTCGTTTCCCCCCATTCTTGCCATTGCCGTTGCCATTGGGCTTGGACCCATTGGCGGCTTTGACGGGTTCGGCGGGCCCCTTGTCCTTGCCTGGGGGCTTCTCTTCGTCGGCGATGGCATCTTCGAGCTTGATGTAGCGATCAGCCCGATCCAAGAATTTCTGGGTAGTTCTAACCCCATGTTTTCGGAGGATTTCCTAGAGAGGCGTGCATCTCTTAACCCCTGCGGTTATGGCCATAATTTTGCCTTTGTCTCCCACTGTCTTTGCTCCAGTAGCTGCTCGCATGAAGCGCTGGACGTAGTCTTTCAGTGGTTCTCCATCTTGCTGGTGTATTTCAACCAGCTGGTTTACCTCAGTCGGGTGCACACAACCCGCGTAGAACTGTCTGTAAAACTCCTTTACGAACATTTCCCAGGAAACTATACTTGCAGGAGGGTATTTAAAAAACCACTCCCGTGCGGCATCAGAAAGTGTTGCAGGGAAGATCCTGCACCGAGCGTCTTAGGAGACTTTCTGAATGTCCATTTGTATCTCAAACTTGTTGACGTGAGATACCAGGTCACCATACCCATCAAAATTTGGAAGCGTAGGCATTTTAAACTTGGTAGGAGTTTCTGCCATAGCTATCCTCTGGATGAAAGGAGTGCCTTTCCTCCTATCATGGTTGATGTAAGATGTTCTTCCCCCGACCACCTGCTGCACTGCCTGGTTGAGGGCATCTATCTGGGCCTGCACAGCGCTAGGAATCGCCGTGGCCTCTGGTGCTGGGGGGACGTACTCGCCGTGCCGCTCGCGGCGATCGTTGAGTACATCTCTCAAGTCCTCGTCTCTCCTCCGCTGCTGGCTAGCTCCGAGACGGTCGAAGATGTTATTTTGTCTTGGCTGCCCACCAGCGTCCCGTCAGTCGGGTTGGTCATCTTGAGGTGGCTGGCTCCTGCCTCCACCTCTTTCCTCATTCCTCCGACCAGCATTCCCTCTTCCTGAGTCGGCCTCATTATAACCATGGCCATCCCTGAACCTTGATTGGCTATGGTGGGATCGACTGTTCCCTTGATTACCTTCCCGGGCTGGAACCTCCCGAGTGTTAGAGGGTGGTCTGCGTTGGTCGTTAGGTCTCCGTGCATTACCATGTCGTGGGGACCTCGGACCGCAGAGCCTAACTCTGAGTCCCTCCTGTTTCCAGGAGGATGCTGTCCTCTGCTCAGAGGGTTTGGCTCGTCGCCCCTATGGCGTCAAGGACTGCGAGGCTGCTGCCCGTTCCTATTCTGCCTCTGCTGCAGGGGATTGCTGCGACCAGCTTGGGATGGAGGTTGTGCCTCAGGGTCTCCTAGCGGGACATCGTCCTGAGGCGCCAGTGGCTGCTCGGGCCTTTGGGGGCTCGAGGGTTGGATAGGCGAGCTAGGATTGGGACCCCTGTGGGGTGGCCCATTTGCGGGTTGATCAGGCTGCGAGGCAGGTGCAGCCTGATTCCTAGCCAATTGTAAGGCTGCCTCGAGGGCTGCCATGGCCTCCTTCTGGCGACGGTCCATCTCTGCTTTCCTTTCACTCAGTTCCAGGCGTTGCCGCTCAATTTCTTGTTTCTGCCGCGCCATGATTTCGGCTGCACTTTCCTGGCTGGCCCTCAGGTTGGCCAGTTCCTCGAGCAACGCCCCTAGAGTACTCTTCAGCATCGCGTCGTCCATTTCTTCCTCATCAAATTCCAAATGTGGCTCATCCTCGACCACGTTGGGAGGAGGAGGAGGCGGATTAGATGGTGCAGCACCAGCCGCCTATCCAGTTTTCCTGGTAGTTTTCGCCATTGGTCTTCACAACAATGCTGTATCAAGCTCTCAATGAAAGCACCAGAATGTTGACCCTGATTTGGCCAACTGACACGGAGTCAAATTTTCTTGATGTGGAAAGACAGTTGGAAAGAATGTGATGACGAAATGATAAAGAACACAAGAGTTTATAGTGGTTCGGCCCCAGAATCTTGTAATAACCTACGTCCACTTGAATTGTTATTGATATATGATTCAAAGGAGTTATCAAAGAACTAGGGTTCAATGAGTTTCACCAACCTCTGAAGAACAAGACAATATCTCAAATAGAATCACTCTAATCTCCAATAATTTGAAAGCCAAAAGTCCCTTCCTTGAGCTATTTTTCTCTATTTATAGGCTCAAGGGGGATTACATGAATTTGTTACAGATATTCTTTCCTAAATAATCGGATACTCAGGAAATCGTGGGAGTCAATTTCGGGATTGATAAAGATCTTTATAAAAATATCATGAGGCATGCGGAACCTGCGACCATACTGGTCGCAGGTAAGTTTCGGCTGCCTACTGCTTGTAATTTGTCTTCTGGTCGATACCCTAGCAGAGTTCTGCCAAGTGTCAGCCACGTGTCCGGGAATCACTTGCCACATCATTCGTGCCTGTTTTTTGGATAACAATATATTTATCCACTAAGTTGAATTAGCTATTTTTTTGATGTAGTTTGTGTTTATGAGATCAACATAGGTATTGGTGCTCTATAAATTACATTAATTTTGAGGACTATAAAGGATGCAGTTGGTTCTGATGTTCTTTAGTCATAAAATTATTATAAATATTTTCTTTTGGGTGACTTGCTAATGTTTTTAAATGTGTCATCTTACGAGTAAGCTTTTCTCTTGTTCTTCTGCATAATACATAGAGTTAAATGATAGGCTCTATGGTTCACTGTGATGTTCTTTAGTTTTATATGTGGTTATTCGAATCTATTAAATGAATTGTGCCAAATTTTGCTTTGGCTTGTTATGTGCTAGACTATGTTTTGGCTTGTACGATGAATTGTGAAAAAATCTACTTTGACTTTGTTATGTTATGTTATTAGCTCATATTGATTATGTTTATTGTGATAGATTGGTTAAAAAGAAAGCCCAATATAGCATATTTTACTGATGTACTTTGGAGTTGAGCTCCATTATTAATGTAATCTATATATGTTTGTTGAATCACGTTTCTTATTAATTTAGTTGATAATTAAGCTATATTAATATATTTTTCATATTTCAAATTTGTTTATCTCAATGATGATAAAATTGTGATGGATGACGTAGAGAGATAATAGATACTGCGTGAAACTTGATGTATTACATGTACTCTTTTGAATCTGTGAAATTAATTGACTTCTTGAGTTAAGTTGTACTAACATATCTTTTGAGAGTTTATGAGAAATAAAAATTAAGTTTTTTCTTTAAATATTCAAATTCCAAACTAATCCTCCTTTTCTGCAACAAAAGTTTACTGTGAACTAGTAATGATTTCTTTTAATTTTTCTCCGAATATATGACTTAAGTTATTAAGAGTTTGGGGTTTTATATCTTGTGATCACTAGAAATTTTTTAATATAGGTAGGCAAGTAGGTTTTTTGTCTGGTTATGACAACATAGAAGTTGTTATTCTAGTTTTTTGTCGGGTTATGACGACATAGAAGTTGGTATTCTATTATTTGTTGTTGTACAATCTTCTATTAATTTTTGAACAAGAAACCTATAAAATACATCTATCATCACTAACTTATAAGTCACATGGAGACTATGGTATCATGTATTTGGATTATTAAAATAGAAACTAAATAAGATATTCATAACTACTTAAGTTTCCAATCATACACGGAGAGATATGTGGGAATTGACTTCTGAATTCCCTTGCTTAGTTAATAGAAATAAAATGCTTATTTTGTACAATGAATTAAATCATGAAGACAATCTTGTTAGGGAAATGATCTTTTTTCTTTACACTATATTATTATTATCTTATTATAGCTCTTTAATATGTTTGTTTAAATATTTGCAAGTACGCTCAAAGATAGGGAACTACCTTATTGGCGAAAATTGATATTATAGGACATGTTGGATCATGGTATGCAACTAATAAATATATTATTGTTTAACATTAATTAGAGAAGATCACATTAATATATATTATTTTCTAAAGATAAGTGTTCATTTTCCATACGAGACCAACAAAGATTGATATTTTATTACCTACATGCTCTTAGATATGACATTTTCAATTGATTAAGTTGCTTAAAAAGCTAATGAGCGATGGCTAACTATTCAGTGATCTGCTTAGAGAAACAAGATAATTTTAAAGATTTTGAGAACCATCTTGAAAGTCCATGGGATAAAGTTAAATATTAGGTAGCTATTTGGTTACTGTTACTGTTAGTGGCTCTGAGATTTTAGGATTAGGCTCGGTAGCTTGGAGGTAGATTTGTATGAATTATGACAATTAAGTTATGTTCTTTCTGAGTAAAAAACTGTTGTTTGAATTGGATTTTGATACTTTATAAGATTGGATCAAATACTTTATAATGATATAATAGAATCTATAAAACAAAAAAGAATATTATAGTCGGCTTAATATGGTGGTTTGGTGACAAATTGGTATTTCTTTTTATTTTTTGCTAGGTGTACAATGAATATAGTTAGTAAAACTTATGTGTATGGTTTCTTTTGGTGCTTTTTTATGTGCCAACAAGAAAATAAAATTTGTTCCCGGTTTCAACCAAATCATTTACAATTATGGGTATTGCTTAAAGGTCAGCTAAATTTTACTTAATGGAATTTGCATATGCAAATCAATAGTTTGGTTTTTTTTCTTTAAGCATGAAATTATATGAAAATCTTGTTGTAATAGAGTGATTTCAAATTTTCTTTATTGCTTGCTGTTAGACTTTGGATTTGAATATTAGTAACATAGTGTATATTTGAGTTGAATGATGATAAAAAAAAATATTAGAGTTTATTTTTTCTAGCTGATTAATGGAAATTAACTTTGTGTCATTTTGTAAACTTGTCATTATAGATGGGATATAGGTATATTGATTATGCTCAAATTTATGGGATGATCAGATTTTTCTTATGTGCACTGCTCAATTCTATCCATTAAATTTTTGAAGAGTAAAAGAAGTTTCAACCTGAAAGTTAAAAAACTAAGGATCAAGATTCAAGCAAGAAGATTATAAGGCATATTCGTGTCAAGCATGGAAGTTATATATCAGTTGTTATAATTGTTCTTTATTCATTTTGATGTTTATTTGTTGTTTTTGGATAATTTGTTGTGTTAAATATAAGTATGGTTTGTATATGCGAGGTTGATTTCAGATAATCAATAAAGATGAACTTTTAGAGTTATGATATTGAATGAACATTTGGTTTGAAATTTATATTATGTTAGGAATGTTATGTATTGTTATTCTCTTATTTAATTCTATATTAATATATTTTTTAAAATATATACAACCCGAGTGACAACATTTTTAAGCATTTTTTATTTTTGATATATTTTTAGTGAGTTGTATAGAGCAATAGTGACAATTATTAACTGTTGGCATACCCAGCAACAATGGAAACTTTTAACTGTCGGCGTAATCAACAACAATGACAGTTTTCAACTATCAGAGTAGCCAGCAGCAACGATAGTTTCTAACTGTCCGTGTACATACCTCTACCCCGGCATAGGAAAATACGATAGTTAACTAACTGTCGTTGTTGCTCAATAGCTACAGTTAAAAACTTTTGGGAAAGTTAAGTTTTGTAGTAGTGGCTGGTCAACATTTTGGTGCTTTCATTGAGAGTTGAACTCAAGAATACTAATGATCCTTGATGACTATTAACTATGCCTCCTAACAATAATCAAGGTCATCATCCAGACCAGACATCTAAGGGCCCACAAGACCCTCCTCTACCTCATCCTCAATAAGTCCTCGATGGGGAACCGTGGTTTGAATTGGAGAAAAAAGCGAGGAGAAGGATGCTAAAACCCTGTGAGCAGTGCTAGGAATGTTGGAAGATGGGTTAGCTACCTTGAAGGCTAATCAAGAAAATTTGGTTGAGACAATGATCCTACAAGAAGTAGAGATCGATAGAAAGCGATGAGAGTTAGATGCCAGACAGGCAGAAATGAATAACCGATAAAGGGATGGAGCAATTTCCCTAGAAGCTCCTATACAGCTTGCCCAAGGGATCGACCTTCACAGGACCCCCAACGGCCTGAGCAGCCTCAAAATCCACTACCACCTCAAAACTTGCAACGCTGAGCAGTGCGTGAAGAGGACAAGCCACTAAGATCTGGAAGGTACAATGAGCAATGTCAAACACATATGTTTGGTCGAGAGAGTGAGCAATCATGAAGGTAAATTGGGATGAGCAGTGTCCCCAAAGCCCAAGACTCCTATGCACGGATGAACATGTACTCCTTAGCAGGGAACTAGAAAATTTTCCACTGGGAAACAAAAGGCAACATGACATAGGCTTTGCGGTCAAAGGACCCTCACAATATAGAAATGCCCCGAAACCTAGACACCAACGTAGGCCACAAAGACCTCCACCTGTTTACCAAGATGTCCTTGGTCGCAGAGAAGGGGACAATAGCTATAGCCAGTCACAAACAGTTCAGTCTTGATAAAGAGATGGGCATAACCACAATGAAGGATATTCGGAATATTATTGGAGTCAAAGAAGAGAAGTTGGTCGACAAGATGAACAAATTGAATGATAGTCTGTGCCCTTGCCTATAAATGATCGACCAGAGAGTCAAAATGCTGGGAGGCGACCAAGAAGCACTAATGTGTTTGATAGACTAGGAAGAAAGGACCAGAGGCAAAGAGATCAAGATCTGCAAAATGTGTTAAACTATAGAAGAGAAAGACATGATGAGCACATCCCTACAAATGCCCCTACTCCATCAATTCCAACAACGGTACAAGCCCAGATAGATGTGTTAAACCAAGTTGTTCAGCAACTTGCAAGGAATAAAAACAAGTAGGATTGCTCAAGCAGAAGTCCCGAGCACGTTTAAAATTCCTATTCATCCCAAGTATACCAAAAAGAAGATCTTGTATATCATGTAAACATGTTTGGGATATAGATGGATATAAAAAAATTTATCTTAGGATCTCTGTAATATCGACCTCTGCATCTTTTTGGTATTGTGGTACTTTGGCATGTGAGTGCAATTTGGTAATTTATGTTGATGCATATGTGAATTGATTTTCTTTTAAATTTCATGATAGTATGTAATTTATTCATGAATATGATATGTATATGTATGACAACGGCTAAACACAGTTCCTTCAAGTATCAAGGGCTTAAGGGCCAAAGATATTTGAAATTAGGGGTCAAAGTATAATTATGAATCTTGTGGTAGAGACTGTAATTTCCATAAGTTAAAACTATTAGTATAAGGGAAAATTACTAAAAAGATTTAATGAATTGACAGAAAGACTTAGATCGAGGGTAGGATTGTAATATGACATTAATGAGTCATTATAAATAAAAAGAGAGAGGCTAGTTTAGGGCTAGGTTCATAATCTCTCCTCTGTCTCCCATATGCACAATCAAGAGTTTTTCTCTCTTCTTTGATGGAGTCACACACACAAACACGTGTACTTTTGGAGGCTACTAACAATTAAGAAGGATGATCTTGGAATAAAGAACACTTGATTGTCTAGAAGTTGTTGTGGAGGCTTGAACAATAAGATACGGTAAGATCTCTAACTCTTATGAGTATTAGATTATGTTACTTTGGTGTTTTAATGGTGTATTATAATAGAAATCATTATAGGTTGTTTTAATGGATTATACATGCATGATAGGCAGTATTTAGTCTATAATTGGTGTGGAATTGATTTAGGAAGGATGAGGATGAAGTTATGATTGATTTGGGATTGATTTGGTGTCAAAAATTGCGAATCTGGTTTGAACTGGTCCACCGGCTTGCGATAAGAAATTCGAGAAAACAAGTTTTAGTAATTTATGCATAATATTTTACTCGGGTGTCAGATTTTGATGCTCTTTATATGTTTGGAAAGCTTACTGAAAGACCTAACATTTCATAGTATTTCGCAACCCTTGTTTGGAATCATTAAATGCTAAAATTTTGAGATAACGTTATGTCTTGCTGAGTTATGGGAAGCGACAGTAAGGAGATTTAGTTGATGGGATTCCAAATGAATTGTTTTGGGCCTTTGTAAGTGAGGTTTGTAGGACTTTCTTATGGCTTTTAGGAGTCCTAGAAAGTCTAAGAGAATCTTCATAAAGTCTAATATAATGTATGGTCTCTAAGCTCAAGCTTGTGTGTTGTTTGCCTTAGGAATTTCTAAAGGATACGTGAATAGAACAAGGAACATGTTTTGGAGATCTGCTGGACCTGAGGTAAGAAGAGTGGACACCTACGCATAGGGTTTACACTAGATTAATTATTAAGTCCTTTTTAGAAATGATGACATATGAGATTCTAAGTTGGTTATTGAATGTTTATGTATGATTTGGGAAAATGATATTTTATGCCTATGTTTAGTGTATGAATTATGCTTGTGGTTGCATTTGTGAGAATAACACTTGCAGGGACTTTGTTGTTATAATGGGTGAGAACAATTCATGGTAAGTATTTCCTCGTGGGAATATCATGTGTACGCATAGCATGTGGTTGGGCAAGTTGCATTACATGTCTGATTAACGTGTCTACTAGTCATATGATTTAGTGTGAGCATAACATGAACTAATATGGCTTGTTAAATGTCTGTGAGCATAGTATACATTATATGATTATTTATGATTAAATTTGTTAAGAATGTTTGTGAGTACAACACACATTTAAAATTGTCTTTGTTATGACATGGAATGATATGGTATGGTATGGAAACATTATGCTATGGGATTGTTACCGATTGTGATATAATTGGTTTTCATTGAGTTGGGAGGGTTGTGTCCAACACAACTCTTCTTACTGGGCATTAGCTCACGGGTACTCTATGTTGCAGGTAAGGGCAAAATTGTTGTTGATGAGGTGATGAGTTGGAGTAGGCTTGATCAAATACGTGCATGTCGTGAATGATTGACCTGGGGCTCAAGGGGTTGCTACTTATGTGTTTTTGTTATAAGGGTATTTAACCTTTGGTTTTATGTTGTGTCTTAAACATGTATTTTTACTTACATCATGCATGTAAAACATTATTTATTTTAAATATCAAGATCTCGAGTTGCACGTTTTGTAAAAGGTTGTAATTCATGTTTGTTTCAATAGAAGTTTTTTTCTTTAAAAGATCTGGTAAAATCTCTAACTCTTATGAGTATTAGATTATGTTACTTTGGAGTAACATAATCTCTAACTCTTATGAGTATTAGATTATTGATTTACTGGAGAGGGACTCACACTATTAGGATCTATCAGGCTTCCACTCACTGTAGGAACAACACCTGTGAACAAGGCAATACTGGCAACATTCGTTATAGATGATTGTTTTTTTGCATACAATGCAGGCATTGGAAGACAAATATTTGTAGAGCTCCACGTAGTTACGTCGATATGGCATCTCCCCATGAAGTTCCCAACTGATTTAGGAGTAGGATATGTGAATTGGAAACAAAGGGAGGCTCGGAAGTGTTATAAATCCTCAATTAAAAAAGCAAAAGAAGGTGGAGAATGCACCAACATGATTTTTTAAAGTATCCCTGATGACAGAAATGAAAGGAAGCAACGATTCCATAATGAGCTAAATGCCTAATCAGGTGATCAAGTATCCAAATAGGGTATTTCCCAAAGCGAGGAAGAGGAGAAAGATCCTCGCTTTTGAGATTTTATTAAAGAAGTAGGACCCGTGGAGGATCTTGGGGAGATCCAGCTAGATGAAGAAAATCACACCAGGATTGTCAAAGGTTGGTAAAAATTCATAAAAGAATGGCCAAGAAACCCTGTCTTTCGTGGATGCCTTTTATGGGTACAACCACATTAGTATGCACCCCTTGGAGGGGGGACATACCAATTTTGGAACAAATACTGGACTATACTGCTACAAGGTGATGGCATTTGGCTTAAAAAATGTTGGTGTTACTTATTAGTCGTAAAGCTGTACTAATCCTTGATCGTTACACTGTGTGTTTAAAACAGTGCTTAACTTGTTAAGCGAGTCATTTGGACTCAAAAGTGTAATTAAAAAAAATTACTAAAGGTTTAGGTGATAAATTTTTTGGCAAAATGATATAAAATTTTCATTAAACCTCTAAATATTTACAAGGGATCCCAAAAGAGTAAATTAAAACATAATTATAAACAAAGTTTACAAAATAGTCGACCTAAGCGAAAAAATTGGACTTGTACTCTAAGTCCCTCAAAATAGTCGACTGTGAATGCCAAGCAGGTCGAACATGTAAGCACTACTCTAAGGCCCTCTGACTCATGGCTGGTCGACCTTTCCCTTGCCTTTACTTGCATCATAGAGTACCCGTGACCGAAGGCCCAACAAGAAAACCCAACTAAGGCATAATAAATAACAAAATAAACACGAATAGCAAACAGCATGCTTCACAGATAACATATGCACTCATTTCAGTACAAAAGCAGTTTACACGACCTATGCCAAATGAGGTGCCTTTCCCAGCACTAAGCATATGACCATATGTGTAGCGAGTGTGTACAACACCCCACAGTGCTCCAGCACCATCACATCGTACATTCTGCATGAATTTTCAAATACGACCTATGTCGATCAATCACAAACATACATAATGCAATCAATGCAACAAACACATATAGAATGGGTTATGCAACCCTAACTCAATTATGAAATAAACAATGATAATTGTTACACATCAACATTGGGGTCCATGCCCTACTCTATGTGAAGATGCCAGTTTTCTTACCTCAGGCCCGATGAAAGAATCAGGACGACCTTGAGTACGATCCTCTCACAAGCCTTTCAGAAATCCTAGTCACAATTGAATGATATAGGTTTAGTTTTTCCATAACCACCACCCACAATAACTTTCTATAAGTCTCACTATGCCCCTAATACACTTTAAACATGCCCAATGTTTTCCTAGGAACCTTAGCTTTTAATCCGCTAAGTTTAACCCTCAAAATCCCTTGAAAATAACCCAACAATATGGCTGCTAGCATAGGTCGGTCGATAGCCTGGCCAAAATGCCCAAACCTGCCCTAAACCAAAATTCGGTCGACCGGGTAACCTAGGCTGGTCGTCTGACGTAAGTCAGAGAGAAATTCTCTGGGTTTTTCAGAATTTCTAAACTTCTCAAATTCGACCAAACCTGTTTAAAATCCCAGATTGTATGCACCAAAACAGTTTTACAAGCTAACACAAGTCTAATATAAACAATTAAACCTCAAATTTCAAACCCCAATATAACTCATAAACATGTTTCTACTACTAACATAACCACCTAAACATCCTAGAACCACAAAATTTTGAAATTCAACAAAAATCCTCAACAATTCAAGAACACATATAGAGAATGAAGAACAACCCAAAGGATGCTTACCTCTTATTGGGAATCCGAAATTCTTGTGCCAAATTAACTTCTAGCAGCTGCTATCTCCCTTCTTGAAGCTAAACTCCTCAAGATAATTCTCCAAACACAAGAATTGATCCCGTAGAACTTAGATAGACCTTCGAAGAATAAAGAAGGAACTAAGGGAAGAATCTAGATGCCTTGTACATGAAAAGAAGTTGCGGCCCAAGACTTAGCAAAATTTTCACATTATAGGGTTAAAAGACCATTATACTCCTAACTCAAATTAGTCTCTTAATTATCCTCAAGGGTAACACAGTCATTTGGCTTAAATTCTCACTTAACTCAATTAATTCCACTAATCATCAAATTATCAACTAACCCCATCAAACATAAATATTACACAACTTAATTAATCACACCAATTATCCCAACTTATAGAAATTCCAAAAATACTCCTTGGCTCGACTCTAGCCGGACATTTATCCCCGTTATGACTTTCTTGCTAAACTTGCTTCAAAGGATCCACTGATGCCTGCCTTAAATTACATATATCCACATAATAATGTGGTCTCAATATACATAACATACAATAATTACATATACCCTCAACAGTTCAAAATTATGAAAACGACCATTTCTATCAAAAGTGCGTCTTTAAACACATTTAACACGCGTAATCATGTAAAAACAGTCATATAATAAGATAACTAACACACTTCACAATATTACCCCACGTAGCCTCCCGACACGCTAATCATGGTATTGCTCCTCATTTAGGAGTTTCGGGACGCAGCAACTATCAACTCCTAATAGAAATTTTGTCCTCAAAATTTACCTGAATTGCTCGGGATACTAATCCCGCATATCTGACTTTAGCTCCCAAGTCGCTTCCTCTACCTGGTTGTTCCTCCATAAGAACTTCACCAAGGATATAGTCTTGTTTCGCAAGACTTTATCCTTAATATCCATAATCTATACCAGTTTCTCCTTGTAAGACAAGTCCTGTTGTAACTCTAGATTCTCATAACTCAGCATGTATGTTGTATCACACATAATTCAAAAGAATCAATACATGAAATACATCTTGAACTCCCGATAGAGCTGGAGCCTTAGCTAATATGCAAGCTACCTGCCCAAACCTTTCCAATATCTAAAAAGGTCCAACAAACTTAGGGCTCAGCTTGTCTTTCTTTCCAAATCGTTTTACTCCTTTCATTGGAAAAACTCGGAGAAAAAAATACTCTCCGACTTGGAACTCCACATTCCTACACTTTGGATTTGCGTAGGTTCTCTGTCTACTCTGTGAAGCAAAAATCCGAGCTCTAATCTTTTCAATGGCCTCACTGATCCTCTGAACTACCTTAGGACCAAGACACTTCCTCTCACCCATTTCATCCCAATGAATGGGTAATCTACACTTCCTACCAAGACTTGGAAAACTGGAAAAAGCCTATCTGCTCTGTCCAAAAAACTATTATATGCCTAATAAGTTCGAAAAACCCAGTTTTTCCTGAAACTATAAATTTCAAATTTTTACTTCGATTTTACATCCAAAACTACAAATCTATTACAAAAAATTCTTCACAACATCTTTACACATCCTAAAAACTACTTTTCCTAGTCTCTCAACCTAAAAATACTCATTTTATTCATCAGAAATTCAAGAAAACACTGTAGAACTTTTTTGTTTATCGATAGTTTTTACAATTTCAAAAATCCCAAGGAATCACACACATTTCTTGATGAAAATTGTAAAATGATGGAGGATTAAAGTACGAAAACTTACTTGAATCAAATATTGGAAAGAAGTCGACTTAAAATTGCTCAAATACAGGCTCAGATCGATCACGTAGCTAGAGAGGTTTTCGAAAGTTTTTGTTGTTCTTGAAGAAAGATAAGTGAAAGTAAAAGTAAAATGAAGGGGATGGAGAGGGTTATATACTCGAGTAGGTATGTGAAAATGTGAAGTCAAAAAGTACCTTTTCTATTTATCAAGATTCGTGTTGCTGTCATTTTTCTTCTCGGAAAAGGAGTCAGCATTATATTTGTCTTTCCAAGGAAAAATAAAGTACAACTGAAAAGACAGATCATGGGGACTGGTCGTATAAAATAGTTGCTCGAGTAAGTTTATTTAATATTGGTGGCATCATGATAAACTTGGGGGGGCAATTCTTTTCCCCAAAAACTAGCGTGATGGCGTTACATAAATTTTGGACACGTGGCAGCCAAACGACATAATTTTATGAAGAAGTTAGCCAACCCTCGACCAACAGACAGAGAATCACAGGAAGATTTGACATACAACTAGTCCAGACTTAGTTAAAGTTTCACTCAATAGTCCACTACACAATGTCGGCCACGCTGGTCGATGCTCACTAGACCAGAGCTAGTCAAATGTTGCAGGAATAATGCTTAAAGTTAGTTAGCACAAGGATATTTACTAGATATTTTATATTTCAAATATAAAATATATTATTTACGCATTTATTTAATATTACTTTTTGCGCAATTCATGTAAGGCCCACAACCCTTCTGTGTAAATTCCTAAGCCTAAAGATAGAGAGCTTAGGGAATCATTAAGGGACTTTTGGCCAGATTTTACTATGAACACTCTACACAAAAAGCTAGAATTTTCTATAATTTTACAGCACAATTCTTGTATTCTCTCAAGCTTACGAAACTCAGTTGACACAGGGTCATCTGATCGTGGGTTTTGAGATATTTCAACAATAATAAAAGTATAAGTGGACGTAGGTTATTATCAACACTTGGGACCAAACCACTATAAACCCTTGGTGTCTTTTTTTCTATTTTAATTTAAATCTAAAATTCTTATATTGTTTATTTGACTCCGTGTTGTTGGTCAAAACGTTGGTCAACACCGTGAAAAATAAATTTTTGTGACCATTTAATAAATACTTTGGGAAAATATAGAATTTTAGTCTATAAATAAACTACAGGCCAATTTACTTAAGTGTAATAAATAATTTAATTATAGTGTCACATTTTATGTATTAACTTAAGTAAGAAAATTTAATATTAATTTAAGGGGGATATATATGGCTAATGATAAAGGGGGAATTAAAGGTGTCAAAACGAGATTACAGCACCATGTAGGTTAAATTAAGATTAAAATAAAATAAAATAAAAAATAGGTGTCAACTACCTTTTCCTTCTCTCACTTACACGCCCACCTCCTCCCTTTTCCTTCTCATTTCCATCTTTTTTTTTATTTGAGCCAAAATTTATCAGCCCACTATCTCTCATCTCTCTCATTTTCTCTCAAAGAAAAAATAATGAAAAGGAAGAAAATTTTGAAGGAAAGCTCCATTGTGCCTTTGGTTTCTGAGTTGTACTCATTCAAAGCTAAGCTTTAGAAGTGTATAGAGTTGCATACATGTGTATTCAAGGATATAATAGTGCATGCATTTGTTCTAGCATATTCAAAGAGGTAAGCTAAGCTTGAACTTGTGCTTTTCTTGGCTTCCTTTCCATATTTTTCTGGAGTCTTTGAACATATCTAACCTCTGCAATATTGGGGTAGTGAATTGAAGGCAGCTAGAAAACTCAGAAGAGTTTCAAGAAGGCTAGGGCAAAATCGAATCTAAGAATAGCACATCAAAGGTAAAAAAAATTGTAATTTTGGTGTATATAGAAATGTATATGGTATAATCTAAGTTGCATGTATTATTTTTAAGGTTCAATTCCTTTGTCATGATGTAATAGGTAGATTACTATGTTTGATGTTGCTTGCAAACTGTTTGTGATGGTTTTAGTTGAGGAATCCAAATTTCCTTCTAGGGTTCGTCAAAAAGGCTTGCTGCAAAAATTTTAGTCTTGACTTCCAAAGGATCAAGTAAAACCATAAACGTACTTTTATATTACCATGGTATTATTTGGAAAGAGTAGATGATTTTGGACCATTAAAATGTTCAAAAATATTTTTTATTCGCAATGATATAGTCATTTTAAAAAGATGTTGCAATATGAAAATTTTTATATTTTCAGATTTAGGACTGATTTTTTAACATTAGTTTCACTAACAAAAAAAAATCCTTTTATCTGAAATTATTCAAGAACGTTAACAATATGTTCAAGATTGAATTTGAAAAGTTTTGTTCACAATAGGTTAGGAAATTATAACTTGTCAAAGTTAGTAAGAAAATCTAGATTTTAAAAATTTATCAATTTCACCTCTGAGATTTGGAAAAGAATTTCACCAAGGAAAAATGATATTTTTGACCTGAAAATTTTGGAGAAAATTTTATATTGACATCTTAATCCGGAAATTTTGGTAAATAAATGATGATTAAATTTTAAATTATGAATTACCAATTTTGGATTTTTAAACACAAATAGACAAGTTTTACTTGGTAAAAATAAAGCTTTTGACATATAAATTAAGAAACTTGTTTATTATTTATTTTAAAATTTTCTATGAATAAAAAATTTACCACTTTAGCTATGGTTATGATTAATTTTGAAATTTATATAAATAATTTTCTTAGTTAATGAAATTGTTTTTGTTGTATAATAAATGGGTCCAAAGCCCTAAAGTTTAAAGAAATAAATGAATTCAACTTAATTTTTTTTCTAAATTTAGTGTTATGAATTTTGAAACAAATATAATGGTGATTTTTTTAAAAATTTGTATCCTCATTATGTAAAATTACTTAATTTTCTAAAAAAGATAAATTAAAATTGTTTGGACTTAATGAATAAATATTTTTCTGAAAAAAAAAACTTAAGGTTATTTAATTAATCCAACTCAACAAAATTTTTAAATTTTTTATTAAGTTTGTCGATTGATATATTTTAGTTATTTATATTTGGATCCCAGGCCGAATCTATTACTGCAAACAGATATAAACTTGGAAGTATGCTTCTAGTGCAGTCAGATGCATTAGCCACCATGAAATGCTAGCCAAGAATGATAATCAAGGTCAGACCCCTCCACCAGCTCTAGAGATCTGACAATAAGTGCTTGTTGATATGCAAGCTAGATTAAAGAGGCAGGAAGAAGAGATTTGTTAGCTTAAACAGCAATAGGTTCCTGCAGGGATCGTTCAGCTAGAGGTGCCACCTTTGTTGGTACCAGTAGTAGTACAGTCGCTAGAGGCTGAGAACAAATGGGAACGTCTTTATGAGAGGTTCAGAAAGCAGCACCCTCCAATTTTTTAGGGCAGTGAAGATCCGGCAAAGGTCGAGCAATGGATGAGCATGGTTACCGCTATCCTGGATTTTATGAGGATTGTTGGTAATGAGAGGGTGACCTGTGCCACCTATATGTTTTGGGAGGACGCTCGAATTTGGTGGGAAATGATATCCCAAACCAGGAACTTTAATACCATGGATTGGGAGGAGTTCAGAACTATATTCAATGAGAAATATTACAATGACCCAGTTAGGGCTGCAAAGGCTGAAAAATTCAGTAAACTGCTGCAGGGAAACATGTCAGTGATAGAGTATGCAATGAGATTTGATAGACTGGCCAAGTTTGTTGCAGACTTGGTACCCACTGATGAGACAAGGAAGGAAAGGTTCCTTGAGGGGCTACAACCTATGATAGCTTGTGATGTTCTCTTTACTACCGTGCCTAGGGTGACGACATATGCCCATGTGGTAGAGAAGGCCCTCACTGCAGAGGGTGCAAAAAACAAAATCTTTTGTGAGAACGCATCCATGATATAGACTAGGAGGATGGGACCTCCATTTATGGGTTCTATTAGGGGCAGAGGCCCTAGTGACAAGAAAAGGAAGGCTTCAGATACATTTTCTACTTTAGGCCCTGATAGGAGGCCACGCTGTACAGATAGGCCGTTAGGGCAACAATAAGGTATGGAGGACCTACCCAGGCTACGCTAGATGTAAGAGGCGCAAGTGGGAGAGTGTCGGGCAAAATGCCTACATTCTGCACGGGATAGTGCGACACTTGAAGAATGATTACCCGAGAGCAAAGAAAGAAGAACCAAGGAAAGTGGACAGCTCGACTCCATCTTGAGTGTTCACGTTGACATGGGCAGAGGTTGAGGCTAGTCCCTCAGTATTGACAGGTCAGCTGTTTAGTGTTGGAACCTCTTATACTCTTTTGATTGATTCTGGTGGTACACACTTTTTTGTTTCTAGTAGGATAATTGATAGACTATGTAGGTCATGGGATTATTATACTGTGGGGTTTTGAACTTTACTGCCCATTGAGGAGCTAGTAGTTTCCATGAGATGTGTTAGATCATTGCCAGTGACAGTGGATGGTAGAGAGTTGTCATTTGATTTGATTGAGTTAGCTATGACTGACGTCGACATGATTTTGGGTATGGACTGGTTGGCTAATTATGAGGCAACTATAGACTGGAAGAAGAAGATGATAACCTTTGAATCTGAGGGTGAGA
The DNA here is from genome assembly GCF_963169125.1 of Humulus lupulus. Taxonomy (NCBI): domain Eukaryota; kingdom Viridiplantae; phylum Streptophyta; class Magnoliopsida; order Rosales; family Cannabaceae; genus Humulus; species Humulus lupulus. The sequence goes on along the minus strand of NC_084797.1, from coordinate 83,580,490 downwards.
ATCCCTATGTTTTTGTTGGCACTTTGCATGGACCCCGTGTACCTATGATATCGACGTTGAGGTCTAGAGACCTATTGCGAGGCGGCTGCATAGGATTCCTAGCCAGTGTGGTGGATACCACTTAGGTCGTGCTAGTGGGACCAGAAGAGACTAGATTAGTCTGTGAGTTTCTGGAAGTGTTTCTAGAGGATTTGCTAGGATTGCCACCACAAAGATAGATAGAGTTTGTTATTGAATTGGCATCAGGGACAAAGCCAGTTTCTAGGGCACTGTATAGAATGGGCCCAGGAAAGTTGAAAGAACTGAAGGTACAATTACATGAGTTGTTAGACTTGGGTTTTATTAGGCCCAATTTTTGGCCATGGGACGCACTAGTTCTATTTGTAAAGAAGAAAGATGGTTCTGTGGTGATGTGTATTGATTACAAGTAACTAAACAAGGTAACAATTAAGAACAAGTATCCTCTGCCAAAGATAGATCACTTGTTCAATCAGTTTCAGGGTAAGACAGTTTTCTCGAAGATAGATCATCGATCTGGTTATCACCAGTTGAAGATCAAGGAGGAGGATATACTGGAGACAGATTTTGGCACCAGATATAGGCATTATGAGTTCCTGGTTATGTCATTTGTTTTGACTAATGCCCCAGCAGCTTTTATGAATCTAATGAACAGGGTGTTCAAGGATTATCTGGATCGGTTTGTGATCATCTTTATCGATGACATTCTAGTTTATTCTCAAACCGAGGAAGGGCATGAGCAACATCTCAGGTTGGTTTTACAGAGGCTAAAGGAACACAAACTATATGTGAAGTTTAAGAAGTGTGAGTTCTGGTTACCCCAGCTAGTGACGTTCCTTCATCACATTGTCAGTAAGGATGGAATCAAGGTGGATCAAACTAGGGTTGATGTAATCAAAGATTATCCAAGGACAAGGAATGCCTTAGAAATCAGAAGCTTCCTTGGATTGGAACGTTAATACAGGTGTTTTGTGGAAGGGTTCTCAAGGATTGCTACCCCATTGACGGAACTAACATGCAAAAACAAAAAGTTTTCCTGGTCAGATAGGTGTGAGAACAACTTCTTGGTGTTGAAGCGGCATCTAATTACAGCTCCAGTAGTGATTCTTCCAACAAATCAGGAGAAGTTTTTAGTTTACTGTGATTCCTCGAGACAAGGGTTAGGTTGTGTCCTTATGTAGGTAGGAATGGTGATTGCCTATGTGTCATGTCAATTAAAGGAATATGAACAGAGATATCACACTCATGATCTGGAGTTATCAACAGTGATTTTTGCACTAAGGGTATGGAGCATTACCTTTATGGTGAGAAGTGTGAAATATACACTAACCACAAGAGCCTGAAATATTTCTTCACACAGAAGGATTTGAACATGCGACAGAGGCTGTAACGCCCCACGTCACTATGGTTGCTTCCTTGAATGACGACGGGCCCTACAAACCAACACGAGTTTTCCAGCGTGCTTTGCTGTAGCGTCCCAAATTTGCTAATAAGTCTTAGGGCCTTGATTAGCATGTCGGAATGGAAATAATTTATTTAATTATGTTAATATGTGAATTTAATGATTATGTGATTAGAAATGCATGTTTAGGTGAATTCAATATGCATGCGGGCCCCATCAGCTAATTAGGGGCATGTCTTTAATTTTAGCCCCTTATGGTGCTTTGTTGTAGCTTTTGGCAATGGGTGCATGTTCGGCCTACCTGGATGCCACGACCAGGGCTATTTTTGGAAGAATATTGTAATGAACTGCTTTGTCGCTTAGGTCGACCGTAATTATATTTTCTAAACAATATTTTGGGATTCAAACTGTATAACTTTTTATGATTTCAATGAATGTCCAAATTTTTATAATTAATGTCGTTAAACGAGTTTTTTTCAGTTTAGTCACATTTTTTTCCTAAAACCTAGAATAGCAAGCAAATGGCATATTTTTAACTCACATAGTAACAGGTCTAAGGAAGTAGGGTGTTACAACATGGTATCAGAGTGTGCCAAGGTTTATGGTTCCTGGAGATTGACCGAACATGTACTCTCGCTGCCAGAGACAGAGCGTACAATGGTTTACGGTAATTTTGACCAGCTCTAATTAACAAACTAATATATTGATACTTAGCGTGCAATAGAGGGCAAAACTACATATATTGATTATATCAACGGACTAATGGAGATAACTCTGTAAATATAATTCTATAAATACTTAGAGTGTGATTCCATAATTATAGTGGAGTAATCATTGAATTAATAAATAAGATTATTATATTAATGAGTTTAATTCATAATCTGGTTTATTGGAGCTTCGTATTACAGGTCCATGGTCATCAGATCACCTCTATCCTACACTATAACGCCCTACTTCCTTAGAGATGTTACTAAGTGAGTTTAAAATCGTGCTTTCAACTCGCTAATCGAGATTTTAAGTCAAATAGTGTAATTAAGCCATAACAGTGGAAAAACTTTAAAAATAATAATTTCCATAGAAAATCATAAAAGTTTTACACTTGGGATCCCAAAATACAGTTTAGAAGCATTTACAATATATAAACTGAACCGAGTCGACTAAACGACAAAATCTTAGTTTATTTACAAGCATCTCCCAAAATCCTCTGGCTGTGGCAGCCAGGCTGGCCAAACATGTACACGCCGCCTCACGCCTGCTACACTCATGGTTGGTTGGCCTTCTCTTTACCCTTACCTGCACCACAGAGCATCTGTGACCCGAAGCCCAGCAAGAAAACCCACAAACAGATAACATATGCAACACATATATCAAGCATATAAACAGGACACCAATGGGCTAAACACATACGGCCTAGCCGTCCCAGGCGTTTACCAAGCCCTGGGTTTGTGGTCCACGCCGTGAGGATATCCTAGGTATCCTTTTAGGGACTCGCCCTGGCAACTCGCACTCCACGTGCTCGACGCTGCTCCTGGCCCCTTGCCGTACTCAGCCTTGCACTCAACGTGCCTAATGCCATTCCCGGCCCTTTGCCGTTGCCGGCCCCCTGCCGTCCTCAGCCTACACCGTTCCCGGCTCTTGCCAACCATTCACATAATAGCATTCACAGCATAGCAAGCAAATACAGAATTCTAGCAAATTCAGTTAAAGGGCTACGCCCCGCAGTTCAAGCACATTGGGCTCAGCCCTGCATACTAGTTCTATTCAAACACATTGGGCTCAGCCCTGCATACAAGCTCTATGGGAACAAGGGTTTTCTTACCTGAGTCCCGAGCTTTCCGAGCACCGATGTCCCGAGAATAGTCCTCTAACTTGAGCCTCGCCGAAACCCTAGTCACATCACATTAACAGCATCCATCCATCAAGTTCTAATCCAATAAATAACTTTGAGCCATAACCCTAACCTCCGGGACCTTGAATTCTATCAATCCGGGTGATAAAATCCATCTCGAGCCTTAACCATTGAGTTCCCAAGCCTAAACACCCTTGAAAACACAAACTAGCACTAAGAGCCACGGCCCCACCCTCAAGCGCCGCGGCTAGCCTCAAAACAGAGGCTAGCTTCTCACTGACACCCACATGAGCCGCGGCGCGCACAATAAGTGTCGTGGCGCACATGAACCCCTCGGCCTCCCTTGGCCGCGTGCGCACACGGGCCGCGGCGTACCCCTCCTAGAGCCGCAGCCCTCACCTCCAAACCCAGAATTTCCATCACCTTCCCTGCATTTTCCTTAAGCTAACTCACTCAAAGCTTACCTAACAAACCCAGATAATCAACACAAACGTCCAGCTCAGTATCAACATCTAAACCCAACAAAATCTGCTCCAAAACTCAGCTAGAATACCCAAAAACAGAGCAAGCTTAACTAACATGCAATTCTAACAAACCAGCAGCAATTATAGACATAACCTTAATAATTAGAGCTTACCTTTGCAAAGCTTAGTCCCTGAGTTTGATCCTCAATCCTCAAGCTTTAAGCTCCTAAGTTTCTCAGCCCAAATCCCTGCTTAAGCTAGCTTACTCCAGAATTTCCTTGAGTTGTTTCTTAGAGAATGAAAGAAAGAGAGAGATAAGAATTGTCTTTAGCTGGGGAAGAAAGCTAATGTAAGTTTCCCAAAGTTTCTAAGTAATTCCTCCTTTTTGTTTTACTTAACTTAAGTTTAAAGGGTTATCTCAAGGCTCGGGGTACCAAAATGTCCCCGAGGGAAAAATGGTAAATTTCCCCAATATTCCCTCCTAGACATTCTATCCTCAAATATATCTCCAAATATTTATTTTCACAACCCGATAACCCCATAACACATCCAAAACCCGAACTACCCCTCGACTCGCCCCGAGTCAGAATCTCAACCCTGTTGTGACTTTCTGGCCAACCACTCCCCAGGACTGTCTCGGATCGTGCTGCATCGACATATCACATATATATATAACATTTATCACATTCATACCCCTAATATCCAGTCGGGGCCCACATGCACATCTAACTCAACTAAACATGCATCATTATCATATATTCACATAAATCCACATATTGGCATATTAAATCATTTATTGCCCTCCAGGCACACTAATCAAGGCCCTAAGCCCGATTAGAAAATTCGGGTCGTTACATACACTATCAAGGGTAAGGATGTCAAAAGAAAGATTCGTTACGAGAAAGGACTAAATTGCAAAGGAATTAATTTTCCAGGGCAAGGAAATAATTATTTCATAATTATGGGCAATTGATTCATTGTGAATTAATTAATTATTTAACTATATATTTTTATTTTGAAAAACAGTAGGTTAAAATTAATATTAATCTTGTTTGGATTAATATAAAGAGATAAAATAATAAATATTTTTTTTATTTAATTTAAAACTGATATTTTAAGATAAAGTTAATTTTGAATTAACTGATATTTATGTTGGAAAAAATATCTTGTCTTAAAAGTTGATTAAATAAACAAATGAGAAAATTAGGGCAACCCTAATAGGGTTGGGCGACACACATTGTGCAGTACAGTGTGTGGCACCTAGGATGATGGATTTTATCCCTGGGATTTGAATTTAGAATTTCAAATAAATTTGTTTAATCGGTTATTTAATTATCCTTTTTGTCTAGTCAGCTTTCATTTGAATTATATTTTAATTAAATAAATATTATTTTATTAGATTAAATGTCTTTATAAATCTGATATACGTGATATTAAAAAAAATGAAAAAAAATCAAACTCTCTCTCTAAAGCAATAGTTTTCTGTAAACCTAAAAACTATTATAACCCTTCTCTTTGTCAAAACTCTCTAAATCTCATATGTTGAGAACATCTAGAGATTCACATAAATCAACTTTTTGAATCCTACATGCCCACAGACGTCCTTGTGTGTTTGAGGATTGGTCTGGTAAATCAGGGTGTAAGGTCCCAGAACACTAGATAGGAAGATCGTTCATTTATACAAAAAGACCCAATGGCACATGATAGGCTACAAAAGGTAATCCCTGATCTATTTGTATGTGATTTAATATTTATATATGTGTATGATACTGGCTGGTATTAATTTTTATTAAAATGGGTCACTATATTCCGTTGCATACCTTTGATTTGATCATTCAATACAAACAATTGGTATCAAAGTAGTCTATATATATATTAAATGTTGTGTGGGTTTCTTGCATTTGTTATATGTGTTTTGATATGTATATTGAATGGATGGATATGCTTTTTGAATGTATGGTTGAATGATAGATCGTTAATTATATGGTGCTATTGGGTTAGGAATTTTATTATGTTTTCTAGAACATGTTTAAGCCATAAAGGGCATAGGATTTTTGTAATTTTATTTCTTGAAATTTAAATTGAAAATTTGTACACAAAGAAAATTTGGAGGACCCATGCCAATGGCCCGAGCCCTAGCCGCACACACTAACCCCGTTGCTGCCTCACCCGCGTGCGCACCCAGGCCCCGAGCTCCCAGCTCCCGCATGCATTAGTCAGCCTGAGCCCCTGCTCCCCCGCATGCACCCCTCGTGTCTCCCACATGCAGCACCTAGTGCGCTTGGCACCTGTTGAGGAGCCTTCCGCACACCAGTGCTTGTCCAAGCCCTACCGGCGCCCGTGCACCCTATTCTCCTACCGCATGCGTCCCCGCCGTGCCCCTATTGCAGCAATGCACCCGAGCCTAAGGCTCTATATTGCCACTGGCCCTAGGATAGCTAAGGCACTAATCTTGGTTAAGATATTTTAATATCTTAAGTTTAAATAATTATTTGAATTTTATTGTTTAATTGTTTAAATTTGACTAAATTAAAAAGATGACAAAAATGGTTATTTAATTAAAAGTAAGTTTTAATTAAATAAATAAATTAGAAAATTTCTTTCTAATAAATAAGTTGGGAAAAACAAAGTTCCTAAAAATTAGCAAGAATGCCTAAAGGAGAGGAGCATTCTTGGAGAGTCTTAAAACCTACATAGGCTTAGATTGCAATTTTATTTATAAATTTTTTAAGGGGTTGTAAATGTTAGAAATACCCATTAGTACTCGGTTCATCATTTATTGTTTGTTTATTTATTTATTTAAATAAATGTTCATTGATGTTTGATTGATAACATGATCATGCCATTCATGAAACCCCACACAGTTTCTCATTAATCATGCATGTTTTAGAAACATGATTATCTAGGATTGTCCTATTTGTTTATATGAATTGTTTTTGGTGAAATTAATTGTATGTAAACTACTAAGTATTAAATTAGTTAAAACTTGGCAACTCACGCCATAATAAAGGTAATATATTTTATAGGCCTTTAAGATAACCAACTTTATGTAAAAAGTGTTTTAGTAAAGTTAGATGAATGTAATGGTAATTATATAGATCACATTATTTATAGAAACAAGCTCTTTGTAACGCCCTAAATAACCAAAACCGTTACACTGTGTTTATAATTGTGCAAGACTTGCTAATTAAGTTGTTTAGTTGAAAATGTGACCTTAAAGTCATTATCAATCTAGGGTTAAAAGATTTTGGTCACAAACGAATAATTTTTCATTTTAATATACGTTCAGTACGTGGGATCCCAAAAACAAGGTTTTAAAGGACAAATTTACAAATTTCAAAAGTTAAATAAGAGCAAAGGCCATTCTAATGGAAAAATACACATTTTAGGTTTTCTGTCCCTATACAATCCCTCGGTCGTGGCGGATGAGCAGATGACAACGTACACCTCGCCCCCAGAGCTCTCCAACTCATGGTTGATCCATCTTACTCTTGCCTTTACCTGCACCACGCAACACCCGTGAGCCAAAGCCCATCAAGAAAACCATATAATAAAACATCATAAATAATAACAATCAAATGATCCATAAAAAAATAAAGGAAAGATTGCACCGAAAGACAAGGAAAAAAAAATTGACAACAACTCCAAGAAGAAAGAACCAAAGAGAAAATGTTTCCACTGTGAAGTTGAGGTCACTAGAAGAGATACTGTAAGAAATATCTCTTTGAGCTGGAAAAGAAAGGTAAATAGGATTTACTTGTACTTGAAGCTTGTGTAGTGGAAGACGATGCATCTTGGGTTTTAGATTCAGAAGGAACTAACCACATGTAGAGTCCCAGAATGTTTACTTAGCTAGCTAGTTAGTAGTAGTTGTAGTATTTTAGATTTTGTGGATTTTGGTTCAAACCGGGACTTAGTTGGAAACTCCTAGCAATAGTTATGGATTTTATAAGTTTAACCTATAGTTTAAGAATATTAATTATAACATAATGTTTGATTAATATTGTTGGTCCTAAATATGATATTTATTATAACCTAAGGTTTAGATTGAGCCAATAAGAATATGACACTTGTCATAAGCATGATTATTAAGGAATTAGTATTTTAATGATAAAATAAGGAATTATAAGCTTTAGTATTCACCAGAAACTATTAGGGTCGTAGTTTGACTCAATCAAAGCAATTATCCAACCTTAATTATGCTGAAAAAGTGCAATTACGTGTTTAAAATATTCACGTATGTCGATATATCGCAGCTAGGAGCCGATATATCGCCTGACGGAGGATACGAAAAACACGCTGACATTTCACGAACGGACGAACTGAGACTCAGGATTAGGGCAGAGCCGATATATCGCCACATAGGGGCGATATATTGCCCTAATTATTTTTAATTTATTTTTGTTTTTTGTTTTTAATTTTTAAAACAAGCTTTGACTACTTAGACCTACCTCTGAATGATTTGACCGAGTCCTAAGCCTTTGACTGACGAATATTCAAATATTTTCAATTAAATTCATTATTTTTACTGAAAGCCAAAAAGAAGATTTTTATTCCTAGAACTATATATATAGGCATTAGAACTCAGCCCTTCCACTTACTCTTCAGCTGTGATCAGACTCCAAGGTGCTAGTGAGACCATAAGAGTGATAAACACTTGGGTTGGGAAAAAGCTTTGCCATTCTTAAGCTTTATCAAACACTTGGGAAGTGAGGATTAGAGTATTTTGGTATTGGAGTTAGACCAATCCATAAGGTCAACTAAGGTTTTTAAGTTCTTTGAACTTATGGTGTCTTTTTGGTAAGTTTCCTCTTGGTGGTTTAGTTCTATTCTTTTCATCTCTTTCCTTTAGAAATACTCACCATTCTATTGTTGGTTTTAGGAGTGTTCCAAGTCCCGCATTTGTTCTCAATTATCCTGGTGTTGGTAAGGAAAATAGGATAGATCTTATATATTTGTATGATATGTTATGTTTATGTTATATGTTATGTTATCTTATGTTGTGTTATGATATGTTAACATTATGAATAGTATGATATTAGACCTTCGGCGTATGACTTGTCTAGCTGGCAAGCCCCAATAATTTATGGGCATATGACTTGCTTAGCTAGCAAGCCCCACAAATCTATTGGGCATATGACTTGTTTAGTTAACAAGCCCCAAGTAGTATAATGGCCATTGTAGTAGTATATGACATATGTTTATAGTATATTTTTATGATATGTTTATGATATAACTTTATGTATATGTTTATGTTGTTAGTAGTTTTTCCTTGCTGAGCATTAGGCTTACTCCTTTACTTTTAGTGTGATGCAGGAAAATAGATACAAAGGCGGAAGGATTCTTGGAAGCTTGGTGTGTGTGTTGAGGTGAATGGAGTGGATGGGCTACGTGTCGATTCGAGGACGACGTTATTTTCTTTAGTCTCTTTAAATTACGTTTTTTATGTATTTTTCGTATTTAGCTTTGTAAACAATTTCATTTAAAGTTATGTTTTATTTTAAAACAATGAGCTCATTTATCTATTACAAATATTATTTTTAAGTTTTTCAATAAAGTTGTGAATTTTTCTCATGTATGTTCTCTTCAAAGTAGTAGTTATGTCTAGTAGGTTTAATGATCTAAGTCTTAGAAATAGTTGGGTCATTACACCATGTTTGTTCTTCCATGTAGATACTTGAGTCATCAAGGGAGCTAGCAGATGGTGAGGTTACCATGCGAGTTGGAAGTGGAGCGCTTGTTTCAGCAAGAGCAAAGGGAATAGGTTGTTTAATTTTTGGGAACAATTATTTAGTTTTGAACAATTTTTATTTGATTCCTGGATTTTCTACAAACTTAGTTCCTTTATTTATGTTGAATGAACAATTTTTTTATATTTCTTTTAGTAATAATGCGATTGTTATTTCAAAGAATGGTTTCAAAATATGTCAAGAAGAACATAATAACAGACTGTATATGCTCAAACCAAATGAATGAACGCTCAATAATTTAGAATTATTTATAGTAGCAAAATCGCAAGGTAAAAAGACAAAAAGTTTGAAACGAGGATGACACATATCTTTGGCATCTTAGACATAGTCTTATAAGTCTAGATCGGATAAATCGGTTAACGAAAGATGGACCTTTGAGAGAACTAAAGAGTTAGAACTTTTCCAGTTTGTGAATCTTGTCTAGAAGGAAAAATGACCAAACGTCCATTCTCAGCGAAAGACAATAGAGCCAAAAAAACCTTTGTACACAACAATGTCTGTGGTCCAATCAATGTACAAGCAAGAGGTGGGTATGAGTATTTTGTCACTTTTATTGACGATTACTCAAGATATGGTCATACTTACGTAATGCTTAGGATATCTGAAACCTTTGGTAAGTTTCAAGAATTTAATGATGAGGCTGAGAAGAAGTTAGGTAAGACTCTAAAGACACTCCGATCTAATGGAGGTGGATAATATTTGGATTTAGAATTCAAAGATTTCTTGTTGGAGCATGGTCTTCTATCCCAACTCACAACACTAGGAATGCCATAGCAAAATGGTGTTTCTAAAAGAAGAAACAAGACCTTGTTGGTCATGGCAGGTCTATATTAAGCTACTCTTCACTTCCTCTCTTATTCTGGGATATGCACTTCAAACGATGACATACATTTTGAATGTAGTGTTAGGGTTCTTATGCCCTAATTAAAACCCAATTTCTTTGTAATCTCATTTATTATCAATAAAAGAATAGAAATAATTTTTTGACTTGGTCAATCACTTTCCTCACATGTTTTATTTTCTTGATTATTTTTTTAATATAAACTTCTATTAAATCCTGAGCATATAGCTAATCGTATTTATTGTGACGCAATCACAGTGGAATATAAATATGATTATATGTTCAAAATAAGTTAGTCCTAAGATTAGTCAGTGCACAGGATTTACACTAACTTGCCAATCTACGATATGATCTACTTACACATTGTAGTATTATGTTCTTTCAAGAACATTAGCAAAGTAGATAAGATCGCATGTATTTGTTACATCAGACTAGACCGATATTGACAGTTGATAGGATAAGTAAACATACCATTATTATCTATTCTAGTCGTATCATATAGTTGACCATAGGTCAATTCAATCTCAATTCTTGGTGGTTAGTATTCTAACTAATTTTATTATTTGAGTTCTTTGACGTGTTCGTTACTGGCTTACCTACGCACTAGCCCATACTTAAATCTTGGGAACTCAGTGGTATAATTGAGTGGGAGTGTTAATCATAGATATGAACATCTATAACTTCTGATGAAGAAGTGAAACGATGGTTTCCTTTTAGTTTGGTTCAAGGTGTTGAATGATAGAGATCTCATTTCAGTAATTAATATTAGTTTACTGAAATATCATTTACAAGGAACTAAGTGTTTTAAGGATAAAATACAATGAGGGGTAAAACGGTATTTTAGTCCCATCTCATTGTAGACCGTCTATAGAGGATTGAGTGACAATTATGTTTGTAACAATGGATAATTAATAGCGTATCTATATTTGTTATAGAGCATTCTATGAATCAAGAGTTTGATTCCGAGTCTTTAGTTGAGTCACGAGGAATTAATAAGTTAGTAAATTTATTTGTTAGATTTATGATAACTTATAGGAGCTTAATTTCATAGGCCCATGGTCCCCATTGTACCTTCGATAAAATCATATATATAGTCTCAATTAATTGATTTAATTATCAATTAGAATTATCAAAGTTGACCAGGTCAGTTTTGGATAGTTTCACTGAGTTATACAATTTAGAGAAGAAAAAAGAAATTATGGCAGATTTATTAATTAAGATAAATTTGTATCTAAATTAACAAATAAGTTTAAATCAAGGTTCAAATTATAAATAATTAATTTGATAAATGATTTAATTAATTAAATCAATAGAAAATAATACATGCCTTGATTTTATGTCCAATGGGCTTATAATCAAATGGGAAATTTCATGGGCCTAAAGCCAATGATAATGTTATTTTTCCATTATTTTATTTATTTTTTAATTAAATAAATTACCTATATGAGTCTATAAAAGGAATGTTATGTGAGAGTTGAAATCAAATGACAGACACTGGTTTTCTGATAGGTTTTAGATTATCTCTAAACATAAGTCATTTTCTAAGCATTATTGTTCTTTTCTCTTCTTCTCTCTGTATCTATCTCATGTGTTGAGAATTTTCCACTCTAGTCTAGGTGATTCTAAGGATACTTTGGAAGACTGTGAAGAAAATTGAAGATCGGTTCAGTTTCTTGGTAATACTCTGCGACAGAAAGGATACATGGGTTAGAGAAACTGAATGAATGACTCATTCATTCCGCTGCGTATAATGTAAGTATTATTATCATTATTTCTCTTTGAATTCAATTTTAGACATGTTCTAGGTTATCTCATTTTAATTATTTAATATTAGATCTACATGAAAATAAATAAATATCATGTATAAGTTTCCCAACAACTGGCCTTAGAGCCTTTGGTAATCTTTATTTTCATGCATGAACATGTTAAAAATGGAATTATTTGATATGTTGGAATAATTGGATGGATTTTCATGTTTTTATGAAGCATATTTATTTTATGTGATTATTAGCATTTTTAGGTTATTTTGTTGTGTTTTCTATGCCATTAATTTTTATATATGCTTTATTATGTGTAAAACATGTTAAAAAATTAATTAGAAAATGGTTTTGGTTTGAAAAATTGCACAAAAAATTTTCTAGAATTTTTTTGGCCTAGCTACCCATGCGTGCACACAACCGCGCGTGCGCCCGTGCACACCCTCGCGTGCGCTGCCCCACCTGGCTATGCGCATCCCTCAGCATCACCCCCTCCTGCGCGCGCGTGCGTCACCAGGGTACGGTTCATCCCAATTTTTTTAAAAGTTTTTTTAGATAAATAAATATGTGAAAATTGATTATTTATAATTATTGCCAAAAATATCAGATTTGTTTTATCATTTAAAATTATTTTTTAAAATAAGATATTTTTGTTGGTTGAGATTTAAAAAATAAGATATCTTTAAAAAGATTCAAATTCAAATTTAAAAATAGACTAATAACTTATTTTTAAATATTTTAATATATTAAATTATTAGAATTAAGATATCAGATATTTAATATATTTTCTTTTAAGTACATGTTATTTTATTAAATCTTTATTTGAAAATATAAATTTCTGTTTATTCTATAGTTTTTTAATATTTAAATTATTTGAAATTTGAAATTTGTTAGTTAGATATTTTCATGGGTATTTGAATTTGTTTAGTTGTTTTAAGATATTTTAGGGTTGTGATAACTATTAATATATATTTTTTTAAATAGTTAAAATATTAGCTTATTTTTGTAACAACACAAGATATTTTTTGAAAAAACAGTTAAGATGTTGATTTTAAAATTTAAAATAGGTTAAATTTTGAAAAATATCATTTTTTTCAACCAATTAATAAAATATATTTTTTAATTAATGGAATTTAAATTAAATTTGGTTAATTGTTGATAAATCATATTTAAATTAAATTAATATTTTTCAAATTAACCTAAACCAAGTTGATTGTTGATAAATAAAATTTAAATTAACTATTGTTAGTTGTTGATAAATTTCATTTAAATTTACTTATTTTTTGTAAAAATTTAATTAATTCTAATTTTTTGATAAATACTAGAAAATTAATTGTGGTATTTTCGCAAATGAAATAAATTGTGGTTTTTTTGCATAAATTCAAAGACTTGCTCATATAGTAACATGATTAGGCCTATCTAATTATAACATGTGTGTATGCAATATATGTGGTATTTTTTTTAGATGCATATAGTAGCCCATCTGTTTGCAAGATATATGGTTTTTGCCAAATAAAATATTCATAAAATGACATGTTTTATTTGGGCCCATTACAAAATGTAAAGTTTAAATTCCTCTCTTGTGGGTGGTTCTACTTGTGAAGACACATTTTCTTTGCATGACTATACTTGGCTTAATCAATTAATAAAACGAAGGTTTAAATTATTGTCTTTTAGACCTTGTATGGAAGTATGAGGGACTTTGTAGTGGGAACGACATACTTGACCCAGCCCTCTTCCATAGAAGCCCAATTGTTAAGGCCCATTTACCTGAGTTGGACTTAATTTTATAAATTCATTATATTAGTTAAATCTAAATATTGATTAGCAACAAATTAATTGAATTTGTTTCAATGTGACACTTTAGAATTAAGAGGAAATTATAGGACTTTGGTTTTAAAAATTTAATCTTTTCAATTTTTTGGAGAACCATAGTCATTAATTTTCTAAAAATAAATAATAAAAATACTATTTTTTAATTTTATAATGAGCTTATTTTAAGCATTATATTCGATCTCCACCGTTGGTTTAACAATGTCAATAGCTTAATGGGGCCTCGAGACGTTTTGATTCGTCCCCCTACGGAAGGTGTTCATTAGTTATTTTGACAATGTTAGATTTCAAAAGATAGATAATTATAGATCAAATTCTACTAGACTCACCCCTATGGTGACTACTAGGACTAAATCTATTCATTATCAAAACTGTGGGTCTAGCTCATAAAATAAGAGATTTTGTTTTCTTATTTTGATGGAATAGTAGGTTGTTAATAATGGTGTCCATTATTAAATAAGTTTACAACTTTATTTAACTAATGGTATTTTTTACTCTCGCCAACTGGGATAAGGATATCATAGATTGGTTAAAAACCTAAAGAAATAGAGATATGATTATTTTAGTATTTTTTCTCATATCTAACATATTTCTTGTATATGTTGTGTTATTTCAAGAAATTTGTGTGAATAGAATTTTATTGAGAAAAAGTGATTGATTACTATTTTATTAATAATTGGTAGTTTTAAGTATAGTTGTGTCTACTCCCATTCTTTCTCAACTTTCGATGGAGAAACTCATTAACTTCCTTAAGTGGAAGCAGAAAAACAACATAGAGGTTCTTGGTGACAACTTTGAATTCGTCATGACTGGGAGTCCCCAGAACGACCTCTGTCTCCGCATATTCTTGATGGAACCATAAATGCTCGGATAACACCGTCTCCGCACATACGTAATGGCACCGTGATTGCTCAGATGGCACTGTGTCCCCACGTTCGTGATCAACTCAACTATGGTCTGACGCAGCTCATGAACGAGCTTCTGATTTTTGAGCCTATCATGGGTGGACCTAGTAAAGGAGGAGAAAATAAGAATACTACTATTGCTGCTGATACAGCTATGGCTGAAGCTAACCAAGCTTCTTCTTCGAAAGTTGGAAACAAGAGGAAAGGTGGACAAAACAACAACCCCAAGCCTGCAAAGGCTGCAAAGACGAGTGCACAACCAAATGCACAAACGCCTAATGGGATAAACAAGAAAAACAAGAAAGGTAAAAATAAGAGCTTTTAGTGCAAAGAGAAGGGGCATTGGAAACGAGATTGCCGCAAGTTTCTAGCAGTGAAAAACAAAGGTAATGAATATAGTTCATTTATCTTAGAAACATGTGGTTTAGAGAATGATAAACTCTTTTGGATTATTGATTCTTGATCTACCAGTTTGCAACTCTTTATAGCTTCTTGAATCGTGGGAGAAAGTGGATGAAGGCGGCTTAAAGCTTAGAGTTGGGAACGGAACGTTCGTTGCGGTCCAAGCTAGAGGAAGATCTCGTCTGAAGTTCGAAAATAAATTTTTAATCTTAAATGATGTATTTTTTATCCCAGATTTTAGTAGAAATTTAATTTCAGTTTCTATGTTCCATTAGAACAATTTGTTATGACTTTCACAAATTCTAATATATCTATTTCTTTCAATGGATCACAATTGTGTATTGCATGTTTGGAAAATGGGCTTTATATTCTGCGACCTAACGAACCCCTCGCTCTTAACAATGATTAATTCAATGTAGCTAAACATAGGACCAATAAACGTCAAAAGACCGATAACGATAATATGACATATTTATGGCACTTGAGACTAGGTCACATTGGCTATGATAGGATTCAAAAACTTACAAAGGAAGGCCTTTGAAAGGAACTCACCTTAGGTGAATTACCTGTCTGTGAATCTTGTTTAGAAGGCAAACTGACCAAGCGTCCATTCTTTGCAAAGATCGACAGGGCCAAAGAACCACTTGGCCTTGTGCATTCAGATGTTTGTGGACCTTTGAATGTACAAGCCAGAGGGGGTTTTGAATATTTCATCTCTTTCATTGACAATTACTCTAGATACTCATTTCTTTACCTAATGCATAAAAAATCAGAAATATTTTCAAAGTTTCAAGAATTCTTAGAGATGGATCAGAACCAATTAGGTAAAACGTTAAAGATCTTGCGATCTGATAGGGGTGGAGAATATTTGGATATGTTGTTCCAAGATCATTTAGCTGAACTTGCGATTTTATCACAACTTACTGCCCCGGGTACTCTGCAACAAAATGGTGTAGCGGAACGCCGGAGCAGAACATTATTGGAAATGGTTAGATGCATGCTTAGTTTGTCATATCTACCAACTTCGTTCCGTGGACATGTAATTGAAACCGTAAACGACATTCTCAATGTCGTGCCATCTAAACCAATCCCCAAAACACCTTTAGAACGCTAAAATGGTCATGAACCTCGTTTACGCCATTATAGAATCAAGGGGTGTCCCGCCCACGTCTTGAGGAAAAAGGAAGGAAAGCTAGAATCGTAAACTGAAGTTTGCATGTTTGTTGGCTATCCAAAAGGTACTCGGGGTGGACTTTTCTGTAGTCATTCAGAAAAGAAAGTGTTTACTTCTACGAATGCTACTTTTATGGAAAATGACTATGTCCAAAACTTCAAACCACGCAGAAAAGTAGTTTTAGAGGAGATGATTAAAAATGGACTCCAACCAATGTTCCATCGTCATCAACACGAGTTGATGATGAAATTCCCACTCTTCATGTCCAACAACCGCAAGTTGATTTAAATGAAGAAAATACCACACTATTCCTGAGCAAACAATCACGGAGCCTCATTGCAGTGGGAGGGTTTCTAGGATCCCAATTCACTATGGTTTGGATGAGGAAACCAATATAGTTGTTGGTGACACTGGTGATGATGATCAATTGTCTTTCAAACAGGCAATGACTAGCCTTGAAAAGGAACGATGGCTCGAAGCCATGAAACAAGAAATGGAATGGAAGCACCTAGTGACTTTAGGGCCATTGGGTGCAAGTGGATCTACAAGAAGAAATGAGTTGTTGATGGAAATATCGAGACATATAAAGCTCGATTAGTGGCAAAGGGTTATACCCAGTAGTGTCCCAGAATTTTTAGTTAGCTCAATAGTAGTAGTAGTTAGTATTAGTTTCTAGTATGTTAGTTTCCGTTGATTTTGGTTCAAGCCAGGACTTAGTTGGAAACTCATAGCAACAGATATGGATTTTATAAGTTTAACGTATAGTTTAGAGATATTAATTATAACATATGGTTTGATTAATATTGCTGGTTTTAGAAATATTATTTATTATAACCTAAGGTTTAGATAGAATTAATAAGAGCATCACACTTGTCATAATCATGGTTGTTAAGGATTTAAGTATTTTTTGATGAATAGTTTAAATAAAAGAAAGATCTAGAAGCTCTAGAACCTTCCAGTAGCTATTAGAATCACGTTTTGACTCAGTCAAAGCTGTTTAATCAATTCAAAATATGCTAAAAAAGTGCAAATACGTGTTTGATATATCAACGTATGTCGATATATCGCAGCTATAGGGGCCGATATATCGCCTACGGAAGATACATAAAATACATCAACTTCGCACAAACGAACAAACAGGGCTCGGGAAAATGGTCTAGGTGATATATCGCCCAGGGTAGGCGATATATCGCCCCTAGGAGTTAATTTTAAAATCTTGAGGATTTTAAATTTGAAAATAGCCTTAACCACTTGGACCTGCCTTTGAACGATTTTGACCGAGTTATGGGCATCTATTTAACGAATATTCAAATCCTTTTTCATTTTATATTCATTTATTTATGCAAATTAAAAGGGGTTAGTTTCACTCCTTGAACTCTATAAATAAGACCTAGTACTCTGCCATTTCATTCATCATTCGAGCATTATTTTAAGGATAAGTTAACATACAGTTATTATCTATTCTAGTCATATCATATAGTTGACCATAGGTCAATTCAATCTTAATTCTGAGTGGTTAGTATTCTAACTAATTGTATTATTTGAGTTCTTTGACTTGTTCGTTACCAGCTTACCCTACGGACTAGCCCATACTTACGTCTTGGGTACTCAGTGGTATAATTGAGTGGGAGTGTTAATCATAGATATGAACATCTATAGCTTCTGATGAAGAAGTGAAATGATGGTTTCCTTTTAGTTTGGTTCAAGGTGTTGAATGATAGAGATCTCATTTCAGTAATTAATATTAGTTTACTAAAATATCATTTTACAAGGAACTAAGTGTTTCAAGGATAAAATACAATGAGGGGTAAAATGGTATTTTAGTCCCATCTCATTCTAGACCGTCTATGGAGGATTGAGTTAAAATTATGGTTGTAACAATGGATAATTAATAGCGTATCTATATTTTTTATAGAGCGTTCTATGAATTCAAGAGTGTAATTCCGAGTCTTTAGTGGAGTCACGAGGAATTAATAAGTTAATAAATTTATTTATTAGATTTATGATAACTTATTGGAGTTTGATTTCATAGGCCCATGGTCCCCACTGTACCTTCAATAAAATCAACTTGATAGTTTCAATTAATTGATTTATTTATCTATAAGAATTATCAAAGTTGACCAGGTCAATTTTGGATAGTTTCACAGAGTTATATAATTTAGAGAAGAAAGTAGAAATTAGGGCAGATTTATTAATTAAGATAAATTGGTATCTAAATTAATAAATAAGTTTAAATCAAGGTTCAAATTATAAATAATTAATTTGATGAAGGATTTAATTAATTAAATCAATAGAAAGTAATACACACTACGCCATATACCACTTTCTATAATACATAATTATAAGTTATTGGAAAAGTGTTATAATAGGGAACTAAGAAAGCGGTAAACTTAAAAGGGAGGGGAAAAAAATTGCTGAGTAATGTTAAAATAGAGGGAAACCCACGATTTCTGCCTAGCCCTATTCTCTCAAAACCCAATCCACGCCTCTGTCGCTTTTTGGAGATTACAAGTTGTTGATTGAGGAGAGTTCCGGATGGATTAAGATACACTACTGTGCTTAAGGAAATGAAGATCATATCTATACCTAGGGAATTTAAAGAAAGGTTGGACGAAGGAGGAGAGGATTTCTACAAAGTCCACCACGTCCACTCTCGTCTATATAGCTACTGTGACAATAACGACACGTACGTACATATATCAAATTTATTTTACAAGTGATTCCATTTCATACCATTTTGCAGTAATTTTGTATTTGTGTTTATTACCCTTGTCTAGTCCTTTCTCATTTTCTCAAGAGTATTATGTATCATTAATGGAGAGGAGCTCGAGCTAGAAGATGATGAGTTGTTTGGAGTAGTTCCGGAGAGCCATGAGTTTGCAGGAGAATGGGTACTCTCTCTCTCTCTCCCTCTTTCTCTCTCTGTTAAAACAAAGAATGTACAATTTCACCTTGGCTAACTTGAAAAGTTTCCAACTCTGATGTGGGAGATTTGATCTTGTTTGTGTTGGGGAAACTGCCTTGATTTGTGTAGTCACTGAAGCTTTGTCTTTCTGGCATGTTCCTTTCTAGGTTGTAATATTTCGAGATGGGACATACTTGACCTTGAAAGAAGTTTTTGAGAGTCTGGATCTGAGGTATCATTTCATCTTCCTTTTAACTTGTACTCATCTAATATATGTGAGTGTTCTATTTATGTTTGGACACTGTGTAACCTTTATTTCCATCTCCTTGGACATGGTATGACCTAAATGTTGACCTTTTGGATGGTCACGCAGACAATAGCACATTTCATCGTTTTGACAAGTTTAATCTCAAATACAATCCCTGTGGCCAAAGTTGGCTCATGGAGATTTTTCCTAAAGCATGACAATCTTATTCAAGGTATGATCTTTATGTTTACTTTATAAAAAATGATAAGCCTGGATAAAAATTTTCCCCTTCTCTTTCTATTGGTTCTATTTTGAAATTACTTTCTTGCCGAGAGCAAGAGGAATAAGACTACATAACAGTGTTTTTTTATTCCTTCAATCTTTGTTTCATTTTGATAATACAGTTTGTTGTAGTACTTGCTTCTAATCATTTTCTTTCTCTTCCCCATTTTTTTGGGATGTTCTTGCTTCCCATAATAAAGTTTGATCTTTCATCTTTTATATTCTTCTAATAATTGTTAGCACTTTAATTTTTATATGCTCATAGTATAGTATACATCAAAGGAAAGGCTTTACACAAATTTAGGCCCTGACTTGCATTTTCTTTTGCTAGTTTGCATACTGAGCTAATTAGTAGGAGACATAATCTTTAGTAGAGCTAACTTAGTTTCTTTTATTTTTGTTAGTCTATGTAATATGATCTAGTGTGGCACCACAATTTTTACTATAAGGGAAAGAAAATAAATATAATCTGTGATGTGGGAGAGTTGAATTGATAACTTTGTCCATGTTGTTTTTTGTTGAAGTAGTTTTTATGGATGCTAATAGTTCTGTTAATACGTTATTTAGTTTTGGCCTCTTCTCTTTATGATAAGCCTATTCAAGTATACTAGTAATATCTATTATTGAGTGGCAATCATATTGTCAATACACAGTTGAGGATCACGGTGTCAAGTTCTGTAGTTGTGTTAATAAGTAATCAGTGATTGCTTTGATGTGCAAGAGTTGTCTCTTTTTTACAAATGCACTAAAATGCTGAAAAATGGTGTCTTGTATTTATCCTTGCATTTTACGTATCTCCACTCATACTATCATATGATGTCCAACTTTTAATTGGTTTGGAATTTTCAGGTTGTTGGGTTGGATTTAGTGGATGATGAAAGAAAGCCTGAAAGAACCCCCACAAAACATATGCCCACTCTAGATTAGTGAACCAATGCCTTTAATCCTGCCTTTTCTTACTATTTGTATTACTGTTATGAAAATCTCTACAAATTAAACAAGGTATTTCATAACAGTACACAACTTTTTAGAAAAGTTTCTCTTTACACTGTCTATAATTTTTATGTAATGATTTTTTTTGTTTAACACCTTATTGTTTCTCTGATATTTCTTTGTTGTAAAATTTAAAATTTTATGGATTAATATCTTCAAAAAAATAATAATTATATATATATAAATTATGATGAGTTAGAATTAGATTCTCTAAGTTAGAATTAAGTGTTTTATGTATATAATAGATTAAGAAAATGAATATTAAAAAAAATTATTAAGCATTAAGTACCTTTAGTATATAATATATATATATAAAATTGATGTTTATAAATATATATTTATTGTTGTGAATCTAAAAAAGATGGTATCGCGTCTGTTTTGAACAAATTGTGATATTTTGATGCTTTATTTCTCTTGTTTGTGGCTGTTTTTCTACAGGGGTTCTTCCAATTCTTTTGTTTGCATTGTCAGTTTACTACTATATGCTCCCATGAGCTTTTTGTTTTTGTATTTCTTGAAGTGCCGGAGTTTTATCGTCTCCGCTCTAGCCTCAGGGCTGAGAAAGAACATGCTTCACTTCTTGATGATTTTAGAGAGTTTGATAGAACAAGATTAGACTTGGAAGAGGGTGGTGATTCTGCTGAGCAAGGTCTTCTAAAAGAGCATGCATCTATCGTTTGATTCTGTTTTCAACTAATGTATAAAAAATTCTATTACTTATGCATCTAAGCATATAATTGTATATTTTTATAATTAATAAACGGAGGATAATGTGCTTTAAATTAATTAAAACTAAAGAAAGATATAAGAAGCATCATCCTTTTAATATTAGGCCTAGTAGTTGATACATACAAAGAGTTTTTAACTATGATAGCTTTTGTTTCTGTTGTTTTCTTCTTAAATAAATTAGCCTTCTTTAATGTAATGTCTTTCAACTGAAATGTGATAGAATCAACAATATATATTCAGAGTTGTGTTGTTGAATTAATTATTTTTAATAAATCAGATGTATTTTTATTTGTAGCTATGATATATGAATGAACTTTATTAGGTTACCATAATAATTATGATCATGCAATAGTGCACATCCAAGCAACTTATAAAAGACATTAAAAGTGAAATTGAACGCGATTCCACTCAACTGGTATTGTTGTTATTGTATAGTTTAAGGCTTTTGGCTCAATACAGCATATGTACATGTGTGTGTACGTATATATACATATTTATATAATTGTACTCTTTCAAGTTCATGAAGAAATCTTTTCATTGGTGTCCAGGTTTCACCTTCCCATTGCATACCATGGGCGAGCATCATCTGTTGTAATCTCTGGAACATACATTATTCGATCGAGGTTAGGACTTATGTTTACTATTTTCTCTTTATTTATTTAAGGCTTTGTTATTCTTGTTTGGTAACTGGAAAAAAAGAGGTATAGGGAAAAACATGGACAAAAATTGAACTAAAATTTATGACAGGTTTATGACAAAGAAAATTTTCACATCCAAGCAACTTATAAAAGACATATGTATTGTTACTTTTAGATATTTGGTTGCAATTGAGACAAAGAAAATTCTTGAGATGGAAGGAGTTTGAAATCCATTGCCTCCTTCATTGCACAACTTTTATGTATTGATTGAAACGACAGGCAGTAGCGAGTCTTCTGACAAGTATTGTCCTTTACTTTCTTTTTCCACTTTTCTTCTCTTTATTTATTTTACAATTTTATGAAATAACTTTCCATAACATCCTTCTCGGTGCAATGTTTTCTCTTAAAAAAATGTTATTTTCCCCCTAAATTCCTTTACAACAGATGGCATGTCCATACTAATAAGACTTTACTGTCTTGTTTGGGCATTTCCAGAGAAAAACTTAAAGCTTTCTTAATTCATGCAATGGAAGTTGGCTTGGTTTCTGATGGTGCTCTAGCATAAGACATTAACCAAGCATTATCATTTTGGCGTTTACGTGAGGTATCATTTTGCCTTTAGCTTATCAATAGTGATTATAATATGGGTTGACCATTGCCTTGTTTTTAATCTGTTTAGTTTGATAGAAAATATTAGTTCCAATAGCCATGATTCATTCTCAATTACACAGAAATTTGGAAACAAATGTTTTATTGATTTTTCATCTTTACTTTGCATTTAAAATACAAAGAAACAATAAAGAAAAACGTCTTACGCTATATTGATGCAGGGTTTACCAGAAGCATTGCAAAAATCAGGGGAAGTTTACAAATATGATTTGTCTATACCTGTTGAAAAGATGTATGATCTTGTAGAGGAGATGCGAACAAGACTTGGTAAGCAAACTTTATGGTGTTACTTTCAATAGCACGAATGACAGACTTGACAAAATGTACCATCTTTACAATAGAAGGACTACTGTGCAGGTGCAAGATTGCAGGATATTCCTTTAAGATACCAGTTTTGCTTTTATCTAATGATAGCTTGGTTATGCCTTATTCTTCTTTTTTGAAAATCAGATTGAAAATTAAAATGATCTTGAAAGAAGCAACTGAATGGGTTTCTTCAATTGTACATGAGAGTTCTTGCCTTAGCTTTGTATTTAAAATAAATTTGGGCATCTCTACTATTTGGACCATATTTGTAATTTATTTACATACTAGAGGAAATTAATTTTTTGGACCATATTTGGGCTGTATTGAAAGTGTAAATTTAGAAATTGTAATCTCAATAAGTTTTCTTATAATGTGGGTAAGCTATTTTGGAGAATGAGTCCCAGATGAGTTACTATGCTAGTATATTTATTCTATTTATATTGAGTATTTTTTGGTCTTCTTTTTAGTCAATATTATATGGGTTAGTTTTAATTTGTTGGTTGTTTCATTGCATTGACTATCAGATGAAGTCCACGGCTGGCACCCAAGCTTAGCCTTGGCCCCAGAAGTTGAAGAAGAAAGCTTAGAACTTTTTGTTCATTTCAAGTAAGTAAATAAGCTTCTTTTCCAAACTCTTTTCCTTTAGAACTCAAATTTTGTATATAATATAGATTTAGCATTTGCTTATGTTTTTGTCTTAGTTCTGATTTTTCTGTTTTTGGATGATGATAGAAAATTGGCTGAGAATTCTGAACTTTCCATATGCTATAGAACTCACTTTTTGTATATATATTTATATATTGGTTGAGATATCTGAACATTCCATTTACTTTTGGTTTGAGTCATAGATCTATGATAAATAAAGTTATAAAAGGCCATCGATTGTAAGAATAAATCTGAGTTTATAACCATTTCTTATATATAGATGATTATATATCTAGGTAGGTCAGGTATTAATTAGTTTTCCAGTAAATAAATGCAGGACTTGATTCTTCTTCTAGTAGTGTGGGTAGTATTACCTCAGAAGTCTCATCAGCTACCAAGAAGAGTCGATTCCTACTTTCACTATTATACCTTTTGTTTCAAGATTTAGAGTCTTGAGATGCCTAAACTTATTATGAATCCCAATACCAAGAGTCTATGTATATATACATATCAGTATATTGATAGATATAACAATAAAAATAAGCTACTAATATTACCAACTATTCTAGATGGTGATACTCTGAGCATTTCAGGTGAAACCAACAGAAAGTTTCTTAAAGCCATGGTGAGTTCTTTGTATATTTATACTCATACATATTCCATTAATCTTCTTATTAATATAAACTAATATGTGTTAATAATTCTGCACTTTGTCAGGTGAAGAGCACAGGAAAAGAATCATTACAATGGGGTGAGTGTGAGAGCAGCTTCATTAGCTCAATGTTCTTAATTACTTGAAAACCATTTAAAACTCACTATGTTTGTGTTCTTGCTTATAAAAATATACATATATATATATATATGGTTGGACTGGCTGGTGGAGTGTAATCAGGTCTCACCTATGGACTGGCCGAAGCTCGAGGAGCTCATGATTGGGTAAGACAGACCACTTTATTTTTAGCTACCAAAAAATTAGTAGGTAAATGTTTTTTCTTTGCTACCAAAATAAAACGGTAATGCCCAAAATAATACATAAAGTTTTCAATTATGTATTTAGGCATAAATAGATTTAGCTACCAAAAGAAAATTGAGATGTGAGATGTGCTTGAGAACTAAAAAGTCAGTTTTTATTTTTTATAATACAGTATCAGAATTTCATATTTTTGTCTAGGCAAGTTATTGTATTATATGTACTTCATTGTTTTGATTTATTTTTTATTGGAGTAGTTGGCTATATTTGGAAATGTGGTTAGATGCATATCAATGTCTGCTTTGCTTGGGAGAGGACATACTTTTACTTTTCCTTGCATGCAGTAGTTATTTATTTAGTTTTTGATATGTTTTATCTGGATTATATGAGGTGTTAGGTGTCAAAATTTAGACAGTAGTAAATTAGTTTAATCTTGTTATCTGCATGATTGTTCTTTCTTGTAAAGAAAGGTTGGTTGTTTGGTAAACTGCATCTATTAATGGATTCCTGACCGTGCAGATCAAAAGTTCAGTTCATTTGGCACTAGGAAAAGTGGGCTTATGTTTTAGACCTCCCAATTGGTAAGAATCATGCTGAAGTCACACTACAAAAAAAGAGTGTTTTATTTCTTTCCGTGGTATCATGATCCAAGCTAAAATTTCTGTAATTTTGCACCCATAACCTCAATTTGAGATATTACTTTGTTGTGATATGACTTATGTGCATTAAAATACATCTCACTTATCAATAGAAGCAAACCACTCAAAAATTTCCTTTTGGAACATTGTATGCTGTGTCCTCTCTTGGAAATAATTTCCATATCATTTTTCTTGAAGTAATTTGTGATGCTAGATAATAACAATAAAATATTTCCTTGTTTGTTTTGCAGATGTGCAAGCAAAATAGAAAAGGATACTTAATTTTGAAGGCTTTGTGTTGGGCAGCTGTATAATATTTTGTGCTGAAAGTAGTAACTTTTCAATATGTTGAATATTTAAGACTACTTGAATACTTAAAGAACATTTTGTTGTTGATGACAGCGTTGAATGTTTTAAACTAATTTGTGGATTGTTAATACAATGTTGAATGTTTTTACTTTTTGTTATTTGAAAATCAAGTTCATTTGATGATGCTAGTATATATTAGAAAGCTAATTTTAATTATATAAATAAAAAATAAAAATATAATAGAATAAATTAGTATTATATAAATGAATATATAATGAGAATTTAAACTTATCTAAATATTAAAATAATACGAAAAATGTGTTATAATATCTATTACAATAACACTTTTTATAAGTAAAGAATTTTGTTATGCAAATTTCATTATATAACACAAAAAATGTGTTATACTAAAGTGTAGTATAACACAAATTTATAAGTATTGAAATGTGTTATATAATCGACTATAAATAATATAATTAAACACTTATCTATTTGTTAAAACAACACAGAAAGTGTGTTATCGTTGACATTATAATAACACATCTGTATAACAGTGATAAAGTGTTATGCAAGGTACCCTGACCTACAATAACATAGTCGGTCTTAACACATCAAAAAGTGTTATGGTATGTTTTGATAACACATTTTTGGTGTTATTAAAAGCATTTTTTCTTGTAGTGACAGGCCTTGATTTTAAGTCCAATGGGCTTATAATCAAATGGGAAATTTCACGGGCCTAAAGCCCATGATAATTTTAACCTAAGGCTATTAATTGGCTATTATTTTATTGATTTTTTAGTTAAATAAATGACCTAAATGAGTCTATAAAAGGAATGTTGTGTGAGAGATGAAATCAGATGACAGACACTGTTTTCTTGATAGGTTTTAGATTCTCTCTAAACATAAGTCATATTCTAAGCCTTATTGTTCTTTTCTCTTCTTCTCTCTGTATCTATCTCATGTGTTGAGAATTGCCCACTCTAGTCTAGGTGATTCTAAGAATACTTTGGAAGACTGTGAAGAAAATTGAAGATCGGTTAAGTTTCTTGGTAATACTCTGCGACAGAAAGGATACAAGGGTTAGGGAAACTGAAGGAAGTACTCATCCACTTTGCTGCATATAATGTAAGTATTCTTATCATTATTTCTCTTTGAATTCAATTTTAGAAACATGTTCTAGGTTATCTGATATTAATTTTTTTAATATTAGATCTACATGAAAATAAATAAAGATCCTATATAACTTTCCCAACATGTAGTCCCATCTAAGACCATTAGCAAAATTCCATTGGAACTGTGGAATGGAAACAAACTGAGTTTGCACCATTTCCTCATTTGGGGCTATCTTGCTCATCTTCTTAGACCTAAGTCACGGAAACTTCAATCAAGTTCGGAAGTGTGCATTTTTGTTGGCTGCACTCTAAAAACAAGAGTTGGTTAGTTCTATAGTCCCAATGATCGAAAGGTATTTGTTTCAACAAATGCGACCTTCCTTGAACATGATTTTATGAATAACTATAAACCCTAGAGCAAGGTAATATTGGAGGAACTCACAGCTGGTAAGATTCCATCACAATCATCTTCATCATTAAATGATAAACGAAAAACTGAGGAAACCGTGATTCATGAAAAAGTAACCAAGTGTAACACCGTAGTGGGAGGATTGTGAGATAACATGTTCGCTACGAACATGAGGCACATGTCCTTGTTTCTGATATAGAAAAGGACGATCAATCAACCTTTAAAAAGGCAATGGATGATCCTAAAATGGAGAAATGCCAATAAGAAAGAACCAAGAAATGGAATCGATGTATTCCGATTCTATTTGGGAACTTTTGGATCCACCTAAAGATGTCAGGCCCATAGGGTGTAAGTGGATATACAATAATAAAAGAGGTTTAGATGGGAAAGTAGAGAACTTCAAAGTGAGGCTTGCAGCCAAAGGTTACACTCATCGAGAAGGTGTTAATTATGAAGAAACATTTTCTCTTGTGGCCATGCTCAAATCCATTCGTATCCTCTTATCCATATCGATTGCCAATGATTATGAGATATGGAAAATGGACGTCAAGACAACATTTCTGAATGGCTATCTTGATTAAAGTATCTATATGGTAAAACCGATAGGGGAAGATCAAAAGGTGTGACAGTTGCTGCAATCCATTTATGGATTAAAGCAAGCATCTAGATCTTGGAATATCACTTTTGATGAAACAATTAAAACATATGGATTTGAACAAAATGTCGACGAAGCATGTGTGTATAAATACAACAAATTAAAAGTGGTGGTTTTCTTAGTTCTTTTTGTTGATGATATTTTGCTCATTGGGAACAATGTAGAGAGATTGTCAAACGTAGAGAAATGGTTAGCTAAAAAGTTCCAAATGAAAGATTTGGGCAAGGTGAGCTATGTTCTGAGAATCCAAATCCTAAGGGATAGGAAGAACAAGCTCTTGACATTTCCTTAGGCTAATTAAATAGATAAGGTGCTAGAAAGATTCTCTATGGAGAATTCCAAGAAAGGTCAATTACCGACCATACATGGAATTGCTCTCTCTAAGGAACAATGTCCCAAGACACCTCAAGAGGAAGAGGATATGAGAAAGTATCCCTATGCTTTAACAGTTGGGAGTTTGATGTATGCTATGTTGTGTACTTGGCCCAACATATGTTATGCAGTTGGGATTGTAAGTCGTTAGCAATCAAATCTTGGTTTTTAACACTGGATTGCAATAAAGCACATTCTCAGGTATCTTAGGACAACGAGAGACTATATGATGGTATATTAAAGGGGTGAGCTAAACTCTACTGGATACACTGATTCTGATTTCTAATCGGACAAAGACAGTCGAAAATCGACATCTAGGTCAGTATTCACTCTTGGTGGAGGAGCTGTGCTCTAGAGAATCATTAAGCAATCTAGCATAGCTGAATCAACCATGGAAGTCGGATACATAGCGACTTGTGAAGCAGCTCTAGAAGCGGTTTGGTTGATTAAGTTCTACACTTATCTGGAAGTTATTCGAGATATGGATAAGCCACTAATCCTGTACTGTGGCAACAATGGAGCAGCAGCTAATTCCAAAGAACCTAGAAGCCACAAGAGAGAGCATATATAAAGGAAATACGATCTGGTAAGAGAGATTTTACACAAGGTGATGTGACTGTTATGAAGATTGCGTCAGAACCTAACCTGGTTGACCTATTAACCAAGACACTTCGTGCAAAGTCGTCCATGGGTCACGTGCGCAATATGGGATTAAGGGAAATGCCTCACTTGCTTCGAGGGAAAGTGAGAGATTGTTAGGATTAATGCCCTAAAAGCATGTAAAGACATTTTATTGGTTTTGAATAAAAGTACAATTTTATTATATTTGAATGTTAAAATTATTGTTTGTATTAATTATATAATAATATCAAGAAAATTCCATATTCATTCATGAGAATATGATCTTGTATTAGTACGAGAGAATTAAGATCATATATAATGAATAAAATAGTCAATAACATATTAAAGTAAGGAATCTTTAATGAATGGTTAATAGTACGGTTTGCTAAGCATACGAGATACAAGTAATCTAGATTCAGATTACTGATGTAGATAGACATCTTAGTAAAGGTGTTCTATATAATAGAGATTGTATATAACAAGACTGATGAGAATTAATTAACCTTATAAATTTGTCGTTTGACGTAAAAATTTAATTCTTGTCATAATAGATGATCATTTGTAGATCAATCTAAATCCTGAGTATCCATGAACTCATGTTTATATTTATTGGATATTTTGATTCAGTCCTTAAGGTCTCTTAGAATAATGACGCTAATGACTTTTGTTTTAGAGATTCAATATCATGAATGGCTGGGAACATGAATTACAATATTGGAATTCATGCTTTCCTAACAGATCGAATATTGGTTCCCTTAAGGAGCTCAAATCTATAATTAGATTATAGATTACTTATTCGCTAGTGAATTAATGGTACTTAAGGATGAAGAGGTAATTAGAAGGGTAAAATGATAATTTTGAGCAGCTCTAATTAATAAACCAATAATGGAGGATAGAACTACATATATTGATTATATCAATGGACTACTAGAGAAAACTCTGTAAATATAATTGTATAAATACTCAGAGTGCAATTCCATATTTATAGTGGAGTAATCATGGAATTAATAAATAAGATTACTAGATTAAAGAGTTTAATTAATAATCTGGTTTACTGGAGCTTCGTATTATAGGTCCATGGTCCTCAGATCACCTCTGTCCTACATTGTCAAGGGTAAGGATGTCAAAAGAAAGATTTGTTAAGATAAATGACTAACTTGTAAAGGAAATAATTTTCCAGGGCTAGGAAATGATTATTTGATAATTATGGGTAACTCATTAATTTTGAATTAATTAATTATGTAACTATATAGTTTTTATTTTAAAAAACTATAGGTTAAAAATAATATTAATCTTGTTTGGATTAATGTAAAGAGAGAAAATAATAAATATCTTATTTATAATATGATATTTTTTTATTTAATTTCAAATTGATATTTTAAGATAAAGTTATTTTGAATTAACTGATATTTATGTTGGAATAAATATCTTGTCTTAAAAGTTGATTAAATAAACAAATGAGAAAATTAGGGCAACCATAATAGGGCAGGGCGACACACACTATACAGTATAGTGTGTAATGCCTAGCATCAGGCATTTTATCCCGTGGATTTGAATTTTGAATTTCAAATAAATTTGTTTAATCAATCATTTTATTATTCTTTTTAAATATGATTGAAATAGTTAATTAAATGACAATATCTAATTAGTTTTAATTGGAATTATATTTTAATTGAATGAAGATTATTTAATTATATTAAATATCTTTATAAATCTGATATGCATGGTATTAAAAAAATGAAAAAAATCAGACTCTTTCTCTAAAGCGATAGTTTTCTCTAAACCTGAAAACTATTCTAAATATTCTCTTTGTCAAAACTCTCTAGATCTCATGTGTTGAGTACATCTAGAGATTCACATAAATCAACCTTTTGAAACCTACGTGCCACAACACATCCTTGTGTGTTGGAGGATTGGTCTGGAAGATCAGGGTGTAAGGTCTCAGAACACTAGATAGGAAGATCATTGATTTATACAAAAAGACTCAAGGACACTTCATAAGCTACAAGAGGTAATCCCTGATCTATTTGTATGTGATTTAATATTTATATATTTGTATGATCTTGGCTGGTATTATTTTTTATTAAAATGGGTCCATATATTTCGTTGCGTACCTTTGATTTGATCATTTAATACCAACACACCCATCATGAGACCACTCTAGGTCAAGCATGATTAACTTTGGAGTTCTTAAGTGATGTGCTACCAAAAATAAGATGGCTCGGGTTAGGGGATTGTGCTCGGGACACAGGTAAGAAAATTGTTGTACCCGTAGAGTAGGGCATGGCCCTATTGTTTGTATTGCTAACCTTTATGTTTAATATGTGTGTATATATCTGTGAATGTTGTGAATGTTTATGAATGAATGGCGAGGGCCAAGAATGGCGAAGGCCGAGAAAAGCATGAAGTCGGGTACAGCAAGGGGTCGGGATTAGCTTTATGCATGCTGAGTGCAGGCCGCTAGGGTGAGACCCTTCTAGGGTGATGTATCCACCTGCCCCAGAGCCTAGTAGTGTGCATGGGACGATGTAGGCCGCTATGTGTATAGCCCGTTGGTTGTTTTGTTGTATACTGTTGAATGTTATGTGATATGTTATATGTTGAGTTTTCTTGCTGGGCTTACGCTCACGGGTGCTTTATGGTGTAGGTAAGGGCAAAGGAAAGGTCGACCAACCATGAGTACGAA
Organism: Humulus lupulus; assembly: GCF_963169125.1. NCBI lineage: Eukaryota > Viridiplantae > Streptophyta > Magnoliopsida > Rosales > Cannabaceae > Humulus > Humulus lupulus. The sequence continues at coordinate 83,548,909 of NC_084797.1, read as the reverse complement.
GAGCATGGAGCGATGGGTAAATGTCCGGCCTACCTTGCGGCCATGACTAGGGTTATTTTTGGGAAGGATCATATGATGGCTTGTTTTGTCGCGTAGGTCAACTGTACTTATATTTTTGAGTTGTAATACATTTTATAAATAGTATTTTTATTAGGATCCCAACTGTATAACTTTTTTATGATTTCACTGAATGTCCAAATTCTTAGAATTAATGTCAATAAATGAGTTTTATTTCATTTTAGTCACACTTTTAAACTAAAAACTTGATTAGTGAGGTAATGGCACATTTTTAACTCACACAGTAACGACTCTAAGGAAGTAGGGCGTTACAACTTGGTATCAGAGCGTTCCAAGGTTTATGGTTCCTTGAGATCGACCAAACATGTACGCTCGTTGCCAGTGACAAGCTCGACTCAGGGTTGGTTAGTAATTAATGAGTTATATGCTTAATTGCTTGTTTAAGTTGCCATGTTTGACTGAATATATTTTGTTATATGCTATGTGTGATTTGTGGACTTGTTGGTTGTGGTTGATTGATGAGATTGAGAGGTGGTTTTGGATATTGTTATCATGCTTGTCCAGTACTCGAGTAGTGGGTAGGCACAATTTTACATGGCAAAGGCCTAAAATCTCCTACTGTGCATGTCAGAAAGTGATGACATCAACCACGAGCAGGAGCTTGGTAGGAAAATGTTGTACCCTAAAATTAGCAAAACTCTAGTCGCTCAGTGCGGGTACAGCTGGCAGATGAATACATGGAAAACCAGCCGAGTGGAACCTCTAGTTAACAATGATGTGAGTAGCTCGAGTTGGGACCTGACAACACAACGTACAGATTGTTATCAGACTGCCTCTTAGGATAACAATCAAGTTCAAGACCTAAAATGGCCAGATCCACATTTGGGCGCTCTGAGCTTAATACGAAATAAGGTTCAGCTAATCTTTGAACAATAGCTTGGGTGAGGTATCTAGCTCGTGGAAACCTGGTCAGAACACATACTGAAGGATCCCAAGAGATTCAGAGGCTCCTTATACGCTAATTAATGCTCAGGTTGTATTGCATATCTATCATTTATTATCCGAGAGAGCAGGAGTATATTCTATTCTGTTATCAAATCATATCCCAATGTAAATGGGAATAATATGTATTAAATGTATACCTTATTTATTCACGCGGTTACCCAAATCTATCTAGGAAATTGCCCTATAAATATCAGGGATAATGGAAAGGGAAGGGGACTGCCTTTTTGTATTACTAAAACTCTGTAGAAATTGTGAGAGAAAAGCAATAATACTGTCTCATTGACTAGGTGGATTTTAATAGCTGAAACCATGTAAAAGTTGTGTGTGGACGAAAGGGTTCTTATTATTTCATTACAATTTACAATTTAGCAATAATATCCCTATTATATTTCTTAATCTACTGTTTGCAAAGACCCGCTTCAACACTACTTTTCTTGAATATCACTATATTAACAATCACAAGCCTCACAGTAAGCTTGTATTGGAGGTGATGGTCTAAGTAAATAGATCACCAACTGTTCGCAATGAACAATGAACAGAAGAAGCCACAAGTTCTAGTCAGAAAAATAGAGATCTTCATCGTAGTGGGAGGGTTGTCAGGCCACCAAGTCGCTATGAACACAAAGTTCAAATGCTTGTGTCTGACACAAACAAAGACAATCAATTGACATACAGAGATGCAATTGAGTATTTTGACAAAGAAAAATGGCAAGATGCCATGAACCTAGAAATGGAATTGATGTATTCCAACTCTTAAAGATCTTCCTACAAATGTTAAACCTATTGGTTGCAAATGGATATTCAAGGAGAAAAGAGGAGCGGATGGGAAAGTGGACACTTTCAAAGCTAGGCTGGCTTGGCTACACTCAGATATAAAGGGTTCATTATGAAGAAAAGAGGAGCGGATGGGAAAGTGGACACTTTCAAATCTAGGCTTTCTTGGCTACATTCTTCTGTGGCCATGTTTAAATCCATTCACATACTCTTGCCCATAGCTTCTTGCATGGATTATGAGATATGGCAAATGGACGTTAAGAAATTATTTATAAATGGCAATCTTGGTGAGACCATTTATATGTCTCAACCAAAATGGTTTGAAATAAAAGGTAAAGAGCAAAAGGTTTGTAGGCTACTTAGGTCCATTTATGGAGCAAAACAAGCTTCTAGATCTTGGAATCTGAGATTTGATGACACAATCAAAACGTATGGTTTTGAATAAAATGTTGATGAGCCTTGTGTCTTTAAAAAAATCAAAGATGGCATTGTGGTATTCCTGATTCTTTACATTGATGATATTCTACTAATTGGAAATGACGTAGGAACATTGAGAAAAGTAAAGAAATGGCTAGTCGGGTTCCAAATGAATGATTTGAGAGATGCAAACTATATTCTGGGCATCTAGATCCTTCGAGATCAATAGAACAAAGTTTTGGCTCTGTCTCAAGCTACTTATATAGATAAAGTATTGGAGTGAGTCAGTATGCAAAATTCCAAGAAGGGTGATATGAAAACCAGTAATGACCCAAATTTGCTAATAAGGCTTAGTGCCTTGATTAGTGTGCTGGAAGGGCAATTAATGATTTACTTGCATTATTGTGTGATTTAATTATGACATATGGGTATCATTATTTGATTGTTTAAGTTATATTATAATATGACTATATATTCATGTTTAGGTTTATTAAATATGCAAGTGGGCTCGTTCTGGTTAGTAAGGGCATATTTGTAATTTTGACCCGTTAAGGGCATAAATGTAATTATGCGTGTGTTATGACTGAGACCACATTATTATGTGAATGTATTTGTGATATTGGGCTCGAGGCGGTCCTGGTGAGGGGAATAGAGGAATAGTCACAACGGGGTCAAATACCTAGTTCGGGGTAAGCCTTGGGGTATTTTTGGAACGTAGTACGTATTCGGGGTTTACTGAGCAACAGATAGTTATTTTGTAAAAAATTGGGTATGCTGGGATTAATTGGGAATTTATAGGAATATTTGAGGATTAACGTGAAATGTGACAAAGACTGTTTTTCCCTTGGGGGTATGTGATGACAAAGCTAGTGGGTAGGGGCATTTCAGACATTTAATAGCCTTAATAAGAGGTATACTCAGCCTTAGAACTTAGTAGAATCAATAGAAAGGAAAGAAAACACTCCCTCCCTTTATCTCTCTCTCTCTCTCTCAAACCTTGGGAAGTTTTGACACTTTGGAGAATTGGCTCTGGAAATTGAAGATTTGAAGTTGACATTGGTTTGGGATTTAGCTCAGGGATCGAAATCACTCCTGAGGTAAGCTTTACAATTTTTTTTCTCTGTGAATTTTCTGGTTAAATTAGGTATTGACTGGGTTTTGGGTTCAGTTTGAGTTGATTAGTGTGGATAGGATTTATAGTTAAGTTTTGGGGTAATTATTTTCCTAATGTTGCGTGATTCAGAAATATAGACTTAATTCTTGGTTTAGCTGCTATATAGGATGAATTTTGGTGAATTTGGCTCAGGAAATCACAGAGGAAAATGCTGGGAAATTATGGGTTTCCAACTCGAGCCGCAACGCTGTTCTTCAAGTGTTGCAACCTGTGTTTGTGAAAAAACCTTGGCGGTTCTCTAAAATCCCCTACGTGACGCGAATCGGGTTGAGGCGCGTCGCGACCCATGTCTCCCAAGAGAGAGCCTCGAGCTCTCAAACTTGTAGCGTGTCGTGGCCCTATTGTGCTAAGCTGCGATTCTAATTAAGAAAAATAGCCAAAAACAGGTTTTTAAGCTCAGGGACTGAAACTTAAGGGCTCAGGATGAATTTTACTATCCGATTTAGTAGAATTCGAGGTCTCTGAGGCTATTATATTATTCCAAAGCTTTTAATTGGTTTAGGTTGTGATGATTATTTAATATTACATTGTGACTAGGTTTTACTGCTAAGGCTCGGGATTAGGGATCGTGCTCGTGATCGCCTTATACTGTCAGCTCGGGACTCAAGTAAGGAAAATTATCTATGCACATAGAGCAGGGCATGGCCTGATTATCTGTGATTGTATTGTGCTTAGTGTTATTTGTAGACGTTGTAACTATTATGCCATATATGTGTTTGTGACTAAGCGGCAAGGTTCGAGATCGACAAGGGACGGAATCAGCATCAAGCATGCTTAATGCAGGCAACCATGGCATGACCATCTAAGGGTGTTGTGCTCACCCGCTCAGTTAGGACCGTGAACTTGGTGTCTGGTAAAGCACCTTGACCGGCTTAGGCCGCTGTTGTGAAATGTAATTAATGCTAGAAAATTGTCTGTTGTAATTGTTTAATTATGTACTTATTGAAATGAATTCTTATATGTCATGTTGGTGAGGTTTCCTTGTTGGGCCTTGGATCACAGGTGCTCTATGTTGCAGGTATGGGCAAGGGAAAGACCGACCAAGCATGAGTTTGAGGGCATGTAGCGGTGCGACATGTTTTGCCTACCTTGCCGCCACGACTGGGGTAGTTTTGAGGAACGCATTGTAAATGTTTGATTTTGTTGCCTAGGTCGACTGTATAATGACTTTTAAATTGTAAATATGTCTTAAACTATATTTTGGGATCCCACTGTAAATTTTCTTTAATCTTAATGAATGTTTAAACCTTTGTATAGAGACTTTATTTAATGAGTCTTTACTTTATTTTAATCACACTTTTTGGTCTAACACCTCGATTAGCGAGTAAAATACACATTTTAATACCACATGGTAACGACTCTAGGGTAGTAGGGAATTACATCTTGGTATCAGAGCGTACCAAGTTTTATGGTTCCTGGAGATTGACTAAACAGGTATGCTCATTGCTAGAGACAAGCTCGACTCAGGGTTGGTAGGTATTAAGTGAAATTTTTTTCTAATTTCTTATCCGAATTGCCTATCTCCCTGTTGATATATAGAGCATGATGTGTATATAATGCTAGAGCATGTCCCCTTTGATAGTTATATGATTAAGTTATGTGAATATTGTGTTGGTTTGTTATTTGTGTTTGCTCGGTTGAACTAGGGGTGGTTTCTTTGGTTGTTGTTATCATGCCTGATGTGCGGCATCATTGATTGTAGGCATGCTAAAGTTATGTCTCAGCGATCAAACCGATTCAGCAGCAATTTGGTCGAAGATAACAATCAGGGTCAAGACCCTACACCTGCCCACAATACTGGCAATAAATGTTTACAAAAATGTAAGCTAGACTTCATGGAATTGAAGATGAACTCCGAGAGCTGAGACAACAAGCTCCTCCTTGGGATGTTGGATTACAGGCCCCACAGGTTGTGGCGCCAGGGTTAGCCCAGCCTGTAAAGGAGAATAGATGGGAGCCTTTGTATGAGAGGTTCAGAAAGCAGCATCCTCCAACCTTTGAGAGCAGTCTGGACCCACTGCGAGCAGAGCAATTGATAAACATGATTACTTCTATATTGGATTTTATGTGGGTGTAAGGAAATGAGAGGTTGGCTTGTGCTAGTTATATTTTAAAGGACGATGCCTGAATTTTGTAGGAATTTGTGTCTCATAAGAGAGATGTGGCCACAATGACTTGGGATAACTTTAGAGACATTTTCAATGAAAATTTCTACAGTGTTGCAGTTTGAGCTGCAAAGGCAGATGAATTCACGAATTTAACTCAGACCAGAATGACTGTCAAAGAGTATGCTTTGAAATTCGACTAGTTAGCTAAATTTGCGCCAAATTTGGTGCCTACTGATATGGTAAGGAGATTTCTCTTTGTACGAGGGTTGAATTTAATGATAGCCTGGGATGTCAAGATAATATTTGTTCAAAGGACTACAACTTATGCTCAAGTAGTGGAAAGATCCCTTAGTGCTGAGGGTGCTGAAGATCAGATATGGAAGGAAGGCGTCGCAAGGCGTGATGCTCGGAGGATGGTTCCTCCCTTCACTGGTTCTGGTCGAGGTAGTATCCCCAGTGAGCATAAAAGAAAGGCCCTAGATTCTTTTGTTCCTCCTGGTCCAAATAGAAGGGCATGGGATCCTTTGGTGGTCATTAGGGTGGGGGAAAGAAGAGAAGCTTCCCATAGTGTGCACGGTGCAGGCGACACCATCTGGGAGAGTGCAGAGTCAGAGCATGTTTCATTTGTGGGAGTGTCAAACATTTGAAGAAAGACTGTCCACAAGTCAGGAAAGAGGAACCAAAGTGTATGCTTTGACACAGACCGAAGCTGAGGCCAGTCCCTCGGTCATGACAGGTCAGATTTTCTGGTGCTGGTTCTTCATTTACTGCATTGATTGATTAAGGAGCTACTCATTCATTTGTATCTCCTAGAGTGATAAAAAAACTTCGTAGACCTTGTGATCTGTATGCTTGGGAATTTAGACCTTTGTTTCCAACTGGGAACTGGTAGTCTCTAGGAGGTGGGTTAGAGCCTTACCAGTAGAGATAGACTGTATGGAGTTTTCTGTGGAATTGATTGAACTGGTGATGGATGATTTTGATTTGATCTTGGGGATGGATTGGTTGGAAAAGTATCGGATGACGATAGACTACAAGGAAAGGATGGTAACTTTTGAGCAGGAAGGAGTGGAACCCTTCATGTTTGTGGGGGCGGTGAATGGACCACCAATACCTATGATTTTTGCATCGAGATCTAGAGACCTTTTGAGAGAAGGTTGCATAGGATTCCTAGCAAGCATAGTGGATACCTTTAACATTGTTTCAGTTGGACCAGGAGAGACCAGGTTGGTGTGTGAGTTTCCTGATGTGTTTCCAGAAGACCTGCCAGGATTGTCACCACACTGATATATCGAATGTGTCATAGAATTGGAATTAGGAGCAAAACCAGTATTGAGAGCACCTTATAGAATGGCTCCAATAGAGTTGAAAGAACTTAAGATTCAGTTGCAGGAATTACTGGATCTAGGATTCACTAGACCTAGCTTTTCATCGTGGGGTACTCCGGTGCTATTTGTGAAGAAGAAGGATAGATCCTCAAGAATGTGCATCGATTATCGAGAGCTAAACAAATTGACTATTAAGAATAAGTGCCCACTGCCCAGGATTGACAACTTTTTTGATCAGTTGCGAGGTAAGACAGTATTTTCTAAGATTGACCTTCAGTTCGGCAACCATCTTTGAGGATTAAGGAAGAGGATATACCAAAGACTATTGGTTTTACGATACTAAATCAGGTATGCAGCGGAAGATTTTAGGTTGATTATCAATTTACCGACCCCAATGATCCCCCATATGTGACATATGACTCCTACAAATATAGACTTTCTCTGCACTTTTTTTTCAAACATAAATAAAAGGTGCAGAAAAAAGTAGTAAGTGTGGTAAAAACCGTGGAGAAAGTCAAAATAACCACTGAGAAAAGTAGAGTTTTCTCCGCAGTTTTTTCAAAATAACCACGGAGAAAATTCCTCTTCCCTATATACTCGACCACAACCCTTCACTCTCCTCATTTCCCTTATTTCAATCGCGAGCAAGAATGGAAAACCCATCGCCCCCAGCCACTGTAATCACCATCTTCACCCTTTTTATGTGTATTTTTTTTTAAAAAAATTTCCACATTAATGCTTTAAATCATGTATATATTCATAAAAATGATTTATGTTGAAGATTTAGGGAAAAAACTGAAGAAAAAAAAATTTGAGTGGATTTATTGCGGTTTTAACGTATGTTTATAACTTTGTGTTTTTTTTTTAATATTTCAAATTTTTGGATATTAATACCTAACGTATTTGTTTTTTCATAATGTTAACATTAATTATGCTAATTATTTACAATATATTTTTTTACATAATTTTTTATATTATAATATTGTTCTTTTACATATCTCTTTATATTATTTACATAATGAATTTTTTTAAGTTAATTTTTGTTAACTATTTTAGGAATCCAAATTTATTAATAATTTATCAATACTTTTGTAATTATGGTTTAGTAAATTTATTTTTAGTGGTATAACTAATTTATTAAAAGTTACTAGTTAAAATTTGTTCTTTAATTTAATAAATAATTTTGGAATACTCTAAATCATACCAATTACTATATTTACTAATCATTGTTTAAACTTTTATTGTAGGAAATACTTGCTTGAATTTGAAGTGTATGTGTTGAAATTGTTGAAGATTAATTTTCAAGGTGAGTAATAATTACTACTTAATGTTTTATATTTCCTTTTGATATTATACAAACTATTTTTAAAGGAGTTTGATTATATTAGATATTCATCCTTAAAGAAGTAGGTTATGACATAAAAATATGTGCTGCGGAGATAACAGAAGGTTGAGAACATGTGTGTCTGAGTGAAGTAGATTCTTTGAATTTTGTGTGCTGCGGTGGTTTATGGACAAAAATATGGATGTTGATTATTGTGTTTGTTTGAAATGAATTTATAGGAAAGTAATAATTTGGGATATGCTATAGAAACAAAGGAAACTTTGCCCAACTTTTTTTTAAATATTAATATATTGATTGAAATTATGCATGACGATTTTAAGAAAGTAGTCTTTAAATTAAAAATTGTGTTGTTGTGGACTGTTAATGATTTCCCGGCATATAGTAATATGTCCGGGTTGAGCACAAAAGGTTACCAGGGATGTCCAATATGTTGCACTAAGACATGAGCTTATTGTCTAATGAATGGACACAAAATGTGGTTTTTAGGTATGAAGATACATTTATGATCTTGTAAATGCACTAAATCCGGAAGAAGTTCTCAAGAAGTTATATTTTATACTTTTTTGTTTAAGAAAAACTTTATATAGTAATTAATCATCTAATCTATATTTACTTGTCAATTTTGTAGTGATTTGACAAAAATGTATTCAGTGTCACAGACGACCTATTCCCACTACAAAACAACTCGTTTGCACGATTGATGTCATTTATTTATGAATTCTAATTTTTCTTATGTGTAACTAACTAACTTGATTCGTATGTTCTTATTAATTTTTCTTATGTATGTATATTGAGCAACTTATGTATATATATATATGACATCTTTTTATTAGTAATGATATGTGAATATTTTTCTTAATTTTAATTTATACATTATGTTTATTTAGATAATAATTTATGAAATTACGTATATAAGAATATGTTCTATGTTATACTATTATATAAATTTATTTATATAAAGTATGGTATTTTATATTAAAAAATTTCAATATAATTTTGTATTAAATATAGTATAATTAATAGAAAGAAATTACTTCGCTACCCTTTTTAAAAAAAAAACCACAGGGAAAAGTAACACTTTTTTCTGCGGTTTTTTCGTTAACTTTTTCTCTGTGGTCGAATACACTGCAGTTTCAATTACTACAAAAAACCGCAGTTTATTAAGGAAAAAAACCGCAGAGAAATCCCTATTTTGTAGTAGTGTATATTAAAGCACAAAGCAATAATTGTAACAGAAAAATACCTTTTGATGCCTATCAAGTATCATTGCTTTCTTTTCGTATTAAAAATGATCTTTCTATCCTAGTTGGTAGAAAATGATGATGATGCAAAACTCACACCGTAGTCTTCCAAGCTACCATAACACTTAAGGATTAGTGTGGGCTAATAGGATTCACAAAATTATGAGTTCTTGTTTTTGTCTCAACTCATGAGTGAGAACAGTAATGGGAGAGGAGAGAAAATAATTCGATTAACCTTTTTAGGTTTCCTAAATGTATCGATATATAGATTTATGATTGTACCGGTATAATTAAATGATACTATATAATAATATTTAGGCTGAGATAATAATAATTAATAAAGATATTTATTTATTTAAACATAACATAAACATATTATATTTAAATATTATTTTAAATTTAAATATTTAAACAATTAAATATCTAATAACTGAATGAGAGAATCTCTCAACCCCTTGAGGGAATATCTCTACCACTAGGAGAGAATCTCTCAACTACCTTTGAGAGAATATCTCAACCACATTAAAATAACTATAACTAACTTTTAAATTTAAATTTAAATAAATATTTAATTTTTGAATTGAAATAATAATCCAAAATTAAAGCCATTGGGCTCCACCCTATGATGTAGGAGCTCACCACTGTCCTTACGCATTGGTTGGCGCCAATGTTGTTGTCCAAACGAAATAGGTGGCACACCACCTTGTCTAGACAGACATAGGTGGTGCCATCATCTGTCTTGGCCAGACAATGGTCCATCACTCGCACAACCTTCACTAATGCTTGGTCATGTTATCAATCAAAAATTAATAATCATTTATTTAATTAAATACAATAAATAAACAATAATGATGAACCGAGTAACTATTGGGTATTTCTAATTTTACAATCTTTGGAAAATTAGAAATAATAATAAATTACATGAAATTGACCTCCTTGGATTCTCCTCTCCTGGGTCAATTTTGTAATTTTGTAGGATCGCCTTAAGCCCATTAAATTAATTACTACAATTTTTAATTAATTTGTCTAAAATAGACAATCTTTATTTAGACAACTAATGCCTATTATCTTCTCTTTAGTTAGATTTAAAAAATAATAAAAAAAATTATTATTTAATTAAACTAAGTCATAAAATGTCTTAACTAATTAACTTTGGCTTAATTTAAATAAAAAAATTAAAACAAAATAACTAATTTTGAAAAATCAAAGAATTAAATAGGGAATTAGTTTGGGTACCTTCAGAGCACCCCATATTGTGACTGGCAACTCAAGGAGGAGCCACTAGGTCATGGTGGTGCACAGCTGGGGAAAAGTCGGGAGAACCCGAGGGGTCTCACGATGCTGCAGCGCATAGGCTCAGTCGAGCCTCACTCGGCCAAGCCGAATTGGTGCGCACAGGATTCACACGCTGGCTGACGTGTCATGCTTGGATAGCTGCCCATCATCCAAGAATGGGAGGCAGCGACACCAAGGGCGTACACTGGTGCATGCATGCATGGCCCAGGCAGTCTCGGTTGTTTGCATGCAGACGGGACCAACGAACTCGATGGGTCCATAGCTTCTGCGATCGCACACGGGCGAGACCTGGGGACCAAACGGTCCCTGCGAACTCGGACGGGGGGGACACGAATCCCCAGGCGGACATACGACACAAAGGCCACGTGGCTGTTCAGCTCCAAACCGTGGTGGGGCACGGTACCCAAGGATCCTGATCGGTGTTCCACGTTGCTTCGGTCGAGGTGAGAAGGCCAGGACTACAAAAGACAAAGCCAAGCTCATTGTCTTGGTGTGATCAGAACTTTTTACAAAATTAATTTAAAAAATAAATAGACCTAAAATTCCTATGCCCCATTAATGGTTTCCAATTTTTCTAACAAAAATTAAATGCAATTTCCTACACCCAATTTCTACCATATAATTAACGATTAACCATTTAACCATACATTCAAAAAATAAAATAATACCATCCATAATGATACATATCACATATATAAAATGCAAGAAAACCACACATCATTTAATATATGCATATATGGAAACTGCTTTGATTCGAATTGTTGGTTTTAGGGTACTAAATCAGGTATGCAGCGGAAGCATTTAGGTTGATTATCATTGTACTGACCCCAAAGATCCCCCATATGTGACATATATTAAAACATAAAGCAATAATGGTAATAAAAAAATACCTCTTGATGCCTATCAAATGTCCTTGCTTTCTTTTCATATTAAAAATGATCTTCCTATCCAAGATGGTAGAAAATGATAATGATGAAAAACTCACATCGTAGTCTTCTAAGCCTACCATAACACTCAAGCATTAGTGTGGGCTAATAGGGTTCACAAAATTATGTGTTCTTGCTTTTGTCTCAAATCATGAGCAAGAACAGTAATGGGAGAGGAGAAAAAATAATTTGATTAACCTTTTTAGGTTTCCTAAATGTATCGATATATAGATTAAGGAACAAAGTATTGAGAAAAGACTGACGGGCAATAAAGATAGGTCCAGGGCCTAGGAGTAGTCGGCCTGACCCTCTACTCCGGTGGTGGTCGGCCCCAGCATGCACAAGGACCCCTAGGGGTGGTTGGCCTGACCCCAACCCTAGGGTGGTCGGCCCCGGTATGCCCAAGGAACCCTAGGGGTGGTCGGCCTCAGCAGGCCCAAGAGCCACCTGGGTGGTTCGCCCACCCTATTTTTTATAGGGTGGTGGCCTAAACCCCCAAGTACACTTCACTTAGAAATAATCACTCTCGTTCAAATTGAGATCAACAGGTCCAGCACCCAGAAGGTCACAGGTCTAGCACCCAAGCTTTGGTCATTGAGCCTAACACCTAAGTCTCATATACCAACAAAAACTTAACATTTCCCTAGAAGTTTCAATGTTGTATTATCTACCACGATCTAAAGAAACAACGAGAAGACCCACGATCTCATGATCATGGGAAGGTGGACACGTCTCTTCATTACATGATAATCGTGTACCAAACCACGATCCAGTACTACTGGTCATGTAACACCCTTGGGTACTATAAATAAAGGACCCAGGGCATCATTTAGGGGGACAAACTTTTGGACTCTGGGCTAGATCACTTTTTTTTGGAATTTTGGAGATCTAAAGAATATTTAGGGAGAAATTCTGGGCAAGTGAGAACGAGTGGATATTTTTGTTCAACGGTGTAACTGTCGAGTGATTCAATACTAAAAGCTAAGTGGATTAGGTTATTACTGTTCATGGGCCGAACCACTATAAAATTCATGTGTGTTTATTTAAGATGTCGTACTCTATCATTTATTTTATTTATTTTGTTCAAAAGGTGTCGTATACTACACATATGACTGTTGGCCAATTTCATAGGTCAACATTTTTGTGCTTTCATTGAGAGAACGAAGTCAAGAAGGACACTTTCATCAGTTTACGATGCCTCCAAAACCTAGTTAAACAAAAAAGACTGCTCCCAGGGATCCCCCCCACCCAAGATCCCATAGATCCTGTTAATGAACATCAAGTGGAGGTAGGAGATCAACCTAATGCAGAAGATCCACAAGACGCTCACCAGGAGGAGATGGCGCAAATTCTGGCAAGGCAGGAGGCCTTCCCTGGAGAAATTTCCCTTTAGAGGGAGACTATGGAATGACAAAGATGGGAGATTGATGAGCAAGTCCAAAGGATGATCTAGAGGGAGCAGGAGGCTGACCGGAAGCACCAGGAGGCCGTTGTTACCTTGAAGGCAGCTACTTAGTTAGTCCAAGCTAAAAGTTATTGCTTAGGCGGTGAGGGAGGCTCATGCCAAAGCAGCAGGAATGCGAGACAACAGTAATAGAGAGTCCCAGGGGAGGAGTAGGACCCCAAGGACACTCTCAAAACCACTTTCCCAGAGACAAGAATAACTTATCAAAGTCCCTTGCGGGATAGTATACACAGGAACCTTATTAACACCTTGTAGGAATTCCTGGACCGAGCCGACAAATACATGAAGCTAGATGATGCTATCATGAAGGAAGAAAAAGGCATAAACCATCTGACCACTGTCAAGGTAGATAATAACGACGCAAACCCTCAGGATGACATTGGGGGCAACAGTAAGAAGAGGAATACCTCAGGGGCCAAAAAGGGTGGAGAAAAGAAAGCTAAGTCAGCACCCACCGACAAACAAGCTAAGCACCAACCCTACCAGCCCAAGTTCAACAATTATACCATCCTGACCACATCAAGGGCTGAGATTTACTTAGCAACATACCAGGAGGTACCATACTGAAAGCCACCACCCTTGCGTGCAGAAGAAAAAAAGGACAAGAATAAGTTTTGTCGTTTCCATAATGATTATGGGCACGACACAGACGAGTGCAAAAAATTGAAGGATTAGATAGAGTTTATTCTCCAATCAGGAAAACTCTTGAGGTACCAAGGCATGACCTAGACCCCAAGTAGGAACCCAGAATTTCGAAGGTAGAGGAGTCCACTGCTGGAGCTGGCGGCTATAGACTTTACAATGGATAACATATGTGGAAGGCCCCACATAGCAGGCAACAGCAACAATGCTCGCGAGCGATATGCAAGGACCCTCAGGCATGAAGTAGGGGAGTCTTCCTAGTGTATGGCGGTCGAGGAGCGGTCTCCGAAACACTCACTTTTATAGAGGATGATGTCAGACACGTGAGGTCCCCCCATAATGACCCTCTAGTCCTTACCATTCAAATTGCCAATGATCAAGTGAAGAGGTGCTTGGTGCATATGGGAAGCTCGATAGATATCATCTACAAATCATCCCTCAAGAAGATGAAGCTCACGGTTAAGGACCTGACACCGTGTTCCCAAGTGATATATGGGTTCACAAGAGAATGCCTAGCACCAGCAGGAACTGTCAAAGTAATGGTCACAGTGGGGGATGCCCCCAGGCACGAGACTGTGATGACAAAGTTCCTGGTGGTAGATTGCTCATCAACTTATAATGTAGTACTCGGGAGACCCCTCCTGATGGCATTACATGCAATAATATCTATCTGGCATCAATCATTGAAGTTCCCCACCAGCACAGGGCAAGGATGCGTACAGGGTAACCAAATGGATGCACGAGAATGCTATGATGTGTCAATGGTCAAGGAAAAGAAAGGACCATGCGTAAACAACATGATAGAAACCGGCTGCAAAGAGAGTGAAGTAACCGATGAGGTTGTCAATATGCAAGTTGACGTTGAAAGAAACATTCTACTAGAGTCAAAGGCTCCTTTTAACGAAGATTTGTTATTATAGCAAGTTGCCCAAAGCGAGGGAAACGACATCGATCCTTGCTTTGGGGATGACGTCATGGGGGTGGGACCAGTCAAAGATCTTGACAATGTCCTACTAGATGAGGAGGACCCGACTAAAGTAATCAAAGTTGGGTAGGAGTTAAAGGTGTAAATTAAAGCACGATTGGTGGAATTTTTGAAGAAAAACCAGGACGTCTTTGCCTAGTCACATAAGGACATGGTTGGAATTTCTCCCTTCATAATAAGTCATGTCCTTAATATAGACAAGAACTACCCACTAGTGCAACAAAAAAGGACACTGCTTGCAAAGACCGATCTCAAGCCCTGAAGGAGGAGGTCGAGCGGCTCAAGGAAAACAGTTTTATAAGGGAGGCCTACTACCCTGATTGGGTATCAAACCTCATGTTGGTCCCAAAACCAAATAGGAAGTGGAGAACATGCGTGGACTTCACAGATCTGAACAAGGCCTGCCCCAAAGACTGCTTCCCACTACCCAGAATAGACCTACTGGTCGATGCAACGGTAGGACATGAAATACTATCATTCATGGATGCGTATTCTGGGTATAATCAAAGAAGTATGCACCCTCCCGATGAGGAACAAACCAGCTTTCGGACCGACAAGGGATTGTACTGTTATAATGTGATGACCTTCAGCTTGAAGAATGAAGGAGCCACCTACAAGCATTTAGTGAATGGAATGTTCCGAGACTTGATTAGAAAAAATATGGAGGTATATGTCGATGACATGTTGGTCAAGTCCAAAGAGGCTGGAGGGCATGTTCAAGACTTGGAGGAATGCTTTGCAATACTTAGAAAGTATAGCATGAAGCTAAACCCTCTCAAGTGCTCGTTTGGAGTTGGTTCTGGTAAATCTCTCGGATACATAGTCAATTCACGCAGAAGTCACCAACCATAATCAAAGCATTGATCGACATGAAGTCACCTACCATAATCAAAGAAGTGTAAAGCTTAACCGGGAGAGTAGCTACCCTCAGTAGGTTTATATCAAAGTCTACAGACAAGTGTGTCCCTTTCTTTAACTTACTGAGGGGCAGCAAGAAGATCCAATGGACCGAGGAATGTGAGGAAGCTTTCCAAGCCCTGAAGGAGTACCTCGCCCAATCTCTCGTCCTATCGAAGCAAATATATGGTGAATGACTATTCATCTATTTGGCGATCATTGAGCATGCGATCGGTGCTGCTTTGGTAAAGGAACAGAACATGGTACAACACCCTGTATACTATATCAGTAAAGGCTAGTAGGTGCAGAGTCTAGGTATCCCTCTCTTGAAAAACTAGCCTACTGTTTAGTAATCGCCTCTCGAAAGTCACATCCATATTTCCAAGGTCACTCGATCCGAGTCCCGACCAATCAACCGCTGAGACAGGTTCTTCAAACACTAGAGGCTTCGGGACGATTACTCAAGTGGGCAGTGGAACTAGGATAGTTTGATATCACATATCATTTGAGGACGGCGATAAAAGGACAAGCATTGGGAGACTTCATAGTTGAAGGCACCAACCTTGAAGACCCTTCCTACCAATCAGAGAGTGGAGATACCAAGAAGGAAGGAGATACTCCTGTATGGAAGCTATATGTTGATGGAGCATCCAATGAACACAACTCAGGCGCAGGAATCATAGTAATCACTCCGGAGAATCATCGAATCCATTGCACTCTCAGATTTGGATTCAACGCTTCAAACAACGAGGCTGAGTATGAGGCATTATTAGCTAGATTACGCTTGTCTCTAGATGTACATGCACAGTCCCCAGTGATATAAATCGATTCCCAACTAGTGGTGTACCAGGTACTGGGGGAGTATCAAGCCAAGGGACTTAGGATGGTGCAGTACCGAACAAGGTGAAGGACTTGTCAATACAATTCAAGAAATACTCAATTACACAAGTCCCGAGAGAGCAGAACGACAATGTCGATGCCTTAGCCAAGCTTGCCAGTGCCAAAGACGCAAACACCTTAAATGTTGTTCCCGTTGAATACTTGGCAGAAAGAAGCATAACCGAGCAGGAGGCACTACCTATTGAGTTAAGAGATACATGGATGGCCCCTATTATTAACTATCTCAACCAAGGAGTAGTGCCCAGCGACAGGAACAAAGCAAGGAAGTTTGTGAGACAAGTTGTGCGATATATAATAGTCGAAGGGGTATTGTATCGACAAGGGTACTCCCTACCACTGCTAAGGTGCATTACACCCGACCAATCAAAGTTGTTAATGATCGAGGTACATGAAGGGTTTTGTGGAGATCACAATGGGAGGCAGAGCCTATCGAAGAAAATTCTAAGACAAGGATACTTTTGGCTGACGATGAATGAAGACTCGATGGAGTATGTTAGAAGATGCCACAAGTGTCAGATGTTCTCCAAGATACCCCGAGCGGCCCCTAACGAATTAACACAGATGCAAAGCCCTTGGCCCTTTGTTGTATGGGGGATCAACCTAATCGGAAAGCTACCCATAGGAAGGGGAGGAGTCCAATTTGTTGTTGTAGTTGTGGACTACTTCACCAAATGGACTGAAGCGGAACCGCTCGCCACCATAACCTAAAAGAAAGTCTTAGACCTTGTGGTGAAGAATATCATATGTCGATTTGGCTTACCAAAGAAAATAGTCTCGAACAATGGGACTCAATTCGACAGTGATATGTTCACTGACTATTGTACGAGGCATGGAATCACAAAGAGCTTTTCCTCAGTAGAACACCCCCAAGCTAATGGCAAGTAGACGCAGTGAACAAGACTTTCAAAGACACTCTGAAGAAACGCCTTGAAAAAGCCAAAGGAGCCTGGCCAGAATTACTTCCGGAGGTCCTATGGTCACATCGAATGACGGCACGAATGGCGACAGGGCATATGCCATTCTCTTCGGCGTTTGGGTATGAAGCCATGTTGCCAGTTGAACTCACTTCCCCATCACATAGATAGGAGACATACAATCAGGGGAGGAACCATCAACTAATAGAAGAGTCGCTCGATTTAATCGAAGAGAGATGAGAAAAGGAAAGTCTTAGAGTAGTAGCACATCAACAAAAAGTGGCCCGATACTTCAACTCCAGAGTGAAAGATAAAAAATTCCAGGTTTGGGGACTTAGTACTCAGGAGGGTATTCCTAAACACTAAGGACACTTCGGTAGGGGTACTAGGACCTAACTGGGAAGGGTCATACCTTGTGGAGGAGGTCATACGACCAGGGACGTACAAGATAGCCCGTCTGAATGGTGAACTAATCATAAACTACTAGAATGGAAAGCACCTCCACTGGTACTATCAATGGAGTTGCTCAGTAGCAATACAAGTTTTAATTTGAAAATGTATTATTTACGAATTATCTATGTAACATCCATTGTGCTTCAGTGAATGAATTAAATTTCTAAAGTTTCTCTTAGTTCATTAAATTTCGTTCAACAAAGGACTTGTCCTGTAGACCTGTTAACCCCATCAAATCATGTTTGATTCTGGTCCCTGAGGGACCTATCGACCCATATGATCCAAAAGTAAGACTGGTCCTAGGACCTTGTCACCAAATTTATGGATCGCGTTCGATCTTTCTTTCTTGAGGAGCCTATCGACCCATACGATCCAAACGAGAGACTGGCCTGAGGACCTTGTCGCCAACTATTTGATCATGTTCAATCCTTGTTCTTGAGGAACCTATCGACCCACACGATCAACAAAAGAGATAGGTCCTACGACCTTGCCACCAAATTTATGGATCATGTTCGATCTTGGTTCTTGAGGAGCCTATCGACCCATACAATCCAAACAAAAGACTGGTCTGAGGACCTTGTCGCCAACTATTTGATCATGTTCGATCCTAGTTCTTGAGGAACCTATTGAGCCACACGATCAACAAAAGAGATAGGTCCTAGGACCTTGCGCCAAATTAATGGATCATGTTCGATCATCATTCTTGAGGAGCCTATCGACCCATATCATCCAAACAAGAGACTGGTCCGAGGACCTTGTCGCCAACTATTTGATCATGTTCGATTCTGGTTCTTGAGGAACCTATCGACCCACACGATCAATAAAAGAGATAGGTCCTAGGACCTTGTCGCAAAATTAATGGATCATGTTTGATCTTGGTTCTTTAGGAGCCTATCGACCCATACGATCCAAACAAGAGACTGGTCCGAGGACCTTGTCGCCAATTATTTGATCGTGTTCGATCCTAGTTCTTGATGAACCTATCGACCCACACGATCAACAAAAAAGAGAGGTCCTAGGACCTTGTCATAAACTTAATGGATCATGTTTGATCTTGATTCTTGAGGAGCCTATCGACCCATAAGATCCAAATGAGAGACTAGTCTGAGGACCTTGTCGCTAACTTATTTGACCACGTTTGATCCCGGTTCTTAAGGAACCTATCAGCCCATACAATCAAAAAACAAGAGACTGGTCTGAGGAGCAGTCACTATTATCGAATCATAATCGAATCTGGTCCTTGAGGGACTGATTGATAATTTGATCTAACACTCGTTACAGGCTCAATTATCCCATCTAGACCCAGTTGGTCCAACTTAGACATTTCTGTCTACAATCATTATAACGAGTACACGAGAGATTACGTAGATCGTGATCGATACTTGCTACACAATCTGCATCTGTGTATAGGTATTATTACTACTGAGTATGAAATCATCACTTTACTACCAATGAAGGACAAGCATTTGTTGCTTGCATCATTGGGTGAAAAGGATAGTACTATGTGTCTAACGCTCGAAGCAGGCATGGTCTAGTAGAAAGTGATACCAAGGCTTTTAAACCCACAATCACTTGGGGGGCATATAGTACATACTGATCGAGGTATATACGAGCAATGAGGGTGTGACCTTAAGTACTAAGCAAGCTCAAGTTTGTTCAACATATGTTCTGAAAGTGCAAAAAAAAAAAAAATAATGCATTGGTAGGGAGATTCCTAACCATGTCCCTTATGGGGTTGTCGGCCTATCCCCCATGGGGTGGTTGACCTGACCATTTTGTTCATGGTACTTGGTGAAGTATTATACTACTCACATTACCATGGTTGTTAGCATGAAAACCATAAAGGAGTAAGGCTAGTATGGACGTAAAATACATGTGTTCAGAGTATACTGATACATGAACCAATGAGGGTTGTGAGTTGATATACCTAGTAAGCATTGGAAATAAAAAAAAAATTCAGTCAATACACTGAGTACTCGTAACAAAAAAAACTTAAAGGCATAAAATGTCATATGTAAAAACTGTCAAGTATAAGGTGCCCCACCAATGGCTTGAGAGGAAAGACAGAATAAAGGACAAAGAAGACTAACTAGGACAAGGAGTATCATCTGAAAGACTACCCTGAGCCTCGGTAGCCTCACGACCCAGACACTTCCTAAGCTCCTTAGCTCGCATCTTCTCTAGAAGGAAATCCAAGTTTAGATTTTTGTTGGAGAGCATAGAAGTACACTCTACAGACATATCACGAACATGAGAGACTAGCATTAATGCCTACAAAAAACATAAAAGTGTTAGATGAACGTCTGAACATAAGCTAACTGCAGGAGAAGGGAAATGTAAAGGACTCACACTCTGAATATCTAAGAGCGACATCGTGAGAATGGTGTTCAGGTCCTCATTCTTGATCCCATTAAAGGTTGTTGTTGTTTGCTCCAGATGTGATGCTTGGTCCATGAGGGCGCTTAAGTTCTGTATAGCAGACTAATGTAGCTCAGATAAAGGAGCAGGCACTGAACAAGGAGCACCCGCATCAGTGAAAATGGGAGGAACTGGTGTAGACAAAGATGGCTTTACCTCTGCGACAGGGCTAGACGCCAAAAGAATCATACTAGACGCCAAAGATTCAAGGACACTTGATAGGCTTCAATAGGTAAAAGTTTATGTTCTTATTTTTTTTTTTTTGTGTTTATATATTGTAAATTTATATAGATATTTGTTGCATGATTAATAGTATTGTGTGATAATGTTTCTGGATTGTTTTCTTGGTCATATAAAATCGTTTATATGATTATTGAAAAAAAATTGATTATTGTGGTTCTGTTGTTCATAAAATAAAAAAAACAATATGCTCAACACTCGTGAGTTTTCGCTGTGTGCTCTGATTGGTTTTCCAATAGATGCTTCTTTCTGAACCTTTTATACAAAGGTTCCCACCTATTTTCCACAATAGACTGGGCTAGCATTGGTGCCACAACCTGTGGAACCTATAACCCAATGTCCCGAGGAGGGGCCTGCTGCCTCAACTGTCGAAGCTCTTCTTCTGTTCGATGAAGTCTGTCTTCCATCTTGGCAAACAATTGCTGCCAATTCGGTAGGGCAAGTGGAGGATCCTGACCCTAGTTTTCATCCTCAGCCCTATTTTCGCGGAGTCTGATTGATCGTCGAGGCATAATTACAATATGCATGTAATCTATGACACCTGTCTATAATTGGCATACGTTCAGGTTTCAAGGACTGTGAAAACTGTCTTGTCAACTTTTTTCCACCGTATGGTTCATTTAATCTTGACCTCTGGATCTCAAGCTAACCCAATCGGATGGCCTAAATTAATTCCCATAGTTTACATATAAATAGGGTGATCAGACCTGAACCCTCACCACCTATTCAAAAAGTTTCCTTTCAAAACCAAAGTTTCCCTTTTTCTCTCAAACTCTCCCAAAAACCTTCAGCGCCTTTCATACTTTCAGAAGCTTTCAAGGAGTTTCATGTGCATGTATCGACACTTTATTTGAACAGATCATATAAACTATAAGTATTACCTCACCTGGTTTGAATCTTTAAATTCTTTACTTTCTAGTGAGATTTGTTACTATGAAAAGCATATTTTGCTCAATGTCGTTTAGGCTATGTCTGAATGTAAATAGGAAATAGGGTTCGGTTTAGGCTGAATGAATGATACTTGGTTTGCTCAGAAATAAGGTTTTCATAAAACTAGGAAAATTTTATGGGTTTTACAAAGAAAATTCTACTGGTAAATCGATTAGAATACATGTTTGGGGTGTAGAAGTCGAAAGGGTTTTACGTTTGGTTCTGGTTAGCTTAAAGGTTATGATTCCTTAAGCCGTTTTGGATTAAACCACTTTCAAAAGAAAAATGGTTGGTCTGATGAGTCTGACACATGAATCTTGAAGTATCATGGAAATGCATTGAGGCTAGGACACAACTTAGATTGTATAAATTTTCAGATACCAAAAGTAAACCACTTAAACCCTTGGATTGTCGTACATCCACAACCATAGCTAGTAATTATCTTAGGTCGCCACTAATATGTCGCTTTGTCATCAGGTGAGCTAAATCATCCCCCCCCCCCCCACCCAAAGAAAAATAATGCGAGCGCTTTTGCTTAGAACTAGGACAAGGGCAAGCAGGTCACCTCTGCTTTCCATTCATCTATTCAGCCTTGTGGTGAAGAGGGAAGTTGTGGTCGACCCAATGCGTTCTTCGAGATCCTCAGGGGAAAGTCAACAAGATCCTCCTGAGTCATGGTATTGTGATGGGAGCTGATGACCTCTATGCCTGACCTCTGTTGGAAGGAGAGCGGAGCTGTGCCCCTCTCTAAGATGAGTACTTGAAGTGAGGTGCTTTCCTCCCATTGGACCACCATTTTGTAGACTTCCTAAACTACGTACGACTGGTTCCATTCTAGCTCCCCCAAACTCATACAGAATTTTGGCAGGGTTAAAATATATGTTCCTGAGGCACGAGTGGGAGGTCCCCACTCCGGCAGACATTATGTACTTCTTTTGCCTCAAGGACACTCCCGACAAGAAGAGGCGAGGTGACGGTTTCTACTCCCTCACTCGTTTTCCCAACACAGTCTCTGTCATCGACCACCCCAGCCACCCAAGTGACTATAAAGACTTGTTCTTTATGTCAAATAGGTTCAAGAACTGTGATCACCTATACTTCCACCGCCCTCGTAAGCTCTCTATCTTTATAAATTCAGAATGTGAACTTTATTATCACTTTCACACTCTTTTTTTGTTTGTTTAAGTATTCTAACTGAGTTCATTCTTTGTGCAGCTATATTCACGAGGACAGAGCGGTCTGTGACCCTTGGGGGTCAATATGAGACTTTCTAGAAAGACTACTGTTAGGTCATGCATGACTCCACCATGGTGCCCTGCAACCTGATCACCAAGGTGCAGACGCTGGCTCTCAGGACCCGAGTTCGGCTTCCTGTCATCCACGAGTTCCCCCTCCTCAAGAAGCCTTGCCAGCCAATGAAGACATCGAGGAGGAAAAAGACGTGGCACCGCTGTTGCACAAAAGGTGAGCTCCCGAAGATAATCAGGGGCTTGATCTAGAGCGAGCGGTGTCTGGGGCAGCAGCCGACCCCTCTTGCCAAGGTAACCCTACTCGTATTGTAATGCCCTGGATAACCAAGACCGTTACACTATGTGTTAATAAAGTTGCAAGACTTGCTAATCAAGTTATTTAGTTGAAAATGTGTGGCTAAACCATTATAGAACTAAGGTTAAAAGATTTTGGGTAGAAAAGACAAATTTTCCTCTAAATAAATGTTTGTTACACGGGATCCCAAAAATAAATAGGGTTAAAGAACAGTTTACAAAATCTCCAAGGTTATAAACAACCATAAGCCAATCTAATGGCAAAATAGGCATTTTAGGGTCTCCTGTCCTTGCATCATCCTTCGGCCGTGGCGGCCAAGCAGCCGCTATGTACATTTCGCCCCTAGAGCTCTCCAAATCAGGGTTGGTCCAGCTTGCCCTTTCCTTTACCTGCACCACGTAGCACCCGTGAGCCAAGGCCCAGCAAGAAAACCATAAAACAGAGCATACACAATAATCAATAGTCAAATAATACATAAATAATCAATCAGATTCTCAGCATACCACATTGTACACATAATCAGTGATATCAATCTGCAAACTAATAATCAATTATCAAGGTAATAAACATGCCATGATCATCAAATTAATAAGAGTAAGCATATCACTCAATATACAGGGTCGACGCCCTTAGGCCGCACCCTCTGTTTATCCCACTGACTCTGGCTCGCTTAGGCCGAGCTCAATGATTATATAATTAACCTCAGCTACCAATGGCTCAGCCGCATCCATGTGCGCCAATATTAATTCCGGTACTCTTAGGCCATTTATCTCATGTCCACATGGCATAATACCATCATATGACATTGCATATAAATATAGGGAACTCTTAGTCCCAACATAACTACATAACGGGGTGCAGTTTTCTTAACTTTGATTCTGATTGCTTTGGTTAATGAAAACGACCCTCGAGCACGATCCCATCCGAGCCCTAGCGTACACCTAGTCACAATCGTAAAGTAGAACCCTCATTAACGTTCAATTCCATAACCCAACTTCATAACCAATCCCAAGCTCTCGGGAAGCCCAATTCCACCAAACGGGGTGGTGGAATCGACCCCCGAGCCCCCAAGCAAAAACCCTAAAAGAAAACATAAACAACAACTTCTGCGGGCAGGGTAGCGCTACATCACCACTAGGTGGGCGCTATAGCGCTACAAAAAGAGACAAAATCCCCTAGAAAACGAAGCATAGCGCTGTAGTGCTCCAATGCTAGCGCTACAACCAACACATGCAAACTTTCTGGGTTTTTCCTTTAAACTTTCCCGAGCCAAAGCTCCAACAAACCACTCCAAACCATAACCAACCCCAAAATTGACCTTACAACTCACTATAACTCAACTAAATCAACCCATCAACATAAAAAACCTAGATAAAAGCATCATCAAATACATAAACCAAACTTGAGCTCAAAAGCTCAAGAACATCATCAGAACACCAGAAACCTAGAACTTCAAAGTTAGAATTGGTTACCTTAGCTGAGTGAATTCGACCCTAGGTTGCCTTCAATGCCCTTCCAGACTTTAATTCCTCAAATCCCCAAGCCCAGGTCCTTAAATTTCCATCCAAAATCTGAATTCACATATCAATCTCCACAAACCGAAAAAATTCAGACAAAACTTTAAACCTTACCTTAATTGGTAGCTAATTCCAGCTGAACCTCCTAGCTTCACCAAGAATCAAAGTCGCAAACTCTAGCCTAAACTTCCTCTGCGTTTACAGCTTCAAAATTTAGGAGAAAGGGTGAGAGAAGAAGAAATCGTGTGGGAGAGGAATATTTACCACAACTTCCACTAAGTCTAAAAGAGCAGAATAACACTAATCCTCTTTTTAAACATCAAAAGACCCTTTTTCCCTCCCAAATATAACTAAGTCTTTAATAACTCTAAGGGCATTTTGGTCATTTGCTCCCAATTCCCGCTATTCCTCAAGTGTCCCTAATATTTACCACTTAAATCCCGTCATCTAATTAATCACTAATTATTTTCCCCAATGCCTAATAATCTCCCATATATTTCCCAAATTCCTAGAAATACCCCCAGGCTCCCCCGAGCAAGGTATAAATCCCCACCGTGACTATAATGCTAAACCACTCACTAGGATTGCCTCGAGCCTTATGCTACAAATACATCCACATAATAATGCGGTCTTAACAATTTATCACAAATAATCACATTTATGCCCTCAATGGGCCAAAATTACAAATATGCCCCTACAAGCTAAAGAGGGCCTATATGCGTACTAATACTCATAGTCATGGATTTCACATATCCATATAATCATATAAGCATGCTTAGCACACAATCATGCAATTAATCATTCAAATCACACATAAACCAAATATGCCCTCCCGGCACACTAATCAAGGCCCTTAAGCTCAATTAGCGATTTGGGTCGTTACATGTACAGAGAGTTAGATCGGGCTGCTACCAGTTTTAGGAAAATTCTCTTTAATCCTAACAAGCTCATTAGTCATCATCCTTCTGACCCTGACCTAAACACAACCTGTAACGACCCAAAATCACTAATAATGCTTAAGGGCCTTGATTAGCGTGTCGAGAAGGCATAATTGGTTTATGTGTGATTTAAATGATTAAATGCATGATTATGTGACATGCATGATTATCTGATTATATGGATATGTGAAATTCATGTTTATGAGTATTAAAATGCATATGGGCCCAATTTAGCATATTGGGGCATATTTGTAATTTTGGCCCATTTAGGGCATAAATGTGATTATTTGTAGTAAATTGTTGAGACCACAGTATTATGTGGATATATTTGCAGCATATGGCTCGAGATGATCTTAGTGAGTGGTTTGGCGAAATAGTCACGACAAGGATTTATACCCGGCTCGGGGGAGCCTGGGGGTATTTTTTGGAATTTAGGAAATATATTGGAGATTATTAGACATTGGTTAAATAATTGGTGATTAATTGGACGATGGGAATTAAGTGGTAAATATTAGGAACACTTGAGGAATTAGTGGGAATTGGGAACAAATGACTATTATACCCCTAGATTAAGTTAAAGGTTAGTTTTGTTTGGAGTGGTAAAATGGTCATTTTGTTAGAAAAGGATATAATCAGGTTTTGTTAGAATAGCATAGAATGTTGTGGAAAACTGAAGGAAAGAAATAGAAAACTCAGCTTTTCTCTCTCTCACCCTCATGATAACCCATCTCTCTCTCTCATTCTTTGTGTCTTGAAGTTAGGAGAAAAAGGGTAGTGGGTTGGACATAAATTCAGGGATTTTTCGAAGCAAATTGAAGGGAAGGCTTGTGGAGTTAGGGCCCACCAACCAGAGAATTTAGTTGAGGTAGTTTGGGAAAAACTCAACCATTTTTTAGGTAAGCATTGGTCATTTAAATCAATTGATGAATTTGGTTAGCTATTTAGAGTTAAGTTGAGTAGTTTGAGGCTTAAGAATAGGTTTAATGCTGGGTTCTTGATTGTTGATTCCTAGTTGAATTGAGGTAATAATTAAGGGATATTACTTATGTTTTTGAGTGGTTAAAATGTGTAAATTAGTTATGAGTTTGTTGAGGAAAAATTCTAGTTAAGTTTAGTGTTCTTGGCTGGGAGATGGAGGAGAAAACCCAGGCTTTCTCTGGGTTAGCAGGGCGCACCGCGACCCAGCCTGGGAGCGTCGCGGCATGTGTGGCCCTTCTGGCCTAGGAGACTCTCTGACTTGGGGGTGCACCACGACTTGCTTGGCCAAGTCGCAACCCGACTCCCCTTTGGCTTGGGAGCTTGCTCTCTGACTTGGGGTAAGTTGCGACTTGCTGAGGAAAGTCGTGACCCACCTGGGAAGTTTAGTCTTGGAAGTGTTTTAAGAATTGTTAGCGCTCAAGGGTTTGAACCTAGGTGCTCAGGACAATTTACACTACTCGGTTTAGTAAAAATTGTGGTTCCAGAGGTTAGTTTTTGTTCCCTAGGTATTTTATTTCTAATTGGAAGTTGATAGATATCAATGACCCTAGTGACTAGGTTTATCGCCAATGCTAAGGATCTTGCTCGAAATCAGTTCACTTTCTCCGCTAGGAATTAAAGGTAAGAAAACTGCACCCGTTTGTGTGGTTATGTAGGGACTAAGGGTTCCCTTTACTTGTTTACAATGTTGTATGATTGTGTTATGCCATGTGAGCATGAAATAAATGGCCTAAGAGTGCTAGAATTGATACTTGCGCACAAGACGAGGCTCGGCCACTGGTAGCTGAGGTTAACTATATAATCACTAAGCTTGGCCTAAGTGAGCTGGAATCAGTGCGGTAAACAGAGTGTAACGCCCTACTTCCTTAGAGTCATTACTAAGTGAGTTTTAAATGTGCATTTAACTCGCTAATCGAGATTTTTAGGTCAAAAGTGTGATTGAATCATAAATAGTGAAATAAACTTTGAAAATAATTCCATTTACTACAAATCGTTGAGTGGTTGACACTTGGGATCTCAAGATACTGTTTAGAAATATTTACAACATATAACTCACAAGTTTAAGTTGACTAAACGACAAAATCTAAGTTTTAATACAACCATCTCCCAAAACTACTGGCCGTGGCAGCCAGGCAGGCCAAACATGTACACGCCGCTTCACGCTCTCCATAGTCATGGTTGGTTGACTTTCCTCTTGCCCTTACCTGCACCACAGAGAACCCGTGAGCTGAAGCCCAGCAAGAAAACCCTCACAAGCAGATAACATATGCACAACAAACACTTAGCATGTAATCAGGCAACCAATAGGCTAAACACATACGGCCATGCCGTCCCAGGCGCCTTACCAGGCCCTGGGTTCGCGGTCCACATGGTGAAGATATCCCAGGTATCCTATAGGGTCTCACCCTGGCAACTCGCACTCCACGTGCTCAACGCAGCTCCCGGCCCCTTGCCGTACTCGGCCTAGCACTCAACGTGCCCAACGCTGTTCCCAGCCCTTTACCGTTCCCGGCCCCAGCCAACCTCGGCCTGCGCCGTTCCTGGCTCTCGCCGAACATTCATTTAATCGCATTCATAGCATAACAAACATATACTGAATACTAGCAAATTCAATCAAAGGGCTACGCCTTGCAAATCAGACATATTGGGCTCAGCCCTGCATACAAGCTCTATGGGAACAGTGGTTTTCTTACTTGTATCCCGAGCTTTCCGATGCACCAAGGCCGCGAGCACGGTCCTCTAACCCGAGCCTCTCTGGAGACCTAGTCACAACACATATAATACAACCTTTAATACTAACCAATCCAAAACCACTTCCCGGGACTAATCCCACACTCTCGGAATCCCCAAATTCATAAAACAATTCATCGGAAACATCCCCTGAACCCCCGGAGCAAAAGCTCATAATTGCAAAATTCCATGTTCTGAAAATAGCCTAGCACTGCGGCGCTGCCCTAGAGGGTCGCGGTGCCCAACAAGTCAGAAATCCTTCCCCTATCCTAAAGCAGCCTCGCGCCGCGGCGCCCAAGAACAGGGCTGCGGCGCTCCTTTGCGAACCCATAATTTTGGGTTTTCTTTTGCATTTTCCCTGAGCCAAAACACTCCCAAATCAACCCCAAAGCATACCTAAGTCTCAAATTCAATTCAAAACCCCACATAGACCATCTTACAACTCAGAAACATAAACAACAAGCCCAAACACACAATCAAATCCCCAATTCACAAATTGGCTTGAAACTTTATGAAACTTAAACTAATAAACCAGAAACTTGATTCACTGTAGCTAATACATAATAGAGATGCATAAAACCCTTACCTCAAGTAGAAATTCTCCCCTGAGCCTTCTCCAAGTCCAACTCCAAGCAAATCCCTCTTATTCCCAAACTGAATTTAAGCAAGCTTCATCCCCAAGAATCCACCAAACAGCCACACACCAACTCTCAATTTTCATGCTAACACTCTAAAAATCAAGCTTAGAAACTTAACAAAACAGAGATAAATCCTTACCTCAGAAAAATCTTGGTTTATGACCAAGTTTAATTGCCTCCAACCACTTGATTCTCCTCCTAGGTCCTTCAAAATTCAGCTCCCTTCTTCCTTCCCTTTCTTTCTAGTTTTCTCCTCAAACTTTCAGCCAAAACAGAATATGCCTAAGTGTTAAAACGTGAATGACTCCTCTTCTCAGCTGAAGTTATTTAAATCCTTGCCAAAAGACCATCTTGTCCTTCCATCTAATCCCTTTTCTAACTAAACCTCAAGGGCACCCTAGTCCTTTCTCATCCCTTACAAATATACCATTTTATCACTTAGGGTAGTTATCCTCACTGGTTACCAATGGTTACCCAAACCACTAAAATACCATTAACCAATACTTACAAATCCCCAACCTCAAGTTATAATATTTCCAAAATACCCGTAGGCTCCTCCCGAGCCGGGTGTGAAATCCCGTTGTAACTTTTGAGTTATCTAGCTCTCTAGGACCGTCTCGGCACGTGCATCACATTATTATCACCACACTCACATGGTACAAATCACATAATACAATTATCACATTTATGCCCTCAACCGGCTAAAATTCCCAATTTACCCCTATCATGCAAACGGGGCCCACATGCATATTTAAACCACATAAACATGCATTCTAATCACATATTCATTGAAATTCATGTATTAGCATATTAATTCACTTATTGCCCTCCAGGCACGCTAATCAAGGTCCTAAACCTTATTAGCAACTTGGGGTGTTACAATTATCCCCTCCTTACAAGCATTTCGTCCTCGAAATTACTGAACAACTCGGGATGCCGCTCCCGCATATCAGACTCAAGCTCCCACGTCGCCTCTTCAGCCTTACTGTTCCTCCACAACACTTTAACCAAGGCGATGGTCTTGCTCCGCAAGACAGTACATCCTGTACCTCTGACTATAATTTCCAAAGTCCACCGCTTTTACTCTACTCCTCGACCATACTCTTACAAGAGTAACAATCTTGTTCCACAAGATCTTGTCTAATAGCCATACCTTCGTAAGCCCCCTGCTTACACCACAACCCTGCTGAAACTTCAGGGTCTGCTTAGCTCACAATGACCACCTCATTGTCTTATTCCCGATTCTAGAAATATCCATAAGCCATCAACCCTGCTAGGGTGAGACCAATTTATAGGCCCCTGGCCTAACCCTTGGTACAACTTCAGGATTTTATGTTGAATCAGGAGTCAGAACTACCCTTTCTTTCTCTAAACACCATTCTATTCCTTGTTTGCTCTTACTTAGAGAGACACAAATCTCTTATCCCGGAGCTCTATTTTCCAAAATTCAACAATGTACAAGTTCTTTTATTCTTCTAGATAGGCAGACACTCCTGCCTTAAGAATTTCATCAACCTCTTTCGCTTTCCCTCTGAACCAATACTAAACTGTAGTATTCACTGTCTTTCACCTTTTACCATGTCACATATTTGTGTTACCTTAGTTAGACGCCAGTATTTGTCACCAAGACTCACTATTCAAGGATTACACTTTCTTAACATCTCAAGTATTCACATACCCAACGCTTAACTCCTTAAGATATCTGTTAAGCTTTCAGACTGCTATTCCATTTTCAATCAACCGATAATTCCAGGTTCCCACTTTGTTCTCTTTGTTCTCTAGTTCCTTTCCAAAACTTAGAATATTATAGGGTCTCTATTCAGTACCATTGATGTTCTACCCTGTTACCAGTTCACCTGAACCAACCACACTAACCCATCCAGCTGAGTTAACACTTTTCATGTCCAAATACCTTACTTATAGTTTGATGTGGTTTATTCCTACGATACACCACCACATCACCTTACCCTCCTGTGCCCAAAAGAAGACACTAAATTCTGTCACCCGCTCAACCCTCCCGGTACAACATACCCTAGGAGGTGGAATGATATCCATTTCAGAATTCTCATTTCTACACCAAACTCTCATTGGATCTTTCATCCGATCCTGATATCCCAACTTGTATTATCTTGACAGGGTTCTTCCCCGTTTCAACCAAAGTCAACACTTTGGACTCCATAGTTCAGTGATACTCTCCCGCTTATCATTATACACTAACACCACACCAATCTCAGTCGTTTCCTTGTCCACTCATTACAATCTGTAGCGTTATTCTTTGACTGACACACGTCTCCCAGTTAGGAGTTCTGCCTCCAATTAAATTTCCCCTTAGTCGAGGATTCCAAACACCAATCACCCATCTGTTGCTTTTCACTAAATCTGGGTCTCAGCGTTATCTTTCTTACGAATGACCAAATATTCGTTACCTTTTACTATGCGTACTCTGCTTACCCATTAAATCAAGTAAATTTATCATGTTCTCGCTTTACCTTCCACGAGGCTTAACCCATCCTCCCATCAGTTT
This sequence comes from Humulus lupulus, assembly GCF_963169125.1. NCBI lineage: Eukaryota > Viridiplantae > Streptophyta > Magnoliopsida > Rosales > Cannabaceae > Humulus > Humulus lupulus. Next base: position 83,517,562 of record NC_084797.1, on the reverse strand, counting down.
AAGCCTGGGCGTGCCTCAACCTGTGATGCACCCCTTCACCAAAAGTTAGCTTCTTCGCACTGTAACAGTTTATCCAACCCAAAACACGCATATCCCTGCTTTACCAAGAGCTAATCAATTCTTACTCTGTCCTGGAGATCAACTCCTGGAGACATTGTCCTGTCTAGTATCCGAGCATCTAATCTCCTTATCCATATCAAATGCTGCTAACAATTTCCACAATGTGATGCTCTAACTGATTCACCCCAAGGTCAAACTTCTTCAACTGCTTCAGTAGTCTTTTTTTTCCCTTGTTAAACCATTATCATCTTTCATAATGTCCCTGATACCGAGCCTATCTGTAGCTGAGTTATGGAGCGTGCCCAGTCCTCCCTTGTACACCTATCTGAATCGCTACTAGTCAGCTTAGCTTCTATTCCATCCAACTAAAGTATTCCAATGGATTTTCTCCACTATCCATAGTTGTTTCCTAACAAATTTATTCCCATTCTGACTCATGCCAAGACTTCCATATGAAGAGCTCTATCGCTCTCCCCACAAGCTCCTTTATTACCTGTTGTTATCCAATAAATTAGCATTGGTGACGTGGAAAATAATCTCTTGACACGTGGTTGATACCTGGAAGCGTCTGCTAGAGTATCGACCAGGAGACACAGTAGAAGCAGGGTAAGCCTGTCTTACCTGCGACCAGTCTGGTCGGTAGTTCCGCATACAAGGCAACATTTATGGGAAGATCTTTATGAATCCTGAATTTATCTCATACAATCTTCTGGATACCCAATTATTCAGGGAAGAATATCTGTAACAATCTCTTGTAACCCTCCTTGAGCCTATAAATAAGAAGAGATAGCTCAAGGGAGGGGATCTTTTTCCTTTTTACTTTGGAATCATAGGAAGCAATAGTAATTCTACAAGTAATTCTGTATTGTTCTTGAGAAGAGTGTGAAACTCATTGAACCCTGGTTCTTTGATCACCTTTATGATTTTATATCAATATTATTCTAAGTGGACGTAGGTCATTACCAGATCCTGGGGCCGAACCACTATAAATTACTGTGTTTTCTTTACTTTTGTCATTGCGTTCTTCTCTAAACATTCGTCCATATCAATCACGTTTTGACTCCGTGTCAGTTGGCCAAATCTTGGGTCAACATTCTGGTGCTTTCATTGAGAGATTGATATGTTGCTGTTAAGAAAACCAATGGTGAAAGCAGGAAGGAAAACTGGGTAGGCAACCGCTGCTGCACCGTCGAATCCACCACCTCCTCCTCCCCCTGCAAGCATGGAGGAAGACGAGCCGCAACTAGATTTTGAAGAGGAGGAAATGGACGATGCGACGCTGAAGAGCACCCTGGGCGCATTGCAGGAAGAATTGGCTAGTCTGAGGGCCAATCAAGAGACTGCCGCAGAAGTTATGGCGCGGCAGCAGCAGGAGATTGATCGGCAGCGTGCGGAATTGAGCGAGAGACAGGCGGAGGTGGATCGCCGCCAGACCGACGCCATGGCCGCCCTCGAAGCAGCCTTGCTGTTGGCTAGAAATCAGGCCGCACCTACCTCGCAGCCTGACCAACCCGCGAATGGGCCACCCCAGAAGGGTCCCAATCCTAGCCCACCAATTCAGCCTTCAAGTCCGCAAAGGCCCGAGCAGCCTCAGACGCCCCATGATGATGTCCCGTTGGACCCTGAGGCAAATCCACCATCCCAAGCTGCTCGGGGTAATCCCCCGCAGCAAAGGCAGAATAGGGCCGAGCGTCAGTCTCGTAGTCCTAGGCGCCATGGGAATGATGGACCAAACCAAGCGAACAAAGGTCACTACCCTCCTGGTAACAGGAGGGACTCGGAGCTAGGCTCTGCGGTCCGTGGACCCCCACGGCATGATAATGCACGGGGACACCGCGACCAGCGCAGGCCACCCTCTAACGCTTGGGGCGTTTCTGCCAGAGATGGGAATAGAGGGAACAGTCAGTCTCACCACAGCCTGTCAAGGTTCAGAGATGGCCACGGGTACAATGATGCCGACTCAGGCAAGGAAAATGCTGGTGGGAGAAATGGAGAAAGAGGTAAAGGCAGGAGCCAAGTACCTCAAGGTGACCAGCCAAATAGACAAGATGCTGGGGGGCAGCCCAGACAAAATAATGTCTTCAACCGGCTCGGAGGTAGCGAGCAGCGAAGAAGAGAAGAGGACCTGAGGGATGTACTCAATGATCATCGCGAGAGGCACGATGAGAACATCCCCCCAGCCACCGAGGCCACCGCAATTCCTGCCGTAGTGCAAGCGCATATAGACGCACTCAATCAAGCTGTGCAACAGTTGGTCGGAGGAAGAACTTCTTATATCGACCACGACAAGAGAAAAGGTACTCCTTTCGTCCAGAGGATAGCTAACGCCGAAACTCCCAGCAAGTTCAAAATGCCTACGCTCCCAAACTTTGATGGATATGGGGACCCAGTCTCGCATGTGAATAAATTTGAGATTCAGATGGACATTCAGAAAGTGTCCGAAGATGCTCGGTGCAGGATCTTCCCTGCAACACTTTCTGAAGCAGTGCAAGAGTGGTTTTTTAAGTTTTCGCCTGCAAGCATAGTTTCTTGGGAAATGTTCGAAAGGGAGTTCTACGGACAATTCTATGCGGGTCGTGTGCACCCGACCGAAGCAAACCAGCTGGTCGAGATTCGCCAGCAGGACGGAGAGTCAGTGAAGGATTACGTCCAGCGCTTTATGCGAGTGGCAGCTGGAGCAAAAACGGTAGGGGACGAAGGCAAGATGATGGCCATTACCGCAGGGGTAAAGCGTTGCTCTCCCCTCTGGAAGAGTCTCCGAAAGGAAGGAGTTAAAACAACCCAGGAGTTCCTGGACCGAGCTGATCGTTACATCAAGCTCGAGGAAGCCATTGCTGATGATGGAAAACCCTCGAACAAGGGTAAGAAGGCCGCCGAACCTGCCAAAGCCACCAATGGTTCCAAACCTAATGGCAACGACAAAGGCCACAGAAACGGCAACAGTAATGGCAAAAATGGTGGGAAACGGCCATATAACGAGCCTTCCACCTCTGACAACAAACGAGCCAAGGGTAATCGTTATGAACCTAGGTTCACTAACTACACTGCCCTTGTCGAGTCTCGGGGAGAGGTTTATCAAGCCACAAGCTCTAGTGTGCCTTACAAAAAACCGGGACCCATTCAAAAAGACATTTTGAAAAGAGACACCACCAAGTTCTGTCGTTGCCATAACGACTACGGACATGACACTAACGAATGCAACCAGTTAAAAGACGAAATCGAGTTCCTTATTAGACAAGGACACTTGAGAAGGTACGTACGGGCCTCGGGAACTTCCCAATGAGAAGCTCCAGGTGGCAACGAGCAAGCGTCTACATGCCAACGCTCGCCACCATTACAGCCTGCCCCCGTGACGGGAACACTCTTAACCATATGTGGAGGCTCGCACCTCGCGGAAAATAGCGGAAAGGCCAGAGAACGATACGCACGGACTCTACGTCACGACCAGGACATCGAGATGATGGCTGTGGAGGACCGTGCACAAAAAAAGGCTCGGTCAGAGAAGGGTGAGATAACCTTCTCTGATGACAATTCCCAGCACGTTCGGTTCCCACATTCCGATCCGCTGGTCGTGGACGTCCAGATGGCCAATATGATGGTAAAAAGGGTACTGGTCGATATAGGAAGTTCAGTGAACATCCTGTATAAATCAACACTGGAGCACATGAAGTTGTCCGTAAAAGACTTGGAGCCCTGCAATCAAACCATATACGGCTTCTCTGGAGAAGGACTCGCCCCTGCCGGAATGATCAAGCTTCCAGTAACGATGGGTACAGCGCCCGCAACAAGGACATTACTCACCACTTTTGTAGTGGTCGATTGCCCTTCGGCATACAACGCCGTTATTGGAAGGCCCATACTAGTTGATCTATGGGCCGTCATCTCTATGTGGCACCTAGCCATGAAATTCCCGACGGACGCGGGGGTAGGACGCGTCTTAGGAAACCAAAGGGAAGCCAGGGAGTGCTACAACGCCTCGATCACAAAGGCGAAAAGTGGGACATCAAGGAGCACTACCCCAGATCAATTGCAGATGGCAATAGACAGCAAGCCCAATCCGGTGGTGAAGTCACCAAATAGGGTGTTGCCCAAAGTGAGGATGGAGATTTGGATCCTCGCTTTGGGGATTTTGAAGAAAATTTTGGACCCGTCGAGGACCTGGAGGAGGTCCAACTCGACAAAAAAGACCCGACCAGAGTTGTAAAGGTTGGAAAGAACTTAGAGCCTACTATAAAGCAAGCACTGGTGGAATTCTTGCAAAAGAACCAGGAGGTTTTCGCCTGGACGCATAAAGACATGGTTGGGATAGATCCTGCAGTAATCAGCCATGTCTTAAACATAGATAAAACCTTTCCACCCGTGCAACAAAAGAGAAGGCAGCTCGATAAAGAAATATCAAGGGCCTTGAAAGAAGAAGTCGAAAGGCTTAAGGAGAACGGGTTTATCAGGGTGGCGTTTTATCCGTCGTGGGTCTCCAATCCAGTGCTAGTCCCCAAGCCTAACGGCAAATGGCGGACCTGTGTGGATTTTACGGACCTCAATAAAGCCTGCCCAAAGGACTGCTTCCTGCTCCCAAGGATTGACCAGCTAGTCGATGCAACTGCAGGACATGAGATCCTCTCGTTCATGGATGCATATTCAGGCTACAACCAGATCAGCATGCATCCCCCTGACGAGGATCACACCAGCTTTCAGACCGATACGGGCTTATACTGTTACAAAGTGATGCCCTTCGGACTGAAAAACGCAGGTGCGACTTACCAACGGCTAGTCAACCACATGTTTAAGGAGCTGATCGGTGTAAACATGGAGGTATATGTGGATGACATGCTGGTAAAGTCTAAGAAGGCAGAAGGACATGTGAGGGATCTACAAGAATGCTTTAATGTGCTAGACAAGTACCGGATGAAGTTGAATCCCCTCAAATGTTCCTTTGGAGTCGGATCAGGGAAGTTTTTGGGTTTTATAGTAAATTCTAGAGGAATCGAGTCCAACCCCGACAAGATAAGAGCCCTGATTGACATGAAGTCGCCAGAGAGGATTAAGGATGTACAAAGTTTAACTGGGAGGATCGCAGCCCTGAGTAGATTTATCTCGAAATCAACTGACAAGTGCGTCCCATTCTTCAATCTACTCAGGGGGAATAAGAGGTTTGAATGGACGGGGGACTGCGAGCAAGCATTCCAGGCCTTAAAAACTCATATGGCGCAACCTCCCATCTTATCAAAACCAATCGAAGGAGAAACTTTGTATATTTATCTGGCGATTACCGAAGTTGCTGCTAGTGCGGTACTAGTACGGGAGGAAGAAGGCATACAGAAAGCAGTCTATTATGTCAGCAAAAGGTTGATCGGTGCAGAATTAAGATATCCGCCAATCGAAAGATTAGCATATTGCTTAATTCTGGCCTCCAGGAAGTTGCATCCTTACTTCCAAGCCCATCCTATCACAGTTCTAACTGACCAGCCCCTTCGGCAGGTCCTCCAAAAATCTGAGGCGGCTGGAAGATTACTAAAATGGGCTGTTGAACTAGGGCAGTTCTATGTAACTTATTCACCGCGGGCACCAATAAAAGGACAAGCTTTGGCCGATCTTGTCGCGGAGTTCACCGAACTCCCAGGCAGTGAGCAGTGCGAACAACCTGAAGCGCCCATGCCTCAAGACAAAACTCCTTCGTGGAAACTATTCACGGATGGTTCATCTAACAAATCCCACGCTGGAGCGGGAGTGATATTGATAACGCCGGAAGGGCATCGATTTCACTGTGCAATCAGGTTCGACTTCGCGGCGTCAAACAATGAAGCAGAATATGAAGCACTCCTAGTTGGATTGAAAATGGCCAAAGATATGAGCATAAAGACGCTTGATATTTACAGTGACTCTCAGCTAGTCGTAAATCAAGTCCTGGGAGAATATCAAGTGCGAGGCTAAAAGATGATGGCCTACCTGAATAAAACGAAGGATTTGCTAGCCCAGTTTACAAAGTACACCCTCCAGCAAATCCCGCGAGACCAGAATTCGAATGCAGACGCCTTAGCTAAACTCGCAAGTGCGAAGGACGCTGACACTTTGAGCATTGTGCCAGTGGATAGACTGAGCAAGCTAAGTATACAAGCAATTGAGTCCAGTATGGAAATTCGAATGGAGAATACATGGATGGCGCCTTACTTGGAGTATCTGACAAATGGTGACTACCAACAGATAGAAACAAAGCCAGGACTCTGCAAAGGTGAGCCGCTAGGTACTTACTGGTCGATGGCGTTATGTATCGAAGAGGATATTCAATGCCACTACTCAGGTGCGTTACACCAGAAAAAGCTAAGGAACTCATGAGGGAGGTGCATGAAGGCTTTTGCGGAGATCATGCTGGGGGGCAAAGTTTGGCAAAAAAGGTTCTAAGACAAGGTTACTTCTGGCCAACAATGAACGAGGATTCAATGGAGTATGTACGAAGATGCGACAAATGTCAGAGGTTCTCCAAGATCCTACGAGCAGCTCCGAATGAACTAAAACAGATGCAGAGCCCATGGCCCTTCGCAGTATGGGGGATAGATTTGATTGGATCCCTGCCAACAGGGAAAGGAGGAGTAAAGTACGCAGTTGTGGCAGTCGATTACTTCACAAAGTGGGCCGAGGCTGAACCACTCGCAACCATCACGACCAAAAAAGTTCTTGACTTCGTCATCAAGAACATTGTATGCCGGTATGGATTTCCCAGGAAGATAGTTTCAGACAACGGGACCCAATTTGACAGTGATTTATTCACCGATTTTTGCGAAAGGCATGGAGTCATTAAAAGTTTTTCTTCAGTCGCACATCCCCAAGCGAATGGGCAAGTCGAAGCCGTGAACAAAACTCTTAAGGACACCCTGAAGAAAAGACTTGAAGAAGCCAAAGGAGCGTGGCCAGAACAACTGCCTGAAGTCCTCTGGTCGTATAGAACATCCCACCGAACAGCAACAGGGCATACCCCATTTTCCCTAGCCTACGGATATGAGGCCATGTTACCTGTCGAGTTAGATCCCCCCTCACATCGGCATTTGACTTACGACCAGGACGTGAACAGCCAGCTGATGATGGAGTCCCTAGACTCGATCGACGAGATGCCAGAAAAATCTCAACTCCGAGTTGCTGCTTACCAGCAAAAAGTCGCCTGGTACTTTAACTCCAAAGTTAAAGAAAGAAAATTCAACGTCGGAGATTTGGTGCTACGACGAGTTTTCTTAAATACCCGCGACCCCACTGCTGGAGTGCTCGGACCTAACTGGGAAGGACCTTACCAGATTGAAGAAGTCCTTCACCCAGGCACCTACAAACTTGCACGCTTAAACGGAGATCTCGTTCCGCGCTATTGGAATGGAGAACACCTGCGCAAGTATTATCAATGAACAGCCCTTCTTAAAGGACTGGCTTGTTTAAATTTCTCTTTTTAATTTTTACAAGTTTTGCAAAGAGGGTTAGCCATGCTGTATGGCTAACTGCTCGTATATGTAAGATTTTATTTCAGAATCACTCATAAAGACATGTTTAGTCCATTTTTAATACGAGATTATAAGGGACTGTGCTCAGCCAGTCATTCTTGCCAGCCTTTGTGAATTTATATTTACAAGTATTTGTTCATTACGTGTGTTGTTTTGCTGTATTACAAGTATCAGTTTTACTACGAACAGGAATGTTCGAGCAGGTTATGGTCAAGGCAAGTGACCAAGGACCTAAAGCTCCTCGATCACATGGGGGGCATATAAGGCACATCGATAGCAAAGCATACTTCTCAAGGTATGTAAACACATGAACAAAATAAGTGAAAGCATGCTACAGTACTTAGAGTATTTTTCAAAATTTGTGTTTGTTAAATCATGGCAAAGTACTATGCTAAGTTCGGTCATACGGACAAATGTTATAATAAGTAAAGATATTATAGCATCAAGATTTGCTGCCCGTGCAGCAAAGTTTAAAAAGAAACTACTGTCTTTACATCACGACCCTTGGGTCGTATATCCAAAAAAGAAGAAAAAACAAATGAGAAGAATTCAAGAGGCATTCGGGGCCGGAGGATCCTGGGCAGCATCCTGGTTAGTCACGTCCTCAACAACATCATCTTCTTCCAAACCAGCGACGCTTGGAGTGGCAAGGGTCGCGGCTCTTGCCTCCTCTTTGGCCAGTTGGGCAGCACATCGGGCCAGCTCCGCAGTTCTGACTTCCTCTAAAAGGTAGCTAAAGTCAGCACCCTGATTGTGTTTCCAGAAATTGTAGAAACATCGGAGTGTTGTCCTCTTGTACTTTTCCAAATTCTTGGAGTTGTCAAGCTCCAACTGCTTCGCTTTGCCCTCGAGGGAGAGAATAGCCTCATCCTTGGTCTTGAGTACCTCCCCCAGATGCTTGATTTCGCGGAGATGGGTTTTGTTGAACTCCCGGTACTCTTGCCTCAACTTGACCGCTGCTTCCTTCGCAGCTTCAGCCTCGGACAGCTTAGTCACCGCTACATCCCTCTCTCGGATCACTGCCTCCAACTCCTTAGCATGCTTAGCCTCAGCAGCCGAAAGCTCCTCAGCCATCTTCACCTGATATCTCTCGATGGCTTTTGCCTCAACCTACTCGAGGTAAGCCTGGGCTCGGGTACGAGCAGTAATAGCAGAACGTAAGGCCTGTGCACAAAGAAAAAGGAGTTAGAACTTATCACGAGGACTAAAAAACTAAAGACTCAAAGAATAAAGAAACACTTACGCTGGAGATTTCGTTCAGAGCCCTGTTCAGGATCTGGTCGACTGGCAGCTCTTCAACTTGAACCATTGCGATCCTAACACGCTCACCTTTGCCAATGCGATCGAGGCGGTCCCTGGCAGATCGAATGGCACGGCTCATGAGTCTGGCCCCATGAGCCTCTTCACGAGAAAGCTGCTCCCTGGCAGGCGCAGCTGGAGAATTCGGCCGAACAGGAGTAGTTTGCTGTTCAGAAGGAGCTGGAGGAGGAGTAGGAGTTCGCCCAGTTGGCGCAGGACTTTGCCCAGAAGGCGTACCCTGAGGAGGATCTTCTGATCGACCTTTCTTGGCTGGAGGGCCTCGACTGGATTCACCAGTTCTCTTCTTAGGCTTCCGTTGGAGTTGAGGAACTTCCTCTTCCTCCTCGGCCTGGTACATGTCAAAAATGTTGGGAGTTGACATATCTGCATGAAGATAAACATAGCAAGTTTGTAAAAAGGAGGCAGTTGAAAGTAAGTTAGACAATTGAAAGGAGGTAACAAAGTAAATACCCGAGCTACAACTACTGGTCGCTACACTATTGACTCTATTAGTCATATACTCATTATCTGGCATGAAGAAGTCTAACCCTAAGTTTGGAGCATATGTAAAGTTACCATCCCCGTCAAACAAGTGACAGGGAATCGGCAAACCATTTAAAAGCAAAATAACTTTACCATTATCATCGGAAGATTCTCCCAAGTCAACAATAGGCTCTTTGGCCTTTTCTTTCCCCTTGCCTTGGGGAGCAGAAGGCCTTTCTGCGGAAGGGCTACCCGTGGGTTCCCTGATCGTAACTCCTGTTGGCCTCCTCCTAAGAGGAGGCACAAGAGGTTGCTGCTCGGGAACCCCCTCGGCAGTGGCTTCGTCCACCACGGACCCTCTATTTTCATGGCGAGGAGCCAGGAGGCCAGACGACCTCAAGTTCTTTTCGAGTGTCAGGGTCTTGACACATTTTGCTGCATCAGACATCCTGGCCAGAGTGTTAGACCTCAACACCATGTCTGGTGTTGGGGTCGGACGTAACCAAGGGCCTGAAAAACAGATTAAGCTTGAGAAAAAATGAAAGGAAACACTCTATGTTAAAGTATCGACCAGACGAAGACAAGTTTATACCTCCTCTCGCGAAGGCCAAGTTGTTACTGGTTATGTCCGGAGTAAAGAAGTACTCCTTGTTGTAGTGCCCCACGTTTGATATATGGGTAGTACCACTCAAGAACGTCCGGCCGGTCTCCTGGTGGCAGAAGTGGAAAAAGCCCGTCCCGTTGTGCTGTGGGTTGGACTTGAGGTCAAAAAGATAGTTGACCTCGTGGGGCGAAGGTTCTGGCCATTTGTTAAGTTTGTCCAGGACATAGAGTGTGGCCAGCATCCTATATCCGTTTGGAGTTATTTGGAAGGGAGCGAAGCCGAAATAATTGGCCACCCCCACAAAGAAGGGATGAAGAGGGAGATAAGCTCCCGCCTCAATGTGATACCGGGACCAGGCGCTGTTCGCCCCTCCTGGACGGTTAGCCCTCTGGTCCGCGGTGGGACGTATAATGGTTACCCCCGTAAGGGGGAATTTCCTGAAGCAGTTAGCAACCATTCGAAGGGTCACTGAACTGGCTGGGGGAGTATACCACTCAACATCAGGCGGATTCCGATGACGAGGACGAGCCCTAGTTTGGATATTAGGGTCAGGAACAAGATTTTCTCGACCGCTGGTCGAGGGAGCCCTAGCCTGCGAATCAGGCAGGGCAGGAGGAGTAGGGTTGCTTTCAGACTCGGGCCTTTTCTTGCCAGAAGACTTGGAGCGGGCCATTAGAAAAGAAGGATGGGGTTTGGAAGAGGATCGCGAGAAAGGAATCTCATGGACACGTACAGCTGGTTGTTCTTCCCCCTCGAGCAGCTGGGCATGAAGGTCGTCGTCGATAGGTCTTTCACCTCCCCACAAATCTGGCATTAAAGTCTGCAAACAGAAGAATGGGGAGGTGAGGAAATAGAACTCTAAAAAGCTTTTTAGAATAATGCTGGTCGAGTATAAAAGTTAGGCTTTTATACAACAGCACTCTATCAAAAAGCTAGTCTTTCTACACGAACAGTTTGAAAAGCGGATCAAAGGGTGAAAGTAAAAAGTTTTTCTGTGAAAGCTTTTTCAACTCCCCTTAGGGCGGGAAAAATTTATTTTTCAACTGGCTTAAAAATCGAAATGTTACTTCGGTTTTACGTCCTAAAAAGCATGATCCTGGATTTTTAAACTAACTCGTAACTCTACTACGCCTACAAAACATTCTGTCTACAAGCATTTTAAGCCAGAAACAGAAAGACTTAAATAGTATACCACCAGAAGCATGCATCATGAGAAATTAGAAGCATGGGGTTTCGAAAACTTACCAAGAAAAGTGATCGTGAAGGTGGAAGAAAGGTCTTCGGAGATTAAAGAGTCCGCGGTCTGAGTCTTGGAAGTGCAGGAAAACGGTCTCCGGAGAAGATTAAAGATCTGGTTTTTAGGGTTTTTTGCAAAGATAATGGCGTGCGTAAAAAGAAAGAAGAGGCTCTGACGGTCTTATATAAGTTTGTCTCTGATATTAAAAAAGTGTAATCATTAGTTTTCCTTTTTCAAAGTATGGGGAAACGTGATGGCCGTCGAAATCGTTTCTGGGGAACTGAAAGGACATGATTGGACGGAAGTGGGTTGCTTTTTTCAAGAACACACGAAGGGTTCTGACACGTCAGGAGGGGTTACCGGAGAGTCGTTCGTTCAAAGTTTATTTACTGTTCGTAGTAAATATACTTTGGGGGGCAAATGTTATCCAATAAATTAGCATTGGTGACGTGGCAAATAATCTCTTGACACGTGGCTGATACCTGGAAGCGTCTGCTAGAGTATCGACCAGGAGACATAGTAGAAGCAGGGTAAGCCTGTCTTACCCGCGACCAGTCTGGTCGGTAGTTCCGCATACAAGGCAACATTTATGGGAAGATCTTTATGAATCCCGAATTTATCTCATACAATCTTCTGGATACCCGATTATTCAGGGAAGAATATCTGTAACAATCTCTTTTAACCCTCCTCGAGCCTATAAATAAGAAGAGATAGCTCAAGGGAGGGGATCTTTTTCCTTTTTACTTTGGAATCATAGGAAGCAATAGTAATTCTCCAAGTAAATATGTATTGTTCTTGAGAAGAGTGTGAAACTCATTGAACCCTGGTTCTTTGATCACCTTTATGATTTTATATCAATATTATTCTAAGTGGACGTAGGTCATTACCAGATCCTGGGGCCGAACCACTATAAATTACTGTGTTTTCTTTACTTTTGTCATTGTGTTCTTCTCTATACATTCGTCCATATCAATCACGTTTTGACTCCGTGTCAGTTGGCCAAATCTTGGGTCAACACCTGTGACCCAATTCCTCTTCGAGAAATTCCTAATTCTTCTTAATATTCCTCAACCCCTCAGAAAGTATCTTGAAACATATTCTCTATGTCCAACTCTGTCTTGACACACTCTCAGTACCGAACTCTTACAGCCTTTTATATATCCAGAAACGTGAACTTCCAGTTAACCAGTCAACTCTGGAAAACTAGCCTCAGCTTCAAATGTAACAAAGCATTCCAGTTTTCCATCCCCTAGCCATGGAAAATCCATCTTAACATACCAAATCATTCTATGTAGCAGCCACGCTCTCACCCAACATCCTCCCAGGTGGCATCTCCTGCCTCTGATGCATAGTAAACAACTTCACTGGTTTCCATCACTATCCTGACAACTATCTTATCAATCAGATTTCCCCCCTTTTTTGGCAAAACCAGGAACCATAAAACTATCCGGGGTTCTTCTGCTTTGATTACCGAGAATCTATCCTTACTAACTTCATTAAAGGAAGCACTGCCATTTGCAACCCTGGCACTCATGCTCTATACATCATTCCTCAGTTCTTCGAACAACGTGGCCCTCTCCGCCACCCACATATAGACGATGAGTTCTTACATTGGAGCGGCCCAAATGCTTTGGACTATTCCAGAGTTCAATCCTGAAATGGGTCATCATCATTTCCAGCTACATCTGACAGTATCAATTTCCCAAAATGAATTACCCAATTCACAAAACCCATTGATTTACATTGTTGTTACCCTATCATTCCAAACCAAGCTTATAAGCCCACCAGCCTCCACAGTTCAATCCATGTCTTTATAACCTCTTCTATCAATTCACCATCTGAGTTCTTTCCAACCCATCATGCCAATATCTCGGCCCGAGTACCATTCCAGGCATCCCCCTGCCATAACATTTATCACAACCCTTTAATCATGATCTCTCATCCTCTTAACCAAGGGTGGAATTTACTCTGCCCATCCACTGACCGATCCTTTGTCAACCCAAACTTCCCTCAAAATCAAAGGATAACACCCCTTTAGGCCTTTCACATAACACCCTTGTCTGTCCATATCCTCCCAATAAACCAACACTGGTAACCTTAATACTAAAGCATACAAAACAGTTATTTTCCAGAGAAGTCCGCTATTCCTCTGTCCCGTCTCAACTATTAAACCCCACAGCTTGCTCACACACTAGCGATCATCTGCTGCGGCTTTCAGGGATAGATGGAGATCCCTAACTCCAACTATTATCTAGAATCCCCCTATTTAACAATACCAAGTCCACTTAACCATCCTAGGCACAAAAAACTTGAGTTCATCTGCCACTACTGACCAAACTCCTCAACCCTGAGGTTCACACTCTGAACCAATCCACAATTAGGTCCAAATAACCACAGTTATCATGCACACATAAAACATATTAGGAAAAATCCACAATGCCATACATTTAGCTACCAAATTTTATCACAACTAAGTATATCCACACTCATCATGCTTCATACAAGCCAATAAACAGATATAACATATCGATTCAATCTAGGCAGTTAACCACATACACTCATCATGCAAACCATTATCCCAATATTAATCAACATGCAATAACAGTGCTATTCAGCACGCTTTAATCTCATCATGCAATAGTCAAGGGCCAGGCCCTATCAGTATCTCAGGCATATGTCAACGCATTCATCATGCTCCATAACAACAAGCAGGCAAACAGGGCATTTAAACACATATTCAAGCATATCAATCATTCATACCAACCAACCCTGAGTCGAGCTTGTCACTGACAGCGAGCGTACATGTTCGGTCAATCTCCAGAACCAATAAACCTTGGCTCGCTCTTATACCAAGTTGTAACGCCCTACTTCCTTAGAGTCATTACTAAGTGAGTTTTAAACGTGCATTTAACTCGCTAATCGAGATTTTTAGGTCAAAAGTGTGATTTAATCATAAACAGTGAAACAAACTTTGAAAATAATTCCATTTACTACAAATCGTTGTGTGTTTGACACTTGGGATCCCAAGATACTGTTCAGAAATATTTACAACATATAACTTACAAGTTTAAGTCGACTAAACGACAAAATCTAAGTTTTAATACAACCATCTCCCAAAACTACTGGTCGTGGTAGCCAGGCAAGCCAAACATGTACACGCTGCTTCACGCTCTCCATACTCATGGTTGGTTGACTTTCCTCTTGCCCTTACCTGCACCACAAAGCACCCGTGTGCCGAAGCCCAGCAAGAAAACCCTCACAGGCAGATAACATATGCACAACAAACCCTCACAAGCAGATAACATATGCATAACATATAATCAGGCCACCAATAAGCTAAACACATACGACCATGCCGTCCCAGGTGCTTTACCAGGCCCTAGGTTCACGGTACACACGGTGAGGATATCCCAAGTATCCTATAGGGTCTCACCCTGGAAACTCGCACTCCACGTGCTCAACGCAGCTCCCAGCCGCTTGCCGTACTCGGCCTAGCACTTAACGTGCCCAACGCCGTTCCCAGCCCTTTATCGTTCCCGGCCCCTGCCGACCTCAGCCTGCGCCGTTCCCAGCTCTCGCCGAACATTCATTTAATCGCATTCATAGCATAACAAACATATACTGAATACTATTAAATTCAATCAAAGGGCTACGCCCTACAAATTAGACATATTGGGCTCATCCCTGCATACAAGCTCTATGGGAACAGTGGTTTTCTTACCTGTATCCAGAGCTTTCCGATGCACCAAGGCCGCGAGCACGGTCCTCTAACCCGAGCCTCTCCGGAGACCTAGTCACAACACATATAAAACATCCTTTAATACTAACCAATCCAAAACCACTTCCCAGGACTAATCCCACACTCTCGGAATCCCTAAATTCCTAAAACAATTCATCGGAAACATCCCCCGAACCCCCGGAGCAAAAGCTCAAAATTGCAAAATTCCATGTTCTGAAAATAGCCTAGCGCCGCGGCGCCTAGCAAGCCTTCCCCTATCTTGAAGCAACCTCGCGCCGCGGCGCCCAAGAACAGGGCCGCGACGCTCCTTCGCGAACCCAGAATTCTGGGTTTTCTTTTGCATTTTCCCCGAGCCAAAACACTCCCAAATCAACCCCAAAGCATACCTAAGTCCCAAATTCAATTCAAAACCCCACATAGACCATCTAACAACTCATAAACATCAACAACAAGCCCAAACACACAATCAAATCCCCAATTCACAAATTGGCTTGAAACTTTATGAAACTTAAACTAACAAACCAGAAACTTGATTCACAACAGCTAATACATAATAGAGATGCATAAAACCCTTACCTCAAGTAGAAATTCTCCCCTGAGCCTTCTCCAAGTCCAACTCCAAGCAAATCCCTCTTATTCCCAAACTGAATCTAAGCAAGCTTCATCCCCAAGAATCCACCAAACAGCCACACACCAACTCTCAATTTTCATTCTAACACTATAAAAATCAAGCTTAGAAACTTAACAAAACAGAGATAAATCCTCACCTCAGAAAAATCTTGGTTTATGTTCAAGTTTAATTGCCTCCAACCACTTGATTCTCCTCCTAGGTCCTTCAAAATTCAGCTCCCTTCTTCCTTCACTTTCTTTCTAGTTTTCTCCTCAAACTTTCAGCCAAAACAGAATATGCCTAAGTGTTAAAACGTGAATGACTTCTCTTGTCAGCTGAAGTTATCTAAATCCTTGCCAAAAGACCATCTTGTCCTTCCATCTAATCCCTTTTCTAACTAAACCTCAAGGGCACCCTAGTCATTTCTCATCCCTTACAAATATACCATTTTATCACTTAGGGTAGTTATCCTCACTGGTTACCAATGGTTACCCAAACCACTAAAATACCATTAACCAATACTTACAAATCCCCAACTGCAAGTTATAATATTGAGTTATCTAGCTCTCTAGGACCATCTCGAGCCGGGTGTGAAATTCCGTTGTGACTTTTGAGTTACCTAGCTCTCTAGGACCATCTCGGCACGTGCATCACATTATTATCACCGCACTCACATGGTACAAATCACATAATACAATTATCACATTTATGCCCTCAACGGGCTAAAATTCCCAATTTACCCCTATCATGCAAACGGGGCCCACATGCATATTTAAACCACATAAACATGCATTCTAATCACATATTCATTTAAATTCATGTATCAGCATATTAATTCACTTATTTCCCTCCAAGCACGCTAATCAAGATCCTAAACCTTATTAGTAACTTGGGGTGTTACACAGAGGGTGCGGCCTAAGGGTGCTGACCCTGGGAGTTGTATGATTGATTTACTATTGTGAATCTGATGATTATGGCATGTTAATTACCTGGATGATAGATTGTTGATTTGTAAATTGATATCACTAAGTATGTGAACGTAATTGTCTGCTGAATATCTGGTTAATGTTTTGTGAATTATTTGATTAATGCTATTAGTTATGCTCTCTATTATGGTTTTCTTGCTGGGCCTTGGCTCACGGGTGCTATGTGGTGCCGGTAAAGGGAAGGGTAAGCTAGACCAACCCTGAATTGGAGAGCTTTGGGGGCAGAATGTACATAGTCAGCCACCAAGGCTGAGGGATGATACAAGGACAGAAGAACCTAAGATGCCTATTTTTCCATTAGAGTGGCTTCTGGTTGTACTTAACCTTTGAAATTTTGTAAACTATTCTTTAACTCTGATTTTGGGATCTCATGTATCAAATGTTTATTTAAATTAAATTTATCTTTTATGACACAAACTTTTAACCGTGGTTTGATTATGGTTTTAGTGTCACATTTTCAACTAAATGACTTGATTAGCAAGTCTTGCACCTTTATAAACACACAGTTTAATGGTCTTGGTTATCAAGGGTGTTACAATACGGGTATGGGTTACTGTTTGCCGATTTTTTCGGAAACGAATAACTAACGGAATAATAAAAAGATAAGAACTGTAGAAATGCTGAAATGTAACTAAACAAACAGCGTTTTTACGTGGTTCAGGCGTTAACAAGCCCTAGTCCACGAGTCGATGTTATTATACTTGGAAAAGGTTACAGTAAGATGGCTGGTGCACAAGAACTTCACACACTCACAGTGTTTCTCTCGGGTTCTCTTGAAGAAGATGAAGCTAGAGAGATTTTAGTAGCGTTTTTGCTATATGATTTGTTCGTCCTTCTTCTTATAAAATGAAGGGGTCTTTATAGCTAGGGTTTTTGGATTAGGGTTTTTCTCTACGTACATGCGTCTTAATTACACCAGCCATAAATAGGGATACAATTACTGTAGTAGCATGGCTACAAGACTCTATGTGGGTATATTTACGTGAAAGTATGGGGAACACACAAAGTCAGCCGTCTTTTCCAAGTTGTCAGCGGAACAGTAGGCGAAAAGGTACCCTTAGGCGTGCTGGGATGTGTGCGGCTTTGACCTGACGGGCGTGTCAGGCGGGATCCTGTGTCAGGCGGATATCATTCCAAATATGCCTCCTCCAGGACTCGACCGTTTGGCTTTGTTCCGTGCGAGGCACGGAACTGCTTCCGCGGAGACCACTCGAAGAGCTTCTCCTGGAAGGAGCTTCCCCGAAGGATACCCCTTCGGGAGTCCGGGAGAGTTGACGAGTTTCCGTATTGTGTTTGCTTGGAAGAGTAATCCGGACACCAAGCGGGAGAGGTGAAGCCTTTCTGTTCATCCGCGAGCTCTGGTCACCTATCGTGAAAGACATCGATAATTCTGCTTCCCCGAGGCCATCAATCTAAACGCTATCTGGAAATCTGGATAACATTTACCCCCCAAGGTCACGGAGCTTTGAGGGATCCGGGAGCTTGTACAATCGGTTTCTTAGATTAGGCGAGGGGGCACCTTCTGTGTTCCCGGAAGGGTTCCTTTTTCCCGCCTGAGTGTTGGTATGAAAAAGAAAGGGAATTTCTTCTGTTTGAGATCAAGTACTCAAGTGCGGCAAGGGCCACGTGTCATTCTGGGAATGGTTCTGCGACCAAGACGTGTGCGTGAGGCGTCTCGTTGAGTATGCGTGCGTCAGTCATCTGACTAATGATTTGACGGTTTTTAATGGTACTCCGGGCCCGAGGTGGTGTAATGATGGGAAATAAATACTTTATTCCCATCTGAGGAGTCATAAATAGGATCGTTGCTTCCTCTCCAGCCGTTGGATCTGATGCACACGGAATGGGAAGATCGGGACCGTCCACTTGAGGAATTCGAAACGGCCTTTTCCCTGCTATAAAAACGAGGGAAAGGACCTTTCTTCCTCTTTACGCTTTCAGATTCTCCATCTTTAGGATTTTCAGATTTCCAAACCTTCGAACTCTCAGGCTTCCCAGCTTACGTTCCTCCGAACTTTCCATTTCTTTTGGTAAGTATCTGGAAACTTTTCTTTTTGATTTGGCAGTGGGTTTATTCCCCGAAGTTCCTGGTTTGAATCACCGTTCGTCTTTGCAGCTTTTACTTCTCGCGATCGTGCTGTGCAGTGATCCAGTTACTCCTTCAACCTCCAACTACCTGAATATCAGTAAGTATTTCTACTTTGCTCTTTCCTCCCAAACCTTAGGTTGTTGGTAGTTGTTAGAGTAGAGGTTTCTGCCATTATTGCTTATGTGCATGTGTGAATAGGGCTTTGGTAGGCATGTGATTGATTGTGAGTCGATAAGTAGCCTTTTCTGCATGTTTTGGCGATTTGCGTTTGGAAAGTCGTCCCTTGTTTTGCTGTTTTAGGGCATAAGCATGAACGCCTTGAGGGTGTCTTTCTCTGGAAAAACACCTCTTTTGGTGGGCTTAGGCTCGGGGTCTGAGTCTGGTTCCTTGTTGTCCTTCGGGTGGCATGGTGCCAATCCCTCGATAAGCTCGGTGGGAGCCTCTCCAAGCAGTTTTCGGGGAGGGTCTCCCCGACGCCTTTGATACCACTAGGGTATGACAAGGGTGCTGACTGCTTAGAGTGTTTTCTTCTTTCTTTTCTTTTGTCCAGTGACGAACATCTCGAAGGAACAACTTCTTGCTGCGGGGGAGGCTGATTCTGCCCAAGAGAAGGGTTCTCCTGTCACTGGTGGAAAGGGGAAAGGAAAGGCGAAAGTGGTCGCGGCTAGCCCACCAATCTCCAATAGCTCCATCTGGGAGATGGACCAAAAGCCGAACCTTTTCAGGAATTATGGCATGCTGGAGCTGTATTCCTCTGAGGCAGGCCTGAAGAACATCCCAGGCCTGATGTGGCACCGTCTGTCGGTGCTGGGCGAGTCAGCTAGCCAGAGTCACGAGGGCTTTGGTGCCTGGAGTTGGGCACACATAGTGTGTGGGGCGCACTTGCCCCTAAGGAGTTACTTCGACAATTTCTGTGTGAAGGCGAGGATTTCCCCCTTCCAGTTAATTCCTCCCAGCTACAAGCTCTTAGCAGGGTGGTTCATCTTTTGCAAGTCCCGGAGACTGGAAGCTCCTACCCCGGAGGAGGTGCTGTACTTTTACGGGTTGAAGTCTCAGCCTATGAGGGGTCATTCAGACAAGGTGGGGTTTTACAGGCTAGAAAGGCACTCGGACGTGATGTGCCCCACTTGTCATACCGCGAGGGTTCCAGACCTCCGGGAATACTGGTTCCTGACGACTGGCTTCCCGCTGAAGAGGGTGCCAGCCCTATCTTTGGACTTCAAAATCCCTGGTAAGCGCTCCTTCCTCTCCTTTTCTACTTTGTTTCTTTGCACTTGATTTGCTTTTTGGGAGGATCTCTAACGCTTGTGTTTGATTTTCGCAGAAGTCGTTCCGCGGACACCTCGCTGCACGGAGATGATAAGGAGGTCCAAGTTCTACGAAGGGCTTTCTGAGGAAGAGTTGAAAGTGGAGGGACTTGTGACCTCCGAATCGTTGAGGGAGTATGGGCTACTTGCCTGCTTCCAAAACATCGAGCCAGTGAGTGGCAGGGGGCAAACTCAGGTGTCAGCTGATATCCGGGAGCAGATTGCCCTGGAGCTGTCTTAGGTGATCACCCAAGCAGCTCGGGACGAAAATACTCTATCTCCTAGTTGGGCGGAGAGGTTCCCCGACCCCCAGCCGGAGGAAGAGGAGATCGAGGCTTGCCACGCCGCGGCTTACCCTAACGAAGGGGCTCCGGGGGCTAGTACCTCCGGGAGAGGTAAGACTAGTTTTCGATTGATCCACACCCCCAGCCTGTCTGAGGTTTCCCGGACCTCTCAGATGGGGTTTGATCCCCGTTTCCTTAGGCTAGATCCGCGTAGGATACCTTTCGACAGGTACTGCGATAGGGTAGATGAGCTCCTCTGGTGTCTGAGTGATGGTAGTCTGCCAGAAGGTGTCATCATGGTTGACCCTTCTTCTCTCAGCATGTCATTCCCGGACTTCAAGGAGTACGGGAGCTTCCTGGAGCAGGAAGCGATGTTTTGTTTTGCTCGGGGAAGGCCACCCACGTTTCTCGTGCATGGTCGTCCCTTTCAAACTTTTCTTTTTCTTGTTTCTTGTTCCCTGCTGGCGGGCTTGCTTGTGCTTTTATGTTGTTGATTGTCTTGTCTTCCGCTTATCTTCTTTCTCATTGCTTGTTGGTTCGTTAACCTTGCTTTGTACGTTTCTTGCAGAGTATCCCGAAGCCAAGATGTTGGGGAGGGTTACTTTGCTTATTAAGAAGGCTGCCACCAGCCAAGACCCGTCCACGGGGAAAGGACGGAAGACCAAGGCTGGTAGGGGAGGTAAGGCTGCCTCCCCCAAGAAGACAAGTGGCGAGGCGCAAGCGTCTCCGAGGGTAGAGAAGTCCCCTGCTGACGGGCCTTCCGAGACTATGGTGGTCTCGAGTAGTAGTAGCGACGGGGAAGGGCTTGTGTTCCCCGTGAGGACAACTGGGGTGAGCAAGCGTCCCGGAGAAGATGCTGAGGGCGCTAAGAACAAACGCCTTAGACACTCTTCTCCCGGTCGAAGGCAACAACAACAGCAACGACAGCAATCACAACTACAACAACAGCAGCAACAGGAACAAGAGAGACAATCACCAACGCCGCAGCAGCAGCAACAACAACATCCAAACCAGCAACAGCAACAAGGGCAATTACTTCTGCTGCCACAGCAGCCAAAGCAACAGACCGGGGCCTTAATACCCCGGCTGCCTCCTCCTCCAGCCCAAAGGGGGTCCACCCTTCCGGGGTCTCCGTCATCTAGACAACCAATCTTCCCCTGCCCGGCCTGAAGTTCCACTTTCCGCGGAAGCCAACCAGTTTTCCCGCTGCTCTCCTGGAGGGTGTAAGACGGGCCGATAGTTTTTTGAAGAGGCGGTTAGAGGCGGAGAAGGCCGTTACTCAGGGAAGGGCAGATAACTTGTCTGCCGTGAAGAGAGCTGAGCTGGCCGAGGGGGTGAGATCTCTTCACCTGGCCAGAGCGGTTCTGGATGGTCCAGCCTTGGAGAAGAGGCTGGTGCCTAGGCTCGGACGTGCATTGGCGCCGTTCGGAGCTGAGATGATGGAGGACATGGCCCTGAGCTTATGCGAGCTCAATTCTGAGAAATGGGCCATCAGCAGCAGCAAGGATTCGCTGTTGCTGACACACGCTGTGAAGCAGCAACTGTCAGGGGTAAGCCGTCAGTTGTTATTTTTTGGGATCACCTGTCTTTTGGTCCTGCTTTAGCTCATTCTGTTTTATTTCCTTGCAGGCCTCTATGATCGCGGAACGCTCGTTCTGGGAGGTTGGTGCAACTCTGGTTCAGCTGGAGGAGAGCCAACTAGCTCGCCAGGCCTTGGAGGCGGAGAAACAGAAACTGGCCCAACAGGCCTTGGGGGCTTCGGAGAAGATTGATCAGGCCCGGCGCACGGCTGAAGAAGAGGCGGAGAAGAAATATCTTGCCAAATATCAAGAGTACCGGGCCAAGGCAGAGAATGAGTTTAGACAGCGGTCGGATGGGATTAAGGCCGAAAACTCCAAGCTCCGGGAAGAGCTGTCCCAAGCCAAGGTGGAGAAAGATACCCTAGAAGCCCGCTTGCAATCAAAGAACGATCTCCTCCTTAAGCGGCAAGAGGAATATTCCACTCTTCAGAGTAAGCTGCACGAGGAGGAGCAACTCCATAAGAGGAGCAGGGATCTCGTGTCTATGCTTCAGTTGGGGCTCGCCGAGAAGGATAAAGAGATCGGGGCTTTGCAATTCACTGCCAGGGGGCATGTGACCGAGAAGCAATCCGTGCTGAACCAAAATAGGGAGCAGCGCAAGGAGATTGATTATCTTAAGAGGGAGCGGGATGCCTCCAAGGCCGAAATGGAAAAATTGAGGGCCCAACTAACTGTCGCGGAAGCACAGCTGGCAACCTCCGAGGCGGAGCGGTTGAAGGAGAAGGAGGATGCTGAGGTGATACTGAACAGGACTATTAATATATCGCATGTGGTCCTCATGCATCAACTCTGGAAAGTGAACCCGGAGGTATTAGGCTATCTGGGAGATGATGCCGAAGCCATGAGGGAGAAGCTACTCGTGTGGGATCAGGGCCCAGAGGCGTACGTCCAAACTTACAACATTGACGAACGTGCTGAAGCTCCTGAGGCGGGAGATCCCGGAGAGGCGGGGACCTCTGAACCTTCTCATGATCAAATTCCTCCTTCCAATGAGCCGACTCCGCCAGCCTCAGCTGAAACTGATGCCCCCGAAGCTGTGGTCGTGGACGCTGTAGTTACCCCCAATGCTTGAAGGGGTTTTATCCTTAATTGTTTTTCATTTTGAGTTTTTCATTGCGGACATTTTTGCCATAATCATAGCATTCTCCTTTCTTTTCTGCCGAGTTCTTTATTTATCTTTGCGCTTAGGGTAGACATTTATACGGTAGAAACTGTTGTAGGGGCGTATGGGGTTTTGGTTCCAACGGCCAAAACCTATGCACTTCCCACTTGAAGCTTTAATGGATGATGTCTTTTTCCCATATAGTTTCTAGGTTACGAAGGTCTCCTGGTTCCAACGACCAGGCTCCTTTCACCGTACTTTAGCTTTCCTGAGGCAAATAGCCAATCCCGGGACTTGTATTTATACTGTTCGCTGGGATTGCTAAGGTGAGTCGTTCCATTGTTTGGAACGGGAGTTCTTTTGGTGAGCGTCGCTAGACTTAAGGTTAGATCTTTGCGAAGCAAAACTAACTGTTGTTGCGAACCTCATGGTGGCTGACTTCAGGGACCTGGCACGGAGCCCTGCGAGGCAAGGCTCATTGTTGTCGGGGAAATCGCCACGCCCACCAGGTGTGATCCTGGAGCAGGGGCTTTGCGAGGCAAAGCCGGCTGTGAGTGGGGGGATCGAGCATGTTTGCTTATGGAGCTGAAACTTGCAATGGCAATGGAGCTTGCCGTGCATTATTTTGTGAGATCCAGAGTTGGAGCCTGCGAAGCAAGGCTTACAACGGTCGCGGATCTTGCCATCCTTTGCCTCTCTGGACCCGGAGCTGGAGCTTGCGATGCAGAGCTTTACAGCGATCACGGGTCTAGCCATCTTTCGCCTTGCGGGACCCGGAGCTGGAGCTTGCGAAGCAAAGCTCTACAGCACTCGCGGATCTTGCCATCTTTCGCCTCGCTGGACCTGGAGCTGGAGCTTTCGATGCAGAGCTTTACAGCGATCATGGGTCTAGCCGTCTTTCGTCTTGCGGGACCCGGGGCTGGAGCTTGCGAAGCAAAGCTCTACAGCGCTCGCGGATCTTGCCATCTTTCGCCTAGCGGGACCCGGAGCTGGAGCTTGCGAAGCAAAGCTCTACAGCGCTCGCGGATCTTGCCATCTTTCGCCTCGCTGGACCCGGAGCTGGAGCTTGCGAAGCAAAGCTCTACAGCGCTCGCGGGTCTAGCCATCTTTTTCCTTCCGAGACCCGGAGCTGGAGTTTGCGAATCAAAGATCTACAGCGATCGCGGAGAATTCTGCAAAGGACTTGTCAGGGAGTTGGGGGTGTTTTGGTGTAGCTCTAAGAACACGCCTCAACCCCCAGTCACGTCCATCGCTGGGCTACACAGGAGATAATTCTCATAATGGCAGGCATTTCCATGGCAATTTTCACATAAGCACATAATGCACATATGACACGTAATGCAAGCATGTTCATGGCAACAAAATAAACCTAAGCTTAACAACTTAAACATTTCAAACAATTTAAAAATTTCAAACACAATGCTAGCACATAAGTGGTGTTCTGTGTACGTTTTGTTCAAGGGGCGTATGGCTATGCCTTAGCCATGTATACCCCCTAAGTGAGCGTGGGGTCCGGACGTCTCCGGACCGCGTGGTCACTTGTTAAAACGCAGCTTTGAACATAGGGATAAAAAGTGCAGTAAAAGCGGAGTGAATCTCTCCGTGTTTCATTAAATTAGCCTGCTAGGCGTTAGTTTTACAACAGGGAGGATTATTTCCACATTTTTCACTTTTGCTATTTTCACCAAGGACTTCCGACTGGATGGTCCGGGGCCTACTGGTAGTAACGGCGGAGGTGCTCCGCGTTCCAGGCGCGCGGGACTTTAGATCCGTCGAGTCTCTTTAAGTGATACGTCCCATGGCCCACTTTTTCTTGGACTTCGTAGGGGCCTTCCCAGTTGGGTCCGAGGACTCCTACTCCCGGATCCTATTTAGCAGGAAATACTCTCCGTAGGACAAGGTCCCCAACTTCGAATGCACGGCTCTGGACTCTCATGTTAAAGTGTCGGGCTATCTTGCCTTGGTACATTTTTAGTTGGACCTGCGACTGCTCCCGGAGCTCTTCGATCATGTCCAAGGACTCCTGGAGGAGGGCATAGTTCCGGGTAGGATCGTAGGTGTCTTGCCTGTGAGAGGGGATCATAGCTTCTACTGGGATGACGGCCTCGCAACCGAAGGTCATGGAATAAGGCGTGTGCCCCGTCGAAGTTCTCTCTGTTGTGCGATAGGCCCAAAGTACTCGCGGAAGTTCTTCCGGCCAGTGAGCCTTGCAGGCTTGGAGTTTTTTCTTCAACGTGGTCTTTAATATTTTGTTTACAGCTTCCACTTGTCCATTAGCCTGGGGTCTGGCGACTACGGAAAAGCTTTTGATAATTCCATGCGAAGCACAGAAGTTCGTGAAGTGTTCACTGTCAAACTGCTTTCCGTTGTCGGACACAATTTTTCGTGGAAGCCCAAAACGACACACTATATTAGTGATGACAAAATCCAGTGCTTTTTTAGATGTGACCGTGTTCATAGGTTCAGCTTCAGCCCATTTGGTGAAGTAGTCTACCGCGACTATGGCGTACTTCACTCCACCCTTTCCAGTGGGGAGGGAACCTACTAGGTCAATGCCCCAAACGGCGAACGGCCAGGGGCTGGTCATTAGGGTAATTTCCGTAGGCGGCGCTCGCGGAACCTTGGCGTACCTCTGGCACTGCTCACACTTCCTGACATAATCCACACAATCCTTCTTCATGGTGGGCCAGAAGTATCCTTGTCGAAGGACCTTTTTGGAGAGGCTCAGCCCGGAGGTATGATCGCCACAGAAGCCTCCATGAATCTCATGGATGATGGTGCTGACTTCGGTTCCGGCAACACACCTAAGGAAGGGTATGGACAACCCCCTGCGGTAAAGCTTTCCATCCATAACCACGTATCGGGGAGCTTGATATTGGAGCTTCCTTGCGTCAGCTTTATCAGTGGGGAGCTCTCCGGTGGTGAGAAATCGGAGGATGGGTCCTATCCAGGAGTGGGAATGGTCGATGATGGCGTTTATCCTTCGTGTCTCAGTACTGGGGGCTTCTAAGTGCCCGATGGGGACTAAGCCATACTGTTCAATCTCCGGGTCCGTTGCAAGCTTGGCCAGCGTGTCCGCGAGTGAGTTCTGGTCCCGGGGGACCTGGCGGATTTGGTAGCCTTTGAAATGCTGCAGTAGGTCGCGGGAGAGAGACACGTAGGCAGCCATCCTTTCGCCTTTCGTCTGGTATTCCCCGGATATTTGGTTTACCACAAGTAGGGAGTCGCTGTATACTTCGATTTTTTGGGCTCCGACTTCTCTGGCCAGTCGTAACCCAGCTAACATGGCTTCGTGTTCTACCTCGTTGTTGGATGCTGGGAACGCGAAACGGATGGCGCTCTGGAGCTGATGCCCTTGGGGAGATATTAGGATGACCCCCGCTCCAGCTCCTTTTTCATTTGAGGCTCCGTCTACGTAGACCTTCCAGGTGGGAAGTTCCGGGATAGGATCGTCCGGGAGGTCATTCATTCCCGAGCATTCCACAATAAAGTCCGCGAGAGCTTGACCTTTTATGGAAACACGTGGTTGGTAGTGGACGTCGAACTGGCTCAGTTCCATGGCCCACTTAAGCAATCTGCCAGAAGACTCGGGCTTCTACAGGACTTGTCGGAGAGGGTGGTTGGTGAGTACTTTGATGGTGTGCGCCTGGAAATATGGCCTCAGCTTCCGTGAAGCGATCAGCAAGCAGAGGGAGAGTTTCTCGATCATCGAATATCTGGACTCGGCATCCAATAACCTCTTGCTTACGTAATACACAGGGAGCTGGATACGGCCATCTTCCCGGACGAGAGCGGCACTTACTGCGTGCTCAGTCACAGCTAAGTATAAGAACAACGCCTCTCCTTCAACAGGTTTGGACAGAATGGGAGCTCGGGTTAAATGTTCTTTGAGGTGTTGGAAGGCTGCTTCGCATTCGGGGGTCCACTCGAACTTCTTGTTTCCTCGCAACACATTGAAGAAGGGGATACACTTGTCAGTGGCCTTGGATACGAAGCGGCTAAGAGCAGCTATCCTTCCGGTAACGCTCTGGACATCCTTATGTTTCCGGGGGGAAGGCATATCTATGAACGCCTTTATCTTCTCAGGGTTGGCTTCCACTCCGCGGGAGCTGACAATGAAACTGAGGAACTTCCCAGACGAGACCCCGAAAGTACATTTCTTTAGATTCAGTTTCATCCCGTACTTTCGGATCACGGCGAAAGCTTCCTCAAGGTCGTCACTGTGGTCCCCGGAGGTCTTGGACTTTACCAACATGTCGTCCACGTACACCTCCATGTTCCTCCCCAGTTGGTCCTTGAACATTCTGTTTACCAGACGCTGGTACGTCGCCCCAGCATTCTTCAAACCGAAAGGCATGACCACGTAACAGTAGACACCCTTGTCCGTGAGGAAGCTGGTGTGTTCCTGGTCCGCGACATGCATCTTGATCTGGTTGTATCCGGAGTACGCATCCATGAAGGATAAGAGTTTGTACCCGGAAGTAGCGTCTACCATCTGATCGATTCGCGGGAGAGGGAAACAATCTTTCGGGCAGGCCTTGTTTAGGTCCAAGAAGTCAATGCACATTCTCCAGGACCCATCGGGTTTCGGGACCAGAACTGGGTTGGCCAACCACACGGGATAGTGCGACTCCTGGAGAAAGCCTATGGACATCAATTTGTCCACTTCAGATTTGACGGCTTCGGCTCTCACTGGGTCCAGCGGCCTCCTCTTTTGGCGAATTGGAGTTGCAGATGGGTCTATGTTGAGTGCGTGGCACGCAACATTGGGATTAATCCCCGTCATATCAGCGTGGCACCACGCCAGGATATCCTGATTATCCTTCACAGTGGCTACGATCTTATCTCGAACGGCCGACGGCAGGTTCTTCCCCACCTGAATGACCTTGGTGGGTTCTCCTGGGTTGAGGATCACCTCTTCGACTTCCTCCATCGGCTCTATTGCTTTCTCGATTCCCACTCTTGGGTCGAGTTCGTCAGAGTATGCCTCCTGAGCACCCCCAGTTTCTGGCAATTCTTCCGCCAAAGGAATGGCAGCAAACGTCTCTTGGACTGTGTAGACAGATCGGACGGAGACGTTATAACAGCTCCGTGCACTTCTTTGGTCTCCTTGGAGGGTGCCAATACGCCCATCGTCGCATGGAAACTTCAAACATAAGTGGCGTATCGAAGTTATGGCCCCACAATCGATCAGGACCGGTCGGCCTAAGATGGCATTGTACGCCGTGGGGCAGTCGACCACCACGAATGTGCTATGCTTGAAGGCACAAGCGTCGCTTTCTCCTCTGAGGGTGACTGGCAGTTGAATTTTGCCTAATGGCATGAGTGCGTCCCCATTGAACCCTTGAAGCTGGATGGGGCATGGGGCCAGGTCCGTCTCGGTTAATCCGATCGCGTGGAAGGCCGCTTTGAAGAGGATGTTCACGGAGCTTCCGTTATCGATCAAGATCCGTGAGACCTTCTTATTGGCAATCTGGGCTTCCACTACGAGGGGATCGTTGTGGGGGAAGTGCACATGTCGAGCATCGTCCTCCGTGAAGGTGATGGGAAGATCCATCATTCGGGGACGTTGAGC
This sequence comes from Humulus lupulus, assembly GCF_963169125.1. Classification (NCBI taxonomy): domain Eukaryota; kingdom Viridiplantae; phylum Streptophyta; class Magnoliopsida; order Rosales; family Cannabaceae; genus Humulus; species Humulus lupulus. Next base: position 83,489,126 of record NC_084797.1, on the reverse strand, counting down.
AGGTGATTGGACCAAAGCGCACATCTCCTCGGCGTGCTCTAACTCCTTCAAGTACCTCTTCTGGGAGTTGCGGGTACTTCCGGCATAGTGTGGTCCTCCGGAAATGGTGGCGACGTGTCCGTCAATGGGTGGCGGAGCAAGGCCGGGCGGATATGGGTTGCCTGGTCCTGGAGCCAACAAGGCAATGGGCGCCGGAGCAGGTGGAGCAGGAAGTGCTGGGAACTGAGACCCGAGAGCTTGGGGGTGACCGGCTCCAGGAGCGCTAGCGGCCCCCCTCTGTCCCGGGGAATATGCAGCTCCGTGAACTACCCCCTTTCCGGGATAGATAATGGGTATCCTCACCCACTGACCGAGGTGTCTCGCTCTTGCCAGGGACTCGATCTCATCCTTCAGCTGAAGGCACTCATTCGTGGTGTGCCCCACGTCTCCGTGAAACTCACACCTCTTATTGGAGTCTCGCGGACGCCTTCCTCCGTGAGACACTTTCGGGGGCTTCCTGTAGTTGACCATATTACAGGTCGCCCGATAGACATTCTCTCGCGAGTCTATCAAACTGGTATATTCTGTGAACTTGGGCTCATAGTCCTTTCAGGGTTTCTTTGAATGGTCTCCCCGGTTGGAGTTTCTTCCGCTTCGTTTGCTCCGCGATTTGCTCAAATTTCATTCTGAGGCTTTCGCTTGCGGCTGCGGCATGCCAGGAGCGATACTACATCCGGTTTGTACTGCTCCGTACCCAGAGAAATGGGTTTGACTCGGCGTATGAGCAGACGCGGAAGGCCCATACACACTTGGAGTGAATCGGGCTCCTGGAAGCGTGAGGGCTGGTGCAGGAGCTTGCGAAGCAAAGCTCGGCGCAGTCACGGAAGGGGTTGGAGCCGGGGGAACTCCAAAGGCCTGCTGGTATGCATCCTCAAGGTTGATGATTCCCTGAGCTTTTGACATGAATTCGGACAGTGTTTCTGCCCGTCTCCTTTGCATTTCCCCCCATAGCAGGGAGCCGACAGTAAGGCCCGATTGAAGGGCGATCAGCTTCATGTCATCGCTGACCTTGGTTTTTGCTGCAGCTTCCATCATTCTCTGAATGAAAGCTTTGAGGTTCTCAGTGGGTTGCTGCTTGATGTTGGTTAAGGAACCAACCTCCATGTCGTGGTCGCGGGCAGCAATAAACTGCCTCCTAAACGCGGACTGTAGCTCCTTCCAACTGTGGATTGATCCGGGAGCTAATCTTTTCCACCAGTCCTCCGCGGACTTGGTAAGGGTGAGTGAGAAGCACATGCATTTGGCGTCCTCACTGACACGCGCCACTTGCATCATTTTATTGTATTTAGCTAGGTGGGTACGCGGGTCTGTCCTCCCATCATATAATTCTATGTGAGGCATTTTGAAGTTATCCGGGAGGGACGTTTCCGCGATCCTCCTAATACATGGTTCCGGGTCTTCCTCCTCAGAATCTGACAGGGCCCCACTTTGCTTCCGGACAAGCTTGGTCAAGGCAGCAATCTGTTCCTCGAGCCTCTTCGTATCACTTTCCGGGAGGTCACGTCCCCGGAGCTTGTCATTAATATGATTTCGGAGGTCATCTCTGCGAGGCCGAGCCTTTTCCCCTTTGGCCTTTTCATACTTGGCCTCCAACCTTCTTCTTAGGTCCACCGTGGACCAGCTATCTTCGGAGTGCGAGTTCGCAGCCCGACCGTCCTGATTGACGGAATCACTGGGGCGGTTTTTCCTTCCCCTAGGCCTGGGTGCCTTAGCACCGGGCCCTTTAGGCACAGAGTTCCCCCTTGGGGCTGAAGGACGTCTGGGCTTAGGAGCGCCAGAGACCTTCTGCGCGCGGGGGGGGCAGTCGGCCTGGTGATTCACGCCTTTAGGAGGTGCAGGGGCGTCAGCGCGCACAGGCTCTCCAACTTTTTCTTTGCCCTTATTAGGGGCGGCTTTGGATGGTCCAGCAGCGGCTGGATCCGGCATGGGGGCATCAGCACCACCTCGAACGGAGGCATCCTCATCCGAGTCGCCTAGATCTCCGAACTTACTTTGGAGGCGTTCCATCATGCGTTGCATTCTTTCGGAGACGCGCTCCTGCTAAGCAAGCTTGGCCTTAGTGGCCACCAGTTCTTCGGCTACTTGGACCAGTTCTGGGTCCTTCTCATAGTAGCAGCCGTCCTTGTAATAACCGTCTTGGACATCCTCTTCTTCGTCTTCTAAGTATGTTGTATCTTCGGTACTGACCTGATCCTGGCGGGATGTCGGGTCTTCACCTTGGTAGTCTAAGGGCTCGCTTTGCACCACATCTTCCATCACGGTATCGGGGTTGACCGTAGCATTTTTGTCAACAGCGGATTTTCTCGTAGTCACCATCTCTTTAGTACGAAGTGAATACAAAAAACGTACACAGAAAAAGAGCTGACTAATAACTTCCTACAGCTCTCAATGAAAGCACCAAAATGTTTGCAGAGTTTTTCGGAAACGAATAACTAACAGAATAATAAAAAGATAAGAACTGTAGAAATGCTGAAATGTAACTAAACAAACAGCGTTTTTACGTGGTTCAGGCGTTAACAAGCCCTAGTCCACGAGTCGATGTTATTATACTTGGAAAAGGTTACAGTAAGATGGCTGGTGCACAAGAACTTCACACACTCACAGTGTTTCTCTCGGGTTCTCTTGAAGAAGATGAAGCTAGAGAGATTTTAGTAGCGTTTTTGCTATATGATTTGTTCGTCCTCCTTCTTATAAAATGAAGGGGTCTTTATAGCTAGGGTTTTTGGATTAGGGTTTTTCTCTACGTACATGCGTCTTAATTACACCAGCCATAAATAGGGATACAATTACTGTAGTAGCATGGCTACAAGACTCTATGTGGGTATATTTACGTGAAAGTATGGGGAACACACAAAGTCAGCCGTCTTTTCCAAGTTGTCAGCGGAACAGTAGGCGAAAAGGTACCCTTAGGCGTGCTGAGATGTGTGCGGCTTTGACCTGACGGGCGTGTCAGGCGGGATCCTGTGTCAGGCGGATATCATTCCAAATATGCCTCCTCCAGGACTCGACCGTTTGGCTTTGTTCCGTGCGAGGCACGGAACTGCTTCCGCGGAGACCACTCGAAGAGCTTCTCCTGGAAGGAGCTTCCCCGAAGGATACCCCTTCGGGAGTCCGGGAGAGTTGACGAGTTTCCGTATTGTGTTTGCTTGGAAGAGTAATCCGGACACCAAGCGGGAGAGGTGAAGCCTTTCTGTTCATCCGCGAGCTCTGGTCACCTATCGTGAAAGACATCGATAATTCTGCTTCCCCGAGGCCATCAATCTAAACGCTATCCGGAAATCTGGATAACAGTTACCTTGGCAGGAAGGGTCGGCTGCTTCCTCGGACGCAGCTCACTCTAGATCAGGCCCCTAATTATCTTCGGGAGCTCGCCTTCTGTGCACCAGCGGTGCCACGTCTTCTTCCTCCTCAATGTCTTCAATTGCTGGCAAGGCATCTTGAGGAGGGGAAGCTCATGGATGACAGGAAGCGGAACTCGGGTCCTGAGAGCCAGTGCCTACACCTTGGTGATCAGGTTGCAGGGCACCATGGTTGCGTCATTCATGACCTGATGGTAGTCTTTCTAGAAAGTCTCATATTGACCCCTAAGGGTCACAGACCACTCTGTCCTCGCGAACCCAGTTAGAATGAACTCAGTTAGAATACTTAAACAAAAAAAAGAGTGCGAAAGCGATAAGAAAGTTCACATTCTAAATTTATAAAGATAGAGGATTTACAAGGGCAGTTGAAGTATAGGTGATCGCAGTTCTTGAACCCATTTGATATAAAGAACAAGTCTTTATAGTCACTTGGGTGGCTGGGGTGGATCTGTCAGGGAGTGCTGCATCTATTGTGCCACCAGTAGTGGCACCAGTTGTTCAACCATTGGAAGTTGGGAATAGGTGGGATCCATTGTATGAGCGGTTTAGGAGACAGCATCCTCCAAATTTCGAGGGAGGACCAGGTCCACTAAAAGCCAAACAATGGATGACTATGATTACCGTTATTCTGGGCTTCATGAGGGTAGAGGGTAATGATAGGGTGGACTGGACCACATATATGCTGAGAGAGGATGCCTGCATTTGGTGGGAAGTGGCATTATAGACTAGAGATGTTACCACTTTGGGTTGGGATGGATTCAAGGATTTGTTCAGTCAGAAGTATTACAACATTGCCATCAGGGAAGTGAAGGTTAATGAATTTGTGGGGTTAGTTTAGGGCAACAAGGCAATTACAGAATATGCCCTGAAGTTCGATAGACTTGTGAAGTTTGCACCAGATCTTGTGTCTACTGATGCAGCTAGGTAGGACAGGTTTATTACTGGGCTTAATGCTATGATACCCCGATATATGAGAATTACAACAGTACCTGGGGCGACGACTTATGCCCAGGATGTTAAGAAGGTTCTTACCGCTGAGGAAGCGGAGAACATGATCTGGAGGGAGAATGTTGCAAGACGAGAGGTTCGTAGGGTAGCGCCTCCATATTCTGGGTCGGCTAGGGGCGGAGGCCCTAGTGATCTGAAGAGGAAGACCTCTGACACTTCAACCACTGCTGGTTCTGATAGGAGGGGTTGGGGAGTTCAAGGTTGCCATCGGGGAGGCGGTGACACATGGAGGAGCTACCTAGAGTTTACAAGGTGTAGAAGATGCCATCCGGGCGAATTTTGGGCCAAGGCCTGTTATGTGTGCGGGGTGGTGGGACACCTCAATAAGGACTGCCCAACAGTGAAGAAAGGGGAAGAATGGAAGGTGGACAACTTGACTCCAACATGAGTGTTCACCTTGATGCAGGCAGAGGCCGAGGTTAGTCCCTCGGTGGTGATAGGTCAGCTTTCTAGCGCTGGCTCTCCTTTTACTATATTGATTGACTCTGGAGCAACACATTCATTTGTTTCTAGTAAAGTAATTGATAAATTGTGTAGACCTAGTGAGCACTGCACTGCGGGGTTTGGGACTATATTGCCTACATGGGAACTGGTTGTTTCTAGGTGGTGGATTAGAGCACTGCCAGTGATGGTTGATTGTAGGGAGCTATAAGTGGACTTAATTTAGTTGGGTATGGAGGATTTTGATATGATTTTGGGGATGGATTGGCTGGATAGATACGGAGCTACTATTGATTGTAGGAAGAAAATGATGACCTTTGAGCCGGAGGGAGTTGATCCCTTTATTTTTGTGGGTGTGGTATGTGGACCATGCATACCCATGATATCAATGCTGAGAGCCAGGGTCTTACTACAGGGAGGATGTATAGGTTTTCTGGCTAGCCTGGTGGATGCTACCAGAGTTTTTTCAAGAGGACCGAGAGGGACTAGATTGGTTCGTGAATTCTTGGTCCCTAGGTTAGCTGGGGGCTGTTCAATAGCTCCCATCCTATTGTACGCATTTGATGGGTTGTTGTCCCTCCAAGTTTTAGTTTGGTTAGGTGGGAAATTCCCATTATCGCGTATGATAGACATACCTCCCTTATATCGAGTATAACTCACATCCTCATTCCGAGCTGGATACACACTTTATGAGTTCAAATGATTGAGTAGGTCAGGCTATGGATCATACCGAGGACTTTGCGCTGAGCTCACATGATTTCTCAGATCGCTCTCATACCAACTTCCATGCAGGCTCCCCATCTATTAACTTCCAAATGCAAAACTTACGGTCTGCAGTTGAGATCGAGGACTTGGATTCTCAGCACGTGCCCGTGGGGCATAAGTATCTACTGACGGGGGAAGATTTCTCCTACTATTCCCACGAGCTGGAGCATCTCGTGTGGGTGAGGTGGTGTAGGATGTTTAATCAGTGATGGCAAATGCCTTATTGGTGAGGCTATCCTCGTTCCATCAGGACGAACTAAATTAGCTTGCTTTGGCTTTTCCACAATATCCTAAGTTCTCTGTGCATGGGGTTCTAATCGTTGCACAGGAGGATACACTGGAGCATTTTGCCTCCGTTAACTTGTCCTAGCCAGCCCTGGTTGGTTGTTGTGGGCATTCCTGGGAATCTGTGAAGAAGGCACAGAGCTGGGTGTCATAGTTCTAACTGACTGACTGACATGCTAATGATGATTCCTCTGGTGACCTATAATGACCCAACTAATTCTAAGACTTTGGACCATTAAAACTACTATACATAGACACTATTTTCTAGAAAACATACATAAGAAACATTCACAACTTTATTAAAAATTCAAAGGTAAATGTTGAAATACATAAATGAGTGGTATGGGATCCTATTGTTTGAAAATAAAACAAAACTTTATACTAAGGAAATTGTTTACAAAACCAAATGCGGAAAATACATAAAAAAATAATATTTAATGAGACTAAAAATAACGTCATCCTCGAATTGTTCACCCAGTCCATCAAATTCATTCTTCCTCAATACACAGGCCAAACTACCATGAATCCTTTCACCGCCAAATATATTTTCCTGCATACATAAAAATAAAGGAATGAGCCTAATGCCCAGCAAGGAAAATCTACTAATAACATAAAACGTATACATAATCTATATCATAAGCATATACTATAAACATATGTCACATACTACAATGGCCATCATACTTCTTGGGGCTTGTTAACTAAACAAGTCATATGCCCAATAGATTTGTGGAGCTTGCTAGCTAAGCAAGTCATATGCCCATAAATTATTGGGGCTTGTTAGCTAGACAAGTCATATGCCCAAGGACTATAAACATACTATACATAATGTTAACATATCATAACACAACATAAGATAACATAAAATAAGCATAACATAACATACAAACATACAAGATCTATCCTATTTTCCTTACCAATACCGGGATTTGGAACACTCCTAAAACTAACAATAAGAATGTTAGTATTCTAAAGAAAAGAGATGATAAAGAAATGAACTAAACCACCAAGAAGAAACTTACCAAAAACAAATCTTAAGTTCAAAGAACTTAAATACCTAACCAAGAATGAAAAACAATGAGTTAGGATTTGAGTAAAGAATACTAAAGGAAACTGATGAAACACACAGAAATGAACTTAAGATTAGGAATACCTTTGGATGTACTAGAACCGAACTACACCTCGACATTGTAAAACACACTATTTATCTTACTTCCCAAGTGCTTATAAAGCTTATAACCCAACCCAAGTGTTTATTACTCCATAGTAACCCTAGCAACTTGAAGGCTTTGAACACAGCTTGAAGAATAAGAGAAGCGGCTGGGTACTAGGTCATATAGATAGAGTTCAAGGAGTGAACAACCTCCTTTTAGCTTGAATAAAAATAATGAGTTTTGATTGAAAAATATTTGACTATTCGTTCAATAGAGGCTTAAGACTCGGTCAAAATGTTCAGAGCCTAGTCAAGAGGTTAAGTAATGAAATGAGCTCAGTTTAAAAAACATTTGAAAACATTGCCCTAGGGGCGATATATTGATAGGACTTTGACTATCGAATTACTCTTGGACCATAACTGCTTCATCCCTCTATCTAGAATGCTAACCAGTCATTCCTCGTAACTCAAGTCTTTTTGGAGTGCTATTGTATCATACTTGAGGACGTGAGATGGGTCTGACACATATTTACGCAACATTGAAATGTGGAACACATTGAGGTTATCTGCTAAAGCTGGCGGTAGGGCTAATCTATATGCAACTGCTCCCACATTTTCGAATATCTCAAAAGGACCTAAAAATCAGGGACTAAGCTTGCCTTTCTTTCAAAATCTCTTCACACCTTTTATAGGAGATATCTTTAAGAAGACTTGATCTCCGATCTTGAATTCCACATCACGCCACTTGGCATCCGCATAACTTTTCTGACGGCTTTGAGTAGCGAGCATACGCTTTCTAATCATTGATATTTCTTCCTGAGCTTTTCGAACAACTTCGGGACCAAGAAGTTGCCTTTCTCCTACCTCATCCCAATGTAACTGCGATAGGCACCTTCTTCCATAAAGTAACCCATAAGGTGCCATCCCGATTGTTGATTGGTAGCTATTGTTGTAGGAGAATTATATCAGTGGCAAGTACTTACTCCATGATCCTCCAAAATCAAGTACACAAGCATGCAACATATCTTCTAGAATCTGTATGGTACGCTCGGACTGACCGTCTGTCTGTGGATGAAAAGTTCTACTAAGGCTTAACTTAGTACCCATGGCTTGTTGCAAACTTCCCCAAAATCTCGATGTAAACACCGATCCTCTATCAGATACTATTGTCATAGGGATTCCATGCAACCATACTATTTCTTGGACATAAATGTCTTCGTATTGATCCGCTGTGTATGAAGTCTTAACAGGCAGGAAATGAGCTGACTTGGTTAGTCTATCTATTACTACCCAAGCTGAATCATGCTACTTACTTGTTCGTGGCAAACCCATCACGAAATCCATGCATATATCATCCCAATTCCATTATGGAATGCTAAGTGGTTGCAATAAGCCTGCGGGCCGCAGATGTTCTGCTTTCACTTGCTGGCATACTAAACATTTAGACACATACTTCGCTATATCTTTCTTCATTCCTAGACACCAATATATTGCCTTAATATCGTGAGTCATATTGGTCGACCCTGGGTGAACTGAGTATGGGGTATTGTTCATTTCTTCTAGGATTTTCATCTTAATCTCTTGATCATTTGGCACGCATACCCGATTCTTATATCTTAATAATCCTTGAACTGATATTGAGAAATATGTGGCCTTCCCTACTCTAACTGCATTCATTTGTGATACTAATGTGTTATCATGCCCTTGCCCAATCCGTATATCTTCTAACAGACTTGACTGGATTGACAAGCTAGCCAGCTTACCGATAACTACTTCTATTTCGGCACTAATGACCCAAATTTACTAATAGGGCTTAAGGGCCTTGATTAGTGTGCCGGGAGGGCATAACTGGATTATATGTGATTTAATGATTAAAAGCATGTTATATGATTATTTGATTATCTGAGATGCATGACTATGTGTATTAGTATGCATGTAGGCCCTGACTAGGTTAGAAGGGCATAATCGTAATTTTGACCCGTTAAGGGCATAACTGTATATATTCATGATAAATTGATGAGACCACATTATTATTTGGATATATTTGTAATCTGTGATTCGAGGCGATCCAAGTGAGTAGTTTAGCGAAAAATTCACAATGGGGATTTATACCCAGCTCAGGGCGAGCCTGGGGGTGTTTCTGGGAATTTAGAGAATATATTTGGGTCAATTTTGACATTGAGGAATATAATTGGTGATTATTTAGGTGTCAGGAAGTAAGTGGTAAATATTAGTGACACTCGTGGAATTAGCGGGAATTGGGTGAAATGACCAAAATGCCCCTAGGTGGACTAAAAGGCTTAGGAATTATGGGAGGGTATTGTGGTCATTTGGCTTATAAAGGATAGATGTTATTAGGCTTTATACTTAGTGGATTGTGTAGAAAGGGCTGGAATTCTGAAGAAAAGAATGGAAAGAAAAGAAAGAAGAGAAGAAAAAAGGGAAATAGGTAGTCTATTTTCTCTCTCTTGGTTTAAGCTCTTCTCCATCAATTCTTGAGGTCTTTTGGGGCAGAAACTCAGGGAAAGTCAGATTAGAAGCTTGAGGCTAGAGTCCTTGGACTGGCTTGAAGAATTGGCAAGGATTTAGCAAGAGCAATCCATTCATTTGAGGTAAGGTTCAAGGTAGTTTTCAGTTTCTAGTTTTGGTATTGTTATGGACTTTGAGCTGAGTCTTGGTGTGAATTCTAGGGAAATTGAAGCTGAGCTTTGAGGAGGTGAAGGCCAAGCTAGTGAGGAGGATAACCTAGGCTAAGCTCATCCAGCAAAGGTAAGGAATTCTAGTTCAGGTTCTCTTGTTTCAGCTGTTGTTTTGTTAAGTTTCTGAGCTTTAGGTTCAGCTATGGTGAATTCGTTGTTTAGGGATGCATGTGATTGGAGGACGTTGGTAGGCTTGTTTTTTTGTTTGGTTGAAATTTGGAAGAGTTTTGGTAAGGTTTGGCTCGGGGAAAATCGAAGGAGGACAAATGCAGGAGTTGCTGTGCTGTGACTAGCGCTACACCGCTAGTCACTGGGCGTTGTAGCACTAGGCCATGTTGTCTGGGACATTTTTAGGCTCTGTTTGTAGTGTTGTAGCACCCTCCTTAGATCGTTGTACTGCCCTCCTTACAGCACTGTAGCGCTACCCTGTTTCCAGAAAAAGGGTTTTTGGGTTATTTTCAAGGGTTTTTGCCCAAAGGTTCGGGGTTTGATTCCGCCACCCTGTTGGGTGGAATTAGGGCTTCCCGAGGGCTCGGGATTGGACCCGAGGCTAAGTTTTGGACTTGAGGTTTGGTGATGATTTTAATCTATGGTTGTGACTAGGTGTACGCTAGGGCTTAAGAGGGATCGTTCTTGAGGATCAATTGAACAAGGCTAGCGAATCTGAAGGTAAGAAAACTACACCCAATTATGTGTTTGTAATGGGACTAAGTGCTCCCGATAACTGTATAATGTCATAGATGGTATTACACCATGGGACTAAGTGCTCCCGCTTAAATGGACTAAGTGCTCTCGATAACTATATTTGCGCACAGGGCGCGGCTCGGCCACTGGTAGCCGAGGACAGCTTAATATTCACTGAGCTCGATTTAAGCGGGCCAGAGTCAGTGGGATAAATAGAGGGTGTGACCTAAGAGCATTAACCATAGTTATCATATGTGGATTGATTATTGATATGAAATAATATACTTGATATGATGAATACTTGAATCATGAATGCTTAAACTGTTGAGTACATGCTTACGTGGTGTGAGTTATCTGATTGCGTATTGAGTGATTATGGTCTGTTATTGTGTTTTCTTGCTGGGCCTTGGCTCACGGGTGATACGTGGTGCAGGTAAAGGCAAAGTCAAGTTGAGCCAACCTTGAGGTGGAGAGCTGCGGGGCTGAATGTACATATTGAGTTGTTCGGTCGCCACGGCCGAGGAGTGGAACAGGACGAGATATGCTTAACTATCTATTTTGCCTTAGAATGGCTAATCATTGTATTTAAATCTTGAATCTTTTGTAGACAGTCTTTAACTTATTGCTTTTGGGATCCCATGTAAAAAAGAATACTGTTTATTTATAAGAAATGCAGCTTTTGAGACCAAAATCTTTTAGCCCTAGTTCAACTATAGTTTCAGTAACACGTTTTGAATTAAATGACTTTATTAGCAAGTCTTGCACTTTTATAAACATACAGTGTAATGGTCTTGGCTAACCAGGGCGTTAAAGATTAGCTCCTGCTGTAGCAGCTTTTCTATTCCGGCTAGTGCTACTAAACTTCCATAACTCTTCCTACTTAGCGCATCAGCAACTACGTTTGCCTTCCCGGGGTGGTATAGGATTTTGAAGTCATAATCCTTCACTAGCTCTAACCCTGTGCTACCTCATATTGAGCTCCTTCTGAGTGAAGAAATACTTTAAGCTTTTGTGGTTCGTATAAATCTCGCACCGTTCCCCGTAAAGACCACTGCTGCCAACTCCATATCATGTGTTGGATAGTGTTGCTCGTAATCCTTCAGCTGCCTTGAGGCGTAGGCTATTACCTTGTCATTCTGCATCAGCACACAACCCAACCCTTGCTTCGACGCATCACAGTAGACTATAAACTTGTCGTTGGGTGTTCGTACACAGAGTACTGGTGCTAAGCACAGCTTATCCTTAAGCAACTGGAAGCTCTCTTCACACTTATCAGTCCAGTTGAACCTTTGCTGTTTCCAGGTTAGGTTGGTAAGCGGAGTGGCTATTTTAGAAAAACCCTCTACTAACTTGGATAATAACCTGCTAATCCAAGAAAGCTTCTTACTTCTGACGCATTCTTTTGTCTTGGCAAGTCCTTCACAGCCTCTACCTTGGATGGGTCTACTACAATTCTGTCCTCGGAAACAATGTGGCCGAGAAATGTCACTTGCGAAAGCCAAAACTCGCATTTCTTGAATTTGGCATAGAGTTGATGCTCCTTTAGTCGTAACAAGATCAACCTTAAGTGCTCCGCATGCTCGACTTCATCCTTTGAGTACACCAAGATATCGTCGATGAATACCATGATGAATTTATCCAAGTAGTCCTTAAAGACCCTATTAATTAAATCCATAAACGCGGCTAGAGCGTTAGTAAGACCAAAAGACATAACTAAAAACTCGTAATGCCCATAATGAGTTCTAAAAGCATTCTTAGGAATGTCCTCTTCTCGTACCTTGAGCTTTTGATACCGGGACCATAGATCAATCTTTGAAAACACAGTCGCACCTCATAATTGATCAAGAAAATCGTCAATCTGGGGTAGCGAATACTTATTCTTAATTGTTACCTTATTCAGCTCGCGATAATCTATGCACATGTGCATGTTTCCATCCTTTTTCTTCACAAATAGAACCAGTGCTCCCCATGGCGAATGGCTCGGTCTAATGAAACCCAAGTCTAGGAGTTCTTGTAGCTGCGTCTTTAACTCCTTGAGTTCTGTAGGTGCCATCCGGTATGGTGCCTTGGAAATAGGCTTGGTGCCTGGTACTAATTCGATGGTGAAGTCAATTTTCCGAGTTAGCAGCAACACTGGTAAGTCGTCAGGAAATACTTCTGGAAATTCCTTTACAACGTGGACGTCTCCAATCTTTAGTGGTGTTTCCTTTTCCACATCCATGATGCTGGCTAAGAATGCTTGACATCCTTTGAGCTTTGAAAGATGATATTAGCAGGGTGCGTAGTCCTAAAACTTGTCCCATAAAGCATAGTCTTTGGCCGTCAGGAGTCTCGAATGTCACTTTCTTGCGTTTCCAGTTGATGGTTGCGCCATGCCTTGCTAGCCAGTCCATTCCCAGTATCACGTCGAAGTCTTTGATCTCTAGTTCTATCAGGTCTCCTTCTAGTTCTACGTCCTCAATCTTGATCGGTACGCCTCATACTATCAGTGATGATAGAAGTACTTTGCCAGAAGGCAACTCTGTTACAAACCTAGTTCTAAATCTTTCACAAGGTATGTCTAGGTTTTCTATCATTCCTAACGAGATATACGAATGAGTGGCTCCGAATCAAATAATACAAAACATACATTACTGAGAATAGAAACCTGACCTGTAACCATTTTATTGCTAGCATCAACTTCTCCTTGTGTTAAGACAAATACCCTGGCAGGAACCATCTTGTTGTCCCTTTTCTCCTCTGTCTTGAGCTGGGCACATTGTCTCTTCTAGTGTCCTTCCTAACCATAGTTGTAGCATCCCTTGGTGTTCGAACGACATTCACCCGGATGTTTCCTTTGGCACTTAGCACATTGCAGGTATTCTACATAACCCGGCCTATTACCTCCATTGTTCGTCCGTGCCCTTTTATCGTTATTGGACTACTTGTTGTCATGATGCTTTCTTTTCTGATCATTACTATTGTTGGACTGATTTCTATTATTGTTGTGGTTGTTCTGACTATTCTGAGGTTGACTTAGTTGTTTAGGCTCAGGCTTACTGGCCTCCTCTTTACTAACATTCGCCTGAAGCCTTTCTACTTCTATTGCCGTTTCTAGAACATCGACATAGGTAGTATTTCCCGAGTTTGTGAGCTTAACCCCTAAATCAATCTTTGGTCGAAGTCCTCTAATGAACTTGGTCACCCTCAAAAAGTCAGTTTTAACCATTTCTGGTGCGAACTTGGCTAATCGGTCGAACTATCGAGCATATTTTGCTATTGATAAATTTTCTTGTTTTAGACCAGCGAACTCCTCGACCCTTGAAGGGATTACTGCTGTATTGTAGTACTTTTTGTGGAACAGCTCCACAAATCTGGTCCAAGTCATGGTGGCGACATCGTGAGCCTGCTAAAATAAGTCCCACCATATTCTAGCATCTTTCTTGAGCAGAGACGAAATGCAGGATATGTGGTCCGTGTTGCTGAGGTTCATGTGTGCTAAGATCGGCTCCACATTTCTGAGCCATCCTTCCGGCTCGAAGGGATCTATTTTCCCTTCAAAGTTCAGAGAGTGTTGCTTTCGAAATCGCTCATAAACTTGCTCCATGTGCTGAGCTGGATATGGCGCATAGTTCGCCACTGGCCATCCCCCATATGGACCAACTTGTTGGGGTGCTAGGCCATTTGCTAAGGCTATGATTGCGACGAAGGCGGAGGCTGAGTCTGTTGTCGCTGTTGCTGCAGTAACTCCTTAACTTGTTGTCGCAGTCTGGAAATTGCCATAGTGTTGTCAACTGGCGGCGGCAGCGCATTTAGGTTTGAAGTAGAACGCACTCCCCTTCTGCGAACTGGAGGGGCTTCGTTGCTCTCTAGAGCGGCATTGGAGGCATTGACATTGGTGCGAGTAGACCTTCTGAGCGACATCTTTAGCAAAGTTCTAACAGTCAAGAAAAATATGTTAGAACTTACCTTAATAGGCTCTAAGGCAAAAACTTAATCTAAACAAACATAACTCGAACCTATTAATTATGATTTCTTATAAAAATTATTGTAGACACTCGATATTCCACGCCCATAACAGAACTAGGACATGCGCTAAGGTCCCTTGAAGGCCCAAGTGCATGCTTGAACCACGAGGCAATCGATCCGCCACCCTCTTGCAACGGCCTCGCAGGCCTAGAACCATGCCGTGCAAAGTGATCTCGCGCACATAGGCTCACGCCCCAGCGCCCATGGGCTCGCGTCCAAGCCCGCATGGCCTCGCTAGAGTGCCCTCGGCGTCGTACCCATGGCCTCGCTGGAGTGCACTCGGCATCGCGCCCGCAGCCTCGCTGGAGCGCCCTCGGCGTTGCACCTGCATGGCCTCACTGTAGCACCCGTGGCCTCGCTGGAGCGCCCTCGGCGTCGCGCCCATGGCCTCGCTGGAACATCCTCGACGTCACGCCCACATGGCCTCGCTGGAGTGCCCTCGACGTCGCGCCCATGGCCTCGTAGACTCGCACCTCAACAGATGTTCGGCCTCGTGCCCCTAGCGAGTCACACCATCACATAGCCACGAGGGGGAGCGCCTCGTGAGCAGCTAGGGTGCCGCGTCGTCAATAGGCCTTCCAAGGGGGCCTTGCGAGGGAGTAGGAGCCACGCCACCTGGTGGCCACGCGAGTGAAGCCATCCATCAAAGGAGCTGCCCCACCAAGGGGGCCTCGCGAGGGAGTAGGAGCCACGCCACCTGGTGGGCACGCGAGTGAAGCCATCCATCAAAGGAGCTGCCCCACCAAGGGGGTCGCAAGGAAGGCCTTTCGCCACGCATCCTTAGACATCCGTCAAGGCCACATGCCTATCGCCTATGCTCATGGGTGACCTCGGGGTGCTTCAGGCACCTCATGTCAAGGACCCGAGACCCCCACCTCACGCCACGACCATTATACTCACCAAGGGTCCCATTCCTTACACTTTGAGACCCCAATGCTTAGGGGCTCTAGTACGAGTTGAATGGAACATACTTGTACGATCTAGTACTGGGTATGGACACCTGTACCAGTGGGGACGCTAGAATAAGAGTTATGGCCCGTACGTCTACGGCCAGGAGCCAGAGTCGACACCACTACCACCTGCGCCACTATGCCTGCCACCACTCATCAGACATGGGTACGGACAAGTAGTGGAGACATCTCCTGACACCTGCTCCTGTACTGGATGTACAACCACAACCTTTGAAGCCACTCCCCTGACATAGTACTTATGTACCACTTGGTCTCCTGGACCACCATGTACCCAGGGCCATTAGAGCCTACTACAAAATGAACTCTAACACCACCTAAAAGGGGGTTGGAAATTTTACTGTAGCAAAGGCTTGAGTGTGAATGAAAGATTGATTTCTCCATTATTGTTCTATCATTGCTCTTGAGTTATTGTTTGAGTTCTTACATCTTTTCCATTGGTGATCTTGACTTGATAATTTTTCCAACTCAACTTAGTTGACGAGTTCTTACCGTCAACAATTATATAAGCCTTCTTTATCATTAGAGTGGGTTTCTATACTTAAAAATATATGTCATCTTTATTATTTTCTAAGTTTGTTTCTAATCATCCTATATGACTTAATTCTCAGGCTCGAAACTCATTGTTGTTCCAAAGTTGACCATATTGAGGGAGTGCTGGGATCAGTAAAATCGTTCCCACTACTATGGCCCCCTAACTCTCAATATAGAGAACCCGATTCATTGATTTGTATCCACCCTCACCGAACTTAGTCATTATTCATTAAATTTATTATTTATTATGATTGCAAAAGAAAAATCAAACTCATACATCTCATCAAAATAACAATGATATTTATTTGGAAAAATGTTTTCACTATTTACAATCATAAATGAAAATAAATAAAATAAATAAGAAACTAATCTATTCTAAAAATCGGGATCTTCTACATCTGATCCTTCATCTAACATATCCTCATCTATCTCTTTATAGTCATCATTATCTTGAGCCTCAAAATTCCCTCGAGGAAGATTCGTAAAAAATTTATGTTTTTGCTCATTTCTAAATTGGAATTCCATTTTAGAAGTGAACCTAAGTATGAGAAAATAATATCTCATAGCTACCGGTAATTCATCTTCATCATCTATCGTCTCCCATAAATCTTCTAAAGCTGCAATCACAGTTGGATAATCTTGAAAAAGTATAATTACTAAAACATATTGCTCCGTTGATCTCATCATGATCTGCTTAGTTTCTTGGAGGTGACTTATCTCCCTGTGGAATAAAAGTAGTCTCCGAGTGATTCTTTCTAGCACTGCTATGATGTTTCTTGGTTCTCTAATTCTTTTCATGGCCTTAATGGCTCGGATATCCTCATATGTTAATGCTCCATTCATTCTTAACTGAAAACATAAGGCTAGAATGTTAGCTATACATATAAACATAATAACTATAATATAAACACATACTTGGCGGTTAGATTCGGAGCTTGAGTGTGTGTATCAAGGAGAACTTCATGTGAATGAACCTGGCTCTGATACCAAATGTA
Source organism: Humulus lupulus (assembly GCF_963169125.1). Classification (NCBI taxonomy): domain Eukaryota; kingdom Viridiplantae; phylum Streptophyta; class Magnoliopsida; order Rosales; family Cannabaceae; genus Humulus; species Humulus lupulus. Next base: position 83,472,188 of record NC_084797.1, on the reverse strand, counting down.
ATGGCCCAACTAATTCTAAGACTTTGGATCATTAAAACTACTATACATAGACACTATTTTGTAGAAAACATACATAAGAAACATTCACAACTTTATTAAAAATTCAAAGGTAAATGTTGAAATACATAAATGAGAGGTATGGGATCACATTCATTGAAAATAAAACATAACTTTATACTAAGGTAATTGTTTACAAAACCAAATGCGAAAAATACATAAAAAATACAATATTTAATGAGACTAAAAATAACGTCGTCCTCGAATCGTTCAATCAGTCCATCGAATCCGTTCTTCCTCAATACATAGGCCAAACTACCATGAATCCTTCTGCCGCCAAATCTTTTTTCCTGCATACGTAAAAATAAAGGAATGAGCCTAATGCCCAGCAAGGAAAATCTACTAATAACATAAAACATATACATAATCTATATCATAAGCATATACTATAAACATATGTCATATACTACAATGGCCATCATACTTCTTGGGGCTTGTTAACTAAACAAGTCATAGGCCCAATAGATTTGTGCGGCTTGCTAGGTAAGCAAGTCATATGCCCATAAATTATTAGGGATTGTTAGCTAGACAAGTCATATACCCAAGGACTATAAACATACTATACGTAATGTTAACATACCATAACACAACATAAGATAACATAACAAAAGCATAACATAAAATACAAACATACAAGATCTATCCTATTTTCCTTACCAATACCGGGATTTGGAACACTCCTAAAACTAACAATAAGAATGTGAGTATTCTAAAGAAAAGAGATGATAAAGAAATGAACTAAACCATCAAGAAGAAACTTACCAAAAACAAATCTTAAGTTCAAAGAACTTAAATACCTAACCAAGAATGAAAAACAATGAGTTAGGATTTGAGTAAAGAATACTAAAGGAAACTGATGAAACATACAGAAATGAACTTAAGATTAGAAATACCTTTGGATGTACTAGAACTGAACTACACCTCGATATTGTAAAACACACTATTTATCTTACTTCCCAAGTGTTTATAAAGCTTATAACCCACCCAAGTGTTTATTACTCTATAGTAACCCTAGCAACTTGAAGGCTCTGAACACAGCTTGAAGAATAAGAGAAGTGGCTGGGTACTAGGTCATATAGATAGAGTTCAAGGAGTGAACAACCTCCTTTTAGCTTGAATAAAAATAATGAGTTTTAATTGAAAAATATTTGACTATTCGTTCAGTAGAGGCTTAAGACTCGGTCAAAATGTTCAGAGCCTAGTCAAGAGGTTAAGGAATGAAATGAGCTCAGTTTAAAAAACATTTGAAAACATTGCCCTAGGGCCGATATACTGCCCATTCTAGGCGATATATTGATTGGGCTTATGCCTCGAGTGATCGTCGATTCGTTTTTGCGAAATTGACGTGTTTTTGGTATTCCCCGTGTGGCGATATATCGCCCCTATAGCTGCGATATATCGGCATATGCTGAAATATTATACACGTAATTGCACTTTTTCACCTTAATTTGAATTGGTTAATCAGGTTTGACTAAGTCATAATACGGTTTTAAAGTTGCTGGCAGGTCTTAGGGTTTTTAAATATTTCTTTTTATAAAACTATTCCATCAAAAATACTTAATTTCCAAACAAACATGCACATGACAAGTGTCATGATCTTATTAGTTCTATCTAAACGTTATAATATAATAATTGACATCTTTATAATCAGCTATATTAATCAAACCTTATGTTATAATTAATATTCTTAAACTATAGGTTAAACTTATAAAATCTATAAGTGTTGCTACGAGTGTTCAACTAAGTCCCGGCTTGAACGAAAATCCACAATAATAAACATACTATAACTACTACTAGCTATTACTACTACTACTACTATCTTACTAGCTAAGTAAAAATCTAGGACTCTACATGACCAGTGGGCTGAGCGCTTTGATGGTTTTGCTCTGAAGGTACAGAGCTCGGAGTGGCAATCCTGACAGAACGATTAGGTTAGACCGATTATTCTTGTTGGACTTAGGAGACCTACTTTGCCTCTTTCCAATATTAACGTTGGTTGGATGAGTGGGTAACCGAGCCATGACCTCCTCGATGTTTCTGTTTGCCTCAGCGAGATGGCTCTTTAATTGAATGTTTTCTATCTTGATGGCAGTCAAATATGTTGGATTAGGATTTGTTGGGAGTGATGCTGAACTCCTAGCGTCATCCTGACCCACCAGTTGCTTCCCAGGTCATTGTTGGAAATCTGGGACCCTTTCATTGGGAACAACGGTATGATGGGCCTCCTGCCCACAAGGTTGCTCCATCTCATTTTCATGCATCGATTGAGGGAGCACAATGATGAATGTCGACTAAAACTTGTGAAGCATTAATTTCCTCTCAATGAATGCACCAAACTGTTGATGCGGTTTTTCGCCAATAGTAGATTAAGAAAAATAATTGCGACATTAGTGCTAAAGTGTAAACCGTAATGAAATAATAAGAACCCTTTCGTACACACACAACTTTTACATGGTTCAACGGTTAAAATCCACCTAGTCCACGAGACACTATTACTGCTCTTCTGTCACAATTTCTGCAGAGTTTTAGTAATACAAAAATGCAGTCCCCTTCCCTGCCCATTATTTTTTATATTTATAGGGAATTTCTCTTGAAAAAACACTCAGAGCATGCAACGAAATTGGCATGGTGGGCTCATTGGTAAACAACAATAAAAAATTTCATTAATCATATAAACAATTTATATGACCAAGAAAATAATCCAGAAACTTTAACATACAATATTATTAATCATGCAACAAATATATAAATATACAATATATTTATATATATCATATAAACATAAAAAAATTCAAGAACATATACAATTACCTCTTGAAGCCTATCAAGTGTCCTTGAGTCTTTTCGTATATTTTTCGATCTTCCTATTCAAAGCTTTAAGCACTCAAACCACGAACTTCCAGAGTGTTCTCAACACCTCAAGATGTGTGTGTGCATATAGAGAACATGGGTTTGTATTTTTAGGAAACACAAGTATTTCTCAACACATGAGAACTTGGATTATGGTCTGAGAGTGGCTATAATAAAAAGAAGAAGAAAGACTCTTTTGGTCTAACAAAAATTGTTAGAACTTTTCTGAATTGTATCTCTTATGTGTAGTGTATTGTGTTCTCTTGTCTTGTGTTGTTTTTCTCTTCTTCTTCTATATCATATATATAGAGATAATTTTATCACTTTATTATTCCAAATAATAATAGTAATATAATAAAATATCATAATGATGATAGGAATTGATTTAGTTAAATATCTAACGTACAAAATTTGAAAAAACTATTTTCAAATTATTAAATAATTAAACAAATAAAATAAAACTACACTGATGCAATATTAGTATATATGGTACACGCATGGCATAATCTCTAGATTGTGTCATGCGTGACCCACTATTCTGTTTTCAGGGATTTTACATTTTTCTTTTATTTAATTATTTAATTAAAATCAATCTCCCACAAAATAACGTATTAATCTTTTAAGGAAAAAGATGACAACCACATTTCCAAATTTAAATTTTAAATTCAAAATTCAAAATTCAAATTGATGATCATCATTATCATCATCTTTTAAAATGTAATAAATCAAAAACTATATTTTGACTTACCAATTTTATATTCCCCCACTCAAATAAAATAATCAATGTCAAAATTTTATTTATTTATTTATATATATGAAATTTGAAAATTTATATATATTTAAATTAAAAAATAAATTTTCAAAAATTAATAATTAATTCCAAATTAATTATTCAACCTCAATTATCATATAATTGCATACATGACTCGAAGAATAAATTTCTTCTTAAATTCCCAAATTACAGTTATACCATTATATCAACTCTTACCTTGATATGGTGTTTATAGAGCCACCCTGGGGACCTATGGACCTATAATATCAAGCTCCAATAAAAATTACATTACTAATCAAAAGTTATTTGATTAAATAACCATATTTATTAATCACATGATTACTTCACTATAAATATGAGAATGAACTCTTGATAATTATAGACATATATTTACTAAGTACTTTATTTAAGAATAAAGTGTCCATTGATATAATCATTACATACAGCTGTTATCCAGATTTCCGGATAGCGTTTAGATGGATATCCTCGGGGAAGCAGAATTATCAAAGTCTTTCATAGAAAGTGACCAGAGCTCGCGGATGGACGGAAAGGCTTCGCCTCTCTCGTTTAGTGTCCGGCTTACTCTTTCAAGCAAACGCGACACGGAAGCTCGTCAACTCTCCCGGACTCCTGAAGGGATATCCTTCGGGGAAGCTCCTTCCAGGGGGAGCTCTTCAGGTTGCCTTCGCGGAAACAATTCCGTGCCACGCACGGAACAAGACCAAGCGGTCGAGTCATGGAGGAGGCATATTTGGAATGATATCCACCTGACACAGGATCCCGCCTGACACGCCCGACAGGTCAAGGCCGCACACATCCCAGCACGCCTAAGGGTACCTTTTCGCCTACTGTTCCGCTGACAACTTGGAAAAGACGGCTGACTTTGTGTGTTCCCCATACTTTCACGTAAATATACCCACATAGAGTCTTGTAGCCATGCTACTACAGTAATTGTATCCCCTATTTGTGGCTGGTGTAATTAAGACTAATGGAGCAGAGGAAAACCCTAATCCAAAACCCTAGCTATAAATACCCCCTCATTTTACGATAGAGGGGACGACCAAAAAATTACATAGCAAGAACTCTGCTAAAATCTCTCTAGCTTCATCTTCTTCAAGAGAACCCGAGAGAAACACTGTGAGTGTGTGAAGTTCTTGTACACCAGCCATCTTATTGTAATTCTCTACAAGTATAATAACATCGACTCGTGGAATAGGGCTTGTTAACGCCTGAACCACGTAAAAACACTGTTTGTTTATTTACATTTCTGCACCTCTACAGTTCTTATCTTTTTATTATTCTGTTTGTATTCATTTCCGAAAAACTCGGTAAACATTTTGGTGCTTTCATTGAGAGCTGTAGGAAGTTGTTAGTCAGCTCTTTTTCTGTGTACGTTTTTTGTATTCACTCCGTGCTAAAAAGATGGTGACTACGAGAAAATCCGCGGTTGACAAAAATGCTAGGGTCAACCCCGATACTATGAAGGAAGATGCGGTACAAAACGAACCCTCGGACTACCAAGGTGAAGACCCGACATCCCGCCAGGATCGGGTCAGTACTAAAGATACGACATACTTAGAAGACGAAGAAGAGTATGTCCAAGACGGTTACTACAAAGACGGCTGCTACTACAAGAAGGATCCAGAACTGGTCCAAGTAGCCGAAGAACTGGCGGTCACTAAAGCCAAGCTTGCTGAGCAGGAGCGCATCTCCAAAAAAATGCAGCGCATGATGGAGCGCCTCCAAAGCAAGTTCGGAGATCTAGGCGACTCGGACGAGGACGCCTCTGTTTTAGGTGGTGCTGATGCCACTATGCCAGATCCAGCCACTGCTGGACCATCCAAAGCCGCCCCTAACAAGGGCAAAGAAGAAGGACGGTCAGGCTGCTGGACCATCCAAAGCCGCCCCTAACAAGGGCAAAGCCGCCTCCACTATGCCAGATCCAGCCAGTGATTCCGTCAACCAGGACGGTCAGGCTGCGGACTCGCGCTCCGAAGATAGCTGGTCCACGGTGGACCTAAGAAGAAGGTTGGAGGCCAAGTATGAAAAGGCCAAAGGAGAAAAGGCCCGGCCTCGCGGAGATGACCTCCGAAATCATCTGAATGACAAGCTCCGGGGACGTGACCTCCCGGAGAGTGACACAAAGAGGCTCGAGGAACAGATTGCTACCTTGACCAAGCTGGTCCGGAAGCAAAGTGGGGCCCTGTCAGATTCTGAGGAGGAAAACCCGGAACCATGTATTTGGAGGATCGCGGAAACGTCCCTCCCGGATAACTTCAAAATGCCTCACATAGAATTATATGAGGGGAGGACAGACCCGCGTACCCATCTAGCTAAATACAACAAAATGATGCAAGTAGCGCGCGTCAGTGAAGACGCAAAATGCATGTGCTTCTCACTCACTCTTACCAAGTCCGCGGAGGACTGGTAGAAAAGATTAGCTCCCGGATCAATCCACAGTTGGAAGGAGCTACAGTCTGCATTCAGGAGGCAGTTCATTGCTGCCCGCGACCACGACATGGAGGTTGGTTCCTTAACCAACATCAAGCAGCAACCCAATGAGAACCTCAAAGCTTTCATTCAAAGAATGATGGAAGCTGCCGCTAAAACCAAAGTCAGCGATGATATGAAGCTGATCGCCCTTCAATCAGGGCTTACCGTTGGCTCCCTACTGTGGGGGGAAATGCAACGGAGACGGGCAGAAACCCTGTCCGAATTCATGTCAAAAGCTCAGGGAATCATCAACCATGAGGATGCCTACCAACAGGCCTTTGGAGTTCCTCCAGCTCCGACGCCTTCCGTGACAGCGCCGAGCTTTGCTTCGCAAGCTCCCGCGCCAGCCCTCACGCTTCCAGGAGCCCAGTTCACTCCAAGCGTGTATGGGCCTTCCGCGTCTACTCAGACGCCAAGTCAAACCCATTTCTCTGGGTACGGAGCTGTACAAACCGGATGTAGTATCGCTCCCGGACCGCCGCAACCGCAAGCGGAAGGCCCAGAACAAAATCTGAGCCAATCACGGAATAAACGAGGCGGAAGAAACTCCAACCGGGGGGACCATTCAAAGAAACCCCGGAAGAACTACGAACCCAAGTTCACGGAGTACACCAGTTTGATAGATTCACGAGACAATGTCTATCGGGCGACCTGTAATATGGTCAACTACAGGAAACCCCCGAAAGTGTCTCACGGAGGAAGGCGTCCGCGAGACTCCAATAAGAGGTGTGAGTTCCACGGAGATGTGGGGCACACCACAAACGAATGCCTTCAGCTGAAGGATGAGATCGAGTCCCTGGCAAGAGCGGGACACCTCGGTCAATGGGTGAGGATACCCATAATCTATCCTGGACAGGGAGTAGTTCACGGAGCTGCATATTCCCCGGGACAGAGGGGGACCGCTAGCGCTCCTGGAGCCGGTCACCCCCAAGCTCCTGGGTCTCAGTTCCCAGCGCTTCCTGCTCCAACCTCTTCGGCACCCATTGCCTTGTTGGCTCCAGGACCTGGCAACCCATATCCGCCCGGCCTTGCTCCGCCACCTGTTGACGGACACGTAGCCACCATTTCCGGAGGACCGCACCTTGCCGGAAGCACGCGCAACTCCCAGAAAAGGTACTTGAGGGAGTTAGAACACACCGGGGAGATGTGCGCCTTGGTTCAATCACCTGCTCAACGTCCCCGAATGATGGAGCTTCCCATCACCTTGATGGAGGACGACGCCCGACATGTGCACTTCCCCCACAACGATCCCCTCGTGGTGGAAGCCCAGATTGCCAATAAGAAGGTCTCACGGATCTTGGTCGATAACGGAAGCTCCGTAAACATCCTCTTCAAAGCGGCCTTCCACGCGATCGGATTAACCGAGACAGACCTGACCCCATGCCCCATCCAGCTTCAAGGGTTCAATGGGGATGCACTCATGCCATTAGGTAAAATTCAACTTCCGGTCACCCTCAGAGGAGAAAGCGACGCTTGTGCCTTCAAGCACAGCACATTCGTGGTGGTCGACTGCCCCACGGCGTATAATGCCATCCTAGGCCGACCGGTCCTAATAGAGTGTGGGGCCATAACCTCGATCCGCCACTTATGCTTGAAGTTTCCATGCGACGATGGGCGTATCGGCACCCTCCGAGGAGACCAACGAAGTGCACGAAGCTGTTATAACGTCTCCGTCCGATCCGTCTACACGGTCCAGGAGACAGTTGCAGCCGTTCCTTTGGCGGAAGAATTATCAGAAATTGGGGGTGCCCAAGGGGCATGCTTTGACGATCTCGACCCTAGAGTGGGGATAGAGAAAGCGATAGAACCGATGGAGGAAGTGGAAGAGGTGATCCTCAACCCGGGAGATCCAACCAAAGTCATTCAGGTGGGGAAAAACCTGCCGTCGGCCATTCGAGAAAAGATCGTGGCCACTGTGAGAAATAATCAGGATATCCTGGCATGGTGCCACGCTGATATGACGGGGATTAATCCTAATGTTGCGTGCCACGCACTCAACATAGACCCATCTGCAACTCCAGTTCGCCAAAAGAGGAGGCCGTTAGACCTAGTGAGGGCCGAAGCCGTCAAAGCTGAAGTGGACAAGCTGAGGTCCATAGGCTTTCTCCAGGAGTCACACTATCCCGTGTGGTTGGCCAACCCAGTTCTTGTCTCGAAACCCGATGGGTCCTGGAGAATGTGCATTGACTTCACAGACCTAAACAAAGCCTGCCCGAAAGATTGTTTCCCTCTTCCACGAATCGATCAGATGGTAGACGCTACTTCCGGGTATGAACTCTTATCCTTCATGGATGCGTACTCCGGATACAACCAGATCAAAATGCATGTCGTGGACCAGGAACACACCAGCTTCCTCACGGACAAGGGTGTCTACTGTTACGTGGTCATGCCTTTCGGATTGAAGAATGCTGGGGCGACGTACCAACGTCTAGTAAACAAGATGTTCAGGGACCAGCTGGGGAGGAACATGGAGGTGTACGTAGACGACATGTTGGTAAAATCCAAGACCTCCGGGGACCACAGTGACGACCTCGAGGAAGCTTTCGCCGTGATCCGAAAGTACGGGATGAAACTGAATCCGAAGAAATGTACTTTCGGGGTCTCGTCTGGGAAGTTCCTCGGTTTCATTGTCAGTTCTCGCGGAGTGGAAGCCAACCCTGAAAAAATTAAGGCTTTCATAGATATGCCTTCTCCCCGGAAGCATAAGGATGTTCAAAGCGTTACCGGGAGGATAGCTGCTCTCAGCCGCTTCGTATCTAAGGCCACTGACAAATGTATCCCTTTCTTCAATGTGCTGCGAGGAAACAAGAAGTTCGAGTGGACCCCCGAATGCGAAGCAGCCTTCCAACACCTCAAGGAACATCTAACTCGAGCTCCCATTCTGTCCAAAACTGTCGAAGGAGAGGCGTTGTTCTTGTATTTAGCTGTGACAAAGCACGCCGTGAGTGCCGCTCTCATCCGAGAAGACGGCCGTATCCAGCTCCCTGTGTATTACATAAGCAAGAGGTTACTGGACGCCGAGTCCAGATATTCAATGATCGAGAAACTCTCCCTCTGCTTGCTAATCGCTTCGCGGAAGCTAAGGTCCTATTTCCAGGCGCACACCATCAGAGTACTCACAAACCACCCTCTCCGACAAGTCTTGCAGAAGCCCGAGTCCTCTGGCAGACTGCTTAAATGGGCCATGGAACTGAGCCAGTTTGACATCCACTACCAGCCACGTGTTTCCATAAAAGGTCAAGCTCTCGTGGACTTTATTGTGGAATGCTCGGGAATGAATGACCTCCCGGAAGATCCTGTCCCGGAACTTCCCACATGGAAGGTCTATGTAGACGGAGCCTCAAATGAAAAAGGAGCTGGAGCAGGGGTCATCCTAGTATCTCCCCAAGGGCATCAGCTCTAGAGCGCCATCCGTTTCGCGTTCCCAGCATCCAACAACGAGGCAGAACACGAGGCCATGCTAGCTGGATTGCAACTGGCTAGGGAAGTCGGAGCCCAAAAAATCGAGGTATACAGCGACTCTCTACTTGTGGTAAACCAAATATCCGGGGAATACCAGACGAAAGGCAAAAAAATGGCTGCCTACGTGTCTCTCTCCCGCGGCCTCCTGCAGCATTTCAAAGGCTACCAAATCCGCCAGGTCCCCCGGGACCAGAACTCACTCGCGGACACATTGGCCAAGCTTGCAACAGACCCGGAGATGGAGCAATATGGCCTGGTGCCCATCGGGCACTTAGAAGCACCTAGTACCGAGACACACAGGGTAAATGCCATCATCGACCATTCCCATTCCTGGATAGGACCCATCCTCAGATTTCTCACCACGGGAGAGCTCCCCACTGATAAAGCTGACGCAAGAAAGCTCCAGTATCAAGCTCCCCGATACATGGTTATGGATGGAAAGCTTTACCGTAGGGGGTTGTCCATACCCTTCCTTAGGTGTGTTGCCGGAACCGAAGTCAGCACCATCATCCATGAGATTCACGGAGGCTTCTGTGGCGACCATACCTCCGGGCTGAGCCTCTCCAAAAAGAGCCTTCGACAAGGATACTTCTGGCCCACCATGAAGAAGGATTGTGTGGATTATGTCAGAAAGTGTGAGCAGTGCCAGAGGTACGCCAAGGTTCCGCGAGCGCCGCCTACAGAAATTACCTTAATGACCAGCCCCTGGCCGTTCGCCGTTTGGGGCATTGACCTAGTAGGTTCCCTTCCGACTGGAAGGGGTGGAGTGAAGTATGCCATAGTCGCGGTAGACTACTTCACCAAATGGGCTGAAGGCGAACCTATGAACACGGTCACGTCTAAGAAAGCACTGGACTTTGTCATCAGGAATATAGTGTGTTGTTTTGGGCTTCCACGAAAAATTATGTCCGACAGCGGGAAGCAATTTGATAGTGAACATTTCACGGACTTCTGTGCCTCGCATGGAATCATCAAAAGCTTTTCCGCAGTCGCCAGACCTCAAGCTAATGGGCAAGTGGAAGTAGTAAACAAAATCTTAAAGACCACGTTGAAGAAAAAACTCCAGGCATGCAAGGCTCACTGGCCGGAAGAGCTTCCGCGAGTGCTTTGGGCCTATCGCACGACAGAGAGGACTTCGACGGGGCACACACCTTATTCCATGACCTTCGGTTGCGAGGCCGTCATCCCAGTAGAAACTATGATCCCATCTCACAGGCAAGACACCTATGACCCTGCCCGGAACCACGCCCTTCTCCAGGAGTCCCTGGACATGATCGAAGAGCTCCGGAAGCAGTCACAGGTCCAACTCATAATGTACCAAGGCAAGATAGCCTGACACTTCAACACAAGAGTCAAGAGCCGTACAATCGAAGTTGGAGACCTTGTCCTACGAAGAGTATTTCCTGCTACGCAGGACCCGGGAGTGGGAGTCCTCGGACCCAACTGGGAAGGCCCCTATGAAGTACAAGAAAAAGTGGGCCATGGGACGTATCACTTAAAGAGATTCGACGGATCTAAAGTCCCCCGCGCCTGGAACGCGGAGCACCTCCGCCGTTACTATCAATAGGCCCCGGACTGTCTAGTCGAAAGTCCTTGGTGGACGTAGCAAAAGTGTAAAATGTGGAAGTAATCCTCCCTGCTGTAAAACACGTGCCTAACAGGCTAATCTAATGAAACACGGAGAGATTCACTCCGCTTTTACTGCATTTTTTATCCCTGTGTTCAATGCTGCGTTTTAACAAGTGACCACGCAGTCCGAAGACGTCCGGACCCCACGCTCACTTGGGGGGGTATACATGGCTAAGGCATAGCCATACACCCCTTGAACAAAACATACACAGAACACCACTTATGCGCTAGCATTGCGTTTGAAATTTTTAAATTGTAAAGCTTAGGTTAATTTGTAGCCATGAACATACTTGCATTACGTGTCATGTGTGCATTATGTGTTTATGTGAAAATCGCCATTGAAAAGCTTAGGTTAATTTGTTGCCATGAACATACTTGCATCACGTGTCATGTGTGCATTATGTGTTTATGAGAAAATTGCCCTTGAAATGTCTGCCATTATGCATCATGAAAATTATCTCCTGTGTAGCCCAGCGATGAACAGGACTGGGGGTTGGGGCACGTTCAGAGAGCTACGCCGAAACACCCCTAACTTCCGGGCAAGTTCTTCAAAAAATACTCCGCGACCGCTGTAGAGCTTTGCTTCGCAAGCTCCAGCTCCGGGTCCCGCAAGGCGAAAGATGGCAAGATCCGCGACCGTTGTAAGCCTTACTTCGCAGGCTTCAGCTCCGGATCTCACAAAATAATGCATGGCGAGCTCCTCGTCCACTGCAAGCTTCAGCTCCAGGAGCAGATATGGTCGATCCCCCATTCACAGCAGGCCTTGCTTCGCAAAGCCCCTGCTCCGGGATCGCACATGGTGGGCGTGGCAATTTCCCCGACCGCAATGAGCCTTGCCTCGCAGGGCTCCATGCCAGGTCCCTGAAGTCAGCCACCATGAGGTCCGCAACGACAGTTAGTTTTGCTTCGCAAAGATCTAACCTCAAGTCTAGCGACGCTCACCAAGAGAACTCCCGTTCCAGCACCATGGAACCGATCACCTTAGCAATCCCAGCGAACAGTATAACTGCAAGTCCCGGGATTGGCTATTTGCCTTAGGAAAGCTGAAATACGGTGAAAGGAGTCTGGCCGTTGGAGCCAGGAAACGTTCGTAACCTAGAAACTATGTGGGAAAAGACATCAGCCGTAGAGCTTCAAGTTGGAAGTGCATAGGTTCTGGCCGTTGGAACCAAAACCTCATGCGCCCCTACAGCAGTTTCTACCGTGTAAAAGTCTACCATAAAAGCAAAGTTAAACAAAGAACTCGGCAAAAAAGAAACGAGAATGCTATAATTATGGAAAATATGTCTGCAATGAGAAAAGAGTACAGGGAGCCTCGCCCCAAAGGAAAAAACAAGTGAAAAATAATAATCAGTAAAGAATATTTTTTACAAATGATAAAACCCCTTCAAGCATTGGGGGTGGCTGCAGCTTCCACGACCGCGGCCTCGGGGACATCGGTTTCAACTGAGGCTGGCGGAGTCGGCTCATTGGAAGGCGGAACTCCGTCACGGGAAGGTTCAGAGGTCCCCGCCTCTCCGGGATCTCCTGCCTCAGGGGCTCCAGCAGGTTCGTCAATGTTGTAAGTTTGGACGTACACCTCTGGGCCTTGATCCCACACCTGTAGCTTCTCCCTCATGGCGTCGGCATCCTCTCCAAGATAGCCTAATACCTCCGGGTTCGCTTTCCAGAGTTGATGAATGAGGACCACGTGCGATATATTAATCGTCCTGTTCAGTACCACCTCGGCATCCTCTTTCTCCTTCAAGCGCTCCGCCTCGGAGGTTGCCAGCTGTGCCTCCGCGACAGTTAGTTGAGCCCTCAATTTTTCCGTCTCGGCCTTGGAGGCATCCCGCTCTCCCTTAAGAGAATCAATCTCCTTGCGCTGCTCCTTGTTTTGGTTCAGCACAGATTGCTTCTCGGTCACATGCCCCCTGGCAGTGAATTACAAGGCTCCAATCTCTTTATCCTTCTCGGCGAGCCCCAGCTCCAGCATAGACACGAGATCCCTGCTCCTCTTATGAAGTTGCTCCTCCTCGTGCAGCTTATTCTGAAGAGCAGAATATTCCCCTTGCTGCTTAAGGAGGAGATCATTTTTCGATTGCAAGTGGGCTTCCAAGGTGTCCTTCTCCACCCTAGCTTGGGATAGCTCTTCCCGGAGCTTGGAGTGTTCGGCCTTCAAGTCATCCGACTGCTACTTGAACTCCTTCTCCGCGCTGGCCCGGTACTCGTGATATTTGGCAAGATATTTCTTCTCCGCCTCTTCCTCAGCCTTACGCCGAGCCTGGTTAACTTTCTCCCCAGCCTCCCCCTTTATGCTCTCGACCTGTTGGGATAGCTTCTGCTTCTCCGCCTCCAAGGCCTGGCGAGCCACCTGGATCTCCTCCAGTTGAACCAGAACTGCACCCACCTCCCGAAACGAGCGTTCCACGATGAGAGAGGCCTACAAGGAAAGACGACAGAATAAGTTAAGCAGAACCAAATGCACTAAGACAGATGATCCCAAGACACAAATGACGGCTTACCCCGGACAATTGCTGCTTCACGGCAAGTGTCAGCAACAGCGGATCCTTACTGCTACTGATGGCCCATTTCTCAGAATTGAGCTCGCACAAGCTCAGGGCCATGTCCTCCATCATCTCCGCTCCGAACGGCGCCAATGCACGTCCGAGCCTAGGCACAAGCCTCTTCTCCAAGGCTGGGCCATCCATAACCGCTCCAGTCGGGTGAAGGGATCTCACCCCTTCGGCCAGCTCAGCCCTCTTCACGGCAGGCAAGTTGTCTACCCTTCCCTGAGTTATAGCCTTCTCAGCCTCCAACCGCCTCTTCAAAAAATTATCGGCCCGTCTTACACCCTCCAGGAGGGCAGCGGGGAAACGGGTTGGTTTCTGAGGGAAGTGGAACTTCAGGCCAGGCAGAGGAAGGTTTGTTCGCTGAGAAGAAGGAGACCCCGAAAGGGTGGACTCCCGTTGGGCTGAAGGAGGAGGCAGACGGGGCATTGAGGACGGTAGGGAAGACACCACCGCCCCGGTCTGTTGTTGTTGCTGGTGTTGCTTTTGTTTTTGTTGCTGCGGTGGCGGAGGTGACTGCCTTTGTTGTTGCTGTTGCTTTTGCAGCTGCGGCGGCAGAAGAATCGCCAAAAACTGTTGCTGCGGGTTTGGCTGTTGTTGTTGCTGCTGCTGTGGCGGTGGTGATTGTCTCTGTTGTTCTTGTTGTTGCTGTTGTTGTTGTTGTTGCCTTCGACCGGGTGAAGAGTGTCTAAGGCGTTTCTTCTTGGCGCCCTCAGCATCTCCTCCTGGACGCTTGCTCACCCCAGTCGTCTTCACGGGGAACACAAGCCCTTCCCCGTCGCTGCTACTGCTCGAGGTTGCCATGGTCTCGGAAGGCCCCTTGGCCGGAGATCTCTCCACCGCCGAATATACTTGCACCTCGCCACCTGTCTGCTTGGATGTGGCGGCTTTACCTCCCCTACCGGCTCTGGCTTTTCGTCCTTTCCCCTTGGACGGATCTTGGCTGCTGGCGGCTTTCTTGATGAGTAAGGTAACTCTCCCCAACATCTTGGCTTCGGGATATTCTGCAAGAAACGTACGAAGCAAGGTTAACGAACCAGCAAAGCAATGTGAAAGAAGATAAGCAGAAGACAAGACAATCAACAACATAAAAGCACAAGCAAGTCCACCAGCAGGGGACAAGTAACAAAAAAGAGAGACGTTTGAGAGGAACGACCATGCACGAGAAACGTGGATGGCCTTCCCCGAGCGAAACAAGACACCGCTTCCTGCTCCAGGAAGCTCCCGTACTCCTTAAAGTCCGGGAATGACATGCTGAGGGAAGAAGGGTCAACCATGACGACACCTTCTGGCAGACTACCGTCACTCAAATACCCGAGAAGCTCATCTACCCTATCGCAATATCTGTCAAAGGGTAACCTACGCGGATCTAGCCTAAGGAAGCGGGAATCGAACCCCATCTGGGGGGTCCGGGAGACCTCAGACAGGCTGGGGGTGTGAATCAATCAAAAGCTAGCCTTACCTATCCCAGAGGTGCCAGCTCCCGGAGTCCCTTCATTGGGGTAAGCCGCGGCGTAGCGAGCCTCAATTTCTTCTTCCTCCGACTAGGGGTCGGGGAACCTCTCTGCCCAACTGGGGGACAAATTACTCCCGTCCTGGACTGCCTGGCAGATCACCTTGGACAGTTCCAAGGCAATCTGCTCCCGGACGTCAGCGGACACTTGACTTTGCCCCCTGCCACTCACTGGCCCAATATTTTGGAAGGAGGCCAGCAGCCCGTACTCTCTCAAAGATTCGGTGGTCACAAGTCCTTCCACCTTCAGCTCCTCCTCCGAGAACCCCTCGTAGAATTGCGACCTCCTTATCATCTCCGCACAGCAAGGCATCCGCGGGATGTCTTCTGCAAAAGTCAAACATGGGTGTCAAAGATCCTCCCGGAAGGCAAATCAAACGTAAAGGAACAAAGTTGAAAAGGAGAGGAAGGAGCACTTACCAGGGACTTTGAAGTCCAAAGATAGGGCTGGCACCCTCTTCAGTGGGAAGCCAGTCGTCAGGAACCAGTACTCCCGGAGGTCTGGAACCCTCGCAGTATGACAGGTGGGACACATCACGTCCGGGTACCTCTCCAGCCTGTAAAACCCCACCTTGTCTGGATGACCTCTCATGGGCTGAGACTTCAACCCGTAGAAGTACAGCACCTCCTCCGGGGTAGGAGCCTCCAGGTTCCGGGACTTGCAAAAGATGAACCACCCCGCTAGGAGCTTGTAGCTGGGGGGAATGAACTGGAAGGGGGCAATCCCCGCCTTCACACAGAAATTGGCAAAGTAACTTCTTAGGGGCAAGTGCGCCCCACACACTATGTGTGCCCAGCTCCAGGCACCAAAACCCTCGTGGCTCTGACTAGCCGACTCGCCCAGCACCGACAGACGGTGCCACATCAGGCCTGGGATGTTCTTCAGGCCTGCCTCTGAGGAGTACAGCTCCAGCATGCCGTAGTTCCTGAAAAGATTCGGCTTCTGGTCCATCTCCCAGATTGAACTATTGGTAGTCGGTGGGCT
This sequence comes from Humulus lupulus, assembly GCF_963169125.1. Lineage (NCBI taxonomy): Eukaryota > Viridiplantae > Streptophyta > Magnoliopsida > Rosales > Cannabaceae > Humulus > Humulus lupulus. Next base: position 83,455,878 of record NC_084797.1, on the reverse strand, counting down.
AGCCGCGACCACTTTTGCCTTTCCTTTCCCCTTTGCGCCGGCGACAGGGGAACCTTTCTCCTGGGCAGAATCAGCATCTGCCGCAGCGATGAGTTGTTCCTTTGAGATGTTCATCACTGAACAAAAGAAACAAAGAAGAAAACACTCTAAGCAGTCAGCACCCTTGTCATACCCTAGCGGTATCAAAGGCGTCGGGGAGACCCTCCCCGAAAACTGCTTGGAGAGGCTCCCACCGAGCTTGCCGAGGGGTTGGCACCATGCCACCCGAAGGACAGGAAGGAACCAAACTCAGACTCTGAGCCTAAGCCCGCCGAGAGAAGTGTTTTTCCAGAGAAAGACACCCTAAAGGCGTTCATGCTTATGCCCTAAAACAGCAAACCAGAACTGCGCAAGCAAGACAAGGAACGACTTTCCAAACGCAAATTGTCAAAGCATGCAAAAGAGATTACTTATCGACTCACATCAATCGTATGCCTATCAAAGCCCTATTCACGCATGCACATAGGCGATACTGGCAGAAAACTCAACTCTAACAACTACCAACAACCTAAGGTTTGGGAGGAAAGAGCAAAGTAGAAATACTTACTGGTATTCGGGTAGTTGAAGGTTGAAGGAGTAACCGGATCACTGCACAGAACAATCACGAGAAGTAAAAGCTGCAAAGACGAACAGCGTTTCAAACCCTGAACTTCAGCGAATAAACCCACTGCCAAATCAAAAGAAAAGTTTCTAGATTCCTTACCAAGAGAAGTGGCAAGTTCGAAGGAATGGAAGCTTAGAAGCCTGAGAGTTCGAAGGTTTGGAAATCTGAAAATCCGAAGGATAGAGAATTTGAAAGCCTAAAGAGGAAGAAAGGTCCGTTCCCTCGTTTTTATAGCAGGAAAGAAGTCGTTTCGAATTCCTCAAATGAACGGTCCCGATCTTCCCATTCCGTGTGCATCAGATCCAACGGCTGGAGATGAAGCGACGACCCTATTTATGACTCCTCGGATGGGAATAAAGTATTTATTTCCCATCATTATACCACCTCGGGCCCGGTGTACCATTAAAAACCGTCAAATCATTACTCAGATGCCTGACGCACGCATACTCAGCCAGTCGCCTCACGCACACGTCTTGGTCGCAGAGCCACTCCCGACATGACGCGTGGCCCTTGCCACACTTGAGTACTTAAGTTCAAACAGAAGAAATTTCTTTTCTTTTTCATACTAACACTCAGGCGGGAAACAGGAACCCTTCCAGGAACACAGGAGGTGACCCCTCGCCTAATCTAGAAACCAGAATACCCGGAGGACTGTACAAGCTCCCGGATCTCTCAAAGCTCCGTGACCTTGGGGGGTAAATGTTATCCAGATTTCCGGATAGCGTTTAGATGGATATCCTCGGGGAAGCAGAATTATCAAAGTCTTTCATGGAAAGTGACAATAGCTCGCGGATGGACGGAAAGGCTTCGCCTCTCTCGTTTAGTGTCCGGCTTACTCTTTCAAGCAAACGCGAAACGGAAGCTCGTCAACTCTCCCGGACTCCCGAAGGGATATCCTTCGGGGAAGCTCCTTCCAGGGGGAGCTCTTCAGGTTGCCTTCGCAGAAACAGTTCCGTGCCACGCACAGAACAAGACCAAGCGGTCGAGTCATGGAGGAGGCATATTTGGAATGATATCCACCTGACACAGGATCCCGCCTGACATGCCCGACAGGTCAAGGCCGCACACATCCCAGCACGCCTAAGGGTACCTTTTCGCCTACTGTTCCGCTGACAACTTGGAAAAGACGGCTGACTTTGTGTATTCCACATACTTTCACGTAAATATACCCACATAGAGTCTTGTAGCCATGCTACTACAGTAATTGTATCCCTTATTTGTGGCTGGTGTAATTAAGACTAATGGAGCAGAGGAAAACCCTAATCCAAAACCCTAGCTATAAATACCCCCTCATTTTACGATAGAGGGGACGACCAAAAAATTACATAGCAAGAACTCTGCTAAAATCTCTCTAGCTTCATCTTCTTCAAGAGAACTCGAGAGAAACACTGTGAGTGTGTGAAGTTCTTGTACACCAGCCATCTTACTGTAATTCTCTACAAGTATAATAACATCGACTCGTGGAATAGGGCTTGTTAACGCATGAACCACGTAAAAACACTGTTTGTTTATTTACATTTCTGCACCTCTACAGTTCTTATCTTTTTATTATTCTGTTTGTATTCGTTTCCGAAAAACTCGGTAAACAACAGCGTTAATCCTCTATTAATGGTTCATAATCAAAAGGGAATAAAATTATCGTTTTACCCTTTTAGCTATATCTTTTTCCTAGAGTACCATTGACTTTACTAGTGAAGGTTGTGTCACAACAAGTTTGCGACGTGAGCGCTCATAACATTTTTAATTCAAAAAGAAAACCCAATAAGAAACCATTATTCAATCTATAAGAGGGTATTGATTCCATATCTGTTAAACTACGTCTCCTGCCATATATATCATTGACTACCCAAAATAATTGTTCTTAGCCTGGTCATTCTGAAAAGCCTTAACACATGAATCAAAGGATCATATGACATATATAGGAGTTCATAGCAACCTCAAGATTAAGATCATCGTTTGATGTGTTCGGTTAATACTATGAAATGATGTTTAAACAAGTATTAACAAATCACATTTGATCTAGTTCTACATACTCTCAGCACACAAAGTACCTCCACTAAAGTGTCCTACTACACTAGTAACCCGGATCTAGGTCACATGTATTCATAATACTAGTGGACTGTACTAGTAGTAAATAATCTAAAGATTCCATAACTTTATTTTACTGCAAAATGTTTTCAGTTTATTATCTTATTCTCAATCCTCTCATACCAATATGAGATTAAGACCACATAGATAAACTTTGGAATTTTATGATATTTACTTAATATTATCAATATAATATCAGACATAGTCTATATATATATCCAATTTAATTATTTATTTCATTTAAAACATTTGTCAACTACAATTGCTTTAAGGGCACTATTCCCAAAAATTTCTGGACAGGTTTGGGTAATAGCGTGAATAAATAAGGTATACATTTAATACAGATTATTCCCAATTACATTGGGATATGATTTGATAATAGAATAGAATACACTCCTGCTATCGCGGATAATAAATGATAGATATACAATTGTGTAACACACGTGACATGACACACTGGACAAGGAAGAAGAAATCCATATTGGCCCAATCGTCAGTAAGCCCAACATAGTTCGATGGGTACCACCATAACGAGGGAATCGAGAGCAAGATGCGAACCCAATTCGTCTTCTTGGTCTCAACCTAATGGCATCATTCGAGATGCGAGTAAGGGTGGCAAGCTCAACAGTCTGAGAATACACCCTTGTCAAGAATGAACCCGAGCTTTGGTAAACGAACCAGGGTCCCAGTGAGTGGATCGGGATGTTAGTAAATGAACCCAGACCAGGCTTCTAGATAGGGCAGGATTGAACTTCCCTGACACTGACACATTCCCAAGAAATGCGGAGTTTGGTCTCCTTTACTAACCTGTAGAAGAGGTTACATACGGAACATACGCTGTTATTGGGAAATAGTACTACCACTACCCTGACGGATCTTGTCCCCATGATCTCCTTAGAAGCCCACGCAGACCAGTCTGAGGCTACGTACTACTGTCAGCTGTAAAGCTTGGTTATGCCTAAGTCGGCACAATTGGCCCTAATTAATGTATATTATTTAGCAAAATCCTTTGTATTAAGCCTCCATTAGCGAGCCAACCATGATTACATCCCTATTGGGCCCGGATTAGTCCGACCCAAGCCTATTGCACCCAACTGCCTATAAATAGGACCAGTTGTGTAATGTGGAGGAGATCCAGAATTTTCTCTTGTAAGCAATTACTCTGCCCAAACTTGTAAAACTCCATTATTAAAGCTTTCTAAGCTCCAATAAAATAGACTCATGGACTAAGGCTCGTTAATGCCCTAACCACGTAAAAACCTTGTGTGATTATCATTAAATCCTTTCTTCTTAGTTCTCTTAACTCTCATAATCTTAGTTTCTAAAAAGCTCGATAAACAAGTACCATTCTATTATTCAAACGGTGTCTTCTTGATAGACTTAGATGTAAAAAAATTCAATATGTACATTGCACAACCTTAGAATGACTGTGGCAATGATGAATAACTCATCATTGAGCTAACCATGTCTAATAATGTTCTGTTCCTTCTTTCTGAAACACCATTTTGAGGTGGCATTCCAGATGCAGTGAGTTGGGATTGAATTCCATCCTTAAGAAAGTGGTCCTCAAATTCATAATCCAAGTACTCTCCTCCTCGATCAGATAGAAGAACTTTCAGTGATTTACCTAATTATTTTTCAGCTCTTTAAATTCTTTGAATTTTCCAAAAGTTTCAGATTTCTTTTGCATCAAACATATGCAACAATATATCTTGAATAATCGTCAATAAAAGTGACAAAATATTCAAACCCTCCTCTCTCTTGCACATTAAGTGGTCCACACACATCAGTGTGTATGAATTGGAGTGGTTCCATGGCTCTTGATCCTTTTGCAAAGAAAGGTCATTTGGTCATCTTGCCTTCTAGGTAGAATTTGCAAACTGGAAAAGAACCAACGGTTAATTCTCTTAAAGGGCCCTCCTTTGCTAGTCTATTAATTCTATTCAAACAAATATGCCCCAATCTTAAATGTCATAGATATGTTTCACTATCGAAATCAGTCTTTTGACTTTTAATAGACCTCTGGTTATTAACTCTAAACATTTCAGAGTTGTATATAGATTGCTCTTTTGCCTTAATTTTATACAGCCCATAATCGAACTTTGCATGACATATTTCAATACCAGATCTCGAGATAACAATTGAATTATTATTGAAGGAAATATCAAAACCTTGTTAATGCAATATAGAAATTGAAATTAAGTTTCTAGTAAATCCAAGAATAAAATACACAATGTCTGAAAAAAGAAATTTATTTTTATCAAATTCTAAACGGGTTGTTCCAATTGCTTTGGCACAGATGACCTGACCACTGCCAACCCTCATAGTCACCTCCTCATCAGCAAGCTCCGTCAAAGAACTAAGAATTTGTAAAGAAAGCAAACATGGTTAGTGGTAACAGAATCAACAATCCAAGATGATGCATCATCTTCCACTAAGAGAGCTTCTAAAACAAGTAAATCATATTTACCATTCTTCTCTTTTTTTTCTAAGAGATACTTAGGACAGATTCTCTTCTAATGACCCTCAACTCCACAATGAAAGCATGTCCCTTTGGGTTGCTTTTTCTTGGAAGTTTTTTTTATCCTTATTCTCTTTGTTCTCCTTGCCTTTGGATGGCTTTTTCGGCTTCTTTTCATGTTTGTCATTGTCCTTTTCATTGGATTTCTTTCTCTTCTTATACTTTCCTTTTCAAGAGGAAGGTTTAGAATCAACAACATTTGCTTCTTCTACATTTGAATTACTCTCATTGAGTGATTCGAAAGTATACAGCTCAAGCAACAACTGAGTCGTATTATACTTCAACTTGTTTATAACATAGTTGGTAGTAAATGTGGAAAAAGCTGGTGTGAGTGATTCAAGTATCAGACTAACTTGAGTCCTCTCATCAAAGGTTTCTCCATGAACTTCTACATCATTCATTGTATTGATCATGTTTATAGCATGTTCTCTGACAGAAACTCCTTTCTTCTATCTCATGTTCATATAGGCTCTAGTAGCCTCATGTCTGCATCGATCGGACTGTTGTCCAAACATAGCGTGAAGAGACTCTCATATTTCATATGCAATCTCCATTTCTTCATGCTTCTTTCTGAGTACACCACTCATACTAGTAAGCATGTAGCATTTAGCCTTGTTGTTGGATAAAATTCAAGCATCATATTTTTCCCTTGCAGTTTTAGGAAGAGTGGCAGCAGGGTCCTAAGGACATTCCTTAGTAAAGACAAACTTGTGGTTCTCACAAATACACACAATGTTTATGTTTGATTTGCATTTCATTAAATTATCACCAGTGAGTTTTTCATTTGCAAGTTAAGCAATAACAGGGTTTGAGTTATTCATCATTGCTGAAATAAATAAATAAAACAGGTTATGAATTCAACATATATTATGAATATTAGTAAGTTTTTTTAATAGTAAATATGATGCATGAATGCAACAAATTTAAATAAACATAAAAACAATTATTACTAATTCCTCGATAAATTAATTTTAAAATTAATGGACAAGCCTTAGGGTAGGTCAGACTACTCTCAAGTTAATTTTGAGCCAGTTCTCAAATCCATAAGTGAAAACTTTAAACAACTATTTTCTCTTTTGACTTACAAACAACAGCTAGTTAGGTCAAGATTAACTAGTCTGCTCAAAAGCCTGGTTAACATATGTGAGTGTAACTCATTATTTTAGATTAATGACTTAACTCAAGAGTGTACCTTAGGGTCAATCAAACTTGAAATACATCAATCAATCATATTCTTATAAAGAAGTCAACCATTAATAATAACATAGTCAGAAACTTTCCTTAGGGGGATGCAAACGAAGGTGCCTCGAGGTCCATTCCATGAAACATCGGTGTTTACTAATAATGGAAACCATAAGGGTTATTGTTTTGACTCCTGCTCCCACACGCTGTTTTAGAATATGTATTTTCTCAAAACATCATATTCTTTTTAATTACTTAAATTAGTCAAATTAATTTAGCAAATTATATTCTTATAATTACTAATATCATTAAGCAATTAAACATTAAACAAGATTTAATCAAACTACTAAATAGGTCCTTAAACTATGTAATCAATAAATCTCTAATTTTTATGAATATGATTTTCCTATCTAATAAAATTAATTATCAAATAGGTCTTGAAATTAACACATAAAATCTATTTCCCAATTTGTTCTAAATTAATCTAGATTAATTATATAATTCATAAAATGAAAATAATCAAATAGGACGTTCCTACAACTTTGACAATTTCAACTCTACCTTAAATAGTGTTGATAAAGCTAACTCGGGGACCTATGGACCTATAATTTCAAGCTCCAATAAATTTAGATTATTAATTAAAATTCTTTAATATAATAACCTTAATTTATTAATCTAAACATTATTGCACTTTTGTAATTATACACATTTATTTATTGAGTACTTTTAAAACATAAAAGTGTCCATCGATTTAATCACTACATACAATTTGATCCTCTACTAATGGTTCATAATTAAAGTAGAAATTAATTGCCGTTTAACCTCTTTAATTATATCTTATTTTCTTAAGAACCATTAACTTTACTAATGAAAGTTAATTTATAAATTGATTTATGAAATTGAGCTCAATAACCTTTCAGTTCCAAAAGCCAACCCTTAAGAGAGCCATTATATCCCAAGCCATTTACATATATGAGTTCCCGAAATAAAAGTTTTCAGCCTGATCATTCTGACAAACATAACGAGTGAATCAAAGAACTCATATGACATAAACAAGAGTTCATAATAACTTGAGGATTAAGATCAATTTGTATATGATCATCTTAGTGATATGTTAAGTTAATACTCATAAAGTAATTAATATTATTAAGTATAAATAACATATGGGGTCTCTTCATGTATAACCACTTTATACAAAGTACATCCACTAAGTTATCCCACTATATCAGTAATCCACATCTAGATTACATGTATTCATAATACTAGTGAACCATACATAGAGTATTTAATCCAAATATTCCATATAACTTTTTGTTACTACGAACTATTTAAATTCATTCTCTACAATCTTAATCCTCTCGTACCAATACAAGATTGTACTCACAATAACGAATTTGACAATTTTCTCATATTCATATAATATTATTCTAATAATAATAAACAATAAATATACGCTAAAATGAATTTTAATTATTTATTTCAAAAATTATTGTTCAATACATATGCTTTAAAGGGAACTAATCCCAACAAAGCGGACCAGTGAGAGCCGAATTCTACTTTAAAGGGCAATATACGACCATGGGATGCTGGTCATTTTTTAAAGCATGTTGTGTTATCTTTCAGAACTTAACATAGCTCATTTTGAGCATATAAGTTAGAAGTTGTATAAAATTTAAATATGGATACACTTCTATTTTAAAAGTTTTTTTATACAGATTTTCAAGACATCTTTGAAGTTCAAATTAATGTAAATATTAAAATTCCACTTAATTTTTGGAAAAATATTTTGGGTCTTTACAACGTACATTCAAGGAAAGGAAAACAAGAAGGATTCTCAGATATAACAGATAAAGATCTAAGGAACACCTAACAACGAATTCGCCATATATTCAACACCTAAGACCCTAAGACGATTACCTACGACAATGAATTTAAGAAAGGACGTCGATGGTGTTATAATGATCAGAAACAACATGTCAAGAACTACTAAGAGAGGTTCAGAACAACCAATAATGATAAAGTAGTAATATCCTTTGGATAGTCAATAAAGTGTGAAAAGCATACTAGGAGGATATCACCAAGATTGAAGGAGCACCAGTTTCAAGCAAGGTCAAGAATGGAAGTCGTGATTGAAGAATGTATTTTGGGAAAGTATAGTATCCAAGGACGGAGTAACAGTCGGTTTGACCAATGTAAGAACAATGAGGAAGCATCAGAAGCTAAAGTAGCACAACAAGGATCAAAAGTTCTTTGGAGTGCCAAAGTAAGATGCAATCGAGGAAATAGTTACTACACTCAGATAAGACAAATGTGGGAAAAAAAAGGCTACAAGTAGGGCACAATCAGGAAAAACTTGCTCACACTTAGAGCAGAAGAAGGGCTACTCCAAAGGAAGGATTACAAAGATGAGAAGTAAGTGGTAACTAAGAAGTTGGTTAAAAACGTTACGCTACACTAAGATCAAATGGAACAAAAAGAAAGGAAAGTAAGATACAAATGGTATGTTACTTAGACAGGAAGGTGTTATCACTAGAGAAAGAGGAAAGGATAAGTATTATCCTCTAAACCACGAGTTCATCACAGTACAAAAGAGTAGGTTGGACAATGAAAAGGACAAGTGTGATGTAAGATACACAAGGTGTGAGTTTAGCACTGATATATTCTAAAGATGAAGAGAAATCTAAGAAAATAGATACCAGTATGAATAAAGAAGAAAAAAATGGATCATGAGTATAGAGCTTTCCGATGAAGATATATACAGTTTACAAGAATGGTTAGATAAGCCATAGTATGTCAAACTACATGGAATTATGAACAAAGTTGAATTATAGAGACACGCAAACTTTGTCATGATTTTGGTTGAGAAAAAGTAATTATCAGAACTACCCCATGCTTTGTGTTATGAACTGTTAGCATTAAAGATAGTACCCGAGTTATGATGATCCAGTATAGATCATAGAGAATGGAATGAAGGGGTTCGACCCAAGAGAGATTACACCTTGTTGCGATCTTGTAGAGAAACTATGTAGTTAGATGAACAACATGCGAGATGGGGTATGGTAAAGAGGATCCTCAAGATTAGTTGGTGAGTCAAAAATTTTAGGATGGAATTTACTTTTAGGAGGGTAGATTACAATATCTAGTTGATATTTCTTGCATTGTAATTAATTTATTGTTACTTATCTACTATTTTATGGTATAATTAGGACAATACTAGTTATGTGTTATATTTCTAATTATACAGATGTTTGAGTTATTTTTCATAGTTTTGTTTCTTTTTGTAACGTCCCGCTACATCGGGTACGTCTACTGCATACTCATAGTACAAGTACTACATGTCTGCAAGGTAACTATACACATAACTGTAAAACAATACTTATAAAAATGCATAAAATTTACAAATTTAACATTAATGCAATTTACTACCCTTCATAAGAAAGAATATAAAACTAAACTTACATAGTTATACAAAACACCTAAGACTCCTATTCATACATGTCCTTGCTACTGAGTTTGGAGTCCACAAAATATTAAGAAGCAAGCCACACCTAAAACAAGTTGGAACAACAACATAATGAGCTAACGCCCAGTAAGTAAATCTCATGCAATTCATGTATGCATTTATACATATATCATGACTTGATGATGCATGATGTGATAACATAGCCATGAGCGTAAACACACATAGGACAATCATATGAGTCAACATTCTATCACCAATAATTCAAACACTATAAAGTCATGCTCCAATAAACAATTATATGTTGGACAAATTAAGGCCCACAATTATTAGCTGCTAAAATAGCATAAGATTACGTTCATATGATATCATAGTACCAAGCATAACATAATCCCTCAATATAGGGTTCAACGAAAACCTTTCACTAAGGTCTGTTTCTAGGCTTAGTAATTGCGGTGATGCCTCACCCTCAAGACCTCAATGGTCAAGACATTATTCCATGATAACACCATGGTCGTTAAAAATCATTGGCACACCCATTTTTATAGAACATCAACAAAAAGATCCTCAGTTAAATGATCCTCAATTGATGAGGAACATAGAGGATTTCCTAGCTGGAGTGGCTAGGGACTTTACCATTTCAGAGAAAGATCTACTGAGATACCTGGAGCAAATTTGTGTTCTGATGGACACTGTTATCAAATGATAGATTCTGGATGAATCTCATACCACGTCGAACTCGCTCCATCCAGGTACCACGAAAGATTTGAAATCGCTATATTGATGGCCTAGGATTAAGAAAGATGTAATTGAATATGTGGCTAAGTTCCTAACATGTCAGCAGGTGAAAGTTAAATACCAGAGACCAGCAAGGCTATTACATCCTTTGGGTATTCCTGAGTGGAAATGGGGAGATATTACTATGGACTTCGTGGTAGGAGCACCCAGGACCGTGGGTCAATATGATTCAGTTTGGGTGATTTTTGATCGTCATACCAAATTAGACCATTTCTTGCTAGTGAAGACGAACTTTATAGTGGATTAGTAGGCTGATCTTTATGTGAAATAGATAGTACGCCTTCATGGGACTCCTAGGTCCATTGTGCCAGATCAGGATCTCATCTTTACTTCCATGTTTTGGGGAAGTCTATAGAGGGTCATGGGGTACACAGATGAAGTTTAGTGTCGCATATCATCCTCGAACAGATGGACAATCTGAGAGGATGATATAAATATTAGAGGACATGCTGCGAGCATGTGTGCTCGACTTTGAAGGGTCCTGGATTAAGTATTTGCCATTATTGAGTTTTCCTACAACAACAGCTACCAGTCGACTATTAGAGTGGCTCCTTATGAGATGTTCTATGGAAGGAAGTGCAGATCACCCATCCATTGGGGTGAAATGGGTGAGAGGAAATATCTGGGTCCTAAAGTAGTTCAGAGGAACAATGAGGCTATTGATAAGAATAGAGCATGGATGCTCGCTTCTCAGAGTAAACAAAAGAGCTACGCTGATCCCAAGCGTAGAGACATAGAGTTCCAGGTTGGGGACTATGTTTTCCTCCATGTTTCACCATTCAGAGGGGTGAAGCGGTTTGGAAAGAAGGGCAAGTTGAGTCCTAGGTTCGTGGGACCTTTTGAGATCCTAGAAAGGATTGGTCAGGTAGCCTATAGTTTGGCTCTACCCCCATCACTATCGGGGGTTCATAACGTATTCCATATTTTGATCCTTCGGGAATATGTGTCAAATGTAACTCTTGTGTTAATTTTTGAGGATATGGAGCTATAGACAGACTTTTCCTATGAGGAGGGACCAATTTAGCTCTTGGATAGAAAGGACAATGTATTGAGGAGTAAAACCATACCTTTGGTTAAGGTATTATGGAGGAATAGCAAGGTCAACGATGTGACCTGGGAATTAGAGTCAGACATGCATGATCAGTATACCAAATTGTTCAAGTAAATTTTGAGGGCAAAATTTCTATAAGCATGGGTAGTTGCAACGTCCCAATTCCTAATAAGGATTAGTGCCTTGATTAGGGTGTCAGGAGGGAATTATTGGAATATCATGTGTTTATATGTGAATTAATTGGATATTTATGCGATTATTTGAATTGCATGGGTTTTATTATTACATAATTGATTATGAATGTTTAAGTGTATTAAATGTGTGAAACAGGCCTACTTTTATTTAAAGGGACATATTTGTAATTTTTACCCATTGAGGGTCTTATTGTGATTACACGTTGAGACCACATTTGTAACGACCCAAATTTACTAATGAGGCTTAAGGGCCTTTATTAGTGTGTCGGGAGGGTATAATTGGAGTATATGTGATTTAATGATTTAAAAGCATGCTATATGACTATTTGAATATCTGAGATGCATGGCTATGTGTATTAGTACGCATGTGGCCCTGATTAGGTTAGAAAGGGAATAATTGTAATTTTGGCCCGTTGAGAGCATAAATGTATATATATGTGATAATTGTTGAGACCACATTATTATGTGGATATATTTTTGATCTGTGATTCGAGACGATCCTAGTGAGCAGGTTAGCGAAAAAGTCACGGCGGGGATTGATACCCGGCTCGGGAAGAGCCTGAGGTATAAATGGGAATTTAGAGAATATATTGGGGTCTATTTTGACATCAAGGAATATAATTGGTGATTAATTAGGTATCAGGAAGTAAGCAGAAAATATTAGAGACACTTGAGGAATTAGCGGGAATTGGGTAAAATGACCAAAATGCCCCCAAGTGGATTAAAGGATTTAGAATTAAAGGGGAGGGTATTGTGGTCATTTGGCATATAAAGATAGGAATAATTGAGGCTTTATGCTTAGTGGAGTTTGTAGAATGAAGTAGAAGTCTGAGAAAAGAAAGAAAAGGAAAGAAAGAAAAGAAGGGAAAGAAAAGGGAAAGAAGAAAAGGCCATTTTGTCAAGGTCGGTCTAGGTTTTCTTCATCAGTTCTTGAGGTATTTTGGAGCAGAAACCCAGGGGAAGCCAGAGTAAGCTTGAGGCAAGAGTTCTTGGTCTGGCTTGAAGATTTGGCAATGGTTTAGCAAGAATAAGCCTTTTAGTTGGAGTAAGACTTTGAAGTTTCTTCAGTTTTGGTTTTGGTATTGAACTATGGTCTCTAAGCTTAATTTGGTGCTAACTCTAGGGAATTCAAGCCAGGGGTTTGAGGAGGATTAAACCAAGGAGGTGTAGAAGCTGACTTAAGGTCGAATCCCCATTGAAGGTATGAAATTCTGAGGTTTTGACTGCTGTGCTGAAGCTTTTGAGTTTGAGGTTCAACCATGGTGAATTTTGAGATTAGGGGTGCATGTGATTGGGTTTTATGTATTTAGGATGCTTGGGATGAGTGGAGTGTGTTGATAAGCTTGTTTTTAAGTTTGGTTGAAGATTGGAAAAGTTTTGGTAAGGGTTCGCTCGGGGAAATCGCAGGAAGGGAAAATGCAGGGGTGCTGGTTTTATGACTAGTGCTACAGCGCTAGCCTTTGGACACTGTAGCACTAGGCTTTGTTGTCTTAGGGATTTTGGTTCTGCTTGTAGTGCTGTAGCGCCCTCCAAAGAACGTTGTAGCGCTACCCTGCTTCCAGAAGAGGGTCTTTGAGCTATTTTCCAGGGTTTTTGCCGGGGGGTTCGGGGTTCGATTCCACCACCCCGTTTGGTGGAATTAGAGCTTCCTGAGGGCTCGGGATTGGTCCTAAGGTTAGGTTTTGGACTTGAGGTTTGGTGATGGTTCTGACCTGTGGTGGTGACTAGGTGCGCACTAGGGTTCAAGAGGGATCGTGCTCAAGAATCAAGTGAACAAAGCTAGCGAATTTAAAGGTAAGAAAACTGCACCCGGTTATATGTTTGCGATGGGACTAAGTGCTCCTAATACCTGTATAATGTCAATGATGGTATTATGCCATGGGACATGTGATAAATGGCCTAAGGGTGCTGTATACAATATTTGCACAAGGGCGCGACTTGGCCACTGGTAGCCAAGGATTGCTTTATATTCACTGAGCTCGGTTTAAGCGGGCCAGAGTCAGTGGGATAAACAGAGGGTGCGACCTAAGGGCGTTAACCCTAGTTATCATTGTAAATTGGTGATTGATATGAGTTGATATGTTTAGTATGCAGAATACTTGATTATCATGTATGCTTATACGATTGAGAACATGCTTATGTGATATGAGATATTGGATTGTCTGTTGATTGCTTATGCTCTGTTATTGTGTTTTCTTGCTGGGCCTTGGCTCAAGGGTGCTACGTGGTGCAGGTAAAGGCAAAGGCAAGTTGGATCAGTCTTGAGATGGAGAGCTGCGGAGCTGAATGTAAATAGTCAGCTATTCAGTCGCCATGGCCGAGGGGTGGATCAGGACAGGGATTGCTTAATGGTCTATTTTTCCTTAGTATGGCTAATACTGTATTTAAATCTCGAATCTTTTACAAATGGTTTTAATCCTATTACTTTTGGGATCCCGTGTAACACAGGAAATGTTTATTTATAAGAAATGCGACTTTTAAAACCAAAATCTTTTAACCCTAGTTCCATTATAGTTTGAGTAACACATTTTTAATTAAATGACTTGATTAGCAAGTCCAGCACTTTTATAAACATACAATGTAACGGTCTTGGCTATCTAGGGCGTTACAACATTATTATGTGGATTTATATGAGACATTTGGCAGGGGTCAATCCTTTCAAGCCAGATAGCGGTTTAGCCATGATAGAGACTTATACCCAGCTCAAGGTGAGCCAAGGGATATTTCAGTAATTCGATGAGTTACCTGAACTCACTAGAGTATGAGTCGTATTTTGAAAAAAATAGTGATATTCCGATTTTAGCAGAATTAACTGGGAATTATAAGTATAATGTCATATGGGAGTATAAATGATGATTTTTCCCTTGAGGGGCTTTGAGAGGATTTTAGGAGAGTGAGGGAATTATGGTCATTTGGACCATGGGTTGCCTTAAGTTAGCTGAAGCTTATCAGCTTAGTTTAGAAAGAAAAACAAAACTCTTTCGCTCTCTCTCCCACACGTTTCTCTCTCTCTCTTTCGAAGCATTTAGATTTTGAAAGATAATTTGAATTTTAAGGAGATTTGGGGCAAGTTGGAAGTTGCTAAAGCTAGCAGTACCAGCTGGGGATTCGAATTCTTGCAAAGGTAACTCAATTATCTAAGTTTAGTTTTTGGTTTTCTATGGTTTTTGAAGCTTTATTGGAATTCTAAGTTTACGAGATTTTGATTAAGTTTTAAGATTGGTTTTGATGTTTTTAAGCTGCTGGGACCATTCTTATGGTCGAAACTTGTTAAAGTCATGTTTTGGGATGATTTTTGGGAAGTTGGCGATTCTTAAAATCGCTGGTTTTTGGGGTTCGCAGGGTCGCGCCACGGCGATGTTGTTGGAGCGTCGCGACCCTCTTGAACTCAGTGAACAGGGGTGTGCCTTGAACTGCCTTAGCACTGCGGTGCTAGTCGGGTTGCGGCGCAGCACGTGTCCAGTGATTTTGGGCACGAGCTCTCTGACTTGTTGAATGCCAGGGCCCTTAGTGGGGGCTTCGTAGCTCAAATTTGAAAAAAAAAAAGTAGTATTTTGGAGATGGGAACCCAAACCTAAGGCCTCAGGAATTGTTCTACTACCTAGGTTAGTAGAATTCAGGGTCCCAGAGGCTAGGACCCAGTCTGGAAAAGTTTATTAGTTCATTTACTATTAGTTATTCCTTGTTATGGTTGTGACTAGGGTGAACCATTAGGCTCGAGAGGTATGGACTGTACTCGGGGTTGTCTTTCACTATCACTCAGGACCTGAGGTAAGAAAACTACACTCAGTCTGTGTTTAGGGCTTGGCCTGGTTATAGGACATGGTTATAACCATGCTTAGAATGTTTTATTAAACATATTAATTTCATTGCTTATGCATGTGCTAAGTAATGACTGCGTGTCTGGCATGCTTGATTGGAAACTCAGCTTATAAGTTGAGGGCTATATGTTATATCTGATTGAAAGGCTCGACTTATAAGTCGAGGGTTATCGATTACATTCGACTGAAAACTTGGCTATAAGTCAAGGATCCATCTATTGTTTCTTATTAAAAGCTCGGCTTATTAGTCAAGGATTTGTCTATGATATCTGATTAAAGGCTCGACTTATAAGACGAGGGTTTACAAGGCCCTGCCTATAAGTCAAAGGTTTAAAGGCTCGGGTTATGGGTCAAGGGTGGCAATAGCATATTGAACACCGACCGATGTGGTTAAGCAAACCTGTAAGCATGATATACACTTTTGTTTTACCCAGATTTCGAGCTATGTTAAATATGACCTCGAAAGGTGGATTCGCAGCAAGTGGACTCATAAGGTTTGAAGTATGCTCCAGGATTGAATATCGAGCCTGCAAGTCATAGACGACCTCGAGTATGGTGACCTCGAAGTATTCATGACCTCGAAAGATAGCTCCGGAAATGCATCCATTCTCAGGGATGACCTCGGACCAGGGGTCCCGAGCTCAACGCACATACGATCTCGAAATCCATGTGACCTTGGGAGATGTCTCTAGCTCGAAAGATGACGGGGAACCTGGGAAGCTAAAGCCTTGGAGATGCATGATAACCACCTTGAATATCTATAAGTGTTGTCCATACGAGATGTAATCCTCATTTATTACTGTACATCCCCTAGAATCGTGGGATATTATTTGGTCAGTTATACGTCCCCTGGTCTTCAGGGGACATTTCCTTTTATATCTGATTATAGGCATTTAAAGCCATTAATTTTATTCACAAAAAGAGTAACTACCCAAAATATGTGGGATAGTATTCTGTAGCCTTCTCTATAAATAGAGGAGTCATGCACCATTGTAATGGACCGAAATTCTGAATCTTGAGAGAAGTCTCTAAAGAATTCATGCTCAAGAATTTTCAGAGATAATCTTGAGTTTAATAACAGAGACTCCTGGACTAGGCAGATTTAACTACTCAACCACGTAAAAATCGTGTGTTTGTATTGTCTTATTTCAATTGGCCATTATCAGTTATTGTTTATATGCTCTTCTTTCACTGTTTGACGAAAAACAGCGTCAACAGTTTGGTGCTTTCATTGAGAGCCTTAAGCATTCATCCCTGAAGAAGTCATGGCCACTAACAATCAGAACACACCTGAGGAAGATTACCCAAGACGTCCTGGAAAACAACCAATGGAGAACCCGGATGTTGAAGAGAGAAGTGGGTCCTCTGATTCCCGGGGACCACCTCCACCACCAAGAGATGAGGATATGTACTACAATCCTGAGCGGTACGTTCCTATTGTGGAACTTGAAAACCGACAACTGAAGTAGCTGTTGGCAGAAGCCAACAAACGGAATGAGGAGTTGACAAGGATAGCCGCAGAGGCGCAGGTGGCTCACCCCCCGCCTCTGCGCGAAAACCAAGTCCCTCCTCCAAGAGACGTACATGTTCCTCCCCGGAGACCCCGCGGGTGTCCGCGAAAGGATGCTGCCACAAGGAGGCCGACTCAACCTCCGGCACCAGCAGAGCCATCCGCTCCTCCTAGGCCCCAGAGGAATACTCGAGCTCGGGTCCTGCCTAACCCGCCTGTGGAAGTGCCTGCAGGAGCTGAGAATAACCGAACCCCTGCAGAGGCTCAGACTCAGGTACCTGGGAGCGCACCGAATGCGACTGACCCATCTCAGGAAAACTCTGGACCCTCTAGGCCGCGACAAGGGTGGCAGCCACCGTCGCCTATATGGTTCCTTCCGTTGCCCATAATATATCCTTCGCCTCCACACAAAAACGCTCAACCTGTTCGAGATCAGGATCAAGGGTATGCGGGGGAAAGACAAGGAAACAGGGAGACTTTCCAGGAGTGGAGAGGCGCTCCATCTGAGAGAAGTCAGACGTCTCGGTCTCGCACTGCGGAGACGAGGGGATGTGGAAAGAATCCATCGCGAAATAACCGAGCAATGAGTTTCACCAGTGATGAGTCCGGAGAGACCAGGTCCGTCAGTAAACACGACCGAGGTCGTAAGAATACTAGAAGTCGCAAGAATCGTCCCGACCTACGAAATCATCTGAATCAGAGTCGGGGGAATGGAGATCAAACAAATCCGGACCTGAGGGATCGCATGAATAGGCGTAGAGATCTCTCGCGGAGACGCAAGCCTGGAATCACGATCAATGACAGTCAATTCCAGACAGCACCTCCTACTGACCGAGTCCAAGAAAGAATCGATCAGCTCGAAAGAGCCTTTAGGCTTTTAAAGAATGAACGAGGAAATGGTCGATATGAGGACTCTGATGAGGAGCTCGAGCCGTTCGCTCCCCATATTTCTGACACTAAATTTCCTCAAGGGTTTCAGATTCCTCACGTCCCTACGTTTGAAGGAAAGACCGACCCGTGTAGTCACCTGAGCACGTTCAACACAATCATGAGAGCCAGTAACGTGGGTTACAAGCTCAGGTGCATGTTGTTTCCAACATCATTGGCAGGACCTGCCAAAAGTTGGTTCGAAAAGTATAAGAGACAATCAATAACCTCATGGGAGCAGTTGTCTAAAGACTTTAAGAAGTAGTTCAGAGCAATGGTAGGGGTCAGACCAGAAGCATCCACCTTAACTAACGTCCGGCAGCAACCGGGCGAAACATTGAAGAGTTACTTAACAAGATTTAATCTGGAAGTAGCCCGAGCTCGGGATGTGGATGACAGTGGACACCTCATGGCTATCCGAGCTGGTGTATTACCGGGAAGTGCCCTTTGGGACGACATGCAAGGGAAACCGGTAAGGTCAATAACCGAGTTTAACAGACGAGCGCAGAGGTTTGTCAATGTAGAGGAAGCGAGGTCGACGCTCAAAGAGACCTCCCAGTCCGAAACTACAACGATAAACATCAACTCTGCCTCAACCTCGGCGGACCCAGCAGCTCCAAAGCCAGCCTCGGAGAACCCCTCCAAGAAGAAAAAGAACGAAGGAAGTAACCCCGAAGCTGAGGGAGGAAAGAAAAAGAAAGGGGAGAGGTATTTCTCCGTGTATAAGGTATACACCGAGCTCAATGAGTCTCAGGAGAACATATACCTGGCTAATGAGAACCAGGTCCCCTTTAGCCGCCCAAATCCGATGAGAAATCAAAAATCCAAGAGGGGTTCCAGTAAATATTGTCGGTTCCACAGAGACACCGGACATACAACCGATGAGTGTCGACAACTGAAGGACGAGATCGAAGGGTTGATCTCGAGAGGTTACTTCCGACATTATGTCAAAAACCAGAATACTGGTCAGGCGGCTGCGAGCCAGAGAGTAGCCGCGCCTCCGACCACACAAAACAATAACTCCCGATCTCGAGAAGAAGATAGGCCCCCGCCGATAGATGGAGAGGATGTAATAACCATCTCGGGAGGGCCTCATCTCGCAGGAGGGGGCAGGAATGCCCAAAAGAGGTATGTTAACGAGTTGAAGACAGGGGATGGGTCTCCTTATGAACCCGAACCCAGGGCACCAAAAAGCCAGAGGATTGAAACACAACCAATAACCTTCACCGAGGAAGACGCCTCCCATGTTCAATTCCCTCATCATGATCCGCTAGTTATTACTCTTCAGTTGGCCAATAAAAGGGTCCACCGAGTTCTCATAGATAATGGGAGCTCAGTCAACATCCTCTATAAAGCAACCCTCGAGAAGATGGGACTCTCCCTTCGCGACCTGAAAGCATGTGCAACTACTTTGTACGGCTTTTCAGGAGAAGGAACTGCCTGTATGGGATCTATTGAGCTCCCCATAACCTTGGGAGACTATCCAGTCTCGGTGACCAAGATAATGGAGTTCGTAGTAGTAGACTTACCATCTACCTACAATGTGCTGCTTGGGAGACCCGCCCTGGTCGGGCTGGAGGCAGTCTCATCAGTAAGGCACCTGGCCCTTAAGTTCCCGACCCCCAGCGGAGTCGGGACATTAAAAGGAGACCAATTGGCAGGGAGGGAATGCTATAGCATCTCCTTGAGAGGAAAGAAACAAACGAACGCTCAAGCACTCGTCATTGTACAAAACAAAGACGGAACAGTCTTAGAGATTGACGAAGAAATTGATCAAAGGATTGAGGAGAAAATCGACCTCGAACCTTTAGAAGAGCTCAAAAAAATTCAGCTCGAGGAAGCTGATCCCTCGAAGAAGGTGAAGGTCGGAAAACACCTCCAAGACGAGGCAAAATAGCAATTAATCTGTTTTTTAAAGAAAAATCAGGATGTCTTCGCGTGGTCGCATTCAGACATGGTGGGGATAAGCCCGAATGTAGCAAGCCACGCTCTAAACATAGACAAAAGCTTTCCCCCAAAGCAACAAAAGCGAAGACAGCTGGACGAAGACAGAAAGAAGGCGTTAAAGGAGGAGGTTGACAGGTTGAAGGCGCACCGATTCATTAGGGATGCCTTTTATCCTAACTGGGTAGCCAATCCGGTGTTGGTCCCAAAGCCCAATGGGATGTGGAGAACCTGTATTGACTACTCAGATCTCAACAAAGCTTGCCCAAAAGACTGTTTTCCGTTACCAAGGATCGACCAGCTCGTAGATGCCACGGCGGGGCATGGCTTGATGTCGTTCATGGATGCTTATTTTGGATATAACCAGATTCCCATGCATGCCCCCGACCAAGAACATACGAGCTTCATCACGGATAAAGGGCTATACTGCTATAATGTCATGCCATTCGGGCTCAAGAATGTTGGAGCCACATACCAGCGTCTCGTAAACATGATGTTTTCAGAACAAATAGGGAACAACATGGAGGTTTATGTTGATGACATGCTTGTAAAGTCTCAACTCAACAAGAACCATATTGATGACCTCGAAGAGTGCTTTGGCGTGCTCAGGAAATACAATATGAAGCAAAATCCTCAGAAGTGCACTTTTGGGGTATCTTCAGGAAAATTTCTGGGCTTTATTGTGAACTGTCGTGGAATCGAGGCTAACCCCGACAAGATCAAGGCCCTGATTGACATGCCCTCACCTCGAAGGCACAAGGATGTCCAAAGTCTGACTGGCAGGATGGCGGCCCTAAGCAGATTCATCTCGAAGTCTACTGATCGGGGTCTTCCATTTTTCAACTTACTGAGAGGAGGTAAGAAGTTTGAATGGACAGAGGAATGCGAGCTGGCCTTTCAGGAGCTCAAAAAGCACCTTGCGGAACCACCCATCCTGTCAAAACCTGAAACGGGGGAAATACTGTACCTATACCTTTCAACTACCGAACACGCGATAAATGCAGTGCTCGTCCGAGAAGAAAAGAGGGTGCAAAGACCCGTTTATTACATCAGTAAAAGATTACTGGGGGCAGAGTCAAGATATCCATTGATGGAGAATCTCGCACTCAGCCTAATTCATTCATCCCGTAAGCTCCGCCCCTACTTTCAGGCACATCCCATCCATGTGCTAACTGATCAACCACTTAGGCAAGTTCTGTCTAAACCAGAAGCTTCAGGTCGACTTCTTAAATGGGCTGTTGAGCTCGGACAGTTCGAGATCACCTACCACCCGAGAATGACCATTAAGGCACAAGCATTGGCGGACTTTATAGTGGAATGTACTGGTATAGCCGACGACGAGGTAATAACCACGTCCCACAAGCTGTGGAAACTTTACGTCGACGGCTCATCAAATGAAAATGGAGCGGGGGCAGGGGTCATTTTAGTTACCCCCGCGGGAAGCAGATTTCATTCTGCCCTAAGATTTGACTTCAAAGCGTCGAATAATGAGGCCGAATACGACGCTTTACTCGCGGGACTACGTATAGCTAAGGAGCTCAAAGCTAAAGCTATACATTGCTACAGTGACTCCCAGCTAGTGGTTAATCAAATCTTGGGTGAATACCAGGCTCGCGGCACGAGAATGGCAGCTTATTTGGAGAAGGAAAAATCAGCGTTAGAGTGTTTCAAATTCTATACAATCGAACAGGTTCCGCGCGAGCAGAACTCGAATGCAGATGCCTTAGCTCGACTCGCCACGTTCGCCGAAAACGAAGAACTGAATGTTGTACCCATAGAACACCTATCGGCACCTAGCATTAACGAGCCAGAAGAGGAAGATGTGTGTATGATCAAAACAGAACCGACCTGGATGACCCCGATAGTTGATTATCTCGAAAGCGGAGTTCTTCCAAAAGATCGGAACCAAGCTCGAAAGTTGATGTATCAACTTCCCCGTTACACAATTTTGGATGGAAGGCTGTACCGAAGGGGATATTCCATGCCGTTACTCAGGTGCGTAACCCCTCCCGAAGCTAAGAAAATCATTGAAGAAATTCATGAAGGGTTCTGCGGAGATCACACCGGGGGGCATAGCCTGTCCAAGAATATCATACGCCAGGGATATTTCTGGCCAACCATTAAAACAGATTCTTTCGAGTATGTGAAGAAATGCGACAAATGCCAGAGATTCGCCACGATACCTCGAGCCCACCATCCGAGCTGACCATGTTGACATCCCCATGGCCTTTCGCGGTATGGGGCATCGACCTCATAGGCTCACTCCCAACTGGCAAGGGCGGAGTGAAATATGTTGTAGTCGCCGTGGATTACTTCACGAAATGGACGGAGGCTGAACCATTGGCAACTATAACTTCAAAGAAGATCCTTGATTTCGTAGTAAAGAGCATCGTGTGTCGATACGGAGTGCCGAGGAAGATTGTGTTCGACAACGGTACCCAGTTCGATTGCGACCTGTTCACAAACTTTTGTGCAAAAAACGGCATAATAAAGAGTTTTTCATCAGTGGCTCACCCTCAAGCGAATGGGCAGGTCGAAGCTGTGAACAAAACTCTCAAGAGTTCTTTAAAGAAAAAGTTGGAGGAAGCAAAGGGACGGTGCCCCGAAGAATTGCCCCAAGTCCTTTGGGGATACAGGACCACGGCTCGAACCTCAACAGGACATACCCCGTTCTCTCTAGCATACCGCTGCGAGGCAATGTTGCCCATAGAAGTCGAAATCCCCACGATCCAAACTCAGATTTACGACCAAAGTTCAAACCATACTCAGCTCGAGGAAACCTTAGACTTGATTGAAGAAAAAAGAGAAGAGGCTCAGCTGAGAAATGCTGCCTACCAGCAACGAACTACCAGATATTTCAACAAAAGGGTTCGAGATCGAAAGTTCGGAATGGGAGATCTGGTGTTGAGACGCGTATTCTTGGCAACTCCAGATCCAGCAGCTGGAGTGCTCGGGCCGAACTGAGAAGGGCCATACCAGATAGAATCAGTCATCTGACCTGGTGTGTATAAACTTGCGAGATTGGACGGGAGCCTAGTACTGCGAGCATGGAATGGCGAACACCTTAGACCTTACTATCAGTAGTGTAGGAAAAGTGTTGCCGATAACCATGAGTCCCTATTTGTATTAGTTTGTTTGTTTTTGAATTTCATCAAATAAAAGATCCATTTCGTTCAAATATGTTACTTCTTTTTATTTTTGCAATCTCTCTTAATTTAATAACCTATGGTCACACTCATAGGATATTAAGGGGTCATCATTGGTACATATACCATCAGCTTAAAAAATAAAATAACATATACAAAAAAAAAAACACAAAGCATTTGGATATAACCAAATACGCGAGCCTAGATAGTTCGGACATAACCGAATTATCAAAAACATACAAAGCATTTGGATATAACCAAATACGCGAGCCTAGATAGTTCGGACATAACCGAATTATCAAAAACATATAAAGCATTTGGATATAACCAAATACGCGAGCCTAGATAGTTCAGACATAACCGAATGATCAAAAACATATAAAGTATTTGGATGTAACCAAATACGCGAGCTTAGATAGTTCGGACATAACCGAATTATCAAAAACCGAAAACGTTTGGAGTTAACCAAATGTGCAAACTTAATAGGTTTGGAACAAACCAGCCAAAAAACTAATCGATGGTAAGTAGGAACCTAAACCTATTTCGAAATAAGTCGAGATCGAGGCTGGAATATCTTAAAGAAAAATAGTTTCGAACTCTTAACCTTGGAGCAAAAACTGAGGATGAGGAAAAGTGACTAAGCAAAAAAGATATAACCAAATCATTCACATTACATACCATATAAGTACTTTTGGGTTCATGGTTAAAGTAATATCCGACTTTGAAAAATAACGAGGTCGTAAGCGGATGATTTGAACAAACTGTGCATGAATGCATTGAGCTTTGAGCCTAAATCCACAATATGTTTGTATGAATAAATAAACATAAATGATTCATCCATAAAAAATGTGCAAAATATTTCGAGCCAAGAAATGTAAAGCATATATATGTAATATTTAAAGAAATTGTATCAGCCCCGAGGGCATAAATTAAAAAAATTTACAAAGATTAGGGGACGCAGCCCCAATAGATGGTCTCCCCGAGATCAGATTTAAGGAAGAGCAGTCTCCTTGGCCTTCTCGGCATCAGCAGCACCAGATTCCTCAGGACGAATAGCATGGCTGTCCTCCTGGGCTCCTTCCGAAACAGCATCCCGAGCCACCTTTTCCTTCTCGAGCTCTTCAGCCTCTTCCTTCTCAAGCCGAGCATTCCACCTGTCAAGAAGAGTCGCGTCGTGAAGACCTAAGAAGCTGGTGTCCAGATCTTCATTGTAGGCCCACATTCGATACATGGCCGAGTCAACAGCTTGTTCCTTCTTCTCTTTGTACTCAGCAAGGAGACAAGCTTTTGCATCCTCCATGATGTCAAAGGTAGCAGCCTTTTCCTCTTCAAGCTTCTTGTTGATCTCCTGAAGCTGGGTGATCTCCTTCTTATGCTCCTCGAGTTCATTTTTCAGCTTCCCCAACTCGGTGGCCATGTCCTCACGTTCCTTGGCTCCTGCTTCAAGCTTCGCATTCGCTGCCTTCAGATCATCGCTCGCTTTGAGATGGAGATTCTTCGCCTCTTGAGCATGAGACTTACTCGAATGAATCTTGTTGTTCAACTTATAATTGAGCTGGGCGGTAAAGGCAAGAGACTGAAAAAGAAAAAGTCGTCATCAACACCAAGTCTGTGTGATTATAACCTAGAAGAAGGACTATAGAAGGATACTTACCGCGGCAGCGAGCTCGATACTCTTCTCATAGAGGATAGTGCAGTCTTGGGTATCGTTTAAGCATTGCCATTGGGGAGCTTTGAGACTGCCAAAGCTCTGGCCGATCCGGGACATAACATCTGAGACCAGCGTAGATCCATGGGACCCAGCGACATTGTCAACCACATATGCATCCATGTGGGTGGAAACTGATAGCTTCTGTGCTCGAGAAGCAGAAGGCCTTCTAGAAGGTAGACCTAAGGATGACTGAACCACCACAGGAGGTTGGGACTCGACCATAGCGGAGGGACCGACCAGCGAAGTCGGCGCCTCTGCCGAGGCGACGACGGCGCCGTTGTGGAAGCACCGGCGGAGCAGGAGGAGGGGTTTTCTTGGACCTCTTGGGGCCCTTGCCCGACCGGTCGGTCTTTAGCGCCCCCGCTCTGGGACGCTTGCTCCTCTTGGCGCCAGCACCATCGATGATGTTGTCGAGGTCGGAGTCCATCTTGCCTGCACAAGTCACAACACAGAGTGAGTTAATAAAAGAGAAGCATACAAGTTGTTTCAGTATCACAGACGTATAAAGTGATGATAGAAGAAACCTAACTGGAACTCTCCCCCGAGCTCGAGCTTGGGGACCATGAAATTCCTCCGTCTTCAGAGGAGGCAGGGGGAGTGCCTTCCCTATATGTGGGTGATAACCTCGAGAGGTCCCTATAATCGTTGGTCCCGTACTGACCAGCTATCCCGTTCCACACCTCGTCCGTGGTATACATGGTGTCGTATTTCCCAAGCCCACTATCAAACCTATGGACACAGTCATCTACCCAACTCCATATGTAGAAGTGGTATCTGTCCTAAGGGCACGAGACTAACCTATTGGGCCTATGTTTTAGTAAGGTGGGGGACCACATTCTCGAGGTAGGAAGGAATTTACCTTCATCCGAATCCGAGCTCGAGGCTTCATCATTAGCCTCATTCCCAGACAGCGGACTCCTCGGGCGAACTGGAAGTGGCGGCCTCGTTTCTCTCCTCGGAGGAAGGGCGCCTGTGGGCAGTGGCACCTACTCCCAGTGTTCATATTTTTTATTGGACCAGTCAAAGGTGGACTGGCCCTCCCCCAAAAGTCCACACTTTCAGAGCTTATCCTCGTGTAAAAGGTATAAGAGAGACCTCCTGCCATGTGGGAGTTGGAGCAGGGTCTCTCTATGCTCCTTCATTGTCTCGTCAGGACTGGGACGCTGAAAATTGGCTGAAAGACAACATATTTCTACTAAGTATGGATATAAGAGCTAATGTTACGAGCACAGAAATAAAGATAACGGGAATACTTACGAATCCGCCTGAACGAATAGTGTCGAGACGGGGACAGGCCGTCCGTCCAGAAGAAGGCCCTCTTGAAATCAGGCGGATGATTGGGAAGATCTTCAAAGACCTTCCTCTCCTTGGGATAGCTCGAGAGATAATAAAAGCCGTCCCCTCCCCGAGCTCGGGAGGGGTTACTTTTCAGACAAAAGAGATACAAGATCTCTTGACGCGAAGGTCCTTTCCACCCCATCTCGTGGTATAAGGACCTCAGGGCAGACAGTACCCTGTAAGAGTTGGTGTTGAGTTGGAACGGGGCCAACCCAACAAAATCCGTGAAGTCCTTGAAAAAAGACTTCAAGGGCAGCAGAGCTCCTGCCCTCATGTGTTCCATGCTCCAGGCCGCGTATTTCACACTGGCGTCGCAGCCCCCACGGGCGAAGCAGCTTCGTTCATGGTCGACTGGAGCTCGACACTTCAAGGAGCCTGACAGGCTAAGACCGTGGAAAGCCAGGATGTCAGTTATCTGACTAGTTGTGGTAACCGAGCTCCAGTAGTGCTCGGCCTCAAACATTTCTCTCCTCGGCTGCGAGGAAGAAGGTTCCCCCATTAGTGAAAATTTGAGCTCTCTTGGATGGTATGCGACAGTAACCTTTAATGCAGGATCGAGAGGAATCGGCCTAGCTCCTGAATTGGATTCCGGATAGAGGGCCTCCCGAAGAACTCTCCTCTTCCCCTCTATGACCTCATCTATCTGGCGGCGGTAGTGAGCTCGAATGTCCTCTTTCTCGCGCGCAAGCTCGTATTCTCTTATCCGACGTTGATTCCGGGCAAACAGCGATTCTGGGCTCGGAGATTTTGGCTCGTAAGGGATTGCCAGCAACGACCCCCACCGTCTTTCCAGATTCTGTGACATCTAGCGAGAAAGAAAAAATGGTGAGGGCCATGCATGCAAGAGTTCGAGCTCGAACTTACGAGCTCGGGGCTAAGGAACAAAACAAGCTATATATTAAGGCCCTTATTAAAGAGTCAGGACGTGCGTTCCACGGGAAAGGAAGGAGAGTGGAATTTTTTTTGAAAATCCCGAAAATCAAGGGAAAAAAGAGTGGCGGTTAACCAGGAAAGGCAGCCTTGGGTTTCGTGCATTTGTCAAGGCCCATGTTTTTTACCCGAAATCTTGGTGTACAAGAAACGTCTCTGAAAATTTTAAAACCCAGAAAATAGGAATCTTGTTCAAACATCAAAACTGGGTATGAACCAGTGATGCAAATTCTGTGTTGGGAGTAAAAAAAAAAAAAAAAGAGAACGAGAACCTATCGGATAGAAACCTCCTATCATATTATGCTAAGGATGTAAACTAGTATATACACATACACAGCAAGAATAGTATGAACAAAAAAAAAAATAACAAAATGGAAAACAAAGATTGCATACTTACACAATAATGGCGATTGCAGAGAGATTGTCGATCGAAGAAGAGGTTGCAAATAAGAACTCACGGACTCGAACAGACCAGGGTTTCTTTGTTTCTTTGGCTGAGAAAACATGCACAGAATAGAAACTTTATAGAGAGGTCTCTGGTTTCGTTTTTCTTCTTTTCTCTCTTTTGGTGAACGAAGGTAAAAAAGAAGATGAAGAGTGGGGTCTCGTATATATAGATGGAAAAAGGGGGGTTAATCCGGGGCGTTGAATGAAATCCTTGCAAGATCGGACGGATGGGGATCAATGACAAGATGGCGCCGAAAAGGTGGCAGACGGATGATCGTGGGCATGTTTCCAAGGTACTCAAGTACCAAAAATGAGCAATACCCAGCTGACGCATGTCCATTTTCAAGTGTGACGGTACAGTTCTCAAAGAAAGTAGTTCAAAAGTTTCCTTCTCTTAGGATTCGAACAAATACTTTTGAGGGGGCAAGATGTTATACCCAGATTTCGAGCTATGTTAAATATGACCTCGAAAGGTGGATTCGCAGCAAGTGGACTCATAAGGTTTGAAGTATGCTCCACAAATGAATATCGAGCCTGCAAGTCATAGATGACCTCGAGTATGGTGACCTCAAAGTATTCATGACCTCGAAAGATAGCTCCGGAAACACATCCATTCTCAGGGATGACCTCGGACCAGGGGTCCCGAGCTCAACGCACATACGATCTCGAAAGCCGTGTGACCTCGGGAGATGTCTCTAGCTCGAAAGATGGCGGGAAACCTGGGAAGCTAAAGCCTTGGAGATGTATGATAACCACCTTGAATATCTATAAGTGTTTTCCATACGAGGTGTAATCCTCATTTATTACTGTATGTTGACCCAAGAATTGGCCAACTGACACGGAGTCAAAACGTGATTGATATGGACGGATGTATGGAGAAGAATGCAATGACAAAAGTAAAGAAGACACAATAATTTATAGTGGTTCGGCCTTAGGATTTGGTAATGACCTACGTCCACTTAGAATAATATTGCTGTAAAATCAGAAGGATGATCAAGGAACCAGGGTTCAATGAGTTTCACCTTCTTCTCAAGAACATTACAAATTTACTTGGAAAATTACTATAGTTTTGAAGGACTAAAAAGTGAGAGAGCCCCTTCCTTTGAGCTATCTCCTGCTATTTATAGGCTCAAGGAGGGTTACAAGAGATTGTTACAGATATTCTTCCCTGAATAATCGGGTATCCAGAAGATTGTATAAGATAAATTCGGGATTTATAAAGATCTTCCCATAAATGTTGCCTTGTATGCGGAACTACCGACCAGACTGGTCGTGGGTAAGACAGGCTTGCCTTGCTTCTACTGTGTCTCCTGGTCGATACTCTAGCAGACGCTTCCAGGTATCAGCCACGTGTCAAGGGATTATTTGCCACGTCACCAATGCTAATTTATTGGATAACATTTGCCCCCCAAATTTTATTTACTACGAACAGTAAATAAACTTTGAACGAACGACTCTTCGGTAACGCCTCCTGACGTGTCAGAACCCTTCGTGCGTTCTTGAAAAAAGCAACCCACTTCTGTCTAATCATGTCTTTTCAGTTCCCCAGAAACGATTTTGATGGCCATCACGTTTCCCCAGACTTTGAAAAAGGAAAACTAATGATCACACTTTTCTAATATCAGAGACAAACTTATATAAGACCGTCGGAGCCTCTTCTTTCTTTTTACGCACGCCATTATCTTTGCAGAAAACCCTAAAAACTGAAGCTTTCATCATCTCCGGAGACCGTTTTCCTGCACTTCCAAGACTCAGACCGCAGACTCTTTAATCTCCGAAGACCTTTCTTCTGCATTCACGATCACTTTTCTTGGTGAGTTTTCGAAACCCCATGCTTCTAATTTCTCGTGATGCATGCTTTTGGTGGTACACTGTTTGAGTCTTTCTGTTTCTGGTTTAAAATGCTTATAGGCAGAATGTTTTGTAGGCGTAGTAGAGTTATGAGTTAGTTTAAAAACCTAGGATCATGCTTTTTAGGACGTAAAACCGAAGTAACATTTCGATTTTTAAGCCAATTGAAAAATAAATTTTTCCCGCCCTAAGGGGAGTTGAAAAAGCTTTTACAGAAAAACTTTTTACTTTCACCCTTTGATCCACTTTTCAAACTGTTCGTACAGAAAAACTAGCCTTTTGATAGAATGCTGTTGTATAAAAGCCTAACTTTTATACTCGACCAGCGTTATTCTATCAAGCTTTTTAGAGTTCTATTTCCTCACCTCCCCATTCTTCTGTTTGCAGACTTTAATGCCAGATTTGTGGGGAGGTGAAAGACCCATCGACGACGACCTTCTTGCCCAACTGCTCGAGGGGGAAGAACAACCAGCTGTACGTATCAACGAGATTCCTTTCTCGTGACCCTCTTCCAGACCACATCCTTCCTCTCCAATGGCCCGCTCCAAGTCTTCTGGCAAGAAAAGGCCCGAGTCTGAAAGTAACCCTACTCCCCCTGCCCAGCCTGATTCGCAGGCTAGGGCTCCCTCGACCAGCGGTTGAGAAAATCTTGTTCCTGACCCTAATATCCATACTAGGGCTCGTCCTTGTCATCGGAATCCCCCTGATGTCGAGTGGTATACTCCCCCAGCCAGTTCGGTGACCCTTCGAATGGTTGCCAACTGCTTCCGGAAATTCCCCCTTAGGGGGGTAACCATTATACGTCCCACCGCGGACCAGAGGGTTAACCGTCCAGGAGGGGCGAACAGCGCCTGGTCTCGGTATCACATCGAGGCGGGAGCTTATCTCCCTCTTCATCCCTTCTTTGTGGGGGTGGCCAATTATTTCGGCGTCGCTCCCTTCCAAATAACCCCAAACGGATATAGAATGTTGGCCGCACTCTATGTCCTGTACAAACTTAACAAATGGCCAGAACCTTCACCTCATGAGGTCAACTATCTTTTTGACCTCAAGTCCAACCCACAGCACAACGGGACGGGCTTTTTTCATTTCTGCCACCAGGAGACTGGTCGGACGTTCTTGAGTGGTACAACCCATATATCAAACGTGGGGCACTACAACAAGGAGTACTTCTTTACTCCGGACATAACCAGTGACAACTTAGCCTTCACGAGAGGAGGTATAAACTTGTCTTCGTCTGGTCGATGTTTTAACATAAAGTGTTTCCTTTCATCTTTTCTTAAACTTAATCTATTTTTCAGGCCCTTGGTTACGTCCGACCCCAACACCAAACATGGTGTCGAGGTCTAACACTCTGGCCAGGATGTCTGATGCAGCAAAATGTGTCAAGACCCTGACACTCGAAAAGAATTTGAAGTCGTCTGGCCTCCTGGCTCCTCGCCATGAAAATAGAGGGCTCGTGGTGGACGAAACCACTGCCGAGGGGGTTCCCGAGCAGCAACCTCCTGTGCCTCCTCCTAGGAGGAGGCCAACAGAAGTTATAATCAGGGAACCCACGGGTAGCCCTTCCGCAGAAAGGCCTTCTGCTCCCCAAGGCAAGGGGAAAGAAAAGGCCAAAGAACCCATTGTTGACTTGGGAGAATCTTCCGACGATAATGGTAAAGTTATTTCGCTTTTAAATGGTTTACCGATTCCCTGTCACTTGTTTGACGGGGATGGTAACTTTCCATATGATCCAAACTTAGGATCATACTTCTTCATGCCAGATAATGATTATATGACTAATAGAGCCAGTAGTGTAGCGACCAGTAGTTGTAGCTCGGGTATTTACTTTGTTACCTCCTTTCAATTGTCTAACTTACTCTCACCTGCCTCTTTTTTTATAAACTTGCTATGTTTATCTTCATGCAGATATGTGAACTCCCAACATTTTCGACATGTACCAGGCCGAGGAGGAAGAGGAAGTTCCTCAACTCCAATGGAAGCCTATGAAGAGAACCGGTGAATCCAGTCAGGGCCCTCCAGCTAAGAAGGGTCGACCAGAAGATCCTCCTCAGGGTACGCCTACTGGGCAAAGTCCTGCGCCGACTGGGCGAACTCCTACTCCTCCTCCAGCTCCTTATGAACAACAAACTACTCCTGTTCGGCCGAATCCTCCAGCTGCGCCTGCCAGGGAGCATCTTTCTCGTGAAGAGGCTCGTGGGGCTAGACTCATGAGCCGTGCCATCCGATCTGCCAGGGACCGCCTCGATTGCATTGGCAAAGGCGAGCGTGTTAGGGTCGCAATGGTTCAAGCTGAAGAGCTGCCAGTCGACCAGATCATGAACAGGGCTTTGAACGAAATCTCCAGTGTAAGTGTTTCTTTATTCTTCGAGTCTTTAGTTTTTTTAGTCCTTGTGATAAGTTCTAACTCCTTCTTCGTGCACAGGCCTTACTTTCTGCCATTGCTGCTCATACTCAAGCCCAGGCTTACATCGAGCAGGCCGAGGCAAAAGCCATCGAGAGGTATCAGGTGAAGGTGGCCGAGGAGCTTTTGGCTGCTGAGGCTAAGCATGCTAAGGAGTTGGAGGCGGTGATCCGAGAGAGGGATGCAGCGGTGACTAAGCTGTCCGAGGCTGAAGCTGCGAAGGAAGCAGCGGTCAAGTTGAGGCAAGAGTAGCGGGAGTTCAACAAAACCCATCTCCGCGAAATCAAGCATCTGGGGGAGGTACTCAAGACCAAGGATAAGGCTATTCTTTCCCTCGAGGGAAAAGTGAAGCAGTTGGAGCTTGACAACTCCAAGAATCTGGAAAAGTATAAGAGGACAACACTCCGATGTTTCTACAATTTCTGGAAACACAATCAGGGTGCTGACTTTAGCTACCTTTTAGAGGAAGTCAGAACTGCGGAGCTGGCCCGATGTGCTGCCCAACTGGCCAAAGAAGAAGCAAGAGCCGCGACCCCTGCCACTCCAAGCGTCGCTGGTTTGGAAGAAGAAGATGCTATTGAGGACATGACTAACCAGGATGCTGCCCAGGATCCTCCAGCCCCGAATGCCTCTTGAATTCTTCTCATTTGTTTTTTCTTCTTTTTTGGATATACGACCCAAGGGTCGTGATGTAAAGATAGTAGTTTCTTTTTTAAACTTTGCTGTACGGGCAGCAAATCTTTTTACTTTGAACAGTTACACCCAAGCTTAAATCTTGATGTTATAATATTTATAACATTTGTCCGTATGACCGAACTTAGCATAGTACGTTGCCATGATTTATCAAACACAAATTTTGAAAAATACTCTAAGTACTGTAGCATGCTTTCACTTATTTTGTTCATGTGTTTACATGCCTTGAGAAGTATGCTTTGCTATCGATGTGCCTTATATGCCCCCCAAGTGATCGAGGAGCATTAGGTCCTTGGTCACTTGCCTTGACCATAACCTGCTCCATCGTTCCTGTTCGTAGTAAAACTGATACTTGTAATACAGCAAAACAACACACGTAATGAACAAATACTTGTAAATATAAATTCACAAAGGTTGGCAAGAATGACTGGCTGAGCACAGTCCCTTATAATCTCCTATTAAAAATGGACTAAACATGTCTTTACGAGTGATTCTGAAATAGAATCTTACATATACGAGCAGTTAGCCATACAGCGTGGCTAACCCTCTTTGCAAAACTTGTAAAAATTAAAAAGAGAAATTTAAACAAGCTAGTCCTTTAAGAAAGGTTGTTCATTGATAATACTTGCGCAGGTGTTCTCCATTCCAATAGCGCGGAACGAGATCTCCGTTTAAGCGTGCAAGTTTGTAGGTGCCTGGGTGAAGGACTTCTTCAATCTGGTAAGGCCCTTCCCAGTTAGGTCCGAGCACTCTAGTAGTTGGGTCGCGGGTATTTAAGAAAACTCGTCGTAGCACCAAATCTCCGACGTTGAATTTTCTTTCTTTAACTTTGGAGTTAAAGTACCGGGTGACTTTTTGCTGGTAGGCAGCAACTCAGAGTTGAGATTTTTCTCGAATCTCATCGATCGAGTCTAGGGACTCCATCATCAGCTGGCTGTTTACGTCCTGGTCGTAAGTCAAACGTCGATGTGAGGGGGGATCTAACTCGACAGGTAACATGGCCTCATATCCGTAGGCTAGGGAAAATGGGGTATGCCCGGTTGCTGTTCGGTGGGATGTTCTCTACAACCAGAGGACTTCAGGCAGTTGTTCTGGCCACGCTCCTTTGGCTTCTTCAAGTCTTTTCTTCAGGGTGTCCTTAAGAGTTTTGTTCACGGCTTCGACTTGTCCATTCGCTTGGGGATGTGCGACTGAAGAAAAAATTTTAATGACTCCATGCCTTT
The DNA here is from genome assembly GCF_963169125.1 of Humulus lupulus. Classification (NCBI taxonomy): domain Eukaryota; kingdom Viridiplantae; phylum Streptophyta; class Magnoliopsida; order Rosales; family Cannabaceae; genus Humulus; species Humulus lupulus. The sequence goes on along the minus strand of NC_084797.1, from coordinate 83,421,993 downwards.
CACAGAAATCAGTGAATAAATCACTGTCAAATTGGGTCCCGTTGTCTGAAACTATCTTCCTGGGCAATCCATACCGGCATACAATGTTCTTGATAACGAAGTCGAGAACTTTTTTGGTCGTGATGGTTGCGAGTGGTTCAGCTTCGGCCCATTTTGTGAAGTAATCGACTACCACGACTGCGTACTTTACTCCTCCTTTCCCTGTTGGCAGGGATCCAATCAAATCTATCCCCCACACTGCGAAGGGCCATGGGCTCTACATCTGTTTTAGTTCATTCGGAGCTGCTCGTGGGATCTTGGAGAACCTTTGACATTTGTCGCATCTTCGTACATACTCCATTGAATCCTCATTCATTGTTGGCCAGAAGTAACCTTGTCTTAGAACCTTTTTAGCCAAACTCTGCCCCCCAGCATGATCTCCGTAGAAGCCTTCATGCACCTCCTTCATGAGTTCCTTAGCTTTTTCTGGTGTAACGCACCTGAGCAGTGGCATTGAATATCCTCTTCGATACATAATACCATCGACCAGTATGTACCTAGCGGCTCGCCTTTGCAGAGTCCTGGCTTTATTTCTATCTGTTGGTAGTGCACCATTTGTCAGATACTCCAAGTAAGGCGCCATCCATGTATCTTCCATTCGAATTTCCATATTGGACTCAGTTGCTTGTATACTTGGCTTGCTTAATCTTTCCACTGGCACAATGTTTAAAGTGTTAGCATCCTTCGCGCTCGCGAGTTTAGCTAAGGCGTCTGCATTTGTATTTTGGTCTCGCGGGATTTGCTGGAGGGTGTACTTTGTAAACTGGGCTAGCAAATCCTTCGTTTTATTCAGGTAGGCCATCATCTTTAATCCTCGCGCTTGATATTCTCCTAGGATTTGATTCACGACTAGCTGAGAGTCAATGTAAATATCAAGCGTCTTTATGTTCATATCTTTGCCCATTCTCAATCCAGCTAGGAGCGCTTCGTATTGCGCTTCATTGTTTGATGCTGCAAAGTCGAACCTGATCGCGTAGTGAAATCGATGCCCCTCTGGCGTTATCAATATCACTCCTGCTCCAGCGTGGGATTCGTTGGATGAACCGTCCGTGAATAGCTTCCACGAAGGAGTTTTGTCTTGAGGCATGGGCGCTTTAGGCTGTTCGTTCTGCTCACTGCCTAGGAGTTCGGTGAACTCCGCGACAAGATCGGCCAAAACTTGTCCTTTGATCGCTGCCCACGGTGAATAAGTTACATCGAACTGCCCTAGTTCAACTGCCCATTTTAACAACCTTCCAGCCGCCTCAGGTTTTTGGAGGACCTGCCGAAGGGGTTGGTCGGTTAGAACTGTGATAGGATGGGCTTGGAAGTAAGGACGCAACTTCCTGGAGGCTAGAATTAAGCAATATGCTAATCTTTCGATTGGCGGATATCTTAATTCCGCACCAATCAACCTTTTGCTGACATAATAGACTGCTTTCTGTACGCCTTCTTCCTCCCGTACTAGTACCACACTAGCAGCTACTTCGGTAATTGCCAGATAAATATACAAAGTTTCTCCTTCGATTGGTTTTGATAAGATGGGAGGTTGCGCCATATGAGTTTTTAAGGCCTGGAATGCTTGTTCGCAGTCCCCCGTCCATTCAAACTTCTTATTCCCCCTGAGTAGATTGAAGAATGGGACACACTTGTCAGTTGATTTTGAGATAAATCTACTCAGGGCCGCGATCCTCCCAGTTAAACTTTGTACATCCTTAATCTTTTCTGGTGACTTCATGTCGATCAGGGCCCTTATCTTGTCGGGGTTGGCCTCGATTCCTCTTAAATTTACTATAAAACCCAAAAACTTCCCTGATCCGACTCCAAAGGAACACTTGAGGGGATTCAACTTCATCCGGTACTTGTCTAGCACATTAAAGCATTCTTGCAAATCCCTCACATGTTCTGCTGCCTTCTTAGACTTTACCAGCATGTCATCCACATATACCTCCATGTTTACACCGATCAGCTCCTTAAACATGTGGTTGACTAGCCGTTGGTAAGTCGCACCTGCGTTTTTCAACCCGAAGGGCATCACTCTGTAACAGTATAAGCCTGTATCGGTCCGAAAGCTGGTGTGATCTTCGTCAGGGGGATGTATGCTGATCTGGTTGTAGCCTGAATATGCATCCATGAACGAGAGGATCTCATGTCCTGCAGTCGCATCGACCAGCTGGTCGATTCTTGGGAGCGGGAAGCAGTCCTTTGGGCAGGCTTTATTGAGGTCCGTAAAATCCACACAGGTCCGCCATTTGCCGTTAGGCTTGGGGACCAGCACCGGATTGGAGACCCACGACGGATAAAACGCTACCCTGATAAACCCGTTCTCCTTGAGCCTTTCGACTTCTTCTTTCAAGGCCCTTGATCTTTCTTTATCGAGCAACCTTCTCTTTTGTTGCACGGGTGGAAAGGTTTTATCTATGTTTAGGACATGGCTGATTACTGCAGGATCTATTCCAACCATGTCTTTGTGCGTCCAGGAGAAAACCTCCTAGTTCTTTTGCAAGAATTCCACCAGTGCTAGCTTTATAGCAGGCTCTAAGTTTTTCCCAACTTTTACGACTCTGGTTGGGTCTTTTTCGTCGAGTTGGACGTCCTCCAGGTCCTCGACGGGTCCAACATTTTCTTCAAAATCTCCAAAGTGAGGATCCAAATCTCCATCCTCACTTTAGGCAACACCCTATTTGGTGACTTCACCACCGGATTGGGCTTGCGTGCCTATCGCCATCTGCAATCGATCTGGGGTAGTGCTCCTCGATGTCCCACTTTTCGCCTTTGTGACCGAGGCGTTGTAGCACTCCCTGGCTTCCCTTTGGTTTCCTAAGACGCGTCCTACCCCCGCGTCCGTCGGGAATTTCATGGCTAGGTGCCACATAGAGATGACGGCCCGTAGATCAACTAGTATGGGCCTTCCAATAACGGCGCTGTACGCCGAAGGGCAATCGACCACTACAAAAGTGGTGAGTAATGTCCTTGTTGCAGGCGCTGTACCCGTCGTTACTGGAAGCTTGATCATTCCGGCAGGGGCGAGTCCTTCTCCAGAGAAGCCGTATATGGTTTGATTGCAGGGCTCCAAGTCTTTTACGGACAACTTCATGCGCTCCAGTGTTGATTTATACAGGATGTTCACTGAACTTCCTGTATCGACCAATACCCTTTTTACCATAATATTGGCCATTTGGATGTCCACGACCAGCGGATCAGAATGTGGGAACCGGACGTGTTGGGAATCGCTATCAGAGAAGGCTATCTCACCCTTCTCTGAGCGAGCTTTTTTCTGTGCACGGTCCTCCACAGTCATCATCTCGATGTCCTGGTCGTGAGGTAGAGTTCGAGCGTATCGTTCTTTGGCCTTTCCGCTATTTCCCGCGAGGTGCGGGCCTCCACAGATGGTTAAGAGCGTTCCGGCCACGGGGGCAGGCTGTAATGGGGGCGAGCGTTGGCGTGTAGACGCCTGCTCGTTGCCACTTGGAGCTTCTCGTTGGGAAGTTCCCGAGGCCCGTACGTATCTTCTCAAGTGTCCTTGTCTAATAAGGAACTCGATTTCGTCTTTTAACTGGTTGCATTCGTTAGTGTCGTGTCCGTAGTCGTTATGGTAACGACAGAACTTGGTGGTGTCTCTTTTCAAAATGTCTTTTCGAATGGGTCCCGGTTTCTTGTAAGGCACACTAGAGCTTGTGGCCTGATAAACCTCTCCCCGAGACTCGACGAGGGCAGTGTAGTTAGTGAACCTAGGTTCATAACGATTACCTTTGGCTCGTTTGTTGTCGGAGGTGGAAGGCTCGTTATACGGCCGTTTCCCACCATTTTTGCCATTACTGTTGCCGTTTCCGTGGCCTTTGTCGTTGCCATTAGGTTTGGAACCATGGGCGGCCTTCTTACCCTTGTTTGAGGGTTTTCCATCATCAGCAATGGCTTCCTCGAGCTTGATGTATCGATCAGCTCGGTCCAGGAACTCCTGGGTTGTTTTAACTCCTTCCTTTCGGAGACTCTTCCAGAGGGGAGAGCAACGCTTTACCCCTGCGGTAATGGCCATCATCTTGCCTTCGTCTCCTACTGTTTTTCCTCCAGCTGCCGCTCGCATAAAGCGTTGGACGTAATCCTTCACTGACTCTCCGTCCTGCTGGCGAATCTCGACCAACTGGTTTGATTCGGTTGGGTGCACACGACCCACATAGAACTGTCCGTAGAACTCCCTTATGAACATTTCCCAAGAAACTATGCTTGCAGGGGGGAACTTAAAGAACCACTCCTGCGCCGCTTCAGAAAGTGTTGCAGGGAAGATCCTGCACCAAGCATCTTCGGACACTTTCTGAATGTCCATCTCAATCTCAAATTTATTCACATGCGAGACTGGGTCCCCATATCCATCAAAGTTCGGGAGCGTAGGCATTTTGAACTTGCTGGGTGTTTTGGCGTTAGCTATCCTCTGGACGAAAGGAGTACCCTTTCTCCTGTCGTGGTCGATATAGGAAGTTCTTCCTCCGACCAGCTGCTGCACAGCTTGATTGAGTGTGTCTATCTGGGCTTGCATTGCGGCAGGAATTGCAGTGGCCTCTGTGGCTGGGGGGATATTCTCGACGTGCCTTTCTGGACGATCATTGAGTACATCCCTCAGGTCCTCTTCTCTTCTTTGCTGCTCGCTACCTCCGGGCCGGTTGAAGACATTATTTTGTCTGGGCTGCCCCCCAGCATCTTGTCAATTTGGCTAGTCACCTTGAGGTATTTGGCTCCTGCCTTTACCTCTTTCTCCATTCCTCCCACCAAAATTTCCCTTGCCTGAGTCGGCCTCATTGTACCCATGGCCATCTCTGAACCTTGACTGGCTGTGGTGAGACTGACTGTTCCCTCTATTCCCGTCTCTGGCAGAAACGCCCCAAGCGTTAGAGGGTGGCCTGCGCTGGTCGCGGTGTCCCCGTGCATCGCTATGCCGTGGGGGTCCACGGACCGCAGAGCCTAGCTCCGAGTCCCTCCTGTTACCAGGAGGGTAGTGACCTCTGTTCGCTTGGTTTGGCCTGTCATTCTCATGGCGCCTAGGACTACGAGGCTGACGCTCGGTCCTATTCTGCCTTTGCTGCGGGGGATTACCCTGAGCAGCTTGGGATGGTGGATTTGCCTCAGGGTCCAACGGGACATCTTCATGGGGCGTCTGAGGCTGCTCGGGCCTTTGCGGACTTGAAGGCTGAACTGGTGGGCTAGGATTGGGACCCTTCTGGGGTGGACCATTCATGGGTTGGTCAGGCTGCGAGGCAGGTGCGGCCTGATTTCTAGCCAACAGCGAGGCTGCTTCGAGGGCGGCCATGGCTTCAGTCTGGCGGCGATCCACCTCCGCCTGTCTCTCGCTCAATTCTGCACGCTGTCGATCAATCTCCTACTGTTGCCGCGCCATAACTTCTGCGACAGTCTCTTGATTGGCCCTCAGACTAGCCAATTCTTCCTGCAACGCGCCCAGGGTGCTCTTCAGCGTCGCATCGTCCATTTCCTCCTCTTCAAAATCTAGTTGCGGCTCATCTTCCGCCATGCTTGCAGGGGGAGGAGGAGGTGGCGGGTTCGACGGTGCAGCGGCAGTTGCCTGCCCAGTTTTCCTTCCTGCTTTCGCCATTGGTTTTCTTAACAGCAACAAATCAATCTTTCAATGAAAGCACCAGAATGTTGACCCAAGAATTGGCCAACTGACACAGAGTCAAAACGTGATTGATATGGACGGATGTATGGAGAAGAACGCAATGACAAAAGTAAAGAAGACACAATAATTTATAGTGGTTCAGCCCCAGGATTTGGTAATGACCTACGTCCACTTAGAATAATATTGCTGTAAAATCAGAAGGATGATCAAGGAACCAGAGTTCAATGAGTTTCACCTTCTTCTCAAGAACAATAAAAATTTACTTGGAAAATTACTATAGTTTTGAATGACTAAAAAGTGAGAGAGCCCCTTCCTTTGAGCTATCTCCTGCTATTTATAGGCTCAAGGAGGGTTACAAGAGATTGTTACAGATATTCGTCCCTGAATAATCGGGTATCCAGAAGATTGTATAAGATAAATTCGGGATTTATAAAGATCTTCCCATAAATGTTGCCTTGTATGGGGAACTACCGACCAGACTGGTCGTGGGTAAGACAGGCTTGCCTTGCTTCTACTGTGTCTCCTGGTCGATACTCTAGCAGACGCTTCCAGGTATCAGCCACGTGTCAAGGGATTATTTGCCACGTCACCAATGCTAATTTATTGGATAACACTGTACATCCCCTAGAATCGTGGGATATTATTTGGTCAGTTATACGTCCCCTGGTCTTCAGGGGACGTTTCCTTTTATATCTGATTATAGGCATTTAGAGCCATTAATTTTATTCACAAAAAGAGTAACTACCCAAAATATGTGGGATAGTATTCTGGAGCCTTCTCTATAAATAGAGGGGTCATGCACCATTGTAAGGGACCGAAATTCTGAATCTTGAGAGAAGACTCTGAAGAATTCATGCTGAAGAATTTTCAGAGATAATCTTAAGTTTAATAACAGAGACTCGTGGACTAGGCAGATTTAACTGCTGAACCACGTAAAAATCGTGTGTTTGTATTGTCTTATTTCAATTGGCCATTATCAGTTATTGTTTATGTGCTCTTCTTTCACTGTTTGACGAAAAACAGCGTCAACACAATACACTAGTTAATTTCATGCTGTACAAATGTAAATCAAAAATTGACATACAAGTCGTCCTTAGCTGCATATAGGAAAAATCCTTCCATGCATAGTCCCGTTAAGTTTAGCCATTATTATAGTTAGCATTTAGAACACTCTGATTTATTATGAAAATTATAGTTTATTAACTACTTTGGCCATTAAGGTCATTGTATAATACCTAGTAATAGTATCAAAGTTCTTACTAGAGTAAAACCGTTAGGCGATATTCTAAGTTCCCAAAAAATTCTAACCCTAGGCCTTGTTATTTAAAATCGATTATCACGTGTATCTCCTCAACCCGTTTCCACTATAAGACATTGCTATTAATTATTTTGGAAACATATTAATTTTTCAAAATTTTCCTTTTTGTTCTTTTACTAAGAAACTTATTACTTTTGTAGAATTAATTCATTTGTAAACTTTTATAAATAAGTTGATTTTACTAAATTGAGAGAATAATTAAAAAGGTGATTATGTAATTAATTTATTTTTTAGGGGTCTAAGAGAAAGTTTAATTTGTTTAAAAAGTAATTTCCTTAATTTCTTAAAAATTAGGGCTTTGGACCCTTTTTATTTACTATAGATAAAATTCTTTAATTTGTTAAAATATTATTTTTTACATCCAAATTAGCCCTAATAATTATTTAGTGTATAAAACCTAAGTCCATAATTATTAAGATCAAAAATAACTCAAAACCTAACATTTGCAAGAAACTCCCAAATTTTAGTAAGTATGGAGTTTGCTTGACCCTTTGGAATTCAAAACTAAAACATTGGCTGCAGAAAATCATAAAATCCTTAAGGAAGGTTGGGTATATCCGTGTATCAAGGTAATAAAGATGAAATAATCAATATAATTATTACAAGATCATAATCTTATAAGGGAATAAACTAAATCATACGACTAGCCTGGTCGTACCTAATAGTCAGTCTTGATGATGCAATGTGTAGCTAGTCGATAACCGAACTACACCACTTTATTTCAATTCTGCCATGTGTCATCCACGTGTGAGAAATCTTTGCCACGTCATCAGCAGCCATTTTTGGGTAAACACATATGCTCTATCATTTTAGCACTTCAAACACTATTAAAATACTACTTTCAAGTATCTAACAAAAAAACGGTGGAATCATTCCCTTAACAAAACTTGATAAAAAATCAGTAGCATGTAATACACAGCAAACACAAATAAGAGATTTGAATAAACATAATTATGATCAATATCAAATCATATAAATAACTACTTTTATTTTGTATAAAGATAAACCCTTAATCATCATCATTTTATACACTTAAAAATACATCAATTTATTTATATACTTAATGGTATATTTTCATAAAATTATATACTTACTAGTATCAAACGGCATAACTAATAAACTATATGTATATAATATTATATTTTTATAATTATATACTTACTAGTATCAAACATCATTACTACTAATTTAAACAAACATATTATTATAATCATTCAATTATCGAGTATCAAACGATATTGATGTATAAATATATTCTAATTAAAAATGACACCGAATAAGTTGGATGGTGTAGCCACTATACCAAATAGGATTTACGTGAAAGAACATATACAACAACCATAAAAATATATACAACAAACAATCAAAGTATAATATACTATTCATATAACAAATGTTATTATTAAAAGCAATTTCAAGAAATAAAAAAATTGGGTGAGGTCTGTAACTTTTGTATTAGATTGGATAAAAAATAAAAAATAAAAGTAATAGAAACATTATATAGCTACCAAATTGTATCCAAAATTATTGTTTTTCTCAATATTGTACTACGTAGTTGATGGCACCTTATGATCTTCACTCTTTATACTACTCTTCAGGTTGATTACTAGTATAACAATAGAGTTGTGTTGCTAATAGGCAAACTATATGTAATAATGATTTGTGTATTATTTACATTCATCGTATGTTTGATTCAAATATTATATAAGATGTGAATTAAAATAGTGATATGGGGGGATATAAATGTATCATAAAATAGTGATATTATATAATGATTTGGTTAATACATTTATTTAAGGAAAGTTTTTATGAATGTGAGTAATATAGGGGAATTCTATTATTTTATTACATCAAATGAAATTCGTAAGAAACAATAATAATTAATAGAAATTGGGTATATAAATTTTTCTTTAACAACGTTGATATTATTTACTATTGTTAGTATACATATGTAAACTCCCCTTGTTTGTATAATAGTACTGGCCCAAACACAGTCCAGAGCCCAAAATCATGTCAGCCCAGCCAGTTCTCCATGTCCTCAAGTGTGGTGTCCATATCCACGAGGCAAATTTTTATTCGAGGAGCCGAGCTGAGTCATCGAGTCATGTCGTGAGCCACCGAGCCGAGGAAGTCTCCATGAGTCACCCAACCAGAAGGAGTCAGTATCCATGGGCCCCCTATCCCCTGCTCCCTCACACACTTTGAAAGACACGTCCAAGTAGAAGGTTCATGTGTTACATGCACCTGAAGAAAAAAAGAGGGGACACCTGCTGCGGGTCCCACAGAGCATTGCAATCCAAAAATTGATGTTTCTCTCATATAGTGTATTGCTCACATTATATAAAGAAAATGTGAATCCTCAAATCTCCATTTTCTTCCTTTCTTCTTTTTGCCAAACCTTGGATATTATATTTAATACAAATATCAAACCCAAATTACTTTATTAATAATCTTGGTCCCATATTATGTGTTAAAAAAATCTATCTTTATTTACAAACAATAAAGTGTAAATAAACATTTAATTTACCATGTTTTTAAAAATATCTAAAATTTTATTACATACACATGTAACTTTTACTTACACATATGTATTCTTATACATGCCCATATTATGTGCAAGAAAATCTATATTTATTTACAATTAATTAAGTGTAAGTAAACGTTTAATCTATTACGTCATGGAAGATATGTAAACATTTTATTATTTACACATATACCTGTAGCTAACATTTTGTACATATAACTTTTACTCACAAATATTTATCCTTACATATCTGCATATTATGTGTAAGAAAATCTGTATTTATTTACACATAATTAAATGTGAGTAAAACTATAATTTTCCACTAGGGGTGCACACAGGTCAGATTTTTGGGTTTCGGGTGCATCCCGTTCGAGTTTTGCGGGTTTCGGGTGGAGAAAACTGGTACCAAAACCGATCAGAAATTTTTGGGTTTTTTCGGGTATCGAGTTTCGGGTTTGTTTGGGTTGGGTTCGGGTTGGATTTATAGTTGGGCTGGCCCTATTGGGTTTTGGGCCGAAAAGCCCCATTTTGCAAAAATACAATTTTTTTACACTTTTTTAATTTTTAAAGTTTGTTTTTACAAATTGAATTTTAATTGATATTTTTTTACAAATGGGGTCGGTGTTAAATTTTTTGACATAATATAATGTCAATCAAAAGTCCAAAAACACTTAAAATACAAACAAAGTCCAAATTACAAATTACAAACATGAAAAATGTCATAGTCCCAAAATACAACAATAAACAAAGATAAAGTCCATAAAGTAAATTAAAGTACATAACAAGTTAACTATAAAACCATAATAAAGTCCATAAGTCTACAACCATAAACATAAAGTCCATAAAAATTCAAAATACAAAGAAAGTCCATGCCATTTCCTTTCTTCCTTTCATTCATTCCTTTCAAAATTCAAATAAAAAAAATTATTAAAGAAAAGAAATCAAGGATAGTAAATAACAACATACTAAGTAAAGACATGCACAAATAAATTCTTACAAGCAATTCTTTCAATTCGTTGATTGTTGTGCAGCTGATGAGGTTGAAGAGTGAAAATTGACAGAGGATGAAGCTGGTCCAGCACTTGTACGATCATTGGTCATCTCTACAAATATTATTAATATAAAAGATAAATATTAGATTATAAACATTCACACACTTGAAATAAATATTTATAAGTTATTAGTTGCAAGTTAGACCATGAAAATCCAAATAAAATGTAATAAACTACCTGACTCAAGATACTCTGAAGTTTGAAGTGCTTCTTCTGCATCTATATAGTCTCGAACAATGATGGGTTGATGTGATCTGCTCCACCAGTTATTGAGACAAATTAATGCTTTGACCATCCTTGGGCTTAGTGAGCTTCTAAAAGGATCTAAAATTTGACATCCTATAGAAAATGCCACCTCAGAAGCAATGGTGGTAAACGGTATAGCTAACACATCATGAGTCATGAGTGATAAGATCTTGTACTTGCACCCACTACTAGCCCACCATCCCAAAACATTAAAATTCTCACTTGGTCGCTCGGGTTCCTCTTCCCAATATTTATCGACCTCATTTTTTTTCATTACATCATCATTCTCCAATCTCCATGCCATAAACTCCTCATGAAAATTACGTGACTTCTTGTTGGCACTAGGTTGACCACTAACATGCATGACGAATGTGGATGAAGCACTAACAATAGACTGAGACTGTAGCTGAGTCATAGATGCCGATGGATGAAGACTTGATGTTGTCTCATTATATTGATCAAACATTGCACGTATTGTCTTCTCTACCCTTTTCACCATCTCTTTGCACGTTATCTCATCATAAGTAGCACTAAAGTAATGACTGAGATAATCAAGCTTGTATATTGGGTCAAGGACCAAGGCAATTAGAAGTGCCTCATTGCAATTATCAAGCTTTCCCCAATACTTGTCATACTTTAGTTTCATGCTCATTGCCATTTTCCTCAATAACTCATGCTCATCATCGTCAGCTGCTAGGTGATACAGCTCCTGTTTCATATTGCAGATCTCAATGAAGTACTTATTAGCAGTAAGATAAGTAGACCCACTAAACTTTAATGTTATTTCATAAAAAGTCTCCAAAAGCCTCAAAAACACTAGAGCATTATCCCAACCAACAACAGTGGGGAGCCCCTCCTTTGGTTTTCCATCTTTATCAACCTCATCAAAATATTTCATATAATTAGCATCTAGTTGCATCCGGTCAAATGCCTTCAGAAATTTTATTGCACAATTGAGCATTAGATATGTGGGGTTCCACCTTGTTGGGACATCTAAACATAGAAGCCCTTTATATTCAATCTTTTCGTGCATGACACGCTCCGCAAAAAAATTTAGCCTCGAAGGAGAAGACCTAACAAACCTCACAACATTTCTAATTGCTGCAATTGACCCATGAATTTCCTTCAACCCTTCAGTGATAATTGCTGCATCATCAAGACTGACTATTAGGTACGACCAGGCTAGTCGTATGATTTAGTTTATTCCCTTATAAGATTATGATCTTGTAATAATTATATTGATTATTTCATCTTTATTACCTTGATACATGGCTATTAAGGAGAGTTAAGGCCCAATGGCCCATGTAACCCCCCTGAGGCTATAAATATGCATGAAATAGCTTAAGGAGGGGACTTTTGATCTTTGAATCTTTTTCCTGAATATTGAGAGAGAGAGAGAGCCTATAGTGCGATTATCCATCGTGTTATTGTAATTCTCCCAAGGTTTGTGAAACTCAAGAACCCTATTTCTTTGATCACAGCATTGGAATTCAATATTAATAATAGCACTAAGTGGACGTAGGTCATTACCATTCATTGGGGCCGAACCACTATAAATCCTTGGTGTTTTCTTCTTTACCATTAGATTAAACTCTTAATTTTTGTCTCATTTCTTATCGTATATTTGACTCTGTGTCGTTGGCCAAATCGAGGGTGAACATTCTGGTGCTTTCATTGAGAGATTGATAAAAAAATTGTAGAAAAATCTAATGGCGAAGACATCCAAGAGAGTTGGACAGATCGCTGGCGCTGCATCATCCCAACCTCCTCCACATTTGGAGTTTGAAGAGGAGGAGTTAGATTCAGAAACGCTGAGGGCAACACCGGGGGTGTTGCAGGACGAGTTGGCTAATCTTAGGGCCAATCAAGAGAATACTACGGAGACAATGGCGCTGCAACAAAGAGAAATAGAATGCCAGCGTCAGGAGCTAAGTGAGCGGCAAGCGAACATGGACCGTCGACAGAGGGATGACATGGCCGCTCTCGAAGCGGCCATCCAGTTAGCTCGGAGTCAGGCTCTGCCAGCCTCTCAGCTAGACCAGCCACCGAGTGCGCTGCCTCAGAGGGCTCCCAATCCTAGTCCTCTGCTCCAGCTAGCAAGCCCTTAAAGGCCGGAGCAGCCACCTGTGGCTCAGGATGATGTCCCAGCTAGGGATCCTGAGCAACCATCTCCATCTCAGGCTGGTCGAGGCAATCCCCAACGCCCGAGGCAGAATAGCGCCGGGCAGCCGCCCCGCAGCCCTAGACGCCCAAGGAACGAAGAGCCAAATCCACCGAGCAGGGGATAGCGTCCTTCTACCAACAGAAGGAGCATCGAGTTAGGCTCTGCGCTCAGGGGCCCCCCACGGCATAACAATGCTCGGGGACCCAACGACCAGCGCAGGCCTCCCCCTGATGCTCGGGAAATGCCAACCCGAGGAGGAAATAGCGCTAACAGCCAGTCACGCCATAGTCAGCCACAATTTAGAGATGGCCATGACTATAACGAAGCTGATTCCGGCAAGGAAATGTTGGTCAGAGGAATGAGGAAAGAGGTGGAGGCAGAAGGCCCCACCTAGAGAAAACAGGCCAGCTATCCATAATGGTGGGGGGCAACCTAGGCAGCCGAACGTCATTGATCGGCTAGGAGTTAGCGAGCAAAGACGTAGGGATGACGATTTAAGGGACATACTCAACGACCGACGTGAAAGACATGATGAGTACGCTCCCCTAGAACAGGTCGCTCATGCAGTCCCATAAGCGGTTCAGGCTCAGATTGATGCTCTGAACTAGGCAGTACAAAAGCTGGTCGGGGGACGAACGCCCCACATAGAGTACGATAGGAGAAAGGGCACTCCATTTGTATAGAGGATTGCTGCGATAGAAACCCCCAGTAAATTCAAGATGCCAACACTGCCGAACTTTGATGGTTACGGAGACCTAGTGTCTCACGTTAACAAGTTTGAGATACAAATGGATATACAGAAAGTGTTGGAAGATGCCTGCTGCAGGATCTTCCCCGCGACACTGTCCGACACTGCCCAGGAGTGGTTCTTAAGTTCCCTCCTGCTAGTATAGTATCTTGGGGGATGTTCGTGAATGAATTTTACAGACAATTCTATGCGTGTCGTGTACACCCCACAGAGGCTAACCAGCTAGTCGAGATACGCCAGAAGGAGGGAGAGCCCATAAAGGAATATGTCTAGTGCTTCATGCAAGCAGCAGCTGGAGCCAAGACAGTGGGTGATGAAGGCAAGATGATGGCCCTAACTGCTGGGGTTAGGCGCCATTCACCCCTCTGGAGTAGCCTAAGAAAGAATGGGGTAAGAAGTACCCAGGAGTTTTTGGATCGGGCTGATCGATATATCAAGCTCGAAGATGTGATTGCCAATGAAGGGAAATTGCCAACAAAAGATAAGGGGCCAAAGGAAGAACCCGCCAAGGCCGCCAACGGGTCAAAGAAACCCAATGGCAATGGGCCAGAGGAACATACCCAATTACCTCAAGACAATTTCAATCAAGAACTTAGATACAAAATGAATAAAAAGAGACTTTGCATGGAAACTCAAACAAATGAAAGGTTCGTAAACTTACTTGGATGAAAGGTGGATTATGAACATGGAAAACATTGAGCGTCTGAACGGAAGTTCCTTAGATTGGCAGCAAGAGCTTCTGGGATTTTCTTGGCTCAAACGGTCGAAGTTCTTCAGAGTTCTTGAAAAACAGAAGGCAAGAGAAAAGTAAAAAGTGAAAATATGAATTTGGGGTATTATTTATAGTGATGGAGACACCATAAAAGAAGTAATCACGAGATTACCATTTTTCAAAGTATGGGGAACTTTAATAGCCGTCAGACAAGGTTTTGGAAAGCCAAAAAGACCTGATTGGACATGATTGGTTGCTTTTTTCGAAGAGGCATGACGGCTCTGACAGGTTTTATGGGGCATACGAAAGGTCAGACACCTAAGTTTACTTTATGCTGGTCGCAGTAAAGTAAACTTGGGGGGTAAATGTTTACCCAAAAACGGCTGCTGATGACGTGGCAAAGATTTCTCACACGTGGCAGAATTGAAATAAAGTGGTGTTGTTCAGTTATCGACCAGCTACACATTGCTTCATCAAGACTGACTATTAGGTACGACTAGGCTGGTCGTATGATTCGATTTATTCCCTTATAAGATTGTGATTTTCTAATAATTATATTGATTATTTCATCTTTATTACCTTGATACACAAATATTAAGGAGAGTTAAGGCCCAATGGCCCATGTAACCCCCCTTGAACCTATAAATATGCTATTGGACTTTTGATATTTGAATCTTTTTCCTGAATATTGAGAGAGAGAGAGCCTATAGTGTGATTATCCATCGTCTTATTGTAATTCTCCCAAGGTTTGTGAAACTCAAGAGCCCTAGTTCTTTTATCACGACATTGGGATTCAATATTAATAATAGCACTAAGTGTACGTAGGTCATTACCATTTATTGGGGCCAAACCACTATAAATCCTTGGTGTTTTCTTCTTTACCATTAGATTAAACTCTTAATTGTCGTATATTTGACTCTGTGTCGTTGGCCAAATCGAGGGTCAACAATATGCTTTGATTGTAAGTTGGATACCAAGAGGTATATTTGTATATTACATACCAAAAAGAAATATAATTTTAAATAAGAATGGAAATTATTAGCATATCCTTTGGTTGTAATTTGGATACCAAGATGTATATTTGTGTCTTCTATACCACCAAGTATATAATTTTAAATAAGAATCGAAAATATTTTTTTAGAATTTAGTTATGGATACCAAATAGTATATATTTCAAGCTAGAACACTAATAAATAAACAAAAGGAAAAAAAATGATTTAGACTTAAATAGAAAATCAACTAAATAAGGAAATATATTATATGTTTGTAATATACCAAAAATCAGTCATAAAAAAAAAAAAAAAAAAAAAAAGAGACTAAGGGACATGATGGATGAGTCTTAAAAAGCAAAGGAATATCTAAGGAAATATTTTGAAGATGGTATATTATAACTGTGATTCTATTAATAAAATGGTCTATGTTAAAAAATAATTAGGTAAATAAAATTTGATTGTGTTGTTTAGGTTAATAAATATTATAATATGGGTATATTAAATCAGTTTCAAATTAGAAATTATTTATATTATAAGGTGTGTGAGTGTAAATCTTTCTACAAACAAATCACTTTTTTTCAAGTTTTTTCTTTCTTTACTTTATTTCAACAACACCAAAAATGCTTTTTAATTACTACAAAATAACACCCAAAATTAAATCAAATTAAATATTCTTAAAATAAATAAAATTTCACTAATTTAAGAAGAATATTAATTGAAGAATAATTTATTTGATCCTTGTCTATGTTGTTAAGATAGCTTATCACACCACTAAAGAAATCAAAAGTTGACTTTTAGTAGTCAAATGGTGTAATTAGAGAGTTTTAACCGCCAATTGAATACCAATTTCGTCTTCTCTTGCGTCACAACAAATGTTTTAGCCTCTAACTAGTACATCAATGGTAAAATCAATAGTAAAAGTTGACCTTTAGTTGTCAAAGAGTGGGATTAGGAGCTTTGGGTCTCAAATGTGTAGTCTACCAATTTTTTTTGTTTAATTATTTTGTGCTTTAATTTATTATTAATTGTTAAGTGTTAGAAACTTATTCAATTGTTTGAATTGTTTGGTAGAAATTAAGTGAATTTAATTTTTTAATTGTTTTATTTAATTATTTTAATGTGTAAGTAAATGAGTTTTGGTTGTATGCACAAGGTGTATGGTAAATAGTGATGCACTTGAGCAATTGTATGAGTGTATGTGCATGGTTGCATGGTGAGCATGCAATAGTTTTCCTATGCATTATTTCTTTTTATTTATTTAGTTAATTAAAAAGAAAAATAAATTAAGGGAGGGGCGTGTAGTGTAAAACGGGAAGGTTGGAAGTGCAAACTTTCCTTTTTCGCAATGGTCATCTTTTTTCCAATTTAAAATTTATAGAAAAACCAATATAATTAAAGGAAATTGACTTTATTACATTAGGAAAATGGTATTATTATCTTATGATTATTTGGGTAAGTAAATGAGAAGTTATGGAGTGTGAAAGCCTTCTTTGGGCCGAGCATAGGAAGAGAGAGGGAGAGGTCAGTCAAGCTTAGTGTGAGTGCATTGGGGAGTTTCCATTTTGTTACAAATCCAATCAAGCCATAATTGTCAATCTAATAGATTTTGGGAGAGGGAATTGGGGAAAGATTGAAGCCAATTTTTGGCAAGTGAATCAAAGGGGGTTTGGCTAGTTTTAGAAGAGAAACAAGTGAGCTTTGGGAGACTCATTTGTTGTTGAGGCTGTCGAGTTCTAGAGAGATGAGGATAAGAAAAAAATGTGAAGGGGGAGAGAAGGAGAGAAAAAAAGAAGAAGAAAGAAAGGAGAAGGGAAGGGATTCGAAATCCCTAGGTGTAGGTACTCAAGCTATGGTGTTTCTTTTCTTTTTATTCTCTTCTTCTTCTTGAATCTACAAGTAATTGTGTTTTTCATTCATTTGTTGGTTGGAGTTCGAAAATCCTCATAGGTGTCAAGGTTCTTACTTTGCTAGGGACTTCTTGACTCAACAATCAAGAGAGGTAAATGATTCTCCCTTAATTGTTTGATGTGGTAATGGTCATAGATTATGATTTCTCACCTTTTTTTTGTGATGAATCTTGATTTACGATTTTTGGGTGGTTTGTTGTTGTCAGGATGGGGGTTCGACCAAGCATTAATAGGGGACTCTCTTTATTTTTTTATTTTTTTATTTTATGATTGCTATGTAGAATACTTGTTTTTGAGTTCTCAATATTTCTCTTTAAATTTAATAATCACACATATGGATTTGAGAGATGGTTATTTTAAAGGAAGCACGATGAGTTTAAATGATGAATCTTGTTATTGAACCCTACGTGTATTTCAGCTTAGGGGTCCGTTTTGCATGTTGGGTTTTTTTTTTTTTAATTGCTATTGAATTTCATGTTGTCATTGGTGATCACAGGATCATGCTAGGATTTATTTGGGTTTGGGGACAATAAGGATTTGAAACATGATATATAATTTTCGACATAGGGTCACTTTTGGTGTTTGATTTTGTGTTGACTAGTTTGCATGCCAAATGTAATAGTGTGGTGTACAAGTGTAGGAAAATGTTAGGGTAAATTGTTAAAAATATTTTATAAGCATTGTTTAAACATGATTATGTGATTTTATGCTTGCTGTTTTTATTTTATTTTATGATGGTAATGGTAAATAAATGTTTTTGAAATGCACAAGTGATGGTTCAAAGTGGTGTTTGATTTTTATATAAACAAAATGATACTATATTTCACATGTTAATGGTGTTTTATCAAATTAAATACATGCAGATTTTTTTATCTATTTTATGAAAGAAAGTATAGTTTTTAATTCAAGTGTGTGATTTTAATTATATAAAATAGTTGCTGGAATTTTTGGTTAATAGTAAGAAAAAGTTTTTAATGAGATAATTAAAACAAGTGCATCAAATAAATTAAATCTTAAGCAATGTATATGATAAATGTGATATTTTCATAATGTAAATATGTATTCTCACACTTACATTTATAGGCAATTGTTTTATTTAAAATATTTAAAGAATATGGTTTAAATTCATTTTGTGATTTTAAAAATATAATTAGCTTTGTTTACCTAATAATGGCTCCTGATGACGCGGCAAGAATTTATTACATGTAGTTGGCACGTGGCAGCGTCAAAATGAAGGATTGTTGTTCGACAATAGATTAGGTGTTCCTTACATAATCAGATCTCATGATTAGATGTGACCAGTCTGGTCGCATGCTTCAGTTTACACTATAAGAAAAAACAGTATTCATAACACTTAAAAACTGCTAACCGGGACTATTGATAGCACTTCTGAAAATGCTAACGTAGCCATGTTATTAAAAGTCCAGTCTTTTCTATAACAGTTTTTGAATGTTATGTTCGGTGTTATCTTAAACTATTCAATAACACATTTTTAGGTGCTATAATATTCAAATAATAACATTTAGATAGAGTTTTTGATTATAAATTTGAAGTTTAATCTTGTACTTTTTTCATAACACTTTTCAACTGTTACATTTGATTATTTTGATAACATTTTTAGTTTGTTATATTATATAAACCATAACGATTTTTTACGCTTATAATATGTTTTTAAATCATAACATATAGTAATAAAATTTTAAATTTTATTTTGATAAGTATACTTATATGGTTTTTTTTTTAATTAAAAGATTTTCATTATTGTATTTTGATAAAAAAAATTCAAAATTAATCATAAAATGTAATTCTCAGTAGATTGATAAACCATAAGTATTACATTAAACAATAACTAATTCAAACCATGAATGTGTCTACTTCATGAGATCTTAGTTCTAACTTAAGTTTGAAAGCATAACATAATAAAGTTTTATAATCTTGAACAATTTTTACTTCAAAAATGAAAAATAGAAACATTACAAGATACACAAATGTAAACCATACGTGAAACTTGCTCCATCCTTCAATTCATCATCCTTTGTGCACTTGTCTTTGTTGCGATTCCATTTGTTTAGCTACAACAAAATTTAAATAAGTAATGCTTCAACTTAAAGTTATAGTAAACTAAAAGAGTACATAAAAAACGTTAATTACCTAATTATAACTTTATCAGCTGGCCATGCAATTATACTACCTACATCATCTTCTATAGTAGACATAATTGTTGAAGGCCTCCACAGAAATGCATCATTCTTTCTCACAAGATCTATCCCCACTTTCATAGCACTAGGCCCAAGAGGAACATGGTGAACCTCATCCTTTGGGTCACTAGAGATAAAATAACCTTCTGCAATAATTTCTCCAGATCCAATCCAATCTAATATTTTGCATTTTGAGCCAAATGTGTGGTTCTTGACACTCTAACAATATATCAATATAACAAATTCAGCAGCAGTAAATGATTTTATATTGAATATTATATGTTTTATATTTTATCATTTTCATATAATTAGTATCATAATTACCTGAGTGGAATGAACATGAGAATTTGATTGAACATTGACATTTGATTGCTCCTCGCTCTGAGTAGATGTATTCTATTTACAAGTAAGATAGAAAGACATGAATTCAACATCAAAATTAAAAAATATACAAAAGTAAAGACTAACCAAAAAATTAAACATGAATCTTAGTTATTATTGCAATTCAGCCACATGAAAATATAGTTTCAGCATCAAAATACTTACTTGATTTTTCATTAAAGAAACAATGAGTTGCTCCATGTGTTGCATTTTGTCTTTCAAATCTTTGCATTGACCTTCTATCTTCATCAAATGGTCATCTCTTTCTGACACAATTTGCAACTTTGACCGAGTAACTCCTCTTCCGAAAGCTCTCATGTATGAATTTTTTTCAGGACCAAGGACTTTTGTGAGGATGTCTTCATTAACACTTGTAGTTGAAGACATAGCAGGATCTTTCTTATATTCTTCAACCAAATCCTTCAAAAATAAATAGTATCAGTTCCGTGTTTTTTAATCCCCCATTAATAATAGCACTTTTAAAAATATGCTATTCTTTAATGTAATATATACTCAATATTGTTGTAGTGTTATTTCCTTTAAAGATATGTAATCTTGTAATAACTACATTTATTATTTTCTCTTTATTGCCTTGATACGCTGGTATTAAGGATAATTAAGGGTCATTGGCCCATGTAAGCCCCTTAAGCCTATAAATATGAAGGAGAAGGCTCAAGGAAGGGACTTTCGAACCTGGAGATTGAATACTCATAGAAAGAGCATAGTGTGATTATCCACCGAAAAGTTGTAATTCTCCTAAGGCTTGTGAAACTCAAGAACCCTACTTCTTTGATCATGGCATTGGGATTCAACACCAATAAGAACAAGAAGTGGACGTAGGTTATTACCACATAGTTGGGGCCGAACCACTATAAATCATTTGTGTCACCTTTTTACCATTTGATTCCATTCTTGATTTCTTTTAGTTTCTTTGCCGTTAATTTGACTCTGTGTCGTTGGCCAAATCAAGGGTCAACAAACTTGATGGAATTTTGGGTTATTTAAAGAATTATGTATTTTAAACTAAGTTAAGTTACTCATGCACTCCAAAAAATTAAATATTAGGTTTTATATGAAAATGTAATTTTTCCACACTTTATTTATGTATCTTCATATTTGTAATTATGCAGTTATTTTTTTATAGGAAAATTTATTTTTCTAAAAGAAAACAAGAAATTTATTTAGTCATTACAAGTAACTACAAATTTTGTCACAATTTTTCAAATGCTATTAAATTATAGATGGAATTATTATTTCATGAGAAATTAAAGGGCTAAATGAATTATCTTATATTAATAAAATATGTTATAATAAAAATTTTGTATGATAATTGTGTGGTTAAAGTGTGACATCTCATAAAATCTCTGAACATAATTTGTGGAAAAACATAACCATTTTCTAAAAATAAGGTAACAAAAAATCCATATAAAAATAAAACTTTTCAAAACATGCAAGAGTTCGGAAGTATGCACATACTTAAAAGAAAATTACAGTGTCATAATTTTTAAACATTTAATAAGCCCAAAATAATTTCTTAGTTATCATATGGGTTCTAGTCCCCAAAACATAAATTCCCAAAAGGTCGGTTCACATATACATCCTTGTAGATATACTCTAGCGCTCACTAATCCACTTTGCCTTTGAGCTTACCTACAACACGATACAACTAGGTAAGAAAAACGCTTAGTAAGAACAACTTAATGTTTACCGAGTTTTTCAAAAACTAGAAATATATTAAGAAGCAAGAGCTGAAATACAACTAGATAAGAAAACCGTTTAGTAAGAACAACTTAATGTTTACCTAGTTTTTCAGAAACTAGAAATATATTAAGAAGAAAGAGTTCAAAAGAAAAAATTAGAGATGAACAATAAAAGTTTTTATGTTGTTGGGGCATTAATGAGCCTTAGTCCACGAGTCAGTTGTATTAGGCCTTAGAGAGCTTTTGACAATGGAGTTTTCTACAAGTTTTCGCAGAGTAATTGCTTACAAAAGAAATATGGGATCCCCACTACAGTGCACAACTAGCCCTCCATATATGAAATCAAGCACAGTGGGCTTGGGCTGGACTAATTTGGGCCCAATAGGGATGTAATCACAGTTTGCTCGCTAATGGAGTCATAATACAAAGAATGTTACATAATAAAATGTAGTTAATCTGGGCCCATTGGGCCGGCTCAGGCGTGGCCAAGCCTTACAGCTGCCCATTGTACGTTAGGTTGGACTGGTCCGCGTGGGCTTCTAAGGGGATCTAGGGACAGGATCTGTCAGAGTAGTGGCAGTATTGTCTCCTAGGAACAGTGTACATTCCGTGCATACCCTCTTCTGCAGATTAGTTGAGGAGACTAACTGCCAGATTTCATTGGGATAGGTCAGCATTGGGGCTAGCTAGGCTTGCCCTATCCAGAAGTCTTGTCTGGGTTCGTTTATTAATGTCCCGGTTCACTTATCGGAATCCTGGTTCGTTCACCAGGACTCGGGTTCATTTGCCAAGAGGGACATTGTGGCATTGAGTATCTCCCATGGATTCTTGATAAGGTCTATCTCCATTGACTAGTTAGTCTGCCACCTCAGTTGGCATCCTGGAAGATATAAGTAGGTCGGGACTGGGAAGATGAGTTGCACCAGCATCTTAGTCACGGTTCCTTTGTTATGCTTACGCCCATCGAACGTTGTTGGGCCCGATGATGATTAGGCTATCATGGTTTCTTCCTTCCCCAGTCATTTAGCTCAGGATTGGCCCAGACCTCTATAAGAGGGCACACGAACCCATTGGGTCATGCCACGTGTTACGGGTGGAAAACATGAATAACATTTACCCACCAAGTCTTCATCTGTGTTTGCACGGTGGAGACTTGCCTTACTCTCCCAGATAAATCTCAAATATCCCAGTTCGTTTAGAAGAAGTCAGGTTCATTTACTTGGGGGGCATTTGGACTATCCTCGTCCTTTCAAATTCTCAATGTCTCAGACACGTGTCTCCAGGTTAATGGTGCATCTGTGCCACTTGCACCCTAAAGATCTGGAAATAATATTTTGATTGTCCAAGTGATCGATGAGTGTCAGCGCAATTCTTGAGATGTCCCATCTATACGAAAAAAGTTTATTGGGTACTCGAGTGGGCTATTTAATGCTTCTGTACCATCAGGAACCGTTGGATAGGGATAGCCTTGAGATTTTCAACATGGACCGTTGGATGCAATAGGTGCGAATCGTGGATTGACAAATCCACGATTTAGTGTTTCATTAGTCCAATTAAAGCCTCTGCATCATCCGGGGCCGTTGGATGGGGATAATCTTGGGATCCCCACTGTGGACCGTTGGATCAAATAGTGGATTTACGCCCTACAAATACCTTGATAGGCTCATTTCCAAACTTTACACATTCCATATACTCATAGCAGAAAAAAAAGCTTTATATGTCCCATTTTTTCGACGAGATTCTCTGGCGATTAATTCACCTTCGAGTTCATCTGTTTCCGACTAGGCTTCTTTCCACTCAGCCATCAGACAGCTCTTTCCCGGTTCAACCAGCACAAGAACTGTTGCACCATCTTCTCATATTTAAGGTGATTCTGACGACTTTGTCGCTTGAAACTTTACGAATTTCAAATCCAGTAAGTCTTATGGTAATTTTTTATCTGTTTATTCCTTTTTTAATCATTTTTATTGTAACGCTATTCCTATGACCATGAAACGGTTAGGGCTGTGACAACCGTGTAAGGTGGTTCTTGGTAGGATAGTGGTAGATCTGAACCATAGATTTTCTAGGTGATAACTCATATTTCTTGTTGTCCAGGATCAATTCGGGCGCCCCAAGACTGTTTTGGGTGAGTTAGAAACACCTTTGACCTTTAGTTCCTGAATAAAGATCTTGCGATCTCTATTGATCCCAGATCTGTGTCCGGAGGGGACCTCTCCAAGAAGCTTTAGCAGAACCCCCCTACCTCAACAAATTTTCTTAAGTTTTGGTGCTAAATGCTTGGATCTCGTTTTCTTTGTCTCTTCCAGGTCCGTGAGCATGAGTTGCAGCGAGACTTTATATGCAGAAGACGTTGTCCAAGCAGGCCCTGTAGTCTTGGAAGGGTCCAAACTTCCCACTGGTAGGCACGTGCGAAATGGACGAGGAGAAGGGACCAGATGTTACAATAGCTTGAGAAAGCCCTTAAAGTAGAGGCGACTCCAGGACTTTTCTACAACCTACTGGCCCGAAAGGAGGAGAAGGCCCATACTAGTGTGGCCATGTTTGGGGCCTAGAACATAGACCATATCAGTGTGAGAGCTACTCTCGCTCCATAACAACTTCGCGTGGTTCCTTAAGTTTGTGGGGATCGCGCCTATCCTACTTCTACCCTAGGCGTACAAATTGCTTATGGGATGGCGCATATTCTGCGCATCGAAGGAGATCTCGGCGCCCACTCCCGCAAAAGTGTTGTATTTCTACAAGCTTGAGCCACAACTCAACTCCAAAAACAAGATGCAAGATGGATTTTATAGACTGAAAGCCCCCAGAGTTAATCTGGCTCCATTCAGCACATGGAAGCACCCCCCAGATGTCAGGCATTACTGGTTCATTTCATCTGGGTACCTCCTATAGAAGAACACCACTTTGGTGCTGGACTTCCAGCGTGTGGGTAAGTTATTCTTCTTCACTTTATTTTACCTATCCTTTAGTTTTATTTACTGGACACTCATAGTCCTGGAGCATAGGTCCATATGCTCAGACCTGACTCAGTGAATTGATACAGGAGCGGAAGAAATTCTATGCCACTCTAAGCATTGAGGAGCTAGACATGGGGAGCTTTGTAACTTTAGAGCACCTTCGGTTGGTTGGGATGATTATTGTGAACTAGTCAATAGATGCCCTAGCTTTTGGGGGCTACAATGTGAGAAGGATCTTGCCCTGAGAGAGGAGCTGACCCTCATCCACATAGAGGCAGTGGAGGTCGCAGCAAAGGCAGACGCGGAGAAGGCGAACAAAGTGTAGGCCCGTCAGTGGGAGAGGATCGAGTTCGAAGAACTGGACGCCCTTCTCGAGGGGAGCCAGCCTAACACTGGAGCTCCCAGATCTACCATTTTGGGGCATTTGTAAATCGCCTCTGATTTTAACTTATGCTCCTCATTTTGAGGACTTAGTTATGAATAGGCAACAGTACCAATATTATTTGACTGGGACTATCAGGAAAGTGGGGCTTCCTTGCCACATTGTAATAGACACATTGACCCTCATGCACTCGTCCTGGTTCCTAAAATACAGTAGATTTTTGGACCTGGAAGACATGGGTGACCGAATTCACTCTTTCACCCAAGGGGAGTTGAATCGTGCCCGTTCTTTAGATAAGGGTTCGTCCTGAAGGACTTTAGACTTGAATATTTCTCTTTTTTTTTTTTATTTTATCCCAATTCATGCATTTTACTGATTAGTTTCCCTTTTCTGTCTGTCTCAGGTGATTCAGAGATGTCAAACCCTGTGGCCAAGATGAAGGAAATGATTGAGGCCAGGGCGGTCGCTGCCAAGGCTTCGATGAAGAGGGCTGCCAAAGGCCTGACCAAAAAGAAAATTATGGAGCTAATCCTCGGTGATTCAAAGCCAGTCCAAGAAGCTTCTTAGAGGGCTCTAGCTGCAAGTTCCCTCTCCGTGGTGCACGCCGAAATGATCCTACCCCAACCTGCTCCTCTCCTGGTCAATAACTTGGAGTAGGAGCCTTCTGAAGGAGGAGAGACAGACAAGAGAAAAGTGGAATTGGTCACTGTGGAGCCCTCGAAGTGGGCGAAGAGAGCTAGGACCAAAGATCCATCCCTAGCTGAGGAGTATTCATCCAGGGAAAGCCTCGTTGTTATGCAGGAGGTCCCCGAGGCTACAGGGCTTCCTGTCGACCCAGTCCTTCCCGAGGAAGGGGGCTTATTCCTCCAGGAGGAAAGGATGAAAATGGTGTCCTGGGCTTGGGACGACGGACGGGACTAACGAGATGAGGTGGCCCAGGCCCTGATCATCCAGCAGAAGTTGGAGTTCTCCAATCATCGAGAGGCCTTCAATGCTCCCCAACAGATCATGGACTGACTTGTAGCCATGATCGAGTTCCGACCTAAGTTGAGGTAGGATACGGCTCCGCTTGCTATGGATTTGTTGGACCAAGTGGGGGCTACCATGTCCACCCTTTAGCTCAAGCGATATGCCACCTTCGCCAGCCAGGATGCCTTTTTCATCTCCTAAGCCATTCGTCATCAGCCCACCGTGGTAGGCCACATTCCCATCTAATCTTTAATTTTACAATCATCATTCCTTGTGAATTTTCTAGCTTTGATTTGTTCCAGGATGCCTTGCTAGCCCATAGGAACGTGGATTTGGTGGCCGAGATGACTGTAAAGCTGGAGACGGCCAAGATGGAGCTAAAGGAATTTGTTAACCAATGAGAAGATGCTAGGGAGGCCCTTGCCAAGGATTATGCTCGAATTAAGGCTGAGCGCAAGGAGGCTGCTCGGGTTCAGGCTCAGCACGAGGAAGCTTTGTCCAGGAAGGACGCCGAACATAAGAAGTCGGAGGTTTGGATCAAAGCCATTTTGGAGACAGCTGAGGTCCAACTTCACCAGGAGCAGGAGAAGGTGGAAATCCTTGAGTCCCAAAACCAAGGTTTGGAGGGAAATGTTCAGCTGGAGATGAAGTAGAACGAGGAGGCTCGCCAAGAGAAGGAGCAGGCTGAGGAGATGTTGGCAGCAACTTTTGATGAAGCAATTTACATTGCTTCGCTCCAGGACAAGAACATGAATCTCCTCCTCTATCTGGATTTGGCTACAATGAGGGCTGAATTAGAAGCCAAGGAGAAAGCTGATGCATCACTCCTAGCTAGGGGTGAGCAAGAGAGAATACACCTGATATGCCGGATCAGAATGAAGCCTAGCCCTGGGACTTTGTATTTTAGTTATTCCTTCCTTTTTTTTGTTATATTAATTTTATGGACGCGGATGCGTCCAAGAAATTTTTTATCATCCATATTTATATATTGATTTTTCTTTACATAATGATTTCCACTTTATATTCATTTTTTTTTCTAAATTCACTAAGTGTTTTACCACTTTGCATGAATCCAAGTGGAATATTGAGTCCTAATTCCAATTTCATGGACCTCTAGGGAAATATTGTAGAAGGTATTTAACCTGTCCTGAGACCCACATTCAGGTCTAGACGGTTTGGACCGTTTTGGACTAATCAATATAACTTAACTGATTTACCCCAACTCTATGGTTCAGGCTCCAATGGTCTGGATCGTTAGAGATTTGTTTTAGATATAACTTAAATAATTAACTAGTACCAAACCCGATGTTCAAGTTCCAACGGCCTAGACCATTAAGTAGTTTGTAACGCTGTGGATAACCAAGACCGTTACACTATGTGTTTAAAACAATGCAAGACTTGCTAACCAAGTCATTTAAATAAAAATTTTAATCTAAATATATAAACAAGTTAGGTTTAAAATATTTTTGTTATAAGCGAATAATTTTCATTAAAACAAATGTTTGGTACATGGGATCCCAAATTAGGGTTTAAATGACACATTTATAGGGTTTCCAAATGTTATAAACAATCAAAGCTACTCTAATGGAAAAATTCATGTTTTAGGTCTCCATCCTTGTACAAACCCTCGACCGTGGTGGCCGAGCAGCTGACAATGTACACCTCACCCCCAGAGCTCTCCAACCCGTGGTCGAATCATCTTACCCTTGCCTTTAACTGCACCACTTAGCACCCATGAGCTGAGGGTCTAGCAAGAAAACATAATATCATAGCACAATCAATATCAATAGCTAAGTAGTTCACAGAGCATAACCAAATGATTTACAAAACATTAATCAATTACCCAGCAAGCTATTGCGTTCTTTCAATCCAGGACACTAGTCAATAAGCAAATGATCTAGTTTCCAGATGTTCAGCATATCATATAAATCAATTTAACAATAGTATACAAGTCAAGCAACAACTAGGGTTGACGCCCGCAGGCCGCATCCTCTATTTAACCCACTGTCTTTGGCTCGCTTTGGCCAAGCCCAGTGTTCACCCCACTGACTCCGGCCCGCTTAAACCGAGCTCAGTGATTATTAAGCTGTCCTCAACTACCAGTGGCTGAGCCACGCCATGTGCGCAAGTATAGATTTCTACACTCTTAGGTCGTTTATCACATGTCCCCATGGCATAATACAAACTCATGACATTCATACAATTATAGAGAACTCTTAGTCCCAACATGTTCACATGATTTATCACAATCATACAACAGTGCATACAAATATAGGGAGTACTTAGTCCCATCCTATCCACATAAACGGGTGCGGTTTTCTTACCTTTAAATCCAAGTGCTTTGATTAGGAAAGTCAACCCCCGAGCACGATCCTGCCCTGAGCCCAAGCGTACACCTCAGTTCTGCTTGAATCCATAAATTGATACTGAACAATCTCCAAGTCTTAGAGCTCCAATTCCGAGCTTGATCTTCAAAGCTATCTGATAATTATACTTATGTTAACCTCCACTCGCACAACAAACCTGCTGAAACTCCAGGGTATGTTTATTTCACAACGATCACTTCATTGTCTTATCATCGATACTGGAAATACCTAAGAGTCATCACCCCTACCGGGTGAGAACAGCTTATAGGCCCCCGGCCTAACCCTTGGTACAGCCTCAGAATTCCTATCGAATCGGGAGTTAGAACTCCCATTTCTTTCCCAGAGTATCATACTTTTCTTTGTTTGCACCTACTTGGAGAGATACAAATCTCTCATCCTGGAACATTATATTCCACAGTTAACGATTTACAAACTCTTATGCCCTTTTAGATGGGCAGACACTCCTGCCTTAAGAATTCCAATGATATCTTTAGTTCCCCCCCCCCCCCTTAACCAATACTGAATTGTAGTGTCTACTACTTTTCATTTCTTACTTAGCATAGTACTTCTTGCATTTTATTTTACCACGTCTTATACCATGTCACCTTAGCTGTGCTCCAACATTCATCACTAAGATCATTCCATCAAAGGACTATACTTTCCTTGATATCTAAAATATCTGTTCATTCAATGCATAATCCCTTAAGATATTTGATAAGTCGTCAGATTGCCATTCCATTTGCAATCAACCACTAACTTTAGATTCCCAATCTATTCTCTTTGTTCTCTAGTTTCTTTCCGCAACTTGGAAGACGATAGAATTTCAAATCAGCATTACCAATGCTCTGCTCCATCACCTGTTCACCTGAACCAAGTTACATTAACTCATTTAGATAAGTTATAGCTTTCCTTGTCCAAGCACCATACTTATAATCTAATGTGGTCCACTTCTATGATCCACCATTATAACTTTACTTTCCAATATCCGAGCATATTAAATTCTGTCACCCACTTAAACCTCCCGTTACAGCATACCCTAGGAGGTGGAACAACATCCACTTAGAATTCTCATCTACACGCCAAACTCCTATCGGGCCACTCATCCGATCATTGAACCTTAACTCGTATTATATTCATAGGGTTCTTCCCCATCTCCACAAAACCATTACTTTGGATTCTATTGTCCAAAGGGATACGTATATGTTCATCACCACACCGATGCTATATTAATCTTAATCGTTACCCTGTTCATTCCACTGTAGCCCATGGAGTTCTGTTCAAGTGACACACACCTCCGAAATAAGAGATCCATCTCCATTTAAATCTTCACCTCGCACAGCCGAGGATTTCTAATATCAATCATCCACCCATTATGTTTTTCTAAATCTTGGTCCCAAGGTTATCTTTCTTTCACATGACCAAACGCTCAAACTTCTTACGCTGTGCATACACTGCCAACTTAACATTCCATGTATACCGACCATGTTCTTATTCTTTTACCTCCCGCGAGGCTCGATCCATCCTCGCGTCAGTCTGTACCCGGGTGCATCTCAACCGGGCATGTACTACTCATAGCTCACATCTTATCAAATATTAGGTCCTTCACACTACCATTCTGTATTCAACCATAACACGCATATTCCTATATCACCATGCGCTAATCAATTCTCACTTTGTCTTTTGAACTTCTAATCTGTCACTATCCATTCAGTCTAACTTCAAGTTTTACTGTCCTTCTGATCTCTGGTGTAACTTCCTGTGAAGATACTTACGTAGTAAATGATGCGTTTACCGGTCTCGTTGTGCTCCCTATCCTTCAGACGTTCTTCAGTAGCTTCTCTGTGGCTTCAGATCAAATCTCTTCACACCTAACTCCTTCTCTTCTTGTAGCATTATCTTGAATAACCCTGGCGAAATCAAAACTGACACTTCTTGGAGCCTTACCTGTAACCCTGCTTCTTTTGCACCAACATCATCTGCATAGTAGTCATTTGTATTCCACTTCTAATTGGAGAGTAGTCCAACATACTGCTAATAACCTTGAAGGAGACTTGTCCATACTGTTCCTATATCTTCTGCTTATAGAGCTTATCTGTGTTGCTGACACTTGAATCAATCAAGAACCTTTGTTAGCAATTCATCACACCCCACTTGGTAAAAGTAGTAATTCCTAAAATGTCTCTTTCCTTGATCCTCAGCTGGTAATAATCAGATTGGAGATCAATTCCTGAAGACATTGTCCTATCTTGTAACCGGGCATTGAAACTCTTCATCCTTAACTGACGATGCCAACAATTCCCACGATATGGTGCTCTGTCTGATCCACCCCGAGGTCAAACTTCTTCGACTGCTTAGTAGTTCTTTCTGTCAAAACATTATCATCTTCCATAATGTCCCTGATACAGAACCCATTTCTAGCCTGGTCTTGAAGCGTACCCAATCCTTCCCTGTATACCCATCTGAATCCCTACAGGTCAACTTAGTTTCCATTCAGTCTAATTAAAGTACAACAAATGTTATCCCCTACAATCCATGGTTGTCTCTTAATAATTTAACTCTCACTACGAACCCCTTTATAACTTATATCCCAATTCCTTTTCCAGAAGTTTCTAATTCCTCCTCAACAAATAATAAGATCTCCAGTCCCTCATACATTGCCCTTGAGGCATATTCTCCATGTCTGAATCCTTCATGGGACATTCTCGACACCGAAGTCTTCCAGCTCGTTATAAAACCAAAAACGTGAACTATTCAGTCAACTGATCATATCCGAGGAACTAGCCTTGGGATTCGAATGCAACAAGGCATTCCAGTCTTCCATTATCTAGTCATGGGAAATCCATCCTAACATATCAAATCATTTCATGTAGAAGTCATGCCCTCACCTGACATCCTTCCAAGTGGCATCTCCTGCCTCAGATGCATACTAAATGACCTCACTAGTTCCCATCACTATCCTGACGACTATCTTGAAAATCAGGCTCCTTCTTGTCAAAACCAGAAGCCATAGAACTGTCTGGGGTTCTTCTGCTTCGATTACCGAGAATCTGTTCCTACTGAATTCCACCAATGGAAATACTATCATTTGCATCTCTTGCCTTACGACATTCATGCTCTATACCTCTTTCCACATATCTCAAATAACATGGCCCTCCCTAATGTCAAAATACAGACAAAGATCTCATACATTGGAGCGGCCCTGATGCTCTGGACTATTCCAGAGTTTAATCCTTAAATGGGTCATCATTTCCAGCTACGGGGCGCCCGTATTAATCTCCCAAAATGAATTACCCAACTCACAAAACTCATTGACATACACTGTCGTCACCTTATCATTCCAAATCAAGCTTATAAGTCTGTTAGTCTCCGCAGCTCAAACTATGTTCTTATAACCTCTTTCATCAAATTACCATATGAGTTCTTTCCAACCCATCGTGCCAATATCTCGGTCTCAGTACCAATCCCAGGCATCCTTCTGCCACAAATACTTAGCGCAATCCCTTAGTCATTACCTCTCATCTTCATATAACCTACGACAACATTAGCTTTGCCTATCCACTGTTCAATTCTTAGGGAAACCCGAGCTTTCCTCGAAACCAGAGGATAATGACTTTTAGGCTTTCCATATAGTACTCTCATCTGTCTATATCCTCAGCTATTACACCCCACTACTTACTCACATAGTAGTGAACAGCTGCTGTGACTTTCAGGGGAAGATGGAGGTTTCCAACCCCGACTATCACCTACAACCCCCTGTAATACAATGCCAAGCCAACTTAACCATTCTGGGTGCAAACAATTTGAATTCATCCACCACTGCTGACTAAACTTCTCAGCCATGAGGTTCACACTTCGAACCAATCCATAACCAGATCCAAATAACCACAATAATCATGCATACATAAAGCATATTAAACACGGATCCACAATGCTATACATTTAACTATCAAATTTTATTGCAACCTAGTATACCCACACTTTATCATGATTCCTACAAGCCAATGAACAAGTATAACATATAAGTTCAATTCAGGTAGTTAACCACATACAATCAGTATGCAAACCATTATCCAAATATTCATTCACATGCAATAGCAATGCTGATCAGCACGCCTCGATCTCATCACACAATAGTCAAGGGCCAGGCCCTATCAATTTCTCATGCTCCCTACAGTCATACAACATGATACATTCATATTTCAATCAAGAACTTAAGCATATAATCTCATATGTTCAATTACAGAACCCTGAGTTGAGCTTGTCTTTAGCAGCGAGTGTACATGTCCAGCCAATCTTCATGAACCCTTAAACCTAGGACGCTCTAATACCAAGTTGTAACGCCCTGGATAACCAAGATTGTTACACTGTATGTTTAAAGTAGTGCAAGACTTGCTAATCAAGTCATTTAAATAAAAATGTGAATCTAAAGACATAAACAAGTTAGGTTTAAACGATTTTGGTTATAAGCGAATAATTTTCATTAAAACAAATATTTGGTACATGAGATCCCAAATCAGGGTTTAAACAACACATTTACAGGGTTTCCAAATGTTATAAACAATCAAATCCACTCTAATGGAAAAATTGATGTTTTAGGTCTCCGTCCTTGTACAAACCCTTGACCATGGCGGCCGAGCAGTTGACAATGTACACCTCGCCCCGAGAGCTCTCCAACCCATGGTCGAATCATCTTACCCTTGCCTTTACCTGCACCACGTAGCACCCATAAACCGAGGGCCTAGAAAGAAAACATAATATCATAGCACAATCAATATCAATAACTAAGTAGTTCACAGAGTATAACCAAATGATTTACAAAACATTAATCAATTACCCATAAAGCTATAGCGTTCATTCAATTCAGGACACCAGTGAATAACCAAATGATCTAGTTTCCAGATATTCAGCAAATTATATACATCAATTTAACAATAGCATACAAGTCAAGCAACAACTAGGGTTGACGCCCACAGGCTACACCCTCTATTTAACCCATTGTCTTTGGCTCGCTTAGGCCAAGCCCAGTGTTCACCCCATTAACTCCAGCCCGCTTAAACCTGAGCTCAGTGATTATTAAGCTGTCCTCAGCTACCAGTGGCTGAGCCGCGCTCTGTGCGCAAGTATTGATTTCGACCCTCTTAGGTTGTTTATCACATGTCCCCATGGCATAATACCACCTAATGAAATTCATACAATTATAGGGAACTCTTAGTCCCAGCGTGTTCACATGATTTATCACAATCATACAACAGTGCATACAAATATAGGGAGCACTTAGTCCCATCCTATACAATTATAGGGAACTCTTAGTCCCAACATGTTCACATGGTTTATCACAATCATACAACAGTGCATACAAATATAGGGAGCACTTAGTCCCATCCTATCCACATAAACGGGTGCACTTAGTCGACCCCTGAGCACGATCCTGCCCCGAGCCCAAGCGTACACCTCAATTCTGCTTGAATCCACAAATTGATACTGAACAATCTCCAAGTCTTAGAGCTCCAATTCCTAGCTTGATTGTCAAAGTTCTCCTTGGTATGACTTAGAGAAAAAAGAGAGAGAAAAGTGAGTGCCTTGGGTTGGTTCACAAAGTTCTGAAAGCTTCCTTGGTATTGTTTTATTTAACTTAAGTTTCTAAGGTTACCTCAAAGGCTCGGGGTACCGAAAACGTCCCCGAGGGCAAAATGGTAAAATTCCCCTGTATTCCCACCTAGGCTTCCTAACCTCAAATATATCTCCAATTATTTATTTTCACAACTCAATAACCCAAATAAATGTCCACTACCCAAAATATCCCTTGACTCGCCCCGAGTCAGGTATCGGGTCCCGTTGTGACTTTTCCCGCTACTTGCTCCCTAGGATCACCTCGTGCCGAAGGCTGCAGACATATATATCCACAAAATGTGGATTCAAAAGTTATCACAAATAACCACATTTATGCCCTAACGGGCCAAAATTACAATTATGCCCTTACAAGCTAAGTAAGGCCCGCATGCTTACCTAATACACATAAACATGCATTCCACATATCCACATAATCATAGGATCCTGCATATCACATAATAATGCGTTTTCACCATTAAGTCACATAACTTCCAATTATGCCCTTCCAGCACACTAATCAAGGCCCTTAAGCCTTATTAGTAATTTTGGGTCGTTACATATTAATAACTGTTGTTTGATTTATTTGTCCTGACTCTGGTGTTCAGGTTCCAATGGTCTGGACCATCAGAGATTAGTTGATTAGCTTATTTCGATCCTGAGGTTCAGGTTCCAACAGCCTGGGCTGTTTATAAGACTAACTTTAACTATTTTGAACATAAGATTCATGCTTCAATGGTTTTAGGACATTCAAAAGAAAACATGAATAGGGATTTGGTTATCCAGGACAATGTTAGGTCTGGACCAATTTTTAAGAGTCGGGTTTCGAAACCCCAGACCATATCGATTCGGGTTAGGATTAGGCTTTTAGCCTCGTATCCTTTTAGGTTTTGAATCCCTCAGACAATGTGGGTCCGAGTTAGGATTGGGCTTTGAGCCTAGAATCCTTTTAGGTTTCCAACCCCCCGGACGATGTGGGTCCGGGTTAGGACTGGGCTTTTAGCGTAGCATCCTATTAGGTTTTGAAACCTGTCTATATGAATCAAAATCCAGACTAAGCCCCAAGATTTGCATCCTCTTTTGTTTTTAATCCTGGATTTGTATAGATGGCCTTACCCCTCAAGTGACCGAAGAGTGTAGTCTTAGTTCACTTGTTTTTGTAAAAATTTAAGAAGGACGCAAACTTTTTCTTTCCTTACAACATTTCTTATGGTGTTTTGTATACACCATTTCCATTGAATTAGAACTCACCTTGGGGCGTACATTTCTAGAAATAAAAAATGTTAAAAAGAAACAAAATTAGATCCTCCCGACAACTGATAGTATCGGTGGAGGTGTTCTTCATTCTAGGCCCTTGGGACCTCCATTCCCTCTAATCGCCTTAAGCGATATGTTCCCAGACATATTTCATTTTGGATTTCATAGGGTCCTTCCAAGTTCGGTGCTAAAACTCCCACTGCTGGATCTTGAGTTGCAGGGAAGACTCTACTAAGGACTAGATTGCCAGTTTTGAACCTCCGACTTTTAACTTTAGAGTTAAAGTGCCTAGCGATTTTACGTTGATACATGTTCAGTTGCACCTGTGATTCCTCCCAGATCTCTTCGATGAGATCTAGGGATTCTTGGAGTAAGGCGTGGTTCCAGATGGGATCGTATGTGTCTAGTCTGTGAGATGGGAACACTGTTTCTACTGGGATGACCGCTTCACATCTGTATACCATTGTACGCTGGGCAACTCTTCCGGCCACTTGCTCTTGCAGGCTTGGAGTTTTTTCTTCAGTGTTGCCTTCAAAATCTTGTTCACGACCTCTGTTTTCTCATTTTCGTGAGGCCTTGCAACTACAGAGAAGCTTTTAATGATGTCATGTCTTTCACAGAAGTTGGTGAAGTGGACGCTATCAAATTTCTTCCCGTTTTCAAACACAATTTTGTGAGGGAGGCCCTATCGGCACACAATGTTGTTGATGATGAAGTCCAGGGCCTTTTTCGAGGTGATGGTACTCATTGGTTCTACTTCGGACCATTTGGTATAGTAGTCGATGGATACAATGGAGTATTTTACTCCACCCTTCTTCGTCGGGAGCGATTCTACTAAATCAATTCCCCACACTATGAAAGTCTAGGAATAGGTCATCAGGGTTATTTTCGTTGGAGGGGCTCGCGGGTTATTCGCATACCTTTGGCACTGTTAACATTTGTGGATGTAATCAACACAATCCTTCTTTATCGTTGGCTAGAAATATCCTTGCCTTAGGATTTTCTTGGACAAGCTGAGTCCAACTGTGTGATCTCCACAAAAACCTTCGTGCACTTCGTGCATGATTGCACTCATTTCTGTCCCAAATACGCATCAAGAATAAGGCATGGACAACCACCTGTGATAAAGTTTGCCATCCATCATGACGTATTTGGGAGCCTGGTACTGAAGTTTCCTGGTGGCAGCTCTATCAGCGAGAAATTCCCTAGTGGTTAGGTGTTGGATGAGAGGGCCAATCCAGGACGTAGAGTAATCAATGACGTTGATGATTGTGGGGGCTTGAATTATGTGTAAATTGGGACCACCCCTGAGAGTTCTACTTCAACAACCGTGGCCAATTTTGCCAATGTGTCTGCAAACAGAGTCTAATCCCTGGGCATTTGACGGATGAAGTATTTCTTGAAAGATTGGAGTAACTCTTGGGTTCGTGTCATATAGGCGGCCATCTTCTCCCCCTTCATTTGGTATTCCCTCGAAATCTGCCTGACCACCTGTTGGGAGTCGCTACGGACTTCTATATTTGCTGCCTTGTTGTTTGACACTTTGAATTGGAAGCGTAAGGAGCTTTGCAT
The DNA here is from genome assembly GCF_963169125.1 of Humulus lupulus. NCBI lineage: Eukaryota > Viridiplantae > Streptophyta > Magnoliopsida > Rosales > Cannabaceae > Humulus > Humulus lupulus. The sequence goes on along the minus strand of NC_084797.1, from coordinate 83,385,294 downwards.
CCCAAATTTGCTAATAAGTCTTAGGGCCTTGATTAGTGTGCTGGGAGGGAAATAATTGATTTAATTATGTTCATATGTGAATTTAATGATTATGTGATTAGAAATGCATGTTTAGGTGAATTACATATGCATGTGGGCCCCATTTGGCTATTAGGGCATATTTGTAATTTGAACCCGTTCAGGGTATGATTTTGCGCATTGTGTGGTGTTTCCAACATGAGTAGATCCTTTCACGCGGTGTTAGTAGAGAGTCACGAATTTGGTGTTTAGTTGTGAGATTGGTAACTACTAGTAACCTGAGAATTGGTGTTGTTACTGAACTAATAAGTGAAAGGGGTATTTTTGCAAAAAGTGAAAGGACTAGGTTGCCCTTGAGGTTTATTATAGAAGTGAGTTAGAAGGAGGGGTAGAATGGTCATCTAAGCTCTAAACTAGTAAAACCCACAACTGAAGTTATCCTTCACATTCTAGGCTTCTCTAAAGACCCTTGGTCATTTGGTTCAAGTTTTCAAGACAAAAGAGAAGAGCTCAAGACTAGGCAGCTGGATTTTTGAAGGAATTTTCAAGTGAATTCAATTGAAGAGGAGATTAGCAGCCATTCACACCTAGGAATCTCGAAATTTAAGAGGAGGTAAGGATTTCATTTATGTGGTTTAGGTCATTTACGTTGTTCTTGAGGAATGTGAAGTTGATATTTGAATTTGAGTTTTGGGATGAAGTTTTGAGGAAATTAAGCTTGGGAATTTGAGGATTAATGCTTGGAGTGGTTTATGATATAAAGGTAAGGATTCCTTCATGGTTTGAAATTTTTCTTGTTTGGTTTAAGTTTCTGTAGAATTTTAAACCAATGATTGAAATTGAGTTTAGGTGTGAGTTTGGATTGGTTTTTGATGCATATATGTTGTCTATGTTGTTTATTTGGATTTTTGGGTTCAATTGAAACTTGGGTACACTTGGGGATTGGTTTGGGCAACTTTTGGTTCGGGAAAAAATGATGGGAAAAACCCATTTTTCTAGGTTTGTGTAAGGGCGCTGCGATGCTGTTCTTCTGAGCCGCGGTGCTAGGATGATCCAGGGTAAAGGGCCTTGGTTGAGTTCCACGGCACCTGAATGGCTGAGCTGCGGCGCTAGGCCATTTTCAAGGCCGTTAAATTTTTAATTTTAGGGCTTAGGCCGAAAGGTCTTGCAGACGATTTCACCACCCTGTGTGGGGAAAATTGGAGGTCCCAAGAGCACGGGATTGGTTCCAGGGATCAATTATAAAATCAGACAGTAATGAGAACGTTACTTGTGGTTTGTGACTAGGTTACCACCAGGACTCAGGGGAGGATCGTTCTCGAATGTTGTGATTGCTTGTCTGACTACTAGCACTCGAATTAAAGGTAATGAAACTATTGTACCTGTATAGCAGGGCATGACCCATATTGTCTGTATTGACGTAGCTATATGGTCTATATTGCAGGGTGTGGCCCTAATGTTTATGTTTAGTATATGTTTAAATATCTGTTGATATTATGCTATAGGATGCATGTTTTTGAGTGAACGACGAAGGCCGGGAATGGCGAAGGCCGAGAATTACATGAAGCCGAGTATGGCTATTTTGTTAACTTTGGTTCAAGCTTTTCGTGAAACCTTCAATCCAGTATCTTCATCTTTTAATGGGCTGAGATGAATGGTATTCATGAAGTAGAAAACAAATATTAAAACTAGCCATGAAGAAGAGAAAAAGAGATTGAGAAAAATGACTTAGTTAGACCATTTTTACCTTAGGATTTGTAGAGTTTTTTTTTCTTTTCTTCAATGGTGCTATAATCTTCTAAAGAGAGAAGGGAGCTGTGAGAGAGATGAGTGTGTGATGAAAACAATGATATGGCATAAGAGAAAGGGAGGGGTACGGTTGGGGTCTTGGATGGTGAGATTGAGTGTTGAGGTTAGCTTAGTTTTCTTTTCCATAAAAAAAAAATGATAACATGTGAAAATGATGATGGCTATTTTCTTGAAATTCTATTGTGCAAGTTTTTCCCACTCTAGCACTCTACATAACCAGCCACACATGCCTCAAAGTGCCCTAAATTTAAATTTTACTATTCCTCAAATAAGCTTGATCATAAGGTCAAAAACGCATTTAACATAGTGTATAGTTTTGATTAATTTTTCTTAGTGAGAAAAATCAATTTAAATAAAATGTGACATCACCAAACATATCATATTTTATTATTAAAATAACCTATAGTTATTTTATTTAAGTTTATGCTCAAACTTAGTTTTTTCCATAATTATTCCATCAAGAATATTTTATCCGAGATTTTTACCCGATTAGGGTTTTTGACCCGGTCCACGACCAAAGGTCTCGGTTTCTTAAAAAACTGCACTTATCACAATATGGCTAGCATTCAAACATCATGAACTTCTTGTAACTCAACATGTTCCCCTAAAATAATACATAATACAGGGAATTAGAATGCCCGAACTATGGTTTATCTAGTGCCCTAAACACGGAGCATTACAATACCTACAATTTATACAAGTTTCATCCTAAAACTTATAACAATTGTGAGTATAACTCTCTCATCCGGTCTTCGGGTTCCCACATTGCTTCTTCTATCCCGTGGTTACACCACTGCACTTTAACAAAGGGTATAGTATTATTACGCAACACCTTATCTTTACGATCTATAATCCTCACCAGTTTCTCCTCGTAACACAGTTTTGGACCTCCAACTGTTCGTAACTAAGTACATGGCTCGAGTCTTCAACATATTTACTCAGCATAGATACATGGAATACATCATGTACTCGAGCCAACGCAGGTGGGAGAGCTAATCGGTAGGCTACCATGCCAATTTTCTCCACTCACTCAAAAGGTCATATATACCTTGGACTTACTTTTCCTTTCTTACCAAAGCACAGAGATCCCTTCAACGGAGACACCTTCAGGAGCACCTTATCTCTAGCTTCAAATTCCAACAGTCTTCAGCATCGGTCCGCATATTTGCATTGTCGATCTATGGAGGTCAGCAGCCTCTCCTGAATCTTCTTGATATCTTTGGTAACTTTGTCCACTTCCTCTGTACCCAAGAATTTTCTTTCACCGGCTTCGTGCCAATGAATCGGAGACCAACACTTTTGCCCATACAGAGCTTCATACGACACCATCTTAATAGAGTCGTGTTAGCTATTGTTGTTAGAAAATTCTATCATTGGAAGTTTTCCAGTCCACTAGCCTTGGAAGTCGAGTGCACACACTCTCACTCTAGCCGTCTGTTTGGAGATGGAAAACATTGCCAAACTTAAGTTGAGTCCCCAAACCCTCTTGCATCCTTTTCCAAAATGTTGAGGTTAAACGACTGTTTCGTTCTGAAATGATAGACTCAGGTACTCCATGTAGTCATAGAATCTCTGCTATGTATAATTCTGCTAACTTATCTACAGAATAAGTTATCTTAATGGGTAAGAAATGTGCCGACTTGGTCAATCTATCAAAAATAACCCATATCATATCTTGACCATTAGGGGTATTTGGTAGTCCAATAAAAAAATCTGTTATGATCACCTCCCACTTCCATTATGAAATTTCTAATCGTTGCAACAACTCGGCTGGTCGCTGGTTCTCCACCTTGTTTTGTTGGCAAGTGAGGCAATGAGCCACATATTCTGCTACATCCTTTTTCATCTTCAGCCACCAAAAATATTTCCTTAAATCCTGGTACATTTTTGTGGCACCGGGGTGCATTTCATAAGGGGCATTGTGTGGCTCATAACAGATTTGCTTCTTAATCTATGCATCATCGGGAACACAAATTCTACCTTTAAATCCTAACACCCCATCTTCCACTGTGTAGAATCCCGATTGCATATCCTTCCTCACCTCATGTTTTATGTGCTCATACCAAGGTTCCGAAAGCTGTCCTCCTTGTATGGATTCCATAATTGTGGCTTGCACTGAAAGATTATCTAATTTGCCAGCAACTACCTCGAGATCCAATGTAGAGATGTCACCTTGTAGTTCCAAGGGGATTTCCCCCTCTAACATCACGTATGCCATCGGCTACTGACTCAGGGCATCTGCCACCTTATTGGCCTTTCCAGGATGGTATAGAATGTCACAATCATAATCGTTAAACAATTCTAACAATCGACATTGCCTCATGTTCAATTCCTTCTGGCTAAAGAACTACTTGAGGCTCTTGTGATCTGTGTAAATGTCACAATGTATCCCATAGAGATAATGCCTCCAAATTTTAAATTCAAACACTACTGCAGCCAACTCTAAGTCATGTGTTGGGTAGTTCTTTTTGTAATTCTTTAGTTGTCGTGACGCATAAGTTATCACCTTGGTCCTTGTCTTGAGGTATTGTTGTAGATCGCGTATCCCTTTGTTCCACTGAGGATAGTCAACACTGCGGCAGTGGTCAACCTCATCTTTAGTTTTTTGAAATTCCTCTCACACTATTCGGTCCATGCAAACTTAGGATTTTTACGGGTAAGAGCGGTCATTGGCATAGCTATTTTCTTGAACCCTTCCACAAATCGCCTATAATACCTTGCTAATCCGAGAAAACTTCTCACTTCCTGAGTACTTTTTGGAGGTTTCCACTGACTTACTACCTCTATCTTGGTAGGATCCACGTATATTTCTTCTCCTGACAACACATGGCCCAAGAAACTCACCTTTTCCAGCCAAAATTCACAATTTGAAAATTTGGCATAAAGTTTTTGTTCCTTCAAACGCTGAAGAACCATCTCCAAATGCACCACATGTTCCTCTGGGTTCCTCGAGTATATCAAAATATCATCAATAAACATGATGATGAATTTATCCAGAAACTCGCTAAACACTTGGTTCATCAGGTCCATCAATGCAGTGGGTGCATTGGAGAGTCGGAATGACATCACTACGAACTCGTAGTGCCCATACCGCATCCAAAATGATGTCTTAGGTATGTCTGACTCCTTAACTCTGAGCTGATGGTAACCTAATAAGAGATCTATCTTGGAGAATATTGATGCTCCCTGGAGTTGATCAAATAAATCATCGATCCTTGGAAGCGGGTACCAGTTCTTAATTGTCAACTTATTCAACCTCTGATAGTCTATACACATTCTCATGGAGCTGTCTTTCTTCTTTACCAACAATACCAAGACTCTCTACGGAGAATGACTCGGTCTTATGAAATTTTTATCCAACAGCTCCTGCAGTTGAGCCTGCAGCTCCTTCAATTTTGTTGGCGCCATCCGATACAGAGCTTTCAAAATGGGCGACGTCCTCGGAATAATTTTTATTTCGAACACCACTACTTTCTCTAGCGGTAGCTTGAGAAGTTCATTGGGAAACACTTCAGGATACTTGAATATGATGGGTACTTCAGCTGGTTGTAACGTGCCCTCTTTATCCTTATCAACTACATGTTCCAGATATCAAATGCAACCATCCCCTAACATCTTCCTCACCTTCATGGCGGAGATCATCGCGAATTTCTTTTCCCTGGCTGCGCCTTGGAACGTAAACGACTCTTCTCCTGCCGGTTTGAAAACCACTCTCCTCTTCTTATAGTTCATTATAATGCCATACTTAGATAACCATTCCATCCCTAATATTACATCATATTCATGTAGGTCTAAAATAAACGGTTCTACTGTCAATTCTCGTCCCTCTACCCAAACTGGTACGACTGTTACCCATGATCGCACCAACATATCTTCGCCTGAAGGCAACGACACCCCATAGATACTAGGCATTGGTTCAGGCATTCTATTCAATTTTTCAACAAAAAAGGCAGCTACAAAAGATTGTGATGCACCAGTGTCCATTAATGCATATGCTGATGTTTGGGCAACAGAGATCTCACCTGACACCATCTCAGATGGTCTAGCTTTTGTTGGTTGTTGCCGCCCTTCAAGTTTGGACTTGGGAAATTCTTACACAGGTGCTCTAGTTTTCCGCAGGCATAGCATGCCCCCGCCTTACACTCACTAGAATTTGAAGGCCACACTCATCACGCCTGGGTTATTCATTGGAACCCCCGGCCCGACTGTCAGACGGTCCCCCTTTTCTCTCGTTATTCCCATTGCTACTCAGTCGTGAGCCTCCTGGGGCTCCAAAATTCCCTTTATTGCGGTTGGTCTTGGGGAAAAACATTCCCTTGGATCCATTTCAGTTAGCTTGAGTTTGACCCGAATTGCCAAAGGTAAAATTTCTTTCTTCAAACTTCTGGGATTCCTTCCTTTCCAGTTCAGACCATGACTCTTGGCAAAGAGCTCGCTCCACTACTTCTGCATATGTTTCTGGGATTGTCTTCCAGGTGTCCACAACTTTTTTTTATCTCTCCTCAAAGTCCTCTCATAAATCTCCATACTTTAGTTGATTCAATACTAACCAGATCCGGTGAGATTCTGCATAAGAGATTAAACTTAATGGTATATTCCTGGATGCTCAAATTTTCTTGCTTCAGAGTCAAAAACTCTACCACCTTATGGTCAATCACGGTATGGCTGTAATACTTAGAGTTGAACAAGACTAGGAATTCTAGCCATTCCATTTCGACCACATTATGACCCTTCGTTGCAGTATCCAACTAGATGCGGACATCTTTTCTCAACATATAAATTTTACAAACCACCTTTTCATGCTCAGTAATTTCGATGAAATTGACGATCTTTTCTAGTATGTTGATCCACTCTTCCGCAACCACTGGGTCAGCAGTACCTTCAAAGGTGGGTGGGTTTTGGCGACCAAACCTATAACTCCCTGGATAACCAAGACCGTTACACTGTGTGTTTAAAATAGTGCAAGACTTGCTAATAAAGTCATTTGAATAAAAATGTGATCCTAAAGTCATAAAAAAGTTAGGGTTAAAAAATTTCGGTCATAAACAAATAATTTTCAATAAAATAAATGTTTAGAACACGGGATCCCAAAAACAGGGTTTAAAGGAAAAATTAACAAAATTACAAAAGGCAAATACAATCCAAAAACCAGTCTAATGGAAAAATACAAATTTTAGATTTTCTGTCTCTGTACAAATCCCTCGCCCGTGGCAGACGAGCAGCTGACAATGTACACCCCGCCCCCAGATATAGTTGATCCATCTTACCATTGTGTTTACCGGCACCACGTAGCACCCGTGAGCCAAGGCGCAACAAGAAAACCATAATGACATAGCATAATCAATTATGATAATCAAATAATGCACAAGGCAGTTAACTAGATATTTAGCAAGCCATAGTAGATACATAATCAGTGATGGCAGTCAATGAATCACCAAGCATTCCTCCAGATATTCAACAAGCTATAAGCATCATATTAACAATAGTAAACATGTTTATATTCAAAAGTTTATCATAATCATCATACAATACTCAGGGTCGACGCCCTTAGGTTGCACCCTTTGTTTAACCCACTGACTCCGGCTCGCTTAGGACGAGTCTAGTGTTTATCTAGCTGACCCCAGCTCTCAGTCAACGACCCATGTCCTGTGCACAAATTATCAACCTCGACTCTCTTAGTCCGTTTATTTCATGCTCACATGGCATATTATAATCATACAGCATTTGTATTCAAATATAGGGAATCTCAGTCCCAACACAACCACGCCAGGGTGCAGTTTTTCTTACCAATAGTTTCGATCGAAGATAATGGAATGATCTTGAGCACGATCCTCAACCCCAAGCCTTGGCAATAAACCTATTAACAAAGGCCAACAGGTATCCATGAATTTCCTATCCAAATAAACACTTAGAAGACAACAACTAGCCTTCGGGACCTCAATTTCTACTAAATCGAGTAGTAGAAATTGTCCCGAGTGCCTAGGTTTGAACCCCCAAGCCTTACCAATTCTAGAAACAATTCCAAGGCTAAAATCCCTTGGCGGGTCGTGACTTGCCCCCAAGTTAGAGACCAAGATCCAAGCAAAAAGGAGGAGGCGGGCCGCGACTTGGCCTATTGGGTTGCGACGCGCCCCCACGTGAGAGACCACGCCCAGGTCAAAATGGCCACACAGGCCGCGGCGCCCTATGCTGGGTCGCGACGTGGCCCCCTTCCAACCTAGAAGATCTGGGTTTTTCACATGCATCTCCCAGCCAAGAACACCAAGAGTAACCTAGAATTTTTCCCCAACAAATCTCCTCCATTCAACACCAAACCAGCTACGAATTCAAGAATAAATCTCATATTGCTATTCACCAAAACCTTAGCAACAATATCAAAATCATTACCCCAATTCATCAGCTATATTACACAACTTAAGTTCTACCCCAACAATAAAATTCTTTAATAGATGCATAGACTAAATCTTACCTCAATTTAAAGCTCAATTCTCCAATATCCTAGCTGAATCCCCTGGGTTGTTGCTTCAATTCTACAAGGCTTTCCCCTCAAAGTTTCTCTACATGTTTCCTCAGCATGGATCAACTTAAAACCAGCTTAAATTCTCAGTTGAACACTTCCAATTCCTTCAAAGAATCTACCTCAAAGCTTGGGTTTCAGCCCTTTCTTTCCTTCCTTAGCTTCAGAGGAAAATTTGAGAAAGAGAGAGAGACAGTGAAGAAATCGAGAGAGAGAGAATGAGCAAGAGGTTCTACTTCCTTCTGTTTTGTTCCAATTGATTTAAGTATATCCTTTTTATGAAATGACTATTTTTTACTCCCATATAATACATAATCCTTTTGCTCCCAACTCCCGCTAATTCCTTGACTGTTCCTAATATTTACCAATTAAATCTCGTCATCTAATTAATTACTAACTGTTTTTTCAATATCTAATAATTCCCAAAAATAACCCCAGGCTCCCCCGAGCTGGGTATTAATCCCCGCTGTGACTATTTTGCCAATCTGCTCACTAGGACTATCTCTAGTCATATGCTGCAAATATATCCACATAATAATGCGGTCTCAACAATCTAGCACAAATAATCACATTTATGCCCTCAATGGGCAAAAATTACAAATATGCCATTAACAGCTAAACAGAGCCCACATGCATATTTAATACTCAAAAACATACATTTCACATATCCATATAATCATGCATTTAACCATTTAATCACAGATAAAAAAAATTATGCCCTCAAGGCACGCTAATCAAGGCCTTTAAGCTTTATTGGTGATTTTTGGTCGTTACAAAACCGTTTAGAGATGGGTTTCTGTTGGACCACCCTCGGTGTCTCTACCTATGGTTCAACCCATGTCCCACTAGCCAATGGATCCTGGTTTGCTACTTTAGCCACAACTACTTCTGTTTCATTTGGGTTGCCAGCCAGGGTTGTTGGGAGGCGTTGAATTAATGTTTGAAACATCTCTGTTTAGCAGGCATCAAAGTCCACCTACCTCTTATGGTCCTACTGAGATTCCATGTCCCTACAGAGCTCCTATATCTGAGCAGCAAGGTCAAGTCCTTGATTCACCCCCTAACCTCGACGTTGGCCCCTTACTCGGCCTCGACCTGTGCCTCGGTCTCTACCTCGACCTTAGCCTCAGCCTACTTGAACTTGCGGGTTCATGGCCAATTTCTCTACTGGATCTTGGGCATTATCAGCTTGAAGGCTTTCCCTAGCTTTGTTATTAGTAGCCATAAAAAGTTCCTACATAAATATAGACAACAACGAGCGATTACTAAAAGTAACAAGCTAGTAGTAGCATAAGCATGCTACTCTTTACACAAGTGAACAACAACCAATTTTAGAACTCAACCATTATATAAAAGATTGGATTTAACATATTAAACCATAACATAACAGTCAACGCAAAGTCTGAAAGGGTTTACAAAAGTAAATAGGAAGGGAATCTAATCCCAGTCAGGGCTCATGGTTTCTAGCATAGGATCCTTAATCAGCAGTGATACAAAACATAAATTTGAAAACCTCAGTGTTTTTCATAAAATATAATAAAACAGACGATCACTATCCTAATCAACACGCATGTTCCCATCATAATCCTCATTTGAACTCTCAGGTACTTCCCAAACAATGCCATTCCCAGCCGCCTCGTGTTTTGACCCTCAGTTGGATCCTCATTGGGATCTTCTTCAGGATCTTCTTTAAGATCTTCTTCTTTTCGTTCAGCTTCTACCTCCATGACCTCTCTAGGGTTCTGATCTGCCACAACCCTATCCTCATGCTGGGCTCCTGCAGGTACTGGAAAAATCCCGCATAACCAGTTGTGCCCATCGATCACCCTCTGCCGCATTATGAATTCGTTGCGCTATCAGACACTCACGGTACTCCACATACCATGTCAATATGTCATCAAAAGGGCCAAATGCAACCTCAATGGATGCCCAAAACTCTGGCCAAGAGATAGTGGCCGGTCTTAGATGCCTTATCTGAAACCATCGAAAAGCCTCGTCTCACAGAAAAAAGCTAGCCAATCTCACCATGAATCTTGGAGGAATCTCCATATCCTTGAAGATGATTGCCAATGAATGAGTCCAAGACTAGAAGTCATACGAGTTGTCGGCTTCCCCAGTGAATACGCAGGGACAGGCACTATGGAATCTTTGATAGAATCAAAGATTTTTCCCTAAGGTATATACTATAGGTGGTCCTCTTGGATGAGGTTATCTACATCGGGTTGCTCAGCCATGTAACCAACAATTTATAGAATTCAAGCAGGTTTTCACAGAGAAATCACATGAACGAAACTTAATACATTACTTACATTGAGTGTCGGTCTATCCTTGTGAATGTACATATGGGTTTGTCTCCAGAATAGGTTTAGCCTGGTGCTCTGATACCAACTATGACCTCCCATAAAATCTCTTAACATAATTTGCGAAAAAACATAACCATTTTCTAAAAATAACGTAATCGAAAATCCATATAAAAGAAAAACTTTTCAAAACATGTAAGAGTTCAGAAGTATGCACATACTTAAAAGAAAATTACGGTGTCATAATTTTAAAACATTTAACAAGACCAAAATAATTCCCAAAAGGTCGGTCCACATGTACATCCTCAAAGATAAACTCAATTGCTCAGTGATCCACTTTGCCTTTGAGCTTACCTACAACACGAAACAACTAGGTAAGCAAAACGCTTAGTAAGAAAACCTTAATAAACGTAACCACATATATAAAGAAAGACCTTAAACTAACTATAACTAGGCAGATAACCAACCAAGAATAGGATTTTGATAAAATCAAACCATAACATACAATTTATTAACCTGTGAATGTCCTAGCAAACTTATGATCATGCCTCATAACCAAAATTCATATCCTAAAGGTACACCTGCCCGCAAAAAATCCCCGAGCATACATACATGCTTACTTATTCATTCATATCTTAACATGCATACTTAGCCATTCATATCTTAACGTACATACATGTTGGGAAAACTTATACAGGATCTTTATTTATTTTCAGGTAGATCTAATATTAAACAAGTTAATACGAGACAACCTAGAACATGTTTCTAAAATTGAATTCAAAGAGAAATAATGATAAGAATACTTACATTATACTCAGCGGAATGAATGAGTCCTTCCTTTAGTTTCTTTAACCCTTGTATCTTTTATGTCGCAGGGTATTACTAAGAAACTGAACCGTTCTTCAATTTTCTTCACAACCTTCCAAAGTATCCTTTGAATAAGAGAAAAGAACAATAAGGCTTAGAAAAGCACTTATCTAGTGGAGAGAATCTAAAACCTATAAGAAACTTGTGATTCAACTTATGTTTTCAACTCTCACTAAGCACTCCTTTTATAGACTCAATTAGGCCATTTAATTTAATTAAAAAATCAATAAAATAGTAGATAGTATCAGCCCTAGGTAGAAATTATCATGGGCTTTAGGCCCGTGAAATTCCCCATTTAATTATAAGCTTGTTAGACTTAAAATAAAGGATTGTATTATTTTCTACTGATTTAATTAATTAAATAATTATTCAAATCCTTTATCAAATTAATTATTTATAATTTGAACCTTGATTTAAACTTAGTTTTTTAATTTAGAAATAAATTTATCTTAATTAATAAATCTTTCCTAATTTCTCTTTTCTTCTCTAAATTACATAACTCTGTGAAAATATCCAAAATTGACATGGTCAACTTTAATAATTGTAATTGATAATTAAATCAATTAATTGAGACTGTCTAGAAGATTTTATCCAAGGTACAGTGGGGACCATGGGTGTGACAGTCAGAATCCCGAGATCCGTAAGGGGAAAAACCGGGTAAGCTGTGCAATCCCACACCGCCTGGGGAAGGTCAAGTGTAATGATTCTAAGACTGTGTAGGTATGGGACTACACAGTTGAAGTGGGCTTAAATGGATTGATGGGTACAACCTATATCAGGAAGGTGCATCTTCTTTTCGGTAGCCCATCACTTGAGAACTCTATGGTTAAGCGTGCTTGGCCTGGAGTAATCTAGGGATGGGTGGCCTCCTGGGAAGTTTTCCCAGGAAGTGTGCGAGTGAGGACAAAGAACGCTGGAAAGACTTGTCTTGGTTTGTAGGGCCAGTCGTCATTCCAGAAAGTAGCCATAGTGATGTGGGGCTTCACAATGGGCCTATGAAATCAAACTCCAATAAGTTATCATAAATCTAACAAATAAATTTACTAACTAGGTGTGCGTAGAATCCTCTCTTCTCTCATGCGATGAAGAAGATGAAGGTAACTCGAAAGCCTGCATCTAGATCTCAGAATGAGGAGGCCCCTTCATCCACGATCGTGACTGAATCTCAAACGAAGGATCAAGTGCGGAGTATGCCTTCAGAGGTAGATTTGCTAATGCAATTGTCTGAAGGAAAGGATCTGATGAAGAACCCATTATCGAAGAAGAATTTGAGCCCTGTATGTGGTGGTGGTCAGATTAGCCTAGGGGAAGAAGTGCTATAAACGAATTTGGCTGAGGATTTTGAGAAGGACGATTTTCAAGCTTCAACTCAATCTCATTGGGCGAAACTTAAGGATAAACATCTGATTAGTGTGGCGGCCAAGCTTCATTATGAGGAGCCGATATTGAAAAATGGGAAGAGAGTTGCTCAAATTGATATGACAGAGGTTGCAGAACAGGCTGAAAATTGGAGTTCTTCCGTGATATGTATGGTGATGGGAGCCAATCCCCCATTTGCTATTTTTGAAGGCTTTGTGAAATGTATCTGGGGACACCTTGGCATTGAATGAGTTGTGAGGATGAATTGGGACTCACCATTGTCAAATTCAATGATGAGGCTACTCAAGATTTTGTTCTGGAAACTGGCATTGTGCAGTTTGACAAGAAACCAGTTATTGTGCGACCTTGGACTCAAGATCTCGACACAATAAGGTTAGTCCGTTTTGTACCTCTTTGGATCAGATTGCCTAATCTAGGTCTTCAATATTGGGGCCAAAAATGCCTCAGTTCCTTGGTTAGTACTATAGGGAAACCCATTATGGTGGATAAGTTTACTAATGAAAGATTTATGATTAAATATGCTAGAATTTATGTTGAGATGGAGATAACAGATGGCCCTCTGTTTGTCATTTATTTTGTGAATAAGAGAGGCGAAGTTCAAGAACAGTTTGTTGAGTATGAATGGCTCCCCATCAAATGCAAAAATTGCAAAGGATTTGGCCATAATATGGTTGAATGCAAGAAAAATGGCCCTAAGAGTTGGGTAAAAAAGAGTGTGACTGAAAAGGAACCTGCTGGAACCAATGTTGTTCCTGAGATTGCACCTACTGATACAATTTCAGGAGATTTAACTGGCGATCCTGTGGATATTAAGGAAGTGGAAGAGAAACATGATGAGGCAGGGATAGATGTTCGGAGGGTAGCTAAGGAAAAGGGAAATTCACAGGATCATCCCTTAACACCTGATCAGGACAACAAAGAGAATTGGGAAATTCCTAAGAGAGTTGGGAACTCAAAAGGGAGAGGGAAGTTAGTGAGGACTGATATAGACAAAAAACAGAATGCTTTCAAGGTTCTTCAGGAACAGGGGAAAGGAGAAAAAATTTGGAACTTAAATGACTCAAAGCTTGATGGACTGCTCCAATATACTTAGTTGGAATGTAAGGGGTATGAATAAGAGGGAAAAGCAATCTCCTATTCTGAGTCTCTTAAAGATGAATAAAGTGGGAATTGGAGCTTTATTAGAGAATAAAATGAAGAAGGATAAAGTTGATGATATGATGGCTAAATTGCTCCTTGGCTGGGATTACTACAGTAGTAATGTCACAGAAGGTAGAATTTTAGTTCTTTGGCAGAAGTTGTTTATAAAAGTTCAGGTCGTGCTGGAACAAAAACAATTTGTTCACTATTTAGTTAAACTTATAGGAATGAAGACGGATATTTTGGTCACTTTTGTATATCGTCTTAACACTATGGATGAGAGATTGGAGATGTGAAGGGGTCTTTCTTTTATTCATGTTATAAACAAGCCTTGGTTGATTGTGGGAGATTTCAATGCTGTGTTTAATTTTGATGACAGAGCGGGAGGGAGGACAATAAGTGCTGATGAGATTCTTAACTCTAATGCTTGGCTTGCCCATACTCAGTTGGCTTCCCTCAAGAGTATTGGTTCTAATTCACCTGGTCCAATAAGCAGGATGGAGGGGATAAGGTTTACTCGAAAATTGATCATGTGTTTATTGTCTTATCAAAACTCTCAAACTTGGTAATCTGAGCATAAAGCCATTTCAGTTTTTTAATTTCTGGATTGCTCACAGAGGGTTTAAAGAGGTAGATACAGATAGCTGGAATAAACCTATGGCAGTTAGGGGTTTACTGGGTGTGACTAAAAAGATGCTTCGGCTAAAACATATTTTGAAAACTTTTAATAGGGAGGAAATTGGAGATGTTGAGCAGGGATATCATCAAGAAAAAGATGACTATCAACTGGCACTCGCTAGAGCTCAAGCTTCACCAACAGATATTGCTACTCAGGAGGCTGAAAAAATGGCAGTAGTTCGATATCAAGATCACCTGCTAGGTACAGAAGTTTTCTGATTCAACGCAGCAAAGTTACTTGGCTGCAGAAGGGTCATGATAATAATCCATACTTTCATGCGTGCATTAAAAAAAGAAGGGAGGAGAACTATATTGTTTCCTTTCTGAATGAGTAGGGGGTGATAATTGATGATTCCAACGAAGTGGTTCATCATTTCCTGGACCATTTCAGAGGTTATATGGGAAGCACCAGTTCAACTAATAGTACTTTTAATTCTCAATGTATAGAGTTGGGTCCTTGTCTGGATATTGAGATGCAGCTGAGTTTGATTAGGGATTTTAGGAAATCTGATGTCAAGAAGGCTTAATTTAGCATTCCGGGCACTAAAAGTCTAGGGCCGGATGGATATGGTTCCGAGTTTTACAAGGGAATGTGGCAAAATATAGGTGATGACATATCAGAGGCTATCCTTGAGTTCTTTCATTCTGGGAAGATCCCTGCAGAGCTTAATGAAACAGTTCTTGCTCTGGTCCGTAAAACTGATATGCCTAGTAGGGCGGTTGACTATAGACCCATAGAGTACTGCAACACTTTATATAAGTGCATTTCAAAAATGATATGTAGTAGACTCTCTGAAGTTTTACCTAATCTGATTAGTCAAAATCAAGGTGCCTTTACTAAAGGGAGATCTCTAGCTCATAATAATTTAATTTTTCAAGATTTGATCAAGAATTACAATAGAAGAAATACTTCCCCAAGGTGTGCTTTGAAGATAGACCTAAGTAAGGTCTATGATACAGTAGACTAGTGCTTTTTGGAGAGGTTGTTAATATGTTTTACATTTCTTACCAGGTTCATTCATTGGGTGATGGTGTGTCTCTGTGGCACTTCTTATGTACTCATGTTGAATGGAAGATTGCAGGGGGGTTTTCAGGGAGTTAAGGGACTTCGCCAAGGAGACCCTATCTCACCATTACTGTTTGTCTTGGTTATGGAATACCTCACTCGGTTGCTTCAACTAGGGGCTCTGCAACAAGATTTCCGATATCACCCTATGTGTAAAAGCCTCAAGATTATCAACCTTTTCTTTGCTGATGACTTAGTGATATTCTATAAAGCTAACATTGGCTTTATTCAAATTGTTAAACAAGTTTTTGAGGACTTCTGCAGTAGTACAGGGTTGAAGGCCAATCTCAAGTGTTTTTTGAAGGTGTTTCGGCTGCTGTCAAGGTCCAGTTGCTTCAGATTTTGCAGCTTGAAGAGGGAACTTTTCCTCTTAAATATCTAGGGATTCTTATGAGGCCAACAAAATGTAAAGTGGCAGATTGTGGTGAGATCCTTAAAAAAATTAAACTAAGGCATCACACTTGGGCTAGTAGACATCTATCTTATGCAGGGCGGACTCAACTCATTACATCTGTTCTTTTGGGTTTGCGAAACTATTGGATGAACATTTTCTTGCTCCCTCAAAGCATAGTCAAAGAGGTAGACAAGCTATGTTTGTGGTTTCTGTGGGGTAACAATGGTACCAGAAGTAATTTTCATCTCACCTCCTAGTCCACTATTTGCTTCCCAAATTTTTTTGGAGGTTTTGGTTTCGGTGAAGGCGCTAAGTGGAACAAGGAAATGATTGCCAAATATGTTTGGGCTATTAGTCACAAACAAGAGACTTTGTGGGTGAAATGGATAAACACTGTTTACTTAAAAGGTCAAAGTTTCTGGCAATACCAACTTAAGGAATTTTCAAGTTGGTATTGGTGCAAAATTTGTCACATTCAATAAATTTTTACTCAAAAGGAAACCGATGAATCTGGCAGTCAAGGGAGATTCAAAATTGGTTTGCTTTATACGAGATTTATACACCAAGATCCAGTCAAGTACCATCACTTTGTGTGGAATAGGATGAGTGTACCAAAGCATCGATTTATTACTTGGCAAGTTGTGAATGATAAGTTGTTAACCCGGGATCACTTGCATAGGGTGCTTATGCATCTTGATTTCTTCCTCTGCCTGGTTTGTGAACAAGCTGAAGAGAACCATGAACATTTATTTTTTGATTTCTTTTTCTCTCAGCAGGTGGTGCATCAAATCCAGGATTGGATTGGATGCAATTGGCCTTTAAAATTCAGTGGCTGGACCCGATGGATTGAAGATATGAGAAGAGGTGTTAAGGCAGTGATTGTGACAACTGTATTTTCAGCAACAATTTATTACATTTGGTATAATCGGAATACTTGTTTTGTTAATAGTTACTCTCATAGAGTCAATTTTATAGTAGATATGATAAAAAAAGATGTTATCTATAAAATTAGTTTCTTTATACAAAAGAAAATGAAAGGAAATGAGAGGATCTTTGTAAGGAAAATATGTTCCTTGTAAAGTTGCTGGTGCCATCTCCTTCAGGGAGGTTGTTAGATTGTATTCTAGTTGTGATTAATAAAGTTTTTCTTTCTTGATCAAAAAAAAAAGTTTTACTAACTTATTAATTCCTCGTGCCTCCACTAAAGACTCAGAATTGCACGCTTGAATTCATAGAACGCTCTATAAGAAATATAGATACGTTATTAATTATCCATTGTTACAACCATAATTGTCACTCAATCCTATATAGACGGTCTACAATGAGATGAGACTAAAACACCATTTTACCCCTCATTGTATTTTATCCTTAAAACACTTAGTTCCTTGTAAATGATATTTCAATAACCTAATATTAATTACTGAAATGAGATCTCTATCATTTAACACCTTGAACCAAACTAAAAGGAAACCGTCGTTTCACCTTTTCATCAAAAGCTATAGATGTTCATATCTATGATTAACAATCCCACTCAATTATACTACCGAGTTCCCAAGATGTTAGTATGGGCTAGTTCGTAGGGTAAGCTGGTAATGAACAAGTCAAAGTACTCAAATAATACAATTAGTTAGAATACTAACCACTCAGAATTGAGATTGAATCAAGCTATGGTCAACTATATGATATGACTAGAATAGATAATAACTGTATGCTTACTTATCCTATCAACTATCTATATTGGTTTAGTTTGATGTAACAAATACATCTGATCTTATCTACCATGTTAATGTTCTGGAAAGAACATAACACTTTAATGTATAAGTAAATCATATTGTAGATTGGCAAGTCATTGTAAATCCTGTGCACTGACTAATCTTAGGACTAACTTATATTTGAACATATAATCATATTTATATTCCACAGTGATTACGTCACTACAAATACGATTAGCTATATGCTCAGGATTTAATAAAAGTTTATATTAAACAAATAATCATGAAAATAAAACATGTGAGCAAAGTGATTGACCAAGTCAAAAAATTATTTCTATTCTTTTATTGATAATAAATGAGATTACAAAGAAATTGAGTTTTAATTAGGGCATAAAACCCCAACAAAATCCCACTTGCACTAATTGAAACTAATGCCTTAATTCTACTAATCCCATTTCCTTGATATTCTTATCTAATGTAGCTTCTGGTAGTGTCTTTGTAAATGGATCTGCAAGATTGTCTTCAGATGCAATCTTCATAACCTTCACATCTTCCCTAGCCCCATATTCTTGAATAATGTGATACTTCCTTTCTATATGCTTAATCCTCTTGTGAATTCAAGGTTCTTTCGAGTTGGCTATCGCTCCTGTATTTTCACAAAACAACACAAGTGGTTTATCCATTTCTTGAATAACACCAAGATCCAAATAGAACTTCTTTAGCCAGACTATTTTCTTAGCTACTTCTGACGCGGCTATGTACTCAGCCTCCATGGTGGAATATGAGATTGCAGATTGTTTTACGCTTCTCCATATCACAGCTCCACCCCAAGAGTAAACACCATTCCAGAAGTAGACTTCCTGTCATTGACATTAGTTTGAAAATCTCAATCGGTGTAGCCTACAAGGTTTAGAACACCACCCTTGTAGACTAACATATAATCCCTAGTCCGCCGTAAATACTTCAGGATATGCTTAATTGCTATCCAATGTTCCGGTCCTGGGTTTGAGTGATACCTGCTCACTACTCCCACTGCATAGTAGATATCTGGTCTAGTACACAATATAGAATACATCAAACTTCAAACTGCAGATGCATAAGGAGCTTTTCTCATTGCATCTTCCTCTTCTTTGAAAGATGAATTCCATGACGGGACGGTAAACGTCCTTTCTTAGAATTTTTCAATGAGAAAAGTTCAAGCACTTTATCTATGTAAGCGACTTTAGATAGAGCAAAGAGTCTGCTCTTTCTAACCCTGATGATCTGGATACCTAGAACATAAATCGCTTCACCCAAATCCTTCATCTGGAATTAAGGGCTCAGCCAATTATTCACATCGGATAATTTCTTAACATTGTTTCCAATGAGTAAGATATCATCTACATAAAGAACCAGAAATACCACTATTTTATATGCCTTCAGTTGGTAAACACAAGGCTCATCAATATTTTGTTCAAAGCCATAGGTTTTGATTATTTCATAAAACCTAATGTTCTAGGAACGAGAATCTTGATTAAGTCCATAGATGGACCTATTCAACTTGCAAACTTTTCCTTCTTCTCTAGCTACTTTAAAACCTTCTGGATGATCCATATAAATGACTTCGTCAAGCTTTCCATTAAGAAAAGATGTTTTGACATCCATCTGTCAGATCTCATAGGCAGAGTGGCTGCTATGGATAGGAGGATGCGAATGGATTTGAGCATGGCTACCAAACTAAAAGTTTCCTCATAGTCCACGCCTTCTCTTTGGGTATAACCATTTGCCACTAATCGAGCTTTATAAGTCTCTATATTTCCATCAATAACTCAATTCTACTTGTAGATCCAATTGCACCCAATGGCCCTAAAGTCTCTAGGTGCTTCCACAAGATCCCAGATGAAATTTGAGTACATGGACTCCATTTCCAGTTTCATGGCTTCGAGCCATAGTTCCTTTTCAGGGATAGCCATTTCCTGTATGAAATACAATGGATCATCATCACTAGTCTCACCAACAACCATATTGGTTTCACCATCCAAACGATAGTGAACTGGGTCCCTAGAAACCCTCCCACTACGACGAGGCTCCGTGACACTTTGCTAAGGAATAGTGGTACTTTCTTCATTTAAATCGACTTGCGTCGGTTGGACATGAAGAGTGGAAATGTCATCATAAACTCACATTGATGACAATGGAACACTGGTTGGAGTCAATTCCATAATCATCTCCTCTAAAACTATATTGCTGCGTGGTATTAGGTTTTGGACATAGTCATTTTCTAGAAAAGAAGCATTCGTAGAAGTAAACACTTTCTTTTCTGAATGACTATAGAAAAGTCCACCCCGAGTACCTTTAGGGTAGCCAACAAATATGCAAGCTTCAGTTTGTGGTTCTAGTTTTCCTTCCTTTTTCCCCAGGATGTGGGCGGGACACCCCCAGATTCTATAATGATGTAAACTAGGTTCACGACCATTCCAGCGTTCTAAAGGTGGTTTGGGGATTGATTTAGATGATACGACATTGAGAATGCCGTTCGCGGTTTCAATTGATTGTTCCCAGAATGAATTTGGTAGAGTTGAGTAACTAAGCATGCATCTAACCATTCCCAATAAAATTATGTTTCGGCGTTCTGCTACACCATTTTGTTGCAGAGTACCTGGGGAAGTAAGTTGTGATAAAATCCCAAGTTCAGTTAAATGATCTTGGAACTGCATATCCAAATATTCTCCACCCTTATCAGATCACAAGATCTCTAACATTTTACCTAATTGGTTCTGAGCCATAGCTAAGAATTCTTAAAACTTTGAAAATGTTTCTGATTTCCTATGCAGTAGGTAAAGACATGAGTATCTAGACTAATCATCAATGAAATTGATGAAATACTCCAAACCACCCCTTGCTTGTACATTTAAAGGTCCACAAACATCTGAATGAACAAGACTAAGTGGTCCTTTGGCCCTATCACTCTTTGCAGAGAATGGACGCTTGGTCAGTTTGCCTTCTAAACAAGATTCACAGACAGGTAATTCACCTAAGGTGAGTACCCTCAAAGGCCCGTCCTTTGTAAGCCCTTGAATTCTATCATAGCCAATGTGACCTAATCTAAAATTCCATAAATATGTTATGTGATCGTTATCAGTCTTTTGACATTTATTGGTCCTAGGTTTAGCAACGTTGAATAAATCATTGTTAAGAGTGAGGGGTTCGTTAGGTCGCAGAATATAAAGCATGTTTTCCAAACATGCAATACACAATTGTGATCCATTGAGGGAAATAGATATATTAGAACTTGTGAAAGTCATAAAAAATTGTTCTTATTGCAATATGAAAACTGAAATGAAATTTCTTCTAAAATCCGCAGTAAAAAATACATCAATCAAAATTAAGTATTTATTTCTGAACTTCAGTCGAGCTCTTCCTCTAGCTTGGACAGCAACAAACGCTACGTTCCCAACTCTAAGCTTTAAGTCGCCTTCGTCCACTTCCGCCCACGATTGAAGAAGCTGTAAAGAATTACCAACATGGTTAGTAGATCCAGAACCAATAATTCAAACGGACTTATCATTTTCTAAAACACATGTTTCCAAGATAAATGAACTATAATCATTACCTTTGGTTTTCATTACTAGAAACTTCAGGCAATCTTGTTTCCAATTCCCTTTTTCTTTGCAGTGAAAAAACTTACCTTTACCTTTCTTGTTTTTCTTGTTCTTCCCCTTAGGCGTCTGCTCATTTGGTTGTGCACTCATCTTTGCAGCCTTTGCAAGCCTGGGGTTGTTGTTGTTTCCATCTTTCCTCTTGTTTCCAGCTTTCAAAGATGAAGTTTGGTTAGCTTCAGCCTTAGTTGGATCAGCAGCAACGAAAGTAGTCTTATTTTCTCCTCCTTTACTAGGTCCACCAATGATAGACTCGAAAGTCTGAAGCTCGTTCATGAGCTACGTCAAACCATAGTTAAGTTGATCATGAACGTGTGAAGATGGTGTCATCCGAGCATTGGCATATTTCTTGGTGGCCTCAAAATGAGTCTATGCTGACATGGCACAAAACATATGTTGGAGCTGAACCATGATTTCGTAGGTCATCTTGACATTCTCTATCTTTGTCTTGAGAGTGTCGACCATACTAGTCAACATGTAGTACCGCACCTTGTTGTTAGACGCTTGCCAACGCTCATACTTATCCACCACAGACATGGTAGCTCCTTCAGCTGAAACTTTCGGGGATCCTTGAGTCATGATGAACTTGGAGTTGTCACCAATCAAAACAATGTTGATGTTTTTCTTCCATTTAAGGAAGTTTTCTCCAGTGAGTTTCTCCATCGAAAGTTGAAAAAATATGGGAGTAGACACAACCATACTTAAAACTACAAATTATTAATAAAATAGAAATCAATCACTTTTGCTCAATAAAACTTCTATTCACAGAAAATTTGAAGAAATAGCACAACATATACCAAAAATATGTAAGATATGAGAAAAAAATACCAAAATAATCATATCTCTATTTCTATAGGTTTTTAACTAATCTATGATATCCTTTTCCCGGTTGGCGAGACATAGAAAATACCACTAGTTAAATAAATTTGTAAACTTATTTAATAATGGACACCATTATTAACAACTTAATATTCTATCAAAATAAGAAAACAAAATCTCTTATTTTATGAGCTAGACCCACGGTTTCGATAATCAATAGATTTTGTCCTAGTAGTCACCGAAGGGCTGAGTCTAGTAGAATTTGACCTATAATTATCTATCTTTCGAAATCTAACCTTGTCAAAATAACTAATGAACACCTTCCATAGGGGGACAGATCAAAGCGTCTCGAGGCCCCATTATGTTATTGACTTTGTTAAACGAACGGTTGAGATCGAATATAATTCTTAAAATAAGCTCATTATAAAATTAAAAAAAAATTATTTTTATTATTTATTTTAGAAAATTAATAACTATGGTTCTCCAAAAAATTGAAAAGATTAAATTTTTAAAACCAAAGTCCTATAATATTTTGTTAATTCTAAAGTGTCACATTGAAACAAATTCAATTAATTTAGAATTAATTTGTTGCTTATCAATATTTAGGTTTAACTAATAGCATGAACCTATACAATTAAGCCCAACTCAAGCAAATGGGCCTTAACAATTGGGCTTGTATGGAGGAGCGTTGGGTCCAGTATGTCGTTCCCACTATAAAGGCCCCCATACTTCCATACAAGTTCCAAAAGACAGGAATTTAAACCTTCGTTTTATTAATTGTTATTAATTGATTAGGTTCACTATAGTCATGCAAAAGCAAATGGGCCTTCACAAGTGGAACCACCCACAAGAGAGGGATTTAAGCTTTACATTATCTAATGGGCCCAAATAAAACCTATCATTTTATGAATATTTTATTTGGCAAAAATCCATATATCTAGCAAACATATGGGCCACTATATGCATCTAAGCTCAATTGCAAAAATATCAAACAGACATGTTATAATTGGATGAGCCTAATCATGTTACTATATGAGCAAGTCTATGAATTCTATGCAAAAATACCACAATTACTTTTCTAGAATTTATCAAAAGTTCGAATTAATTAAATTTATACAAAAAATAAGTCAATTTAAATGAAATTTATCAACAATTAACTATAGTTAATTTAAATTTCATTTATCAACAATCAACTTGGTTTAGGTTAATTTGAAAAAATATTTATTTAATTTAAATAGAATTTATCAAAAATTAACCAAAGTTAATTTAAATCCCATTAAACAAATATTTTGATAATTTGTTAAAAATTTAAAAATTATACCAATTTTAAATTTTAAAATTAATACCATACATGTTTTTTTTTTAAAATATCTTGTGTTGTTATAACAATAAGCTAATATTTTAACCATTTAAAAAAATAAAATATTAATAGTTATAACAACCCTAAAATATCTCAAATCAGTTAAACAAATTAAATATCAATGAAAATATCTAGCTAACAAATTTCAAATTTCAAATAATTTAAATATTAAAAAACTATAGATTAAACAAATAATTATATTTTCAAAAAAAGATTTAATAAAAATAACAAGTATTTAAAAGAAAATATCTTAAATATCTAATATTTTAATATATTACAAGATTTAAAATTAAGTTGTTAGTCTATTTTTAAATTTTAATTTGAATCTTTGTAGAAAATATCTAATTATTTAAATCTCAAACAACAAAAATATCTTATTTTGAAAAATATATTTAAATTATAAAATAAATTTGATATTTTGGATTTTGATTATAAATAATCAATTTCATATTTTAATTTCTTTAATTTAAAAAAAATTAAAAAAAAAACAAGGTGACGGGTACTGTTCACGTGTGCAAATGGTTGGGTTTGCGCACGCGCAGTGGCATGTGCGTGTGATGCGCACGGTGGCAGGGGAGTCCGCGTGCTGGCGTGCGCTCGCATCGATAGCTAGGCCAAATTTAAAAAAAAAACATTTTCTAATTAATTTTTAACATATTTTACACAAAATAAAGCATATTTAAAATTTAATAGCATAGAAAACACAACAAAATAACCTAAAAATTCCTAATGATCACATAAAATTCAATACGCTTTATAAAATTATGAAATCCATCCAATTACTCAGCACATCAAATAATTCAATTTTTAACATGCTCATGAAAGAAAATAAATATTATCAAAGGCTCTGAGGCCAGTTGTTGTGAAAACTTATACATGATCTTTATTTATTTTCATGTAGATATAATATTAAACATGTTAATATGAGACAACCTAGAACATGTTTCTAAAATTAAATTCAAAAAGAAATAATGATAAGAATACTTACATTATACGGAGTGGAATGAATGAGTCTTTCATTCAGTTTCTCTAACCCATATATCCTTTCTTTCGCAGGGTATTACCAAGAAACTGATCCGTTCTTCAATTTTCTTCACAGCCTTCTAAAGTATCCTTAGAATCATGTAGACCACAGTGTGCGATTCTCAACACATGAGATAGATACAAAGAGAAGAAGAGAAAAGAACAAGGAGGCTTAGAAAAGGACTTATGCAGTAGAGAGAATCTAAAACCTATCAGAAACTTGTGATCCAACTTATGTTTTCAACTCTCACTAAGCACTACTTTTATAGACCAATTAGGCAATTTAATTTAATTAAAAAATCTATAAAATAGTAGATAGTATCAGCCCTAGATCGAAATTATCATGGGATTTAGGCCCGTGAAATTTCCTATTTAATTATAAGCCCGTTGGACTTAAAATCAAGGCTTGTATTATTTTCTATTGATTTAATTAATTAAATAATTATTCAAATCCCTTATCAAATTAATTATTTATAATTTGAACTTATTTATTAATTTAGAAACCAATTTATCTTAATTAATAAATCTATCATCATTTCTCTTTTCTTCTCTAAATTGCATAGCTCTGTGAAACTATCCAAAATTGACCTGATCAACTTTGATAATTCTAATTGATAATTAAATCAATTAATTGAGATTATCTAGATGATTTTATCCAAGGTACAGTGGGGACCATGGGCCTTTGAAATCAAGCTCCAATAGGTTATCATAAATCTAATAAATAAATTTACTAACTTATTAATTCCTTGTGACTCCACTAAAGACTCATAATTCCAGTCTTGAATTCATAGAACATTGTATAAGCAATATAGATACGTTATTAATTATCTGTTGTCATGACCATAATTGTCACTCAATCCTCTATAGACGGTCTACAATGAGATGGGACTAAAATATCGTTTTACCCCTCACTGTATTTTATCCTTAAAACACTTAGTTCCTTGTAAATGATATTTCAGTAAACTAATATTAATTACTGAAATGAGATCTCTATCATTTAGCACCTTGAACCAAACTAAAAGGAAACCATCATTTAATTTCTTCATCAAAAGATATAGATGTTCATATCTATGATTAACACTCCCACTCAATTATACTACCGAGTTCCCAACATGTATGTATGGCCTAGTCCGTAGGGTAAGCTAGTAATGAACAAGTCAAAGAACTCAGATAATACAATCAATTAGAATGCTAACCACTTAGTATTGACATTGAATTGACATATGGTCAACTATATAACATCACTAGAAAAGAATATAACGATATGTTTACTTATCCTATCAACTATCAATATTGGTCCAGTTCGATTTAACAAATACATCCAATCTTATCTACTTTCCTAATGTTCTGGAAAGAATATAACACTGTAATGTGTAAGTGCATCATATCATAGATTGACAAGTCAATGTAAATCCTATGGACTGACTAATCTTAGGACTAACTTATATTTGAACATATAATAATATTTATATTCCACTATGATTACGTCACTTTAAATACGTTCAGCTATATGCTCGGGATTTAATAGAAGTTTATATTAAACAAATAATCATGAAAATAAAACTTGTGAGCAAAGTGATTGACCAAGTCAAAAAATGATTTCTATTCTTTTATTGATAATAAATGAGATTACAAAGAAATTGGGTTTTAATTAGGGCATAAAACTCCAACAATACAAATTAGTCATTCATATCTTAACGTACATTCATACTTAGTCATTCATAACTTAACGTATATACATTTTTACTTAGGGTTCCGGAAGAACCTTCAACATAACTTCACATATCTTAGCATAGCTTAACATATCTTAGTACTTCTTAACATATCTTACCATAGCATCGACAGGTGTAAGCTAGTTACATCGGTTACCCACACTCCTAGAATAATTTGACATACTTTCTTAGTTATACAGATTTGATTCCAGAATTAACTTACTTACGTGTCACGGGGTTTATCCGGACACTTATGTCACATGTGTTAAACCTGACTTCTTACATGTTTTGGTGGCCAATCGATCTTAGTTACATAGTCACCGGTGAAGAACCAATTTCTTACGTAGTTTCCCAATGGCTAGCCGGAGTCCATAGTTGTCACGATAGCAAGCTAGAATTGGAATCAATTTACATATGTGTCTAGGAGTTTAACCGGACTCTTATGTCACTGGTGTTAAATCGGGCTACTTACATATTGCGGTGGCCAACTGACCTTAGTTACATAGTCATCAGTGGCGAACCGATTTAGTACTCGGTTCCCGATAGCTAGCAAGTATTCGTAGTTGTCGCAGTAGCTAGCCAGACTGCTTACCTTAGTCATGAGTATGCAAACCCACTAGGACCATGGTCTTGAGTGAACCTTCTAAGACTAGCTCAAATTATTAGCTTATAACATAGTTATCTAAACTAGTCATTAACGTGTTATAGCCAAACATATCATAAGTTGTCTTACCCGGATTCCTTAGCGCTTGTTTGTGGAAATATTTAATCCAGAACGCCTTCCCGCTTAGATAACACTGTAGTGCAACCACACAATGACTCAGATTAATTATGACGTTTGATTAATAAAGTTTATGTCTCTAAGCTGAGCGATTGGGAATGATCTCAACAAATTTTCAATACTTTAAAAGCATTTGCTCTTTAATCTTAAAACTTAGACTAAACCATAGAATTTATAGCCTTATCACATGATTCATAAAAATATGCATACAAATAATGGTGCCGAAAATTTAGAAATAAATTCTCAATTGCATAAAGAGACCACTTTCTTAAGCCTAAAGAAAACATTCATTACCGCTTTATTATTTTCCTCACAAAATAAATGTTTTAAACGTTATCTCCCACTTTATTAAAATTGTAAATAAAAAGGTCCATTTTTAGTAAATTAAGAAACTCATAAGTTTTATTGACCAAAACTATTTTATTTTCTCAATTTACCAAATAAACATTTTTAGTCCTATCTCACACAAGAGTACTATCTTAATATTTTTGAATAAAATGTAAATCCTCATTATATTTTGAGCAACTTTAATCTCAATCCTTAATTCATAGAAAGTTATCTTATATTTACTTTAAGAAAAAGAAACATGATTTGACTAGTGAATTATGACTTAAGTTTAAAAAAACAAATCTTCCAAAACATAATTTGATTAGACAACCTTTTTAGAAAAAAACAAAACTCACAATCTATGGTGTATTTCATAGTCAAATCATGAAGGAATTTAAATTAATATAAAAAGAGTCTAAATAATTAAAACCATAAAAAAAATGTTGATTTTAAAGTTGTCAAAACGTTGCTCAAACATGCACTCTTTAAGCTATTAGTTTTTTACTCCAGGTTGCACATCAATTATAAAACTTTAAAAGTTGACCTAGACATAATATTTTTTGGTGTTTCAAAATGCTAAAATAAATTAATCTTCCTAGATAATGAAATTCTGAAAGTCCCATTTGAAAATTTGACCAATAACGTCGTGTTTGGCCTGTTGGAAACCATTGTAACGACACCATCTTGGCAGCAAACAATTTTGAACATCTAAATTGGAAAATTTATAACTCCCACTGTTTCATGGGCTAAATCTTCAATATGTTAAAAACATTCAGCAAACATTTCAGCAAAAAAATAGTAATGTTTACCTACTCAACTAACTGTTCAAATTTTTAAGGTCAGAACTGCCAAACACTAATCCCAGCTTGCACTAGATTCCCAAAATGCTCCTAACATGAGTTATATAAAGCGTTTTTCAGTGGTTCAAGATGTTAAAATCATGTAATCATTCCAAATAACGCTTTACAAAAACTTTCATTAAATAATTAGGTCGTTTAGGAATGATTTGGGCCTTTGGAATCCACTGAAATTTTTTTGCAACAAACATGCATCAACCAATCATATGGAACTTTGGATTCCAAGTTACCAAACACCACATTAACCACATGCATGAATCATCAGCACACTAAATAACCTTATTACAACCCAGTCAACTATTTTAACTCACAAAACAACAATCAAATTCAGACTTTCTAAAGCCATTATAATGTTATGGTAAGAATCATAATTTTTACCTCTTATGTTCAAGCCATTGGGGTGGTTGAGCTCTTAAGGTTTCAGATCACTTCTCAACACTTCACACACTTCAATCCCTTACCATAAACACTATGAATCAGATTATAGAGCTAGAAAAAGAAAAGGACAGGGATGCTTAAAAAGAGTTTTCTCTAGGGTTTACCTTGTTCGAAAATTTCCTTCTAAGCTTGCATGCATGTAGATGATGGTGCTCACACTTGCATCAACCACACCTAGGTTTCAAATGACGAATGTGGTGAGTGTTAAACCAACATGCATAGAGTTTTAGAACCATTAAAGGTTTGGTCAACATAGGAAGAAGAAGGAAAAGAAAGATGGTAAGAAGAAATAAGAGAACTCACCCTTTTTCTTAACTTTGGTTCAAGCTTTTTGTGAAACCTTCAATGGAGATTCTTCAACTTTTAAGGGGCTGAGATGAATAGTGTTTCATGAAGTAGAAAACAATTATTAAGAGCCTTGAAGAAGAGAAAAAGAGATGGAGAAAAATGACATAGTTAGAGCATTTTTACCTGAGGATTTGTAGAGTTATTTTTTTCTTCAACGGTGCTCTAAACTTCTAGAGAGAGAAGGGAGCTTTGAGAGAGATAAGTGTGTGCTGAAAAAAATGAGAGGGAGTAAGAGAGAGAGAGGGGTATGGTTGGGGTCTTGGAAGGTGATATTGAGTGTTGAAGTTATAACTTAGTTTTCTTTTATATTAAAAAAATATGATAACATGGGAAAATAATGATGGCTATTTTCTTGAAATTTTGTTGGGCAAGTTTTTTCCAGTCAAGCACTCTACATAATCAGCCACACATGCCTCAAAGTGCCCTTAATTTAAATTTTATTATTCCTCAAATAAGCTTGAACATAAGGTCAAAAAGGCATTTAGCATAGCGATAGTTTTAATTAATTTTTCTTAGTGAGAAAAATCAATTTAAATAAAATGTGACATCAGCAAACTTATCATATTTTATTATTAAAATAACCTATGGTTATTATTTTTTTTAAGTTTATGCACCAACTTAGTTTTACCATAACTATTCCATTAAGAATATTTCATTCGAGATTTTTACCCGATTACGAT
Source organism: Humulus lupulus (assembly GCF_963169125.1). Taxonomy (NCBI): domain Eukaryota; kingdom Viridiplantae; phylum Streptophyta; class Magnoliopsida; order Rosales; family Cannabaceae; genus Humulus; species Humulus lupulus. The sequence goes on along the minus strand of NC_084797.1, from coordinate 83,355,430 downwards.
TTTTGACCTGGTCCATGATGAAAGGTCTCAATATAAAAAAAAAAAAAACACACTTATCACAATATGGCTAGCATTCAAACATCACGAACGTCTTGTAACATTAAATGATCCCATGAAATAATGCATAATATAGAGAATTAAGATACCAAAACTAGGGTGTACCTGATGCCCTAAACGCGGGGTGTTACATAAATAGACGATTAAATGGTACAGAAAAGTATGTTTGCTGAATATTTTAGAAAATGCAAGAAATAAACATGTAGAGATTATTGACTTTAAACATTGAATTCTAAGAACACTCCTGCGTATGCATGTTACATGCAAATGTATTTTTACGTTAAAAAATACACCAATTATTCAAACATGTTATTTTTAAGTTGTAACCATGAAGGAATAATAGGTAGAATTAGCATTATTATTTTATGGGAATTATTGTATGTTTACAATTGTAGTGCAACTTGTGCAACGTGTGCATGGCCCATGCACACGTGGGGTATGTATGTTGGGCATCATAATTCATACGTGATTTTAAAAGACGAACGTTTGAATATAATTATAAGCTCCTTATAACGTTTTCGTACTTTGCCTTGCTCGGACCTGAGGTAAGAAATTAGATAGAACCTTCTATGTTTTATGCTATGAAATGGTAAGACATGTATGTTTAAGAAGTAAAGTACTATGGAAGTGAAAGCGCTATGTTTTGATATTCCATGATAAGACAACTATTATGAATCATGTAATCTCGATGTTTTGATGTGAATTGTATTACATATGCTTGTATGATGAATGAAAAGAAAAGGTTGCTAGCGTGATGAACGCAACACAACAAAAGAGTTACTAAGGATATGGAGTAACTCAAAGGGAGGACGCATCAATATTATTCAAGGACCTGAGATCCTGTTTACCTCTCGGAGAGGTTTTACCAGCCTATGTTATACTAGTTACCTCAAGATGTGACATGGACAACAGAGGTGCCATAATCACAAAAAGTATGTTATGATGTATAAATGTGATGTATGACTATGTTTTCAGTTATGATTATGGATCATGAGTATGATGATGTTATGTATTGCCTTGATTTTTGATACATGTTCTTCCTGTGTTTTTCATAATATTGTTGTATTGTTGTACTTCCTTACTGGGCTTTAGCTCACCCCTTACATTCCCCCTTTCAGGTAAACAATAGGGTTTCTCTTTGGCACGCGTTGTGATGTGGGAGGTTCCAACGTCTGAGTATGTATGGCGTGGGGTGTCCCATGAACGAATAAACGATAAATATGTGCGGTAAAACTATAAGAACTTATGTTATGAATCTTATTTTCAATTACTCAAGTGGACTTAAACTTTTTTTGTTTTGTTTTAAAACATTGCATATGAATAATTTCTTTTTATTTTTAACTATTGGGCCCAAACTAGCATGTTTTATCAAGGCCCCACTGAATTTTTCTTTTCTTTAAGTGGTATTTTTCTATTAATTATGACATGAGTGATGTTTTTATAAAAGAATAGAACTAGGTTGTTTTACAAATGGTATCAAAGACGGTCGTTGATGTTTCCAAGGACCCTCCCCATACATGCTAAAGTCAGAAAAATCTCACCTCATTGTGTCGTAAGTACCTGCTTTAAATGTTATTTGTTTTTTTTCTTCCTGTTTTAAATTTTGTAGTTTTGTAGATGCAGTTTTGAAAGATGCATCCTATTATTATGACCACTAAGAAACAGTTAATCAAAGAGATCCGCACTACACCTAAGGTACAACTCAACGAGGATCACGATGATTGGAGGATCGCCGTACTGAAAATAATAGTGGGGCGTTGCTTTGGTCCATTGAGTATTACTGGGTGTTGAGGTAATCACTGTCTATATATCATGAGGCTCTCCTTTAGTTGACCATGGCATGGCATGAAGTCGTGCAGGATAATTTGGACTTCAGCATGATCGAATACACTATTGACGACCTTGTGGAAAGTTACAATTTCAGTCGTTTGGAGGCGGTCATGGTAAAGAAGGACGATGGAGAGATGGAAGAGCGATTCAAGATGGTGCATGAATGGGAAGGGGAGATGGCACATCAAGAAGTAGTACATGCAATACCAAAAGTGAGTGTAGGATGAGTACATTGGCTAGCACTCCTGACTACTTACACATTTCAGAAGACGTCTTCGATTACAGCTCAGGGAACGAGTCCATGATCGAGGACTAGAGTCCGTCTCAATTTTCCTTTAATAAATGTTAACAAATAACATGGGACTTCTTTTAAAAACCCTTCAAAACTTATGGATTCTTTTATGGTTTTTATTTAAACACATTGTTGGATGTTTGAACTTGTGGGGTAATTTTGAGCAAACTTTGGATATTATGGTTTAATATTTTCTCTTTTGCAAACTCTAAATTGTGTGGATATGGGAATGTATGAAAACTTTTGTGATTTACTATATGTAGCAAAACCATTATGCAATTTATCCTCTCATATGACTTTCTTTTGGTGCCTTAGAACTTCATAATGTCGACAAGGGGGAGAGGAGCTAGAGAAGGCAGGGGAAGATGGAGAGGCCGAGGAAGAGGTGCCTCAGAAGATCCCAACGCTGCAGAAATCCCTGATCTCAGAATGCCACCAGCCCAACCAGTAGCCCTAGCTACACCGGCTGTGGATTTGGCTGCGGAAATAGCAAGATTGAGGGAATAGTTGAGGTAAAGGGATGAGGAGTTGGCTCAAGCCAGACAAGTACCCCAAGTGCCCCAAGTACCGGTGGCACAGCTTGAGCCTCCTGTACCACCACTTGCACCACTGCCTAAGGTTTATGGATTCGAGCCAGTCTATGAGCGTTTCAGGAAGCAAGCTCACCCTAGTTTTGAAGGGAAAGCTAACCCTATGGTGGCAAAAGATTGGTTAAAGTCCGTAGAAGCTATCTTTGACCACTTGGAGCTGAACTATCATCAATGGGTTTCATGTGCAGCTCACCTACTCAAGTTTGATGTAATAATATGGTAGGAGGTGGTAAAGCAGACTCGTGACTTGAACACTATGACCTTGGAAGACTTCGTTCAATCATTTGGCAAGAAGTACTACAGTGCAGCTATATTGGCAACTAGAGTGGACAAGTTCATGGCTTTGGTTCAAGGGAACCTTTTCGTTACCGAATACACATAGAAGTTTGACAGGTTGGCTAGGTTTGCACCTGAGACAGTACCAATCGAAGCTATGCGGCTTCAAATTTTTATAAGGGGACTTAAGACGATGATTGCTAGAGATGTCAAGATGACCAGTGCTCAGGTGGTTAGCTATGCTAATGTTTTGGATAAGGCCCTTGAAGCGGAGTACTTGGAGGACCGTATATGGAAGGATAGTGCTGCAAGAAGAGAGGCCAACAAAAATAAGGGCTTCCATGATGGCAATAAGAGGAAGGCCCATGAAGGGTAGAGCAGTGGCAATGAAAAAAGGCCTAGAACCCCGGCCAAGAATGGAAATAATCATAGCAATCATAACTACCACAACAACCGTAACAATCACAATAATGATCGTAACTGCGAAAACCATGAAGACAACAAAGTTGAACGCCCTAGCTGCTCGAAATGCTCACGATGACATTTGGGAGAATGTTAGGCCGACACCAACAAGTGTTACAAGTGCATTCAGACAGGCCATCTGAAGAAGGATTGCCTGCAGTGGAAAGTAGGGCAGGGCAGTAACAACAACCTAATGTCAGCAGTGGTCTTTGCATTTCCCTAGAAGGAAACAACCAACAATAACACCGTGGTCACAGGTCAGATCCCTATTTCTAGTATGATATGTGGAGGCCTTAATGATTATGGAGAAACTTACTCTTATGTTGCTATGAATGTAATTGATAAACAAGGTTTTCCTTCTAAATTGTTTGAGCGCAGTTTTAGTACCATGATACCATCAGGAGACATTATGTCGTCAACTACGCTGTCACAGTCAGCTTCTATAATAGTTAAGGAATAGAGTGCCCAATAGACCTCGTAGAGTTAGACATACCAGACCATGACACTATACTTGGCATGGATTGATTATAAAAATATGAAGTAATGATAGATGTTCGGCAAAAGACCGTAGAATTCAGTGCAGAAGAAGGAGAACTCTTTTATTTTAAGGGAGAAGTGGTAGGATTTCATATGCCCATTATATCGGCACTGGCAGCTTGGAACATGATGCAGCATTGGTGTTCGACATATCTATAAAATTTGGTGGATAAATCTAAGGAGATGAAGTTGAAACCAGAAAATGTCAACATTATATGTGAATTTTTGGAAGTGTTTCCCGAAGATTTACCAGGATTACCCCTGGATAGAGAAATCGAATTCGTGATCGACTTGCACTAGAAACAACACCAATATCTAAAGCACCCTATCGAATGGCACCTGTAGAGTTGAAGGAACTCAAGACCTAGCTATAGGAATTGTTCAATAAAGAGTTCATACGACCTATTCATTCGCCATAGCGGGCACCGGTCTTGTTTGTGAAAAAGAAAGATGGAAGCATGAGAATGTGCATCGATTACCGAGAACTCAATAAGGTCATAATTAAGAACATATATCGTTTGCCTAGGATAGATGAATTTTTTGATCAACAGCAAGGGGCAACAATGTTCTCAAAGATTGATTTGCGATCCAGGTACCATCAGCTGAAGGTAAAAGAAGGAGATATTCCTAAGACAACTTTCAGAACTTGCGACGGGCATTATGAGTTTCTAGTGATGTCTTTTGGACGCACTAATGCCTCATCGACATTCATGGACATGATGAACAAAGTATTTAAGGACTACTTGGCTAAAGTCGTAGTATTGTTTATAGATGATATCCTTATCTACTCAAAGGCTAAGGAAGAGCACGAGGAGTACATGAGGTTGACGCTAAATAGACTACGAGAGCATCAACTATATGCTAAGTTCTCTAAGTGTGAATTTTGGTTGGAACAAGTGAATTTCCTAGGGCATATAGTGTCCAAGAATGGAATAGTGGTGGATATAGCAAAGATCGAGGCCATTAGAGACTGGCCCCAACCCAAGAATTCCTCAGAGGTTTGAAGCTTCTTAGGGTTAGCGGGTTATTACCGAAACTTTTTTGAGGTTTTTTCAAAGATTTCCACACCCTTGACCAACTTAACCCACAACCACCAAAAGTTCACATGGACGGAGAAGTGTGAAGAAAGCTTTTAGACTATGAAGGATAAGTTGATCTCTGTACCTATCCTTTGTGTTCCTACAGAGTGCATAAATGTTTTGGTGTACTGTGATGCATCTAAGAATGGCTTAGGTTTTGTGCTGGTGCAGAATGAAAAGGTGGTAGCCTATGCTTCAAGGCAGGTCAATGACTATGAGCAACATATCCCACCCGCAATCTTGAGTTAGCCATAGTGGTGTTCGCACTGAAAATATGGAGACATCACCTTTATTGGGATAAGTGCAAAATTTACACCGATCACAAAAGTATGAGGTGCTTCTTCACTGAGAAGAGCTGAATATAAGCTAACAGAGGTGGTTAGAATTAGTAAAGGACTATGATTACAAAATTCTATACCAGCCAACCAAGGCTAATGTGGTGCTCAAAGCATTGAGTAGGCAAGGACATGAGAGTGTCTCAGCTCTGAGCATGATAGAGACACCTCTGCAGAAAGAGATTATAAAGGTTGGTATTCAGTTCGTAACATGAGGCCTAGCAAACCTCACTCTACAGTCCTCCCTATTGGAACATATTAGAGAAGGACAAAAAGTGGATGAAGCCTTAATGAAGGAAGAGACCTTGGTACAAGATGGTGGTAGCGGTGACTTCACTATGTCTAACGGTGGATTGCTGCGATATATGGACAGGATCTGTGTGCCTAACAATGATGAGGTTAAAGAAAGTATTATGAAAAAGGTGCATACAACACCATATTCCTTACATCCAGGGTCGACAAAGATGTACCGAGACCTTAAGGTGTTGTATTAGTGTCCTGGAAAGAAGAAAGATGTTATTGAGTTTGTTGCCATGTGTTTGACATGTCAGCAAGTAAAAGCAGAACATTAAAGGCCAGCAGGGCTACTTCAACCACTTTATGTTCCAGAATGGAAATGGGAAGACATAGCGATGGATTTTGTGGTAGGGTTACCTAGGACCATAAAATAACATTATTCTGCTTGGGTAATAGTAGATAGGCTCACTAAGTCTGCCCGTTTCCTGTCGGTTAAGACCACCTACTCGGCAGATCAGTATACAAAGTTGTATGTGAGTGAGATAGTGAGACTTCATGGGGTTCTAAAGTCAATTATTTCTAATGGAGGGTTAGTATTCACATCAAATTTTTTGAAAGAATTACAAAAAGATATGGGTACAAGGTTAAAGTTCAGTACTATTTTTCATCCCCAGACTGATGGGCAGTCTTAGAGGACTATTGAGATTCTAGAAGATATGTTGAGATGTTGTGGGTTGGACTTTTTAGAATCCTGGAGTCGATACCTACCCTTGATGGAGTTCTCTTATAACAATAAAATCAATTCACTATTGCGATGACTCCCTATGAGATGCTTTCTGGCCGCATGTGTAGATCTCCCTTACACTGGGATGAGGTTGGGGAGAAGCAAATATTAGGCCTTTAGGCAGTTAGGGAAGCCAACAAGGCGATTGAGAAAATTCGCCAAAGGATGCTTTCCGCTCAAAGTAGGCAAAACAGCTATGCAAACCTTAAGAGAAAGGACATCGAGTTTTCAGTATGCGAGTTTGTGTCCTTGAGAGTCTTACCAATGAAAGGTGTTATGCATTTTGGGAAGAAAGGGAAGTTGAATCCGAGATTTATATTTCCATTTGAGATTTTGGACAGAGTTGGGCATGTTTCATACCATTTAGCACTGTCCCCAGCACTTTCCAAATCACATAACGTCTTTCATATCTCGATGTTGCGTAAGTACATGTCAGATCCCTCCCACGTTGCCAGTTATGAGGCACTACAGCGGAAGCAGGACCTGAGTTACGATGAACAACCAGAGTATATCATCAAAAAGGGAGTCAAGGAACTGAGATCCAAAAGGATTCCCTTAGTTAAGGTCTTGTGGAAGAATAGCACGGATAGAGAAGCAATAAGGGAGCTGGAGGAAGACATAACAGAAAGATACCCTAAGTTATTTTGTAAGGAAGAATTTCGAAATGAAATTCCTTTTAAGGATGGTATATTGTAGCTCATCAATTTTTTTTTATAGTTTGATTATTTTGTGCTTTAATTTATTATTAATAGTTAAGTGTTATAAATTTATTTTAATTGTTTGAATTGTTTGGTAGAAATTATGTAAATTTATTTTTTGTTAATTATTTTCTTTAATTATTTTAATGTCTAAGTAAATGAGTTTTCGTTGTGTCCACCAAGGTGCATGGTAAGTAGTAATGCACTTGAGAAATTATGTGTGTGCATGTGCATGGTTGCATGGTGAGCATGCAATAGTTTTCCTATGCATTATTTCTTTTTATTTAATTTATTTTTTAAGCAATTTAAAAGAAAAGAAAAGGAAATTAAGGGAGGGTCATGTAGTGAAAAAGAGGATGGTTAGAAGTGCAAACTTTGCTTTTTCTCAATGGTCATCTTTTCTCAAATTTAAAATTTATAGAAAAACCAATATAATTAAAGGTAATGGACTTTATTACATTAGAAAAATGGTATTATTAACTTAAGATTATTTGGGTTAGTAAATGAGAAGTTATGGAGTGTGAAAGCCTCCTTTTGGCCGAGCATAGGAAGAGAGAGAGAGAGAGAGAGGGTTCGGTCAAGCATTGTGTGAGTGCATAGGGGAGTTTCCATTTTGTCACAAATCCAATCAAGCCATAATTTTCAATCTCATGGATTTTGGGGGAGGGAATCGGGAAAAGATTGAAGCCAATTTTTGGCAAGTGAGTGAAAGGGTTTGCCTAGGTTAAGAAGAGAAACAAGTGATCTTTGGGAGACTCTTTTGTTGTGGAGGCCGTCAAGTTCTAGAGAGGAGAAGAAGAGAAAACTGTGAAGGAGGAGAGAAGGAGAGAAAGAAAGAAGGAGAAGGGATTCGAAATCCCTAGGTGTTGGTACTCAAGCTATGGTGTTACTTTTGTTTTTATTCTCTTCTTCTTCTTGAATCTAAAAGTAATTGTGTTTTTCATTCTTTTGTTGATTGGGGTTTGAAAATCTTCAAAGGTGTGAAGGTTCTTACTTTGCTAGGGCATTCTTGAATCAACAATCAAGAGAGGTAAATCATTCTTCCTTAATTGTTTGATGTGGCAATGGTCATAGATTATGATTTCTCAACTTTTTTTATGTGATGAATCTTGGTTTATGATTTTTGGTGGTTAGTTGTAGTTTGATGGGTTGTCTAGAAGGGGGTTCGACCAAGCATGTATAGGTTACTCTTTTTATTTTATTTTTATGATTTCATGATTGCTATGTTGAATACTTGTTTTAGGGTTCACAATATTTCTCTTGAACCTTAATAATCACACTTATGCATTTGAGAGATAGTTATTTCATGCTATCATTGGTGATCATAAGAACATGCCTAGGTTTTGTTTTGGTTTGGGGATAATAAGGATTTGAAACATGATATATAATTTTTGGCATATGGTCACTTTTGGTGTTTGATTGTGTTCACTAGTTTGCATGCTAAATGTAATAGTGTGGGAAAATGTTAGGGTAAATTGTTAAAAACATTTTATAAGCATTGTTTAAACATAATTGGGTGATTTTATAAGCATTTTATAATGTAATAGTGTGATTTTAATTAAATAAAATAGTTGCTGGAATTTTTGGTTAACAGTAAGAAAAAGTCTTTCAATGAGATAAGTAAAACAAGTGCATCAAATAAATTAAATCTTAAGATATGTACATGATAGATGTGATATTTTCAAAATGTAAATATGTATTCTCACATTTATATTTATATCCACTTTCTTTATTTAAAATATGAAAAGAATATACTTTAAGTGATTATGAACCTCCAGTAATTGTTCCTTATTTATTTGAGGTATTCCCTTTGCCGTTCCATTAACATTTTCATGCTTGGACGATTTAAGTTACCATTCAAGAGTGGTGTTGTTTTAGCCCCAATCCCCGTTCACGCGAAGCCCTGTACTAGCGTCCATTAGTATGTTCACCTCACGCACACACTACCATTCCCCATAGTTGACCCCCTTTTTTATGCGTAAGGGTCTAGGGGTTTTAAACCTGCTCTTTTGTATCTTGTAGCACCTCATAAACTACACACATATTTGCAGCCATGCTCTTTGTGAGACGTCGTTCCATGGCTTTTGACGGGTCATCTAGCATACCTCCGGGGGTAAAATTAGTAGAGTTCTCCTCATACTCGGGGTCCCCCGAAAATAGCCCCTACCAAAGATATGATACCTTAAGGAGGGCCTGTATATGTCACCTAGAATGCATGACTAAGCTTAGGCTAAAAATCTTGGTTGTCGAAAGCAGATAGACTCAATTTTGAGGGGTGATGAAGCCCTTTTCTCCATTGATCCTGTTGACTATATTGCCAACCTTTGAGTGAGTCTTCTTGAACTAAAAATACACCTGGAGTTCATGGAGGGCAACCTCCCTCCTGAACCTTAACCTCCACATTCTCCTCGTAGCAGTCCTAAGGTCACTCCCGGTCCCCCTCAACCCTTGTCTACAATAAACCCGTGTTTGATGCTCCCACACTCAGTGTCTAGATGGAAAACTCTCGCAAGAAGGAGAAAATTGAGGGTAAAGTACCCTATATTGACCTCACCTTTTGCCTTTGTTTTTGCAGATATGTCGAAGAGAGTGAGGTGACAAGTTGCTCCTGAGAAGTTGGATTCTAGTCCTCTATTGGCTGCCACCATTGTCTCTAATGTGTCGGAGAACAAGCTGCTCGAGTTGGCAAAGAAGTAACATATTTGCAAGGGGTAAAAATTGTATGTACCTTCCAATAAATGTCAGGCTAATGATCCACCCCAAGGCTATGTCGCATTCAGTGAAATTATTTTGAAGGCTGGTGGTATCATTCCTCTACATCCGTTCTTTGTCATCATACTGAACCATTTTGACCTTGCTCCACTTCAGTTGGCACCCAATAGTTGGTTGACTTTGAGCTGCCTATACATGGAATTTATGAAGCTCAACTGTCATGCCCCAACGACCCATGAAGTGCATTTCATGTGCAACCTCGTGCCTACTCCCAAATGAAAAGGCTTCTATTTTTTACAGAAGGCTAATTCTCAGGTCTCTTTGATTGAGGGATCCGTTTCTAACCCCGGTTCGTGGAAGCAGAACTTTTGCTTTGTCAAAGGACCTCTTTTCGTCCACGAACACTCTTGCTCCACTCCAAGTAAGTACCTCAAGTCTTTTCTTTTACATTGAGCTTGCTATGGTGGACCACGTATTTGTGGTGATAGTTGAGTTGATTGTTCAGAGCATTTTACGATCCCTCGCATCCCTGAGTCGGAGGCAACACTAATGGATACCTTCGTTGATTCAAAACCTTCGACGAAAATGGTTTCCCATCTTTTCACCATGGCCAGCCTCAACCGTTATAGTCTATCCACGGTTTCGGAGCCCGACCTGATATGGCATATTTCTTAGCAAAATAAGAAAATGACTTTAGTGGAACCTGAATCAAATGATGGTGACGCTGAATGGGTGCCTGAGGAGACTTTTCCCAAAGAAAAAAGTCTAGCCTTTCTGTCCCGCGCCTACAGGAGACACAATTCTCTTGTTCCTAAGGACCATGATGCGACCTCTCATTCCCACGCTTTACAGTCTATGCAAGAGCGCTTTATTTTGCCTACTCACGATGAGTTCGACAATCCTCCGTATGTCCCCCCTGGTCATGGATACTCTAGATACCATTTTTCTAGTGCTCCCGCACCTCCCCCTCTCTCGGTGAGCGGGTCATCTATTCCTGCTCACCCAGATGCTCCCGACATGGAGGCGATGTCATGGGTGAATCGCATATTAGCTCCTTATGTGTAGAGGTATACTTGGGTTGCTGAGGACATCCTTGAGAACGAGTGGAGAGTTCTTGAGAGTTTTAACATGGCAGAACTTGAGGAGACCATCATGTACTCCACTACTTGGGTGAGTTCATGCGTTTTACGTTGGTCCTTTTTGTGTTTGGGTTCCTTATTTTCTCACTTTTCTTTCCTTTACAGACTTATCTGATGGCTAAGTGTTTGATAAAATCGACACATGACCTATCCTTGTCCAATACCGAAAGGGATCGTCTCATGGATAGAATTCAGGAGCTTGAGACAGCCATGGTGAAGGCCTTATCTTCGACCAAAAGGAAGAAGAGAGCGGAAGCCCAGGCTGATGTGTTGCGGGAGAGGATCACTTTTCTAGAGGCCAACCTAGCATAGGTTAAATATATGTCCATGGAGCGCACCTTATATGGAGTGTGGAGGCAGAATCCTTGTTTCGACTTCTTCTCCTTTGGTGATCATGCCATTGCCAAGGCAGCCGAGTGGAGTGCTCGTGGCGGGAAGCCTTGAAATTTTCTTTCTACATATTTTATTTTTCTACTTCGATTTGGTAGTATTATTATCCAAACCTTATTATGCCTGAGAGGTTTCTCGAGATCTTTTTCTTTTTCCTTTAAGAACTTTTATAAGTCATATTATGGTTGGTGATGGTTTTATTATGGAACATTATCATGCCACTCTTTTTTCTTATATATATGTGATCTTTTGTTATCATTTCTTTATGTTTGAGGTCCTTTTGAGCCCGCTCCTGTATGTAGGAGCAAAAGGGGTTCGTTAGGTCTCTCTCTCTTTTGATAACTTGCTGATGTCTTATCTTGATCAATAGTGATAGTCTTTTTGGTTATTTAGTATTATTTTTTTTTCTTTTGGGTGCGCTTGTTATTTTTGCGAGAAGCATCCTTCTCGTCGTTATGCATAATACTATTTTTGCAAGGTTCTCCTCTAGGACCTTTTTTGGCCAGACGGCTTGACTGCCGCTCTAGACTTATTGATGGACGTTCTGTTTGAGGCCCTACCCATCATAGAGGTATTATCCTTTTCTAGGAGGTTGTGTCTATCTATCCATATGGCTCCCTTATCATCCACAAGGGTAATTACTCATGAATTCAGGGAATGCTCTTGGCTTGTTACCGGGTATCTTTATTGAGACCTTGTTCTTTGTGGAGGTCTTTGTTGCGAAGTTACCCTTGTAGAACCTTTTGGCTCTCCTGATATTCATAAGGGTAACTAATCCTAATGAATTGCAAAGATGCCCTACAGGGCTTTCTTTTCTAATGTATACCTTCCTTATGACTCCCTTGATATCCATAAGGGAAGCTAATCCTTATGACTTCAAGGGGTGCCTTGCAAGGTTCTTTATCATTTTTTGTTTTGTTTCCGGTATATAACTTGCCCCCAAAGTGGTTGGTAGGATTTATCTCATTAAACACTTTGGTTGTTCTATTCTCACAATGTATGCATATCTGTTATATGGGTGCTTTCATGGGAAAATAATGAAACAACCAGAAAAGGAAATATTATCATGAATGATAGGTAGATTACAAAGGCGCCCATGGCAATATTGCATCTACTGAGGCTTTCGAGACAACCTCATTGATTTTTAACTACTTAACTCGACATAGGATAAACAAACAAAGTAAAGACATTCTTCTCTTAGATATGGAGATCTTACTGATAGTATTTTTTTAGGTGTTCTGCGTTCCACGCGGGGGTACCATGGTATCATCCAAACGAGCCAACTTGTAGGTGTTAGGGGGCACCAACTGGGCGACCTGGTAGGGTCCCTCACAGTTTTCTCCAAACACACCCGCTCCTGGGTCACGAGTGTTTGGCAGGACTTTCCTCAACATGAGGTCTCCTACCTTGAAAGCCCTTTCTCGCACCCTGGAGTTATAGTACCTTGCGGTCCGCTGTTGGTATGTTGCCAACCTCAGCTATGCCTTTTCTCTTCTTTCCTCCAACAGGTTAAAATTTTCAGCCATCGCTATATGGTTAGCTTGATCATTGTATTCCTGTACTTGGAAAGAATTAACTTTCATTTCTATTGGAAGAACCACCACGCATCCATAGGCCAAGGCGAAATGTGTTTCTCTAGTAGGAGAACGGGGGTGGTTTTTTAGGCCCAAAGCACATTAGGTAGTTCTTTAACCCAAGCTCCCTTCAGATTTTCCAATTTTGTTTTCGGGTTCTTCTTGAGGATCTTGCTGATAGCTTCCACTTGTCCTTTGACTTCTGGGTGTATTACAGCACGAAAAAACTCCTCTTAATCCCCCTTTCTCTGCAATATTCTTCGAACATTCCTCCTTCAAACTGAGATTTATTGTCGGAGATTATCTTGTAAGGCACCCCATATCTACAGACGATAGACTTATTGACAAAGGTGGTGATTTGTTTGGCTGTTATATTGACCAGAGGCTCTGCTTCAACCCACTTAATAAATTTATCCACTGCTACAACCACATACTTTGCACCTCCTCTACTTGTGGGTAATGCGCCATTCAAGTCAATCCCCCACACAGCAAAGGGCCAGGGACTGGTCATGCTCACCAGCTCATGTGGTCATTGTATGGGTAGTTTTCATGCCGTTGGCACTAATCGCATCTTCTCACGAAGTCACTCGCGTCATTTTCCATGGTAGGCCAGTAATACCCCTGTTGCATGGCCTTCTATGTCGTGGATTGCCCCCAGCATGATTTCCACATTCTCCTTCATGTATCTCTCATAAACCTTCAAAGCTTCCTTCTTATTAGTACATTAGAGGAGTTGGGTAGGGAAGCCCATTTTCTACAAGACTCCATCCACTAGGATATATCGGGCGGCTCTGTAAACCAATTTGTGGGCATCTTTTTTGTCCAAAGGCAATGTTGCATCACTTAAGTACCTCACGATGGGGTTGTGATAACTCTAGGATTTAGAGTTATTTTTATAATCTTTGAACTTGCTTTTCAAAACTAAAAAGAGTAATGAGTCCTTATTTCATGTAATTTTGTCAGTTTTAGTGTGTTATTCTAGGTAGTGAGTCTGGGTAAGAGTTAGGTTTGTATTGTAATATTTTTCAGTGTTTTTTATGTAAATTACTGTGTTGTGTTAATCAGGAAAGGAAGCTTACAAAATATGTAAAAGGGAACTGCTGGAAGCAAGGGGAAAAACGAATTCTGAAAGGGGCGTGTTGCTGCTTCAATGCTGTAGCATCACCACAGCAATTCAAGGAATCAGGCAGGTGACGTGGCTAGAAGACAGCTGGGCTTAATGAGTGAAATCAGCGCCTATGTGGCTAGAATTTTAATAACTTAAGTCAGCTGGGTGATGTGGCACTTGGAGGACAAAGTGGGAATTGACTTTCCTATTAGGGTAAAGGAAAGTACCCTAAAAAGAAGGGTACCAGCCGAAATAGAGGACACCCATTATCATTCAAGTTTTGCTGCATATTTTTCAGAGAGAAGTACAGAGAAAAAAAGGAGAAGAAAAGAAGAGTACGACCAACAGAGAAGGAAGAAGGCTGATGCCATAAGGAGGATTTGAGCTCACAACTCATTCTTCCTACACCATTTCTTTCTCTTTGTATAATTTCATCTAATTTCTGCAAACTCCATGGATTACTTCTGTATTATTTTCATGTTTAAGTTTGCAACTATGAACTAATTTCCTAAGGGTTTGGGTGATTATGAACCCTCAAGTATGAACTCAACATATAAATGCAATGGCTAAGTGATTATGTCTTTGTTCAATTGAATGTGCTTTACTGTTATTGAATGTTAATTATTGGCCATTTTTAGCATTTACTAAGCTAGATCTAACTTGGAAAAGGGAAGTCTAGCTGATTTCATTCAATTGATGCAAGAGATTCATCTAGTTTTAGGTGATTTTGAGTAGTAGAATAGGAATGTTTTGCTACCTTGCATAACTTAAGAATTGATGCTTAAATGAATGTTTATAATCTGATTTCAGGCAGGAATGTATAGAAGGGGAGTATAGACATTAGATTATACGTTTTGGGAAAAACTTGCTGGGTTTTACGAAATTTGTTAACACTGTCATAATTGCTAACCCATTGCTGAGCCATTGCTGTAACAACTGGAACGAACCGAGGGGAATTAATCACCCGAATCCATTTTTCTTATATCTGAAAACCACCCAGTATTTTGTCATTTTAATCTCTGATTTTTGGTTTAATTCCTTTGTTTGTCTACAATTATTTTCAGAGTTAATTACCCACTCTTTCCTTTGTTTTGGTTACTATTTTATAAGTTGTTTTTGGTTGATTTTACATTAATTTAGTTAAAAAGTCCCTGTGGATACGAACTTTGACGCTTTGTCACTGTATTACTTGTTGCCGATTGTGTATACTTGCACATATTTTAAACGTTAGAAAATTCACAACAAGTTTTTGGCGCCGTTGCCGGGGACTTTAAAATTAAATTCTGTTTTATCAACTATTTGACAATTTATTTTCATTGTTTTTAACCTTGTTGGTTCGGGTTGTGCAATCTCAGGTACCTACAGTGTATGAACCAGCAAGAGGACAGTGAACTTGCTCCTATTGACCCCGAGATCGAACGAACTTTTAGAAAAAGGAGGAAAGATCAAAAGGCTAAAAGCCGAGGCTCTATGGCTGAACGTGTTGATGATGAGGGGGATGGCCAGCAAGTTACTAATCCCATTGTTTTGGCAGATGACAGAGCCAGAGCAATACGGGAATACGCTGCCCCCATGTTTAATGAGCTAAATCCAGGCATTATGAGGCCAGAAATACAAGCAGCTCAATTCGAGCTCAAGCCAGTGATGTTTCAAATGCTCCAAACTGTTGGGCAGTTCAGCAGGATGCCAACGGAGGATCCTCATCTCCACCTTCGTTCATTTTTGGAGGTGAGTGATTCCTTTAAGCTTCAAGGAGTGAGTGAAGAAGCATTAAGGCTGAAACTATATCCGTTCTCTTTAAGGGACCGAGCTAGATCATGGCTAAACACCCTTCCTCCCGATTCCGTTACAAATTGGAATGACTTGGCTGAGAAATTTCTAAGAAAATACTTCCCTCCCACCAGAAATGCAAAGTTTAGAAGTGAGATTATGTCATTTCAGCAGCTGGAAGATGAGTCCACTAGTGACGCGTGGGAGAGATTCAAAGAGCTTTTAAGAAAATGTCCACACCACGGTATCCCACATTGTATACAAATGGAGACATTCTACAATGGTCTCAATGCAGCCTCTCGAATGGTCTTGGACGCTTCAGCCAATGGAGCCATTCTTTCCAAGTCTTACAACGAAGCATTTGAGATTTTGGAAAGGATTGCAAGTAACAACTACCAATGGTCAAATACTAGAGCTCCTACAAGCCGAAAAGTAGCGGGTGTTCTTGAAGTAGATGCTCTAACCGCTCAAATGGCCTCAATGACCAACATTTTAAAGAACATGAGTATGGGAGGAAATGTACAGCCAGCTGCTGCCATTCAAAGTGCAGAAGTATCATGTGTGTATTGTGGGGACGGGCATACTTTTGAGAATTGCCCTTCAAATCCAGCTTCGGTCTTCTATATGGGTAATCAGAATTTCAACCGCAACAACAACCCATATTCTAACACTTACAATCCAGCTTGGAGGCATCATCCAAATCTGTCATGGGGGGGTCAAGGAGCAAGTTCAAGTGGAGCACCAACACAAGAAAAACAGTCATATCCACCGGGATTTTCTCAACAACCAAGACCTCAACAACCACACCAACCTCAAGGCTCTCAAACAAGTTCTTTGGAGAATTTAATGAGAGATTATATGGCCAAGAATGACGCTGTAATTCAAAGCCAGGCAGCGTCTCTTCGGAATTTGGAAATTCAATTGGGGCATTTAGCTAATGATTTGAAAAATCGACCCCAAGGTTCCTTGCCTAGTGACACCGAGAATCCAAGGAGGGATGGCAAAGAACAATGCAAGGCAATCACGCTACGGAGTGGAAAAATTCTGGAAAATTCTGAGGAGAAAATGAAGGGCAGTGGGGAGCCCACTTCAATCCAAACTGAAGGAGAATCTAGTAAAAAACCAGCAAAAGAAGTTACTGAAACTGGCCCAGTTGATACAGCATCGGGTCAGCAATCTGTTCCAGTGGAATCTGTACCAAAGCCGCCCCTACCATTTCCTCAGCGATTTCGCAAACAGCAGCAAGATGGGCAGTTCAGGAAGTTTCTGGATGTGTTAAAAAAGCTCCACATCAATATTCCCTTAGTGGAAGCATTGGAACAAATGCCAAACTACGTCAAGTTTTTAAAAGATATTTTGACGAAGAAAAGAAGACTGGGAGAGTTTGAGATTGTTGCTCTTACAGAAGGTTGCAGCGCCATGTTGAAGAGTAAAATCCCTCCGAAATTGAAGGATCCTGGTAGTTTTACAATCCCTTGTTCAATTGGTGGAAGAGATGTGGGAAGAGCTCTATGTGACTTAGGTGCTAGTATTAATCTAATGCCTAAGTCAATTTTCAAAAAGCTAGGCATTGGGGAAGCTAGGCCAACCACAGTTACTTTGCAATTGGCGGATCTTTCTATGGCACACCCAGGAGGAAAAATTGAAGATGTTCTAGTGCAAGTTGATAAGTTCATTTTTCCGGCCGATTTCATCATTCTTGATTATGAAGTGGATAGAGATGTTCCAATTATCTTGGGTAGGCCATTTCTAGCTACTGGGAGGACCTTGATTGACGTGGAAAAAGGGGAGCTCACAATGAGAGCTCAAGAAGAACAGGTAACTTTCAAGGTATTCAATCATATACGTTCTCCAGATGAAGTAGGAGATTGTTTGGCCATCACTGTCAAGAACTCTAATATGGAGGAAGAGGTACCCACAAGGTATAGCAGGAAAGTGAGGAAGAGGCTATCTCTTAAAGAATTTGAGAGCAACAATGAGCTAGGGGCAAGTATAAACAAGGCATCGTCTCATTTGCAAGAGCCACGTAGAAAGAAGAAAAAGAAGTGTGGTAGGAAAGCTCATTCCCAAAGGTTTGAAGTGGGGCAGCGGGTGCATTTCTCTAATTCTAAAATGAAAGCAAGTTCCAGACAGCCAGCATCAAGTTTCTCTGATTCCTTCTTGATAATTAAAGTCTTTCCTTATGGTGCATTGGACTTGCGTGATGAAATTTCAGGAAGAGAGTTTAAAGTGAATGGCCAGCAACTTAAGCACTACCTTGGAGGGGAGGTCGATAGAGCAAATACCTCCATCATTTGGAAGGATGCTTGAAGGAGAAGGACTATGGGTTGCCATGTATTTAATGTATCACACTTGGGCAACCCATGAGTGAAAGAGACAGATTGTGAATAAATAATATATGTAATTAAGTTTGGGGTGTACCACCCCTTGTAAAAGAAAAAAAAAAGAAGAAAAAGAAAAGCAAAAAAAAAATAAAAAATTATATATATATAAATAAAAATAATATATATATATAAATACATATACTTGTGTTTTCTTGAGGTTACTAAGTGTGTTTGCTGGTGTTTGTAATGATTTATTGTAGGGGGAAGAAAGGAAGCTGTAATATGGGAAGTTGGACAAGCTCGGTTATAAGACAGAGAATTTCCAAACAGCTGGAAAGTCCCAGTTGTTATAGCATTGCTTCAGCATTTACCAAGGTCACAGGAGGAAAAATGCTATGCTATGAGCTTTGCTATATCAACTGGGAGCATTTTATTCTGAGAAATTTTGAGCTTTGCTGCAAAAGGCTTTGCCCGAAGCTGGTCCGCAATTTCCAGCGTTCCCAGATCAAATTTTGAATCCTTGGACTGACGATGTTGATGACAAAGAGGAGTCCCATGGCGAGGACTCCGAGTAGAGGGGGTTCCCTTTCCTATTAACTATTTTTTTTTAGTTTCTGTTCTGTGTTATGTTGTTTTAGTTTTATGTTCTGTGTAGGTTCTGTTGTTAGTGTTGTGTTTCTGTGTTGTCTTGTTGTTGTTTGTGTGTTTTAGTGTGTCATTGAGAGATTTAAAATATATTCCTATGGCCTAGTGTTCTGCTCGATGATGATACTTTCCATTCATTCCATTCATGTTGCTGCCTGGTTTTATATGTTGCTTTTCCTTGTTTAGTTGCTGGATATCATGGATGTTTCCTTTTAGTCTCTCCTCAATAGTTTTATACTTTTGTTTTCCCACCATACTTTGAATTTTTCAAATGACTGCTGCATATGTAATTTTAGCATCTAGAATTGGTTAGTGCATTTCCTTGAGGCGAAATCCTAGCTAGACTTATCCCTAAGACATGATTTAGGCCATCTTTGGACGTTTGAGCCTTTCTAGCCTTCCTTATACGAATATTTTCCCTTAGTCACCCAATTTTTTAGCCGATTAGCCTATTTTTGTTGTTCAACCCGATCTTGCATACCCATTACCCCTATAATACACTTTCCAAGCATGTCCCAACTTAATTGCTATCACTTGTCAAGAACCGATTCTTTGCACTAAGTTTGGGGTGAGTGTAGCTTGTGGCGAGCTAATTCATGATTACCATTTTAGCCACATTGGGGACAATGTTGGGTTGTAAGTTTGGGGTGGGGAATTAGCTCACAAGGCATATCATTATATAATATCAAGCATATTATCTTGCTATTTATCATATAGTTTTCTCTTTTTGTTGTGAATTTGTGTAATTCTAAAAAAAAAAAGAAAAAAAATATATATATATATAATGGTAGTAAATGAAATATCAGAAAAGAAAAAACAAAAGAAAAAAAAAACAAAAAAAAAAAACAAAAGAAAAAAAAAAAGAGATCAAAAGAAACAATAGCAAGAGAATTACAGTACAATAACATGTCCTTGTGAGTAGAAATAATTATAGGGAAGTGAATCAAGAGAGATAAATCATGAGGGAGAGGCTCGGTTTTTGACAAGTGAGGTGGTTAGGTTTTAAGCTAGTTAAAAGACATCCTTTACCATACCCTAGCCCAAGCCTTACATTACAAGCTTAGTAAAGTCCTATTGATCAAGGGGATAAGTTTAGACTACATTAGTGGAGAGGAGTGCACTAATCCAACATATGGAGCTATAATGAATGTCAAAATCAAAGGGTAGTTGTAGAGAAATTCAAGGTTTTGGTGGGATGCAATTGTATACACTATTGATTAGGTGACTTTGAGGAGATATTAGTGATATCCAGTGAGCTAAAATTGAAAGGGCAGCATATACGGTTAAGGCAGAAACATTTCTCTATTCCACTTAATTCCATTTTTCTGAGAGCATCATGTTCACTAGGCCATTTTGAATCTTTTGAATCTCTCATCTGTTATTGGTGTGTTGTGTGTTGTTTATTGTGTATACTGTTGTGTCATCATTACTCGAGGACGAGCAATAGGTCAAGTTTGGGGTGTTGATAACTCTAGGATTTAGAGTTATTTTTATAATCTTTGAACTTGCTTTTCAAAACTAAAAAGAGTAATGAGTCCTTATTTCATGTAATTTTGTCAGTTTTAGTGTGTTATTCTAGGTAGTGAGTCTGGGTAAGAGTTAGGTTTGTATTGTAATATTTTTCAGTGTTTTTTATGTAAATTACTATGTTGTGTTAATCAGGAAAGGAAGCTTACAAAATATGTAAAAGGGAACTGCTGGAAGCAAGGGGAAAAACGAATTCTGAAAGGGGCGTGTTGCTACTTCAATGCTGTAGCATCACCACAGCAATTCAAGGAATCAGGCAGGTGACGTGGCTAGAAGACAGCTGGGCTTAATGAGTGAAATCAGCGCCTATGTGGCTAGAATTTTAATAACTTAAGTCAGCTGGGTGATGTGGCACTTGGAGGACAAAGTGGGAATTGACTTTCCTATTAGGGTAAAGGAAAGTACCCTAAAAAGAAGGGTACCAGCCGAAATAGAGGACACCCATTATCATTCAAGTTTTGCTGCATATTTTTCAGAGAGAAGTACAGAGAAAAAAAGGAGAAGAAAAGAAGAGTACGACCAACAGAGAAGGAAGAAGGCTGATGCCATAAGGAGGATTTGAGCTCACAACTCATTCTTCCTACACCATTTCTTTCTCTTTGTATTAATTTCATCTAATTTCTGCAAACTCCATGGATTACTTCTGTATTATTTTCATGTTTAAGTTTGCAACTATGAACTAATTTCCTAAGGGTTTGGGTGATTATGAACCCTCAAGTATGAACTCAACATATAAATGCAATGGCTAAGTGATTATGTCTTTGTTCAATTGAATGTGCTTTACTGTTATTGAATGTTAATTATTGGCCATTTTTAGCATTTACTAAGCTAGATCTAACTTGGGAAAGGGAAGTCTAGCTGATTTCATTCAATTGATGCAAGAGATTCATCTAGTTTTAGGTGATTTTGAGTAGTAGAATAGGAATGTTTTTCTACCTTGCATAACTTAAGAATTGATGCTTAAATGAATGTTTATAATCTGATTTCATGCAGGAATGTATAGAAGGGGAGTATAGACATTAGATTACACGTTTTGGGAAAAACTTGCTGGGTTTTACGAAATTTGTTAACACTGTCATAATTGCTAACCCATTGCTGAGCCATTGCTGTAACAACTGGAACGAAGCGAGGGGAATTAATCACCCGAATCCATTTTTCTTATATCTGAAAACCACCCAGTATTTTGTCATTTTAATCTCTGATTTTTGGTTTAATTCCTTTGTTTGTCTACAATTATTTTCAGAGTTAATTACCCACTCTTTCCTTTGTTTTGGTTACTATTTTATAAGTTGTTTTTGGTTGATTTTACATTAATTAAGTTAAAAAGTCCCTATGGATACGAACTTTGACTCTTTGTCACTGTATTACTTGTTGCCGATTGTGTATACTTGCACATATTTTAAACGTTAGAAAATTCACAACAGGTTGGTCCACGTATCCTTGGGGAAGATGTCCATGTGAACTTCTCCCTCTGCGATACTTGGTTTGGACGGTATTCCACGGGGATGGACTCAAGCGTATCTCCATCTTGGGTGGAGGCGAGCTTTGAGAGAGCATCGACATTCATGTTTTGCTCTCTTGGGATTTGTTCCATGGTATATTGTTCCAACTGGCCCAAATACCCCTTTACTTTTGTCAGGTATGCAGTCATCTTTGGACCTCTCGCCTGATATTTTCATTTCACCTAAAATACCACCAATTATGAGTCGCTAAAAACATGCAAATGTGTTACCTTCAGCTCCTTAGTTAGTCGTAGGCCAGCCATGAGTGCTTCATACTCCGCTTCGTTGTTTGAAGCCTCAAATCCAAATCTTATTGTGCAATACATTTTGTGCCCCAAGTCCCGTCATTACTGTGCCTACTCCTGCCCCTCCTTCGTTGGACGCTCCATCCACATGGAGGCTCCATTCTCCAGGTTGCTTTTCTTCTCCCTTGTAAGTCGATTCATTTTATTATATTTCTCCTTCATCGTGGGGTTGGTATAGGTGATATCAAACTAACTTGATTTAATCGACCATTTCAGCAACCTTCCTGATGTCTCTTGTTTATACAAGACTTGTCATAAAGGGGTGTTGGTGAGTACTTCAATAGCATGAGCGTGAAAATAGAGCCTTAGCTTTTGTGAGGCCACTACCAAAGCGTATGCTAATTTCTCTCTTTCTAGATATCGAGTTTCTACATCTACCAACCGCTTGCTGACATAGTATACAGGTGATTGGTGTTTCTTATCCCATTTGACTAAGGCGGCATTAATGGCATGTTCGGACACTGCTAAGTATAGGTACAACTTTCCCCCTTTTCGGGCTTAGCTAGAAAGGGTGGTTTTCCGAGGTGTTCTTTTAGCTTAGCAAAGGCCTCCTGACAATCTTCATCCCAAGCAAACTTTTTGCTCCCTTTTAGGATGTTGAAGAAGGGAAGACACTTGTTGGTGGATCTTGAAATGAACCTGTTGAGTGCTGCTACCCTCCCTGTCCAACGTTGCACCTCCTTTCTATTTCTCGGTGGGCTCATCTCCAATAATGCTATGATTTTATCAGGATTAGCCTTAATGTCTGGGGAGTTTACCGTAAAACCAAGGAGTTTTCCTCACGAAACTATGAAGGTGCGCTTGAGTGGGTTTAAATTCATTATGAATTTTTGAAGGGTGTCAAACATTTCACCAAGGTCATTTGGGAGCTCTTCTCCCCTCTTAGTCTTCACCAACATATCATCCAATATACTTCCATATTTGTTCCTATCTTATTTGCGAACATTCTGTTTACCAACCTTTAATAAGTAGCACCTGCATTCTCTAACCCAAAGGGCATTACCTCATAGAAATAGAGCCCCTTGTCTGTTGTAAACGAAGTACGCTCCTCATCAGCTGGGTTCATGGGTATTTGGTTGTACCCAAAATAGGCATCCATGAAGCTAAATATCTCATGCCCAGCCATTGCATCTACTAACTAATCTATCCTAGGAAGTGGGAAGCTGTCCTTAGGGCAGGCTTTATTGAGGTTAGTAAAGTAAGCACAAGTCCTTCACTTCCCAATAGGCTCTGGGACTAGGAAAGGGTTTAATACCGATACAGGGTAGAATACTTCTCGAATAAATCCATTAGCCTTCAACTTGTCGACTTCTTCCTTCAGGATTGCGTATCTTTCTTTGTCTTGTGCCCTCCTTTTCTGCTTCACAGGTCTTGCTTTGGGGTCGATGTTCAAGTGATGGCACATGATCGATGGATCTATCCCCACCATGTCCTCATGACTCTAGGTGAATAAATCAAGGTTGTCCTTCAGAAATTCTATCAACTTCTATTTTGCATTATCCTAAAGGTTTTTTCCTACCCTCAACGACTCATTCATAATTGGGACTTCTTCAAATTCTTCTACCGGCTCGGCCCTGGGTTCCTCTGTGACTCGGGGGTCTAACTCATGCGGGTTTGCACTTCCATGCACTAGTATTTCCATGGGTACTACCGATTTCGTGGCTCTCCGGAGGGATGTGTTATAACATTCCTTCCCTTCCTTCTGTTCTCCTTTCACACTCGCTAACCCCCCAGGAGTCTACAATTTTATGGCCAAGTGGTATTTGAGGTTATTGCCTTTAATTATCTTAGGGAGGGTCTCCCTAATACCGCATTAAAGGCTGAGGCATAGACTTCTATGAAAAAGTTTTTCATTACAGTGGTTTGTCTGGGTTGCTCTCCCATGGTGAGGACCAACTCAATTGTCCCTAGGGGCTGTATTGAGTCCTGAGTAAACCCATAGAGGGAGGTATTACAGGGCTTTAGGTTCCTTATTCCTAGTCCCATCTTCTCTAAGGCAGGGTAATATAGGATGTCTACGGAGCTCCCATAGTCTACAAGGACCCGATGGAGCCTCATGTTAGCCAGTTGGACTATCAGTACTAAGGGGTTGTTGTGTGGAAAATGCACACCTCATGCGTCTTCCTCAGTGAAGGTTATTGAATCATTTTCTCCCTTAAATCTTTTTGGGGGTCATTGCTCCAAGCTTAAGATGCATGGGGGTGGACTTCGCCTGGCCTCCCAGACATATCTATCTTTCCCCTTCCTCGATTCTCCTCTGAATCCTAGTCCTCCAAAGATGGTCCTCACCTCTCCTTGAACTTCTGGGGCTACATCTTGTGCTCGTGGCAAGGCTGGTCTATCTTATGGTCTTTGATTTTCTCTTCAGACGTATCTACCCAAGTGCCCCTTGCGTAACAATTCTTTGATTTCCACCTTTAAATGAGTGCATTCCCCTGTGGTGTGACCAATGTCCTTATGATACTGACAATACTTACAGGGATCTCTCTTCGATTGATCTCTCTTCATTGGTGGGAGTCTCTTGAAAGAGACCTGATTCATTCGTGATGAAGATATGTTCCCTAGTATGTGTTAGGTCAGTATAAAAGGTGTATGGGGCCTGCTTGTGTTCCCCCACACATTTGGGTTTCCTCGGATTATGGTCTCTCAACCCTTCGTAGGCCCTCTTTTTCGTTGTGCGATTTAGGCCTTCATGGGTTGAGGATTTTATTGACGGTTCACTCTCTCTAGCCTTAAGACTCTCGTGACCATCCTCAACATGAGTGTATTTTTGTGCCCATTCATAGAAGTTGTCTAAGTCAGTGACCTCCCTCTTTAGCATGTTATCCCACAGCTTACTGCCCGGCTGCACTGTTGTAAAGGCAATTTTTAACTCCCCTTGGGTCAGGCTTCCTACCTTAGCTTCCACCATATTAAACCTATGGATATAGCTCATTAGGCTCTCATCCTCCCCTTTTTTTATGTTAGCGGGCTGGTGCCTGGCATGGTGTAATCGCACACTGTGTGATGTTGCTTGAGAAACTCGTCGGAAAATTGTATCCAATACCTGATGGACCCTTGCCTAAGTCTCTTGAACCACTTGTGTGCAGCTCCCTTGAACATGAAATCAAAGTGGCGGCACATGGCTTTGCTATTAATGTAACAACCCAAAATCACTAATAAGGCTTAAGGGCCTTGATTAGTGTGCCGGGAGAGCATAATTGGTATTAGAATGAATTTTGTTGATTTAAAAGCATAATTACATGATTAATTGTGTGCATATGATAATTGATGATATTATATGATGATATGAAATATATGTATGTGATATATGTGTGAGAACCACATTATTATGTGGATAAATCTGCAGCTGGTGACTTGGGGCGATCCTAGGGCTAGATAGCGGGAAAAGTCACAACGGGGCGTTATGATAGACTTTGAACAAGTCAGGGGTATTTTAGGTATCAGGTAGTGATTTAAACTATCGGGTTATGAAAATAAATAATTGGAGATATATTTGAGGTTATGATGTTTAAGTGGGAATACTGGGGAATTTTACTATTTTGCGCTCGAGGACATTTCCAGTACCCCGAGCTTTGGGATTAGTATGATAACTTAAGGATAGACTTAAGGAATATGTTAGAAAAAAGTAGACACAAGTTTAAACCGACCTTTCTCTCCTTCTCTTTCTTAGCAAAGGAAAAACCCTGATTTTCAAGGGGAATTAACTGAAACTTGGGGGAATTGAAGGGCTGAACCAGAGGATTAGCTCAAGGAACTAATCAAGGGTTGAATTAGAGCTAAGGTAAGCATTGATTTTTGTTCTGTGGTTAGGAACTTTAAGAAAAATGGCTAAGCTTTTAATAGTTGTGATTTTGATATTCAAGGTGGAGTTTGAGGCTCTAAACTTTGAAGATAGGTTAGGGGATTCTTGGAGGAATGATTCTACAGCTGAGGTAAGTTTCAATCCAAAGTTTGATGGTTGAATTTTAGTATTTCCATGGTTGGTTTTGAGCTTTTTGGTTTGAAATCTCAGAAATTGGAATTGGGATTTTGGTGAGTGTTAGGCTGGATTTTTGGTGGAATTGTGTTGTTTAAATCATTCTAATGATGTTCTTATTAATTTGTTTTGAGTTGGGAGCTTTGGGATGACCAAAAGTGAGGTTTAGAGGTTGGAAATGGTGGCTTTTTCTGGGTTCGAAGGGTCGGGCCACGGCATAGTTCTTGGTGAGCTGTGGCCCTTCGAAGCTGATGCATGCTGAGGAAGGAGGGCGGGCCGCGGCATGGTCTAAGCAATGCCGCGGCCCTTACCTATTTTTGTGCCTTAGGAGGGCTCTGTTTGGGGCCATGCCGCGGCATGGATGGCCTATGCCGGGTCCCTTAAGAGATTTTGGGAGTTTTAGATTTTAGGCTTGGGAATTTAACCTAGGGTGCTCGGGATTAGATCTTTTACCATATTTGGTGAAGTTCAATGTTCCGGGGACTAGAACTTGGTTTAGAAACTCATTTAAGATTGTTAATGGTATCCTTCATCATGGTTGTGACTAGGTGCTAAGCTAGGACTCGGGGATCGGATCGTGCTCAAGGAGTATCGCCCGTAACTAGTACATCTAGAAGCCAAAGGTAAGAAAACTATACCCGGTTGAAGAATTAAGCGGGACTAAGGGCTCCCTGATATATATGATTGAGAGAATGGTATTATGCCATGTAAATTGTAAACCAATGGCCTAAGCGTGCCACGGTTAACTTGCACAAATGGTGCGGCTTCGACACTGGTATCCGAGGAGAGCTTATTATGCATTGAGCTCGGTTTAAGCGGGCCGGAGTCAGTGGGTTAAACAGAGGGTGCGACCTAAGGTGTCAGCCCTAGTTATTGTGTGAATTGAATATTGTATTGGCTATAAGTGTGAATTAGTGTGATTGTTGAATAATCTAAGTATATATGGGGTTTGTTTGCACCTTGAAGTATGCTTACATGCTATAGATTGAATGGTTGAACATACTCATTAAAGTATTTGATTGTCATTATTGTATATGTTGTGTATGTTGTTTTCTTGCTGGGCCTCGGCTCACAGGTGCTGCGTGGTGCAGGTAAAGGCAAGGGCAAGATTGATCAACCCTGATTGGAGAGCTCTACAGGGTGAATGTACATGTCAGGCCGCTCAGCCGCCACGGTTGAGGAGATTACAGGGACGAGAGGACCAGAGCCTTGTATTTTGCCTTAGCATGGCTAATGTTTACTCTTAACTATTGAATTTCGTAAACTAGCTTTTAAACATTGTACTTTTGGGGATCCCTTCTGTAAATTGTTTATAGCTATGCGTCCAAGAAAATCTACACGACTAGCCGGCACTAGGTTCGGGACCAGGGGTGATAACCGGGGCCAGACTCCTCCGCCAGTGCCTGAGAAATGGTAGCAGTTAATGGCTGAGATGCAGGCTCGATTACAGAGTCAGGATGAGCAGATTCGTATTTTGCGACAGCAGGCTCCGTCAGGGAGTGCTGCCCCTTTTGTGCCACCTGCAGTGGTACCAGTTGTGCAGTCTGGGGAGATTGGTAACAAATGGGAGCTATTATATGAGCGGTTCAGGATGCAGCAATCCCCAATCTTTGAGGGTGGACCAGATCCAATGAAAGCCGAGTAGTGGCTAACTATGATCACCGTAATTCTGGATTTTATGAGGATAGAGGGGCATGATAGGGTGGCCTGTGCCACATATATGCTGAGAGAGGATGCCCGTATCTGGTGGGAAGTGGCATCGCAGACTAGGGATGTGACTACATTGATTTGGGAAGGTTTCAAAGATCTATTCGTCAGAAATACTACAATGTTGCTGTCAGAGCAGTGAAAGTGAATGAGTTTGTGAGTCTGGTTCAGGGCAATATGACTGTTACTGAATATGCCCTAAAATTTGATAGGCTTACGAAGTTTGCTCCAGATCTTGTGCTTACTGATGCTGCTAGGCAAGATCAATTTATTAGGGGGCTTAATGCTATGATAGCCCGGGATGTCAGGATCACAACGGTACCTGGAGGAACAACTTATGCCCAGGCCGTTGAGAAGGCTCTTACCGCTGAGGAAGCGGAGAATAAGATATGGAGAGATAGTGCAGCGAGAAGGGAGGGTCGCAGGGCTGTGTCTCCATATTCTGGATCTGGTAGGGGCGGAGGCCCCAGTGACTTCAAGAGGAAGACTCCTGACACCTCAACCGCTCCTGGTCCTGATAGGAGGGGTCGGGATGGTCGTCAGAGTGGTGGTGAAGCATGGCGGACCTATCCAGAGTGCCCGAGATGTAGAAGACGCCATCTGGGCGAGTGTTGGGCCAAGGCTTGTTTTGTATGCGGTAACGGGGCATCTCAGGAAAGATTTCCCAACAGTGAAGAAAGGTGAAGTAGGGAAAGTGGATAGCTTGACTCCAGCTCGAGTATTCACTTTGACACAGGCTGAGGCCGAGGTTGGTCCCTCGGTAGTGACATGTCAGCTTTCTAGTGCTGGCACTCCTTTTACAGTATTGATTGATTCTGGTGCTACTCATTCTTTTGTTTCTAGGAAAAGTGATAGATAGATTGTGTAGACCTAGTGAGTATCAGACTGCAGGGTTTGGGACTTTATTGCCTACCGGGGAACTGGTAGTTTCTAGGAGATGGATTAGGGCACTGCCAGTGATGGTTGATAGTAGGGAACTCTCGGTGGATCTGATTGAGTTAGACATGGAGGATTTTGATATGATTTTGGGGATGGATTAGTTGGTCAGGTATGGAGCTACTATTGACTGCTGGAAGAAGATGGTGACTTTTGAGCCTGAGGGCGAAACCCCTTTTGTCTTTGTGGGTGCGGTGTCTGGATCCCTTGTACCCATGATTTCAGCTTTGAGAGCCAGAGACTTGTTGCACGAGGATGCATAGGTTTTCTGGCCAGTGTGGTGGATACTACTAGGGTCATGCCGGCAGGGCCGGGAGAGACCAGATTGGTGTGTTAATTCTTAGACGTATTTCCTGAGGATTTACCAGGGTTGTCGCCGCGCAGGGAGATTCAGTTTGAGATTGAGTTAGCACCAGGGACAGAACCAGTATCTAGGACACTATACAGAATGGCACCAGCAGAACTGAAAGAGTTAAAGATACAGTTGCAAGAACTTCTGGATTTGGGATTCATCAGGCCTAGTTATTCTCCATGGGGCGCTCCACTATTGTTTGTTAAGAAGAAGGATGGGACCTTGAGGATGTGTATAGATTATAGAGAATTGAACAAGTTAACTATCAAGAATAAGTATCCCCTACCAATGATTGATGACTTGTTCGATCAGCTGCAGGGAAAGACGGTGTTCTCAAAGATTGATCTTCGATCTGGTTATCACTAGCTAAGGATCAAAGATGAGGACATACCGAAGATAGCCTTTCGGACACGGTATGGGCATTATGAGTTCTTGGTCATGTCTTTTGGTCTGACCAATGCCCCAGCAGCTTTTATTGATCTGATGAACAGGGTGTTCAAGGACATCTTGGATCAGTTCGTCATTGTCTTCATCGACGACATCTTGGTCTATTCCAATTCAGAGGCAGAGCAGGAGTAGCATCTCCGACAGGTTCTACAGAGGTTAAGGGAGCATCAGTTGTACGCCAAGTTTAAGAAGTGTGAGTTTTGGCTACCAGAGGTGACCTTTCTTGGGCATATAGTTGGGGCAGAAGGGATTAAGGTGGATCCGTCCAAGATAGAAATAGTAAGGGATTGGCTGAGGCCAAGGAATGCTTTGGAGGTTCGAAGTTTCCTTCGATTAGCTGGTTATTACAGATGGTTTGTAGAGGGGTTCTCAAAGATTTCTTCACCGATGATAGAATTGACAAGGAAGAATCAGAGGTTTGTTCGGTCAGAGAGGTGTGAGAACAGTTTTCAAGAGTTGAAGCGATGACTTATTTCTGCGCCTGTGTTGAGTCTTCCTTCGAAGGAAGGAAAGCTTGTGGTCAATTGTGATGCATCGAGGATGGGTTTAGGCTGCGTGCTGATGCAGAATGAGAAAGTCATAGCCTATGTATCTCGGCAGCTGAAGGAGAATGAACAGCGGTATCCGACTCATGATTTGGAGTTAGCAGCAGTGGTATTCGCACTGAAGGTGTGGCGTCATTTTTTGTATGGGGAGAAGTGTGAGATATACACTGATCATAAAAGTTTGAAGTATTTCTTTACTCAAAAGGATCTGAACATGAGGCAGAGGCGTTGGTTGGAGCTGGTTAAGGATTATGACTGCGATATTCTTTATCACCCTAGGAAGGCCAATGTGGTGGCAGATGCGTTGAGTAGGAGGGGCCCAGGACAGTTGTATAGTTCCACTCAAATCTCGAGGGAGTTAGCCGATGAGATGGTCAGTGAAAAGATAGAACTGGTGGTAGGCCAGTTAGCCACTATCACCTTGCAGTCGACCCTGTTAGAGCGGATCAAGGAGGGACAGCTAGTGGATGCGCAGTTGCAGGGGGTTAGACAGCATGTCTCAGCGGGGACAGCTAAGGATTATACTATTTCTGAGACAGGTTTGCTGCGTTATTAGGGACGGATTTGTGTTCCGGCAGATGAAGGGATCAGACGAGAGATACTGGATGAGTCTCACACTACACCGTACTCGCTTCATCCTGGTACCACGAAGATGTACCAGGATCTACGGACATTATATTGGTGGCCCGGGATGAAGAAGGATGTGGTAGAGTATGTGGCTAGATGTTTGACATGTCAGCAAGTTATGGCTGAGCATCAACGACCAGCGGGATTGCTTCAGCCTTTGGGTATCCCAGAGTGGAAGTGGGAGGACTTTACAATGGATTTCGTTGGTGGATTACCCAGGACAGTTGGACTTCATGACTCGGTGTGGGTGATAGTGGACAGGTACACCAAGTCAGCTCATTTTCTACCAGTGAGGTCGACCTATACAGTGGAACAGTACGCAAAGCTGTATGTGAGGGAGATAGTTCGTCTCCATGGGGCTCCAAAGTCTATTGTATCCGATCGAGACCCTATCTTTACCTCCAAGTTTTGGGGAGCTCTGCAGAGAGCTATGGGGGCTCAGCTGAATTTTAGCACAACTTTTCATCCTTAGAATGATGGACAGTCTGAGATGACGATTCAAGTGTTAGACGACATGCTTAGAGCATGTGTGATTGATTTCGAGGGGTCTTGGACTAAGTATTTACCGTTGATCGAATTTTCATATAACAACAGTTATCAGTCCACGATTGGGGTGGCCCCATATGAGATGTTCTATGGGAGGAGATGTAGGTCACCCATACATTGCGATGAGATGGGTGAGAGGAGGTACTTAGGACCGGATATGGTTCAGAGGACTAATGAGGCTATCGAAAAGATTCAGACCAGAATGCTTGCTTCGCAGAGTAGACAGAAAAGCTACACTGATCTTAAGCGTAGGAACGTCGAGTTCCAGGTTGGGGACCATGTGTTTCTGCGAGTTTCACCACTGAGAGGAGTGCGGAGGTTTGGAGAGAAGGGCAAGTTGAGCCCTCGGTTTGTTGGACCTTTTGAGATTCTGGAGAGGATTTGACTGGTGGTTTATAGGCTGGCCTTTCCACCGTCGCTATCAGAAGTTCATGATGTGTTCCATGTCTCCATGTTGTGGAAAAATGTATCTGATACAACACATGTACTGAAGTATGAGGATTTAGAGTTATAGACAGACTTGTCCTATGAGGAGCGACCAGTTCAGATTTTGGATCGGAAGGACAAAGTCTTACGGAATAAGACAATTCCGTTAGTGAAGGTGTTGTGGAGGAATAGCAAGGTCGAGGAAGCGACCTGGGAGTTAGAGACAGCGATGCGGGATCAGTATCCCGAGCTATTCAGGTAAATTTTGAGGACGAAATTCTCATTAGGAGGGGATAGTTGTAACGACCCAAAATCACTAATAAGGCTTAAGGGCCTTGATTAGTGTGCCAAGAGGGCATAATTGGGATTAGAATGAATTTTGTTGATTTAAATGCCTAATTACATGATTAATTGTGTGCATATGATAATTGACTATATTATATGATGATATGAAATATATGTATGTGATATATGTGTGAGAACCACATTATTATGTGGATAAATCTCCAGCCGGCGACTTGGGGCAATCCTGGGGCTAGATAGCGGGAAAAAGTCACAATGCGGCGTTATGCTTGACTTTGGACAAGTCAGGGGTATTTTAGGTATCGGGTAGTGATTTAGACTATCGGGTTATGAAAATAAATAATTGGAGATATATTTGAGGTTATGATGTTTAAGTGGGAATACTGGGGAATTTTACTATTTTTCCCTTGGGGACGTTTCCGGTACCCCGAGCTTTGGGATTAGTCTGATAACATAACGATAGACTTAAGGAATATGTTAGAAAAAATTAGACACAAGTTTAAACCGACCTTTCTCTCCTTCTCTCTCTTCTCTCTCTCAGCAAAGGAAAACCCTGATTTTCAAGGGGAATTAACTGAAACTTAGGGGAATTGAAGGGCTGAACCAGAGGATTAGCTCAAGGAACTAATCAAGGGTTGAGTTATAGCCAAGGTAAGCATTGATTTTCATTCTATGGTTAGGAACTTTAAGAAAAATGGCTGAGTTTTTAATAGTTTTGATTTTGATATTCAAGGTGGAGTTTGAGGCTTGAAACTTTAAAGATAGGTCAAGGGATTCTTGGAGGAACGATTCTACAGCTGAGGTAAGCTTCAATTCAAAGTTTGATGGTTGAATTTTAGTATTTCCATGGCTGGTTTTGAGTTTTTAGGTTTGAAATCTCAGAAATTGGAATTGGGATTTTGGTGAGTGTTAGGCTGGATTTTTGGTGGAATTGTGTTGTTTAAATCATTCTAATGATGTTCTTATTAATTGGTTTTGAGTTGGGAGCTTTGGAATGGCCAAAAGTGAGGTTTAGAGGATGGAAATGGTGGGTTTTTCTGGGTTCGAAGGGTCGGGCCGCGGCATAGTTCTTGGTGAGTCGTGGCCCTTCAAAGCTGATGCATGCTGAGGAAGGTGGGCGAGCCGTGGCATGGACTAAGCAATGCCGCGGTCCTTACCTATTTTTGTGCCTTAGGAGGGCTCTGTTTGGGGCCATGCCGCGGCATGGATGGCCTATGCCGGGTCCCTTAAGAGATTTTGGGATTTTTAGATTTTAGGCTTGGGAATTTAACCTAGGGTGCTCGGGATTGGGTCTTTTACCATATTTGGTGAAGTTCAATGTTCCGGGGACTAGAACTTTGTTTAGAAACTCATTTAATATTGTTAATGGTATCCTTCATCATGGTTGTGACTAGGTGCTAAGCTAGGACTCGGGGATCGGATCGCGCTCAAGGAGTATCGCCCGTAACTAGTACATCTAGAAGCCAAAGGTAAGAAAACTATACCCGGTTGAATAATTAAGCAGGACTAAGGGCTCCCTGATATATATGATTTAGAGAATGGTATTATTCCATGTAAATTGTAAACCAACGGCCTAAGCGTGCCACGGTTAACTTGCGCAAATGGCGCGGCTCGGACACTGGTATCCAAGGACAGCTTATTATGCACTGAACTCGGTTTAAGCGAGCCGAAGTCAGTGGGTTAAACAGAGGGTGCGGCCTAAGGTGTCGGCCCTAGTTATTATGTGAACTAAATATTGTATTGGCTATAAGTGTGAATTAGTGTGATTGTTGAATAATCTAAGTGTAGATGTGGTTTGTTTGCACCTTGAAGTATGCTTACATGTTATAGATTGAATGGTTGAACATGCTCATTAAAGTATTTGATTGTCATTATTGTATATGTTGTATATGTTGTTTTCTTGCTGGGCCTCAGCTCATGGGTGCTGCGTGGTGCAGGTAAAGGCAAGGGCAAGATTGATCAACCCTGATTAGAGAGCTCTGCAGGGTGAATGTACATGTCAGGCCGCTCAGCCGCCACGGTTGAGGAGATTACAGGGACGAGAGGACCAAAGCCTTGTATTTTGCTTTAGCATGGCTAATGTTTTCTCTTAACTATTGAATTTTGTAATCTAGCTTTTAAACATTTTACTTTTGGGGATCCCTTCTGTAAATTGTTTATAATTTATAAAATGTGTCTTTTGAGACCAAAATTTCTTTTAGCCCTAGAACACTTTAACTAATGACACGTTTTGATCAAATGACTTGATTAGCGAGTCTCACACCTTTATAAACACAGTGTTGCGGTCTTGGCTATCCAGGGCATTACAATTAATTCCCCTAAACTTCATCAGGTCATTGAGTGCATCAAGCTGGTACTTTGGATCTGTATTATTCTCGTAGGGGGTCATGTAAGGCTCTTTGAAGATGGCTAGGAGCTGCACGAGATGGGTATCTCTAGTAAAGGGTTACTCGTAATCAAACTCATCATCGACAGTGTGCCCCCCCAGACGCGGTGATTATCTTGCTCCGTAGGCTCCTCATCTCGGTGTCTAACTCTTATCTCATTTTGTTCAATGAGTCCCTCAAATTGGATGGGTTGGCCTTTCCTTTCCCTTTGTCTTCTGAGGGAGCCACAAGAGACGTGGTCCTCACGCTTGACCTCCTCCTATTTAGCTCCTCTCTGAAGTCTGGAGTTGTTTCCCTAGAAATGACCTCAACTTCATTCTAATGGTTAGCGTTTCGAGTACCTTTAAACGACTCGGGTCGGGATTTTTCCCCGGGTTAAAAATATTATTTTAAATAATACTATATTTTTTTTGGAAATTATTCCATGAGTTATTGCTAGCCAAATTATGAATTTCGTGATTTAAAAGTCAGGATAAGACTTTCGGTCCTAGACCGACACAAAAACCTTGATTGGGTAAAAATATCGAAAAATAAAAATGAAAAGCTATTGCAAATATATTTTGGGCATAAAATACATTCATAAAAATTAAAGTTTGGTCAAAAATAATAAACCTAAGTGGAAATGGAAATTTTAGGACATTATGTGTTAAATGCTTAATTTTACCGAAATGGGGAATTTTATTCCATGAATGGACCTAAAGGTAAATTTTATAGTGTGATTAATTAATTTAAATGTGAGAGATATTTAATTTAATTATTTAATGTTATGATTTGGGATTAAAACTTAATAAGAGTGAAAAAGGTGTAGAAAGTCAAATTGAGTTTTTCTACTTATGAAATAATTATTCACCATTATAAAAAAATATATATATAAATGTATATATAGGATAAGGTGGCCATGTGGGGTTTTAAAAAGGGTGTGAACCAAAATTAATTAAGTTAAATCCCATTTTAAGTATTAGGGTAATAGGCAAGTGGGTGGTAAAAACACTCAAGTGGTTTTGTGATATTTTGTAGAGTTGTGTGAGCCCTTCTAACCTCCAAAACCGACCACACCTTTCTCCCATTCACTATCATCTTTTTTTGAAAACTCTCTCAAAGTTTTCTCTCCACCTTCAACCTCAAGAACACTAAGGAGACTAAAGTTTCAATAATATAGACCTTTGTAAAGTTTTATTCATAGAGTTTCAAATAGCTAATTATCTATGTTGTTGGGGAGAGTTGGTCAGGGATTTTAAAAGGTTTTGAAGGAGTCAAAGCTAGTAGGAAAATACACACTTTAAGCAAGAACACCAAAGAGGTCAAAATTGTACTTTTATAGTTGTTATTGTATGATTTTTAGTTTTAAGCATTATTTTGTATATTTAATCCTTAAAGTTTTTTATTGGTAATGTAATAAGGTTATGGTAGTTGTTTTATAATTTTTATGATGCTTGTGTGTTGATTTTTGAAAATAGGGACCAAAACCCCCAAGGGTTTTGTAGAAAACCTTAAAATAAAATACATGTTTTGAGCTGTGATTTACAAGGGTTCTAGCATCCACTGTATAATGATTTTGTTATATTTAATTATACTGTGATGTAGTTGAGATTGAGTACATAAGATTGAGCTTTTGAAACACTAAAAAATGTTTAAAAATCAGTGAGTTATGCTATTTCAAAGTTTAGGTAAAAAACTGTTGTTTTTTCGTATTCTTAATTTCGGGACCAAGTTTGGACAGCCACTGTATAAGGAAAATGACCCCAGTTTTTTCTACAATTTTTTGAATATATTATTGGAATAACCTAGTATTCTACTCTAAAATTTGGTAAGAAAATACTAAACGGTTTGAAAATTATTAAATATCAAAATTTGGAAAAAATAAGGACTTGAAAATAAGGTCATTTTTACCTCATTGTTGGAAAATGATATCACGAATAACAAATGCTCATTTTGACCTAATATTTTACAAAGACATAAATGGCATACCAAAAATGGAATTGGAAAATTTTGGTAACAATTGAGTAAGGAAATTTAAAGTTATGAACTAACAAAGTATGTAGTTAAAAATGTGAAAAATAAGCTTTTCACACTTTGTGTAAAAATGAGATGTTGGAGCTTAAGGTAAAAAGTAAAATTTTGCTTATTGCAAGATATAATTTTGGTAAGTCTTGAAAACATATTTTCACTAAATTACCACTTTGAGTATAGTGTGAATTATTTTTATTAAAGAATTTTTATACTTTTTAAAAATAAAAGATTTAATTTTTTAATAGTTAATAAATTAAAAGCGGGTTTAAAACTCTATATTTTGATAAAATAATTAAGTGAATTATTTTTCTAGTAAGTAAAATTGATTAATTGATTTTGGAAATTTAACTAGTCAATAAGGGAAATTTTTAACAGTTTTCCTAATTAAGACAAATTAGGCAATTTTCTTAAAACAGGTTTTAGAGATTAAAACCTTAAGAAAAATTAAAGGAAAATTAAGAGTTTATTTTCTTTTAAAATAATTAAAGAATTTATTAGTATTTTATGGATATAATGCCGGCTAAAATCTTACATATTTTAATAGACTTGTCGAAAGTGCGGGTTAATAGCGATACCTTTAAAGAATAAGATTTTTAGCGGTTTATGGGAAAATACTATTGTGATACCTGAGCCTAGGTATCGAGACCATAGGATAGATCTCCCCGAGACTTTGGGTTTAGTCTCAAATATTTTGTATGAATTTCCTTAATGGGTTTAAAACCAAATAAGGATCAAAAATCCTGACAAATGATTTTTATTAAAATGACCAAACTGCCCAAAATAATAATAATGGATTATGAGTGCCATAATTAATCCGAGTATACTGTATGGATAACTACAGTATTGGCTAAGTGTAAATGGACTGAACGTTGGAGGGTGAAAACCTGCTGAGTGCTAAGAACTCCAATTAAGTCAACTTATATTGTATAGCAGCAACATGAAACGATTATTGTATTGTATGTTAGTATAGGGATACATGCACATATATAGAATGTCGTAGAAAGTTTCTTAGAGATGTAGTCTAGTGAGTGCTGATTTAGAAAATATGAACGGTAGAGATTCATCATATCCTTGACGATTGATCCCCGTCACACTTCTTGATTTTTTTATGTCTGGTTCACTACCTCGACGAGTCGCCAAGATGTGAGGATCACTGGTTAAACCTAGGGGCGCCAACATGAATGGGACCTAGGGGCCCTCATGCTTACTTAATCAGTGAACGGTTAGAACCCGAGCAAGTGCTCTGATAAGTCATTCCCGGATAGCAGCCGTGAATATTGGCCATTCAGTGAGAGTGCCTAGAGATACTAGGGTTTGCCAGATTGAGTGAGGCTGAACACCCTAGGGGCAACTGCTCACCAACACCACTGATTAGCATAGAAGTCTCTGTAAAACCGTGTAAATTCGATTACACTCTTGGATAAGTAGCGATGCCCTAGGTAACACGATAGTTACCCTTGATGGGGATATTTATTGGCTATATCTTAGTGTTGAGACTCGGTTCTCTCTTACAGATTAACAATTATATTGGAGGGCGTGTTACGCCCGAAATGTTGGAAATTGTCGAGCGTTGGTCTCGAATTATATTGTGATATGATATGTGTGCTTGCTCTGGGATTTTCTGAGTGCAGGGATATATTTGTTGATAAGATATAGTTGTGATATATTATATCTGCTTGCTCTGGGATTTGCTGAGTGCAGGGATATATTTGTTGATAAGATATAGTTGTGATATAATATATCTCCTTGTTCTGAGATTTTTTGAGTGCAGGAAATTATCTGTTTATAGGAAATAATATATCATTGGTTATCAGGCATGACCATAAGTTTGTCAGGATGCTTTAACGTTCTTGAAATTGATTGTGTAGGGTCAGGATGGATCTAGAACTCTAATTCTCTACATGCTTTGTTTTAAGGTTGAACTTACTAAGCGTTTTCGCTTACCTAGTTGTTTCATGTTGTAGTTAAGAGCAAGGGTAAGGCAGAGCAGTGAGCGCCGAAGTCTACCTTTCAAATGTACATGTGGACCGACCTCTTGGGAAGTCGTTTTGTTTTTAGAAATGTTGTGTAATTTTCCTAAACTAGGCTCACAGTACTCTTTATAAAATATGTTTATAACTAAATGTTAAGTATGGCCATACGACTTGTTATAAAGTTATTTTTATACGAGTTTTTGAGACATTTTGTTAAATGAAAACATTTATATTTCTGCATTATCGAGTCTTGAAAATCCAGGCTGTTACAGTTGGTATCAGAGCTCGAGTTGAGCCAGTTTTGTAGACAACCCACATGTACATTTCGAAAAGATAGACCAGCATTCGCTGTAAGTACTGTCTCTTCCTTTAGTGTGTTGTTTCCATTTTCTTACCTAAATTTTATAAATTGTAGGTTAGTAAGAAAATGGCTGGAGAATAAGAGGCGATGGATCCCATCGTAATCGACCCACTTATGGTGTATGACCAGTGGCAGAGAGTCCAAATCTACCGTGCCTTCACCAACATAGCGCCTGTCGTGTTCAATGGAGAGGTCCATTCCAACAAAGTCTGGGCATGGACTTACTCGTTGGACACCATTTTTGAGAACATAGGTACCCCCCCCATAGGTTCAGGGTAGGATTGGCAAGTTTATACCTGAGAGGCTAAGCTTTTCTGTGGTACCAGGAGAGGCACATGAGGCCAGCCACCCCATACTGGAATACCTTCAGGGTATCCATAGAGATGACCTTTGGACCTCAAGGTAGGATGTCAAGGTGGCATATAGACTTCCACGAGCTTTTTGCTGTGCATAACGCCCGTGCGCATGCGATAGAGGCAACACAACGACAAGCGGCAGCAAACCCAGTGGTAGTTGAGAACCTGCCAGCAGAGGAAGTGGCTAATGACAAACTCGGCGACGGGGAAATTTCTTATGAAGAGCCAATGGACCAGAATGAGGAAGATCCCAAGGTGGATCCTAAGGAAGATCTCAAGGAGGATCCTGAGGAATATCCCGAGGAGGATCCTGAGGAAGATCCCGAGGACCCCAAGGAAGATTCCGAGGAGGATATTGAGGAATATCCCGACGAAGATCCTGAGGAGGATCTTGAGGAAGATCCTGATATGGGCGCGGACAGCGACACCGACTAGGTGTTAGGAGCTGTATAGGTGTTAGAAACCCACCTACTTTTGAAATATGTACCTACCTTGTATATGATTAGGGAAATTAGTAACTGGTCTAGCAGGGATATAAGTCCGTTTTTAGGGCTAATTTTGTAAATCCCTTACCTGAAACATTGTGTTTATGGTATATGTTATGAAATGAAGTTGCTAAATTTTGTTAAAAAGTGTTGATTGCTTGTTGTGCTTGATATGTTTGGGGTGCTTAATTAGGTTGATTAACTATCTGTGTCAATATTAACTTCTCGTCCTTATGCGCTTAGGAGCTTTTGATTGAAATCAAACAAATTGCAAGGGCAAGAGCTTAAAGAGGAAGGGGTGCTGCTGGCCGAGGCTAGGCCTCACCAGTTGATAGAGCTCAGAACGCGCCTGCCACTAGAGCTCCAAACTAAACAGCTAGAGTTCGCGAGATAGTCGAGCAGATGAATAATCTGCAAAGGCTAGTGGAGATGCAGGGAGCCCAAATAGAAAGATGGCAAAAGAGACAGGAGGACGTTGATGCCCTCCAAGCTGAAAGATTTAACACCCTTTTGGGATGACTCCCCATGCCACCCAATAATGCCCAGAACAATGAAGTACCACCTGAAAACAATCAAGAACAGAACCTTGGCCCGCAAGTTATCATTGAACAATCTATCCAGCCAGTAGAAGCACCAAGAACTGCCCGAGCAAAACCTATATTAGAAAGGTTCGGCAGCCAGAATCCACCAATATTCGAGGGGAGAAGTGACCCTGCAATGGCAGAGGAATGGATTAGGATTTTGGAAAGAATCTTTGATTTCATTGGAACCACTGAGATAGAGAAGGTAGTCTGTGCGACCTATATGCTGAGAAAAGATGCCTGCATCTGGTGGGACGTAGCCAAGAAAGGGCATAACGTTGCCGAGATGGAATGGCTAGAGTTCTTGACCTTATTCAATGGCAAGTACTTTAGTAAGGCAGTGATCGAGCACAAAGTGAATGAGTTCACTAATCTGAAGCATGGAACGTTGAGCGTGTAGGACTACGTTCGAAAATTTGACCAATTGTCTAGGTTCATGAAGAACCAGGTGAGTACTGAAGAGAATATGACCTGGAGTTCTATGAAGGGCCTACGCAGAGACATTGCCAGGTGTGTAGACACTGGTAGAACTGGCACAGAGACGTATGCTGAAGTTGTGGAACAGGCTCTTTGCCAAGAGTCTCTGGCCGTGTTAGACAAGCGAGATCCACAGAAGAACGAAGGCAGGAGGTACACTCCCAACAACTCCGGACAGTTTCAGGTCAATAAAAATGGCCAAAGGGGAAGGTTCAACCCAAGGTTCGGCCAGAACTCGGGACGAACAAACAATCCAAGAGGCACAAGACTAATTTTTGGGGAAAATAACAAAAGAAAAGGGGGACCTCCCAATCAGGCAATGGCTAGTCACAACAAACAGCCAAGACGTATGTTTGAATGATGGCCACTGTGCAACAAGTGTAACCGACGCCATCGGGGTGAGTGTGGGGTATGTTTTAACTATGGAAAGCCAAGGCACTTTGCTAAGGATTTCTGAATGCCAGCCAAGGGCAATGGAAATGACCAATAGAAACAAATTGGAGCTCCGCCTCGAGTTTATGTGCTTACACAAAGCGACAAAGGAGCTGGACCATCTGATATGGTGTCAGGTCAGATTTTTATCGCCTAAACCTCGGCATATGTATTAATGGATACTTGTACATTGCATTCTTTTGTATCTGCATCCTTTGTGGAAAAACTAAATAGAAGTTCTGAGCATATGCCTATTATTTGTGGGGTATCCTTGCCTTCGGGAGAGGATATGTTGGTTCGGACATGGGTTACACCCGTACCAGTTTTGGTTGAAGGTCGTGAGCTGACGGTAGATCTGTTGGTTTTGGACCTACATGAATACGATGTCATATTTGAGATGGATTGGTTAACCAAATACGGAGCCATTATCAATTGCAAGCGCAAAAAAGTGGTCTTTACCCCAGCAGGAGAAGAACCATTCGAGTTCAAGGGTACGTCAAGAGAAAAGAAGTGTCCCATTATTTCTCCGATGAAGGCGAGAAAAATGTTGAGTGATAGATGCATCGGTTTTCTAGCAAACATAGTGGATAAGGATAAAGAGACGAGCCAACCACCATTGGATGTACAGGTTCTATGCAAGTTTCCCAACGTATTTCCTGAAGATCTCCCAGGGATTCCACCAGATCGAGAGATTGTGTTTGAGATAGAGTTGATTCTGGGAACTGCGCCAGTGGATGCCAAAAATCAACCAAGAAAAAATCTCTAGTCCATGGTTGGAATACAGGGCTAAAGGTCACTTAGTCATGTTATCAGGCTCGGGCTTGTAAGTCTTGTGAAACTGGGAGATTGTCCCAAGGGAAACATCACCTTATGAGCCATGAAGTATGGCCTTGCTAGGCTAAGGGGCCAAGCTACGTGTTGCAAGAGGGCAGGTGCACGAGGACCTCGCATAGCGAGGCCCTACTTGTCTTAATGCCGTGAGATGTCAAGGGCACTGAGCCATATGCCTTGACCGTGCACATGCGTCTCGTAAGGCTGCCCCTTGCAGTACGCCTCGCACAGTGAGGCTCCCCTTGAAGCACACCTCGCACAGCAAGGCTCCCCTCGCAACATGCCTCGTGCGCATCTCCCGAGGCTCCCCTCACAACGCGCCTTGTCCCAAGCCCTTCGAATAGCCTCACGTAGCCTCGCATACTAAAGCCAAGGGTCTCGTGCCAAGTGATGCACCCCTCGCATAGCCTCGCATAATGAGGCCAAGGGTCTCGCGCGAAGTGAGGTGCCCCTCGCATAGCCTCGCATTGTGAGGCCAAGGGCCTCGTGCAAAGTGAGGTGCCCCTCGCATAGCCTCGCATAGCAAGGCCAAGGGTCTCACGCTATGTGAGGTGCCCTTCGCAAAGCCTCGTGTAGCCTCGCATAGCGAGGCCAAGGGTCTCGCGCCTAGTTAGGCACCCTTCGCATAGCCTCGCATAGCGAGGCCAACTGTCTCGTGCCAAGTGAGGTGCACCTCGTCTGGCGGCCCCCATGGCCTCGCACCAATGCATCAGGGTCTCGCGCACCCACGTACCAAGGCCTCGCATACCTGTGCATAAGGGCCTAGCCGTGCCGAGGTGTCGTACACGTGTGTCGTGCTCCATCTAGCCTAGATGCCTCTATGCCATGATGCCAACACCTCGCGTGCCCGTATGGGGTCTAAGACCTCTGGAAGGGGCGTACGAGGAGCAATAAAAGAGACCTAAGAACTATTGGGTATCAAGCCAATTGTGGTATAGACGGCTGAGTATATCATTCATGTTAACACACAAGCTTTCCTACACTTAGTAGAATGTGGAATAGCTTTGAGCAAATGCATGCCTTGGAGATGTGAGAGTAACCATCAGGTACAAGGTACCTGTACGTGCACGAGTGCAGGACATACGACCATGAGGAGGATAGAAGCGTGGCCCTGACATCTGTGCCATGCAAGTAGTGGAGGTGTAATGTGCTACAAATGCAGGAGGACTTTTGCAGGCCCCTGACACGTACTAGAGCCGACCACCACTCCTTCAACATCACTACGACCTGTGCCACAACCCTGATAATGTACCTATGTACAATCTTGTCCCCTGGGACCACGATGTACCAGGAGCCATTAAAGCCCCAATACAAATAGACCTTCACCCCTCCAGTATAGGGGTTCGAAAATTCATTGTACACTCAGGCTATTAAGCAATATACAAAGGCTTACTCCATTGTTGATCTGTGTTAATCCTTCCATAAGTTCATTCTAAGTTCTTATCTACATATCTCCATACTTACCTTTGAGTTTTTCAATCTGATTTTGTTCGCAATATTTCACCGTCAACAGTTTGGCGCCGTCTGTGGGGAGAACAAGCATTAAGCCAATGTTCTTTCATCACTTCTAGAAAAGAAAGATGCCAAGGCGTTCACAACACTTGCGACAACTACAAGACATTGACGTTCACCTGAACCGAGAACGAATGAGGGCTTCAAGGAAAGACCCTCCTCCGCCTGGGCATGGAGATATGCCGGAGGAATGGTCTCCCCTAGGGGAGGAGAAGGAAGCATCATCCCTATCTGTCCAGCCCAACGAAGGTCACTTAGAGCTGCCAATGTACCCACATCCCCAGTCCCCGGTGGCACCATGGTCAAGCTACCAAGACCTGGGTCCCTTGACGCATAGGCCAGGCAAGAGTCCCCAAGTACACTCGGTGAGTAAGCTCAAG
Organism: Humulus lupulus; assembly: GCF_963169125.1. NCBI lineage: Eukaryota > Viridiplantae > Streptophyta > Magnoliopsida > Rosales > Cannabaceae > Humulus > Humulus lupulus. The sequence goes on along the minus strand of NC_084797.1, from coordinate 83,311,604 downwards.
GACTCGCTTTTACAAGGATGAGATTCGCGAGTTGCATAAAAAGACTCAAAGGCTAGAAACCACGATAGAGATCATGCAGGAGGTCTTAAACGACCTCCTACAAGGAAAGTCGAGCATACCCCGTCCTAAGCGTAAAGAGAAGGAGCGTGAGAAAGGGGAAAATACTGTCCCCGCAGACGATGGGAGAACCTAACATTCCACCAGTAAAACTCCCCAAAAAAAGTACCATGAGGGACCTAGGCCGACGAAATGCCCCCAGGAGCAAAGGCTGAGGGAAGACGATGGTTGTAAGAACGAAGCAGAAGTCACCTCAAAAGAGGCGACCACTGGCCTAATAGAATAGTTCCACGGGAAGAGGTTAAAAGTAAGAAATGCACCCCTCGCGGCTCCCCCGAGGAACACAACTAAGGCAAGGGATCAGCCTGAGAACCCGCAAGACTCCTTATGCAAAAAGATAAGGGAACTAGACATCAAAATGCAGACCATCAAAGCAAGAGTATCACCGCACCTTGAGGGCACAAAAATGATGAAAAATTTGACCATGATTCACCCTTCACAAGGGAGATCCAGGTTGAGCAAATCCCCGCTAACCTCAGAGAGCCTCGCATGACTCCATACGAGGGTACTACGGACTAAAAGTATCACTTAGACTAATTCAATAACATGATGAGGTTAAGAGGGGTCAACAACAGAGCAAAATGTTATTTCTTTGTTGTTACACTTAAAGGTGTTGCATACAAGTGGTTCAATAGGTTAATGCCAGGAACAATCAAATCATGGCAACAATTCTCTGGTGAATTTTTCAGCAGCACCATGTGGTCTATGATTATGTTACGCCAATTACCAGCCTCGTTAACATAAAGCAAGGCGAAAATGAAAGTCTGAAGAACTATATCCATAGGTTCAATATGGAAGCAACAAAGGTGGGAAGTTTAACCAGAGCAAAGCTCAAGATGGCTATTACAGCCGGATTTCATCCAGGAAGCAAGTTATGGGGTAACATGCTCAAAAGAGAAGTTTCGAATTTGGATGATTTCTTCGAAAGAGCGTAGAAGTACATACGTGTGGAAGATGGCCATAAGAACTCACATGTTGAAGAAAGCGAACCTTCCTTCAGTCGTCCTACTACCAATACATCTGAAGATTCCATATAGAAGGGGACGTCGTGCTAGAGGGGTCGTTGACCAAGTTTAACATTGGACGAGGAACATCTAGCCATAAAAGTCGCAACCTGAGGGGAGATCACCTCAAAAATCGTAAAAGGGTCTCAAAGTAGACTCTTGCAAAAAGGGTCTCAAAGTAGACACTTGCAAAAAGGGTCTCAAAGTAGACGCTCGCAAAAAGGGTCTCAAAGTGGACGCTTGCAAAAAGGATGTCAAAGAAGGTACTTGCCAAAAAGGGTCTCAACGAAGACGCTTGCAAAAAGGGTCTCAAAGAAGATGCTTGCAAAAAGGGTCTCAAAGAAGACGCTTGCAAAAATAGTACTATGCCTAATGACGAGACGGATGCTTCTCGCAAGAAATAATAAGCGCGAGCAAAAGTATATAAAAGGATAACTAGAACCCAAGGGGTCAACATATCCTTATAGATACAATCAAAGTGCACCAAAGAGAGGCCTATCGAACCCCCTTTCGAATGGGCTCCAAAGGACCTCGACCATGATAAATACAAAAAAAAATTAAAAAAATAATAATAAAAAATAAAAAGGAAGAGAAGAGTCAACAAAAACGCCTAAAGGCCTCCCTATAGACAGGGGGGCAAGTGTGGATGCCAAAAATCCCCCAAGAAAAAATCTCTAGTCCATGGTTGGAATACAGGGCTAAAGGTCACTTAGTCATGTTATCAGGCTCGGGCCCGTAAGTGTTGTGAAACCGAGAGATTGTCCCAAGGGAAACATTTGCTTATGACCCATGAAGTACGACCTTGCTAGGCTATGGGGCCAAGCTACGCGTTGCAAGAGGGCAGGGGCACGAGGCCCTCACATAGCGAGGCCCTACTTGTCTTGACGCCGAGAAGTCAAGGGCATCAGAGCCATGTGCCTCGACCGCGCGCACGCGTCTCGTTAAGCTGCCCCTCGCAACACGCCTCATGCACATCTCGCGAGGCTCCCCTCGCAACGCGTATCGTCCCAAGCCCCTCACATAGCCTCGCATAGTGAGGCCAAGGGTCTCCCGCCAAGGAAGGAAACCCTCGCATAGCCTTACATAGTGAGGCCAAGGGTCTCGATCCAAGTGAGGCGCTCCTCGCATAGCCTCGCATAGCGAGGCCAAAGGTCTCATGCCAAGTGAGGCACCCCTCACATAGTCTCGCGTAGCCTCACATAGTGAGGCCAATGGTCTCGCACCAAGTGATGCGCCCCTCGCATAGCCTCCCATAGCGAGGCCAAGGGTCTCGTGCCAAGTGAGGCACCCCTCGCATAGCCTCAAGTAGCCTTGCATAGTGAGGCTAAGGGTTTTGCGCCAAGTGAGGCACCCCTCGCATAGCCTCGCATAGTGAGGCCAAGGGTGTCGCGCCAAGTGAAGCGCCCCTCGCATAGTGAGGCGAAGGGTCTTGCGCCAAGTGAGGTGCCCCTCGCAAAGCCTCGCATGTTGATTTTTATAGATCAAATCAGATATTATACGCAGCGGAACAACAATCAAAATTGTTAATTTAACCCCACAAGATTTCTAGATCTACTTCTTCACATACATATATATATTGAACCAAAGACATGAATAGAAAATTACCTCAAGTCCTTCCTTGCTGCTATAATTTTTTATGGCAAAATCCTTGAGATCTCACACCAAGATCTTCCAAAATGTTCTCAGCACACAAAGAACGAGTGTGGGCTCGCTATACAAAATAATAGGCAAAATCTATTTATCAGATGTTCTCAACACATGAGATCTAATAAAGTTTGGACCTAAGTTTGTGAAGAACAGTGACATATGCTTGTATCACTGTTCTCTTTCTCTCAGAGAGATTTCACGATATTTTTCTATCCCTGAAAAGTTACGTTGTGAAAAACTGATATCCTATATTTAATATATCCGATATATTAAAAATAAAATATTAGTTATTTTAAACAATTTGAAAATAACTAATCAGTTATTAGATTATGTTTAAGTAATAATATTTTAATCATATTACAATATCTTATTATTTATATAATATTTAAATAACTAAAATTATGAAACCAAGAAACTACCAAGAGCCTCTTATGCATGTAGCACAGTGTCTGTGCACTAGGCTACATGTGTTCCACATGCCAGGGATGGCATGTGATTTTTCCCAATTTTTTTTCTTATTATTTAAATACCAAAAATCCCAAAAATAAATTAATTAAAAATTCATTATATTTTTGTTAAATCAAATAATTAATTTATTCTCAATTAATTAATTACACATAATTATACAATAATTATGTTTAGTGCATAGAAAAATATTTTACTTATCAAATAAGTCATTTTGCCCATTTTTGTATTTAGCTTTGTCAGTGTTTTTTTGAGCCATTTCGGGGACCATGGACCTATAACACTAAGTTCCAATAAATTGAAACTAAATAATTAAGCTCTTTAATTGTAATAGTTAATTTATTAATTATGATATTTCTTCACTATAAATGCAGAATTGCACTCTTTATGTTATAGATATACTTTTACAGAAATCGTATCTTAAGTCGTCCATTGATATAACCATCTTACAATAGCTCAACCCTCTAATTAATTAGTTCATAAATTAGAATGGAAGAATTACCATTTTACCTTTCTAATTTACTTCTTATTCCTTAAGTACCATTAATTCACTAGTGCATAATTTATCTATAATCTAATAATAGATTTGAGCTCAAAATCATTTAGTTCCAGAATTAACCCTTAAGGGAACTAACATACGATCTGTTAGGAAAGATTAGATTCTGTATTGTTGATACATGTTCCCAGCCATCCATGATATTAAATCGCCAAAACAAAAGTCATTAGCCTCATTCTTTGAAGAGACCTTAACGAATGAATCAAAAGATTTAATAAATATGAACAGGAGTTCATGAACACTCAGGATTTAGGTTGATCTATAAATGATCATCAGTTATGATATGAATTACAAGTCTTTATTGTTAAATGGATTTTGGATAAAGACTTTTATTCATATCGGTCCATGTCATATATAATCATATTATATAAAGCACCTTTACCGAGATGTCTTACCACATCAATAATCTGAATCTAGATTATCAACACGATACTCAGCAAACCGTACTTACAACCCCAATTAAAAAATTCCATAACTTTAATTTGTTGTTGTTGACTATTTTTATTCATTCATGTGATCTTAATTCTCTCGTACTAATACAAGATAACATCCTCAATAATGAATATGGAATTTTTTTATGATATTTACAAAATTATTCAAACAATAATTTAATAATCTAAATATAACAATAATAGACCATTGTATTTATTTATTCATATAAATTACAAATGTCTTTTACATGCTTTTAGGACACACTCCTAACATCGCATAGCGAGGACATGGGTCTTGTGCGTAGTGAGGCACCCCTCGCATAGCTTTCCATAGTGAGGCCAAGAGTCTCACGCCAAATAAGACGCACCTCGTCTTGCATCCCCCATGGCCTCGCACCTGCATATCAGGGCCTCACGCACCCACGCACCAAGGCCTCACATACCTGCGCATAAGGGCCTCTCACCACACCTCACCTAGCCATGCCGAGGTGTCGTACACGCGTGCCATGCTCCGTCTTGCCCAGATGCCTCTATGCCATGATATCGATGCCTCAAGTGCCCGTATGGGGTCTAAGACCTCTAGAAGGGGTGTACGAGGAGCAATAAAAGAGACCCAAGAACTATTTGATATCAAGCCAATAGTGGTATAGACGACTAAGTATATCGTTCATGTTAACACATAAGCTTTCCTACACTTAGTAGAATGTTGAATAGCTTTGAGCAAATACATGCCTTGGAGATGTAAGAGTAACCATCAGGTACAAAGTACCTGTACGTGCACGGGTGTAGGACATACGACCACGAGGAGGATAGAAGCGTGGCCCTGACATCTGTGTCATGCAAGTAGTGGAGGTGTAATGTGGTTCCAATGCAGGAGTACTTTTACAAACCCCTGACACGTACTAGAGCTGACCACCACTCCTTGAACACCACTACGACCTGTGCCACAACCCTGATAATGTACCTATGTACAATCTTGTCCCCTGGGACCACGATGTACCATGAGCCATTAGAGCTCCAATATAAATAGACCTTCACCCCTCCAGTAAAGGGGTTCGAAAATTCATTGTACACTCAGGCTATTAAGCAATATACAAAGGCTTACTCCATTGTTTATCTGTGTTGATCCTTCCACAAGTTCATTCTATGCTCTTATCTAAATATCTCCGTACTTACCATTGAGTTTTTCGATCTAATTTTGTTGATGAGATTTCACCGTCAACAACGCCGATCTCAAAGACTCCTTACATAATCGTACCAGCTAAACTCAAGGAGTTGCATTCACAACTGCAACAGTTACTAGACAAGAAGTTCATAAGGCCAAGCCATTCTCCATGGGGAGCCCCAATCTTATTCGTTAAGAAGAAAGATGACACGATTAGAATGTGGATTGACTATTGGCAGTTGAACAAAGTGACGATCAAGAATCGATATCCATTACCGAGGATCGATGATCTTTTCGATCAACTTCAAGGAGCGTCAGTATTTTCCAAAATAGACCTGCGATCAGGCTATCATCAGCTCAAGGTTATGGAGACGGATATACCAAAGGCAACCTTCACAAAGTGCTACAGTCAATAAAAGTTCTTAGTGATGTCCTTTGGACTAACCAATCCACCTGCAGCATTCATGGATCTCATGAATCGCGTATTTCGTGAGTATTTGGATAAGTTTGTCGTTGTGTTCATTGACGATATTCTAATATACTAAAAAATCTAGGAAGAGCATGCAACGCATCTAGAACTGGTCCTCTAGCATCTGCGAGACGAAAAGATTTACACTAAGTTTTCGAAGTGCGAATTTTGGCTAGAGAAAGTAAGTTTTTTGGGGCACATAGTGTCGGGAGACTGAATTTCACTAGATCCTGCCAAAATAGAAGCTGTTAAGCTGTGTAAACCTCTGAAAAATGCTCATGAGGTTAGAAGTTCTCTTGGGTTAGCAGGATATTACCGGCAATTTGTGGAACAATTTTCCAAAATAGCCGCACCAATGACTGCCCTCACCCACAAAAACATCAAATATGAATGGACTGACAAGTGTGAGTAGAGTTTTCAGGAGCTGAAAACAAGATTGACGACTACCCCACTTCTGAAAATCCCTAATGGCATAGTGGGATATACTATTTATATCGATGCCTCAGGCCGAGGGTTGGTAGCAATGCTAATGCAGCACGGAAAAGTAATTTCTTATGCTTCTCGACAGCTAAAGAATTACGAGAAGAACTATCCCACTCATGACCTGGAGCTTGCAGCAGTGATTTTTGCACTAAAAATATGGAGGCACTACCTATGCGAGATACACTGCGACATCTACACTGATCACAAAAGCTTGAAGTATTTCTTCACTCATAAGGAATTGAATATGAGATAATGTCGATGGTTGAAACTATTTAACAACTACGACTGCGACATTCTGTACCACCCGGGAAAAGCAAAGAATGTGGCATATGCATTGAGTCGACAACCAAGTGCTTACGTGATGACACTGAAAGATATTTTGCCGCAGTTACAAGCCGACCTTGCTACCTTAGAATTAGAGATATTAGTTGGACAATTGGCTAACCTCTCTATCGAGCCTACCATTATGGAAGCTATAAAAGGAAAGCAGTTAGTCGATCCTTGGGTTTAAGGATTGATGCATGAAGTGAGGAATGAGGGGCGACCAGGATTCCATATCTCCGAAGATGGAGTATTGGGGTTTAAGTGCAGAATATGTGTTCCGAATGATGACGAGATCAAGAAGCAGATCTTTTTTGAGGGACATAATGCTCCTTATGCCATGCATCTGGGTACCACAAAAATGTACCAAGACTTGAAGAAGTACTTTTGGTGGCCTGGGATGGAAAAGGAGAGGGCAGAATATGTGGCACACTGCTTGACTTGTCACCAGACAAAGGCCGAGCATCAATTGCTAGCCGGATTGTTACAGCCCTTAGAAATTCTAGAGTGGAAGTGGGAGATGGTCACTATGGACTTTGTCACAGGTCTACCAACCACTCCCAAGGGGCACGATGCTATTTGGGTTATCGTAGATAGGCTGACTAAGTATTCTCATTTCTTGCCGATCAAGGTAACTTATGGCACACATAAGTTAGCAGATATTTACATTGCAGAAATAATGAGACTACATGGTGTACCCAACTCCATCGTATCAGATCGCGACAGACGTTTTACCTCGACATTCTGGAATAGAATCCAAATGAGGTTTAGTACTAAACTAAAGTTTAGCACTTCTTTCCATTCGCAAACAGACAGTCAAAGTGAACCAACCATTCAGACCCTGGAATATATGTTAAGAGCCTGCGTGCTCGACTTTCAAGGGTCATGGAATGAGAAGCTTCCATTGATAGAGTTCGCTTACAATAATAGCTATCATGATTCCATCAAGATGGCTCTGTATGAGGCTTTGTATGGAAGGAAATGTCGATCACTGATTCATTGGCACGAGGCCGGTGAAAGAAAGTTTCTTAGATCGAATGAGGTTGATCAGATTACCGAGAACGTCTGACAAATAAGGCAATGCATGCAAACTTCGGTTGATCGACAATGAAAATATGCCGACCGACGTAAGAGACCCCTGGTGTTTAAGGTTGGCAATAATGTGTTGCCGAAGGTAGCTCCGCTACGAGGGGCTATGCGATTTGGGAAGAAAGGAAAGCTTAGCCCAAGGTTCGTGGGACCTTTTGAAATCATAGAGAGGATCGGGGAAGTCGCTTATCGTTTAGCTCTTCCGCCCGCCCTGTCTAAGGTGCATGACGTGTTTCATGTATCCTTGTTGAGAAAATACATGCGTGATCCCTCGCATGTAATCAACTATGACCAGCTGAGCGTGGGTCCTCAACTAGTCTATGAGGAGAAGCCGGTGATGATTCTAGACCGAAAGAAAAAAATGTTGAGGAACAAGTCTGTGCCGTTGGTAAAGGTGCAATGGTGTAACCATGACATTGATGAGGCAACCTGGGAAACAGAAGACAAGATGAGGGAGTTGTATCCTCATTTGTTTTAAGTTTCGAGGATGAAACCTTTAAAAGTTTTTGGTATTGTAATGTCTTACGTTTCGGGCACTTTTAAACGACTCAGGTCGGGATATTTCCCCGGGTGAAGAATATTATTTTAAATAATACTATATTTTGTTTGGAAATTATTCCATGAGTTATTGCTAGACAAATTATGAATTTTGTGATTTAAAAGTCAAGATAAGACTTTCGGTCCTAGACTGACACAAAAACCCTGATCAGGTAAAAATCTCAGAAAATAACAATGAAAAGCTATGGAAAATATATTTTAGGCATAAAATACATTCATAAAAATTAAATTTTTTTCAAAAATAATAAACCTAAGGGAAAATGGAAATTTTAGGGCATTATGTGTTAAATGCTTAATTTTACCGAAATGGAGAATTCTATTCCATGGATGGACCTTACGTTAAATTTTATAGTGTGATTAATCAAATTAAATGTGAGAGACATTTAATTTAATTATTTCATGTTAAGTTTTGTGATTAAAACTTAATAAGAGTGAAAAAGGGGTAGAAAGTCTAACTGGGTTTTTCTTCTTATGAAATAATTATTCACCATTATAAATATATATATATATAAATGGATATATAGGATAAGGTGGCCGGCCATGTGGGGTTTTAAAAAGGGTGTGAACCAAAATTAATTAAGTTAAATCCCATTTTAAGTATTAGGGTAATAGGCAAGTGGGTGGTGAAAACACTCAAGTGGTTTAGTGATATTTTGTAGAGTTGTGTGAGCCCTTCTAACCCCCAAAACCGACCACACCTCTCTCCCATTAAATTTTAAAATTTAATTGTACTGTTATGTTGTTGAGATTGAGTACATAAGATTTAGCTTTTGAAACACTCAAAAATGTTTAAAAATGAGTGAGTTATGCTATTTCAAAGTTTAGGTAAAAAAACTTTTTTTTTTCATATTCTTAATTTTGGGACCAAGTTTGGACAGCCACGGTACGGTATAGGGAAAATAAACCCATTTTTTTCTAAAATTTTGTGGACATATTATTGGCATAACTTAGTATTCCACTATAAAATTTGGTAAGAAAATACAAAATGGTTTGAAAGTTATTAAGTGTCAAAGTTTGGAAAAAATAAGGACTTGAAAATAAGGTCATTTTTACCTCATAGTTGGAAAATGATTTCACCAATCAAAAATGCTCATTTTGACCTAATATTTTACAAAGACCTAAATGGCATACCAAAAATGGAATTGGAAAATTTTGGTAACAATTGGGTAAGGAAATTTAAAGTAATGAACTAACAAAGTATGTAGTTAAAAATGTGAAAAATAATCTTTTCATACTTGGTGTAAAAATAAGATTTTGGAACTTAAGGTAAAAAGCAAAATTTTACTTACTGCAAGACATAAAATTGGTAAGTCTTGAAAACATATTTTCACTAAAATTACCACTTTAAGTATGGTGTTAATTATTTTTATTAAAGAATATTTATTCTTTTTAAAAATAAAAGATTTAATTTATTAATAGTTAATAAATTAAAAGAGGGTTTGAAACCCTATATTTTGAGAAAATAATTAAGTGAATTATTTTTCTAGTAAGTAAAATTGATTAATTGATTTTGGAAAATTAACTAGTCAAGAAGGGAAATTTTTAACGGTTTTCCTAATTAAGACAAATTAGGCAATTTTCTTAAAACAGTTTTTAGAGATTAAAACCTTAAGAAAAATAAAAGGAAAATTAAGAGTTTATTTTCTTTAAAAATAATTAAGGAATTTATTAGTATTTTCTCGATATAATATCGGCTAAAATCTTACATATTTTAACCGACTTGTCGAAAGTGCGGGTTAATAGCGATACCATTAAAGAATAAGATTTTTAGCGGTTTGTGGGAAAATACTATTGTGATACCCGAGCCTAGGTATCGAGACCCCAAGACTTAGGGTTTAGTCTCAAATATTTTGTATGAATTTCCTTAATGGGTTCAAGAACAAATAAGGATCATAAATCCTTACAAATGATTTTTATTAAAATGACCAAACTACCAAAAATAATTATAATGAGTGCCATAATTAATCCAAGTATAATGTATGGATAACTACAGTATTGGCTACGCGTAACTGGACTGAACGTTGGAGGGTGAAAACCTGCTCAGTGCTAAGGACTCCAAGTAAGTCAACTTATATTTTATGGCTGCAACATGAAACGATTAATGTATTGTATGTTAGTATAGGGATACATACACATATATAGACTGTCGTAGAATGTTGCTTAGAGCCGTTAGTCTAGTGAGTGATGATTTAGAAAATATGAATGGTAGAGAATCGTCATATCCTAGACGGTTGATCCCCATCACGTGCTTGATTTTTTTTTTATGTCTGGTTCACTACCTCGACAAGTGGCCAAGAGGTGAGGATCTCTGGTTAAACATCGGGGCGCAAAAATGAATGAGACCTAGGGCCCCTCATGCATACTTAATTAGTGAATGGTTAGAACCCGAGCAAGTGCTCTGATAAGTTATTCCGGGATAGCAGCCGTGAATATTGTCTATTCAATGAGAGTGCCTAGAGATACTAGGGGTTGCTAGATTGAGTGAGGCTAAGCACCCTAGGGGCAACTACTCACCAACACCACTGATTAGCATAGAAGTCTCTGTAAAACCGTGTAAATTCGATTACGCTCTTGGATATGTGGCGATGTCCTAGGTAACATGATAGTTACCCTTGATGGGGATATTTATTGGTTAGATCTTAGTGTTGAGACTCGGTTCTCAATTACAGATTAGCAATTATGTTGAAGGGCGTGTTACATCCGAATTGTTGGAAATTGTCGAGTGTTGGTCTCGAATTATATTGTGATATGATATGTCTGCTTGCTTTTGGATTTTCTGAGTGCAGGGATATAATTGTTGATAAGATATAGTTGTGATATATTATATCTGCTTGTTCTGGGATTTTTTTAGTGCAGGGATATATTTGTTGATAAGATATAATTGTGATATAATATATCTGCTTGTTCAGGGATTTTCTGAGTGCAGTAATTTATCTGTTTATAGGAAATAACTTATCATTGGTTATCAGGCATGACCATAAGTTTTCCAGGACGCTTTAGCATTCTTGAAATTGATTGTGTAGGGTTCGAATGGATCCGAAACTCTAATTATCTGCATGCTTTGTTTTAAGGGTGAACTTACTAAGCATTTTCACTTACCTAGTTGTTTCATGTTGTAGGTAAGAGCAATGGCAAGGCAAAGTAGTGAGCGCTGGAGTCTACCTGGTAAATGTACATGTGGACCGAGCTTTTGGGAAGCATTTTTTCTTTCAAATGTTGTGTAATTTTCCTAAACTAGGCTCACTCTACTCTTTATAAAATATGTTTGTAACTAAATGTTAAGTATGGCCATACGGCTTTTTAAAATGTTTTTTTATACTGGGTTTTGAGACATTTTTTGAAATGAAAACATTTATATTTCTGCATTATCGAGTCTTGAAAATTCGGGTCGTTACAAGCGTGGTTCCTCCACTCCGGCCTCTTAGGGTGCTTCACCTGCCTAGGACCCTCATGCTGCTTTGCTCGAGGGGAATTTCTAGTGGAGAGTCGAGTCTTCTCATCATCCACAGGGATTGTGGTCTCTCCCCTCTCATGCCCTCTCTTCTTTCGTTTAGGTAGAGGCATGTTTTCTAAGGTGGTTTCTAGCCTTTGGTTCTTTTTGTGTAACTCGCGTTTCTCATCCTCGTAAAATTGAGTCCTAGAGCTTGAGCTTACAGAATGTACTCAAGGACTCTTTCCAGGCCTGCACTTTGAAGGACCTAGATCCCGTCGGCGGGAGCTCGGCACCTGTTGTGGCCTTGGGGGAGGGAACGATCCCGTGCCACCCATAGGGGCAACTGCTGGTCTTTGACGGTCTCCATCAGGTTGGACAGCTGGGATGAAGCCTCCCTTTCATCTTCAAGATCCATGGGCTCCTCCAGTGTACCCACATTTTCGAGAGGTGGAGGGTTCCTCATGGGGGCTTTCAGCTGATCTTCGTCGAGGTGGACTTCAACTACTTGTGGCTCTCTTAAACGCTTAGAACGTCTTGGCATCTTTCCTTGTCAGAATCAATGGAAGAATAGGGGCTTTACACTTATCCTTCCTACAGACGCTGCCAAACTGTTGACGATAAGAACTGGTCAACTAAATTAGATTAATGATTTTGTGAGTTGTAAGGGAAATGAACTTAAATTGACTAATCTTAAAACAAACTTTTTGATATGTCAAAGAACTAAAAACTTAAATATTAGAATGGAAATGGAGAGAATGCAGAAAATATGTGTATTGCTAAAAAATGTCAGGTTACAGTACTAAAAATTTCGACCCCCTTCTCAGGTGAAGGGAGGTCATATTTATAGAAGAGCATACTTGCTCATTTTACATGGTGGTCCTGAGGAGACAAGGCCTTGTACATGCAGACTACAGGTGGCAGTGGTGCTGGGAGAGTGGTGATTGGCTCTAGTATATGTCAGGGGGTTTGCAAAAGTACTCTGGCCTTGGTACCATGTTGTACCTCCATGACTTGTTGGGTACGAACCTTATACGCGTACAGGGAGAGTCCTTGCTATGTAGAATTATTGTACTGCCAGTACTTGTCTGGTGTGGACATCATGTTCGTACTCTAAGTCCTCTTGGTTTGTAGGTGCATTCCATACCTGTACTAGATCCTCGAGTCATACATAGGCTATCACCCTCACAAGCTACTATATTCTTCAAGTATTGAACTCCATATACGTTATCATGGATAACACAAATCCAAGATCACTGGGAGGAAAGGACCTCGCAATATGGCCCTATGAAAAGGAGACGTAACGGACCTCTCGGGCCTTAGGCGTGATATCCTTGGCGCTAGGTACGACCTCATAGGTGAGGCATGTGCCTCGCGAGACCTTCGGCGTGAGACTTGATGCCACATGCGAGGAGTGACCTGGAAACACCCTTCCCACAAGACGCAATGTTCTGCAAGCAAGACGTGTGCCTAACAAGACCCCTTTGGCACGAGACGTGATGCCGCATGCGAGGGATAACCTTGCGGCAACCTTGGTACGAGACGCGATGCTCCACAGGCAACGTGGTTGCCTTGTCAGACCTGCATGGAACGTGACGGAGCACAGGGGGTGGCCTCGCGAGACGCTTGGCGTGAGGCAAGGCTCCATAGGTGAGGCTGGGCCTCGTAAGACCTGGAAGGTGCAAGATTGGGCATATGGGGTGGCCTCACAAAACGCTTGGCACAAGGCGAGCCTGTGTCTCGCGAGACCTGGAAGGTGCGAGATTGGGTGTGTGTGATGGCCTTGCGAGACCTTTGGTGCAAGGCGTGTCATCATGGGCAAGGCATGCACCCCTGCGGGACCCTCAGCACGTGACGTGATGCTAGGTGCGAGGGGTGACCTTGCCAGACCCTTGGCATGAGGCGAGGCTCCCCATGCGAGATGTGTACTTCACAAGACATTCGGCCCAAGGCACAAGGTTGTGTTTTGTTGTTTCCATCCCGAGTTTATATTTTTAGGGACACGAGGTTGGGGCCTTTTTTAAATGATGTTTTGGCATCCACACTTGATATTCTAGTAAAGCTATTAAGTTTAAAAACTGCATATGCAATATCTGTTCTACTACAATAAGCATCATACATTAGTCTTCCTAATGCACTTGCAGACTCTGGTTGAACTACTTTTTTACCCTCATTCTTATGAAGTTTGTCACTTCAATCGAATGGTATCTTTGGCCCTTTGATATTAAGATGACCGAACTAGTTAAGATTTTTTTCAACATTGTGTGCTTGACTTAAGGCATATCCATCAAAATTTCTTCTAACTTTGATACCTAGAATTGTATTGACCTCTCCAATGTTCTTCATTCAAAAAATAGAAGAAAGAAACCTCTACATTACTATTATGTCTTTAATGTCATTACTCAATATCAACATATCATCAACATATAGACACACTAAATGACATAGTCAACACAATGCTTAGAATATGAGCACTTGTCTGGATATTTGTGTCCAAACCCATCTAAAACAATGGCTTGATTAAACTTTTCATGCAATTGTTTAGGTGCTTGCTTTACTCCATACAAGGATTAAACAAGTCTATGTATTTTATGTTCATTTTCTCTTAGAACAAAACCTATGGTTGTTTCATATAGACCTCCAAGTAAAATATCCCCATTATAAATGTCGTCCTAACATCTATTTTATGAACATAATGGTTATGAATTGATAGTAAGGAAAATAATAATATAATGGAAGTAGTTCTAGCTACCAATGCATATGTGTCAAAATACTTTATCCCTTCCCTTTTCCTAAACACTTTGGCCACCAATCTGGTGTTAAATATTTTAATAGTGCCATCGATATGGTATTTTTTTTCAAAGTACTCATTTGCATCCTATTGGTCTTGACCCTTGCGAAGGCCACCTATTCCTAAATGTGGTGATAAGTACCGAATTTCTCTATTTTTAATTCATTATTCTTCTATTATTATGCACTGGATTATTTATTTATATGTTTAAGTAGTATATTTGGGTGAAAAATAATGAATTTGGGATGTTTACACCCAATGGTTAAGCTCGACATTACAAGTCTGAAACTTTACACTTAATTTTGATACTTTTTCAATATGTTTTATAAATTCTTCTACAAATAAAAGTAGTAGATATTTTTCTTATCTTTCCATAGCTTTTTGAATTGTCAAATTCTAAGTTATATCGAGGATGTTATGGTTAAAATACCATAAGTGGTTGAAGCTGAAGAAAATCTCAGTTGATGAAGAAAAGGGAAAAAGTGTCTATGGTCACGGCCTATAGAGCAGAGACTCATGACTGTGGCGGTGGAAATTTATGGTCACGACCTAAGCCCGTAGTTTTTCATTGCGACTGCTATGGTCTCGGCCTGCAATACTTTTTCAATTTTTAATTATATTTTTTAAATGTAATTTAAAAGGGGCTATAAAAGGGTTTAAGGATAACTTTTAGAATAACTTTTGATTACGAATTTTTGAGATTAGAACGGAAGAGAAGAAAAAAAGACATCATAATTTTCTACATTCAATCTTGTTTTTCTTCTTTTCTCTAGAATTTCTTTATTTTCAATTAATGTTTATAACCATGCTTGTGATTATGGAGTAGTTCTTGTTGAAGGTGAAATCTCATCAACGAAATTAGATCGGAAAACTCAAAGATAAGTATGGAGATATTTAGATTTCGATAAGAACTTAGAATAAGCTTAAGGAAAGGTGAAACACAGATCAACAATGGAGTAAGCCTTTGTATATTGCACAATAGCCTGAGTGTACAATGAGTTTTCCAACCCCTTTGCTGGAGGGGTGAAAGTCTATTTATATTGGAGCTTTAATGGCTCCTGGTACATTGTGGCCCCAAGGGAGAAGATGGTGCACAGGTACACTATCAGGGTTGTGGCACAGGTCGTAGTGGTGTTGAAGGAGTGGTGGTCAGCTCCTGTACATGTCAGGGGCCTGCAAAAGTACTCCTATCTTGGTACCATATTATGCCTCCATTACTTGTCCGGTACGAACCTCATAAGTGTACTGAGGGAGTCCTCACCATCTACCATTCTTGTACTCCCACTACTTGTCTGGCGTGGACGTCATATCCATACTCTAATTTCTCTTGGTTACTAGGGGCATTTCGTACCTGTACTAGTTCTTTGAGTCATACCTGAGTTCTTACTCTCACAAGGCACCTTATTCCCACGAGCTTAATGTATTGGAACCCTTATGCGCTGCCTTGGATTACATGGTTCCAAGATGTCTGTGAGGGATGGCCTTCATGACACCCCTGATGGGCGTGAGGCCCTGAGGGACATGAGGCGATGAGGGGCACGAGGTGTTGATGGGCACAAGGCCCTGAGGAGCGTGAGGCCCTGAGGGGCGCGAGGCGCTGAGGGGCGCGAGGCCCTGATGGGCGCGAGGCACTGATGGGCACGAGGCGCTGAGTGGTGCGAGGCCCTGATGGGCGCGAGACACTCAGAGGTGCGAGGCGCTGAGGGGTGCGAGGCCCTGATGGGCGCGAGGCGCTGAGGGACACGAGGCACTGATGGGTGCAAGGCACTAAGGGGTGCGAGGCACTGATGGGTGCAAGGCACTAAGGGGCATGAGGCACTGATGGGCGCAATCCGTAGGTGCGCATCACCTAAGCGCGAGACGGAGGCCATGAGACCATCAATGTGACACTTTAGAATTAATTGAAAATTATAGGACTTTGGTTTTGAAAATTTAATTTTTACAATTATTTGGAGCACCATTGTCATTAATTTTTTAAAACTAATAATAAAAATACTATTTTTTAATTAAATAATGAGCTTATTTTAAGAATTATATTCAATCTCCACCGTTGGTCTAACAAGGTCGATAGCTTAATGGGGCCTCGATACGCTTCAATTCGTCCCCTGCGAAAGGTGTTCATTAGTTATTTTGACAAGGTTAGATTTTGAAAGATAGATAATTATACGTCTGAAACAAGAGGAGAAGAAAATTGTATTCACTTATATTTCAATGAGAAATAAACATATATTTATATACAACCTAGGGAAGCTATTTTAGGAAACTGTGAGAGAATAGGAAACTAATTAGTCCTAATTTATAGCTAATTTACAGTTAATATGAACAACTAATATATATAACCAACACTCCCCCTTAAGCTAGAGCATATATGTTAATCATGCCCAGCTTGTTACAAAAATAATCAACTTGCACCACATTTAATGTTTTTGTAAAGATATCCCATAGTTGTTCGCCGGTCTTCATATGTCCTGTGGAGATCAAGCCTTGCGGAATTTTCTCACGAACAAAATGACAATCAATTTTGATGTGGTTAGTCCACTCATGGAACATAAGATTAGATGCAATATGAAGATGAGCTTGGTTATCAAACCATAATTTTGCTGGTACTGAAGTCTTAAGTTCCATTTCAGTCAATAGCTGATAGATCCACATTACCTCACACACAGCGTGTGCCATAGCCCTATATTCTGATTCTGTGCTTGATCGTGACACAATATTTTGCTTCTTACTCTTCCAAGAGACCAAATTCCCTCCAACAAAAATACAATAACCTAAAGTGGATCTTCTATCCACTTTAGAACCTACCCAATCTGCATCTGAGAAACACTCAATATGAGTGTGCCTATGATCTGCGTACACGATACCTCGTCCTGGTGCTCCTTTCAAGTAACACAAAATTTTCTCTAACGCTACCCAATGATGAATTGTTGGGGATGACATGAACTGACTGACAACACTAACTGAGAATGTAATGTCTGGATGAGTCACAGTAAGATAATTCAACTTTCCAACCAACCTGCGATATCATTCAGGATCTTCAAATGGTTCCCCATCTTTTGTAAGGTGCACATTAGGACTCATTGGAGTACTACAAGGCTTTGCTCCCAATTTTCGTGTCTCAGTCAACAAATCAACGACATACTTTCTTTGAGATAGAAAAATACCTTGTTTACTCCGAGTTACCTCAACTTCCAAGAAATAGTTTAGCACCCCCAAATCCTTCGTGTGAAACTGAGTATGAATGAAGGACATAAGAGATGATATTCCTCTAGTATCATTTCCAGTAATAACAATATCATCCACATACACAACCAATAAAATGATACCGACAGTTGATCATTTATAAAATATAGAATGATCGGACTTACTTTTCAGCATACCGAATTTCTCAACAGCCTGACTAAATTTACCAAACCAAGCATGAGGACTTTGCTTCAAACCATATAAAGATTTTCGAGGATGACAGACTCTCCCTTGCTCCCCCTGAGCAACAAAACCAGGAGGTTGCTCCATATAGACCTCCTCCTGAAGATCTCCATGAAGAAAAGAATTCTTGATATCTAGCTGATGTAGAGGCCAATGATGAGTAGCTTCCATTGAAATAAACAATCGAACAGGTGTCAACTTAGCAACAGGAGAAAAAGTATCACAATAGTCCACTCCATAGGTTTGAGCATAACCCTTAGCAACAATACAGTCATTTAATCGAGCAATTGAGCCATCTGGATTGACCTTAATAATGAATACCCATTTGCACCCTATGGCCCATTTTCCTGAAGGTAAATGGACCATGTCCCAAGTACCATTGGCATCTAAAGCATTAATCTCTTCTATCATTGCATCATGCCAACCAGGATGCGATATGACTTCACGAACAGTATTAGTAATCAAAATAGAATCAAGGGAAGCAATAAAAGAACAAGAATAAGAGGACAAGTGATTATAAGAAACAAAAGAAGAAATGTGGCTAAGTGCACTGAAGTTTACCTTTGCGTAGCACAATGGGAAGATCATCGCTTAGGACCAGATCTGATAATGAAGAAGCAGGTGCAGGAGATGAAACATGAGGAAGACATGTCAGGAGATGTGGCTGAGACAGGGTGAGTAATAGGAGACTCATCATGAGTAGTGTCTGAGATAGGTTAAGAAATAGGAGATTCCCAGGAAGTGGTTCAGGGGCAGAAGAAGTGATAGAATATACCAAAAAATCATCATCATCCTCCCCCTGACGTGTAGAAATAGAGGAATATGAAAAATAGGGTGTGTTTTCCACGAAGGTAACATCAATGGAGACAAGATACTAGTTGAGAGTTGGACAATAACACCTGTACCCTTTTTGAAGACGAGAATAGCCAAGGAATACACAGTTCAATGACTTAGGATCTAATTTGGTGACATTTGGACGAACATCTCGAACAAAACAAGTACTTCCAAATATCTTAGGATTAACAAGAAATAATGACTTTCCGAGAAAAATAATTTTATACGGGATCTCACCATTAAGAACATAAGATGGCATGCGACTGATAAGAAAACATGCTGTAGAAACGACATCAGCCCAAAAATGTTTAGGCACATGGATTTGAAATAAGAGGGCTCGTGCAGTTTCAAGAAGATGTCTATTTTTACGTTCTTCTACACCATTTTGGGATGCAGTATCAACGCAAGAGGTTTCATGAAGCATGCCATTAGAGACCATATAAGAATGAAATAAAACAGATGTATATTCTTTGGCATTATCACTTCGCAAAGTACAAATAGAAACATTAAATTGATTCTGAATCTCAGTACAAAATATAGAAAACAAATTAGAACGACTTTTCATTAAATATAACCAAGTTACACGAGAATAATCTTCAACAAAAGTAACAAAATACTTGAATCCAGGTTTAGAAAAAATAGGAGAAGGACCCCAAACATCATAATGAACTAATCCAAAAGGAACACTAGCACGTTTATTGACCCGTGGACTCGAACTAAGATGATGGTGTTTGGAAAATTGACACGGCTCACAATCTAATGAAGACACCTTACTATATTGTGGACAAAGTTTCTTGAGCAAAGGAAGAGACAAATGGCCCAATCGACAATGAGCCTCAAAAGCAGAAGTGACACTCGAATAAGAAAAAGAAGTTGGTGGCGGTATGTCAAGAACATAGAGGCCTCCATATTCATGTCCTTTACCAATAATATTCTTCATCATAAGATCCTAAAATAAACAATGATCGGGAAAGAATGAGATGCAAAAATTAAGATTAAGAGTGAGTTGACTAACAGAGAGAAAATTGAAGGATAAACTACGTAAATGTAAGACAGATGACAAAGTAAGCAGGGGTGTAGGAGTAATAGTGCCAGACCCACGAACACAAGATGGTGATCCATCAGCCAGGGTAACAGTAGAAGTTGAAGTGCGAGAATGAAAAGTGGAAAAGAATCGGGAATTACCTGTCATGTGATTTGTGGCACCAGAATCAATGACCCATTTGGAGGATGAAGAGAAAAGACATGTATTAGATTTACCTGAGTCGACAATAGCAGTGACAGAAGGAGATGATGACTTGAGCGATTCGTGATATCGTGAGAACTTGGCAAATTCATCAGCAGAAATAAGGACGGATTTATCAGTGGCATCAGTAGTATTTGCAACATTAACAGAGTGTTGTTGCTGATTTTTAAACTGTAGCTTTTTACACTCAAACTTGGTGTGGCCTGGCTTTTTACAGCAGTTGAAAATAATGCCTACAGAATTCGGTGTTCGAGTTTCAACTCCTTGTCAATGGCCTCCTTTATGCCCAGTTGGAATAAAAGATTTCCAAGGCGCATAATTATTACGACTTACCAAAGCACTATTAAGAAGAACAGAAGGAGTAATTTCCATGTGAAGAATACGACTAAAGACATTTTATAAAGAGGAAACATCAGAACCAGAAAGAACCTGTGCTTTCGCAGAATCAAATTCAGGTGAGAGCCCTGCTAGGAAGCTCATTAAAACCATCTGCTCTCGCTAGCGTTGTTGAGCCTTCACATCAGGGCTAAATGGCAGCAACATATTAAGCTCCTCATATGTCTTCTTAATGGACATAAAGTAGTTCATAAGGGACTGATCTTATTTCTCCACATGGTAGAATGCTTTGCACACCTCATACATACGGGAGAGATTGCCTTTTCCAGAATACAAAATGTTGACCCTGATTTTGGTCAACTGACACGGAGTTAAAATGCTTGATGTGGACAGATATGTTGGAATGAATATAATGACAAAAACAATAAAGCACACAAGAATTTATAGTGGTTCGGCCACAGAAAATGGTAATAACCTACGTCCACTTGAGCTATTATTGATATGAGATCTCAAAGGAGTGATCAAAGAACTAGGGTTCTATGAGTTTCACCAACCTCTGAAGAATAAACAATATATCGTAATGTAATAGCTCTAATTCTCTCCTAAATCTGTAATCTCAAGTAATCAAAATGCCAAAAGTCCCCTCCTTGAACTATCTTTCTCTATTTATAGGCTCAAGGAGGATTACATTAATTTGTTACAAATATTCTCTCCTAATTAATCGGATCATCAGGAATTATTGGAGACAATCTCAGGATTGACTATGATCTTTACAAAATTATCTTGAAATATGCGGAGTGTACGACCAGGCTAGTCGTAAGAAAAACTCAACCGTTATGCTTGCAATATCTTACTGGTCGATACTCTAACAGAACTCTGCCAGGTGTCAGCCACGTGTTAAGAAATCACCTGCCACATCATCCGTGCCTGTTTTTTGGATAACATTTTCCCCCCAAGTTTATTTATTACGACCAACAATAAATAAACTTTAAGGAAACGACCCTTCGATTACCCCACTAGACCTGTCAGAGTAGTTCGTGCAACCTTGGAAAAAGTAACCTACCCTTGTCTAATATGGCTTTTCGGTTCCCAAGTAGCCTTTTGATGACTATCACCCTTCCCCATGCCTCGAAAAAGAGGAACTGATGATTACTTCCTCTTTCATGCCACGGACAAAATATATATATAGCCTTCCCAGAGTCTTCCTTTCCCTTTTACGCAAGTTATTCCTCCTTCAAGAAACCCTAAAATCAAAACCTCCATTCTCTTCTGGAGATCATCTTCCAGCGTTTCAAGATCCAGCCCGTCAGTTCGTCGACGCTCGAAACTCTTTTAAACCTCCACAATCTTCTCTCTGGTAAGTCTCAGGACTTCTATGCTCTTTATTTTTTCCGTGCATGCCTCTGTGGATTGACTGCTAAGATCTTATGTTCCTGGGTTGAGATGCATGACAGTAGGGGGTTTAATGGGTGATGTTGTATAGGATGATATTTCTTTGCCATTAAGGAGTTGCGAGTTAGTTTGATAGTTAAGATCACAACTTTAGGATGTAAAACCGAAGTAAAAATTTGATTTTTATGCTAGTTGAAAAACTGAGTTTTTCCCGCCCTAAAAGGAGTTGAAAAAGTTTTTTCAAAAAACTTTTTGCTTTCACTTTTTGATCTGTTTTTCAAACTATTCGTGTGAAAAAATTAGTTTTTCGTTAGAATGCTGTTGTATAAAAGTTTAACTTTTATACACGACCAGCGTTATTCTAAAAAACTTTCTAGATTCTTCATCCTCACCTCCCCATTCTTCTGTTTGCAGATTTTAATGCCAGATTTGTGGGGAGGTGAGCGGCCAATCGACGACGATCTTCTTGCACAACTACTTGAAGGCGAAGAACAGCCGGCCCAGTGTGTTAATGAGATTCCGTTTTCAAGAACTTCTTCTAGACCTCAACCATCACCACCCCAAATGGCCCGCTCTGAATCTCCAGGCTAAAAGAAACCGAACCCCGAAAACAATCCAAATTCACCTGCCCAGCCTGATTCGCAGGCTAGGATTCCCTCGACCAGTGGTCGAGAAAACGTTGCCCCGAATCCTCGTATTCAAGTTAGGGCTCGTCCTCTACATCAAAACCCTCCTGATGTCAAGTGGTATCTTTCTCCCACCAGCCAGGTGACTCCCTGGATGCTTGCCAATTACCTTAGGAAGTATCCTCTTACCGGGGTTAATCTCAAAATCCCGGTTGCTGACCAAAGAGCTAACCTGCCTTGGGGCGCCTACAACGCTTGGTCAAGGTATCACATAGAGGCGGGGGCTACCCTTCCTCTACATCCATTTTATCAGGGGGTGGCCAACTACTTTGATGTTTCCCCCTTTCAAATTACCCCAAATGGATATAGAATGCTAGCTGCACTCTATATCCTTTATAAACTCAAAAAATGGCCAGAGCCCACCCCTCATGAGGTCAACTTCCTTTTTGACCTTAAGTCCAACCCTCAACAATACGGGACGGGCTTTTTCATCTTTGTCACCAGGAAACAAACCGAACATTCCTGAGTGAAACTACTCATATTTCCAATGTGGGGAAGTACAATCAAGAGTATTTCCTCAGGCCATACATGACTACGAACAACCTGGCCTTTGCTCGAGGAGGTAAATGTCACTTTTCACTAGTCGCTACTTTTCCTTAGCAAGCTCTTGTGCACTTCTCTAAAGTATATTGTGCCTGTCAAGACCATGGTTACGCTCGAACCCAACACCAGACATGGTGTTGAGGTCCAACGCACTGGCCAGGATGGCAGACGCTGAAAAAAGCGTTAAGTCCTTGGTCACTGATGAAAATTTGAGGCTATCTGGCCTCCTGGCTCCTCATCATGAAACGAGGGGACCCATGGTGGTAGACGCCACTGCCGAGGGGCATCCCGAGCAGCAACCTCCAGTGTCTCCTCCCCGTAGGAGGCCAACGGGGGTTACGATCAGGGAACCCACTGGTGGCCCTTCAGCAGAGAGGCCTTCTGCGCCCCAAGAGAAGAGGAAACAAAAGGCAACAGAGCCCGTCATAGACTTGGATGAGTCTTCAGATGAAAATGGTACTGTTATTCTGCTTTCAAATAGCTTGTCAATTCCCTGTCACTTGTTTGACGGGGACGGCAATTTTACGTATACTCCAAATCTAGGGCAAGACTTCTTCTTGCCAGAGAGTGAGTGTATGACTAATAGATTCAGTAGTGTAGCGACAAGTAATTTTAGCTTGGGTATTGAACTTTGTGACCTCTTTTCTGATTTGCCATGATTTTTTATCTATTTTTGTCTTACTGTCTGCATGCTTTTCTTTTTTTGTAGAGATGGCTTCCCCCAATGTTTTCGATCTGTATCAGACTCAGGAGGGGGAGGAAGTTCCCCTGGTCCGCCGGAAGAAGACGGTCAGGAGACAAGATGGCAAGTCAAGCCAAGTAGCTCTGTCCAAGAAGGGTCGAACTGCTGATCCTTCCAAGGATGGACCCACTAGCCAACTTTCTGCCCAACCTCCCGCTCCTGCTGAGAAGGAGACTGCACCTGCCGCTAACCCTTCGCCTGTGGCTCAACAAGAACAGGCCCCGCAAGCAGAACTTCCTGGGGCCAGACTCTCGAGTCGTTCCCTGCGATCAGCTAAAGATCACCTTGCACATATTCTAAAGCATGACCGTTGTAGGGATGCAATGGCCGAGGCTGAGAACATGGGAGTCGACCATATCCTCAACAGAGCTCTTAACGAAGTGGCTAGCGTAAGTACTCTTTCTCTTCTTGCAATCTTGGCTCTTATTTTTTCTTCTTGTAATATAGCCTAACTTTTTACTTTTTGACTGCAGACCATGCTGACCATAACCGCTGCTCGCACCCGCGCTACTGCTAGCATCGAGCAGGTTCAGTCGAAGGTTGTTGAGGAGCTTAATGCCGTGGAGGCCAGGTTTGCTGGGGAGTTGGAGGTGGTTGTCAAACAGAAGGATGCTGCGGTGGTGGAGTTGTCTGAAAAGCAAGCTGCTCTGGAGGCAGCTAGGAAGCAGAGGGACGACTACCAGGATTCTAGCCGCCTTCACTGGCGTGAAGTAAAGAAGCTTAGGGAGGAACATCTCGCTAAGGATGCGACTATTGCCATTCTTCAGAGCCAGGTGGAGCAACTTAAGCTCACCAACGCCAAGGATCTGGAGAGGTATAAGAATGCGACACTTCGGTGTTTCTACAATTTTTGGAAACACAATTGGAGTGCCAACTTAAATTACCTTCCTGAGGATGCTAGGAATGCTGAGCTAGCCCGCTGTACTGCTCGGTTGGCCGCCGAAGAAAGAGCAAGAGTTCCTACTCCCCAAGTATTCAGCCAGATGCTAGAGCGGAGGGAAGAGAAGCCACTGGGGACGTAGTTGACTAGAGTACTGAACAAGATCCTCTTGCTCCTAATGCTCCTTAAAAAATTTTATTCTTTTAATTTTCTTTAATTACACGACCCACGGGTCGTGATGTATAGACTGAATTTTATTTTTAATTTTGCTGCATGGGCAGCATACTTTCCTTTTACTTTAAACAATTACATCCAACCAGTACTGCTTGCGGTGTAAGAGAATTTCTTTTGATATTATAATATTTATGCTTATTATAACATCTGTTCGCATGACCGAACTTAGCATAGTACTTTGGCTTGATTTAACAAAATATAAATTTTGAAAAATACTCTAAGTACCGTAGCATGCTTTCACTCATTTTGTTCATGTGTTTACATACCTCTTGGTATGCTTTGTTATCGATGTACCTTATATGCCCCCAAGTGACTGAGGAGCTTTAGGTCCTTGGTCACTTGCCTTGACCACGACCTGTATGAACATTACTGCTCGGTAGGAAATGCAACACTTATAATACCGCAAAACAACACACGTAATGAACAAATACTTATAATTTTTTTTTTACAAAGGTTGGCAAGAACGACTGGCTGCGCACAATCCCTTATAATTCTCGTATTAAAATGGACTAAACATGTCTTTACGAGTGATCTTAAAAAGATCTTACACTTATAAGCGATTAGCCATATAACATGGCTAACCCTTTTTCACAACTTGTAAAAAGTAAAAATTAATACAAGCCAATCCTTTAAAAAGGATTGTTTATTGATAATACTTGCGCAAGTGTTCTCCGTTCCAATAGCGCAGAACGAGATCTCCATTTAAGCGCCCAAGTTTGTTGGTGCCTGGATGAAGGATTTCTTCAATCTGGTAAGGTCCTTCCCAGTTTGGTCTGAGTACTCCAGCAGTTAGGTCGCGGGTGTTTAAGAAAACTCGTCGAAGTACTAGGTCTCCGACGTTGAACTTTCTTTCTTTCACCTTTGAGTTAAAATACCGGGCGAATTTTTGCTGGTACGCAGCTACTCGGAGTTGGGCTCTTTCCCATTTTTCTTCAAGCGAGCCTATTGACTCCATCATCAGTTGGCTATTCAGGTCTTGGTCGTATGTGATTCTCCGATGTGAGGGCGGATCTAACTCTACTGGCAACATAGCTTCATACCCGTATGCCAAGGAAAGTGGGGTATGACCTGTCGCTATTCGATGAGAAGTTCTATACGACCAGAGTACTTCGGGAAGTTGTTCTGGCCACGCTCCTTTAGCATCTTCGAGCCTTTTCTTCAGGGTATCTTTAAGTGTTTTATTCACTTCTTCGACTTGCCCATTTGCTTGTGGATGTGTGACTGAAGAAAAGCTTTTGACGATTCCATGCCTTTCACAGAAGTCTGTGAATAAGTCACTGTCAAACTGGGTGCCGTTGTCTAAGACAATTTTTCGAGGCAAACCATATCGGCAAACAATGTTCTTGATGAAAAAGTCAAGAACTTTCTTGGTCATTATGGTAGCGAGCGGCTCATCTTCGGTCCATTTGGTGAAGTAGTCGACTGCTACGACTACGTACTTTACTCCACCCTTTCCCATTGGCAAGGATCCAATCAAATCTATACCCCATACTGCGAAAGGCCAAGGACTCTGTATTTGCTTTAATTCTTTGGGAGCTGCGCGTGGGATCTTGGAAAATCTCTAACACTTATCGCATTTTTGCACAAACTCCATTGAGTCTTCGTTCATAGTCGGCCAGAAATAACCCTGCCTCAGAATCTTTTTTGACAAGCTCTGCCCCCCAACGTGAGCCCCCACAGAAGCCTTCATGTACTCCCCTCATTAGTTCTTTAGCCTTTTCTGGTGTAATACATCTGAGCAGTGGCATGGAGTATCCTCTTTGGTAAAGAACACCATCGACCAGTATATACCTAGCAGCCTGTCTTTGAAGAGTTCTGGCTTTGTTTCTATCTGCTGGTAGTGCACCATTCATGAGATACTCCAAGTACGGCGCCATCCATGTATCTTCTATCCGAATTTCCATATTGGTTTCGTCTGCTCGTATGCTCGTCTCGCATAATCTCTCTACTGGCACTATATTTAAAGTGTCAGCGTCTTTTGGACTCGCGAGTTTGGCTAAAGCATCTGCGTTTGAATTCTAATCTCGGGGAATTTGCTGGAGGGTATACTTCTAGAATTGCTCCAACAAATCTTTAGTTTTGTTTAAGTAGGCCACCATTTTGAGGCCCCGTGCTTGATACTCCCCTATGACCTGATTCACTACTAGCTGTGAATCACTGTAAATATCAAGCACTTTTATACTCATGTCTTTGGCCAACCTTAGCCCTGCGAGGAGTGCTTCATATTCGGCCTCATTGTTTGATGCGGTGAAATCGAACCTAATAGCGCAGTGAAATCGATGCCCTTCTGGCATTATCAATATCACTCCTGCTCCTGCGTGAGATTCGTTGGATGATCCGTTCGTGAATAACTTCCACGAAGGAACTTCTACTTTGGGCTCAGGCGCACTAGGTTTTTCTCACTGCTCGTCGTTTGGGAGCTCAGTGAATTCAGCGATAAAGTCAGTCAAGACTTGTCCTTTTACTGCTGCTCGTGGTGAATATGTGATATCGAACTGCCCGAGTTCGGCCACCCATTTTAATAAGCATCCAGCCGCCTCTGTCTTTTGCAGAACTTGCCGAAGGGGGCTGGTCAGTTAAGACTGTGATGGGATGGGCTTGGAAGTAAGGGCGTAACTTCCTTGAGGCAAAGATTAAGCAATAGGCTAATCTTTCTATGGGAGGATACCTCAATTCGTCCTTGATTAACCTCTTGCTTACATAGTAAACAACCTTTTGTACGCCTTCTTCTTCTCGTACTAGTACCGCACTAGCAGCAAATTCGGTGATCGCCAGGTAAATGAACAAAGTTTCTCCGTCTATGGGTTTTGATAAAACAGGAGGCTGTGCCATGTGGGCCTTTAAGGCTTGGAAAGCCTGTTCGCAGTCTCCGGTCCATTCGAACTTCTTGTTGCCTCTAAGTAGATTAAATAAAGGGACGCATTTATCCGTCGACTTGGAAATGAATCTACTTAGTGCAGCAATTCTTCCAGTTAAACTTTGCACATCCTTGATTTTCATCGGTGATTTCATGTCGATCAGGGCTTTGATCTTGTCGGGGTTGGCCTCGATTCCTCTTGAATTAACAATGAACCCCAAAAATTTCCCTGATCTTACTCCGAAGGAACATTTGAGAGGATTTAACTTCATCTGATATTTGTTCAGAACATTGAAACATTCTTGTAAATCCTTTACATATCCTTCTGCCTTTTTTTACTTTACCAGCATGTCGTCCACGTACACCTCCATGTTTACTCCGCTCAACTCATTAAACATGTGGTTAACCAATCGCTGGTAAGTCGCACCAGCGCTTTTCAGTCCGAAGGGCATTACTTTATAACAGTACAACCCTATATCGGTCCGAAAGCTAGTGTGATCCTCGTCAAGGGGATGCATACTGATCTGATTGTATCCTGAGTATGCATCCATGAAGGAGAGGATCTCATGTCCTGCAATTGCATCGACCAGCTGGTCGATCCTTGGGAGTGGGAAGCAATCTTGTGGGCAGGCTTTATTAAGGTCTGTGAAATCCACACAGTTTCGCCATTTTCCATTAGGCTTGGGAACCAGTACTGGATTAGAGACCCACGATGGATAAAACGCCACCCTGATGAACCCATTCTCCTTCAGTCTTTCGACTTCCTCTTTTAAGGCTTTCGATCTATCATTATTGAGCAACCTCCTTTTCTGTTGCACGGGTGGAAACTCTTGTCAACGTTCAGGACATGGCTGATAACTGCAGGATCTATCCCAGCCATGTCTTTGTGTGACTCGGCAAAAACTTCCTGGTTCTTTCACAAAAATTCCACCAATGCATGCTTCGTTGTTGCTTCTAAATTTTTCCCGACCTTTACAAATCTTGTCGGGTCTTTTTCGTCAAGTTGGACCTCTTCCAGGTCCTCGACGGGTCCAACATCTTCCTCAAAATCCCCAAAGCGAGGATCTAATCCCTATCCTCGCTTTGGGCAACACCCTATTTGGTGACTCCATCACTGGATTGGGCTTGTGTATCAATAGCCATCTGCAACCTATCTGTGGGAGTGCTCTTCGACGTTCCCTTCTTCACCTTTGTGATTGAGGCGTTGTAGCACTCCCTTGCTTCTCTCTGATTTCCAAACACTCGTCCTACCCCTGCGTCTGTCGAGAATTTCATGACCAAGTGCCATACTGAGGTGACGGCCCAAAGGTCAACCAGTATGGGCCTTCCAATGACAGCATTGTACGCCGAAGGACAATCAACTACTATAAAAGTAGCGAGTAATGTCCTGGTAGCAGGCACTGTACCTGCTGTTACTGGAAGTCAGATTGACCCTGCTGGGGCAAGTCCTTCACCGGAGAAGCCGTAAATCGTTTGGTTGCAGGGCTCCAAGTCCTTGATGGACAACTTCATGCGTTCCAGCGAAGATTTGTACAGGATGTTTACTGAACTTCCTATATCAACTAGTACTCTCTTCACCATCATGTTGGCGATTTGAACATCCATGACCAGTGGATCGGAATGTGGGAACCGGACATGTTGTGCGTCGCTATCAGAGAAGGTTATCTCACCATCCTCCAATCGAGCCTTCTTTGATGCCCTTTCCTCCACAGTCATCATCTCGATGTCCTGGTCGTGACGTAGGGTCCGAGTATATCGTTCCCTCATCTTTCCACTGCTTCCCGCGAGGTGCGAGCCTCCACAGATGGTGAGTAAAGTACCAGCTATGGGGTCAGGCTGCAAAGGTGGCGAGTGTTGGCATGCGAGCGCATGCTCGTTGCCACCTGGAGCCTCTCGTTGGAAATTTCCTGAGGCCCGTACATATCTTCTCAAGTGTCCTTGTCTAATAACTAACTCGATTTCATCCTTCAGCTGGTTGCATTCATTTGTATCATGTCCGTAGTCGTTATGATAACGACAGAACTTGGTAGTGTCTCTCTTCAAAATATTTTTTCAAATGGGAGCGAGTTTTTTATAAGGAACACTAGAACTCGTGGCCTTATACACCTCTCCCCGAGACTCAATAAGGGCAGTGTAGTTAGTGAACCACGATTCATAACTATTGCCCTTGGCTCGTTTATTCTCAGAGGTGGAAGGCTCATTATGCGGCTGTTTCCCCCCATTCTTTCCATTGCCATCGCCGTTCCCGTTGCCTTTGTCGTTGCCGTTGGGTTTTGACCCATTGGCAGATTTGGCAGGCTCGGCAGTCCTTCAATGGCGATGGCATCTTCGAGCTTTATGTACCGATCAGCTCTATCCAAAAATTCTTGAGTAGTTTTAACTCCATGCTTTCTAAGGCTACTCCACAAAGGCATGCGGCGCCTAACTCCCGCAGTTAGGACCATCATCTTTCCCTCATCTCCTACTGTTTTGGCTCAGCCGCTGCTCGCATGAAGTGCTGGACGTAATCCTTCAGTGGCTCTCCTTCTTGCTGGCGTATCTCAACCAGCTGATTTGCCTCAGTTGGGTGCACACGACCCGCATAGAATTGTCCGTAAAATTCTTTTACGAACATCTCCCAAGAAACAATACTTGCAGGAGGGAATTTGAAAAACCACTCCTGTGCAACATCAGAAAGTGTTGCAGGAAAGATCCTGTACCAAGCATCTTCGGACACTTTTTGAATGTCCATCTGTATCTCAAACTTGTTGACATGAGATACCGGGTCACCATACCCGACAAAGTTTGGAAGCGTGGGCATCTTAAACTTGCTAGGAGTTTCTGCCATAGCTATCCTTTGAACAAAAGGAGTGCCTCTTCTCCTGTCGTACTCGATATGAGACGTCCTTCCCCCGACCAGCTGCTGTACTGCCTGGTTCAGGGCATCTATTTGGGCTTGCACGGCTTCGGGAATCGCCGGGGCCTCTGGTGCTGAGGGAACATACTCAACGTGTCGTTCCCAGCGATCGTTGAGTACGTCTCTTAAATCCTCGTCTCTTCGCCGTTGCTCTCTAGCTCCGAGTCGGTTAAAGACGTTATTTTTCCTAGGTTTCCCCCCCACCTCTATCTTTATTTCTCCGACCGGCATTTCCTCTGCCTGAGTCGGCCTCATTGTAACCATGGCCATCTCTGAACCTCGACTGGCTATGGTGGGATCGACTGTTCCTTCGGTTGCCTCCTCGGGCTGGAACTTCTCGAGTGTTAGACGGTGGCCTGCGTTGGTTGGTAGGTCCCTATGCATTATCATGTCGTGGGGGGCCCCAGACCGTAGAGCTTATCTCTGAGTTCTTTCTGTTACCAGAAGGACGCTGCCCTCTGCTCGGTGGGTTTGGCTCTTCACCCTTATTTCATCTTGGACTGCGGGGCTGTTACCACACCCTATTATGCCTTGGCTGTGGGGGAATGTCACAACCAGCCCGAGATGGAGGCTGCGCTTTAGGATCCCTTAGCGAGACATCATCCTGAGACATTGGTGGCTGCTCAGGCCTTTGGGGGCTCGGCGGGCTAGGATTGGGACCCCTTTGGTGCGGCCCATTTGTAGGTTGATCAGGCTGTGAGGCAGGTGTAGCCTGATTCCTATCCCTCTGACGGCAGTCCATCTCCGTCTGCCTCTCACTCAACTCCTGGCGCTGTCGCTCAATCTCTTGTTTCTGCCGAGCCATAATCTTAGCAGCACTTTCCTGGCTGGCCCTCAGATTGGCCAATTCATCCTGCAATACCCCCAGGGTATTCCTCAGTGTCTCGGAATCCATTTCTTCCTCATCAAATTCAAAATGTGGCTCATCTTCGATCACGTTTGGAGGAGGAGGCGGTTGAGATGGTGCAGCGCCGGTCGCATGCCCAGTCTTCTTTGTGGTATTTGCCATTACTGTTTCAACAATATCGTATCAAGCTCTCTATGAAAGCACCAAAATGTTGACCCTGATTTTGGTCAACTGACATGAAGTAAAAATGCTTGATGTGGACAGATATGTTGGAATGAATATAATGACAAAAACAGTAAAGCACACAAGAATTTATAGTGGTTCGGCCCCAAAAACTGGTAATAACCTACGTCTACTTGAGCTATTATTGATATGAGATCTCAAAGGAGTGATCAAAGAACTAGGGTTCTATGAGTTTCACCAACCTCTGAAGAATAAACAATATATCTTAATGTAATAGCTCTAATTCTCTCATAAATCTGTAATCTCAAGTAATCAAAAAGCCAAAAGTCCCATCCTTGAACTATCTTTCTCTATTTATAGGCTCAAGGAGGATTACATTAATTTGTTACAGATATTCTCTCCTAATTAATCGGATCATCAGGAATTATTGGAGATAATCTCAGGATTGACTATGATCTTTACAAAATTATCTTGAAATATGCGGAGTGTACGACCAGGTTGGTCGTAAGAAAAACTCAATTGTTATGCTTGCAATATCTTACTGGTCGATACTCTAACAGAACTCTGCCAGGTGTCAGCCACGTGTTTTGAAATCACCTGCCACGTCATCCGTCCCTATTTTTTGGATAGCACAAAAATTCCAAATAATCCATTAGTTCTTTAACAAACTCACAATGATTGATCAAACCAATTACCCACTGTCAATAAATTCTAGATTTGAAGGAATAAGCGAGCATCCTCCCTGAGCCACATTTGTCTTGAATCATCTTTTTCTTTAGGAGGATCATTAGTCAAGTGGTCATCTTTGTCAATACTTCGTAGATAAAGCCGAACAGTCTTACACCACTCCAAATAACTCGAACCAATTAGTTTATGGTCCGTGATTTTAGACATCATAGGAACCACATCAGATGAAACCTGGATTTCATCTCTGATTTATTCTTAGCCATAAGTCTTTAAAGAAATACAACAAAAAACAAAACAAAAAAATTGACTAAACCCTAATTTGTGTTTATGGAAAACCCCAAAAGAAAAGAATCATAATTTTGTA
The DNA here is from genome assembly GCF_963169125.1 of Humulus lupulus. NCBI lineage: Eukaryota > Viridiplantae > Streptophyta > Magnoliopsida > Rosales > Cannabaceae > Humulus > Humulus lupulus. Next base: position 83,278,925 of record NC_084797.1, on the reverse strand, counting down.
GCAAAATTTGAATTTTACGGACTAATGCTCTGATACCATCAAACAATAGGTGAAGAGAATTGTATTCACTTATATTTCAATGAGAAATAAACATATATTTATATACAACCTAGGGAAGCTATTCTAGGAAACTATGAGAGAATAGGAAACTAATTAGTCCTAATTTATAGATAATTTACAATTAATATGAACAACTAGTATATATAGCTAACAACGTGAAATTCAACTAGACTCACCCCTACGGTGGCTACTAGGACTAAAATTTATTATTATCGAAATTGTGGGTCTAGCTCATAAAATAAGAAATTTTGTTTTCAAATTGTAGGTTGTTAAAAATGACATCCATTATTAAATGAGTTTACAACTCTATTTAACTAATGATATTTTTTTTACTCTTGCCAACCGGGACAAGAATATTATAAGATTAGTTAAAAACCTAAAGAAACAGAGATGTGATTATTTTTAGTATTTTTTTCATATCTTACCTATTTTGTGGTATATGTTGTGTTATTTCTTGCAATTTGAGTGAATAGAAGTTTTATTGAGAAAATGTGATTGATTTCTATTTTATTGATAATATGTAGTATTATTATGGTTGTGTCTACTCTCATCCTTTCTCAACTTTCAATGGAGAAACTCACTAGAGAAAACTTCCTTAAGTGTAAGCAGAACATCAACATAGTGTTGATTTGTGACAACGCCTAGTTCGTCATGACTGAAGAATCCCCAGAAATTCCAGCTGAATGAGCTACCAAGACTGTTAGAGAAAAATATGAGGGTTGGCAGGCAGCTAACAACAAGGCACGATACTACATGTTGACTAGTATGGTCGACACTCTTAAGACAAAGATGGAGAATATCGAGACAGCCTACGAAATCATGAATTAGGTCCAACACATTTCGGGGAAAAATCGGTGCAAACTCCTTTTGAGGCCACCAAGAAGTATGCCGATGCTCGAATGGCATCCTCTCAACACGTTCGTGATCATCTGATCAAAATGACCAACTACTTTATGGAATTTGAACTGCATGGAGCAATAATAGATGAAAAGACTCAAGTTGGCTTAATCCTCAACAATCTCTCTCCCGCTTTCCCGGCGTTCACCACCAACTATGTGATGAAAAAACTCAACTATGCTCTGACGCAGCTCTTGAACGAGCTTTAGACTTTTGACTCTATCATGGGTGGACCAAGTAAGGGAGGAGAAAAGAATACTACTACTGCGGTTGCTAATCTAGCTAAGGCTGAAGCTAACTTAGCTTTATCTTTGAAAGCTGAAAACAAGAGGAAAGGTGGACAAAACATCAACCCCAGGCCTACAAAGGCTGCAAAGACAAGTGCACAGACGCCTGAGGGGAAGAGAAAGAAGAACAAAAAAGGTAAAGGTAAGTGCTTTCATTGCAATGAGAAGGGTCATTGGAAACAGCATTGCCCCAAGTTTCATAGAGCGAAAAACAAAGGTAATGATTATAGTTCATTTATCTTAGAAACATGTGTTTTAGAGAATCATAAATCTGTTTGGATTATTGATTCTAGATTGACTAACCATGTTTGTAACTCTTTACAGCTTCTTGAATCATGGGAGGAAGTGGACGAAGGCGGCTTAAATCTAAGAGTTGGGAATGGAGCGTTCGCTGTGGTCCAAGCTAGTGGAAGAGCTTGCCTGAAGTTCGGAAATAAATGTTTAATTTTGAAAGATGTATTTTTTATTCTGGATTTTAATAAAAATTTAATTTCAGTTTTCATGTTGCAATTAGAAAGATTTGTTATGACTTTTACAAGTTCTAATATATCTATTTCTTTCAAAGGATCATAATTGTGTATTGCATGTTAGGAAAACGGGCTTTATATTTTGCGACCTAATGAACCCCTCGCCCTTAAAAATGATTTATTCAAAGTAGCTAAACATAGGACCAATAAACGTCAAAAGATCGATAACGATAACATGAAGTATTTATGGCACTTGAGACTAGGTCACATTGGCTATGATAGAATTCAAAGGCTTACAAAGGACAAGCCTTGGAGGGAACTCTCCTTAGGTGAATTACTTGTCTGTTAATCTTGTCTAGAAGGCAAACTAACCAAGCATCCATTCTCTGCAAAGGGTGATAGAGCCAAAGAACCACTTGGACTTGTTCATTAAGATGTTTATGGACCTTTGAATGTAAAAACCAGGGGTTGTTTTGAGTATTTCGTCACTTTCATTGACAATTACTCTAGTTACTTATGTCTTTACCTAATGCATAGTAAATAAGAAACATTTTCAAAGTGTAAGGAATTCCTAGCTATGGCTTGAAACCAATTAGGTAAAACGTTAAAGATCTTGTGATCTGATAGGGGTAAAGAATATTTGAATATGTAGTTCCAAGATCATTTAACTGAACTAGGGATTTACTCCGCAACAAAAGTGTGTAACGGAATGCCGAAACATAACTTTATTGGAAATGGTTAGATGCATGCTTAGTTACTCAACTCTGCCAACTTCAATCTAGGGACATGCAATTAAAATAGCGAATGACATTCTAAATATTGTACTGTCCAAATCAATCCCCAAAACACCTTTAGATCACTGGAATGGTTGTGAACCTAGTTTACGTCATTGTAGATTCTGGGGGTGTCCCACCCATGTCTGGAAGAAAAAGGAAGGAAAGCTAGAACCGCGAACCAAAGTTTTCATGTTTGTTGGCTATCCTAAAGGCATTCGGGGTGGAATTTTCTATAGTCATTCAGAAAAGAAAGTGTTTACTTCTATGAATGGTACTTTTCTGGAAAACGACTATGTCAAAAACTTGAAACCACGCAGCAAAGTAGTTTTCGAGGAGATGACTGAAGAATTGACTCCAACCAATGTCCCATCGTCATCAATGAAATTTGATGATGAAATATCCACTCTTCATGTCCAACTGACACAAGTCGATTTAAATGAAGAAAGTACTATTGCTCCCGAGCAAATAGTCATGGAGCCTCATCATAGTAGGAGGATTGCTAGGAACCATGTTCGCTATGGTTTGGATGGCGAAACCAATATGGTTGTTGGTGACACTGGTGATGATGATCCGTTATCTTTCAAACAGGCAATGGCTAGCCATGGCAAGGATCTATGGTTCGAAGCCATGAAACAAGAAATGGAGTCTATGTAGTCAATTCCATCTGGGATCTTGTGGAAGCACCTAGTGACTTTAGGGCCATTGGGTGCTAGTGGATCTAAAAGAAGAAACAAGGTGTTGATGGAAAGATCAATTTTCTAAAGCTCGATTAGTGGCAAAGGGTTATACCCAAAGAGAAGACGTGGACTATGAGGGAACTTTTAGTCGAGTAGCCATGCTCAAGTCCATTTGAATCCTCCTATCCATTGCAGCCGCTCTCAACTATGAGATCTGGAAAATGGACGTCAAGACAGCTTTTCTTAATGGAAAGCTTGGCGAAGTCATTTATATGGATCAGTCAGAAGGATTTAAAGTAGCTGGACAAGAAGGAAAAGTTTGCACGTTGAATAGGTCCATTTATGGACTTATGCAAGCTTATGGTTCCTATAACCTTAGGTTTTATGAGAAAATCAAAACCTATGGCTTTGAAAAAAATATTGATGAGCCTTGTGCTTGCCAACTAAAGGAAAATCAAATAGTGGTATTCTTGGTTCTTTATGTAGATATCTTTCTTATTTGAAACAATGTTAAGAAATTATCAGATTTGAAGAACTTGCTGAGCACTCAATTCCAGATGAAGGATTTGGGTGAAGCGAGTTATGTTCTAGGTATCCAGATCATTAGGGATAGAAAGAACAAACTCTTAGCTCTATCTCAAGCAGCTTACATTGATAAAGTGCTTGAACGTTTCTCAATGAAGAATTCCAAGAAAGGACGTCTACCGTCCCACCATGGAATTCATTTTTCAAAGAAGTTGTCTCCCCAGACTCCTGAAGAGGATGATGCAATTAGAAAAGTTCCTTACGCATTTGCAGTTGGAAGTCTAATGTATGCCATGTTGAGTACTAGACTAGATATCTACTATCTAGTAGGAGTAGTGAGCAAGTATTAGTCAAACCCAGGACCAGAACATTGGATAGCAGTTAAGCATATCCTGAAGTATTTGAGGCGGACTAGGGATTATATGTTAGTCTACAAGGGTGGTGTTTTGAACCCTGTAGGCTACACCAATTCAAATTTTCAGACTGATGTCGATGACAGGATGTCTACTTTTGGAATGGTGTTTACTCTTGGGGGTGGACCTGTGATATGGAGAAGCATAAAGCAATCTACAATCTCAGATTCCACCATGGAGGCTGAATACATAGTTGCGTCTAAAGTAACTAAGAAAATAGTCTGGCTAAAGAAGTTCTACCAAGACTGTTGACTTGTGAAATCGTCCAACGGTCGTATGTACAGTATACAACACCTTTTGAACGAAATAAAAATAATATAGGACAGAGTACAAATATCTTAAACAAACACACAGAATTTTTACAGTGGTTCAGCCCTGTTCTGATGAACAGTAATAACCTAATCCACTTAGTCTTTGGTATTGAATCTCTCAATAGAAAATTACACAGATGAACTAAAGTATTCATTCGTTACTAATTTTCCCATAATTTCTCTCAAGAAAATATCTCTCTCAAACAAGTTTCAAGAAAGATAAAAAAAAGAAGAAGTTCCTCTTTATGAAGCCCTGAGTCCTTTATTTATAGTACCCAGGGGTTGTTACACGATTAGTAATACTGGGATCGTGGTTTGGTGCACGATTATTGGGTAGTGGAGATATGTGTCCACCTCCCCACGATTATGATATCGCGGGTCTTCTCGTTGTTTCTCTGGATTATGGTTGACGATGCACGATTGAAACCTTTGGGAAAACGCTAAGTCTTGGTTGGTCTATGAGACTTAGGTGCTAGGCCTGATGATCCTCTGGGTGCTAGGCCTGTTGGCCTTTTGAGTGCTAGGCTTGATGACCTTCTAGGTGCTAGGCCTGTTTACTTTACCTTGAATGAGCGTGAACTTTATCCAGCAAAGCATATTTGGGAGTTTAGGCCGACCATCCTATGAAGAATAAGGTGGGTCAACCACCCATGTGGCTCTTGAGCAGGTCAAGCCGACCACCCCTATGGGTTGGGGTTAGACTGACCACCCCTAAGGGTTAGGGCCAAGCCGACCACCCCTAGGGGGTTTTGGCCTGGTCGACTTCTCTATAGGTCCTGGACCTAACTTTTTTGCTAATCGGTCTTTTTTCAATACTTCATCATTTTTCCATGATTTGTGATGCCACGTGCCGCTTTCTCATTTGCCACATCATCTCTGGATTTTTTAGGGATAACATTTGTCCCCAAGTTTATCGTAATATGTTCAACATTACGGTAAGCTTGATCTGGCCAAAGAAACATATCGTAGCAGTACTTTAACGGCAAAGTCCCTCAGGACATTACGTACTACTTTTATTAACTATTGATTTCAAGGATAATTGTAATTCCTAAAATAATTATATTTTTCAATGAAAATTAATTTCCTAAAAATCTAGTATATGTTTCAAGGAAATTTAAAGTCTTAAAAATATAATATATTTTTCAAGGATATTAATTCCTAAAAATACAAAATATTTTTTAATGAATTTGAATTCCTAAAAATATAAGATATTTTTCAAGGAATTTGAATTTTTAACAATAGTAGATATTTTTCAAGGATTTTGAATTCCAAAAATTATGGTTAGCCTGAGAGGCTATAAGTAGGGCCTTACTCATCAGACTCTTGACCCATGCGCCTCCTTCACGATGATCTGAGCTATGGAATTCTCCAATTCTTCATCAACTCTGCATATCTCCTCTTTGGTAAGTATTATTTTCCAATGTTTACGTCTTTGATCAATATGCCTGAATCTCCTTGTTTTGTTTTATTTTGATCCAAAATAATTGACTTGTTTGAATCAAAAATTGGCTTTCTCCTTGCCTCTTTTTGCGTGATGCTTAGGGTTTAGATGCCTATAGGCCGACCACCCTTCAGATTCATTAGCCTGGGCGATTTCTAGGGTTCCCCATCTAGCCATAGGCAATTTCCAAGTATTCAAATTCCCTCATAGGCCGACCATCCTAGGTTTTCCTTAGCCTGGGTGATTTCCAGGTTTAATGGATTAGGGTTTAGGCCGACTACTGCTAGGGTTTTCTTAGCTGGGAAATCTCTAGGCCTATGTGCCTTATGATTGGCGATTTCCAGGGTTTCACAACCTAGGTGCAGGTGATTTACAAGGTTTCAAATCCTCAGTTTTTGTTGACCCTAGATCCTCCTTATGTTGCACCATTTTTTATGAGACTTGAACCCTAGCCTTTTTGCGATTTTCTGGAGCTTAAATCCTCAAGGTGGTCGGCCTAAGGTCATAGGTTGACCACCTTAGCTCCTATTTGTCTCCTTGATGTGCCAAATTGTTCTCCAATCCCTAGGGTGGTCAGCCTAAGCCTAGGCCAACCACCTAGTCTTCTTTTTTGCATGTTATTGGGTCTCCAATATCCTAGGGTGGTCAGCATAGGCCTAGGCCGACCACCTACGTCCTTTCTTTTGCATTTTGTAAGCTCGGGGACTCAGGGTGAGTTCCACTATGCCGACCACTACTTTGAGACTACGAATAATTTTTCCAAGTCTAGGGGAGTCCTATGATGGTCGGCCTAAGCTTAGTCTCACTAGGCCGACCCCCTTTGATTTCTTCATTTTTGCTCCTTAGTAATAGACATGCCCCCAGCTTCTAGCCTTTCTTGTCCGTGGTAGGGAGCTTTGTTATGTCAATATACTAACTTCAGTCTTTGCTTTTCTTTGTTGCAGATGTCTAGCTCCTCTTCGTCAAATAAGTCTGTAAGCGAGCATAGTCCACATGAGTTCTTCGAAAGGGTGAAAAGGATTTTCTCTCACTCCGCTTTATATTTGTTCAGTGAAGAAGACTTCTCGAAAAGGTACAGCCCAATGGCGAGAGTAAAACAGACAACTCGGCAACCCTCCGAAGATAATCCTCAACTTTTCAGGCACATCACCCAGGGCTCTTCGCCTGGCTCTTCGCTGATCTCTTCTCAGCATAGTACTCCTCGTGGCTCTCAGGGCACATCTCAGCGAAGTCACTCTTCTCTATAGAGTCTATCTGGTCAGTGGGACTCCTTCCCACACCCTTTGATACAGGATACCATTCGGGTTCCCCATCACTCTTCTTCTCAACAAGAACATACTGAGGGCTTTCATCAATAGGTTACTTACCCTCGAGAGCATTCTATTCACACGTTCTGGCCTAAGGTGGTTCGTCCTTCTTCCAAGAGCAAGACAGTTTTGCCAACGGCACATCAGAAGAAGACACGACAAAAAGAGCTCCATTCATCAGATTCTGGGGCCACCTTTGCCTGTGAGATCATATGGAACCCAGTTCAGAAGCCTCGCCCTACTGATTACGAGGTTGTTTGGTTCAAGGGGGATGCCTTTGACATGACTGAAGAAAAGGTAAAGAACTTAAGGAAGACCTTTGACCTCTCTGGCATATCTATTACTATCCCTGGTCCAAACGACAGAGCTGAGGACCCACCTTTGGGTATGTGTGCTTGGACTCGCTCTGCCATCAAGTCTAGTGCCCTACTCCTACTTTCTCAGTTGGCTCCCAACACGATATTGGTGTTATCTGCATTGTACATTATCTATCATCATAGACAATGGGCTGCTCCAGTACCTCATGAGATCCACCACTTATTTGATTTGAAGTTGAACCCTTCTCAACGCAACTCGGGGTACTTCAACTTCCACCATTATACGAGCGAGGGTACCGATACTTTCTTGGAAGAGATCTTTGGAAATAGCAAGGAGTTTAGATATGTCGACAACTATTTCTTCACTAAGGATGCAGAGGCCAACTACTCTGAGTTTAAGCACGTCGGGAATTTTTATAGACTGCTCCCAACCTAGACTATGACTGTTAGGGTCAAGGCATTGATTGCCATGACCCCTAATTAGAAGAATGTCAAGACCCTCATTACTTCAGAGAACCTTAGGAAGGTCAGGTTGTTTCCTTCTACCATAGTCGATGTTCTGGATGAAGATGGTCCTGAGCCCGTGAATGCCATAGACTCCTCAAGACCTATTCATGTTAAGGAGGTACCCTCTTTTCCCATGCTAGATGGACAAGACGGTGATGAGATGGGTGCATCTGCACACTCGCTACTTGTTTCTGATGATTTTGGTGAAGCCACGTTCGAACTTGAATCTCATTCAGAAGGTCCGACACTTTTATTATCTTTACTTTATGTTTCGTCTATATTTGATATCCCGCTAACATTTATTCTTCTTTTGCAGGTTCAGATATGTTCGGTTTTGTTCATACCCGACAGAGGTCAACTCCAACCGAGACTAGCCCTTCCGTCCGAGCGGCCAAGAGGGCCAGGGTTAAGCCTGAGTCGATAACAGTGCATAAATGTAATAATTGTGTTATGTGATTAATACCGCGTGTGAGTGGTGATCTTATTGTGGTGCACATGCCGAAATGGTCTTAGGGAGCTAATTAGTTTAAAAGTCACAACAGGATTAGATACCCGGCTCGGGAGGAGCCTAGGGGTATTTTGGGGATCTTATAATGTGAGTTTGTGAGCTGATGGTTAATGGAGATTGAGTAACTTGGGTGACCATTAGTAACCATTAAGGGTAACAAGTCTAGATGAGGAAATGGCAGAATTGTAAGAAAGAAGAAATGTCAAAAAGGCCTTCAGGTTTAGTTAGGAAAGGATTTTTATGGAGGGGTAAAATGGTCATTTGGCAAGGGTTAGATAGCTTCAGCTGAAGGAAAGGGTGAGTCACGTTCAACACTTAGTCACAATTGAGTTTATGCTGAATTTTGAAGGAAAAGCTAGAAGAAAATAGGAGAAGAAGAAGAAAGTTGAATTTAAAACCTAGGAGGAGAATCAAGAGGTTTGAGGCAACCAAAATCAAGTTTAGGCTAAGATTGTTCAGAGGTAAGATTTATGCTCTGTTTTTGGTTTAAGTTCAAGTTTGATTTTTAGAGATTAAGTGTGGGAATTTAAAGAAAGTTATGGCTGGTTTGCATGGAATTCAGTTTGGATAATCAAGGGGGAAAGTGGCTTGGAGCTGAGATTGAAGAGAATTCAAGCTGAATTCTTGATTGAGGTAAGAATTTTTAACATGTTTGAATTTCGTATCTGATGTGGTTTAAGATTTTAGAAGCATGGTTTATATTTCTCAAGCTCTGATTTAAGTTTTGGAAGCCATGCTTTAAGTTTCTGAAGTCTGAAACTCAAGTGTGGATTTTGGGTGTAATTGTGTAATTGAGCTTGTTGTTGATGTTTACAGGTTGTTAAATGGTTTACTTGGGGTTTTAAATTGATTTTGGCGTTTAGGTATGTGTTTGGGTTGAATTGGAGGTGTTTTGGCTCGGGGAAAATGCAGAGGAAAACCCAGAATTCTGGGTTCGCGAAGGGGCGCCGCGGCCCTATTCTTTGGCGCCGCGGCACGAGGCTGCATCAGGGCTGGGGGACTCTCTGACTTGCTGGGCACCGCGGCCCTCAAGGGTAGTGCCACGGCGCTAGGCTATTTTCAGGACAGGGTAATTTTTCATTTTTGGGCATTTGATCCAGGGGCTCGGGGGACGTTTCCGTTGTGTTGTTTTGGGAAATTGGAGGTCCCGAGAGTATGGGATTGGTCCCGGGAAGTGGTTTTGGATTGGTTAGTGTTAAAGGATGTTTTATATGTGTTGTGACTAGGGTTTTTGAGAGGCTCGAGATAGAGGACCGTGCTCGTGACTTTGGTGCATTGTGAAGCTCAGGATACAGGTAAGAAAACTGTAGCACCCGTAGAGCAGGACATGGGCCCATAGTGTTGTTGCAGGGCACGACCCTAGATTGTATTATTGTTAGGGTGTAGCCTTGATTGAATTATTATATGCTTGAATGCTATTTAAGGATGCTTTATGTGGTTATAGTAGAACGAAGGACAAATGAGCCGGGAATGGCAGGGAGCCGAGAACGGCGAGGGGCCGAGAACGGCAGTGGGGCCGGGAATAACACTTAGCACATGGAGTGCTTATAGTTAGGGTGAGACCCCAATGGATACATGGGATATCCTTACGGTGAGAACCGAGATCCCAGGCTTTGGTAACGCTTCGGGGACGGCATGGCCGTACTTGTTTAGTCTGATTGACTATCTGTTTTATTTGTGGATTGTCTAATATGTTGATTATGTAATATGCATATGTTATGTGCTGTGTGAGTTTTTTTCCTGGGCTTTGGCTCACGGGTGCTCTGTGTTGCAGGTAAGGGCAAGGAAAAAGTCGACCAACCATGAGTACGGAGAGTGTGGGGCGGCACGTACATGTCTGGCCTACCCGATTGTCTTGGTTGGGGCATTTTGAGAAATGGTTGTATTAAACTCTGATTTTAATGGTTAATTACCTGTAAACCTACTTTGAGTTGTAAATGTTTTATGAAATGTACTTTGGGATCCCAATTGTTAAACTCTTGGAACTTTCAATGAAATAGAGTACTTTTAAAGACTACAGCCTTGACTTTTTGTTTAGTCACACTTTTGTTCTAAAAACCTCGTTTAACGAGTTAATTGCACATTTTAAACTCACTTAGTAACGGCTCTAAGGTAGTAGGGAGTTATATACATGATTAGTAATACATGGATCGTGGTTTGGTACACGATTATTGGGTAGTGGAGATACGTGTCCACCTCCCCATGATTATGAAATTATGGCTCTTCTCATTGTTTCTCTGGATTGTGGTTGATGATGCATGATTGAAACCTTTGGGAAAATGATAATTCTTGGTTGGTCTATGAGACTTAGGTGCTAGGCCCGATGACCCTTTAGAGCTTGGGTGCAGGCCCGATGACCCTCTGGGTGCTAGGCCTGCTGACCTTCTGGGTGCTTGGCCTGATGACCTTCTATGTGCTAGGCCTGTTGACTTCAGCTTGAACAAGCATGAACTTTATCCAGCGAAATGCATTGGGGAGTTTAGGTCGACCACCCTATGAAGAATAGGGTGGGCCGACCACCCATGTGGCTCTTGAGCAGGTCAGGCCGACCACCCCTAGGGGTTGGGGTCAGGCCGACCACCCCTAGGGGTTAGGTCCAGGCTGACCACCCCTAGGGGGTTTCGTCCTGGTGGACTTCTCTATAGGTCCTAGACCTATCTTTTTGTAACACCCTGAATAGCCAAGACCGTTACACTGTGTGTTTATAAAGGTGCAAGACTTGCTAATCAAGTCATTTAGTTCAAAACGTGTTACTGAAACTACAATTGAACTAGGGTTAAAATATTTTGGTCTCAAAAGCTGCATTTCTTATAAATAAACCTTTTCTTTTTACCTGGGATCCCAAAAGTAATAAGTTTAAGACCATTTACAAAAGAATTAAGATTTAAATATAGTTGCTAGCCACTCTAAGGCAAAACAGACAAATAGGCTTTTCTCATCCTGTTCCACTCCTCGGCCGTGGCGACCGATCAGCTGACTATGTACATTAAGCCCCGCAGCCCTCCATCTCAGGGTTGGTCCAACTTGCCCTTGCCTTTACCTACACCACGTAGCACCCGTGAGCCAAGGCCCAGCAAGAGAACACAATAACAACGCATAATCATTCCACAGACAATCAGACAACCCATACCGCATAAGCATGTACTCAACAGTCTAAGCATTCACGTTAAGCAAGTATTCAACATACCAAGTATATTATTCCATATCAGTAATCAAATCACATATGATAACTAGGGTTAACGCCCTTAGGCCACAACCTCTATTTATCCCACTGACTCCAGCCCGCTTAAACCGATCTCAGTGAATATTAAGCTGTCCTCAGCTACCAGTGGCCGAGTCGCGCCCTGTGCGCAAGTATTATTTATAGTACCCTTAGCCTGTTTATCACATGTCCCATGGTATAATACCATCTATGACATCATACATATATAGGGAGCTCTTAGTCCCAATACAAACACTTAACCGGGTGCAGTTTTCTTACCTTTAGATACGCTAGCTTTGTTCAATTTGATCCTCAAGCACGATCCTGTCCTAGCCCTCGCATACACCTAGTCACAGCCATAGATCAGAATCATCACCAAACCTCAAGTCCAAAACCTAGCCTCAGGACCAATCCCGAGCCCTCAGGAAGCCCTAATTCCACCAAACGGGGTGGTGGAATCAAACCCCGAACCCCCGGGCAAAAACCCTTAGAAACAACCCAAAAACCCCTTTCTGGAAACAGGGTAGCACTACAACGCCCTAAGGAGAGCGCTATAGTGCTACAAACAGAGCCAAAAGGCTCAGAAACTTCAGGGCCTAGCGCTACAGTGCCCAGTGACTAGCGCTGTAGCGCTAGTCACAGCACAGCCCTGCACAACATTTTCTCCTTCGAATTTTCCTGAGCCAAACCTACTAAAAACTCAACCAAACCTCAACCAAACTTCAAAGCAAGCCTCCCAACATCCTTCACTCATCCCATAAGTCCCAACCACACAAAACTCAACCACATGCACTCCAAATCACAAAATTCACCATGGTTGATCCTAGAGCTCAAAATCTCAGCAAAACCACAGAATTCACAAAACTTAAACCAGAGTTTCTTACCTTTGATGGATGAGCTCAACTTAGATATCCTCTACACTAGCTTATCCTTCACCTCCTCAAAGCTTCAGCCTCAACTCCCTAGAATTCCCCATCAAAACTCAGCTCAAAATCTATGTTTACATAAAACCAGAAACTAAAGAAAACAACCTTAGACCTTACCTCAAATGGATGGATTACTCTTGCTAACTCCTTGTTAATTCCTCAAACCAGACCAAAGACCTTAGCCTCAAGTTCCTGCCTAGACTCCCTCTGAGTTTTAGCTCCAAACTCCTTCAAGAATTGAGGAAGAAACCTCCAACCGAGAGAGAGAAATATAGACTTTCAATTCCCTCTTTTTTTTTCCTTTTCCTTCTTTTCTTTCTTTTCTTTCCTTCAGACTTCTAGCTCTTTCTACACAATCCACTAAGGCATAAAGCCAAAACAACACTTAACTCCTATCCTTTATAAGCCAAATGACCATAATACCCCCCCCCCCATTATCTCAAAGCCTTTAAATCAACCTAGGGGCATTTTGGTCATTACACCCAATTCCCGCTAATTCCTCGAGTGTCTCTAATATTTACCGCTTACTACCCGACATCTAACTAATCACCAGCTATATTCCTCAATATCAAAATAAATTCCAATATATTCTCTAAATTTCCAGAAATACCCCCAGGCTCCTCCCCAGCCAGGTATAAATCCCCACCGTGACTTTTTCGCTAAACCGCTCACTAGGATCGCCTCGAATCACAGATTACAAATGTATCCACATAATAATGTGGTCTCGACAATTTATCACAAATATGTACAATTATGCCCTCAACGGGCCAAAATTACGATTATGCCCTTCTAACCTAATCAGGGCCTGCATGCATACTAATACACATAGTCATGCATCACAGATATTCAAATAGTCATATAACATGCTTTTAATCATTAAATCACGTATAATCCAGTTATGCCCTCCCAGCACACTAATCAAGGCACTTAAGCCTTATTAGTAAATTTGGGTCGTTACACTTTTTTTCCCATCGGTCTTTTTTCAATACTTCGTCGTTTTTCCCTAATTTGTGATGCCACATGTCGCTTTCTCATTCTCCATGTCATCCCTGGATTTTTGAGGGATAACAAAGATCTTAGCGTTATACAAAATATGGATGAACTTCTCATGTTGTTTAGTGACAACGCAGTAGTTTTAGCCAACTTGAAAGGGAAGTAAGAAAATAGAAAGAAAGTGTCACATAATTCGAGAATATGTGGATAGTGTAGATGCGAAGGTTATGAAGATTGCATCTAAAGAAAATCTTGAGGATCAGTTTACAAAGACACTACTAGAAGCTAGATTTGATAACCATAGAAGAAAATAAGATTAGTAGAATTAATGCATTAGTTTCTATTATTGCAAGTTGGAGTTTCTTGGGGTTTTCTGCCCTAATTAAAACTCAATTTCTTTGTAATCTCATTTTATTATTAAGAAAAGAATAGAAATAATTTTTGACTTTGTCAATCACTTTTCTCACATGTTGTATTTTCATGACTATTTGTTTAATATACACTTCTATTAAATCCTGAGCTTATAGCTAATCATATTTATAGTGACATTATCACAGTGGAAAATAAATATGGTTATATGTTCAAGAATAAGTTAGTCCTAAGATTAGTCAGTGCACAGTATTTACACTGGCTTGTCAATCTATGATATGATCTACTTACACATTGTAGTGTTATGTTCTTTCCATAACATTAGCAAAATAGATAAGATTGTGTGTATTTTTTACATCGGACAGGACCGATATTGACAACATATAAGATAAGAAGACATACCATTATTATCAATTCTAGTCATATCATATAGTTGACCATAGGTCGATTCAATCTCAATTCTGTGTGGTTAGTATTCTAACTGGTTGTATTATTTGAGTTCTCTGACTACCAACTTACCCTACGGACTAGCCCATACTTACATCTTGGGAACTTGGTAGTATAATTGAGTAGGAGTGTTTATCATAGATATGAACATCTATGGCTTCTAATGAAGAAGTAAAAAAGATGGTTTCCGTTTAGTTTGGTTCGAGGTGATAAATGATAGAGATCTTACATCAGTAATTAATATTAGTTTCTTGAAATATCATTTACAAGGAACTAAGTGTTTTAAGGATAAAATACAATGACATGCAAAATAGTATTTTAGTCCCATCTCATTGTAGACCGTCTATAGAGGATTGAGTTATAATTATGGTTATAACAATGGATAACTAATAACGTATTTATCTTTCTTATAGAGTGTTCTATGAATTCAAGAGTGTGATTCCGAGTCTTTAGTGGAGTCACGAGGAATTGGTAAGTTAGTAAATTTATTTGTTAAATTTATGATAACTTATTGAAGCTTGATTTCATAGGCCCGTGGTCCCCACATTACCTTGGATAAAATCATCTAGATAGTCTCAATTAATTGATTTAATTATCAATTAGAATTATCAAATTTGACCAGGTCAATTTTGGATAATTTCACAGAGTTATGCAATTTAGAGAAGAAAAGAGAATTTAGAGCAGATTTATTAATTAATAAATAAGTTTAAATCAAGGTTCCAATTATAAATAATTAATAAAGGATTTAAATAATTATTTAATCAATTAATAAATAAAAAATAATACAAGCCTTGAATTTAAGTCCAATAGGCTTATAATTAAATGGAAAATTTAACGGGCCTATAGCCCATGAGAATTTTGACCTAAGGGCTATATTTACCTATTATTTTATTGATTTTTTAATTAAATAAGTGACCTAATTGAGCCAATAAAAGGAATGCTAAGTGAGAGTTGAGAACAGGCGAACAGAAGATCTAGTTTTGATACTTTAGGGTTTTAGTCTATCTCTACAACAAAATTCATTTTCTAAGCCTCTATATTATCTTCTCTTTTTCTCGCTGTATCTATCTCATGTGTTGAGAATTTTCCACTCTAGTTTAGGTGATTTTAAGGATATTGTGGAAGACTATGAAGCAATTTGAAGATCGGTTCAGTTTCTTGGTGATACCCTACGATAGAAAGGATACAAGGGTTAAAGAAACTGAAAGAAGAAGTTATTCATTATGTTGCATATAATGTAAGTGTTCTTATCATATCTTTGTTTTTATTCAATTATAGAAAATGTTCTAGGTTTTCCTATATTAATTTGTTTAATATATGATTTACGTGAAAATAAATAATATCTTGTATAAGTAATTCCCAACATAAGCTTCTTCCATCATGTTGAGCTCCTAATCTGCCAATCGTTCCATGTAATCGGGGAGGTTGTTGACTAGAACTCGGACTGAGCCCTGGTGGCATTCTGGATTTCGGATAGAACGGAAAGAGGATAGGGAAGTACAGGTGCTGCGAGCTAGGTATTGACCACCGTACCTTGATCATGAGGGACAAACTTTGGAGGAGAAGGAGCTTTGGGGACGTTGGCCTCACCTTTCTTGTCTTGATTCCACGTGGAAGTGCCACCGAGACTAGAGTTGGCAGTCTTCTTCTACTAAAGTCGCAGTCTCTTAACTGTCGGACTAGAGCTTGTGAAGGCATTTACTAACCTAGTTATGTCTTCTGCGATCATAATAAAAAAAAAAAAAGGTTAGTAAGTCTTACTTATAGAAATACTAAAGCAAATAGAAAATTCAGTGGTCAAACCCTTCGAGCTAGAGGAGGAGTCTATCAAGATTATTTCGAGAATAGTGAAGGGGTTAGCATGGTGAAGGTCAGTAAGGTCATGAATATTATGTTCAGGAATAGGTTCAAGAGCGATAGTTTCAGGGTTTGGCTCATCGTCTAAGTTTGTCTCGTATTCCCCGAATATTTTGACATAGAATAGGGTGCTAGGTGCGAGACAAAATCCAGCTCACAATGAGGCAATATATGGAATTTAAATTTTATGATGTGAAATAGACTAGTAGGCAATAGACCCTACTCGAGATATTGAATTATGGGAGTCACCCATAAATCGGCGATGTTAATAACCATGGTAGAGTCTGTTTCCTACATGTTAGGAGCTGCTAGATGCTCAAGTAGAATGATATTTAGTGTATCTACATCATTCACTCTTGCTAGTATCACCAAAGCATCGGCATTTGACTTCTAGTTGGGAGTTACATGTTGTATAGTATACTTGTGAAACAGTGCCATCAAGTATTTAGCTTTGTTTAAGTAAGCAACCATTTTCAATCCTCTTACTTGATAATCTCCAAGTATTTGATTCACCACCAACTGTGAATCACTATAGATTTTGAGCGACCATGCACTGACATTTCTTGCTAATCGTAGACTAGCGAGCAACACTTCATATTTTGCTTCGTTTTTTAAGGCAACAAACCTGAATCTAAGCACGCAATGAAAGCAATGTCCTTCTGGAGTGACCAAAATTATTCCTGCTTTGGATTTGTGTTCGTTAAACGAGCCATCTACATACAACTTCCAAATAGGAGATTCTTTTTTTGGTTCTTCCGTTATATGCATCTGCTCACCGGTGGGAAATCTCGTGTACTCAACAACAAAATTTGTAAGTGCTTGTCCTTTTATTGCTGCTCGCGGCTGATAGGTGATTCAAATTGACTTAGTTCCACAACCCATTTTCGTAGGCGACAAGCTACTTCAGGAGTTTTCAAAATTTGTATGAGTGGCTGGTCAGTAAATACTATAATGAGATGAGCTTGGAAGTGCTGCATAAGCTATCTTGATGCAATTAGTAGGCAATATGCTAGTTTTTCTATTGTTGGATACCTTGATTTTGCTCCTATCAGCCTCTTGCTGATGTAATACACCGGATGTTGCACCTTATTTTCTTCTTTGATCAATACAACACTAGCAGAATACTCAGTGATTGCTAGATAGAAGTATGAAGTCTCTCCGTCGATTGGTTTTGATATAATGGGAGGTTACGCCATGTGCTTTCTTCCGCCCATTAAAACTTCTTGCTACCCCTTAACAAATTAAAGAACGGGATGCATTTGTCTATTGATTTTGAAATAAATTTGCTGAAAGTAGTAACTCTTATTGTTAGACTTTGAACATCTTTAATTTTTGTTGGTGACTTCATATCGATCAGAGCTTGGATTTTTTTTAGATTCGCCTCTATTTCTCTTGAATTGACTATGGATCCAAGGTATTTACCATAGCTTACTCCAAAGGAACACTTAAGAGGATTTAGCTTCTTCTGGTATTTCTTGAAGA
The DNA here is from genome assembly GCF_963169125.1 of Humulus lupulus. NCBI lineage: Eukaryota > Viridiplantae > Streptophyta > Magnoliopsida > Rosales > Cannabaceae > Humulus > Humulus lupulus. Next base: position 83,261,156 of record NC_084797.1, on the reverse strand, counting down.
TGTTAAAGCAACCTTGAGATCTTTGATATGCCCCACAACTTTCTTTGATTTTACTAACATATCATTGACATATACTTCCATATTGTTGCCAATTGGGTCTTTATACATTTGGTTGACTAAGCGCTGATAAGTGGCACCAATATTATTTTAAGCCAAATGGCATTACCTTGTAGCAGGTAAGTCCATTGTATGTTCAAAAGCTGTTGAATTCCTCACCTAGGGGATGCATACTATTCTGGTTGTAACCAGAATAAGCATCCATGAAGGACAGTATCTCACCAGTTGTTGCATCAACCAGCTGTTTGATTCCTTGTAATGGGAAACAATCTTTTGGGAAGACTTTATTTATGTCTATAAAATCCACACATGTCCTCCATTTACCATTTGGTTTGGGAAAAAGTACTAGATTGGAAACCCATGATGAATAAAACGCTACCCGAATGAATCCATCCTCTTTTAGTCTTTCAACTTCTTCTTTTAAGGCTATCGACCTATCCTTGCCGAGCAGCCTTCTTTTGTGCTATACTGGAGGGAACTTTTCATCTATATTAAGGACATGACTTATCACGACTGGGCTAATTCAGATCATGTCCTTATACAACCTAGTTTCTCTTTAAGAACTCTACCAGTTATTCTTGTACATTCTTTTCTAAACTTTTACCGACCTTAACTGTCTTGGTCGGGTCTTCATCCTTCAACACTTGCAATCTTCCTTTCTCGGGGCTACTTGAGTGAATTGTACCGGTTCTCTCTCCTTTTTTCTTTCCCTTGGTAATGGAGGAGTTATAGCATTCCCAAGCATCCCTTTGATTCCCAAACACACATCCTACTCCTTAATCTATAGGGAATTTAATAACAAGGGGCCATATCAACTTGACTGCTTAGAGATCAACCAGTGTGGGTCTTCCCATTGCTACATTATAAGCTGAAGGACAATCGACCAAAATAAATGTTGCCAAATTTGTCCTATTTGTTGGTGTTTTTCCTGCAATGACTGGGAGTCTGATTGACCCTGTTGGTGTGAGCCCTTCTCCAATAAAGCCATAAATCATCTAGCTACATGGCTATAAGTCTCATATCGATGACTTCATTCTTTCCAAAGATGACTTATATAAAATATTGACAGAGCTCCCTATATCGACCAACACTCACTTTACCATCATATTGGCGATTTTATCATCCACGACCAGGGAGTCTGCGTGTGGGAACCTAACATTCTATGAGTCTTGCTTGAAGAAGCTTATCAAGTCACCTTCTACTCGGGCATTTTTGGGAGTTCACTCCTCAACTGTTAGCATTTTTAAGTATTGTTCGTGACGCAGTTGTAACTCCCTACTAATCTAGGACCATTACATTGTATGTTTCAAATAGTGCTTAATTCGTTAAGTGAGACATTTAGACTCAAAAAAAATTTGGTTGAAGATATAAACTTTTCATTAAAACTTTAAACATTTACAAGGGATCCCAAAAAAGTTTATCAAAATATAATTACATTTAGGTGTACAAATTAGTCGTCCTAGGCGACAAAATTGACTCTTATACTCTAAGTCCCACAAAATATCTCGCCCGTGGCAGCCGAGCAGGCCGAACGTGTGCGCACCACTCTAGAGTTCTTCAACTCATATCTAGTTGACCTTTTCCTTGACCTTACCTGCCCCACAAATCAGCCGTCAGCCAAGGCCCAGCAAGAAAACCCCACATGGCATAATAAATATCCAATTAATCATAACCAATAAACAGCAAACTTCACTATTAATAAATGTATTCATTCCAATCATACAAATCATAAACACGTTTCAAAATTTACAAATATGCTCATTGTAGACACATAAACTGTTATACCCAAAAATTGGAGAATGCATCCAAGGAGGCTAAGGAGAATGCATTCTAGGAGAGCTAAAGGGAGTGGTCCTAGGAGACCCCAAGGAGGATGTATTCCTAGGAGACCCCAAGGAGAAAGTGGTCTTAGGAGACCCCAAGGAGGATGTGGTCCTAAGAGACCCCAAGGGTGTGTAGGAGGCAAGCCTCCCAAGGTTTTCTAAGTGTTGGCTCGAACGTGTCCAAGGTAAGTAGCTAAGGAGGAGGAGTCTCATGCAAGAGGAAGGAGACTTAGATTTTGATAAGGGGAGCCTATACAATGTTCGATCGGACATGTTTGGGAGATGCTAAAGGAGAATGCCTTGATCTTGTCCAAGGTGAGATGTTATGGAGGAGGTTGCCTCAATGTTGTCCAAGGTGAGGTGCCAAGGAGGTTGCCTCGGACCACCTTGGTCCGAGGAGAAGCCAAGGAGATTGGTTCAAGGAGGAACATGGCATGCTAGAGGAGAGTGCCATGTTAGAGGAGAGAAGTGCATGTCCTACCACCATGCACGTTCAACCCACGAAAACATGTCCTACCACCATGCATGTCCTACCACCATGCACGTCCGACCAACACTTCATGGGTGGTCAGTAGGAGGTGGATCAACTAGCTAGAGGAGACTAAGTCAAGATTCCCAGAGACAGCTTCAACAACATACGCGGGAATCTCTCATTCTTCCCACAAATGGGGGGTTTGTTACATTTCGAATTTTGAATGTTTAAATGTAATAAATATAATAAAATATCCCTATCATAAGGGGATATCAGTTAAGGATCCCAGGCCTATAAATAGAGAGTTTATGGGATGAGAGAGGGTCTTCTTCTGCTTCTTCTTTCTAGAGAGAGAAAATTGGGTCTGTCTATTCTAGAGAGAGAAAGTGCTTAAATTAGAGAGAATTCTTGTATTTTCACAATCTGTACTGAAGAAACTCAGTTGGCTCAGTCCATCTGATCTTGAGTATAGATTTATAAATCACAACTCTAAGTGGATTAGGCTATTACCGACAATCGGGGCTGAACCACTATAAAAACCTCCTGTGTTCTTTATTTTCTTTATTAAACCGTCTGTGTCATTTTTATTTATCTTGAAGGTTTGTCGTTATTGACGTTCTCACGTCGTTGGCTAAAAACGCAGTCAACATTTTGGTGCTTTCATTGAGAGCCTGAAGAGAAGAACAGACGGTCCCTGAAGCAAGATGGCGCCTAAGAACACCACTACTGCTTCCAAGAGGACATGCTCCTCTAAAGAACCTGCTAGATCTGAAGGTCCTAGCCCACAATATCATGAGAATGAGCCTAGGGTCATGCTTGAGGACGTGACTCCAGGAGTTGAAGAGCTCCAAGAGACCATGGGGGCCTTCCAGGAGGAGATGGCACAATTCCACGCTAGGCAAGAGGCGTTTGCTGAAGAGATGGCCAGGAAGAGAGCTGCCTTGGAGCAGCAAAAAAACGATATGGAGGCCAGAAGTGAGGAGCTCAGACAACAACAGGAGGAGGTCCATCGGAAACATCGTGAAGCAACACTTGCTTTGGAAGCAGCTACCCAGTTAGCCCAAGCCAATGCCCAAGCTGCAGTACGAGGAGGACCCCCTCCAGGAGCAAGGACCATAGAGGCTGGTGGTAGGAGCAATGATAGACCAAGGAGGGGTGGTAATAACCCACCTGGCGAGGGAGATGAAGTCTGATCGCACACTACCTCAACCCAAGGGGAGCACTCTAGAACCCCCTCAAGAAGTCATCGATCGGGCAGTAAAAAGACTCCACCTGGGCAGGAGCAAAATAAAGCTCCTAGAGAGAAGAGGACCTCTCAGTTCAAAGATGGGCATGGTGGGGATGAGGCTGATAGTCATCCCACCAACCAGTCAAGGGAAAAGGAGGACCACAACCCACGAAGAGGAGAAAACTGCCCAGAGCATGCTAAGAAGCCTCCATTACACCCCGACCAGCGGCGTAGCAGGAGAGATGAGATCCCGCGTAGTAAGCCCTCTGGGAAATCGAAGGATCTAAGGGATGTTATCACTCACAAGAGGAGGACCGTCCCGGTCAAAGGGCAAAATCTAGACCGTCCTACCAGTCAAGTAGAAATACTTGATGGTGGCGCGCCAGATGGTAATGCCCGACCAGGCGGTCAAAACCTTGGAACCTCATCAGTTGCACCAGCTATCCAAGCCCAGCTTGACATGCTAGCAGCTGCAGTGCAAGGTTTGTCGAAACGACCTTCCGAGATAGATGCGATCGACTACCAGAGTGGCAGCCCATTTTGTGCTCGAATTAGAGCAGCCCAGCCACCAGCAAAGTACAAAGCACCGGTACTACCAATTTATATCGAAAAGTCAGATCCCATCAGACATGTTGGGAAGTTTGAGGACCAGATGGAACTGCTCGGAGTGAGTGATGACTATCGGTGTAGAGTCTTCTCAACCACCTTGACGGACACTGCCCAGGAGTGGTATTGGAGGTTTAAACCAAACTCCATTACCTCTTGGGAGGCATTCAGGAAGGAGTTTTGTAAACAATTTAGCACTGCCCGGACTCCACCAATTTACGCCAATGATTTGGCGGATATTAAACAAGGAAAAGATGAGTCTCTAAAGAGCTATATACAGAGGTTCATGAGAGAAGCCAATAGAGCAACTGCTGTAGGAGACGAAGGGAAGATGGTTGCTATATCTGCTGGGATAATTTATCGGAGTCCTCTATGGGACAGCATCCATCGCCATCCAATTTCAACACTTCAACAATTTCTTGACCGGGCGGAAAAATATATGAATTTGGATGATGCGATAGAGAAGGGGGAGAATGGCATAAACAATCCAAGCAGACCAACGGACTCTCCTAGTGATGGTGGGAAGAAGCGTGGAAATAATGGGTCTGACCACCATGAGGAAAATAAATCAAAGTTGGGTTCAAGTGAGAAGCCAACCAAGTATGAGCCTCAATTCACCAACTACACCACTCTCTCAACCACCCGAGCAGAGATATATCTTGCTAGTCAAGAGGAGGTTCCTTACAAGAAGCCTCCACCCATCAGGAGAGAGATGAGGAAGAGAGACATGAACAAGTATTGTCGCTTCCATGAAGATTATGGTCACGACACGAATGAATGCAACCACTTCAAGGACGAGATAGAATTTCTTCTCCGGTCGGGCAAGTTGAAGAAGTACCGAGCAGAGACACCCCAAGGAGAAGGAGGTAGAAGCAACTCCGGATTCAAGCGACAAAGATCTCCACCCTTGCAGCCTGGACCTGTGGACTTCACTGTAGACACTATATGTGGAGGTCCACCCTTAGCTGAGGAGAGCAACGAAGCAAGAGGAGGAGTATGCTGAGGAGGAGTGCTAGGAGCAGGAATCGCTGGAGTGGCATGCACATAGATCATCGAAGGAGATATTATTTTTAAATACCGCTTTCAGAGTGGTAGCTTGATTTCGAGTTTTTTAGACTTGTTATTTAAGTTTGGTGTATGAACTGGTTATTTGCTAACCAGTCATTTTATTTTGAACAATTTTGGTTGTTTAAGACTCATTGTTAGACATGTTTTGTCATTCTTAATTTACGAGTAATAAAAGAGACTACGCGCAGCGTGGTCGATTCTTGCTACAAATATGCATGTGTGTTAGTGATCCGAGCAGTGTTCAACTGGTCGATGTGTTCAAGCAGTGTTCAACTGCTTGAGTATTTTCCATATATTCTATGTGTTTCACGAGTAGTTAACTGCTCGAACAGATTCAGTCAGGTAGCAAGTGACTAAGGATCTTTCAACCTCCAACCACCTGGGGGGCACATGGGGTATGCTGGTATATAACTTAACACAGGCAATAAGAGCACGAGGTAATATATCTGTTTTTAGGCTGACTTGTAAATTTTCGAAGTCCAAAAAGGCCATTAAGCTAACTTGCTTGGCAAAGCTTAAGTAACTTGGAATTTTTTAAAATCTCAAGTTAGGAGCAGATATTCGTGTGACCATAAACATCATGCTCATAAAATGTTAGAGCAATAAGAGTGTGAGAAAGTATACTTAGCATGGACTTATGAAATGTCTAAAATTTCTAAGTTAGAAAACTAAGTACTCATCCGAAAATGTAAGGCATACACCAGAGTGACTTTACTCTTCACAAAAAACTTATAACTTTTTAAGTCTAGAGGAGACTTAGAATGTTTTAAGTTAATAGAGAGAAGTAAAGTATAAAGGCCAACAGCTACAAGTTTAGCTCCTTAGGTGCAAAGTTTTCTTGCTCAGGAGAGCAAATACAACTTCCCTGGTTGGCTAAGCATGTATCATCGATCAACATTCCCTGGAGTGAATCAAACAAATACATGCAAAATAAATGCCATATAGTGAAAAGTTGTCTTTGAGAGGAGAAGTCAAGTTTTCACCAAGATTGATTGAGAGAAATCAATCTCTCAAAATAATTTTGGGAGGGTCGAACAAGGTGCTTTGATGGTTTTTCCTAAAAGTACCTAAGAGTGCCCAAGCAAATGCATAAAAAATGTGGTATCCAAGCATACCTTGAGATGGCCGATCGGATGCATGTTGATCCAAGGAGCATCTCGCCTACGTCCAAGGATCTAGGCCCAGAAATATTGGTGCCTAAGGTGTTGTATCTGAGGAGGAGAAACACGCTTGAGTGGTTGGAAGCTACATTATATCCGATCGGAGTGGGGGGCATTCGTCCGAGGAGATGCGTCTGGTCCGAGGAACCCAGCTGCGTCCAAGTAGATGGATCTTGGCCAAGGAGAGGCCACAAAATACCCGATCGAACCTTGATGGAGGAGCCAAATGCTTGGCTCGGGCCATGTCCGAGGAGAAGCCAAGTCATTGGCTTGGACCTTGGTTCAAGGAAAGGTCATGAAAGCCATGTTGAATATCTTCGATCGGACCATGTTGAATATCTCCGATCGAACGTCAAATACGACGTTCCAAAATGCCCACTTGAGTTTATCTTTTGGGCATGCATGGGACCTCTCCTTGGACTAGTGCGTGGCTCGGACCTATCCAAGGTGAGCTTCAAGGAGATTGGCTCGAACCACCCTAGTCCAAGGAGAGGTCCCATGCATGCCCAAAAGATAAACTCAAGAGTGCATGCCTTCCTTGTGTCTAAGAGTATATGCATCTGATCGGACATAATTGGAGGAGCCTAGTCCACTCGTCCGAGCGGCTATGTTATTCCAAGCAGCCCATGCATCCGATGAGCCAAGATGAGTCTGAGTAGTCTTGTGTCCGAGGAGCCAAGAAATGTCCGATCGAGCCTTGATGGAGGAGCCAAATGCTTGGCTCGGGCCATGTCCAAGGAGAAGCCAAGTTATTGGCTTGGACCTTGGTTCAAGGAAATATCATGAAAGCTCCGATCGGACATGTTCGAGGAGAAGACCATGCATGTGTGCCAAGGGATTGGCTCGGATCTTAGCTTGAGGAGTCCCTAGATGGTTGGCTCGGACAAGTTCGAGGAGAAGACCATGCATGCCAAAAGATAGGCTTAGACCTTGGCCAAGGAGAGGCCACAAAGGGTCCGATCGGACCTTAGTTTGAGCTTCCAAGAAAGATTGGCTCGGATCAAGTCCAAGGAGAGGTCCCATGAACTTAGATTTTGGACGAGGTCATACACGGTCCGATCGGACATAATTGGAGGAGCCTAGTGCTTGGCTCGGACCTATTCGAGGTAAGCATCCACATTACTTGGCTCGGACCTTAGCTTGGTGAACTTCCTAAATGGTTGGCTCGGACCAAGTCCGAGGAGAGGTCCCATGCATGCCCAAAAGATGGACTTAGTTTTTTGGCCAAGGGTACACAATGTCCGATCGGACCGCACTATATGCTCTTCGGGAGCTCACGTCCAATCGGAGATGGTGGGCAATGGTTAAGGCTTCAGGCGTGCATTTCTTTGAACGAGGCGAGTGATCACTTCCGATCGGACCACACTTACCTGTCTTTGCATTGAAGTGCCCGACTTACTTGGCAGCAGACTTTGAACCCCCTTAGACGCCCATGCCCGATCGGACTACACAATTGCCTAAAGTTTTCAATGCCCGATCGGACATAAAGCATTGCTGCTGGCTAGGAGCTTCGGAGGCACAAGGCATACCAGGCGCTGGACACTCGGACCGTGGGCGTGTATCCTCTCCTCGGGCGTGATACGTCCGATCGGACATCCCGGGGGACTTCACGCTGGGCTCGCGTGGAGGCAGGGCTGGACGTTTCCTTGGTCAGGCTTTGTCCGATCGGACCATGTCCGAGGAGACCATGCATGTGTTCCAAAATGCTTGGCTCGGGCCTTAGCTTGAGGAGTTCGATCACCGAAATTCTAATCCTAGCGCAACCAAATTGAGGACATTCAACAACCTGTCTCTATACCATGATGATTTTGCAACATATACAAAGGGAGCTTATGTTTTCATTACATCAAGAAAATAGAGTTTGAAGAAATCACAAGGCAAGTTCAAGACAAGTTCTGTCATGGGAGTTTACGTGAAAGTTGTCAACTGGATAGGAGCTTTGGGATGACCTCGAGAACATTTTGCTAGAATAAAAGTTTATCATACGAGGGAAATCATATAATAAACTTGGGGGGCAAATGTTATACCCAAAAATTGGATAATGCATCCTAGGAGGCTAAGGAGAATGCATTCTAGGAGAGCTAAGGGGAGTGGTCCTAGGAGACCCCAAGGAGGATGTATTCCTAGGAGACCCCAAGGAGAAAGTGGTCTTAGGAGACCCCAAGGAGGATGTGGTCCTAAGAGACCCCAAGGGTGTGTAGGAGGCAAGCCTCCCAAGGTTTTCTAAGTGTTGACTCGAACGTGTCCAAGGTAAGTAGCTAAGGAGGAGGAGTCTCATGCAAGAGGAAGGAGACTTAGATTTTGATAAAGGGAGCCTATACAATGTTCGATCGGACATGTTTGGGAGATGCTAAAGGAGAATGCCTTGATCTTGTCCAAGGTGAGATGTTATGGAGGAGGTTGCCTCAATGTTGTCCAAGGTGAGGTGCCAAGGAGGTTGCCTCAATGTTGTCCAAGGTGAGGTGCCAAGGAGGTTGCCTCAGACCACCTTGGTCCGAGGAGAAGCCAAGGAGATTGGTTCAAGGAGGAACATGGCATGCTAGAGGAGAGTGCCATGTTAGAGGAGAGAAGTGCATGTCCTACCACCATGCACGTTCAACCCACGAAAACATGTCCTACCACCATGCATGTCCTACCACCATGCACATCCAACCAACACTTCATGGGTGGTCAGTAGGAGGTGGATCAACTAGCTAGAGGAGACTAAATCAAGATTCCCAAAGACAGCTTCAACAACATACGCGGGAATCTCTCATTCTTCCCACAAATGGGGGGTTTGTTACATTTCGAATTTTGAATGTTTAAATGTAATAAATATAATAAAATATCCCTATCATAAGGGGATATCAGTTGAGGATCCCAGGCCTATAAATAGAGAGTTTATGGGATGAGAAAGGGTCTTCTTCTGCTTCTTCTTTCTAGAGAGAGAAAATTGGGTCTGTCTATTCTAGAGAGAGAAAGTGCTTAAATTAGAGAGAATTCTTGTATTTTCACAATCTGTACTGAAGAAACTCAGTTGGCTCAGTTCATCTCATCTTGAGTGTAGATTTATAAATCACAACTCTAAGTGGATTAGGCTATTACCGACAATCGGGGCTGAACCACTATAAAAATCTCCTGTGTTCTTTATTTTCTTTATTAAACCGTCTGTGTCGTTTTTATTTATCTTGAAGGTTTGTCGTTATTGACGTTCTCACGTCGTTGGCTAAAAACGCAGTCAACATAAACCATTTACACGGACTAGCTAAGTAGCCTTGCCGAACAGCCCAACCAAGTGAGGTGCGCCTCCCAACACCAAGCTTATAGGCCATGGCAGGTGAGTGTGTACCGCACCCTCAACTTGATCCTATCTTCACGGTCCACGTTGTTGACGGTGAGAACTCGTCAACTAAGTCAAGTTGGAAAAATTATCAAATCAAGATCGTTAATTGGAAAGCTGTAAAAACTTGAACAAAAACTCAAGAACAATGATGGAACAATAATGGAGAATTCAGTCTTTCATTCACACTCAAAACTCTGCTACAGTAAAATTTCCAACCCCTTTTCAGGTGGTCTTAGAGTTCATTTTATAGTAGGCTCTAATGGCCTTAGATACATGGTGGTCCAGGAGACTAAGTGGTACATATGTACTGTGTCAGGGGAGTGGCTTCAGAGGTTGTGGTCGTACATCCCGTACAGGAGCAGATGTCAGGAGGATGTCTCCACTACTTGTCTGTACCCGTGTCTGATGGGTAGTGGCAGGTGTAGTGGCGCAGGAGGTAGTGGTGTCGATTCTGTCCTCTTTCCTAATGCCCCAACTACTCGTCTATCAAGAGTGTCAGGATCGTGCGTACGGTCCTAACGGTCGTACCCTATACAAGATTGTACCAACATGATCCTTTTGAATTATTCTTAGGCCTTTCCCTCTAAATGTCGAAGTCATGGTTGACCCTTAGAGGAGACGTCCGCTTGAAGTGTTAGGGGCGAAGAATAGGCGTGTGCGTGATGCCATCTCGCAAGGCCACTTGGTGCTGGACCTCATGCGCGCGGCCGAGGCATGGTTGGGGCACCATTTCGCGAGGTGCCTTACTAGAAAGGCCACCACTAGCGAGGCCACCACCAGCGAGGCCACCATGCCCAGCGAGACGCTCCGCCTGCGTGGCCACCATGTGCAGCGAGGCCACCACCAGCGAGGCCACCATGTGCAGCGAGGCCACCACCAGCGAGGCCACCATCAGCGAGGCCACCACCAGCGAGGCCACCACCAGCGAGGCCACCACCAGCGAGGCCACCACCAGCAAGGCCACCATCAGCGAGGCCACCATGTGCAGCGAGGCCACCACCAGCGAGGCCACCATCAGCGAGGCCACCACCAGCGAGGCCACCACCAGCGAGGCCACCATCAGCGAGGCCACCACCAGCGAGGCCACCATCAGCGAGGCCACCATCAGCGAGGCCACCACCAGCGAGGCCATCATCAGCGAGGCCACCATCGGTGAGGCCACCACCAACGAGGCCACCATCAGCGAGGCCACCACCAGTGAGGCCACCATCAGCGAGGCCATCAGATGCCACTAAGTCGTGGCTTCGCTAGGTACGTGGTTGGTGCGGGACAATGGGAGCCCGAGGGCATCGTGGCCCCATCACGTAATTAAGTGCTTATGGGGCCTTAGTGCATGTCTTTGATCCTTCGAGGGCATGGAATTTTGAGCCTCAACACTTGCCCCCCAGTCTATTAGAGTACCTTTAGGTGCTCTTGTAGACTATTCACCATGATTCCTATAAATAGGCCCTCATGCATGGCCTAATATTTACACTCCATCTCCTTAGCTTAGTGGCATTTAAACCCTTGCTCCTTTCAAGAGGTAAAGGGTTCAATCCCCCACAACCACACTTTTTCCCTAGTTTCATCATTTTTTTTTTATATGAGCTAATTTCTTGGTGTGTCTATTTTATGGCTAACACACCTTTTTGGTTCATTCTTGCAGACGCGCACTTTCGACTCTGTGGTGCTTTTTGATACCTGACCTTCTTCAGATCCCGCCCCCGCTTTCTTAATCGCTTGAGGTATATTTTCTTTCCTTCTCCCTTTTATTTATTTATTTTTTATTTTATCGGATCCAAACTAGCAGTACTCGGGATGGGGTACATTAGTCTGAGCTTATAGTGAGTTTGACCATATGCACGCCCCTCCTCCTCGTTGTTTTTTTTTTCTTTTTTATATATACCCTGTAGTAGGCCATTTTAGGGAATTTGCATCTAGAGGTATTAAGCCTATTCCTTTGTGTTTTGTAGCCTTCCCCTCATTTATACGTGAGCCCCTTTTTGCTGTTGGGACGCGGTTTCATGGCCAGTGACGGCCCGTCCGACATACCCCCAAGGGCTGAGTTTATTGACCTGTCCTCAGACTCAGAGTCCCCTGAGGGCAACCCTCACCAGGACTATGACTCTTTAAGACAAGCCCGCATCCGCCACCTTGAGTGCATGACCGAACATAGACGTAAAATTTGGGTGGTGGAGAGCGAAATTGACTCGGTGTCGAGAGGGGATGGAGGACCTTCACCCCTGGGCCTTAGTGACCATATAGCGCGTCTTAGGACGACCCTTTTTGAATTGCGGTGGGAGTTAGAATTTATGGAGGGACACATTCCGCCAGAACCTCCTACTCCCTCTTCGCCTGATGACAGTCATGGGGCTGCTAGCTCCTCTCCCCAGCCCCTAGTCTCAGTTTATCCTAGCTTAGTGCTTCCGCCATCGCTCCCTCGATGGAAAACTCTTGCTAGGAAGAAAAAATGGAGGGTTAAGTGTTCTGCCCCTTCCTCACATATTTCTTTTGATTTTGCAGATATGTCGAAAGCACGCAGACAGGTGTCAGCCCAGGAAAAGGACGACGCCCCCCTACTGGCGTCCAGTCTAGTGTCACACGTGTCTCCGAACAAATTGAAGGCAATCGTGAAGCACTACCGAGCTCCTCCAGAGTACGCCCTGCATGTTCCTCAGGAGGCCTGCTGGGCCGACCGCCCTGAGAAGGGCTTTGTGGCTTTGAGTGAGCAGATTTTGAAGGCGGGTGGCACCATTCCTCTGCACCCGTTCTTCGTGGCGGTTCTCAACTATTTTGATTTGGCCCTTCTTCAACTGTCGCCCAACAGTTGGTTGACTTTAAGTTGCCTCTTCATTTGGTTCAAGGATAACGTCCAACGCGCCCCGACGGCGCAGGAGGTGCATTCCTTGTATAACCTTATGGGAGTGCCCAAGTCCAAGGGCTTCTACTACCTGCAGAAGGCCAACAGTGAGCTTCCCTTAATAGAGGGCTCGGTGTCCAACATAGGGCCTTGGAAACAAGACTTTTTCTGGGTAGAGGGGCCTCTCTCGGTTCGTGAAGGCTTTCGCGCCGGCCCTAGTAAGTATCCTGGTCTTTCTCTTTTTCTTATTAGAACTTACTGTTTTGCACTCTTGCTTGTACTGACATTGGCGTGGTTCTTGTAGGGCAATTTGCTGATCCCTCGGTCATTGGGCCGGAGGCGGAGGCCATAGGAAATCTCCTTGCTGCAGACTCCGACCTGAAGAAGGCAGCAGTCCTATTTACTGTGGTGAATCTCAACCGCCACCAATTGTCCCCGGTCTCTAACCCCAAGTTCCTGTGGTCAGTTACTGGGTCTAAGAAGGCTATGGCTATGCCGGCTGGGCCGTCACTACACGATGGTGAGGCTGAGGTGGAGATGGAGGATGTTCCCCTCGAATGTGGGGGGTCTCATCAGCGCCCCCTGTCCCCTGGAGGATGCCCTCCTTACGATTCCCATGACCGGGACATGGCCTGTCAATCTCCGGACCCGCAGGCCACAGCGGGATGTTACACTCCTCCTGGCCTTGATGGCAATGATGCCTTCCCTCAGGTCCCTCATGATATTGGCTTGCCGGATGCTGATTATGTCGACCTCCCGGAGCCCCCTTCTAATGCACCAGGGCTCCAGTTTTTCCCCTTCCCTGCGCCTCCTCCTGCTTCGGCGAGTGGGTCATCCGTTCCTGTCCAACCAGATGTTCCTAGCGTGGAGGCGGAGCCTTGGGTGACTAGGATGGCCTCATCCTATGCCCAGCATTTCATTCAGATTGCCTCGGACCTCCCTACCTCCGACTGGAGAGGTCTAGGGAATGTGACCCAACCAGATCTTGAGGAAATCCTAAGGCGTGCCGCGACCTGGGTGAGGTCTTGCACCTTGTGTTGATTAATATTATGTATAGGCGTACATGTGTTTTCCTTTTTGTTGGTTATTGCTGACGCCATTGACTTTCTTGTGCAGATCTACATCGTGTCCCTTCGGCCTGCCGACACGTCCGGCGTCCTCTCTGCATCTACTGCCGAGAAGGACGGCCTCATGGCCCAGGTCCAGGAGCTCGAAAATGAGCTTAGCGCAACCAAGGTCCAATTGTCAAAGGCCCGGACTAAGTATGCCAATTTGGACTCAAAGAGGGAGAAGCTGAAGGCCAAGATCAAGGAGCTAAAGGGAAAGGCTAGATGCTTGGAGCGCGAGCTCCGGGGGCCAAGGCTGCTGCGACCGCGTCGCAGGAGAGGGTTACTCAACTGGAGACTGAAGTTGAGGCCCTTAGGGCTGAACTACAGTCGGCTCAGGAGAAGGTCGCTATCTTGGAGGCGGAGAGGGTCATAACCGAGCGCAAGCCTATAGACCGTGCTCTTTACAATGTGTGGAAGTAGGATCCCAACTTCGACTTCTCCTCTTTTGGCGAACAGGCCGTTGCCCGAGCGGCCTGGTGGAGTGCCCACTACGGGAGACCTTGAAATAGTCTCGCTCCTTTTTTGTTTTCTTTTTATTTTGTAACATCATTACCAGTGCTACTTTTCTGTTAGTAACTCTTGTACTATCCCGAGAACTCTTTTTTTTTTTAATGTATAAATACATATGTTGCTGTTTATTTCTTATTCTATTGCATTCGAGGCCCTTTTAAGCCTGGGGTTTAGTTGGTTCCCCTCTTTTATCTATCAGGCTGGAGGTCCTTTGGAGCCCATGTGAAAGGGTTCGCTGGGACCTCTTTTGGTGCCTCTTGGTTGCTTTTATAAGGATATTTTGACCCTTTGGGTCTTAGTTATCCTTTTATGTTTTTCTTGCGCGCGCTTATTATTTCTTTGCGAGAAGCGTCCTTCTCGTCGTTATTCATAGTACTATTTTTGCAAGGGTCTCCTTTGGGACCCTTTTTGGCTAGGCGGCTTGGTGGCCGCTCTAGACTTATTATTATTGTCGTCACCATGTGTTTTTTGTAAGTCCCTATGGCCTCCCTTGGTGTTCATAAGGGTAGCTAATCCTTACGATCCCAAGGGGTGCCTTGTAAGGACTTCGTTGAAGGCCCTAGTATAGGGGGTCTTTTTGGTTTTGGGTCACTTCCTCTTGATAGAGGGCCCTTTTTTAGGATACTCTTGGTAGAGGGTCCTCTTTTAGGGGTCTCGTTTTTAGGATGGCAAGGGGTCCCTTTTTAGGATCCTTTGTTATAGGGCCCCTTTTAGGTTCCCTTTGCTAGCTGCCTACTGTCGCCTCCTATCCTGCCCCCCAAGTGTCTGGTGAAATTTATTTCGGCAGGCACTTTGGCTGATGCCCACGTAGCGAAGGAAAATAATACATGAGGTCGAACGGTTTTACCCACAACATGCAATTCCATTCATCACATTCATAATAAACGGTCTCATAAAAATAGTTGCAATGGTACATATGAAGTTTTTATATAAAACAAAAATAAAAGACTCACACCTACTTAGGAGGCTATCTAAGTAACCTCTTTGATTTCTTCCTGTCATATTAAGGCAGTATGCAACACTTGTTCTTTTTCCCTCGAACATGGGCGCCTTACTGGTAGTACTTCCTCAGGTGCTCCGCGTTCCATGCTCGGGGTATGAGGGTGTCGTCCATGCGAGCCAGCTTGTAAGTGTTCGGGGGGATGCACTGAGCAATCTGGTAGGGCCCCTCCCAATTCGCTCCCAGCACTCCTGCGCCTGGGTCTCGTGTGTTTGGGAGTACTTTCCTTAGCACCAGGTCGCCAACTCTGAAAGTTCTCTCTCGCACCCTCGAATTGTAGTACCTTGCGGCGCGCTGCTGGTATACCGCCACCCTCATTTGGGCTTTTTCTCTCTTCTCTTCCAGCATGTCTAAGTTTTCGGCCAGGGCTACGCGGTTGGCTTCGTCTCCATATACCTGTACCCTGTGGGACTCGACTCGCATCTTGACTGGGAGCACGGCCTCGCATCCATAGGCCAAGGAGAATGGGGATTCCCCAGTAGTCGTGCGTGGGGTGGTCATGTAAGCCCATAGCACATTTGGTAGCTCATCTACCCAGGCTCCCTTCATCTTTTCCAGCTTTGTCTTCAGGTTCTTCTTAAGGACCCTGTTTATGGCCTCCACTTGCCCATTGGCCTGGGGGTGTACAACTGCGGAGAAACTCCTCCTTATGCCTCTTTCCTTACAATATTCATCGAAGGCTCCTCCCTCGAACTGGGTACCATTGTCGGAAATAATCTTGTAGGGTATTCCATATCGACACACAATGAATTTGTTGACGAAAGAGGTGATGTGCTTGGCAGTTATCTTCACAAGGGGTTCTGCTTCTACCCACTTAGTGAAATAATCCACTGCCACCACCGCGTACTTTGCTCCACCCCTGCCTATAGGAAGAGCGCCGATCAAGTCTATCCCCCAGATAGCGAAGGGCCAGGGGCTGGTCATGCTGGTCAGTTCGCTTGGGGGTCTCCGAGGGTAGTTGGCGTGCCTCTGGCATTTTTCACATTTCGTGGCAAAGTCATGCACATCTTTCTCCATGGAAGGCCAGTAGTATCCTTGTCTCATGGCCTTCCTAGCCATGGAGGGTCCGCTCTCGTGGTTTCCGCACTCTCCCTCATGTATCTCCTGTAGCACTTTCAACGCCTCCTCTTCTTCTACACACCGCAGGAGGGGCATTGAGAATCCTCTTTTGTAAAGGACCCCATCTACCAAGGTGTATCTTGCGGCCTTGTACACCAACCTCCGGGATTCATTTTTATCTGCAGGCAAGGTTCCTTCTTCCAGGTACCTCTTGATTGGCTCGGTCCATGATTCCCTCGGGGCACTAATCATGTGCACGTCCGCGCCTTCGATGCTGGGTTTTGGTAAGTACTCCACGGGTATTGATTCCAAGACATCACTATCCTTGGTAGATGCCAGCTTTGCGAGTGCATCGGCATGGGTGTTCTTTTCTGTGGGGATTTTTTCTATAGTATATGCCACCAACCGTCCCAGATAGCCCTTCACCTTCTCCAAGTATGCTGCCATCTTGGGTCCCCTCGCCTGGTACTCTCCCTTTACTTGGCATACTACCAGTTGAGAGTCGCTGAAGATTTGAAGGCGCATCACTCTCAGCTCCTGGGCCAAACGCAGGCCAGCTAAGAGCGCCTCGTACTCTGCTTCATTATTGGAGGCCTCAAACCCAAATTGGATTGCGCAATACATTCTATGTCCTTCGGGCCCAGTCATCATGATGCCCGCTCCTGATCCTCCTTCATTTGATGCCTCATGAACGTACAAACTCAACTCTTCTGAACCTCCTATCTCCTCCTCCGTAACAGGCTGCTCTTCTTCTTCATTCCTTCCTTCATTCGGCTGATGGGTGAGTTCTACTATGAAATCTGCCAGCACCTGTCCATTGATGGAAGCCCTCGGAGTGTATATAATATCAAACTGACTTAGCTCAATCGACCATTTCATTAGTCTCCCTGAAGTCTCTGGCTTATGTAAGACCTGTCTCAAAGGACTATCTGTTAAGACTTCAATTGTATGTGCATGGAAGTAAGGCTTCAACTTCCTCGAAGCCACCACTAGCGCATAGGCCAGTTTTTCGATCTCTGGATACCGGTTCTCCGCTTCCACCAAACGTTTGCTGATATAGTATACGGGTTGTTGCTGCTTCTTCTCTCCCTTAACCAGGGCTGCGCTGATGGCATGCTCAGACACTGCCAAGTACAGGTACAGCTTCTCGTCCTTCTCTGGCTTCGCTAACAAGGGTGGCTTCCCCAGGTGCTCTTTCAGCTTGACAAAAGCTTCCTCGCATCTTTCATCCCAAGCGAACTTTTTGCTCCCTTTGAGGATGTCAAAGAATGGGAGGCACTTGCGGTGGACCTTGAGATAAACCTATTAAGGGTCGCCACCCTTCCTGTTAGGCACTGCACCTCCTTCTTATTCTTTGGCGGGCTCATCTCTATGAGTGCCTTTATCTTGTCAGGATTGGCCTCGATGCCTCTGGAATTGACCATGAAGCCCAAGAATTTTCCTGAGGACACCCCGAAGGTGCACTTGACTGGGTTCAACTTCATCCGGTATTTCCTGAGCGTGTCAAACATCTCACCAAGGTCTTTGTTGAGCTCTGCTGCTACTTTGGTCTTCACTAACATGTCATCCACATACACCTCCATATTCCTTCCTATCTGATTGGCGAACATTTTATTCACCAGCCTTTGATAGGTGGCTCCCGCGTTCTTGAGCCCAAAGGGCATCACCTTGTAACAGTAGAGCCCTTTGTCTGTAATGAATGACGTGTGCTCTTCATCTGCCGGGTTCATTGGGATTTGGTTGTACCCTGAGTAGGCGTCCATAAAACTTAGTAACTCATGTCCCGCTGTCGCATCTACTAGCTGATCTATCCTGGGAAGTGGGAAACTGTCCTTAGGACAAGCTTTATTCAAGTTCGTGAAATCGACACAAGTTCTCCACTTCCCATTCGGCTTCAGCACGAGTACTGGGTTCGATACCCACACAGGGTAGAAAGACTCACGGATGAACCTGTTGGCCTTCAACTTGTCAACCTCCTCCTTTAACGCTGTGTATCTTGTTGGGTCTAGCGCCTGCCTTTTTTGCCGGATGGGCCTTGCTTCTGGGGAGATGTTCAAGTGGTGACACATCACACTGGGGTCTATGCCCACCATGTCCTCATGACTCCATGCAAACACGTCTAGATTGTCTTTCAAAAATTTCGTCAACTTCTCTTTCACGTCACCTTGCAGGCTCCTTCCTATCTTCAATTTCCTTAATGGTTCCTCCGTCACCGTAACCTCCTCTGCTTTTTCTATCGGTTCTGCTCTTGACTCATCTACGACCCGAGGGTCCAGTTCCTGCAGACCCCCCGTGGGCATGCACAGCGCCTCATGTACCACCATGGCCATTAGCTCACGCGGTTTTACAGGCGTGCGGAGTGAGGTGTTGTAACACTCCTTCGCTTCCTTCTGTTCTCCCTTCATACTTACGACCCCTCCTGGGGTCGGGAATTTAACAACCAAGTGATATATTGAAGTTATGGCTTTCAATTCTCTCAGGGAGGGTCTCCCCAATACCGCGTTGAAAGCTGATGCACAATCTACTACAACAAAGTTAGACATGACTGTAGTCTGTCGGGGTTGTTCCCCCATGGTAAGTGTCAATTCGATCATTCCAAGGGGTTGCACTGAGTCCCCTGTGAATCCGTATAGGGACGACTGGCAGGGCTTCAGGTGACGAATGCCCAGTCCCATCTTTTCCAAAGCAGGGCGATATAGGATGTCCACTGAGCTCCCGTTGTCCACTAGGACTCGATGTACACGCATATTTGCCAATTGGACTGTCAACACCAGCGGATCATTGTGGGGAAAGTGTACCCCCCGTGCATCCTCCTCAGTGAACGTTATCGAGTCATTTTCCCCCTTGAAACTCTTCGGGGGTTGTTGTTCCAAACTCATGACGCAGGGAGGCGGACTTCGTCGAGCCTCTCTTGCATACCTATCTCGCCCCTTCCTAGAATCTCCCCCAAATCCTGGACTTCCAAAAATGGTTCGGACCTCCCCCTGTATTTTTGGGGCTCACTCTTGTGCCTGGGGTGCTGTGGGCTCATCTTCCGGCCTTTGCCTTTCTCTCCTGACATAGCGGCCCAAATGCCCCCGGTGGATAAGCTCCTCAATTTCCTCCTTCAGATGGATACACTCTGCCGTGGTGTATCCGATGTCCTTGTGGTATTGGCAGTATCTACTGGGGTCCCTTTTGGACCGATCCTTCCTCATTGGTGGGGGTTTCTTGAAGGGCACTCGATCTTCGTTGGTGATGTAAATATGCTCCCTGGTGTCCGTGAGGTTCGTATAGTAAGTATAAGCCGTTGGCCTATGGTCACCCCCTCGTTTGGTTTTCCTCTGCTGGTCACCTCTTGGCCCATCGTACGTCCTTTTCTTCTTTGCTACATTCGATCCGTCGTTACTTGGGGGCTTCGCGTGGGGTTCCTCCTTCCCCGCCTTCAGGTTTGCATGGCCATCCTCCACACGGATGTACTTCTGCGTTCTCTCATAGAAGCATCTAAGTCGGTGACTTCCCTCTTCAACATGTTGTCCCACAACTTGCTTCCTGGGAGCACTCCTGCGGTAATGGCCATTTTTAACTCTTGGTGCGTTAGGCTTCCCACTTTTGTGGCCTCCATATTGAACCGATGAATGTAGCTCTTCAAGCTTTCGTTCTCCCCTTGCTTCACATTAGCCAGGCTGGTACCAGGCATCGTATAGTCTCGCACGGCATGGTGTTGCTGGAGGAATTCGTCAGAAAACTGCTGCCAGGACCTGATGGACCCCGGCCTTAGTCTTTTGAACCATTTGTAGGCGGGTCCTTTCAGAGTAACAGCGAAGCAATGGCACCTGGCACCACTTCCGATCCCTCTCAGTTTCATCAGATCATTAAACGCATCCAGATGGTATTTCGGATCCGTGTTCCCTTCGTAAGGGGTCATATTGGGCTCCTTAAAATTGGCAGGGAGTCGGATTGCCTGAATTTCTCTCACAAAGGGCGACTCATGGTCGAAGTCCTCCTCAAAGGCCTGGCCGCCTGACGCGGTGACGATCTTGCTCCGCAAGCTCCTCATCTCCGTGTCTAGGTCCTACCTCCTCTTGCTGAGAGTGTCTCTTAAAGCGGACGGGCTGAGATCCGCCTTTCCCTTGCCTTCTCGAGGCGCCACAGGGGGCGTGGTCCCTTTGCCCGCCCTCTTCTTATTAAGCTCCTCCCTCAAGTCTGAGGGTGTTCTTTTGGAGGTGACCTCATCCTCATGGCGAGGGGCAGCGTTGGTCCTCAGCGCTGGCTTCGGGGCCTGCTTAGGCGGTTCGGGGTGATCGCGTTGCTTCACACGGGGGGTGTTACTAGTTGAATGTCGGGTTCTCCCATCATCTACCG
The DNA here is from genome assembly GCF_963169125.1 of Humulus lupulus. NCBI lineage: Eukaryota > Viridiplantae > Streptophyta > Magnoliopsida > Rosales > Cannabaceae > Humulus > Humulus lupulus. The sequence goes on along the minus strand of NC_084797.1, from coordinate 83,240,559 downwards.
GTACTGTGGTCTCCACCCTATCCTTTCCCTTCTCCTTCCTCTTAGGCAAGGTTATGCTGGACTTGCCCTGCAGCAGGCCGTTAAGGACCTCTTGCATGTTTTCTAAGGTGGTTTCTAATCTTTGGTTCTTGCAGTGGAGCTCACGTATCTCCTCTTCGTAAAACCGGGATTTCGAACTCGAGCTCACGGAGTGGACTCGGGGGTGTTTGTCAGGCCTACGGGCAGAAGGGCCTGGGTCTTGCCGGCCGAAGTTCGGTGCCCACGGCGATTTTGGAGGAGGGAACTCATCGGCGTTTACCGGTGGTGCCCTTGGAGGACTCCCTCCAGGTGGAGCGGCCGGCGATGAGGCCACCTTATCACCTCCGTGAACCTCAGGGTCTTTCGGGGGCTCTACGTCCCTGGGTGGAGGAGCGTCCTTCATGGAGGCCTTCAGCTGGACTCCGTTCAGGTGAACTTCTACCTCCCGCGTCTCCCTCAGTCGCTTCGAGCGTCTTGGCATCTTCTTCTTGTCGGAAATAATGGTGGAACAGTAGCTTGAAACTAACGTTCCCACAGACGGCGCCAAACTGTTGACGGTGAGAACTCGTCAACTAAGTCAAGTTGGAAAAATTATCAAATCAAGATCGCTAATTGGAAAGCTGTAAAAACTTGAACAAAAACTCAAGAACAATGATGGAACAATAATGGAGAATTCAGTCTTTCATTCACACTCAAAACTCTGCTACAGTAAAATTTCCAACCCCTTTTCAGGTGGTCTTAGAGTTCATTTTATAGTAGGCTCTAATGGCCTTAGATACATGGTGGTCCAGGAGACTAAGTGGTACATATGTACTGTGTCAGGGGAGTGGCTTCAGAGGTTGTGGTCGTACATCCCGTACAGGAGCAGATGTCAGGAGGATGTCTCCACTACTTGTTTGTACCCGTGTCTGATGGGTAGCGGCAGGTGTAATGGCGCAGGAGGTAGTGGTGTCGATTCTGTCCTCTTTCCTAATGCTCCAACTACTCGTCTATCAAGAGTGTCAGGATCGTGCGTACGGTCCTAACGGTCGTACCCCGTACAAGATTGTACCAACATGATCCTTTCCCTCTAAATGTCGAAGTCATGGTTGACCCTTAGAGGAGACGTCCACTTGAAGTGTTAGGGGCGAAGAATAGGCGTTTGCGTGACGCCATCTTGCAAGGCCACTTGGTGCTGGACCTCATGCGCGCGGCCGAGGCATGGTTGGGGCACCATTTCGCGAGGTTCCTTACTAGCGAGGCCACCACTAGCGAGGCCACCACCAGCGAGGCCACCATGCCCAGCGAGACGCTCCGCCAGCGTGGCAACCATGTGCAGCGAGGCCACCATGTGCAGCGAGGCCACCACCAGCGAGGCCACCATCAGCGAGGCCACCACCAGCGAGGCCACCATCAGCGAGGCCACCACCAGCGAGGCCACCATTAGCGAGGCCACCACCAGCGAGGCCACCACCAGCAAGGCCACCATCAGCGAGGCCACCATGTGCAGCGAGGCCACCACCAGCGAGGCCACCATCAGCGAGGCCACCACCAGCGAGGCCACCACCAGCGAGGCCACCACCAGCGAGGCCACCATCAGCGAGGCCACCACCAGCGAGGCCACCATCAGCGAGGCCACCACCAGCGAGGCCACCACCAGCGAGGCCACCATCAGCGAGGCCACCACCAGCGACGCCATCATCAGCGAGGCCACCATCGGCGAGGCAACCACCAGCGAGGCCACCATCAGCGAGGCCATCAGATGCAACTAAGGCGTGGCTTCGCTAGGTACGTGGTTGGTGCGGGACAATGGGAGCCCGAGGGCATCGTGGCCCCATCACGTAATTAGGTGCTTATGGGGCCTTAGTGCGTGCCTTTGATCCTTCGAGGGCGTGGAATTTTGAGCCTCAACACACGTTACACATGATTGCCGACCAGCCCACGCTATGCATGATCGCCAAATATAGACCGTACTGATCATCCATGGACAAATGAATGCTATTATGCATAGCAAAAAACCTGCTCTATGAGTATATGTCGGTTTTCTTACCTCAAGTCATGTGTAGAAAATGGAACCACCCCGAGTGCGATCCTTTTTTTGACCCTTGCGGAAACCCTAGTCACAACATAAATGGTACACTTATTAGGAACTATATCTGATAACGAGCTCAAAGACTAAGCCTTATCTCTTGAGATCTCCAATTTCACCCCCCATCCGGTAATGGAATCCTCCCCTGAGTCCCATTAGCTTAATTCCAAAACCCCTAAAAAATTGCACCCTGAAAAGGCATTAGCATTGCGACACCCTCCTAGAGGGTCATGGCGCCACAGAAGTCAGAGAGCAAACACTGTGAAAGGAAAAATCTCTTTGGTGTCGAAGGAAAAATGATGGCCATCATAACAGAAGTAAAAAAATGAAGTCCCCATTATGGAATAGCCTACGAAAGAATGGAGTGAAAACTACTGAAGAGTTCCTTGAATGAGCAGATAAATTCATTAAGTTAGTGGATGTCATTGCCAATGAAGGGAAGGCAAAGGGGGTGGCAGCAGACAAGAAGGAGGATCAGACCAAGGCTAGTAGTAATATGAGCAAGCCTAATAATGGTGGGAAAAATGGTGGTAAAATAGGGGGGAAATGAGAAAGTAATGACTCCTCTACCTCCGACAAGATGACCCAAAACTGACCAAGTATGAGCCAAGATTCACCAATTACAGAGTATTGGTTGAGATTCAGGAAAATGTTTATCAAGCCAGTCATACTACGTTGCCATATAAGTGACCAGCACCAATCCAGAAGGATATATCAAGAAGGAAAAAAAAATTTGTGTCACGTTCACAATGGCCATTATACAAACGAGTGCCACTATCTAAAAGATGAGATTGAGTTCTTGATTCGGCAAGGGAATTTGAGGCGATATGTCTGAGCAAGGTTCGATCTCCAATCAGCGGCTTCTAAAGGTAACAGGTAGATGCGAGGACGTCAATGCTCATGCCCATTACAGCCTACCCCCGTCACAGGCACCTTGCTCACAATTTCTGGGGGACCACACTTGGCTCGTGACAGTGGCAGAGCAAGAGAAAGATATGTCAGAACACTGATGTAGCATCCTGAAACTCCAAATATGACTAAGTGCTTTTATTAGCGTGTAGAGAGGGCACATGGGATAATTAAGTGTGAATTAAATGATTTATGTGATTTATTCTAGTATATGATTGAGCATGCCTGATTATGTATATTAAATGTGTTTAAAGACCCACTTTTGTTAAAAAGGGGCATTTTCATAATTTTGACCCTTTGAGGGTATATTTATAATTTTATGTGTTGTGTGCTTGAGACCACATTATCATATGGATATATTTGAGACTTTTGGCATGAGTGGGTGCTTTCAGGTAATTTTAATGGAAAATTCACAACAAGATTAAATGCCATGCACGGGTCGAGCCTAGGGGTATTTTGGAAATATTGGGAATATTGGTGAATGGAATAAATTGGTACAATATTTATGTTTGTTGATTAGTTGATAAGTTTGGAGATTAGTGGTATAATTTTGTGTTTAGGCCAAAGACCAAAACTGCCCTTGAAGTTAGTTTGGAAGTTAAGTTGATGCAAGGGAAAATATTGGTGTAACACCTCAGCTTTTATTCACGTTCTAGGCTCAGCTCTCTCTCAAGGTTTCCTCTCTCTCAATTTGTTTAAGACAACACTAGATCCAAGGGCCCAAAGCCTTGAATTTGAGGAACTCAGGTAGGATTCATGTTACTAGGTGGGAATAGGAGATGCTAAGACCATCTATAAGTTTGGAATTTCACAATTTGTGAGCAGAGGTCAATCTCTTTTCTTATTCTTCATATGGTGCAAGTGTTCTTGAAGAAGGGATGGGATCTTAGTTTAATTTTCTTTGAAATATTTGGGTTTTAAGGAGTTTGATTAGGTATATTGATGTTAGGGATTAGTTTACAATGTTTAGAAGATTAAATTGGAGCTAGAAATCATGAATTTGAATGTTTACAACTCAAAGTTTCAAATTAAGGTTTTAAGTTGTTTTTGGTGTGTTTGGTGGTGTCTTGTTGTTGTATATGTGTTGTTTTAGCTATATGGAGGTGCAATTTTGTATAAAACTTGCTGGAATTCTATTTTGGGTCGAATTGGTTGGGTCTTGAGGGATGAAATCGCAGGGGAAAATCGCATGTTGCTGGGTTGAATTGTAATGTATTCCCTAACATTAATATACCTAATAAAACACCTTAGAACCCAAAGATTTGAAAATAAAAAATTAACTAAGAGCCCAACCCTTTTCAAGAACACTTGCACCGTATGAAGAACAAGAAAATAGATTTACCTCAACTCACAAATTTCGAAATTCCAAGCTTATAGATGGTCTTGGTAGCTCTTTTTCCCACCTTGTGGCTTGAATCCTACCTAGAGTTCCTCAAATTCAAGGCTCTGGGCCCTTGGATCTAGTGTTGTCTTGAACAAATTGAGAGAGAGGAAACCTTGAGAGAGAGTTGAGCCTAGAACGTGAAGAAAAACTGAGCTGCTGTCTAACACTTAGTTAAATTGATCCATTAATTGATCAAATGACCAATATACCCTTGCCTCAACTTAACTTCCAAACTAACTTCAAGGGCACTTTTGGTCTTTTTCCTAAACATAAAATTATACCATTAATCTTTAAACTTATCAACTAATCCAACAAACATAATTATTGCACCAATTTATTCCATTCACCAATATTCCCAATGTATACAAAATTTCCAAAATACTCCTAGGCTCGACCCGTGCAGGGAATTTATTCTCATTGTGAATTATCCGTTAAAATTACTTGAAAGCACCCACTCATCCCGAAAGTCGCAACTATATCTACATAATAATGTGGTATCAAACATATAGCACATAAAATCAAAATATACCCTCAAGGAATCAAAATTACGAAAAATTCCCTTTTTTAACAAAAGTGGGTCTTTAAACACATTTAATACACATAATCATGCATACTCAATCATATACTCGCATAAAAACATAAACCAACTAATTCACACTTAATTAACCCATGTGGCCTCCCAACACACTAATCAAAGAACTTAGTCATATTAGGAGTTTTGGGACACTACAACTATCCCCTCCTAATAGAAATTTCGTTCAAATTTACCTGAACAACTCGGGATACCAATTCCGCATATCCGACTCTAATGCCCAAGTCGCTTCTTCTGCCTTGTTGTTCCTCCATAACACTTTAACCAAATGAATAGTCTTGTTCTGAAGACTTTGTCCTTTCTGTCCAGAATCTGAACTGGTTTCTCCTCATAAGATAAATCTATTTATATTTCCAAGTTCTCATAACTCAGTACATGTGTCGTATTCGACACATACTTTTGAAGCATTGATACTTGAAACACGTTATGAACTCCCGACAAAGCTCGAGGAATGGCTAATCTATAAGCTATCTACCCAATCTTCGCCATGATCTCAAAAGGTCCAACAAACCTAGGGCTTAGCTTGCCTTTCTTCCCAAAATGTTTTATTCCTTTAATTTTCGAGACTTGGAAAAAAAATAGTCTTTGACCTGGAATTCTACGTTCCTATGCTTGGGATCAGTGTAACTCTTTCCTATACTCTGCGAGGTGAGCATTCGAGGCCTAATATTCTCAATGGCCTCACTAGTCCACTGAACTGCCTCCAGAGCCCGATACTTCCTCTCATCCATTTTATCCCTATGGATGGGTGACCTACCTTTCCCATCAAACAACATCTCATATGGATCCCTCATGTCTCAATACACATGTTCAAAGTATGTCCTACAATATCTAATTCATCCTCTCTGATTGTCCATTTAGGAAAAACCTACGAGCTACAGTAATACCACCAACCTGTGGTGTTCAACTTTTTCCTGTTGACAAGTTAGGCCAATATTAAGATTTCAAATCATGATACATCTTCATGGTGCCCAGATGCAATGAATAAGGAGTGGTATGAGATTCATCCAAGTCTCTCGCTTGATAAAAAAATCCATCGAAACACATATCTAATCCTTATATCTCAACATGTCTATCTAAGAGATGATAAAGTCCTTAGCCACTCCAGCTAGGATGTCCTTCCTATACTTTTCTAACTGAGGATCACTCCTTTAAGCCTCTTTTATCCTTTACAAAAGTGTAGACTATAGGGTAATGTTGGCCAACTGGCCTACCACAAGCTCTACCTGCTCTGGCCATGTCCTTTGACAATTTCACTGATATCTGCTTTAAGCTATACAACTGTTCCGGGCCTCTCCGACTCAAGGTATTTGGCACCACATTGGCTTCCCCTAGATGGTAGAGGATTTCATAGTTGTAATCCTTCACTAGCTCTAACCAACATCTCCATCTCATATTCAGATCCTTATGTGTGACAAACTACTTTGAACTCTTGTGGTCTGTATATATCTCACACTTCTACCCATATCAATAATGATGCCACACCTTCAATGAGAATACCAGAGCTGTCAACTCTAAATCATGAGTAGGGTATCATTGCTTAAATTCCTTTAATTGTCGTAAAGCATAAGCAATTACCTTTCCAGCCTACATCAGACACACCCTAATCCTTGTCTCAAAGCATCACTATAAACCACAAACTTCTTATGATCTGAAGGAAGACTAAGCACCGGTGTAATAATCAATCATCACTTCAACTCTTGAAAGTTGTTATCACATCTGTTAGACCAAAAAAACTTCAATTCCCTGCGCGTCAAGTCAGTCAAAGGATTTGCAATCCTAGAGAACCCTTTAACCCAAACATAGATAATACCTGCAAACCACATGAAACTTCTAATCTCTAATGCACTCCTTGGCTTGCCAAATCTTCCACCACCTCTATCTTGGTAAGATCTACCATAATCTCGTTCTTACTAACAATATGACCAAGAAACATCACCTAAGGTAACCATAACTCGCATTTCTTAAACTATGCATATAACATGTGTTCTCTTAGTCTCCGTAATACCAAACTAAGATGCTCCTTGTGTTCTACCTCTGATTGGGAGTAGATCAGTATGTCGTCGATGTACACAATCACAAACTTGTCCAAAAAATCTTCGATCACCATGTTCATCAGGTCCCTGAACGCTGCCAGGGAATTGGTTAGTACAAAAGAGATAACCAAAAGCTTGTAACGCCTGTACAGTGTGAGAAAGGTTGTCTTTGGAATATTCTCCTCTTTGATCCACACCTGGTGATAACCAGATCGAAGATCAATCTTCGAGAACGTTGTCCTACTCTACAACTAGTCAAACAAGTCATCAATCCTTGGCAATGGATACTTGTTCTTGATGGTCAACTTATTTAGTTCCCAGCAGTCAATGCACATTCTCAATGTCCCATCCTTCTTTTTAACAAATAACACTGGTGCACCCTACATTGAAATGCTAGGTCTGAGAAACCCCAAGTAAAGTAATTCCTGCAACTGAACCTTTAATTCTTTCAATTTTTTTGGTGCCATTATGTACAGTGTCTTGGGTACCGATTTTTTTCCTAGTGCTAATTCAATAACAAACTCGATCTCTCGATGCAGTGGCAATCCTGGTCAGTCTTTTGGAAACACATCCAGAAATTCACAGACCAACCTGGTTTCTTCTGGTGCAATTGATACACCATTAGTGGTATCAACCTCCATTATCTAGGATTCCTATGAAACCCCCTTTCAATAAGTCTCTAGCCCTTAACGCAAAAATCATAGGAACACAAGGCACGTTCACAGCATCCACTAATACAAACGGGTCCTCTCCCTCAAGCTCGAAAGTCGCCATCCTCCTTTTGAAATCTATGGTTGCCCCATACTTGGATAACAAATCCATGCCAAGTATCATATAAAAATCCTCCATAGCTAACTCAATCAGCTCCACAAACGACTCCCCACTATCCACCTCTACTGGTAAAGATCAAGTCCATCCCCTAGAGACTATCAATTCCTTGTAGGCAACGACATACCAAATCCAACAACATACATATCACAGGGTCTACTAAGTCTGTCTATAAGCATACTAAGAATCAATCTATATTGTCTAAGAAGAGCCAATGCTAGAAATCGGACCTGTCACCACGGAGGGACTAGCCTCAACCTCCGCCTCTGTCAAAGCAACTACCCGAGTCAAAACCAAATTATTTCCTTTCTTTGGTTCCTCTTTCTCTAATTTCAAGCAATATTTCTTGAGATGACCCACCACACCAAATAGGAAACATGCCATAGCATGACATTCTCCCATGTGGCATGTTTCTTGCACCGAGCGAACTCTAAGTAAATCTCCCAGTTCTCACCCCCGCCCTAACAACTACCATGAGTGCCCCAAAACTTCCTCTCTGGTCTAGTCATGTTAAATGTGTCTACAACCTTCCTTTTCTGATCACTAGGGCCTCCTCCCTTACCATACCTAGTAAATAGAGGTACCACCCTTCGAGCATTGCACCTTGCAATGCACTCCCTCCATAAATTGTCCTTTGTGGCCTCAATAGTAAGGGCTTTCTCTACTGCTCGAGCATATGTAGAAACCCAAGGTACTAAAGTGATTTTGACACCCTAGGCTATCTTGATATTCAGTCCTCGAACCAATTGCTCCTTCGGAGCCACATCAGTCAGTACCAAGTCAAAAGAACACTTGGCCAACCCATTGAATTTAATCGTGTACCTTGTCACTATCATGTTGTCGTGAGCCAGATTCATAAATTTATTCATCCTCACCATTCAAACTATGATATTATAATACTTCTCATTGAACAACAGCTAGAATTCCTCCCAGACTGATTTTTTCGTGGTCGACTATAAATGTTGTCTCTTTCTCTGGGACCAAGGTCGTTTGGTTAAACAGGTGGTGGCCTTTGTGTTCTAGGTTGATCGCTAGGTCACAGGGCATTATTATGCCACGGGGCCCTCCAACCGCAGAACCTATGTCGGGTTTCCTTCTGTTTCCTAGAGGGACATTTTCTTATTTCCTTCTCGGAAGAACCTGATCATCCGTAACCAGGCATATTGGGCTTCGGGAATACTGCTCATTTCTATTTTTCCTGGGTGGCACTCTCCCTGCCGACCAGATTGTTGAGGTTGACATTACTCATCTTGTCTAACAGATTTTTTAGCCCGGTTCTCTTTTTGGGCTGCTCGAGGTTGTTCTGGCGCTGCAGATTTTGAGGTGGTGGAGGATTTTTAGGTGTTGGGGATTCTGCGCAAGTCAATATCCCTGAGCCATCTGTATAGCAGCTTCAAGGGCAGCGGTGGCATCCCTCTATCGGTGATCCATTTCTGCCTGCCTATCATTTAGCTCTCGTCGTTGCCTATCAGTCTCCAACTGTTGCATGATCATTGTCTCAGCTACATTCTCCTAGTTATCTTTCAAAGTTGCTAACTTTTGCAACATCCCAAACGTTGCTCGTAGGGTTTTAACGCCCATCTCCTCACTGTCTTCCTCCTCAGTTTCAACATCCACTTGAGGTTCTTCTTCGATAACTCCTTGGGGAGGAGGTGGAGATGGGTCATACGGGCTCTTAGACGTATGGCCTGCCTATTGGCTTTGAGTCCTCTTAGGAGGCATGATTGATGATTAGTAACTGACTGTTGGTGTTCTTGAGTTTAACACTCAATGAAAGCACAAAAATGTTGACCAAAGATTTCGCCAACGACGCTGGGTCAAATAAATGACGTTAAGTAAGAACTAAACTAGGATAATAAATGACACAAAACGTTTATAGTGGTTTGGCCTCAAGTATCAGTAATAACATACGTCCACTTATACTTTTATTACTGTAGAAAGTCCCAAACTCAGGATCAAATGAGCTAGAATCAACTCAGTTTCTTTAGCTTGAGAGAATACAAGAAACGATGTGTAAAAGTATGGCAACCTCTCTCTAGAATATTTAGTGCATAAAAAATAATGATTCACTAAGCTCTCTATTTATAGGTTTGGGAATTTACAAAATGGGTCGTGGGCCTCCCATGAATTGTGCAACAAGCTATAATAAAATAATTAATAATTAATACAGCTACATTCAAAATAAGAAATTTCTTTATAGTAACGAATTCTATGGACTTATTTTGAAACAATCGACCAGCCCTAGCCGAGTAAGTATCGACCAACCTAGTTGGTGGTTTGTAATCGCTTGTTAAATGTCGCTTTGACTAAGTTTGTTTTAGTTGTATGATGATTCTTTCTGCGATTCTCTATTAGCTAGTCAAGTGTCGACTAGACCCTTTTTCAGTTGCATTGTTATTTAGCTGCCACGTGTGCCAGATCCTCGCCGCGTCATCATGCTAGTTTTAGGTAAAACATTGGGCTAGGCACCTCCAAGAGGTTATATATGGCCATCACCACACACTATGTCACGTAGCTCTCTCTGAGCCATTTTTCTCAACATAAATTCCTATAGTCATGCCTCTAGAACACCACCTAATGGTTACCATTGCTTTATACCTAGGCGAACTTATTTATCACCTTAAACCAATCACCATGAGTCAGCAAATTCAAAAACCAGCCAGTGCCTCTTCAAGCAAACAACCCGTAAAGGATACCCCAATTCGCCACTTTGGTCCAGTGGTAGAGAGAGAAGTAGAGACCAGCGCAAATAGCTTCTATATGGCTGAAAAAATTGAGTCAAGAGTTGACTTGATGGAATATATAAATAGCATCATGGAAGGTCATGGTATCAAAATGATCTCGAAGTGATATGCTCACCCGCCACACAAGGGAGAACAGAGCCTCCCTTTGAAGATGATTTTGGTGCCTAGAGCGATGATCTTCTGAAGGTTGGGGCTTTCATGTCGCTGAGCTCGTACTTCACCAGTTTCCTAAATTATGTCAAGCTCGCCTCATTCCATCTCCCCCAAAATACTTACAGCCTCATCGCGGGACTAAAATATTTATTTCAGAAGAACGAGTGGGGAGTGTCCACTCCACAAGATATTTTATACTTTTTCTGTCTAAAGTCCAATCCCATCTCGAAGACAGGTGGTGACGGGTTCTACTATCTTACATGTTTCCTCAAGACAACCCCTTGCAACGAGCTTTTGAGTACCCGAGTGACTTTAAAGATATATTCTTCATGACCAATAGGTTTGCAAATTGTGAATACTGATATTTCAACCAACCTCATAAGTTATAGTTTTTATTTGCTTCGTTCTTTTTGTTTGCTTTATGATTGACTGCCCAATTTGACTAGCTTTATTAATTATACAACTATCTACAAGAGGTTAGAAGCTTCAATTGTTAAGCGAAGCCAATATGCCCAGCTCGCCTCCCTTCCTGCTGAGGAGAAGGACTGGTGAGCTATCATGATAAACGCCAACATGAGGCTTTGCAAACTTTTGAACGATGGCCAAAGTTTAGCCTTTCGTCCTTGAGCCCCTTCTATAAAGAGAACCCTCCCCATGATTGAGGAGGTCAATGAAGTAAAAGAGGTCGCCCCATTAGTTCGTAAGCGCCCTACTGAAGTAACCAACTAAGAAAACACTTTTTCTGGTGAGGGCGCTAGCACATCTGGCCAAGGTAACCAGCAGGAGACTGTCCTTTGCTAGCTTGATATAACTTTTCTCACACTATGATAAGGGATATAGTTCCAGATCCACACAAAAATGTAACCCTCCAGTAATGTGTGGACTCTCTAGTACCCTGATATGACCATAGTCTTCTAACCAAGACTATTTTAGTTGGCAGCTTTTGTTGTTGAGTACATGGGATTGCCCACCAACAAGCAGCCCCTATAACGAAAGAACTAGAAAAGGAATCTCCTATTTGGAAATTGTTTGTAGATGGCTCGTTAAATGAACACAACTCTGAAGCAGGATTAGTTCTGGTCACTCTAGAAGGACATCGCTTTCATTGCATCTTAGATTCGGGTTTGTTGCCTCAAACAACGAAGAAGAATATGAAGTGTTCCTCGCTGGTCTATGCTTAGCAAAATATTTCAGTGCATGGTCGCTCAAAATCTACAGTGATTCACAGTTGGTGGTGAATCAAATAATAGGAGATTATCAAGCGTGAGGATTGAAAATGATTGCTTACTTGAACAAAGCTAAAGACTTGATGGCACAGTTTGATAAGTATACTAGCATGTAACTCGCAACCAAAACTCAAATGTCGATGCTTTGGCAAAACTAGCAAGTGAAAAAGATGTAGATATGCTAAATATCATTCCAGTTAAGCATCTAGCAGCTCCTAGCATATAGGAAAAAGACTCTACAATGGTTATTAACGTCGTCGATACATGGATGGCTCCCATAATTCAATATCTCGAGCAGGTTCTATTGCCTACTGGTCAGAACAAATCAAGAAAATTAATGAGGAAATATGCTTGGTATATATTACTAGATGGAATCTTATATCTACGAGGGTATTCACTACCACTTCTACGTTGTCTCACCAAAGAAAAAGCCAAAAAACTGTTGCGAGAAGGACATGAAGGGTTTTGTGGCGAGCACGCTGGGGCAATCCCGTGTACTCAGCAACAAAATTTGTAAGTGCTTGTCCTTTTATTGCTACTCACGGCTAATAGGTAATTCAAATTGACTTAGTTCCACAACCCATTTTAGTAGGCGACCAGTTGCATCAGGATTTGTAAAACTTGTATGAGTGGTTGGTCGGTAAATACTATAATGAGATGAGCTTAGAAGTATGGTATAAGCTTTCTTAATGCAAGTAGTAGGCAATATGCTAGTTTTTCTATTGCCAGATACCTTTATTATGCTACTATTAGCCTCTTGCTGATGTAATACACAAGATGTTGCAACTTATTTTCATCTCTGATCAATACAACTCTAGCAGAATACTCGGTGACTACTAGATAGACGTATGAAGTCTCTCCGTCGATTGGTTTGGATGGAATGGGAGGTTGTGCCGTGTGCTTTTTGATGGCTTGAAATACCTTCTCGCATTCTTCCGCCCATTCAAACTTCTTGCTACCCCTTAACAAATTAAAGAACGAGACGCATTTGTCTGTTGATTTTGAAATAAATCTGCTGAAAGCAGCAACTCTTCCTGTTAGGCTTTGAACGTCTTTGATTTTAGTTGATGAGTTCATATCAATCAAAGCTTGGATTTATTCTGGATTCGCTTTTATTTCTCTTGCATTGACTATGAATCCAAGGAATTTAACGAGACAATATGCTCATTATATATTACTAGACGAAATATTATACCGGCGAGGGTATTCACTACCACTTCCAAGTTATGTCACCAAAGGAAAAGCCAAAGAACTATTGCGAGAAGGACGTGAAGGATTTTGTGGTGAGCACACTGGGGGGCAGAGTCTGTCTAAAAAAGTACTAAGACAAGGGTTCTTCTAGCCAACCATGAACGAGGATGTGATGGAGTACATTCGAAAATGCGATAAGTGTCAGATATTCTCCAAAATTCCTCGAACAACCTTGAACAAGTTAAAACAGATGCCAAGCCTTTGGCCATTCGTATTTTGGGGAATATATTTAATTGAAGCCTTACCAACGGGAAAGGGAGGGGTCAAGTACGCAGTCGTGGTTGTGGACTGCCTTACCAAATGAAGCTGAGCCACTCCCAACCATCACATCAAAAAAGGTCCTTGACTTTGTGGTCAAAAGCATAATATGTTGTTATGGCCTGCAAAAGAAGATAGTGTCAAACAACATAACACAATTTGACAGTGACATGTTTATAGATTTTTTTGAGTGGCATGGTATTACTAAAAGCTTCTCTTTTGTTGCCTATCCACAAGCCAATGGACAAGTCGGAGCTATTAAGAGGACCCTGAAAGACACTCTTAAGAGAAGGCTCGAACAGGCTAGAGGGGTATTGTAACGCCCTACTACCTTAGAGCCGTTACTAAGTGAGTTTAAAACAGAAATTGTGCATTTAATTGACTCAAAGTGGTTTCTAAAACCAAAAGTGTGATTAAACCAGAGTTTAAGGCTGTATTCTTTTAAAATGGTCAACTTCATTGAAAACGTTAAATATAAAACATCTGGGATCCCAAAATAAGGTTTACAAAATGTTTACAACACCAAAATAGATTTACACTTGATCATCTATCAAAAGAATGGTTAAATACAGCCATATACAAAATGCCCCCAACCAAAGCAGTCGGGCAGGCCGAACATGTACGCGCCGCCCCCACGCTCTCCATACTCATGGCCGGTTGACTGACTCCTTGCTTTTACCTGCCACACGGAGCACCCGTGAGCCGAAGCCCAGCAAGAAAACCCAAATAACACATAACATATGCAAAAAAAATAGCTGGCAATAATTCACTGATACATAGGAAAACCACCATAATAAACAAGTACGGCCATGCCGCTCCCAAGGCCTTACCAAAGCCTGGAGTTTCGGTTCTCACCGCGAGGATAACTCATGTATCCCTTGGGTCCCACCCTGAATATAAGCATCCCATGTGCTGTGTTACTTTCGGCCCACGGCCGCCCCGGCCTATGCCGTACCCGGCCTCTGCCGCTCGTTTCATCATAATAACACATATAGTACATTCAAAATAAACATTCACACAGTGGGGCCATTCCCTAAACTCGGGTGTTACGGTTTTCTTACCTTTAGATTAAGTAGCCTTGATCAACCTGACTCCTTGAGCACGATCTTACCCGAGCCCTAGCGCTTACCTAAGCAAAATCCACAAGTCAAAGTCATCACCAATCCTCAAGTCCAAAACCTAGCCTCAGGACTAATCCCGAGCCCCCGGGAAGTCCTAAATCCCCAAAACAAAGTGGCGGAATCGAGCCCCGAACCCTAGGTCAAAATCCCTTCACAAAAGCCCAAAAATCCCCTCTGTGAACAGTGCAGCGCTACAGCGCTCAAAAGGTAGCGCTGTAGCGCTACAAGCAGAACCACCCTCACCAGACAGGGGCTAGCGCTACAGCGCCCCCTGCCTAGCGCTGTAGCGCTAGTTGCAGCACAGCAAAATCAAAAATCGCATCTTGCGATTTTCTTCCCCCATTTCGAACCCAAACTTGTCCAACTCTTTCCCATGCCCAAAAACAAACATATATACACCACACACTCATCCCAAGCACCCCAAGAACTCAATCCCAAGCTCAAGCAACCCACAACTCAAAATCTAACCCAATGAACCCCAAAACCATAAAAATCAATCAGACAACAAGGATAGGGTCTTAGAAATCATACCGTGGGTGGAATTTCGACCTTGAACTGCACCCTAGACCTCCTTGGTTTGCACCTTTACAACCTTGACCTGTTTTCCCCAAAAACCCCATCCATTTAGCTCAAAAACACAGTTCAAAACCAGCAAAACCCTAAAACCGAAAACCTCAAGAACTTACCTCAAATCTCTGATTTGATCTTGCTAATCTCTTGCAAATCCACAAACCTAGCTTACCACTAAGCTTCACCTCAAGAAAAATCAAAGAAAAAGGGTGGGAGAACCACAAACCAAATCTTCAAAGCCAACCCTTCAGCTTTCCCTCTCTTCTTTTCTCTTCTTTCTTTCTTTCTTTCTTTTCAGCCTAAAATTTTCTCTACTAAATCCACTAAGTATAAAGGCCTCCTTTATTTTATCTCTTGCAAGCCTAATGACCAAAGTACCCTCTCTTATCAATTCTAAGCCTTTATGTCCATAAAGGGCATTTTAGTCATAATACCCAAATTCCCACTAATTCCTCAAGTGTTCCTAATAATTCTCGTTTGCTACCCAATGCCTAATAAATCACCAAATACATTCCCAAATTCTCGATTAACTCCCCAGGCTTAACCCAAGCCTGGTACAGGTTCCCGCTTTGACTTCCCGCTAACCCGCTCGTTCTAGGATCGTCTCGAGTCATAGATCACAGGTATCAACATAGTCATGCCCAACATGGCCAAATTACAAATATGCTCAATCAGGTCTACATGCATATTAATTCACATAATCATGCACCACAATTAATCACATAATCATAAAACGTGCACTAAATCATAATCATGCATAAAACCCATTAAAGACCCACACAGAATTCCATTATGCCCTCCAGGCACGCTATCTCAGGCCCTAAGCCTTAATACCGAATTTGGGGTCGTTACAGGTATGGCTAGAAGAACTACCAGAAGTACTCTGGTCATATAAACCAACCCATCGAACAGTAACTAGCCAATACTCCATTTTCCTTAGAATACGGGTATGAAGCCATGTTACCAATTTAATTAGATTCATCATCTCATCGAAGGATCACATACGACCAAAGTAATAACCACAAACTATTGGCATAATTATTAGACTTGATCGAGGAACGATGAGAATTAGCCCAATTACGAGTAGCAGCTCACCAACAAAAGGTCGCTTGATATTTTAACTCTAGAGTACACGAGAGGAAGTTTGCTTTTGGGGATTTAGTAACTAGAAGAGTTTTTCTAAACACTTGTGACCAGGCTGCTGGAGTACTCGAACGAAACTGGGAGGGCCCTTATCAAATTGAAGAAATTCTCCAACCAAGAACCTGCAAACTTGCTCGGATGAATGGCAATCTGATTCCTCAATATTGGAACGGAGAGCACCTACGCAAGTACTATCAATGAACACCGCTTTTAAAGGGGTGGCTTGTATTTAATTTCTTTTTATTTACAAGTTTCGAACAATGGCCAGTTAATATTTATTGTTGGTCACTTATAAGTGTAAGACTCATTATGGTTACTCGTTGAGACATGTTTAGTCCCTTTTTTAGGAGTTAATAAAAATAATTGTGTACAGCCAATTATTGTATTTTCTTACAAGTTTTTTCTCTTTAGTGTGTTGCTTTTCTATATTATAAGGTTTATTACTAATTTCAAGAGCATAAATGTTTGAATAGGTCTGGTCTATGGAAAGTGAATGAGCACCTTTCGCTCCTCGATCACATGGGGGGCATACAGGTTATAAGGCACAACCAAAGCATATGAAAATATGTAAACACACTAGCAAAATAAGAGAACGCACGTAAAAACACTTAGAATATTTTTCAAAACTTTTTGGATAATATAAAGTGTTATGCTAGGTTCAGTCATATGAGCAGGTATATTAATATGCACATATTAAAGTTCTAACATGATTTTCTTTACACCACGAGTAGAACTGCTTAGATGTATATGAAAAATAAAAAGAAAACTGCTTAAAAGCAGCATATTGTCTCAACATCACGAACAGGCTCCTCAGCTGTTACGAAAAATATATATGTTACAAATTAAAATAAAAATTAAACAAGAAATATGAAGAATATCAAATGGTTGAAGGAGGTTGAATGATGACAGTATTAGCATTGTCTTCAACTTGAAGTCCATCAACAAGAAAAACCTATTCAATAGGAGAGGGAGGGTTGTTCTCCTCAGCAAGTCGAGCAAGGCCCTTGTTTATCTCCGCCTGCTTCACATGTTCTGGAAAATAGTCAAAATTAGTATCTTGATTACTCTTCCAAAACATATAAAATCAATTGAAGATAGCTCATTTGAACCGCTCCAAGTTGCTCGTGTTATCCTGTTTGAGGGTGGACACCTTCTCTTCCATCTCGGTGACCTTTTTCTCCAAATTTTTTGCGTCTTCGTGACTCATTGAAAGGTATTTTTTGAGATTGACAACCTCATCCTTGTTTGCTTTGGCAAGGCTTTTATATTTCTCCACCGAGCCCTTTGCTACTTTAAGGTCATCAGACAGCTTCTTCTTCTCACCGACTAGTGTTTCCTTCTCCCCGACCCACTTCTTGTTCTCATCAACGAGCTTTATATTTTCCTCGGATAGCGTCCTACCTTCTTCAATCGGGCCTTGAACTCGCCTCCAGCCATGGTTTAAGGTGAGGAGAGTCTAGGACTAGAATACACCAAGAAGATATTAGTGAAGGAATTTGAAAAGTATTTGAAGAATATGCATTGAAAATAAGAAATTTACTTGCACTAATAAACTCATTAAAGCTTTGGCCAAGGACTTGGTCGGTACCAAGGCTTGGTAGGGCAGGGAAGGCCTGTTTGCTTAGCCTATGTTGACCGACCTTGGTGACCTTGTCGACTGTCAAGCTTGAGGCATTGTTCAAAACTTTGATGACTGCATGTTGGTATTTAATATAATACTATCAAAATACGCAGTAAAAGGTAGAGGAGGGGAATTTAAAAAATATTAATACCAACCAGGATCAATACATATACATATACATTAAATTAACACATAAAAAGAAATAGAGATTACCTCTTAGAGCCTATAAAGATTCCTTGAGTCTTTTTCGTAAAATCAACGATCTTCCTATCGAAGCGAAAGCTCACACCTAGTCTTCCAAGTTGTTCCTTTAACACACAAGGACATGTGTGGGCATGTAGGATTCACTGGCTGATTTTTAGGCTCTCTAGATATTCTCAGCACATGAGATCTAAAGAGTTTTGATAAGAGAGAAGGCTTATGGAATCTCTAGAAATTTTCATGCTTAGAGAAAATATTCTATCGAATCTTTTTTAGAGAGTCTGATAACCAAAACAACAACTTGAAAAGTATTGCTTCTTTTCAGGATTATAAAGATAATTAAAACTATTTTATTATTCTTTAATTTAATAAATTAAAACTGATCAGTTATAACCTAATTTAATTATTCAATTTAAATCAAATTTAATAATAATAATAATTAACTAAACAAATTAATTTGAAATTCAAAATTCAAATCTCAGGGATGATGTGGCACATGAGTAGCGCCACTATTTGGTGTCCCCAATTTTCTCATTTGTTTGTTTAATTAATTTTAAGACAACATATTAATCCCCAAAATAAATATCAGTTAATTTAAAATTAACCTTGTCTTAAAAAATATCAGTTTAAATAATAAGATTATAATTAACTCTCCCAAATATTAATCCAAACACTGATTAATATTTATTTAACTAATATAAAGTTTTTCAAATAAAAACTAATTAATCAATAGCACATAATTATCACATAATTATCTTTTTTCCCTGGAAAATTAATTCATTCGCAATTTAGTCATTTTCTATATTAATACTTCTTATGACATCCTTACCCTCGACAACGTAAGACAGAGGCGACCCGGGGACCTTGGACCTATGAAGCTCCAATAAACCAAATTATTAATTAAACTCTTTAATTCAATAATCTTATTTATTAATTTCATTATTACTCCACTATAAATATAGAATGGCACTCTAAGTAATTATAGAATTATATTTACAGAGTGTTCTCTTGTAGTCAATAAATGTGGTTTTGTCCTCCATGTATTGGTTCGCTAATTAGAGTTGGTCAAGAATTACCATTTTACCCTTCTAATTATCTCTTGTTCCTTAAGTACCATTAATTCACCAGTGAATAATTAATCTATAATCAAATTATAGTATTGAGCTCAATAACTATTCATTCCAAGAATTAACCCGTAAGGGAGCGCCAATATTCGACCCGTTAGGAATGTATGGATTCCATTATTGTAAAATCATGTTCCCAACCATTCATGATATTGAATCTCCAAAACAAAAGTTACTAGCATCATTATATCAAGAGATCTTAATGAATGAATCAAAAAATCCAATAAACAAAAACAAGAGTTCATGATTACTAAGGATTTAGACTGATCTACAAATGATCATCCTTTAAGATATAATTAAATCTTTATGGAAAATGGTAAGTTTATAAAGATAATTCATTCACATTGGTCCTATCATATATAATCACTATTATATACAACACCTTTACCAAGATGTCTATCCACACAGTAGTCAGAATCTAGACTACTTGCATCCCATATGCTTAGTAAACCGTACTAGCAACTATTCATTAAAAATTTCGTACTTTAATACATTTCTGACTATTTTATTCATTATATGTGATATTAATTCTCTCGTACACATAAAAGATCATATTCTCATAAATGAATATGAAATTTTATGATATTTGTACAAATTATTTAAGCAGTAATTATAACATTCAAATATAATAAAAATGTACTTTAATTATATCAATAAAATACATTTTCACATGCTTTTAGGGCATAAACCCTAACACCGCGTCCATGTCCATTGGCTCGAAGGCTAAGCCTTGAGGAGGTGAAGAAGGTAGAGTAGACCCCATGTTCGATGGAGGTTGTCTCTTTTGCTGGAGGGGCAGTCTCCTAGGGCCTTTGTTTTTTGGCTGTGGGAACCCTACTCGAGCCCCCCACATCTTTCCTTGTTGGTCGCTTGGACCCAGTAGCAGCTCCTCCATAGGCATGTATTGTTGAGATTTCATAAATACATGGTGGAATTATTTAGGCACGAAGAGGTGATAAAACAATAGCAATTTCACAAAGTAAACATTAGAAAGTTGACTTTGAGTAAAGGAATTTTTTGAATCAAACTTTTGGGTCGAAAATGTTTATTTGGATTATATCAGAGTACCCAAAAATTTTGGGAGCATTTGGAGGAATCTTGAGACACCTTATGGAGTCGAATTACAGAGGCACTGACAATTCGTCGCCTCCTAGGAGGCAACGCATCGCCTGGGCTCTCAAAACCCTAAAGAGAGAAAGCACCAAGTGACGCATAGCCTATCAGGCGATGCATCATTTGGTGCCAGGAAATGCGTCGCTTGGTCCATTACGGAATGTCCGTACATTTACATGTTTTAGCTCCAAACTTAATTTTAAATGCTCTATTCTCATTGGTTGAGTCAAATGAGGATCCTACTATTTAAGGGGTTCAAATGAGTTAATTGGTGACTTGATCACTCACCTTTTTCTCTCACTAAAAAATAACACTCTCTCTCTCTCTCTCTCTCTCTCTCTTTAGCTCCAAGATTACTATTTTTCTCCAAGATTTTCATAAAGAAAGCTTTAAATGCATGTAGCTCCAAGGCTTGTGAATCCCAATCTCATTCCACTGGTTGTAGCTTCAAGCATCTTCAAAGGAAGGGTAGGAATAGAGATTTTTGGACAACAAATATTCATTTGTGTCAAGTCTTGTCACTTTTGTGTTTCACATAAAATCATAGCTTGTGATTTTATGTCCCTATGGTTTTGTTCATCAAGGAAAGTCTACTTTAAACTTTATCCATTGTGTTTATGTAATTTGTGGTTAACTATTTTATGAGATTGATTTACTTGTATGATTTTGTCATTGAGTTGTAATACAAACAATGGTTTATGAAGCCTAATCCCAACAATAACAAATATCTATATCTAAACCTGTGTTTGTCTCAAATTTCTTGTGTTTCTAAAGGTTTTTGTGCTAGATAAAGTCATGGAAGAAAGCTCTTCAATCTCAGCCCTAAAGTTCATGTCTCAAGATCTAGTTAGACAAGATAGATTTAATGGTTCTAACTTTGTTAGATGGCAAGACAATATCAAGTTTCTTCTCACAACTTTGAAAGTTCACTACACCCTTGGCAAAGAATTGAAGAACTTGGAGGCTCCAAAAAGGATGATGACTCTCAAGAAGTGATCAAAGAAAGAAATAAAAGGGAAGAAGATGAACTCATTTTGTAGAGGCCGCATCCTCAATGCATTGTCAGATTGTCTCTATGATCTCTACACAAATACAACATTAGCTAAGGAGATATGGGAAGCTCTTGAGGAGAAATACAAAATCGAAGAAGAAGGTACAAAGAAAATTCTTATCACTCAATACATGGAATTTAAATTCTTTGATGCTAAACCATTACTTCCCCAAATTCTTGAGCTTCAAATTATTGTGAATAAGTTTCCACCCTCAAGATAACTTTGTCAGAACCCTTCATTATGAGATGGATTGTAGCCAAACTACCTCCATCTTGGAGGGCTATAGGAAGAAGATTCTCCATAAGAATGAAGATATATCTTTGGAAGAAATCTTAAAACACTTGAGGATTGAAGAGGAGTCTAGGTCTAAATACAGGAGTATGGAAGAGTCCAATGAGGGGACATCCAAGGATAATGCCATAGAAAAACCCTCTCAATCCAAAAGGAATACTCACAAGAAACCCCAATCAAAGAAAGATACTCATCTAGCTCTAAGGAAGAATGAAGGGAAATTCAAGGGTGTGAGAAGCCATTGTTTTATTTGTGGCAAGAGTGGTCACTTGGCTAGAGAATGTAAGTATCGAAAGCCCCATAACAATGGATCTAAAGTTAACACAACTCAAGAGGATTTGGTTTCTACTTTAAGTAGGGTGAATGCCATCCAATGAAAGGTGTAAGGGTGGTGGTATGACACTTGTGCCACCATTCATGTAACCTATGATAAAGAGGTTTTCAAGACCTTTTAGGATTCAAAGGATGGACATAAGATCCAAATGTGGAATGAGCAAAGGTCTAAGGTGTTGGGCAAGGGTAATGTTGATCTTTACTTCACATCCAGAAAGAAGGTTCTTTTGACCAATGTATTGTATGTTCCGGATATGAGTAGGAATCTTGTGAGTGAGCATTTGTTGAGAAAATCGGGCATCAAAGCGGTGTTTGAGGTCAGTAAGCTAATTTTATCAAATGGCAACTATTTTGTGGGAAATGGTTATACTTTTGATAGGATGATTAAATTGTGTACTAAGAACAATGGTTTTGATAATAATGCATGTTCATCTTCCTCTTATGCCCTTAGTTTTGATTCCATTACTTTATGGCATAATAGACTTGCTCCTATAGGATTTAGTACATTAAAACATTATTAAATGTGGTTTAATTGTATGAAATGATGTTGAGCATGAAAAATGTGAATTATGTGTTAAATATAAGAAGGTAAAGAAGCATTTTCCAATTGTTGAAAGAAAAACTAATTTGTTAGATTTGATACATAGTGATTTGTGTTAATTGAATGGAATAATTACAAAAGGAGGACATAGGTATTTTATTACCTTTATTGATTATTGTTCTATATTCTCAAATGTATACTTGCTTAAAAATAAGGATGAGGCCTTTAGCATGTTTAAAATCTATAAAGTCAAAGTTGAAAATCAATTGGAAAAGAAAATTAAAGTTATTATAAGTGATAGGGGTGGAGAATACTTTTCCAATGAATTTAATGTGTTTTGTGAGATGCATGGTATAATACATGAATGTACAGCCCCTTATACTCCCCAATAAAATGGTATAGCTGAAAGAAGCAATAGAACCTATGTTGAAATGATTAATGATATGCTATTACATGCAAATTTGAGTTTTGTTTTATAGGGAGAAGCCTTGCTTACTGCTTGTCATATTCACAACTGGATTCCTCTAAAGAAGAATCAAATTTCACCTTATCAGATATGAAAGGGAAAGAGTCCCAACGTAGGATATCTCAAAGTGTGGGGGTGCCTTGCTTATTGCAAGAGCACAGAGCCTAAAATGACTAAATTAGGTCCAAAGGCCATCAAATGTGTGTTTGTAGGCTATGTCTCAAATAGTAAGGCTTATAGGCTATTAGACATGGAGTATAATGTGATAATTGAATCAAGAGAAGTGGAGTTCTTTGAGAATTTTTTGTATGGTGACAATAAGCCTCAAGAACCAATCTCAATTGAAGGAACTCAAGAGGAGTTACCTTCAAGATTGTAGAGCAACCAATATTTCCTAGAAGAAGCCAAAGGCTTGATTAGAGTGGATCACAAAATCAAACCTCCCAAGTGGAGACTCTTTACCAAGTAGATGGAAACTATAAGGGAGTTACTTGGCAGTATCCTATGGTACTTCAAGTGGAGGATGATCCTAAGACTTTCCAAGAGGCTATGTCCTCGAGAGACTCTAACTTTTGGAAAGAGGCAATAAATGATGAGATTGATTCAATCATATCAAACCACACTTGGGAGATTGTTGATCTACCACAAGGATCAAAGCCAATAGGGTGAAAATGGGTATTTCGAAATAAGTACAATACTAATGGGACCATTCAACCCTATAAGTTAAGATTGGTGGCCAAAGGGTTTATACAAAAGGAGGGCATAGACTACTTTGATACCTATGCACCAATAGCAAGGACAACATCTATAAGATTATTGTTTGCCTTATCATCAATACACAACCTATATGTTAATCAAATGGATGTCAAGATGGCATTCCTAAATGGTAACCTCGATGAGGAGTTGTACATGGAACAACCGGAAGGGTTTGCTCTAGAGGGGAATGAACATAAGGGTTGTTGGCTTGTCAAATCATTATATGGTTTGAAGCAAGCACCTAAACAATGGCATGAGAAGTTAGATGAGGTCATTGTTTTGGATGGGTTTAGACACAATAGTGCAGAAAAGTGCTTATATTCTAAGACTTGTGACGACTGTCTTATCTTAGTGTGTCTACATGTTGATGATATGTTGATATTGAGTAATGACATGAAAGGTATAATAGAAACGAAGAGATTTCTATCTTATAACTTCAAGATGAAGGACCTTGGAGAGGTTGATACCATTTTAGGTATTAAAGTTAGAAGGAGTGTTGATGGATATGCCTTAGGTCAAGCTTCTTATGTTGAGAAAATGCTTGACCAGTTTTATCATCTCAATATCAAAGAGGCAAACACACCCTTCGATTCAAGTCTAAAGCTTGAAAATAATGAAGGGGGCTCAACTAGAGTATGAAAGTGAAATTAGGAGTTTGATGTATGTCGCTCATTGTACTAGAGAGGACATTGTATTTGCAGTTAGTAAACTTAGTAGGTTTACTAGAAATCCAAGTATCCTACATTGTAAGGTGGTTTAAAGAGTGTTTGGATACCTTCAAATGATCACAGAGTTATGCCTCCAATATTATAATTTTCCTAAGGTACTTGAGGGATATACCGACACAATTTGGATATCCGGTGTAGGAAATAATATCTCCATAATCGGTTGGGTGTTCACCCTCGGTGGGGTGCGGTTTCTTGGGGTTCTAAGATACAAACATGTCTATGTCACTCAACCATGGAATCGGAGTTTGAAGCTCTATTAGTAACCGGCAAAGAGGTCGAGTGGTTAAGAGATCTCATGTTTGAGATGCCAAGAACCGTAATTGATGTATCGATGATTTCGATACATTGTGATAATCAAGCTACTTTCGTTAGAACTTACAACAAGATTTACAATGGGAAGTCTAGACATATAAGTCTAAGACGTGACGATGTGAAGGAATTGATTGATAAGAGTATCATATCAGTTTCATATGTTAAATCATGTCAGAACTTAGCGGATCTGTTTACCAAACCTCTTGGGAGAGATTTGGTCAGTTCCACAAATAGAGGGATGGGACCAAAACTCCTCGATATATAAATTTCCCAATGATGGAAACCCAACTCAAAACTTGTTTACTTCAAGTGTAGAGTTCAATGGGTAAGAACAAGTCATTTTATAAGGGAATATGTTAACCCTTGATTTGGTCAACGACACGGAGTCACAAAAACGATGTGAAAAGTATGAGTTGAATAAAATAATACAAATGACACCAAGATTTTATAGTGGTTCGGCCCCGGTGATTGGTAATGACCTATGTCCACTTAGTATTTTTATTAATGTAAAGACTCTAAAAACTACGATCAGCAAACTAGGGTTCACTGAGTCTCACAAGATCCAAAAATGGATACAAAGATCTTGTATATAAGTACTTTTGTTCTCTCTGAGTACAAATTATCGCGTTCCCCTTAAATGAATCCTATGAGTCCTATTGATATGCTCATAGATGTACATATGGGCCATGGGCCATCCTTAACTTGCATTAGAAGCATAAATAATAATTTAAATAATATTTTTTATATTTAAATTAGCATATATTCCTTAAATATCTAACTTATAACCGCATTAAAGCGTTTGTCTCAGTCCCACGAGTAGCTCTAGTCGCATGTTTCTGTCCATCTTCTTTTCCTGCTGCTTAGCATATTCCTTGCATCTATCAAGCAGCAGAGTTTCTTCTTATAACCTGGTTGTAGGTCAACCAGACCTTCATTAATGATCGGTCACGTGCTATTCACATGCCTTTTTAATGTGTCATGTCATCATGCTAATATTTAGGGAAATATTTTCCCCCCGAGTTTATTTTAATGCGAACAACATTTAATAAACTTACTTGATCACTAATATGTTGACCTTTTACATCCAGATGTACTTATTTTCTCGAAAAGGTAAGTAATTATGACCCTTTCGGTTTTCTAGGATTGATTTGACGATTATTGTTGTTTCCCATACCTCAAAACCCTAATTTTATCATTACTTGTCATTAATACCTTGATCAGTATAAATATAGGTCTCCTCACTCCTTTTCATTTTCATCCGAAGTTTCTTTCTCTTCAAGAACTCTCAAAAATCTCCCAAAAACCTTCAAGCATTTCTCAGTGTAATCCGAAGCTTTCTGAGCAATTTCAAGCAATCTTCTTGCGATTTCTTCAACAATCTTCACTTTAAGTAAGTTTTAGAACAATTCCTTTTAATTTTGTAGCAATTTCCCTTCATTTTTGGTTGTGATTCTTCTATTTTTGTAACTATTTATTGATGTTCTTGGTGTGTTCTTGAATATGATCGAGTTTAGGCAAAAAATACATAGGAATTCTAGGATGAAATGGGTATTTTAGATAGTTTTATTGCATATAGGAGAGGTATTTGGGTTTATTAGCACTGATTCTGGGTCCAAAATCGAAGTGAAAAATCAATTTTGTTATTTCGGAAGAAATGAGTTTTTCCTACCTATTTTTGAAGTTGAAAAGTTTTTCTGAAAAAAAAATTTCAGTTTCACTTTTTGATCTGTTTTTCCAACCTGCTTGCAGTATTTTTGTGTTTTTATTTAGATGTTGCTGGTCAAATAAAAGCCTAACTTTTATCCATGAACATCATTATCCTTTCCTTTTTGCTTTTCTTTTTCTATTGGTCATAGATTCTCACTTCCCCTTATTCTTCTCAGATATTCATGCACGATCCCTGGAGAGGTGAGAGGCCAATAGATGAAGACCTTCTAAACTTGTTGTTCGAAGACTCTGAACCGCCTACTTTACCTATTCCACCAAATACAACAAAGCCAATACCATCAACCAGCCATCCCATTTCAAAACCCTCTATGGCGCGAGTGAAGCACATTGCTCAGAGGAGAAAAAGATCTATGATCCTCACATTGGCTAGCATGCGACCAATGCTGAGGGTCCTTCGACTACTAATCAACCTGTAGCAACCAAGTAGCCTCCCGAGATTCTCATTTCCCGCACCCTTGTTAAAGAGGTCGTGAAAAAGGACATATCCTGGTACATCGCTCCTCCTAGCATTATATTGAGCAGGATGGTGGACAAATATCCCAAGAAATACAGCCTCCTTGGGATTACATTATTAAATCCAACCCCTAACCAGAGGGCAAACGTGCTCGGAGGCGCTTATAGTGCCTAGTCGAGGTACCACATCAAGGCAGGGGCTACTTTGCCTCTGCACGATTTTTTCAAAGGAGTGGTGAATTATTTCGACATTTCTCCATTCCAAATTATGGGGAATGGGTATAGAGTGTTATCAACACTCTATATTCTTTACCACCACAAAAAATGACCTGTACCCACTCCCCACGAAATCAACTACATGTTTGATTTAAAATTCAACTCGAACCAAAATAACATGGGGTTTTTCCATTTCTTCCATCAGGAGTCTTCTCGCACATTCCTAACCAACATAACTTACAAGTTCAATGTGGGCAAATACTTCCAAGAGTATTTCCTCACAACCGATCTTGTAGCGGACAATGAAATACTCACCGTAAGTCTTTTCTAACTTGTATTTCTTATTAATATTTTTTCTTTCACTAACATCACTTTTATGTTGTTCACAGGCTCTTCTGACCTTGAATAATGGGTGCGTCGTGCTAAAGAGGATGGCTCCAAATTTTTTTGAAGAGAGAAAAGCTGCAGAGGACTAGATCAATGCCCTCAACGAGGAGCTAAGAAAAACCAAGGAGGAACTGGACAAGGCTGTAAATTTAAAAGAGAAATACAAGGCTGCATCCAAGGCCAACCATGATGAGGTGGTCAAGCTTCAGGATGATTTGGTTACTAGTCAGAAAGAGGCCAATGAGCTGGAGGGAAAGGTGAAACAGCTCGAGGGGCTTAATGTGAGCAACCTAGAGAGGTGTTGAGGTGCAACCTTCACCTACTTCTATATGATCTGGAAGTACAATCAAGGTGCAAACTTTGATTATCTTCCAGAACGGATAAGGGAGTCTAAGCTTGCTCGATGTGCTGCTCAACTAGAGGAGGAGAAACATGCCCCTACATCTCCTGAGATTTCCTTGGCGACAGGGATCGACGGAGAAGAGGAGGCTGGAGCGACTGTCGACCAGCAGCCCCATCAAGACCCTCCTGCTCAATGAATATATTTTTTTCTATTTTGTAATTATAACATCTGAACAACCTATTTGTGGTGTTAAGACAATTTTTTACCTAAAGAAGTTTTATTTGCTATTTATAATAGTTTTAATTACATCCGAGAAAAAATTACTCACAGTGTAAAGATATTTCGTTTTGATATTACAATTTTTATTATAATATCTGCTCGACCTAACATAGCACTTTATTATTTCACAAAATTTGTTAAAAATATTTTGAAAAATACTCTAAGTGTCGTAGTATGCTTTCTCTTATTTTTCTCGTGTGTTTACATATGTTTATAATATGCTATGCTCACTTATTATCTTATATGCCCCCCAAGTGATTGAGGAGTTTAAGGTTCTCGGTCACTTTCCATTGACCAATACCTGTTCAAACATTACTGCTCATGTACTTGTAAACAACAATGAGAATATAGAAAAACAACACATGTAATGGAAAATACTTGTAATAAATACAATAATTAGCAAGAATAATTGGCTGCACATAGTTCCTTTTATTTCTCGTAAAAAATGGACAAAAATTCGTGTGTGTACGAATGATCAAAATTTGATCTTACACTTATAAGCGATCAACCATCTAATTGGCCAGCCCTTGTTCAAAAACTTGTAAAAAAAGTAAAATTAAATACGAGCCAAATATTCAAAAATAAATGTTCATTGATAATACTTGCACGAGTATTCTCCATTCCAATAGCGAGGAACGAGATCTTCGTTTAAGCGAGCAAGTTCGTATGTGCCTGGTTGAATAATTTCTTCAATTTGATATGGACCTTCCCAGTTTGGTTTGAGTACTCCTGCATCCTGGTTGCGAGTATTGAGAAAAACTCTTTGAAGTACCAAATCTCCTACGTCAAACTTTCTTTCACGTACTTTAGAGTTAAAATATCATGCGACCATTTACTGGCATGTAAGCCGCAACTCGTAATTGGGCCTGCTCAAGCCTTTCATTTATTAAGTCCAAAGACTCCATCAGTAATTGGTTGTTCGTACTCTGGTCGTAAGTTAGCCTTCTATGAGATGGTGGGTCTAACTCGACTGGTAACATGGCTTCATACCCATATGCCAAAGAAAATGGTGTATGTCCTATTGTTGTTCGATGCGTTGTTCTATACGACCAAAGTACCTCAGGTAGTTCCTCTGGCCATACTCATTTTTCCTGTTCGAGTCTTTTCTTCAGTTTGTCTTTTAGCATGTTATTTACAACTTCAACTTGTATGTTCGCTTGTGGATGGGCAACTGATGAAAAGCTTTTTGTTATACCATGTCATTTGGAGAAATTAGTGAATAGATCACTATCGAATTCTGTGCCATTATCTGATACGATCTTTTTTGGCATACAATATTTTTGACAATGAAATCTAGCACTTTCTTGGTCGTGATTGTCGCAAGCGGTTCAGCTTCTACCCACTTAAAAAAGTAGTCAACAGCAACTACTGCATATTTGACATTTCCTTTTCTTGTAAGCAAAGATTCGATTAGGTCTATTCCCAAAAATGCAAATGGCCACAGGCTTTGCATTTGTTTAAGCTCATTTGGGGTTGCTCGAGGTATTTTGGAGAATCTTTGACATTTGTCACATTTTTTAACAAATTCCATGGATTCCTCAATCATAGTAGGCTATAAATACCCTTTTCGTAGAATTTTCTTTGCCAAGCTTTGCCCCCATGATCTCCACAGAACCCTTCATGTACTTCTCGCATCATTTCCTTAGCTTTTTC
Source organism: Humulus lupulus (assembly GCF_963169125.1). NCBI lineage: Eukaryota > Viridiplantae > Streptophyta > Magnoliopsida > Rosales > Cannabaceae > Humulus > Humulus lupulus. The sequence continues at coordinate 83,210,661 of NC_084797.1, read as the reverse complement.
CTTGGAAATACATCTCAATAAGGGCATAGAGTACCCTCATCGATACATAATTCCATCAACCAAGATAAATCGAGTTGATTGCCTTTGTAGTATTCTCGACTTATTTTTGTCTGCTGGTAACAATCCCTGTTCGAGATATTGAATGATGTGGGTCATCCAAGTGTCAGCTACTTGTATTACTAGGGAGGATTCTTCTTCTTGAATGTTGGGAGTTGATAAGTGTTCGACCGACACTATACTCAGTGTGTCGGCATCTTTAGCGCTTGCTAATTTGGCTAAGGAATCAGTATTGGAGTTCTGGTCGCAAGGTACTTATTGTAAAGTATACTTTTCAAACTACGCTAGCAAGTCCTTTTCCTTGTTTAGATCGGTGACCATTTTAAGACCCCTGGCCTGATATTCTCCGGTGATTTGATTAATAACTATTTGGGAGTCAATTTATATTTCCAGTGACTTCACATTCACATCTTTGGCTAGTCTCAAACCTGTAAGAAATGCTTCGTATTTGGCTTCATTATTGGAGGCATTAAAATTAAATCTTATTGCGCAGTGAAATCGATGTCCCTCAAGAATTCTAAGAATTAATCTTTCCCCTGAGTTATGCTCATTTGAGGACCCGTCCATGAACAGTTTCCTGATCGAAGTTTTATCTTGGGCATCAAGCTCTACAATCTGCTCACCGGTTGGGAGTCCAATGAATTCAGCTACAAAATCTACTAAGGCTTAACCCTTTATTGCTACTCTTGGTGAATAAGAAATTTCAAACTACCCTAACTCAATAGCCCATTTTAATAGCCGACCAGCGGCTTCTAGTTTTTGCAAGACTTGTCGTAGTGGCTGGTCGGTAAAAACTATTATAAGGTGGGCTTGGAAGTAGGGTCACAAATTTTTCGATGACAGTATCAAGTAGTAAGCCCATTTCTCTATAGTCGGATAACGTTATTCTTCTCCCACTAGTCTTTTACTTGTATAGTATACTGCCTTTTGGATGCTGTTTTCTTCCTTGATTAAAACAACACCGGAAGCATACTCTGTTATGGCTATGTAGATGTACAAAGTTTCTCCTTCGACCGGCTTAGATAGAATGGGCGTTCATGACATCTAGTCCTTAAGTGCTTGAAAATCCTGTTCACACTCTTCTGTCCATTCGAATTTTTTGTTTCCTCTAAGTAGATTAAAAACTGGGACGCACTTGTTCATAGATTTGGATATAAATCTTCTCAGAGCAGCAATTCTTCCTGTTAGGCTTTGTACATCTTTAATTGTAGCTGGTGATTGCATCTTGTTGACGGTGAAAACTCGTCAATGAAATTACGTCGGAAAACTCAAAGGTAAGTATGAAGATATTTAGATAAGAACTTAGAATAAACTTAAGGAAAGATAAATATAGATGGAGTAAGCCTTTGTATATTTCTTAATAGCCTGTGTATACAATGAATTTTCCAACCCCTTTGCTGGAGGGGTGAAGGTCTATTTATATTGGGGCTCTAATGGCTCCTGATACATCGTGGTCCCAGGGGACAAGATTGTACATAGGTACATTTTTAGGGTTGTGGCACAGGTCGTAGTTGTGTTGGAAAAGTGGTGATCGGCTCTAGTATGTGTCAGGGGTCTGCAAAAGTACTCCTGCATTGGTACCACATTACACCTCCACTACTTGTTGGGTACGAACCTCATAAGCGTGTTGAGGGAGTCTTTATCATGTACCATTCTTGTACTAACACTACCTGTCTGGCGTGGACATCGTATCCGTACTCTAACTCTTCTTGATCTGTAGGTTCATTCAGTATCTCTTCTGCCTTCATGCTGAATCATTGTGAGGTCCTTTCTAACCTTCCTCGAATGCATATTCATGAGGCCCATGACTCTACATCTCATGAGACCCACAGGGAAAAAGGTGTCTCGTTGGTGGCACTTGTCTAAGGAAGAGAGATAAGGCCTCTTCAATGAGGCCTACTTTATGTCCGTGGAGGTACGATGTTCACGTATGAGATGAGGATCTCACCTTGCGAGACCATCACCTTCCATCCTTCATGCGCGAGACCCTTGGTCCGAGGCATATGGACAAGGCCATAGGGCGCTTGGGACGAAGCACTAGTTGCGTGACCATGGTGCACGATGCACCTCACTTGGCATGAGACACATGGCCTCGCTATGCGAGGCTATAGGTGCTTGGGGCGAGGTGCTTGGGCACTTAGGCGAGGCGAAGTGTGGTGTGCCTCACTATGCAAGGAATGGTGAACCTCGCTATGCGAAGCATTGACTTCGACTGGGCATGGCCAACGCTCCTTCACGAGGCCCAGGCATGAGGCGATGGTGTGGCCGAGGCTCCTTCACGAGGCCCAGGCACGAGGCACTGGGCGTGGTCGAGGCACCTTCAGGAGGCCCAGGTGCGAGGCGCTGGGCATGGCCAAGGAACCTTCACGAGGCCCAGGCATGAGGCGCTGGGCATGGTCAAGGCACCTTCACGAGGCCCAGGCGCGAGGCGCTGGGCATGGTCGAGGCACCTTCACGAGGCCCAGGCAGGAGGCGCTAAGCATGGCCGAGGCACCTTCACGAGGCCCAAGCGCGAGGTGCTGGGCATGGCCGAGGCCCAGGTGTGAGGCACTGGACATGGCCGAGATGACCTCTGTGAGACCCTGGCGCAAGGCGCTTGATGTCTCGTGTGATGGTCTTGCAATGCATGTGGGCCTTACAGGGGTCTGGACTTGATTTCTTGGGACTTTTTACCAGTGTGGAATTCTTGTCTCTCATTTTGCATGAAGTGACTTCGTGAGGCCTGGGGCCTTGCAAATGTGTGGCCTCTTGGCGGCACGTAATAACCTTCTGCCTCCGTCGCGTACTTGGCGCCTATTGTGCCCCTTAGCCGCTCACTTCAATAAGGGGCCAGAAACTTTTTTTTCTTGGTGGATTTTTGGTATCCACACTTGCCCCCCAGTCTATAGGGAGGCCTTTAGGCGTTCTTGTAGACTCTTCTCTTTCTTTTTTCTTTTTTCTGTATTTATTATGGTCGAGGTCCTTTTGAATTCACGCGAAGGGGTTCGATAGGTCTCTCTTTGGTGCACCTTGATTGTATCTATAAGGATATGTTGACCCTGTGGGTTCTAGTTATCCTTTTATATACTTTTTCGCGTGCTTATTATTGCTTACGAGAAGCGTCCTTCTCGTCATTAGGCATAGTACTATTTTTGCAAGCGTCTTCTTCAAGACCCTTTTTGCAAGCGTCTTCTGTAAGACCCTTTTCACAAGCGTCTTCTTTGAGACCCTTTTTGCAAATGTCCTCTTTGAGACCCTTTTCATAAGCGTCTTCTTTGAAACCTTTTTGCAAGTGTCTTCTTTGAGACCCTTTTCATAAGCATCTTCTTTGAGACCAATTTATGATTTTTGAGGTGATCTCCCCTCGGGTCGGGACCTTTATGGCGAGATGGTCCTTGTGTAACCTCGTGTACACCTATTTTCAAGGCCCTTTTTTCCTTAGTAAGGCGACTTAGTCAATCTAGACTTAGGGATCTCTTTGGTTTCCCCTTTCGTCTTCTGCGTCGTGGTCCTTTTACAGGATGGGTTTGTCCTTGGCGAGGTCATTTTTGAGGGACATTTTGACCTTTTCAGATTCTATAAGGGTAGCTAGTCCTTATAGATTCAAAGGTCATCTCATAAGGTTCACTGCTCTCATATATAGGTATTATAAATATTTTCACACATACGCATCTCGTAAGGCTAGATGCATGTTTCGCACTTGGTCAAGCACCTATTGGGGCTTGTGAGGCTAGACACCTGCTTTGGATCTTTATGGAGGCCGATTGCGACGATTTAATGAATCCTACTAGCTTCTTCTTCTGAGTCTATTCGTAGTCCTCGTCCAATTTTAAACTCGGTCATCGACTCCTCTAGCACGACGTTCTCTTCTATATGGATTCTTCAGACGTATCGATAGAAGGGCGACTAGAGGAAGGTTCACTTCCCTCAACATGTGAGTTCTTATGGCCTTCTTCCACACATATGTACTTCTGTGCTCTTTCGAAGAAATCATCTAAATTCGAAACTTCTCTTTTGAGCATGTTACCCCATAACTTGCTTCCTGGAAAAACTCCAGCTGTAATAGCCTTCTTGAGCTCCGCTTTGGTTAAACTTCCCACCTTTGTTGCTTCCATATTGAACCTATGGATATAGTTCTTCAGACTTTCATTTTCACCTTGTTTTATGTTAGCGAGGCTAGTAGTTGGCATAACGTAATCACAGACCGCATGGTGTTGCTGAAGAAACTCGCCAGAGAATTGTTGCCATGATTTGATTGTTCCTGGCCTTAACCTCTTGAACCACCTATATGCAACACCTTTAAGTGTAACAACAAAGAAATGGCATTTTACTCTACTGTTGACCCCTCTTAACCTCATCACGTTATTAAAGTAGTCTAAGTGATACTTTGGGTCCGTAGTACCCTCGTATGGAATCATGCGAGGCTCTCTGAGGTTGGCGAGGATTTGCTCAGCCTGGATCTCCCTTGTGAAGGGCGAATCATGGCCAAATTCTTCATCATCTCTGTGCCCCCCAGGTGCGGTGATAATCTTGCCTTGAGGGTGTTGCATTTTGATGTCTAGTTTCCTCCTCTTTTTGCTTAAGGAGTCTTGCAGGTTCTTAGACTGATCCCTTGCCTTGATTGTATTCCTCAGGGGAGCCATGGGGGGTGTGTTTCTTACTTCCGAACTCTTCCAATGGAGCTTTTCTCTAAGGCCAGGGGGCGCCTCTTTTGAGGTGACTTCTGCTTCGTTCTTACGACCATCATCTTCCCTCCGCCTTTGCTCCTGGGGGTATTTCGTTGGCCTAGGTCCCTCATGGTTCTTTTTCTGGGGAGTTTTAGTGGTGGAAAGTCGGGTTCTCCCATCATCTACGGGGATAGTGTTTTCCCCTTTTTCACGCTCCTTTTTACGTTTAGGAAGGGGCATGCTCGACTTTCCTTGCAGGAGGTCGTTTAAAACCTCCTGCATGTTCTTTATCATGGTTTCCAGCCTTCGAGTTTTTCTATGTAACTCGTGAATCTCATCCTTGTAGAAGCGAATCCTTGAGCTGGAACATACCGAGTGTACTTGGGTACTCTTGGCTGGCCTGTGCGTCGAGGGACCCGGGTCTTGGTAGCCTGAGCGTGGTGCCACCGGGGATGTGGGTACATTGGCGGCTCTGAGTGACCTCCGTCGGGCCGGACAACCGGGGATGATGCTTCCTTCTCCTCCCTTGGGGGAGGACATTCCTCTGGCATATCTCCATCCCCAGGAGGAGGAGGGTCTTTCTTGGAAGCCCTCATTCGTTCTCCGTCCAAGTGAACCTCAACATCTTGTAGTTGCCGCAAGCATTGTGAACGCCTTGGCATCTTTCTTTTCTGGAAGTGATGAAAGAACGTTGGCTTGATGCTTGTTCTTCCCACTGACGGCACCAAACTATTGACGGTGAAAACTCATCAACGAAATTAGGTCGGAAAACTCAAAGGTAAGTATGAAGATATTTGGATAAGAACTTAGAATAAACTTAAGGAAAGATAAACATAATCAACAATGGAGTAAGCCGTTGTATATTGCTTAATAGCCTGTGTATATAATGAATTTTCCAACCCCTTTGCTGGAGGGGTGAAGGTCTATTTATATTGGGGCTCTAATGCCTCCCGATACATCGTGGTCCCAGGGGACAAGATTGTATATAGGTACATTGTCAGGGTTGTGGCACAGGTCGTAGTGGTGTTGGAAGAGTGGTGGTTGGCTCTAGTACGTGTCATGGGTCAGCAAAAGTACTCCTGCATTGGTACCACATTACACCTCCACTACTTGTCGGGTACGGACCTCATAAGCGTGCTGAGGGAGTCCTTATCATGTACCATCCTTGTACTACCACTACCTGTCTGGCGTGGACATCGTATCCGTACTCTAACTCTTCTTGGTCTGTAGGTTCATTCTGTATCTCTTCTGCCTTCATGCTGGATCATTGTGATGTCCTTTATAACCTTCCGAGAATGAATGTTCATGAGGCCCATGACTCTACATCTCATGAGACCCACAGGGAAAAAGGTGTCCCGTTGGTGGCACTTATCTTAGGAATAGAGATAAGGCCTCTTCAACGAGGCCTGCTTTGTCTCCATGCAGGTATGATGTTCACGTACGAGATAAGGATCTCACCTCACGAGACCATCACCCTCCAGCCTTCATGCGCGAGGCCCTTGGTGCGAGGCATATGGACAAGGCCATGGGGCGCTTAGGACGAAGCGCTAGGTGCGTGGCCATGGTGCACGGTGCGCCTCACTTGGTGTGAGACACACGGCCGAGGCGAGGTGTGCCTCACTTGGCATGAAACACATGGATGAGGCGGGGTGCACCTCACTTGGCGCAAGACTCATGGTCGAGACCCTGGGGCGAGGCTAGGTGCGCCTCACTTGGCACGAGACACATGGCCTCGCTATGCAAGGATATAGGTGCTTAGGACGAGGCACTTGGGCACTTAGGAGAGGCAAGGCAAGGCGTGGTGTGCCTCTCTATGCGAGGCAAGGTGAGCCTCGCTATGCGAAGCATTGACTTTGGCTAGGCGTGGCCGAGGTTCCTTCACGAGGCCCAGGCACGAGGCACTGGGCGTGGCTGAGGCATGGCCGAGGCTCCTTCATGATGGCCGAGGAACCTTCATGAGGCCCAGGCGCGAGGCACTGGGCATGTCCAAGGCACCTTCACGAGGCCCAGGCATGAGGCGCTGGGCATGGCCAAGGCACCTGCACAAGGCCCAGGCGCGAGGCGCTGGGCATGGCCAAGGCACCTACACAAGGCCCAAGCGTGAGGCGCTAGGCATGGCCGAGGCACCTTCTCGAGGCCCATGCGCGAGGCGCTGGGCATGACCGAGGCACCTTCACAAGGCCCAGGCACAAGGCACTGGGCATGGCCGAGATGACCTCTGCGAGACCCTGGAGCGAGGCGCTTGATGTCTTGTGTGATGGTCTTGCAATGTGTGTGGGCCTTACGAGGGTCTGGACTTGATTTCTTGGGACTTTTTATCGGTGTGGAATTCTTGTCCCTCATTTGGCATGAAGTGACTTCGTGAGGCCTGGGGCCTTGCAAATGTGTGGCCTCTTGGCGACACGTAATAAACTTCTGCCTCTGTCGTGTACTTGGCGCCTTCAGTACCCCTTAGCCGCTCACTTCAATAAGGGGCTAGAAACGTTTTTTCTTGGTATATTTTTGGTATCCACACATCTTGATCAACACTCGGATTTTTTCGGTATTAGCTTCAATTCCTCACGAGATTGCTATGAATCCCAAAAATTTTCCTGATCCGACTCTGAAGATACACTTAAGAGGATTAAGCTTCATCTGATATTTTTTTAAGATGTTGAAGCATTCCTGAAGGTCCTTGACATGCTCACCAGCTTTTTTCGACTTGACCAACGTATCATCAACATAAACCTCAATGCTATTACTGATCTGGTCTTTGAACATGTGATTTACTAGTTATCAGTAAGTCGCACCAACGTTTTTCAAACCGAAGGGCATTACCTTGTAACAGTAAAGCCTCGTATCTATTCAAGAGTTTGTATGTTCCTCATCTGGTGGACGCATACTAATTTGATTATATTTGGAATACGTATCCGTGAATGATAGAATTTCATGCCCTGATGTAGCATCGACCAGTTGGTCGATTCTCGAAAATAGGAAACAATCTTTCGAGCAGGCTTTATTAAAGTTTGTGAAATCCACGCAAGTCCTCCATTTATCGTTTGGTTTAGGGACCAGTACGAGATAAAAAACCCAAGATGGATAAAATGCTACCCTAATGAATCAATTTTCCTTTAGCTTCTCGACCTCTTCTTTTAAAGCTTTAGATCTATCTTTGTCAAGCAGCCTTCTTTTTTGTTGAACCAGTGGGTGGCTTTTGTCTATGATAAGAACATGGTTGTAACTGTTGGGTCAATCCCCACCATGTCTTTATGCGACCAGGAAAAGATTTCCTAGTTTTTCTTCAAAAACTCCACCAGCTTTTCTTTGATTGTTGTTTCTAAGTTTTTACCGACTTTCACAACTCTGGTCAGTTCTTTTTCTTCTAATTAAATCTCCTCGAGATCCCCCACGGGTCCTATATCTTTTTCAAAATCCCCATAGTGAGGATCTATGTCTTCATCCTCACTTTGGGAAACACCCTATTTGGTGACTTGTTCACCTGATTGGGCATGTGATTCATTTATTACTAGCAACCTTCTTTTGCTCCGCTAGAACTGCTCGAAGCAATTAATCTGTTCCCTAATCCACATTTTCTCGCTTTGGTAATCGAGGAGTTATAGCATTCTCTATCTTCTCGTTGGTTTCCTAACACACACCCGACTCCTGCATCTATTGGAAACTTCATGGCTAAATGCCATATTGAAGTTATTGCTCGTAGGTGTACCAGGATAGGTCTTCCAATCGCGACATTATATGCGGACAGACAATCAACTACTATAAAAGTAGTGAGTGATGTCCTGTTTGTAGGTGTTGTTCCTGTGGTGACTGGGAGTCTGATCCAAATTGTTTGTGCGAGTCCTTTACTAGAGAAACCATAGATGGTTTGGTTGCATGGTTCTAATTCTTGTATTGACGGTTTCATTCTTTCTAATGACAATTTATAGAGAATGTTCATCGAGCTTCCAGTATCTACCAACACTCATTTTACCATCATGTTGGAAATTTGAACATCCACGACCAAGGGATCTGAATGGGGGAATCAAACATGTTGTGCGTCCAGCTTGGAGAAGGTAATACTCTCTTCCTCTGTTCGAGCTTTTTTGAGAGTTCACTCCTCAATGTTTAGCATTTCAATGTCCTACTTGTGATTGAGGGTCCGGGCATATCTTTCTCTTGCCTTACCATTGTCACCAGCTAAGTGTGGTCCCCCACAAATAGTGAGCAAAGCGACCAAGGCTGGCTATAGAAGAGGCGAGCGTTGGCATACATGTGACTACTCGTTGCCTCCGTTATCCCCTTGCTGGTGATTCCCCTCTATTTGTACATATCTCCTCATATGTCCTTGTCGTATAAGGAACTCAATCTCGTCTTTCACCTGGTTACATTCGTTTGTATGATGGTCGTAATCGTTGTGGAAGGTACAAAACTTTCTTATGTCTCATTCGGAAATGTCCTTCCTGATTAGGGCTAGTCGCCTGAAAGGGACAGTGTTATGGGTGGCTTGATAAACTTCTGCTCGGTTGTCGACCAGGGTTATGTAGTTGGTAAACCTCGGCTCGTACCTATTCTTCTTAGGGCGCTTGTTATCAGACGTCACATGCTCAGTGTTTGCCCTTTTTCCTCCATTTTTGTTATTATTTTTTCCATTGTAATTGTTGGGTTTGCTAGACCCACTAGCAGCCTTGATCGACTCTTCATTTTTTCCCTGGTCGGCCTTTGGAGAATTTCCTTCATTGGCGATAGCCTCCTCCAACTTTATGTATTTGTCTGCTCGATCTGAGAATTCTTGAGTACTTTTGACTCCATTTTTTCTTACGTTTCTCCAGAGTGGAGATTGGCGCTACACCCCTGATGTAATAGCCATCATTTTTCCATCATCTCCAACTGATTTGGCTCAAGTAGTTGCTCGCATGAACCTCTGGTGTACTCTTTAAGGGGTTCTCCTTATTTTTTCCTTATATCAACCACTTGGTTGGCCTCTGTTGGATGTATCCGACTAGCATTAAATTGTCAGTAAAATTTCTTTATGAACATTTCCTATGGAACGATGCTGGCTGGTGGAAATTTAAAGTACCACTCTTGTAACGACCCAAAATTACTATTAAAGCTTAAGGGCCTTGATTAGTGTGCCGGGAGGGCATAATTGGTTTATGTGTGATTTAAATGATTAAATGCATGATTATGTGATGAGCATGCTTATATGATTATATGGATATATGAGATGCATGATTATGAGTATTAGTATGCATGTAGACCCTATTTAGCTTATAGGGGCATATTTGTAATATAAATGTAATTATTTGTGATAACTTGTTGAGACTACATTACTATGTGGATATATTTGCAGCAGGTAACTCGAGGCGATCCTAGTGAGTGGTTTAGCGAAATAGTCACAGCGGGGACTTATACCCGGCTCGGGGGAGCCTGGGGGTATTTTTGGGAACATGGGAAATATATTGGAGAGTATTTGACATTGAGGAAAATAATTGGTGATTAATTAAGTGACGGGTTTTAAGCGATAATTATTAGAGACACTCGATGAATGAGAGAGGATTGGGAGTAAATGACCAAAATGCCCCTTCGAATGTTTAAAGGCTTAGGTTTTAATGGGAGGGGAAAATGGTCTTTTGGATGGTTAAAAGAGGATGAGTGTTATTCTCCCATTTAGCCTTAGTGTAAGTTGTAGAAAATAGTAGAAATAGAAGGAAACAAAGAAAGAAGAAAAACAAGGACTCTTTGCATTCCTACACGATTTCCTCTCCCTTCACCATTTCTTCTGGAATTTGAAGCTGTAAACTCAGAGGAGGCTTAGGCTAGAGCTTGGAACTTGGGTCCTTGGTGAAGCTAGGAAGTTCTGCTAGAATTAAATTTCAATTAAGGTAAAGCTTAAAGAGTTTGGTCTGAATTTTTTGACTTTGATGAGTTGTTTCTGAATTTGAGTTTTTGGATGGGAATTCAAGGATTTGATCTTGGGGAATTGAGGAGCTAAAGGCTGGAAGGGTACTAAGGGCAACCTAGGATTGGATTCTCCATTAAAGGTAAGGATTTCTGGGCTTGATCATTTGAATTTCAGGGTAGTTTCTAGTTTTATGATGAGTTCTTGGGTTTCAAACTCAATTCTTGTTTTTCTGTGTTTAATGACGCATGTGGCCAAGTTTGATGTTGTTGGGCCATGTGGGATGATATGCAGTGGATGGTAGGCTTAATTTGAAGTGCAGATGAGGTTTGGAGGGGTTTTAGGGAGTTTTGGCTCGGGGAAACTCGAAGGAAAAACTCAGAGGATTTTTGGTGCTGTCTGTAGGCGCTAGTAGTAGAGCGCTACAGCGCTATGCCTGGGTTTTCTGGGGGATTTTGCCTCTGTTTGTAGCGCTGTAGCACTACCCTGCCTTCAAAAATGGATTTTTGGGTATTTTCTTAGGGTTTTCGTTCGGGGTTTGATTCCACCACCCCGTTTAATGGAATTGGGGTTTCTTGAGGGTTCGGGATGGGTCCTGAGGTTAGGTTACAGAATTGAATTCTTATGAGGGTTCTATGTTACATTTGTGACTAGGTGTACACTAAGGCTCGGACGGGATTATGCTCGAGGATCATTTCAATTAAGCAAAGCGCTCGGAATCAAAGGTAAGAAACTGCACCCGGGTATGTGATTATGATTGGACTAAGAGTTCCCTATATTTTTTTATGATGTCATGAGATGGTATTATGCCATGGGGACATAACGGCCTAAGAGTGTCGAAATCAATGTTTGCGCACAGGGCACGGCTCGGCCACTGGTAGCTGAGGTTAAGTACATAATCACTGAGCTCAGCCTAAGCGAGCCGAAGTCGGTGGGACAATCAGATGGTGCGGCCTAAGGGCGTCGACCCTAGATTTTGGTGTGATATGTTTATTGTTGTTTAAATTTATGATTGTGACGAGTTTGTTAGCTGAATAACTGATTATTGGCTTGTAGGTTGGTATCATTATTTATGTGAGCAATATGACCTGTTGTATGTCTGAGTGATGATTTGTGAATTATTTGTCTGTTGGTTGTCGCTTATGGTATGCATTATTGTTTTCTTGCTAGGCCTTGGCTCACATGTGCTACATGGTGTAGGTAAAGGCAAAGGCAAGGTGGACTAGTCCTGAGTTGGAGAGCTCTGGGGCTGAATGTACGTAGCCAGCTGATCGGCCGCCATGGCCGAGGATTGGAATAGGGACAGGAAGACCTACAATGTCTATTTTGCCCTTAGAGTGGCCAGAAGTTGTATATATCCTGGAATTTTGTAAGCTGTCCTTTAAACTCTATTTCTTTTGGGATCCCATGTATGAAATGTTTATTTAAATGAAATGTATCTTTTATGACCAAAATCTTTTAACCCTAGTTCAATTATAGTTCCAGTAACACGTTTCCAACTAAATGACTTGATTAGCAGGTCTTGCACCTTTATAAACACACAGTGTAACGGTCTTGGCTACCCAAGGCATTACAACTTGGTATCAGAGCGTCCTGGGTTTAAGGGTTCCTGAAGACTGGCTGGACATGTACATTCACCGCTAAAGACAAGCTCGACTCAGGGTTTGGTAATTGTGTATGCATGTTTATATGCTTAAATGAATGGAAAGAAATATGAATGCTGGTATCTGATTGATTAATAGGGAGCATGAGATATGGATAGGACCTGGCCCTTGATTGTTGTGTGATGATATCTTGGACTTTATGAAGGTGTGGGGTCATGACACAGTGGCATGTGCTGCATATATGTTGAGAGAGGATGTCCGCATCTAGTGGGAAGTGGCATCACAGACCAGGGATGTTACTACTTTTAGTTGGGAAGGATTTAAGGATTTGTTCAGTCAGAAGTATTACATTGTTTCCATCAGGGCAGCGAAGGTTAATGAATTTGTGGGATTGGTTCAGGGCAATATGACAGTTACAAAATATGCCCTGATGTTCGACAGACTTGCGAAGTTCACACCAGATCTTGTGCCTACTGATGCAGCTAGGCAGGACAGATTTATCAGAGGGCTTAATGCTATGATAGCCCAAGATGTGAGGATTACAACAGTTCTTGGGGTGACAACTTATGCCCAAGTTGTTGAGAAGGCTCTTACCGCTGAGGAAGCAGAGAACAAGATCTGGAGGGAGAGTGCGGCAAGGCGGGAGGGCCGCAGGGCGGTGCCTCCATACTCTGGATCTGATAGGGGCGGAGGCCCTAGTGATCTGAAGAGGAAGACCCCTGATGCTTGGACCGCTCCTGGTCCTGATAGGAGATGTCGTGGTACTCAGCGTGGCCGTCAGGGAGGCGGTGATTCATGGAGGAGCTATCTTGAGTGCACGTGGTGCAGAAGACGCCATCCGAGCAAATGTCGGGCTAAGACCTATTATGTGTGCGGGGTGGTAGGACACCTCAAGAAAGACTGTCTGACAATGAAGAAAGGGGAAGCAGGGAAGGTGGACAGCTTGAATCAAGCTCGAGTGTTCACCCTAATGCAGGTAGAGGTCGAGGATAGTCCCTCGGTGGTGATAGGTCAGCTATCTAGTGCTGGCTCTCCTTATACTGTATTGATTGACTCTGGTGCTACACATTCATTTGTTTCTAGTAAGGTGATTAATAGACTGTGTAGACCTAGTGAGTATTATACTGCGGGGTTTGGGACTATATTGCCTATAGGAGAACTGGTAGTTTCTAGAAGGTGGATTAGAGCACTGTCAGTAATGGTTTATGGTAGGGAATTGTCAGTAGACTTGATTGAGTTGGGTATGGAGGACTTTGACATGATTTTGGGGATGGATTTGCTGGTTATATATAGAGCTACTATTGACTGTAGGAAGAAGATGGTGACCTTTGAGCCGGAGGGCGAGAATCCCTTTGTCTTTGTGGGAGCTGTAAATGGACCCCGCATACCCATGATATCAGCGCTGAGAGCCAGGGACTTATTACAAGGTGGATGTATGGACTTTCTAGCTAGTGTGGTGGATACCACTAGGGTTTTGCCAATAGGGCCGGGGGAGACCAGATTGGTTTGTGAGTTCTTGGATGTATTTCTTGAGGATTTACCAGGGTTGCCGCCGCCTAGTGAGATTCAATTTGTTATTAAGTTAGCATCAGGGACAGAGCTAGTGTCGAGGGTGCCATATAGAATTGCACCGGCATATTTGAAGGAATTGAAGATACAGTTACAGGAGCTTCTGGATTTGGGGTTCATCAGGCCTAGCTACTCACCATGGGGCGCTCCAATGTTGTTTGTGAAGAAGAAGGACGGGACTTTGAGGATGTGTATAGACTACAGAGAGTTGAACAAGTTGACTATCAAGAACAAGTACCCGCTACCAAGGATTGACGACTTATTTGATTAGCTGCAGGGAAAGACGGTATTCTCGAAGGTTGATCTTCGATCTAGTTATCACCAACTAAGGATTAAGGATGAGGCTATACTGAAGACAGCCCTCCAAACGAGGTATGGGCAATATGAGTTTTTGGTCATGTCGTTTGGTTTGACCAATGCTCCAGCAGCCTTCATGGACTTAATGAACAGGGTGTTCAAGGACTTCTTGGGTCAGTTTGTTATTGTTTTCATCAACGACATTTTAGTGTACTCCAGTTTAGAGGCAGAGCACGAGTTTCATCTTTGACAGGTTCTGCAGAGATTGAGAGAGCATCAGTTGTATGCCAAGTTTAAGAAGTGTGAATTTTGGCTACCAGAAGTGACATTCCTTGGAGATATTGTTGGTCCGGAAGGAATTAAGGTTGATCCATCTAAGGTGGAGGCAGTTAGAGATTGTCCAAGGCCAAGGAACGCCTCGGAGGTTCAGAGTTTTCTCGGTTTAGCGGGTTACTACAGATGGTTTGTGGAAGGCTTCTCGAAGATTGCGGCACCGATGACAGAATTGACATGGAAGAATTTGAAGTTTGTCTGGTCAGACAAGTGTGAGAACATTTTTCAAGAATTGAAGCGGCGACTTATTAATGTACCTGTGCTGATTCTTCCTTCGAAGAAAGGAAAGTGTGTAGTCTATTGCGATGTGTCAAGGTTGGGTTTGGGCTGTGTGTTGATGCAGAATGAGAAGGTTATAGCTTATGCGTCACGATAGCTAAAGGAGTATGAGCAGTGGTATCCTACCCATGATCTGGAGTTAGCAGCGGTGGTATTCACAATGAAGGTTTGGCAGCATTATCTGTATGGGGAAAAGTGCGAGATATACACCGATCACAAGAGTTTGAGGTACTTCTTCACCAGAAGGATCCGAACATGAGGCAGAGGCATTGGTTAGAGTTGGTAAAAGACTATGACTGTGATATTCTTTATCACCCAGGGAAAGCCAACTTAGTGGCAGATGCATTGAGCCGGAGGGGCCCGGGTCAGTTATATAGTTCCACCCAGATTTCGAGAGAGTTAGCTGATGAGATGGCCAGAGCAGGGATAGAATTGGTGGTGGGGAAATTGGCCAACATTACTTTGCAATCAACCCTACTAGAGCAGATTAAGGAAGGTCAATTGGTAGATGCTCAGTTACAGGAGGTTAGAGAGAATGTCTTAGCGGGAGTAGCTAAGGACTATCCTATTTCTGAGATTGGTGTTCTACGGTAGCAGGGGTGGATTTGTGTTCCAGCTGATGTGGGGATCAGACGAGAGATATTAGATGAGTCGCATACTACGCAGTACTCACTTCATCCGAGTACCACGAAGATGTATCAAGACCTACGAACATTATATTGGTGGCCCGGGATGAAGAAGGATGTGGTAGAATATGTGGCTAGATGTTTAACTTGTCAGCAGGTGAAGGTTGAACATCAGCGACCAGCAGGGTTGCTTCAGCCTTTGGGTATTCTTGAGTGGAAGTGGGAGGATATTACGATGGAATTTGTGGGAGGTTTACCCAGGACTGTAGGGCTTCTTGGCTTGGTGTGGGTGATAGTGGACAGATACACCAAGTCAACTCATTTTCTTCCAGTAAAGATGGCTTATACGGTGGATCAGTATGCAAAGATGTACATGAAGGAGATTGTAAGTATCCATGGGGTTCCTAAGTCCATAGTGTCAGATCGGGATCCTATCTTTACCTCCAAGTTTTGGGGTAGTTTGCAGAAGGCTATGGGGACTTAGTTGAAGTTCAGCAGGACCATTCATCCTCAGACTGATGGACAGTATGAGAGGACGATTTAGGTATTGGAGGATATGCTTATAGCGTGTGTGATCGATTTTGAGGGATCGTGGAGTAAGTATCTCCCGTTGATTGAGTTTTCATACAACAACAGTTACCAATCAACTATTGGAATGGCTACCTATGAGATGTTATATGGAAGGAGATGTAGATCACCCATTCATTGGGATGAGATGGGATAGAGAAAGTATTTGGGGCCGGACATGGTTTAGAAGACCAGTGAGGCTATTGAGAAGATCTGAGCTCGAATGCTCGCCTCACAAAGCAGACAGAAAAGCTACGCTGACCCTAAGCGTAGGGACGTGGAGTTCCAGGTTAGAGATCACGTGTTTCTGCGAGTCTCACCACTGCGAGGGGTGAGGAGGTTTGGGAAGAAGGGCAAGTTGAGCCCTAAATTCATCAGACCTTTTGAGATCTTGGAAAGGATCGGACAAGTGGCTTATAGGTTAGCTTTGCCACCGTCGTTGTCAGGAGTTCATGACGTATTCCATGTTTCTATGCTCTGGAAGTACGTCTCAGATACGACACATGTGTTGAAGTATGCAGACTTGGAATTGCAGATAGATTTGCCTTATGAGGAACGACCGGTTCAGATTTTAGATCGAAAGGATAAGGTTCTACGGAATAGGACGATTCCTCTGGTTAAGGTATTATGGAGGAATAGTAGGGTTGAGCATGCGACCTGGGAGCTTGAGTCAGCGATGCGAGATCAGTATCCCGAATTATTCAGGTAAATTTCGTGGATGAAATTCTCATTAGGAGGGGATAGTTGTAACGACCCAAAATTACTATTAAGGCTTAAGGGCCTTGATTAGTGTGTCGGGAAGGCATAATTGGTTTATGTGTGATTTAAATGATTAAATGTATGATTATGTGATGAGCATGCTTATATGATTATATGAGTATTAGTATAGATGAGATGCATGATTATGAGTATTAGTATGCATGTAGGCCCTATTTAGCTTATAGAGGCATATTTGTAATTTTGGCCCGTTGAGGGCGTAAATGTAATTATTTGTGATAAATTGTTGAGACCACACTACTATGTGGATATATTTGCAGCTGGTGACTCGAGGCGATCCTAGTGAGCGGTTTAGCGAAATAGTCACAGCGGGGACTTATACCTAGCTCGGGGGAGCCTGGGGGTATTTCTGGGAACATGGGAAATATATTGGAGACTATTTGACATTGAGGAAAATAATTGGTGATTAATTAAGTGACGGGGTTTAAGCGATAATTATTAGGGACACTTGATGAATGAGCGGGGATTGGGAGTAAATGACCAAAATGCCCCTTGGAATGTTTAAAGGCTTAGGTTTTAATGGGAGGGGAAAATGGTCTTTTGGATGGTTAAAAGAGGATGAGTGTTATTCTCCCATTTAGCCTTAGTGTAAGTTGTAGAAAATAGTAGAAATAGAAGGAAACAAAGAAAGAAGAAAAACAGGGACTCTTTGCATTCCTACACGATTTCCTCTCCCTTCACCATTTCTTCTGGAATTTGAAGCTGTAAACTCAGAGGAGGCTTAAGCTAGAGCTTGGAACTTGGGTCCTTGGTGAAGCTAGGAAGTTTTGCTAGAATTAAAGTTCAATTAAGGTAAAGCTTAAAGAGTTTGGTGATAACTCTATAAAATAGAATTATTTTACCACTTTTTATGTGCTAATTGTTGCTTAATTCTTGAGTTTTTAATTGATTTATTAAGTTTTTAAGAAATTTTGCATTTATTAGTCTTATTGTAATTTTCTAGATTTTTATATGTTTTTATAGATATTTTATTGTTTTATGTTGTAATTTCATTAGTTGAAATTAGTGTTGTTAGTTTAATGCTAAAAATATGATTTTATTGAAATTAAATGTTATGTAAATTAATATTTTCATGGAAGTTATATGATATATTTTATTAGTGAAAATATTTAATTTTAATTTAGTTTATGATTTTTTTTGTAGGAAACAATGTTGCATTTTGGTACTTTGAAAAGAAGAAAAAAAAAGAGTTAAAGCTGAAAAAAGAAAAGCAAAATATGGCATTTTTTAGAGGAAAAATACCCAACCCAGCCTTTGGGCCCGCTCCTCACCAGCCCAGGCCCATTCCGAAACCTCCTGCCCAGCCACACGGATCCAGCTCAATTCCACAAGCTGCTGCCCAATTTCTCCTCCCGCCAGCTGCCAATCAAGCCCAGCCGAAGACACTCCCAATCCCTGATGCAACTTGCCTCCAACAGCACCTCCAAGCAATCCGCATGCTCCCAGCCAGCTGAAACCAGCCACCAAAATGGCTGCCATTTCCCCATTTTGAGCCCATAAAAATGCCACAATGTACTCTTGTCCCCTATGTTCAAAAATGCCACTTTTTACCCAACTTTCTACACATTTTACCCCAAAACATCATTATTACACCCTATAATTTACCCATATTTTCCATATTATAATTAATTAAATTAATTTAATCAATTTAATTCATTTAAATTGATTATCTTAATACCTCATTTTGGCTATAAATAGAGAGTTTTGAAGACCATTTAGGGGTATTAATTTTAGGGGGAGGTTACCATACCAAAAATTCTACACATTTCAAAACCTCTCTATTCTCTTCATCTTCTTCTTCTTTTTGGTTATTTTCTATGTATTTTTAGAGGAAAAATTTGGGGGTTCATCCTCCAAATTTTCCTATTTATGTTGTAATTTTTAGTTTGTATTTGTTATTCTAGTTATGAGTTTCTAATCTTTTTAAGATTATTAAGGTGATGATGAAACAATATGTAACTAGATAGTATTTATTTTGTATGTTGATTTCCCATTTTGTGCAACAAAGTTTATGGATTTTCTTCTTCAAATATCTTCTTTCATCTTAAATATCATGTATTTTGGATTGTTAGCACATATTTACACTTTGTTCTTCATTAGTGCAAAAACATAATATTCTTTGTGTAAGATGTGTCATTAAATTATACACATCCATGCTTAGAACAAAAATATTATGTTTTGCCTTATAAATAATGTTCATTGATTTATTTGTTATTTCATTAGATTGATTTACACTAAATGCTTTGAAATTATAATTTTAAAAGTGAAGATAAATCCTATATTTTTATAAAAACTTGTGCTTAAATAGAATATCTAATTTGAATAAGTGATGGTTTGATTAATTTCTACTATTACTAAAACTTGGGAAACAATGTACTTTTAAATATTATTGAACTTATATTTTGTGGATTCTATTATCTTAATAATCTTTCTTTTACCATCTTAATTTTTACTTTTAATTTATTTTTATATATTTGTCTTTAATATCTTTATTATTATCTTTTAGTTTATTTTCTTGTCACAAATTTTCATCAATCTTTGGAGCTAGGTTAGAATTTATTAATTTTGGTTTAAAATAGTTTTCTTTTCGATTTTAGACAACTCATTTGGGTTCGATCTCGTGCTTACACGACACTATATTCCATATACGATTCGTGTGCTTGCGAGTTATAAATATTTAAAACATAACCGTTTTGGGTCCATCATTTGGTCTGAATTTTCTAACTTTGATGAGTTGTTTCTGAATTTGAGTTTTTGGATGGGAATTCAAGGATTTGAGCTTGGGGAATTGAGGAGCTAAAGGCTGGAAGGGTACTAAGGGCAACCTAGGATCGAATTCTCCATTAAAGGTAAGGATTTCTGGGCTTGATCATTTGAATTTCTAGGTAGTTTCTGGTTTTCTGATGAGTTCTTGGGTTTCAAACTCAATTCTTGTTTTTCTGTGTTTAATGATGCATGTGGCCAAGTTTGATGTTGTTGGGCCAAGTTTGAAGTGCGGTTGAGGTTTGGAGGGGTTTTAGGGAGTTTTGGCTCAGGGAAATTCGAAGGAAAAACTCGGGGGATTTTTTGTGGTGTTTGTAGGTGCTAGCACTAGAGCGCTACAATGCTATACCTGGGTTTTCTAGGGGATTTTACCTCTGTTTGTAGCGATGTAGCGCCCACCTTGTGGCGCTGTAGCGCTACCCTGCCTTCAGAAATGGATTTTTGTGTATTTTCTTAGGGTTTTTCTCTCGGCGGCTCGGGGTTTGATTCCACCACCCAGTTTGGTGGAATTGGGGCTTCCTGAGGGTTTGGGATTGGTCCCGAGGTTCGGTTACAAAATTGAATGCTTATGAGGGTTCTATGTTACGTTTGTGACTACGTGTATGCTAGGGCTTGGACGAGATCGTGCTCGAGGATCATTTCAATTAAGCAAAGCACTCGGAATCAAAGGTAAGAAACTACACCTGGTTATGTGATTATGTTGGGACTAAGAGTTCCCTATATTTTTTTATGATGTCATGAGATTGTTTTAAGCCATGGGGACATGTGATAAATGGCCTAAGAGTGTCATAATCAATATTTGCGCACAGGGCACGGCTCGCCACTGGTAGGTAAGGTTAAGTACATAATCACTGAGCTCGGCCTAAGCGAGTCGGAGTTAGTGGGACAATCAGAGGGTGCGGCCTAAGGGTGTCGACCCTAGATTTTGGTGTGATATGTTTATTGTTGTTTAAAATGATGATTGTGACGAGTTTGTTAGTTGAATAACTAATTATTGGCTTGTAGGTTGGTATCATTGTTTATGTGAGCAATATGACCTGTTGTATGTCTGAGTGATGATTTGTGAATTATTTGTCTGTTGGTTGTCACTTATGCTATGCATTATAGTTTTCTTGTTGGGCCTTGGCTCACGAGTGCAACATGGTGCAGGTAAAGGCAAGGGCAAGGTGGACCAGTCCTGAGTTGGAAAGCTCTGGGGCTAAATGTACATAGTCAGCTGATCGGCCGCCACAGCCAAGGATTGGAACAGGGACAGGAGGACCTAAAATGTCTATTTTTCCCTTAGAGTGGCCAGAAGTTGTATATATCCTGGAATTTTGTAAACTTTCCTTTAAACTCTATTTCTTTTCGGATCCCATGTATGAAATGTTTATTTAAATGAAATGTATCTTTTATGACCAAAATATTTTAACCCTATTCAATTATAGTTCCAGTAACACGTTTCTAACTAAATGACTTGATTAGCAAGTCTTGCACCTTTATAAACACATAGTGTAACAGTCTTGGCTACCCAGGGCATTACAACTCCTTAGCAGCATCAGACAAAGTAGCATGAAAGATCCTACATCGAGCATCTTTGGACACCTTCTGGATGTCCATCTATATCTCAAATTTTTTCACATGAGATACTGGGTCTTGTTTTCAAATATAGCTAGGCAGCACTGGCATTTTGAACTTGCTTGAGATTTTGGCCATAGCAATTTTGTTAATGAATGGGTGCCCTTTCTCTGGTCATAATCTAAATGGGAAGTTTTATTCCCAACCAGCTGTTGTACTGCCTGGTTCAGAGCGTCTATTTGAGCCTGAACAACAACTGGTATAGCAAGGGCTGGAGCAACTGTAGCAAGTGGGACATGCTCTTTGTGTCTTTCTCTCGGTCATTGAGTATATCCCTTAAATCCTCGTCTCTGCTCACTTGCTCCTAGCCAGTCAAAGACGTTAGGTTGCATTGGCTACCCCCTACGTTCTGGCTTGCTGATCGATTATCCATTGGAGGAGGGTTTTTGTAACGCCCTGGATAGCCAAGACCGCTACACTGTGTACTTATAAGGTGCTGGACTTGCTAATCAAGTCATTTAGTTAAAAACGTGTCACTAACCATGAAAGTGTTAGGGTTAAAAAGTTTTTGGTCTCAAAAGTTACACTTTATATAATTTAACAGTTTTATACATGGGATTCCAAAAAGAAACAGTGTTTAAAAGTTGGTTTACAGAATCTCCAAAATACAAACAACCATCAGCCATACTAAGGCAAAATAGACATTTCTGGTTCTCACGTTCATGCCTTTCCTCCAACCGTGGCGACTGAGCAGCTGGTCATGTACATTCAGCTCACAGAGCTCTCCAAGTCAGGGCTGGTCAAGTTTGCCCTTGCCTTTACCTGCACCACATAGCACCCGTGAGCCAAGGCCCAGCAAGAAAACATAATTTGCAACACAAACAACATTAACAGATAGTCAATTCTTTAAGCATGATCAAACACTTAATACTCCACAATAACCACTCAGCACTTATTCATAATCAATGATGCAACTAATCACAAATAACAATTAGGTCACATAATAGTCAGGGTCGACGACTTAGGCCGCACCCTCTGTTTTACCCCACTGACTCCGGCCCGCTTAAACCGATCTCAGTGCATAATAAGCTGTCCTCAGCTACCAGTGGCCAAGCCGCGCCCTGTGCGCTAGTGTAACCCTTGGCACTCTTAGGCCGTTGGTTTACTGTTTACATGGCATAATACCATCCTTTCAAGCATACATAATAGGGAGCCCTTAGTCCCGCTACAAATATACAACCGGGTGCAGTTTTCTCACCTTTAATTCCTACGTTCAATAATTATGAGCGACGTTCCTCGAGCACGATCCATTTCCCGAGCCCTAGCTTTAACACCTATTCACAACCAAGGTATTGGATTCCATTAATATTCAAATAAAGGTTTCTGGTACAATACTAGCTTCCGGGACGTCGAATTCCACCAAGCACGGTGGTGAAATCGATCCCGAGCACCCTAGGCTAGATTCCCGCGCTTAAAATCCCCAAATGTTCAAGAATGTACCTAAGGGTTGCAGGCCTTGAAACCTAGCCGCGGCCCGCCCCTAAAACAAAGCCCAAGGCCCCCAACAAGCAGACACGCGTCACGGCCCTGCCCAAGGGTGCCGCGGCGCTCTCCCTTGGCCGAGCCTCCCTGGCTCTCTTGCTTCATAGGGCCGCAGCGCTCTAGAACAGAGTCGCGACCCTCCCCTTCGTGCCCAAAAAATCCACCATTTCTAGCATTCTAACCCCATCCAAAACCATCCCAAAGCACCCTAACTCAAAACCCATTAATCACAAAACTTTTAACATGACTCTAACAACATAATCCAACAGAAATCCAGCCTAAAAACCTACTAAAATTTCCATTTTTGATATCTGAAACCCAGCAACTAAAACACCAAAACCAGTCATGCAATACTCAAATTTAAACCTCTAAATTACAAATTGAAGCATACCTCTTTTGCTGAACCACTTCCTTGACAACCTCTGAGCTAAAACCCAAGCACTTATCTTCAATTCAGCCCTTAAACATCAAAATCATAAACACCTTAATATTCAACCAAATACTCAGAAACACAACTCAACTCTTACCTTAATCTTGATTGAGTGACCCTTAGTCTGAACTAAGCTAAGCCTTCATGAATTCAGCTCAAAGACAGAGTTTTCCAGCTGATTTCCCTTAGATTTTCTGTAGTTTCTTGAGAGTGAAAGAAGAAGGAAGACAAGAGAAGAGAGGAGAAGAGCTGAGGTTGGTTTGTTTTTTATTCCCTTGTTTTTCATTAACTTAGTCTAATCCTAGCCAGTTAAGTCAATCCCGAGGCTCGGGGTACCGAAAACGTCCCCGAGGGCAAACACAGTAAATTTCCCCAATATTCCCACCTAAGCTTTCTATCCTCAAATATATCTCCATATATTTATTTCCATAACCCGATATTCTAAATAACTACCCGATACCTAAAATACCCCTGACTTATCCAAAGTCAGATATTAAGCCCCGTTGTGACTTCCCGCTAGCTGGCTCCCTAGGATCGCCTCAGGTCGCACGCTGCTAATCTACCCACATAATAATGTGGTTCACACAGATATAACATTTAACCACATTTAAATTCATATAATCATGCATTAAATCAATAAATTCACTCATAAGTTAATTATGTCTTCCCGGCACACTAATCAGGGCCCTTAAGCCATATTAGTGATTTTGGGTCATTACAACCATCCCCTCCTACTAAGAATTTCGTCTTCAAAATTTACCTGAATAGCTCAGGATACTGATCCGGCATCGATTTTTCTAACTCCCAGGTCGCTTCCTCGACCTTGTTATTTCTCCACAACACTTTAACTAGAGGAATTGTCTTATTCCGTAAAACTTTGTCCTTCCGGTCCAAAATTTGAACTGGTCGCTCTTCATAGGACAAATCTATCTGTAACTCCAAATCCTCATACTTCAGCACATGTGTTGTATCTGAAACATACTTCCGCAACATGGAGACATGGAATACATCATGAACTCCTGACAGTGACGGTGGCAAGGCCAACCTATAAGCCACCTGCCAATCCTCTCCAGGATCTCGAAAGGTCCAACAAACCGAGGGCTCAGCTTTCCCTTTACTCCAAATCTCCTTACCCCTCTCAATGGTGAGACTCACAGAAACACGTGGTCCCCAACCTTGAACTCCACATTCCTACGCTTAGGATCAGCATAGCTTTTTTGTCTAATCTGTGAAGCAAGCATTCTGGCTTGAATCTTCTCAATAGCCTCATTAGTCTTCTGAACCATATCTAGCCCTAAGTACCTCCTCTCACCCATCTCATCCCAATGAATGGGTGATCTACATTTTCTCCCATATAGCATTTCATAAGGAGCCACTCCAATCATGGATTGATAACTATTGTTATACGATAACTCAATCAACGGTAGATACTTACTCCAAGACCCCTCAAAATCAATCACACACGCCCTAAGCATGTCCTCTAACACCTGAATCGTCCTCTCAGTCTATCCATCAGTCTGAGGATGAAAATTTGTGCTAAACTTCAGTTGGGTCCCCATAGCTCTCTGCAGAGCTCCCCAAAACTTAGAGGTAAAGATAGGATCTCTATTAGACACAATAGACTTTGGAACCCCATGGAGACGAACTATCTCCCTCACATACAACTCTGCATACTGTTCCACTGTATAGGTCGACTTCATTAGTAGAAAATGAGCTGACTTAGAGAGCTCTGTGAGTTGAATGTACATGACCAGCTACTCAGCCGCCACGGTTGGAGGAAAGGCAGGGAACGTGAGAACCAAAAATGTCTATTTTGCCTTAGCATGGCTGATGGTTGTTTGTATTTTGGAAATTCTGTAAACCAACTTTTAAACACTGTTTCTTTTTGGAATCCCATGTATAAAACTGTTAAATTATATAAAGTGTAACTTTTGAGACCAAAATCTTTTTAACCCTAGCACTTTCATGGTTAGTGACACATTTTTAACTAAATGACTTGATTAGCAAGTCCTGCACCTTATAAGTACATAGTGTAGCAATCTTGGCTATCCAGGGTGTTATAGTTTTGCTACCCAAACCTTTGCTCTTGTTGCTGACCAGCATTTCTTCTATGATAACCAAAGTCCCCTTCATTATAATTATGGTTGTCTCTGAACTGCGACTTGTACGCGACCTGCTATATGTAATGTCCCCCTCTCTTCTCCCTAAATCATCTCGGTAAATGGGAGGAGGCTTGCACTGGCTATTGGGTCTCGGGACATTTTTCAATCGTGGGGGATCCCAGACCGCCGAGCCTATGTCTGATTGCCTCCTATTTCCTGATGGAACCTGTGCACTACCAGGTAAGACTTTCTCGTCTGTTGTGAGAAGTCTAGAGCTTCTGGGATGTTGTTTATCCCTATTTTATCTATGTTGTTATATGCTACCTCGACCAGCATGAGAGGGTTGACGTTGCTCGTTATTTCTACCAGGATTCTGAGTTTGTCTTTCTTACTGGGCAGCTTGGTGTTGTTCCGGCTGCTGTAGATTTCCCATGTTTTGTGGGTTCGAAAGATATTAGCAATGCTCAGATCGTGGGTTTTGCGAAGGATGAAGATTTTGCAGTAAGTCTTGCTGGGGATTTTGTGTAGGTGGTTGTCCTCGAGCCAACTGTATAGCCGCTTCTAAGGCCACCGTCGCATCTCTTTGTCAACGATCCATGTCCACCTGTGTCTTGTTTAATTTTCGACGCTGCCAGTCGAGCTCATCACAAGTGATTCATTCACGTTCTCTTGGTTAGCTTTTAAGGTGGCTAACTCGTCCTGCAACATTCTCAAGATTATTCGCAGGCTTCTAGTGTCCATCTCCTCCTCTTCCAATTCCACCTATGGTTCCCCATTTGTCACGCCTAGTGGAGGAGATGGATTTTGTGGATTCTCTGAAGTCTATCCAACTTGACCCATCCTCTTGGTGTTCTTAGCCATTTTTTTTCCTGATATCCTTGAGTAGACTCTCAATGAAAGCACCAAAATGTTGACCCTTGATTTTTTCAACGACATAGAGTCATGAAAACGATGTGAAAAGTATAAGTTGAACGAAATAAGACAAACGACACCAAGATTTTAT
Organism: Humulus lupulus; assembly: GCF_963169125.1. Lineage (NCBI taxonomy): Eukaryota > Viridiplantae > Streptophyta > Magnoliopsida > Rosales > Cannabaceae > Humulus > Humulus lupulus. Next base: position 83,184,634 of record NC_084797.1, on the reverse strand, counting down.
AGTGGTTCGGCCCCGATGATTAGTAATGACCTACGTCCACTTAGTGTTTTTATTAATGTAAAGACTCCAAAACCTATGATTAGCGAACTAGAGCTCACTGAGTCTCACAAGTTCCAAAAATTGATACAAAGATCGTGTATAAGCACTTTTGTTCTCTCTGAGTGCAAATTATCGCCCCCCCCCCTTTAAATGAATCCTATGAGTCCTATTTATAAGCTAATGGATGTACATATGGGTCATGGGTCGTCCTTAACTTGCGTTACAAGCATAAATAATAATGTTTACATTTAAATTAGCAAGTATCCCTGAAATATCTAACTTATAACCGCATTTGAGCATTTTTCTCGGCCCCACGAGCAGCTCTGGTCGCATGTTTCTGTCCATTATATTTTCCTGATGCTCAGCATATTCCTTGCGTCAATCGAGCAATAGATTTTCTTCTGATAACCTGGTCGTAGGTCGACCAGACCTTCATTAATGATCGGTCACGTGTTGTTCACATGCATTTTTAATGTGCCACACCATCATGTTAATATTTAGGGAAACAGAATAGTTTCAACGTTAACAATTTAAAGTCTCATCAAGGGTGAGTTAATGTTGGTTGCTACCAAAGTGAGGATTAAGCCTAAGGCTTTTAATGAAATTCAGTTAAGAGTAACAAGCATCCATAAAGGTAGCAAAGATGCAGTAAAAATTTCACCTATGTGAACTTAGAGGTGGGTCGCCTCTCAAGAGAGTAGAAGTTTTCTCTCTGGATGGTTCATGAATGGATCGAGCACAAGGTCATTAATAGTGTTGTGCATGAATAGTGGGAAATACATAAGTGATCAAATAGAGGTTTTTGAGATATTGTCAGTTTTTATCACTAGGAATGATGGGTTCAATCTATAAGATTTCCTTAGCATTTCTATTTAAGATTTGTAGTGTTTTCAGTAAGGTAAAGTTCAAACCCAAAAAGTATTTTACTTAATGTGCTAATATCATTGGCTAGAAAAGAGAGGATGTAGTTAACCAAGTGGGGGAATGTTCAGATTGGCTAAATACATGGTGGAATTGTGTTAGGCACGAAGAGGTGCTAAAACAATAACGATTTCACAAAGTCAACATGTGAAAGTTGACTTTATGTTTATTTGGAGTATATAAGAGTACCAAAAAATTTGGGAGCATTTGGAGGTGTTTTGAGACACATCATGGAGTCAAATTATAGAGGCACTGATGATACATTGCCTCCTAGGGGGCGACGCGTCGCCTTGGCTCTCAAAACCCTAGAGAGAGAAAGCACCAGGCGACGAGTCGCCTGGTATAGAGTGACGCATTGCCTGGCAGGCGATGCATCACCTGGTGCTAGGCGACACGTCGCCTAGTCCATTACGGAATGTCTATACGATCACGTGTTTTAGCTCCAAAACTTAAGTTTAAATGCTCTAACCTCATTGGTTGAGTCGGATGAGGATCCTATACTATTTAAGGGGTTCAAATGAGTTAATTGGTGACTTGATCACTCACCTCTTTCTCTCACTAAAGAAGAACACACACTCTCTCTAGCTCCAAGATTACTATTTTTCTCCAAGATCTTCATCAAGAAAGCTTGAATTGCATGGAGATCCAAGGCTTGTGAATCCCAATCTCATTCCACTAGTTGTAGCTTCAAGCATCTTCAAAGGAAGGCTAGGAATAGAGATTTTTGGACAACATATCTTTATTTGGCCTTGTCACTTTTGTGTTTCACATTAAATCATAGCTTGTGATTTTATGTCCCTAGGGTTTTGTTCTTCAAGGAAAGTATACTTGTGTTTATCCATTGTGTTTATGTAATTTGTGTTTAACTATTTTATGAGATCGATTTACTTGTATGATTTTTTCATTGAGTTGTAATACAAACAAAGGTTTGTGAAGTCTAATCCCAACATATATGTCAAAAGCCTCAAACATATCGGCATAGAAATAACAAATTAATATATGACAAATAATGTAGCAAAGAATGAAAGAGTAAGGTAGCTAGCAATAATATATGAACTACATGTGTTGGTCGCTACATTATCTAAGCTACTCCTATTATTAACTGAAGAGTCATCTATCTCAAGAAACTCTAAGTTATAGCTACTGGTCGATGGAATAAATCTACCATCTCTATCGAACAGGTCGGTAGGGATGGGAAGTAAGTTGAGTAAATCATAGAAAAATTATTAGCATTTTCATCTTCTAAAGAAGAGAATTCCTCAGGATGAGGCCTCTCTAGCATTTTTTGCTTGCCTTTGCCGTGGATAGGAGGGATAAATGCTGTTCGCTGGTCCTCACCAGGTTCTCTAACGTTTATACCCGACGTACGAGGCCTAGGAGGTCGGGAGACAACCTGAGGCTACTCGAAGGAAGCCTGATCGTTTGTGCCCACTTCGGTGGCACTCTTCATGGTCGAATCCTTTGCAACGTTGTGAGGTTGCAAGAGACTAACCAATCTGAGATTCGCCATAGTAACTAAATACTTGCAACTCTTCTCCACTGTGGTCAAGCTGACAAGGATGTCAGCTCGGTAAATCATGGCTTTTGTGGGTCGTGGTTGGTGCCATGGACCTAAGTTTAACAACAATAAAATATCACTAAGTATAGGCGACTAGAAAAGGATTGATCAGACATGAAGAAGGGTAGTAAAGAATTACCTCCTCAGGTGAAGGCCAAATTATCAGGGACCAAGTCCGTTGTTAGGAAGTATTCACGCTGGTACTTCCCTACGTTGGACATGTAGGTGGTATCAATTAAGAAAGCCCTCGAACTGTCTTGATGAAAGAAATGGAAGAAACTCATATTATTCTGCTTCATGTTGGACTTGAGATCGAACAAATAGTCGATCTCGTGTGAGGGATGGAACGGGCCACCTTCTTAGGTGGTATAGGATATACAATGCAGGTAGCATTCTATACTCGTTTGTTGTTATTTTAAAATTTACAATTTCAAAATAATTGGCCACCCGTCAAAAGTAGTTGTATAGGGGTAAGGTGGCACCAGCTTCGATATTGAATCTCGACCATGTTGGGGTTTTATGCCCTAATTAAAACTCAATTTTTTTGTAATCTCATTTATTATCAATAAAAGAATATAAATCATTTTTTGACTTGGTCAATCACTTTGCTCACATGTTTTATTTTCATGATTATTTGTTTAATATAAACTTCTATTAAATCCTGAACATATAGCTAATCATATTTATAGTGACGTAATCGCAGTGGAATATAAATATGATTATTTGTTCAAAATAATTTAGTCCTAAGATTAGTCAGTGCACAAGATTTACACTGACTTGCCAATCTACGATATGATCTATTTACACATTACAGTGTTATGTTCTTTCCAGAACATTAGCAAAGTAGATAAGATCAGATGTATTTGTTACATCGGACTGGACCGATATTGACAGTTGATAGGATAAGTAAACATATTGTTATTATCTATTCTAGTCATATCATATAGTTGACCATAGGTCAATTCAATCTTAATTCTGAGTGGTTAGTATTATAACTGATTGTATTATTTGAGTTCTTTGACTTGTTCGTTACCAACTTACCCTTCGGACTAGCCCTTACTTACATCTTGGGAACTTGATAGTATAATTGAGTGCGAGTGTTGATCATAGATATGAACATCTATAGCTTCTAATGAAGAAGTGAAATGATAGTTTCCTTTTAGTTTGGTTCAAGGTGCTAAATGATAGAGATCTCATTTCAGTAATTAATATTAGTTTACTGAAATATCATTTACAAGGAACTAAGTGTTTTAAGGATAAAATCCAATGAGGGGTAAAACGGTATTTTAGTCACATCTCATTTTATATCGTCTATAGAGGATTGAGTGACAATTATGATTGTAACAATGGATAATTAACAACATATCTATATTTTTTATAAAGCGTTCTATGAATTAAAGAGTGCAATTCAGAATCATTAGTGGAGTCACGAGGAATTAATAAGTTACTAAATTTATTTGTTAGATTTATGATAACTTATTGGAGCTTGATTTCATAGGCCCATGGTCCCCATTGTACCTTGGCTAAAATCATCTAGATAGTCTCAATTAATTGATTTAATTATCAAAGTTGACCTGGTCAATTTTCGATAGTGTCACAGAGTTATATAATTTTGAGAAGAAAAGATAAATTAGGGCAGATTTATTAATTAAGATAAATTGGTATCTAAATTAATAAATAAGTTTAAATCAAGGTTCAAATTATAAATAATTAATTTGATAAAGGATTTATATAATTATTTAATTAATTAAATCAATAGAAAATAATACAGGCCTTGATTTTAAGTCAAATGGGCTTATAATCAAATGGGAAATTTTACGGGTCTAAAGCCCATGATAATTTCGACCTAGGGTTGTTAATTGGCTATTATTTTATTTATTTTTTAATTAAATAAATGACCTAATTTAGTCTATAAAAGGAATGCTTAAGAGAGAGTTGAAAACATAAGTTCAGATTTCTGAAACACAAGTTTCTGATAGGTCTTAGATTCTCTCTAAACATAAGTCATTTTCTAAGCCTTATTATTGTTTTATCTTCTTCTCTCTGTATCTATCTCACGTGTTGAGAATTGCCTACTTTAGTTTAGGAGATTCCAATGATACTTTGGAAGGTTGTGAGAAAATTGAAGATCGGTTCAGTTTCTTGGTAATACTCTGCGACAGAAAAGATACAAGGGTTAGGGAAATTGAAGGAAGGACTCTATTATTTCGTTGCGTATAATGTAAGTATTCTTATCATTATTTCTCTTTTCAAATTTAAAAACATGCTATAGGTTATCTCATATTAATTTGTTTAATATTATATCTACATGAAAATAAATAAAGATTCTTTATAAGTTTTCCTTATAGACCAGACACTAAAGGCACCCCTAGGGACATTGGTGCTAGCCGGGTGAGGACTTGTATAAGGTAACCCTGTGAAGTTCGTACTTCTTGGGGAGATTGGCAACCACCCTGTCTGACAGCTAGCTGGGTGGGGCAACATACCTAGGGATTTTCTCCTTCTTGGTACCGAGCTTGACGTCTGCATGAGAAGGAATAATCTCAGGCACATCTTCCTCTTCGGCTCTTGATGCCTCAACATTGGTCACCCACAGACCAACATAAGGATCTTTCTTTTTCCTACGAGATACTTGTTTAACTTTGGCCATCCTGGTTTGAGATTTAGGAGGAGGGGGAATTGTAGTGGCATCTAGAGTTGGGATATGAGTAAGAGGAGGAAGAGTAGGCTGCTCGGTGTCTTCGTAAAGTAGAGAGAGCAGGTCGTCGTCTATCAGTCTCTCACCTTCCCAATAGTCTGGCATGAATATCTGAGAAGAAGAAGGGGAAGTGGGAATCTAGTGACCAATAGAAGTTAAAAGATGAAGAAAAGACGTAGGCTGCTCGAGGATAAACCCAATGATTCATTCGACTAGCTACTTTTCAAGACAAACAAGATTGAATATATGACCAGCAAAGATCTTCTTCAGAGGTGGGAAAAACCCAGTTTTTCCGAGAAAGTAAAAATCAATTTTTACTTTGATTTAGTGTCCAAAACTACGATTATGCATCAACAAAATCTGCATATCATCTCTACACAACCTAAAATCTACTTTGCTAGTCTCCTAACCACATAATTACCAACAAATTCATCAAAAAATTAAAAAAAAGCTCATGAACAAGCCACGGTTTTTGAAAGTTTTTTCATATTTCAAAAATCACAACAAAATATGCATATTTTTTGAAAAAAAAAATTGCAAAAGATAAAAAATTAGAGTATGGAAGCTTACTTGGAATGAATATTGACAAAAGAGAATGGTCAAAGATTGCTTGAAATAGCCTCAGATCGATCACGAAACAAGAGATTTTTTTCTAAAAAACTTGTGTTCTTGAAGAGAGAGAAATCAAGGGTGAAGTGAAAAGGAGGAGATGAAGAAGGTTTATATACTCGAGTAGGTAGGTGAAAATGTGATGTTAGCATGTACCTTTTCGAGTATGGGGGTGTGTGTAGCCGTCAATTTTCTCCTTGGAAAATGTGTCATCATGATATTTTTACCTTTCCAAAACAAAAAGAAGTACAATCGAAAGGACAGGTTAAAATGTGAGTCTATTTGATGATGATCACATCATAATAAACTTGGGGAGCAAATATTTTACATAAACGCTAGTGTGATGACGTGGCGAGGATCTGGGACACGTGGCAGCCAAATAATAGTGCATCTGATAAGGGGTCTAGTCGCAGAAAGAATCATCATACAGTTGGACCAAACTTAGTCAAAGCGACATTTAACAAGCGATTACAAACCACCGACCACGTTGGTCGATACTTACTTAGCTAGGGTCGGTCGATTGTTTCGGAAGAAGTCCTAAGAATCTGTTATTGTAGAGATTTTTCTTATTTTGAATGTAACTGTATTAATTATTCATTATTTTATTATAGCTTGTGCGCAATTCATGGGAGGCCCATGACCCATTTTATAAATTCCTAAGCCTATAAATAGAAAGCTTAGTGAATCATTATTTTTTTTTGCACTAAATATTCTAGAGAGACTATCATTCTTTTATACATCGTTTCTTGTATTCTCTCAAGCTGACGAAACTCAGTTGATTCTAGCTTATCTGATCGTGAGTTTGTGACTTTCTACAGTAATAAAAGTATAAGTGGACGTATGTTATTACCGTTACTCGGGGTAGAACCACTATAAACTTTATGTGTCGATTATTATTCTAGTTTAGTTCTTAATTTTAACATTGTTTATTTGACCTAGTGTCGTTGACCAAATCTGCGATCAACACCCTTAAGTTAGTTTGTTTCCATTGTTTGAAGTGATGGTCGTGATGACAGATCATAGTCTAAGGATGGAATCGCTCAACTTGTAGATGGGGATATCAATCTAGATCTCATTGTAAGGGTTGAGACATCTATAACATAAACCTAGGGAGAAGTTCCTATTGTTTCACACGCGCCCCTAAACCACGTGCTTTGACCTAGGAAAGTTCTAGGATCGTTTCGAATATCGTGCAGAAGATATTTGGATTTGAAAGCAGTTTTAATGCAAAAAACCGCTTAAATTACATAACCTACAAGTTTCCTAGAATTCGATGAAAAACCCATAAATTTAAACCCATTTACCAAGATTCAAACTAGAAGTTTAAAGCCATTTACCATGTTTTGTGCAAATCCCTAGTCTTATAACTCGTATGGTAGATTTTCCCTTTTCTATGCCTATTTGGAAACTCAAGCTTTTAAAAAAAATATGTGCATACCAGAAATGCCTTAGAATAGAATAGAATAGAAAGAAAAAAATGTTGAGATTAAAGGAGTCTTACTTAGAAGCAAGTCGATTGAGATGCTGATTAGAGGAAATAAATCTCTCTGATGGAAAATCAAGAAAACTGGTGCAAGATTACAGTAAAGTTTGAGAAAATAGAAATAGAAAAGAGGTCTTCAATCAGAAGTTCTTCGTGAGTTTGAAGGGAAAAGTAAAAATTGATAATAAAAGGTAATGATGTATATATAAGATGGATCCATGGAAAATCGAGAAGTGTTCGATTAAGGAAATTTCTGATCAAATGGCCAAAGTTTAATGGATGAAACAGACTCAAAAAAGCGGAAAGACAAATGTCACTAGTACTTGGGAACCGAACAAACTCCTATAGGGATGTGACACGTGTCAAAGTACTCGAGAGGGTAGGTGGTCACATTTTCCTAAAAGAAGTGAAAAATTCTACTCTGCTCATGTTAGAAGTAGGGGTGACTCATCCATGCACAAGCAGAGGCTTAGGGAAAATATTGTATCTGAAAAACACGAGCTAACATGTCTAGGTCACGATATAGGAGGATGGCTGGTAAACTAGTTAAAGTTTATTTATCGTATGATAAGGGCGATCAGGATTCTTTGGACAAGATTAAATACGAGCTAACTATTTAATCAGGCTGCAGTTCTACGATGTAGATAGTTGAATCCATTCTGAACTGAGACGTTGTGATGGAAGTTATCTGATTATCTTGATAGTTCCTCAGGTCGTGTGATGTTGCAAACTTGCCTGAGTCATCATAAACCTGCTCGAGTCATCCTGATGTGATTTCAGCTCGCAAATTATTGGATATACTAAAGGCACGCAAGCAAACCCCCGAGGATCCAAGATTTACTTTTTGAAAATGAATAGAACTGAATTCATGTATTTAATGTATTAGCAATTAAGAGAATAAATTATAATTATAGGTATAGCTATCCAAATTTATGTATTACCCAAACTTTTTCATCTCCCAATATAAATAAGGAGGGAATAAACAGAAAAATACACCTATTTTCATATACCAAATCTCTAGAAAAATAATCTTAGATAATTTTTCTAAAAACATTCAAAAATAAAAGTAACGTGTAAACTAAGTAAATTTAACTACTGAACCACGTAAAATTATAGTGTATTTTTTTTTTGATTTAATTTGCAGTTTATTAAGCCTAAAGTTATTCTTATTTATTCATAATTCTCAGTTGCAACATTTACTTTTTATTACTATTTGTTACCATATATGTAAGAGTTATAAATTCGAACCAGGCAGCCACTGTTTATCAAGATACATTATTCATCAGCAACTAGAAGAAGATTATGATCGAAACCCGATACAACTTCTATAACTTCATAACCATCCAAATGATGAAGCAAAATAGGCTCAGCCTCATCGGTGGAGCTTCCTAAACCAAGCCTTCCATTCTTCCCACAGCCCCAAACCCAAACTTCTCCCTTAGATGTCAAAGCAATGGAATGCACACGTCCTCCTGCCACTGAAACGGGAATTTCCACTTCCAATCCTTCAACTGTCATTGGAATGTTTGCAGGTCCCGCCCTTCCAAGTTGAGAGCACTGATTCCATCCCCATGAGACAATGCTTGTGGCACCTTCTGCATCGACCGATGGCGCAGACTGGAAAATTGCTAAAGAATGGCCAAGACCTGAAGCAATAGATGTCAGATGGAAGTTTGAGTCAACTGGAAACATTCCCAGAACTTGCTCTAGTCTCCCCAGTTGACCATATGTGTTGCTGCCGCAGCTTAATAGAGCTCCATTACCTGAAAATCATTATAACAACCATTATGTATGGTTTACATCAAAGCAGTGCACCCAATGAAGGTACCATTATGTATGGATTTACATCTAAAGTTATGCACCCAATGAAGGTATAAAAATTTACATACCGCAAAGAATTAGAGAATGATCAAGGCCACAAGCAATATCCACAACATCAACACCATTCAGTTCACCCACTAAACGAGGCTCCCATATTATTGGCATGTTTTTCTCCTCCTCCATTCCTTTCAAAATCAACTTCTCAGCAGCCTCTAATGACGAGCTTAACAATTCTCCATTGTTTCTAATTGAGCTCGAATCCAGTGGTGATGTGTCCAGAGTTTCGGCAATGCTTCCTAACCTGCCATCAGCTGAATAACCCCAGCCAAACAATTTTCCATCCTCAGTCTTTGCAAGAGCATGTCCCCAGCCAAAGGAGACCTGCCAAAGAAAGATGTTTTTTTCCCTTTTAAATATGTAAAAAATAAAAATGTTCCAGCAGTTTCATGGGCTTTTTTCATTTTTATTTTGTTTAGATGTTAATCAAACATTTCTCTCTACTTAGTCTTAAGCATATAAGAGGGATACTTTGGTTATCTTTTCTTCTGCAAGTGCTTCGATTTTCTTAGGTACAACAGCTTCAATGACTTCCTTTCCAAGACCAAGCTGACCACGCTCAGACTTTCCCCAAGTCCAAAGAGAACCATCATCTCCAATGGCTGCAGAAACAACCCCAGATGCATATGCAGAATGGACTCTTACTTTCTCCAACCCCATAACTCTCTGAGGTTCATTCCATGAATCTCTACCAAACATCAAGTTTTAAGCTTTTACATGACTGCTTCACCAATTTTACAAGAACATTCACAAGATATATAGATTATATAATTTTAAATTCCTCCAAAAGGAAAATAAAAATAAAAATCAAACTTCATAATTTTCAATGATCTTGACAAAATGAAAACTCATTTCTTGGATCAAAATTGACAAAAGAAGTAAAATAACTGAAGAGTATGATTTCAATTTACCTGGGAGAAAGAAAACCACGGCCGAGCTGGGCTTCAAGGTCTCTGCCCCAACCCCAAAGCTCACCTTGGGATGTGACGGCAAGGGAGTGGTAGTGTCCCGCGCCAACAGTTGCGATATCGGAGGGAAGGCCGGGCACTCGAATCGGTTCGTACGCATCGACCCCGAGGCCAACAGGAGAGGTAGGCAGTCCTAGAGCGCCATGGCTACTATCTCCAAAGCTCATCAATGAGAATATCCTGTTAGTGCTCATGCGTCTACGGTAGATTAGGGAAATGACGTTGACCGCTATTGTCTCCTTCTCCACCACCGTTCGTAGCATCTTTCAGTTCTTGTAAAACTTCGGCTACAAATCTCGGTTGCGGCAGATTCCGGAGAGTGATGAGATCTTGTTTGATAACAGTTGGGGTTTGAAAAATGAGTAATGTTACGTGCAACCAAGATACGCACAAAGTAGATGTGTTTTTTAAATTAGTGTATTAGTTTTAATAACTGTTGGCTAGGCTAAACTGCAACATCATTATGTATAATATTTAAGTGTATATTTTAAGTACATGTATCATTGCTCTTCAAAAATTGTCTTGCACTAACATTGAGTTTTAAAGGGAAATTCACATTAATAAATAAAGTAAAAAAAATTGGTAAAAATATTATAAAAATATGGAGCAATAAAATCATAAATAGTGCTAAGGATCGGTTAGTTTGGGCGTTTTTTTTTTATTCTAAAATCCAGATTTTGGTTTTTGGTTTGGATTGGTGCGATCCAAAAACCGACCGACCTACTTATAACACAAAAAAAAACCGACCAATTTAGACTGCGGTTCGGTTTGTTAAAACCATGCAAATTGAATTTGATTTTTTTTATTTATTTTTTAAATAATTTTAATAGAAATTTAAGTTAAAATAGATTTTTTTAATATGAAATTAATTCATTTAATTTGTTAACAAAAAAGATTTTAATTTGAAAACCTAAACACATGGTTACAATTTTATATCCACAAATTTAGAACCTAACCATATTCGGTCGGTTTCGGTTTGTACGGTCGGTTTGCGACCAACTTATAAACTGACCGATTTAATGTCGGTTTTTGCCAAGGCAATTTCAGCGGTTTTTCAGTTCCGTCGGTTTCGGTTTTTTCGGTATTCGGACAGTCAGTTTGAGCGATTTATTCAACTTTTTGGATTTTTTGCTCAGCCCTAATTATAAATACAAAGTTTTCCTGCTAAACAAAATTTATAAATTTTTAACCATATATTTTTTTAACAAAAATTTATAAATTTGTAACTATATGTTACAAATTTATAAAAAATATTTACTAAATAAAATATTGTAATAGATAATCACAGTAATAAATTGTTATTCATATATTTTTTTTAATTTTTGTAAAATTCTATAATTTTCAAATTATTTTGAAATATGCAGGTGTAATTTTTCCAATTTTTAATGGGCCTTAAAGAGACAAAAGCCCAATATTATCGTGTGAGAAGCCCGCTAAAGGCCCATCCTCTCGTTACTACTGCTACATGTTCCGACTTTCCGATTGGTCTCCGACTGCGAAGTTCTCGTCTCCTCGATTCTGCCCTCCACTCTGCGTACCAAAGTGCAAACCCCAAGCATTTTCGTCTTACCTGTTAGCCAATCTCTCTTTATGAAGTGTTAATATTCATCACACCTCTCGGAGCGATTCCTGGAGGGGTTGCTGAGTTTTTACTCGGGAGACCGAGTCCGGATTTTCTATTGTCTTAATGGATAGAACTGCATTTCTCACTGTGCTTTTCTTCCTCCTGGTTGTTTCGGATGTATCCAATGCGTCTTTGCTTCTCAACCTCAGAAAGTTTGTAACCACAGCCAGAGATTCAATACCTGTGATAATTTTCTGCCTCTTTCTCTTTCTCTTTCATTTTTTTTCTTTTTTCTTTTTAGGGATTAATTTTTATATAAATTTTTTAAATTAGGGTACTCCGGCACCAATTCCGGCTTTGGTCACTGGTGATAAGAATGTTGATCCAGAAACATTGAATACAGGAAATAAGGAAAATAAACTGGATCCAAACTCAACAAGTAAAGGAGATGAAGGAAAAGAATTGATTCCAAAATTAGGAAAGGAAGAAAATAAGAAAAAACAAATTGATCAAAAAGTGCCGAATGCAATAATTAAGGGTTCAAAATCGGATCAGAAACCAGTGAATGAAGCAGGTAAAGATTCGACATTGGAGTCGAAATCCGAGAATGTAACGAAAAAGGAATCGAGATTGGATCATGAACCGGTGAAAGAAACAGGTAAAGATGAGAAATCGGATTCGGAATTGGTGAAGAAAAAGAAATCTGATGCTGAAACGGTTAATGGAGCGGGTAAGGAAAAGAAATCAGATTTCAAATCGGTGAATGATGCAACTAAGGAGAACAATTCGAATCCAAAAGGAATAAATGAAGCAGGAAAGCAACATCCAAATCCTTCCCCTCGAACTGGTGAAACGGTGAAGGAAAACAAATCCGACCCAGGGTCACTGACAGACGAAACTTGTGATGGATTGAATCCCAGGTGCAACATCCAAAATGATTTGACTGCTTGCATTAAGAGCTCTAATCGTGGTAATTCTTAATTGATATTGTCTTTGTTGATTCTTTATTCGAAATTGAAGTTTGGATCTATTCAATTGTTCTTTTTGATAAGAAACGAATATTTGATTATTTATAAAATAAAAATATGCAAGAATGAAGGAGCGGAAGTCCTCACATAGGAAAACTTGACACAAACCAAAATCACAATTTCTAAGGAGAACAACCCAAATTATCATATCTGCTCCAAAATTCTTAATAGGTCAGAAAAAGCCAAAATTCTGAACTCTATAACATTCTCCTACGAAAGAGCCACCCAAAATAGAACCCTTCCCTTCCTCCAAACTTCTGAACTCTTTAACATCCTCCAAAATTTATACGCTTGCTATTTCGTGCCAGTGGAAAACCAGTCCTTTAGTCATTGATAATATTGTATCAGTATCTCATTAACTTTTCTCTGTCTAGTTTCTTTTGCAAAATTAGTATTTGCGATTGTAACATTTACAATTTCTGTAGTGCAGAACGTATATTGGATTATATACGTTGATGTGTTATTCTTAAATGGATGGAGTATGATTCGCTGTCCTTAATACGTACATAGTTTAATATCTAAGGCACAATGTGGTCTCAGCCTGCCTGACAAGTTCCTTCCTCTCCTTCTTTTGAATATATATTTATATGTATACACACTTTTAGTGAACATAGTATCAATATGACTGCTAATGATTACATTTTGAGATTGTATTTAGACCACTCTGTTGGGATTTGGTTTGGAACAGCATACTTTAATGTGCTAAACAATGTTAAGGAATGATGCAAATATGGAAAGATTTTGGGGTCTCAGTTTGAATTTCGTATGGAACAAAGAACATATGAAAAAGCTTTACATATAGTAAAAAGGTTGTGTAGAATTTTATTAAAAAATAACTAACTTATTGAATGACTTCTTGGATTATAATTTATTATGACCAGCTTGAATATCGAAGAAAGACCTTATATTACAGAGATGACATTTATATTTTCTGCATAAATTAATATAACACGTTCAATTTACTACAATAATTGCAAATTTGTAACCAGATACATAAAAGTGTTTTTCTATTCTTGAATAACTTTTCCTAGTAATTCTGTAATTTTGAATTTTATTTGTTGTCAATAACCTTCCATGTAAGTTGCTTCTTTCAGGGTTATCATATATTTGTATGCTACAAAACGTATGTAATAAGTATCATTTTATTGAATAATTGCTCATGATGTGGATCAATTGAGAGAGAGAATGAAAGTTGGTACGCCTGAAAAGTGTTGTGGTATTGACGGATTCATACAAGAATAACACAAGTCATACGATACAGAGCGAGAGATAAAATTAATCATTTCTTTTGTGTTTACTCTAATAATCTATTATATAGTTTTGTTTTCTGTGAAACTATGCTCATAACCATCTTGGTTAATGACCCCATGCTTTAATTTTATATTATTGTGTGCAAATTTTATTTTTTTGAATGTACTTATAAATCTTACAATAATGTGCTCTTGCAAATGTATAAGATATGATTTTTTTTTTCTTTTTATAGTATTTTCAGTAGTTTTTCTTATTACTATTATTATTATTTTTATGTCTGTCCTAGTATTTGATTTTGAAATTGAGTGCACTGTATTCATCCTTAGGTCATATTTTGTTATGGTTGTGGTTCTGGATGACCATCAATTAAGCGCTGCATTATGTATTTTGCATTTTCTACCATAAACTTTTTAGATATTAATTTCTGTTTAGTTGTTCTGACATTATCGATGTTGCAGTAACTTTGGATTATGTGTTTCAGTCGCCATTGTTAATTTTTGTTGTGGGCAATACTATTCTTGGTCTAAGTTTTGTCCAATTGTTAAATGATTAGCTAATCAAGCACTTTTATGAATTTGATATTCGCTAACATATCAATATATTTAGAGCCTCGCAATTTTACTGTTTATGTACTAGTTGGTTAGAAATAACCTAAGTCCTTCAATAAATAGCTGTTAGGAGAATCGAAATCTGATTGTTTTATTATAGCATATCATGAAGATGTGGTAGAATAACAAATGGCTGTTATGATCAATGTGCTTCATTTATTCCATTTTCAGGGTCAAAGATCGTTGTTCTACTGCAAAACAATGCAGAAGAAAATTTAAAGGCAACTGTTTCTGCAGGAAACATACACGAGGAGCTAGAGATTCCTAAAAAACGGAGCAAATTGGTATGGCTTATCTTTTACATCTTTTTTATTGTTATTTGAGCAGTAAACTGTCAATTTTTTTCTTTTCCAATTTCTACTTAGGCACATGACTGAATGTGTTAGTTTTACTATTGAATATAAATGATATATTGGAGGATGAAAATTTTTAGCTTGGGTCGTTGAATTTGTAACTTTTCTTTAGTGCAATTATTTGTCATTACCATTCAAAATATCAATGATCCAAAAAACAAAAGATTCTTTTTTTTATCTGTTTGTTAAAGTGCAGAATCATTTATTTGATAACGTGATTGTTTATATTTCAGCTCTCTATGTCGCTTACTGGAAATGGTGTCGATGTTGTATTACCTGATGGAAAAGGCAAATGTGTGCCTCATTTGAGCATTCCTGTATCTGAAGCAAACTTTATGCGTTTCCCTTCATATGACCAGCTAGTAACCCCAGTTAATGGCGTCTACTTGGTAATTTTTACAGTGCTCATATTTGGAGGAATGTGGGCTTGTATCAAGTTTAGCAGGAGGAGACGGCAGGGTGGTGGGATTCCATATCAAGAGCTCGAAATGGGATTGCCTGAATCTGTTTCAGCTGCTGATGTGGAAACAGCTGAAGTTTGGGATCAAGGTTGGGATGACGATTGGGATGAGAATAATGCAGTGAAGTCACCGGGGGGACTTCATGTGGGTAGCATTTCTGCTAATGGCCTTACGTCCAGGTCTCCAATCAAAGATGGATGGGAAGACGACTGGGATGATTAGTGTATTGTATTGTACAAGCAAGGGGCAGCGTTTTACCTAGAAGCGAAGTCGAGGATAAAAAACAGTAGCACATACAAAGGGTAAAAGGGAAAGAAGAAGATGACATTCATTTGCTTTGTCATTTGTAAATTGGAAATCCTTCTCAGTTCTCACCGTTGGCTCAGTTTGGAACTCGAGTGAGGTGGGGGAGAGTAGGGTGATATTTGAGACAAGAGGGAGGAAGAACAAAGACACTAACACCGGTTATCGATGTGATAGAGCCCAGGGAAAGCAAGTTTGTAAATGTTGTTTGTTTTGACAAAATACCATTACTAGAACACGAGTGCATTTTATTTTTGTAAAGTATCTTTTATGATGATTTCTATTAGACCTGAATCCTCTTTTTCTCAATTACTGGTTGTTTTTACATTTTGTCGTAGCTTTCTGAAGACAGAAACACCGACTGCAAAATATGGGAGCACATAATTGAATTGGACCATTGGGTTGGATTAGGATTAAGATTATGAGTAAAAATGATATATTGTGTTTGAAACTGTACACTACTAATTGGAAAATATATAGAAAATACAATATCTTTATAAAAGAAAGGTTACTCCTCTTAACATTAATTCATTTTAAGATGGAACCTAAATATCTATCCTAGTGGCTTTTCCAATATGATATCAGAGACGTTTTAATTTGTTTTACTATATTAATAATGGAAAACTTATTTACATACTTCTGCACATCCTTCACCTCCAATGGTAATATGGAGTTTTACTTTTGTCATTACATTTTAATTTTGTTTTACTATAATATTAACAAACTTATTTACATAATATTATATATATATATCTTAACGTTTTTTTTTAAAATTTATTTGATCATTTTCCTTTTTAAAATTGATTTATTTGATATCCTATTTATTTAAATAATGTTTAATTTCTAAAATTGTGGAGATAACATAGAGAAAGAATATTTGTATTAAATGACCCTTATACACGGCAATTACTCTTTTCAATACATTGTCAACTTTTATTATTATTATTATTATTATTTTAAAATCAAGTCATTTCCCCTTTCAAAATTGTGTCTACTCGTAGTGCAAGGGATACCCTATCGACTCCATCACCGAAAATGGGTTAAGATTGGTGATTAGTCGTTGGCAATGGAGGACAGTGATGAGAAGGTTCCATTGTTAAATGTTTGATTTTTATTTGTTTTGATACAAAGTTAAACCTTGCTTTTTTGTTTTTAATGGTTTAGGTTTTTGGTTTCGTTTTCTCTTGTTGGATGTTGATTTTGAGATTGATTTAGAGTTTCTTAGGGACAAATTTTGTTTATATTTTAAAATGATTAAAATATACATTGATGTTAATGATTTTTTTTTAGATTAAACATGTTGAGTTTATTTGTTGTATTGTGGTTGTGCTTATTATTTTTATTATTTGTTATACCCAATTTTGGCACAGTGACGAGACATGTCAGATGATGTAACGATTTTGACTAATTTCGGCAAACAAGAGTGATGATGTAACGATTACCGGTCCCCACCAAAACCATGGTCCTCACCAATGAAACAACATTGGGCCAAAACAGAGTTCATTGATGGCCAGCTACACGCCCACCTCGCCATTAGCGAGTGCACATCTCCAATGGGAGGGAGTTCGCCTATGTAGGTAACTTCACACTTTCATGCTTGCCAAGGGGACAACTAATGATTAGGCATCAAACCTCGACGGGAAGATTCGCTAGCCTCCAAGGAGGTCGCGAGCCACATGCCATCGCCAACCCCGAGGTCGCTTTCAAACTCTCACTTGCAAGGTTGAACAACATGTAACCTTAAGTTGATGCCACACTTTATTACCATATCTGGGGTAAACAACCACCTGCAACCGCACTGCGCCTTATGGCGATGGCCTGATCGAGAAATGATGGACCACCTTCAGCTCCACCAAACTCCTCTACTATAAATACCCATTTGTAAACAGTAAAAAGGGTTCAAAATTTATTGCTTTGAGAGAGGGCATTTACTCTTTTGTAATCCTAACTACCTTAAGAAAAGAGATCGATCATAGTGTAACTATTATTGAGTATTCATAATTCTTTATTAATACAATCGCCTAAAGTGGACGCAAGTCATCTTTTTCGGGCTGAATCACTATAAATTTGTGTGTTGACCCAGATTTTGGCCAAGTGACACGGAGTCAGAATATGCTTGATGTGAATTAATGCATTGAAAAGAATCGAATGACAAAAAGTAATAAGAACACAATATTTTATAGTGGTTCGGCCCCAGGATCTGGTAATTACCTACGTCCACTCTGATTGTTATTGATATAAGAATCAAAGGAGTGATCAAAGAACAAGGGTTCAATGAGTTTCACTAACCTCTGAAGAACAATACAATATTCCAAGGAGAATTACTCTAGTCTCAAATAATTCAAAAGCCAAAAAGTCCCTTCCCTTGAGCTATCTTTTTCTAT
The DNA here is from genome assembly GCF_963169125.1 of Humulus lupulus. NCBI lineage: Eukaryota > Viridiplantae > Streptophyta > Magnoliopsida > Rosales > Cannabaceae > Humulus > Humulus lupulus. Next base: position 83,166,528 of record NC_084797.1, on the reverse strand, counting down.
TTATAGGCTCAAGGGGGATTACATGATTTAGTTGCCAATATTCTCTCCTAAATAATCAGATATTCAGGAGATTGTGTGAGTTAAATTCGGGATCTACAAAGATCTTTACAGTAATATTACATTGCATGCGGAACCATCGACCAGACTGGTCGCAGGTAAGACTGGACCGCTTACTGCTTCTAATACGTCTTCTGGTCGATACACTAGCAGAGCTCTTCCAGGCGTCAGCCACGTGTCCAGGGATTACTTGTCACGTCATCAATTCCAATTTTTTGGATAACATTTGCCCCCCAAGTTTATTTATTACGAGCAATAAATAAACTTTTTGAGCGAACGACCCTTCGATAACCCTGCCTTACGTGTCAGAACCCTTCGTGTGTTCTTGGAAAAAGTAACCTACTCCTGTCTAATCATGACTTTTCGGTTCCCCAGTAATAATTCGACGGCTATTCCGCTTCCCCATACTTCGAAAAAGGGAAACTGATGATTACACCTTTTTTATGCCATAGACAAACTTATATAACATCTCCAAACTTCCCTTTTTCTTTTTACGCACGCCATTGCCTTCTCAAGAAACCCTAAAAACCAAAGCTTTAATCTTCTCTGGAGACCGTTTTTCTGCATTTTCAAGACCCAGTCCGAGAGTTCCTTGACTCCCGAAGACTTTTTACCATTCTCAACGATCTTCTTTCCGGTAAGTCTTCGAATCTTTATGTTTCAAATTTTCATATTGTATGCTTCTGTATGCTGACTTTTGAGTTCATCTGCTTCTGGTTTGAGATGCTTGTGAGTAGAATGTCTTGCAGGCGAAAAAGGGTTACGAGTTAGTTTAATAGTCGAGATCATACTTTTAGGACGTAAAATCGAAGTAAAATTTCGATCTTTAGGCTAGTTGGAAAATAGGTTTTTCCCGCCCTAAGGGGAGTTGAAAAAGCTTTTTTGAAAAACTTTTTACTATCATCCTCTGATCCATTTCTCAAACTGTTCGTGTGGAAAAATTTAGCTTTTTCTTAGAATGCTGTTGCATAAAAGCTTAACTTTTACACTCGACCAGCGCCATTCTAAAAAGCCTTTAAAAATTCTTTATCCTCACCTCCCCATTCCTCTGTTTGCAGACTTTGATGCCAGATTTGTGGGGAGGTGAACGGTCCATCGACGACGATCTTCTCGCCCAGCTGCTCGAAGGCGAAGAGCAACTGGCTGACCGAATCCACGAGATTCCCTTCTCACGATCCTCTTCCAGACCTCGTCCTTCTCCATCTCAAATGGCCCGTTCCAAATCTGTAAGCAAGAAAAGACCTGAATCCGACGATAGTCCAAACCCTCCTGCCCAGCCTGATTCCCAGGCTAGGGTTCCCTCGACCAGCGGTCGAGACAATCCTGTTCCTGACCCTAACATCCAAATTAAAGCCCGCCCTCGCCATCAGAATCTTCCTGATGTCGAGTGGTATATCTCCTTGTACGCCCTGGATTTCCCACGGGCTGTTTAGCAGGACGATCCTCGGACTAAACATGATTTAGCCCGAGGCTCCCACAGGCCAGAGGCTTTATCTTCAGGACGGGCCCTTCCTAGCTCGAGGGGATGGAGTTTCCTGCTCCCTCTTGTTGTTCCAGGAGCTGGGAACAACATCCGGCGACCACTGACAGATCAGCTCGGGTTATGGATTGCTCCGGTAGCGAGCTTCTCAGGAAGCTCTGACCCTATGGGAAGTCAACACGCAAGATAAACGTGCATAATCCTGCCATCACGTGTCCGATATCCCCCTGACTTCTCGGACACGCCGCAGGAACGTGCGTATTCAGACACCCACGGACGGGTTGGGCCGTGCGGCCCATTATCTCCTTCCATACTGATTAGACCACACTTGTGTGTCAGGTTTAGGAAGTAATCATGAATATCACAGACTTGATATGACAAATGGTAAGGTCACGGGATGACCTCCCTACCAATTTCCAGGTGCCTTCTCCTATAAATATGGAGACCCTGGGAATTGATAGGGGTTGGAAAAAATAGTCTTGTAAGAACTATATATATCTGGTAAACCAATTACCCAGAAAAAGATCAATAATATTGACTAGTGGAGTAGAAGGATTTTTAACCTTCGAACCACTTAAAAACATGTTTAAGGTCACCTAGTTCTTTTCACAAAGATTTCATATCTGCGGCGGTTCTACTTTTAAGTACTAATCTCTTTCTCTTCTTCTCTTAATTACCTGTTGCCGAAGAACCGCGTCAACAGTTTGGTGCTTTCATTGAGAGAGAATCCAATTAGTACTACCACAAACATACAACTATGGTGACCACTCGATCCAAACATGGCAACGAGACAGAACAGCATGATGGGCAGGAGGCCCGCCATGTTGCCCTCCCCGAGGAGCAAGTTCCTGAAGTCCAGCAAAGGCCAGGAAAGCAGCCGGCCGGCCAAGACGACACTGGTAGTTCGACGCCCCGGCCGCCTAATCCGAATCCAGGTTATTATACTGCGGTGGAGATGGAGAATGCTCAACTGAGGAGCCAGCTAGCAGCAGCTGGTCAGCAAATCCAGGATATTCTGAGTCGACTACCCCCTCTCACAACCAACGGTAACGTTGGAGAGAGGCAAGGCGAGGCTCCTAAGTCTCGCCGGAGTAATCGATCCAGGCATAGCCGTTCGGGTAGACTCCCTGCAGCCAACTCCACCCCTTCATCACGCCATCAAGAGGCGAACTTCAGGGAAATGCCTCAGACCGAACCGCAGCAGTACAGCCGTTCGGTTAGGACATCAACCCCTAGCTCTCAGCCTTCCTCGAGGACACCCAGAAGAGATAGGGGAAATTCCCAAAGGAGGGCCGAGGAGATCCGGAGACGTCAGCCCGTCCCCGAAGAGCGTCCAGTTCCTCGTCCAGATCGCCCAGCGCGAAACCATCAAGCTGGCAGGGCCGAGAGGCCCCCACCAAATTTAGTCCGTCCAGACGGCCCTAGGATCGCCTCCCCGGTCAGGCATCCTCCTTCTCCCATCAGATACCCGTCTCCTCAGCCCGTCCGAGACATCCCGACCTACATAAATAGTAGGAGAGACCCGCCATCGGCCGGGCCTTCCCGCAGCAGCAGGGCGCCGGGAGGAGGAGCAGGTCGGAGCCGCCAAAGACGCACATCGAGCCTATCCAGCAGGAGTCACTGGACCGGTAGTGCACGGAGTGATCTTTCGGGAGGAGACCTGCGACAGCGACTAAGTTCAGCACAAAGTCACCATAATACCCATGGAGGCGACCTCCGAGATCGCCTCAACTCTCACAGAGGGGATCGAGTTAGGGATGGTAGCCAGGCCCGCTCAGTTGGGGTCCGATCCGAAGTACGTAATGGCGGGAATGCCCCAAATGACCTATCTCCAGATAGGAGGGGCAATAACCCGCCTAATATGTACAACGGGTCCGGAGCTGTTGAACAGCCCCGGAATAACCCAGGATCTCAGGACAAAACCCTAGAGCGCTTAACTCAAATGGAGGAGCTGATGAAGAAGCTCCTGTCAGAGAAAGAAAAAGACGAATATGATTCAGGGGATGAGATGGAGCTCTTCGCCCCCAACATAGCAGCAACGGCATACCCTTCTGGCTTTCGTATGCCTCACTTGTCAAAGTTCAACGGGGATGGAGACCCATCTGACCACTTAGGGATGTTCAACACCCTAATGATGGCTCATAACATCGGGCCAGAGCTTCGTTGCTTGATCTTCCCTTCCACCCTAACTGGACCTGCCAGGCAGTGGTTCAAACAAAGTAAAAGGCAGTCAATCAGCTCCTGGAAGACCTTTTCGGCTGACTTCAAGAGGGCATTCCGCGCCTCTCAGGCCGCCAGGGTCCAGGCCGACTCCCTAGCTAACGTGAGACAGCAACCTGGAGAAACGCTAAAAGCCTACTTGAGCAGATTTGCAAATGTCGCTGCTCGAGCCAGAGACGCCGACGACAGCTCCAAACTCATGGCTATGAGGACCGGGATCCTAGTAGGCGGAGATCTATGGAAGGATATTCAAAGGAGGGGGGTCAGCTCAGTTAGTGAATTCCTTAACAGAGCCCAAGAATGGATAAACTTGGAGGAAGCTGAAGCTTCAGCCGCGAGGACCAGCCAGGTCCTCGAGAAGCCCGCTGGGGCGGGAACAGAGATCGTAGTAGCGACTCCCGACGTCACGCAGAGCAACCAGCCCGGTGGCGGCAAAAGAAAAGGAAATGGTGAAAACGTCCAGCACGGTCAAAAGAAGAATAAGTCCGTGGATAAATTCAAGCCCGTGTTCACAGCGTATACCGAGCTCACCCAAACCAGAGAGAATATTTTCCTGGCCAACGCTACGCGAGTCCCCTGGAGAAGACCGGAGCCAATAAAGCACCCTAAGGGAAAGAGAGACGCTTCCAAATTCTGCCGTTTTCATAACGACGTCGGGCACAATACCGACGACTGCAGGCACCTCAAAGATGAAATCGAGACTCTCATCCGAGCAGGTCCGTTGGCGCAATACTCGCGGAATAGGGTCCCCACAGGTCGACCCGCTCTGGAGATCCCAGCCAGTCAACCTGGACCTCGGGTAGATCAGGACGTCCCTCCCCCCGTGGTCGAGGGAGAGATTTCCACCATCTCTGGAGGGCCACACATGGCTGGCACGAGCAGAGGCGCCCAGAAGAGATACATAAATGAGTTGAAGGCCCACAATGGAGGGGAGTTCGTCCCGGAACAGCGTCAATCAAAACAACAAAGATTAGAGAAACAACCAGTCACTTTCACGGAGGAGGACGCGGGCCATGTCCAATTCCCTCATAACGATCCCTTGGTTGTAGCAGTCCAGCTCGCCAACCGGAGAGTAAGGAGGGTGTTAGTGGACAATGGGAGCTCGGTGAATCTCCTATTCCGTTCAACCTTAGAAAAAATGGGTCTGACCGTCTCCGAGCTAAAGGCAACCTCGATGATGCTATATGGTTTTTCAGGCGAAGGGTCAGCAGCGATAGGAACGATCGAGCTGGTGATCACCCTAGGCGACGAGTCCCGAACAGTGTCCAAACTGCTCGAATTCGTAGTCATTGACTGCTCCGCTGCCTACAATGCAATTTTGGGCCGACCAACGCTCGTTGCTTTCGAAGCCATCACATCCGTCCGGCACCTCGCCATGAAGTTCCCTACTTCGGCAGGGGTCTGCACTATCAAGGGCGATCAGCTCGCTGCCAGGGAATGCTACAGCATTTCCATGAAGGGAAAATCTAAACCCGGGTAGGTGGCGATGGCCATTCAGGATGAAGAGGAATCGCAGGGACCCAAGGCGGCCCCTGAGATTGAAAAACCTCGGGTTTCCGAAGACGAAAAGCTCGCCTTAAGCGAGGACATTGACCCCCGAGTAGGCGAGGACAGGTCCGAGCTCCAAGCTATTGAAGATCTCGAGGAGGTAGGCATCGATGAACAAAATCCTTCACGGACGGTGAAGCTCGGAAAGAACCTCTGCGATAGAAGAAAGGCGGATCTGACCGCGTTTCTGAAAAAGAACCTAGACGTATTCGCATGGTCGCACGAGGACATGATAGGGATCAGTCCGAGCGTAATCATGCACACGCTCCACCTAGACAAAAGCATCCCTGCAAAGTCTCAAAAGCAGAGGCGTTTAGGGACAACCCGAGCCGAGGCCCTTGAAGAAGAAGTGGCCCGGCTCAAAAAATGTGGCTTTATCCGCGAAGCCAGATTTCCCATTTGGGTTGCCAATCCCGTGTTAGTTCCAAAGCCCAATGGCAAGTGGCAGACCTGTATTGATTTTTCCGACCTGAATAAAGCCTGCCCCAAGGATTGCTTTCCGTTGCCGAGGATCGATCAACTGGTGGATGCCACGGCGGGGCACGAGCTCATGTCCTTCATGGACGCGTACTCGGGCTACAATCAGATCGTGATGAATCCAGCAGACCAGGATCACACCAGCTTCATGACCCCGACTAATGTCTATTGCTATAAGGTCATGCCGTTCGGTCTAAAGAACGCCGGAGCTACCTACCAAAGGCTGGTAAATAGAATGTTCGCGGACCAGATCGGGAAAAACATGGAAGTGTACGTCGATGATATGCTTGTCAAGTCTAAGATTGCCAGCAACCACGTTGCCGACCTGGAAGAATGTTTTAACATACTGCGAGAATATGGCATGAGGCTCAATCCTCAGAAATGTACTTTCGGTGTCGCATCGGGGAAGTTCTTGGGTTTCATAGTCAATACCCGAGGAATCGAGGCAAATCCCGACAAGATCAGGTCACTGCTCGAGCTTCCATCCCCCAGGTCGCGGAAAGATGTCCAAGGCCTCACAGGAAGGGTGGCGGCACTGAACCGGTTCATTTCCAAATCGACCGACAAGTGCCTGCCTTTCTACAACCTGCTCCGCGGAAACAAGAAGTTCGAATGGACAGTAGAGTGCGAGGGCGCATTCCTCGACCTAAAAATGCACCTAGCTGAGCCACCTGTGCTATCAAAGCCCAGGGTAGGAGAACCTCTTTTCCTCTACATGGCCGTGACTGAGGACGCAGCTAGTGCCGTTCTGGTGCGAGAAGAGGACCAGGCTCAGAAACCGTTTTATTACATCAGCAAGAGACTCCTCGGAGCTGAGTCAAGGTACCCGTTGATGGAAAAGCTGGCGTTCTGCCTAATCACGGCCTCGTGAAAACTCAGGCCGTACTTCCAGTCCCACTCTGTACACGTCATGACCGATCAGCCTCTAAGGCAGGTTTTGCAAAAGCCTGAATCCTCGGGACGCTTGCTAAAGTGGGCGGTCGAACTCAGTCAGTTCGAGATTTTCTATACTCCCCGAACTACCATAAAAATTCAAGCCTTGGCCGACTTCGTGGCAGAATGCGCGGGATTCCGTGAGATCCCATCGGAAGATTCACAGCAGCTCAAATCCTCAGGCTCATCGTGGAGGATCTTCGTTGATGGCTCATCTAACGAGAACGGCTCCGGGGCCGGAATCATTCTGATATCCCCAGAAGGGCATAGATTCCATTCGGCGCTGAGGTTCGGGTTCAAGGCGTCCAACAACGAGGCAGAGTACGAGGCCTTGTTAGCCGGACTTAGGATAGCTAGCGAGCTAAAGGCAAGCTCTGTCCAATGCTTCAGCGACTCCCAGCTCGTGGTGAATCAGGTCCTAGGCGAGTATCAGGCGCGGGGTCCCAAGATGGCCTCTTATTTGGCTAAGGTAAAGTCCGAATTGTCTACGTTTAGGCAAGGGTCGATCGAGCAGATACCTCGGGAGCAGAACGCCAATGCAGATGCTCTCGCCAAGCTCGCCACCTCGGGGGAGGCAGAAACCCTGGGGTTGGTACCAATTGAGTTCTTGGACAAACCAAGCATAGACGGGGATCGAGCGGATATTGAGATGATTGACATCAGGCCGACCTGGATGACTCCCATTGTTGAGTACCTCGTCGATGGCAAGTTACCCGAAGGGCGCAACGACGTACGGCGAGTCCTTTATCAAGCTCCGAGATATACGCTAGTCGAGGGGGTGTTGTACCGACGTGGGCATTCATTACCTCTCCTCCGGTGTGTTCTTCCAAGTGAGGCGAAGGCCATCCTGCAGGAAGTTCATGACGGATTCTGCGGAGATCACACTGGGGGGCAAAGCCTGGCCTTGAAGATCCTTCGACAGGGTTTTTACTGGCCGACTCTGTCCAAAGACTCGATCTCATACGTAAAAAAGTGCGACAAATGTCAGCGGTTCGCCGCGGTTGCACGAGCACCCCCGGCCGAGCTAAAAATGATATCGTCTCCTTGGCCCTTCGCCATTTGGGGCATAGATCTAATAGGCGCCCTGCCCACCGGAAAGGGCGGGGTCCGTTACGCCGTGGTAGCCATTGACTACTTCACAAAGTGGGCCGAAGCAGAGCCGTTGGCGACAATAACATCGAAAAAGGTGCTAGACTTCGTGGTTAAAAGCATCGTTTGTCGGTTCGGCCTACCCAAAAAGATCGTTTCCGACAATGGCACTCAATTTGACAGCGACCTGTTCACCGAATTTTGCGAAAAGAACGGAATTGTGAAAAGTTTCTCATCCGTGGCCTATCCCCAGGCGAACGGCCAGGTCGAAGCTGTCAATAAAACTCTGAAGGCAAGCCTCAAGAAGAGGTTAGGTGAGGCAAAGGGGATCTGGCCAGAACAGCTCCCCCAAGTTCTGTGGGCCTATAGGACCTCACATCGGACTCCCACGGGTCACACTCCTTTCTCCCTAACCTTTGGAAGTGAAGCGGTCCTCCCCGTGGAGGTAAAGGTCCTGTCGCACAGGGTCCGGTCCTACGAACAAGACAAGAACCACGAGCTCCTATGCCACTCCTTAGACTTGATGGATGAGAGGCGAGAGGATTCACAACTCCAGCTCGCCCATTATCAACAGAAAATCACTCGCTACTTCAACACTAAGGTCAAAAGACGTGCCTTTAGCGTCGGCGATTTGGTCTTGAGGAGAGTTTTCCTGGCCGGGAAAGATCCCAAAGAAGGGGTTTTGGGACCAAGCTGGGAAGGACCATACCAGGTCATCGAAGTCATCAAAGAAGGGACGTATAAATTAGCTCGACTTGGTGGAGGGGCGGTTCCGCGGACTTGGAATGCAATCCACCTAAAGAAATATTATCAATAAACATTTGTAAGACCTAGAAGGCCACCTTCCATGTATAAATAAAAATCAAATGTTTCTCGTTATTTGCAAGGGTAATTTTAAAGTAACAACGAAAGACCCTTTCCCAGTTACTTGGGGGGCATATGGTACCCGGATATATCCAGGTCTCCTTAACGACTTAGGTGTTAATTTTTATCTATGGATAAGAGTTATCACAAACTAAGTCCTATCCTGGTCTTAACCAGGTCATAAAACTTGGAAGTTAACAAAAATTTGTTGACCGAGGTTCTTCTTTAAAGAGCCCGGGATACGGATAAAAGTTGACGCGATCTGAGTTTTTTCAAAATAAGTTCCTGGTCTTAACCGGGTCATAAAACTTAGAAGTTAGCTAAAATTTGTTGACCGAGGTTCTTCTTTAAAGATCCCGGGATACGGATAAAAGTTGACGCGATCTAAGTTTTTTCAAAATAAGCTCCTGGTCTTAACCAGGTCATAAAACTTAGAAGTTAGCTAAAATTTGTTGACCGAGGTTCTTCTTTAAAGAGCCCGGGATACGGATAAAAGTTGACGCGATCTAAGTTTTTTCAAAATAAGCTCCTGGTCTTAACCAGGTCATAAAACTTAGAAGTTAGCTAAAATTTGTTGACCGAGGTTCTTCTTTAAAGAGCCCGGGATACGGATAAAAGTTGACGCGATCTAAGTTTTTTCAAAATAAGCTCCTGGTCTTAACCAGGTCATAGAACTTAGAAGTTAGCTAAAATTTGTTGACCGAGGTTCTTCTTTAAAGAGCCCGGGATACGGATAAAAAGTTGACGCGAACTAAGTTTTTTCAAAATAAGTTCCTGGTCTTAACCAGGTCAGAAAACTTAGGAGTGAACTAAAAATTTGTTGAACGCGGATCTTATTTAAAGAGCCCGGGATACGGATAAAGTTAACTCGAACTACGTTCATAAAAATAAAGAGATAAATTATGACCAAATGCATAAAAATATATATGTAAAACTGGTTGAGCAAATTGTCTCGAGGCGGAAACGCCTCACATAAAAAGAGAATTACAATAAAAAAAGAAAAGAAAAGAGGTGTTCAAAATACGAAAACAAGAAGCATCCTAAGCCCCATCAGCTGGCCCTTTGGAGGTCGCGGTCTCACCCTGCTCCGCCGCGGCAGAGGCCTCTCCAGTCTCCGATGGAGGAGCCTCCTTATTCAGGCGGGCTTGAAGCCACGGCAACAGGAATGCCCAGAGGTCCGGCGGCATGAAGGAGAAGTCCGCGTCCGGATTGTGGGACCAGCAGTGATAGAATAGGTCCTGTAAGGACTGCTCCGACACGGCCCGCTCGTCTTTCAGGGCGGCCTGGGAGGTCTGGACTTCGGCCTTCGCCACCTCAAGGTCTGCCCGCGATGCGGCCAGGGAGTTTTTAAGCTCTAGGTTCTCGGAGCGAAGCTTCTCTAGCTCGGAGGCGGCCAGGGAGCGTTTAAGCTCTTGGTTCTCCGAGCGGACCTTCTCTAACTCGGCTTTTGAGGCCGCCAAGGCGTCTCTCGCCTCCTGAGACTCCTGGAGGGCAGTCTGGCGATCTGCTTCCAAACCCTCGAGCTGGGCCTTGGTCCTAGCGATGCCTCTATAGGCGGCAGCCATGCCCTGCAAGAAAAGAGTGATAAATTAGCAAACTGGAAGGAGAAAGGCGGCGTGTGAGTGTCAAAGCCTTAGAAGAAGGGGGCACTTTACCGTTAAAGTCATGTCCATAGCGGACTCTATAACTCGGACCGGGCTCGTTGTTTCGATGGCCCGGAGCTCCTTCTCCCTGATATTGTAATAGTGGCTGACGGCGTAGCTGGCCGACTCGTACACCGTACCCCGGAATGCTTCGGGCATCTTCTCCAGAGCCCGGGGGTCGACCGGGATACGCACGTCCGGGGCTGCCGCGGTCAGATTCCCGACCTCTATTACCCCGTCCTGGGCGGCCAGTGGAGATCGTTGGGGTGGCGGATGCATGAGTCCTGTCCTGGCGACAGGGAGGTTCGCCCCCGCGACCTGGGATGACGGGTCTCTCTCCTTCTCCGTAGCTGGGGATTTGGTGGAGACCCCGGTCGAGCTCTTGGACTCGCGAAGCCTCTTTAGCCTCGGCCCCGCTGGGGGATTCCCACCAAACACAACGCCCCGCAGACTATTCCCGGGCTGAGACATCTCTTCTGCCAAAGAGCAAAAAACACGGTTATCAGTAATCATACAGAAATAAAGGCAATAAGAAAGCAAATACTAAGGGAGCCCTACCCCCCGAGCTGGAAGAGCCTAGGACGATTATCTCACGAACTGGCGAAGGTTCTAGGTCCGGTTCTGAATCGGGGCTGGACTCTTCTACGTACTGCCTAATCCCCGGAGCGTAGACGCCCCTCTGGAGCGCAGGCCATGTGCGTAAATTAGTCCCGTACTCCTCAAAAATGGCCGACCTAAAGGCTAGGGTATTATCTACTACTACGGTACCCTTGGGCCGACTCTCTTGGTTGTCCAGCACGAGCTGGTCAACGCAGTGGAGCAGAAGCGTGTCCAGGTTCGGATTCCTTGGGTGACGATGGACGAGCTGCCTAGGGTTGAACCTAACCCGCCGGGGGTCTGCAGTGGCCCTATCTACGTTCTTAAATAAGTAAAAGTTACCTTGACCGGAAGGACCCGCGGCTGCTCCGGATTGGGCCCTCTCCTCGATCATCCCCTGGGCGACCTCCAAGCTCCTCACCAGAGGAACTTCCTCACCTTCTTCCTCGCCTTCGTCATCTGCGACCTCCTCCGCGACGGTCGGCCTGTTGTCGCGGGCTGGGGGAGGACCCCGGGGCCTTTTCAAATTCAAAGTCTGATTTGGGATAATCAGCTTGCAGAATACCATCGCCTCGTCTGTCACGAGCACGCGGTAGTCTTTCTCACTGGGAGGCAGGTTCGCCAGTGTGTCGTATTGACCCCCGAGGGTCACGGACTTTTCGGTCCTCGAGTAGATGGCTGCAAGGTTGGTTGAAATCAGAATTGGAATAAGGGACGAGCTAAAATAAGATAACCGTTAAAAGGCGAGCTAAATGGAGGATTACTTACGAGGGCGGTTGAAATAATGATGATCGCAGTTTCGGAACCCAGTAGACATAAAAAACTGGTCTTTGAAGTCGTTTGGATGGCTCGGCAGCTCGATCACTGCTGCTGTGTTAGGGAAGCAGGTTAAGTAATAGAACCCGTCGCCTCGCCCCCGCTGGTCCGGGCTGGCTTTGAGGCAGAAGAAATATAAGATATCAGCAGGAGTGGGAACCTCCCACTCATGCTTTTGGAACAAATACCTCAGTCCCGCCAGCAGACGGTAGGAATTGGGGGGGAGCTGAAATGGGGCCAACCCCACATAGTTCAGAAAATCAGCAAAATACTGATCCAGGGGGAGGAAGGCCCCTGCCTTGAAGTGTTCCCCGCTCCAGGCCGCGAACGACTCGTCGAGCGGCGTGCAGCTCCTCTCCCCATCCGCAGAAGGTCGGGCGATCACGGAGGTCTTCCCCAGAGGAATGTTGTGGTTAAGGAAGATTTTGGTGATCTTTGCCTGGCTGGTTATCTTCGAGACGATTCTCTCTGCCTCGAAAAACGCGTCAGGAGCCACCTCGGCCTGCTTCTCCACCGCCGGTCCAAAGTGAGGAATTGGCGAGCTGGTCACCACCGCCTTTCCTTTATCCTTCTGGGAGGCCGAACTTCCCACGTTCTTCTGTGGCAGATTTCTCTTTGGAGCCATCTGGTCGCCTATCGAACAAAAGAAAACACTTTAGAAAAGGCGACCCAAGCAGGAGAGTGAGGCAAGCATTAAGTACACGAGCTGGGGTAAGCCCAGCCCGTGGAGAGTGGTGCCACGCGTTCCAAGGAACACGCGCCTATGCCCTCAACAGATCCCAGATTACTCGGAATTCGTGTGTCAGATGGCTCAGAGTAAAAAAAAAAAATTTTTTTGCCTTGGGGGGAAAGTTTCAACAGGCAAGGCGTGGCAAAACCGCTTTTAAGGCGTATTCCCTAAGCTACCCGTTTTTTGCACCCAAAGTTCCTACGGATCCTACCCAGAAATTGTTCCTAAGAGAGAATCATGGAACCCATGTTCTAAGGCGATGTCCCATGGCAAGTGTGCCCTAATCAAAGAAGGGCCATCACCCTCCATATCCGCGCGACCCAGAAAGCCTCTGCATGTGGCTACAGTAAAATTTTTTACCTAGGCTACAGTGGCATGCTTTCAAAAATAAACAGGGACAGAAGACTTACAGTATAGGGTTGGATGGTGAGCGAGGTTGCTGCGCTGGTAGGAGCTTCGTTGGCACAGTAGTCTCCAAGGCCTTGAAGGAACTCGCACGCTTAAGCTTCGTGAACGGAGAAGATGAGAGCAATGGAAGTGAGGGTTTTGTTCTTCGGAAGGTCAGAGAGAAAAGAAGGAAATTTGAGAGGTTCTGAGTGGTAAGGTGGTCCGTGCGTGGGATGACCACCCCCTTTTTTATACAAGGGGGGATCACGTGTAAAAGGCTCCTGGGAGACCCTCCACTCAAAATGTGAAACGACGGCTGGACAGTAGGCTAGGCCATTTAATGCGGTTCTCGTAGAGTGTACCGTCGCCACCCACGGCGTTCCACGTATCAGACGCATGCGAAAAGCAGGGAATGCGAAGGGTTGTGGGAGAAGTCTAAAAGCTCCTACTGTGGTCTCCCATGTCTGACGTCATGGACCACAAGCAGGAGCTTGGGGGGCAGATGTACGCCCTGGATTTCCCACGGGCTGTTTAGCAGGACGATCCTCGGACTAAACATGATTTAGCCCGAGGCTCCCACAGGCCAGAGGCTTTATCTTCAGGACGGGCCCTTCCTAGCTCGAGGGGATGGAGTTTCCTGCTCCCTCTTGTTGTTCCAGGAGCTGGGAACAACATCCGGCGACCACTGACAGATCAGCTCGGGTTATGGATTGCTCCGGTAGCGAGCTTCTCAGGAAGCTCTGACCCTATGGGAAGTCAACACGCAAGATAAACGTGCATAATCCTGCCATCACGTGTCCGATATCCCCCTGACTTCTCGGACACGCCGCAGGAACGTGCGTATTCAGACACCCACGGACGGGTTGGGCCGTGCGGCCCATTATCTCCTTCCATACTGATTAGACCACACTTGTGTGTCAGGTTTAGGAAGTAATCATGAATATCACAGACTTGATATGACAAATGGTAAGGTCACGGGATGACCTCCCTACCAATTTCCAGGTGCCTTCTCCTATAAATATGGAGACCCTGGGAATTGATAGGGGTTGGAAAAAATAGTCTTGTAAGAACTATATATATCTGGTAAACCAATTACCCAGAAAAAGATCAATAATATTGACTAGTGGAGTAGAAGGATTTTTAACCTTCGAACCACTTAAAAACATGTTTAAGGTCACCTAGTTCTTTTCACAAAGATTTCATATCTGCGGCGGTTCTACTTTTAAGTACTAATCTCTTTCTCTTCTTCTCTTAATTACCTGTTGCCGAAGAACCGCGTCAACACTCCTCAACCAGTGTAGTGACCCCTCGGATTGTTGCTAACTATTTCAGGAAGTATCCTCTCACAGGGGTTACCATTAGAATTCCTGCCGCAGACCAAAGGGCTAACCTCCCCGGAGGTATATACAGCGCTTGGTCTCGGTATCACATAGAGGCAGGGGCTTTCCTCCCTCTACATCCTTTTCATCAGGGGGTGGCTAATTATTTCGATGTCGCCCCCTTCCAAATTACTCCAAACGGATATAGAATGCTGGCCGCACTCTATATCTTGTACAAACTTAAAAAATGGCCAAAACCTACCCCCCACGAGGTCAATTATCTTTTCGACCTTAAATCCAACCCGTAACAATATGGGACGGGTTTCTTCCATCTTTGTCACCAGGAGACAAACCGGACGTTCCTGAGTGACACTACGCATATATCCAACGTGGGGTAGTACAGTAAGGAGTACTTCCTTACTCCGGTCATAACCAACAACAACCTGGCCTTCGCCCGAGGAGGTAAGTGCTGTCTTTTACTGGTCGATACTTTTGATCAAAGAGTCTCCCTTCATTTTTCTCAAACTATATTTTGTCTTTCAGGCCCATGGTTACGTCCGACCCCAACACCAGACATGGTGTTGAGGTCCAATGCATTGGCCAGGATGATAGACGCAGAAAAAAGCGTCAAGTCCCTGGTTACTGATGAAAACCTGAGGCTGTCTGGCCTCCTGGCTCCTCGCCATGAAACAAGAGGGCCCGTGGCAGCAGATGCCACTGCTGAGGGGGTTCCCGAGCAGCAACCTCCTGCGTCTCCTCCACGGAGGAGGCCGACGGGGGTTACAATCAAGGAACCCACGGGCAATCCTTCCGCAGAAAGGCCTTCTGCTCCCCAAGGCAAGGGGAAACAAAAGGCCAAAGAGCTGGTTGTGGACCTGGGGGAATCCTCTGATGAGAACGGTAAAGTTATTTTGCTTTTAAATAGCTTGCCAATTCCCTGTCACTTGTTTGACGGGGAAGGCAACTTTACATATACTCCAAATCTAGGGCCAGACTTCTTCGTGCCAGATAGTGAGTGTATGACTAATAGGGTCAATAGTATAGCGACCAGTAGTTTTAGCTCGGGTATTAACTTTGTGACGTTCTTTTCTGTTTTGATAAGAGTCTTCATCTGCCTTTATCTTTACCCTTTGCATGTTTTTACTCGTGTGCAGATATGGCCACTCCCAACGTCTTCGACCTATACCAGGCTGAGGAGGAAGAGGAAGTTCCTCAGCTCCGGCGAAACTAGCCAGGGGCCCGCCAAAAAGAGTCGAACAGAAGACCCTCCCAAGGACGTGCCAACTGGGCAAACTTCTGCTCATCCTTCGGCTCCTACTGAGAAGCAGACTCCTCCTGCCCCGTCAAACCCTCCGACTGCGCCCACCAGGGAACAAAACAAGCAGGAAGAAACTCTTGGGGCCAAACTCTCGAGCCATGCCTTACGAGCAGCCAAAGATCTCCTCGCGCACATCGCGAAGAACGACCACGTCAAAAATGCACTGGTTGAGGCAGAGAGTATGGCGGTCGACCAAACTCTGAACATGACTCTGAACGAAATAGCCAGCGTAAGTGCCTCTTTATCTCTTAGGCCTTAGTCTATTATTCTTTGCAACAGGTTCTAACTTTATCTTCTGTCCTCAGGCTTTGCTGTCTGCAACTGCTACTCGTACCCGCACCCAAGCCACCATCGAACAGGCTCGGGCAAAGGCTATCGAGAGGCACCAGGTGAAAGTGGCCGAGGAACTTTCGGCTACAGAGGCCAGGCATGCAAAGGAGTTGGAGGCGATGGTTCAGCAGAGGGATGCCGTGGTGACCAAGCTATCAGAGGCTGAAGCTTCAAAGGCTGCTATAATAAAGCAGAGGGAGGAGTATTAGGAGGCCAGCCGAGTCCAGTATCGCGAAGTCAAGAGACTGGGTGAGGTGCTTAAGTCCAAGGACGAGGCCATCGCTACTCTTGAGGGCCAAGGGGAGCAGCTGAGGCTTGACAACTCTAAACACATGGAAAGATATAAGAGGACGACGCTCCGGTGTTTTTACAACTTCTGAAAACACAATTAGGGTGCTGACTTCAGCTATCTTTCAGAAGATGTTAGGACTGCCGAACTGGCTCGCTGCACTGCTCAACTGGCTGAAGAGGAGGCAAGAGCCAGGGTCCCTGCTTCCCCAGGCATTCCTGGCGTAGAGGAAGAAGGAGTTGCTGAGGATGTTGTCAACCAGAATGCTGATAAAGACCCTCCTGCTCCCAATGCCTCTTGAGATTTTTTATTATTATTTTGTCTTTCTTTTGATTACACAACCTACGGGTCGTGATGTAAAGACAATACCCCTTTTTTTATTGAATTTGCTGTGTGGGCAGCAAACTTTTCCTTTTATTTGAAAAGTTACATCCAAGCAGTGATGCTTGCGGTGTAAAAGATTGCATCATGATGCTACAACATTTTCATTTATTATAACATTTGTTCGTATAACCGAACTTAGCATAGTACTTTGGCTTGATTTAACAAAATATAAAATTTGAAAAATACTCTAAGTACCTTAGCATGCTTTCACTTATTTTGTTCATGTGTTTACGTACCTCATGGTACGCTTTGCTATCGATGTACCTTATATGCCCCCCAAGTGATCGAGGAGCTTTAGGTCCTTGGTCACTTGCCTTGACCATGACCTGTTTGAACATTTCTGCTCGCGTGAAAAAGTAATACTTGTAATACAGCAAAGCAACACACGTAATGAACAAATACTTGTAAATATAAATTCACAAAGGTTGGCAAGAATGACTGGCTGCACACAGTCCCTTATAATCTCGTATTAAAAATGGACTAAACATGTCTTTACGAGTGATTCTAAAATAGAATCTTACATATACGAGCGATTAGCCATACAACGTGGCTAACCTTCTTTGCAAAACTTGTAAAAAGTAAAATTTAATACAAGCCAATCCTTTAAAAAGGACTGTTTACTGATAATACTTGCGCAGGTGTTCTCCATTCCAATAACGTGGAACGAGATCTCCGTTTAGGCGTGCAAGTTTGTAGGTGCCTGGATGAAGGACTTCTTCAATCTGGTAAGGTCCTTCCCAATTAGGTCCGAGTACTCCCGCAGTGGGGTCGCGGGTGTTTAAGAAAACTCGTCGTAGCACCAAGTCTCCGACGTTGAATTTTCTTTCTTTAACTTTGGAGTTAAAGTACCGAGCGACTTTTTGCTGGTATGCAGCAACTCGGAGTTGGGCCTTCTCCCGTATCTTGTCAATTGAGTCTAGGGATTCCATTATCAGTTGGCTGTTCTGGTCTTGGTCGTATGTTACGCGTCAATGTGAGGGGGGATCTAACTCGACAGGCAACATAGCCTCATATCCGTAAGCTAGGGAAAATGGGGTATGACCTGTAGCTGTTCGGTGAGATGTTCTATACGACCAGAGGACTTCAGGTAGCTGCTCCGGCCATGCTCCTTTAGCATCTTCAAGTCTTTTCTTCAAGGTATCTTTAAGAGTTTTGTTCACGGCTTCGACTTGCCCGTTTGCTTGGGGATGCGCAACTGAAGAAAAGCTTTTAATAATTCCATGTCTTTCACAGAAGTCGGTGAATAAGTCGCTGTCAAATTGGGTTCCGTTGTCTGAAACTATCTTTCGGGGCAAACCATAGCGGCAAACAATGTTCTTGATGACAAAGTCAAGAACTTTCTTGGTCGTTATGGTAGCGAGTTCAGCCTCGACCCATTTGGTGAAGTAATCAACTGCCATGACTGCGTACTTTACTCCGCCTTTCCCTGTAGGAAGGGATCCAATCAAATCTATGCCCCATACTGCAAAAGGCCACGGGCTTTGCATCTGTTTTAATTCGTTTGGAACTACTCGTGGGATCTTGGAGAACCTTTGACATTTATCGCTTCTTCGTACAAACTCCATCGAATCCTCGTTCATAGTTGGCCAGAAGTTGCCTTGCCTTAGAATCTTCTTCGCCAAATTCTGCCCCCCAGCGTGATCCCCGCAGAAGCCTTCATGCACCTCTTTCATGAGTTCCTTAGCTTTTTCTGGTGTAACGCATCTAAGTAATGGCATAGAATATCCTCTTCGGTACATAACACCATCGACCAATATGTATCTAGCGGCTCGCCTTTGTAGAGTTCTGGCTTTGTTTCTATCTGCTGGTAGCACACCGTTCGTCAAATACTCCAAGTAAGGTGCCATCCATGTATCCTCCATTCGAATCTCCATATTGGTCTCGACCGCTTGTATGCTTGGCTCACTCAGCCTTTCTACTGGCACAATGTTCAAAGTGTCAGCATCTTTTGCGCTCGCAAGTTTTGCTAAGGCATCTGCGTTTGAATTCTGATCCCGTGGTATTTGCTGGAGGGTGTACTCTGTAAACTGGGCTAGCAGGTCCTTCGTTTTATTTAAGTAGGCTACCATTTTTAAACCTCGCGCTTGGTATTCTCCTAGGACTTGGTTTACGACCAGTTGTGAGTCACTGTAAATATCAAGCGTCTTTATGCTCAGATCTTTTTCCATTCTCAACCCAGCGAGGAGCGCTTCGTATTCGGCTTCATTATCTGACGCGGTGAAGTCGAACCTGATGGCGCAGTGAAATCGATGCCCTTCTGGCGTTATCAATATCACTCCCGCTCCAGCGTGGGATTCGTTGGACGACCCATCCATGAATAACTTCCACGAAGGAGCTTTGTCTTAAGGCTCAGGCGCTTTAGGCTGTTCGCACTATTCGCTATCTGGGAGTTCGGTGAATTCTGCAATAAGGTCGGCCAAGACTTGTCCCTTTACTGCTGCTCGCGGTGAATAGGTTATATCGAACTGCCCTAGTTTGACTGCCCATTTTAATAATCGTCTAGCCGCTTCTGGTTTTTGGAGGACATGCCGAAGGGGCTGGTCAGTTAAAACTGTGATAGGATGGGCTTGAAAGTAGGGGCGTAGCTTTCTAGAGGCTAGGATTAAGCAATATGCTAACCTTTCAATTGGTGGATATCTCAATTCTGCCCCGATCAGTCTCTTGCTAACATAGTAGACTGCTTTCTTCACGCCTTCGTCCTTTCGCACCAGCACCGCGCTAGCAGCAACTTCAGTAATTGCTAAGTAAATAAACAATGTTTATCCTTCAATTGGCTTTGATAAGACGGGAGGCTGTGCCATATGAGTTTTCAAGGCCTGGAATGCTTGTTCGCAGTCTCCTGTCCATTCAAACTTCTTATTTCCCCTAAGTAGATTGAAAAAAGGGACGCACTTGTCTGTTGATTTCGAAATAAATCTACTTAGGGCTGCGATTCTCCCGGTTAAACTTTGTACATCTTTGATCTTTTCTGGCGATTTCATGTCGATCAGGGCCTTTATCTTGTCAGGGTTGGCCTTGATTCCTCTTGAATTTACAATGAACCCCAAAAACTTCCCTGATCCAACTCCGAAGGAACATTTCAGGGGATTTAACTTCATTTGGTATTTGTTCAATACATCAAAGCACTCTTGTAAATCCCTTACATGTCCTTCTACCTTTTTAGACTTTACCAGCATGTCGTCCACGTATACCTCCATGTTTACTCCGATAAGCTCTTTAAACATGTGGTTGACTAGCCGTTGGTAAGTCGCACCTGCGTTTTTCAGTCCGAAGGGCATTACTTTATAACAGTATAAGCCTGTATCGATCCGAAAGCTGGTGTGATCCTCATCAGGGGGATGCATGCTAATCTGGTTGTAGCCCGAATATGCATCCATGAACGAGAGGATCTCATGTCCTACAGTAGCATCGACCAGCTGGTCGATTCTTGGGAGTGGGAAGCAGTCCTTCGGGCAGGCTTTATTGAGGTCTGTAAAATCCACGCAGGTTCGCCATTTTCCGTTAGGCTTGGGAACCAGCACTGGATTGGAGACCCACGATGGATAAAATGCCACCCTGATGAACCCATTTTCCTTTAATCTTTCAACTTCTTCTTTTAAGGCTCGCGATCTATCCTTGTCGAGCAGCCTTCTCTTTTGTTGCACGGGTGGAAAAGTCTTGTCTATATTCAGGACATGGCTGATAACTGCAGGATCTATCCCAGCCATGTCTTTGTGCGACCAGGCAAAAACTTCCTGGTTCTTTTGCAAAAATTCGACCAGTGCATGCTTCGTGTTGGGCTCTAGGTTCTTCCCGACCTTTACGACTCTGGTCGGGTCTTTTTCGTTGAGTTGGACCTCTTCTAGGTCCTCGATGGGTCCAACGTTTTCTTCAAAATCCCTAAAGTGAGGATCTAAGTCTCTATCCTCACTTTGGGCAACACCCTATTTGGCGACTTCATCACCGGATTGGGCTTGTGTATCAACTGCCATCTGCAACCTATCCGAGGTAGTGCTCTTTGGCGTTCTGTTCTTCGCCTTTGTGATTGAGGCGTTGTAGCACTCCCTGGCTTCTCTCTGGTTTCCCAACACGCATTCTACTCCTGCATCCGTTGGGAATTTCATGGCTAAGTGCCACATAGAGATGAGGGCTCGTAGATCAACCAGTATAGGCCTCCCAATGACGGCATTGTACGCCGAAGGACAATCGACCACTACGAAAGTGGCGAGTAATGTCCTTGTAGCAGGCGTTGTACCTGTCGTCACTAGTAGTCTGATCAATCCGGCGGGGGCGAGTCCTTCTCCAGAGAAGCCGTATATCGTTTGGTTGCAGGGCTCCAAGTCCTTAACGGACAGCTTCATGCGTTCCAGCGAAGACTTATACAGGATATTCACTGAACTTCCTGTATCGACCAGCACTCTTTTCACCATCATGTTGGCCATTTGGATGTCCACGACCAGCGGATCGGAATGTGGGAACCGGACGTGTTAGGCATCGCCATCAGAGAAAGTTATTTCGCCTTCGTCTGACCGAGCCTTTTTTGGTGCCCGGTCCTCAACAGTCATCATCTCGATGTCCTAGTCGTGGCGCAAGGTCCGAGCATATAGTTCCCTGGCCTTTCTGCTATTTCCCGCGAGGTGCGGGCCTCCACAGATGGTTAAGAGTGTGCCAGTCACGGGGGCAGGATGTAAGGGTGGCGAGCGTTGGCGTATGGGAGCTTGCTCATTGCTACCTGGAGCTTCTCGTTGGGAATTTCCCGAGGCCCGCACGTATCTCCTCAAGTGTCCTTGTCTAATAAGGAACTCGATTTCGTCTTTCAGCTGGTTGCATTCGTTGGTGTCATGTCCTTAGTCGTTATGGTAACGACAGAACTTGGTAGTGTCCCTCTTCGAAATATCCTTTCGAATGGGGCCAGGTTTTTTATAAGGCACACTAGAGCTTGTGGCCTGATAAACCTCTCCCCGAGACTCAACGAGGGCAGTGTAGTTAGTGAACCGAGGTTCATAATGGTTACCCTTCGCTCGTTTATTGTCGGAGGTGGAAGGCTCGTTATACGGCCGTTTTCCACCATTCTTGCCATTGCCATTGCCGTTCCTGTTGCCTTTGCCGTTGCCGTTAGGTTTGGACCCATTGGCGGATTTGGCGGGTTCGGCTGCTTTCTTATCCTTGCCAGAAGGCTTTCCATCGTCGGCAATGGCATATTCGAGCTTGATGTAATGATTAGCTCGGTCCAGGAATTCCTGGGTAGTTCTTACTCCTTCCTTTCGAAGTCTTTTCCAGAGAGGGGAGCGATGCCTAACCCCTGCGATTATGGCCATCATTTTGCCTTTGTCTCCCACCATTTTTGCTCCAACTGCTGCTCGCATAAAGCGCTGGATGTAGTCCTTCACTGATTCTCCATCCTGCTGGCGAATTTCAATCAGCTGGTTTGCTTCGGTCGAATGCACACGACCTGCATAGAACTGTCCGTAAAACTCCCTTACGAACATTTCCCAGGAAACTATGCTTGTGGGCGGAAACTTAAAAAACCATTCCTGCGCGGCTTCAGAAACTGTTGCAGGGAAGATCCTGCACCGTGCGTCTTCGAACACTTTATGAATATCCATCTGTATCTCAAATTTATTGACATGAGATACCGGGTCTCCGTACCCGTCAAAGTTTGGAAGCGTTGGCATATTGAACTTTCTTGGAGTTTCTGCATTAGCTATCCTCTGTACGAAAGGAGTGCCTTTCCTCCTATCGTGGTCGATATAAGATGTCCTTCCCCCGACCAGCTGTTGCACTGCCTAGTTGAGGGCATTTATCTGGGCCTGTACAGTGGCAGGAATCGTTGTGGCCTCTGTTACTGGGGGGACGTTCTTGCCATGCCACTCGCGGCGATCGTTGAGTATGTCTCGTAAATCCTCGTCTCTTCTCCGCTTCTCACTACCCCCGAGCCGGTTGAAGACATTATTTTGCCTGGGCTGCCTCCCAGTATCCCGTCTATTGGGTTGGTCATCTTGAGGTACCTGGCTCCCGCCTCTACCTCTTTCTTCATTCCTCCTACCAGCATTTCACTTGCCTGAGTCGGCCTCATTATACCCATGGCCATCCCTGAACCTCGATTGGCTATGGTGGGACCGACTGTTCCCTCGATTTCCATCCCTGGCTGAAACGTTCCGATCATTAGAGGGCGGCCTGCGCTAGTCGTTGTGTCCCCGTCCATTATAATGCCGTGGGGGACCTTGGACAGCAGAGCCTAACTCTGAGTCCCTCCTGTTACCAGGAGGATTCTGACCTCTGTTCGGTAGGTTTGGCTCATCACCCCTACGACGTCTAGGACTACGAGGCTGATGCTCGGCCCTATCCTGCCTCTGCTGTGGGGGATTACCACGACCAGCTTGGGATGGTGGCTGCGCCTCAGGGTTAAGTGGGACATTGTCATGGGGCACCTGAGGCTGCTCGGGCCTTTGCGGACTCGAAGGCTGGATTGGTGGGCTAGGATTAGGACCCCTCTGGGGTAGCCCATTGACAGGTTGGTCAGGCTGTGAGACAGGTGCGGTCTGATTCCTTGCCAGTTGCAAGGCTGCCTCGAGGGCTGCCATGGCTTCACTCTGGCGGCGGTCCATCTCCGCCTGCCTTTCGCTTAATTCTGCGCGCTGCCGTTCAATCTCCTGCTGCTGCTGCGCCACAACTTCGGCAGCAGTCTCTTGACTGGCTTTTAGATTAGCCAACTCTTCCTGCAACGCCCCCAGGGTACTCTTCAGCGTTGCATCATCCATCTCTTCCTCCTCAAAGTCCAGATGTGGCTCATCCTCCACCACTCTTGCAGGGGGAGGAGGAGGTGGGTTTGATGGCGCAGCGGCGGCCGCCTGTCCAGCTTTCCTTGCAATTTTCGCCATTGATTTTCTCAACAATGATAAATCAAGCTCTCAATGAAAGCACCAGAATGTTGACCTAGATTTTGGCCAACTGACACGGAGTCTGAATATGCTTGATGTGAATTAATGCGTTGAAAAAAATCGAATGACAAAAAGTAATAAGAACACGATATTTTATAGTGGTTCGGCCCCAGGATCTGGTAATGACCTACGTCCACTCTGATTGTTATTGATATAAGAATCAAAGGAGTGATCAAAGAACAAGGGTTCAATGAGTTTCACTAACCTCTGAAGAACAATACAATATTCCAAGGAGAATTACTCTAGTCTCAAATAATTCAAAAGCCAAAAAGTCCCTTCCCTTGAGCTATCTTTTTCTATTTATAGGCTCAAGGGGGATTACATGATTTAGTTGCCGATATTCTCTCCTAAATAATCAGATATTCAGGAGATTGTGTGAGTTAAATTCGGGATCTACAAAGATCTTTACAGTAATATTACATTGCATGCGGAACCATCGACCAGACTGGTCGCAGGTAAGACTGGACCGCTTACTGCTTCTAATACGTCTTCTGGTCGATACACTAGCAGAGATCTTCCAGGCGTCAGCCACGTGTCCAGGGATTACTTGCCACGTCATCAATTCCAATTTTTTTGGATAACATTGTGTATTTTACATTCATTTCATTGTCTTTAGTTCATTAAGTTAACTAAGTACTTTAATTAGAGATTTATGCTCCAATTATGGAGGATCTCTCATAAGATGATCTCAGTTGGGTTCTGTCAAGACGAACCTCTACGCTTGGAGGCATTTTGGATGCCTTGGCATAATTCTTTGATGGAACGAATAGAAGAATAACTATTTGGCACTTGTTCTTCCCACAGACAGTGCCAAACCGTGGACTGAGAGATCTCGTCAACTACTTTATGGTTGGAAAATATAAAGACAAGTAAGAAATCTATGAATTTAGAAGAACTTAGATAAACTTGGAGAAATATTGCAGAACAAGAATCGAGAAAACTTGTATATTTCTCTTAGGAAAGTCTGGTGTTACAAGAATTTTCCAATCCCTTTGCTTGTGCATTGATGGCCTATTTATATGTGAGTTATAATGGCTCTTGTTACATTGTGGTCTCAATGGTACAAGATAGTACCCTGATGTGCTGCACGTGGTAGTGGTGCATATGATAATGGTGTTGGGAGAGTGGTGGTCAGCTCTGGTGCACGTCAGAAGCGTGGAGGTGGTGCTACTGAGGTTCTTGGAATTTAAATCTAGATGCATGCTCTCTATTATTTTTCCAAAAAACATAATAGAAACATAGAATAACAGGACATACATATGAGCATCAGATTCTTAAATTAACATAAACACAAATATGTAGAAACTTACGAACATGCAGCGGAACAATGACTCATTCCTTTAGATTCTCTAACATTTGATTCCTGGTGGTAGTAAGGTATTGCCAATAATCTAAACCGCTTAAATTATGCCAAAGTCTTCCAAGCCTATATCTAAATCAAGTCTAACAAAGAGTGGACAAGTTCTCAACACATGAGATAGAATTAGAGAGTGAAGAACAAGAGAATGAGCGGCCAAGAAAAGATTAGATTGTTTAGGTTTTCACTTACCCAGTGAATAAATTGAGACTAACTTATGAAAACCCTAGACATCACATTTCTTATATAGACAACTTAATGAGTTTTATTTAAATTTGAATTTAAATAAATTTAAATAATAATAAAAAAAAAAATCGAAGCCTTGGGCTCCTACAAATGGACTTGGGCCCAATCTCTTTGTTTTGAATTTAAATCTCAATTGGGCATAAATTCAAAATACTTTTATTTATTTATCTATCAATTAATTAAATAATTAAATCATTATTCGAATTAACTAATTATAATTTGAAACTTGATTTAATATTATTTATTTATATTGACATCAATTTATCAATATTAATAAATTTGCCCAAATATTCTCTTTCATTCCCAAATTCTTATTTCATGTAAATATTACAAAATTGACCTAGTCAATTTGATATTTCTAATTAATAATTAAATCAATTGTTTGAGACTATTAAACTTGATTTTATAAGAGACAACATGGGGACCATGGATCCACGACCCAAGCTACAATAAGTTCTCATGAGTTTATTTACAATAAATTATCTCACAACTTATTAATTTATCGTGACTCCACTATAGATTCGGAATTGGACTCTTGAGCTCATAGAACATATTTTACCAAACCGCAAATACGTTATCCATTGTTATAACCATTGCAGTCAGTCATTCCTCTATCGATGACTTACTAACGAGCCGTGTGCAAATTACTGTTTTACCCCTCATTTATATTTTATCCTTAACCCCCACTAAGTCCCTTGTAAATGATAAATTTGCGAATCGCAAATATGAGCGCTCACTCATTTACCCTTTTGGACTAAGCTATTAAGGAAGTCATATTTTCAACTCTCATACAGAAGTTATAGATTTCATTTCTATGAATAATACTCCCACTGTAACGACCCAAATTTGCTAATCGGGCTTAGGACCTTGATTAGTGTGCCTGGAGGGCAATAAGTGGTTTAATATGCTTATATGTGGATTTATGTGTATATATGATTGTGATGCATGTTTAGTTAAGTTAAATACGCATGTGGACCCCATCTGGATATTAGGGGCATAAGTGTGATAAATGCGATAAATGTTATATATGTGTGATATGTCTGTGTAGCACGAACCGAGACAGTCCTGGTGAGCGGTTAGTCAGAAAGTCACAACAGGGTTGAGATTCGGACTCGGGGCGAGTCGAGGGGTAATTTGGGTACTAGGTGTGTTATGTGGTTATCGGGACATGGAAATAAATATTTGGAGATATATTTGAGGATAGAATGCCTAGGCGGGATTATTGGCGAAATTTACCATTTTGCCCTCGGGGACGTTTTGGTACCCCGAGCCTTGAGGTGACCCTTTAGATTTAAGTCAAATAAAACAAAAAGAGGAATTACTTAGAAACTCTAGGGAAACCGACTTACTCTCTTTTCTTTTAGCTGAGGATAGTTTTATCTCTTCCTTTCTCATTCACTCTCTAAGATAAACACAAGGGAAACTTAAGGGAAATTAACTTAAAGCTAAGGGATTTCAGCTGGGGAAATTTAAGGGAACTTGAAGCTTGAAGATGGAAGCATAGGGGGGACTGGTTCAGAAGCTTAATTTAGCAAGAGGTAAATTCTAACTATTAAGGTTTGGTCTTGAATTTCTACTAGTTTTGTGGATTGCATGTTAGTCAAGATTGGTTTACTTTTTGAGAATTTTGATTGAGTTTTGAAGTAGGATTCAATGGGGTTCTGATGCTGTTACTAAGCTGAAATAATTGTGTTAGTTATTTGGGTTTAATACATGAGTTTTGGGTGAATTGGCTTGAGGAAAGGTGTGGAAAAATGGTGGAAAAACTTGGGTTTGGAGGTGAGAGTCGCGGCCCTAGGAGGGGTACGCCGCGGCCCGTGTGGGGGTCAGTGTGGTGCTAGCCTCTGTTTCGAGGCTAGCCGTGGCTCTGGTGGGTGGGGCCGCGGCCCTTAGTGCCAGTTCGAGTTTTTAAGGGTATTTTGGGCTTGGGAACTCAATGGGTAAAGCTCGGGATGGATTTTATCACTCGGAATGATATAATTCAAGGTCCCGGAGGTTAGGGTTATGGCTCAAAGTTATTTAGTGGATTAGAATTTGATGGATGGACATTGTTAATGTGTTGTGACTAGGGTTTCGACGAGGCTCACGTTAGAGGACTGTGCTCGGGGCATCGGTGCTCAGAAAGCTCGGAACTCAGGTAAGAAAACCCTTGTTCCCATAAAGCTTGTGTGCAGGGCTGAGCCCAACGTGTTTGAATGGAATTGATATGCAGGGTTGAGCCCAATATGTTAAAACTGCGGGGCGTAGCCCTTTAACTGATTATGCTAGAATTTTGTACTTGCTTGCTATGCTATATGTATTGTGATGTGAATGTTCGGCAAGAGCCGGGAACGGTGTAGGCCGAGAACGGCGAAGGGCCGGGAACGACGTTGAGCACGTTGAGTGCAAAGCCAAGAACAGCAAGGGGACGGGAGCAGCGTTGAGCACGTGGAGTGCGAGTTGCCAGGGCGAGTCCCTAGACGGATACCTGGGATATCCTCACGGCGTGGTCCGCGAATCTAGGGCTTGGTAACGCTTGGGTCGGCTAGGCCGTATGTGTTTTTCCAATTGGTGGCCTGTTTATATGCTTGATATATGTTTATCTCTTTGTGGGCTTTCTTGCTGGGCTTCGGCTCACAGATGCTCTGTGGTGTAGGTAAGGGTAAAGAGAAGATCAACCAACCATGAGTACAGCAGGCGTGAGGCGGCGTGTACATGTTTGGCCAGCCTGGCTGCCACAGCCAGAGGATTTTGGGAGATGCTTGTAAATGAACTTGGATTTTGTCGTTTAGCCGACTTAGTACAGTTTTTATGTTGTAAATATTTCTAAACTGTATTTTGGGATCCCAGGTGTCAAACTTTTATGATCTTCAATGATATGGAATTAATTCTACATTTTTCTTCTGTTTATGGCTTAGTTACACTGTTTGACTTAAAACCTCGATTAGCGAGTTGAAAGCACATTTTTAAACTCACTTAGTAACGGCTCTAAGGAAGTAGGGCATTATACCCACTCAATTACACTAGTAAATCTCCAAGATGTAAGTATGGGCTAGACCGTAGGGTAAGCTGGAAATGAACAAGTCAAGAGATTTAAATAATATAATTAGCAGAATATTATCACTCAGAATTAAGATCAACTTGACCTATGCTAAATGTTATGACATTGATTAGATTCAATAACAATGATAATTATTTGTCTATCAATAATCAATATCGATCCTAATCTAATGTACTCATATACATTTGATCTTATCCACTTATTCAATTCCTTGGATAAGACATTACACCCCCGACTGTTTAAGTAGAACATATCCTAGATTACTAGATCAGTGAAAATCCAATGCACTGAAATAATCTTAGGACTTGTTCATTTGAACATATAAATACAATTATAATCCATTGTGACCTAGTCACTATAATTGTAACTATTTATATGTTCAAGATTTTATAAATGTTTGTATTATTCCAATAATCATGTAATAAAACAAGCAAGCTACATGGTTGTCAAACAAAATAATTTCTACTTATTTTATTGACATTATAAAAACGCGTTACATGTCCACCATGGTTTTATAAGGGCATAAAACCCAACAACTACCACTCCTTGTACTATCCCTTACAACTATTAGCTGTGTGGTATAGGTGTTAGGTCTGTACCTTAATCCTTCCAGACCTGTACGTACCTACCTAGAGCTACCTTGATCATACTTCTTGTTGAGATTGGTAAAATACAATGGTTAAGATGTTTACACGTTGAGATGCAAAACACTTAATGATTTTTCACTTAAAGAGAAGTGAAAACATGAGATTGTGTAGAAGGCATCTAAAAGTAACTTTTTATGGGTCTAAAGTGATACAATGAGGTATCCAAACACTCTCAAAAAGTTTGGTAGCATTTGGAATAATTTTAGGACCATTGGAGGGGTCCAAAGTCAGAGGGTGTTATCCAAAAAATTAGCATTTGATGACGTGGCAAGTGATCCCTGGACACGTGGCTGACACCTGGAAAAGCTCTGCTAGAGTATCGACTAGAAGACGCATTAGAAGCAGTAAGCAGCCCAGTCTTACCTGCGACCAGTCTGGTCGATGGTTCCCATACAAAGCAACATTTCTGTGAAGATCTTTGTAAATCCCGAATTTAACTCACACAATCTCCTGAGTATCCAATTATTCAGGAAAGAATATTTGTAACAATCTTTTGTAATCCCCCTTGAGCCTATAAATAGCAAAAGATAGCTCAAGGAAGGGACTTTTGGCTTTTGAATCATTAGAGACTATAGTAATTCTCCTAGTGATACTGTATTGTTCTTGAGAGGTTAGTGAAACTCATTGAACCCTTGTTCTTTGATCACTCCTTTGGTTCTTATATCAATAACATTCTAAGTGGAAGTAGGTTATTACCAGATCCTGGGGCCGAACCACTATAAAAATATCGTGTTGTTATTAGTTTTTGTCATTACATTATGTTGACGGTAAGAACTCGTCAACGATTGATGGTTAGAAAACTTCAATCTCTATACTATAAGAAGCTATGAATTAGATAGAAAGCACTCTAAATAACAGGAGAAAACTCAGGAAAGCACGAGAACCAGAAGCATATATTTCATAAGTCTCATTTTTACATTCAGTTTTCCAACCCCCTAGCCTGAGGGGTTGGAGCCTATTTATAGGGGAGGCTCTATTGGCCCAGGATACAAACAAGTCCCAGACCACTGGGACGTACATAGGTACTCTGATAAAGTAGTGGCTCAGGGCGTAGTGGTGTCTACCCTGATGGTGTCAGAGTCGTGGCCTTGGACATAGTACTGTCGGCTCTGGCGTATGGTCGGGGGTGTCCAAGTGGTCTCGCCACTCTTCGTACAGGTCCGTATCGCCACTACTCCTCAGACGCAGATCATAGGGTCGTGCCTCTGTTCTCTCCATAACCGTACACTCCGTGTCAGCGCACGTGTTCCGTACTCGGTGGTCCTCATCAATTCCCGCTCAAAGCTCCATGTTCGTTTGGCATATCAACAAGATTCCCCTAAGTGATCTCATGCCTGTGCCAAGGAGGCTTCATCCTATGCATGTCCTGAGAAGTCGAGGTGCCGAGGGTCAGGGCCGGCCTATGCGGATCGCATAGACACGAGGCTAGGAGCACGGGTACCTCAACACACCCCTCACCCTCGCATAGCGAGGATGACGTTCTTCCTCTGAGGTGCAGCGTCGCGAGGCTAGGAGCACGGACACCTCAACACAGCCCTCACCCTTGCATAGCAAGGCTGACGTTCTTCCTCTGAGGTGCAGCGTCGCAAGGCTAGGAGCACGGACACCTCAACACAGCCCTCACCCTCGCATAGCGAGGTTGACGTTCTTCCTCCGAGTGTGGACGAGGCTTGATGCCTGCTGGAATGGGGCGCACGCGGATGGCCAGCTGGGGACCTTCGCATAGTGAGGGTGAAGCCTAGCAAGTGGCCGAAGTCCCTCGCCTAGTGAGGGTGACTCTCTTACCCCAACTCCCTCACCATCATGCGATGCCCTTTCGAGATGTCTCGTAGTATAGAGCTTCACTTGTGAATAGAATTCACAAGGAAAAAATTCCACATTTACACATTACTCTCTACACATTCATTCATATCAAGCATATTCTGACTCCGTGTCAGTTGGCCAAATCCTGGGTCAACATTATGGTGCTTTCATTGAGAGCTTGATTAATCATTGCTGAGAAAACTAATGGCGAAAACTGGAAGGAAAGCTGGACAGGCGGCCGCTGCTGCGCCATCAAATCCACCTCCTCCTCCCCCTGCAAGCGTGGCGGAGGATGAGCCACATCTGGACTTTGAGGAGGAAGAAATGGATGATGCAACGCTGAAGAGTACCCTGGGGGCGTTCCAGGAAGAGCTGGCTAGTCTGAAAACCAGTCAAGAGACTACTGCCGGAGTCGTGGAGCGGCAGCAGCAGGAGATTGAACAGCAGCGTGCGGAGCTAAGCGAAAGGCAGGCGGAGATGGACCGCCGCCAGAGTGAAGCCATGGCAGCCCTCGAGGCGGCCTTGCAGCTGGCAAGGAATCAGGCCGCACCTGTTTCGCAACCTGACCAACCTGGCAATGGGCCACCCCAGAGGGGTCCTAATCCAAGCCCACCGATCCAGCCTTCAAGTCCACAAAGGCCCGAGCAACCTCAAGCACCCCATGAAGACGTCCCGCTGGACCCTGAGGCGCAGCCACCATCCCAGGCTGGTCACTGCAATCCCCCGCAACAAAGGCAGAATAGGGCCGAGCATCAGCCTCATAGTCCTAGACGTCGTAGGGGTGATGAGCCAAACTTACCGAACAGATGTTAGTGTCCCCCTGGAAATAGGAGAGACTCAGAGTTAGGCTCTGTTGTCCGGGGTCCCCCACGGCACGATGATGCACGGGGGCACCACGACCAGCGCAGGTCGCCCTCTAATGCTCGGGACGTTTCAGTCAGGAATGGAAATCGAGGGAACAGTCGATCCCACCATAGCCAGTCGAGGTTCAGAGATGGCCATGGATATAATGAGGCTGACTTAGGCAAGGGGAACGCTGGCCGAAGGAATGAAGAAAGAGGTAAAGGTAGGAGCCAGGTACCTCAAGATGATCAACCCAATAGATGGGATGTTGGGGGGCAGCCCAAACAAAATAATGTCTTCAACCGGCTCGAGGGTAGCGAGCAGCGGAGAAGAGACGAGGATTTGCGTGACGTACTCAACGATCGCCGCGAGCGGCATGGCGAGAACGTCCCCCCGGCAACAGAGGCCACAGCGATTCCTGCCGCTGTACAGGCCCAGATAGACGCCCTCAACCAGGCAGTGCAATAGCTGGTCGGGGGAAGGACATCTTACATCGACCACGATAGGAGGAAAGGTACTCCTTTCGTACAGAGGATAGCTAATGCCGAAACTCCAAGCAAGTTCAAAATGCCTACACTCCCAAACTTTGACTGGTATAGAGACCCAGTGTCTCATGTCAACAAGTTTGAAATTCAAATGGACATTCAGAAAGTGTCCGAAGACGCTCGGTGCAGGATCTTCCGTGCAACACTTTCTGAAGCTGCGCAGGAATGGTTTTTTAAGTTCCCTCCCGCAAGCATAGTTTCTTGGGAAATGTTCGTAAGGGAGTTTTACGGATAATTCTATGCAGGTCGTGTGCATCCAACCGAAGCAAACCAGCTGGTTGAAATTCGCCAGCAGGATGGGGAGTCAGTAAAGGACTACATCCAGCGCTTTATGCGAGCGGTGGCTGGAGCAAAAATGGTGGGGGACGAAGGCAAAATGATGGCCATTACCGCAGGGGTTAAACGTCGCTCTCCCCTCTGGAAAAGTCTCCGAAAGGAAGGAGTGAGAACTACCCAGGAATTTTTAGACCGAGTTGATCGCTACATCAAGCTCGAAGAAGCCATTGCTGATGATGGAAAGCCCTCAAGCAAGGATAAGAAGGCTTCTGAACTCGCCAAAGCCGCCAATGGTTCCAAACCTAATGGGAACGGCAAAGGCAAAGGGAACGGCAACGGCAATGGCAAGAATGGTGGAAAATGGCCGTATAACGAGCCTTCCACCTCCGACAACAAACGAGCCAAGGGTAATCGTTATGAACCTTGGTTCACTAACTACACTGCCCTCATTGAGTCTCGGGGAGAGGTTTATCAGGCCACAAGTTCTAGTGTGCCTTACAAAAAACCTGGCCCCATTTGGAAGGATATTTCGAAGAGAGACACTACCAAGTTCTGTCGTTATCATAACGACTACGGACATTACACCAATGAATGCAACCAGTTGAAAGAGGAAATCGAGTTCCTTATTAGACAAGGACACTTGAGAAGATACGTACAGACCTCGGGAAATTCCCAACGAGAAGCTCCGGGTGGCAACGAGAAAGCGCCCACGCGCCAACGCTCGCCACCCTTACAGCCTGCCCCCGTGACTGGCACACTCTTAACCATCTGTGGAGGCCCGCACCTCGCGGGAAATAGCGGAAAGGCCAGGGAACGATATGCTCGGACTCTGTGCCACGACCAGGACATCGAGATGATGACTGTGGAGGACCGTGCACCAAAAAAGTCTTGGTCAGAGGAAGGTGAGATAACCTTCTCTGATGGCGACGCCCAACACGTCTGGTTCCCACATTCCGATCCACTGGTCGTGGACATCCAGATGGCCAACATGATGGTGAAGAGAGTACTGGTCGATACAGGAAGTTCAGTGAATATCCTGTATAAATCAACACTGGAACGCATGAAATTGTCCGTTAAGGACTTGGAGCCCTGCAACCAAACGATATATGACTTCTCTGGAGAAGGACTCGCCCCCGCCGGATTGATCAAACTCCCAGTAACAACAGGTACAGCGCCTGCAACAAGGACATTACTCGCCACTTTTGTAGTGGTCGATTGTCCCTCGACGTACAATGCCGTTATTGGAAGGCCCATAATGGTTGATCTGTAGGCCGTCATCTCTATGTGGCACTTGGCCATGAAGTTCCCAACAGACGCGGGGGTAGGACGCGTGTTGGGAAACCAGAGGGAAGCCAGGGAGTGCTACAACGCCTCAATCACAAAGGCGAAGAGTGGAACGTCGAAGAGCGCTACCTCAGATAGGTTGCAGATGGCAGTTGATACACAAGCCCAATCCGGTGATAAAGTCACCAAATAGGGTGTTGCCCAAAGTGAGGATAGAGATTTGGATCCTCGCTTTGGGGATTTTGAAGAAAATGTTGGACCCGTCGAGGACCTGGAGGAGGTCCAACTCGACAAAGAAGACCCGACCAGAGTCGTAAAGGTTGGGAAAAACTTAGAGCCTACCACGAAGAACGCACTGGTGGAATTTTTGCGAAAGAACCAGGAGGTTTTCGCCTAGTCGCATAAAGACATGGCTGGTATAGATCCCGCAGTTATCAGCCATGTCTTGAATATAGACAAGACCTTTCCACCCGTGCAACAAAGGAGAAGGCTGCTCAATAAAGATAGATCAAGAGCCTTAAAAGAAGAAGTCGAAAGACTAAAGGAGAATGGGTTCATCAGGGTGGCATTTTATCCATCGTGGGTCTCCAATCCAGTGCTGGTTCCCAAGCCTAACGGCAAGTGGCAGACCTGTGTGGATTTTACAGACCTCAATAAAGCATGCCCAAAAGACTGCTGCCCACTCCCAAGAATCGACCAGCTGGTCGATGCAATTGCAGGACACGAGATCCTCTCATTCATGGATGCATATTCAGGCTACAACCAGATTAGCATGCACCCCCCTGACGAGGATCACATCATCTTTCGGACCGATACGGGCTTATACTGTTACAAAGTAATGCCCTTCGGACTGAAAAATGTAGGTGCGACTTACCAACGGCTAGTCAACCACATGTTTAAAGAGCTAATCGGAGTAAACATGGAGGTATACATGGACGACATGCTGGTAAAGTCTAAGAAGGCAGAAGGACATGTGAGGGATTTACAAGAGTGCTTTAGTGTATTGAACAAGTACCAAATGAAGTTAAATCCCCTCAAATGATCCTTTGGAGTTGGATCAGGGAAGTTTTTGGGGTTCATTGTAAATTCAAGAGGAATCGAGGCCAACCCTGACAAGATAAAAGCCATGATCGACATGAAGTCGCTAGAAAGGATCAAAGATGTACAAAGTTTAACCGGAAGAATCGCAGCCCTAAGTAGATTCATTTCAAAATCAATAGACAAGTGTGTCCCTTTTTTCAATCTACTTAGAGGAAATAAGAAGTTTGAATGGACAGGAGATTGCGAGCAAGCATTCCAGGCCTTGAAAGCCCATATGGCACAACCTCCCATCTTATCAATGCCAATTGAAGGAGAAACTTTGTTTATTTACCTGGCGATTACTGAAGTTGCTGCTAGCACGGTACTAGTGCGAGAGGAGGAAGGCGTACAAAAGGCAGTCTACTATGTCAGCAAAAGGCTGATCGGGGCAAAATTGAGATATCCACCCATCGAGAGGTTAGCATATTGCTTAATCCTAGCCTCTAGGAAGCTACGCCCCTACTTTCAAGCCCATCCTATTACAGTTCTAACTGGCCAGCCCCTTCGGCAAGTCCTCCAAAAACCAGAAGCGGCTGGACGATTATTAAAATGGGTAGTCGAACTGGGGAAGTTCGATATAACCTATTCACCGTGAGCAGCAGTCAAGGGACAAGTCTTGGTCGACCTTATTGCAGAGTTCACCGAACTCCCAGACAGCGAGCAGTGCAAACAGCCTGAAGCGCCTGAGCCTCAAGACAAAGCTCCTTCGTGGAAGTTATTCATGGATGGGTCCTCCAATGAAGCCCACGCTAGAGCGGGAGTGATATTGATAACGCCGGAAGGGCATCGATTTCACTGCGCCATCAGGTTCGACATCACCGCGTCAAATAATGAAGCGGAATACGAAGCACTCCTCGCTGGATTGAGGATGGCAAAGGATATGAGCATAAAAACGCTTTGTAACGACCCAAAATCGCTAATAAGGCTTAAGGGCCTTGATTAGCATGCCTGGAGGGCAAAATGGGATTTATGTGTGATTTTATGAGTTAAATGCATGGTTATGTTTTAAAGCATGTTATTTGGCTATTTGTTTATCTGAGATGCATGACTACGTATATTAGTATGCATGTAGGCCCGGATCGTGTTAGAAAGGGCGTAATTGTAATTTTGGCCATGTTGGGCATAATTGTATTAGTATGTGATAATTGTATTCTGTGAGTTGTACCACGTGAGTGTGGTTTTATTATTGTGATGCACGTGCCGAGACGGTCCTAGAGAGCTAGTTAACTCAAGAGTCACAACGGGATTTCTATACCCGGCTCGGGAGGAGCCTAGGGGTACTTTGGGAGTTTTATGGTTAAGTTGAGATTTAGCGGGTAATGGTTATTGGAGATTTAGTAACCTGGGTAACCATTAGTTACTGCTGTGGGTAACAAGTTTTAAGGTAAAAAGTGATAGAATTGAAATGATGTGTAAAGACTTAAGTGCCCTTGAAGGTTTAGTTAGGAGGGATTAGTAGGAAAGGGTAATATGTTCTTTTGGCAAGGGTTATAGACATATTGCAGCTGGGATTTAGGGGTATTCGGTTTGGGCATTTATGTCACTT
Source organism: Humulus lupulus (assembly GCF_963169125.1). NCBI lineage: Eukaryota > Viridiplantae > Streptophyta > Magnoliopsida > Rosales > Cannabaceae > Humulus > Humulus lupulus. The sequence continues at coordinate 83,130,460 of NC_084797.1, read as the reverse complement.
AAGGCTTGATAGAAATTGAAGAGAAGAAAGAGAAGGAGAAAGAAGGTTAGGGCAAGAAGAAAAAGAGAAGGAGAAGTGGGAGTCTAGGAGGAGATCAAGGACTTTGTGTGGGTTCTCCATTTGAGGTAAGGGTTTTATACACATCTAAGTTTTGATTTCTGTTTTGATTTGTAAAATCTAGAGCTTGAGTTGTGTGTTTGAGATTTTGGTTTGAGTTGCTGAAAATAGGAATCAAGGGGTGGATTCTTGAGTGTGTTGATGTTTTGATCTTGTATCTAGTGCCTATAGGTTGTTATATTGTTCATATGAAGCTTGGAATTGAGTTTTGGGGTTCGGGTATTGGTTTGGTATGAATTGGGAAGGTTTTAGCTCGGAGAAAACGCAGGAGAAAACCCAGAATTCTGGGTCTGCGAAGGCGTGCCGCGGCACAGCTTTTTCGTGCTGCGGCAAGGAGCCCCTGTCTGATGGGTGCCGCGGCACAACTTTCTTGTGCCGCGGCACAAGGCCATTTTCAGGGCACCAAAAGTTGCATTTTTGAGCTTTTGCTCCGGGGGTTCGGGGGATGTTTCCGATGAATTGTTTTAGGGATTTGGGAGTCCCGAGAGTGTGGGATTGGTCCCGGGAAGCGGTTTTTGATTTGATTAGTATTGAGGGATGTTTCTTGTGTGTTGTCACTAGGATTTTGGTGAGGCTCGTGCTAGAGGACCGTGCTCGCGGCTTTAGTGCATCAGGAGGCTCGAAATACAGGTAAGAAAACTATAACACCCGTAGGATAGGGCGTGGGCCCATAGTGTGATTGCGGGGCACGGCCCTATATTGCATGATGAGATGATTGCCGGGCATGGCCCTATATTGCATTACATGTTAGGGTGTAGACTTACATGTATTGATAATTGTATGAATGTTGTTTCATTTATGCTATGTATGATTATAATGAAATGAACGGCAAGGGCCGAGTGCGGCGTAGGCCGGGTACGGCAGCGGAGCCGGAAGTAACACCTAGCACATGGGATGCTTATGGTGAGGGTAGGACCCAGGGGATACGTGTGATATCCCTGCGGTGAGGACCGAGACCCCAGGCTTCGGTAAGGCTTCGGGGGCGGCATGGCCGTGTTTGCTTAGTCTAATGGTTGACTTGTTTGTATGTGGATTATCTGTTATGATAAACTGTATAAATTGTATCTGTTATGTTCTGCATGAGTTTTCTTGCTGGGCTTCGGCTCACGGGTGCTCTGTGTTGCAGGTAAGGGCAATGTCTGAGTCAACCAACCATGAGTACGGAGAGCGTGAAGCGACGCGTACATGTTTGGCCTGCCCGGCTGCTTTGGCTGGGGGTTTATTCAAAAAATGGCTGTAATAATCTAGGATTTTTATGATTGATCAACTGTAAACTCATTTTTAAGATGTAAATAGTTTTCAAACCTTATTTTGGGATCCCAAATGTTTAATACTAGAAGTTTTCATTGAATCAACGCATTTTCAAAGATTACAGCCTTAAATTTTAATTAGTCACACTTTCGTAAGAAAACCTCGGTTAGCGAGTTCTTTGCACACTGTTTTGTCTTAAAACTCACTTAGTAACGGCTCTAAGGAAGTAGGGCGTTACACGCTTGATATCTACAGTGATTCACAGCTAGTGGTGAATCAAGTCCTAGGAGAATATCAAGCGCGAGGCTTGAAAAATGGTGGCCTACTTAAATAAAACAAAAGACCTGCTGGCCCAGTTCACGAAGTACACCCTCTAGCAAATCCCGCGAGAACAGAATTTAAACGCAGATGGCTTAGCCAAACTCACGAGCGCGAAGGATGCTGACACTTTGAACATCGTGCCAGTAGAGAGACTGAGTAAACCAAGCATACAAGCAGTTGAATCCAGTATGGAGATTCGAATGGAGGATACATGGATGGCACCTTACTTGGAGTATCTGACAAATGCTACGCTACCAACAGATAGAAACAAAGCCAGAACTCTACAAAGGCGAACCGCTAGGTACATACTGGTCGATGGTGTTATGTACCGAAGAGGATATTCAATGCCACTACTCAGGTGCGTTACACCAAAAAAAGCTAAGGAACTCATGAAAGAGGTGCATGAAGGCTTCTGCGGGGATCACGCTGGGGGGCAAATTTTGGCGAAGAAGATTCTAAGGCAAGGCTACTTCTGGCCAACTATGAACGAGGATTAGATGGAGTTTGTACGAAGATGCGATAAATGTTAAAGATTCTCCAAGATTCCACGAGCAGCTCCAAACGAATTAAAACAGATGCAAAGTCCGTGGCCTTTTGCAGTATGGGGGATAGATTTGATTGGATCCCTACCTACAGGGAAAGACAGAGTAAAGTACGCAGTCGTAGCAGTCGATTACTTCACCAAATGGGCCGAAGCTAAGCCGCTCGCTACCATCACGACCAAGAAAGTCCTTGACTTTGTTATCAAGAACATTGTCTGTCGATATGGTTTGCCTAGGAAGATAGTTTCAGACAACGGAACCCAGTTTGACAGCGATTTATTCACCAATTTCTGCGAAAGACATGGAGTCATTAAAAGCTTTTCTTCAGTTGCACACGCCCAGGCGAATGGGCAGGTCGAAGCCGTGAATAAAACTCTTAAAGACACCCTGAAGAAGAGGCTCGAAAAAGCTAAGGGAGCGTGGCCAGAGCAATTGCCTGAAGTCCTCTGGTCGTATAGAACCTCTCACCGAACAGCGACAGGACATACCCCATTTTCCTTAGCCTATGGATATGAGGCAATGTTGCCTGTCGAATTAGATCCCCCCTCACATCAACGCCTAACATATGACCAGGACCAGAACAGCCAACTAATGATGGAATCCCTAGACTAAATTGACGAGATAAGGGAGAAGGCCCAACTCCGAGTTGCTGCATACCAACAAAAAGTCGCCCGGTACTTTAACTCCAAAGTTAAAGAAAGAAAATTCAACGTCGGAGACTTGGTGCTACGACGAGTTTTCTTAAATACCCGCGACCCTACTGTTGGAGTGCTCGGACCTAATTGGGAAGGACCTTACCAAATTGAAGAAGTCCTTCATCCGGGCACCTATAAACTTGCACGCTTAAACGGAAATCTCATTCCGCATTATTGGAATGGAGAACACCTGCGCAAGTATTATCAGTGAACAATCCTTTTTAAAGGACTGGCTTGTATTAATTTTTCTTTTTACAAGTTTTGCAAAGAGGGTTAGCCACGCTGTATGGCTAATCACTCGTATATGTAAGATTCTATTTCAGAATCACTCGTAAAGACATGTTTAGTCCATTTTTAATACGAGATTATAAGGGACTGTGCGCAGCCAGTCATTCTTGCCAACCTTTGTGAATTTATATTTACAAATATTTGTTCATTACGTGTGTTGTTTAACTGTATTACAAGTATTATTTTTGCACACGAACAGGAATGTTCGAACAGGTCATGGTCAAGGCAAGTAACCAAGGACCTAAAGCTCCTCGATCACTTGGGGGGCATATAAGGCACATCGATAGCAAAGCATACCATGAGGTATGTAAACACATGAACAAAATGAGTGAAAGCATGCTGAGGTACTTAGAAGTATTTTTCAAAATTTATATTTTGTTAAATCATGCCAAAGTACTATGCTAAGTTTGGTCATACGGACAAATGTTATAATAAATGAAAATGTTATAGCATCATGCAATCTTTTACACCGCAAGCATCAATGCTTGGATGTAACTGTTCAAATAAAAGAAAAATATTTACTGCACGTGCAGCAAAGTTTAAAATAAAAATATTGTCTTTACATCACGACCCGTGGGTCGTGTAATCAAAAAGAAAGAAAAAATAATGGAAAAGCTCAAGAGGCATTTGGGGCCGGAGGGTCATTAGCAGCATTCTGGTTGACAGCATCCTCAACAGCCCCTTCTTCTTCAGCACCAGCCAGGCTTGGGGAAGCAGGGATCCTCGCTCTTGCCTCCTCTTCAGCCAGTTGGGCAGCGCAGCGAGCCAGCTCGGCAGCCCTGACATCCTCTGAAAGATAGCTGAAGTCGGCTCCCTGATTGTGTTTCCAGAAGTTGTAGAAACATTGGAGCGTCGTCCTCTTATACCTTTCCAGATTTTTTGAGTTGTCGAGCTCCAGCTGCTTTACTTTGCCCTCAAGAGTGGCGATGGCCTCGTCCTTGGGCTTAAGCACCTCTTCCAATCTCCTAACTTCGCGAAGATGGGTGCGGCTGGCATCTTGATAGTTCTGCCTCGACTTTATCGCAGCTTCCTTTACAGCTTTAGCCTCCGACAACTTTGTCACCGCAGCGTCCCTCTGTTGAACCATCGCCTCCAACTCCTTGGCGTGCCTGGCCTCTGCAGCCGAAAGCTCCTCAGCAGAACCTGTGGCAAAGACTAAAATACTAAGGCCCAAAGGATTAAAGAAGTACTTACGCTGGCTATTTCGTTCAAGGTCCTGTTCAGGATCAGGTCGACCGTCATATTTTCTGCCTCAACCATTGCATCCTTGACGCGGTCTTTTCCTACTCGTACGGCACGGCTCGAGAGTTTGGCCCCAAGGGTCTCTTCCCGCCTGTCTTGTTCCCTGCTGGGCACAGCTGGAGGAGGGTTCTTTTTAGCCAGAGGAGGGATCTTTGGAATGGGAGGAGTCTCTTTCTCGGCGGGGGCCGGAGGATGAATAGAAGTTTGCCCAGCTGGCACGTCCCTGGGAGGGTCCTCTGTTCGACTTTTCTTGGCCGGTCTCTGGCTTGTTTCGCCAGTTTGTCTCCGCGACGACTTCCTTCGGAGCTGAGGAACTTCTTCTTCCTCCTCAGCATTGTATAAATTGAAGACGTTGGGAGTGGCCATATCTGCACACGAGAAAAAGCATGCAAAAGGGTAAAGATAAAAGCAGATGAAGACTCTCTATCAAAACAAAAAGAAGGTCACAAAGTTAGTACCCGAGCTACAACTACTGGTCGGTATACTATTGACTCTATTAGTCATACACTCATTATCTGGCATGAAGAACTCTGGCCCTAAATTTGGAGTATATGTAAAGTTGCCCTCCCCGTCAAACAAATGATAGGGAATTGGCAAGCTACTTAAAAGCAAAATAATTTTACCGTTCTCATTAGAAGATTCCCCCAAGTCCACAACTGGCTCTTTGGCCTTTTGTTTCCCCTTGCCTTGGGGAGCAGAAGGCCTTTCTGCGGAAGGATTGCCCGTGGGCTCCCTGATTGTAACCTCTGTTGGCCTCCTCCGAGGAGGGGACGTAGGACGTTGCTGCTTGGGAACCCCCACGGCAATGGCATCGTCTACCACGGACCCTCTTGTTTCATGGCGAGGAGCCAGGAGGCCAGACTGCCTCAAGTTTTCATCAGTAACCAGGGACTTGACACTTTTTTCTGCGTCTGTCATCCTGGCCAGTCTATTGGACCTCAACACCATGTCTGGTGTTGGGGTCGGACGTAACCATGGGCCTGAAAAACAAATTACAGTTTGAGAAAAATGAAAGGAGACACCTTGATTAAAAGTATCGACCAGTCAAAAACGGCACTTACCTCCTCGAGCGAAGGCCAGGTTGTTGCTAGTTATGTCCGGTGTAAGGAAGTACTCCTTACTGTACTGCCCCACGTTCGATATATGTGTGGTGTCACTCAGGAACGTCCGGTTGGTCTCCTGGTGACAGAAGTGGAAGAAACCCGTTCCATATTATTGCGGGTTGGATTTAAGGTCAAAAAGATAGTTAACCTCATGAGGGGTAGGTTCTGGCCATTTCTTAAGTTTGTACATGATATAGAGTGCGGCCAACATTCTATATCCATTTGGAGTAATTTGAAAGGGGGTGACACCGAAATAATTGGCCACCCCCTCATAAAAAGGATGTAGAGGGAGGTAAGCCTCCGCCTCTAAGTGATACCGAGACCAGGCACTATATATGCCCCCAAGGAGGTTAGCCCTTTGGTCCGCGGCAGGAATTGTAATGGAAACCCCTGTAAGAGGGTATTTCCTGAAGTAATTAGCAACCATCCGAAGGGTCACTGAGCTGGTCGGGAGAGTATACCACTCGACATCAGGCAGATTCTGATGGCGAGGGCGGGCCCTGATTTGGATATTAGGGTCAGGAGCAGGATTTTCTCGACCACTGGTCGAGGGAACCCTAGCCTATGAATCAGGCTGGGCAGGAAGGTTTGGACTGTTTTCAGACTCAGGCCTTTTCTTGCCTACGGATTTGGAACGGGCCATTTGAGGAGAAGAAGGACGAGGTCTAGTAGAGGATCGTGAGAAGGGAATCTCGTGAACTCGGTCGATCGGTTGTTCTTCGACCTCGAGCAGCTGGGCGAGAAGGTCGTCATCGATGGGCTGTTCACCTCCCCACAAATCTGGCATCAATGTCTGCAAACAGAAGAATGGGGAGGTGAGGATAAAGAATTTTTAAAAGCTTTTTAGAATAACGATGGTCGAGTATAAAAGCCAAGCTTTTATACAACAGCATTCTAACAAAAAGCTAAGTGTTCCATACGAACAGTTTGAAAGACGGATCAAAGGGTGAAAGTAAAAAGTTTTCAAAAAAGCTTTTCAACTCCCCTTAGGGCGGGAAAAACCTATTTTCCAACTAGCCTAAAGATCGAACTTTTACTTCGATTTTACGTCCTAAAAGTACGATCCTGATTATTAAACTAACTCGTAACCCTTTTTTTCCTACAAAACATTCTACTCACAAGCGTCTCAAAATAGAAACAGATAAACTCAAACAATCAACGTACAGAAGCATGCACCATGAAAATTTAAAGCATGAGAATTCAAAAACTTACCAAGAAAACGATCGTGGAGATGGAAAAAGGGTCTTTGGAGATCAGGGAACTCTCAGACTAAGTCTTGAAAATGCAGAAGATCGGTCTCCGGAGAAGTTTAAAACTCTGGTTTTTAGGGTTTCTTGTGAAGACAATGGCGTGTGTAAAAAGAAAAGGAACATTTCGAAGGTATTATATAAGTTTGTCTGTGGCATTAAAAAGGTGTAATCATCAGTTTCCCTTTTTCGAAGTATGGGGAAGCGGAATGGCCGTCGAATTATTTCTGGGGAACCGAAAAGACGTGATTAGACAGAAGTAGGTTACTTTTTCCAAGAACACACGAAGGGTTCTGACACGTAAGGTGGGGTTAACGAAGAGTCGTTCGTTCAAAAGTTTATTTATTTCTCGTGATAAATAAACTTCGGAGGCAAATGTTATCCAAAAAATTGGCATTTGATGACGTGGCAAGTGATCCCTGGACACGTGGCTGACACCTGGAAAAGCTCTGCTAGAGTATCGACTAGAAGACGCATTAGAAGCAGTAAGCAGCCCAGTCTTACCTGCGACCAGTCTGGTCAATGGTTCCGCATACAAAGCAACATTTCTGTGAAGATCTTTGTAAATCCCGAATTTAACTCACACAATCTCCTGAGTATCCGATTATTCAGGAAAGAATATCTGTAACAATCTTTTGTAATCCCCCTTGAGCCTATAAATAGCAAAAGATAGCTCAAGGAAGGGACTTTTGGCTTTTGAATCATTAGAGACTATAGTAATTCTCCTAGTGATATTGTATTGTTCTTGAGAGGTTAGTGAAACTCATTGAACCCTTGTTCTTTGATCACTCCTTTGGTTCTTATATCAATAACAGTCTAAGTGGAAGTAGGTTATTACCAGATCCTGGGGCCGAACCACTATAAAAATATCGTGTTGTTATTACTTGTTGTCATTACGTTCCTCTCTACACATTCATTCATATCAAGCATATTCTGACTCCGTGTCAGTTGGCCAAATCCTGGGTCAACAGAGGGGGTGGCGATGTGTCGCCCCCTAAGTCGCGTAGCATCGCTAAAATGCGAAGGGCTTCAAAATGTTATATTATTTTAAATAATATAATGTTAGATTAAATAATGTGACATAATGTGATTTGTCACACCTTGTAACATATTATTAAGAGTCATAAAATTGGACACATGTATGTGCCCAAATGTGACATATTTTGGAGTTACAAACTTGTAACTCCCAAATATTACCCAATAATGTGTAGATTTGATATTACACATTTTGATTTGAATTTCTTAAAGCCATATTTGAAATATGGCTGTTAGAGATGTGATTTTAACTCCCATAATGTGTATGGAAGTTACAAAATCAAGTGGGAATGAATTTGGAACGTTTTGGCAAATTTGGAAAATTGGTTGCAGAAAAAACGTCTTGGGCCGCTGCCTATGTTTTTCAGGCCACGGCCCAAGAGGCAAACAAAAAACACATCGTGGGCCGCGACTCATGTTTTTCAGGCCGCGGCCTGAGCGGCTGACAGCATTTTCCAACTTCGGTTTTATCCAATTTTGAACGTTTCCATCAACCAAGTAACTCCCAAATCTCTATTTTAATTCCATAAACATCCAATTAATCATTGGTAACAGCCATGGGGTTGGTGGAATTTGAAATTCAAAGGGTGTCTCAAAACTCTATAAATAGGAGTCTAATGCTCACTTGTAAGACACACCATTTTTCATCCATAAAGCACTTGGCTGAAAAATACACCAAAAGGCTTGATAATTCCAGAGAGCTATTTCCTAGAAAGATCCCTTAGTGCTTAGAGAATAGGGGAAATAAGCTTTTGGACAAAGGTTTTGAACCTTGTTCAAGTTGGTGATCCCCACTACTCTACACTTTGGTTGTGTGAGAGTTTGTTCTTTTTATTGATTTTTATTTTCATTCTTTTGATCTTGTTGATCTTATTTACCTGTATTATTATTGTTTTGAGTTTTTAATCTTCTTCTTCTACCTCTTTATATTTACTTGTATTTTGAGCAATTGAGTTGTAATGTTTATTTAATCAATTACCTTGTCTATTGTATTTTTTGCATAGAGTTGTATTTTGGCTTTTTCCATGTTTCCATTGAGTATAAAAATATATTCTCTAACAATCAAAAGCTTAGTTTCCTTTTCAATGGAAGGAGAAACTATAGAGATTTTGTGAGGATCCAACTTTGAAAAGATGGTAAGATAAGGTAATGTTCTTCTTTTGTTTTCTTAGAAGATCTAATGGTTTTCATATATTGATAGAAATGAGAAGAAGAAAATTTTATAAATGAGGTTCATTTTTTTTCTAATCTTCTTTGTGTTTTAGTGGTTAGATTAGAACAAAACATAATATCTTGAGTTTTTGTTATATGTGATTAATGTGTAAACAATCTAGTAGATTATTGGGTAATATGCTAGCATGTTATAGAATTGTCTTATTGTGAGATAATGATAAATTATTAAGATGACAATTTTATGAGTTTTATATGACATGCCTATATATTGATTTTGTAAATCAATAGAATATATCAATATGTGGATATGTGAATTATTGTATGATATTTGTGATATATTTACAATATTATTATGAGATTAACAATGCATGCTAATATGATGGATATATGTTGACAAATTGTGTGAAATTTCTTTGAGACATAATTATGTTAATATATAAATGTATATTGATTTATACATGAGAATTATCATGATTATTATGATATGCCATATAATATGATTATTAAGGTGATAATAATGTAAATATGTTTATCGTATATTATTGAAATGTGATGAGTTACCATTTATTTGGTAAATAAAGAGAATTATTTGAGAAATTAAATTTCGCATTTAAGTGTTGACCATCTCATTTTATGAGATAAGAAAAGATGAACCTAATGGGGTTACATCTTTTAATGGTTGTGTCTTGCCATTGCAAGAAAAATGGATCAATGCGGATTCAAAAATTGTGGGATGACATATTGACTCAATAGACTTATAGTCTAGAGTGTGGTCAAATGAAATATATTTGAGAATTATTTAGTGACAATAATTCTTGAATATTCGATGAGGAGACATTTCAAAATTGGAGAAGAAATTCTTACACCAATGATGAATTAAAGAGAACTTTATTCATTTTGCTAAAAGATGGTGATATGTTTAAATTAATCTCAATGAGGAGATAATTTTAAACAAAAGAAATCAAAATGTTTAAATAAATCAATGAGGGTTTATTTTCTTTGATTTAAAGTGTTTTAAAATTGACATCTTCATTTTGATTTTGATGAGAAAAACAATGGATGTCAAATTGTTGCTTTCAAAAGAATCTCAAAGAGACTCTTAAGAAATACACAAAAGTTGTTTAAGTGATTTTGAGATTATTTAGACAACTAAAATTGAAAAATTTGTGATTATTTGTTTGAGAAATTCTCACATTACATTTGTGTTCACATTTTTATTTTGTGAAATACATAAAAGAAAGAAACTAAGTGAAAGTTGCTTTGAAAGAAATGTGCATTACTTTAGAAAGCAAATAAATCAAGATAAAACAATGATGTTTTTATCTTGATCTATTGAGAGTTTATCATGTGTCTTAGAGGACTCATGATGAACTTTGAGAATTATAAGTCTAGATTTATCTTGGAGGATAAGGGACTTAATAGAAATGAAGAGATTTCTATTTAAAAAATTATAGTTTATTATCACTATGGGAGAAATGTGGGGGTGATGCTCCAAAGTTAATCAATTTATTTTGTTGATAATAATTGATTAATTTGGTCATCCTACCAAATAGGTGATTTGGAATTCCACATTCTAAATCATATTGGCTATATGTGTATAGAATGAACAAATCTAGACATGCTTGGTGTCTAAAGTTATTGTTTTGTAATATTTTGATTCAAGAAGGAATCAATTTAAAACATAAAGGAGAATTCTATAAACAAATAGGTTTCTAGAATTAATATTCAAATGTTTATCTTGGATATTAAACTATAAATAGTGGGAGTGTTGACTATGGTCAAAATCACTATTTTAAAGAGATAACTATTTTAATCAAACTATGGCTAGCAACAAAGTTTGAATAAAATAATGAGAGTGTCTAAGTATGCATACATGAGAAAAGAAATGATTCAAATTGAATCATTTCTACATCTCAAAGGATGGGGCTTAGACTCCCTAAAGAGATTCACAGTTGATGGTAACCTATCTTAATACTAGTAACCAAACTAGTATTACGTTCAATAGGTAATAACAAGTCAATCAAGTGACTCATGAGAATTGGGAGTCATTCTCAAGAAAAGTCTATGAATGGAATGTGCACATGGCCATTAACGGTGCAAAACCGAGACAATGAAGTCTTAAGTGAACATAGCAAAGGTGTGTGTGTTATCCCCGGTTTGTTATCAAGGGATAGTGGTTCAATGCTTCGGCAACCAAAATTTCAACAAACTTTGTGATAATTACACTAAGGTAAAATTCAAGTCAAAAGACATTTTACTTTATGCACCAATGCAAAAGTTTCTATAGAGAGTCATTATTTAATCAAGTGGGGGAATATTATATTTTAATATAATGTTTTGATTGATTAAATAAGTGTTACGAAAAGTGATTATTTAATATAAGTGGGGGAATGTTATATTATTTTAAATAATATAATGTTAGATTAAATAATGTGACATAATGTGATTTGTCACACCTTGTAACATATTATTGAGAGTCATAAAATTGGACACATGTATGTGCCCAAATGTGACATATTTTGGAGTTACAAACTTGTAACTCCCAAATATTACCCAATAATGTGTAGATTTGATATTACACATTTTGATTTGAATTTCTTAAAGCCATATGTGAAATATGGCTGTTAGAGATGTGATTTTAACTCCCATAATGTGTATGGAAGTTACAAAATCAAGTGGGAATGAATTTGGAACGTTTTGGCAAATTTGGAAAATTGGTTGCAGAAAAAACGTCTTGGGCCGCTGCCTATGTTTTTCAGGCCGCGGCCCAAGAGGCAAAAAAAAAACACATCGTGGGCCGCGACTCATGTTTTTCAGGCCGCGGCCTGAGCGGCTGACAGCATTTTCCAACTTCGGTTTTATCCAATTTTGAACGTTTCCAACAACCAAGTAACTCCCAAATCTCTATCTTAATTCCACAAACATCCAATTAATCATTGGTAACAGCCATGGGGTTGGTGGAATTTGAAATTCAAAGGGTGTCTCAAAACTCTATAAATAGGAGCCTAATGCTCACTTGTAAGACACACCATTTTTCATCCACAAAGCACTTGGCTGAAAAATACACCAAAAGGCTTGATAATTCCAGAGAGATATTTCCTAGAGAGATCCCTTAATGCTTAGAGAATAGGGGGAAATAAGCTTTTGGACAAAGGTTTTGAACCTTGTTCAAGTTGGTGATCCCCACTACTCTACACTTTGGTTGTGTGAGAGTTTGTTCTTTTTATTGATTTTTATTTTCATTCTTTTGATCTTGTTGATCTTATTTACTTGTATTATTATTGTTTTGAGTTTGTAATCTTCTTCTTCTACCTCTTTATATTTACTTGTAGTTTGAGCAATTGAGTTGTAATGTTTATTTAATCAATTACCTTGTCTATTGTATTTTTTTGCATAGAGTTGTATTTTGGTTTTTTCCATGTTTCCATTGAGTATAAAAATATATTCTCTAACACAAAGCCCTAGCAGGTGATGCATTGCCTACTAGTAGGCGACGTGTCACCTGACAGGCAATACATTGACAGGCGGTATTTTAGGGCCGTACAGTTTATGTAAAATACTCCAAATAATGTATTTTAAATGCTATAATCCTACTGGTTAAACTAATGATGATGCCTACACTATATATATGTGGGTTATTAGAGTTTAGAAGTCTTGATCACACTTTCCAACTCTCTCTCTAACCTCTTTCTCTCTCTCGTTTTCTAAGACCAAAGTTTTCTCCAAGAAACTCATCAAGCTTTGCTTGACTTGCATGAGTTTAAAGACTTGTTCAATCCCAAATCGCATTCCACTTAGTTGAAGCTTCAAGTAATAAGGGAAGACTTGGAATAGAGATTTTGGACAACAATATTCTTATTGTGTATATGTTGGTATTAAAAGAGAAAATCAAAGATACATAACAGGGAATGAGCCCTTTTTAATAATTATTAAAACCAGCCAAGACCATACACATAAATATAAATATATATTAAATCACATACAATCAGATTAGAGATTACCTCTTGTAGCCTATCAAGTGTCCTTGATTCTTTTGTATAAAATCAACGATCTTCCTATCCAAGTTCTGAAAGCTTACACCTTGATCTTCAAGACCAATCCTCAAACACACAAGGATGTGTGTGGGAACGTATGATTCAAAAAGTTGATTTATGACTCTCTAGATGTACTCAACACATGAGATCTAGAGAGGTTTAATAAAGAGAAGAGGAATTGAATATTTTTTAGGTTTAGGAAAACTATCGCTTCTGTCTCAGAGAGAAAGCTGATAGTCTATGAAAAACAATTGCTTGAAAAGTATCGCTTCTTTTCAGGTTTATAAATATAATTAACTAATTTAATTAATTTTTATTTTATTAAAATAAAACTAATCAGTTATAACCTTATTTAATTTAAATCATATTTAAAAAAAATTAAATATAAACAATTAAATAAACAAATTATTTGAAATTCAAAATTCAAATTTGAGGGACAAGAAATCTCTGTGTATGACGCCACACTCACTGTACAGTGAGTGTGTCGACCACACCATTATGGTTATCCCTAATTTTCTCATTTGTTTATTTAATTAATATTTAGGATAGTACATTTATCCCAAAATATGTTAGGAAAAACTTATACATGATCTTTATTTATTTTGATGTAGATCTAATATTAAACAAATTAATATGAGATAACCTAGAACATATTTCTAAGACTGAATTCAAAGAGAAATAATGATAAGAGTACTTACATTATACACAGCGAAATCAATGAGTCATTCCTTCAGTTTCTCTAACCCTTGTATCCTTTCTGTTGCAGAGTATTACCAAGAAACTGAACCGATCTTCAATTTTCTTCACAGTCTTCCAAAGTATCTTTAGAATCACCTAGACTAGAGTGAGCAATTCTCAACACATAAGATAGATACAGAGAGAAGAAGATAAAAGAACAATAAGGCTTAGAAAATGACTTATGTTTAGAGAGAATCTAAAACCTATCAGAAACTTGTGTTTCAGAAATCTAACTTGTGTTTTGACTTCTCTCTTAACATTCCTTTTATATACTCAATTAGGTCAGTTATTTAATTAAAAAATCAATAAAATAATAGTCAATAATGAGCCCTAGGTCAAAATTATCATGGGCTTTAGGCCTGTAAAATTTTCCATTTGATTATAAGCCCGTTGGACTTAAAATCAAGGCATATATTATTTTCTATTGATTTAATTAATTAAATAATTATTTAAATCCTTTATCAAATTAATTATTTATAATTTGAACCTTGATTTAAACTTATTTATTAATTTAGATACCAATTTATCTTAATTAATAAATCGGCCCGAATTTCTCTTTTCTTCCCAAAATTACATAACTCTGTGAAACTATCTAAAATTGACCTGGTCAACTTTGATAATTCTAATTGATAATTAAATCAATTAATTGAGACTATCTAGATGATTTTATCCAAGGTACAGTGGGGATCATGAGCCTATGAAATCAAGCTCCAATAAGTTATCATAAATCTAACAAATAAATTTACTAACTTATTAATTCCTCGTGACTCCACTAAAGATTCGGAATTGCACTCTTGAATTCATAGAATGCTCTATAACAAATATAGATATGCTATTAATTATCCATTGTTACAACCATAATTGTCACTCAATCCTCTATAGACGGTCTACAATGAGATGGGATTAAAATACTATTTTACCCCTCATTGTATTTTATCCTTAAAAGACTTAGTTCCCTGTAAATGTATTTTATCATTTAACACCTTGAACTAAACTAAAAGGAAACCATCGTTTCACTTCTTCATCAAAAGCTATAGATGTTCATATCTATGATTAACACTCCCACTCAATTATACTACCGAGTTCCCAAGATGTAAGTATGGGCTAGTCCGTAGGGTAAGCTGGTAACGAACAAGTCAAAGAACTTAAATAATACAATCAGTTAGAATGCTAACCACTCAGAATTGAGATTAAATTGACCTATGGTCAACTATATGATATGACTAGAATACATAATAACGGTATGTTTACTTATCCTATAAACTGTCAAGATCGGTCCTGTCGGATGTAACAAATACATCCAATCTTATCTACTTTGCTAATGTTCTGGAAAGAACATGACACTACAATGTGTAAGTAGATCATATCGTAGATTGGAAAGTTAGTGTAAATCATGTGCACTGACTAATCTTAGGACTAACTTATTTTGAACATATAATCATATTTATATTCCACTGTGATTATATCACTATAAATACGATTATCTATATGCTCGGGATTTAATAGAAGTTTATATTAAACAAATAATCACGAAAATAAAACGTGTGAGCAAAATGATTGGCCAAATCAAAAAATGATTTCTATTCTTTTATTGATAATAAATGAGATTACAAAAAAATTGGGTTTTAATTAGGGCATAAAACCTTAACAAAATAAATATCAATTAATTCAAAATTAACTTTATCTTAAAATACCAGTTCTAAATAAGATATTTATTATTATCTCTCCATATATTAATCCAAACAAGATTAATATTAATTTTAACCTATAGTTTTTCAAAATAAAAACTATATAGTTAAATAATTAATCAATTTCCCATAACTATTACATAATTATTTTCTTGCCTTGGAAAATTAATTCCTTTGCAATTAAGTCCTTCTCTCTACAAATCTTTCTTTTGACATCCTTACCTTTGACAATGTAGGACAGAGGTAATCTGGGGACCATGGACCTATAATACGAAGCTCCAATAAACCAGATTAATAATTAAACTCTTTAATCCAATAATCTTATTTATTAATTTCATGATTACTCCATTATAAATATGGAATTTCACTCTAAGTATTTATAGAATTATATTTACAGAGTTTTCTCTTGTAGTCCATTGATATAATCAATAAATGTAGTTATGTCCTCCATTTATTGGTTCGTTAAATAGAGCTGGTCAAGATTACTATTTGACCCTTCTAATTACCTCTTGATCCTTAAGTACCATTAATTCACTAGCGAATAATAAATCTATAATCAAATTTTATATTTGAGATCAATAACTATTCATTTCCATAATTAACCCTTAAGGGAACCAATATTCGATCCATTAGGAAAGTATGGATTCCATTATTGTAATTCATGTTCCCAGCCATTCATGATATTGAATCTCCAAAATCAAAAGTCATTAGCCTCATTATACTAAGAAATCTTAACGAGTGAATCAAAATATTTAATAAACACAAACATGAGTTCATGAATACTCATGATTTAGACTAATCTACAAATGATCATCTATTATGATAAGAATCAAATCTTTACATTAAACAGTAAGTTTATAAAGATAATTAATTCTTATCGGTCCTGTCATATATAATCTCTATTATATACATCACATTTACTAAGATGTCTAGCCACATCAGTAATCCGAATCTAGATCACTTGTATCTTGTATGCTTAGTAAACTACACTAGTAACCATTCATTAAAGATTGCATACTTTAATATGTTACTGACTATTTTATTCATTATATATGATATTAATTCTCTCGTACTAATACAAGATCATATTCTCATGAATGAATAAGGAATTTTCTTGATATTATCATATAATTAATTCAAACAATAATTACAACACTCATATATAATAAAATTGTTCCTTTATTTAATGTACGCTAAAAATTAGCAGGGGAATCACTCAGCTAGAGGTACAGTTGGCATATGAATATATGGAAATAGCAAACGAGTAGAACATCTAGCTAATGATGATGTGAGTAGCCCGAGTTAGGACTTGGCTGCACGACATTCAAGCAATTAGCAGGTCGCCACTAAGGATGACAGCCCAGTTAAGGACATGTAGTGGCCGGATCCCCTTTAGGGCGCTCTGAATATGTTCAGCTCATGGAAACCTGGTCATGACACAAACTGAAGGATCCTGAGAAATTCAAAGGCACACTATACACTCATTAATGTCCAGGTTGTATTGCACATTTATTGTCTGAGGTAACAGAAGTATACTCTGTTAGGAAATCATATCCCTATGTAAATGAGAATTATCCTTATTAAATGTTTGCCATATTTATGCACACGGTTACCCAAACCTATCTAGGAAATTCCACTATAAATATCAAGGATAATGGACAGGGAAGGGGACGACCTTTTTGTAATACTGAAATTGTGCAGAAATTGAGAGAGAAATAATATCGTCTCATGGACTAGGTGTGTTTTAACCACTAAACCACGTAAACTCGTGTGTGTAAGAAAGGGTTCATATAAGTTCATTACGATTTATAAATAAGCACTAACACTCATATTAGATTTATAAATATACTATTGGCAAAAAAATTGCGTCAATAGTTTGGTGCTTTCGTTGAGAGAAAATTAGTGCTTAATCCTTTACAAGTTTCATTCGACGTTCGCCATGGTGGTTACTCAATCGATGCATGAAAATGAAATGGAACAACCTGGTGGGCAAGAGGTGCATCATACAGTCATTCCCACTGAAAATGGCCCAGATGTTCAGCAACATCCTGGGAAGCAACCGGTGGACCAAGATGACACTGGGAGTTCAGCGTCACGCCCACCAAATCCTAATCCATGATATATAATAGCCATTGAGATGGAGAATGCCCAATTAAAGAGCCATCTCGCTAGGGAAAACATATAGATCGAGGAGGCCCTGACTCGGTTACCCCCTCTTGCAACCGATGTTAATGTCAGAATGAGGCAAAGTGGGTCTCATAAGTCCCACAAGAATAATCGGCCCAAACCCAGTCATTCTATCAGGACCGCCACTCCAAGCTTTGTACCTTCAAAGCAAAATCACTGAAGTGCTCAGCTCACTAATCATTACAGGAACCATCATCCGCATGTCAGTCGGTCGGTTAGAACTGTGACCCCCAGCTTCGTGCCTTCCGCATAGATTCCCAGGAATGCCCATAACAACCCACCAGTGTGAGCTGGGACAAATTTATAGAGACAAAACACCCCAGCGAATCCCCTCCTGCACCACAATCAGAACCCCAGGCACAGAGAACTCGATACATTGGGGTAGAATAGAGACGGGTTAATTTAGTTTGTCATGATGGAACGAGGACAACCTCACAGATAAGACATCTGCCATCGCCAGATAGACATCCTACACCACTGCGCCCACAAAGAGATGCTCCAGCTCGTGGAAATAGTAGGAGAAATCCTCCCCCGTCAGTAGACACTTACGTCCCACGGGAACATGCTGGTAATCCAGGTCCTCGATCTCAGTCGCGGGCTGTAAGTTTCACAAATGGAAGTTACTGGACGGGGAGCCAACGTGGAGGCAGGTCTTAGAGCGACCTGAGGAATCATCTTAGCTCAGCAAAAAGTCCTCATTTTGATCCACATCTCGACCTATGTGATCATCTGAATTCACAAAGGAGGTATCCAGCTCTCAATGATGATATGAGTTATACTCAACACGAAGGAGTTCTGTCTATCGTACACGACAATGGGAATGCCCCACCTAACCAAGCTTGAACTTGGAGGGAAACAACCCATCAAACACATACACTAGGATGGGAGCTGGAGAACAGCTCCCAACTAACCTAGAGGCCAAAGATCCAACCCTCGAGCAACTGGCATTAATGAAGGAGCAAATGAAGAAGCTCTTATCTGGAAAAGGGATTAATGATTATGACTCAGATGAGGAGCTCGAACCTTTCGCCTCGAACATTGCAGCAGTTTCATATCCTATTGGCTTCAGGATGCTGAACATGCCAACATTTGATGGAAACATAGATCCATCCGACCACCTCAGGATGTTCAATACGTTGATGATGGCCCACAATGTCGGGTTCGACCTAAGATGTATTCTATTTCCCACAACTCTGATCAAACCTACAAGACAGTGGTTCAAAAAGTACAAAAAACATTAGATAAGCTCTTGGAAGAAGTTTTCTTCCGAGTTAAAGAGAGTGTTTCGAGCTTCAAAGGAAACTTGCGTAGTGGCCAAATCATTGGCCAACATAAAACAGCAACCTAGTGAGTCCTTGAAAGCATATCTAAGCAGATTCTCAAACATTGCAACACGAGCTAGAGACACTGATGATAGCTCCAATCTCATGGCAATGAGAACAAGACTCTTGGTGGTAGGAGATTTTGGCAGGAGCTCCAGCGAAAAGGGTTAAAAGTGTAGATGAGTTCTTGGCCTGAGCTCAAGAGTGGATAAACTTGGAGGAGGCGTGATCTGCTATCGCAGAAACCAGCCAGGCCCCTATTCACCTCGCTGGAATGATGACAAGCAGTGCAGCTTCGGCTCAACCTGTTACCCAGAATAACCAAGCAGGAAACAATAAGAGGAAAGGGAATGGTGAGGGCGGTCATAACGGAACAAAGAAAAACAAGTCTGGGGAAAAATTCAAGCCCATTTATGCCACCTACACTGACTTAATAGATACACAGGAACATATTTTCCTAGCAAACTCTAATCGCCTTTCGTGGAAGAAACCAGAGCCATTAAGGCATCAGAGGGCGAAGAGAGATCCCTCAAAGTTTTGTTGATACCACAATGACATTGGTCATGATACCAATGATTGCCGACAACTGAAAGATGAGATTGAAACTCTCATTCAGGTTGGACTGTTAGCCCAGTACGCCTGAAACCTAGTTGCTCCCAATCAATCTACCGGGCAGAATTCTCGTCCAGCTCCGGAAATTCCGACAGGTCAGCTGAGGACTCAAATGGATTAGATGAATCAGAACCAAGTCGACCTTCCCCCAATAGTAGGAGGAGATATAACTACTATTGCTAGAGGACCTCATTTGGCAGGCATGAGCAATGGATCCCAAAAGAGGTATATACAGGAGCTGAAAACTCATAATGGTATGGAATTTATCCTAGACAAACGATTATCAAAACAATAGTGGTTGGAAAAAAAACCAGTCATTTAACGGAGGTGAACACTAGCCACATTCAGTTCCCACATAATGACCCGCTGGTGGTAACCGTGTGGCTCACTAATCGATGGGTACGAAGGATATTGGTAGATAATGAAAGTTCAGTAAATGTGCTTTTAAGGTCCACCGTAGAAAAAATGGGATTATCTGTGACCGATCTAAAGGTGACCTAAATGACATTGTATGGATTTTCAGGTGAAGGGACGGGGGCCATAGGGACAATCAGACTAGTGGTTATGCTAGGGGATGATGCATGACCTGTTACTAAAATACTTGAGTTCATTGTAATCGATTGTCCAGCTGCGTATAACGTGATTTTGGGACGACCCGCACTGATGGTTTTTGAAGCCATTACCTAGATCTGACATCTGGCAATGAAGTTCCCCTCAGCCTCGGGGATATGCACAGTGTGTGGAGACTAGCTCGCTGCCCAAGAATGATACAACATAGCCATGAAGGGAAAATCACAACCTGGGCAGCAGGCAATGGTCATAGACGAAGAAGGTGAGCAGTCCCGGATAATGGAAGTTACCCATGGGATGGAAGAGCCTCAAGAAGGAGATAATGAGGTCGCCCAACAGGATGACATTGACCCGCAAATAGAAGAAGATAAATCTGAGCTCAAAGCTGTGGAGGAGCTCGAGGATATCAGTATCGACCCAGAAACACCTTCAACAGTTGTAAAAGTTGGGAAAATTTTGGGAGCTGAAAGGAAGAACGAGTTGGCCGAATTCTTGAGGAAGAATCTGGACGTCTTCGCCTGGTCGCATGAAGATATGGTGGGAATCATTCCGACTATAATAATTCATACTTTGAACTTGGACAATAAAATGCCTACAAAGTCCAAAAAATGAAAGCTTTTGGGGAAAGTATAGTCAGAAGCATTAGAAGAAGAAGTAACTCGCCTACTTAAATGCAGATTTATCAGGGTAGCAAAATACCCGATCTGGGTTGCTAACCCTGTTCTGGTCTTAAAGCCAAATAGGAAGTGGAGAACTTGCATTGATTTCTTTGATCTCAACAAGACTTGTCCTAAGGACTGTTTCCCATTACCTAGAATTGATCAATTGGTAGACGCTACTACTGGTCACAAACTCATGTCTTTCATGGATGTGTATTCTGGATATAACCAGATCACAATGAACCCTGCAGGCCAAGAGCATACCAGCTTCATGACTGAGCATAATGTATACTGCTACAAAGTTATGCCATTCGGACAAAAGAATGTTGGTGCTACATACCAACGATCAGTCAACAAAATGTTTGCTAACCGAATCGGGAAAAACATAGAGGTGTATGTTGATGATATGCTCGTTTAATCAAAGATTGGCAGTAACCATGTATCCGACCTGGAAGAATGTTTTTGCGTATTAAAGAGGTATGACTTGAAGTTAATCCCCAGAAGTGCACTTTCAGAGTTTCGTCAGGAAAGTTTCTAGGGTTAATAGTCAACACAAAGGGGATAGAGGAAAATCCAAAGAAAATCATATCGTTGTTGGAAATGCCCTCGCCTAGGTCGTGCAAGGAAGTACAAAGTTTAACTAGAAAGGTGGCAGCCCTAAACCGCTTCATTTCAAAATCCACCGACAAGTGTCTCCCATTTTACAACTTGCTCAGAGGAAACAACAAGTTCGAGTGGACCGAAGAATGCGAACAAGTATTTCATGACCTGAAAGCTTATCTGGCTGAACCCCAGTGCTGTCGAAACCGGCGTCTAGGGAATGTTGGTTTCTGTATCTAGCCGTGACGAAAAATGCAGTTAGTGATGTCTTAGTTCGAGGGGAAAATCGGGCGCAGAAATCAGTGTATTATGTAAGTATCCATTAAGAGAAAAGCTCGTGTTCTGTCTTATTTTGGCTTCAAGGAAGCTCAGGCCATATTTTTTAGTCCCACGCTATCCACGTCTTAACCGAACAACCTTTAAGGTAGGTTTTACAAAAACCTGAAACGTCAGGACATCTACTAAAATGGGCCATCGAACTCAGCCAGTTCAAAACATTATATATGCCACACACAGCAATCAAGAGTCAAGCTCTCGCTGACTTTGTGGCTGAGTGCACAAGTTTTCAGGATAAGCCAATAAGAGAACCGATGCAGGAATTGTGAAAAATCTTCATGATGGATCCTCTAATGAAAACATATCGGGAGTTGGGATAATTTAAATCTCACCTGAAGGGCATTGATTCCGTACAGCTCTCAGGTTTGGATTCAAAGCATCCAACAATGAAGCCGAATATGAGGCCTTATTGGTAGGGCTAAGGGTGGCAAAAGAGATAATAGCAAAGGTGATCCAATGTTATAGTGATTCCTAGCTCGTAGTCAATCAGATATTGGGAGAATACCAAGCTCATAATATCAAGATGGTGGCCTACTTAGCAAAGGTTAAAGGCGAGTTGTCTGAATTCGAGTTTAGCTTCGTGGAACAAGTACCCCGTGAGCAGAATTCCAATGCTGATTCTTTGCCTTGACTTACTACCACCAAAGAGGTAGATACACTAAATGTAGTTCCGATGGAGTTCTTGGAAAGCTCGAGCATAACAACAAAAACGGATGAGGTCAGAATGATTGACATAAAATCAACTTGGATGACCCCCATAGTGGAGTATCTCACAACCAGAAAGTTACCTGATTATCCAAAGGGTGCAAGAAAGTTGCTATATTAAGCTCCACAATATGTCATGATTGAAAGGATTCTATATCGACGAGGAAATTCGCTACCTCTCCTACAGTGTGTTCTGCCTAAGGAAGCATAGACTATCTTGCAAGAAATACACGAAGGCTTCTGTGGAGAGCATGTTGGGGGAAAAACCTGGCACTGAAGGTACCAAGACAACGCTATTTTGGCCCATGCTGACAAATGATTTGGTCTCCTATGTGTAGAAATGTGACAAATGCCAACACTTTGCCATAGTTTCCTGAGCAGCTCCCATTGAGCTAACCATGATCTCATCCCCTTGGTCGTTTATAGTATGGGGAATTGACTTGATTAGGTCTTTGCCAACAGGAAAATGAGGAGTTTGTTATGCTGTTGTCCCCATCGATTACTTCACAAAGTGGGTGGAGATCGAACCTCTGGCAACCATCACCTCCAAGAGTATCCTGGATTTTGTCATAAAAAATATCATATGTCAATTTTGGGCATCCAAAAAATATCATGTCTGACAATGGAACTCAGTTCGATAGTGATCTCTTCACAAACTTTTGTGAAAAATATGGCATAGCCAAGAGTTTTTCATCGGTAGCATACCCGCTGGCTAATGGGCAGGTCGAGGTCGTAAAAAAGATCCTAAAGGTGAGCTTAAAGAAGCGATTAGATGAGGCGAAGGGACTATGGTGTAAGCAGCTCCCGCAAATATTCTGGGCTTATAGAACCTCACATTGAACCTCCACGAGACATACCCCTTTTTCTCTAACCTTTGGAAGCGAGGCTTTGCTCCCATTTGAGGCACTGGTGACGACCCACAAACAGAAGACCTTTGATCAAGGTCAGAACCACGAGCTACTTTGTGCATTCCTTGATCTAATCGAGGAAAAACAAGAAGCGTCACATTGTAGCTCACCCATTATCAGCAGAAGATCACTCTTTACTTCAATTCAAAGGTAAAATGATGCAGACTCGGACTAGTTGATTTGGTTCTATAAAGGGTATTTTTGGCAAGTAAGGATCCCAAGGACGCTATGTTAGGGCTGAACTGGGAAGGACCATACCAGATCATGGAGATCCTACGCGAAGGGACCTTTAAGCTAGCATGGTTAAGTGGAGAAGTAGTTTCACGGACCTGGAATGCCCTACACCTCAAAAAGTACTATCAATAATTTTGTTGTCTTTAATGTTTTTGGAATTATTGTTTATGTAAGGCTTATCTATAAAAGCTATTTCATTTTAATAACAATTGGATTATTATGTAATCAATTTTTTCGTTTTATTATCACAGGCTCACTTTGTAAAAGCAACCTAGAACATTTATAAGTTCTAGTTGCTTGGGGGGCACATAACGGAAGAAAGCTTTTAAAAGAGTTCAGTGTATTCGAATGAAATCAGAAACTTGGAGTTTGGAAAAATTGATTATTCAACGACTTTTTAAAGCTCAAAATTTCAAATTCCGAACAAAAACTAAGATTGAGAAATTTCTACAAACAAAACCCCTGGAAATAACCAGGTCCGAGGCCTGATTCCTAACAGGTACAATGCTATTAAGCAGACTAAAACCTCTGGATACGACCAAGTCTGAGACCTGATTCCTAACAGGTATAACGCAATTAGGCGGGCTAAATCTTGGATACAACTAAGATATCAACCAAAATCAGTTAGTCGACCCATCAAAAATCTATCCCGATCTATAGACAACCCCTAAGATTTCGAGTGTACAAGAATCCAAGAATTCACAAACATGAGAAAACAATAGTGTTGACGCGGTTTTTCGCCAACAGAGAATTAAGAAAATAACAAAGTTGAATTAGTGCTTGATGATAAACCGAAATAAGAAAATAACTCTCAAGAACACTGATCTTTTTACGTGGTGCAATGGTTAAAATCCACCTAGTCCACAAGTCTATATTATTACTGTTTTTCTCTCTCTATTTTGGCAGAGTTTCGGTATTACACAATAATCGTCCCCTTTCCTGTCCAATATTCTCAGTATTTATAGAGAAATTCCTTGGACAGGTTTGGGTAACCGCGTAAATTTACATATTTATTACATTTAATATGAAATATTCCCATTTATACTAGGATGTGATCTGATCATGAAATAAATGGTCTCCTAATATCTGGGCCATTAAATATCACAGGCTGTCCATAAATGATCGTATAAAATATCCGGATCTTCGGGGATCCGTGGATCCGTGGATATGCCATATATCCAAGTTGTCACGGGCTGGATATGCCTTCGAGCTCGTACTATGGAGGTCGTGCCTTATGAATATTATAAGCTCGTTCTTCTCAACTTATGCATCCCTAATTCGTATAACCATCATGAAAGTTGTGTTGTCTACGTGGATAATAAATGGACTCCTTGGCTATTTCTTCCATGTATTTATTTGCCAGCTGTACACGAGCTGAGCGAAAGACTCGTGCTGGAATTAGGGTACACATTTGCCCCCCAAGTCCCTGCTCGTGGTTTATGATGTCACCTTCTGACCTACATAGTAGGGACTTTTAGACTTCTGTTGCAAGAAACCATGTCTGCCCACTACTCGAGTACTGGACACGTGGAACACTACAATTGGCGTCTGTTCGGGTTTCGAGGACTGTAATAATTGTATTGTCACCCTTTTTCCGTCGTTTTGTCCTTTGAAACATAGCCCTTGGATCTTGTACTGGCCAAATTGGATGGCTCAAATTGATCTATGTCGTTTACGTATAAATAGGGTAGACAATTTCCACAGTTCATCACCTTTTATTCGAAATCTTTCTTCATCTTCTCTCTTCTGCATTTTCAACCCTTCTTCTTTCTCAAAGAAAACCCAAAAATCATCTGTTGCAAAAACTCTCCGAAACCCAGTTACTCAATTACTCAGGAATCTTCCAGAAACTCTCCCTTGCAAAATCTACTTCTTCTATCGATGAACACACTGTAAGTCTTTTTGTTTCGAAGAAACTTTTTCTTTACTAATTTCTATGTTTTATTTACCATGCTCATCCACTCTTTACTGTAGTCAATATTAGGTTGTTTTCTAAATGTTTTTCGCACATAGGCTTCGACTTAGGTTTACTGAGTAGGTCTTAAAATATCTCTTAAAACTATTATATTTATAAAACTGGGTAATTTCTAGGTAAATTTGGGTAACTTGTGGCGAATTTTAGGAAATACCCATTCGGGATATAGAAGATGAAAGGTTGTTAGGGTTCGAAACCAGATTACTTAGGGAACACGCTTCTTGGGTGGTTTTTCTCTAAACCGTCCCCCAAGGACAATAGTGGCCGGATTTTCTGACACGGAGATCCCTAAACATCAAGGGTCTATTGAGGAAACTGAGGCACGTAGCGTAGGGTAGCGTATGGCATCACGCAATGGGCTGAGACATCATTCTCCTACATACATCCGTGTCATAACCTTTACAAACTCTTAGGTCGCCTACTAAGTAACTCGTCATTCTTGTTCGTTAGGCGATCTAATGGCACCCAAGAAGAGCGCACCAAAGAAGAATGCACCCAGCTTGTCTGCTCAACAAACAAACAAGGGAAAAGAGATTGCCTCAGAATCTCCCCTTCCTCACTTTGGCCCAGTGGTGGAGAGGGAAGTTGTGGTTGACCCCAACGCGTTCTTCGAGGCAGAGACAATCACTTCCAAGATTACGACCCAAGGAAGGGTCATCAAAATTATGCTGAGCCATAATATCGGGGTCGGGTCTAGATTCCTTATTGCTTGACCTCCGCTCGAAGGGGAACAAAGCTGCGTGCCTCTTTAGGATGACTTTGTGGCCTGGAGTGACGAGCATTTAAAGGCGGGGGCCTTCCTTCCCCTGGATCAGTACTTTGCCGACTTCCTGAATTATGTGAAGTTAGCACCTTTTCAGCTCCCCCCAAATTCATACAGGCTTTTGGCAGGGCTGAAATACTTATTTTTGAAGCACGAGTGGAGGTCCCCACTCCGGTAGATATTCTGTACTTCTTCTGCCTTAAAGCCAACCCTGAGCAAAAGGGTCAAGGTGACGGATTCTACTACCTCACCAGATTCCCGAACTCCGCTTCGGTCATCGAGCTCCTAAGCCACCCCAACGACTACAAGGACCAATTCTTCATGTCGAATGGGATCTGAAACTGTGAGCATCGATACTTCAACCGTCCTCGTAAGTTTTCATTTTTTTTATCTCAGCTCGTAAAATTATTCTCTTTTCAAGACATATTCCTTCTGCATATGTTAATTGAGTTTATTTTTTGTGCAGCCATATTCGCGAGGATGGGGAAGTCTATAACGCCTTACTTCTTTAGAGTCGTTACTAAGTGAGTTTAAAATGTGCAAAGAACTTGCTAATCGAGGTTTTAAGACAATAGTGTAGCTAACAATAACAAAGTCACATAATTTGAAAATATGCCCATTCATTGAGAATTATAAAACGTTTAACAATCGAGATCCCAAAATATTGTTTAGAAATATATTTACAATTCCAAAATATGATTAAAGTCGACTAAATGACAAAACTAGGTTTAATACAAACATCTCCCAAAAATACCCCTGGTCGTGGCAGCCAGGCAGGCCAAACATGTACGCGTCGCTTCACACTTTTAGTACTCGTGGTTGGTCGACTTTCCCCTTGCCCTTACATGCACCATAGAGCACCCGTGAGCCGAAGCCCAGCAAGAAAACTCACACAAGCATATTTATCATTCAACATATAATCAAGCTACCAACGGGCTAAACACATACGACCATGTCGTCCCAGGTGCTTTACCAAGCCCTGGGTTCGCGGTGTACACCGTGAGGATATCACAGGTATCCTTTAGGGTCTCACCCTAGAAACTCACACTCTGCGTGCTAAATGTTGCTCCCAGCCCCTTGCCGTACTCGTCCTCACCGTTCTCAGCCCTCGACGTTCCTGGCCCGAGCCGTTCCCGGCTCTTGCCGTTCATTCACATATATGCACACATAGCATAATTAAACAAATACTTAAACATGTATAAACACACTTAATGGGGTTATGCCCTGCAACACAATCATATAGGGCCTTGCCCTGCAACACAAGCTATAGGGCCTCGCCCTGCTCTACGGGTACAAAATTTTTCTTACCTGTGTCCCGAGCTTTCCAAGCATCGATGTCCCAAGCACAGTCCTCTAGTCCGAGCCTCGCTGAACCCTAGTCACAACGCATCAACAATATCCATCAATCAAGTTCTAATCCATTAAATAACTTTGGGCCATAATTCTAGTCCCCAGGACACTGAATTCTACCAATTCGGGTGATAAAATCCATCCCGAGCCTAAAACCTTCTTAAAGCCCCAAAACACACTAAGTGTCGCATCCCCATGAGCCCATGCCGCGGCCCGCCTCAACCAGAGACCCTCAACCCCAAAACAGGGAAAGCGCATTGTGACCCAAGCTAGGGCATGCCGCAGCCCACCTTCATTTAGGCCTCCAAAATGTTCTAGAGGGTCGCGGCTCAGCAAGAACAATGTCGCGGCCCGACCCTTCGAACCCAGAAAAATCCTCCATTTTTACCTCCAAAGCAAAGCCAATTTACCCCAAAATCAACCCAACAATCCAATTCAATCATCACAATAGATCTAAAGTGATCCTAGCAGCAAAACCCAACAAGAACTAACCCCAAACTTCATCTAGAACTCAAAGATGATTCTTCATCTAACTCACATGCAATACTTTAAAATATCAGCAGATAATCAACATAACTCAGTTAATTAAACACTAGAATCCTTACCTTAATTGCTAGCTTTGCCCTTGAGGTAACCCTCAATCACAGCCAGCTTCAATCCCTTAATAGCTAAGCTTGCCAATTCTTCTATTCACCAAAATCTTCAAACTCAAGAGAGAGAAAGGAGAGAACCGAAGGAGAGATAGAGAGAGATTCTTGGGTCGGTTTCCCCTTAGTTTCTGAATACTTCTCCAATTTTGTTTTATTTAACTTAAGTCTCTAAGGTTACATCAAGGGCTCGGGGTACCAAAAACATCCCCGAGGGCAAAATGGTAAATTTCTCCAATATTCCCCCCTAAACATTCTAACTTCAAATATATCTCCAAATATTTATTTCCATAACCCGATAACCCCATAAAAAGTCCAATACCCGAAATACCCCTCGACTCGCCCCAAGTCGGGTTTTCGACCTCGTTGTGACTTTCAAGCTAACCACTCCCTAGGACTGTCTCAAATCATTCAACACAGATATATCATAAACTTATATCACAATTATTACATTTATGCCCTCAACGGGCTAAAATTACAAACATGCCCCTAATATCCAAATGGGGCCCACATGCATATTTAATTCACCTGAACATGCATTTCTAATCACATATTCATCAAATTCACATATTATAATAACAAATCACTTATTGCCCTCCAGGCACGCTAATCAAGGCCCTAAGCCTTATTAACAAATTTGGGTCGCTACAAAGTCAGTGACCCTCGGGGGTCAGTATGAAACGCTATTTGCGCTTCCACCCAGCGAGAAGGATTACCGCTGGCTCGTGAATGACGCCACGATGCTGGCGTGTAAGTTGATTGGAAAAGGCCAGAGGTTGGCCTTAAGAAGGACCCAAGCTACCCTTCCGGTAGTCCACGAGCTCCCGCCTTCCCAAGAAGAAGACTCAGCAGCTGCTGAAGGCGAGGAGCAAGAGGAAGACAAGGTGCCTCTTGTGTGGAAGAGGCGGGTTCCTGAGGCTGCTCGGGAACCTGATTTATAACGAGTTGCGTTGGGGGCAGTAGCTGGCCCCTCCGCCAAGGTAACCCATACCCTTATAGAGAATTAGATAGGGATGTCGTCGACTTTAGGTTAGTTAGATTTAACCCAAACCAGCTCGCCCACCGTCGCCCTAACAATCCAGACCGTAACATTACCCTGCTCCAGTGCATGGATCACTTCGTGTTGCGCCATGATATGAGTTACCCTAAGGGTACTATTGTTGTAGATAACACCTCAACCTTTAGGTAAGCCATTTTTGAGGAGTATGGGACCAATCGTAGGTCATGGCCTTCTTTGCTCCAGGGCGTCTTTGCCCTTGGATTTAGGCAATATGTAGACGAGTCTAGCCCCAAGGTAGAACCTGAGCCCAAACCTCCTATAATCCAAGAAATTTTAGACTTAGATTTCCCTTCTCCTCCAGTAGTATCGAGGTTGGAGGTCGTGATAACAGACTCCTCCCCTAGCCTGGAGGGTAGGACCTTTATTTATTTCATTTGTGTATGTTTCTGTAACGACCCAGATTTTCAAGACTCGATAATGCGGAAATATAAATGTTTTCATTTAACAAAATGTCTCAAAAACCCATAGAAAAAAAAAACTTTTTAAAAAGTCGTATGGCCATACTTAACATTTAGTAACAAACATGTTTTATAAAGATTAGAGTGAGCCTAGTTTAGGAAAATTACACAATATTTCCAAAAATAAAAAGGCTTCCCAAAAGGTCGGTCCACATGTACATTTGCAAGGAAGACTCCAGCGCTCACTGCTCTGCCCTGCCCTTGCCCTTACCTACAACATGAAACAACTAGGTAAGCGAAAACGCTTAGTAAGATCAACTTTCAAACAAAGCAGATAGAGAAATAGGGATCTGGACCCATCCGGACCCTACACAATCAATTTCAAGAACGCTAAAGCGTCCTGGCAAACTTATGGTCATGCTTGATAACCAAGGATAAATTAATTCATATCTAGATAAAAATCCTGCACTCAGAAAAATCCCAGAACAAGCAGATATATTATATCACAACTATATCTTATCAACAATTATATCCCTGCACTCAGAAAATCCCAGAGCAAGCAGATATATTATATCACAACATAATTCGAGACCAACGCTCGACAATTTCTAACAATTCATGCGTAACGCGCCCTCCAACATAATTGCTAATCTGTAAAAGAGAACCGAGTCTCCACACTAAGATCTAGCCAATAAATATTCTCATCAAGGGTAACTATCGTGTTACCTAGGGCATCGCTACTTATCCAAGAGCGTAATCCAATTTACACGGTTTTACGGAGACTTCTATGTTAATCAGTGGTGCTGGTGAGCAGCTGCCCCTAGGGTGTTCAACCTCACTCTATCTTGGCAACCCCTAGTATCTCTAGGCACTCTCACGGAATGGCCAATATTCACGGCTGCTATCCGGGAATAACTTATCAGAGCACTTGCTCGGATTCTAACCGTCCAATGATTAAGTAAGCATGAGGGCCCCTAGGTCCCATTTATCTTGGCGCCCCTAGGTTTAACCAGCTTATCCTCATCTCATGGCCACTCATCGCGGTAATGAACCGGACATAAATAAAATCAAGCAGTGTGACGGGGATCAACCGTCTAGGATATGACGGACTTCTACCGTTCATATTTTCTAAATCAGCACTCACTAGACTAACGTCTCTAAGCAACTTTCTATGACAGCCTATATATGTGCATGTATCCCTATACTAACATACAAGACAATAATCATTTCATGTTGCAGCCATACAATATAAGTTGACTTACTTGGAGTCCTTAGCGCTTAGCAAGTTTTCACCCTCCAACGTTCAGTCCAGTTACGCTTAGCCAATACTGTAGTTATCCATACAGTATACTCGGATTAATTATGGCACTAATAATTCGTTATTATTATTTTGGGCAGTTTGGTCATTTTAATAAAAGTCATTTGTAAGGATTTATAATCATTATTTGGGTTTTAAACCTATTAAGGAAAGTTATACAAAATATTCGAGACTAAACCCTAAGTCTCGGGGAGACCTATCCTAAGGTCTCGATACCTAGGCTCGGGTATCACAATGGTATTTCCCCACAACCCGCTAAAAATCTTACTCTTTCAAGGTATCGCTATTAACCCGCACTTTCGACTAGTCGGTTAAAATATGTAAGATTTTAGCCGGTATTATATCCAGAAAATACAAATAAATTCCTTAATTATTTTTAAAGAAAATAAACTCTTTAAATTTTCCTTTTATTTTTCTTAAGGTTTTAATATCTAAAAACCGTTTTAAGAAAATTGCCTAATTTGTCTTAATTAGGAAAACCGTTATAAATTTCTCATATTGACTAATTAATTTTCTAAAAGAAATTAATCAATTTTACTTACTAGAAAAATCATTCATTTAATTATTTTCTCAAAATATAGGGTTTTAAACCCTCTTTTAATTTATTAACTATTAATAAATTAAATCTCTTATTTTTAGAAAGAATAAAAACTCTTTAATAAAAATAATTCATTTAAACTCAAAGGGTAAATTTTAGTGAAAATATGATTTCAAGACTTACCATTTTATATCTTGAAATAAACAAAATTTTACCTTTTTACCTTATGTTCCAAAATATCATTTTTACACTAAGTGTGAAAAACCTATTTTTCACATTTTTAACTACATACTTCGTTAGTTCATATCTTGAAATTTACTTACCCAATTGTTACCAAAATTTCCCAATTCCATTTTTGTTATGCCATTTAGGTCTTTGTAAAATCTTAGGTCAAAATGAGCATTTTTGATTGGTGAAATCATTTTCCAACAATGAGGTAAAAATTACCTTATTTTCAAGTCCTTATTTTTTCCAAACTTTGACAGCTAATAACTTTCAAACCGTTTAATATTTTCTTACCAAATTTTACAGTGGACTAATAGGTTATTCCAGAAATGTGTCCACAAAATTTTAGAAAAAACTGGGTTCATTTGCCCTATACAGTGGCTGTCCAAACTTGGTTCCGAAAATGAGAATACGAAAAAACAGTTTTTTACCTAAACTTTGAAATAGCATAACTTACTCATTTCTAAACATTTTTTAGTGTTTAAAAAGCTCAATTTTATGTACTCAATCTCAACAACATAACAGTACAATTTAATTTTACAAAAACAATATACAGTGGCTGCTTGACCCCTTGGAAGTCACAGCTTAAAACATGTTTTGTTTTAGGGTATCCTACAAAACCCTTGGGGGTTTTGGTTCCCATTTTCAAAAATCAATACACATGCATCATAAAAATTATTAAACAACTACCATAACCTTATTACATCATCATCAAGAAACTCTAAGCATTAGATATACAAAAAAATGCTTAAAACTAAAAACCCTACAACAAACTCATCAAAAGTAAACTTTTTACCTCTTTGGTGTTCTTGCTTAAGGTTTGGACCTTCCTATAAGCTTTGACTCCTTCAAAACCTTTCAAAAACCCTAACAAACTTCCCCCAACAACATATTCAATTAGCTATTTGAAACTCTATGCTTAAAACTTTACAAAAACCTAGATTAGTGAAAGTTTACCTTAGGGAAAATACTTCCTAGACCAAGACTTAGCCTCAAAGTTTCCTTGGTGTTCTTGGGCTTGAAAAATGGAGAGAACACTTTGAGAGGTCTTAAAAAAATCAGATGATTGAATGTGAGAGAGTGGTGTGGTCGGTTGGGGAGGGATGGAAGAGATATATACTATCTAATTTACCCTAAAAACACTCAAGTGTTTTGCCCACTTGCTTTTATCCCTAACCTTTAATTAAATGGGATTTAAATCTTATAAAAGTGGGTTCACACAACTCTAAAAGACCACATGGCCGGCCACCCTTTGCCATATATGATCATTTCATATTTTTTTTTTTTTTTTTAAGGGTTAATAAATGTTTCATAAGAAGAAAAGTCCAAATTGACTTTTGACACCTTTTTCACTCTTATTAAGTTTTAATTACCAAACTTAACATTAATTAATTAAATTAAATGTCTCTCACATTTAATTTAATTAATCACATAATAAAATTTAACCTAAGGTCCATTCATGGAATAAAATTCCCCATTTCGGCAAAATTAGGCATTTAGCACAAAATGCCTTAAAATTTCCATTTTCTTTTAGGTTTATTATTTTTGACCAAACTTTAACTTTTATGAATGTATTTTATGCCCAAAATATAATTGCCATGATTTTTCGTTTTATTTTCCGAGATTTTTACCCGATCAGGGTTTTTGTGTCGGTCCAGGACCGAAAGTCTTATCTTGACTTTTAAAATCACAAAATTCATATTTTGGCTAGCAATAACTCATGGAATACTTACAAACAAAATATAATATTATTTAAAATAATATTCTTAACCCGGGGGAAAAATCCCGACCCGAGTCGTTTAAAGGTACCCAAAAACGTAGGACGTTACAGTTTCCGACTTTACTTGTGAATTTATTCCCTTTTTATTCTTTTCAGGCGAAGAGATGGAATGATCTGGAGCTCCTGACCTCCGTATAGCTTTCCAGGGCAGAAAGTTCGGCTCGGGTCCAATCGTGAAGAGGCCCCGATTTACAAAGAAAACCCCTCCTGTGGCAGGAAACACTTCCAAATCTCCTGCTAAGGGGAAAGGCGCGAGCTCAACAGCTCCGACATCTACCATGACAGAGAAGAGGATTCCTCATCCTCCCCCTCCTCCTCAGTTCACACCTGCTCGGGATTAGGTAATACAAGCTGATTCCCCAGCTCCTCCTGTCCCAGCTGCAACTGTGCACATCCCAGTCGATCCCTAGGATCTGGAGACGATCCCTGATGCCTTTCGGGGAATCCTCTACGAGACAGTGAGCCACATGGTGGGGCATGCTTATAAAGCCAACCTGAGGGACCTGAGGATGATAGAAGAGCAGAGCCCAGAGAATGTTTTGGAGTCAGGCTTGGGGATGACCCTCACAGTAAGATATCATTCCTGGTGAAATTTTTCTCTTCATCTTGCCAAAGTATACATCTAACTTGCCTTTTTATTTTGCACTCTGCCCTGGCTCAACACCGCAGTATAGCCCAAGCTAGAGCTAGAAATGACAAACTCCAAGCTGAGCTCAATGCCGCCAAGACCGCCCTGATCGCTGCTCAAGAAGGCGAGCAAGCTGCCAAAGATGCCTTTGCAGTTACTTAAAAGAGTGAGTACGATGCCAAGGCTGCCCTTGCATCTTCTCAAGAAAGAGAGCAGGCTGCAAAGGTTTCCTTGGTTGCTCTCCAGGTCAAGGTTACTGAGGCCAAAGAAAAATAGCTAGAGGCCGAGGCTACAGTTAAGGAAGAGAAGGCGACCTCACTGTCCTCCATGGGAGACATGTTGTACCATTGCTGGGCTTTTAACCAGGATGGAAACTTTTCTTTCCTGGCTCCTGAGCTATGGGATCCATACCTTGAAAAATTCAAGGCCTGGATCTAGCCAGAGCCATTGGAAACAGGGGACGCTTCTACAGTGGGCGAGCAAGAGATTAAGGAGGTCACGTTCTCAGAACGTCCTGGAGGAGCTCAATGAAGTCTTCATTGTTTTGTTCTTTTTTTTATTTGTTTGTAAACAATTTCCCTTGGGCTTAGTTCGAGGTTTTTTTCCTCGGGACAACTTGAATTTCAATTCATAAATCTAACTTTTAATCTATTTGTCTTCTCCTTGATTATCTCTCATGTTTATGCTTTCTTAGACTTGCACATTCGAGATTTTAGGAATCGATTTTTAGATTGGAATAGATATTTTGAGTTTGGTTATATCCAAATTTAATGTGTTGATTTATATCATACCTGTTAAGTGTCAGGCCTTGGACCCAGTTATATCCAGGATTTTAAATATTTTAAACTTAGTTCGTGTTAGGTTTATTGACATCTCGAGCTTCTAGAAAAGCCATCGAATATTCAATTTTATGAACTTCTAAGTTTTGGACTTGGTTGTATCCAGGGTTTTAAGTGATTTGAACTTAGTTCGTGCTAGGTTTATTGACACCTCGAGCTCTTAAAAAGCTGTCGGATAATCAATTTTCCAAGTTTCTAAGTTTCTGACCTGGTTGTATCCAGGATAGTTCTGTACCAGGTTGTATCCAAGATTTTAAGTAATTTAAAATTTTAAACTCAATCGGCAACCTTGTTCTGATCCACCTCGGGTTATATGCCCCCAAGTAACCAAAATGTAAAGACTTTCTTGGTTGCTTTTACAAACATCAATACACGAGCTAATTTATAAATAACCTTATAAAGAAAAATTATTTGAAACCTCGCTAACAAGAAAAATTACATAATAATCCAGCGTTATTTAATTAAATGACTTTTATAACTAAGCCTTACATAGATGGTTGGTAATACTACTGGTAATACTTCTTTAAGTGCATGGCGTTCCAGGTCCGTGGGATTGTTTCTCCACTAAGCCGAGCTAACTTGAAAGTTCCCTCATGCAAAACTTCCATGATCTGATAAATTCCTTCCCAGTCCGGGCCTAAAGCGTTGTCCTTATGATCCATGTTTGCCAAAAAGACCCTTCGGAGAACTAGGCCGCCCAATCCAAAACTACATCTTTTGACCTTAGAATTAAAATAACGAGTGATTTTATGTTGGTAATGCGCGAGCTGTAACTGTGAATCCTCTCGTTTTTCATCAATCAGGTCGAGAGATGCGTAAAGTAACTCATCAGTCCACTCCTGGCTCAATTTCCTTAGTCTGTGCATGGCTACCTTTGCTTCGACGGGAAGGGCGACCTCACTTCCGAAGGTCAAGGAGAAAGGAGTGTGTCCTGTGGGAAGTTCGGTATGCCCAAAGTACTTGCGAGAGCTACTCGGGCCAAACTCCTTTGGCCTCATCTAACATTTACTTAAGGCTTGCCTTTATGGTCTTATTCACAGCCTCGACCTGTCCATTGGCTTGTGGATATGCAACCGAAGAAATTTTTTTAATAACTCCGTGCTGTTCACAGAAATCGGTGAAGAGATCACTGTCAAACTGGGTTCCATTATCTGACATGATCTTTTTAGGAAGCCCAAATCGAAATACAATGTTTTTCACCACAACGTCCATGACTCTCTTTGAAGTGATGGTTGCCAAAGGCTCGGCCTCTACCCGCTTCATGAAATAATAAATTGTCACCACCGTGTAACGAACTCCTCCCTTTTCCATGCGTAAGGATCCTATTAAGTACATTCCCCATATTGCAAATGGCCACGGGGATGAGATCATCATTAGCTCGACTGGAGTAGCTCGGGCGACTGTGGCGAAGCGCTGGCATTTGTCGCTTTTCTGAAATGGGAGATGGAATCTTTTGTTAAAGTGGGCCAAAAATAACCATGCCTTAATATTTTTAAGGCTAGGTTTTTTCCCCAGCATGATCTCCACAAAAGCCTTCATCCACCTCTTGTAGAATGGTTTTAGCCTCCTCAGGCAGAACACACTGTAGAAGAGGTAGTGAATGACCACGTCGATGTAATGTTCCATCCACTATCACATACCTCAGAGCTTGATAAAGTTTCTTTCTCACATCCTTTCTTTCCTTAGGTAGCCTTCCTATTTTAAGGTATTCCACTATGGGGGTGATCCAAGTCGGCCTTGTGTCAATCATCTCGACCTCTACCATTTTTTCTACCACGCTTGGACTCTCCAAGAATTCCACTGGTACTACAGTCAAAGTCTCAGCTTCCTTGGTGGTGGCAAGCCTTGCCAAAGCGTCAGCATTAGAGTTCTGCTCATGAGGTATCTGTTCAATAGTACTATACTCAAATTCTAATAGTTCTCCCTTCACCTTAGCTAGATAAGTTGCCATCTTGGTACCACACACTTGATATTACCCCAACACCTAATTGACCATGAGCTAGGAATCGCTATAACACTGGACGACCTTTACTTTCAGTTCCTTTGCCACTCTAAGTCTGGCTAACAAAGCCTCATATTCGGCTTCGTTGTTAGATGCTTCGAATCCGAATCTCAGAGCTGTATGGAATTGATGCCCCTCTAGAGAGATCAATATGATCCCAGCTCCGAATCCATTCTTGTTAGATAGCCATCCACGAATATTTTCCACAACTCCTGCACCGGTTCCTCCAAAATCTCCTCTTGAAATCTGGTGCATTGAGGCACAAAATCAACAAGGGCCTGGCTTTTGTATCGAGGTCCATGGTACGTACAGTTTCTCGAACTGGCTGAGTTCAACCACCCATTTTAGAAGACATCTCAACATTTCAGGTTTTTGCAATACCTGCCTTAGAGGTTGGTCGATCATAACGTGCATTGAATGGGACTAGAAGTGTGATATAAGCTTCCTGGAAGCTAATATTAGGCAGAATGCTATCTTTTCTATCAGTGGATACTGTGATTCAGCCCCGAGAAGTCTTTTGCTTATATAGTACATCGATTTTTTAGCATAGTCTTCTTCCCAAACTAACACGGCGCTGGTTGCATTTTCTATCACAACCAAATAAAGGGACAAAGGCTCTCCAGACACAAGCTTAGACAATACTGGGGGCTCAGCCAAATGTGTCTTTAGGTCAGGAAATGCCTGCTCGCACTCCTCAGCCCATTCAAATTTCTTGTTTCCTGTGAGCAAGTTGTAGAATGGAAAACACTTGTCAGTGGACTTTGAAATAAATTGGTTTAGCACTGCCACCTTTCCAGTCAGGCTCTGAACTTCTTTACGCGAGCTAGGCGAAGGCATTTCCAATAATGACCTGATTTTATCTGGGTTTGCCTCTATCCCCCTTGTATTGACTATGAATCCCAGAAACTTTCCCGACGCAACTCCAAAAGTACATTTCTGGGGATTCAGCCTCATATTATATTTCCTAAAGATTTCAAAACATTCATTTAGGTTGGATACATGGTTATCGACAGTCTTGAATTTGACTAGCATATCGTGGACATACACTTCCATATTTTTCCCGATCTAACAATGAACATTCTGTTGATTAATCGTTGGTAGGTAGCTTCGGCGTTCTTCAGCCTGTAGAGCATAACTTTATAACAGTATACATTTGTTGGAGTCATAAAGCTAGTATTCTCTCGGTCCATAGGATTCATCGCGATCTAGTTATATCTATAATACGCATCCATAAAGGATATGAGCTCGTGCCCCGCGGTGGCGTCTACCAACTGATCAACTCTTAACAATGGAAAGCAATCCTTAGGACAAGCTTTGTTCAGGTCAGAGAAAACGATGCAGGTCCGCCACTTTCTGTTTGGCTTCGGGACCAGGACTGGATTCGCGACCCAACTCAGATATTTTGCTTCACAAATGAACCTGCACTTTAATAACCGGGCTACTTCTTCTTCCAAGGCCTTAGCTCGGACTGTTCCCAAACGTCTCTATTTTTGGGATTTTGCCGGCACACTTTTATCCAAGTTTAGGGTGTGCATGATCACACTCGAGCTTACTCCCACCATGTCTTCATGGGACTAGGAAAAAACATCTAGATTCCTTTGTAAAAATTTAACCAGCTCTTTTTTCCTATCATCGCCAAGATTTTTCCCAATCTTAATGACTCTTGAAGCGTCTTTGGGATCTATTTTTACCTCCTCGAGCTCCTCAATAGCTTGGAGCTATGATCTGTCCTCGCCCATTCGTGGGTCGATATCATCACTTGGGGCGACGTCTCTGTCCTTTGTTTCTTGAGGTTCTTCCATCCCGGAGGAAACTTCCACTTCCTGGGACTCCTCACCTCCGTCACTTATGGCCATTGCTTTCTGCCCGGGTTGCGATTTTCCCTTCATGGAAATGTTATAGCATTCCCTGGCAGCGAGCTGATCGCCTCTGACAGTGCATATTCCCACAGATGATGAGAATTTGATTGCTAGGTGGCAGATAGAGGTTATGGCTTCAAACTCCATCAACGCGGGTCGGCCCAAAATCGCATTGTATGCGGCTGGAAAATCGATGACCACAAACTCAAGAAGCTTGGAGAAATTTTGTGGACTTTCACCCAATGTTACCACTAATTCGATCGTTCCGATAGCTACTGACCCTTCACCAAAAAACCCATATAGAATCATGGAAGTTTCCTTCAGCTCGGTTACAGACAATCCCATTTTTTCTAAGATGGACCTAAAGAGTAGATTCATAGAGCTTCCATTATCTACTAGTGTCCTCCTAACTCTCCGGTTGGCGAGTTGAACTATTATTACCAGAGGATCGTATGTGGGAACTGGACATGGATGGCATCTTCCTCCGTGAAAATAATTGGTTGTTTTCCCAATCGTTGCTGCTTTGATAACCGTTGCTCCGGGACGAACTCTACTCTGTTATGGGACTTCAATTCATTGATATACCTCTTCTGGGCACCTATGCTCGTGCCTGCCAGATGAGGTCCTCCCAAAATGGTGGCTATATCTCCTCCTGTTATCAGAGGAGGATTGTCCTGATTCACCTGAGCTCCGGCTTGATTCATTGGAGCTTCCGGAGCTGACGGAGTGTTTGTCCAGCGGGCTAACAGGGAGTTACTCGATTCTGGGCAAACTAAGCCAAAGGTCCTGTCCTGATGAGAGTCTCGATCTCATCCTTCAGGTATCTGCAGTCATTAATATTATGACCGATATCATTGCGGAATCGGCAGAACTTCGAAGGATCTCTCTTCGCCCTTTGATTCTTTAACGGTTCTGGCTTCTTCCATGGAAGGTGAGTAGAATTAGGCAAGAATATGCATTCTGTAGTATCCGTGAGATCAGTATATGTTGTGTAGACCGGTTTAAATTTCTCCATAGACTTTTTTTTTCTTTGTTCCATTCTGGTTGCCCTCACCATTTCTCCTTCTCTTATTATTTCCCCCTTTGTTATTCTGGGCAATGGTTTGAGTCGTAGCTGCTACATCCATTACCGCTCCAACGGGCTAGACAGGGACTTGGCTAGTTCCTGCGATGGAAGCTCGTGCCTCTTCTAAGTTAACCCACCTTTGAGCTCATTTCAAGAACTCGTCCATAGTATTAACTAATTTCCTCTATAGCTCCTGCCACAGGTCACCTCCAACAAGGATTCTCGTCCTCATTGCCATGAGCTTAGAACTTTTATCGGCGTCTCTAGCTTGCGCAGCAACATTGGCAAACCTACTTAGATATGCTTTCAACGGTTCACCGGGCTGCTGCTTTACATTTTCCAGAAAGTCACCCTTAATCTGAGCTGCTTGAGAAGCCCTGAATGCTCTCTTGAAATCAGCGAAAAAACTCTTCCATGAGCTTATTGAATGTCTATTGTATTGTTTAAACCATTTCCTAGCTAGCCCAATCAGAGTCAAGGGGAATATAAGGCATCTTAGCTCGGACCCGATGTTGTGGGCCATCATTATGGTGTTGAACATCCCTAGGTGATCAGACAGATCTCCATCTCTGTCAAACTTTGACAAATGTGGCATTCTGAAACATAGTGGATATGCAGTCACTGCAATATTCGGGGTGAAAAGCTTGAGCTCATCCTCTAAATCACACTCATCTTTCTCTTTTTCCGATAGGAGCTTCTTCATTAGCTACTCCATATGGGCTAGCCTTTCGAGGGTTTGGTCCCTAGTTCCTTGGTTATTCTGGGGCTGTTCAACAGCTCCCGCCCTATCGTACGCGTTCGGCGGGTTGTTGTCCCTCCAAGTTCGGGCTTGGTTTTGTGGGACATTCCCGTTATCACATACTTCAGAAAGACCTCCCCCTTGACGAGTGTAAGTGACTCCTTCATTTTGGGCTGAATTTCTTCTCTATGAATTTAGGCGATCACACAGATCAGGTTGTGGATCGTATCGAGGACTCTGTGCTGAACTTAGGTGGTTTCTCAGATCGCCCTCGGACCTGCCATTTTGATGACTCTCAATCCAATAACTTCCATTTGCGAAGCTTATTGCTCATGGTTGAGGTTGAGGATCTGGATTATTGACATGTGTCTGCGGGACAGAAGTAGGGGCAGACGAAGGAGGATTTCTTCTGCTGTCTCCA
Source organism: Humulus lupulus (assembly GCF_963169125.1). Taxonomy (NCBI): domain Eukaryota; kingdom Viridiplantae; phylum Streptophyta; class Magnoliopsida; order Rosales; family Cannabaceae; genus Humulus; species Humulus lupulus. The sequence continues at coordinate 83,089,245 of NC_084797.1, read as the reverse complement.
TAAGCAGGAATGTCCCGTGCAGAACGAGGCAGTGTCGGATGTCTTATGGGTGATGGGGCGTGCCTGACTGGCGAGGCAATTATTGTCCCATCAGGGCGAACTAAATTAGCCCGCGCTCGCTCCGCCCGACCATTTTTAGCTCTTTGCGTCTGGCGATCCGATCGTGACGCAGAAGGGTTGGCTGGAACATCTTGTCTATGTGAGCCTGCTACGACTCCTCCTCATGGGTTGCCATGGGTATTTCCAGGCGCGTGTGACAGAGGTATCGAACTTGGGCTCGCGGTTCTAACCGATCAACTGACGTGCCGATGACCCCTGGGAGGGCCACTAGGTTGAGCATTTTGGCGATCTCTTGTTGTGGGCATGAAACTTGGGGTGGCAGTTCTGACTGGCTGACTTGGTTTTGATCAGTTATTCTTGTGGGACTTATGAGACCCACTTTGCCTATTTCCGACATTAACGTCGGTTGCAAGAGGGGGTAACCAAGCCATAACCTCCTCAATTTTCCTGTTTTCCTTAGCAAGATGGCTTCTTAATGCATGCTTTTCATTTCTACCACAGTTAAGTAGTCTGGGTTTGGATTCGACAACAATGACGCCGAAATCCCAGTATCGTCGTGGCCCGCAAGTTGCTTTCCCGGTCGTTGCTGAACTTCAAGGCCATGCTCATTTGAAACAGCGGTATGGTGGGCCCCTGCCCACCACACTGTTCCATCTCATTGTCATGCATTAAGCGAGTGACAACCATGATGAGATTTGATTGGGATTTTGATGAAAGCACCAAACTGTTGGTGCGGTTTTTCGCCAGCAGAGAATTAAGAAAATAACAAACTTGAATTAATGCTTGATGATAAACCGAAATAAGAAAATAACTCTCAAGAACACCGATCTTTTTACATGGTTCAGTGGTTAAAATCCACCTAGTCCACGAGTCTATATTATTACTATTTCTCTCTCTCTATTTTGGCAGAGTTTTGGTATTACAGAATAATCGTCCCCCTTCCTGTCCAATATTCTTAGTATTTATAGAGAAATTCCTTGGATAGTTTTGGGTAACCACGTAAATTTACATATTTATTACATTTAATATGAAATATTCCCATTTATACTAGGATGTGATCTGATCACGAAATAAATGGTCTCCTAATATCTGGGACATTATCTATCACAGGTTGGCCATAAATGATCGTATAAAATATTTGGGTCTTCGGGGATCCGCGGATACGCCATATATCCAAGTTACCACGGGCTGGATATGCCTTTGAGCTTGTACTATGGAATTTGTGCCTTATGAATATTATAAGCTCGCGCTTCTCAACTTATGCATCCTAAACTCGTATAACCATCATGAAAACCGTGCTATCTATGTGGATAATAAATGGACTCCTGGGCTATTTCTTCCATGTATTTATTTTCCAGTTGTACACGAGCTAAACGAAAGACTCATGCTGAAATTAGGGTACACAAATAGACTAAGGGGAACATGAATAGATCACAAATTAAATATGAATTCAAAAGCATATAGTTATCTCGAGGAGGAAAAAAACCTCGATCTGAGCCTGAAGGTGATTGTTTTAATCCGTAAGGACTTAGTTACAAAATACAAAATAAAGAAAAGGAATCATTGAGCTCCGTCGACTCGCTCAGAGGATGTAACTTCCTTGCCATCCCCTTCAATAACACCGGAAGCCATCAAATCTTGAATTTGGCAAGATAAGGTTCCCAAAACCCTGGCTGCAAAAAAGTGAATTTCCCATCCTGGTTTAAATCCCAACATTGGTAAAGCATCTCCTCCATTGAATTTGACAACACCAAGATTCTTTTTGAGGCCATCATTCTTGGCCTATAGCTGGTCCATTTGATGGCTCACCTCCATTACCTGATTCTTAGCAATCTGCTCGCCTTCCTAGGAAGCAATAAGGGTAGCCTTTGCAGACCACTCACTCTATTGGGAGGCGACCAGGGTGGCTTGGAGCTCATCATTCCTAGCTCGAATTCAAGCGATTCCACAGAGTTGAGCCATGACAAACTGCAAAAGGAAAAGGCAAGTCAAGGTTAGTAAATAAAAAGAGAGAAGAAAAGAAAAATAAATGCTAGAAGAATAAAAGAGGCTCACAGTGAGGTTCATTCCCATAGAGGACTCAAGAACACCTTCAGGAGTATGCTCCTCCATGGCCCTCAGATTCTTGACATTGGCTCTATACGCATGGCCCACCATATGGCTTGCCATCTCATATATAGTCCCCCGAAACGCTTCGGGGATCCTTGTCAGCTTGAGTGGCTTTACCAGGATCTAAATAGTTGGGACCTGAGCGGAGGGAGCTTCGACTTGGATCACTTGAGGAACTGAAGGAGGTACATGTCAAGGGAGAGCGAGAAGAGCCTCGAGAACTGTGACTGTTGTCACTAGGGCTGAGGGTTGAGTCTGTTGATGCTGCTCCTCGGTGGAGCTAGCACCTTTGTCTTTGATAGGAGACCCGGTGGAAGTTCCAGCCTTGGAAGCATGTTGCTTTGTCACCCTAGGCCTTTATACCACAGGCCCAGCTCTGGCCTTGCCAGCCTTGAAGGCACTCCTTAGACTCGAGGCGTCTGGCAAGTCCATCTCTTCACCTAAAAAGGAACGAGCAGAAAATTTAGATACAAGGGATAGTTAGTAAAATAATGCAAATACTTGAACCCATTTGACATAAAGAGCTGGTCTTTATAGTCATTTAGGTGGCTGGGGAGGTCAATAACATAATCCAAGTTGGGGAAGCGAATGAGGTAGTAAAATTTGCCACCTCGCCCTTTCTGATTAGGACTGGCCTTGAGGCAGAAGAAGTACATAATATATGTCGGGGTGAGGACCTCCCACTTGTGCCTCAGAAACAAATATTTCAACCCTGCCAAAAGTCAATATAAGTTTGGGGGGAGCTGGAACGGAGCTAGTTCGACATATTTCAAAAAATCCATGAAGTACTGGTCTAATGAGAGGAAAGCACCTGCCTTCAGGTGCTCATCACTTCAAGCCCCAAAGTCATCTTGAAGGGGGGTGCAGCTCCGCTCTCCTTCCAACAGAGGTTGGGAAAGGAGGCCATCAATTCCCATCTCGATCCCATGGCTCAGCAAGATTTCGTTCACTTTCCCCTGGGATGTTATTCGAGACACGATGTGCTCAGCCTCAAAAAAAGCATTAGGGTTGACAACAATCTCTATCTCCACCACTGGGCTGAAGTGAGGAATTGGAGATTCGGACACGATATGCTTTTCTTTATTCTTGTTTTGAGTAGAGGAGCTCGAGACATTTTTCTTTGGTGGAGCCATGATCTAGCTCGCCTGACGACAAAGCAGCCTATTAGTGGCAACCTAAGACAATTACTAGCTACGGCGATAAAGTACGGTGACCAGAGGATTTGAGTGGTTTAATTTTGGTGATTCAAAATTTACACGAGCTAAGATATGTCCTAGAACCAACGGATGTTTCCACGTGCAGTCCTAGGCCACGCACTATGAATTTAGGAAATTCCCTGATATTTTGGGATTCGTGTGTCAGATTCATCAAACCCACTACTTTTCTTTTTAAAGCGATAACATTATTTAAGGAATCATGGCCCATAAAATACCCAGAGCCAAACCTAAAAACCTCTCAACTTCTACATCCAAGCAGGTATCCTAATCGATTCATCATGACATTTTCCTTGCAAAACCCAGAAAATTTGCCAAGTTCTCGAATACCTTATTTCCAAACAAGTCTAGTATCCTTTTTTTAGCCTAAAATGAAACCTATTCAAACTCAGACATGGCCAGAACACAAAATGGTATTGAACAAAAAATGTTTTTTGAAGGAAAAGATTCATTGGAAAATAAAGAAGTTAAAGGGTCAAGCCAGATGAGGAAATACTTACATTTTATACGTTTGTTCAATGAGAATATTGATGCGTCCATAGATAGGAGCTTGAGAGCTTCTTAAGAAATTGAAGGCCGATGAAGGGTTTTGGGAGAAATTTTAGAGAAAAAGGGGATTTTTGTTTCTAAAAGGAAAGTTTTTTAATGTAAAGGTGGTAAGGTTCATGTATGATCTCCCTATTTGTACGTAAGATTTGGGAATTAATTTGGGCCATCAGATTGGGTTAGCTCGAGATCGAACGACCAAGATTAAATGACCCGTGCAATGACAAAAAGTTGACAGGACAGTTGTCACAGTCTTCGAAACCCATACAGATGCCAATTACAAACGGCCACGTGTTCAACACTCGAGTAGTAGGTAGGCATGATTTTACATGACAGAAGCCTCTACTGTGCGTGTCAGAAAGTGATGACGTCAAGCATGAGCAAGAGCTTGGGGGGGAAATGTTGTACCCTAAAAATTAGCAAAGGTTTAATCACTCAACTAGGGGTACAGTTGGCAGATGAATTTACGGAAAAAGCAGACGAGTAGAACATCTAGCTAATGATGATATGAGCAGCTCGAGTTAGGACTTGGCAGCATGGCATTCAGGAAATTGGCAGGTTGCCTCTTATGATGATGGTCCAGTTCAGGACATGTAGTAGACAGATCCCCTTTAGGGGGCTCTGAATATGTTCAACTCATGGAAACTTGGTCATAACGCATACTGAAGGATCTGGAGAGATTCAGAGGCACTCTATACGCTCATCAGGCTATATTGTACATTTATTGTTTGAGATAATAGGAGTATACTATGTTAGGCAATCATATCCTTATGTAAATGAAAATTATCCTTTATTAAATGTTTCCAGTATTTATGCACACGGTTACCCAAACCTGTCTAGGAAATTCAACTATAAATATCAGGGATGATGGACAGGGAAGGGGATGACCTTTTTGTAATACTAAAACTCTGCAGAAATTGTTTGAGAGTAATACTATTGTCTCGTGAACTAGGTGGATTTTAACCACTGAACCACGTAAAATCGTCTGTGTAAGATATGGTTCATATAAGTTCATTACGGTTTGCAAATAAGCACTAACACTCTTATTAGATTCCTAAATCTACTATTGGCAAAAAATTGCGTCAACAGTATTTAATTCAATAAAATGTCTTTACATGCTTTTAGGGCATTAATCCTAACAGTATAAGCCTTAGAAGTTCCCCAAGTTTGAAGATTCAAGTTGCTCTAAATCAAAGGTTGTATCTATCTAACTCTAACTTTATTTTGTGTTACTCTATAGTGCTTTCATCGATAGTATTGATGATTAAATGTTTCTAAATTCATCTTATCTTCATGTAATCATTTATTTTATTGTATTCAAGATTAATATTCATATCATGAAGATGTGTAACGACCCAAATTTGCTAATAGGGCTTAGGGCCTTGATTAGCGTGCCTGGAGGGAAATGAGTGAATTATTGTTATAACATATGAATTTATGTGCATATGTGATAGAGATGCATGTTTAGTTGAATTAAATATAGATGTGGGCCCCGTTTGGATATTAGGGGTATTTTGTGATTTTTGCCCGTTGTGGGTATAAATGTGATATGTTGGTGATATATCTGTGTAGCACGATCCGAGACAATCCTAGGGAGCAGTTAGCCAGAAAGTCACAACGGGGTTGAGAATCCGACTTAGGGCGAGTCGAGGGGTATTTTGGGTATTAGTTGTTTTATGGGGTTATCGGGTTATGGAAATAAATATTTGGAGATATATTGGAGGTTAGAATGTCTAGGAGGGAATATTGGGGAAATTTACCATTTTTCCCTCGGGGACGTTTTCGGTACCTCGAGCCTTGAGGTAACCTCAAAGCTTAAGTTAAATAAAACAAAACAAAGGAAGTATTTGGAAACTTGGAGAAACCGACTTAAGCCTCTGCCTTTCTCTCTTTCTTTTTCAAAACCACACTAAGGGGGAAACCTTGAGGAAATGAGCTAGGAAATTCATAGATTCAAGCTGGAGCTTTGGAGAATTGAAGCTTGGAACCTAGAAGATTAGCTCAGAAGCATAATTTAGCAAAGGTAAGCTTAAATCTTAGTAGTTTGTACTAAATAGCTGCTGGTATACTTTCAGAGTTTGCATGTTAGCTAAGTTTAGATTTGTTCTTGATTGCTTGGCTGAATTTTGGGGCTAGTCTCCGTTAGGTTTTGATGTTGAGATTGTGTTAGAACATTTGTGTTATCCAAAAAACAGATATAGGTGACGTGTCAGGCATTTTCAACACGTGGCTGACACCTGGCGGAAGTCTTGTTCGACCATGGACCAGAAAGATTTCCATGGCGCAACGCTTGAACATTATGTACGACCAACTTGGTCGTATACACAATATATTTGGAGAAAATCTTATGCAGTTATGATCATATCCGAGATTGTCTCCCATGATTTCTTAAATATCTGATTATTTAGGAGAGAATATCTGTAACTAATTCATGTAATCCTCCTTGAGCCTATAAATAGAGAAAGATATCTCAAGGAAGGGGACTTTTTGGCTTTTGCTTAATTAAAATTACATATTTACTAGAGAATTGGAGCTATTGTATTACAATTGTACTGTTTATCTCTCTCAGGGTTGTGAAACTCGGAGAACCCTAGTTCTCTGATCACCCCTTTGAGATCTCATATCAATAATAGCTTAAGTGGACGTAGGTCATTACAAGTTCTTGGGGCTGAACCACAATAATTTCTTGTTTCCTTTACTGTTTTTGTCATTGTATTCATTCCAACACATCTATCCACATCAAGCATTTTGATTCCGTGTCAGTTGACCAAAACAAGGGTCAACATTCTGGTGCTTTCATTGAGAGCTTGATACGAAATCGTTGAAATAGTAATGGTGAAAACATCAAAGAAAACTGGGTAGACGGCTGGCGCTGCACCATCTCAACCGCCTCCACCACCCAACATGGCTGAGAATGAGGAAGAATTGTAATTTGATGAGGAAGAACTGGATTCAGAGACACTGAGAAATACCTTGGGAGTATTGCAGGATGAACTGGCCAATCTAAGGGTCAGCCAAGAAAGCGTTGCAGAGATTATGGCGCGGCAGCAACAAGAGATAGAGCGACAGCGCCAGGAGCTAAGTGAAAGATAGGCGGAGATGGACCGTCATCAGAGGGAGGCCATGGCAGCCCTCGAAGCAACCCTTCAGTTGGCTAGGAATCAGGTTGCACCTGCCTCACAGTCTGATCAACCCACAAATGGTCCACCCCAAAGGAGTCCCAATCCTAGCCCGCCGATCCAGCTGTCGAGCCCCCAAAGGCCCGAGCAGACACCAATGCCTCAGGAGGATGTCCCACCAAGGGATCCTGAAGCGCAGCCTCCATCCCAGACTGGTCGAGGCGATCCCTCGCAGCCAAGGCAGAATAGGGCCGGGCAGCAGCCCCGTAGTCCTAGACGCCATAGAGGCGAAGAGCCAAACCCACACAGCAGGGGGCAGCGTCCTTCTGGCAACAGAAGGAACTCAGAGATAAGCTCTGCGATCCGGGGCCCCCCACGGCATGATAATGCACGGGGACCTACCGACCAACGTAGGCCACCCTCTAACGCTCGAGAAGTTCCGGGCCGAGGGGGCAACCGAGGGGATAGTCGATCCCACCATAGCCAATCGAGGTTCAGAGATGGCCATGGTTACAACAAGGCCGACTCAGGCAAAGGAAACGCCGGTCAGAGAAATGAAGAGAGAGGTGGGGGCAGAAGCCCACCACCTAGGGAAGACCAACCTGAGAGACGTAACGCTGGGGGGTAGCCTAGGCATAATAGCGTCTTTAACCGGATCGGAGCAAGCGAGCAATGGAAAAGAGACGAAGATTTAAGAGATGTACTCAATGATCGTCGGGAACGACATGACGAGTACATTCCCCCAGCAGCAGAGGCCCCAGCGATTCCTGACGCCGTGCAAGCCCAAATAGATGCCCTGAACCAGGCAGTAAAACAGCTAGTCGGGGGAAGGACGTCTCATATCGAGTACGACAGGAGAAGGGGCACTCCTTTCATTCAGAGGATAGCTGTGGCAGAAACTCCCAGCAAATTTAAGATGCCCACACTTCCAAACTTTGACGGGTATGGTGACCCGGTATCTCATGTCAACAAGTTTGAGATACAGATGGACATTCAGAAAGTGTCTGAAGACGCTCGGTATTGTTGATGCTGCACAGGAGTGGTTTTTCAAATTCCCTCCTGCAAGTATTGTTTCTTGGGATATGTTCGTAAAGGAATTTTATGGACAATTCTATGCGGGTCGTGTGCACCCAACTGAGGCGAACCAGCTGGTGGAGATACGCCAGCAAGAAGGAGAGCCACTGAAGGATTATGTCCAGCGCTTCATGCGAGCAGCGGCTGGAGCCAAAACAGTGGGAGATGAAGGCAAGCTGATGGCCCTAACTGTGGGAGTTAGGCGTCGCACGCCTTTGTGGAGTAGCCTCAGAAAGCATGGAGTTAAGACTACTCAAGAATTTTTGGATCGAGCTGATCGGTACATCAAGCTTGAGGATGCCATCGCCAGCGTAGGAAAGCCCCTAGGAAAGGATAAGGGGACTACCGAGCCCGCCAAAGCCGCCAATGGGTCAAAACCCAACGGCAACGGCAAAGGCAATGGGAACGGAAATGGCAATGGCAAGAATGGGGGGAAGCAGCCGCATAATGAGCCTTCCACCTCTGAAAATAAACGCGCTAAGGGCAATTGTTATGAACTGCGGTTCACTAACTACACTGCCCTTGTCGAGTCTCGGGGAGAGGTGTATTAGTCCACGAGTTCTAGTGTGCCTTACAAAAGACCCGCTCCCATTTGGAAGGATATTTCGAAGAGAGATACAACAAAGTTCTGTCATTATCATAACGACTACGGACACGATACAAACGAATGCAACCAGCTAAAGGATGAAATCAAGTTCCTTATCAGACAAGGACACTTGAGGAGATACGTACTGTAACGACCCAAATTAGCTAATAAGGCTTAAGGGCCTTGATTAGCGTGCCAGGAGGGCATGATGGGATTTATGTGTGATTTTTATGAATTAAATGCATGATTATGATTTAAAGCATGTAATATGACTGTTTGTTTATCTGAGATGCATGGCTATGTATCTTAGTATGCATGTAGGCCCGGATCGTGTTAGAAGGGCATAACTGTAATTTTGGCCATGTTGGACATAACTGCATTGATATGTGATGATTGTTGAGACCACATTGTGATGTGGATGTATCTGTGATTTGTGACTCGAGGCGATCCCAGTGAGCAGGCTAGCGGAAAGTCATGACGGGAATTTATACCTGGCTCGGGGCGAGCCTGGGGGTATAAGCAGGAATTTAGAGAATAGATTGAGATTAATTTTGATGATGGGGAATATTTATTTGGTGGTTTATCAGGTGTTGGAAAGAAACGGGGAAATATTAGAGACACTTGAGGATTAGCGGGAATTGGGTAAAATGACTAAAATGGCCCTATTTGGACAAAAGGATTTAGAGTTAATAGGAAGGGCATTTTGGTCAATTGGCTTTTAGAAGGTTGATTTATGAGGCTTTATACACTTAGTGGGATTTATAGAGAAAGAGTGTTGGCTGTGGAGAGAAAGAAAGAAAAGAAAGAAAAAGGAAAGAAAGAAAAGAGAGAAAAACAGAGGGGTTTTCCAAAGGATCGGTTTGTGCATTTTTGCACCATTTCTCTCCATTTTTCTTGGAGCAAAGCTTAGTGGAGAGCAATGGTAGGCTGAGCATCAAGGATCTTGGGTTAGACTTGAAGATTTGGCAAGAACACATCAACTTTTGAGGTAAGTTTTAGAGATTTCAGTTTTAAGGGTTTTGATGGTTTGAGCTGTGTTTTGAGCTGAGTTGATAGGAATTTTAGGGAATTTCTGGGCAAGCTTTGATGATGAACAAGCTAAGGAGGTCTAGGGTTGAATCAAGGTCGAAATTTTCATCAATGGTAAGAATTCTAAGCCTTTAACTTTGTTGTTGACTGAATTTCTGGGTTTAGGGTTGTTCATGGTGAATTTTGAGATTTGGGTTGAATGTGCTTGGGTTTTGAGTTCTTGGGGTGCTTGGGATGAGTGTGAGATGTTTATAAGCTTGATTTTGGGTTTGGAAAAGGTTTGGACAAGTTTGGGGTTGATTTGGTTGAAGGAATCGCAAGAAGCGATTTTTGGGTTCTGCTGGGCTGCAACTAGCGCTACAGCGCTAGTCAGTGGGCGCTGTAGTGCTAGCCCCTGTTCTGGGGGGAGTGTTCTGCTTGTAGCGCTACAGCGCCCTCTTTAGAGCGTTGTAGCGCTGCACTGTTCACAGAGGTGGATTTTTGAGTTTTTGATGAGGGATTTTGACCTAGGGTTCGGGGCTCGATTCCGTCACTTTGTTTTGGGGATTTAGGACTTCCCGGGGGCTCGGGATTGGTCCCGAGGCTAGGTATTCGGACTTGGGGTTCGGTGTTGACTTTGACCTATGTTTGTGCCTAGGTGTGCGCTAAGGCTCGTGTGGGATCGTGCTCAAGTAGTCAGGTGATCTAAGCTATTGAATGGAAAGGTAAGAAAACTATAACACCCGTAGGATAGGGCGTGGGCCCATAGTGTGATTGCGGGGCACGACCCTATATTGCATGATGAGATGATTGTCGGGCACGGCCCTATATTGCATTACATGTTAGGGTGCAGATTTAAATGAATTGATATTTGTTTGAATGTTGTTTGATTTATGCTATATATGTTTATAGTGAAATGAACGGCTATGGCCGAGGGCGGCAAGGCCGAGAACGGCAGGGGGGCCGGAAGTAACACTTAGCACATGGGATGCTTATAGTCAGGGTAGGACCCAGAGGATACATGTGAGATCCTTACGGTGAGGACCGAGACCCCAGGCTGCGGTAAGGGTCTGAGGCGGCATGGTCGTGTTTGCTTAGTCTAATGGTTGACTTGTTTATCTGTGGACTATCTGATATGATTAACTGTATATTTTACATATGTTATGAACTGCATGAGTTTTCTTGCTGGGCTTCGGCTCACGGGTGCTCCGTGTTGCAGGTAAGGGCAAAGACTGAGTCAACCAACCATGAGTACGGAGAGCGTGAAGCGACGCGTACATGTTTGGCCTGCCTGACTGCTTTGGTTGGGGGTTTATTCGAAAATGGCTGTAATAATCTATGATTTTTATAACTAATCAACTGTAAACTTATTTCAAGATGTAAATAGTTTTCAAACCTTATTTTTGGGATCCCAAATGTTTAATACTGGAAGTTTTAATGAAAACGACACATTTTCAAGGATTACAGCCTTAACCTTTTTATTAGTCACACTTTTGTTTTCAAAACCTCAGTTAGCGAGTTCATTGCACACTGTTTTGTCTTAAAACTCACTTGGTAACGGCTCTAAGGTAGTAGGGCGTTACACGTACGGGCCTCGGGAACTTCCCAACAGAGGCTCCAGGTGGCAACGAGCAGGCGCCCGTTCACCAACGCTCGCCACCTTTGCAGCCTGACCCCGTAGCTAGCACTCTACTCACCATCTGTGGAGGCCCGCACCTCGCGGGAAGCAGCGGAAAGGCGGGGAACGATATGCTCGGACCCTATGCCACAACCAGGACATCGAGATGATGACTGTGGAGGATAGGGCATCAAAGAAGGCTCGATCAGAGGATGGTGAAATAACCTTCTCTGATAGCGACGCCCAGCATGTCCGGTTCCCACATTCCGATCCGCTGGTCATGGATGTTCAAATCGCCAACATGATGGTGAAGAGAGTACTAGTCGATACAGGAAGTTCAGTAAACATCCTGTAAAAATATTTGTTGGAACGCATGAAGTTGTCCGTCAAGGACTTAGAGCCCTGCAACCAAACAATTTACGGCTTCTCTGGTGAGGGACTCGCCCCAACGAGGTCAATCAGACTTCCGGTAACAGCAGGTACAGCACCTGCTACCAGGACATTACTCGCTACTTTCATAGTAGTCGATTGTCCTTCGGCGTACAATGCTGTAATCGGAAGGCCCATACTGGTTGACCTTCGGGCCGTCACCTCAGTATGGCACCTGGCCATGAAATTCCCAACAGACGCAGGGGTAGGATAGATGTTGGGGAATCATAGAGAAGCAAGGGAGTGCTACAATGCCTCGATCACGAAGGCAAAGAAAGTAACGTTGAAGAGCACTCCCCTGGAGAGGTTGCATATGGCCATTGATGCACAAGCCCAATCCGGTGATGGAGTCACCAAATAGGGTGTTGCCCAAAGCGAGGATAGAGATTTAGATCCTCGCTTTGGGGATTTTGAGGAAGATGTTGGACCCGTCGAGGACCTAGAAGAGGTCCAACTTGACGAAAAAGACCTGCCCAGAGTTGTAAAGGTCGGGAAAAATCTAGAAGCCACAACGAAGCACGCACTGGTGGAATTTTTGAGAAAGAACCAGGAAGTTTTTGCCTGGTCACATAAAGACATGGCTAGGATAGATCCTGCAGTTATCAGCCATGTCCTGAACATTGACAAGAGTTTTCCACCCGTGCAATAGAAAAGAAGGCTGCTCGATAAGGATAGATCGAAAGCCTTAAAAGAGGAAGTTGAAAGACTGAAGGAGAATGGATTCATCAGGGTGGAATTTTATCCATCGTGGGTCTCTAATCTAGTACTAGTTCCCAAGCCTAACGACAAATGGTGAACCTGTGTGGATTTCACAGACCTTAATAAAGCCTGCCCGAAAGATCGCTTCCCACTCCCAAGGATCGACTAGCTGGTCGATGCAACTGCAGGACATGAGATCCTCTCTTTCATGGATGCATACTTGGGATACAATCAGATCAGTATGCATCCCCCTGATGAGGATCACACTAGCTTTCAGACCGATACAGGGTTATACTGTTATAAAGTAATGCCCTTCAGACTGAAAAACGCTGGTGCGACTTACCAGCGATTGGGTAACCACATGTTTAAAGAGTTGATCGGAGTAAACATGGAGGTGTACTTGGACGACATTCTGGTAAAGTCAAAAAAAGCAGAAGGAAATGTGAAGGATTTACAGGAGAAAGCCCACATGGCACAGCCTCCTGTTTTATCAAAGCCTATAGATGGAGAAACTTTGTTCATTTACCTGGCGATCACCGAATATGCTGCTAGTGCGGTGCTAGTACGAGAAGAAGAAGGCGTACAAAAGGCGGTTTATTATGTTAGCAAGAGGTTAATCGGGGCCAAATTGAGGTATCCTCCCATCGAAAGATTAGCCTACTGCTTAATTTTGGCCTCAAGGAAGTTCCGTCCTTACTTCCAAGCCCATCCCATCACAGTCTTAACTGACCAGCCCCTTCGGCAAGTTCTGCAAAAACCGGAAGTGGCTGGACGCTTGTTAAAATGGGCAGTCGAACTCAGGCAGTTCGATATCACATATTCACCGCGAGCAGCAGTAAAAGGACAAGTCTTGGCTGATCTTATCGCTGAATTCACTAAACTCCCAGATAACGAGCAGTGAAAAAAACCTAGTGTGCCTAAGCCCCAAGTCGAAGCTCCTTCGTGGAAGTTATTCATGGACGGATCGTCCAACGAATCTCACGCAGGAGTGATATTGATAACGCCAGAAGGGCATCGATTTCACTGCGCTATTAGGTTCGATTTCACCGCATCAAACAATGAGGCCGAATATGAAGCACTACTCGCTGGACTAAGGTTGGCCAAAGACATGAGTATTAAAAGTGTTGGATATTTACAATGATTCACAGCTGGTAGTGAATCAGGTCTTAGGGGAGTATCAAGCACGGGGCCTGAAGATAGTGGCCTACCTGAACAAAACCAAAGATCTGTTGGCGCAATTCAAGAAATATACCCTCCAGCAAATACCTCGGGATTAGAATTCAAACGCAGATGCCTTAGCCAAACTCGCGAGTGTAAAAAGATGCTGATACTTTAAATATAGTGCCAGTGGAATGACTACGTGAGCCGAGCATACGAGCAGATGAAACCAGTATGGAAATTCGGATAGAAAATACATGGATGGCACCGTACTTGGAGTATCTCATGAATGGTGCACTACCAGCAGATAGAAACAAAGCCAGGACTCTTCAGAGACAGGCTGCTAGGTACATATTGGTCGATGGTATTCTATACCGAAGAGGATACTACATGCCACTGCTCAGATGTATTACACCAGAAAAGGCTAAAGAGATGATGAGGGAAGTACATGAAGGCTTCTGTGGGGATCATGCTGGGGGGCAGAGCCTATCAAAGAAGATTCTGAGGCAGGGTTATTTCTGGCTGACTATGAACGAAGACTCAATGGAGTTTGTGCAAAAATGTGAAAAGTGTCAGAGATTCTCCAAGATTCCACGCGCAGCTCCTAACGAATTAAAGCAAATGCAAAGTCCATGGCCCTTCGTAATATGGGGTATCGACTTAATTGGATCCTTGCCAACGGGAAAAGGTGGAGTGAAATACGCGGTTGTAGCAGTCGACTACTTCACCAAATGGGCCGAAGCTGAGCCACTCGCTACCATAATGACAAAGAAAGTTCTTGACTTTGTCATCAAGAACATTGTTTGCCGGTATGGATTGCCTCGGAAGATTGTCTCAAACAACGACACCCAGTTTGACAACGACCTATTCACAGACTTCTGCGAAAGGCATGGAATTGTCAAAAGCTTTTCTTCAGTCGTGCATCCACAAGCAAATGGGCAAGTCGAAGCAGTGAATAAAACACTTAAGGATACCCTGAAGAAAAGGCTCGAAGAAGCTAAAGGAGCATGGCCGGAACAGCTGCCCGAAGTACTCTGATCGTATAGAACTTCTCATCGAACAGCAACAGGTCATACCTCGTTTTCCTTAGCATACGGGTATGAAGCCATGTTTCCAGTCAAGTTAGATCCGCCCTCACATTGAAGAATCACATACGACCAAGACCAAAATAGCCAACTGTTGATGGAGTCCCTAGACTCGATTGAGGAGAAACGAGAAAAAGCCCAACTCCAAGTAGCTGCGTACCAGCAAAAAGTCGCCCAGTATTTTAACTCAAAAGTAAAAGAAAGAAAGTTCAGCGTTGGGGACCTAGTACTTCAACGAGTTTTCTTAAACACCCGCGACCCAGCTGCTAGAGTACTCGGACCAAGCTGGGAAGGACCTTACCAGATTGAAGAAGTCCTTCACCCAGGCACATACAAACTTGCACGCTTAAATGGAGATCTCATTTTGCGCTATTGGAATGGAGAACACCTACGCAAGTATTATCAATAAACAGTCCTTCTTAAAGGACTGGCTTGTATTAATATTTACTTTTTACAAGTTTTGAAAAAGGGTTAGTCATGCTGTATGATTGATCGCTTATAAGTGTAAGATCTTTTTAAAAGATCACTCGTAAAGACATGTTTAGTCCATTTTAATATGAGAATTATAAGGGACTGAGCGCAGCCAGTCATTCTTTCCAACCTTTGTAAAAAAAAAAATTTACAAGTATTTGTTCATTACGTGTGTTGTTTTGTTGTATTATAAGTGTTGCAATTTATACCGAGCAGTATTGTTAGTACAGGTCGTGGCCAAGGCAAGTGACCAAGGACCTAAAGCTCCTCAGTCACTTGGGGGGCATATAAGGTACATCGATAGCAAAGCATACCAAGAGGTATGTAAACACATGAACAAAATAAGTGAAAGCATGCTACGGTACTTAGAGTATTTTTCAAAATTTATATTTTGTTAAATAGAGCCAAAGTACTATGCTAAGTTTGGTAATGCGAACATATGTTATAATAAAGCAGAAGTATTATAATATCAAAAGGAATTATTTTACACAGCGAGCAGTACTGCTAGGATGTAACTGTGAAAATAAAAGTAAAAAGGCTGCCCTTGCAGCATTAAAAGTAAATTGTCTGTATGGTACGACCTATGGGTCGTATAGTTGAGATAAAAGAAAAATAATTTTTAAGAAGCTGGAGGGTCCTGAGGGTCTTGAGGAGCGCCTTGGTCGACAGAAGGGCCGACTTCACCATCTACATCATCAATCCCCCCTGCCAGGGAGATCTCTGGAGAGGCAGGCACTTTGGCCTTTTCTTCTTCTTCCAGTTGGATGGCGCACTGCGCCATCAGAGTCATTTTCAAGCGTTCAGACAGGTAGTTGAAGTTAGCCTCCCGGTTATGCTTCCAGAATTCGTAGAAGCAGAGATGAGTGGCCTCCTTGTATTTCTTCAGATCCCTAGCCCTGGCCTCTTCGAGCTCCCGCACTCGTTGTCTGAGCTCCTCCGCCTCCTGCCTGCTGGCAACCAGATCAAGCTCGAGCTGCATAAATTCTTGATAGTTGAGCTTGGCACTTTCCTTGAACTTTTCCTTGGTCTCGTTGGCTTTGTTCAAGGTGTCTCGGGTAGCCAGAAACTCCTGAGTCAGATTAGCTTTGTCCTCGAGCAGCTGATCTCTCTGCTTAGTCAGCTCCGTCCTCTCCTCGAGCAGCTCACCGTTCTATTTTACGAGCTTGATGTTTGCAGCCTTGAGTGCTTGCTTAGTCTCGGCAAGCATGGAGTCAAAGTTCCTTCCCCGAGACACCAACGCCCCAGTACGGCGGCAGCCAGCTGTTAGAGTCAGCGGCCCCTGAAAACAGATAGAAAAGGATGTACGAAGTAAAGAAGGGAAATCAAAGATAAATATTATAGCAACAGAAATTGACTTATGCTGACTATCTCATTCAGCCCTCTATTGAGGACTTGGTCAGCCTCCATAGAGGCGGTGTCAGTAATAGCTGCCTGGCTCCGTTTATGCTTGGAGAGTTTGTATATCCTCTCCCTAGCCGAGCTAACCACGAGGCTGGGCAGGGAGCCTTCGGGCTGGGTGTTCAGTGCCTCCCTACTGGGAGCCTTAGGAAGAGGTTGTTGGTTGGCAGGAGTAGAGGTCGGTTGCTCGGGGGATGGTGGAGGAGGTAAGTTCTCCTTTGAGGGGGTAGTGGTTGAAGGTTCATCAGTTCGAGCCTTCTTCGAGGGAGTCTTGCTGCTCTCCCCTTGATCCCTCTTGCTATCTTTCTTCTGGCCAGAAGAAGCAGCAGCGGCCTTGTAGTGCTCAAAGACGTCATCGGAGTCCATATCTGCACAAAACAAAACAACGCGAACAGTAAGACTAAATAGTCACGCAGGGTAAAATAATGAGAGCAAAAGGATTACAAGTAGAGTACCCACGCTACAACTATTGGTCGTTACATTATTTACTGAACTACCTACTGCTTGGAAGAAATCTGAATTTAAGGAGGGAGCATTCTTAAAGTTACCATCCCCATCTAATAGATGACAAAGAATTGGAAAATGGTTTAAAAGCGAGATTAGTATACCGTTTTCATCCGACGAGTCGTCAGAGAGTTCGGTAGGCTCGGCAGCCTTTTGTTTTCCTTTTCCCTTAGAAGCCAAGGGCCTCTCTGTTCGGTGAGTGATGGCAGGTTCCCTGATTGTAACCCCAGTTGTTCTCCTCCGCAGAGGAGACGCTTGGGGCTGCTGCTCAGGTTCCTCTTCAGCATGAGCGTCTTCCGTCGAAGGTTCACTCGTCGCTGGTTGGAGATTCCAGAGGCCGACCGACCTAAGGTTCGCCTCTGTAACTAAATTTTTGACACTCTTATCAGCATTCGACATGCTAGCTAAGAGTGTCGCCCTTGACTCCATCCCTGGAGTTGGGATTGGACGCAACCATGTGCCTGAAACACATTGAAAATTCAAGACATTGTGGCAGAAAAACACCAAGTGAAGAAGCTAGCGATGTGAGAATTTTTACCTCCTCGGGTGAAGGCCAAGTTGTCTGCGACTAGGTCGGGCGTAAGGAAGTATTCCTGGTGATACCTCCCCACATTGGAGATATGGGTAGTGCCAGTCAGGAAAGTGCGCCCGGTTTCCTGGTGGAAAAAATGGAAAAACCCCGTGCCTTCTTGGTTGGGGTTGGATTTAAGGTCAAAGAGGAAGTTGACCTCATGTGGTGATGGGGCGGGCCAATTTTTCTGGCTATACAGGATATAAAGTGCAGCGAGCATCCTATAGTCGTTCGGGGTGATTTGGAAGGGGGCAACTCCAAAATAGTTTGCCACCCCCTGAAAGAATGAGTGAAGAGGAAAAGTGGCACCTGCCTCAATGTGAAACCGTGACCAGGCGCTGTAAGCCCCGCCAGGTAGGTTAGCCCATTGGTCGAGGGAAGGTTTGACCAGGTTCACCCCTGTCAGTTTATATTTATTTAAATAGTTAGTGATCATCATGATCGTCACTCTACTCTCAGGAACAACATGCCACTCGACATCCGGCTGAGTAGCATGTCGAGGACGGGCATGCCTTTGTACATTGGCTTCATGAATATTTTCGCTTCGACCACTGGTCGATGGGGCATCAGCAGTAGCCTGGCAGGAGGTGTTGGGATTTTTTCTTTTTCGAGTTTTGGTTTTGGTACGAGCCATTTTTTGGGTTGGAACTGAAGAAGTATTTGGGCTAAGGCGAGAGAAAGGAATGTCTGGTATCAAAGTAGAAGGACGTTCTTCACCTTCAAGAAGCTGAGCTAGGAGGTCGTCTTCAATGGGTCTTTCTCCTCCCCAAGGGTCTTGCATATGAACTGCAAACAGACAAAGGAGAAGATAAGACGCATAACCTGGGGATTTATGTGGGAAGTTGGGGTAACGTTGCTCGTGTCTATTGACCAGTAGGATCCTAACCAAACACTAAATTTTATGCTTGCATCTTGAAAAACGGATCAAAAAGGAAAGTAAAACATTTTCTGAAAAGAAGCTTTTTCAACTCTTAAAGGGCGGGAAAAACCTAGTTTTTCAACTAGCCTAAAAATCGAATCTTTACGTCGATTTTGCATCCTAAATCTATGATCCTTACTATCAAACTAACTCCTAACTCATATAAAGCACAAATACACTACCTTATCACACATCGAACGGTTTATACAAACTCCTCACAAAATTCTACTCAAAAACGCAAAAAAATTCAGAGCATAGTAGCAGCAGGCATGGCATCACGAAGAGTTTAAAAGATTAAGAAATTACCTGAGCAAAGGTTGGAGATTCAGAAAAATGAAAAGCTTTGAGTTTGAAAGATCCTCAGCAGTACGTCTGAAATTTTCGAAATTCTGAACTCCGAAGTAAAGTTCTTGAATGTTCTTGACAGAAAATGGTGAGTAAAAGATTATAAGGGAGATGAGGAGATTACTTATAGAGGCTGAAGTGTAACAAAAAGTGGCAATCATGACTTTCCCTTTTTTGAAGCGTGAGGGAGTGTATAAGCCGTCAAAATGGTTTCTTGAAAACTGGAAAGGCTTGATTAGACATAATTAGGTCATGGTTTTCAAGAACGCACGAAGGCTCTGACAGATTTCGTGGGGCATATGAACAGTTGTTTTCCTAAAGTTTATTTATTGCTGGTCGCACTAAATAAACTTGGGGGGAAAATGTTATCCAAAAAACAGATATAGGTGACGTGTTAGGCGTTTTCAACACGTGGCTGACACCTGGCGGAAGTCTTGTTCGACCATCGACCAGAAAGATTTCCATGGCACAACGCCTGAACGTTATGTACGACCAGCTTGGTCGTATACACAATATATTTGGAGAAAATCTTATGCAATTATGATCATATCCGAGATTGTCTCCCATGATTTCCTGAATATCCGATTATTTAGGAGAGAATATTTGTAACTAATTCATGTAATCCTCCTTGAGCCTATAAATAGAGAAAGATAGCTCAAGGAAGGGGACTTTTTGGCTTTTGCTTAATTAAAATTACATATTTACGAGAGAATTAGAGCTATTGTATTACGATTGTACTGTTTATCTCTCTCAGGTTTGTGAAACTCGGAGAACCCTAGTTCTCTGATCACCCCTTTGAGATCTCATATCAATAATAGCTTAAGTGGACGTAGGTCATTACCAGTTCTTGGGGCCAAACCACTATAATTTCTTGTGTCCTTTACTATTTTTGTCATTATATTCATTCCAACACATCTATCCACATCAAGTGTTTTGACTCCATGTCAGTTGACCAAAACAAGGGTCAACACTTTGTGATAATTAGTCTGGACTGTTGGCTTGATTTTGGGGATAATTGGACTGGTTTTTGAAGTGAAAATGATGAGTTTTTCTGGGTTCGAGGGGTTGGGTCGGGGCTCTGTTCTTGCTGAACCACAGCCCCTTTGAACTTGGGGTGTTAGGAATTGGAGGCCGAGAGATTCATGCGCGCCGCGGCCCGTGTGGGGGTCAATGAGGTGCTAGCCTCTATTTCGAGGCTAGCCATGGCTCTTGAGGATGGGGCCGCGGCCCTTAGTGCCAGTTTGAGTTTTTAGGGTATTATAGGCTTGGGAACTCAAGGGGTAAAGTTCGGGATGGATTTTATCACCCGGATTGATATAATTCAAGGTCCCAGGGGTTGGGGTTATGACTCAAAGATATTTATTGGATTAGAATTTGATGGATGGACGTTGGTAATGTGTTGTGACTAGGATTTCGGCGAGGCTCACGTTAGAGGACTGTGCTCGGGGCATCAATGCTCAGAAATCTCGGAACTCAGGTAAGAAAACCCCTGTTTCCATAGAGCTTGTGTGCAGGGCTGAGCCCAATGTGTTGAATGGAAATGATATGCAGGGTCGTGCCCAATATGCTAGAACTGCATAGCGTAGGTCTTTATCTGCTTATGCTTGAATTCTGTACTTGTTGTTATATCATGTATGATATTATGTGAGTGATCGGCAAGAGCTGGGAACGGTGTAGACCGAGAACGGCGAGGGTTTGGGAACGGTGTCAGGCACGTTGAGTGCAAGGCCGAGAATGGCAGGGGGCCGGGAGCAGCGTTGAGCATGTGGGGTGCGAGTAGCCAGGGCGAGTCCCTAAAAGGATACCTGGGATATCCTCACGGTATGGTCCGCGAACCCAAGGCTTGGTAAATGCCTAGGACGGCTAGGCCGTATGTGTTTAGCCATTGGTGGCCTGTGTTTATGCTTGACTTATGTGTTGCATATGTTATTTTCTTGTGGGTTTTCTTGCTGGGCTTCGGCTCACAGATGCTCTGTGGTGCAGGTAAGGGTAAAGAGAAGATCAATCAACCATGAGTACAACAGGCGTGAGGCGGCGTGTACATGTTCGGCCAGCCTGGCTGCCACGGCCAGTGGTTTTGGGAGATGCTTGTAAATGAACTTGAATTTTGTCGTTTGGCTGACTTAGTACAGTTTTCATGTTGTAAATATTTCTAAACAGTATTTTGGGATCCCAGGTGTCAAACTTTTATGATTTACTATGAAAGATTACTAATTCTGATGTTTTTTCCTCTGTTTACCGCTTAATTACACTGTTTAACCTAAAACCTCGATTAGCGAGTTGAAAGCACATTTTAAAACTCACTTAGTAACGGCTCTAAGGCAGTAGGGCGTTACAATTGTATTAAAACATAGATTTTGTCGTCTAGCCGACTTTGTCGTACTTATATGCTGTAAATATTTCTAAACGGTATTTTGGGATCCCAAATGTCAAATACTTTATGATTTTTAGTAAATGGAATTATTTTCAAAGTTTATAACTCTATTTATGATTTAATTACATTTTTGACCTAAAACCTCGATTAGCGAGTTAAATGCACGCTTTAAACTCACTTAGTAACGACTCTAAGGAAGTAGGGCGTTACAACATGTTTCTTTGATTATCAAGAATTGCATTCATACTTTGAATTAGGTTCTTGATTAACACCTAGGGTATGGAATATTGCATCATTTCCATTATTAAATGTTGATTTTCAAAGAGTAAAGACATATATTTTCAACAATCAAAATCTCTATTTCTAATTACTTTCAAGATTTGGTTTATGTTGAACACGTAACCATGGGAGATCAAAGAAAACTCTATTTGGATATGTGCTCTATGAATGTGGATATGGATTCAAAGTCTTCATCAACAAATGATGAGACAACTAATGGGATTACATACTTTAGGAGATTGATATCATCAAATTCCTTAATTCAAAATGTGTAGATTTCAAGAATTTCAATTAAATGTGTTTGCTACCATATTTTTGTGAGTTTGAGTTTATTGTTTATGTTAAGTGTACAATGGTGAATATTAATGAACAATTTAAGGGTTATTGTTATACTTATTTTGTTTGTATGGTTATTAATTAGCATGTGAGATGTGGTAATTGTAAAATTAACCATAATGAGATTAGGGTTAAGACAATTCATGTTGAGATCGTTGCACTTTTAAATGAATTTAATTTGGTCACTCTAATTGATGATGAGATATTTGTGACTTTTATTAAATTTAATGCATTTAATGAGAAATGCATTGTAACCCTAATTGAGAATAATACATTCGATGAAGAATTTATGATAACCCTAAACATAATTGACATAGTTCATGCATGTAGTGATGAGACTAATATAACCTTAAGAGAATGTGAACATTTCAATGCAATTGATGATGAGATCATTGCAAAAGCAAGTGAAGATAGTAAGGTCAATGCAGTTGATGATAATATCATTGCAAAACCTAAGTAATGATACCAAGGCACCAATGCCAACGCATTTGATGTTGAGATCATTACAACCTTGAGTGAAGTTAATGGAACCCAAGGAAAGGTAAAAGGATGGTGGTATGATACTTGTGCCACAATTCATGCAACCTATGATAAAACTTTTTTAAAACCTTTGAGAGTGCAAAGGTGGGACTTGAAATCCAAATGGGAAATGAAAAGAGATCCAAGATACTTGGAAAGGGCTGCATTGATGTGTTCTTCACTAATGGAAATAAAGTGACCCTAATTAACGTTTTCTATGTTCCAGATATGACTAGAAACATTATAAAGGGAATTCTATTGAGTAAATCTGGTATCAAAATGGAGTTTGAATTCGGTAAACTCACTTTGACTAAATTTGGCACTTTTGTGGGAAAGGGTTATACATGTGGTGGAATGATCAAACTTTGTACTCTTAATAATAACAATAATGATATGGCATCTAAATCTTGCAATGTGGTTAATTCCAATTCTATTAATTTGTGCCATAATATACATGCTTATATAGGTTATATCACAATTAAAAAGTTGTTAAATGTGGATTGATTAATTGTGATGTGAATGAGCATGATAAATGTGAATTATATGTAGAAACTTTTTCCAAGTGTTGATAGATGTTCAAACTTGCTAGATTTAATACATAGTGAATTGAATGACATGTTGACTAGAGGAGGAAATAGATACTTCATGACTTTAATAGATGATTTCTCTAGATATACTTATGTGTATTTGCTTAAGAGTAAGGATGAAGCATTTAATGCATTTAAAATCTATAAAGTTGAAGTAGAAAATCAATTGGAAAGAAAAATAAAGACTCTTAGAAGTGATAGAGGTGGTGAATACTTTTCAAATTATTTTAATGTGTTTTGTGAACAACATGACATTATACATGAATGCACTGCACCATACACTCGACAACAAAATGGAATAGCTGAAAGATATAATAAGACTTATTTTGAGATTATTAACTCTATGTTTTTACATGCTAAATTGTGTTATAATTTGTGGGGTGAAGCTTTGCTTGCCGCGTGTCATATATTGAATCGAATTTCTATGAAAAAGAACAATTTATCTCCATATGAGTTATGGAGAGGAAAGAAGCCTAACGTAGGCTATCTTAAAGCATGCGGGTGCCTTGCTTATTGCAAGATCACGAAGCCTAAAAGGACCAAGTTGGGTCCAAGGGTCATAAAGTGTGTATTTGTTGGTTATGCCTCAAATAGCAAAGCCTATAAGCTATTAGACGTGGAGACTAATGTGATAATTTAATCAAGAGAAGTGGAGTTCTTGAGAATATGTTGTATTGTGATAACAATTCTAAAGAACCCGTGAGTGTTGGAGAATCTCTTAAAGAGAAAGATCCAAAGGTTGGTGAGCAACCTATATTGCCTCGGAGAAGCCAAAGGCTTACAGAGTTAGGATTAATTGAGAAATGTTCTCAAGTAGAGATATGCTACGATAGACTTAAAGAAGTCACATGGAAATTTCCTATGATTCTTCAAGTTGAGGATGATCCCAAAACCTACCAAGAAGCAATGTCTTCGAGAGACTATGTTATGGGAAGGAGGTAATATATAATGAAATTGATTCAATTATAAAAACACACATGGGAATTGGTAGCCTTTCATAAGGTTCAAAACCAATTAGGTGCAAGTGGATATTTCAGAGAAAATATCAAACCAATGACACATACAATCCTTCAAAGCTAGATGAGTAGCTAAATGGTTTAAACAAAAGGAAGGAATCAATTATTTTGACACGTATGCACTGGTTCCCAGGAAAACCACTATTGTAACGCCCTACTACCTTAGAGTCGTTACTAAGTGAGTTTAAAATATGCATTTAACTAGCTAACCAAGCATTTAACTCAAAAG
The DNA here is from genome assembly GCF_963169125.1 of Humulus lupulus. Lineage (NCBI taxonomy): Eukaryota > Viridiplantae > Streptophyta > Magnoliopsida > Rosales > Cannabaceae > Humulus > Humulus lupulus. The sequence goes on along the minus strand of NC_084797.1, from coordinate 83,064,992 downwards.
TGTAACTAAACTGTATTAAAATCACATAATTTGAAAATGTAAACATTCATTGAAAATTATAAGTGTTTTACATTAGGGATCCCGAAAATACTGTTTATAAATATTTACAACTCAAAATATGTTTTAAGTCGACTAAACGACAAAATAGGATTCAATACAAAGCATCTCCCAAAAATACCCCTGGCCATGGCAGCCAGGCAAACCAGATATGTACGCATCGCCTCACACTCGCCATACTCATGGTTGGTCGGCCTTCCCCTTCCCTTACCTGCACCACAGAGCACCCATGAGCCGAAGCCCAGCAAGAAAACTCCACATAAATAGATAACATATGCATATCAATTACTCAACACAAAACAAATCCGCCAACAGGCTAAACACATACGGCTGTGCCGTCCCAAGCGCTTTACCAGGCCCTGGGTTCACGGTATACACCATAAGGATATCCCAGGTATCCTTTAGGGTCTTACCCTAGCAACTCACACTCCGCGTGCTAAATGCTGCTCACGGCCCCCTTGCCGTTCTTGGCCCTTGCCATTCCCAGCCCTTGCCGTTCTCGGCCTTCACCGTTCCCGGCCTTCATCGTTCCCGGCCTTCACCGTTCCCGGCCTATCCGTTCATTCACATATTTGCATACATAGCATGATTAATCAAACACTTAAACACATATTAACACAATCAATGGGCTATGCCCTGCACAAAATCATATAGAGTCGTGCCCTGCAACACAACTAGGGTCTCGCATTGCTCTATGGGTACAACAGTTTGTGTCCCGAGCTTCTTGTGCACCGAAATCTCGAACACAGTCCCCTAACACGAGCCTCGCTGGAAACCTAGTCACAAAACATACATAGCACTCGCATTACTAATCAATTCATAATCATCTCCCGGAACCAATCTCGTGCTCTCGGGAAACCCCGTTTCCCCGCACAAGGTAGCGAAAGCGTCCCCCGAGCCCCTTAAGCCAAAACCCTCAAAACACATTTTCCCCTGCCCAGAAATTGGCCTAGCATCGTGGCACAACCCTTTAGGGGCCGCGGCGCCCAAAATTATGCCCTCCTCTTGATTCAACCTAGCGTCGCGGTGCGGAAGAACAGGGCCACGACGCTCATACTCGAACCCAGAAAACTGGGTTTTTCCTCAACATTTTCCCGAGCCAAAAACTCTTCCAAATCAACCCTAAGATACTCCCAAGTCCCAAATCAACTTAAAACCCCAAATAGACAGTATGGTAACCCAGAAACAACAACAACTATCTTAAATACACATTCAAACCCATAATTCACCAAATGGTTTAAAACTTCATAAAACTTAAACCATAATAGAGCATAACCTCATAAATGCATGAAACTCTCACCTCAAATGGAGATTCGACCTTGAGCTGCTTTCCCTATCCAATTCCACGCTTAATTCCACTGATCCCTCTGAACATCACTCCAATAATCCACAAGACAACACACAATTCAACTCTCAAACCATAACATTCTTAGCTGAATTCTACAAAATAATTACTCAGATTTCCTTACCTCGATATGCAGAGCAATCCTCTAGTTTTTCCTTGGCTTGATTTCCCCTCTTGATCCCACAAAACTCCAGAGATCTTCCTTCCTTCCTTCCTGGTTTCTAGTTCTCTCTAGAGCTCCCAAAACACAATTCTTGCATAAGCCAAAATGTGAGAACGTTCTAAACTTTTCCCTCAGCCAAAGCTTAACTACCACCTAAGCCAAATGATCCAATTGCCCTCCTTTCTAACTTAGATTCTAGCTAATCCTCAAGGGCATCCTAGACTTTTCCTTAATCTCTTGCAAGAATACCACTTTCCCACTTAAGACAACTATCCTCAAGAGTTACCTATAGTTACCCAAGTTACCAAAGTGCCACTAACCATTTCTCAATAATTCTCATACTCAAGTTATAATATTCCCAAAATACCCCTAAGCTCCTTCCGAGTTGGGTATTTAACCCCGTTGTGACTTTTAGCGAAACAGCTCCCTAGGACCGTCTCGGAACGTGCACCACGACTATATCACCACTCACACGTGATATCAATCACAATATATACAAATATTACATTTATGCCATCACGAGCTATAATTACAAATATGCCCCTAACAACCAAATGGGGCCCACATGCATATTTAATTCACTTAAACATGCATTTCTAATCACATATTCATTAAATTCATATATTAATACAATATAACAATTATTGGTCTCCAGGCACGATAATCAAGGCCCCAAGCTTTATTAGCAAATTTGGGTCGCTACAACAATCCCCTCCTTACAGAAATTTTGTCCTCAAAATTACCTGAACAACTCAGGATATCGCTCCCGCATCTCTGATTCAAGTTCCCACGTCGCCTCCTCAACCTTGTTGTTCCTCCATAGCACTTTCACCAAGGTGATGGTCTTGCTCTGCAAGACTTTGTCCTTCCGGTCGAGAATTTGAACTGACTTCTCCTCATAAGACCCAAATCCTGATCCAGCTCTAATTTCTCATAACTCAGGACATGCATCAAATCTGATACATACTTCCGGAGCATGGATACGTGAAAAACATTATGAACCCCTGATAAGGATGGAGGCATTGCCAGTCTGTAAGCTACCTCTCCAACCCGTTCCAGAATCTCGAAGGGACCAACAAACCTAGGGATCAGCTTGCCCCAAACACCAAACCTTTTCACTCCTCTCAAAGGTGAAACCCTAAGGACCAACAAACCAAACCGTATCACTCCTCTCGAAGGGACCAACATGGTCACCGGCCTAAAATTCTACGCTCCTACGTTTCAGATTTGAGTAACTCTTCTGGTGACTCTGGGAGGCGAGCATTCGAAATCTAATCTTCTCAATCACCTCATTGGTCCTCTAAACCATTTCAGGACCCAAATAACTCCTCTCACCCATCTCATCCCAATGGATAGGTGACCTGAACTTCCTCCCATAAAGCATCTCATACGGAGCCACTCCGATAGTCGCTTGATAACTGTTATTGTATGAGAATTCAATCAAAGGGAGATACTTACTCTAAGATCCCCCAAAATCTAGCACACAGGCTCGTAGCATATCATCTAGTATCTAAATCGTCCTCTCAGACTGTCCATCTATCTGAGGATGATAAGCGATACTAAACCGCAACTGCGTGCTCATATCCTTTTGCAGACTCTCCCAAAACTTGGAAGTGAAGTTGGGGTCCCTGTCGGACACTATCTACCTTGGAGCCCCATGAAGTCAAACAATTTCCTTCACATATAATTCAGCATACTGCTCCACAGTATAAGTCGTCCTGACAGGTAAAAAGTGGGCGGACTTGGTATATGTTATCCAGATTTCCGGATAGCGTTTAGATTGATGACCTCGGGGAAGCAGAATTATCGATGTCTTTCACGGTAGGTGACCAGAGCTCGCGGATGGACAGAAAGGCTTCGCCTCTCCTATTTAGTATCCGGATTACTCTTCCAAGCAAGCACAACACGGAAACTCGTCGACTCTCCCGGACTCCCGAAGGATACCCCTCGGGGAGGCCCCTTCCAGGAGAGGCTCTTCGAGTGGTCTCCGCGGAAACAGTTCCGTGCCTCGCACAGAACAAAACTGAACAATCGAGTCCGAGAGAAGGCATATTTGGAATGATATCCGTCTGACACAGGATCCCGCCTGACACGCCCGTCAGGTCAAAGCCGCACACATCCCAGCACGCCTAAGGGTACCTTTTCGCCTACTGTTCCGCTGACAACTTGGAAAAGACGGCTGACTTTGTGTGTTCCCCATACTTTCACGTAAATATACCCACATAGAGTCTTGTAGCCATGCTACTACAGTAATTGTATCCCCTATTTATGGCTGGTGTAATTAAGACTCATGTACGTAGAGAAAAACCCTAATCCGAAACCCTAGCTATAAAGACCCCTTCATTTTACAAGAAGAGGGACGACCAACAAATCACATAGCAAAAACTCTACCAAAATCTCTCTGGCTTCATCTTCTTCAAGAGAACCCGAGAGAAACACTGTGAGTGTGTGAAGTTCTTGTGCACCAGCCATCTTACTGTAACCTTTTCCAAGTATAATAACATCGACTCGTGGACTAGGGCTTGTTAACGCCTGAACCACGTAAAAACACTGTTTGTTTAGTTACATTTCAGCATTTCTACAGTTCTTATCTTTTTATTATTCTGTTAGTTATTCGTTTCCGAAAAACTCGGTAAACATTTTGGTGCTTTCATTGAGAGCTGTAGGAAGTTGTTAGTCAGCTCTTTTTCTGTGTACGTTTTTTGTATTCACTTCGTACTAAAGAGATGGTGACTACGAGAAAATCCGCTGTTGACAAAAATGCTACGGTCAACCCCGATACCGTGATGGAAGATGTGGTGCAAAGCGAACCCTTAGACTACCAAGGTGAAGACCCGACATCCCGCCAGGATCAGGTCAGTACCGAAGATACAACATACTTAGAAGACGAAGAAGAGTATGTCCAAGACGGTTATTACAAGGACGGCTGCTACTATGAGAAGGACCCAGAACTGGTCCAAGTAGCCGAAGAACTGGTGGCCACTAAGGCCAAGCTTGCTGAGCAGGAGCGCGTCTCCGAAAGAATGCAACGCATGATGGAACGCCTCCAAAGTAAGTTCGGAGATCTAGGCGACTCGGACGAGGATGCCTCTGTTCGAGGTGGTGCTGATGCCCCCATGCCGGATCCAGCCGCTGCTGGACCATCCAAAGCCGCCCCTAACAAGGGCAAAGAAAAAGTTGGAGAGCCTGTACGCGCTGACGCCCCTGCACCTCCTAAAGGCGTGAATCACCAGGCCGACTGCCCCCCCCCCCCCGCGCGCAGAAGGTCTCTGGCGCTCCTAAGCCCAGACGTCCTTCAGCCCCAAGGGGGCACTCTGTGCCTAAAGGGCCCGGTGCTAAGGCACCCAGGCCTAGGGGAAGGAACAACCGCCCCAGTGATTCCGTCAATCAGGACGGTCGGGCTGCGAACTCGCACTCCGAAGATAGCTGGTCCACGGTGGACCTAAGAAGAAGGTTGGAGGCCAAGTATGAAAAGGCCAAAGGGGAAAAGGCCCGGCCTCACGGAGATGACCTCCGAAATCATATTAATGACAAGCTCCGGGGACGTGACCTCCCGGAAAGTGATACGAAGAGGCTCGAGGAACAGATTGATGCCTTGACCAAGCTGGTCCGGAAGCAAAGTGGGGCTCTGTCAGATTCTGAGGAGGAAGACCCGGAACCATGTATTAGGAGGATCGCGGAAACGTCCCTCCCGGATAACTTCAAAATGCCTCACATAGAATTATATGATGGGAGGACAGACCCGCGTACTCACCTAGCTAAATACAATAAAATGATGCAAGTGGCGCGTGTCAGTGAAGACGCCAAATGCATGTGCTTCTCACTCACCCTTACCAAGTCCGCGGAGGACTGGTGGAAAAGATTAGCTCCCGGATCAATCCACAGTTGGAAGGAGCTACAGTTCGCGTTAAGGAGGCAGTTTATTGCTGCCCGCGACCACGACATGGAGGTTGGCTCCTTAACCAACATCAAGCAGCAACCCACTGAGAACCTCAAAGCTTTCATTCAGAGAATGATGGAAGCTGCTGCAAAAACCAAGGTCAGCGATGACATGAAGCTGATCGCCCTTCAATCGGGCCTTACTGTCGGCTCCCTGCTATGGGGGGAAATGCAAAGGAGACGGGCAGAAACGCTGTCCGAATTCATGTCAAAAGCTCAGGGAATCATCAACCTTGAGGATGCCTACCAGCAGGCCTTCGGAGTTCCCCCGGCTCCAACGCCTTCCGTGACAGCGCCGAGCTTTGCTTCGCAAGCTCCCGCACCAGCCCTCACGCTTCCAGGAGCCCGATTCACTCCAAGTGTGTATGGGCCTTCCGCGTCTGCTCAGACGCTGAGTCAAACCCATTTCTCTGGGTACGGAGCAGTACAAACTGGATGTAGTATCGCTCCTGGCATGCCGCAGCCACAAGCGGAAGCCCCAGAACGAAATTTGAGCCAATCGCGGAGCAAACGAAGCGGAAGAAACTCCAACCGAGGAGACCATTCAAAGAAACCCCGGAAGGACTATGAGCCCAAGTTCACGGAATATACCAGTTTGATAGACTCGCGAGAGAATGTCTATCGGGCGACCTGTAATATGGTCAACTACAGGAAGCCCCCGAAAGTGTCTCACGGAGGAAGGCGTCCGCGAGACTCCAATAAAAGGTGTGAGTTTCACGGAGACGTGGGGCACACCACAAACGAGTGCCTTCAGCTGAAGGATGAGATCGAGTCCCTGGCAAGAGCGGGACACCTCGGTCAGTGGGTGAGGATACCCATTATCTATCCCGGACAGGGGATAGTTCACGGAGCTGCATATTCCCCGGGACAGAGGGGGGCCGCTAGCGCTCCTGGAGCCGGTCACCCCCAAACTCCCGGGTCTCAGTTCCCCGCACTTCCTGCTCCACCCGCTCCGGCGCCCATTGCCTTATTGGCTCCAGAACCAGGTAACCCATATCCGCCCGGCCTTGCACCGCCACCCGTTGACGGACACGTCGCCACCATTTCCAGAGGACCACACCTTGCCGGAAGCACCCGCAACTCCCAGAAGAGGTACTTGAGGGAGTTAGAGCACGCCGAGGAGATGTGCGCCTTGGTCCAATCACCTGCTCAACGTCCCCGAATGATGGATCTTCCCATCACCTTCACGGAGGACGATGCTCGACATGTGCACTTCCCCCACAACGATCCCCTCGTGGTGGAAGCCCAGATTGCCAATAAGAAGGTCTCACGGATCTTGATCGATAACGGAAGCTCCGTGAACATCCTCTTCAAAGCGGCCTTCCACGCGATCGGATTGACCGAGACGGACCTGGCCCCATGCCCCATCCAGCTTCAAGGTTTCAATGGGGACGCACTCATGCCATTAGGCAAAATTCAACTTCCAGTCACCCTCAGAGGAGAAAGCGACGCTTGTGCCTTCAAGCATAGCACATTCGTGGTGGTCGACTGCCCCACGGCGTATAATGCCATCTTAGGCCGACCGGTCCTGATCGATTGTGGGGCCATAACCTCGATACGCCACTTATGCTTGAAGTTTCCATGCGACGATGGGCGTATTGGCACCCTCCGAGGAGACCAAAGAAGTGCACGGAGCTGTTATAACGTCTCCGTCCGAGCCGTCTACACGGTCCGAGAGACGTTTGCTGCCATTCCTTTGGCGGAAGTATTGCCAGAAACTGGGGGTGCTCAGGAGGCATACTTTGACGAACTCGACCCAAGAGTGGGAATCGAGAAAGCAATAGAGCCGATGGAGGAAGTCGAAGAGGAGATCCTCAACCCGGGAGAACCCACCAAGGTCATTCAGGTGGGGAAAAACCTGCCGTCGGCCGTTCAAGATAAGATCGTGGCCACTGTGAAGGATAATCAGGATATCCTGGCATGGTGCCACGCTGATATGACGGGGACTAATCCCAATGTTGCGTGCCACGCACTCAACATAGACCCATCTGCAACTCCAATTCGCCAAAAGAGGAGGTCGCTGGAACCAGTAAGAGCCGAAGCCGTCAAAGCTGAAGTGGACAAATTGATGTCCATAGGCTTTCTCCAGGAGTCGCACTATCCCGTGTGGTTGGCCAACCCAGTTCTGGTCCCAAAACCCGATGGGTCCTGGAGAATGTGCATTGACTTCACGGACCTAAACAAGGCCTGCCCGAAAGATTGTTTCCCTCTCCCGCGAATCGATCAGATGGTAGACGCTACTTCCGGGTACGAACTCTTATCCTTCATGGATGCGTACTCCGGATACAACCAGATCAAGATGCATGTCGCGGACCAGGAACACACCAGCTTCCTCACGGACAAGGGTGTCTACTGTTACGTGGTCATGCCTTTCGGTTTGAAGAATGCTGGGGCGACGTACCAGCATCTGGTAAACAGAATGTTCAAGGACCAACTGGGGAGGAACATGGAGGTGTACGTGGACGACATGTTGGTAAAGTCCAAGACCTCCGGGGACCACAGTAACGACCTTGAGGAAGCTTTCGCCGTGATCCGAAAGTATGGGATGAAACTAAATCCAAAGAAATGTACTTTCGGGGTCTCGTCTGGGAAGTTCCTCGGTTTTATTGTCAGCTCCCGCGGAGTGGAAGCCAACCCTGAGAAAATAAAGGCGTTCATAGATATGCCTTCCCCCCGGAAGCATAAGGATGTCCAGAGCGTTACCGGAAGGATTGCTGCTCTCAGTCGCTTCGTATCCAAGGCCACTGACAAGTGTATCCCTTTCTTCAATGTGTTGCGAGGGAACAAGAAGTTCGAGTGGACCCCCGAATGCGAAGCAGCCTTCCAACACCTCAAAGAACATTTAACCCGAGCTCCCATTCCGTCCAAACCTGTCGAAGGAGAGGCGTTGTTCTTATACTTAGCTGTGACTGAGCACGCAGTAAGTGCCGCTCTCGTCCGGGAAGATGGCCGTATCCAGCTCCCTGTGTATTACGTAAGCAAGAGGTTATTATACGCCGAGTCCAGATATTCGATGATCGAGAAACTCTCCCTCTGCTTGCTGATCGCTTCACGGAAGCTGAGGCCATATTTCCAGGCGCACACCATCAAAGTACTCACCAACCACCCTCTCCGACAAGTCCTGCAGAAGCCCGAGTCTTCTGGCAGATTTCTTAAGTGGGCCATGGAACTGAGCCAGTTCGACGTCCACTACCAACCGCGTGTTTCCATAAAAGGTCAAGCTCTCGCGGACTTTATTGTGGAATGCTCGGGAATGAATGACCTCCCAGAAGATCCGGTCCCGGAACTTCCCACCTGGAAGGTCTATGTAGACGGAGCCTCAAATGAAAAAGGATCTGGAGCGGGGGTCATCCTAATATCTCCCCAAGGGCATCAGCTCCAGAGCGCCATCCGTTTCGCGTTCCCAGCATCCAACAACGAGGCAGAAAACGAAGCCATGTTAGCTGGGTTACGACTGGCCAGAGAAGTCGGAGCCCAAAAAATCGAAGTATACAGCGACTCCCTACTTGTGGTAAACCAAATATCCGGGGAATACCAGACGAAAGGCGAAATGATGGCTGCCTACGTGTCTCTCTCCCGCGACCTACTGCAGCATTTCAAAGGCTACCAAATCCGCCAGGTCCCCCGGGACCAGAACTCACTCGCGGACACGCTGGCCAAGCTTGCAACGGACCCGGAGATTGAACAGTATGGCTTAGTCCCCATCGGGCACTTAGAAGCCCCCAGTACTGAGACGCGAAGGATAAACGCCATCATCGACCATTCCCACTCCTGGATAGGACCCATCCTCAGATTTCTCACCACCGGAGAGCTCCCCACTGATAAAGCTGACGCAAGGAAGCTCCAATATCAAGCTCCCCGATACGTGGTTATGGATGGAAAGCTTTACCGCAGGGGGTTGTCCATACCCTTCCTTAGGTGTGTTGCCGGAACCGAAGTCAGCACCATCATCCATGAGATTCACGGAGGCTTCTGTGGCGATCATACCTCCGGGCTGAGCCTCTCCAAAAAGATCCTTCGACAAGGATACTTCTGGCCCACCATGAAGAAGGATTGTGTGGATTATGTCAGGACATGTGAGCAGTGCCAGAGGTACGCCAAGGTTCCGCGAGCGCCGCCTACAGAAATTACCCTAATGACCAGCCCCTGGCCGTTCGTCGTTTGGGGCATTGACCTAGTAGGTTCCCTCCCAACTGGAAAGGGTGGAGTGAAGTACGCCATAGTCGCGGTAGACTACTTCACCAAATGGGCTGAAGCTGAACCTATGAACATGGTCACATCTAAAAAAGCACTGGATTTTGTCATCAGGAATATAGTGTGTCGTTTTGGGCTTCCACGGAAAATTGTGTCCGACAACGGAAAGCAGTTTGACAGTGAACACTTCACGAACTTCTGTGCTTCGCATGGAATTATCAAAAGCTTTTCCGCAGTCGCCAGACCCCAGGCTAATGGGCAAGTGGAAGCTGTAAACAAAATATTAAAGACAACGTTGAAGAAAAAACTCCAAGCCTGTAAGGCTCACTGGCCGGAAGAACTTCCGCGAGTACTTTGGGCCTACCGCACAACAGAGAGAACTTCGACGGGGCACACGCCTTATTCCATGACCTTCGGTTGCGAGGCCGTCATCCCAGTAGAAGCTATGATCCCCTCTCACAGGCAAGACACCTACGATCCTACCCGGAACCACGCCCTCCTCCAGGAATCCTTGGACATGATCGAAGAGCTGCGGGAGCAGTCGCAGGTCCAACTAAAAATGTACCAAGGCAAGATAGCCCGACACTTTAACATGAGAGTCCAGAGCCGTACATTCGAAGTTGGGGATCTTGTCCTACGGAGAGTATTTCCCGCTACGCAGGATCCAGGAGTAGGAGTCCTCGGACCCAACTGGGAAGGCCCCTACGAAGTCCAAGAAAAAGTGGGCCATGGGACGTATCACTTAAAGAGACTCGACGGATCTAAAGTCCCGCGCGCCTGGAACGCGGAGCACCTCCGCCGTTACTACCAGTAGGCCCCGGACCATCCAGTCGGAAGTCCTTGGTGAAAATATCAAAAGTGAAAAATGTGGAAATAATCCTCCCTGTTGTAAAACTCACGCCTAGCAGGCTAATTTAATGAAACACGGAGAGATTCACTCCGCTTTTACTGCACTTTTTATCCCTGTGTTCAAAGCTGCGTTTTAACAAGTGACCACGCGGTCCGGAGACGTCCGGACCCCACGCTCACTTGGGGGGTATACATGGCTAAGGCATAACCATACGCCCCTTGAACAAAACGTACACAGAACACCACTTATGTGCTAGCATTGTGTTTGAAATTTTTAAATTGTTTGAAATGTTTAAATTGTTGAGCTTAGGTTTATTTGTTTCCATGAACATGCTTGCATTACGTGTCATATGTGCATTATGTGCTTATGTGAAAATTGCCATGGAAATGCCTGCCATTATGTATCATAAGAATTATCTCCTGTGTAGCCCAGCGATGGACGGGACTGGGGGTTGAGGCACGTTCATAGAGCTACGCCAAAACACCCCCAACTCCCTGACAAGTCCTTTGCAGAATTCTCCGCGATCGCTGTAGAGCTTTGCTTCGCAAGCTCCAGCTCCGGGTCCCGCAAGGCGAAAGATGGCAAGATCCGCGAGCGCTGTAGAGCTTTGCTTCGCAAAGCTCCAGCTCCGGATCCCGCAAGGCGAAAGATGGCAAGATCCGCGAGCGCTGTAGAGCTTTGCTTCGCAAAGCTCCAGCTCCGGATCCCGCAAGGCGAAAGATGGCAAGATCCGCGAGCGCTGTAGAGCTTTGCTTCGCAAAGCTCCAGCTCCGGATCCCGCAAGGCGAAAGATGGCAAGATCCGCGAGCGCTGTAGAGCTTTGCTTCGCAAGCTCCAGCTCCGGATCCCGCAAGGCGAAGATGGCAAGATCCGCGAGCGCTGTAGAGCTTTGCTTCGCAAGCTCCAGCTCCGGGTCCCGCAAGGCGAAAGTTGGCAAGATCCGCGAGCGCTGTAGAGCGTTGCTTCGCAAGCTCCAGCTCCGGGTCCAGCGAGGCGAAAGATGGCAAGATCTGCGACCGTTGTAAGCCTTGCTTCCCAGGCTCCAACTCCGGATCTCACAAAATAATGCATGGCAAGCTCCATGGCCATTGCAAGTTTCAGCTCCAGAAGCAGACATGCTTGATCCCCCACACACAGCCGGCTTTGCTTCGCAAAGCCCCTGCTCCAGGATCACACCTGGTGGGCGTGGCGATTTCCCCGACAGCAATAAGCCTTGCCTCGCAGGGCTCCATGCCAGGTCCCTGAAGTCAGCCACAATGAGGTTCGCAACAACAGTTAGTTTTACTTTGCAAAGATCTAACCTTAAGTCTAGCAACGCTCACCAAAAGAACTCCCGTTCCAAACAATGGAACGACTCACCTTAGCAATCCCAGCGAACAGTATAACTACAAGTCCCGGGATTGGCTATTTGCCTCAGGAAAGCTAAAATACGGTGAAAGGAGCCTGGCCGTTGGAACCAGGAAACCTTCGTAACCTAGAAATTACATGGGAAAAGACATCATCCGTTAAAGCTTCGAGTGGGAAGTGCATAGGTTTTGGCCGTTGGAACCAAAACCCCATACGCCCCTACAACAGTTTCTACCGTATAAATGTCTACCCTAAGCGCAAGGATAAATAAAGAACTCGGCAGAAAAGAAAGGAGAATGCTATGATTATGATAAAAATGTCCGCAATGAAAAACTCAAAATGAAAAATAATTAAAGATAAAACCCCTTCAAGCATTGGGGGTAACTACAGCTTCCACGACCGCAGCTTCGGGGGCATCGGTTTCAACGGAGGCTGGCGAAGTCGGCTCATCGGAAGGAGGAACTTGGTCATGAGAAGGTTCAGAGGTCCCCGCCTCTCCGGGATCTCCCGCCTCAGGGGCTTCAGCACGTTCGTCAATGTTGTAAGTTTGGACGTACGCCTCTGGGCCCTGATCCCACACGAGTAGCTTCTCCCTCATGGCTTCGGTATCATCTCCCAGATAGCCTAATACCTCCGGGTTCACTTTCCAGAGTTGATGCAAGAGGACCACATGCGATATATTAATCGTCCTGTTCAGTATCACCTCAGCATCCTCCTTCTCCTTCAAGCGCTCCGCCTCGGAGGTTGCCAGCTGTGCTTCCGCGACAGTTAGTTGGGCCCTCAATTTTTCCATTTCGGCCTTGGAGGCATCCCGCTCCCCCTTAAGAGAATCAATCTCCTTGCGCTGCTCCCTATTTTGGTTCAGCACAGATTGCTTCTCGGTCACATGCCCCCTGGCAGTGAATTGCAAGGCCCCGATCTCTTTATCCTTCTCGGCGAGCCCCAACTGCAGCATAGACACGAGATCCCTGTTCCTCTTATGGAGTTGCTCCTCCTCGTGCAGCTTACTCTGAAGAGTGGAATATTCCTCTTGCCGCTTAAGGAGGAGATCGTTTTTTGATTGCAAGCGGGCTTCCAGGGTATCCTTCTCCACCTTGGCTTGGGACAGCTCTTCCCGGAGCTTGGAGTTTTCGGCCTTCATCCCATCTGACCGCTGTCTAAACTCATTCTCTGCCTTGGCCCGGTATTCTTGATATTTGGCAAGATATTTCTTCTCCGCCTCTTCTTCAGCCGTACGCCGGGCCTGATCAATCTTCTCTGAAGCCCCCAAGGCCTGTTGGGTCAGCTTCTGCTTCTCCGCCTCCAAGGCCTGGCGAGCCAGCTGGCTCTCCTCCAGCTGAACCAGAGCTGCACCAACCTCCCGGAACGAGCGTTCCGCGATCATAGAGGCCTGCAAGGAAAGACAACAGAATGAGCTAAAGCCGGACCAAAAGACAGGTGATCCCAAAAAATAACAACTGACGGCTTACCCTGGACAGTTGCTGCTTCACAGCGTGTGTCAGCAACAGCGGATCCTTGCTGCTACTGATGGCCCACTTCTCAGAATTGAGCTCGCACAAGCTCAGGGCCATATCCTCCATCATCTCAGCTCCGAACGGCGCCAATGCACGTCCGAGCCTGGGCACCAGCCTCTTCTCCAAGGCTGGACCATCCAGAACCGCTCCGGCCGGGTGAAGAGATCTCACCCCCTCGGCCAGCTCAGCTCTCTTCACGGCAGACAAGTTATCTGCCCTTCCCTGAGTAACGGCCTTCTCCGCCTCTAACCGCCTCTTCAAAAAACTATCGGCCCGTCTTACACCCTCCAGGAGAGCAGCGGGAAAACTGGTTGGCTTCCGCGGAAAGTGGAACTTCAGGCCAGGCAGGGGAAGATTGGTTGTCTGAGAAGACGGAGACCCCGGAAGGGTGGACCCCCTTTGGGCTGGAGGAGGAGGCAGCCGAGGTATTAAGGCCCCGGTCTGTTGCTTTTGCTGCTGCGGCAGCAGAAGTAATTGCCCTTGTTGCTGCTGCTGGTTTGGATGTTGTTGTTGCTGCTGCTGCGGCGTTGGTGATTGTCTCTCTTGTTCCTGTTGCTGCTGTTGTTGTAGTTGTGATTGCTGTCATTGCTGTTGTTGTTGCCTTCGACCGGGAGAAGAGTGTCTAAGGCGTTTGTTCTTGGCGCCCTCAGCATCTTCTCCGGGACGCTTGCTCACCCCAGTCGTCCTCACGGGGAACACAAGCCCTTCCCCGTCGCTGCTGCTACTCGAGACCATCATAGTCTCGGAAGGCCCGTCAGCAGGGGACTTCTCTACCCTCGGAGACACTTGCGCCTCGCCACTTGTCTTCTTGGGGGAGGCAGCCTTACCTCCCCTACCAGCCTTGGTCTTCCGTCCTTTCCCCGTGGACGGGTCTTGGCTGGTGGCAGCCTTCTTAATAAGCAAAGTAACCCTCCCCAACATCTTGGCTTCGGGATACTCTGCAAGAAACGTACAAAGCAAGGTTAACGAACCAACAAGCAATGAGAAAGAAGATAAGCGGAAGACAAAACAATCAACAACATAAAAGCACAAGCAAGCCCGCCAGCAGGGAACAAGAAACAAGAAAGAGAAAAGTTTGAAAGGGACGACCATGCACGAGAAACGTGGATGGCCTTCCCCGAGCAAAACAAAACATCGCTTCCTGCTCCAGGAAGCTCCCGTACTCCTTGAAGTCCGGGAATGACATGCCGAGAGAAGAAGGGTCAACCATAATGACACCTTCTGGCAGACTACCATCACTCAGACACCAGAGGAGCTCATCTACCCTATCGCAATACCTGTCGAAAGGTATCCTACGCGGATCTAGCCTAAGGAAACGGGGATCAAACCCCATCTGAGAGGTCCGGGAAACCTCAGACAGGCTGGGAGTGTGAATCAACCGAAAACTAGTCTTACCTCTCCCGGAGGTACTAGCCCCCGGAGCCCCTATGTCAGGGTAAGCCGCGGCATGGCGAGTCTCGATCTCCTCTTCCTCCGGCTGGGGGTCGGGGAACCTCTCCGCCCAACTAGGAGATATAGTATTTTCGTCTCGGGCTGCTTGGGTGATTACCTTAGACAGCTCCAGGGCAATCTGCTCCCGGATGTCAGCCGACACCTGAGTCTGCCCCCTGCCACTTACTGGCTCGATATTTTGGAAGGAGGCGAGTAACCCATACTCCCTCAATGATTCGGAGGTCACAAGTCCCTCCACTTTCAACTCTTCCTCAGAAAGCCCTTCGTAGAACTTGGACCTCCTTATCATCTCCGCGCAGCGAGGTGTCCGCGGAACGACTTCTGCAAAAATCAAATACAAGCGTTAGAGATCCTCCCAAAAGGAAAATCAAACGCAAAGAAACAAAGTTGAAAAGGAAAAGAAGGAGCACTTACCAGGGATTTTGAAGTCCAAAGATAGGGCTGGCACCCTCTTCAGCGGGAAGCCAGTCGTCAGGAACCAGTATTCCCGGAGGTCTGGAACCCTCGCGGTATGACAAGTGGGGCACATCACGTCCGGGTGCCTTTCTAGCCTGTAAAACCCCACCTTGTCTGAATGACCCCTCATAGGCTGAGACTTCAACCCGTAAAAGTACAGCACCTCCTCCGGGGTAGGAGCTTCCAGTCTCCGGGACTTGCAAAAGATGAACCACCCTGCTAAGAGCTTGTAGCTGGGAGGAATTGACTGGAAGGGGGAAATCCCCACCTTCACACAGAAATTGGCGAAGTAACTCCTTAGGGGCAAGTGCGCCCCACACACTATGTGTGCCCAACTCCAGGCACCAAAGCCCTCGTGACTCTGGCTAGCTGACTCGCCCAGCACCGACAGACGGTGCCACATCAGACCTGGGATGTTCTTCAGGCCTGCCTCAGAGGAATACAGCTCCAGCATGCCATAATTCCTGAAAAGGTTCTGCTTTTGGTCCATCTCCCAGATGGAACTATTGGAGATTGGTGGGCTAGCCGCGACCACTTTCGCCTTTTCTTTCCCCTTTCCACCAACGACAGGAGAGCCCTTCTCTTGGGCAGAATCAGCCTCCCCCACAGCAAGGAGTTGTTCCTTTGAGATGTTCATCACTGGACAAAAGAAAAGAAAGAAGAAAACACTCTAAGCAGTCAGCACCCTTGTCATACCCTAGTGGTATCAAAGGCGTCGGGGAGACCCTCCCCGAAAACTGCTTGGAGAGGCTCCCACCGAGCTTACCGAGGGGTTGGCACCATGCCACCCGAAGGGCAGCAAGGAACCAGACTCAGACCCCGAGCCTAAGCCCACCAAAAGAAGTGTTTTTCCAAAGAAAGACACCCTAAAGGCGTTCATGCTTATGCCCTAAAACAGCAAAACAAGGGACGACTTTCCAAACGCAAATCACCAAAGCATGCAGAAAAGGCTACTTATCGACTCACAATCGATCACATGCCTACCAAAGCCCTATTCACGCATGCACATAAGCAATAATGGCAGAAACCTCTACTCTAACAACTACCAACAACCTAAGGTCTGAGAGGAAAGAGCAAAGTAGAAATACTTACTGATATTCGGGTAGTTGGAGGTTGAAGAAGTAACTAGATCACTGCACAGCACGATCGCGAGAAGTAAAAGCTGCAAAGACGAACGGCGATTCAAACCAGGAACTTCGGGGAATAAACCCACTGCCAAATCAAAAAGAAAAGTCTCCAGATACTTACCAAAAGAAATGGCAAGTTCGAGGGAACGTAAGCTGGGAAGCCTGGGAGTTCGAAGGTTTGGAAATCTGAAAATCCTAAAGATGGAGAATCTGAAAGCGTAAAGAGGAAGAAAGGTCCTTTCCCTCGTTTTTATAGCAGGGAAAAAGCCGTTTCGAATTCTTCAAGTGGACGGTCCGGATCTTCCCATTCCGTGTGCGTCAGATCCAACGGCTGGAGAGGAAGCGACGATCCTATTTATGACTCCTCGGATGGGAATAAAGTATTTATTTCCCATCATTACACAACCTCGGGCCCTGAGTACCATTAAAAACCGTCAAATCATTAGTCAGATGACTGACGCACGCATCCTCAACCAGTCGCCTCACGCACACGTCTTGGTCGCAGAACCATTCCCGGAACGACACGTGATCCTTGCCGCACTTGAGTACTTGATCTCAAACAGAAGAAATTCCTTTTCTCTTTCATACTAATACTCAGGCGGGAAAAAGGAACCCTTCCGGGAACACAGAAGGTGCCCCCTCGCCTAGTCTAAGAAACTGATTGTACAAGCTCCCGGATCTCTCAAAGCTCCACGACCTTGGGGGGTAAATGTTATCCAGATTTCCGGATAGCGTTTAGATTGATGACCTCGGGGAAGCAGAATTATCGATGTCTTTCACGGTAGGTGACCAGAGCTCGCGGATGGACAGAAAGGCTTCGCCTCTCCTATTTAGTATCCGGATTACTCTTCCAAGCAAGCACAACACAGAAACTCGTCGACTCTCCCGGACTCCCGAAGGATACCCCTCGGGGAGGCCCCTTCCAGGAGAGGCTCTTCGAGTGGTCTCCGCGGAAACAGTTCCGTGCCTCGCACAGAACAAAACCGAACAGTCGAGTCCGGGAGAAGGCATATTTGGAATGATATCCGTCTGACACAGGATCCCGCCTGACACGCCCGTCAGGTCAAAGCCGCACACATCCCAGCACGCCTAAGGGTACCTTTTCGCCTACTGTTCCGCTGACAACTTGGAAAAGACGGCTGACTTTGTGTGTTCCCCATACTTTCACGTAAATATACCCACATAGAGTCTTGTAGCCATGCTACTACAGTAATTGTATCCCCTATTTATGGCTGGTGTAATTAAGACTCATGTACGTAGAGAAAAACCCTAATCCGAAACCCTAGCTATAAAGACCCCTTCATTTTACAAGAAGAGGGACGACCAACAAATCACATAGCAAAAACTCTACCAAAATCTCTCTGGCTTCATCTTCTTCAAGAGAACCCGAGAGAAACACTGTGAGTGTGTGAAGTTCTTGTGCACCAGCCATCTTACTGTAACCTTTTCCAAGTATAATAACATCGACTCGTGGACTAGGGCTTGTTAACGCCTGAACCACGTAAAAACACTGTTTGTTTAGTTACATTTCAGCATTTCTACAGTTCTTATCTTTTTATTATTCTGTTAGTTATTCGTTTCCGAAAAACTCGGTAAACAGTATACCTATCCACGATCACCCACACTGAGTCATGCTGTCCCACGGTCTTCGGCAAGCCAACCATGAAATCCATGGTAATATCCTCCCACTTCCACTCTGGAACCCCTAGAGGCTGTAGTAACCCTGCCGACCTCTGATGCTCAACCTTAACTTGTTGACACGTTAAGCACTTGGCCATATAATCCACCACATCCATCTTCATGCCCGACCACCAATACAAAACTCTCAGATCTTGGTACATCTTCGTCGTACCTAGATGTAAGGAATAGGGAGTGGTATGCGATTCATCCAAGATCTCTCACTGGATATCAGAATCCATCGGAACATAGATCCGGCCTTTATACTTCAGTAACCCCATATCCGAGATAGAGACGTCCTTAGCCGCTCCGACTAAGACATTCTCTCTGTAACCTCTCAACTGGAAATCCTTCCCCTGCGCCTCCTTGATCCTCTCAAGGAGTGTAGACTGAAGAGTTATGTTGGCTAACCAGCCAACCACTAACTTTATACTCACTCTAATCATCTCCTCCGCTAGCTTATCAGATATCTGTCTCGAACTGAACAACTATCCTGGGTCTTTCCCACTCAGTGCATCAGCCACTACATTAGCCTTTCCAGGATGATATAGGATATCACAATCATAATCCTTAACCAACTCTAGCCACCGTCTCTGGCGCATATTCAGATCCTTCCGAGTAAAGAAGTACTTCAAACTCTTATGATCAGTGTATATCTCACACTTCTCACCATATAAATAATGTCTCCAAATCTTAAGTGCGAATACCACCGCTGCCAATTCCAGATCATGTGTGTGATATCTCTACTCATACTCCTTTAACTATCTCGATGCATAGGCTATCACCTTACCAGCTTGCATTAGCACATACCCTAAACCCTGCCTGGAAGCGTCACAGTAAACCACAAACTTCTCATTATCTGTCAGCAAACTCAACACTGGTGCAGTGATCAGTCGCCGCTTCAACTCTTTGAAACTGTTCTCACATTTGTCTGTCCAAACATACTTTGTCTTCTTCTTTGTCAATTTTGTCAACGGTGTAGTTATCCTGGAAAACCCCTCAACAAACCACCGATAATATCCTGCCAATCCCAGAAAACTTCTAACTTCCGAAACGTTGCTCAGTCTAGGCCAATCTCTCACTGCCTCTATCTTACTTGGGTCAACCAGAATCCCCTCTTTACTAATGATATGGCCCAGAAATGTGACTTGCGGTAGCCAAAACTCGCACTTACTGAACTTATAATATAGCTTATGCTCTCTCAATCGCTACAATACCAAGCGTAGATGCTGCTCATGCTCTGTCTCTAACTGTGAGTACACCAGGATGTCATCAATAAACACAATCACAAACTTGTCCAGATAGTCCTTGAAAAACATATTCATCATATCCATAAAAGCTGCTCGGGCATTGGTAAATCCAAAGGACATAACCAGGAATTCATAGTGTCCATACCTCGTGTGGAAAGTGGTCTTTGGTATGTCCTCTTCTTTGATCCTTAACTGATGGTAACCTGATCAGAGATCAATCTTGGAAAACACTGTCTTTCCCTGTAGCTGGTCAAATAAATCGTCGATTCTAGGCAGTGGATACTTGTTCTTAATGGTCAACTTATTCAGCTCTCTGTAGTCAATACACATCCTAAGAAATCCATCCTTCTTCTTGACGAACAACACTGGAGCACCTCATGACGAGAAACTCGGTCGGATGAACCCCAAATCCAGTAACTCCTGTAATTGAATCTTCAACTCTTTCAACTATGCCGGAGTCATTCTGTAAGGTTTCCTAGATACTGGCTCCGCTCCTGGCACCAACTCAATGACAAACTCAATCTCTCGCTGCGGTGGCAACCCTGGCAGGTTTGCTGGAAATAAATCTAGAAACTCACATACCAATCTGGTCTCCCCCGGTCCAACAGTCATAACCCTAGAGGTATCCACGACATTCGCTAGGAATCCTATGCAACCTTCCTGCATTAGGTCTCTAGCCTTCAGTGCTGAAATCATAGGTACCCGCAGTCCACTGACTGTTCCCACAAATACAAAGGGTACCTCCCCTTCTGGTTCAAAAGTCACCATCTTGCACTTGCAGTCAATCATCGCCCCATACTTCGATAACCAATCCATCTCTAGGATCATATCAAAGTCATCCATCGCAAGCTCAACCAGATCAACAGACAGCTCCCTACCATCTATCTCTACTGGCAAAGCTCTAATCCATCTCCTAGAGACTACCAATTCCCCAGTTGGCAATAAAGTCTAAAAACCCCTAGCATACAAATCACTAGGTCTACACAGCTGATCTATTACTCTAGCAGATACAAATGAATGGATAGCTCCCGACTCAATCAACGCAGTGAACGATGAACCAGCACTAGAAATCTGACCTGTCACAACCGAAAGGCTAGCCTCCGCCTCAGTCTGAGTCAAAGTAAACACTCTGGCAGGAGTGAGAACATCGCCCTGCTTCGGCTCATCTTTCCTGGCTTGTGGGCAGTCCTTCTTTAGATGATTGGCACTCCCACAGACAAAGCAAGCCCTGATCCTGCACTCACCCTGGTGTCGTCGTCTGCACCGGGGACACACTGGAAAACTCCTCCAGTTGTCACCTCTGCCCTGACGGCCACTAAAAGCACCCCGTGCCCTCCTATCCGAGCTAGGAGGAACAAAAGAATCTGGGGCCTTCCTCTTCTGCTCACTGGAGTCACTACCCTGACTGGATCCAATAGATGGAGGCACTGTCCTCCTGGCATCGCGCCTAACAGTGCTCTCTCTCTCTCTAATTCTGATCCTCGGCCCCCTCAGCTGTAAGGGCATTATCCACAACCTGAGCATAGGTAGTAGTCTTTGGATCTACGGTGATCTTCACATCATGGGCGATCATAACATTCAACCCCCGCACAAATCTGTCTCTTCTTGCTGCATCAGTCGGCACCAAATCTGGTGCGAAGTTCGCCAACCGGTCAAATTTCAGAGCATACTCAGTAAAAGTCAATCGGTTCTGAGTTAGGTTGATGAACTCGTCAACCTTCGCAGCTCGAACTGCAACATTGTAATACTTCTCATTGACGATGTTCCTGAATTCTTCCCAAGTCATAACTGCCACATTCCTTCTCTGAACCACTACATCCCACCAGATGCGGGCATCCTCTCTGAACATGTAGCTGGCATAAGCTACCCTCTCGTTCCCTTCAACCCCCATAAAATCCAGGATGGAGGAAACCATATTCATCCACTACTCTGTCCGCAATGGGTCTGGTCCACCCTCAAAGGTGGGAGGATGCTTCTTCCTGAACCTTTCATACAAAGGTTCCCACTTGTTCTCCATCATAGGCTGAACTAGCACTGGCGTCATAACCTGCTGAATTGGCAGCCTAGTGACCTGTGGAGGGGCCTGCTGCCTCAACTGTCCAAGTTCTTCTTCTGTTCGTTGCAATCTCGCTTCCATTTCGGCAAACATCTCTTGCCAGTTCTGTCGGGCATGTGGAGGGTCCTGACCCTGAGTGTCATCCTCGGCCCGACTGCCGTGGAGTCTAGATGATTGTCGAGGCATCTCAACTATATGCTTGAAATCAATGACGCCGCTCACCAGGCATGATAACAAAATCCAAAACCACCTCCCAATTCACATCAGCCCACCATAACAACAATTCACATAACACAAATAGCATATAACACTCAACGGACCATGCCCTGGCATCATGCATATGTTAACTCATTCATCATGCTCTATATGAAATAAGCAGGCAAACAGGGCATGTAAGCACATATTCAAGCATATAAATCAATTATTACCAACCAACCCTGAGTCAAGCTTGTCACTAGCAGCGAGCGTACATGTTCGGTCAATCTCCAGGAACCATAAACCTTGGCTCGCTTTGATACCAAGTTGTAACGCCCTACTACCTTAGAGTCGTTACTAAGTGGGTTTAAAATGTGCATTTAACTAGCTAACCAAGCATTTAACTCATAAGTGTGACCAAACTGTATTAAAATCACATAATTTGAAAATGTAAACATTCATTGAAAATTATAAGTGTTTTACATTAGGGATCCTGAAAATACTTGTTATCCAGATTCCCGGATAGCGTTTGGATGGATAGCCTCGGGGAAGCAGAATTATCAAAGTCTTTCACGAAAGGTGACCAGAGCTCGCGGATGGACAGAAAGGCTTCGCCTCTCCCGTTTAGTGTCCAGCATACTCTTTCAAGCAACCGCGACCCGGAAGCTCGTCAATTCTCCCGGACTCCCGAAGGGATATCCTTCGGGGAAGGTCCTTCCAGGAGAAGCTCTTCAGGTTACCTTCGCGGATACAGTTTCGTGCCTCGCACGGAAGAAGACCAAGCGGTCGAGTCATGGAGGAGGCATAGTTGGAATGATACTCACCTGACACAGGATCCCGCCTGACACGCCCGACAGGTCAAGGCCACACACATCCCAGCACGCCTAAAAGTACCATTTCGCCTACTGTTCCGCTGACAGCCTGGAAAAGACAGCTGCCTTTTTACATTCCCCATACTTTCATGTAAATATACCCACGTAGAGCCTGGTAGCCATGCGACTACGGTAATTGTATCCCCTATTTATGGCTGGTGTAATTAAGACTCAGGGGGGCAGAGTAAAACCCTAATCCAAAACTCTAGCTATAAAGACCTCCTCATTTTGCAATAGGAGGGGGGAGGAAAAGAAATTACATAGCAAGAACTCTGCCAAAATCTCTCTAGCTTCGTTTTCTTCTAGAGAACCCGAGAGAAACACTGTGAGTTTGTGAGGTTCTTGTACACCAGCCATTTTACTGTAATTCTCTACAAGTATAATAACATCGACTCGTGGACTAGGGCTCGTTAACGCCTGAACCACGTAACAAACCTATTTGTCTATTTATATTTCTGCACTTCTACAGTTCTTATCTTTCTATTATTTTGTTTGTATTTGTTTGTATTCGCCCTTCAATCGGGGCTTACCATCGGCTCCCTGCTATGGGGAGAAATGCAAAGAAGACGAGCAGAAACTCTGTCCGAATTCATATCAAAAGCTCAGGGAATCATCAACCTTGAGGATGCCTACCAACAGGCCTTTGGAGTTCCCCCAGCTCCGACGCCCTCCGTGACTGCGCCAAGCTTTTCTTCGCAAGCTCCTGCACCAGCCCTCACGCTTCCAGGAGCCCAGTTCACTCCAAGCGTGTATGGGCCTTCCGCGTCTGCTCAGATGCCGAGTCAAACCCATTTCTCTGGATACGGAGCTGTACAAACCGGATATAGTATCGCTCCCGCCCCATCGCAACCGCAAGCGGAAGGCCCAGAACAAAATCTGAGCCAATCGCGGAATAAACGAGGCGGAAGAAACTCCAACCGAGGGGACCATTCAAAGAAACCCCGGAAGAACTATGAACCCAAGTTCACGGAGTACACCAGTTTGATAGACTCACGAGAGAATGTCTATCGGGCGACCTGTAATATGGTCAACTACAGGAAGCCCCCGAAAGTGTCTCACGGAGGAAGGCGCCCGCGAGACTCCAATAAGAGGTGTGAGTTCCACGGAGACGTGGGGCACACCACAAACGAATGCCTTCAGCTGAAGGATGAGATCGAGTCCCTGGCAAGAGCGGGACACCTCGGTCAATGGGTGAGGATACCCATAATCTATCCCGGACAGGGAGTAGTTCACAGAGCTGCATACTCTCCGGGACAGAGGGGGACCACTAGCGCTCCTGGAGCCGGTCACCCCCAAGCTCCTGGATCTCAGTTCCCAGCGCTTCCTGCTCCGACCTCTCCGGCACCCATTGCCATGTTGACTCCAGGACCCGGAAAACCATATCCGCCTGGCCTTGCTCCGCCACCCGTTGACGGACACGTGGCCACCATTTCCGGAGGACCGCACCTTGCCGGGAGCACCCGCAACTCCCAGAAAAGGTACTTGAGGGAGTTAGAACACACCGGGGAGATGTGCGCCTTGGTTCAGTCACCTGCTCAGCGTCCCCGAATGATGGATCTTCCCATCACCTTCACGGAAGATGACGCCCGACATGTGCACTTCCCCCACAACGATCCCCTCGTCGTGGAAGCCCAGATCGCCAATAAGAAGGTGTCACGGATCCTAGTCGATAATGGAAGTTCTGTAAACATCCTCTTCAAAGCTGCCTTCCACGCGATTGGATTAACCGAGACAGATCTGATCCCATGCCCCATCCAGCTTCAGGGGTTCAATGGGGATGCACTCATGCCCTTAGGCAAAATTCAACTTCCAGTCACCCTCAGAGGAGACAGCGACGCTTGTGCCTTCAAGCACTGCACATTCGTGGTGGTCGACTGCCCCACAGCGTATAATGCCATCCTAGGCCGACCGGTCCTAATCGATGTTCGGGCCATAACCTCGATACGCCACTTATGCTTGAAGTTTCCATGCGACAACGGGCGTATCGGCACCCTCCAGGGAGACCAACGAAGTGCACGAAGTTGTTATAACGTCTCCGTCCGATCCGTCTACACGGTCCAGGAGGCGATTATTGCCGCACCTTTGGCAGAGGATTTACCAGAGACTGGGGGTGCCCAAGGGGCATACGTTGACGAACTCGACCCTAGAGTGGGGGTCGAGAGGGCGATAGAGCCGATGGAGGAAGTTGAAGAGGTGATCCTCAACTCGGAAGATCCCACCAAAGTCATTCAGGTGGGGAAAAACCTTCCATCGGCCATTCGAGAAAAGATCGTGGCCACTGTGAAGAATAATCAGGATATCCTGGCATGGTGCCACGCTGATATGATGGGGATTAATCCTAATGTTGCGTGCCACGCACTCAACATAGACCCATCTGCAACTCCAGTTCGCCAAAAAAGGAGGCCGTTAGACCCAGTAAGGGCCGAAGCAGTCAAAGCTGAAGTGGACAAATTGATGTCCATAGGCTTTCTCCAGGAGTCGCACTATCCCGTGTGGTTGGCCAACCCAGTTCTGGTCCCGAAACCCGATGGGTCCTGGAGAATGTGCATTGACTTCACGGACCTAAACAAGGCCTGCCCGAAAGATTGTTTCCCTCTCCCGCGAATCGATCAGATGGTAGACGCTACTTCCGGGTACGAACTCTTATCCTTCATGGATGCGTACTCCGGATACAACCAGATCAAGATGCATGTCGCGGACCAGGAACACACCAGCTTCCTCACGGATAAGGGTGTCTACTGTTACGTGGTCATGCCTTTCGGTTTGAAGAATGCTGGGGCGACGTACCAGCGTCTGGTAAACAGAATGGTCAAGGACCAACTGGGGAGGAACATGGAGGTGTACGTGGACGACATGTTGGTAAAGTCCAACACCTCCGGGGACCACAGTAACGACCTTGAGGAAGCTTTCGCCGTGATCCGAAAGTACGGGATGAAACTAAATCCAAAGAAATGTACTTTCGGGGTCTCGTCTGGGAAGTTCCTCGTTTTTATTGTCAGCTCCCGCGGAGTGGAAGCCAACCCTGAGAAAATAAAGGCGTTCATAGATATGCCTTCCCCCCGGAAGCATAAGGATGTCCAGAGCGTTACCGGAAGGATAGCTGCTCTCAGCCGCTTCGTATCTAAGGCCACTGACAAATGTGTCCCCTTCTTCAATGTGTTGCGAGGAAACAAGAGGTTCGAGTGGATCCCCGAATGCGAAGCAGCCTTCCAACACCTCAAGGAACATCTAACTCGAGCTCCCATTCTTTCCAAACCTGTCGAAGGAGAGGCGTTGCTCTTGTACTTAGTTGTGACAAAGCATGTCGTAAGTGCCGCTCTCGTCCGGGAAGACGGCCGTCTCCAACTCCCTGTGTATTACTTGAGCAAGAGGTTACTGGACGCCGAGTCCAGATATACAATGATCGAAAAACTCTCCCTCTGCTTGCTAATCGCTTCGTGGAAGCTAAGGCCCTATTTCCAGGCGCACACCATCAGAGTACTCACCAACCACCCTCTCCGGCAAGTCCTGCAGAAGCCCGAGTCTTCTGGCAGGTTACTTAAATGGGCCATGGAACTGAGCCAGTTTGACATCCACTACCAGCCACGTGTTTCCATAAAAGGTCAAGCTCTCGCGGACTTTATTGTGGAATGCTCAGGAATGAATGACCTCCCGGAAGATCCTATCCCGGAACTTCCCACATGGAAGGTCTATGTAGACGGAGCCTCAAATGAAAAAGGAGCTTGAGCAGGGGTTATCCTAATTTCTCCCCAAGGACATCAGCTCCAGAGCGCCATCCGTTTCACGTTCCCAGCATCCAACAACAAGGCAGAACACGAAGCCATGCTAGCTGGATTACAACTGGCCAGAGAAGTCGGAGCCCAAAAAATCGAAGTATACAGCGACTCCCTACTTGTGGTAAACCAAATATCCGGAGAATACCAGACGAAGGGCGAAAAAATGGCTGCCTACGTGTCTCTCTCCCGCGGTCTCCTGCAGCATTTCAAAGGCTACCGAATCCGCCAGGTCCCCCGGGACCAGAATTCACTCGCGGACACACTGGCCAAGCTTGCAACAGACCCGGAAATTGAACAATATGGCCTAGTGCCCATCGGGCAATTAGAAGCACCTAGTACTGAGACACAGAGGGTAAATGCCATCATCGACCATTCCCATTCATGGATAGGACCCATCCTCAGATTTCTCACCACTGGAGAGCTCCCCACTGATAAAGCTGACGCAAGAAAGCTCCAATATCAAGCTCCCTGATACGTGATTATGGATGGAAAGCTTTACCGCAGGGGGTTGTCCATACCCTTCCTTAGGTGTGTTGCCAGAACCGAAATCAGCACCATCATCCATGAGATTCACGGAGGCTTCTGTGGCGACCATACCTCCGGGCTGAGCCTCTCCAAAAAGATCCTTCGTCAAGGATACTTCTGGCCCACCATGAAGAAGGATTGTGTGGATTATGTCAGAAAATGTGAGCAGTGCTAGAGGTACGCCAAGGTTCCGCGAGCGCCGCCTACAAAAATTACCTTAATGACCAGTCCCTGGTCGTTCGCCGTTTGGGGCATTGACCTAGTAGGTTCCCTTCCAACTGGAAAGGGTGGAGTGAAGTATGCCATAGTCGCGGTAGACTACTTCACCAAATGGGCTGAAGCTGAACCTATGAACACGGTCACGTCTAAGAAAGCACTGGACTTTGTCATCAAGAATATAGTGTGTCGTTTCGGGCTTCCACGAAAAATTGTGTCCGACAACGGGAAGCAATTTGATAGTGAGCATTTCACGGACTTTTGTGCTTTGCATGGAATCATCAAAAGCTTTTCCGCAGTCGCCAGACCTCAAGCTAATGGACAAGTGGAAGCAGTGAACAAAATTTTAAAGACCACGTTGAAGAAAAAACTCCAAGCATGCAAGGCTCACTGGCCGGAAGAGCTTCCGCGAGTACTTTGGGCCTATCGCACAACAGAGAGAACTTCGACGGGGCACACACCTTATTCCATGACCTTCGGTTGCGAGGCCGTCATCCCAGTAGAAACTATAATCCCCTCTCACAGGCAGGACACCTACGACCCTACCCGGAACCACGCCCTTCTCCAGGAGTCCCTGGACATGATCGAAGAGCTCCGGGAGCAGTCACAGATCCAACTCAAAATGTACCAAGGCAAGATAGCCCGACACTTCAACACAAAAGTCAAGAGCCGTACATTCGAGGTTGGGGACCTTGTCCTACGGAGAGTATTTCCTGCTACGCAGGATCCGGGAGTGGGAGTCCTCGGACCCAACTGGGAAGGCCCCTATGAAGTCCAAGAAAAAGTGGGCCATGGGACGTATCACTTAAAGAGACTCGATGGATCTAAAGTCCCGCGCGCCTGGAACGCGGAGCACCTCCGCCGTTACTATCAGTAAGCCCCGGACTATCTAGTCGAAGGTCCTTGGTGGACGTAGCAAAAATGTAAAATATGGAGATAGACCTCCCAGCTGTAAAACACATGCCTAACAGGCTAATTTAATAAAACACGGAGAGTTTCACTCCGCTTTTACTGCATTTTTTATCCCTTTGTTCCAAGCTGCGTTTTAACAAGTGACCAGGCGGTCCGGAGACGTCCGGACCCCACGCTCACTTGGGGGGGTATACATGGCTAAGGCATAACCATACGCCCCTTGAACAAAACATAAAGAGAACACCACTTATGTGCTAGCATTGTGTTTGAAATTTTTAAATTGATTAAGCTTAGGTTGATTTGTTGCCATGAAGATATTTGCATTACGTGTCATGTGTGCATTATGTGATTATGTGAAAATTTCCATGAAAATATCTGCCATTATGCATCATGAAAATTATCTCCTGTGTAGCCCAGCGATGAACAGGACTGGAGGTTGGGGCACATTCAGAGAGCTACGCCGAAACACCCCCAACTTCCTGACAAGTCCTTCGCAGAATACTCCGCGACCGCTGAAAGCTTTGCTTCGCAAGCTTCAGCTCCGGGTCTCATAAAGTAATGCATGGCAAGATCCATGACCGCTGAGAGCTTTGCTTCGCAAGCTCCAGCTCCGGGTCTCGCAAGGCGAGAGATGGCAAGATCCGCGACCGTGTAAGCTTTGCTTCGCAGGCATCAGCTCCGGGTCTCACAAAATAATGGATGATGAGCTCCTCGACCACTGCAAACTTCGATTCGCAAGCTTCAGCTCTGGGAGCAAATATAATCGATCCCCCAATTACAGCAGGCCTTGCTTCGCAAAGCCCCTGCTCCAGGATCGCACATGGTAGGCGTGACGATTTCCCCGACCGCAACGAACCTTGCCTCGCAAGGCTTCATGCCAAGTCCCTGAAGTCGGCCACCGTGAGGTCCACAACAACAGTTAGTTTTGCTTCGCAAAGATCTAGCCCTAAGTTTAGCGACGCTCACCAAAAGAGCTCCCGATCCGGCGCTATCCCGCGGAATCGTATTAAGTGTTTGCCTCGCAAGCTTTGTAAAGATCGCGATGGGGAGATGGAACGGGTCACTTTAGGCATCCCAGCGAACGGTATAACTACAAGTCCCGGGATTGGCTATTTACCTTAGGAAAGCTGAGTACGATGAAAGAGGGAGTCTGGCCGTTGGAACCAAGAACCCTCCGTAACCTAGAAACTACGTGGGAAAAGACATAAGCCGTTGGAGCTTCAAGTTAGAAATGCATAGGTTCTGGCCGTTGGAACCAAAACCTCATGCGCCCCTACAGCAGTTTCTACCGTATAAAAGTCTCTACCCTAAGCACAAAATTAAACAAGGAACTTAGCAGAAAAGGAAAGAAGAATTCTACAATTATTACAATGAAGGCCCTGCGGACCGGATGTCTGTAATGTTCCCGCAATTAAAAAAGAGTACAGGGAGCTTCGCCCCAAAGGAAAATAAAAAAAAAAATTTACACAAAGAATAAGACCCCTTCAAGCACTGGGGGTGGCAGCAGCTTCCACGACCGGGGTCTCGGAGACAGCGGTTTCGACTGGGGCTGGCGGAGTCAGCTCATTGGAAGGTGGAACTTCCTCACTGGCAGGTTCAGAGGTCCCCGCCTCTTCGGGATCTTCTGCCTCGAGGGCTCCAGCAGGTTCGTCAATGTTATAAGTCTGGATGAACACCTCTGGGCTTTGATCCCACGCCTGTATCTTTTCCCTCATGGCGGCGGCGTCCTCTCCCAGGTAGCCTACTACCTCCGTGTTTATTTTCCAAAGTTGGTGCATGAGGACCACGTGGGATAGATTAATCATTCTATTCAGCTCCACCTCGGCATCTTCCTTCTCCTTCAAGCGCTCCGCCTCAGAGGTCGCTAGCTTTGCCTCCGCAACAGCCAATTGAGCCCTCAGTTTTTCCAGCTCGGCCTTGGATGCATCCCGCTCTCCCTTAAGGGAATCAATCTCCTTGCGCTGCACCTTATTTTGATCCAGCAAGGATTGCTTCTCGGTCACATGCCCCCTGACAGTGAATTGCAAGGCTCCAATCTGTTTATCCTTCTCAGCGAGCCCCAACTCCTGCATAGACACGAGATCCTTGCTCCTCTTGTGATCTTGCTCCTCCTCGTGCAGCTTATTCTGAAGAGTGGCATATTCCTCGCTCTGCTTAAGGAGGAGATCATTTTTCAAGTGCAAGCGGGCATCCAGGGTATCCTTCTCCTCCCTGGCCTGGGATAGCTCTTCCTGGAGCTTAGAGTTTTTGGCCTTCAAGTCATCCGACCGCCGCTTGAACTCATTCTCCGCACTGGCCCGGTACTCTTGATATTTGGCAAGATATTTCTTGTCCGCCTCTTCTTCAGCCTTGCGCCGGGCCTGGTTAATCTTCTCCACAGCCTCCCCCTTTATGCTCTCGACCTGTTGGGTCAGTTTCTGCTTCTCCGCCTCCAAGGCCTGGCGAGCCACCTGGCTCTCCTCCAGCTGAACCAGAACTGCACCCACCTCCCGGAACGAGCGTTCCGCGATGAGAGAGGCCTGCAAGGGAAGACAACAGAATGAGTTAAGCAGAACCAAATGTACTAAGACAAATGATCCAAAAACACAACAACTAACAGCTTACCCCTGAAAGTTGCTGCTTTACAGCGTGTGTCAGCAACAGCGGGTCTTTACTGCTACTGATGGCCCATTTCTCAGAATTAAGCTCGCACAAGCTCAGGGCCATGTCCTCCATCATCTCCGCTCCGAACGGCGCCAATGCGCGTCCGAGCCTAGGCACCAGCCTTTTCTCCAAGGCTGGGCCATCCAAAACCGCTCCAGCCGGGTGAAGGGATCTCACCCCTTCTGCCAGCTCAGCTCTCTTCACGGCAGACACGTTGTCCGCCCTTCCCTGAGTAACAGCCTTCTCGGCCTCCAACCGCCTCTTCAAAAAACTATCAGCCCGTCTTACACCCTCCAGGAGGGCAGCGGGGAAACGGGTTGGTTTCTGAGGGAAGTGGAATTTTAGGCCAGGCTGAGGAAGGCTTGTTTGTTGAGAAAGTGGAAGAGAAAGAGCAGAAGGAGACCCTGAAATGGTGGACTCCCTCTGGGTTGGAGGAGGAGGTAGACGGGGTATTCGGGACGGTAGCGAAGACACTACCGCCCCGGTTTGGTGTTGCTGCTGATGTTGCTGTTGTTTTTGTTGCTGCTGTGGCGATGTTGATTGTCTTTGTTGTTGTTGTTGTTGTTGCTGCTGTTGCTTTTGCTGTTGGGTTTGTGTTTGCTACTGGGTGGTGGTAGTCTAGAGGGGACTGCGCGCAGCCCGGAGGTCTCCATCACCTCCGGGAGAAGAATGTCTAAGGCGTTTCTTCTTGTCGCCCTCAGCCTCTCCTCCGGGGCTCTTGCTCACCCCGGCCATCTTCGTGGGGAACACAGGACCTTACCCCTCGCTGCTACTACTCGAGACCACCATGTTCTCGGAAGGCCCCTCGACAGGAGGCTTCTCCACCACGGGCACGATTGCCCTCTACACCACCAGAGACCCTTGCGCCTCGCCACTTGTCTTCTTGGGTGTGGCAGCTCTACCTCCCCTACCAGCTCCGGCCTTTCGTCCTTTCCCCTTGGGCGGGTCTTGGCTGGTGGCAGCCTTCTTGATAAGTGAGGTAGCTCTCCCCAACATCTTTGCCTCGGGGTGTTCTGCAAGAAATGTACGAAGCAAGATTAACCAACCAGCAAGCGATGTGAAAAAAGATAAGCAGAAAACGAAACAAGCCACAACATAAAAGCACAAACAAGTCCACCAGCAGGGAACAAGAAACGAAAAAGAAAAGTTCGAGAAGGACGACCATGCACGAGAAACGTGGATGGCCTTCCCCGAGCAAAACAAGACACCGCTTCCTGCTCCAGGAAGCTCCCGTACTCCTTGAAGTCCGGGAATGACATGCTGAGGGAAGAAGGGTCAACCATGATGACACCTTCTGGCAGACTACCGTCACTCAAACACCCGAGGAGCTCATCTACCCTATCACAATATCTGTCAAAGGGTATCCTACGCGGATCTAGCCTAAGGAAACGGGGATCGAACCCCATCTGAGAAGTCTGGGAAACCTCAGATAGGCTGGGGGTGTGGATCAATCGAAAGCTAGTCTTACCTTTCTCGGAGGTACCAGCTCCCGGAGTCCCTTCATTGGGGTAAGCTGCGGCGTGGCGAGCCTCTATTTCTTCTTCCTCCGACTGGGGGTCGGGGAACCTCTCCGCCCAACTGGGGGATAAATTATTCTCGTCCCGGGCCGCCTGGCAGATCACCTTGGATAGCTCCAGGGCAATCTTCTCCTGGACGTTAGCTGATACCTGACTTTGCCCCCTGCCACTCACTGGCTCAATATTTTGGAAAGAGGAGAGTAGCCCATACTCCCTCAAAGATTCGGTGGTCACAAGTCCTTCCACCTTCAGCTCTTCCTCCGAGAGCCCCTCGTAGAAGTTTGACCTCCTTATCATCTCCGCACAGCGAGGTGTCCGCGGGACGGCTTCTGCAAAATCCAAACACGAGTGTTAGAGATCCTCCCGGAAGGCAGACCAAACGTGAAGAAACAAAGTTAGAAAAGAAAGGAAGGAGCACTTACCAGGGACTTTGAAGTCCAAAGACAGAGCTGGCACCCTCTTCAATGGGAAGCCAGTCGTCAGGAACCAGTACTCCCGGAGATCTGGAACCCTCGCGGTATGACATGTGGGACACATCACGTCCGGATACCTCTCCAGCCTATAAAACCCCACCTTGTCTGCATGACCTCTCATGGGCTGAGACTTCAGCCCATAGAATTATAGCACCTCCTCCGGGGTAGGGGCCTCCAGGTCCTGGGACTTGCAAAAGATATACCACCCCGCTAGAAGCTTGTAGCTGGGGGGAATCAACTGGAAGGGGGCAATCCCCGCCTTCACGCAGAAGTTGGCAAAATAACTTCTTAGGGGAAAATGTGCCCCACACACTATGTGTGCCCAGCTCTAGGCACCAAAACCTTCGTGACTCTGGCTGGCAGACTCACCCAGCACCGACAGGCGGTGCCACATCAGGCCTGGGATGTTCTTCAGGCCTGCCTCTGAGGAATACAGCTCCAGCATGCCGTAGTTCCTGAACAGGTTCGGCTTCTGGTCCATCTCCCAGATGGAACTGTTGATAGTCGGTGGGCTAGCCGCGGCCACCTTAGATTTTGCTTTCCCCTTTGCACCGGCAACAGGGGAACCTTGCTCCTGGGCAGTTTCAGCCTCTACCGCAGCGATGATTTGTTCCTTTGAGGTGTTCGTCACTGATCAAAAGAAACAAAGAAGAAAACACTCCAAGCAGTCAGCACCCTTGTCATACCCTAACGGTATTAAAGGCGTCGGGGAGACCCTCCCCGAAAACTGCTTGGAGAGGCTCCCACCGAGCTTGCCGAGGGTTTGGCACCATGCCACCCGGAGGACAGCAAGGGACCAGATTCAAACTTCGAGCCTAAGCCCGTCGAGAGAAGTGTTTTCCCAGGGGAAAACACCCCAAAGGCGTTCACGCTTATGCCCTAAAATAACAAACCAGAACAGCACAAGCAGACGGGACGCAACTTTCCAAAAGCAAATCGTCAAAGCATGCAAAGAAATGACTTATTGACTCACACCAGTCACATGCCTATCGAAGCCCTATTCACGCATGCATAAAGATGACACCGGCAGAAAACTCAACCCTAACAACTATCAACAATCTGAGGTTTAGAAGGAAAAAGCAAAGTAAAAATACTTACTGGTAGTCGAGTAGTTGAAGATTGAGGGAGTAACCGGGTCACTACACCGCACGAACACGTGAAGTAAAGGCTGCAAAGACAAGCAACGATTCAAACCTAGACTTCGGCGATCAAACCTACTGCCTAATCGAAAGAAAAGTTTCTGGATTCCTTACCAAAAGAAGTGGCGAATTCGAAGGAAAGGAAGCTTGGAAGCTTGAGAGTTCGAAGATTTGGGAATCTGAGAATCTGAAAGCTCGAGAATTTGAAAACGTAAAGAGGAAGAAAGGTCTGTTCCCTCGTTTTTATAGCAGGAACGAAATCGTTTCGAATTCCACAAATGGACGGTCCCGATCTTCCCATACCGCATGCATCAAATCCAACGGTTGGGGATGAAGTGCCGGTCCCATTTAAGACTCCTCGGATGGGAATAAAGTATTTATTTCCCATCATTATACCATCTCGGGCCCATTGCACCATTAAATACCGTCAGATCACTACTCAGACGCCTGACGCACGCACACTCAGCCAGTCGCCTCACGCACACGTCTTGGTCACAGAGCCATTCCCTGCATGACGCGTGGCCCTTGCCACACTTGAGTACTTGAGTTCAAACAGAAGAAATTTCCTTTTTTTTTCGTACTGACACTCAGGCGGGAAAAAGGAACCCTTCCAGGAACACAGGAGGTGACCCCTCTCCTAATCTAGAGACCAGAACACCCAGAGGACTGTACAAGCTCTCGGACCTCTCAAGCCCCGTGACCTTGGGGGGTAAATGTTATCCAGATTCCCGGATAGCGTTTGGATGGATAGCCTCGGGGAAGCAGAATTATCAAAGTCTTTCACGAAAGGTGACCAGAGCTCGCGGATGGACAGAAAGGCTTCGCCTCTCCCGTTTAGTGTCCAGCATACTCTTTCAAGCAACCGCGACCCGGAAGCTCGTCAATTCTCCCGGACTCCCGAAGGGATATCCTTCGGGGAAGGTCCTTCTAGGAGAAGCTCTTCAGGTTACCTTCGCGGATACAGTTCCGTGCCTCGCACGGAAGAAGACCAAGCGGTCGAGTCATGGAGGAGGCATAGTTGGAATGATACTCACCTGACACAGGATCCCGCCTGACACGCCCGACAGGTCGAGGCCGCACACATCCCAGCACGCCTAAAAGTACCATTTCGCCTACTGTTCCGCTGACAGCCTGGAAAAGACAGCTGCCTTTTTACATTCCTCATACTTTCATGTAAATATACCCACGTAGAGCCTGGTAGCCATGCGACTACGGTAATTGTATCCCCTATTTATGGCTGGTGTAATTAAGACTCAGGGGGGCAGAGTAAAACCCTAATCCAAAACTCTAGCTATAAAGACCTCCTCATTTTGCAATAGGAGGGGGGAGGAAAAGAAATTACATAGCAAGAACTCTGCCAAAATCTCTCTAGCTTCGTTTTCTTCTAGAGAACCCGAGAGAAACACTGTGAGTTTGTGAGGTTCTTGTACACCAGCCATTTTACTATAATTCTCTACAAGTATAATAACATCGACTGGTGGACTAGGGCTCGTTAACGCCTGAACCACGTAAAAAACCTATTTGTCTATTTATATTTCTGCACTTCTACAGTTCTTATCTTTCTATTATTTTGTTTGTATTCGTTTCCGAAAAACTCGGTAAACAATACTGTTTATAAATATTTATAACTCAAAATATGTTTTAAGTCGACTAAACGACAAAATAGGATTCAGTACAAAGTATCTCCCAAAAATACCCCTAGTCGTGGCAGCCAGGCAGACCAGACATGTATGCATCACCTCACGCTCTCCATACTCATAAATACCCATAAATTTTTTTACGGTTATTGCGATTCACCACACGTCGAAACCCTACTCTTATCATCACCTTTTACTGCCCCGAGCAGTATAAATATAATCCCCTTTTACATTTTTCATTTCTTTACCTGAACCTTCTTTCTCATGAAAAACTAAGAAAAACCTTCAAGAAAACCCAAATACTTTAGTGTAATTCGAGATGTCTTTGAGCAAATCCGAGCCAAACTTTCATGATTTCTCCTACAATCCATACTCCAAGTAAGTTTTCGAATCCATCCCTTATTTTTGTAGAAATTTTCGTATATTCTGGTCTTGATTCACGAGTTTCTGTAACTGGGTTTCTACTGTTCTTGAGAAATTTCTTGGGTAACCGGGTTTAGGCTAACATACATAGAATAAGTATGCTAGAATAGAGATTTTAGGCAATCTAAAATACTATACAATGCTTAAAAAGCAACGTGGGTTATAGGTTCACTAATTTCGGGCCCAAAATCGAAGTGAAAATTCGATTTTGAGTATTTCGGAAAAACTGGGTTTTTCCCGCCTATTTTCGGAGAAAAAACTTTTCACATTCACTTTTTAATCTGTTTTCCATCTTGCTCACATGTTTATTGTGTTTTTATTAGGATGTTGCTAGTCATATAAAATCTTAACTTTTATACATGAGCAACGTTATCCTTGCTTTTCTTTTTCTTTTATCTATTGGTCGTATATTCTCACTTCCCCCTTTGTTCGTCTCAGATATTCATGCATGATCCATGGGGGGGGGGGGGGGGGGGGTGAGAGATCAATAGACAACGATCTTCTCGCTTTGCTGTTCGAGGATCAGGAACAACCTTCTTTGCCTTTTCCTGAGCCTTCGTCTTCACACCCAAACCCTACGACCAGTCCTCCATAAAATCCGCAATAGAACCAATCAAACATGGGTCGTGTAAAATACACTGCTCGCAGGAAAAAGAAAACCACAGATTCACCTTCCAACACTGAGGGTCCTTCAAGTGACCCTTATCCTTTAAATGTTTCTCCACCAGACATTCAGCCCAAAGCTCGTCCCCATGTCGGCCCTTGAGCAGAGGTAGACTGGTACATTGCCCCTCCTAGCATCATATCGACCAGGATGGTGGAAAAATACCCCAAGAAGTATGGGATTTCTGGGATTACCCTGTACAAACCAACACCCGACCAGACGACAAACATACCTAGAGGTGCCTCCAGCACCTGGTCGAGGTATCATATTGAAGCAGGGGCAGTCTTGCCCTTGCATGACTTTTTCCGAGGGGTGGCCAATTATTTCGAGGTCACCCCTTTCCAAATAACACCCAACAAATATAGAGTACTTTTAGCACTCTATATCTTATACAACCACAAAAAATGGCCTATTCCTACTCCACATGAGAACAACTACCTATTTGATCTCAAATCCAACCCCAATCAGAACAATATGAGGTTCTTCCACTTTTACCACCAGGAATCTGCTCGCACATTCTTGAGTGATATTACCCCTAAGTCCAATGTAGGAAAGAACTTTGAAGAGTACTTCTTTACAACCGACTTGGTTGCTGACAACCTGGCCTTCACACGAAGAGGTAAACTTTCAATCTCTGGATGACATTTATCGATTCATTTTTTCATCTTTCCTTGTCCTTAGTTGTTTTATGCTGCATCTAGGTCCATGGTACTGACCATTTCCCACTCCAAAATGGAGATAAGAGCCGCAGCCTTAGCCAACATGACAAATATTAAAAAAAGACGTCAATGAGCTGGTCACGGAGAGAAATTTAAGGCTGGTCGACCTTTTAGAACCTCACCAGGAAGTGAGGGAATCCACCGCAGGGAGTGCCACTGGAGAGGGCACTGAAGGACAAGACATCCCCGAGCAGTAACAAGATGTGTCACAACCCCAGAGGCGGCGACCAACGGGAGTGACCATCCGAGAACCAACCCCTAGCACTCGAGCTGCTAATACCCCTACCCAACATGGGAGGGGAAAACAAAACTACCTGAATACACCAGCCCTATACTCGAGTCTTCAGATGAGAACGGTATAGATTTCTCACTCCTAGATAATCTGCCCATCCTTGGTCATTTATTCTATAGGGATGGCAACTTTAAACTTACGACCAGTAGTTTTAGCTTGGACTTCTTCAAGGAAGATAGTGAGTGTAACAGTAGTTCTTTAGATAATGTAATGACCAGTAATAATAGTTCGGGTATACTACTTAGAATTTCTCTTTACTTTAATCCTTTATTGTGCCAAACTATCTTTAACATTCCAACTCGTTTGTTCTTGTTTTGTAGTCATGCCATCTGACGACGCCTTCGATATCTACGCCTCCGTAGACACTCCTCCAAGCAGGAAGAAGTCGAGTAGACAACACGCTGGAGAAGGTAGTGGAGAGCCCTCCAGAAAAAGAGCTAGACCAGAGGACCCTCCAGCTCCTGCTCCATCTAAATCAACTACACATCCTCCTCCTCCTCGCACTTCTCCTTACACAAACCAGACAGGAAAATCTCTGGTTGCATATTTATTGAGTAATGTTTATAGCTCAACAAATGACAAACTGCAGAGATTATCTAAGCACCGTCGCAGCCAGGAGGCCTTTGCCTGTCTTCCTGCGTTGAAACCCAGCCAGGTCCTTGCTCGTGGGTTCAACGAACTGCTTAGTGTAAGTTTCTTCTGTATTTTGTTTTAGTCGAACAACATTTCCTTTGATTAACTATAAGAGCTTCATTCTTCTACTGTTTGCAGGGTATCTTAACCATGAACAATGGTTGGCGTCGTGTCGAGGAGTTCGATGCAAAACATGCTGACGAGATCAAGGCATGCAAGGAGAGGGTTAAGGTGGCTGAAGAAAAAATCGCCACTTTAACCGAGGAGTTGAAGAGGAGCCAAGAAGATCTGGCCAAAGCCGTTGCTGCCAAGGAGAATTTTAAGGAAGCCTCCGAGACTAACTACAAGGAAGCAGCCAAACTACAAGAGGATCTGGAGGCGAGCATGAAGGAGGCAACTGGTCTAGAGGAGCGATTGAAGATGCTCGAGGAGACAAATTCCCAAAACTTGGAGAGGTTCTGAGGAGCTACCTTCAACTTCTTCTACATGTTTTGGAAGAAAAATCTGGAGGCAAACTTTGATTATCTTCCCAAGCAGGATAAACAAGCTGAATTTGCCAAATGTGTTGCTC
The DNA here is from genome assembly GCF_963169125.1 of Humulus lupulus. Taxonomy (NCBI): domain Eukaryota; kingdom Viridiplantae; phylum Streptophyta; class Magnoliopsida; order Rosales; family Cannabaceae; genus Humulus; species Humulus lupulus. Next base: position 83,026,358 of record NC_084797.1, on the reverse strand, counting down.
ATCTAGAGGATGAAAAGTATGGAAAAGTGATTGAGAGAGTTCTAGGGTACCTTAAAAGGACCAAGCAGTTAGGCCTCCAATATTCAAAGCTCCCGAAGATACTTGAAGGATATTCTGATGTGAGCTGGATATCAAGTGTTGGAGATAATCTTTCCACAAGTTGTTGGGTATTTATGCTCCAAAGAGAAGCGAATTTTTAGGGCCCAAAGAAACAAACATATATTTCACTCAACCATGAAGAATGAGTTTATAGCTCTAGTGGCAAATGGCAAAGAGGCCAAGTGGCTTAGGGATTTCATAGGAATATCTCAATGGTGATAAACAGGCCACATTGGCTAGAGTTTATAATAGCATGAGAAGTCTAGACATATAAGTCTAAGACATGAGTATGTGAGATAATTGATTCGAGGAGGAATCATATCGATCTCATATATAAAGACAAGTGAGAACTTAGCGGATCCATTTACAAATCCTCTTGCGAAGAGGTTAGTAAGTTCCACTTCCAAAGGGATGAGACTAAGGGCTTGTTTGGCATTGTTTTCTGTTTTTTGTTTTCAAAATTGTGTTTTCAGAAATTAGAATATAAAACAGTTTTGTAGTTTTCAAAAAGAATAGGTGTTTGGTTAATGTTTTCTAAAAATGATTTTTTAGTTTTATTTTTTTTTTAAAAATCTTAAATAAAAAAATTAATAAATATATTTACAAAGAGAAAAATCTTTTGAAAGTTTGTAATAAATAATTAGATAAAGTAATGTGAAAGAAAAAAGTGATGAAAAATAAGGAGAGAGAAAGTAAGGAGAGAAATTTTGAGGAAGAAAAATTGAGAAGAAAGAAATTGATGTAAGAAAGAAAAGCGCGAGAGAAAATGGCGAGATAGAAAAAAATGAGGAGAGAGAAAATGAGGATATAGGAAAATATGAGAGAGAAAATAAGGATATCAAAAGTGATGAGAGAGAAAGTAATGTTAGAGAAAGTGAGGAGAGATAAATTAATTAGATGGAAAGTGATGTGAGATAATAATAATTTAAAATGTTATGTGAGAAAAAAAATTGACAAAAAAAGAATTTGAGAACAACTAAAAACAACTTTTTGTTGTTTTCAAAATTTTCTGTTTTTTGTAACTTTGTTTTTAAAAATTGTTTTATGAAAATAATGTCAAACACCCCTACTTGTTTTCAGAAAGCAGTTTTTAGGTTTTAAAAACAAAAAACAGTTTTTTAGTTAAGGAGCCAAACACCCTTTAAAACTCCTAGAATAATATATTCATCAATGATGGCAACCTAACTCCAAACTTGTGAACATCAAGGGCAAGAGTTCAATGGTTAAGAACAAGTTATTGGGTGAATAGTTTCAACACTAACAAAGTCGTGAGTTCCATCCAATGATGGTTAGTGTTGATTGCTACCGAGTGAGGGTTAAGCCTAGGGCTTTTAATGAAGTTCAGTTGTGTTCAACAAACATCTCTAAAGGTAGCAAAGATGTCGTAAGAACTTCACCTATGTGAACTTAGAGGTGGTGGCGCCTCTCATGGGAGTTGAAGTTTCTCCCCAGAAAGTTCATGAAATGGATGAGCACATTGGCATATGAGTGCTAAGCGAGAAAAGTTTGAAAATAAATGGTCACTACTATAAAAAAGGTCATTTGTGACAATTCGTAACTGCCACAATTGATTTTTTGCACCAGTTTTGAAACTGACACGGAATCCTATGACGCAAACCAGCCTGACATTTGTGTCAGTGCCAAACTGTCACAAACGTGGCATTTGTGACAATTGGGCACTGACACAAATGATATATTAAAAAAAATGCTATGAACCCCGACCAGTGTACCCAGCCACCCCATGCGACCCCAGCCCCCTTGTACCCAGTCCCCAACCATCCACCTCTCAACCCCTGCGACCCTAGCCAACCCCCGCGACCCCAGCCACATGCATAACCCCTGCGAACCCAGTCAGAGAAAAAATCAAGAGGAGGGTTTTTGGGTTTTGGTTTTTCAAACAATATAATCTTCAAAATCAGAAATCTATACAAAAATTTTTAAAAAAAAACTATGTATAAGGTTCATACACATATTATATTCATCAATTTAACCTTAAAATTAAAAAAAAAACTCACCAAAATAGGTCTAGGAAATCGGAGGCGCTGCTGGTTCTTGAGAGAAAACCTAAGTTTTGAATTTTGGAGAATGAGGGGCTCGGGATCGATGGCTGGGATTTAATACTAGGCACACCGTTTGTGTCAATTGCCTACTGATGCAAACAGTGCGTTAACGGCGTCAGTTGGCCACTGATGCAAACTTCGCCAATTAACAGTGTCAGTGTTATCACTAATGCAAATGCCCCTGCATTTGTGGCAGTGATCAACTATCACAAATGCTGATTCTCGGTCAACGACGTCAGTCAACTGCGTTGACTAACACAAAAGGGGTATTTTGGTGTAGTGGGACAAGTGGAAGTGTGTGAGGTGTTACCGAATTTATCATTAAGGAGTACTTAGTTCAATTCTTAAGACACCAATGACTTCGATAAGGCTTTGTAATACTTTCATTAAGGTAAAGTTTAAATCGAAAGATACTTTATTTTATGCACCAAAACTGTTAAGCTAAGAAGAGAGGATTATATATAACCAAGTGGGGGAATGTTGAGATTGGTTAAATATAATGATTCATATGTTTACACGTTGAGGTACAAAACACTTAACGATTTTCACTTTAAGAGAAGTGAAAACATGAAATTGTGTAAAATGCATCGCCAAAATGCGAAGACTTCAAAAGCCCTAGCAGGTGATGCATCGCCTGGGAGATATTTTAGGGTCGTACAGTTTAAGTAAAATGCTCCAAATGATGTGTTTTAAATGCTCTAATTCTATTGGTTAGACTAATGATGATGCCTACACTATACATATATGGATTATTATAGTTGAAAAGCCTTGATCACACTTTCCAACTCTCTCTCTAACCTCTTCTCTCTTTAGTTTTCTAAGACCAAATTTTTCTCTAAGAAACTCATCAAGCTTAGCTTGACTTGCATGAGTTTTAAGACTTCTTCAATCTCAAATCTCATTCTACTTATATGTAGAACATACAATTTAGAAAGAGAAATGAAAGATGTTAATGAGAGGGACAATCATGTCCAATAATTACAAAATGGCATATTTTGATGATAGAGCATATATCATAATTAGTAGGTATTATTATATATGGGATAATTTCCTATTTATATCACATGGGACGTCACATATGATATAGTATACTAGGCCCACACAAAAACAAGTCATTTGGAGTAGTAACATTAACAATGGCCATTTTTTCTCAAATGAACATAACATTATTAATGTACATACTGATTAGTTAGTTTTCCTCTTACTAATTAGTTAGTTAGTTTGTTAGTGAGCTGTCCTCTGCTTTGTTACAGAGTCTGTTATTCTGTTTTGTTGGCTCTCTCTGTATAAATATACTTCTTGTATCAGCTCTAACAATCAATACAAGTTTTACACAATTCTTTCAGATATTTCTTCTTCCATTTGTTTTGTTCTTTCTCTCTTCTCCGAATCTCATCATGGTATCAGAACCATCTGTCACTGGCGACAACCTCCCGACGGTCTCCGCTCCGGCAATCGCTTCCGCTTCGTCTTCCTCACGACCGGTGGTGTTCACGCACAATTTCTCTATCAAGCTTGACGATGGAAACTATCTTCTATGGCGTCAACAGGTTCTGTTTGCAGTCAGAGGCCATTCACTGCAACGCTTCATCTTTGAAGATTCAGCACCAGATAGATTTCTTTCCGATGCCGATAAACTAGCTGACAAGGTCAATCCAGACTTCACCACTTGGGAACAACAGGATCAACTATTGTGTTCTTGGCTCTGTTCTTCCATGTCTGAATCAATCTTGACACGAATGGTAGGGTGTACCAACTCAGCTCAGGTATGGAATACACTAGAAACTTATTTTCAAGCCCAAACAGCAGCTAAAATTGATGAACTCACCACTCAATTGCAAACCATTCGAAAGAATGATCTCACTTTAAATGCTTACTTGTTGAAAATCAAATCGCTTACTGACAAACTTGCTTCTGCTGGTCATCCTTTGACTCCTAAAGAACATGTTCAAGCGATTTTTCGAGGCCTTCCATCCTCTTATAACTCCTTTATCATTTCTGCCAATACAAGAACTCAGTCTTACTCCGTTCCAGAAATTGAGTCTCTTCTTTTGTCTCAAGAATCTCGAATTGAAATGCAGAATAAAGAACTTGATTCTGTCTTACCTTCTGCCAATCTTGCCTCTTCTTCTAATCATCACTATAAGAAGAAATTTACCCCAAACACTCACTCCAATTTTACTTCACCAAGTGCTCGACCAATGTTCTATGGTCACAATCCCCACATCCCTCAATTCATTCCTGGTTATGCACCACCCCGTGTTCCAATGTCTGCTGGCAGATCCACTTTTCCCAAAAATGGTCGATCTTCATCTCGCCCTATATGTCAGGTGTGTGGAAAATCAGGACACATTGGTGTGTATTGCTATTTCCGATATGATCCCAACTGGTTAGGACCTTCACCAACACCATTAGAATCCAGTTCTAACACCCAAATGGCTGCTAATCTTGCTGTAATGATGGCCACCCCTGAAATGGTTCAAGATGCGAGTTGGTACCCTGATTCAGGTGCTACCAATCATTGTACAAACAGTGCTGACAATCTTGTTGACAAAGAACCATATTTTGGAACTGAAACTATACAAACTGCTGATGGAACTACTTTACCGATAGCTAATATTGGTCAGTCTTCATTCACATCTCCTTATGCTCCTAAGCTACTTACTTTTCACAATGTTTTACATGTTCCAAACATCACTAAAAATCTGCTCAGTGTGCACAGTTTGCTCGAGATAACAAGGTTTATTTTGAGTTTTATGCTGATCAATGTTATATTAAGGACCAAGACACGAAGGATACACTTTTGAAGGGCAGTTTTAAGCAAGGCCTCTATGTCTTTGAAGGCTCGGATCTGAAGTTTCTCAGGAGTACTCAAATCAAGATCTCTCCCCAACACTTCCCACTCTCTGTTTCTCATTCTGTTAATAAGATAGAAGCTGACAACACTTGTAATTCCAGAGTTCAATTGTGGCATAATCGCCTTGGGCACCCTGCTGCCTCAACTATTAAAACAGTTCTTGACTTGTGTAATGAAAAGTTTGATTCAAATAAAGGTGTACCTGATTTTTGTAATGCTTGTTGTTTTGGAAAAATACATCGTTTTCCTTATCAAAAGTCAGAATCTATTTACACCATGCCTCTTGAACTTGTCCATTCAGACTTATGGGGACCTGCCCCAGCTGTTTCTTCTAGTGGTTATCATTACTATGTCAGCTTCATTGATGCCTTTTCACGTTTCACTTGGGTATATCTTTTGAGAGACAAATCTGATGTTTTACAAACATTTCAAAATTTTAAGACACAGGTTGAGTTGCAGCTTAATTGCAAGATTAAAAGTCTCCAAAGCGACTGGGGAGGAGAGTACCAGGCACTCACCAATTTTCTGGTCACTCATGGCATTATACACAAGGTTTCCTGTCCAAAAACACCTCAGCAGAATGGTGTTGCCGAGCGGAAACATCGCCATTTGGTGGAAACCACTTTGACACTTTTAGCACACTCGAGCATGCCTATAAAATACTGGGATGAAGGAGTTCGTTCTGCTGCCTACCTCATCAACAGATTACCCACGGCCAAGCTTCATGGAAAATCTCCACTTGAGGTACTCTTCAAACAACAACCTCAGTATACTTTTCTAAAAGTCTTTGGTTGCAACTGCTTCCCTAATCTGAGACCTTACAACACAAATAAGCTCCAGCATCGCTCTGAAGAGTGCACATTCTTAGGGTACAGTCTGAACCACAAAGGTTACAAGTGTCTAGCTCCATCGGGAAGGATTTACATCTCACGTGATGTAATATTCAATGAATCTTGCTTCCCTTTTGCTAAAACAAAATCCCACATACCGCAGCCTACTACTTCTCATCACTCATCTGCCCTCATCCCAATCTCACCCTCTCCAATCATTTCCCCCCCAATCCCACCAGATCATCTACCTTCAACTTCTTCCTCTTCATCTAACACAACTGACCTTCCTACTCCCACATCACCATTACCCTCCACCTCACTGTTACCACCTACACAACACATTCCAGATATCCATGCCACAATACCAAACCCAGAACCCATAGCCATGATACCACCAAATGACCCTCCACCACCAAACACTCATCCCATGTTAACTAGAGCCAAAGCCGGCATACATAAGCCCAAAACTTTTCTTGCCACCAAAGAACCTACCAGCCTAAAAGATGCTTTACAAAACCAGAACTGAAAAGATGCAATGCAAGATGAATATTTGGCACTTGTTCAAAACAACACTTGGTCTCTAGTGGAGTTACCTTCCGGACGACAACCAATAGTTTGTAAGTGGGTTTTCAGAATCAAGGAAAATCCTGATGGGTCTATCTCCAAGTATAAAGCTCGTTTGGTAGCTAAGGGGTTTCACCAAAGAGCTGGTTTTGACTTCACTGAAACTTTTAGTCCAGTGGTTAAGCCAACTACCATTAGAGTTGTTCTCACTTTGGCCTTGGCTCGGGGTTGGTCAATCCAACAGTTGGATGTAAATAATGCGTTTCTCAATGGTGAGTTAAAGGAAGAGGTTTTCATGGTTCAACCTCCTGGTATGGTAGATTCCTCTCTTCCTAATCATGTATGTCTTCTTCACAAAGCACTGAATGGTCTTAAACAAGCTCCACGGGCTTGGTTTCAAAAGCTTAGTCAAGCTTTGCACACTCTTGGGTTTTACTGCTCTAAGTCTGATCATTCATTATTCATTAAGCATTCTTCCACTGCCACTATGATTATCTTGGTGTATGTTGATGATATTTTGATCACTGGCAGTGATCCTATTGCTATTCAAGCTCTTATTCAGCAACTCAACTCTCATTTTGCTCTCAAAGACCTTGGCTCTCTCAACTATTTTTTGGGTATTCAAGTTACTTCAGATCAAAATGGTTTGGTATTATCTCAGTCCAAATACATTCATGATCTCTTATGCAAGGTCAAGATGCAGTGTGCCAAAAGTCTCCCAACTCCAATGGTCAGCTCTGAAAAGTTGCAATCTCACGGCAGTGACCCTTTTCAAGATGTTCACTTGTATCGCAGTGTAGTTGGAGCTCTACAATACGTCACTATCACAAGACCAGAACTTGCTTATTCTGTCAATCGAGTATGTCAATTTATGCAGACCCCTCTTGAGTCCCACTGGAAAGCAGTCAAACGAATTCTTCGTTATCTACAAGGCACTCTCCACTATGGTCTACATCTTCAAGTTTCCACTAACTTGAATCTCACTGGCTTCAGTGATGCTGATTGGGCCTGTGATGTTGATGACAGGCGCTCCACCAGTGGCTACTGTTTCTATTTGGGAGCTAACCTAGTTTCTTGGAGCTCGAAGAAACAAGCTACTGTCTCTCGTAGCAGTACAGAAGCTGAATACCGTAGTTTGGCTTCATTAACAGCAGAGGTCACCTGGCTTCAGTCTCTCTTAGTTGAGTTACACATCTCAAGTACTCGGACTCCCCTACTCTGGTGTGACAATTTAAGTACAGTATTAATGGCTGCAAATCCAATTCTTCATGCTCGTACAAAACATATAGAGTTGGATATTTTCTTTGTTCGAGAAAAGGTTCTGTGCAAACAAGTTGAAGTCAGGCATATTCCCTCTTCAGACCAGCCAGCTGACATTTTAACTAAACCAATCTCTCATGCTCGGTTCATGTTTCTGCGGTCCAAACTTCGAGTGAAGGATACACATCTCAGTTTGAGGGGGGATATTAATGTACATACTGATTAGTTAGTTTTCCTCTTACTAATTAGTTAGTTAGTTTGTTAGTGAGCTGTCCTCTGCTTTGTTACAGAGTCTGTTATTCTGTTTTGTTGGCTCTCTCTGTATAAATATACTTCTTGTATCAGCTCTAACAATCAATACAAGTTTTACACAATTCTTTCCCATATTTCTTCTTCCATTTGTTTTGTTCTTTCTCTCTTCTCCGAATCTCATCAAACATGACATATATAGAGATGCATAGATACATCGAATCACAATTTAAAAACCAAGGTAAAAGCTAAGGAAATAATTGTTCGAATTTGTAACTATTTTTCATAAATATTAGTCGACGTATGGTGGAGCTTTTTATATTTTGTATGAACATCACTGATGAAATAATGGATGAGCAGCTATCTACAGGACCTGATCAAGAAAATTACGAAGCTTAGCATAGAAAGTACTTGTGTATTTAAAAATAAAAAGTAGTAAACGAAGAGTCAACGGTTAATGGAAATTAAAAAACGCACCCCTCTTTTTCAAGTTTATATATATTTGTATATTTGACTTGACACTATACAGACCTATGTCCCACTAAAAAAGATGGAAAATAATCTTCGTAGTACTCATTTAGCTAAGGAAGATCAGAACCATCATGATTCACGAGACTAGCTCTCTAGAGAATATTACACCATAAACTATTAAGTATTGTTCTTTATATTTTTTGCTTTTAAAATTTCAATTTTAAAAATTAGAATAGAAAACAGATTTTATCATTATTTTTTTTTCAGAAAGGGGTTTTCATTTTTAACAAAAAGCGGTGTTTGGCTAAAAAAAATTTTAAAAATAAAAACTAATTTATATTTAGAAATAAAAAATATTGTTAAAGTTCCAAATAAATAACAATGCTAGATACTATTCCTATTTTTAACAAAATATAGTTTTTGGTATCCTCTATTCTGATACTATTCCTGATATATTCATTGGGTATCCTGAATTTACAAAATGACTAATAATAATATGATAACCTGAGTTCAAATTTTATGAGTAAATGACCGAAATATCCTGATTTTTAATAATTAAACCAATTTAATGTTTTTTTAAAATTATTTTTAAAATCATAAAATAATTTAAATATATATTTTAATTAATAAAATAAAAATAAACTTAATAGATTAAAAAATTATTAAAACAAAACTGATTTCCATTTATCTCTCCTCTTTGTTCTTCTTCTCTATGCAGAAGGTACTGAAGACTGACCACTGCTAAAGCCATTGAGTTTTCAAATTGCTGCAGAAACCAAAGCCCAGACGACGCCGGGATCTAGAGAAGGAAGGATGACGCCAAAACTTATCGTTAGTAAAGTCGACGTTCACCCAGTTCCACCCAAATCGAGGCGCACCATCGTGCTCTGCCCAAACACCCACCCAGCTCTGGTCTAAATGACTCCCACCACTGCGTTCTGCCCACTGCCCAAATCTCCCAAATTATTCCATTTTTTATTTATTTTGGTTTTGGATGCTTGATGATATTATGTTGTGATATTTCTGTGTAATGTGACCGGGATATATTGTGGGGTTGATTTGATTTTCTTGGTTACATCTTTTCCGTATAAAAAAAATATATATATATATATATATAGATACAAACGTAAATAACGAAAATTCTTAATTTTAATAAATTTTTATTTTTTTCTATTAACTTTAATAATATATTTTTATATTTAACTAAATATTATTATATTTAATGTTAGATTATAAAAATAATTTAAACTTAAATAAATTAAATAATTAATTAATTAAAAAAATTAAAATAGAATATTTCTAAAGTATTTTACAATAATAATTATTTAAAAATAATAAAATCATACATTTTATAACTTAAATAAAATTTAATTAAACTTAAACTTAATAGTATATCAAACATATAATATATAATTTTTTGTTGTTACTGTCAAATTAAAAAACTAGAACAAACATAAACTTAAATAAATTAAAATAGAATATTTTAAAGATATTTTATAATAATTTAAATAATTAAATTATATTTATTTAAAAATAATAAAGGCATACATCATTTTTTTTCTTATAAATTTGTGTGATAGTTTGTTTTTTTATCAAGTAATTTGAGCTATTTTTCTTCATCAAATTCACCAAAGGACATTGTGAGATACATTATAAACTAAAAATAGTTGATGCATGTATATTATTATCTACACTATGACTTTTTCTATTCTGATTTTAATTTTATTAAATATTATTGTATTATATATATATGTCATGTATCCATATAAATATATTTTTGTTAACATTGTGTTTATATATTGTAAAGATTATTGATAGAAATATTTATATATAGTATAGAATTATAATTTATTTTATTATATATATTTTAAAAGAAAATAATGAACCAATTTTTATTAAAATTATATGCAGTATTTACAACTTTAAAACCAAACAAAACATGAATTGCCTTGTATGAATAAAAGAGAGAATTGGGAAAGATGGATGCAGAGAGAGAGAATTATTTTTAGTACAAGAATGCACTACTACTGTATGGATAATCTGAGAATTATTTTTAGTACAAGAATGCACTATTTTCAGTGGAAGTCTATGTTCATATTAGATGCACTTTATTTTAGTGGAAGAGCATAAGTTTTTAAACTGAATCATTTCAGGCTGGCTGCTAATTTTAGGGAGAGAGATGGCTTGGGACGGAGGGGGAGGGAGAGAGAGAGAGAAAATCAATGAGTTTTTTTTTTTGTTATTTTGTTTTATTTTTATTAAGTTTTCTTTAATTAAATATAGTTTTGGGAATTTCTATGGTTGGGTTAGGCTCTTTTGAGTTATTCACCAAGATTTTGAAGCGATTTTTTTTATGATGGTATATATTGTACTTATTTAGAGTATCTGTAAAGTTTTTGAAAATTTTTGAATAATTTATAATGCTAAAAAAAATCGCGCTTAAATTAATTTAGTATATTATTTTAATTAGTATATTACTTAAAAATGAGAGTATTTTGGTCATTTATTAACTAAATTTGAGTCCAATTTATTACAATTTTATAAATTCAATTTATCCTATGAATATTATCAAAATAATAGAGGGTATAAAACTATATTTCATCAAAACACATAATACTAAATTAGTATATTCCTTATTTATTTGAGAAATTATAAATTGTCATTTTCTATATATTTTTTTTATTTGGTTAGAAGCGTATGATTTTAATATAATGGAATATGTATATTAGTTTTGTTTAATTAGATCTTATTTCAAAGTTATATTGAATTTTTTACGTTTTTTATGAGTTGTTGGTATATTATTTTCCAACTCGTATATATGTTTTTTGAGGTATGATATATTATTTTTTTTATATTTAGTTTCTATCTTATTATACATAATGGTAATATATAATTTTGTATTATGATATATGTATTTTAATAGTAATATGTAATTTTGTTAGCATAGTATATATACCTTTTAGTAATAAATTTGTAAGTTTTGTAGACTTATTATTTTTCAACTTAATATATATTTTTTGTGGTATAGTATATCATTGAATAACTGTGGACGCTCAATATTCCGCATCCATATAAGATCCCGTGAAGGCCCATCATCCTTTGACGGCAACTTCGGATCAACTCGCGATGCATGAGGTCCCAGCCCCGTCACCATGGCCTCACTCGATCGTACCACAGGCGCGAGGCCCTCCTCGCGTGCGCACTACCTGGCGTCGCTCGGCCACAGCGTGCGCGTCTCCCTGGAGTCGCTCGGCCACCGCGCGCGCATCTCCATGGCCTCCCTCGGCTGTGCCCCAGGCGCGAGGCCCTCCTCGCGCGCGCACCACCTGGCGTTGCTCAGCCACAGCGCGCGCGTCTCCTTGGCGTCGCTCGGCCACCGCGCGCGCGTCTCCCTGGCGTCGCTCAGCCACCGCACGCGCATCTCCATGGCGTCGCTCGGCCGTACCTCGGCGCTCATGGTCCCAGAGTGGCCTCGCCCATGCCCACGGAGGAGCCTCGCCAAATAGGCCCCGTGATGGCCTCGCCCATGCCCACGGAGGGGCCTCGCCAAATAGGCCTAGTGGTGGCCTCGCCCATGCCCACGGAGGGGCCTCGCCAAATAGGCCTTGTGGTGGCCTCGCCCATGCCCACGGAGGGGCCTCTCCAAATAGGCCCCGTGGTGGCCTCGCCCATGCCCACGAAGGGGCCTCGCCAAATAGGCCCCGTGGTGGCCTCGCCCATGGCCTCATGGGGGTCACATCCGCAGCACACTCAGCCTCGTGAGCAGCCAAGAGAGCCGCGCCATCAATAAGCCTTCCAAGGGTCCCATTCCTTACACCTAAGGACCCCTATGCTTAGAGGCTCTAGTACGAGTCGAATGGGACATACTTGTACGACCAAGTACTGAATACGGACACCAGTACCAGTGGGACTGCTGGGGTAAGAGTTATGGCCCGTACATCTATGGCCAAGGGTCAGAGTCGACACCACTACCACCTGCGCCACTACGCCTGCCGCCACTCATCAGACATGGGTACAGACAAGTAGTGGAGACATCCTCCTGACACCTTCTCCTGTACTGATGTACGACCACAGCCTCTGAAGCCACTCCCCTGACATAGTATGTACCATTTGGTCTCCTGGACCACCATGTACCTAAGGCCATTAGAGCCTACTATAAAATGAACTGGAACACCACCTGAAAGGGGGTTGGAAATTTTACTGTAGCAAAGGCTTGAGTGTGAATGAAAGACTGAATTCTCCATTATTGTTCTATCATTGTTCTTGAGTGATTGTTTAAGTTTCTACAACTTTTCCATTAGTGATCTTGACTTGATAATTCTTCCAACTCAACTTAGTTGACGAGTTCTCACCGTCAATAGTTTGGCGCCGTCTGTGGGAACGTTAGTTTCAAGCTACTGTTCCACCATTATTTCTGGCAGGAAGAAGATGCCAAGACGTTCAAAGCGACTGAGGGAGCCACGGGAGGTAGAGGTTCACCTGAACGGAGTCCAGCTGAAGGCCTCCATGAAGGACGCTCCTCCACCCAGAGACGTGGATCCCCCGAAAGACCCTGAGGTTCACGGAGGTGATAGAGTGGCCTCGTCGCCGGCCGCTCCACCTGGAGGAAGTCCTCCAAGAGCACCACCGGGAAACGCTAACGAGTTCCCTCCTCCAAAACCACCGCAGGCACCGAACTCCGGCCGGCAGGACCCGGGCCCCTCACCCCGTAGGCATGATAAGCATCCCCGGGTCCATTCCGTGAGCTCAATTTTGAAGTCTCGGTTCTATGAAGAGGAAATACTTGAGCTCCACCGTAAGAACCAAAGGTTGGAAACCACCTTGGAAACACATGCAAGAGGTCCTGAACGGCCTGTTGCAGGGTAAGTCGAGCGTAAACTTGCCTAAGAGGAAGGAGAAGGGCAAGGATGGGGTGGAGACCACTGTATCGGTAGATGATGGGAGAACCCGACATTCAACCAGTAACACCCCCCGAACGAAGCAATGTGATCACCCTGAACCGCCTAAGCAGGCCCAGAAACCAGCGCCGAGGACCAACGCTGCCCCTCGCAATGAGGACGAGGTCACCTCCAAAAGAGCACCCTCAGACTTGCGGGAGGAGCTCAATAAAAAGAGGGCGGGCAAAGGGACCATGCCCCCTATGGCGCCTCGAGAGGGCAAGGGAAAGGCAGATCTTAGCCCGTCCGCTTTGAGGGACACTCTCAGCAAGAGGAGGCAGGACCTAGACACGGAGATGAGGAGCCTGCGGAGAAAGATCGTCACCGCATCAGGAGGCCAGGCCTTTGAGGAGGAATTCGACCATGAGTCGCCTTTTGTGAGAGAAATTCAGGCGATCCGGCTCCCTGCCAACTTTAAGGAGCCCAATATGACCCCTTACGAAGGGAACACGGATCCAAAATACCACCTGGATGCGTTTAATGATCTGATGAAACTTAGGGGGATTGGAAGTGGTGCCAGGTGCCATTGCTTCGCTGTTACTCTGAAAGGACCCGCCTACAAATGGTTCAAAAGATTAAGGCCGGGGTCCATCAGATCCTGGCAGCAGTTTTCTGACGAATTCCTCCAACAGCACCATGCCGTACGAGACTACACGATGCCAGGTACCAGCCTGGCCAACGTGAAGCAAGGAGAGAATGAGAGCCTGAAGAGCTACATTCACCGGTTTAATATGGAGGCCGCGAAAGTGGGCAGCTTAACTCGCCGAGAGTTGAAAATGGCCATTACAGCCGGGGTGCTCCCAGGAAGCAAGTTGTGGGACAACATGCTGAAAAGGGAGGTCACCGACTTAGACGACTTCTACGAAAGAGCGCAGAAGTACATACGTGTGGAGGATGGCCACGCAAACCTAAAGGCAGGGAAGGAGGAGCTCCACGCAAAGCCCCCAACTAACGACGGGTCGAATGTAGCAAAGAAGAAAAGGGGAATGATCACAGGCAAGCGGCTTACACTTACTACACAGACCTCACAGATACCAGGGAGCACATTTACCTCACCAATGAAGATCGAGTTCCTTTCAAAAGGCCCCCACCAATGAGAAAGGACCGGTCCAAAAGGGACCCTAGTAGATACTGTCAGTACCACAAGGATACCGGTCACACCACGACAGAGTGTATCCATTTGAAGGAAGAAATTGAGGAACTCATCCGCATGGGACATTTGGGCAGGTATGTGCGCAAGGATAACCAGAGGCCAGAAGGAGGAGTGTCCCCGCCGCGGGCACGTGAGGTGGCCCCGGAAGTGCAAGGAGAGGTCAGGACCATCTTTGGAGGACCAGGATTCGGAGGCGATTCTAGGAAAGGGCGAGACAGGTATGCCAAGGAGGCCCGACGAAGTCCACCACATTGCGTTTTAAGTTTGGAGCAATGCCCCCCGAAGAGCTTCAAGGGCGAGAATGACTCAATAACTTTCACTGAAGAAGATGCGCAGGGGGTGCACTTTCCTCATAACGACCCCCTGGTGGTAACCGCCCAGCTAGCTAACATGAGGGTACATCGGGTCATGGTGGATAACAGGAGCTCTGTGGACATCTTGTATCGACAGGCGCTGGAAAAGATGGGGTTGAGCCTCCGTCACCTAAAGCCTTGCACTATGACTTTGTATGGGTTTACGGGAGATTCGATGCAACCCCTGGGGAGAATCGAATTAGCCCTCACCATGGGGAAGCAACCCAGGCAAACCATCGTAATGGCTAACTTCGTCGTGGTAGATTGCACCTCAGCCTTCAATGCGGTATTAGGGAGACCCTCTCTGAGAGAATTGAAGGCGATAACTTCTGTGTATCACCTAGCCATGAAATTCCCTACCCCTGGGGGAGTAGCATGTGTGAAAGGGGAGCAGAAGGAAGCGAGGGAATGCGATAACATGTCCCTCCGCGCAGCCACCAAACCATCCATGCCAATGATGATGGCTGTGCATGAAGGAGCGACCCACACAAGTTAGATCCGCACAAGATTGGACCCACAGGTTACGGAGCCTCTCGAGAAGTGCTACCAGCAAGACTTCGGCTCTTAGTGCCAAAAGAACCTATGTTTAGCTTGTTCTTCGTTATTTTAGCTTAAGTAAGAATCAAAGAGGCTACCCTAGGTAGCCTCCTAGTTAGATGTAACCCCCCTTTTTATTTACAAAGTTAGATGTAAACCGCGTGCTATGAATGAAACCGTTTGCTACTTCCCGTGTTTACTTTCTTCGATGCACAAGCATCAGCCAAAATAAATTTCACCAAGCACTTGGGGGGCAGGACAGGGGGCAAGAACATGCAGCCAGCAAAAGGGCTCCTAAAAAGGGACCCTCTAACAGAGGATCCTAAAAAGGACCCCTTGCCCTCCTAACTCCTAAAAAGGGACCCTCTAACGGAGGATCCTAAAAAGGACCCCTTGCCTTCCTAACTCCTAAGGGAGACCCTCTACCAAGAGGATCCTGAAAACAACCCTCCATCAGGAGGACCCCAAAAAGGACCCTTCAACGGGGACCCCAGAGGGACCCCCTATATGTAACGCCTTACTTCCTTAGAGCCGTTACTAAGTGAGTTTTAAGACAAAACAGTGTGCAATGAACTCGCTAATCGAGGTTTTGAAACAAAAGTGTGACTAATTAAATGTTAAGGCTGTAATCTTAGAAAAATGCGTTGTTTCAATAAAACTTCTAGTATTAAACATTTTGGATCCCAAAATAAGGTTTGAAAACTATTTACATCTTAAAATAAGTTTACAATTGATCAGTTATAAAATCATAGATTATTACAGCCATTTTCGAATAAACCCCCAACCAAAGCAGTCGGGCAGGCCAAACATGTACGCGTCGCTTCACGCTCTCCGTACTCATGGTTGGTTGACTCAGTCTTTGCCCTTACCTGCAACACGGAGCACCCGTGAGCCGAAGCCCAGCAAGAAAACTCATGCAGAACATAACATATGCAAATATACAGTTAATCATATCAGATAGTCCACAGATAAACAAGTCAACCATTAGACTAAGCAAACACGGCCATGCCGCCCCAGAAGCCTTACCGAAGCCTGGGGTATCGGTTCACACCGTAAGGATAACACATGTATCCACCGGGCCCTGCCCTGACTATAGCATCCCATGTGCTAAGTGTTACTTCCGGCCCCGCTGCCGCACCCGGCCTACGCCGCTCTCGGCCCTTGCCGTTCATTTTATTATAATCACACATATAGTATAACACAACAACATTCGAACGAATAATAATTCATTTAAGTCTGCATCCTAACATGTCATGCAATATAGGGCCATGCCTGGCAATCATCTCATCATGCAACATCCAATATAGGGCCGTGCCCCGCAATCACACTATGGGCCCATGCCCTATCCTACGGGTGTTATAGTTTTCTTACCTCTCCCTTCAATAGCTTAGATCACCTGACTCCTTGAGCACGATCCCACTCGAGCCTTAGCGCACACCTAGGCACAAACATAGGTCAAAGTCAACACCGAACCCCAAGTTCGAATACCTAGCCTCGGGACCAATCCCGAGCCCCCGGGAAGTCCTAAATCCCCAAAACAAAGTGGCGGAATCGAGCCCCGAACCCTAGGTCAAAATCCCTCATCAAAACCCAAAAATTCACCTCTGTGAACAGTGCAGCGCTACAGCGCTCTAAAGAGGGCGCTGTAGCGCTACAAGCAGAACTCACCTCCCCAAAACAGGGGCTAGCGCTACAGCGCCCACTGACTAGCGCTGTAGCGCTAGTTGCAGCCCAGCAGAACCCGAAAATCGCATCTTGCGATTTCCTTCAACCAAATCAACCCCAAACTTGTCCAAACCTTTTCCATACCCAAAATCAAGCTTATAACCATCTCACACTCATCCCAAGCATCCCAGGAACTCAAAACCCAAGCACATTCAACCCAAATCTCAAAATCTACCATGAACAACCCTAAACCAGAAATTCATGCAAACCACAAAGATAGAGTCTTAGAAATCATACCATTAATGCAATTTCGACCTTGATTCAACCCTAGGCCTCCTTAGCTTGTTCATCATCAAAGCTTGCCCAGAAATTCCCTAAAATTCCCATCAACTCAGCTCAAAACACAGCTCAAACCATCAAAACCCTTAAAACTGAAATCTCTAAAGCTTACCTCAAAAGTTGATGTGTTCTTGCCAAATCTTCAAGTCTAACCCAAGATCCTTGATGCTCAGCCTATCCTTGCTCTCCACTAAGCTTTGCTCCAAGAAAAATGGAGAGAAATGGTGCAAAAATGCACAAACCGACCCTTGTGAAAACCCCTCTGTTTTCCCTCTTTTCTTTCTTTCCTTTTTCTTTCTTTTCTTTCTTTCTCTCCACAGCCAACACTCTCTATAAATCCCACTAAGTGTAAAGCCTCATAAATAAATCTCTAAAATCCAAATGACCAAAATGCCCTTCCTATTAATTCTAAATCCTTTTTATCCAAGTAGGGCCATTTTAGTCATTTTACCCAATTCCCGCTAATCCTCAAGTGTCTCTAATATTTTCCCGTTGCTTTCTAACACCTGATAAACCACCAAATAAATATTCCCCATCATCAAAATTAATCTCAATCTATTCTCTGAATTCTTGTTCATACCCCCAGGCTCGCCCCGAGCCAGGTATAAATTCCCGTCATGACTTTCCGCTAGCCTGCTCACTGGGATCGCCTCGAGTCACAAATCACTGATACACCCACGTACCAGTGTGGTCTCAACAATCATCACATATCAATGCAGTTATGCCCAACATGGCCAAAATTACAATTATGTCCTTCTAACCCGATCCGGGCCTACATGCATACTAGTATACATAGTCATGCATCTCAGATAAACAAATAGTCATATAACATGCTTTAAATCATAATCATGCATTTAACTCATCAAATCACACATAAATCCTATCATGCCCTCCTGGCACGCTAATCAAGGCCCTTAAGCCTTATTAGCTAAATTTGGGTCGTTACACTATATCAGGGCCTTAAGCGGAGTCCTTACCAGGCATCTCCTGGGATCACAAGGATTAGCTACCCGTGTGAATATCAAGGAGGCCTTAGGGACTTACAAAAAAAAATATATGGTAACGATGATAATAAGTCTAGAGCGGCCACCAAGCCGTCTAGCCAATAATAAGTCTAGCCATTATATGGTAACGACAATAATAAGTCTAGAGCGGCCGCTAAGCCGCCTAGCCAAAAAGGATCCCAAAAGAGACCCTTGTAAAAATAGTACTATGCATAATGACGAGAAGGACGCTTCTCGTAACAAATAATAAGCGCGCGCAAAAATATATAAAAGGATAGCTAGGACCCAAGGGGTCAAAATATCCTTACAAAAGTAATCAAGAGGCACCAAAAGAGGTCTCAGTGAACCCTCTCGCATGGACTCCAAAAGACCTCCAGCCTGGTAAATAAAAGAGGGGAACCAACCAAACCCCATCATACAGGCTTAAAAGGCCCTCAAATGCAGTAGAACAAGAAATAAACAGCAACACATATATTTATACATTAGAAAAAAAAAAGAGTTCTTGAGATAGTACAAGAGTTACCAAAAGAAAAGTAGCAGTGATAATGATATTACAAAGTAAAAAAAAAAAAAAAGAGCAAGACTACTTCAAGGCCTCCTAAAGTGGGCACTCCACAAGGCCGCTCGAGCAACGGCCTATTCACCAAAAGAGGAGAAGTCGAAATTAGGATCCTGCCTCCACACATTGTAAATGGCACGATCTATGGACCTGCGCTCGGTGGTGGCCCTCTTCGCCTCCAAGGAAGCATTCCTCTCTTGCGCCGACTGAAGCTCGGCCCTGAGGGCCTCGACTTCGGCCTCCAATTGGGTAACCCTCTGCTGAGACGCGTCCGCAGTGGCCTTGGCTTCCTAGAGCTCACGCTCCAAGCGAGTGACCTTGCCTTCTAACCTCTTAGTCTTGGCCCTTATTTCCTTCCTCTTCAATGACAAGTTGGAAAATTGGGTCTGGACCTCTGACAACTTAGCATTGGTTCCATTAAGCTCTTCCTCAAGCTCCTGCACTCGGGCTGTAAGGAAATTCCTCTCAGCAGTAGACGCGGAGAGGTTGTTAGACGAGTCAACAAACCGCATAACCAACGTATAGGTCTGCACAAAAAAAAAGTTAGCAACAGCAGCAATAAGTGACAAAAGGAAAAAAGAATATATGCATAAACACCTATACATAATAGGGCCAACGCGAGGAGCAGGGACTCACCCAAGCCATGGAGCGCCTTAGGTTCTCCCCAAGGTCCGTCTGAGCCACGTTCCCAAGTCCATTCCAGTCGAATACAGGGAGGCCTGAGGCAAGCTGAATGTATCGCTGTCCGAACGATGTTGCCATCCGAGTCACCCAGGGCTCCCCATCCGTCCTAGGGGCACCTGGCTAGATGGGGACAGACGACTCGCTTGCCGATGCAGGAGGAGGCGCGGTGGATGTGGAATGCGGAGGCTCTGATAGACCAAAGGGGGGGACCGCAAGGCCGACGAAATCAGCCCCCGGTGATCCGATGTCATGAGGAGCCTGAGTGAAGGCGTCATGGCCCTCAGGGTCAGGGTAAATACTACACCCCGGAATGTCCTGCTGGTCTTGTGAGGGAGGGGCTATGTCCGGATCATAAGGAGCACATGGAGGACACCCCCCAGGAGATGGAGGCGGTTGGTGGAATCCCCCACGGTCAAGGGGGGCCTCCTCCGGCCCCTCCTCATCCTCATCGTCATCCGAGCAAGGCTCATCCAAGGTCTCCTTCATCTTCGTGGACCCAGAGATGGTCCACAACAACTTGGGGTCAGAGACGGGAGTTAGCTTGTAGCGGTTTAGGTTCATTACGGTGAAAAGGCGCGCCACCTCTTTCCTGGTAGGATTGGCGGTGAGGAACCGTCTCATGTCTCTCGCTTCCAACCCGACGACGGAGGGTTCGGCGAATCGCTCTGCGCAATACGAGCCATTGTCGGTGTGAGCGTAAGGCACGGAACCATAAGTTGCAAAAAAAAAAAAAGAGGAAGTGAGGATCAGAGTACTTACTGGGAGTGGTCCGGAACTCCTCACAGACAGAGAGTGGGCCTTCCACGAAGAAAAAGTCCCGCTTCCAAGCACTCGGGTTAGACACCGAACCCTCTATCAAAGAGGCCCCGCTGTTGGCTTTTTGTAAGTAGTAAAAGCCTTTTGAATTGTGGAGGGGCATAAGGTTGTAGAGGAAATGTACCTCGGTGGCCGTAGGGGCGCGTTTCAACAGTTTCATGTACGCAATGAAAAGGCAGCTCAAAGTCAGCCAGCCATTGGGTGCCAGCTGAAGCGGGGCAAGATCGAAGTAGTTGAGGATTGCAACAAAGAACGGGTGCAGCGGAATGGTACCACCCGCTTTTAGAATTTGCTCGCTGAGGGCCACGAAGCCGAGCCTAGGGCAGTCGACCCGACATGCCTCCAAAGGGGCGTATAGAGCATAATCTGGAGGGACGCGATAATCATTCACGATGTCTATCAGTTTGTTGTCGGACACGCGCGACACCAGCTCGGACGCTAGTAAAGGGGCGTCGTCCTGCTCGTGAGTAGACACCTGTCGGCGTGCCTTCGGCATATCTGCAAAATCAAAAGAAAAATTTGAGGAAGAGACAGAGTACTTGACCCTCCATTTTTTCTTCCAAGCAAGAGTCTTCCATCGAGGGAGCGACGGCGGAAGTGCTAAGCTAGGACAAACTGAGACTAGGGGCTGAGGAGAAGCAGAAGCAGCCCCCTGACAGTCATCAAGCGAGGATGGGCTGGAAGGCTCAGGCGGAAGGTGTCCTTCCATAAACTCTAACTCCCACTGCAAGTCAAAAAGGGTCATCCTAAGGCTCGCTACGTGGTCGCTAAGGTCTGGGGGAGATGGTCCTCCATCTCCTCTTGACACCGAGTCAATTTCGCTCTCCACCACCCAAATTTTACGCCTAAGTTCAGCCATGCACTCAAGGTGGCGGATGCGGGCTTGCCTTAAGGAGTCATAGTCCTGGTGAGGGTTGCCCTCAGGGGACTCTGAGTCTGAGGACAGGTCAATAAACTCAGCCCCTGGGGGTATGTCGGACGGGCCATCACTGGCCATGAAACCACGTCCCAACAGCAAAAAGGGGTTCACGTATAAACGAGAGAAAGGCTACAAAACACAAAGGAATAGGCTTAATATCTCTAGATGCAAACGCCCTAAATGGCCCACTACAGGGTATAAAAAAAAAAGAAGAGGAGGGGCGTGCATATGGTCAAACTCACTACAAGCTTAGGCTAAGGTACCCCATCCCGAGGAATGCTAGTTTGGACCCGATAAAAAATAAAAGGGAGAAGGAAGGAAAATATACCTCAAGCGATTAAGAGAGCGAAGTTGGGGTCCAAAGGAAGTCGCGGAGCGAAAAGCACCAAAGAGTCGAAAATGCGCGTCTGCAAGAATGGACCAGAAAGATGTGTTAGTCTTCAAATGGTCATGCCAAGAAATTAGCCCATACTTAAAAAAAAAAAAAAAAAAAAAACGATGATGAAAATGAAGTGAAAAAGTAAAATTAAAAGAACTATGGCAAAAATGAGGTTGTGAGGGATTGAACCATTCACCTCTTGAAAAAGGAAGGGCTCCTCAAACCAATAAGCCAAAGAGGTAAGGTGAAAATATTAGGCCATGCATAAGGTCCTCTCCTAGACTGGGGGGCAAGTATGGACGCTCAATATTCCGCATCCATATAAGAACCCGTGAAGGCCCATCATCCTTTGACGGCAACTTCGGATCAACTCGCGATGCATGAGGTCCCAACCCCGTCACCATGGCCTCGCTCGGCCGTACCCCAGGCGCAAGGCCCTCCTCGCGCGCGCACAACCTGGCGTCGCTCGGCCACCGCGCGCGCATCTCCATGGCCTCGCTCGACCGTGCCCCAGGCGCGAGGCCCTCCTCGCACGCGTACCACCTGGCGTCGCTCGGCCACCGCGCACGCGTCTCCCTGGCGTCGCTCGGCCACCGCGCGCGCATCTCCATGGCGTCGCTTGGCCGTACCTCGGCGCTCATGGTCCCAGAGTGACCTCGCCCATGCCCACGGAGGAGCCTCGCCAAATAGGCCCCGTGGTGGCCTCGCCCATGCCCACGGAGGGGCCTCGCCAAATAGGCCCTGTGGTGGCCTCGCCCATGCCCACGGAGGGGCCTCGCCCAATAGGCCCCGTGGTGGCCTCGCCTATGCCCATGGAGGGGCCTCACCAAATAGGCCCCGTGGTGGCCTCGCCCATGCCCACGGAGGGGCCTCGCCAAATAGGCCCCGTGGTGGCCTCGCCCATGCCCACAGAGGGGCCTCGCCAAATAGGCCCTGTGGTGGCCTTGCCCATGCCCACGAAGGGGCCTCGCCCAATAGGCCCCGTGGTGGCCTCGCCTATGCCCACGGAGGGGCCTCACCAAATAGGCCCCGTGGTGGCCTCGCCCATGCCCACGGAGGGGCCTCGCCAAATAGGCCCCGTGGTGGCCTCGCCCATGCCCACGGAGGGGCCTCGCCAAATAGGCCCCGTGGTGACCTCGCCCATGCCCACGGGGGGGGGGGGGGGGGCTCGCCAAATAGGCCCCGTGGTGGCCTCGCCCATGGCCTCATGGGGGTCACATCCGCAGCACACTCAGCCTCGTGAGCAGCCAAGAGAGCCGCGCCATCAATAAGCCTTCCAAGGGTCCCATTCCTTACACCTAGAGACCCCTATGCTTAGAGGCTCCAGTACGAGTCGAATGGGACATACTTGTATGACCAAGTACTGAGTACAGACACCAGTACCAGTGGGATTGCTGGGGTAAGAGTTATGGCCCGTACATCTACGGCTAAGGGTCAGAGTCGACACCACTACCACCTGTGCCACTATGCCTGCCGCCACTCATCAGACATGGGTACAGACAAGTAGTGGGGACATCCTCCTGACACCTGCTCCTGTACTGATGTACGACCACAACCTCTGAAGCCACTCCCCTGACATAGTACTTATGTACCATTTGGTCTCCTGGACCACCATGTACCTAAGGCCATTAGAGCCTACTATAAAATGAACTGGAACACCACCTGAAAGGGGGTTGGAAATTTTACTGTAGTAAAGGCTGGAGTGTGAATGAAAGACTGAATTCTCCATTATTGTTCTATCATTGTTCTTGAGTGATTGTTTAAGTTTCTACAACTTTTCCATTAGTGATCTTGACTTGATAATTCTTCCAACTCAACTTAGTTGACGAGTTCTCACTGTCAACAATAACTTATAAAAAAAAGAAAAAAAATCAAAATAAGTTTAAAATAAAAACTAATTAAATATAACTAATATACATATATTATTATATTAAAATATTTAGAATAAAATAGTAATTTGGTAATATGTAATATTAAAATAATTAGACTATTTTACTACAAAGTTAAAAACATGTACATTTACTTACTTTCACGTACTATTAAAAATTATTTTGCACAAAACCTTTATTTATTTGAAAGATTTTTTTTTTCCTATTTATTTTTAATACAAGAAATATCATTTTCAAGTAGCGAATATAGAAATACTATAGATACTTAAAAAAAAAGGAAATATTATAGAGATTATTGATTTTTGGCAAAAGTAAAAAAAAAAACATCCGATTATATTATAAAGAAATATTATGTCACGCTAGTACTGTTGTTTACTCAATGGCGGAGACGAATAAGTAAAGAGGGATAAATATCACACCTTGGTAGTCATGATACACATTGATTGTAGGGTTGACTTTGCTTGTCTAATTAGTTCTTTTTGTGTGTATTAATGTACAATGCAAATTATAAATTTAATAATGTTTATGATATATCAAAGCTTGTGAAAATCGAAATATAAATAGATAAATTAATTTAAAAAAAGGCAATAACTAAAACTACAATCATGTGAAATAAACCAAAGATTTATAATTGTTATGTATCATTTATTCCAAAATATACACTCTTCCTTTGAAGACATATGCCCTTCTTTTAAATATACACACTTAACTATATCAATATTGTTATCCCTCAAAATTCAAGAAATGACGTGGCAAATGAGAAAGCGGCACGTGGCATCACAAGTTATGGAAAAAATGACAAAGTATTGGAAAAGCCCGATGAACAAAGATGGATAGGTCCAAGAACTATAGGGAAGTCGACCAGGCCAAAAACCCCTTAGGGTGGTCGGCCTGGCCCTAGCCCCCTAGGGTTGGTCAGCTTGACCCCAACCCCTAGGGATGGTCGGCCTAGCATGACCTAAGAACCACATGGGGTGGTCGGCCCACCCTATTCTTCATAGGGTGGTGGGCCTAAACTCCCAAATACACTTCACTGGATCAAGTTCACACCCCTTCAAGCTGAAATCAATAGACCTAGCATCCAGAAGATCAACAGGCCTAGCACCCAAGCTCTAAAGGGTCATCGGGCCTAGCACCTAAGTCTCATAGACCAACCAAGACTTAGTTTTTTTCCTGAAGGTTTCAATCGTGCATGGTCAACCACGATCCAGAGAAATGACGAGAAGACCCACGATCTCATAATCATGGGAAGGTGGACATGTATCTTCACTCCCAATGATCGTGTACCAAACCACGATCTTCAGTCTTGCTGATCATGTAACAGCCCCTAGGTACTATAAATAAAGGACCCAAGGCTTCATTTGAAATTGAGGTTTTTTGGGGAGAGGCTTTTGGATTGATCATATGATTAACTTCTAGGAAAATCTAGGATGAGTGAACTCTTCAGTTCATCTTTGTAATTATCAATTGAGTGATTCAATACTAAATACTAAGTGGATTAAGTTAAAACTATTCATCAAAGCAGGGTTGAACCACTATAAATTTCTCTATGTTTTGTTTAGTTATTTGTAATATGTCGTATATTTACATTTATATTGTTCAAAGGGTGTCGTATATCGTACATACGATCGTTGGCCAATTTCACAGGGCAACATTTTGGTGCTTTCATTAAGAGTATGAAATCAAAAAAATACACTTTCATCAGTTTTACAATACCTCCAAAACCCAGTCAGACAAAGAAGACCACTCTCAATGATTCCACCACTCAGGACCCCATCGATCCCATTAACGAACCTCAAGTGGATGTTGGAGATCAACCTAATGTGGAGAATCCACTAGATGCTCACCAGGTGGAGATGGCACAATTTCTGGCGAGGCAGGAGGCCTTTGCTGTAGAAATTGCCCTCCAAAGGGAAACTATGGAACGACAATGGCGAGAGATAGATGAGCAAGTCCAGAGGATGATCCAAAGGGACCGGGAAGCTAACCGGAGGCACCAAGAGGCTGGTGTGGCCCTAGAGTCGGATACCCAGTTAGCCTGAGCTACGCTGAAGCTGCTGCTCAGGCGATGAGGGAGGCTCAGGCCAAAGCAACAGGGATGCGTGACAGCAGTAATAGGGAGTCCCAAGGGAGGAGTCGAATCCCAAGGACGCTCTCAGAGCCACTTTCCCAGAGACATGATGAAGAGGTGCAGTCCAAGACTGCCTCCTCCATGACTAAGAAGAATAACACTTCCTCTTGGAGTAAGAGTGTTACCAACCTAAAGGCCCCCTCCCAGGGGGATAGACGAAATGATACAGGAGAGGAAGGTCAGACATCTGAGAGGTGTGATAGGAATGGAAATGGTCACTCAAAGTCTCAGAGTCATGTAGGAGCAGAGGCTCGGGGGCAAGATCGCACCGGCAAGAGCAAGGCAGACCTACCACCCCTACATCCTCAGTCTCGCAAGGGAAAGAAACTAATGAACAACACCAATATCGTGTTCAATGGGCTCGGGGAAGATGCACAACCTCAGGATCTGAGGGAAGTCATCAACAGGAGAACCGACGCTCAGGAGGAGGTACCGAGATTGGCTACCCCACCTGGAGCAGCGATCCCACCAGCACTGCAGGCTCAGATAGATGCACTCACCAAGACTGTTCATGGCCTGACAAAGAAACCTTCCGATATCAAGCTGGCTCATAGAAGTGGGAGTCCCTTTAGTGCCAAGATCCAAGCTGCTCAACCACCACCAAAGTACAAGACCCCGAAACTTCCAACATACACGGGGAAGGAGGACCCAGTGCGGCACATTGGAAAGTTCGAGGATCAGATGGAGTTACTCGATGTGGAGCATGATTATAGGTGCAGGGTATTCCCTACCACTCTCTCTGACTCAACTCAGGAATGGTATTGGAAATTCAAACCTGGATCCATCGCTTCCTGGGAGCAATTCAGGAAGGAATTTTTCAAGGTCTTCAGTGCCAGACGGATTCAACCAGTTTATGCCAATCAACTAGCTGACATCAAGCAAGGGAAGGATGAATCCCCGAAGGACTACATCCAAAGATTCATGAGAAAAGAAAACCAAGAATCCACGGTAGTAGATGAAGAGAAGTTTATTGCCATCTCGGCAGGAATCATTTATTGTAGTCCCTTGTGGGATAACATCCACAAGAACCCCATCAACACCTTGCAGGAGTTCCTGGACCGAGCAGACAACAAATACATGAAGCTAGATGACACTATCATGAAGGAAGAAAAATGCATAAACCATCCGACCACTGTCAACATAAGGAAGAATGTCGCAAACCCTCAGGGCAGCAATGAAGGCAACAGTAAGAAGAAGAGTACCTCAGGGGTCGAGCAGAGTGGAGAAAAGAAGGCTAAGTCAGCATCAACCGACAAACAGCCTAAGCCCCAACCCTAAGATGGTAACCTTTTAGCCTAAGGGTGAGGACCCCTTTGTTCACCAACTATACTGTCCTAACTGCTG
Organism: Humulus lupulus; assembly: GCF_963169125.1. NCBI lineage: Eukaryota > Viridiplantae > Streptophyta > Magnoliopsida > Rosales > Cannabaceae > Humulus > Humulus lupulus. The sequence continues at coordinate 82,999,259 of NC_084797.1, read as the reverse complement.
CTTGTTGCAGTCAGGACATTATAGTTGGTGAACTTGGGCAGCCCCAGGTAGAGGGAGATGGATGGGAAACCCTGTACGGGAGGTTTACCAAGCAAAACCCTCCAGATTTTTTAGGGTAGCTCAGACCCACTAAAGGTTGAACATTGGACGGTTATGATAAACACCATTATGGATTTCATGAGGTTAGATGGTAACGAGAGAGTGGCCTGCGCCACTTACGTGTTTCGGGAGAACGCCCGAATATGGTGGGAGGTTGTATCCCAAACCAGGGCAGTAAATACTATGGAATGGAAACAATTCAGAACTCTATTCAATAAGAAATACTACAATGATGCAGTCAAAGCTGTGAGGGCTGAAGAATTCAGCAAGTTACTTCAAGGTAACTGTAATGCCCCAAATTTCCTAATAAGGTTAAGGACCTTGATTAGGAGGCCGGGAGGGCCACAATTGATTTATTATGTTATTAAATGATTATATGCATGTGTTAGGTGTATTAAATATGCATGTGAACCCATTTCTAATTAATTGGGTGATTTTCATATTTTGGCCATTTCGAGCATATTTGTCATATATGTGATATAGGTGTGTGGTGCTTTATTATTATTTGGTTATGCTAGGGTTACTCAGCACGAGACGATCCTAGAAGGTAAGCTAGTGGGAAAGTCACAACGGGATTTATACTTGACTCAGAGTGAGTCAAGGGGTATTGCATTACCGGGTTATTGGGTAATGGGAATAAGAATTTGATGATAAATTGGGAGTTAGTAAGATCAAGGGGAAATTAAGGAGGTTTTGACTATTTTGTCCCCGGGGACGTTTTCGGGACCCCGAGCATTAGGATTTGTTTGAGGCTACATAAGCTTGAAGTAGCCTGTTAAGAAATAAAAAGAACGTTCCAAACGTTCTCTCTCCTTCAAAGTTCCATTTTCGTCTCCTGATCGCATTTTCAAAGAAAACTTGATTTCTAGGACTCGGATTCAAGCGAGGATCGAGGCATAGCGATTTTAGGGAAGATTAGAAGCTTATTAGCCGGAGGATTTAGTTGGGAAACAACTCAATCAGAGGTAATTCAAGTTTTAAGTTCTAAGTTTTTAAGGTTGAATTGGACTTTGTGTTTTGATGAGTTTTTGATTGAATTGAAGCTTGGGTTTTGGATCATGGGGATGTTTGGGAACTTTAATTTTTGAATTTGGAGATGTTTGGATAGGTTTTTGGAAGGTTTAAAAAGGAGAAAACGAGGAAAAATGGCAGGTTTATGGTTGGGCTGTGGCCCTGTTCTAGGGAGTCGCGGCCCAAGCTAGAAGAAAAAGAGGAGGGCTCTGTCTGGGGGGGCGGGCCGCGGCATGGTGTCTGGAGGGCCCGGCACTTATGGGAAAAAGTTGCCGAGATTTTGTGTTTTTGTCGTGGGAACTTAACTCTAAGGGCCTGGGATCGATCCTACTACCTAGTTGAGTGGGATTTGACGTCCCGGAGGCTTGGGTTGGGTTTGTAAGTATTTATTTACTCATTTTGATGAGGTTTTATATTATGTTTGTGACTAGGTTAGCACTAGGGGCTTGGAATCAGGATCGTACTTGTGGCTCGTTTATTGGTAACCTGTGTGTAACGACCCAAAATCGCTAATAAGGCTCAAGGGCCTTGATTAGTGTGCCTGGAGGGCATAATGGAATTTATGTGTGATTTTATGAGTTTAATGCGTGGTTATGATTTAAAGCATGTTATATGACTAATTGAACATTGAGATGCATGACTACGTGGCTAGTATGCATGTTAGGTGAAATAATTATGCATGTGGACCCCGTTTGCATGATAGGGGTAAATTAGTAATTTTAGCTCGCTGAGGGCATATATGTGATAATTGTATTCTGTGAATTGTACCACGTGAGTGTGGTGTTATTTTGTGATGCACGTGCCAAGATGGTCCTAGAGAGCTAGTTTACTTAAGAGTCACAACGGGATTTCTATACCCGGCTCGGGAGGAGCCTAGGGGTACCTTGGGAATTTTATGTTTAAGTTGAGGTTTAGCGGGTAATGGTTATTGGTGATTGAGTAACCTGGGTAACCGTTAGTTACTGCTGAGAGTAACAAGTTTAGGTGAAAGAAATGGTAGAATTGCAATATAGGAGAAATGACTAGTGTGCCCTTGAGGCTTAGTTAGCAAAGGGTTTTGATGAAGGGGTAAAATGGTCATTTGGCAAGGGGTTTAGACAAATTTGAGCTGTGTTATAGGGGTACACGGTTTGGGCTTGGCATATATGTTGGGTTTTGATAAAATTAGAGGAGAAGAAAAGAAAAGCTAGAAGAAGAAGAAGAAGAAGAAGAAGAAGAAGAAGAAGAGAAGGAGCTGAAATTTGGAGACTTGGAGATGGATCTAGGAAGCAAAGAGTGAATTCTCCACTTGAGGTAAGAAGTTTTATGCAAATTTAGGGCTTGTTTCTGTTTTGATTTGAGAAATCTAAAGCTTGAGTTGAGTTTCTAGGTTTTGTATGAGTTGCTGAATTTAGGAATCTAAGGGGTGGATTTTGAGAGTGATTGTGTTCTTGAGTTGGGTTATGATGTTTATGGGTTGATGTATGGTCTATTTGAAGTTTGAAATTGGTTTTGGGGTTTAGGTAATTGTTTGGGATGATTTGGAGGGGTTTAAGTTCAGGAAAAACGCAAGAGGAAAACCCAGAATTCTGGGTCTGCGAAGGCGTGCCGCGGCACAGTTTTTGCGTGCGGCGGCGAGGAGCCCCTGACTTGCTGGGTGCCGCGGCACAAGGCCAATTTCAGGATGTCATTTTTGGAAATTTTAGGCCTTTGCTCCGAGGGTTCGGGGGATGTCTCTGGAGTGTTGTTTTAAGGTTTTAGAGGTCCCGAGAGTGCGGGATTGGTCCTGGGAAGTGGTTTTGGGTTGGTTAGTATTAAAACTGTTTTATGTGTGTTGTGACTAGGCTATTGGAGAGGCTCGTGCTAGAGGACCGTGCTCGTGACTTTGGTGCATTGTGAAGCTCGGGATACAGGTAAGAAAACTATAACACCCGTAGGATGGGGCATGGGCCCATAGTGTGATTGCGGGGCACGGCCCTATATTGCATGTTACATGATGAGATGATTGCCGGGCATGGCCCTATATTGCATCACATGTTAGGGTGCATATTTAATTAAATTGGCATATGTTTGAATGTTGCTTGATTTATGATATATATATGTTTGTAATGAAATGAATGGCAAGGGCCGAGTGCGGCGTAGGCCGGGTACGGCAGCGAAGCCGGAAGTAACACTTAGCACATGCGATGCTTATAGTCAGGGCAGGGCCCGGGGGATACATGTGGTATCCCTACGGTGAGGACCGAAACCCCAGGCTTTGGTAAGGCCTCTGGGGCGGCATGGCCGTGTTTGCTTAGTCTAATGGTTGACTTATATATATGTGGATTATCTGTTATGATAAATTGTATAAATGCATATGTTATGTTCTGCATGAGTTTTCTTGCTGGGCTTCGGCTCACGGGTGCTCTGTGTTGCAGGTAAGGGCAATGACTGAGTCAACCAACCATGAGTACGGAGAGCGTGAAGCGACGCGTACATGTTTGGCCTGCCCGACTGCTTTGGTTGGGGGTTTATTCGAAAATGGCTGTAATAATCTATGATTTTTATGATTTATCAACTGTAAACTTATTTAAAAATGTAAATAGTTTTCAAACCTTATTTTGGGATCCCAAATGTTTAATACTAGAAGTTTTAAATGAAACGACGCATTTTCAAAGATTACAGCCTTAAATTTTAATTAGTCACACTTTTGTTTCAAAACCTCGGTTAGCGAGTTCATTGCACCCTGTTTTGTCTTAAAACTCACTTGGTAACGGCTCTAAGGAAGTAGGGCGTTACACTGTGCTTGGACCAAAGGTAAGAAAACTGCACCTCGTATATGACATGCATGGTTATTATTGAGGCATGTCTAATGTTTAAATGTAATGCATGAGAAACATGTGGTTAGGGCATGCCATGAATGTTAAATATGAGATTGATCAGAGCTTGAGTCTCTGTGTTTGTGCATGATCCTAATTATGCTAGCAATTGATAAGTAAGCATATTGAATGCCCTATATTTGGATATTTGACATATGATATATGCCTGGTAACATTGTTTACTTGTGTGTGGCACTGACTTACTAGTCAGAATCGACAATGGTGTCAGAACTAGCTGCGAAGTTGTGACTTGCTATTCAAGTTCGACAGTAGTTTTGAGCACTGGTCGTATGTTACTGACCTAAGAGTCAGGAGCGGCATAAGCGTCGTGAATGTAGAGCCGATGAAAGATTAGATCTAATCGAAATCTACATTGAATGACTCATTATGAGCATTAATTTCAGACCGATCCTAAGTTCGATGAAAACTAAAAGCGCTTGCCTAGTTCTGGTGACTAGTTACTCAGAGCCAGGGCCAGAAGGCCCAGGTGACCATACCGTCACATGGCTAGAGGGAACGGAACCCATAGTAGTGACTCTATGGTCACTTGATTGGTTTTCATTGGTGACTTGCTTATCAATCACTTATTCTATTTAAGCTAGTGACCTGATCACTTATTTGTAAAGGGAACGGAACCCACCTTTGTGACTTTTACAACTATCACTCTTCTATGATAGAGCCTAGATCTTGACTATATGATTATATGCTTCGTGAATATATATATAGATGTGATTATATGATTACCTGCTCTGTGATTATATAATTGTAATATTTCCATGCTGGAGTTGGAGGCATGGTGCGAATGTTGGAAGAGCAGGGATTATGATTGATGTATGAATGCCATGGGCATGTTTATAGCACTGCAAGTGGTTTGTGATTGTGGTGTGGTAAGATTGATCCCGTGGGGAAAGTTCTTCATATGCTCATCATCATTAATGGGTCAAGTTATTGACTGCAGATTCAATCAGCAGGTTTATAGCCAAGGCAAATAATGAGGCCTGGTGGTGGTTACACAGAGGCTGGGAGTTACAGCCAGGGTGTTAGTTCTTCATCTGCTCCTATGAATTTCAGCAGATGTTCACAGATTTGCAATCAAGATTGCAGAGGCATGAGGAAGAGATTAGGTGTTTGAAGCAACAGTAGAATCTGTTGGGGAACACCTCTTCCTTTGTTGTGCTAGGAGTGGCACCAGCTTTGGCTCAGCCTAGGATTGAGAACAGATGGGAATTCCTCTGTGGAAGATTCCAGGAGTATTACCCTCCAGTCTTCGAGGGAGGCCTAGATCCATTCAGAGCTGAGAAATGGATGGGCATGATCAGTTCCATTCTTGACAGTATGGGGCTGGTAGGTCACGATAGAGTGATCTGTGCTACATATGTATTGCGAGATGATGCCCAGACATGGTGGGAAGTAGTATCCCAGACACGAGACACAGCTGTGATGGATTGGAAAGAATTCAGGCAGTTTTTCAATGAAAGATATTATTGTCATGAAGTCAAGACTGCTAAGGTGAATGAGTTCCTGAATCTCGTTCAGGAAAAGGCATCAGTAACCGAGCATGTTAACAGATTTGATGGGTTCTCCAAGTTCACTTTTGAGATGGTACCCACAGATGTAGCTCAGAAGGAAAGGTTTATTCAGGGGTTGAATTCCAAAATAGCTCAGGGCATTAGAGTTGCCCCAGTGCATGAAACCTCCACCTACGCTCATGTGTTAGGGAAGGCTCTTGATGTTGAGAGCATAAGAAATGAGAAGAAGAGTGTCAGAGAGCATGGAGCTCAAGTAGTGATGCCTCCATTTGTTGGAGCAAGCAAGAATGAAAATTGGAAGATTTATCCAGTATGCACTCGATGTAAGAGGTGTCATCTGGGAAAATGCCGAGCAAGGGTATGTTTGTCTTGTGGAATGGTGGTGCATCGTAAGAAGAATTTCCCAAGGCTAAGAAAGGATGAGCAAAAGGGGATGGACAGCTCGACTCCAGCTCGAGTGTTCATTCCGATGCAACTGGAGACTGAGACTGAGACTAGTTCCTCGGGGATGGCAGGTCAGCTTTTTAGTTCTGATTTAGTATTGTATTGATTGGTTTTGGTGCCATGCTGTTTCTTTGTTTGTTGCATATAGAGAAGCATAGAGATGTTATGCAGATCACATGGTTATGTTGTGATGGGAATGCGATACTGTATTGGTAATTTAAGAGATGAGTAGGGTTATGATAAAAAAGACTCATCAGTGATTTGATAAAGCTGGTTATGATCGGCTTTGGTATGATTCAGGATATGGAATGGTTAAGTAAGTGTGGGGCAATGCTAGACTGGAGGAAAGGATAGTAACTCTTGGGCTTAAGAGTGGGAAGCCTTGTGATAGTTGGCAATGTGCATGGATTTTGTATTTAAAGCTAGAGTTTTATTGCAGGGAGATGCATAGAACTCTTAGCTAGTGTGGTGGACACCACTTAGATTGTGCCAGTGGGATCATGACATACTGGATTAGTCTGTGAGTTTCTGGATGGGTTTCCAGGGGATTTGTCAGGGTTGTGTTTACATAAAAAGGATAAAATGGTGATTTGATTGGTGCCAGGAATGGAATCATGTCTAGGGCACGGTATTGAATGGCTTCAGCAAAGTTGTAAGATCCAAGGGATTCAATTATGGGATAAGATGGTATTCTTCAAGGTGGATCTTTGATCTGGTTAGTACCAATTAGAGATCATGGAGAAGGTTAAACAAAAGACTATTATATCAGATAAGGGCACTGGGAGTGCTGAGTTAGGATTTGAGAGTTTGATTAATGTTGAGTGTCTTGATGAATTAGATGGACAGAGCATTCAAAGGATTATTTGAATGAGATTTGTGATCGTCTTGGACGATGGTATTGTGATGTATTTCTTGCGGAGATTTGCCAAGGTCAAGGAACGCCTTAGGGGCAGGAGTTTCCTTGGAGGGGCAGGATATTATATGTACCTTGGGGAAGGGTTCTGAGTCTTCTTACAGATCAGAATCAGTTGGTAGATTGTTATGACACCTCAGTGACAGGGAAAAGGATTGCTTATGCAACATGTTGGTGAAAGGATCTAACCAGAACTAGAGTAGAGTTTCTGGTGGGCTGGATGGCCAGTTTTATGCTTGAGATTATTATTTCAGAAAAGATCAAAAGGAAAACGATTAAGTGAACCACAGATAGGAAAGATTGAGTGGAAAGCCTTAGCTGGATTAGCTAAGGATTAAACAGTGCCAAGTATGAATTTATTGAGGTTTAAGGATCAAATTTGGGATTCGATGGACATTGGGATTAATTGAGAGATTTTGGATGAATCTCATGCAATTCTCTTATTCTCTTAATTTAGGCATCATGACAGTGCAATAGAGTTTGAAAGCTTAATATTGATGGCCTAGGATAGAGAGGGACATAATGGAATACGTGGTAAAGTTTATAACATGTTAGCATGTCAAATCAGAGCATCAGAAACCAGTAAGGCCATTGTAGCCTTTGAGTATTCTATAGTGGAAAAAAGGAAACATTGCGATGGGTTTCGCGGTGGGGTTGCCCAGGATAGTGGGCCAGTATGAGTTGACATTGGGTCATTATGGACAAGTATTCCAAGTGAGTTCATTTCTATCAATAAGAGAAAGTAACACAGCTGGTCAGTATTCAGATCTCTTTGTGAGAGAGATAGTGCGCCTTCATGGAATTCAAGGTCTATCTTATCAGATGAAGACTTTATTATTACTTCCAAGTCTTGGAGGGGCTAGTGAAGGCGATGAGTATATAGATGGGATTTAGTACAGTTCATTTTCCTCAGACTGATGGTAAATCAGAGAGAGGAGAGAGAGTTATCTAGTATTGGAAATGTACCTTATGAGAGGAGGTATGTTCGAGAACTTTTATCACCCGTTCATTGGAATGAGATGGGTGAGGTATTGCTTTTGGATCCTGAGGTAGTTTAGGGGACCATTGAGATTATTAGAGGTTAGAGCTTGGATGCTCACTTCTCAAAGTAAATGGAAAAGTTTTACTGAGTTGAAAAGCAGGAACATGGAGTTCCAAGTAGAAGATTGTATCTTCCTTCAAGTATCACCATGAAAAGGGGTGAGGAAATAGGGGTAAGTTGAACCCTAGAGTAGTATAACAGTTTGAGTCTTGGGTAGGACTGGTCAGGTTGACTTTCGATCGACCTTATTTTTGGCACTGTCAGTTGTATACAATGTATTATGTATTTCCATGCTGAGGACATGGGTTAAAAAAAACTCATGAGTTGAGTTATGAGAATCTGGGGATTTACGGCTAAGTTATCCTATAAGGAATAGCCAGTCCAGATATGAAACAGAAAGAATAAGGTTCTGAGGAACAAAATTATACCGTGGGTTAAGGTATGTTACCGAGACAGTGAGGTCTAGGGAGCGACCTGGGAACTGGAATCAGTTATGCAGAATTCTTATTCCGGGTTGTTCAGATAAATTTCGAGGACAAAATTTCTGTAAGGAGGGGATAGTTGTTATGCCCCAAATTTCCTTATAAGGTTTAGGACCTTGATTAGGAGGCCAGGAGGGCCATAATTGATTTATTATGTTATTAAATGATTATATGCATGTGTTAGGTGTATTAAATATGCATGTGAACCCATTTCTGATTAATTGGGTGATTTTCATATTTTGGCCATTTTGGGCATATTTGGCATGTATGCTATATAGGTGTGTGGTGCTTTATTATTATTTGGTTATGCTAGGGTTACTCAGCACGAGATGATCCTAGGAGGTAAGCTAGTGGGAAAGTCACAACGGGATTTATACTTGACTCAGAGTGAGTCAAGGGGTATTGCATTACCGGGTTATTGGGTAATGGGAATAAGAATTTGATGATAAATTGGGAGTTAGTAAGATCAGGAGGAAATTCTAGAGGTTTTACTATTTTTCCCCTGGGGACGTTTTCGGGACCCCGAGCATTAGGATTTGTTTGAGGCTACTTAAGCTTGAAGTAGCCTGTTAAGAAATAAAAAGAATGTTCATAACATTCTCTCTCCTTCAAAGTTCCATTTTCGTCTCCTGATCGCATTTTCGAAGGAAACTTGAGTTCTAGGACTCGGATTCAAGAGGGGATTGAGGCATAGAGATTCTAGGGAAGATTAGAAGCTTATTAGCTGGAGGATTTAGTTGGGAAACAACTCAATCGGAGGTAATTCAAGTTTTGAGTTCTAAGTTTTTAAGCTTGAATTCGACTTTGTGTTTTGATGAGTTTTTGATTGAATTGAAGCTTGGGTTTTGTTGGTTTTGGATCATGGAGATGTTTGGGAACTTTGATTTTTGAATTTGGAGATGTTTGGATAGGTTTTTGGAAGGTTTTAAAAAGGAGAAAATGAGGAAAAATGGCAGGTTCGTGGTTGGGCCGCGGCCCTGTTCTAGGGCGTCGCGACCTAAGTTGGAAGAAGGAGGAGGAGGGCTCTGTCTGGGGGGCGGGCCGTGGCATGGTGTCTGGAGGGCCACGACACTTAAGGGAAAAAGTTGCCAGAATTGTGTTTTTGTCGTGGGAACTTAATTCTAAGGGCCTGTGATCGATCCTACTACCTAGTTGAGTGGGATTTGTGTCTCTGAGCCTTGGGTTGGGTTAGAAGTATTTATTTACTCATTTTGATGAGGTTTTATATTATGGTTGTGACTAGGTTATCACTAGGGGCTTGGAATCAAGATCGTGCTTGTGGCTCGTTTATTGGTAACCTGTGCTTGGACCAAAGGTAAGAAAACTGCACCCCGTATATGACATGCATGGTTATTATTGAGGCATGTCGAGTGTTTAAATGTGATGCATGAGAAACATGTGGTTAGGGCATGCCATGAAGGTTATATATGAGATTGATCAGAACTTGAGTCTCTGTGTTTGTGCATGATCCTAATTATGCTAGAAATTGTTAAGTAAGCATGCTGAATGCCCTATTATTATCCAAAAAAATTGGCATTGATGACGTGGCAAGTGATCCCTGGACACGTGGTTGACACCTGGAGGAGCTCTGCTAGTGTATCGACCAGAAGGTACATTATAAGCAGGAGGTGGCCCAGTCTTTCCTGCGACCAGTCTGGTCGATGGTTCTTCATACATCATCGTGTTCCAATAAAGATCTTTGTAAATCCCGAAATTAACTCACACAATCTCCTGAGTATCCGATTATTCAGGAGATAATATCTGTAACAATCTTGTGTAATCCCCCTTGAGCCTATAAATAGAGAAAGATAGCTCAAGGAAGGGACTTTTGGCTTTCGAATTATTTGATACTAGAGTAATTCTACTTGAAATATTGTATTGCTCTTCAGAGGTTGGTGAAACTCATTGAACCCTAGTTCTTTGATCACTCCTTTGATTCACACATCAATAACAATCTAAGTGGACGTAGGTCATTACCAGATCTTGGGGCCGAACCACTATAAAATATTGTGTTCTTATTCTTTTTGTCATTCGATTCTTTTCAACACATTCATTCACATCAAGCACATTCTGACTCCGTGTCAGTTGACCAAAATCTGGGTCAACATTCTGGTGCTTTCATTGAGAGCTTGATTTATCATTGTTGAGAAAATCAATGGCGAAAACTGCAAGGAAAACTGGACAGGCGGCCGTCGCTGCACTGTCAAACCCGCCACCTCCTCCTCCCACTACAAGAAAAAACAGTATTCATAACACTTAAAAACTGCTATCCGGGACTATTGATAGCACTTCTGAAAATGCTAACATAGCCCCTGTTATTAAAAGTCCAGTCTTTTCTATAACAGTTTTTGAATGTTATGTTCGGTGTTATCTTAAACTATTCAATAACACATTTTTAGGTGCTATAATATTGAAATAATAACATTTAGATAGAGTTTTTAATTATAAATTTAAAGTTTAATCTTGTACTTTTTTCATAACACTTTTCAACTGTTACATTTGATCATTTTGATAACATTTTAGTTTGTTATATTATATAAACCATAACGATTTTTTACGTTTATAATATGTTTCTAAATCGTAACATATAGTAATAAAATTTTGTTACTTTAGTGTGGATAATATATTTTAAATTTTATTTTAATAAGTATACTTATATGGTTTTTTTTAATTAAAAGATCTTCATTATTGTATTTTGATAAAAAAAAAACAAAATAAATCATAAAATGTAATTCTCAATAAATTGATAAACCAGGAGGATCCTCCTGCAAGTGTGGCTGAGGATGAACCACATTTAGATTTTGAGGAGGAAGAAATGGATGATGCGACGCTGAAGAGTACTCTGGGAGCGCTGCAAGAAGAGCTGGCTAATCTGAGAGCCAGTCAAGAGACAGCTGCTGAGGTTATGGCACGGCAACAGCAGGAGATTGAACGGCAGCGCGCGGAGTTAAGCGAAAGGCAGGCGGAGATGGACCGCCGCCAGAGCGAAGCCATGGCAGCCCTCGAGGCAGCCTTTCAACTGGCTAGGAATCAGGCCGCACTTGTCTTGCAGCCTGACCAACCTGTCAATGGGCCACCCCAGAGGGGTCCTAATCCTAGCCCACCAATCCAGCCCTCGAGTCCACAAAGGCCCGAGCAGCCTCAGGTACCTCATGAAGATGTCCCGCTAGACCCTGAGGCACAGCCTCCATCCTAAGCTGGTCGCGGCAATCCCCCGCAACAGAGGCAGAATAGGGCCGAGCATCAGCCTCGTAGTCCTAGACGCCGTAGGGGCGATGAGCCAAACCTACCGAACAGAGGTTAGTATCCCCCTGGTAACAGGAGGAACTCAGAGTTTGGCTCTGCGGTCCTAGGTCCCCCACAGCATGATAATGCCCGGGGACATAACGACCAGCGCAGGCCACCCTCTAACGCTTGGGACGTTTAAGCCAGGGATGGAAATCAAGAGAACAGTCGATCCCACCATAGCCAATCGAGGTTCGGAGATGGCCATGGATATAATGAGGCCGACTCAGGCAAGGGAAACGCTGGCTGAAGGAATGAAGAAAGAGGTAAAGGCGGGAGCCAGGTACCTCAAGATGACCAACCCAATAGACGAGATGCTGGGGGGCAGCCCAGGCAGAATAATGTCTTCAACCGGCTCGGGGGTAGCAAGCAGTGGAAAAGAGACGAGGATTTGAGAGACGTATTCAACGATCGCCGTGAGCGGCATGGCGAGAACGTCCCCCCAGCAACAGAGGCCACAGCGATTCCTTCTGCTGTACAGGCCCAGATAGATGCCCTCAACCAGGCAGTGCAACAGCTGGTCGGGGGAAGGACATCTTATATCGACCACGATAGGAGGAAAGGCACTCCTTTCATACAGAGGATAGCTAATGCAGAAACTCCAAGCAAGTTCAAAATGCCTACACTTCCAAACTTTGACGGGTACGGAGACCCAGTATCTCATGTCAATAAGTTTGAAATAGAAATGAACATTCAGAAAGTGTCCGAAGACGCTTGGTGCAGGATCTTCCCTGCAACACTTTCTGAAGCCGCGCAGGAATGGTTTTTTAAGTTCCCTCCCGCAAGCATAGTTTCCTGGGAAATGTTCGTAAGGGAGTTTTACGGACAGTTCTATGCAGGTCGTGTGCATCCGACCGAAGCAAACCAGCTGGTTGAAATTCGCCAGCAGGATGGAGAATTAGTGAAGGACTACATCTAGCGCTTTATGCGAGCAGCAGCTGGAGGAAAAACGGTGGGGGACGAAGGCAAAATGATGGCCATAACCGTAGGGGTTAGGCGTCGCTCCCCCCTCTGGAAAAGCCTCCGAAAGGAAGGAGTTAGAACTACCTAGGAATTCTTGGACCGGGCTGATCGTTACATCAAGCTCAAAGATGTCATTGCCGACGATGGAAAGCCTTCTGGCAAGGATAAGAAAGCAGCCGAGCCCGCCAAAGCCGCCAATGGGTCCAAACCTAACGACAACGGGAACGGCAGCGGCAATGGCAAGAATGGTGGAAAACAGCCGTATAACGAGCCTTCCACCTCCGAAAATAAACGAGTGAAGGGTAACCGTTATGAACCTCAGTTCACTAACTACACTGCCCTCGTTGAGTCTCGGGGAGAGGTTTATCAGGCCACAAGCTCTAGTGTGCCTTACAAAAAACTTGGCCCCATTCGAAAGGATATTTCGAAGAGGGACACTACCAAGTTCTGTCGTTACCATAATGACTACAGACATGACACCAACGAATGCAACCAGCTGAAAGATGAAATCGAGTTCCTTATTAGACAAGGACACTTGAGAAGATACGTACGGGCCTCGGGAAATTCCCAACGAGAAGCTCCGGGTAGCAACGAGCAGGCTCCCACGCGCCAACACTCGCCACCCTTACAGCCTGCCCCTGTGACTGGCACATTATTGACCATTTGTGGAGGCCCGCACCTCGCGGGAAATAGCGGAAAGGCCAGGGAACGATATGCTCGGACCCTGCGTCACGACCAGGACATCGAGATGATGACTGTTGAGGATCGTGCACCAAAAAAGGCTCGGTCAGACGAAGGCGAAATAACCTTCTCTGATGGCGATGCCCAACACGTCCGGTTCCCACATTCCGATCTGCTGGTCGTGGATATCCAAATGGCCAACATGATGGTGAAAAGAGTGCTGGTCGATACAGGAAGTTCGGTGAAGATCCTGTATAAGTCTTCGCTGGAACGCATGAAGTTGTCCGTTAAGGACCTGGAGCCCTGCAACCAAACGATATACGGCTTCTCTGGAGAAGGACTCGCTCCCGTCGGATTGATCAGACTCCCGGTGACGACAGGTACAGTGCCTGCTACCAGGACATTACTCGCTACTTTTGTAGTAGTCGATTGTCCTTCGGCGTACAATGCCATCATTGGAAGGCCTATACTGGTTGATCTACGGGTCGTCATCTCTATGTGGCACTTAGCCATGAAGTTCCCGACGGACGCAGGGGTAGGACGCGTGTTGGGGAACCAGAGGGAAGCTAGAGAGTGCTACAATGCCTCAATCACAAAGGCGAAAAATGGAACACCGAAGGGAACTACCTCGGATAAGTTGTAGATGGCAGTTGACGCACAAGCCCAATCCGGTGATGAAGTCACAAAATAGGGTGTTGCCCAAAGTGAGGATAGAGACTTTGATCCTCGCTTTGGGGATTTTGAAGAAAACGTTGGACCCGTCGAGGACCTGGAAGAGGTCCAACTCGACGAAAAAGACCCGACCAGAGTTGTAAAGGTCGAGAAAAACCTAGAGCCCACCACGAAGCACGAACTGGTGGAATTTTTGCGGAAGAACCAGGAGGTTTTTGCCTGGTCGCACAAAGACATGGCTGGGATAGACCCTGCAGTTATCAGCCATGTCCTGAATATAGACAAGACTTTTCCACCCGTGCAGCAGAAGAGAAGGCTGCTCGATAAGGATAGATCATGAGCCTTAAAGGAAGAAGTTAAAAGATTAAAGGAGAATGGGTTCATCAGGGTGGAATTTTATCCATCGTGGGTCTCCAATCCAGTGCTGGTTCCCAAGCCTAACGACAAATGGCGAACCTGCGTGGATTTCACAGACCTCAATAAAGCCTGCCCAAAGGACTGCTTTCCACTCCCAAGAATCGACCAGCTGGTCGATGCTACTGCAGGACACGAGATCCTCTCGTTCATGGATGCCTATTCGGGCTACAATCAAATTAGCATGCATCCCCTCGACGAGGATCACACCAGCTTTCGGACCGATACGGGCTTATACTGTTACAAAGTAATGTCATTCAGACTGAAAAACGCAGGTGCGTCTTACCAACGGCTAGTCAACCACATGTTTAAGGAGCTGATCGGAGTAAACATGGAGGTATACGTGGACGACATGCTGGTAAAGTCTAAAAAGGCAGAAGGACATATAAGGGATTTACAAGAGTGCTTTGATGTATTGAACAAATACCAAATGAAGTTAAATCTCCTCAAATGTCCCTTCGGAGTTGGATCAGGGAAGTTTTTGGGGTTCATTGTAAATTCAAGAGGAATCGAGGCCAACCCCGACAAGATAAAGGCCCTGATCGACATGAAATCTCCAGAAAGGATCAAAGATGTACAAAGTTTAACCGGGAGAATCGCAGCCCTAAGTAGATTTATTTCGAAGTCAACAGACAAGTGCGTCCCTTTCTTCAATCTACTTAGGGGAAATAAGAAGTTTGAATGGACAGGAGACTGCGAGCAGGCATTCCAGGCCTTGAAAGCTCATATGGCACAGCCTCCCATCTTATCAAAGCCAATCGAAGGAGAAACTTTGTTTATTTACCTGGCAATTACTGAAGTTGCTGCTAGCGCGGTGCTGGTGCGAGAAGAAGAAGGCGTGGAGAAAGCAGTCTACTATGTTAGCAAGAGACTGATCGGGGCAGAATTGAGATATCCACCAATTGAAAGGTTTGCATATTGCTTAATCCTGGCCTCTAGAAAGTTACGCCCCTACTTTCAAGCCCATCCTATCACAGTTTTAACTGACCAGCCCCTTCGGCAAGTCCTCCAAAAACCAGAAGCGGCTGGACGATTATTAAAATGGGCAGTCGAACTAGGGCAGTTCGATATAACTTATTCACTGCGAGCGGCAGTAAAGGGACAAGTCTTGGTCGATCTTATTGCAGAATTCACCGAACTCCCAGACGGCGAACAGTGCGAACAGCCTAAAGCGCCCGAGCCTCAAGACAAAGCTCCTTCGTGGAAGTTATTCACGGATGGGTCATCCAACGAATCCCACGCAGGGGCGAGAGTGATATTGATAACGCCGGAAGGGCATCGATTTCACTGCGCTATTAGGTTCGACTTCACCGCGTCAAATAATGAAGCCGAATATGAAGCACTCCTCGCTGAATTGAGAATGGCGAAAGACATGAGCATAAAGGCGCTTGATATTTACAGTGATTCACAGCTGGTGGTGAATCAAGTTCTAGGGGAATATCAAGCGCGACGCTTAAAAATGGTGGCCTACTTGAATAAAACAAAAGACCTGCTTGCCCAGTTCAAGGAGTACACCCTTCAACAAATTCCGCGGGATCAAAATTCAAACGCAGACGCCTTAGCAAAACTCGCGAGCGCAAAGGATGCTAACACTTTGAACATTGTGCCAGTAGAAAGACTGAGTGAGCCAAGCATACAAGCGGTCGAGACCAATATGGATACAAGCAGTCGAGACCAATATGGAGATTCGAATGGAGGATACATGGATGGCACCTTACTTGGAGTATCTGACGAATGGTGTGCTACCAACCGATAGAAACAAAGCCAGAACTCTACAAAGGCAAGCCGTTAGGTACATACTGGTCGATGGTGTTATGTACCGAAGGGGGTATTCCATGCCGCTACTCAGATGCGTTACACCAGAGAAAGCTAAGGAACTCATGAAAGAGGTGCACGAAGGCTTCTGCGGGGATCACGCTGGGGGGGCAGAGTTTGGCAAAGAAAATTCTAAGGCAAGGCTACTTCTGGGCAACCATGAACGAGGATTCGATGGAGTTTGTACGAAGATGCGATAAATGTCAAAGGTTTTCCAAGATTCCACGAGCAGCTCCAAACGAATTGAAACATATGCAAATTCTGTGGCCTTTTGCGGTGTGGGGGATAGATTTGATTGTGTCCCTACCTATAGGAAAGGGTGGAGTAAAATACGCCGTTGTGGTAGTCGAATACTTCACTAAATGGGCCAAAGCTGAACCGCTCGCTACCATCACGACCAAGAAAGTTCTTGACTTTGTCATCAAGAACATTATTTGCCGGTATGGTTTGCCCCGAAAGATCGTGTCAAATAACGGAACCCAATTTGACAGTGACTTATTCACCGACTTCTGCGAAAGGCATGGAATTATTAAAAGCTTTTCTTCAGTTACACATCCCCAAGCAAACAGGCAGGTCAAAGCCGTGAATAAAACTCTTAAAGATACCCTGAAGAAAAGGCTTGAAGATGCTAAAGGAGCATGGTCGGAGCAGCTACCTGAAGTCCTCTGGTCGTATAGAACATCTCACCGAACAGCGACAGGTCATACCCCATTTTCCCTAGCTTACGGATATGAGGCTATGTTACCTATCGAGTTAGATCCCCCCTCACATCGACGTATAACATACGACCAGGACCAGAACAACCAACTAATGATGGAGTCCCTAGACTCAATTGACGAGTTACGGGAGAAGGCCCAACTCCGAGTTGCTACGTACCAGCAAAAAGTCGCCCGGTACTTTAACTCCAAAGTTAAAGAAAGAAAATTCAACATCGGTGACTTGGTGCTACGACGAGTTTTCTTAAACACCCGCGACCCCACTGCTGGAGTACTCGGACCTAATTGGGAAGGACCTTACCAGATTGAAGAAGTCCTTCATCTGGGCACCTACAAACTTGCGCGCTTAAACGGAGATCTTGTTCCACGTTATTGGAATGGAGAACACCAGCGCAAGTATTATCAGTGAACAGTCCTTTTTAAAGGACTAGCTTGTATTAAATTTTACTTTTTACATGTTTTGCAAAGAGGGTTAGCCATGTTGTATGGCTAATCGCTCGTATATGTAAGATTCTATTTTAGAATCACTCGTAAAGACATGTTTAGTCCATTTTTAATACGAGATTATAAGGGACTGTGTGCAGCCAGTCATTCTTGCCAACCTTTGTAAATTTATATTTACGAGTATTTGTTCATTACGTGTGTTGTTTTGCTGTATTACAAGTATTACTTTTTCACCCGAGCAGAAATGTTCGAACAGGTCATGGTCAAGGCAAGTGACCAAGGACCTAAAGCTCCTCGATCACTTAGGGGGCATATAAGGCACATCGATAGCAAAGCATACCGTTAGGTATGTAAACACCTGAACAAAATGAGTGAAAGCATGCTAAGGTACTTAGAGTATTTTTCAAAGTTTATATTTTGTTAAATCAAGCCAAAGTACTATGCTAAGTTCGGTCATACGGACAAATGTTATAATAAATGAAAATGTTATAGCATCATGATGCAATCTTTTACACCACAGGCATCACTGCTTGGATGTAACTGTTCAAATAAAAGGAAAAGTTTGCTGCCCATGCAGCAAAATTCAAAAAAGATATTGTCTTTACATCACGACCCATGGGTCGTATAATCAAAAGAAAGAAAAAATAATTTAAAAGCTCAAGAGGCATTGGGAGCAGGAGGGTCTTTATCAGCATTTTGGTTGGTCGTATCCTCAGCGACTCTTTCTTCCTCTGCGCCAGCAATACTTGGAGAAGCAGGGATCCTTGCTCTTGCCTCCTCTTCAGCCAGTTGAGCAGTGCAGCGAGCCAGCTCAGCAGTCCTAACATCTTCTGAAAGATAACCGAAGTTGACGCCCTGATTGTTTTTCCAGAAGTTGTAAAAACACCGGAGCGTCGCGTTCTTATACCTTTCCAGATTCTTGGAGTTGTCAAGCTTCAGCTGCTCCACTTGGCTCTCAAGAGTGGCGATGGCCTCATCCTTGGACTTGAGCTCCTCACCCAGTCTCTTGCATTCTCGAAATTGGACTCGGCTGGCCTCCTGATACTCCTCCCTCTGCTTCCTTATAGCTGCCTTCGAAGCTTCAGCCTCCGATAGCTTTGTCACCGCAGCATCCCTCTACTGAATGATCGCCTCTAACTCCTTCGCATGCCTGGCTTCGGCAACCAAAAGCTCCTTGGCTGCTTTCACTTGGTACCTCTCGATGGCCTTTGCTCAAGCCTGGTCGATAGAGGCATGGGCACGGGTGCGAGCAGCAGTTGCAGACAGCAAAGCCTGTGAACAAAGGAAAAAATTAGAACCTGTTGCAAGGAAGGAAAGACAAAGGCTAGAGAAATGAAAAATACTTACGCTGGAAATTTCGTTCAGGGTCTTGTTCAGAATTTGGTCAACCCCCATACTCTCTGCCTCAACCATTGCATCCTTGAAGTGGTCGTTCTTCACGATGTGTGCAAGGCGGTCTTTGGCTGCTCGTAAGGCGCAGCTCGAGAGTTTGGCCCCAAGAGTTTCTTCCCGCTTGTTTTGTTCCCTGGTGGGCGCAGTTGGAGGGTTTGTCAGAACAGGAGGAGTCTCCTTCTCAGCAGGAGCCGAAGGATGAGCAGAAGTTTGCCCAGTTGGCACATCCTTGGAAGGATCTTCTGTTCGACTCTTTTTGGCAGGTCCCTGGCTTGTTTCGCCGTTGTGTCTCCTTGACTACTTTCGCCGGAGCTGAGAAACTTCCTCTTCCTCCTCAGCTTGGTATAGGTCGAAGACGTTGGGAGTGGCCATATCTGCATACAAGTAAACACATGGAAAGGGTAAGATAAAGGCAGATGAAAACTCTTTATCCAACGGAAAAGAAGGTCACAAAGTTAATACCCGAGCTACAACTACTGGTCGCTACACTATTGACTCTATTAGTCATACACTCACTATCTGGCATGAAGAAGTCTGGCCCTAGATTTGGAGTATATGTAAAGTTTCCCTCCCCGTCAAACAAGTGACAGGGAATTGGCAAGCTATTTAAAAGCAAAATAACTTTACCGTTCTCGTCAGAGGATTCCCCAAAGTCCACAACCGACTCTTTTGCCTTTTGTTTCCCCTTGCCTTGGGGAGCAGAAGGATTGCCCGTGGGTTCCCTGATTGTAACCCCCGTCGGCCTCCTTCGTGGAGGGGACGCAGGGGGTTACTGCTCGGGAACCCCCTCGGCAGTGGCATCAGCTACCACGGGTCCTCTTGTTTCATGGCGAGGAGGCAGGAGGCCAGCTAGCCTCAGATTATCATCGGTGACCAGGGACTTGACGCTTTTTTCTGCATCTGTTATCCTGGCCAGTGCATTGGACCTCAACACCATGTCTGGTGTTGGGGTCGGACGTAACCATGGGCCTGAAAGACAAAGTGTATTCTAAGAAAGAGGAAGGAAATTTTGCTGATGAAAAGTATCGACTAGAAAAAGAAGCACTTACCTCCTCGAACGAAGGCCAGGTTGTTGCTGGTTATGTCCGGAGTAAGGAAGTACTCCTTGCTATACTGCCCCACGTTGG
Source organism: Humulus lupulus (assembly GCF_963169125.1). Classification (NCBI taxonomy): domain Eukaryota; kingdom Viridiplantae; phylum Streptophyta; class Magnoliopsida; order Rosales; family Cannabaceae; genus Humulus; species Humulus lupulus. Next base: position 82,979,393 of record NC_084797.1, on the reverse strand, counting down.
ATATGTGCTTGGTGGCACTAAGGAACGTCCAGTTTGTCTCCTGGTGATAAAGATGGAAAAAGCCCGTTCCATATAGTTGAGGGTTGGACTTAAGGTCAAAGAGATAATTGACCTCATGGGGGGTAGGTTCTGGCCAATTTTTAAGTTTGTACAGGATATAGAGTGCGACCAGCATTCTATATCCATTTGGAGTAATCTGGAAGGGGGAGACATCGAAATAATTAGCCACCCCCTGATAAAAAGGATGTAGAGGCAGGACGGCCCCCGCCTCTATGTGGTACCGAGACCAAGCACTGTATACACCTCCGGGGAGGTTAGCCCTTTGGTATGCATCAGGAATTTTGATAGTGACCCCTGTGAGAGGATACTTCCTAAGTTAGTTAGCAAGCATCCTAGGAGTCACTAGGCTGGTCGGGGAGAAATATCACTCGACATCAGGTAAATTCTGATGGTGAGGACGGGCTCTAGTTTGGATATTAGGGTCAGGAGCAGGATTTTCTCGACCACTGGTCGAAGGAACCCTAGCCTGTGAATCAGGCTGGGCAGGAAGGTTTGGACTATCGTCAGATTCAAGTCTTTTCTTGCCTACAGATTTGGAACGAGCCATTTGAGGAGGAGAAGGACGAGGTCTGGACGAAGATCGAGAAAAAGGAATCTCGTGGATTCGGTCAGTCAGTTGTTCTTCGCCTTCGAGCAGCTGGGCGAGAAGATCGTCATCGATGGGCCGTTCACCTCCCCACAAATCTGGCATCAAGGTCTGCAAACTATTGAATGGGGAGGTGAGGATAGAGAATTTTTAAAGGCTTTTTTAGAATAACGCTGATCGAGTATATGAGTCGAGCTTTTATACAGCAGCATTCTAACAAAAAGCTAAAATTTTCCACACGAACAGTTTGAGAAACGGATCAAAGGGTGAAAGCAAAAAGTTTTTCAAAAAGGCTTTTTCAACTCCCCTTAGGGCGGGAAAAACCTATTTTTTCAACTGGCCTAAAAATCGAATTTTTACTTCGATTTTACGTCCTAAAAGTATGATCTCGACTATTAAACTAACTCGTACCCCTTTTTCACCTACAAGACATTCTACTCACAAGTATCTCAAACTAGAAGCAGATGAACTCAAATAGTCAACATACAGAAGCATGCATTACGAAAATACAAAACATAAAGATTCGAAGACTTACCAGAAAGGAGATCGTGGAGAATGATAACAAGTCTTCGGAGGTCAAGGAGCTCTCGGGCTGAGTCTTGAGAATACAGAAGAACGGTCTCTGGGAGAAGACGAAAGCTCTAGTTTTAGGGTTTCTGGAATGGGTAATAGCGTGCATAAAAAGAAAAAGAAAGCTTCGGAGATGTTATATAAGTTTGTCTGTGGCATTAAAAAGGTGTAATCATCAGTTTCCCTTTTTCGAAGTATGGGGAAGCGGAATAGCCATCGAATTATTACTGGGGAACCGAAAAGTCATGATTAGACAGGAGTAGGTTGCTTTTTCCAAGAACACACGAAGGGTTCTGACACGCATGGCGGGGTCACCGAAGGGTCGTTCGCTCAAAAGTTTATTTATTGCTCGTAATAAATAAACTTGGGGGGAAAATGTTATCAAAAAAAAATTAGCATTGATGACATGGCAAGTGATCCCTGGACACGTGGCTCACACCTGGAGGAGCTTTGCTACTGTATCGACCAGAAGGTACATTATAAGCAGGAGGTGGCCCAGTCTTTCCTGCGACCAGTCTGGTCGATTGTTCTGCATACAACATCGTGTTCCAATAAAGATCTTTGTAAATCCCGAAATTAACTCACACAATCTCCTGAGTATCCGATTATTCAGGAGATAATATCTGTAACAATCTTGTGTAATCCCCCTTGAGCCTATAAATAGAGAAAGATAGCTCAAGGAAGGGACTTTTGGCTTTCGAATTATTTGATACTAGAGTAATTCTACTTGAAATATTGTATTGCTCTTCAGAGGTTGGTGAAACTCATTGAACCCTAGTTCTTTGATCACTCCTTTGATTCACACATCAATAACAATCTCAGTGGACGTAGGTCATTACCAGATCTTGGGGTCGAACCACTATAAAATATTGTGTTCTTATTCTTTTTGTCATTCGATTCTTTTCAACACATTCATTCACATCAAGCACATTCTGACTCCGTGTCAGTTGACCAAAATCTGGGTCAACACCTATGTTCGGATATTTGACATATGATATATGCCTGGTTGCATTGCTTACTTGTGCGTGGAACTGACTTACTAGTCAGAATCGGCAATGGTGTCAGAACTAGCTGTGAAGCTGTGACTTACTAGTCAAGTTCAACAGTAGTTTTGAGCACTGGTCGTATGTTACTGACCTAAGAGTCAGGAGCGGCATAAGCGTAACGCAGAGCCGATGAAAGATTAGATTTAATCGACATCTGCATTGAATGTCTCATTATGAGCATTAATACCGGACCGATCCTAAGTTCGATGAAAACTAAAAGCGCTTGCCTAATTCTATGACTAGTTACTCAGAGCCGGGGCCAGAAGGCCCAGGTGACCGTATCGTCACATGGCTAAAGGGAACAAAACCCACAGTAGTGACTCTATGGTCACTTGATTGGTTTGCATTGGTGACTTGCCTATCAATCACTTATTTTTTTTTAAGCTAGTGACGTGATCACTTATTTGTAAAGGGAACAGAACCCAACTTGTGACTTTTACAACTATCACTCTTCTATTTAGGGCTATAAGCCCAGCATGGTTATCGGAACCACTGGTGTTAAATCACTTATCTGATTAGGATTGACTGGATAGTCATCCACTCAGGAGGGCAGGATTCCTTATCCTGGATACCCCATTATTACTTGAACTTATTTGCATGCGTGATTAAGGCTATTATTGCTAGGCATGCACTTTATGATTTGATGACATGATATTACTGATCATGAGAAAATTGAGTTTTCTTACTGGGCTTCGGCTCACGGGTGCTATGTGGTGCAGGTAAAGGCAAAAGAAAGCTGGACCATCCTTGAGATGGAGAGCTTAGGTGACGATGTGTACATATGCGGCTGCTCGACCACCACGGCCGAGGGTTTGAAGAGGAACTAGTGTTAAACCCTATTTTGCCGCTTAGGTCGGCTGGTTGTAAATATTTTGTTGTAATTAACCTTTAAATTATATTTTTGGGATCCCAATGTATATGGTAAAAGTTTTAATGAAATGTTATATCTTAACCAAAAATTTTAGCCCTAAACCGCTAATCATACTTAGTTACACGATTATGGCCAAATGAATCGATTAGCAAGTTTAGCACTGTTTAAAATGTACACCGTAACGGTCCCTAGAGTTTAGAGCGTTACAATAACATGACAGTGACCGATTATGCCTTGAAGTTTGACAGAGTGGCTAAGGTTGTCAGGGATCTGGTGCCCACTGATGGGACTGAAAGGGAGAGGTTTTTCCTGGGGTTACAGTCTATGATAGTCCAGGATGTTCGCATCATTACAGTGCCAGGAGTAACTACCGATGCACAAGTTGTTGAGAAGGCGCTCATAGCTGAGAGCACAGAGAACAAGATCTGGCGCGAGAGTACGACCAGAAGGGATTTTAGGAGGCTAGGATCTCCATTTGCAGGCTTTTGTATGGGTAGAGGCCATAGTGACCAAAAGAGAAGAACTCTGGATACATTTTCAGCTCCAGGGCTTGATAGGAGGCCACAGGGTGTATTGATAGGCCGCCAAGGTGGCTGTGAGACCTGGAGGATATTTTCCAGAGTGTACTCGGTGCAGGAAGTGCCATATTGGGGATATTATGCAGTGAGTTTGGAACCTTGTTGCCTACTGGGGAGTTAGTGGTTTCCGGTAGATGGGTCAGGTCATTACCAGCAGCAGTGGATGGTAGAGATTTGACAGTTGATTTGATAAAGTTGGTTATGATCGACTTTAATATGACCTTGGGTATAGGTTGGTTAGCAAAGTTTGGGGCAACGATAAGTTGCAAGAAGAAGATGGTAACCTTTTAGCCTAAGGGTGAGGACCGCTTTGTATTTGTTTGCACTGTGCGTGGACCCCATACTTATATATATGTACTTAGAGCTAGAAACTGGTTGCAAAGAATGTATAAGAGTCCTAGCTAGTGTGCTGGATATCACTCAGGTCGTGCTAGTGGGACCATGACAAACTAGATTAGTCGGTGGGTTTCTGGATGTGTCTCCAGAGGACTTATCAGGGTTACTTCTACACAAGGAGATATAGTTTGTTATTGAATTGATATCAGAGATTAACCAGTGTATGGGGCACTGTATTGAAGGGCTCCAGCAGAGCTGAAGAAAATAAAGGTTTAGTTATAGAGTAAGATGGTATTCTCTAGATCTTCGATCTGGTTATCACCAGCTGAGGATCAGGGAGAAGGATTATGCATATGGCTGCTTTTTATACCAGATATGGGTATTATGAGTTCTTAATTATGTCATTTGGATTGACTAATGCCCTGACAACACTTATGGATTTGATGAACAGAGTGTTCAAGGAATTTTTAAATCGATTTGTGATAGTCTCTATCGACGATATTTTGGTATACTCTCAGCCAAAGATTGGCCAAGGCCAAGGAACGCCTTAGAGATCGGGATTTTCCTTGGATTGGCAGGATATTACATGTGTTTGGTGGTAGGATTCTCAAGGATAGTTACTTCATTGATATAACTGACGCGAGAAAATCAGAAGTTTGCATGGTCAGATAGGTGTCAAAACAACTTCCAAGAACTGAAAAGGCGATTGCCTATGCATCACGTCAATTGAAGAATATAACCAGAGCTGGAATATAGTTACTGGTGGGCCAATTGGTCAACATTATGTCTCAGTTTACTCTTTTAGAGAGGATCAAAGGAAAAGGGTGAGTGACCCCCTAGATGGGAAAGATCAGAGGGGATGTCCTAGATGGAATAGCTAAGGACTATACAGTAAGGACGAACAACATAGTTGGCCAATGTGCAGATTTCCATGTGAAAGAGATAATACACCTGTATGGGACTTCGAGGTCTATCCTATCAGATAGAGATCCTATCATTACTTCCAAGTTTTGGGGAAGGTTATAGAAGGAGATGAGTACACAGCTGAAGTTTAGTCCAGTTTATCATCCTCAGACTGATGGTAAATCAGAGAGGATTATTTAGATATTGGAGGACCATTTGAAATCCTGGAGAGGATCGGTCAGGTGGCCTATAGATTGTCCTTAACTTCGGCACTGCAGGCTATATATAAGTATGTCATATTTCCATGATGAGGAAACACATATTAGATGAGACTCATGTGTTGAGTTATGAGGATCTGAGACTTCAAGCAGATCTCTCCTATGAGGAACAGTCAGTCCAGATATGAGAAAGAAAGGATAAGGTTCTAAGGAACAAAACTATATCTTTGGTTAAGGTATTGTACATGAACAACAAGTTCGAGGGAGCGACCTGAGAATTGGAATCAGATATGTGGGATTAGTATCTTGAGTTGTTAAGATTAAAATTTTAAGGACGAAATTTTTGTAAGGAAGGGATAGTTGTAACACCCAAAATTACTTAATAAGGCTGAGGGCCTTGATTAGGGGGCCGGGATGGTAACCTATGAAATTATATGCTTATATGAGATATATTCGTGTGTAATTATGTGATTATGTGAGTTATATGATAATATAACTAGAAATGCATGTTTAGGGGTATTAAATATGCTTATGGTCCTGTTGCTTATTAAAAGGGCAATTTTCGTAATTTGGCCCGTTATGGGTATAATTGTATATATGGGCATATATGTGATATATGTGTGAGACCACTTTATTATGTGGATTTATTTGGGTTACTTGACATGAGAAGATCCTGGGACGCAGGTTAGCGGGAAAGTCAAAACAGGACCTAATACCCGACTCGGGGTGAGTTAAGGGGTATTATGAGTATCTAGCACGTTGTCGGGTTATCAGGTAACGAGAATAAATAATTGATGATATTTTTGGAGTTAGTGAGATTAGGTGGGAATATCAAGGATTTTGACCATTTTTCCCTCGGGGACATTTTTGGTACCCCGAGCCTCGGGATTAGCGTAAGTGACTTAAGCCTTAAGGGAATAAACACAAAAACGCTCAAAACTCAGCAACACCAACCAACTCACTCTCTCTCTCTTCTCTAAGGGAGTCAATTGAGGAAAACTAAGGAATTATTGACTGAAGCTTGGAAGATTGGAAGCTTCGCTCTAGAATTAGATTAGCTACAACTATGGGGACTTAAATCACAGCTGAGGTACAGTTTTAGCCTTTGTTTCAATTGAATTATGTTTAAGTTTTGGTGTTCTTGAGCTCGTGGCTCAAGGTTTTGAATTTGAATTTTGGGGTGGAGGTTTGAGTGTGTTGAGTTGGGGTTTTGTTGCTGGGAAGATGTTAGATTTGTTATGGGAATTGAATTAAGGTTTTAGGTTTGATTTGGGGTAATTTTGATTGGGTTTGGCTGAAGGAAAACCCAAGAATCCTGGGTTAGTAGGGTCGGGCTGCGGCCCTGTTCTTGGGGTGTCGTGACCCTCTTGAACCCAGGGGCCAAGAAGGGTTTTGACACGAGGGCGCACCACGGCACCTGTTAGGCTCTGCCACAGCACGTGTTCAATTAAAAAGGAGGCTGGGGCCTCTGACTTAGGCGGGCCACGACACAAGGGCTTGGGGCTGCGATACTTAAGGAGTTTTGAGCCCCGAGAGGGTTTTTGAGTGCGGGAACACAACCTTGAGGGCGGGGGATCAATCCTACTACCCGGTTTAGTAGAATTCGACGTCCCGGAGGCTAGGACTCGGTCTGGAAGCCTTTATTTGCTCGTTATTAATGGGATTTTACATTACGGTTGTGACTAGGTTATCGCTTGGGGCTCGGAATCAGGATCGTGCTCGAGGGTCGTTCTTATTTTTACGCTATACTCGAATCCGAGGTAAGAAAACTGCACCCAATATGTGATATACATGATTAGGGCTTGGCTCGAATGTTGAACATAGTCTGGATTTGGGCGTTGGCCCTGTAAATGCGCATGATTATAATTATGCCTGTGTATATCTGTTTTAATGTATTTTGATGCATTGTATCTGTATGTATGATAAATGTATTATATGATAGTTTGTTATGGCAAGGAAGCTCGGTCTATAAGTCAAGGATTTATTGTTGTATTTGAATAAATATCGACTTGGTAGTCGATGGCATACATGGTTTAAGGGGCTCGACTTATAAGTTGAGGGTCTCCAAGGCTTGACTTATAAGTCGAGTGTCTCTAAGGCTCGACTTATAATTTGAGGATTTAAAAGACTCGGCTTATGAGCCAAAACCAACGTTATGTGCATTGAGCACAGGCCACCATGGCTGGGCCACCCTGGGAGTGCACTAAGCACTTGTTGGCTCAGATTCCATATGAATAAAAGGGAGTGCAACACGCACTTGTGTAACCCCATGGTTGTTGATCTGTATATCAGATTGGGGAAGTTTAACTTATAAGCTCAAGATTTATCTGTGCTATCTGATGAAGGGCTTGGCTTAATAGTCAAGGGTATAACAGGTTATATAGACTCGACTTATCAGTCGAAGGTTGAAAGGACTCGACTTATCAGTCGTGGATTACTGACTCAACTTATTAGTCAAAGATTATAGACTCAACTTATCAACCGAAGGTTAAAGGACTCGACTTATCAGTCGAAGATCACAAACTCCACTTATCAATCGAAGAACCAAGACTCGACTTATTAGTCGAAGGTAAAGAACTCGACTTATTAATCGAGAGTTAAAATCTTGGCTTACCAGTCGAACTCTAAAGGACTCGGCTTATCAGTCAAAGGTTGATGGACTCGACTTATAATTCAGGAGTCGAGGGCGGCAGTAACATGCCAAACACTAGCTGATAGGGTTAACCCAACCCAGAAGCGAGATATTCGTTTCAACACTCCTAGGATTATTTGAAATATTAAGCATTAGACCCTCCTGGCTAGTCCTAAGGCTGATAGTATGAAAGATGTGTTGGGAATTCTACCCTAAGAAATAAATAAATTTGAATTTGTTATGCATATATTTTATGGACTATATTATTCTGTGATAATATTATGTAAATATTAGAAAAATTCATAAGTTCATATATGTGATCTCAAAAACGTATTGGTACAGGAGGTTTGTGTTTGAGATAAATGAACTTGAATAGTTCGCATTAAAATAAAGTTAAGGAATCTTTAGATTAATTAATGCAAGTACGGTCCACTAGTATTATAAATACATGTGATCTAGATCCGGATTACTAGTGTAGTAGGACACTTTAGTGGAGGTACATTATATATTAGAGAATATATAGAACTAGACCAGATATGTTTATTAATACTTAGTTAAATACCGTTTCAAAGTATTAATTAAATGTATCAACTGATGATCATATACAAATGGATCTTAATCCTGAAGTTACTATGAACTCCTGTTTATGTTATATGAGTTCTTTGATTCACTCGTTAGGGTCTGTCAGAATGATCAGGCTAGAAACTTTTGTTTTGGGAACTCATTAATGTAAATGGCTGGGGACATAATATACAGATATAGAATCTATACCTTCTCATAAGAGATTGAATAATGGGTTTCTTAAGGGTTGACTTTTGGGACTGAAAGGTTATTGAGTTCAAATTCATAATTTAGTTATGAATTAACCTTCACTAGTAAAGTCAATGGTATTTAAGGAAACAAGATATAATTAAAATGGTAAATGGTAATTTTATTTCCGATTAATTATGAACCATTATTAGAGGGTTAATTTGTATGTAATGATTATATCAATGGACGCTTTATGATTATAAAGTACTCAGTAAATGAAATGTCTACAATTACAAGAGTGCAATCTCACATTTATAGTGGAGTAATCATGAAATTAATAAATTAAGATTATTTAATTAAAGAGTTTAATTAATAATCTCAAATTTGTTGGAGCTTGGAATTATAGGTCCATAGGTCCCCACAACGGCTCTATCAACACTATTCAAGGCAAGAGTTGATATAAAAGGGAAAAAATAGTTGAAAGACATATTTAAGAAGAAATTTGTTCTTCGGGCCAAATATGCAATTATGTGATAATGGTGATTAATTAATTAATTGCAAATTAGTTGTAATTAAAAAAATTAATTAATATTTAATTATTATGTAATTTTAAAATTATATTAAATAATTAAATTTATTTTCTAAATTATATTAAATAAATAAATAATTATAATTTTTGAAATTATAATAAATGAAATATTTAATTTCGAAATTACTATTTAATTTAAACTGGTTTTAATTAATTGGTAGAGTTAATTAAATATCTTTATTTAAGTAGGAGATAATAATTTGATAAGTTCAAATTAGATTTGAATTTAAAAGAATGATATTTATTCAAATAATTAATTATATTTGATAATTAGTTAAAAAGATAATTAATTCAAATTTGAATTAATTATCAGGTTGTTGGATTTTATCTGATAAGGTAGTTTGAATAAATAATTATGAAAAAATCAAATATCCCTAAAATATAGGGTGGTACACGACACACACAGTCCATGAACTGTGTGTGGCATGTACTACACAGTTTTTAGGGATAGATTTTTTAATTTTATTTATTTATTTAATTAATTAATGAAAAATTCAAAAGTTAGTTTTTAGATATTTTCATTAATAAGATAATTAATTAATTAAAAGATAAATTGTAAATTGGTTACAGATTTAATTTTCAAATTTAAATATTTTCTATTTAAGTTAGACTTATTAGAAAATAAAAGAGAGTCTCAACTATTCGCTCTAAAAGAAAAGAACGATATTTTTCTATCTCTCCCTGAAAAAGATAAATAACCAATCTCAGGCCTATTCTCTTGATCTCATGTGTTGAGTACATCAAGTAGAATAAGAAATTAACTATCCTTTATTCTCTAAGTGCACACACACTTCTTGAGGTGTAGAGAACGTTGTGGAAGATCTTGGTGTGAGTACCTGGGAGCAACTTGGATAGGAAGTTCGTTCAAATTACGAAAAGATAGCAAGGACACTTGATAGGCCTCAAGAGGTATGTTTTATATTCTTTTCTTGCTTATGATTAATGTATGTATATTAATGGATCTGCATATTTAAATGTAGGTTAAATTTGTTACAAAAATTTTGTTGTACATTGGGCCAACCCACCACCTTTCCACTGCGTATTAGGAAACTTGTTCTTAACAAGATGGACTATAGGCCTTGGTGTGACTCTATAGTCACTCGTCTTGGTTAATTGCATGCATGTGTGAGATTATTATTACTAGGCGTGTTAATTATGAACCTGTGATATGGTAATGTACTACTTATAAGCATGATTATGTTTTCTTGCTGAGCCTCGGCTCACGTGTGCTAATTGGTGCAGGTAAAGGAAATGAAAGATTGGACCAGCCATGAGATGGAGAGCTTCAGGGGTAGAGTGTACATATGCAGCATGCTCATTCGCCACGACCGAGGTTATCAGTTGGAGCTAGGGCTGGACCCTAATTTTTGCCGCCTAAGTCGGGTTTTGTACTCGTTTTTGGGTTGTAACCGTTTTAAATTACGATCAGATTCCATGTATTAAAGTTAAATGCTTTTAAAAAAATGGTTGACTTTTGAACGAAATTTTTAGTACCTAAACCTGTGGTTAGTTTTAATTACATGATTCAAACCCAAATGACTCGTTTAGCGAGTTAAGCACTATTTAAACTTCACAGTGCAACGGTCTTTGATTATGAGGGCGTTACAATTAGTATCATGTCTGAATGTCTCTAATTGTTTTGTCATGTATATGTGTTTGTGACTGATAGGCAAAGGCAGGGATCGATAAAGGTCGGGGTCGTCAAGGGTCGCGAATGGCAAGGGCCAGAAACAGCAAGGGCCAGAAACGGCAATAAGAATGCTAAATGCAGGCTGCCATGACATGGCCATCTAGGGTGTTGTATTCACTCGCTCGGTTAGAATCGTGAATCTGGTACCTGGTAACACACCTTGGTCGGCTTAGGTCGTTGATGTGAATAGTCTGTTGTGTTTGTTTAGTTAAGTATTTACTGAAATTAATTGTCATATGCTATGTTTGTGGAGTTTTCTTGCTGGGCCTTGGCTCACGGGTGGTCTATGGTGCAGGTAAGGGCAAGGGAAAGGTTGACTAAGCATGAGTTGGAGGGCATCGAGCGGCGCATACATGTTTGGCCTACCTGCCCATCAAGGCTGGGGTAGTTTTGAGGAACGTTGTATGAATGACCAATTTTGTAGACTAGGGTAGTTTAAACAATTTTTTGGGATCTCAATGTAACACTTTTATGATTTAAATAAATGTCTAACCTTTTATATTGAATTCTTATTTAAATGATTCTGTACTTTAACTAAATCACACTTTTCGGTTTAATACCTCGATTAGCGAGTTAATTGCACATTTTAAAATCACATGGCAACGACTCTATTGCAATAGGGTGTTACACTTGTACTCATATAACCTTTTCGCACATAAATTCCACTCTTAGTCAAAGTAAATTTATTTGACTCAAACACCATGTGAAATTCATGTTTGTTCAACAGTAACCTAGCACCAATTTCTTGTGAATCTCATGCACATACGAAATGTTGTTCAGTGTCACTTTCTTACTAGAAGTCATCTTCAAGATAACCTTGCCTTGGCTCTTGATCTCAGAGGTAGAAACATTTCTCATGAACATCTTTTCTTCATTCTCCAATGGCTCAAAGATTGAGAACATGTTATTGTCAATGCAAACATGGCGGGTTGCCCCAGTGTCAATCTACCATTCCTTTGGATTTGATCCCACGACGTTGACTTATGTCACCACTGTTGAGAAGCCATGGTATCGATGACATTGGCCTCTTTGTTTCTATTCTTTCTTGGAATTATACAATTAAAAGATTTGTGACCAAGATTGTCACAATTGTAGCACTTGCCTTGAAACCTCAGTTTCTTGGAGATTCATCTTTTTGGTCACAACTTGGATCATTTCCGTTTGTTGTTCCTATTGGCTTTGGAACTTTGACTATGTTCCAACACATTAGCTGATGGACCCAAAATGGGTATGTTTTAAATATTTATACTCGCAAGCGCACGAATCGTATTTATAGAATAGTTTTCGTGTAAGCACGAGATCGAACCCAAAGGAGTTGTCTAAAATAAAAAAAGAAAACTATTTTAAATCAAAAGTAATAAATTCTAACCTAGCTCCAAAGATTGATGCGTTTTGATATTATGAACATAAAATAAAAGATTGAAAAATAAAGCTATTTAAGAGAATAAAAATAAATCAATAATGATTTGAAAATAAGTGTTAAAAGAAAAGATTATTAAGATACTAGAATCCACAAAATGTAAGTTTAATAATATTTATTAGTATATTGATTCCCAAGTTTTAGTGATAGTTAAAATAAATCAAACTATCATTTTCAAAATAGATTTATAATTTTAAGCACAAATTACTTCTAAAAAGATAGGATTTTTCTTCACTTTTCAAAAATATAATTTCAAAGCATTTAGTGTAAATTAATCTAATGAAATAACAAATAAATCAATGAACATTATTTATAAGGCAAAACATAATATTTTTGTTCTAAGCATGGATGTGTACAATTTAATGACACATCTTACACAAAGAATATTATGTTTTTGCAAATGAAGAACAAAATGCATATTATCTAACAATCCAAAATATGAGATATTAAAGATGAAAGACATATATGAAGAAGAAAAATCCATAAACTTGTTGCATTACAAGGGAAATCAACATACAACATAAATATTACCTAGTTACAAGTTGCTTCATCATGATCTTAATAATCTTATGAAAAAGATTAGAAGCATATAACTAGAGTATAAATTACAAAATAAATGACATACATACTTGCAAAATGCTCTTGAAAAACCCAAAATGGAAGAGAGGATGGTAGAGAGAAAATAGGAGAAAAGAAGATAGTAACCAAAAATTAAGCACCCTAAAATGGTCTTGAAACTCCATATTTATAGCCAAAGTGAGGTTATTAAAATAATCAATTTAAATTAATTAAATTGATTAGATTAATTAAATAAAATAAATATGGTATGTAGAGGTAAATTATAGGGTGTAATGATGATGTTGTGGTGAAAAATGTGTAGAAAAATGGGTAAAAAGTTGGCATTTTTGGGTATTATGGGACAAGGGAACAAGAAAAAGTGGCTAGGTGGGCTGTGGCAGGGAACCATGCGGCTGGGAAGGCAGGGCCGTGGTGGGCTTCGGGAGTGTTGGGCAGGTGTGGCCCATGAGGCATTGAGCCTGAGAATTTGGGCGGGCCCAGGAGGGCTGGGAATTGCTGGGCCGTGGGGCTGTGCCAGGTGCATGCCTGGGAGATGATGGCTGGGAGAGGGCAGGCGTTGACTTCGGGCTGGTCTTCGGCTGGGAGATGAGGAGGTGTGATGGCTGCTTGGTGCCAGGGTCGTACGACTGGTAGGGAGGAGAGGCTGATTGAAAGCATGGGAGGGGATTGCTTCGTGGGCCTGGGCTTCGGCATGCCTCCTTGGGCCTAAGAAAAATTCCATTTTTCTTGTTATTTTCTTTCAAAACTACCACCTTTTCTTTGATTTCCTTGCTTTTCAAGAGCCACAAATGAAATAATTTTCCTACAAAATAAATTATAAACTAAATTAAAATTAAATATTTTCATTAATAAAATATACCATATAACTCCCATGAAAACATTAATTAAAATTTAATTTACATAACATTTAATTTCAATAAAATCATATTTTTAGCATTCAAACTAACAATACTAATTTTAAATAATTCAATTACAACATAACACAATAAAATATCTATAAAAACATATAAAAATCTAGAAAATTATAATAAGACTAATAAATACAAAATTACTTAAAAACTTAATAAATCAATTAAGAACTCAAGAACTAAGCAACAATTAGCACATAAAAAGTGGTAAAATAACTCTATTTTGTAGAGTTATCATTAGCCTTGGCTAAGAAGAGGCAGTATAGTTCTTCTCAAAGCTCTTATTGTCCTCTTCAATATGAAGTTTAACAATGAGATCTTCAATTGCTCATTTCCTTTCGCATGTGATTAAGGTAATTCTTAAACTCCTTCAACGCAGGTGGCAATTTCTCAATAATGAATGCCACTTGGAAGCACTCACTTAAGGTCATTAATTCCTTCTATGTGGATCTCATGCAAGATGACCTGAAATTCTTGAACCTAACTGATCACATTTTTGGAGTCCACCATTTTATAGTCTAGGAAGCAACCCACGATAAATTTCTTGGCCCCAACATCCTCAATTTTATGTTTGTAGTCTAGAGACTCTTATAGCTCCTTGTTGATATATAGCCATAGTAAGGGTTGTCCCTAGGGTCACGATAGGATTCATTCTTTGATTCTAACCTTCAGTAGTCACAACATTCATGTTGGATTCAATTGTTATTTCTTTAAATCACACAACGAAAGTGCTAATTTTCCATTTAACAAATAATCCCATCTAGATAATTTTAAAGAAGACTAGAAACGTATATGCCATCGCCTCAACCAGTCTAGTCTTTTGAAAATATTTAGTTCTTAGGAAATTCTGGGGGGACGCAAATGGTCTCACTTAACACCCAGCTTCCACAGTAGAACTTCTCTAGTGAGTATTTGTGCAAGTTCAAAAGAAACCTTTCCAGAGTCACAATATATGAATAATCTATCTAAATCACACAAAGCAATTTTAAGATATAGGCAACAACAATAAAATAGGCAATATAACAAAATTAGCAAATAATTTTTTTATGATTGTTAGAAGAAAAAAATGCACGTCACATTGATTATTAAATAAAATAATTTCGCCTCCTCATCAGGTGCTGAAGGATTGCTACGACACTTGTCTACCAGGATAAAATTTTCTATGAGCAGGAGCTAAGCACATTGCTTCTACACCGAACGAACTAACCAATGTCTAAGAGCACCACCAAGATCTGACAGAGGACGTAGAGAGCATAGAAACCAGATGGTATGAACTCAGAAAGAGCTTCAACCCAAAACTAAAGCAAGAGAATTTATAACAAGAGAATGAACAAACAATTTTTGAAAATTGAGAGATTGATTTTTGAATGGATATGAGAAACAATGAGGTAAAGCCCTTTATTTATAGCCTTTAAGGGGAACAATGCTTTTAATTTCAGCATTAATGGAAAAATCTGCTTGATAATCAAGCAATTGAATCAAGCACGTAATCATATTCATTATTGTGAATCAAGCAACTCTGCTTGGTTGTCACACAGTCAAAAAAATCTAGAAGATTTCTTGGTTGGTTTTCACACAGTCAAGAAATGAAAGAATATTCTAGAGAACATTCTCCTTCTCATTTTTTCTAATATAGGTGATAATTTCTTATTCATCTCATAACCATTTTAATCATATTATTATTTGAGTTTTATGTACTCATGTAGGAGAACACAAATATCCAAAGATGTCACACTAATAACAAACGTGTCTCAATAAAAATCATGCCGCAAAATGCCACATCAAAATAGTGTGTAACAATATTTTTCCAACACCATCAGTCAGACATCATCATGTCGCAAGATCTTTTTATTGACAAATTATATTTTCTTATAAATATATTGATTGCAAATGAAAAAATTGGGATTAACAGTACAAATCATATTTAAATCAAAAACCAATTTTTAGATAATTAGCTTCACTCCAATATCTTTTTTTTTTGTCAAAATCTACCATATTAGATTATGATTGCAAAAAAGTGTCATTACAAATGGGAGGAGGGGCCTCTTCCATCCAACAAAGTTCATCATCTATCTTAAGGGCATGCTTAGCCAGTCCATGAGTCACAACATTAAAGTTGCAACTAACATGCGAAAGATATGCCTCTAGAAAGCTAGACATAGTTCATTTCGGTACATTGTATTGTTACCCAAAGCTGAGACCGAAGATAGAGAATCAGAGAAGAATGATTTTACTGGTACCAATACCTTGAGCCTTTCTTAATCCTACAAAAAATGCAAGTGCCTCCACCTAAAAAACCAATAAAGAATGTGTATCATAAAAACCAACTCCAATAGGAAACTTTTTTAAAAACATATTATTTAATTAAGGTTTTATTTGATTTGAATTATCTAACGAAATGGGTGTCCCTTTGGTTAGACCTTACTTGTCTTAGTAATGAACATTGTAGTGGCTTGGAAAAAGTTGCCTTCATTTGCTTATTCCCTAAGAATATGACTACTCTCAAACTAACCATATTTATAGGGTCGAGATTGCTATATCTACATACAGTGTGAAATCATGAATTTCTCTTTCTTCCCTCCTTTCGTTGAAAGAGCTTCCTCTTGGATGTGTTTGATCTGTCTAGATTTTCACATTATGCACAACATCCCTATAAGAAGATAACAAACCCATCACTTGTTGTGGTGTTGTATTTTGTTGGCCATGAGTTTTCTTATTTCTTTCAAACCATATTATCATAGCAACAATTAGCATCTTTTCAAAAGCTTCTTTTTCTAACTATAGTGTCTTGACTGCAACAAGGGCTGAGAATTACTTGGAAACATACCAGGAGGTACCATACCGAAAGCCACCACCCTTGCGCTCAGAAGGAAAAGAGGACAAGAACAAGTTTTGTCAATTTCATAATGATTATGGGAACGACACAAACGAGTGCAAACACCTGAAGGATGGGATAGAGTTTCTCCTCCGATCAGGAAACTCTCAAGGTACCGAGTCAAGACCAAAACCCCAAGTAGGAATCGAGTGTTCCGAAGGCAAATGAGTCCACCATTGGAGCCAGCAGTCATGGACTTCACATTGGACACCATATGTGGGGGGCCCCACATAGCAGGAAACAGTACACAACACTCGTGAGCGATATGCAAGGACCCTAAGACATAAGGTAGGGGAGTCTTCCCAGTGCATGGAAGTCGAGGAGTGATCTCCAAAAAATTCGAAGGATGAAAGTGAAACTCTCACTTTTACGAAGGATGACACCAGACACGAGAGGTACTCCCAAAATGACCCTTGGTCCTTACCATTCAAATCACCAATGCCCGAGTGAAGAGATGCTTGGTGGATACTGGAAGCTCAGTATATATCATCTACAAATCATCCCTTGAGAAGATGAAGCTCATGATCAAGGACCTGGAACCTTGTTCCCAAGTGATTTATGGGTTCACAGGAGAATGCCTAGCACCAACATGAACTATCAAACTACCAGTCACGGTGGGGGATGCCCTTAGGCACGAGATTATGATGGCAGAGTTCCTGGTGGTAGATTGCTCATCGGCTTACAACGTAGTGCTTGGGAGACCCCTCCTGATGGCATTACACGTAGCAGTATCTATCTGGCATCTGCCTTTGAAGTTCCCCACAAGCGTAGGGCACGGATGCATACAGGGTAACTAAAGGGAGGCATAGGAATGCTATAATGCGTTGGTGGTCAAAGCAAAGAAAGGACCATGCGTAAACAACATGGCGGTGACCTGTTGTGAAGAGAATAAAGGAACCATGAGGTTGTCAACATGGAAGTTGACATTGAAGGAAACACTCTACTGGAGCTGGGGGCTCCTTTTAACGAAGATTTGTTATTTTAACAAGTTTCCCAAAGCGAGGGAAACGACAAAGATCCTCGCTTTGGGGATGACATCAAGGGGTAGGACCAGTCGAAGATCTTGACGAAGTCCTACTAGATGAGGAACACCCGACTAGAGTAATCAAAGTGGGGAAGGAAGTAAAAGTGGAAATTAAGGCGTGGTTGGTAGAATTTTTTATGAAGAATCAAGACGTCTTTGCTTGGTCACATAAGGACATGGTTGGAATTTATCCGTCCATGATAAGCCATTTCCTCAATGTTGACAAAAACTACCCACCAGTGCAACAAAATAGGATAATGCTTGACAAAGAGAGATCTCAAGCCTTGAAGGAGGAGGTCAAGCGGCTCAAGGAAAATGATTTTATAAGGGAGGCCTACTACCCAGACTGGGTGTCAAACCCTGTGCTGGTCCCAAAACCAAACGGGAAGTGGAGGACATGTGTGGACTTCACTAATCTGAACAAGCCCTGCCCCAAAGACTGCTTCCCACTACCCAGAATAGACCAACTGGTCGATGTAACTGCAGGTCATTAAATACTCTCATTAATGGATGCATATTCTGGGTATAATTAGATAAGTATGCACACTCCTGAATGGGAACATACTAGCTTCTGGACAGACAAGGGATTGTACTGTTATGAGGTAATGCCATTCGACTTGAAGAACGCAGGAGCAACCTACTAGCATTTAGTGAATGGCATGTTCCGAGACTTGATCGGAAAAAATATGGAGGTATATGTTGATGACATGTTGGTCAAGTCCAAAGAAGCAGGAGGGCATGTTCTAGATTTGGAGGAATGCTTTGCAATACTTAGAAAGTATCGCATAAAGTTAAATCCTCTCAAGTGCTCATTTGGAGTTGGTTCCGATAAGTTCTTGGATACATAGTCAATCCACATGGAATTGAGGTTAACCCCGAGAAGATCAAAGCATTGATCGACATGAAGTCACCTACCACAATCAGAGAAGTGCAAAGCTTAACAGGGAGAGTAGTTGCTCTTAGTAGGTTCATATGGATCTTGACGAAGTCCTACTACACAAGGAGCACCCGACTAGAGTAATCAAAGTTGGGAAGGAACTAAAGGTGGAAATTACGGCACAAATGGTAGAATTTTTGAAGAAGAACCATGATGTCTTTGCCTGATCACATAAGGACATGGTTAGAATTTCTTCATCCGTGATAAGTCATGTCCTCAAAGTGGACAAAAACTACCCATCGGTGCAACAAAATAGGAAACTGCTTGACAAAAAGACCGATCTCAAGCCCTGAAGGAGAAGGTCGAGCGGCTCAAGGAAAACAATTTTATAAGGGAGGCCTACTACCCAGACTGGGTATCAAACCTTGTGCTGGTCCCAAAACCAAACGGGAAGTGGAGGACATGCGTGGACTTCACAGATCTGAACAAGGCTTGCCCCAAAGACTAATTCCCACTACCCAGAATAGACTAACTTGTCGATGCAAATGCAGGTCATGAAATACTATCATTCATGGATGCATATTCTGGGTATAATTAGATAAGTATGTACCCTCCCAACAAGGAACATACCAGCTTCCAGATAGAACAAGGGATTGTATTGTTATAAGGTAATGCCATTCGGCTTGAAGAACGCATGAGCCACCTACCAACATTTAGTGAATGGCATGTTCTGATACTTGGTCGGAAAAAATATGGAGGTATATGTTGATGACATGTTGGTCAAGTCAAAAGAAGCAGGAGGGCATGTTCTAGACTTGGAGGAATGCTTTACAATACTTAGAAAGTTTCACATGAAGTTAAATCCTCTCAAGTGCTTGTTTGGAGTTGGTTCTGGTAAGTTTCTCGGATACATAGTCAATTCACGTGAAATCGAGGATAACCCCGAGAAGATCAAAGCATTGATCGACATGAAGTCACCTACCACAATCAAAGAAGTGCAAAGTTTAACATGGAGAGTAGCTGCACTCAATAGGTTCATATCGAAGTCTACAGACATGTGTGTCCCCTTTTTTCACTTACTTAGGAGCAGCAAGAAGATCTAATGGACTGAGGAATACAAGAAAACTTTCCAAGCCTTGAAGGAGCATCTCGCTCAACCTCCCGTTCTAGCGAAGCCAATAAATGGTGAAGTGTTATTCATCTATTTGGCAATCTCTGAGCATGCAATCAGCGTTGCTTTGGTGAAAGAAGAGAACAGGGTACAACGCCTTGTGTACTATATCAGTAAAAGGCTAGTAGGTGCAGAGTCTAGGTATCCCCCTCTTGAAAAGCTAGCCTACTATTTAGTAATTGCCTCTCAGGAGCTGTGTCCATACTTCCAAGCTCACTTGATCCGAGTCCTAATCGATCAACCGCTTTGACAAGTTCTTCAGAAGGCAGAGGCCTTGGGATGGTTACTCAAATGGGCGGTAGCGTTAGGAAAGTTTGATATCACTTATCATCCGAGAACAACGATAAAAGGACAAGCATTGGCGAACTTCATAGCCGAAGGCACCAACCTTGAAGACCCTTCCTACCAATCAGAGAATGGAGATACCGAGAAGGAAGGAGATACTCCCGTATGGAAGCTATATGTTGATGGAGCATCCAAGGAGCACAACTCAGGTGCAGGAATCATACTGATCACTCCAGAGAATCATCAAATCCACTGCGCTCTCAGATTTGGATTCAACGCTTCAAACAAGGCTGAGTACGAGGCATTGCTAGTAGGATTACACTTATCTCGGGATGTGCATGCACAATCCCTGGAGATATTAAGCGATTCCCAACTATTAGTGTACAAGGTACTGGGGGAGTATGAAGCCAAGGGACTTAGGATGGTGCAATACCTGAACAAGGTGAAGGACTTGTTGACACAGTTCAAGAGATACTCGATTACACAAGTCCCGTGGGAGCAGAATTCCAATGCTTGATGCCTTAGCCAAGCTTGCCAGAGCCAAAGAAGTTTAAAATAGTGCTCTTAAAGAAATTGTAGTTTACAAATATTTTAAATGAAATAAATAATTGAATTTAATTATTATATATATAGACTATGTCCGATATTATATTGATAATATTAAGTGAATATCAGAAAATTCCAAAGTTTATCTATATGGTCTTAATCTCATATTGGTATGAGATAATCGAGATTAAGATAATAAACTTAAAATAGTTCGCAGTAAAATAAAGTTATGGAATCTTTAGATTAATTACTGCTAGTACGGTTCGCTAGTATTATGAATACAAGTGACCTAGATCCGGGTCACTAGTGTAGTAGGACACTTTAGTGAATGTGCTTTATATATATTGATATATAGAACTGGACCAGATGTGATTTGTTTATACTTGTTTAAACATCATTTCATAGTACTAATCAAACACATCAAACAATGATCATATACACGATGATCTTAATCCTAAGGTTGCTATGAACTCCTATATATGTCATCTGATCCTTTGATTCATGCGTTAAGGTTTGTCAGAATTATCAGGCTAAGAACAATTGTTTTGGGGACTCAATGATATATATGGCTGGGGACATAGTTTAACAGATATGGAATCTATACTTTCTTATAGATTGAATAATGGTTCCCTATTGGGTTGACTTTTGGAACTGAAGAGCTTATGAGTGCTCACGTCGCAAACTTGTTGTGACACAACCTTCACTAGTAAAGTCAATGGTACTCTAGAAACAAGATATAGCTAAAAGGGTCAAACGATAATTTTATTCCCTTTTAATTATGAACTATTAATAGAGGATTAACATTGTATGTAATGATTATATCAATGGACAATTTATTCTTTAATAAAGTACTCAGTAAATATATGTCTATAATTATCAAGAGTTCAATCTCATATTTATAGTGGAGTAATCATGAGATTAATAAATATGATTATTTAATCAAAGAGCTTTGATGAATAGTCTAATATTTATTGGAACTTGATGTTATAGGTTCATAGGTCCCCAGGGTGGCTTTATCAAACACCATATCAAGGTAAGAGTTGATACAAGGGTAAAACTATAATTTGGGAATTTGATAAGTATTTTATTCTTCGGGTCAAGTATACAATTATATGATAATTGATGTTGAATAATTAATTTAGAATTAATTATTAATTTTTGAAAATATATTTATTAATTTCATTATGTAAATTTTGAATTTCATATATATAAATAAATAAATAAAATTTTGAAATTAATTATTTTATTTGAGTGGGAGAAAATAAAATTAGTAAGTCAAAAATAGTTTTTGATTTATTGAATTTTAAAAGATGATGATCATCAATTTGAATTTTGAATCTAAAATTTAAATTTTGAAATATGGTTGTTATCTTTTCCTTAGAAAGATAAATACCTTATTTTGTGGAAGATTGATTTTTGTTAAATAAATAAATAAAAGAAAAATACAAAATCTCTGAAAAGGGAATAGTAGGTCATGCATGACACAGTCTAGAGATTGTGCCATGTGTGTACCAAATGCACTGATATTGTATCAGTGTTGTTTTAATTTTAATTAATTAATTAATTAATAATTTGAAAATAGTTTTTTAAAATTTGGTAAGTTAGATATTTACCTAAATCAAATCCTATCATCATTATGATAATATTATTATATTACTATTATTATTAGGAATAATAAGGTAATATAATTATCTCTCTCTCTCTCTCTCTATATATATATATATGATATAGAATAAAGAGAAGAAAAAAACATAAAAGATACACAATACAGAGACAATTCAGAATAGTTCTCATAATTTTTGTCAGACAAAAAAAGTACTTCTTTTTCTTCTTTATTCTAGTCATTCTTAGACCATAATCCAAGTTCTCATGTGTTGAGAAATACTTGTGATTCCTAAAATTGCAAACCCATGTTCTCTATGTGCCCACACAACTCTTGAGGTGTAGAGAACACTCCGGAAGATTGTGGTTTGAGTACTCAAAGCATTGGATAGGAATATCGATAAATATACGAAAAGACTCGATGACACTTGATAGGTTTCAAGAGGTAAAAGTTCATGTTCTTGAATATTCATATGTTTATGTGTTTATATGTTATACATTAATATATTGTATATTTATATATATATGTTGCATGATTAATAATATTTTATATTAATGTTTTTGGATGGATATTTTCTTGGTCATATGAACTGTTTATATGATTAATGAAAATTTTTTATTGTTGTACCCAAAGTTCCCACCATGCTCATTTCGTTGCATGCTCTGAATGGTTTTCCAACAAAAGACGCGGGCACCCTGAATTTCATTCTCGTCGAATACTTGGCGGAAAGAAGCATAACCGAGTAGGAGGCACTACCTGTTGAGTGAGGAGATACATGGATGACCCCTATTATTAACTATTTCAACCAAGGAGTAGTACCCAGTGATCGGAACAAAGCAAGAAAGTTGATGAGACAAGCTGCACGATATATGATAGTTGAAGGGGTCCTGTATCGACGAGGGTACTCCCTACCACTCCTAAGGTGCGTTACACCAGACCAGTCGAAGCTGTTAATGATCGAAGTACATGGGGGGTTTTGTGGAGATCATGATGGGGGGGGGGGGGGGCAGAGCCTATCAAAGAAAATCTTAAGGCAAGGATACTTCTGGCCGACGATGAATGAAGACTCGATGGAGTATGTCAGAAGATGCCACAAGTGTCAGATGTTCTCCAAGATACCCCGGGTGACACTTAATGAATTAACACAAATGCAAAGCCCTTGGCCCTTCGCTGTATGAGGAATTGATCTGATTGGGAAGCTACCCATGGGAAGGGGAGGAGTCTAATTTTTTGTTGTAGCTGTAGACTACTTAACCAAATGGACTGAAGTAGAACCACTCGCCACCATCACCTCAAAGAAAGTCTTAGACTTTGTGGTGAAAAATATCATATGTCGATTCGGTCTACTGAAGAAGATAGTCTCTAACAATGGGACTCAATTCGACAGTGATATGTTCACTGACTTTTGTACGAGGCATGAAATCACAAAGAGCTTTTCCTCGGCAGCGCACCCCCAAGCCAATGGTCAAGTAGAAGCAGTGAACAAAACTATCAAAGACACTCTGAAGAAATGCCTTGAACAAGCCAAAAGAGCCTGGCCTGGAATACTTCCCGAGGTCCCATGGTCACATCGAACAACAACAGGCCATACACCATTCTCTTTGGCATTTAGGTATGAAACCATGTTGCTAGTTGAATTCACTCCTCCATCGCATAGACGAGAGACGTACGATCAAGGGAGGAACCATTAACTAATAGTAGAGTTGCTCGATTTAATCGAAGACAGACGGAAAAAGGCAAGTCTCAGAGTAGCAGAACACCAGCGAAAAGTGGCCAGATACTTCAACTCCAGGGTGAAAGATCGAAAACTCTAAGTTGGAGACTTAGTACTCAGTAGGGTGTTCCTAAACACTAAGGACACTAAAGCAGGGGTACTAGAACCTAATTGGGAAGGGCTATACCTCGTGGAGGAGGTGATCTCTCCAGGGACATACAAGATAGCTCGACCGAATGGAGAACTAATCAAAAGCTACTGGAATGGCGAACACCTCCGCCGGTACTATTAGTGAAGTTGTTCAGCGGCGACACAAATTTTAATTTCCAAATGTATTATTTTTGAATTATCTATGTAACATCCATTATGCTTATGATGAATGAATTAATTTAATTTCTTAAGTTTTGCTTAATTCTTTAAATTTCTTTCAACGAGGGACTGGTCACTTTAGACCTGTCAACCCCACCAGATCATGTTTGATTTTGGTCCTTGAGGGACCTATCAACCCATAAGATCCAAATAAGAGACTGGTCCGATGACCTGTCACCATTTTGGATCATGTTCAATCTTGGTTCTTGAAGAGCCTATCGACCTATATGATCCAAAAGAGAGACTGTTCTTAGGACCTTGTCGCCAAATTATTTGATCATGTTCGATCTTGGTTCTTGAGGAACCTATCGACCAACACGATCAACAAGAGAGATAGGTCCTAGAACCTTGTCGCCAAATTATTTGATCATGTTCGATCCTGGTTCTTGAGGAACCTATCGACCCACACGATCAGCAAGAGAGACTGGTCCTGGGACCTTGTCGCCAAATTATTTGATCATGTTCGATCTTGGTTCTTGAGGAACCTATCGACCCATACGTTCAACAAAAGAGACCGGTTCGAGGACCAGTCACCATTATTTGATCACGTTCGATCATTATTCTTGAGGAACCTATCGACTCATACAAAAGAGACTGGTTTGAGAACCCGTCACAATTATTTGATCATGATTGATCTTGGTTCTTGAGGAACCTATCGATCCATACAATAAAAAAAGAGACTGGTCTGAAGACCAATTGCCATCATCGAAACATAATCAAATCTGGTCCTTGAGGGACCGATCGATAATTTGATCTAAGACTCATTACAGGCTCGATTAGCCCATCAAGACTCGATTGGTCCAACTTAGACACTTCTGTCTACAATCATTATAACGAGTACATGAGAGATTACGTGGATCGTGATTGACACTTGCTACACAATCTGCATCTGTATATAGGTATCATTACTAGTGACTATGAAACCATCACCCGACTACTAATGAGGGACAAGTATTTGTTGCTTGCATCATTGGGTGAAAAGGATAGTACTATGTGTCTAAACGCTCGAACCAAGACATGGTCAAGTAGCAAGTGACCAAGGCTTTTAAACCCACGATCACTTGGGAGGCATATAGTACATACCGATCGGGGTATACACAAGCAATGAGGACGTGACCCTAAGTACTAAGCAAGCTCAAGTTTTTCTAGGACATTTGTTCAACATGTGTTCTGAAAGCACAAAAACAAAAACAAAAAAGGCATTGGTAGGGAGACTCCTAGCCATGTCCCTTATAGGGTGGTAGGCCTATCTCCCATGGAGTGGTCGACCTGACCATTTTGTTCGTGGTACTTGGTGAAGTATCATACTACTCACAATACCATGGTTGTTAGCATTTAAAACGTAAAGGAGTAAGGTTAGTATGGCGCATGAAATACATGTGTTCAGAGTATATTGTTACCTGAACCAATGAGGGTTGTGAGTTGATATACTTAGTAAGCATTGGAAATAAAAAATTTCAATCAATACACTGAGTACTCATAACAAAATAGCATATAGGCATAAAATGTCGTATGTAAAAACTGTCAAGTACAAGGTGCCCCACCAATGGCACAAAAGGAAAGACAAAGAATAAAAGACCAAAAGAAGACTAACTAGGGCAAGGAGTAACATCTGAAAGACCGCTCTGAGCCTCGGCAGCCTAACGAGCCAGATACCTCTTAAGCTCCTTCGCTCGCGTCTTCTTGTGGAGGAAATCAAAGTTCATATTTTTGTTTGACTTCCAGATCAAGTAGAAGCAAGAGAAGGCAGTCTCTGAATACTCCTCTCGTGCCTTGTCCCGGGAAGCCTTGACCTCTTGCTCCTTCTCGACAAGAGCATCCTTCCGTAGTTGGTCCATTTCAACAACCAGCTTCTCTTTCTCAGCGTCAGACTGTTTAAGTTGATCGACAAGTTTCCCTTCCACCTGGGTTACCCTGATTGTCAACTCGGTCACTTCCTGCTGTTTGAGCTCCATGGTACTGCAGAGAGTGTTGATCTCTTCATCTTCCAAAGCAATGTCCACATCCCTAGAGCCAAGAATGCGCCTAAGGTCCAGTACCTCCTGGAAAACAGCTTCAAACTCAGAGTGAAGGTTGGAAAACGTAGAGGTATACTCCACAGACCTATCACGAACATGGGAGACCAACATCAGCGCCTACAAAAAACATACAAGTGTTTGATAACATCAACACACAAGCAAACCAGACAAAAATAAAACTTTAGAGGACTTACACTTTGAATGTCAAGGAGTGACTTCATGAGGATGGTGCTTAAGTCCTCATTCTTAATCCCATTAAAGGTTGTTGTCTTCTGCTCCAGATGGGTTGCTTGGTCCATATTGACACCTAAATTCCGTATGGCAGACTGGTGTGCCTCGGATAAGGGAGCAGGCAAAAAGGAGGAGGAACTCGCATCAGTGATACTGGGAGGAACCGGCATGGACAAGGATGGCTCTACCTCTGCGAGATGACTAGACACCAGTGGAGTTGAAGGAGGGGCCTTGGGAGGGACATCTGTTATTGGCTCAGGCTCAAACCTGGCCCTCTTGGCCGCTCGGACAAGGGCTAGTCTCGGTTGGAGTCAACCTTTGTTGGGTGTTAACAAAGTCAAATATATCTGAACCTGCAAAGGAAGATTGAATATTAGCAGGATATCAAACACATATGAAACATAAAGTAAAGATGATAAAAGTGTCAAACCTTCTGAATGAGATTCAGGTTCAAACCTGGCTTTGTCAAAGTCATCTGAAGCAAGCAGTGAGTGCGTGGATGCACCCACCTCATTACCTTCCTATCCAAATAACACGGGCGAAGAGGGTACCTCCTTGATACGAATAAACCTCGGGGAATCTATGGCATTCACGGGCTCGGTACCATCTTCATCCGGAACATCGACAACAGTAGATGGAAACAACCCGACCTTCCTAAGGTTCTCTGAAGTAACTAGAACCTTGACGTTCTTCTCCTCAGGGGTCATGGAAATTAATGTCGTGGCCCTAACAGTCATGGCATTGGTCAGGAGCGATCTATAAAAAGGCTCGACATGCTTGAACTTGGAGTAGTTGGCCTCTGCATCTTTAGTGAAGAAATAGTTGTCGACATATCTAAACGCCTTGTTGTTTCCAGAAATCTCTTCCAAGAAGGTGTCGGTACCATCACTCGTATAATGGTGGAAGTGGAAGTACCCCGAGTTGCACTGAGAAAGGTTCGTCTTCAGATCAAACAAGTAGTGGATCTCATGAGGTACTGGAGCAGCCCATTTTCTACGATGATAGATAATGTACAACACAAATAACACAAAGATAGCGTTGGGAGCCAACTGAGAGGGAATAATACCGAAATAATCTGCCACGCTCTAGAAATACATATTAAGAGGAAGTATGGCACCAGACTTAATGGCAGATTGTGTCCAAGCGCACATACCCAAAGGGGGGTCCTCAGCTTTGTCGTCCAGACCAGAGATAGTGATGCAAACGCTAGAAAGGTCGAATGCCTTCCTTAAGTTCTTTACCTTCTCTCCAGTCATGTCAGAGGTAGCCCCTTTGAACCAAACCACCTCGTAATCAGTAGGGCGAGGATTCTCATGGTTTCCATATGATCTCTCTAGCAAAGGTGGCCCCGGAATTTGATGGATGAAACTCTTTCTACCGTCTCTTCTTCTGTTGCGCAGCTGGTGAGACTATCTTGCTCTTGGGAGAAGTACGAGCTACCTTAGGCTGGGACGTGTGAATAGAATGCTCCTGAGGGTGAGTAACCTAGTGAGGAGAGCCCTCGGTATACTCTCGCTGAGAAGAAGAGTGATGGGGAGCCCAACTGGTATCCCGATGAGAAGGGTGTTGCGAGGTGTCTCGCTGACCAGAAAAACTCCGCTGAGAAGAATGACCTTGATGCATAGAAGTACCACTACGTAGAGTGGTACGATGTCCGAGAGCCTGAGATGCACCTTGATGAGATGTGCCCTGAGAGCCACGAGGAGTACTATGCTGAGAAGAGATCTGATAAGAGCCAGGTGAAAAGCTCTGAGTGATATGTTTGTCAATGTGAGGACCATCTTCGGAAGGTTGCCAAGTTGTCTGTTTTACTCTCGCCATTTGGTTATACCTTCTCAAGAAATATTCTTCATTGAATAAATATAGAGCGGAACAAGGAAGAGTCCTTTTCACCCTTTCCAATAGCTCTTGAGGAGTACGCTCGCTCAAAGACTTGTCAGATGAAGAGGAGTTGGACATCTCCAACAAAGAAAAGATAAAAAGTAAAGTTAGTTTATCGACGTAATGAAGCTCCCTTTCACGAACCATATAGGCCAGTAGATGGGGGCATATCCGTTACTAAGGATCAAAAGTGAAGAAATCAATGAAAAAATTGATTGAAGTCACAAAGGAGGGTCGACCTAGGCCCTAAGGTTACAACACGGGAAGGAAATGTCATAGGTGGTCGGCCTACCACCTTAGACCGACCATCCTAGGATGCAAAGTTTAGAAAAATGCCAGAGGGCTAAGGTTCAAGTCTCCAATAAATCATACAGAATAAGGAAAACCCTAAGGAGATCAATAAAAATAATTTTTTAAGGGCCTCGAGTGGTCGGCCTATGATTGGGCCGACCACCCTATATTTTGGGTCCCTGAAAATCGCCCAAGGAGTATAGTGGTCGGCCTATGCTAAGGTTTGGGCCGACCACCCAGGCCCGGGAACCTTGGAAATCGCCCAGGGCATGGGAAATGCTGCCTAGGCTTGGATTTATAACCCTGGAAATCACCCATGCTTGGATTTGAAACCCTATAAATCGCCCAATCATAGGGTTTATAAGCCTGGAAATTGCCCAGGATAGGAAAACCCTAGGGGTAATCGGCCTGTACCCTAATTCCTTAAGCCTAGAAATTGCCCAGGCTAGAGAAACCCTAGGGTGGTCGGTCTATGATGGGATTTGTATGCCTGGAAATCGCCCAGGCTAGGGAAACCCTAGGGGTGGTCGGCCTATGATGAGATTTGTAGGCGTGGAAATCGCCTAGGCTATGGAAACCCTAGGGTGGTTGACCTATGATGGGATTTGTAGGCGTGGAAATCGCCTAGGCTAAAGAAAATCTAAGAGTGGTTGGCCTACATACCTCTAAACCCTAAAGCATCACACAAAAAGAAACAAGGATCAAGTCAATCTTTGATTGAAAACTCGTTTTTTTTTATTTAAACAAGTCAGTTGTTTTAAATCAAAATAGAGCAAAGAAAGGAAATTTAGATAGATTCATCAAAGACGTAAAGATTGGGAGAGAATACTTGCCCATGAGAAGATATGCAGAGTTGATGAAAAGTTGGAGAATTTCACAACTCAGAATTTCCCTGAAGTATGCTCATAGGCCAGGGATTTGATGAGTGAGTCCCTACTTATAGCCTCTCACAGGCTACTAATATTTTTAGGAATTCAAATTCCTTGAAAAATATCTTGTATTTTTAGGAATTCAAATTCCTTGAAAAATATCTTATAATTTTAGGAATTCAAAATTCCTTGAAAAATATTTTGTATTTTTAGGGATTAATATCCGTGAAAAGTATATTATATTTTTAGGAGTTCAAAATTCATTGAAAAATATATTAGATTTTTAGGAAATTAATTTTCCTTGAAAAATATGATTATTCTTAGGAATTACAATTTTCCTAGAAAAATATTATCGTTTTTAAGAATTAAAAAAAAAATTCCTTGAAAAACAGATTATGTTTATAGGAGTCGAATTCTTTGAAAAATGTAGCTATTTTTCCTAGATTTGGTTTTTAGCCGTGGGAACTTAATTCTAAGGGCCTGAGATCGATCCTACTACCCACTTGAGTAGGATTTGATGTCCCAGAGGCTAGGTTTGGATCTGGAAGTATTTATTTACTCATTTTGATGAGGTTTTATATTATGGTTGTGATTAGGTTATCGTCAGGAGCTTGGAAACCGGGATTGTGTTCGAGGGTCGTTTATTGGTAACCTATGCTTGGACCAAAGGTAAGAAAACCGCACCCAGTATGTGATGCATGCAATATATGTGATTATGGCATGGCATGAAGGTGAAATATAGAATTTTCCAGAGCTTGAGTCTCTGTAATTGTGCATGGTTATATTTATGCTTGTGATTATTGATTAAGCATGCTGAATGCCTTATATCTAGATATTTGACATATGATATATGTCTGTTTGCATCATCTCATTGAGGAAGCACTAACTTATTAGTCAGGGAACGACAATGGTGTTAGTATTGATTGTGAAGCTGTGACTTATTAGTCAAGATCGGCAGTAGTACTGAGCACTGGTCGTATGGCATTGACCTATGAGTCAAGAGCGGCATAAGCATATTGAACGCAGAGTTGAAATGATTAGATCTAATCAACATAAGCATTAAATGCTTGACCAACCCCACGGCGAAGAAAACTAAAGCGCTTGTCTGGTCTAAAGGCTAGTTACTTTGAGCCAGGGCCAAAAGGCTCAGGTGACTGAAACGTCATGGCTTAGGGTGCAGAGCCCCAGAGATAGTCTTATTAGTCATCTATTCAGGGAGCGGATCCCCATAGATAGATTTATTAGTCATCTATTCAGGGAGCGGATCCCCAGAGATTGACTTGACAGTCATCTACTCAGGACGCAGAGCCCCATAATCATTTATTTGGACTTGTCTACATGCATGAATAGGGCTATTACTGCTAGGCATGCTTATTGTGATTTAGTAACATGTTATTACCTGTTTATGAGCATGTTTAAGTTTTCTTGCTGATCCTCACCTTACGGGTGCTATGTGGTGCAAGTAAAGGCAAAAGAAAGCTGGACTATCCTTGAGTTGGAGAGCTTAGGTGGCGATGTGTACATATGCGGCTACTCGACCACCACGACCGAGGGTTTAAAGAGGAACTAGGGTTAAACCCTATTTTTCCGTTTAGGTCGGTTGGTTGTAAATCTTTTACTATAATTAACCTTTAAAATATATTTTGGGATCCCAATGTATACAATAAACGTTTTAGTGCGACGTTGTATCTTTAACCAAAATTTTTAACCCTAAACCGTTAATGACATTTAGTTACACGATTATGACCAAATGACTCGTTTAGCGAGTTTAACACTGCTTAAAATGCACAGCGTAACGGTCCCTGGGTAGTAGGGCGTTACATAATCTCATAACAAATTACCATTAAACCCAAAAAAATATTTTTAAATATATATATTATTGAGTTTAGTTTCATATTTGCCACTAAAATGTAACTTTCATAGTTTTCAAACACAAATTTATACCTCATAACAAATAAAATGTATGTTTATATTACTTTTATTTTTGTCTTTTAGTGAAAGAATGACATCCCTAGTTTTGTTAGGAGCCTAACGAGTTGCTTATTTTTTTAACAACACCAAAAATATATATATGCAAACATTACACACAATAATTGCTTTTCAGAAAATTGGCACAGTTTAAATAATAATAAAAAATGTATATAACATAATTAGATTGGGCCAGCCCACTAATGGTAGTGAGTCAACTGGAAGAGAAGTAGAAGATTATAAATGAAAATAAGGGCCCCAATGAAGGAGATAATGCAAGGGGTCCAGGACTAATATATGTGTGTGTGACATTATATATAAGAGAGACCAATATTCACTCCTTCGCGCGTCTCCGGTCTTTAATTGGTTCTTTCACAAATAAAGGTCGATAATACAGTAACTCTCTAGCTAGACAAATTGAGTTGTACTCGTTTAGTACCATCAGATTTGTTCAATATTAATTAATTGGAAAAAAGAGAGAGTGAGGCAAAG
The DNA here is from genome assembly GCF_963169125.1 of Humulus lupulus. Classification (NCBI taxonomy): domain Eukaryota; kingdom Viridiplantae; phylum Streptophyta; class Magnoliopsida; order Rosales; family Cannabaceae; genus Humulus; species Humulus lupulus. The sequence goes on along the minus strand of NC_084797.1, from coordinate 82,947,443 downwards.
AAGATGGTGGAAATAGGGGATCATATTGAAGAAATAAAATCCATCAGCTTGGGATCATCTGGAAATCACAGGACCATATCAGTGTCCATTCCTACGGAGGATTTGTGTGTTGACTGGAGAGGCAGGCCTTGCAATCCTTACAAGCATGGTGGAATGAAGGCTGCTATTTTCGTCCTCGGTCTGTCTGTCTGTCTCTCTCTCATCTTTTATTTGAATATATATATATATATATAATATAATATTTATATGTGTGTATATCATGAGTAGGTGCTCCATATATAAATATATATGAAAAAACATGTTAATTAATGATTGAAACAGGTCTCCAAGCTTTTGAGATGATGGCAATAGCTGCAGTTGGAAACAATCTGATAACCTATGTGTTTAATGAGATGCACTTCTCTCTGTCAAAGTCGGCCAACATAGTCACCAACTTTGTAGGAACAGTCTTCCTTCTCTCCCTCCTCGGTGGCTTCCTCTCTGATTCATACCTCGGGAGCTTTTGGACCATGTTGATCTTTGGCTTTGTAGAGCTCTCCGTAAGTCTGTCATGTGTATATTTTTTATCTGTTGTTTTATATTTACTTGTCTTACATAGTTGATGTCCTTATTAGTTATATTTGTGCACGGTGGGCGCGCGCAGGGTTTCATATTACTTACGGTTCAAGCCCACGTCTCAGAATTAAAACCAAGTTATTGCAACATGACGAGCAATGAGGACAAGTGTCAGGAAGCTGATGGGTACAAGGCTTTGATACTCTTTCTTGGGCTCTACTTGGTGGCCATGGGAAGTGGTTGCCTTAAGCCCAACATAATATCTCATGGCGCAGACCAATTCCGAAAGCAATCCAAGAAGCTCTCCTCTTACTTCAACGCCGCTTACTTTGCCTTCTGCACTGGTGAACTGGTGGCCTTGACTCTGCTTGTTTGGGTGCAAACTCACTCCGGCATGGACGTTGGCTTTGGAGTATCCGCCGCAGCCATGGCGATGGGCCTATTCTGCTTGCTTTCGGGGATTTCTCTTTACAGTAACAAACAACCTCGAGGAAGTATTTTCACGCCAATAACCCAAGTAAATATATATATATCTATATATATTAGTCTCATATAATCCCACTGTGTATATACAGAATTCATCTATCTTAGTCTCATATAATCCCACTAACTGTGTATTTCCTTTCTTTTCTCTAGAATAAAACCTTTATAGCCGCCTTCTCTTTTGCTTAACTTACTTTTTTGGAAATTGGAACAACCTTTTCTTTTCTTCTCTTTTCTTTCTTTCTTTCTTTTTCGTAATTTTTTTTTGATAAAAGCTAATTATAAGAAGCAGGAGCACTCAGTCATTTTGGATTCTTAATTTGCTCCTTCTTTGACAACATATATACATATTATCAGATGACCTGAATCAAAGGTTTTAACTATATTACATATGTCTAGCTATATCTGCACGCGCGCATCTTGAATCTTGATTTTGTTTTATTTCTCCTTTTGGATGACCCTACAAAAATTTGCACCCTTAAAACATGGCTTAGCTAGCGATCTGGCACCGACCTGTTGTTCTTGATTATAATTATTTGAATTAAAAATTTTGTCACTGCTTCTTCCAAATGCTTTACAAATTTTTTATGAATAAAAATTAAGTACTTTTTCTTTATCGGCATGATGATGATGATGATCAGGTTTTCGTTGCTGCCTTTTCAAAGAGAAAGCAAATCTGCCCTTCGACCACAGAAATGCTCAATGTGCAAAACCATCTTTTTGGTGCCACTTCCACTAACGTCAGCTCTAATCTCCTCCACACGGATAAGTTTAGGTGAGTTTATGCATCTTTTACACATATGCAAATACATAACTTATCTAGCTACCAAGCAACAAATTATAATTCATCATGAATACATTATTTAATGAATGGTGAATATTAAAGTATATAAATGTATATATTTTTTAAAAAGACAACAACAAAACATTGATGCGGTGTGTGCAGATTCCTTGACAAGGCATGCATTAAAAGTGAAAATGGAAGTAATAGTAGTAGCAGTGAAAGCCCATGGAAACTATGCAGTGTAGGGCAAGTCGAACAAGTGAAGATAATTCTGTCTGTGCTCCCAATATTCGCTTGCACCATCATCTTCAACACCATCTTAGCTCAACTCCAAACATTCTCCGTTCAGCAAGGATCTTCCATGAAAACACACAATATTCCTCCTGCTTCTCTTCAGGCGATCCCTTACATTTTGCTGATCTTCATGGTCCCACTTTACGAGATGGCCTTCGTCCCAGTCGCACGGCGAATCACCGGCCAAGACTCAGGCATTTCCCCTCTACAAAGGGTAGGTATTGGCCTCTTCATTGCCACTTTCTCCATGGTCGCTGCAGCTCTGGTTGAGACTAAGAGAAGGAACTCGTCTTTGCATTCAAGCCACACTCTTTCCATCTTCTGGATAGCCCCACAGTTCCTCATATTTGGGCTCTCTGAGATGTTCACCGCCGTGGGACTAATTGAGTTCTTCTACATGCAGTCCTTGGAAGGTATGCAGTCCTTCCTGACTGCCATGACCTACTGCTCCTACTCCTTTGGCTTCTACTTGAGCTCTGTTCTGGTTTCTGTGGTGAACAGAGTAACCAGCTCATTGTCTATTTCTAAAGGCGGTTGGCTTAGCCACAATGATCTCAACAACGATAGGCTTGATCTCTTCTATTGGTTGCTGGCTGCTCTCAGCCTTATCAACTTCTTCAATTATCTTTTCTGGTCCAACTGGTTCTCTTACAATCCAACTACGTCCTCCTCAGCTACCAACAACAACCACAACTTATTGGATTCGGAATCTTCCAGTCATGTTGTTAGGGTCGACGTTAACAATGGTCGTGACGATGATCATCGCGCTAATCGTGTAACTTGAACTGTATAATTTGTTAATTAATCTCATATAATATATATATATTTATATATAATCTAGATCTCTGGCTCCTTAGTTAGTTAATGATTCTTTCACTACTTCATTTGTGAAAGCCTGGCTAGATCGATTAAGTAAATCTCTAGGTTAGCTTATTAAATGCTTATCTTTCTACTCGAAGTTTAACTCCGGAATCAGTAGTATTAGTAGTCCAACTCTGTCTATGTTCAGAAAAGTTACGTCTAAACACACTAAACTAACTGAATGAATATAGCATTTGAATAATAAAGCATTTTAATAAACAATCTATATATCAAAACAAAATACAAAATAAAATTATATCTATAAATGAACAATTTATAATTATAATCAAACTAACAATTATAATTAATCTACCTACCAATTATATTTAACAATATTATTATAATTATAAATAAAATAATTTATGATTATAATATAACTAACAATTATAATTAATCTAACTGGCAATTATAATAAACAATAATAATAACAAATATAAAGAGTTGAGAAAATTAACTATTGATTTATTCTCAACAAAAGGATATTTGAGGCCCGTGTAAAACCACCAAATTACTTCTAGCAAACTAAGTATGCCGTAACTTTATAAAAAAGGCCTAAGAACTCTAATGAATAAATATGAAATATTATATTTAGTATATATATTATTCTTCAAAAGAATATATACATATCTCCTCAAAAAAAAAAAAAAAAAACAGAATATATACATATACTAATATTTGATGTATTCTTAACGAAGAGCATCAAGGTCTTTACATAGGCCTAATAATTTATGAAAGTTAATTCACAAAAGATGTGGGCCTAACCACACCTAGATTTCATTCACTGAAGTTGACTTAGTCAACTTTTTCTAATAATCCCCCACATTAATGAAAAGTGACACATGAATAACCAATAGATGGTTTTGACCATGGTGATAGATTTCAATTTGAAACCTGCATATGATAGGTAGGTGTTACCCTTTGAACATTCCCTTGTGTAAGTACATTTACTTTACTGGCTGATTAGTAGACGCGATGTCTTTGAACTATTCTGTCGTTCGTGTAATTGATGATATACCATACACAGGAATCTCTCAAGACAGACTTTAGTTCTCACTTTTATGTTTATTTTGGCCTTGAACATTTTCCTGGTTCCGTAAGAGATATTCTAGGAATTGAGCCCTATTTAATCCCTATAGAAGTGATTCATCTTCTTTCTTACATATGTGATTTCTTATTTAAGAGTAACTTGTATTACTCTGCTCGACATTTCGAAGCATAAGAATTCATTAAAAACATAGCTTAACCTTTTCCTTTTTAAGTATCACTTTTTCATCATAGGAATGGATAAGAGGAAAACCCCCACAGTGATCCATCACAGTCTTTACAGTTGTAGTTGGCCCTTTGAACCTAGATCTTGGGATCTCCAGTCAACTAGATGGGGTATCTACTGTATTGCCTTATTCATTCATGGGCTTTAGTCCCATTCCCCTCGATGATTTTTCAACCAACTCTATATTTAACCCTTTGGTTAGCGGATCTGCAATATTATCCTTTGACTTCACATAGTCAATAGAGAGAGCTCCAGTTGAGAGTATGTAACGTCCCAAAAATGCTAATAGGGTTTAGTGCCTTGATTAGCGTGTCGGGAGGGCATAACTGGATATATGTGTGATTAACTGATTAAATGTTTGACTATATGGCATGCATGATATATATGATGAAATGAATATATTTAAATGCATGTTTATTATTATTAAATATGCATTTGGGCCCATTCTTAATAGTTGGGGCATATTTGTAATATTGGCCCGTTACAGGCATAAATGTTATTATATGTGAGTAAATGATTGAGACAACATTATTATGTGGATATATTTGCAGTATATGGCTCAAGGCGATCCTAGTGAGTGGATTGGCGGAATAGTCATAGCGGGGATTAATACCTGGCTCGGGGCAAGCCTAGGGGTATTTTGCGAAGTTAATGTATATTTGAGGTATATTGAGTAATGGGTAAGTATTTGGTGATTAAATGGGTATGTCGGGATTAATTGAGAATTTATAGGACGGCTCGAGGAGTTAGCGGGAATTGGGGTCAATGACCATACTACCCTTATGGACAAAAGGAGAGGTTGTGTTAACTAAGGGGTATTTTAGTCCTTTTTAGTTAAAGGGTGAATTTAGCTGAGGCTCTAAGAATGACCAGAACCCACTAGAATCACTAGGATGTCCTTAAACACTCCCTTCCTTTCCTCCTACACGTATTCTCTCCCCCCCTCTCTCTCTTGTGTTAAAGGCTTGAAGTGCTGGAGGGAGGATCTTGATCTTTTAAGCTGGGGAGGTCTGGAATTGAAGCTGGTTGTTGACGGTGAGAACTTGTCAACGATGTTAAGTTAGAAAAATCAAACTATAGAGCTTATTTATAACTTCAAGAACCTAATAAGAAACATAGAAAATAGTTGCAGAAGGAAATGGAGAAAATAACTTGTATTTCTCTTGATACCAAGCTACAATGTTTTTTCAAAAACCCCTTCCATGATGAAGTGAATTTCCCTTTATAGTGGGCTCTAATGGCCCCTAATACATTGTGATCCCAAGGGACCAGATTGTTCATAAGTACATTGTCAGGGAAGTTGCATCAGACGTAGTGACACAGGTGGTTGTGTTGTCGGCTCTGGTATGTGTGAGTGGTCTGCAAAAGTACTCTTGCCATGGTACCATTCCGTACCCCCACTACTTGTCGAGTACAAACCTCACAGGCGTGCTAGGAGGGTACTTGCCATGTACCATTCTTATGCGACCACTACTTGAAGGGTAGGGGTGTTGTACAATACCTTGGTTCCTTTTGTCTTATTTGTACCTTCCATACCTGTATGTGAATTCCATACCTTTTGCCCCTTTAATTGGGGGGGGGGGGGGGGGGAGCATTTATATCTTGAGCTCCTCAATATTTGGCTAAGTAATCATACTTGGGAATTCCTTTGGAACCTACGTGTGAGGTGCATCTTGCTAGTGGCACCTCTCACAAAATGGGATAGGGACTCTTCAGCAAGCTACATACCTCAGAAGGTTCATGGGGACCTAACAAGAAAGTTCCATTGGGGTGGTCAAGAGGGAGGTCTTCGACGTACGCAATGCCTCATGGCTGTACGAGAGGCGAGATGGTCTCGCTGGGCATGTGGGCCTCGTAGGGACGCGGCACGGTGGCTGCACGCGAACCTTGCAGGGGTGCAACACGGTGGCTGTGTGCGGGCCTCGTAGGGACGCGACACGGTGGCTGCGCGCAGGCCTCGCAGGGGCGCGACACAGTGGCTGCACGCGGGCCTCGCATGGATGTGACACGGTGGCTGTGCGCGGGCCTCGCAGGGGCGCGACATGGTAGCTGTGCACGGGTCTCGCGGAGGCACTTCATGGTGCCCGCGCGTGAGGCGAGACGACCTCTCTGGGCATGGGCCTTGTGTAGCTTGAAGATCCCTTATCTGGAGAGGTGAGATATTTGAGACTCTCTTGCTGGCCTCACGAGGTGTTGGGCATGCACGTGAGACGGTGGCGTGAGGGGAGGGGCGAGGCACGAGCCTTGGCACGTGGCTGGTGGCGCGAGGCGCCTAGGTGCGTGGCACCTAGGCACGGGTCTGTAAGATCTTCAGTGTGGTGGGCGAGGCGAAGTGTGCCTGGGCCTCGTGTGGGGCGAGACAGGTCAGTCTCGCAATGGCCTTGCGTGAAGCTTGGGTCTTTCAGGAACATATCTAGTTTGTGGTGTTGACACTTGCCCCCCAGTCTATGAGAGAGTCTGCAGGCTCTCTTGTAGACTTCATGGTACGATGCATTCGCGATGCCCGCGACGGGAGGCCTTGAGACCTTGCTTTTGCAGTTTTTATCATTTGATTCAATTCGATTGTATACTCATTTGAGCCTTATTGTTGTTATTTATTTATTTAACAATTCTAAGTCCTGTCACACTATCACAACCTTTTGTTTTTATATACGTATGTGTTCATTTGTTTTTGCTTCTCTATGCTTGAGGTCCTTTTGAGCCTGCTCAAAGGGGTTTAATATGTCCCTCTTTTTTGTTTTTTATCATGTTTGAGGTCCTTTTGATCCCACATGAAGGGGTTCGATAGGTCTCTCTTTGGTGCACCTTGATTGTATTTATAAGGATATGTTGACCCCTTGGGTTCTAGTTATCCTTTTATATAATTTTTCGCGCGCTTATTATTTTTTGCGAGAAGCGTCCTTCTCGTCATTATGCATAGTACTATTTTTGCAAGGGTCTCTTTTAGGACCTTTTTAGCTAGACGACTTGGTGGCCGCTTTAGGCTTATTGATGGATGCTCTTCTTGAGGTATTTCCTCTCATGGAGGCATCAACCTTTATTAGGAGGCTCTTCTTGTAGGACCTTTTGACCCTCTTGGATGTTCACAAGGGTAGCTAATCCTTGTGAACTCCAGAGATGCCTTGCATGGTTTTCTTCCTTATATTATTTTTTTTATAAGGGTTTATAAGGGGTTTTTTTTTTTTATATATATAAGGGTCTTGTTTAGGACCCTTTTTTGGTTGTATACCAAGTGGTTGGCGAGATCTATCTTGTCAGACACTTTGATCATTTTGCTCATGCACTTTGATAATTCTAATTGGCGTTAGGTACACAAGAGTTAGATACATGCTCATGTAAATGAGGAGTATAACATGCCAATTAAAAACATATTCATTAACATAATGGAGAGTACATAGGTATTTGTGGCGACGATGTTCTTACTACATATCAGGGCAACTAAGTTGCCCCTCTAATTCATAGATGTTGGGGGGATGGTAACCCTGTTGATTTACCGTACTAAAAGTGAAGCTTTACCTGTTGTTCCTCCTCAGGCGCATATGCACAACCATCGATTCTGATATCCTTAGTGACTTTGGGGTTGAACTCTCTCGGGTTTGTGCTCCTATGCACTAACATCGTCATAAGTTCTAGCGGTCTCATGGCTCGCTGAAGGGGCGTATTATAACATTCCCTTGCTTCTTTCTGTTTCCCTTTCATGCTCGCCACTCCCCCATGAGTTGGGAATTTTATGGCCAAATGGTATACTGAGGCTATCGCCTTCAATTCTCTCAGGGAGGGTCTCCCTAATACTGCATTGAAGGCCGAGGAACAGCTTACTACGACAAAGTTCGTCATTACAGTGGTATGTTTGGGCAGCTCTCCCATGGTGAGGGCAAACTTGATTATGCCCAAGGGTTGTATCGAGTCTCCTGTAAACCCATAAAGGAAGGTATTACATGGCTTTAGGTTCCTGATACCCAGTCCCATCTTCTCTAAGGCTGGGAGATATAGGATGTCTACGGAGCTTCAATTGTCCACCAGAACCCGATGTACCCTCATGTTTGCAAGCTGAACAGTCAACACCAGGGGGTCATTGTGAGGATAATGCACACCCCGCGCATCTTCTTCGCTGAAGGTTACTGAGTCATTTTCCCCTTTAAAGTTTTTCAGGGGTCGTTGTTCTAGGCTTAGCATGCATGAGGGTGGGCTTCGTCTAGCTTCCTTGGCATACTTATCTTGCCCTTTTCTCGATTCTCCTCCGAATTCAGGTCCTCCGAAGATCATCCTCACCTCTCCTTGCACTTCTGGGGCTACATCTCGCGCTCATGGCGAGGGTGGTCTATCACCCGGTCTTTCATTATCTCTTCAGACGTATCTACCCAAGTGCCCCTGCGTATGAGTTCCTCTATTTCCAACTTTAAATGAGTGCATTCTGCGGTGGAATGGCCACTGTCTTTATGATACTGACAATACTTTCCAGGGTCTCTCTTTGACCGATCACTCTTCATTGGTGGGGGTCTCCTGAAGGGAACTTGATTCTCGTTTGCTATGAAGATATGTTCCCTAGTATGCGTCAGGTTGGTGCAGAAGGTGTGGGATGTTTGCCTAGGGTTACCTCCTTGTTTGTGCTTCCTCTGGTGGTCGTCTCTTGGGCCTTCGTATACCCTTTTCATTTTTTTGTCATTTGAGCTTTCAGGGGCTGAGTGCTTAACTAGTATGCCTTCAAGTTCTCATGGCCGTCTTCGACATGAATTTACTTTTGTGCCCGCTCATAGAAATCGTCTAAGTCTGTGACCTCCCTTTTGAGCATTTTATCCCAAAGCTTACTGCCTGGGCGCACTCTGGCCGTGATCACCATCTTGAGTTCTCCCCTGGTCAGCCTTCCCACTTTTGCCGCCTCCATGTTGAATCTATGGATGTAGCTCTTCAAGCTCTCTCCTTCACCTTGCTTTATATTAGCAAGGATAATGCCGGGTAGGGTATAATCGCGTGCGACATGATGTTGTTGGAGAAACTCGTTGGAAAATTGTTGCCATGACCTAATAAACCCTGGTCGGAGTCTTTTGACCCATTTGTTAGCAGGTCCTTTTAACATGACAGTGAAGTAGTGGCACCGGGCCCTGTTATTAATTCCTCTTAGCTTCATTAGGTCATTGAACGCGTCTAGATGGTATTTGGGGTCCGTATTTCCCTCATAAGGGGTCATATGAGGTTCTTTAAAGCTAGCCAGGAGTCGTTCCAACTTGATTTCTCGCGTTAAGGGTGACTCGTAGTCGAACTCTTCATCGGTAGTGTGCCCTTCAGACACCGTGAAAATCTTGCTCCAAAGGCTCCTCATCTCAGTGTCTAGCTCATGTCGCCTTATATTCAAGGATTCCCTTAGCTCGGTAGGGTCGGCCTCTCTATTTTCTCTACCCTTCGGAGGGGACACAAGAGGTGTTGTCCTTACTTCTGACCTCCTTTTATTGGGCTTTTCTCTTAGGTCAGGTGGCGCCTCCCTAGAGGTGACTTCGGCTTCATTAGGAGAGTTAGCATTGTTCTTCTACTTTGACATCTGGGGCTGCTTCGTCTTCCCAGGATGTTCACGTTGCTTTGTTCGAGGGGTATTACTGGTGGAGAGTCGAGTCCTCCCATCATCTACAGGGACCGTGGTTTCTCCACCCTCTGGGCCTTTTTCCTTTCGTCTTGGAAGAGGCACGCCTGATTTTCCTTGTAGCAGGCCGTTCAACACCTCTTGCATGATTTCTAAGGTGCTTTCTAGCCTTTGGTTCTTCCGGTGTAACTCGCATATCTCCTCTTTGTAGAATTGAGAATTAGAGCTCGAGCTTATAGAATGCGCTCGGTGACTCTTATCTGGCCTGTGCGTTGATGGACCCAGATTTTGCCGGTTGGAGTTCGGCACCCCCGGTGGCCTTGGGGGTGGAAACTCTCCAGCATCTCTAGGTGGAGCAGCCACGGAACGCGTATGGTTCTCATCATCCTAGACAGCTGGAGATTAAGCCTCCCTTTCATCCCCAGGAACATGGGGTTCATTTGGGGCATCCACACTTTTGGGTGGCGGAGGATTCTTCATGGAGGCTTTTAGCTAATCTTCGTCAAGGTGGACCTCCACCTCTCGTGGCTCTCTCAGTCTCTTAGAACGTCTTGGCATCTTTTCTTGTCGGAATCAATGGAAGAATAGTGGCTTGGCACTTATCTTTCCCACAGACGGCGCCAAACTGTTGACGGTGAAAACTCGGCAAACATGTTAAGTTAGAAAAATCAAAGTATAGAGCTTATAAATGAAGAACTTCAAGAACCTAAAAAGAAACTTAGAAAATAGTTGTAGAAGGAAATGGAGAAAAGAACTTGTATTTCTCTTGATACCAAGATACAATGTTTTTTCAAAAACCCCTTCCATGATGAAGTGAGGTTCCCTTTATAGTGGGCTCTAATGGCCCTTAATACATTGTGGTCCCAGGGGACCAGATCGTTCATAAGTACATTGTCAGGGAAGTTGCATCAGACGTAGTGACACAGGTGGTTGTGGTGTCGGCTTTTGTATGTGTCAATGGTCTGCAAAAGTAATCCTTCCATGGTACCGTGCTGTACCCCCACTACTTGTCGAGCACGAACCTCACAGGCGTGCTAGGAGGGTACTTGCCACGTACCATTCTTATGCGACCACTACTTGAAGGGTAGGGGTGTTGTACAGTACCTTGGTTCCTTTTGTCTTGTTTGTACCTTCCATACCTATACGTGAATTCCATCCCTTTTGCCCCTTTGATGGGGGGGGGGGGGGGGCATTTATATCTTGAGCTCCTCAATATTTGGCTAAGTAATCATACTTGGGAATTCCTTTGGAACCTACATGTGAGGTGCATCTTGCTGGTGGCACCTCTCCCAAAATGGGATAGGGCCTCTTCAGCAAGCTACATACCTTAGAAGGTTCATGGGGACCTAACAAGATAGTTCCATTGGAGTGGTCAAGAGGGAGGTCTTTGACGTACGCAATGCCTCATGGATACACGGGAGGCGAGATGGTCTCACTGGGCATGTGGGCCTCACAGGGACGCAACACGGTGGCTGTGCGTGAGCCTCACAGGGGTCTGACAGGGTGGCTGCGTGCGGGCCTTGCAGAGGTACGACACGGTGGTTGCGCGTGGGCCTTGGAGGGACACGACACAGTGTTTCCGCACGGGCTTCGTAGCGGCGCGACACGGTAGCTGCGCACGGGTCTCGCGGAGGCACTTCATGGTGCCCACGCGTGAGGCGAGACGGCCTCGCTGGGCGCGGGCCTCACATAGCGTGAAGATCCCTTATCTGGAGATGTGAGATATTTGAGGCCCTCTCTTTGGCCTCGCGAGGCACTGGGCATGCACGCGAGACGGTGGTGCGAGGCAAGGGGCGTGGCACGGGTCTTGGCGCGCGGCTGGTGGCACGAGGCGCCTGGGTGCGCGGTGTGACGTGTTGCATCATGACACACCTCCGGGGGGCTATTTTGTATATATGAGCATGCCTTGGTGCTTGATCATTAGTCAAGTCTTGCACCAAGTAACCTCATGGGTAGGGGATGGCACTTTTGTAATTATGCATATGTCTCCTAGACAAAATTCATATATGTTTCTGGGAAGACTTTATTTCCTTAGAAAGCTCCTTATGGGGAGGTGACCTAGTGACTTAAGGAAGCACCATGGACACCAAAAGATAGGGGCTTAAGCTGTGTACTCCCTTGCCCTATCAAGGCCTTATATGAATAAAACGATGCTTTGCCATGTCCCTTTGTGTATGCTTTCTTTATGGTTTATGTGTTGCTTGTTTGTTACCTTCATTGGGCCATTGCGTGCCACTTGACTATGTTGTATGCTCTGGTTGTTGTGTGGGACGTTGTCTCTGAATAGCTTGCCTCGTGCTTGCTCTCGCTTCATAATTTCCTTTGCTTATGTGAGACTTGTAACGTGGCTAACCATTGAGTTTGCTTGCCGCAGGTGTGAATTCTAGGCTGACTTGCTAGCTAAGAGCGCTAACAAGTGCCACATGTTCCGTTAATTCGAGTATCGAAGTTGGCGGCCCGTGAAAGTTGGTATCAGAGCTAAGTTTGAGAAAGCTTGGTGACCCTATAGGATGGTGAGCAACACTCAAAGGATTGAAGCGCTGGAGAGGCGCGTTGGAGAACTAGACGGCCTGGACGAAAGAGTCAGGGATCTTAGCTCTGTCAGGCTAGAGCTGGAGATGACTAATGCACAAAACCGCGTGGCTGTGTTGGAGCGAGATACAACCAATCTACTAGCCCGCATAAATGCGATCGAGTAGAGGGAGAACCTTTCAAGCACATCCAATAGTCCTCAGAGGGAGGAATGTATTGAGGCAGTGGAGCGAGCGGTGAAGGACCTATAAGAAGCATTAAATGACCTCGTAGAGAATTGTAGTGGGTTAGTTGAGGCATTGAAGGATGAGATGTTGGAGATGAACACCAAGCTGAACCTCACCATGAGGGCGGTTAGGAATCAGCCTACAACTAGACCCATTGGCATGGAATATGGGAGAGTAAAAGTCCCTGAGCCGAGGCCCTACGGTGGGGCTAGAGACGCGAAGGACTTAGAGAACTTCCTCTTTGATATGGAGCATTACTTCAGAGTCGTGAGAGCTGAATCAGAAGATGGCAAGGTTGCCATGGCAACGATGTACTTATATGCAGATGCAAAAGTGTTGTAGAGGATGAAGTATGACGACATTCAGAACGACAGATGCACCATAGCAACATGGGAAAATCTGAAGAGAGAATTTGTAACGCCCTAAACTCCAGGGACCATTACGGTGTGCCTTGTAAACAGTGCTAAACTCGCTAATCGAGTCATTTGGCCGAAATCGTGATCTAGGTATGATTAGCGGTTTAGGGATTAAAACTTTGGTTAGGATGTAACGTTTCACTAGAACATTTAATATATACATTGGGATCCCGAAAATAAAGTTTCAGAGTTTATTACAGAAAATATTTACAACAGGCCGTCCTAAGCGGCAAAACAGGGTTCAACCCTAGTTCCACTTTAAACCTCGGCTGTGGCGGACGAGCAGCTGCATATGTACACGTCATCACCTAAGCTCTCCAACTCAAGGATGGTCCAGCTTCCTCTTGCCTTTACCTGCACCACGTAGCAACCATGAGCCGAAGCCCAGCAAGAAAACACAGAATAACATGATATAATATCAACAATAACCATAGTAACTATTCAGGACTATCCGTCCAAGCAAATAGGTGACAATAGCCAAAAGTCACAATAATGAGCATCGCTCCTTCTAGCCATGTGACGATAGGGTCACCATGACTTAACCGACAAGTGATTCTTTCTTAAGTTTGATTAGGACAGGTGCAAGGTGATTAGTCACCATCATAACCTTCCTCACTACTCTAGAGTCGAAACTATGGACAACGTCCCTTAGCCATGTGACAAACGGTCACCGGGGTCATATACCTTGGCTATAGTCATCTGGTCGCAGACCAAGCAAGCACTTATAGTTCTCATTGACCTTCCGGTCGGTCCAGCATTAATACCCCATATGAGTCATTCAATGCCGACCTCGATTAGATCTAATCTTTATTTGGCCCGACGTTCACAATGCACTGCCACCTCTGACCCTTGGGTCGGTAAAACACGACCAGTGCTCAGCCCGTGGTGAACTTAACTAATAAGTCACAGCTTCACAGATGGATCTGGCACCATTGTCGATTCTGACTAGTAAGTCAGCGCCATACACAGGTAAGCCATGCCACCAAACATATATCACTTGTCTAATATCCATAAACAAGGTATTCAGCATGCTTACTTAACAGATATTAGTACATTTAGGACTATGCATTAACACAGAAGCTCAAGCTCTGAACGATATCACACCCAGTATACAAAGCATGTCCTAGTCACATGTTTCTTATGCATCATATGTCATGCATGTCACGTTTAATAGTCAACCAACATGCATCAAGAATAGCCATGCATGTCATACATAATAATCAATCGACATGCATCAATAATAACCACGCATATCATGCTCAGTAATCAACCAACATGCATCATAATAGCCATGCATGTCACATATATACAGGGTGCAATTTTCTTACCTCCGGTTCGAGTAAGAGGTAGAACAAGAACGACCCCTGAGGACGATCGATCCTTAACCCTTTAACGGTCACCTAGTCAACCAAAATAACCTCCAATTAATGAAAATTACCAAAGATAGGGTCTCAACCTAAACCCCACTCTCGGGACCCCAAAACATGCCCACATAGTGAGTAGATTCGATCCCGGGCCTTAAGGATTGAAACCCCAAGCCAAAAGCCCTTAAAAACATCCAAAACAGGGTTATGAAGGAACAGGGTAGCGCTACAGCGCTGCCCTTCTAGCGCCCCAGCGCTCAAGAAAGAATCACAAACCGCCCAACTGAGCCCTGTGTAGCGCTATAGTGCCCTTTGATGGGCGCTGTAGCGCTACCCGCAGACAGCACCACCCCTGAAACTTCCTTCTTCGACTTCCTCAATTCTAACTCGATTCCAATGCTTCCAAATCCCATTTTTGGTGCCAAATGAACCCAAAAACCATCCCCACATGTCTTAGGGACCACAACCCCAAGAACCCTAGCCAAAACTCCAACCAATTCCCAAGTTTCCAACCCAAAAACCAGCTGAAACTTAACTAAGAAAACAGAGCAAAACCAAGAGTTCTAGTGGCTAGAAACTCACCTTAATCTTGGCAACACACCCTCTTCAATGGTGGAGCGCAACCCTGGCTTGGCTAAGCTTGGTTCCTTGGCTCGATTCCTCAAACTGAGCTCAAAAATCCAAAGAGAAAAGAGGAAGAAAATCTATCGGGAGAGAAGGAGGAGAGGCTCTGTTTTTGTTACTCTTCTACAGCCTTAATGGCTTATATATATCTCTTAGGGTAAAAAGACCTAAATACCCTTAGGTCTAAAATAAAACCTTAATAGCCACCAAGGGCAAAACCGTCCTTTCACACCTATTTCATTAATCACAATTAACACCCTCCAATTCCCGCTATTCTCAATAACCTCAAACACCAATAATCCATATCCCATTACCCTTTGATTCCCGGTAATGCTCTTATCATTAAATTCACCCCGAGACTCACCCCGAGCCCCGAACTTAAACCCGTTATGACTAGACCGAACACTTGCATCTCATGATCGTCTCATGTCGACTAGCTCGAACCAATCCACCCTATAATGTGGCAATACTAATTAATCACAATCATGCACCCAAAATATACAATTACGCCCACAGTGGCCAAATTACCAAAATACCCTCATAGTTAGCATATGAGCCCATATGCATGCATTCCCCATCATACAATAATATAATTCACATAAACATGCATATAATCATTAAATACTATAATAAATCAATTATGGCCCTCCCGGCCTCCGAATCAAGGTCCGAAACCTTATTAGGAAATTTGGGGCATTACAGAATTGAAGACACAGTTTCTCCCTGAAAATATTGCCTACATAGCTCGATGCCAGTTGAGAGAGCTGAAGCACACTGGAACAATCCGAGAATATGTGAAGAAATTCTCTGGGTTGATGCTGGATATCAAAGACATGTCTGAAGTGGACAAACTCTTCGCGTTTTTAGAAGGTCTGAAGCCTTGGGAAAAGCAAGAGCTCGAGAGACAGTGAGTGACTGACCTAGCCACTACTCAAGCTGCTGTTGAACGACTGACTGATTTCTCATCAGGGAACATTCAATCTTAGAAGACCAATCCGTCGACTAGTGGAAGTAATGTTGGGAGTAAAAAGTTTGGGAAGTCTTGGTAGAGCAAGAGTGGGGGAGGAGAGAAAAGGAGTGTGGAGTCTAACTCTCCAAACAAAGGTAGTAACCCCCCATTCAAGAAGCCTCTTACATGTTGGATCTGTACCGGACCTCATAAGTTGACAGAGTGTCCTCACAAATCCAAGACGAGTGCCCTCCAGGTGTCATTTTCCCAAGGGGAACAAACCAACAAAGAGGAGGAGGAGGAGTATACGCACATGGGTGCCCTCCGGATGCTAAATGCTCTCAAGAAACACGGTGCGAAAGTGAAGAAGACCCTCAGAAAGGGACTAATGTATGTGGACGCCACTCTAAACGGTAAAATGGCCGGAAGTGTGATGATCGACACGGGCACCACTCATAACTTCATTTCAGAGATCGAAGCTAAACGTCTGGGATTGAAATGGGAGAAGGACCATGGCCGTATGAAAGCGGTTAACTCAGAAGCCTTGGCCACAACCGGCGTGGCTAAAAAGGTGAACATGAAGATTGGCTCATGGGAGGGGCAGACTGACTTGGTGGTCGTGCGAATGGACGACTTTGATGTGATATTGGGTATAGAATTCCTTACGGAAAAGGGAGCCATTCCCATCCCAGCCACGGGAAGCTTACTCATAATGGGGGAGACACCTGCAGTGATGCCTGCTAAAGTAGAGCAGCCCCTAGAAACCAAGTTGCTGTCAGCCTTACAATTGAAGAAGGGCGTGAAAAGACAAGAGCCCACGTATATTATCCTACCCACAGTATACGAGGATACGGTGGATGAAGTCATCCCACCAGAAATTCGAATGGTCTTGAAGAAGTATGGGGATGTTATGCCGGATCAACTCCCCAGAGCCTTACCACCTAGAAGAGGGATTGATCACCAGATTGAGCTAGTGTCGGGAGCCAAACCACCTGCAAAGGCGGCCTATAGGATGGTACCCCTTGAACTAGCAGAACTGAGGAAGCAGTTGAAGGATTTACTAGAGGCAGGCTTCATCAGACCATCGAAGGCACCATTTGGTGCACCCGTGCTATTTTAGAAGAAGCACGATGGGAGCTTGAGACTATTTATTGATTATCGGGCTCTCAATAAGGTGACAGTACGTAATACGTACCCCATCCCCTTGATCGCCGACTTATTCGACCAGTTGAGTTGAGCGAAATTCTTTACGAAACTGGACTTGAGATCAGGCTACTATCAAGTACGGATAGTAGAAGGGGATGAGCCGAAGACAATGTGTGTGACTCGATATGGAGCATTCGAGTTCCGAGTCATGCCATTTGGGTTGACAAACGCACCAGCCATATTCTGTACGTTGATGTACCAAGTTTTCCAGGAATACCTAGACAAGTTCGTGGTAGTCTACTTCGATGACATTGTGGTCTATAGCTCCACAATAGAAGAACATCAACGAGACTTATCTCAAATGTTTCAGAAATTGAGAGAGAACCAACTCTATGTGAAGTGAGAAAAATGCTCCTTCACACAAGAGAGAATCAAGTTCCTAGGCAACATAGTAGAACGTGATCGAATTCGCATGGATCTAGAGAAGGTGCAGGCCATTCAAGAATGGAAGCCCCCCACCAATTTGAAGGAATTACGCTCTTCCTTGGTTTATCCAACTATTATCGAAGATTTATGGAGGGCTATTCAGGAAGGGGGCACCCTTGACCGAGTTGTTGAAGAAGGGTGTAACTTGGACGTGGACCGATAGGTGTGTCGAAGCATTTAAGAGTCTGAAGGAAGCCATGATGCGAGATCCTGTCCTCGCCTTACCAGATGTCGGTAGGCCCTTCGAAGTGCAGACAAATGCATCTGATTACGCTTTGGGAGGGGTACTTGTACAAGTGGGCCACCCCGTAGCTTATGAAAGTCGCAAACTCACGGAGGTAGAAAGGCGGTACACTGCACAAGAGAAGGAGCTTCTCGCAGTAATTCATTGTCTACGAGTGTGGAGGCACTACTTGTTGGGGTCGAAGTTTGTGGTGAAAACCGATAATGTCGCGGGGAGTCATTTTCTCACCCAACCAAAGCTTTCCCCTAAACAAGCACGATGGCAGGAGTTCATAGCAGAGTTCGACTTCCATTTCGAACACAAGGCAGGCCGTCTAAACCAGGCAACTGATGCCCTGAGTCGCAAAGCTGAGTTAGCGGCTCTAAAATTTCTAGCAAATATGTCAGCTAGCATGGTGACCACTCCACTCTGAGAGCGCATTAAGGAGAACCTGGTGAAAGACCTGGTGGTGAAGACCATCATGAATCTCGCAAAAGAAGGGAAGACTCGCCAATTTTGGGTAGAAGACGACCTTTTGTGGGCCAAGGGTGGCCGCTTATATGTTCCAAAGACGGGAGATTTGTGGAGGACACTAATGAGTGTGTGTCACGACACCTTGTGGGCGGATCATCCTGAGTGGAAGAGAACCCGTGCCCTATTGAAGTAGGGGTACTACTGGCCACAAATGCGCGACGATATCGTGGAGTATACCAAGACCTGTCTCACCTACCAGCAAGACAA
Organism: Humulus lupulus; assembly: GCF_963169125.1. Lineage (NCBI taxonomy): Eukaryota > Viridiplantae > Streptophyta > Magnoliopsida > Rosales > Cannabaceae > Humulus > Humulus lupulus. Next base: position 82,928,913 of record NC_084797.1, on the reverse strand, counting down.
AGTGGAGAGACACAAGACGTCAGGGTTGTTGGAACCTTTGTTAGTCCTAAGCCGACCATGGGAGAGTGTGTTGCTTGACTTCATTACTAGTTTACCGAAGACAGGAGACTTGAGTGCGATCTTGGTGATCGTGGATAGATTTTCAAAGTATGCAACCTTCATACCGGTGTCGAAATATTGCTCGGCAGAAGAGACAGCGAGACTTTTCTTCAAGTATGTAGTTAAGTATTGGGGAGTACCCCAAAATATAGTTAGTGACCGTGATGGAAGATTCACAGGGACCTTTTGGTTTGAGTTGTTCAACCTTTTGGGGTCACAACTAAATATTTCCTCGAGCTACCATCCTCAGACAGACGGACAGACTGAAATATTCAATGGGATGCTGGAAGAGTACTTGCGGCATTTCGTCAGTGCCAACCAAAAGAATTGGCCGCAACTACTAGACATAGCTCAATTTTGTTTCAACTCTCAGAAGAGTTCTTCATCAAACAAGATCGCTTTTGAAGTTGTTAACGGTCAGCAACCGCTGCTACCCCACACAGTGGATGAGTATCGAGGAAGAAATATGAGAGCCTTTAATTTCACGAAAGACTGGAAGAAAACGACCGAGATTGCCCGAGCCTATCTGGAGAAGGCATCAAAGATAATGAAGAAGTGGGCAGATCAGAAGAGACGACCGCTGGAATTCAAAGTAGTCAACTTAGTGATGATCAAGCTGAGGCCCGAACAATTGAGATTCCGAGGGAATAAGGACATCAGTCTCGTCATCTCGAAAGTGGGTCTGACCTCCTACAAAGCCAGCTTACCAGAATGGATGAAGATACACCCGGTCTTGCATGTCAGCAACCTTAAGCCGTATCACGAAGATCCAGAAGATCCAGCTCGTAACCAGTCTACCAGAGAAGGAGTCAGCGTCAAGCCACGAAGCAGCAGACAACCTGAAGAAATCCTAGCAGAGAGGACCGTGGTCATGGATAGAAAGAAGAAGAAAGAGTTTCTGGTGAAGTGGAAAGGGCTCAGAGATGAAGAAATTTGCTGGGAAAGGGCGGAGGACTTGCACAAGTATACACAGAAGATTGAAGATCAGCAAGGGGCAGGTTCATCAAGGACGCCAAAGATTTAAGTGGGGGAGAGTGTGACGTGCTGCGTCATGACACACCTCTAGGGGGCCATTTTGTATATATGAGCATGCCTTGGTGCTTGATCATTAGTCAAGTCTTGCACCAAGTAACCTCATGGGTGGGGGATGGTACTTTTGTAATTATGCATATGTCTCCTAGACAAAAATCATATATGTTCCTGGGAAGACTTTATTTCCTTAGAAAGCTCCTTAGGGGGAGGTGACCTGGTGACTTAAGGAAGCACCATGGCCACCAGCAGATAGGGGCTTAAGATGTGTACTCCCTTGCCCTATCAAGGCCTTATATGAATAAAACGATGCTTTGCCATGTCCCTTTGTGTACGCTTTCTTTACGATCTATGTGTTGCTTGTTTGTTTCCTTCATTGGGCCATTGCGTGCCAGTTGACTATGTTGTATGCTCTGGTTGTTGTGTGGGATGTTGTCTCTGAATAGCTTTCCTCGTGCTTGCTCCCGCTTCATAATTGCCCTTACTTGTGTGAGACTTGTAACGTGGCAAACCATTGAGTTTGCTTGCCGCAGGTGTGAATTCTAGGCTGACTTGCTAGCTAAGAGCGCTAACAAGTGCCGCACGTTTCGTCAAATCAATTATCGAAGTTGGTGGCCCGTGACACGCGACACCTAGGCACGGGTCTGTAAGACCTTCAGTGTGGTGGGCAAGGTGAAGTGTGCCTGGGCCTCGTGTAGGGTGAGACAGGTCTGTCTCGTAATGGCCTTGCGTAAAGCTTGGGTCTTTTAGAATCATGTCCAGTTTGTGGTATTCACACTGGTAGAGGGCAGGAAGTCTTTGAGGATTGAAGTTTTAAATTGAGGTAAGGATCTTTTTTTGTTTTGCTGGGAACTTAGATGATTAGGATGAATTTGGTTGGGTTTTGAGTGATACTTGTAGCTGATTTGGGGTGGTAAACTTAGTAGAATTTTGTGGTGATTTAGTGTACCTAAACTTTGTAGTTGAGAGTCCTGGACTCGTATCTGAACTTGGTTTTTGTTAGGGTCTATGTTAAGGTTGGGTTTTTGGGGTTGAAAGTTAGGGAAAAATGCTGGAAAACCCAGAGAATTCTGGGTTCACGGGGACGCGCCACGACCCAGTTCATGGGTGCCACGGGCCGCAGATGGCCCTGGGAGGGCTGCTGATTATAGGGCGCACCCCGACCCTAAGGAGCAAGTCTCGGCCCGCCTCCCCTTGATGCAAGAGGTCGTGCATCTGACTTGAGGCGCGTCGCAACCCTTAGGGCCAGGTCGTGGCCCACCTTGGTAGTTTTGGTCTAGGGTTGTCTTTAAGCTTGGGGAGGCTTTGGGAGTCATACTTAAGCGCTCGGGACGATTTCTACTACCCAGTTTAGTAGAAATCGGGGTCCCAGATGCTAGTATTTGAATACATAGCTTTTAAATGATTTAGAATCTTATGGTTATCTAATGTCGCGTTGTGACTAGGTTTTACCGCAAAGACTCAGGAATTAAGGATTGTGCTCAAGGCCGTCATACACTTGCTGCTCAGGATTTGAGGTAAGAAAACTGTACCTGAGTTGTGGTTGGGGCTTAAACCCCTTGTATGAATATATTATGAACATGATCATATCTATAGCTGAGAATATCTGATTGGGCATGCTTGTATACGCTGCCATTGATTACTTGCTATGCGTTGTACATCTGTGATTATATTTGTTTATAGGCCAACCTAAGGGTGCTGGGGGCCAATATCAAGCGTGTGGAATGCAGCCCGGCCTAAGGGTGCCGGGGTTGGCTATAAAGCCAGTGGGCTCGGCCTAAGGGCGCCGGGCCTAGACATTTTACAATAAATAGAAGCGTGGTTCGCACTTAACTATTTGCATTGATTGATGAGATTGATTTATATGCTTGATTAAGCTAAGTACTTTTATTGAGACTGTTGTATATATTCTATTGTCAGTTGAATCTGGTGAAATATATTTACTGCTTTTATATTGTTGCCTAGTTGCGCATGTTGTTATAAGTTTTCTTGCTGGGCCTTGGCTCACGGGTGCTACGTGGTGCAGGTAAGGGAGTTGATAGCTGGACTGGCCATGATTTGGAGAGCTTCAGGGGCGGTGTGTACACATGCATCCTGCTTGATCGCCATGGTCGAGATAGCTTGGGAGGAACTAGTGTTGAACCCTGTTTAGCCGCTTAGGATGGCTAAATTGTATCTGTTTATCTTTTACAAGTCTGTAAACTGATTTTTTTTTGGATCCCGTGTACAAACTTAATATTTCAATGAAACACAATCAGTTTGTTGATCAAATATTTTATTACTTGATCTCGACTTAGTCTTTAATTACACATTTAAGTTCAAACGACTTGCTTAGCAGGTTAAGCACTATTTTAAACACACAATGTAACGGTCTTGGTTATCCAGGGCGTTAAGAGTAGTTGTCTAATGGTATTGTGTCTATGATGTATGTGTCTAGACATACCATTATACAAATTGTTTTGTGCCTTTCCAATTGCAGTTTGACTATCGCAATGTATGCCAATTGCTGGCGTAGGTTTAGGCCACTTTGGAATATCTTCTAAGAATTGACGAAGCCATTATACTTCTTCACCACACTTGTCTAAGGCTATAAACTTAGATTCCATTGTGGATTTATCTATTACCATTTGTTTAGAAGATTTCCATGATATTGATGAACCATTGAGTGCGAACACATATCCACTTGTAGACTTAGAGTCTTTCATATCAGATATCCAATTAGCATCACAATACCCTTCAAGTACTGCTGGATATATTTTATAGTGAAATACATAGCTACGAGTAAATCATAAGTACCTTAGTACTCTTGTTATTGCTTTCTAGTGGTCAGACCCTGGATTACTCGTGTATCTGCTCAGTTTACTAACTGTGAAGGCTATGCCAGGTCTTGAATCTTCTTTATTGAATCTTTCAATAATCTTGTCCACATAATGTGACTGACTTAGAATGATCCCCTCATATGTCCTTGAGATTTGAATTCCCAGAATAACATCTGCTAGACCCATATCTTTCATCTCAAATTTGGAATTCAACATACTCTTGATAGATTTGACCATCTTATCATTACTTCCAACAATGAGCATGTCATCTACATAAAGACACAAAATGACATAGTCATTATCTGTTTCTTTAACATAAACACATTTGCCACATTAATTGATTTTGAAGCCATTTTCCATCATCGTGTGGTCAAATTTATCATGCCATTGTTTTGGTGCTTGCTTTAATCCATATAAAGACTTCACCAATTTACAAACTTTCCTTTCTTGTCCCGAGGCCAAAAAACCCTCAGGTTGTTCCATATAAATTTCCAAATTTAGAAAAGTTGTTTTCACATCTATTTGATGTACTTTGAGATTGGGTAGCGTTGCAATGGCATGTATCATCCTAATGTAGTTTATTCTCGTAACAGGAGAATATGTATCAAAGTAATCAAGGCCTTCTTGTTGCTTATAACCTTTAATTACAAGTCTCGCCTTATACTTTTCAATTGATCTATATACTTTCATTTTCCTCTTGAAAATCCACTTGGCCCCTAAAGGCTTACATACTGGAGGAGGTTCTACTAACTCCTAGGTATGATTTTGCAGTATGGATTCAATTTCACTGTTAATGGCTTCTTTCCATAAAGAGCCTTTAGTAGAACTCAAAAGTCCATTAAAGCGTTGAGGTTCACCTTATAGCAAATAGGTCAGAAAATCTGCACCAAAAGATTTTCATTTCTGATTCTTTTGCTACGTCTAGGTTCATTCTCAGACTCTAGTTCTTGATTCTGACTATTTTCTCCAATAGTCTCATATGTTTGTTTTAATGAACTTGAATCTTCTTTGAATCTACATGGAAATACATGTTCAAAGAACAATGCATTCCTAGATTCCATTATAGTGTTTTTGTGTATGTTAGAGATTTTAGACTCATGCACTACTATTATGTGCATAACCAATGAATATGCAACCAATAGTTTTTGGAACTATCTTCACCTTCTTAGGTAAATGTATAACCACTTTGGCAAGACACCCCCACACTTGTAAGAATTTGTAGGAAGTCTTCATTCCTTTCCATAACTCATAAGGGGTCTTATCCTCATTCTTTGGGTATCTTACTTAAAAGATGATTACCTGACAAGACAACTTCTCCCCACATATTCTGAGGCAATCCAAAACTAATCAACATCGCTTCATCATTTATTTCAATGTACGGTTTTTTCGTTCAGCAACACCATTTTGCTGAGGCGAATAAGGTGTCGTGGTTTCATTAATTATTCCATGTTTAGCACAAATTCACCAAACGGTGATTCATATTCACCACCTCAATCAATTCTCAACACCTTGATCTTTTTGTTGAGTTGATTCTTAACTTCATTTTTATAGAGAACAAACTTCTCTATAGCCTCATATTTCCTTTTTAGCAAATACAAATAGCAATATTTCGTGCTATCATCGACAAAAGTAATAAAATACTTATTGCCTCCCCTTGTTTGAATTTTTTTTAAATCACATACATCACTATGGATTAAATTTAGGGGTTCATTATTCCTTTCAATCGTTTTGAAGGATGACGTTGTTAGTTTTTCCTCAACACAGGTTTCATATTTATTATTTGAATCAATGTGTAATTTTGGTATGTTATTCAAGTTAATTAATCTATGCAAAGTGTCATAATTAACATGTTCTAGTCTACCATGCCATAAATTAGAAGACTCAAGCAAATAAATAGAAACGTTATTAACTTTATTGATAATTGGTTTAACAACCATTATATTGAGTTTAAACAACCCATCAATTACATAACCCTTTCCCACATACATTCCACTTTTAGACAAAACAACCTTGTTTGACTCAAATACCATACGAAATCCATGCTTGTTCAGCAGTGAACTAGTTACAAGGTTCTTTTGGATATCTGGTATGATAATACATTGTTCAAACTCAGCTCTTTCCCAGAGGTCATTTTCAGGATCACTTTTCCTTGACCCTCAATCTCAGACGTGGCAAAGTTTTCCATAAATAGTTTCTCTCCAATTGTCAATTGTTCAAAAGATTTGAACAGACTCTTGTCTGAGCATTTATGCCGAGTAGAACCTGTGTTAATCAACCACTCTCTAGGGTTAGAATTGACTAGGTTTACGTCAGACACCATCACTGATAGAGTCATATCACCAACATCTTTTTAGATGTCATCCATCATGTTAGTCTCATGACTACGATTCTTCTCTAGAAATTTATAGTCCATTGACTTGTGGCCTGGCTTATTACAGTTAAAGCACTTGCCAATGAATTTGAACGACTTTTTGGAGATTCCTCCTTTTGGTCCGAACTTGAACCCTTTATCATTGGGTTTATAGTTCTTCTTTCCCTTGGAGTTTTGACCTTGCTCCATTAGATTGGCCTTACACACAACTTGTTGTTTTGAACTCCTTTTTTCAAAAATTTTGTTGTCTTCTTCGATGTGAAGTCTAAGAATCAATTCCTCAATGGTCATCTGCTTTCCCTTATGCTTATGGTAGCTCTTGAATTCCTTCCATGCAGGGGGTAGCTTTTCAATCAAAGAAGCTACTTAGAAGGTCTTACTCATGATCATTCCCTTAGAGTAAATCTCACGTAAGATTAATTGAAATTCTTGAGCTTGACTGATCACAGTCTTGGAATCTAACATTTTATAGTAAAGGAATCACCCTACCATAAATTTCTTTATGCCAACATCCTCAATTCTATATTTTTGGTCTAGAGACTCCCACAGTTCTTTAGCCGTCTTCTTTGTAGCATAAATTTTGTACAAATAATTTTCAAGACCATTCATAACATAGTTACGACAGAGAAAATTAGATTTGATCGAATCATTAACAACATTAATGACTTGGATATCATCCTCATCTACTTTCAGCTTTTGTTCTTTATCAGTCATGAATCTCGCAAGATTCATGGTAGTCAGATAGAACAACATCTTTTGCTGCCACCTTTTAAAATTTTGTCCATTGAATTTATTAGGTATTTCCCCAAAGCTTAAAGGATGGCTCGTATTAATCGAGGCTGGAACCATTTGGGTATGAGCTTGAACAGCCAGAATTAGGGTCTCAACTGACATATCATCATTCCCACCACTCTGGTTTGTTTTCGTTGTCATATTGCCTGAAATCATACAACCAACAGTGTTAATTTCCCCAAGGAAATTTCAAATGGAATTTTGAATTATACTCGTAAGATTATTCTCAAGTAAACCAAGAAGGGTCAAAACCCAACCATTCGTGTTCTAACCTCTTGTTGAATATTTCTTTTGAGTATTTATTCAAACCAAGAAGACTAGGAGGGTTGCGCCCTTGCCGCAGCAGTCTAGTTTCCTTTGAAAATATTCAGTTCCCTGGATAGTCTGGAGGGGTCACAATGGTCCCACTTAAAACTCAGCTTCCTCAACAGAACTTCTCTAGTGAGATTTTGTTTAAGTTCAAACAAACTTCTCTCAAACATAGTGTATGCACATAATATATCCAAATCACACAAAGTAGTTTAAGATATAAGCAATATCATTATCTCATAAATCACAGATATAAAATATCACCACATAAAAGATATATTAAACATTTATAAAAAATATCTAATATTAAAAAATTATTAAATAAAAATAATCAGTTTTAAGATTGTAGTTCTAAATATTTATAATTTAACATTTGAATAATAAAGCATGGTAATAAACAACCTATCTATAAAATAAAGACACACAATAATTTTATGACTATAAATAAATAATTTATAATTATAATCTAACTAACAATTATAATTAATCTAGCTAATAATTATAATTAACAATATTATTATAACTATAAATAAAATAATTATAGTTAATTTAACTAGCAATTATAATAAACAATAATAATAACAAATATAAAGAGTTGAGAAAATAATCATTGGTGTATTCTCAACAGAAGTATATCTGAGGTCCGTGTACCACACAATTTCCTTAAAACATCCTTAAAACAGATTCGCCTCCTCCCGTTGGTGCCAACAGGTTTTTGGCGTCTATCTCCCAAGATAGAACAGAGAACAAGTAACTTGGAGCATCACCGAACTTCTGGCGAACTAAGTATGCCCGACCTCTATCACACTAGAAAAAGCCTAAGAACTCTAATGAGTAAATATGAAATATTATATTGAGTATATATATTATTCTTCAAAGGAAGATATACATATTCTAATATTTGGTGTATTCTCAACTAAGACCATCAAAGTCATTATATAGGCCTAATAATCTATGAAAGTTAATTCAGAAATGGTGTGGGACTAACAACACTTAGATTTCATTCACTAAAGTTGACTTAGTCAAGCTTTTCTAACGATAACATTAACAAGGAATGTATGATAATTCCCATCATTACAATGTGCTGTTCTAGAGCTAAAGTTTTTTTCATCTTTCCAGCACAACCATTAATCAAAAGAAGCCAGAGAAGTGCTATAGCCAAAATTTTCTAAGGTCAAACAAAAAAATTAAAATCGTTCTTCACTTGATTAAAACCAGAATTAACCTTAGAAAAAATTGATGTTGAATTAAGCCCTCACTAGTCTTACAAGAAAGTTTTTAGAAAACAAAGTGTTTGATCATTGTGCTTAGATATGGACAATGATTGGGTCTGAATACTAACTTTTGCACTGAATTGATTTGACTTTAGCATTCAAAGCCTTGCAACAAAGACTTAGCCTGAATTCTTAAACTTCGTAAATATTTAATCTGAACTTTCACATTCAATGTTCCATTTGCTCTTTCTAAAAGGACCAAACAAGAAACAAAAATTGCATTTGCACCTCACTCTGCTACTGAAGAGGAATGACTACAAGTAGCCACCAAATGAAAAATGAGCAGGAAATTCAATTTAAAATATTTACAACCTCAACACGCCACCATAGTATTTCAATCTTGTTCTTAGCTTCATTTGGTCTTCCTGTCAGAATGACAAAATATCCCTTCAGAATATATTAGAAAGAAAATCTTATTGATCAAAATGAAATAACTCTCCAAGTGTTTGATAGTGTTGGAGAGCCCTAGTAACATTCAAGATATGTTGATTTTTCTATTCAACAACAAAATTTTGTTGAGGATAGTCATCACAAGAATGGAAATGTTGTACTTCTTTTGTAGCATAAAAGGAATTTAAGTTTAGTTCCTTTGCATTGTGTGAACGAATGGCTTTAATAAAAGTTGAAAATTAAGTTGAGATAAAATTAAAATTGATTGAACATCAGACTTGTATCTAAACATGAAAATGCAAGTATAAATGGTATGATCATCAACAATTGTTGCCTTCAATTGTAGCCTTCAATGTTCTTCAATGCTCATGATATGAAATGGGTCTCAAATACCTAAATGTATCAAATCAAAAGGGACAACAAATATATTGTTATTAGAAATAAAGGAATTCTCTTTTGTTTAGAAAAATGACATATAGAACAATGTTGAGCATGGGCCTTTTGAGTTGAAAAATTCAGAATTTTATTAACATTGTTGGTAATCAACATCGATGGATGTCCACAAGGAGACAATGCAATTAGTTCCCATTATTACAAATAGAATGAGAAAAAACAGTAGAACTAGAAGCAGTAAAAGTTGTCTTGTTTAAGAAAATATAGGTTTCCTTCTTTCTTTGCTATCCTAATCCTGAAAGTCAGAGAAGGACCCTGAATAAAGGAATGTGAAACATTAAACATGATAGTATTATGACAGATTTTAAGATAGGCATTCACAGAAAATAAATTGAAACAAAGTTCAAGAACATATAACACATCCAAGAGACAAAAATTGTTATTGAGATGCAAAGTATTGACTGATGATTTAGCCAATGATACGAAGTTACTAAAAATGATAAGAATTAATTAGCTGAATGCAAGAACTAAACAACACGAAGATTTAAAAGTGGTTCGGCCCCAAAGATTGGTAATAACCTACGTCCACTTAGTTATTTTATTAATGTAAACCTTGAAACATGCGATCAACAAACTAGGGTTCACTAAGTTTCACAAGCCCCAAAGTGGAATACAAAAATCGTGAATAAAAGCACTCGTTCTCTCTTAATACAAAACTCCTTTTTTCTTAAATGAACCACATGAGTCCTATTTATAGGTTCAAGGATGTATATATGGGCCAATGGGCCATGTTTAAATTTGTTACAAGCATCTTTGAATAATAATGGAAATCATCATAGTTCCACATATAGAAGGTCAAATATCTTAGAAATATCTGAATTATAACTATATTTGAACTCTAGCTTCGTTACTACGATCATATCTTGTTGCATATATCATCATATCTTCTGTCGTACTATTCAGCATCTTTCTTGCATCCATCAAGAAGCTTGCTATCCTAGTCGTTGGCCGACAAGACTATCATGACTAAACAGTCACGTGCTCTCCATCCATGTATGTCCCTATTATGCCGCATCATCAAGAAAATATTTTTCAGGTAAACATTTGCCCCCCCCCCCCCCCCCCCCGCCCCCAAGTTTATTTTAATGCGATCAACATTTAATAAACTTACTCAAGCAACAATCCATCTGACCTGTCACATCCGTCAGTAATTACTTTTTCGAAAAGGCAAGTAATCTTGACCTTTACAGTTTCCCAGAAATGTTTTGACGATTATTGCAATTCCCAATGCATCAAAACCCTATTCCCACCACTACCTTCCAATACTGCCCCGAGCAGTATAAATATAAACCTTTTCACCTTTTTTCATTTTTTACTCGAACCTTCTATCTCCAAGAATATTCAGAAAAACCTTCAAGAAAACCCAGAGACTCCAGTGCGACTCTAGACGTCTTCGAGCTACTCCGAGCAAAACTTTCATGATTTCTTCTACAACCCATACTCCAAGTAAGTTTTCGAACCCATCCTCTTATCTTTGTAGCAATTTTCATGTATTCTAGTCTTGATTCACAAGTTTTTGTTATTGAGTTTCTACTGTTCTTGAGAATTTTTTTGGGTAATCGAGTTTAGGGAAAAAAATACATAAAAAACTATGCTAGAATAGAGATTTTAGGTAATATATCATAAAAAACAATGCTTAGAAGGATTATGGGGTATAGTTACACCGATTTCAGGTGCAAAACTGAAGTGAAAATTCAATTTTTATTATTTCGGAAAAACTAGGTTTTTCCCGCCTGTTTTCAGAGTTGAAAAGATTTTCTGAAAAAACTTTTCACATTCACTTTTTGATCTGTTTTTTCATCCTGAACACATGTTTAATGTGTTTTTATCAGGATGTTGCTGGTCGTATAAAAGCTTAACTTTTATACACGAGCAACGTTATCCTTGCTTTTCTCTTTCTTCTATCTATTGGTCGTAGATTCTCACTTCCCCTTTGCTCTTCTCATATATTCATCCATGATCCCTAGGAAGGTTAGAGACCAATAGATGAAGACCTTCTTGCTTTGCTGTTCGAGGATCAAGAACAACTTCTCTGGCTTTTTCTGAGCCTGCAACCTCGCACCCAAACCCTACTACCAGTCCTCCTTACAATCTGTTACATAACCAATCGAACATGGGTCGTGTAAAAACATTGTTCGTAGAAAAAAGAAAACCACAAACTCTTCTTCCAACTAGCCTGCAACCAATGTCGAGGGTTCGTCAAGCGATCCTCAACCTTTAAAATTTTCACCACCAGACATCCAGCCCAAAGCTCGTCCCCGTGATGGCCCTCGAGCAGAGGTAGACTGGTACATTGCCCCTCCTAACATCATATCGACCAGAATGGTGGCAAAATATCCCAAGAAATATGGGCTTCCTGGGATTACTCTATACAAACCTACACCCAACCCGAGGGCAAACGTGCCCGGAGGCTCCTATAACGCCTAGTCGAGGTATCATATAGAAGCGAGGGAAATCTTGCCCTTGCATGAGTTTTTCCTAGGGGTGGTCAATTATTTCGAGGTCGCCCCTTTCCAAATAACATCCAATGGATATAGAGTACTTTCAACACTTTGTATCTTATATAATCACAAAAAATGGCTTGTGCCTACTCCTCACGAGATCAACTATCTGTTTAATCTCAAATACAACCCCAATCAAAACAACATGGGGTTCTTCCATTTCTACCACTAGGAATCCACTCGCACATTCCTGAGTGACATTACCTACAAGTCCAATGTAGGAACGTACTTCCAAGAGTACTTTCTCACGACCGACTTGGTTAAAGACAACATGGCCTTCAAACGAGGAGGTAAAATTATATTCTCTGATCGAAATTTATGCAGTCATTTTTCATATTTCCTTGTCCTTAGTTGCTTAGTGCTGTTTCTAGGTCCATGGCACTGACCAAACCCCACTCCAGAAATGGAGATAAGAGCCACAACCCTGGCCAGCATGACTATTATATAGAAAAATGTATAAAGGAGTTGGTCACGAAGAGCAACTTAAGGCTGGTCGACCTTTTAGAACCTCACCACGAAGTGTGGGAATCTACCGTAGGGAGTGCCACTGGAGAGGGAACTAAAGGAAAAGAAAACCACGAGCAGCAGCAGGATGTGTCACAATCCCAGAGGCGCCGACCAACGGGAGTGACCATTCGAGAACCTACCCCCAACAATCAAGCAGCTAATACCCCTCCTCATCATGGGAGAGGAAAACAAAAACTACCAGAATATACTGGTCCCATACTCGCATCTTCCGACGAGAACGATATAGATTTCTCACTCTTAAATAAATTGCCTAATCCTTATCATGTATTTGATAGGGATGACAACTTTAAATTTAGGACCAATAGTTTTAGCTTGGACTTCTTCGAGGCAGATAGTGAGTGTAGTAGTAGTTCTTTAGATAATGTAGCGACCAGTAATAATAGTTCAGGTATACTACTTAGAATTTCTTTTTAGTTTGTTTCTTTATTGTGCCAAACTATTTCGTGACATATTTGCTCGTTTGTTTTTGTTTTGTAGTCATGTCATCTGACGACGCCTTTGATATCTACGCTTCTGTAGACACTCCAGCGAGCAAGAAGAAGTCGAGCAGAAGACACCCTGGAGAAGGCAGTGGGGAATCTTCAAAGAAAAAGGCTCAACCAAAGGTCACTCCAGCTGCCATTCCTTCTAGATCAACAACTCCTCCTTCTCATCCTCCTCCTCGCAGTGATCCTTCCACCGACCAAATGGGAAGATCTTTGGCTGCACAATTGCTGAGCAATGCTTATAGCTCAACAAACAAAAACTACAGAGGTTGTCCAAGCACCGTCGCAACTAGGAGGCCTTTGCCTACCTCCTTTGTTGAAACCTAGTTAGGTCCTTGCTCGTGGGTTCAATGAACTCCTCAGTGTAAGTTTCTTCTGTATTGTGTTTTAGTCGAACAATATTTCCTTTGATTAGCTCTAAAAGCTTCATTCTTCTACTGTTCGCAGGGTATCTTGACCATTAATAACGGCTGGCATTGCACTGAGGAAGTCGATGTAAAGCATGCCAAGGATATCAAGGCATGGGAAGTCAAGGTTAAGGTAGCTGCCGAGGTGACCAAGGCATGGGAGGCCAAGGTCAAAGTAGCTGAAGACAAAGTTGCCATTTTAACCGAGGAGCTGAAGAAGAGCCAAGAAGATCTGGCCAAGGCTGTTGCTGCCAAGGAGAAGTTTAAGGAAGCCTCCGAGACCAATTACAAGGAACTAGCCAACAAGAGGATCTAGAGGCAAGCATGACGGAGTCCACTGGTCTAGAGGAGCGAGTCAAGCTGCTTAAGGGGAAAAACTCCCAAACTTGGAGAGGTTCCGAGGAGCCACCTTTATCTGCTTCCACATGTTTTGGAAGAACAATCTAGAGGCAAACTTTGACTACCTTTCCGAGTAGATAAAATAAGTCAAACTCACCAAGTGTGCTACTAACTTAGAGGAGGAGAAAAATGCTCAAAATGCCTCAGATTCTCCTGAAATTTCCTTAGCAATAGGCATCGATGGTGCCGACGAAGAAGCCAGACCTTTAGTCGACCAATAGTCTCAGTAGGACCCCTCTTCATCTACATAGTAAAATTTTTGTTATGTAATTAAAACAACTGAACAAACTGTTCGTGGTGTTAAGAAAATTTTCTACCTAAGGGAGCTTTACTTTTCTTTTAATATTTTTTATTACATCCGAGAAGCAGTTGCTCACGGTGTAAAGACATTTCATTGTGATATTATAATATATTCTCATTGCTATTATAACATCTGCTCGTATGACCGAACATATCATAACAATTTATTAAGATTTCACAAAAATAACTAATTTTTTTGAAAAATACTCTAAGTGTCATAGTATGTGTAACTCCCTGGATAGCCAAGACCGTTACACTGTGTGTTATAAAAGTACTAGACTTGCTAATCAAGTCATTTAGTTAAAATCATGTTATTGAAACTATAATGGAACTAGGATTAAAAGATTTTGGTCTTAAAAGTCACATTTCTTATAAATAACATCTCCTGTTTACACGGGATCCCAAAAATATTAAGATTAAAACCATTTACAAAAGATTCGAGAGTTAAATACAGTACTAGCCATATTAAGGCAAAACAGACAATTAGGCAATCTCTGTCCTGATCCACTCCTCGGCCATGGTGACCGAACAGATGACTATGTACATTCAACCTTGCAGCTCTCCATCTCAGGATTGGTCCAACTTTCCTTTGCCTTTACTTGCTCCACGTAGCACCCGTGAGCCAATGCCCAGCAAGAAAACACAATAACAGAGCATAAGCAACCAACTGACAATTCAATATCACATATTGCATATCATATTCTCAACCATATAAACATTCAAAATAATCAAGTATTCAGCATACTAAACATATAAACTCACAACATATATCAATTTACAAATGATAGCTAGGGTTAGCGCCCTTAGGCCGCACCGTCCGTTATCCCACTGACTCCGGCCCGCTATCCCACTGACTCCGGCCCGCTTAAACCGAGCTCAGTGAATAATAAGCTGTCCTCAGCTACCAGTGGCCAAGCCGCACCCTGTGCGCAAATATTGTGTACGGCGCCCTTAGGCTGTTTATCACATGTCCCATGGCATAATACCATCATTGACATTATACAAATATCGGGAGCACTTAGTCCCATCACAAGCATATAACTGGGTGCAATTTTCTTACCTTTGGATTCGCTAGCTTTGATCACTTGACTCCTTGAGCACGATCCCTCTCGAGCCCTAGCACTCACCTAATCATAACCATAAATCAAAGTTATCACAAAACCTCAAGTCCAAAACTTACCCTCGGGACCAATCCCGAGCCCTCGGGAAGGTCTAATTCCACCAAACGGGGTGGTGGAATCGAACCAGGAACCCCCAGGCAAAAACCCTTGAAAATAACTCAAAAACCCCATTATCAAAATTAACCTCAATATATTCTCTAAATTCCCATTTATACCCCCAGGCTCGCCCCGAGGCGGGTATAAATCCCCGCAGTGACTTTTTCGCTAATCTGCTCACTAGGATCGTCTCGAGTCACAGATCACAGATATATCCACATAGTAATGTGGTCTCAACAATTATCGCATATATATATAGTTATGCCCGCAATGGGCCAAAATTACGATTATGCCCTTCTAACCTAATCAGGGCCTACATGCATACTAATACACATAGTCATGCATCTCAAGTATTCAAATAGTCATATAACATGCTTTAAATCATTAAATCACATATATTCTAATTATGCCCTCCCGGCACACTAATCAAGGCCCTTAAGCCCTATTAGTAAATTTGGGTTGTTACAACTATCCCCTCCTAATGAGAATTTCTTCCTCGAAATTTACCTGAATAACTCGGGATACTGATCCCGCATCGTTGTCTCAAGCTCCTAGGTCTCCTCCTCGACCTTACTATTCCTCCACAACACTTTAACAAGAGGAATCATCTTATTCCGCAATACTTTTTCTTTTCGCTCCAAGATCTGAACCGGTTGCTCTTCATAAGCCAAATCTGTTTGTAACTCCAAATCCTCGTATCTCAACACATGAGTCACATTTGAGACGTACTTCCGGAGCATAGAAACATGGAATACGTCATGGACTCCTAACAATGATGGTGGCAAGGCTAACCTGTACACCACCTGACCAATCCTTTCCAGGATCTCAAAAGGTCCAATGAATCTAGGGCTTAGCTTGCCCTTCTTTCCAAACCTCCTCACCCCTCGCAATGGTGAAACTCGAAGATACACATGGCCCCCAACCTGGAACTCCACGTCCCTATGCTTGGGATTAGCGTAGCTTTTCTATTTGCTCTGAGAAGCGAGCATTCTAGCTCGGATCTTCTCTATAGCTTCACTTTTCCTCTGAACCATATCTGGCCCTAAATACTTCCTCTCACCCATCTCATCCCAATGAATGGGTGATCTTCACTTCCTCCCGTACAACATCTCATAGGGAGCCACTCCAATCGTTGACTGATAACTATTGTTATATGAAAATTCAATCAATGGGATATACTTACTCTATGATCCCTCAAAATCAATCACACACGCTCTGAGCATATCCTCCAATACCTGGATCGTCCTCTTAGACAGTCCGTCAGTTTGAGGATGAAAGGCTGTATTGAACTTCAACTGAGTCCCCAAAGCCTTCTACAAACCACCCCAAAACTTGGAAGTGAAGATAGGATCCCGGTCTGACACTATGGACTTAGGAACCCCATGGAGACGTACGATCTCCCTCACATATAACTCCGCATACTGATACACAGTATATGTCGATCTCACTGGAAGAAAATGGGCCGACTTGGTGTACCTGTCTACTATCATCCACACCGAGTCATGAAACCCCACTGTCCTGGGTAAACCTCCCACAAAATCCATTGTAATGTCCTCCCATTTCCACTCGGGAATACCCAAAGGCTGAAGCAGCCCTGCTGGTCACTGATGCTCAACTTTCACCTGTTGACAGGTTAAGCATTTGGCAACGTACTCCACCAAATCCTTCTTCATCGCAGGCCACCAATATAAAGTCCGTAGATCCTGATACATCTTCGTGGTACCCGGATGAAGTGAGTACGGCGTCGTATGAGACTCATCTAGTATCTCTCGTCTGATCCCCTCATCAGTTGGAACACATATCCATCCCTGATATCGAAGTAACCCAACCTCAGCAACAGAATAGTCCTTAGCTACTCCCGCTAAGAAATCCTCTCTAAATGTCTGTAACTAAGCATCTGCCAACTGTCCTTCTCTAATCCGCTCTAGCAGGGTCGACTGCAGAGTAATATTGACCGACCGGCCTACCACCAACTCTATCCCTGCTCTGACCATCTCATCAGCTAACTCTCTTGAGATCTGAATGGAACTATGTAACTGTCCTGGGCCTCTCCGGCTCAATGCGTCTGCCACCACATTGGCTTTCCCCGGATGGTAAAGAATATTACAATCATAGTCCTTTACCAACTCCAGCCAATGCCTATGTCTCATGTTCAGGTCCTTCTGTGTAAAGAAATACTTCAGACTCTTGTGGGCAGTATATACCTCACACTTCTCCCCATACAGATAGTGCCGCCAAATCTTCAGTGCAAACACCACTGCTTCCAGCTCCAAATCATGGGTAGGATACCGCTGCTCATACTCCTTCAGCTGCCATGATGCATAAGCTATGACTTTCTCATTCTGGATCAACACACAGCCTAAACCCAACCTCGATGCATCGCAGTAAACAATAAACTTCCCTTCTCCCGAAGGAAGACTCAACACAGGCACTGTAATAAGTCGTTGCTTCAGCTCTTGAAAACTGTCTTCGCACTTGTCTGACCAGATAAACTTCAGATTCTTCCGTGTCAATTCTATCATCATCGGTGCTGCTATCTTTGAGAAGCCCTCAACAAACCGTCTGTAGTAACCTGCTAAACCAAGAAAACTCTGCACCTCTGAGGCATTCCTTGGCCTTGGCCAATCCCTAACTACCTCTACCTTAGATGGATCCACCTTAATCCCATCTGCACCCATGATATGTCCAAGGAATGTCACTTCCGGTAACCAAAATTCACATTTCTTAAACTTGGTGTATAACTGATGCTCCCTTAACCTTTGAAGAACCTGTCGAAGATGAAGCTCGTGCTCTATCTTTGAACTGGAATACACCAAGATGTCATCAATGAAGACAATAACGAACTGATCCAGAAAATCCTTGAACACCCTGTTCATTAGATCCATAAAGGCTGCTGGGGCGTTGGTCAAACCAAACGACATGAACAAAAACTCATAGTGCCCATACCGCATTTGGAAGGTTGTCTTAGGTATGTCCTCATCCTTGATACTCAGCTGGTGATAACCATATCGAAGATCAATCTTTGAGAACACCGTCTTACCCTGCAGCTGGTCGAACAAGTCATCAATCCTTGGTAGAAGATACTTATTCTTGATAGCCAACTTGTTCAATTCCCTGCAGTCTATGCACATTCTCAAGGTCTCGTCCTTCTTCTTCACAAATAAATCTAGAGCACCCCACGGCGAGTAACTAGGCCTGATGAACCCCAAATCCAAAAGTTCTTGCAGTTGTATCTTTAATTCTTTCAGTTCCGCTGGTGCCATCCTATATGGTGCCCTTGACACTGACTCTGTCCCTGGCGCCAACACAATGAAAACTGAATCTCCCTACGCGGCGGCAACCCAGACAAATCCTCAGGAAACACATCCAAGAACTCGCAAACCAATCTGGTCTCCTCCGGTCCCACTGGTGAAACTTTGGTGGTATCCACCACACTAGCCAGGAAACCTATACATCCACCCTATAACAAGTCTCTGGCTCTCAACGCCGAAATCCTGGGTACGCGAGGTCAATGCACCGCTCCCACAAAAACAAAGGGACCCTCGCCCTCTGGCTCAAAAGTCACCATCTTCTTCCTGCAGTCAATGGTAGCTCCATATCTAACCAACCAATTAATACCTAGAATCATATCAAAGTCCTCCATACTCAATTCAATTAAGTCTACTTATAACTCCCTTCCATCAACTATCACTGGCAGTGCCCTAATCCACCTTCTAGATACTACCAGTTCTCCTGTAGGCAAAATAGTCCCAAACCCTGAAGTACTATACTCACTAGGTCTACACAATCTATCAATCACCTTATCAGATACAAATGAATGCGTAGCACCAGAGTCTATCAAAACAGTAAAAGAAGTGTCAGCGATAGAGAGCTGACCTGTCACTACCGAGGGACTAGCCTCGGCCTCCGCCTACGTCAAAGTGAATACTCGAGCTGGAGTCAAGCCATCCACTTTTCCTGCTTCACCCTTCTTCACTGTCGGGCAGTCTTTCTTGAGGTGTCCCACCACCCCGCACACATAGCAGGCCTTAGCCCGACACTCGCCCGGATGGCGCCTCTTGCATCTGGTGCACTCAGGATAAGTCCTCCATGTATCACTGCCTCCCTGACGGCCTCCCTGAATACCCCGACCTCCCAATCAGGACCAGGAGCGATCGAAGTATCAGGAGTCTTCCTCTTCAAATCACTGGGGACTCCGCCCCTACCAGAACCAGAATATGGAGGCATCACCCTGCGGCCCTCCCTCCTCACTGCACTCTCTCTCCATATCTTATTCTCCGCTTCCTCAGCGGTAAGAGCCTTCTCCACATCCTGGGCATAAGTTGTCCCTCCAGGAACTGTGGTAATTCTCACATCTCGGGCTATCATAGCATTAAGCCCTCTAATGAATCTTTCCTGCCTAGCTGCATCAATAGGCACAAGATTTGGTGCAAATTTCGCAAGTCTGTCAAACTTTAGGGCATATTCTGTAACTGTCATACTGCCCTGAACTAACCCCACAAACTCATTTATCTTCGTTGCTCTGATGGTAACATTATAATACTCCTGACTGAATACATCCTTGAATCCTTCCCAAGTCAAGGCAGTAACATCTCTGGTCTGTGATGCCACCTCCCACCAGATTTGGGCATCCTCCCTCAGCATATAAGTGGCACATGCCACTCTGTCATGTCCTTCCACCCTCATGAAATCAATAATGGTAGTAATCATAGTCATCCACTGCTCAGCCTTCAGTGGATCTGGTCCTCCCTCAAAGATCAGGGGTTGCTGTTTCGTGAACCGCTCATACAACGGTTCCCACTTATTCCCAACCTCAACTGGGTGCACAACAGGTGGCACAATAGGGGCAACACTCCCATATGGAGCCTGCTGCTGCAGAATTCAGATCTGTTCGTCTTAGCTCTGAAGCCGAGCCTGCATGTCTACCATTAACTGCTGCCAGTTCTCAGGAACTGGTGGAGGGGTCTGGCCCTGATCATCATCTCTAGCCCCAGACCTGCCGGCTAGTTGTGTGGATTTTCTTGGACGCATAATTATCCAAGTCAATCTGCAATCAACGACTTGGAAATCAGACTATGATAATAAGGTAATAATCCTTTCATGATCCATCACTGGAACTCCGATCATTCACAAGCAATCAAAATACAACAATTTGTCCAGATATTCATTCACATGCACAGCATCGCTAATAAGCATGCCTCAATAGCATCATGCAATAGTCAAGGGCCAGGCCCTATATGTATCTCATGCTCCCTATTCATCAAACAGATATTAGCAATCATATCTCACTCAAATCATTTAAACACATAATCAAGTGTACACAATTACCAAACCCTGAGTTGAGCTTCTCTCTCACGGGGAATGTACATATCCAGCCAGTCTTTAGGACCCATAAACCTAGGATGCTCTGATACCAAGTTGTAACGCCCTGGATAGCCAAGACCGTTACACTGTGTGTTAATAAAAGTACTAGACTTGCTAATCAAGTCATTTAGTTAAAATCGTGTTACTAAAACTATAATGGAACTAGGGTTAAAAGATTTTGGTCTTAAAAGTCACATTTCTTATAAATAACATCTCCTGTTTACACGTGATCCCAAAAATATTAAGATTAAAACCATTTACAAAAGATTTGAGAGTTAAATACAGTACTATCCATATTAAGGCAAAACAGACAATTAGGCAATCTCTGTCCTGATCCACTCCTCGGCCATGGTGACCAAACAGCTGACTATGTACATTCAACCCCGCAGCTCTCCATCTCAGGATTGGTCCAACTTGCCTTTGCCTTTACCTGCACCACGTAGCACCCGTGAGCCAATGCCCAGCAAGAAAACACAATAATAGAGCATAAGCAATCAACAGACAATTCAATATCTCATATTGCATATCATATTCTCAACCATATAAACATTCAGAATAATCAAGTATTCAGCATACTAAACATATCAACTCATAACATATATCAATTTACAAATGATAACTAGGGTTAGCGCCCTCAGGCCGCACCCTCCGTTATCCCACTGACTCCGGCCCGCTTAAACCGAGCTCAGTGAATAATAAGCTGTCCTCGGCTACCAGTGGCCAAGCCGCGCCCTGTGCACAAATATTGTGTACGGCACCCTTAGGCCGTTTATCACATGTCCCATGGAATAATACCATCATTGCCATTATACAGATATCAGGAGCACTTAGTCCCATCACAAGCATATAACCGGGTGCAGTTTTCTTACCTTTGGATTCGCTAGCTTTGATCACTTGACTCCTTGAGCACGATCCCTCTCGAGCCCTAGCGCTCACCTAATCACAACAATAAATCAAATTCATCACCAAACCTCAAGTCCAAAACTTACCCTCGGGACCAATCCCGAGCCCTCGGGAAGCTCTAATTCCACCAAACGGGGTGGTGGAATCGAACCACGAACCCCCGGGCAAAAACCCTTGAAAATAACTCAAAAACCCCATTATCAAAATTAACCTCAATATATTCTCTAAATTCCCATTTATACCCCCAGGCTCGCCCCAAGGCGGGTATAAATCCCCGCAGTGACTTTTTCGCTAATCTGCTCACTAGGATCATCTTGAGTCACAGATCAGAGATATATCCACATAGTAATGTGGTCTCAACAATTATCGCATATATACAGTTATGCCAGAAACGGGCCAAAATTACGATTATGCCCTTCTAACCTAATTAGGGCCTACATGCATACTAATACACATAGTCATACATCTCAAGTATTCAAATAGTCATATAACATGCTTTAAATCATTAAATCACATATATTCCAATTATGCCCTCCCGACACACTAATCAAGGCCCTTAAGCCCTATGAGTAAATTTGGGTCGTTACAGTATGCTTTCCCTTATTTTGCTCGCTTAGTATCTTATATGCCCCCCAAGTGATCGAGGAGTCTAAGGTTCTCGGTCATTTTCCATGACCAATACCTGTTCGAACATTACTGCTCGCGTACTTGTAAATAATTACTGATAATATAGAAAAACAACACACGTAATGAGCAAATACTTGTAATAAATACAATAATTGGCAAGAATAACTTGCTGCGCACATATCCTTTTATTTCTCGTAATAAAATGGACAAGCTTTATGTCTGTACGAGTGATCAAAAATTGATCTTACACTTATAAGCGACCAGCCATCTAACTAGCTAGCCCTTGTTCACAAACTTGTAAAAAGTAAAATTAATACAAGCTAATTCTTTAAAAAGAATTGTTCATTGATAATACTTGCACATGTGTTCTCCATTCCAATAGCGAGGAACAAGTTCTCCATTTAAGTGATGGTTGAAGAATTTATTCAATTTGATATGGACCTTCTAGTTTGGTCCGAGTACTACAGCAGCATGATCGCGAGTGTTCAGAAAAACTCTTCTCAGTACCAAATCTCCCACGTCAAACTTTCTTTTGCGTACTTTAGAGTTAAAATATCGAGACACCTTTTATTGGTAAGCTGCAACTCGAAGTTGAGCCTACTCGCGCCTTTCATTGAACAAGTCCAAAGACTCCATTAATAACTAGTTATTCGTATTCTGGTCGTATGTTAAACTTCTATGCGATGGTGGATCTAACTTAACAGGTAACATGGATTCATACCCATAGGCCAAGGAAAATGGCGTATGGCCTGTTGCTATTCGGTGAGATGTTCTATACGACCAAAGCACTCCTGGAAATTGTTTTGGCCATGCTCTTTTTGCTTCTTCGAGCCTTTTCTTCAATGTGTCCTTCAAAGTTTTGTTTACAGCTTCAACCTGCCCGTTTCCTTGTGGATGAGCGACTGACGAAAAGCTCTTCGTGATACCATGTCATTCGCAGAAATTGATGAAAAGGTTGTTGTCAAATTGTGTGCAATTATTTGAGACAATATTTTTTGGCAACCCATATCGACATACAATGTTTTTGACAAGGAAATCCAATACCTTCTTGGTCGTGATTGTTGCGAGTGGCTCAACTTCCGCCCACTTAGTAAAGTAGTTGACAACAACTGCTGCATACTTGACATTCCCTTTTCCTGTATGCAAAGATTCGATTAGGTTAATTCCCCAAATCGCGAATGTCCATGGGCTTTGCATCTGTTTAACCTCATTTAGGGCTGCTTGAGGTATCTTGGAAAATCGTTGGCACTTATCACACTTCTTATCGAATTCCATAGAATCTTTAATCATTGTAGGCCAGAAATACCCTTGCCGGAGAATTTTCTTTGACAAACTTTGCCCTTGCACGATCTCCACAGAATCCTTCATGTACTTCTTCCATCAATTTCTTAGCTTTTTCCTTAGAGACACACTATAATAGAGGCATCGAGTATGCTCATCTATATAAGACTCCATCAAACAAAATAAACCAAGCGGATTGCCTTTGAAGCATCCTTGCTTTATTCCTATCTGCTGGTAAAAATCCTTGTTCGAGATATTGTATGATGGGAGTCATCCATGTGTCGGACATTTGTATTATTACCGAGGATTCTTCTGCTTGAATGCTTGGTACCAATAAACATTCGACCGGTACAATGCTCAAAGTGTCAACATCTTTGGCACTTGCTAACTTGGCTAAGGCATCGACGTTTGAATTCTAGTCGCGAGGTGCTTGCTGGAGAGTATGCTTCTCAAACTGTGTTAGTAAATCCTTCGCCTTGTTTAAAAAAGCAACCATCTTGAGACCGCTAGCCTGATATTCCCCAATAATCTGATTAACTACTAGTTGGGAGTCACTATATATTTCTAGTGACTTCATGTTCATATCCTTGGCTAGTCTTAATCATGCGAGCAGAGCCTCATACTCGGCTTCATTGTTGGAGGCTGTAAAGTTGAATCTGATCGCACAGTGAAACCGATGTCCCTCGGGGGTGATTAAGATTAGCCCTACTCCTGCGTTGTGCTCGTTAGAGGACCCGTCTACGAACAATTTCCAGGCAGGGGTTTGATATTGATTATCGGTCTCTATCATCGGTTCGCTGGCAGGGGGTCTTGTGAATTCAGCAAAGAAATCTGCAAAAGCTTGTCTTTTTATGGCTGCTCATGGTGCATAGGAAATTTCAAACCGCCCCAACTCAGCTTCCCATTCTAATAGTCGACCAGCGACTTCTGGTTTTTGTAAGACTTGCCATAGTGGCTGATCGGTGAGCACTATTATGGGGTGAGCTTGAAAGTAGGGTCGTAGTTTTCTAGGCGCCAGTATCAAACAGTAAGCCAATTTTTCTATAGGCAGATATCGTAATTCTACTCTCACTAGCCTTTTGCTTACGTAGTATACTGCTTTTTGAATGTTGTCTTCCTTTCTGATTAAAACAACACTAGCAACATATTATGTTATAAGCACAGGGCTTGAGTGGTGGACTATTCTCTCCCATGGCGAAGAAGAAGAAGCCACTACGTAAGCCAACTAATCTGATAGGAGAGCAAGATCAACAACAAAATTTGGAAGAGAAGACTCCAATTCACGATCAAGTGTTTGAGGGCAAAGAGTTAACTGAAACAGGTGAAGAAGAAGAGACTACATAAGAGGATGTGATTTGTCAATCTGAAGAAATCTTTGGGTCGAGAGATAAAGTATCCCAGGGATTCACAACTGTAGGGAATGGCACGGAAGATTCGACTTCTAAGAAGACCTCATGGGTGGACAAGGTGACTGAGGAAGACTTTCAAGCTTCTGCTCAGAGAAAATGGCAAAGTTTCACGGTAGATAATCTGTCATTTTCATACCAGAAGCTTGAGTTCACAGAGCCGATTTATAGGGAGGGACGGAAATTTGCCAGAGTTGATGTTGATGAGGTTAAAATGCAATTCGCAAATTGGAGCTCGGCAGTGATATGCATGGTGTTAGGTGCAAACCTACCTATGGCAATTTTTGAAGGGTTCATTAAAAGGGTTTGGGGTCATCTTGGGATAGCTCAGATAGCAAGAATGACAATGGGTTTAACTATGGTAAAGTTCAATGATGAAGCAACAAGGGGTCATGTTCTAGAAAATGGCATTATTCACTTTGATAGGAAACCTGTAATAGTTCGGCCTTGGACGACAGATTTGAGCGCTATTCGTCTTGTGCGATCTGTCCCTCTTTGGATTCGTCTTCATGATTTGGGGCTCCAATATTGGGGTAGTAAATGTCTCAGTGCCCTAGTGAGTACAATTGGTAAACCAATAATGGTGGACAAATTCACAAAGGAGCGATCTCATATTCAGTTTGCTCGAGTTCTGGTAGAAATGGAGGTTTCAGATAACCCCCCGAAATATATACAATATATTAATGAACATGGCCAAATCATGGAGCAGGGGGTTGAGTATGAATGGCTACCGGTTAAGTGTAAGACCTGTGCTGGTTTTGGTCACTCAATGAGAGAGTGTAGGAAGGATAAGAATGCTCAGTGGGTTAGGAAGGAGCCTATATCTAATATGGAGGAAAAGGAACAAGGTACTGACAAACTGAAGGAAGATGTGCCGAAGCAGGATGTTTCTCAGGCTAATCTAAAAATTGACAAGGTTCAGGTTGACCCAGTTGAGATTCTATCACCTAATAAAGATGAGCTAGCTGGGAGTGAAGTAAGAATTCAGACTAATCAACACTGGCTTACCCCAAAAAGAGTGGCCGTTCAAGAAAAGGAGGGTCAGAGGCCAGCTGGTAAGGCCAAGAATGTAGATCAAAAGAACAAGAGAGCAAACAAGTTTGTGGTGCTTCAAGAGCCATTGGTGAGTGGTAAAGAAGGTATTTCTACTTCAGGCACTTTTAATGGATAGCTACAATGTGCTGTGCTGGAATGTTAGAGGGCTCAATAGTTCTAATAAACATAGCTCTGTTAGAGACCTATGTAGTAGTAATAAAATTGGAGTGTGTGGTCTTTTAGAGACTAAAATGAGGGGAAGTAAAATAAGCAAGTTCATGGACCATGAGTTTTCGAATTGTGATTATCACACAAGCTCAGTTATTGAAGGCAGGTTATTGATCATTTGGAGAAGGCTATATGTGAAAGTTAGTATCTTAGAGGAATTGTCTTAAGCGGTTCACTGTTTGGTGAAGATGACTAGTATGCAGCAGAGTTTTGGTGTCACTTTTGTTTATGGTTTTAACTCAATTGATGGTAGGCGTAGTCTTTGGGATGGGTTGCAAAGGCCTATTCATATGGATAAAGCTTGGCTAATTTTAGGGGACTTTAATGCCCCTTTTTCAGGCAAGGACAGATTGGGAGGAAAGCCTATTTCAAACCTTGAATTAGAAGATTCAATCCGGTGGCTTGCTGGTGCTCATTTTGAGCCTTTAAGAAGTGTTGGTTCTTATTTTACTTGGTCAAATAACCAAGAGGGTGTGGCTAGGATCTACTCTAAAATAGACCATGTTTTTAGCAATGAAAAATGGTTTGATTTATTTCCTCAGTCTACGGTCTTGTTTAGATGGGAAATCATATCAGATCACTGTTCTTGTCTTGTAAGAATTCAATCTTCAGAGAATATGGGATCTAAGATATTTCGATTCTATAACTTTTGGGATGAGCACCCTGAGTTTCATGATCGGGTGTTAACTAGCTGGAGATCTCCTATCAAAGCTATGGGTATCAAAGCTGTTGAGACTCAAACACTGTCTGAAATCTTTTAATATGGATAGAGTGGGTGATCTAAAAGCCAATTACTATAAGGCTAAAGATTCATATCAAGAAGCTAAGATGCAAGCTCAAGCTCACCCCCAAGATCACTGTTTTCAGGAAGATGAGAAGTATGCAGCTGAAGCATTTTCGGTTCAGGAAAGACTATATCACAGTTTTTTAGTACAGAGGAGTAAAATAACTTGGCTGCGACAGGGAGATTTGAACACCTCCTTCTTCTGTGCTTTTTTAAAGAAGCGTAAAGCAGAGAATGGTATTGTCTCATTCATAAATGAAGAAGGTATCTTAGTTGATAATTTCTCAGAAGTTGTCTCTCATTATGTGGGTCATTTCAAAGCTTTTTTGGGAAGTGCTAGTTCAGCTACTGGTAAGCTTAAAGTTCAGAATTTAGAGATGGGGCCAAAGCTTTCAGTCGAATAGCAAGTGATGCTTCTGAAACCGTTTTCTAAGAAGGAAATTAGGGAGGCTTTGTGTAGTATACCTATAACCAAATCTCCAGGTCCTGATGGGTTTGGTTCTGGTTTTTTCAAAGCAGTTTGGCATGATATAGGGGATGAGGTTTGTGCTGCTATATCTCAGTGTTTTGAAACTGGTATGTTTCCGCCTGAGCTTCATTAAACTACCTTATCGTTGATTCCTAAGGTAGCCAATCCTTCTAGGGTTGTTGACTATAGGCCCATTTCTTGCTGCTCTACATTGTACAAGTGCATGGCTAAGTTGTTATGTAAGAGGCTAGTTGTAGTTCTCCCTGATCTTGTAAAGGCAAACCAGGGAGCATTTATTAAAGGTCGCTCAATAGCCCATAATATAATGATATTTCAAGATCTGATCAAAAACTATGGGAGGTTGTCTACATCGTCGAGGTGTGCTATTAAGATAGATCTTAGTAAGGCCTATGATACGGTAGATTGGGACTTTCTTGAGGACCTATTAAATGCTCTTAGATTTCCTATGAAATTCATAGGTTGGGTAATGTCTTGTGTTAGGAGTACGTCTTACTCTCTTGTGATGAATGGCAGAATCCAAGGCAAGTTTAAAGGGGAGAAAGGGCTGAGACAAGGTGACCCCATGTCACCTCTGTTGTTTGTCTTTATAATGGAATATTTGACAAGAAGTTTACAATTTGCAGCTCTTACTTCCCCCTTTAGATTTCATCCTATGTGCAAAAGTCTTAAGCTAATTAACTTGTGTTTTGCGGATGATTTGCTTATCTTTTGTATAGGTTCTCTCCCAGCTGTTAGAAGTGTTAAGGTAGTTCTAGAAGACTTTGCTACAGCTTCAGGTCTTTCCATCAACGCTGGGAAATCTCAAATATTTTTTGGTGGTGTCCCGAGCTATGAAAGAACCAGAATTGCTCTTGAAATAAATCTTTCAGAAGGAACCTTTCCACTTAAGTATCTTGGGGTTCCCATGAGACCTACTAAATGGAGACATGCAGATTGTGAGGTGATTATTCAGAAATATCGGTTAAAGATTCAGAACTGGGCGAGTAGACATCTCTCCTTCTCTGGTAGGATTCAACTTATCAATTCAGTTTTACTTGGGCTTCGAAACTATTGGATGACTATTTTTGTCTTGCCTCAAAGCATAGTTAAGGAAATTGAAAAGATTTGTAGGGATTTTCTGTGGGGAACTTCAGGGCAGAGAAGCAAGATGCACATCCCTTCTTGGCAAAAGGTCTGTCTCCCAAAAGCCTATGGTGGTTTGGGATTTAGAGATGGTGCTAATTGGAATCGAGCTATTTTAGGAAAGTATATTTGGGCCTTATCAGATAAGCCAGATTTGCTTTGGGTCAAATGGATCAATTCCATATACTTGAAAGGAGTCAATATTTGGAACTATGAATTGAAAGGAGACTGTAGCTGGTATTGGAGGAAGCTTTGTCGTATCAAGGATCATTTTGGTCTTGCTGCCATATTTTCTGCTGGTGTTCAAGGAAAATTTCAGACTTCTAGATTATATAATAGTCTATTGGTCCAGCAAATGGTTGGGTATCATAGGACTATTTGGAGTAAGCCAATTCTTCCTAAACATAGATTTATGTTATGGCAGGTGGTTAACTCTCAGCTTCTAACCAGGGACAATCTCAAAAGGAAGCAGATACAGATGGCTTCAGTTTTATGTCCGGTTTGTGAGAGTTGTTATGAGAGTCACTCTCATCTGTTTTTTGATTGCAGTCTCTCTACTCGATTGGTAAGGAGCATCTTCAATTGGTTGGGGTTTGTGGCTTGGCCTCTGGAGTTTAATAGCTGGTTGGTGTGGCTGGCTAGAGCCCGAAGTGGAGTAAAGTCTGATATTGTTAATATGATTTTTGCTGCAGTCATTTACAGTTTATGGAAAAATAGGAATAGATGCATTTATGATAGTTATTCCTTATCTGTTATGAGTCTAGTTCAGGAAGTAAAATTTACAACTAAATATAGGCTATACAAAGTGTATAGAAGTCAGATTTCGGTTCAAGACCAAATGTTCATTCGGCATATTCATTGTAATTAGCTGCTGCTGGTTTGTTTTTTACTCGGCAGGTGCCTCTGCTTGAGTTGAGTCTGTGTCTTTAGTTTGCATGGTTTCTTTGTTCAATGAAGTTCTTCTATTCTTCTTGACCAAAAAAAAAAACATATTCTGTTATTGCTAACTAGATGTACAAAGTCTCTCCTTCGATCAGCTTGGACAAAATAGGCAGTTGTGACATGTGGGCTTTGAGCCCCGGAATAGCCTGTTCGGATTCTTCTGTCCATTCAAACCTCTTGTTTCCTCTGAGTAGATTAAAAAATGGGACACACTTGTCCGTAGACTTAGATATGAATCTACTCAAGGCAGAAATTCTTCCTGTCAGGATTTGCACATCTTTGACTTTGGCTGGTGACTGCATCTCTATCAATGCTCGAATCTTTTCGGGATCGTCTTCGATTCCTCGTGAGTTTACTATGAATCCCAAGAATTTTCCTGATCCAACACCAAATGAACACTTTAGAGGATTTAGCTTCATTTGATATTTGTTTAGGATGTTGAAGCATTCCTGTAGGTCTTTGATGTGTTCACTGGCCATTTTTGACTTGACCAGCATATCGTTGACGTAGACCTCCATGTTGTTGCCAATCATCTCTTTAAACATGTGGTTGACTAGTCTCTGGTAAGTCGCACCAGCATTTTTCAAACCCAAGGGCATTACTTTGTAGCAGTAAAGTCCCATATCTGTTCGAAAGCTAGTGTGATCTTCATCAGGTGGATGCATACTAATTTGATTTTAACTGGGGTATGGGTCCATGAATGATTAAACTTCATGTCCTGATGTAGCATCGACCAGCTAGTCGATTCTTGGAAGTGGGAAACAATCCTTTGGGTAGACTTTATTTAGGTCTGTGAAATCCATGCATGTACTCCACTTACCAATTGACTTGGGAACTAGTACGAGATTAGCGACCCATGATGGATAAATGGCTACCCTTATGAATCCATTTTCCTTCAGCTTCTCAACTTCTTCTTTTAGGGATTTAGATCTATCTTTGTCAAGTAGCGTTCTTTTCCTGTTGTATAGGTGAATGATTTTTGTCTATATTCAACACATGGCTAATTACTGTTGGGTCTATCCCAACCATATCTTTATGTGACCAGGCAAAGACCTCTTGGTGTCTCCTAGAAAACTTCACCAGTTTGTTTTTTATTGTTGTCTCTAAGATTTTACCGATTTTCACAACCTTGGTCGGATCATTCTCTTCTAGTTGGACCTCCTCGAGGTCCTCCACAGGCCCAATATTTTCTTCAAAATCCCCAAAGCAAGGATCCAAATCCCTACCCTCACTTTGGGAAACACCCTATGTAATGCCCCGAATTTCCTAATAAGGTTTAGGACCTTGATTAAGAGGCCGGGAGGGCAATAATTGATTTATTATGTTATTAAATGATTATATGCATGTTTATGTGAATTATATAATTATATGATGATAAATGCATCCATATGAGTCCACATTTTATTATAAGGGAATTTTGGTAATTTGGCCCGTTGAGGGCATAATTGTGTATTTTGGTGCATGTTTGTGATTAATTAAATGAGCCCACATTATAATGTGGATTTGTTTGAGCTATTCAGCATGAGACAATCTTGAGTGCAAAGTAGCGGTTTAGTCATAACGAGATTAAGTTCGGGGCTCGGGGTGATTTTAATGATTAGAGCGTTGCCAGGAATTAAAGGGTAACGGGATATGAATTATTGGTGTTTGAGAATTTTGAGAATTGGAGGGCGTAAATTATAATTAACGAGATAGGCAGGAAAGGACGATTTTTCCCTTGGTGGCTGTTAAGGCTTTTATTTAGATTTGAGGGCATTAGGTCTTTTCACCCTAAGCTTATAATTAGCCATTAGAAGGCTGTGGAAGGGAACCAAAAACAGAGGTATCCTCTTCCTTCTCCCGTACATCATTTCTCTCCCTTTTCTCTTTGAATTTTTTAACTCAGTTTGAGGAATCAAGCTAGGGAGCCATACTGTGTTAAGGTATGGTTGTGTTCCACCATTGAAGAGGGTGTGATTAAGAGAGTAAGATGAGTTTCTAGCCATCAAAACATTAGTTCTTGCTCTGTTTTCCATTTGAATTTCAGCTGGCTTGTGAGTTGGAAAGTTGAGTTTCAATGGATGTTTTTGGCTAGGGTTCTTGGGGTTGTGATGCCTAGGACATGTAGGGATGGTTTTTGGGTTCATTTGGCACTTAATTTGAAGTTGGGAGGCTTTTGGTTCAGGTTGGAAATGGAGGACTCGAAGGAGAAAGTTTCAGGTCACTTTCTGGCTGAGTGTAGCGTTGTAGCGCCCACTAGGGGGCACTACAACGCTACTAAGGGTGGTTTTGGGAGTTTTGGCTCTGGAAAAAGCGCTGGGGCGCTAATGGGTAGCACTGGGGTGCTACCCTGTTTCATCAAAATCCCGTTTTGTGTGTTTTCAAGGGTTTTTGGCTCGGGGTTTCAATCCTTAAGGTGCGGTATCGAATCTACTCACCGTGTGGGCACATTTCGGGGTCCTGAGAGTGGGGTTTGGGTCAAGATCCTATTATTGTTGATTTTCATTGATGGAGGTTATATTTGGTTATGACTAGGTGACCGCTAAAGGATTAAAAGGTTGATTGTTTTCAAGGGTCGTTCTTGTTCTAATTCTCGCTCGAACCAGAGGTAAGAAAACTGCACCCCATATGTGACATGCATGGTTATTCTTGATGCATGTTGGATGTTTAAATATGATGCATGTGATGCACGAGAAACATGTGATTAGGCCATGCCATAAATATTGAATATGAGATTGATCAGAGCTTGAGTCTCTGTGTTTGTGCATGATCATGATTATGCTAGCAACTGTTAAGTAAGCATGTGGAATGCCCTACTTTTGGATATTTGACATATGATATATGCCTTGTAGCATTGCTTACTTGTCTGTGGCTCTGACTAACTAGTCAGAATTGGCAATGGTGCCAGTATTAGCTGTCAAGTTGTGACCTACTTGTCAAGTTAATATTAGTACTAAGCACTGGTCACCTGGTATTGACTAAAAAGTCAAGGAAAAACTTAGCGTGTTTAATGCAAGCCGATAAAATATTAGATCTAATCAACATCTGCATTGAATGACTCGAATGAGCATTAATGCCGAACCGACCTCAAGTTAGATGAAAACTAAAAGCGCTTGTCTGGCCAAAGGCTACTCATTTAGAGCCAGGGCCAGCGAGCCCAGTGACTGATTAGTCACATGGTTATGGGTGTCGAGTCCCGTGTGACTTACCCAACAGTCACTCATCTATTTAATCTAGTGACTTACTCGTCAGTCACTCAGTATGGTTTACCAGAACCTCAAATGTTAAATCACTCATCTGATTATAGCCAATGCCGGAAAGCCTAGGCGATGGTTTTGTCACACGGCTGTGGGTGCTGAGCCCCATAGTGACTTGCTCGCCAGTTACTCATTATGGTTTAAGAGAACCTCAATGTTATATTCACTCATCTGCTCAGGGCTATAAGCTCTGTATGATCATGATGATCATCATTGGCATGGCTGTGGGTGCTGAGCCCTGTGGTGACTTGCTTGTCAGTCACTCAGTATGGTTTACCAGAACCTCAAGTGTTAAATGACTCATCTAATTAGGATTGACATTATAGTCATCTAATCAGGAGGACAGGATTTCTTATCCTAGATTCCCAAGCATTGTCTGAATTTATTTGCATGCTTGAATAGAGCTATATTTGCTAGGCATGCCAGATATGATTTAATGTCATGATATGAGTGTTCATGAGCATATTGAGTTTTCTTGCTGGGCTTCGGCTCATGGATGCCATGTGGTCCAGGTAAAGGTAAAATAAAGTTGGACCATGCTTGAGTTGGAGAGCTTAGGCGACGATGTGTACATATGCAGCTGCTCGACCACCACGGCCGAGGTTTGAAAGAGGAACTAATGTTAAACCCTGTTTTGCCGCTTTTATGGGCTGGTTGTAATTATTTTGTTGTAATAAACCTTTAAATTATATTTTTGGGATCCCAATGTATACAGTAAACTTTCTAGTGAAACGTTATACCTTAACCAAAATTTTTAATCCTAAACTCTAATCATACTTAGTACACGATTATGGCCAAATGACTCGGTTAGAGAGTTTAGCACTGTTTATAATGCGCACCATAACGGTCCCTGGAGTTTAGGGCGTTATAATTTGGTATCAGAGCATGGCAAGGTTTATTGGTTCCTGAGGACAAACTGGGCATGTACACTCGTCACTAAAGATAGCTTGACTCAGGGAGTGGTAACTATTTCTGTAGTTATGTGCTTAACTGCTTAAATAGAATGTAAATGCTTTACCTGCATATTGAATTACAGAGCATGAGATTCTGATAGAGCCTGGCTCTTGACTATATGATTATATTCTCCATGAATATATATATGAATGTGATCATATGATTACTTGCTCCATGTATATATATAATTGTGATATTTGCATGCTAGAGTTGGAGGCGTGGTATGAATGTTGGAAGAGCAGGGATTATGATTGATGTATGAATGCCATGGGCATGTTTATAGCATTGCAAATGGTTTGTGAATGTGGTATGGTAAGATTGATCCCATGGGGAAAGCTCTTGATATGCTCATCATGTTTAATGGGTAAAGTTATTGATTGCAGATTCAATCTGCAGGTTTATATCCAAGGCAGATAATGAGGCATGGTGGTGGTTATGCAGAGGTTGGGAGTTACAGCCAAGGTTTTAGTTCTTCATCTTCTCCTATGAATTTTCAGCAAATGTTCACAGATTTGCAATCAAGATTGCAAAGGCATGAGGAAGAGATCAGGTGTCTGAAGCAACAGCGAAACCTGTCGGGAAACACTTCTTCCTTTTTTTTTTCCAGGAGTGGCACCAGCTTTGACTCAGCCTAGGGTTGAGAAAAGATGGGGATTTCTATGTGGAAGATTCTAGGAGTATTACCCTCCAGTCTTTGAGGGAGGCCTAGATCCATTCAAAGCTGAGCAATGGATGGGCATGATCAGTTCCGTTCTTGACAGTATTGGGCTGGTGGGTCACGATAGGGTGATTTGTGCTGCATATGTATTGCGGGATGATGCCCAGACGTGATGGGAAGTAGTATCCCAGACATGAGACACAGCTGTGATCGACTGGAAAGAATTTAGGCAGCTGTTCAATGAGAAATATTATTGTGATGCATCCAAGACTGCCAAGATGAATGAGTTTATGAACCTGGTTCAAGGCAATGCAACAGTTACCGAGTATGTTAATAGATTAGATGGGTTGGCCAAGTTCTCTTTTGACATGGTACCCACAGATGTAGCTCGGAAGGAAAGGTTTGTTCAGGGATTGAATTCCAAAATAGCTCAGGGCATTAGAGTTGCCCCAGTGTATGAATTCTCTACCTATGCTCAGGTGGTAGGGAAGGCTCTTGCTGTTGAGAGCGTAAGGGAGCATAGAGCTCAGATAGTGGTACCTCCACTTATTGGATCAAGCAAGAAGAAGGAGTGGAAGACTGATATAGAATGCACTCATTGCAAGAGGCATCATATGGGAGAATGCCGAGCAAAGGCATGTTAATTATGTGACATGGTTGGGCATTTCAAGAAGGATTTCCCCAGGTTAAGAGAGGATGAGAAAAAAGGGATGGGCAGCTCGACTCCAGCTCGAGTGTTTATTCCGAGGCAGTCAGAATTTTAGACTGAGACTAGTTCCTCAGGGGTGGCAGGTCAGCTTTCTAGTTCTGGTCTTTGTATTGTGCTAACTAGCTTGGTGCCATGTTGTTCTTTATTTGTTGCATATAGAGAGGCATAGAGTTGTTATGCAGATTGCATGGTTATGTTATGATGGGAAGGTGCTACTGTACGAGTAATTTAAGAGATGAGTTGGATTATGATAAAAAGGACTCATCAGGGATATAATAAAGCTGGTTACGACTGGCTTTGGTATGACCTGGGATATGGATTGGTTAAGTAATTATGGGGCAATGCTAAATGGCAAGGAAAGGATAGTAGCTCTTGGGCTTGAGAGTGGAAAGCCTTGTGACAGTTGGCACTGTGCATGGATTTCGTATGCTGATGACATCTGTATTGAGAGCTAGAGTTTTATGGCAGATAGATGCATGGAACTCTTAGCTAGTCTGGTGGATACCACTTAGATTGTGCCAGCGGGATCAGGACAGACTAGTCTAGTCAGTGAGTTTCTAGGTGTTCTTTCAGGGGATTATTCGGGGTTGTGTTTGCATAAAAAAGATAGAATGGTGATTTGATTAGTGCCAAGGTTGGAATTAGATCTAGAGCATTGTTTGAATGGCTTCAGTAAAGCTGTAAGACCCAAGGGATTCAGTTATTCGATAAGATGGTATTCTCCAAGGTGGATCTTGAATCTGGTTAGTTGTAGTTAGAGATTAGGGAAGAGAATATGTAGAAGCCTGTTGTTATATCAGGTAAGGACACTAAGAGTGCTGAGTATGTTTGGAGAATTTTTTTAATGCCAAGTGTTTATGAATCAGATGAATAGAGCATTCAAAGGATTATTGGAATGGGATTTGTGATCATCTTGGACGATGGTATCGGGATGTTTTCTTTGCAGAGATTTTCCAAGGTCAAGGAACATCTCGGTAGGCAAGAGTTTCCTTGGATGGGCATGAGTTATGTGTACGTTGTGGAAGAGTTCTGAGTTTTCTTGCAGATCAGAATCAGTTAGTAGGTTGTTACGACACCTCAATCGCAGAGAAAAGTTAATGCCTAAGTAACATGTTGGTTAAATGATCTGACAAGAACTAGAGTAGAGTTTCTGGTGGGCCAAGTGGCCAGTTTTATGCTTAAGATTACTATCTCACAGAAGATTAAAAAAAAAGACAATTAAGTGAACCACAAATAGGAAAGATTGAGGAGTAAGTCTTAGCTGGATTAGCTAAGAGTTTTTCAGTGTCAGGTATAAATTTATTATGGTGTAGAGATCAGATTTGGAATCTGATGAACACTGAGATTAATTGGGAGATTCTGGATGAATCTCATGTTTCTCTTTTATTTTCTTCATTCAGGCATCATGACAATGTATCAGAGTTTGAAAGTTCTAAATTGATTGGCCTGAGATGAGGTATGCTCGAGAATGTGTATCACCTGTTCATTGGAATGAGATGGGTGAGATGTTGTTTTGGATCCCGAGGTAGTGCAGGGGACCATTGAGATTATTAGAGGTTAGAGCTTGAATGCTCACTTCTCGGAGTAAATGGAAAAGTGTTACTGAATTGAAAAGTAGGAACATGGAGTTCCAAGTAGAAGATTGTATCTTCCTAAAAGTATCACCATGGAAAGGGGTGAGGAGATGAGGGCAAGTTGAGCCCTAGATTATTTTAACAGTTTGAATCCTGAATAGGACTAGTCAGCTTGACTTTGGATCGGCCTTATCTTTGGCATTGTTAGTTGTATACAACATATTTTGTGTTTCCATTCTGAGGACATGGGTTGAAAGAAACTCATGAGCCGAGTTATGAGAATCTGGAGATTGAGGCTAAGTTATCCTATAAGGAGTAACTAGTCCAGATATGAAACAGAAAGAATAAGGTTCTGAGGAACAAGTTATACCTTGGGTTAAGGTAAGGTTACAAAAATCAGTGAGGTCAAGGGAACGACCTGGGAAACTGGAATCAATTGTGCGGAATTCTTATTCCGAGCGTTTTGAAAAATTTCGAGGACAAAATTTATGTGAATTATATTATTATATGATGATAAATGCATGCATATGAGTCCACATTTTATTATAAGGACATTTTGGTAATTTGGTCCGTTGAGGGCATAATTGTGTATTTTGGTGCATGTTTGTGATTAATTAAATGAGCCCACATTATGATGTGGATTTGTTCGAGCCATTCGGCATGAGACGATCTCGAGTGCAAAGTAGCGGTTTAGTCAGAAAGAGATTAACTTCGGGGCTCGGGGTGAGTCTTGGGGTGATTTTAATGATTAGAGCATTGTCGGGAATTAAAGGGTAACGGGATATGATTATTGGTGTTGAGAATTTTGAGAATAATGGGAATTGGAGGGCGTTAATTATAATTAACGAGATAGGCAGGAAAGGACGATTTTGCTCTTGGTGGCTGTTAAGGCTTTTATTTAGGTTTGAGGGAATTTGCGTCTTTTCACCCTAAGCTTATAATCAGCCATTAGAAGGCTGTGGAAGGGAACCAAAAACAGAGCAATCCTCTTCCTTATCCCGTACATCAGTTTCTCCCTTTTCTCTTTGAATTTTCGAGCTCAGTTTGGGGAATCAAGCTAGGGAGCCAAGCTGTGTTAAGCTATGGTTGTGTTCCACCATTTAAGAGGGTGTAATTATGAGATTAAGGTGAGCTTCTAGCCATAAAAACATTAGTTCTTGCTTTGTTTTTCCATTTGAGTTTCAGCTGGCTTGTGAGTTGGAAAGTTGAGTTTCAATGGATGTTTTTGGCTAGGGTTGTTGGGGTTGTGATGCCTAGGACATGTGAGAATGGTTGTTAGGATTCATTTACCACTTAATTTGAAGTTCAAAAGCTTTTGGTTCAGGTTGGAAATGGAGGAGTTGAAGGAGAAAGTTTCAGGGCACTTTCTGGCTGAGTGTAGCGCTGTAGCACCCACTAGGGGGCGCTACAGTGCTACTCAGGGTGGTTTTGGGTGTTTTGTTTCTGGAAAAAGCATTGGGGCGCTAGTCCGGTGCTACCTTGTTTCATCAGAATCCCGTTTTGTGTGTTTTTAAGGGTTTTTGGCTCGGGGTTTCTATCCTTAAGGCGTGGATCAAATCTACTCACCGTGTGGGTACATTTCGGGGTCCCGAGAGTGGGGTTTGGGTCAAGATCCTATTATTGTTGATTTTCATTGATGGAGGTTATATTTGGTTATTCTTGATGCATGTTGGATGTTTAAATGTGATGCATGTGATGCACAAGAAACATGTGATTAGGGCATGCCATGAATATTGAATATGAGATTGATCAGAGCTTGAGTCTCTGTGTTTGTGCATGATCATGATTATGCTAGCAACTGTTAAGTAAGCATGCTGAATGCCCTACTTTTGGATATTTGACATATGATATATGCCTGGTAGCATTGCTTACTTGTGCGTGGCTCTGACTAACTAGTCAGAATTGGCAATAGTGTTAGTATTAGCTGTGAAGTTGTGACCTACTTGTGAAGTTCGCAGTAGTACTGAGCACTGGTCACCTGGTATTGACTAAAAAGTCAAGGATGGACTTAGTGTGTTTAACGCAAGCCGATAAAAGATTAGATCTAATCGACATCTGCATTGAATGAATCGAATGAGCATTAATGTCGGACCGACCTCAAGTTCGATGAAAACTAAAAGCGCTTGTCTGGGCAAAGGCTAGTCATTTAGAGACAGGGCCAGCGAGCCCAGTGACTACTTAGTCATATGGCTATGGGTGCTGAGCGCCGTGTGACTTACCCAAGAGTCACTCATCTATTTAAGCTAGTGACTTACTCGTCTGTCACTCAGTATGGTTTTCCAGAACCTCAAGTGTTAAATCACTCATCTGATTACAGTCAATGCTGGAAAGCCTAGGTGACGGTTTCGTCACACGGATATGGGTGCATCCAATCAGGAGGGTAGGATTTCTTATCCTAGATTCCCAAGCATTGTCTGAATTCATTTGCATGCTTGAATAGAGCTATATTTGCTAGGCATGCCAGATATGATTTGATGTCTTGATATGATTGTTCATGAGCATATTGAGTTTTCTTGCTGGGCTTTGGCTCACCGGTGCTATGTGGTGCACGTAAAGGTAAAAAGAAAGCTGGACCATCCTTGAGTTGGAGTGCTTAGGTGACAATGTGTACATATGCAGCTACTCAACCACTACGGTCGAGGTTTGAAAGAGGAACTAGGGTTAAACCCTGTTTTTCCGCTTAGATCGGCTGGTTGTAATTATTTTGTTGTAATAAACCTTTAAATTATATTTTTGAGATCCCAATGTATACAGTAAACTTTCTAGTGAAACGTTATATCTTAACCAAAATTTTTAATCCTAAACCGCTAATCATACTTAGTACACGATTATGGCCAAATGACTCGGTTAGCGAGTTTAGCACTGTTTATAATGCGCACCGTAACGACCCTTGGAGTTTTGGGCATTACAACCTATTTGGTGACTTGTTCATCTGATTGGGCTTGCATCTCATTTACCTATAGCAACCTCTTTTGGCCCCACTTCCCGACCCGCCTCTTCTTTCCTTTATGATCGAGGAATTGTAACATTCTCTGGTTTCTTGCTGGTTTCCCAACACGCACCCAACTCCTTTATCTGTTGGAAACTTAATGGCCATATGCCAGATCAAAGTTATGGCTCGCAGATCGACGAGTTTGGGCCTTCTGATCACAGCATTATATGCGGACGAACAATCAACTACTATAAAAGTAGCGAGCAATGTCCTTTTCGCAGGTGCAGTTCTTGCTGTGACGGGAGTCTGATAGACCCTGTTGGTGCTATCCTTTCACCAAAAAAACCATAGATGGTTTGGTTGCATGGCTCTAAATCTTGCACTAATAATTTCATTCTTTCTAGTGAAGACTTGTACAAAATGTTGACCGAGCTTCTTGTATCCACCAACACTCGTTTTACCATCATGTTGGCGATCTGAACATCTACGACCAGAGGATATGAGTGGGGAAATCAGACATGCTGCTCATCTAGCTTCGAAAAAGTTAGTA
Source organism: Humulus lupulus (assembly GCF_963169125.1). Classification (NCBI taxonomy): domain Eukaryota; kingdom Viridiplantae; phylum Streptophyta; class Magnoliopsida; order Rosales; family Cannabaceae; genus Humulus; species Humulus lupulus. Next base: position 82,888,745 of record NC_084797.1, on the reverse strand, counting down.
ATTCTTCCTCTGTTCGAGCTTTTTTGGGAGTTCGCTCCTCCATGTTTAGCATTTCGATGTCCTGATCATGACGTAGGGTTCTGGCATATCTCTCCCTCGCATTACCACTATCACCTAATATATGTGGCCCTCCACAGATGGTCAACAATGTACCAGGGACAAGAGCTGGTTGTAGAGGAGGAGAGCATTGGCGTACAGGTGCTGCTCATTGCCTCCGTGTGCCTCCTGCTGAGAACTTCCCCCTGTTCGCACATATCTCCTCAGACGTCCCTGTCGAATAAAGAACTCGATCTTGCCGTTGATCTAGTTACACTCATTTGTATGATGGCCATAGTCATTGTGAAAATGACAAAACTTGGCCGTATCCCTTTTGGATATGTCTTTCCTGATCGGGGCTGGTCGCCTAAAAGGAACAGTGGTATAACTGCCCTGATACACTTCAGATCGGCTATCGACCAAGGCAGTGTAATTGGTGAACCTTTGTTCATATCTATTTTGTTTCGGCTGCCTGCTATCAGATGTCGTTGGTTCAGTGTTCACCCTTTCCCCTCCATTCTTACCATTACCTTTGCCATTGGGTTTACCAGACCCACTGGCAGCTTTGGTCGGCTCTTCATTATTACCCTGGTCATCCTTTGGGGACTTTCACTTATTGGCAATGGCCTCCTTGAGTTTGATATATTTGTTTGCTCGATCCAGAAATTCTTGAGTGCTCTTGAATCCATTCTTTCGTAGACTACTTTAGAGAGGAGAATGGCATCGCACTCCAGCTGTGATTGCCATCATTTTTCTCTTGTCTCCAACAGTTTTGGCATGAGCATCCCCTCACATAAACTGCTAGATATACTCCTTGAGAGTTTCTCATTCCTTCGGTTGAATGTTGACCAACTGATTAGCCTTTGTTGTATGTATTCGACCAGCATAAAACTGCCCATAAAACTCCTTCACAAACATCTCCTAGGAAGCTATACTGGCTGGAGGGATTTTGAAATACCATTCCTGAGCTGATTCAGACAAAGTGGCAGGAAAAATCCTGCACCGAGCATCTTCATACACCTTCTGGATGTCCATTTGTATCTCAAACTTGTTCACGTGAGATACTGGATCTTCTCCTCCTATGTAGTTGGGTAGAACTGGAATTTTTAATTTGCTCAGGATCTCTGCCACATCAATTCTATTAACGAATGTGGTGCCCTTTCTTTGATCAAACTCTATGTGGGACATTTTATTCCCGCTAGCTGCTGCACAACCTGATTCAATGCATCTATCTGAGCTTGTACAACATCTAGTATTGTTGGAGCGGCAGGGCCGGGGGGAAGTACTCATCATGCCTTTCCCTTCGGTTATTGATCACGCCCCTCAGATCTTGCACCTAGTCGGTCAAAGACATTGGGTTGTTTAGGCTGTCCCCCAGCATTTTGACTCGTCGGTCGGTTCTCCATTAGTTGAGGATTAACTGTCCGTCCCTTTCCTGCTCTTGCCGACCATTGTTCCTCCTGCTAGAGTCCGCCTCATTATAATCATGGTCATCTCTGAATTGTAACCTATGAGTGTGCGAGTTGCTATACGCACTGTTCCCCTCTCTTCCACTTGGTCCATCTCGATAAATAGGTGGGGGCCTGCGTTGGTCATTAGGTCCTCTGACATTACTATGTCGCGGGGGATCTCGGACTGCAGAGCCTTAGTCCACTTGCCTCCTGCTTCCCTAGGGACATTGTCCCCTGTCAGGAGGGTTATGTTCCCTAGCTTTCTGGCGTCTAGGACTTTTGGGATGCTACTCAGCTCTATTTTGCCTGTGCTGTTGAATGTTATCCCGACCAGATCGAGAGGGTGGTTGCTGCTCGCTGTTTCTGTCGGGGTTTTGGGTTGGTCTCTCCTGTTGAGTAATGGGAGGTTGCTCTAGTCTTTGAGGACTCCTTGGGTGTGGTGGATTGTGATGATATTGGGGATGCTCTAATTGTGGATTTTGGTGAGAGTGAGAGCTTGGTGGGTGATCTGGTTGAGAGGCTGGTGCAGGATTACCTTGAGCCAACTGAATGACTGCTTCTAAAGCTACCGTGGCGTCTCTTTGGTGGTGGTCCATGTCAGCCTACCGCTCATTCAGTTCTTGGCGCTGCCAGTCAATCTCCATTTGTTGTAGCACCATCGTTTCAGCCACATTCTCTTGATTTGCCTTCAGAGTAGCTAATTCCTCTTGCAATACTATCAAAGTTGTTCGCAAAGTTTCAGCATCTATCTCTTCCTCCTCCAGTTCAACTTGTGGCTCATCCTCCGCTACATTTTGTGGAGGAGGTTGATTTGGCATACTCTCAGATGTCTGCCCCGTCTGATCTGCTTTTCTGGAGGTTTTTGCCATTGTTTATCTTGAAGTTCTTGAGTTCGACTCTCAATGAAAGCACCAAAATGTTGACTGATGATATATCCAACAACACAGAGTCACTAAAAATGATAAGAATAAATTAGTTGAATGCAAGAACTAAACAACACGAAGATTTTATAGTGGATTGGCCCCAGAGATTGATAATAACCTACGTCCACTTAGTGATTTTATTGATGTAAACCTTGAAACCTGCGATCAGTAAACTAGGGTTCACTAAGTTTCGCAAGCCCCAAAGTGGAATACAAAAATAGTGTATACAAACACTCGTTCTCTCTGAATACAAAATTCCTTTTTTCTTAAATGAATCCCATGAGTCCTATTTATAAGTTCAAGGATGTACATATGGGCCAATGGGCCCTGTTTAAGCTTTGTTACAAGCATCTTTGAATAATAACGAAAATCATCATAGTTCCACACAAAGAGGGTAAAATATCTTAGAAATATTCGACTTATAACTGTATTTGAACTCTGGCTTCGTTACTACGATCAGACCTTGTAATGCCCTGGATAGCCAGGACCGCTACACTGTGTACTTATAAGGGTGCAGGACTTGCTAATAAAGTCATTTAGTCAAAACGTGTCACTAAACCATAAATGTACTTAACATTCCACATTAACCACATAGCATGTAATCGGAATCAAAGATGTTACCAATCATTAATAACAGTCAAATCACATAATATCTAGGGCTGACAACTTAGGCCGCACCCTCTGTTGACCCCACTGACTCCGGCCCGCTTAAACCGAGCTCAGTGCATAATAAGCTGTCCTCGGCTACCAGTGGCCGAGCCGCGCCCTGTGCGCAAGTGTAACCTTTTGCACTCTTAGGCCGTTGGTTTACTATTTACATGGCATAATACCATCCTTTCAAAGCATACATATTAGGGAACCCTTAGTCCGATTACAAATACACAACCGGGTGCAGTTTTCTTACCTTTGGCTTCCAAGTGTACTAGCTACGAGCATTGCCCCTTGAGCACGATCCGATCCCTGTGCCCTAGCTTAGCACCTCAACTGCAGAACCAATCCTCCAAGAGCTTTCTGGGCTAACTTCCAAGGTTCTAGCCTAAATTTAATCTCAACCTTGATTATGTTCCTTTGGCAATCCTTGAGCTAATCCTCTAAATCCCAGCTTTAATCTTCAGAATTCCAGCCACAATCCTATGTTCTATGTTTTTCCTTTGAGAGAGAAAGAGAGGAAGAGGAAAGAGTCGGTCTATTTTATGTTCTACTATTTTCTGTAGCTCCTTAAGTCTATCCTTAGGCAATTAAGCTAATCCCAAAGCTCGGGGTACCGGAAACGTCCTCGAGGGCAAAATGGTAAAATTCCCCAATATTCCCACCTAGACTTCCTATCCTCAAATATATCTCCAATTATTTATTTTCATAACCTAGTAATCTAAATAACCACCCAATACCTGAAATACCCCTTGACTTGTCCAAAGCCAAACATTAGGCCCCGTTGTGACTTTCCTGCTATCTAGTTCCCTAGGATCGCCTCAAGTCGCCCACTGCAGATTTACCCACATAATAATGTGGTTCTCACAAACATAACATTTAACCACATCTATAATCATATAATCATACAAGCATGCTTATCATGTAATCATGCATTAAATCAATAAATTCACACATAAACCAATTATGCCCTCCCGGCACACTAATCAAGGCCCTTAAGCCATATTAGTGATTTTGGTTTGTTACAGACCTGGTCGCATATATCATCACATCTTTTGTCGTACTGTTCAACATCTTTCTTACATCCATCGAGCAGCATGCTATCCTGGTCATTGGTTGACCAGACTGTCATAACTAAACAGTAGGGCTGAGCATCGGTCGATTTGGGCAGTTTTTTTCTATTCTAAAATCTAGATTTCGGTTCGGATTGGTGCGATCCAAAGACCGATCGACCTACTTACAACACCAAAAAAAACCTACCGATTTAAACTGCGGTTCAGTCGGTTAAAACCGCCCAAACCAAATTTGATTTATTTATTTATTTTTTAAATAATTTTTAAGGAAATTTAAGTTAAAAAAATATAAATTATTGGAATCCATTTTTTTAGCTTTTTTTTTAATATGAAATTAATTCATTTAATTTGTTAACTAAAATATTTTAATTTGAAAACCAAAACACATGGTTACAATGTTATATCCACAAATTTAGAACCTAACTGTATTCGGTCGGTTTCGGTTTATACAGTTGGTTTGCGACCAACTTATAAACCGACCGATTTAATGTCGGTTTTAGCCAAGGCGATTTCAGCGGTTTTCGGTTCCGTCGATTTCGATTTTTTCGGTGTTCGGGCAATCGGTTTGAGCGGTTTATTCGGTTTTTTGGATTTTTTGCTCAGCCCTACTAAACAGTCACGAAATATCCACGTATGTCCCTAATATGCCACATCATCAAGAAAATATATTTTGGGTAAACACAAAGTTTTCATTTTTGAAATTTTTATTTGAGAGCCACTAGGTAAAGTGACAGTATTGGAAATAATAGAATGATTGAATGAAGAAAATAGCTACTATCATTGCAAACATGTTGAGTGGAACCACTTTTAATTATCCATTAATGAGGTGATAAAGAAACTGGTTTACCGACATGACTGGTGGATTGGATTTAATAGTCGTTTGTCCCTGTTGAAGCTGCTCATTTAAGAGTGAAATCAGTAGTTCACATTGGGAAGTATTTCATATATTTCATGGAGTACAATGCCACATTAGCATATTGATTCCCATGAGATGAAGCCTCAAGCCTCTGGCGATAGTTGGCCAAGAAGGAATACATGCCTCAGCACCCAAGAAGGAATACATCCCCAATAGGGCTCCGAAGAATTCCTCAAAAACAAGGTTATAAGCCAACCGTTCGAATATCCTAGAAGTTAATCGTGGGAGACAAGTTAGAGCATTTCCTGGAGGGTGGGGTCCGCGAGCATCACTGTTGACAGGTTCGCGTGCCCACCTACCTATGACACAGCGATAGAATGATTTCACATGCACAGTACCAGCCGAGTAGTGGGACTACCACCTCCCTATCCCATTGCATTTCCCATGCCATTTGTGTAGCGTCTCATAATTTTACTTAGCTAGATAGTAGTAGTTTTTGGTATTTTAGTTTTCGTGACTGTTGACGGTGAAATCTCGTCAAATAAATTAGATCGGAAAACTCAAAGGTAAGTATGGAGATATTTAGATAAGAACTTAGAATAAGCTTGAGGAAAGATAAACACAGATCAACAATGGAGTAAGTCTTTGTATATTTCTTAATAGCATCTATGTACAATGAATTTTCCAACCCCTTTTCTGGAGGGGTGATGACCTATTTATACTGGAGCTCTAATGGCTCCTTATACATTGTGGTCCTAGGGGACAAGATTGTACATAGGAACATTGCCAAGGTAGTGGCACAGGTAATGGTGGAGCAGAAGGTTATGGTATTGGCCTTGATTATAATCAGAGGTATGCATGTAGTGCTTCCACTCTCTGTACAAATTCGTACCTCCACTACCTGCGTGATACAGAAGTCAGGGTCACGCTTTTGTCATCCTCACAGTCGTACGTCCTGCACCCGTACATGTACGGGTACTTTGTACCTGATGGTTATCTTCAAATCTCCACGACATGTATTTTCTCAAAGCTATTCCACATTCTAATAAGTGTACGAAAGCTCCTGCGTTAACATGAATGGTATAATTTTTCGTCTACACCACTTATTGGCTTGATACCAAATAGTTCGTGGGTCTCTCTTATTGCCCCTTCAAGAGGTCATAGACTCCATATAGGTACGCTAGGCATTGGCATCACAGGATAGAGGCATCTGGGCGAGATGAAGTGCGACACGGGTACACGACACCTCGGCATGGCTGAGCGAGGTGTGGTCCGAGGCCCTAGTGCGCGGGGTTACGATGTCTAGCAAGGTGCTAGGTGCGTGGCATGTGGGAGAGGTGTGGTACGCCTCGCTGTGCGAGGTATGGTGTGAGGTGCGCCTTACTTGGTGCGAAACACATGGCCTCGCTATGCAAGGCTCGAGGCGAGACGTTGGGCACAAGGTGCGCCTATTGTGGCACGAGATGCATGGCCTCACTATGCGAGGCTCGAGGCGAGATGCCAGGTGTAGGGGCGCCTCTTTGTGGCGCGAGGCTCAGGGCGAGACGCCAGGCGCAAGGTTCGCCTCTTCATGGTGAGAGACGCATGGCCTCGCTGTGCGAGGCTCGGGGCGAGACGCCAGGCACATGGTGCGCCTCTTCATGGTGAGACACGCATGGCCTCACTGTGTGAGGCTTGCGGCTAGACGCCAGGCACAAAGTGCGCCTCTCATGGTGCGAGATGCATGGCCTCGCTATGCGAGGCTTGGGGCAAGACGCCAGGTGCAAGGTGCGCCTCTTCATGACACGAGACGCATGGCCTTGCTGTACGAGGCTGGGACGAGACAGCAGGTGCAAGGTGCGCCTCTTCATGGTGCGAGATGCATGGCCTCGCTGTGCGAGGCTCGGAGCGAGGTGCCAGGCACAAAGTGCGCCTCTCATGGCGCGAGACGCATGGCCTCGTTGTGCGAGGCTCGGGGTGAGATGCCAGGCGCAAGATGCGCCTTTTTGTGGCATGAGAGGCATGGCCTCGCTGTGTGAGGCTCGGGGCGAGACGCTAGGTGCAAGGTGTGCCTCTTCGTGGTGCGAGACGCATGGCTTTGTGTGCGAGTCTCGGGGCGAGATGCCAGGTGCAAAGTGCGCCTCTCGTGGTGCGAGATACATGGCCTCGCTATGTGAGGCTCGGGGGCGAGATGCCGATCCCATGTGCAGCCCTTGGCTGCGCGAATCATGTGGGGCCTCGCTTATGCGAGGTTCTTGGCCTTGTGAAGGGTGTGCGGGTGCACTTGACTGGCTACCTATATGTAGCCTCATGGTGTGAGGCACTCAGGTGTCGTGAGGGGTGCGCGACACATATCCCTTCTGGGCCTTGCATAATGAGGTCTTCACCCTCAGATGCTAGTCTTCCTCACCGGAAGGGTCGTAACTCGTAGAAGACTTTATATGTGTTGACATAACACAGGCCTCCTTCTTAGGTGCCTTGCCCTTTTAGAGATTTTTTTTCTTGGTGGATTTTTAGTATCCACACTTGCCCCTCAATCTATAGGGAGGCCTTTAGGCGTTCTTGTAGACTCTTCTCTTTCCTTTTATTATTATTTTTTATTTTTTGTGTTTATTATGCTCGAGGCCCTTTTGAGCCGACGCGAAGGGGCTTGATAGGTCTCTCTTTGGTGCACCTTGATTGTATCTATAAGGACATGTTCACCCCTTGGGTTCTAGTTATCCTTTTATATACTTTTGCTTGCGCTTATTATTTCTTGTGAGAAGCGTCCTTCTCATCATTAGGCATAGTACTATTTTTGCAAGCATCTTCTTTGAGACCCTTTTTGCAAGCGTCGACTCTTTTTGCAAGCTTCTACTTTGAGACCCTTTTTGCAAGCGTCTACTTTGAGACCCTTTTTGCGAGGATCTACTTTGTGACCACTTTTGCAAGCATCTACTTTGACACCCTTTTTGCGAGCATCTACTTTGACACCCTTCTTGCAAGTGTCTACTTTGAGACCCTTTTACGATTTTTGAGGTGATCTCACCTTGCTTTATGTTAGCAAGGTTAGTAATTGGCATAATGTAATCACCGACCACATGGTGCTACTGAAGAAATTCGCCTGAGAATTGCTGCCATGATTTGATTGTTCTTGGCCTTAACCTCTTGAACCACTTGTATGTAACACCTTTAAGTGTAACAACAAAGAAATGGAATTTTGCTCTTCTGTTGACACCTTTAAGTTATTGAAGTAGTCTAAGTGATACTTCGGGTCTGTAGTACCCTCGTATGGAGTCATGCGAGGCTCTCTGAGGTTGGCGGGGATTTGCTCAGCCTGGATCTCCCTTGTGAAGGGCGAATCATGATCAAATTCTTCATCATCTCTATGCCCCCCAGGTGCGGTGATAATCTTGCCTAGAGGGTGCTGCATTTTGATGTCTATTTCCCTCCTCTTTTTGCATAAGGAGTGTAACAAACCGAAATTCTTAATAAGGCTTAAGGGCCTTGATTAGTGTGCTGGGAGGGCATAATTGGAGGTTATGAGAATTAATTGTAAGAAAGCATGTTTATGGGTACTGGATAAGTATGCGGGTCCTATTTGGATGGTAAGGGCATAATTGTAATTTTGTCCCGTTAGGGCATAAACGTGACTATTTGTGATAAATTGTTGAGACCACATTATTATGTGGATATATATATATATGTGTACACATGTGTGTTTGCAGCTCTCAGCACGAGGCGATCCTAGGGAGCAGGTAACGGGAAAGTCACAACGGGACCCGATACTCGACTCGGGGTGAGTCAAGGGGTATTTGGGATATTAGGTGGTCATCTGGGTTATTGGGTTATGAAAATAAATAATTGGAGATATATTTAACGTTAGGAAGCCTAGGAGGGAATACTGGGGAAATTTACCTTTTTGCCCTCGGGGACGTTTTCGGTACCCTGAGCCTTGGGATTGATTTATCTAGTTAATGATAGATTATGTAAAGTGTAGAACTCGGTGGAACAAAAGTTAGAACCGACCTTCCTTTTTCTCTCTCTTTCTCTCTCAAAGGAACCACAGAAGCAAGAGGAGATTGGCTGGGGAACTCAGAGAAATTGAGCTAAGGCTTTGGGGATTAGCTCAAGGTTAGCTAAAGGATCTAATCAAGAGTTAAGGTAAGTTATGAGTTTTATTTTTGGTGGTTAAATTCTGTGAATATAGCAGAGTTTTAAGTGTTTATGGGTTTTGGCATTAAAGGTTGAGTTTGGGTAGAAAGCTTGGGGGTTAGCACAGTGAGTGTTTGGAGGATGGACTCTTCAATGAAGGTAAGCTCTAATTTGTGATATAGTATTTGAGTTCTGGGTTTTTCTGAATGGTTTTGGAGTTCTTGAGTTGTTGGGTTTCAAAGATGGAGATGTTGTTTTGGTGAGTTTATAGACTAGGTTTTTGTTGGGTTATGTTGTTGAAATCATGTTAGAATGTTGGGATAAATGGATTATGTTATTGGGATGATTGTGGATGGTTTTTGAGAGATTTGGGTGTAAAAAATGGTGGTTTTTCTGGGTTCGAAGGGGTTGGGCTGTGGCATGGTTCTTGGTGAGCCACGACCCCTCGAAGTTGATGGGTGATGAAGAAGGAGGGCGGGCCGCGGCCTGTTTCTATTTCTGGGCAAGGTTGGACTCCGTTTGGGGACATGTCGCGGCATGAGGAGGATTGAGCCGCGACCCTTAAGGAAATTTGGGTCCTTGGGATTTTAAGCATGAAAATTTAACCTAGAGTGCTCGGGATCAATTCCACTACCGTGTTTGGTGGAATTCGATTTTCCGGAGACTAGAACCTTATCCGGAAGCCTTTCGCAACTATTGATGGAATCCTTTATTATGGTTGTGACTAGGTTTACGCTTGAGCTCGGGGCAGGATCGTGCTCGGGGGTCGTGTTTCCTAGTTAAAGCGCTTGGAGATTAAAGGTAAGAAAACTACACCCGGTTGTGGATTTATATTTGGACTAAGGGTTCCCTATCTTGTATGTGTAACGACCTAAACTTGCTAATAAGGCTTGGAGCCTTGATTAGTGTGCCTGGAGGGCAATAATTGTTATATTGCATTAATTTATGTGAATTTAATAAATATGTAATTAGTATGCATGTTTAGGTGAAGTATATATGCATGTGGACCCCGTTTGTATGATAGGGGTAAATTGGTAATTTTAGCCCGCTGTGGGCATATATGTGATAATTGTATTATGTGATTTGTACCACGTGAGTGTGGTGTTATTATTGTGATGCACGTGCCGAGACGGTCCTAGAGAGCTAGTTAACTCAAAAGTCACAACGAGATTTTATACCCGGCTCGGGAGGAGCCTAGGGGTATTTTGGGGAATTTTGTGAGTTGAGTTGAGAACTAGTGGTTATAGTTATTGGTGATTGAGTAACCTGGGTAACCATTTGTAACTGCTGTGAGTAACAAGTTTAGATGGAAAATGGTAGAATTGAAATATAAGTGAAAGGACTAGAGTGCCCTTGAAGGTTTAGTTAGGAAAGGATTATTAGGAGGGGTAATGTGGTCATTTGGCAGGGGGTTTAGACAAAGTTCAGCTAGGTTAAAGGGGTACACGATTTAGGCTTGGTCATATTTTGGTTTTGTTAAAAATAGAGAGAAGAAAAGCTAGAAGGAAAAGCTAGGGCAAGAAGAAGAAGAAGAAGAGGTGTAGAAGGAGCTGAAATTTTGAGACTTAGGAGAAGAAGCAAGGGAGCTTAGGGTTGGATTCTTCATTCAAGGTAAGGATTCTATGAAAATTTAAGGCTTGTTTCTGTTTTGATTTGAGAAATTTAAATGCATAAGTTAAGTTTTTTTAAGTTTTGGTTAAGTTTGCTGAAATTAGAAATCAAAGGGTGGATTTTGGGTGTGATTGTGTTTTGATCTTGATGCTAGTGTTTATGGGTTGTTAGATGGTTCATTTGAGGCTTTAAATTGATCTTGGGGTTTAGGTAATTTTTTGGGATGATTTGGAGGGGTTTTAGCTCGGGAAAAATGCAAGAGAAAACCCAGAAATCTGGGTTCGCGATGGAGCGCCGCGGCCCTGTTCTTGGGCGCCGCGGCGCGAGGTTGCATCAGGATTTTGGGCTAGCCGCTGGGCGCCGCGGTCCTTGAGGGGAGTGCCGCGGCCCTAGGCCATTTTGACAGCCAAAAATTTGGGATTTTAGGGCTTTTGCCCGGGGACTCGGGGGATGGTTCCAATGTATTGTTTTAAGGAATTAGAGGTCCCGAGAGTATGGGATTGGTCCCGGGAAGTTGTTTTGGGTTTGGTTAGTATTAAAAGTGTTTTATGTGTGTTGTGACTAGGTTTTCGGAGAGGCTCGTGCTAGAGGACCGTGCTTGTGACCTTGGTGCATCGTAAAGCTCGGGATACAGGTAAGAAAACTGTAGCACCTGTAGGACAGGGCATGGACCCATAGTGCTAATGCAGGGCACTGCCCTAAATTGTATTACATGATTATGGTATAGTTTTGATTGAATTGTTATATGCTTGAATGTTATTTGAATTATACTATATGTGATTATAGTAGCAAGAACGGCCAAGGTGCCGAGAACGGAAAATGAGCCGAGAACGGCAAAGGTGCTGAGAACGGCAAATGAGCCGAGAGCGACAAAGGTGTCGAGAACGGAAAATGAGCCGAGAACGGCAAAGGTGCCGAGAACGGCAAATGAGCCGAGGACAGCAAGGGAGCCGCGAACGGCCGCGGGGCCGGGAGTAACACCTAGCACGTGGAGTGTTTGTTTAGTCTAGTGGACTACTTGGATTATCTGATAGATTGATTATATAATATGCATATGATATGTGTTGTTTGAGTTTTCTTGCTGGGCTTCAGCTCACGGGTGCTCTTTGTTGCAGGTAAGGGCAAAGATTAAGTCAACCAGCCATTAGTATGGAGAGCATGAAGCGGCGCGTACATGTTTGGCCTGCCCAACTGCTTTGGTTGGGGGCATTTTCTAAATGGCTGTATTAACCTGTAATTTGATAGTCACTCAATTGTAAACTTATTTTAAGTTGTAAAACATTTTGCAAACCTTATTTTGGGATCCCAAATAATAGATACTTGAAGTTTTCAATAAAGTAAACAATTTTCAAAAGATTACAGCCTTAACTTTTGCTTAGTCACACTTTTGTTTTAAAAACCTCGGTTAGCGAGTTAATTGCACAAAGTTTTCTTTTAAAACTCACTTGGTAACGGCTCTAAGGATGTAGGGAGTTACAATATGCCTTTTTGAGAGGATGGTATTATGCCATGTGAATTGAATATGGATGGTATCATGCTATGTAAATAGTAAACGAGCGGCCTAAGAGCGGCGGAGTTTACATTTGCGCACAGGGCATGGCTCGGCCACAGGTAGCCGAGGACAGCTTATTATGCACTGAGCTCAGTTTAAGCGGGCCGGAGTCAGTGGAATACACAGAGGATGCGGCCTAAGTTGTCGGCCCTGATTATCATGTGATTTGATTGCAATTATTTTGATGATTATGATATGCGGTTAATTGAATGATAGATGGTGAGTTGTTGAATGTTATCTTTGAATGTGTGAATGTTGTGAACTGTTGAGTACCTGGTATGTCTTGTGAAATGGTTGATTATTATTATTAATTGTGTTTTAAATGTTATGTTTTCTTGCTGGGCCTTGGCTCATGGGTGCTACGTGGTGCGGGTAAAGGCAAGGGTAAGGCGAGTTGCCCATGGGTTAGAGAGCTCTGGGGGCGAGGTGTACATTGTCAGCTGCTCGGCCGCCAAGGCCGAGGGATTGTATAGGAACGAGAACCTAAAACATGTATTTTGCCATTAGAGTGGCTTGATAGTTAATAAAGTTTGGAAATTCCGTAATTATGTTATTTAAACTCTGATTTGGGATCCCCTGTACCAAACACTTATTTTAATGAAAATTATCCGTTTATAACTAAAATCTTTTAAACCTAAGCTGTTTGTGTCATTAGATTCACATTTTTATCTAAAAGGCTTGATTAGCAAGTCTCGTACTATTTCAAACACAAAGTGTGACGGTCTTGGTTATCCAGGGCGTTACAACTTGGTATCAGAGCATCCTAGGTTTAAGGGTTCCTAGAGACAGGCTGGACATGTACAATCGCTGCTAAAGACAAGCTCGACGCAGGGTTCTGTAATTGAATATATGAGACTATATGTTTAAGTTTTGATTGAAATATGAACGTATTATGCTGTATGACTACAGGGAGCATGAGAATTGATAGGGCCTCTCCCTTGACTTTTGTGTGATGAGATTGAGGCGTGTTGATCATCATTGCTGTTGCATGTGAATGAATATTTGGATAATGTTTTGCATACTTATTGTATATGGTTAAATTCCTAGATTGAATTTATATGTTATACTTGTTTATTGGCTTATAGGAAGCATGATAAATTATGAGTATACTTGGTTGTAATAAAATGTGGTAGATAAATGCGTAGAATTATAGATTAGTGGTTATTATGTTTTGTGCGTGCGTGATTGTTGTGATTATTTGGACCTGGTTGTGGTTTGGTTCGGAGTATGAACCTTAGGGCTGAGAAGTTCAGTCAGCAGTGGCAGATAAATTCAAGTTGTTAGCGTCCAGTATGGTTAAGTAGACTGGGCATTGTATTACAGGAGGGTTGCAGATGATAGTTGGGGTAGGAAGCTTCCATCTGCCCCTGAAAGTCGTAGCAGATGTCACTAGTATATGAGTAAGTTGTGGAATTTAATAGTTGGGGCTAGATGGTGGAGCAGCAAACTTTTTGGAGAAGGAGCTGCTTTGTATATTTTGATAGTAAGGTTACCGGTGTTGGCTTGATATAAGGGTACAGACAAATGAAGAGTATTAAATGGAAGGCCTAAAAGGCGTTATCATCTGGTTTGAGGAGGAAAGTTTGGGTTTGCCTAAGAATTGGTTAGTGGATGGGCAAAGCTAATTCCATCCTTGGGTATATGAAGATGAGAGGTCATAAATAAGGAGTTGCGCTAAGTACTTGTGGCAAAGGGATGCCAGGAAATGGTATTCGGACCGAGATATTGGTATAATGGGTTGGAAAGAACTCAGGTGGTGATTTGACAAAAGAGGTTATAAAGGCATAGTTTGAGATGCAAAGACTAATAGGCTTATAAGCTTGATTTGGAATGATAAGGTAACGACAATGTATATCAATGAGATTTGTGAGTTGTGTAACTTATTTTGGAAAGTTAGTATGGGTGGAAGTAGTTGGAAGTGATGGCTCAATTAATGATTAAACTCTGATATGGGTCAGAGCGTCAGGGTCGCTCCAATGTATGGGATTTTTGTCTGTGTGTTAGGCGGCAGTGAGGGCCATGATAGTTGTGATTTGGGGAATGAGGTTAGAGCAGGAATGTCGTAGGGTAGGAGATGCAAAAGACAATACTTCCATTGGTGGAATTCAGTAAGGACCCACTTTTGGCAACTGAGTTAGAAGAGCCCCAAGCAGTGCTATGGCACTTAATTTATGATAGGAAGGGGGTTTGGTTGTAAAGGTAGTCGTCAGGATGGTGACGGGAACTAGTGAGATTGTTTGATATGCACCTGAGGTAGAGGACGTCACCTGGAAGGATATCAAGTGATGGTACGATTTCTACATAAATGATTGATGTGCTAGGATGAATTTCCCATGGTTAGGGAAATAGAAGACTAGGATGTTTTGCTATAGAAGAAGTACGAGGCTAGTTCCTCGAGGACGATCAGTTAGTCAAATGGTTCGCGTATTTGGTTACTTAATGAGCTGGAAGAATTCGATGTTGAGAATGTGCCTCAAGGGTACTGTGCGGGTTGAAGGTGTTAGTGTTTGCTAAGGAGGAATTAGACACTTCCAAAAGAGAATTTGGGATGTAAGTAATTGAGAGATTCGTGGTGAGAGCAATAGAGCTCATTATATGGAAGCCTCGACATGGGCCAGAGTGAGAGTGAATCTGTTAAGAGACAACCATAGATTGTAGGGGATAACAGTTAGAGTATTTCAATTGGACGGAATGGGAACTAAGATGATCAGTAGGAAATTCAAATGGGTATACAAGGAGAGGTTGGGAGTACTTCACAGCCGGACTACAGGTAGGTTTGATATCAGGAACATTGTGGAAGATGGTACTGGTTTGACAGAAAGAATTGCTGAAGCAGTCGAAAAAGTTTAATTCGGATCAGGCAAAGCATCACATTGTGGAAACTGTCGGTATCGTTTGTTAAGGATAGAGAGTTTTAAATGCTCGGTTATAAGACAAGACAATGTTTTCAAGAATTGATCTACGATCTGGTTATTACCAGATGAAGATCAAGGAAAGAGACATTTCAGGAATTACTACTTATATCGAGTAGGGTGTGATGAATTGGTAACAAAGGTTCTTAATTGGTTTAACCTTCAGCAACACAGGTAAGTTCTTCAAGCAGAAAACACAAGAGCGGTATGGAAAAGTCTCCTTTAGGTTTACGGGTGGTATGTCAGATTACTCTCCAGTCAGAGTGACACGCGAGTGGCTATTACACTGAAGATGTCAGTATTAAGGAAGCAGGGTCACAGGTAAGGCTCCATGAGGTGTCATTTTGGTCTCGCTAGAGGTACTCAGAATAATGCTACAAGAAAGATAAGGGTCAGGTATGAGGAGATTTGGCTCGAAGTCACAAAGAGGCTACTGAAGAATGTCTGAAGGACAGGAAGTATAACAAGACTGGCAAGCGCGTCATCTATTACATGAGTATCTTCGCAGACAGCTACACCAGAGATTAGAGGAACAGTAAAACTTGAAAATTAGACTTAATCGATAGTGTTAGATTGGAAGTTCAGAAGACAGAGTAAGAATTGGCTAGTACTTGGTGATGTAGGAATATACGTGTTAGGGTTGAATATATAAGGGTAGCATGAAGGACCTAATTTTGGTAAAGATATGAAACTATGAGGGGTGCATTGCAGGTTGGGGCACGCCCAAGCTCAGATTGACGAGAGGATGGATCGAGCCTCGCGGGAGGTAAAAGAATAAGAACATGGTCGATATACATGGAACAATAAGTAGGCAGTGTATGCATAACATTGCCGCATTGAGCGTTTGGGTGTTTGTAAGAAAGATAACCTTGAGACCGAGATTTGGTGAAATGTAATGGACGGATAGTTGGTGTTAGAAATCTTCGACCGTACGGAGGAAAGATGTAATTAGAGGCAGATCTCTTACCTGGGAGGTGTGTGTCGATTTAAGGGATGCCACAGATGATAATGGAGTGGACAAGGTAACGATTGAGATTGGTATATCCTTAGTGTGTGGTGATGAACAGGTACGCATTCCTTTGGACAGTGGAATCCAAAGTGACGGTTTTGGTGGAAATAAGGAAGAACACAGTCAAGGTATTACGAGTTAAGGTACCCAGCATCGGATGAATGATCCGATAGAAATTTGGCGTGGAATTAGGAATTCTAAATGAATATCGTTCCACCCCCTAGGGTATGTTGTAAAGTGATATGATGGTAGATCATAGGAATGAACCAAATTGCTGGAAGTAAGGTGTTTAGACAGAGAAATTATAATTCAGCTGAGTGAGCATAATTGGTACGTATGCACTAATAATGGGACAGGGCATTGATGATGTTGAGTTGAGACCCTATAAGTTTTCCAAGTTTTGGAAAGGAATTAGAGAATGAAAAGAACAGAGTGGGAATCTGGAATTTCTAATTGATTGCAGATGGAATAGCGATCCGAAGGCTTAACAATTATTTTAAGGAATTAAGTGTTAAGGGTGTGAATATTTGAGACATTAAGGAAGGTGTAATCTTCCGATGGTATAGTCACGGTGATGATTGCTGGAGTACAGCTAAGGTGACATGGCGTAGGACATGGTAAGATAAAAGCAAGGAGTACTATGCAAAGTAAAGAATTGAAAGGTAGTGGATACTGCGGTTCAGTATTGATTCAGAGAAAAAAAAACAAAGAGATTGTTGGAATTCTTAAGGCAGGAATGTTTGCCTATCTGAAAAGACACAAGAACTTGTAAATTGTTCATTTTGGAATACGAAGCTCCAGGATGAGAGATTTGTATCTCTCCAAGTTACGCAGCAAGGGAAAGTATGTTGTTCTGGAAAAGAAAGGGGAGTTTTGACTTCCGATTCAACAGGAATTGTGAGGTTGTACCAAGATTTAGGCTGAGGGCCTATAAGTTGATCTCACCCTGGCAAGGGTGATGACTCATAAGTGTTTTTGGTAGTGAAAATAAGTCAATGAAGCAATCATTGTCAACTAAACAAACTCTAGAGTTTCTGCAGATCTGATGTACAAGCAAAAGATAAAGAAATTATGGTTATCGAACAAGATCTTGTGAAACAAGATTGTCGCTCATGTTGGAGGGTTATCAAAGATTAAGAGCAAAGGCGGTGGACCTTGGGAATTATAGGCGTAGGTGTGAGGTTACTATCTGATGTGTTCAAGTAAATTTCGAGGACGAAATTATTATAAGGAGGGGATAGTTGTAATGACCCAAAATTATTAATAAGGCTTAAGGGCCTTAATTAGTGTGCTGGGAGGGCATAATTGGAGGTTATAAGAATTAATGGTAAGAAATCATGTTTATGGGTACTGGATAAGCATGCGGGCCCTGTTTGGATGGTAAGGGCATAATTATAATTTTGTCCCGTTAGGGCATAAACGTGACTATTTGTGATAAATTGTTGAGACCACATTATTATTTGGATATATATATATGTGTGTACACATGTGTGTTTGCAGCTCTCGGCACGAGGCGATCCTAGGGAGCAGGTAGCGGGAAAGTCACAACGGGACCCGATACTCGACTCAGGGTGAGTCAAGGAGTATTTGGGATATTAGGTGGTCATCTGGGTTATTGGGTTAAGAAAATAAATAATTGGAGATATATTTAAGGTTAGGAAGCCTAGGTGGGAATACTGGGGAAATTTACCATTTTTCCATCGGGGACGTTTTCGATACCTCGAGCCTTGGGAATGATTTAACTAGTCAATGATAGATTAAGTAAAGTGTAGAACTCGGTGGAACAAAAGTTAGAAACGACCTTCCTTTTTCTCTCTCTTTCTCTCTCAAAGGAACCACAAAAGCAAGAGGAGATTGGCTGGGGAACTCAGGGAAATTGAGCTGAGGCTTTGGGGATTAGCTCAGGGTTAGCTAAAGGATCTAATCAAGAGTTAAGGTAAGTTCTGAGTTTTATTTTTGGTGGTTAAATTCTGTGAATATAGCTGAGTTTTAAGTGTTTATGGGTTTTGGCATCAAAGGTTGAATTTAGGCAGAAAGCTTGGGGGTTAGCTCAGTGGGTGTTTGGAGGATGGACTCTTTAATGAAGGTAAGCTCTAATTTGTGATATAGTGTTTGAGTTCTGGGTTTTTCTGACTGGTTTTGGAGTTCTTGAGTTGTTGGGTTTCAAAGATGGAGATGTTGTTTTGGTTAGTTTCTAGACTAGGTTTCTATTGGGTTATGTTGTTGAAATCATGTTAGAATGTTGGGGTAAATGGATTATGTTATTGGGATGATTGTGGGTGGTTTTTCTGGGTTCGAAGGGGTTGGGCCGTGGCATGGTTCTTGGTGAGTCGCGACCCCTCGAAATTGATGGGTGATGAAGAAGGAGGGTGGGCTGCAACATGGGGCCAGTAGGGCCGCAACCCGTGTCTATTTCTGGGAAAGGTTGGGCTCTGTTTGGGGACATGCCGCGGCATGAGGAGGATTGAGCCGCGACCCTTAAGGAAATTTGGGTCCTTGGGATTTTAAGCATGAAAATTTAACCTAGAGTTCTCGGGATCAATTCCACTACCGTGTTTGGTGGAATTCGATGTTCCGTAGACTAGAAACTTATCCGAAAGCCTTTTGCAACTATTGATGGAATCCTTTATTATGGTTGTGACTAGGCTTACACTTGAGCTCGAGGCAGAATCGTGCTCGGGGGTCGTCTTTCCTAGTTAAAGCGCTTGGAGATTAAAGGTAAGAAAACTGCACCCGGTTGTGGATTTATATTTGTACTAAGGGTTCCCTGTCTTGTATGCCTTTTTGAGAGGATGGTATTATGCCATGTGAATTGAATATGGATGGTATCGTGCCATGTAAATAGTAAACGAGTGGCCTAAGAGCGCCAGAGTTTACACTTGCGCACAGGGCACGACTCGGCCAGTGGTAGCCAAGGACAGCTTATTATGCACTGAGCTCGGTTTAAGTAGGCCGGAGTCAGTGGGATACTCTGGGTGCGGCGTAAGTTGTCGTCCCTGATTATCATGTGATTTGATTGCAATTATTTTGATGATTATGATATGCGGTTAATTGAATGATGGATGGTTAGTTGTTGAATGTTATCGTTGAATGGGTGAATGTTGTGTACTGTTGAGTACCTGGTATGTCTTGTGAAATGGTTGATTATTATTGATTGTGTTTTAAATGTTATATTTTCTTGCTGGGCCTTGGCTCACGAGTGCTACGTGGTACAGGTAAAGGCAAGGGTAAGGTGAGTTGACCATGGGTTGGAGAGCTCTGGGGGCGAGGTGTACATTGTCAGCTGCTCGGCCACCACGGTCGAGGGATTGTACAGGAAAGATAACCTAAAACATGTATTTTTCCATCAGAGTGGCTTGATAGTTAATAAAGTTAGGAAATTTCGTAATTATGTTATTTAAACTCTGATTTGGGATCCCATGTACCAAACACTTATTTTAATGAAAATTATCCGTTTTTAACCAAAATCTTTTAAACCTAAGCTGTTTGTGTCATTAGATTCACGTTTTTATCTAAAAGGCTTGATTAGCAAGTCTCGCACTATTTCAAACTCATAGTGTGATGGTCTTGGTTATCCAGGGCATTACAAGGACTCTTGCTGGTTCTCAGGCTGACCCCTTGCCTTGGTTGTGTTCCTCGGGGGAGCCGTGGGGGGTACGTTTCTTACTTCTAACCTCTTCCCATGGAGCTCTTCTCTTAGGCCAGAGGGCGCCTCTTTCGAGGTGACTTCTGCTTCGTTCTTACGACCATTGTCTTCCCTCCGCCTTTGCTCCTGGGGGTATTTCGTCGGCCTAGGTCCCTCATTGTACTTTGTCTGGGGAGTTTTTCTGGTGGAAAGTCGGGTTCTCCCATTGTTTGTGGGGACAATATTTCCCCCTTTTTCACGCTCCCTCTCTTTACGCTTAGGAAGGGGTATGCTTGACTTTCCTTGCAGGAGGTCATTTAAGACCTCATGCATGTTCTCTATTCTGGTTTCCAGCCTTCGAGTCTTTTTATGCAACTCGCCAATCTCATCCTTGTAAAAGCGGGTCTTTGAGCTAGAACTCACCGAGTGTACTCGGGGACTCTTGCCATGCTTGTGAGTTGAGGGACTCGGGTCTTAGTAGCTTGAGCATGGTGCCACTGGGGACTTGGGATGTGGGTACACTGGCGGCTCTGAGTGACCTCCATCGGGCTGGAAAACCAGGGATGATGCTTCCTTCTCCTCCCCTGGGGGAGGACATTCCTCCGGCATTATTTCCATACCCAGGCGGAGGAGGGTCTTTCCTGGAAGCTCTCATTCGTTCTCCGTTCAGGTGGAACTCAACGTCTTGTAGTTGCCGCAAGCGTTGTGAACGCCTTGGCATCTTTCTTTTCTGGAAGTGATGAAAGAACGTTGGCTTGATGCTAGTTCTTCCCACAGATGGCGCCAAACTGTTGATGGCGAAATATCGTCAATGATACTAGATCGGAAAAATCAAAGGTAAGTATGGAGATATTTAGATAGGAACTTAGAATAATCTTGAGGAAAGATAAACACAGATCAACAATGGAGTAAGCCTTTGTATATTGCTTAATAGCATCTGTGTACAATGAATTTTCCAACTCCTTTTCTGGAGGGGTGATGACCTATTATACTAGAGCTCTAATGGCTCCTCATACATTGTGTTATATTATCTTATAATATAATGTAATATTATATTATATGATAATATAATGTTTGAGATTAAATAAATGTGACAAAGAGTGTCACATATTGTAACATATAATAGAGAGTTACAATATTTATATATTTGAGATATATCCAAATAATGTAACATATTTGGTGTTACAAATTTGTAACTTCCAAATATTACCCTTTATTGTGTAAATTTGTTGTTACACAATATTGAGATGAATTTCATAAAGCCATATGTGAAATGGTTGTTAGAGATATGATTTTAACCCCAATAATGTGTTTTGGGAGTTACAAAATCATTTGGGAGGGTTTGGAACCGTTTGGAAAAACAACACATTTTTAAGTGCTGAAATTGGTCGGTGGCCGCGGCCACAGGCCAAAAACTGACCAATTTTTCAGTTTTTCAATCTTTGTTGAACGGCTCAAAAAACCCAAATAACTCCCAAATCTCTTTTTTAATTCCATATTAATCCAATTAAACATTAGTAACAGCCATGGGGGTTGGTGGAATTTGAAATTCAAAGGGTGTCTCTAAACTCTATAAATAGGAGCCTATAGCTCACTTGTAAGACACAATATTTCTATCCATTAGAGCACTTGGCTAGAAACACCTTGAGGCTTGATTATTCCAGAAAGCTTTTCCAATATCTGTGAGAGATCCCTTAGTGCTTGAGTTAGGGGGAAATAAGCTTTTGGACAAAGGTTTCAAACCTTGTTCAAGTTGGTGATCCCCAACACTCTTCACTTTGGTTGTGTGAGTGAGAGTTCTTAGTTCATTGTTCTTATTCTTGTTCTTTTATTCTATTGCTTTTCATTTCTTCTATTATTCTATATATACTCTTTTATATGTATATTTTGTTTTAGAGTTGTAATCTCATCTATATATTTCATTCTACTACTTCTAGTTTATTTGTATCTTTTTGTTATCCAAAAAGCAGGCATGGGTGACGTGGCTGACGTTTTTAACACGTGGCTGACACCTGGCAGAAGTTTTGTTCGATCATCGACCAGCGAGGTTCCCCTGACTTAACATTCGGATTTTATATACGACTAGCCTGGTTGTATACTCCATATATTTTGAGATAATCTTGTACAATTGTAATCATATCTGAGATTGTCTCCCATGATCCATGATGATCCGATTATTTAGGAAAAAATATCTGTAACTAATTCATGTAATCCTCCTTGAGCCTATAAATAGAGAGAAATAGCTCAAGGAAGGGACTTTTGACTGATTTAAGTATATACTTTACAAGAGAATTAGAGCTATTATCTTACGATTGTATTATTCATCTCTCTCAGGCTTGTGAAACTCAGAGAACCCTAGTTCTTTGATCACTCCTTTGAGAATTAATATCAATAATAGCTTAAGTGGACGTAGGTCATTACCAATTCGTGGGGCCGAACCACTATAATTTGTTGTGTCGTTTACTGTTTTCTCCATTAGATCCATTTCAACACCTTCCTTCACATCAAGCATTTGACTCCGTGTCAGTTGACCAAATCGAGGGTCAACATTCTGGTGCTTTCATTAAGAGCTTGAGACGAGGTTGTTGAAGCATTAATGGAAAAAACAACAAAGAAGACTGGGCAGGCGGCTGGTGCTGCACCATCTCAACCTCCTCCTCCGAACATGGCTGAAAATGAGCCACACTTGGAATTTGATGAGGAGGAACTGGACTCCGAAACGCTGAGAAATACCCTGGGGGCTATGCAAGACGAATTGGCCAATATGAGGGCCAGTCAAGAAAGTGCTGCAGAGACAATGGCGCGACAGCAGCAAGAAATAGAGCGCCAGCACCAAGAGCTGAGTGAAAGACAGGCAGAGATGGACCGTCGTCAGAGGGAGGCCATGGCAGCCCTCGAAGCAACCCTGTAATTGGCTAGGAATCAGGCTGCACCTGCCTCACAGCCTGATCAACCCTCGAATGGGCCACCTCAAAGGGGTCCCAATCCTAGCCCTCTGATCCAACCAACGAGCCCTCAAAGGACCGAGCTGCCACCAATGCCTCAGGATGATGTCCCACCAAGGGACCCTGAGATGCAACCTCCATCCCAGGCTGGTCGAGGCAATCCCCCACAGCCAAAGCAGAATAGGGCCGGGCAGCAGCCCCGTAGTCCTAGACGCCAAGGGGGTGAAGAGCCAAACCCACCGAGCAGGGGACAGCATCCTTCTGGCAATAGAAGGAACTCGGAGTTAAGCTCTATGGTCAGGGGCCCCCCATGACATTATAATGCACAGGGACCTATTGACCAGCGCAGGCCTCCCCCTAACGCTAGGGAAGTTCCAGCCTGAGGAGGCAACCGAGGGGACAGTTGGTCCCACCATAGCCAATCGAAGTTCAGAGATGGCCATGGCTACAATGAGGCCGACTCAAGCAGAGGGAATGCCGGTCGGAGAAATGAAGTGAGAGGTGGAGGCAGAAGCCCACTACCTAGAGAAGACGAACAAGCAAGACGTAACGCTGGGGGGCAGCCCAGACGAAACAACGTCTTTAACCGGCTCGGAGCAAGCGAGCAACGACGAAGAGAAGAAGACTTAAGGGATGTACTCAACGACCTCCAGGAACGGCACGACGAGTACATTCCCCCGACAGCAAAGGCCCCAGCGATTCCTGAAGTTGTGCAAGCACAGATAGATGCTCTGAACCAAGCAGTGCAACAACTGGTCGGGGGAAGAACGTCTCACATCGAGTACAACAGGTGAAGGGGCACTCCTTTCATTTATAGGATAGCTGTGGTAGAGACCCCCAGTAACTTTAAGATGCCCACACTTCTGAACTTTGATGGGTATGGTGACCCGGTATCTCATGTCAACAAGTTTGAGATACAGATGGACATTCAGAAGGTGCCCAAAGATGCTCGGTGCAGGATCTTCCCTGCAACAGTTTCTGATGCTGCACAGGAGTGGTTTTTTAAATTCCCTGTTGCAAGTATTGTATCTTGGGAGATGTTCGTAAAGGAGTTTTACAGACAATTCTATGCGGGTCGTGTGCACCCAACTGAGGCAAAGTAGCTGGTTGAGATACGCCAGCAAGAAAGAGAACCACTGAAAGATTATGTCCATCGCTTTATGCGAGCAGCTGCTGGAGCCAAAACAGTGAGAGACGAAGGCAAAATGATGGCCCTAACTACAGGAGTTAAGCGTCGTACGCCTCTTTGAAGTAGCCTCAGGAAGCATGGGGTTAAGACTACCCAAGAATTCTTGGATTGAGCTGATCGATACATCAAGCTCGAAGATGCCATTGCCAGCAAGGGAAAGACCCCAGGCAAAGATAAGGGGACTGAAGACCTCGCCAAAGCCGCCAATGGATCAAAACCCAACGGCAACGGTAAAGGCAATGGGAACAGCAATGGCAACGACAAAAATGGGGGGAAGAGACCCCAAAATGAACCTTATACCTCTGAGAATAAGCGCACTAAGGGCAACCGTTATGAGCCACGGTTCACTAACTACACTACCCTTGTCGAGTCTCGAGCAGACGTGTATCAGGCCACGAGCTCTAGTGTGCCTTACAAAAGACTCGCTGCCATTTGAAAGGATATTTCTAAAAGGGATACCACCAAGTTCTGTCGTTTTCATAATGACTACAGACACGATACGAATGAGTGCAACCAACTGAAAGATGAAATCGAGTTCCTTATTAGACAAGGACACTTGAAGAGATACGTACGGGCCTCGGGGGCTTCCCAACGAGAGGCTCCAGGTGGCAACGAGCAGGCGCCTGCACGCCAACGCTCGCCACCTTTGCAGCCTGATCCCGTAGCTGGCACTTTACTCACCATCTGCGGTGGCCCGCACCTTGCGGGAAATAGCGGAAAGGCAAGGGAACGATATGCACAGACCCTACGCCACGACCAAAACATCGAGATGATGACTTTGGAGGACCGGGCATCAAAGAAGGCTCGGTCAGAGGACGGTGAAATAACCTTCTCTGATTGTGACGCCCAGCATGTCCAGTTCCCGCATTCCGATCTGCTGGTCGTGGATGTTCAAATTGCCAACATGATGGTAAAGAGAGTGTTGGTCGATACAAAAAGTTCAATTAACATCCTGTATAAATCTTCGCTGGAACGGATGAAGTTATCCGTCAAGGACTTGGAGTCCTGCAACCAAACAATTTATGGTTTCTCTGGTGAGGGACTCGCTCCAACAGGGTCAATCAGACTTCCGGTAATAGCAGGTACAGCGCCCGCTACAAGGACATTACTCACTACTTTCATAGTAGTCGATTGTCCTTTGGCTTACAATGCTGTAATCGGAAGACCCATACTAGTTGACCTTCGGGCCGTCACCTCAATATGGCACCTGGCCATGAAATTCCCAACAGACATAGGGGTAGGACGCTTGTTGGGAAATCAAAGGGAAGCAAGGGAGTGCTATAATGCCTCAATTACTAAGGCCAAGAAGGGAATGTCGAGGAGCGCTCCCCCAGAAAGGTTGCAGATGGCCATTGATATACAAGCCCAATCATGTGATGAAGTCACCAAATAGGGTGTTGCCCAAAGTGAGGATAGAGACTTAGATCCTCGCTTTGGGGATTTTGAGGAAGATGTTGGACCTATCGAGGACCTTGAGGAGGTCCAGCTTGACGAAGAGTTTCTAACCAGAGTTGTAAAGGTCGGCAAAAATTTGGAAGCAACAAAAAAGCAAGCACTGGTGGAATTTTTAAGGAAGAACCAGGAAGTTTTCGCCTGGCCACATAAAGACATGGCTGGGACAGATCCTGCAGTCATCAGCCATGTCCTAAACGACGACAAAAGCTTTCCCCCGTACAACAGAAAAGAAGGCTGCTCGATAAAGATAGATCGAAAGCCTTAAAAGAAGAAGTTGAAAACTAAAGGAGAATGAGTTCATCAGGGTGGCGTTTTATCCATCGTGGGTCTCTAATCCAGTACTGGTTCCCAAGCCTAACGGCAAATGGCGATCCTGTGTGGATTTCACAGACCTTAATAAAGCCTGCCCTAAGGATTGCTTCCCACTCCCAAGGATCGACCAGCTGGTCGATGCAACTGCAGGACATGAGATCCTCTCTTTCATGGATGGATACTCAGGATACAATCATATCAGTATGCATCCCCCTGACGAGGATCACACTAGCTTTCAAACCAATACAGTGTTATACTGTTATAAAGTAATGCCCTTCAGATTGAAAAACGCTGGTGCGACTTACCAGCGATTAGTTAACCACATGTTTAAGGAGTTGATCGGAGTAAACATGGAGGTATACGTGGATGACATGCTGGTAAAGTCGAAAAAGGCAGAAGGACATGTGAAGGATTTACAAGAGTTTTTCAATGTTTTGAATAAGTATCAAATGAAGCTAAATCCTCTCAAGTGTTCCTTCGGAGTAGGATCAGGGAAATTTTTGGGGTTCATTGTCAATTCGAGGGGAATCGAAGCCAATCCCGAAAAGATCAAAGCCCTGATCAATATGAAATCACCGGTAAAAATCAAAGATGTGCAAAGTTTGACTGGAAGGATTGCCGCACTCAGTAGATTTATTTCAAAATCGACGGATAAATGCGTCCCTTTCTTTAATCTACTTAGGGGCAACAAGAAGTTCGAGTGGATTGGAGACTGTGAACAGGCTTTCCAAGCCTTAAAAGCCCACGTGGCATAGCCTCCTATCTTATCAAAGCCTATAGATGGAGAAACTTTGTTCATTTACTTGGCGATCACCGAATATGCTGCTAGTGCGGTGCTAGTAAGAGAAGAAGAAGGCGTACAAAAGGACGTATATTATGTAATCAAGAGGTTAATCGGAGATGAATTGAGGTATCCCCCCATTGAAAGATTAGCCTATTGCCTAATTTTGGCTTTGCGAAAGTTACGTCCTTACTTCCAAGCCCATCCAATCACAATCTTAACTAATCAGCCCCTTCGGCAAGTTCTACAAAAGCCAGAGGCTGCTGGTCATTTGTTGAAATGGGCAGTCGAACTCGAGCAATTCGATATAACATACTCACCACGAGCAACAGTAAAAGGACAAGTCTTGGCTGATTTCATCACCAAATTTACTGAACTCCCAGATAGCGAACGGAGCGAAAATCCTAGTGTGCCTGAACCTCAAGATGTAGCTCCTTCGTGGAAGGTTTTCACTGACGGATCGTCCAACGAATCTCACGCAGGAGCAGGAGTGATATTGATAACGCCAGAGGGCATCGATTTCACTGCGCAATTAGGTTTGATTTTGCCACTTCAAATAACGAAGCCGAGTATGAAGCCCTACTCGCTGGGTTAAGGTTGGCCAAAGATATGAGCATAAAAGTGTTGGATATATACAATGATTCACAGCTGGTAGTGAATCAAGTCTTAGGGGAGTATCAAGCACGACGTTTGAAAATGGTGGCCTATCTAAACAAAACCAAAGATCTGTTGGCACAATTTGAGAAATATACCCTCCAGCAAATACCTCGAGATCATAATTCAAACACAGATGCCTTAGCCAAACTCGCGAGTGCGAAGGATGCTGACAATTTAAATATAGTGCCAGTGGAGCGGCTACGCGAGCCTAGCATACGAGTAGATGAAGCCAATATGGAGGTCCGACTAGCAGATACATGGATGGCACCATACAGGGAGTATCTCACGAGTGGTGTACTACCAGCAGATAGAAACAAAGCCAGGACTCATCAGAGACAGGCTGCTAGGTACATACTGGTCGATGGTGTTCTATACCAAAGAGGATACCCCATGCCACTGCTCAGGTGTGTTATGCCGGAAAAGGCTAAAGAACTGATGAAGGAGGTACATGAAGGCTTCTGTGGAGATCACGCTGGGGGGCAGAGCTTATCAAAGAAGATTATGAGGTAGGGTTATTTCTGGCCGACCATGAACGAAGACTCGATGGAGTTTGTGTGAAAGTGTGATAAGTGTCAGAGGTTTTCCAAGATCCCACGCGCAGCTCCTAATGAGTTAAAGCAGATGCAAAGTCCATAGCCCTTCGCAGTGTGGGGTATAGATTTAATCGAGTCCTTGCCAACATGAAAAGATGGAGTAAAATACACAGTTGTTGCAGTCGACTACTTCACCAAATTGGCCGAGGCCGAGCAACTTGTAACCATAACGACAAAGAAAGTACTTGATTTTGTCATCAAAAACATTATCTGTCGATATGGATTGCCCAGAAAGATTGTCTCAGACAATGGCACCCAGTTTGACAGGGACCTATCACAGACTTCTGCGAGAGGCATGGAATCATCAAGAGCTTTTCTTCAGTAGCACATCCACAAGCAAATGGGAAATTCGAAGCGGTAAATAAGACATTGAAGGATACCCTGAAGAAAAGGCTCGAGGAAGCCAAAGGGGCATGGCCAGAACAGGTGCCTAAAGTACTATGGTCGTATAGAACTTCTCATCGGACAGCAACAGGTCATACCCCATTTTCCTTAGCATACGGGTCTGAAGCTATGTTGCCAGTCAAGTTAGATCCGCCCTCACATCGAAGAATCACATACGACCAAGACCAAAATAGCCAACTGTTGATGGAGTCCCTAGACTTGGTTGAGGAGAAACGAGAGAAAGCCCAAATCCGAGTAGCTGCGTACCAGCAAAAAGTCGCTCGGTATTTTTAACTCTAAAGTAAAAGAAAGAAAGTTAAACGTTGGAGACTTAGTACTTCGAAGAGTTTTTTTAAACACCCGTGACTCGGCTGCTGGAGTACTCGGACCAAACTGGGAAGGACCTTACCAGAATGAAGAAGTCCTTCATCCAGGCACATGCAAACTTGCACGCTTAAATGGAGATCTTGTTCCGCGCCATTGGAACGGAGAACACTTGCGCAAGTATTATCAGTGAACAATCCTTCTTAAAGGATTGGCTTGTATTAATTTTTACTTTTTACAAGTTTTGAAAAAGGGTTAGTCATGTTATATGGCTAATCGCTTATAAGTGTAAGATCTTTCAAAGATCACTCGTAAAGACATGATTTAGTCCATTTAAATTCGAGAATTATAAGGGACTGTGCGCAGCCAGTCATTCTTGCCAAACTTTGTAATTTTTTACAAGTATTTGTTCATTACGTGTGTTGTTTTGCTGTATTATAAGTTTTTCATTTTATATCGAGCAGTAATGTTCGTACAGGTTGTTGTCAAGGCAAGTGACCAAGGACCTAAAGCTCCTCAGTCACTTGGGGGGCATATAAGTCACATCGATAGCAAAGCATACCAAGAGGTATGTAAACACATGAACAAAATAAGTGAAAGCATACTATGGTACTTAGAGTATTTTTCAAATTTTATATTTTGTTAAATCAAGCCAAAGTACTATGCTAAGTTCAGTCATGCAAACAGATGTTATAATAAAGCAGAAATATTATAATATAAAAGGAATTCTTTTACACCGCAAGCAGTACTGCTTGGATGTAATTGTTTAAAAGTAAAAGTAAACTAAGCTGCCCATGCAGCAAAACCAAAGAAAAATCATAGTCTTTACATCACGACCCGTAGGTCGTATGGTTAAAAAAGAAGAAATATAAAAGAAGAAAAAAAATTATGAAGCTTGAGGAGGCGGAGGATCCTGAGGAGGGGTCTGGTCGACGACTTCATTGTCATCACCCTCCACTCCAGCAGCCAGCGAAATATCTGGGGAGGCAGGAACTCTGGCCCTTTCTTCAGCAGCCAATCGAGCAGTACAGTGAGCCAGCTCAGCCTTCTTGGCGTCCTCTGGAAGGTAGTCGAAGTTGGCACTTTGATTGTGTTTCCAGAACTCATAGAAACATCGAAGTGTTGCATTCTTGTACCTGTCCAAATCTTTGGCATTTGTAAGCCTGAGCTGCTCCACCTGGCTCTTGAGGATAGCAATGCTCCTGTCCTTAGCAAGATTCTCCTCCTGAAGTCTTTTGACTTCACGCCAGTGGGTTAGGCTAGCATCTTGGTAATCATCTCTCTGCTTTCTGGCATTTTCCAGAGAGGTTTGCTTTTCTGCCAGCTTCGTAGCCAATGAATCCTTCTACTGGGTCACCACCTCCAGCTCCCCCGCGTGCCTAGCCTCCGCGGCTTGAAGCTCCTCAGTAAGCTTCGCTCGGGTCTGCTCGATGCTTGCACCCGCGCGGGCACGAGCAGCAGTCATGGTTAGCATGGCTTGCAATCAAAGAATAAGAGTTAGACCAACGTCAAAAAAGGAAAGGTCAAGACTATGATCACAAAAGAAGAGAAAGAATGCTTACAATGGCCACTTCATTAAGGGCCCTATTGAGGATCTGGTCGACCCCCATGGTTTCAGCTTCAGCCATGTCCTCTCTACAGCGGTCATGCTTAAGGATATGGGCGAGGCGATCCTTAGCTGACCGTAGGGAGCGACTCGATAGTCTGGCCCCAGGGAGATCAGTTTGCTGGGCCTGCTCGGTTAGAGCCATAGGTGAAGGATTTGTGGCAGCAGGTGGAGGAGGGATTTCCTTCTCAGCAGAAGCAGGAGTTTGGCAGATGGCTGGCCAGAAGGCCCGTCCTTTGAAGGATCAGTTGCTCAGTTTTTCTTGGCCGGAGGTACTTGACTAGACTCGTCGTTGTAACACCCTACTACCTTAGAGCCGTTACTAAGTGAGTTTAAAACGGAAATTGTGCATCTAACTGACTCTTCGAGGTTAAAACCAAAAGTCTGACTAAACCAGAGGTTAAGGCTGTAATCTTTGAAAATGCTTAGTTTCATTGAAAACATTAAGTGTCAAACATCTGGGATCCCAAAAATAAGGTTTACAAAATATTTACAACTCAAAAATAGATTTACACCTGGTCAACTATCAAAAGAAAAAGTTAATACAACCATATACAAAATGCCCCCAACCAAAGCAGTCGGGCAGGCCGAACATGTATGTGCCGCCCCCACGCTCTCCATACTCATGGCCGGTTGACTGACTCCTTGCTTTTACCTGCCACACAGAGCACCCGTGAGCCGAAGCCCAGCAAGAAAACTCGACAGAATATAACATATGCAAAATATAGCTGACATATAATCCACTGATACATAGGAAAACCCTCAGACTGAACAAGCACGGCCATGCCGCCCCAGAGGCCTTACCAAAGCCTGGGGTATCGGTCCTTACCGTAAGGATAACTCATGTATCTATTGGGTCCCACCCTGGCTATAAGCACTCTGTGTGCTAAGTGTTACTTCCGGCCCCAAGGCCGTTCTCGGCCTTAGCCGTTCATTTCATTATAATCACACATATAGTACATTTCGAAATAATCATTCAAACATATAATAATTCATTTAAGGTTATACATTCGCATGTAATACAATCTAGGTCCATGCCCTGAAATAACACTGTGGGCCCACGCCCTGTCCTCGGGTGTTAAGGTTTTCTTACCTTTCAATTCGATAACTTTGATCACCTGACTCCTCGAACATGATCCTACTCGAGCCCTAGTGCTCACCTAAACAAAATCCATAAGACAAAGTCATTACCAAACCTCAAGTCCAAAACCTAGCCTCGGGACCAATCCCGAGCCCCCGGGAAGTCCTAGATCCACAAAACAAGGTGGTGGAATCGAGCCCCGAACCCTAGGTCAAAATCCCTCAACAAAAGCCCAAAAACCCCTTTCTGTGAACAGTGCAGCGCTACAGTGCTCTTAAGAGGGCGCTGTAGCGCTACAAGCAGAACAACACATCCCCAGAAACAGGGCCTAGCGCTACAGCGCCCAAAGACTAGCGCTGTAGCGCTAGTTGCAGACTGGCAACATCAAAAATCATTTTCTGCGATTTCTTTCAACCATTTCAACCCCAAACTTGACCAAGTCTTTCCCAAACCCAAAAACAAACTTATCAACACCTCACACTCATCCCAAGCATCCCAAGAACTCATAACCCAAGTTCAAACAACCCAAAACTCAAGATCTACCATAATGAACCCTAAACCCAGAAATTCAGTCAAACATCAAAGTTAAGGACTTAGAAATCATACCGTGGATGGAAATTCGACCTTGAGTTGAACCCTAGACCTCCTTAGCTTGCTCCTTCACAACCTTGGCCTGATTTCCCCAAAAAACCCCATCTATTTAGCTTAAATACACAACTCAAACTAGTCAAACCCTAAAACTGAAATTTCTAAAACTTACCTCAATGTTTGATGTGTTCTTGCTAATCCCTTGCCAATCTTCAAGTCTAGCTTAGGATCCTTGATGCTCAGCTCACCCTAGCTCACCACTGAGCTTAGCTCCAAGAAAGATGAAGGGAAATGGTGGGAGAACCACAAACCGTTCCTTTGAAACAAAACCCCTCTGTTTTTCTCTCTTTTCCTTTTTCTTCCTTCTTTCTTTCTTTTTCAGCCTTATAACTCTTTTTCTACCAATTCCACTAAGTATAAAGCTCCCTTTAACTTATCTCTAAAATCCTAAAGACCAAAATGCCCTCCCTATTAATTCTAAACCTTTTTGTCCATGTAGGGCCATGTTAGTCATTTTACCCAATTCCCACTAATTCCTCGAGTGTCTCTAATAATTTCTCGCTTGCTACCCAATACCTGATTAATCACTAAATATATCCCTCATGATCAAGATTAACCTCAATATATTATCCAATTTCCCATTTAAACTCCCCAAGCTTAACCCAACCCGGGTATAAATTCCCGCTTTGACTTTCCCGCTAACCCGCTCATTCTAGGATCGTCTCGAGTCACAGATCACAGATATCAACACAGTCATGCC
Source organism: Humulus lupulus (assembly GCF_963169125.1). Taxonomy (NCBI): domain Eukaryota; kingdom Viridiplantae; phylum Streptophyta; class Magnoliopsida; order Rosales; family Cannabaceae; genus Humulus; species Humulus lupulus. The sequence continues at coordinate 82,856,261 of NC_084797.1, read as the reverse complement.
CAAAATGGCCAAATTACAATTATGCTCTTTCTAAGATAATCAGGTCTACATGCATACTAATTCACATATTCATACATCTCAAATAATCAAATAGTCATATAACATGCATTAAATCATAATCATGCATTTAACTCATTAAAGTCACACACAAAATCCCATTATGCCCTCCAGGAACACTAATCAAGGCCCTTAAGCCTTATTAGCGAATTTGGGTCGTTACAGTCGTCATGTTTCTTGGTCGATTTTCTCTTTTGAACCAAGGGAACCTCTTCTTCCTGGATGCTGTACAGATCGAAAACGTTTGCGGAAGTCATTTCTGCAAAAGAAACAAATATGCAAACAGTAAGCCAAAAATAGATGAAAAGTTATGGCACATCAGAAAAGAGATAAAGAAAATTACAAAGTTCAATACCCGAGCTATTACTACTTGTCACTACACTATTGACTCTACTAGTCATACACTCACTCTCTGGCATGAAGAAGTCTGGCCCTAGATTTGGAGTATATGTAAAATTTCCGTCCCCGTCAAATAAATGACAAGGAATTGGCAAGTTATCTAAAAGTGAAATAAAAATACCGTTTTCTTCGGAAGACTCGTCTAAGTCTACGATAGTCTCGACTTCCTTTTGTTTTCCCTTCCCTTGAGGGGCAGAAGACCTTTCTGCTGGGGGAGTGCCAGTGGGTTCCCTGATTGTAACCCCAGTCGGTCTCCGTCGAGGAGGAGACGCTGGTGATTGTTGCTCGGGATTTCCCTCGGCAGTGGCAATTACCGCCGCGGGTTCACTCATATCTTGGTGAGGGGCCAGGAGGCCAGCCAGCCTCAAATTGGCCTCATTGACTAGAGACTTGACGCTCTTCTCAGCATCTGTCATTCTGGCCAACATGGCAGACCTCAACACCATGTCTGGTGTTGGGTCTGGTCGTAACCATGGGCCTAAAAAGCACAAGATATTTTAGAAAAATACAAGGAAAATTGCTGAGTAAAAACAACGACCAGTGGAAAAAGGCATTTACCTCCTCGAGCGAAGGCCAGGTTATTCGCAGCCATGTCAGGTGTGAGGAAATACTCTTGACTGTATTTCCACACGTTGGAGATGTAGGTGGTGTCACTCAAGAAGGTTCGGGTGGTCTCCTGGTGACAAAAATGAAAGAACCCCGTACCAGACTGTTGGGGGTTGGATTTAAGGTCAAAGAGATAATTGACCTCATGGGGGTAGGCTCTGGCCAATTTTTATGTTTATAAAGGATATAGAGTGCAACAAGCATCCTATATCCGTTGGGTGTAATTTGGAAAGGGGCGACACCAAAGTAGTTCGCCACCCCCTGAAAGAATGGATGGAGAGGAAGGGTAGCCCCCGCCTCTATGTGATACCTCGACCAGGCGCTGTAAACGCCTCCAGGAAAATTAGCCCTCTGATCCGCAGTGGGTGTCTTGAGAGTTACCCCAGTGAGGGGATACTTCCTGAGGTAATTAGCAAGCATCATGGGGGTTACTTGGCTAAGTGGAGAAAGATACCACTCGACATCAGGAATAATTGAATTCCGAGGGCGAGCCCTAACCTGGATGAGAGGGTCTGGGACAATGTTTTCTCGACCACTGGTCGAGGGAACCCCAGCCTGCGAATCAGGCTGAGCTGGAGGGTTTGAAGTGTGTTCAGGCTTTTTATTTTGGGCAGTGGATTTGACACGACCCATTCTGGCTGAAGATGGTTGAGGTCTGGAAGGAGAGAGTCTAGAGAAAGGAATCTCGTGAACACACTAGACAGGCTATTCTTCGCCTTCAAGCAGTTGCGCAAGTAGATCGTCTTCGATCGGCCTCTCACCTCCCCACAAATCTGGCATTAAAATCTGCGGACAGAAAAATGGGGAGGTGAGGATGGAGAGCCTAGAAAGTTGGTTAGAATAATGCTGGTTGTGTATAAAAGTCAAACTTTTATACAACAATATTCTAGCAAACAACTAATTTTTTCATGCGAACAGTTTGAAAAACAGATCAAAAAGTGAAAGTAAAAAGTTTTTCTGAAAAAGCTTTTTCAACTCCAGTAAGGGCGGGAAAAACTCAGTTTTTCAACTAGCATAAAAATCGAATTTTTACTTCGATTTTACGTTCTAAATTTATGATCTCGACTATCAAACTGATTCATAACTCCTAAATGGCAAAGATACACCATCCTATCTAGCATCACTCGATAAATCCCCTATTTTCATGCATCTCAACCCAAGAACGCAGACAATATCATAACCTAAAGGCTAACTTACATCGGCATGCACAACAAAAATAAAGAGTGCAAAAGTTCTGAAACTTATCGAAGCGAATATTATGAATCCTTGAAGAAATTCCGAGCATAGGAAAATGAACGGCTGGTTCCTGGACCGTTGAAAGATCATCTTCGGGGAGACTAGGAGTTCTGACTTAGGGTTTCTTGATAGAAAAATAGCTTGCGTAAAAAGAAAAAAGATGTTCTGGAGGCTATATATATTTCGTCTGCAGCATGAAAAAAGAAGTAATCATAAGTTTCCTCTTTTCAAAGCATGGGGAAGAGTGATAGCCGTCAATGGATTGCTTGGGAACCGAAAAGGCATGATTAGACAGGGGTAGGTCACTTTTTCCTTAAAGTTCATTTATTGCTAGTCGTAGTAAATAAACTTGGGGGGCGAATGTTATCCAAAAAGTAGGCATGGGTGATGTGGCAGACGTTTTTAACACATGGCTGACACCTGGCAGAAGTTCTGTTCGACCATCGACCAGTGAGGTTCCCCTGACTTAACATTTGGATTTTATATACAACCAGCCTGGTCGTATAGTCCATATATTTTGAGATAATCTTGTACAATTGTAATCATATCCGAGATTGTCTCCCATGATCCATGATGATCCGATTATTTAGGAAAGAATATCTGTAACTAATTCATGTAATACTCCTTGAGCTTATAAATAGAGAGAAATAGCTCAAGGAATGGACTTTTGACTGATTTGAGTATATACTTTACAAGAGAATTAGAGCTATTATCTTACGATTGTATTATTCATCTCTCTCAGGCCTGTGAAACTCAGAGAACCCTAGTTCTTTGATCACTCCTTTGACAATTAATATCAATAATAGCTTAAGTGGACGTAGGTCATTACCAATTCGTGGGGCCAAACCATTATAATTTGTTGTGTCGTTTACTGTTTTTTCCATTAGATCCATTTCAACACCTTCCTTCACATCAAGCATTTGACTCCGTGTTAGTTGACCAAATTGAGGGTCAACACTTTTTGTCTTAGAGTTGTATCTTCTATTTCTATCACCTTCTACCTCTTTCTCTATATTTACATGTAATTTTTGTCATAGAGTTGTAACACTTTTTAATCAATAATATTTATTTGTAATATATTGTCTAGAGTTGTAATATTATTATTTCCATTGAGGCAAAATACATATTTTCCTAACACATTGTGGTCCCAGGGGACAAGATTGTACATAGGTACATTGTCAGGGTAGTGGCACAAGTCGTGGTGGAGCAGAAGGTTATGGTGTCGGCCTGGCATATAGTCAGAGGTATGCAGGTAGTGCTTCCAATCTCTGTACAAATCCGTACCTCCACTACTATGTGATATAGAAGTCAGGGTCACGCTTCTATCCTCCTCACGGTTGTACCTCCTGCACCCGTACATGTACGGGTACTTTGTACCTCATGGTTATCCTCACATCTCCACAACATGTATTTTCTCAAAGCTATTCCATAATTTACTAAGTGTAGGAAAGCTCGTGCGTTAACATGAATGGTATACTTTGTCGTCTACACCACTTATTGGCTTGATACAAAATAGTTCGTGGGTCTCTCTTATTGCCCCTCATATGCCCCTTCAAGAGGTCCTAGACTCCATACAGGTATGCTAGGCGTTGGCATCACGGCATAGAGTCATCTGGACGAGATGAAGTACGGCACGAGTACATGACCCCGCAACACGGCTGAGCGAGCTGTGGAGTGAGGCCCTAGTGCACGGGGTCACGATGTCTCGCAAGGTTCCAGGTGCGTGGCAGGTGGGCGAGGCATGGTATGCCTCGCTGTGTGAGGCTGGGCGAGGTATGGCACTCAGTGTGCCTCACTCGGTTCGAAACACATGGCCTCGCTATGTGAGGCTCGGGGCGAGACGCCAGGCGCAATGTGCGCCTCTTCGTGGCGTGAGGCGCATGGCCTCGTTGTGCGAGGCTCGGGGCGAGACGCCAGGCGCAAGGTGCGCCTCTTTGTGGTGCAAAATTCATGGCCTCGCTGTGCGAGGCTCGAGGCGAGACGCCAGGTGCAAGGTGCGCCTCTTCGTGGTGTGAGACGCATGGCCTCGCAGTGCGAGGCTCGGGGCAAGACGCCAGGTGCAAAGTGCGCCTCTCATGGCGCGACACGCATGGCCTCGTTGTGCGAGGCTCGGGGCGAGACGCCAGGCGCAAGGTGCGCCTCTTCATGGCACGACACGCATGGCCTCGCTGTGTGAGGCTCGGGGCGAGACACCAGGCGCAAGGTGTGCCTCTTCATGGTGCGAGACGCATGGCCTCACTGTGTGATGCTCGAGGCAAGACAGCAGGCGCAAGGTGCGCTTCTTCATGGCGCGAGACATATGGCCTCACTGTGCGAGGCTCGGGGTGAGACGCCAAGTGCAAAGTGCGCCTCTAGTGGAGCGAGACGCATGGCCTCACTTTGCGAGGCTCGGGGGCGAGACGCCGATCCCATGTGCGGCCCTCGTGGGCGTGCCACCTTTAGCCTCTGGCTACGCAAATCGTGTGGGACCTCGCTTATGCGAGGTGCTTAACCTTGTGAGGGGTGCGCGAGTGCACTTGAGTTGCTACCTATATGAATCCACATGGTGTGAGGCACTCGGGTGTCGCGAGGGGTGCACGACACGTAACCCTTCTGGGCCTCGCATAACGAGGTCTTCACCCTCAGATGCTAGTCTTCCTCACCGCAAGATTCGTAACTCGTAGAAGACTTTATACGTGTTGACATAACACATGCCTCCTTCTGGGGTGCCTTTCACCTTTAGCGATTTTTTTTCTTGGTGGATTTTTGGTATCCACAGTGACTATTGGTTCAAGCCGGGATTTAGTTGGAAACTCATAGAAATAGTTATGGATTTTTTAAGTTTAACCTATAGTTTAGTAATATTAATTTTAACATAAGGTTTGATTAATATAGCTGGTTCTAGAAATATTATTTATTATAACCTAAGGTTTAGATAGAATAATTAAGAACGTGACACTTGTCACATGCATGTTTATTAAGGATTTAAGGATTTTAGATGAATAATTTAATAATGGATAGATCTAGAACCTTTCAACAACTATTATGATTACGTTTTACTTAGTCAAATTTGTTTTTAACCAACTTCAAGTGTGATGAAAATGTGCAAAAACGTGTTTAAAATATCAGCGTATGCCGATATATCACAGCTATAGGGGCCGACATGTAGCCTAAGGTTGATAAGGAAAACACGTTGACTTAGCATGAACGAAACTACGAAGGCTCGAGAGATAGGGGTTGATGATATATCGCCTAAGGGGGGCGATATATCGACTCTTTTAGGGTATTTTTGAAACTTTGTAGAACCGAATGAGAAACAACCCTCAACAACTTAGACTTGCTCTTGAACATTTTTGACCCAGTTCTGGGCATCTGTTGAGCAGAAAATTCAAATTTATTCAATTAATATTCATTTATTTATTCTTTTTAAAAGGGGTTAGTTTAACTCATTGAACTCTATAAATAGGACATTTCACTCAGCCATTTCATTCATTATTCAAGCATTCTTCAGAGCCTCCAAGTTGCTAAGTTTATTCTAGAGAGAAAACACTAGGGTTTTGGGATTAAAAGTTTTCCAATCTAAGCTTTTCTAAACACTTGGGAAGTATGATAGAGTGATATTTCGGTAATGAGGTGTAGGTCAGAGTTCTAGTCTATCCAAGGTATTCTTATTGTGTATCCTAATTTCAACATGAGTCTTTCACTCAGATCGTGTGCAGCTGGCAAATAAATGCATGGAAGAAATAGCCAAGGAGTCCATGTATTCTCCACGTAGACATCACAGTTTTTGTGATGGTTGTGCGAGCTAGGGATGCATAAATTGATAAGTGTGAGCTTATAATATTTATAAGGCATGTCCTCCACAGTACGAGCTCAACGGTATATCCAGCTCGTGGTAATTTAGAGATATGGCTTGTCTGCGGATCCCCGAAGACCCGGATACTTTATACGATCGTTTATTGCCAGCCTGTGATATTTAATGTCCCAGATATTAGGAGACTACTTATTTCATGATCAGATCACATCCTAGTATAAATGGGAATATTTCATATTAAATGTAATAAATATGTAAATCTGTGATTGACTCACACAGTTACCCAAACATGTCCAAGGAGTTTCTCTATAAATACTGAGAATATTGGACAGGGAAAGGGATGATTATTCTGTAATACCGAAACTCTGTCAAAATAGAGAGAGAGAGAGAAAAAGCAGTAATAATATAGACTCATGGACTAGGTGTATTTTAACCACTGAACCACGTAAAAAGATCAGTGTTCTTGAGAGTTATTTTCTTATTTTGGTTTATCATCAAGCACTAATTCAACCTTGTTATTTTCTTAATTCACTGTTGGCGAAAAACCACGTCAACACTTATTCTCTGATTTAGTTCACTATAGTACTTTTATTTTCTTTAATTTTCTTTTAGATCCTAACTTGTTGTTATGGAGTTTGGTTAGGTGTTTAAGTTTCTTGAAACTTAAGGTTTTCCATAAGTTACGATCTTGATGGTTTAGATCTTCTTTTTTATCTCCATTTCTTTAAAAACTTACGATTCATATTGTTGGTTTTAGGAGTTTTCCAATCCTGTTCTTGTCTCCAATATCCCAGTTTCTGGTAAAGAAAATAGGTTAGATTGTATGTGTTATGATATGTTTATATGCTATGTTATGTTGATATGTTATATACGTATATATGTATATGTTAATGTTGTAGTCACTTAGGGAATGTAGTTGCTTAGATAGAAAATGAATCCCAAGATTTTTTATCATTATTGTGGATTAGAGTTATGATTAAACCTACCTCGATTAGTAGACAGAGGACCTAGATGGTTTATCATATACTATTTTGTGATCTAACCTACATCGATTAGTAGACAGATGACTTAGCTGGTTTTATCACAAACTACGGTAATGGGTTAATGGCCATTAATATTGTAGTTCTATGTTTTTATGATTTACGTTTTTTTTTACGTCATATGTTTTATAGTTTATGTTTTTAGTCTTATGATTTATGATATGTTTTAGTAGATTTTCCTTGCTGGGCATTAGGGTGAATCCCTTTTTTTTTAGATGGTGCAGGAAAATAAGCTTAGTTGGTGGGATGGATTCATGGCAGCTTTGGCATGTGTATTGGGGATGGACTGCTAGAAGATCGAGGATGAAGTTGATACTTCAAGTCTTTTAAATTTATGTATTTATGTTTTCCAGCATATATTTTTTGAACAATTAATTTAAAGTTATGTTTTTTTGAATGTTTTTATGTAAATAACAACGGGATCTCGTATTTTGGATTTTATAATAAAGTTCTCTTCTTTTATGTATGTATTCCAAAATAGTAGTTATGCTTAGTAGTTTTTAATGATCCGAGGTCTTAGAATTAGTTGGGGCATTACAATTTGGGAGCACTTCTTTCCCTATAGAACATTCATGAGGACAAAGCAACAATGCAAGTCTTACCATATCAAGCGTGCAACCCCAACGTGATGACAAATGTTGCATGGTCCTCAACACACTAGATATCTACACCTAATTAGGGTTTAATGCTAACCTTGTAATTTATTTTATGCTAATACCCTCTTGCGTCCTAAAAATAGGGCAAGGCAGGGTCACCTATAAAGGGTGAGGCAGGTAAGCTTGATTGAAGGCAACACTCTGCACACTTTTTAACCCAAAGAAAGGGCAAGGGAGGGTCACCTATAAAGGGCAAGACGGGTAAGCTTGGTGCAAGACAACACTCTGCACACTTTGTAACCCAAAGAAAAGAACTTGTGATTCCGACAAGTCTTGAGCATATAGAGTGACCCATGGACTAGGCTTCATTAAAAACTTAACCACTTAAAAATCCTTTGCGTTTTCTTTTTAAATACCTTCTTAATCTTTCTACTTTGAAGTTGGTGAAAAACTGCGTCAACAGGAAGAAAGAAGAGCTTTTGGATCTGTGGTAGAACTTTGGCTGGTGGAAGCAAGAGTGGTGTTTGCAGAAGCTTTTGATTTTTCTTTCTGTTTTCTTTTGTCACCATACCCCAGAGGGAACCCGTGAAGGAAGTGACATTTTTTAACTAAGTGATTGGGTTTTCGACACTGAGAGCATGATGGCTTTAGTTTCTTGCTCCTTAGATATTTGTTGAATTAGAAGAATTAATAGCTGCTACTAATATTGTAGGTGGGGGATTCACATCAAGAGGTATTTGCCTTTCCTCTTGAACATTCATGGAAAAGACCTTAGACAAGGAAGGAATATAATCATATAGTAAAATCTAGGCCCTAACTTGATGGTAAGAGTACTCATTGAGGTTGGTTAAAAACTGAAGCACATGATCTTAAGTATTGTTATACTTGTTGACGCGATTTTTTGCAAATAATGAATTAAGAAATTTGTTAATAGAAATTAGGCTCAATCTAAATCGTTTAAGGATAACACCAAGAACTTTACGTGGTTCAATAGTTAAAATCCACCTAGTCCACGAATCTATATTATTGCTAGTTTTCTCTTAGGAAATTGTTTTGACATATTTTGGTAATTGTTTTACACTTTGTAACATACAAGCTTGGGTAACTTCTCAAACGTACAAATAAATACCATAAATACATTAACTACATCATATTATACGTTTATCAGGCAAGAGTTACAATATATTAATTATGTATATAATGTTCTCAGGTCCTCAAGAATTAAAGTCTGCGTATTCCAAGAGTCGTCAGTGAGTTGAATGCACACTACGTGAGCTAGAGGTTTCTAAATAGACCGATTTGATCATTGGAATTCTGGAGATGTGACTACGCGACCTAAGGACCTGACTAGGCGATCTCCTTGGCATCAACCTGGCTAGGTGATCTCCTGGATCCTTAGGCGACCTGAGCTTGACTCAAACTACCCATCTAAGAACTTGTATTGCATTCCCAGGACTATGAATAATCTGCATTAAGTGCTTGCCAGCTGTACCATGTACATGACACACCAATTCGTATTTATAAGGTACAACATTTGCCCCCTAAGCCTCTACTTGTGTATGACGTCACCCCTACTCTTGACAAACACAGTAGAGATTTTCCACTTCTGATAGGAAATGTGCCCACTTACCCCCTCAAGTATTGGGCACGTGGCTCATTTGAATGGGCGTTTGTTCGGGTTCTTGAGTATAGTAACAGTTATGTTGTCACCGTTTTGCTGGCATTTTGTTTATTTAATTTTGACCATTTGATCTAAAATTTTCTCGATCGAACGACTCTAGATTTTTCTCGGGATTTTTTTATATATACCCCCTTGACCTGATCCATTACCACCTTCTCGTTCTTTCCATGTCAACTTTCTCTTTCATTTCTCTCATTTTTCAGAAACCTTCTGGTAGTTGTTCTCTGGATTCAACGTGTCAATTTCTCCAATTCTTCAAGTTTTAAAACTGTAAGTGATTTCTGTTCTTCGTTGCGAATCCATTTTTTCTTAATTTGGCTATATTTTTTTAATGTATTTGTACCATTACTTATTCACGTACTGACACTATACGAGCTTTTGGCTTGTATATTAGTGGTTGGCAAAGAAAGAGTATAGGGTTTGTAATTGTAAGGGTATTGAGAATCTAATAGGAGTGTATTTCATGGGTTTTTTTAGATTCGAATCAAGAACAAATTAGGCTATTTTATAGGTTAATTTCTTGGTTTCTAACCCCAAATCTGGGTAGCATAGAGCCTGGTTGGTAGTGAATTAAAATTCAATTTTATCATTTCTAAAACTAAAATAAATTGTAGGGCCCACATAAACGCCTGATTGGTTATTTATTTTCAAATTCTCAATCCAAATACTGATTCTAATTTTAAGTTACAATATGGAAAACGTTATTTTTACATTTTCTCCCAATCCAAATCATTATATCCTAAAATCCTACAAATCTATAACTTTTTTATATTTTCAGATTCTCTAACAATCACATATTCAGTTTTTTAAACTCAAAAAATAGTTTATGAATACCAAATAAATCACATTTTCAAAAACATGTTTTCAGACGATAAATACAAATTTTCATTTTAGAAACACACTTTTTGAAAATGCAGTTTTCCAATTGTGAACCAATCGAACCCTTAGTGGCCACGTTTCCTAAGCGATTTTCCACAAAAATTGCTTTCCCAAAACCTAATTTTTGAGACACGATTTCTAAGGAGAAAGTACTTCCCAATATTAGGATGCGTGAATTAGAGGCACGGATGAATTCACGTACACGGGTTCCATACCCGTATTAGCTTGTAAGATTTCGAACACGTAAAATTTATCCCAACTCGTAGAATTTTTAGCTCATAGAATTTGATTCCTATTCAAATATTCAGGTCGAGTTTTCCAATGGTTTACCTCTGGTTATTAAGTACGAGCTATATCCTTAGGTCGCCAACTAATAGTTATTAACATGATATTTTTGAACCTTATCATAGAGCTATATCCTTAGGTTACCCACTAATCGTTAGTACTATTCTATGCCCAGGCGAGTTAAATTATATTATCATCAAAATGAGACATCCCAAGAACATAGTTGGCTCTTCCTCCCAAGGCCAGAAAGCTATGGAGACATCTATTCCCCACTTTGGGCAAGTTGTGGAATAGGAGGTCGAGTTAACCGCAAATAGCTTTTATGAAGCGTAGAGGATTGTATCCAAGATAACTTCCATGCCCCTAGTTAATGTGATAATGAAAGGCCATGGCATCCAGATGGACTCAAAGTTTTATGATCGCCCAACATTAGAAGCAGAGCATAGCTGCAGCCCCTAGAGGATAATTTTGGAGCTTGGAGTGATGAGCATTTGAAGGCCGGGGCCTTTCTTCATCTGAAAACATATTTTCAAAAAATTTTTAATTATGTGAAGCTAGCTCCATTTCAGCTCCTCCCCCCCGCGCCAAACGTGTATCACCTCATCGTAGGGCTAAAATATTTATTTCTTAAAAATGAGTGGGAAGACCCTACCCCGGAGGATATCCTCTATTTTTTATGGCTTAAGGCCAACTCTACCACCGAGACTGGAAGCGGTGGGGTTTTATTACCTCATCAAGTTTCCAAGACCTCCAACATCATCGAGCTCCCAAGTCATCGAAGCAATTTTAAGGACATGTTATTCATGTCGAAATGGGTTTGCGACCGCAACTACATATACTTCAACCGACCATGTAAGTATCTTTACCTCAATGACTTTGTAATTTTTTCCTACTTCACAATATTAACTATTCTGATCATATTATCTGTTTATGCAACTATCTACAAGATTTCTGAAACTTCTATCGTCCAGAAGGACCAATAATTAAAGCTTGCCTCCGTCCCCACCGAGGAAAAAGACTAGCGAGTAATTACAACAGATTCCAATTTCTTGGCTTGCAATTTGATTGGGGATGGTAAATCTCTTGCGTTTCGACCTTGGGTATCTCCTAAAAAAAGGGCACTTGCTATTTTTGAAGAGGTCGAGGAAGAAGAAGAGGTCACGCCTTTAGTGCGCAGAAGCCCTTATTAGAGCAATCTGAGTGATGACCCAGATCAGACTCAGTCGGGGCAGCAGGCAGCACCTCTGGCCAAAGTAACGATGGAACTAATATTAACTGGGCTACTACCAAATTCATGCTAGCTTGGCATGACGAAAGGAAGATCGTGACTAGACACCCTGAGGATCCAGACAAAAATTTCACCATCCAACAATGTGTTGACCTTCTAGTTCCCCGTCACGACCTGAGTCTCTCTAAACTGACAATAGTTGTAGATAACCTTTACGTACTAGGAGTGCCGTTTTTAAGCAATATGACATATTTATACGTTTTGTTATACCCTTGGTCCTTGGTTCACTTTTTTCTTGTCTCTTCGCATCTAGAGTATGACCCGAGCTTAGATGATGAGCTTGAGTCTGATACCATGCCTGAGATTGTTTTGCTAGAGTCTCCTCCACCCCAAGTTATCCAAGAACTAGCCAGTCCTTCCTTAGTTAGCTCGATCCTCAATCTGGATCTGATTGTTATAGTCTCTTCCTCTAGCTCGGAAAGTAGGATTTTCTTCTTTACTTGTTACTTTCCAAGTTTGATCAAAGTTTATCCAACTCTCTCTTGATTATTTTGTAGAAGAAAACATGAGCAGGGACCTAACAACAATGATCAGTAGCTCCAGTCTGACCATCAAAAGTCAGAGACTACTAAAGAAGAACATATCTGGGGTCGGAGGTTCTTCTACATGGACCCAATCTAAGGGAAAGAGCCGCCTTCCTCCCAACCTTAAGCTCAACAGTATTCCTATTAGTATAAAATATGAAAATTATAATGCGCAGCGGAATGGATCTTTTTAAAAAAATATTAATACCAGCCAAGATCATACACATATAAATATATTAAATCAAACATAAATAGATTAGAGATCACCTCTTGTAGCCTATCAATAGTCAACAAATCTTTTTGTATAAATCAACGATCTTCCTATCCTTATTCTGATAGCTCACAACTTGATCTTCTAGAATAATCCTCAAACACACAAGGACGTGTGTGGGCACGTATGATTCAAAAGGTTGATTTATAACTCTCTCGATGTCCTCAACACATGAGATCTAGAGATATTTGATAAGAGAGAGGATGTTGTGAATATATTTTTCTGGTTTAGAAAAATCTATCGCTTTTTTTTCCTGAGAGAGAGTCTGACAATCAAACAACTTTGATCGATTAAAAATCTTGTCTCTGAAATTATTGCTCTTTTTAATTTATAAAGATAATTAACTTAATTAATTAATCTTTATTTTATTTTAAAATAAAACAAATCAGTTATAACCTATTTAATTATTTGATTTAAATCATATTTAAAAAGAATAATTAAATATATAATAAACTAACAAATAAATTTGAAATTCAAAATTCAAAATTCAAAATCCCAGGGATAGAAAATATCCCTGTGTGGCGCCACTCACTATAGAATATGTTGAGATTGGTTAAATACATAGTGGAATTGTTTAGGCACGAAGAGGTGCTAAAACAATTTCACAAACGTCGACATGTGAAAGTTGACTTTGAGTATAGGCATTTTTAAATCAAACTTTTGGGTCCAAAATGTTTATTTGGAGTATATAAGAGTTCCCAAAGAGTTTGGGAGCATTTGGAGGTGTTTTGAGACACCTCATTTAGCCGTATTACAGAGGCATCAGCGATATGTCACCTCCTAGAAGATGCATAGGGCGACGTATTGCCTGGCAAGCGATGCATTGTCTAGTCCGTTACGAAATATTCATACGGTTATGTGTTTTAGCTCCAAAACTTGAATTTATATGCTCCAATTTCATTGGTTGAGTCTAATGATAATCATATACTATTTAAGGTGTTCAAATGAGTTAATTGGTGACTAGATCACTCACCTCTTTCTCTCACTAAAGAAGAAATCTCTCTCTCTTGCTCCAAGATTACTAGTTTTCTCCAAGATCTTCATCAAGAAAGCTTGAATTTCAAGGAGATCCAAGGCTTGTCAATCACAATCTCATTCCACTAGTTGTAGCTTCAATCATCTTCAAAGGGAAGGCTAGGAATAGATATTTTTGGACAACAAATCTTCATTTGTGTCAAGCCTTGTCACTTTTGTATCTCACATAAAATCATAGCTTGTGATTTTATGTCCCTAAGGTTTTTTCTTCAAGGATGGTCTACTCTAAACTTTTATCCATTGTGTTTATGTAATTTGTGTTTAACTATTCTACGATATTCATTTACTTGTAGGATTTTTTCATTGAGTTGTAATACTAACAAAGGTTTATAAAGCCTAATCCTAACAGTCAAAAATCTCTATCTCTAAACCTTTGTGTTGTATCAAAGTTCTTGTGTTTCTAAAGGTTTTTGTGCTAGATAAAATCATGGAAGAAAGCTCTTCAATCTCAGCCCTAAAGTTCATGTCTCAAGATCTAGTTAGGTTAGATAGATTTGATGGTTCTAACTTTGTTAGATGGCAAGACCAGATCAAGTTTCTTCTCACAACTTTGAAAGTTCAAAACATCCTTGACAAAGATTTGAAGAACTTGGAGGCTCTAAAGGATGATGACTCTCAAGAAGTGATCAAAGAAAGAAATAAAAGGGAAGAAGATGAACTCATTTGTAGAGGCCACATCCTCAATGCATTGTCAGATTGTCTCTATGATCTCTACACAAATACTACTTCAACTAAGGAGATATGGGAAGCTCCTGAGGAGAAATACAAAACCGAAGAAGAAGGTACAAAGAAATTTCTTATCACTCAATACATGGAATTAAATTCTTTGATGCTAAACCTTTACTTCCCCAAATTCTTGAGCTTAAAATTATTGTGAATAAGTTTTCCACCCTCAAGATAACATTGTAGGAACCCTTCATTGTGGAATGGATTATAGCCAAACTACCTCTATCTTGGAGGGCTATAGGAAGAAGATTCTCCATAAGAACTAAGATATATATTTGGAAGAAATCTTAAAACATCTAAGGATTGAAGAGGAGTCTCGGTCTAAGGAAAAGAGTATGGAAGAGTCCAATGAGGAGACATCCAAGGCTAATGCCATAGAGAAACCCTCTCAATCCAAAAGGAAGGCTCACAAGAAACCCTAATCAAAGAAAGATACTCATCTATCTCTAAGAAAGAATGAATGGCAATTCAAGGGTGTGAGAGGCCATTATTTTGTTTGTGGCAAGAGTGGTCACTTGGCTAGAAAATGTAAGTATCGAAAGCCCCATAACAATGGATCTAAAGTTAACACAACTCAAGAGGAGTTGGTTTCCACTTTAAGTGTGGTGAATGCCATCCAAGGAAAGGTGTAAGGGTGGTGGTATGACACTTATGCCACCATTCATGTAACCTATGATAAAGAGGTCATCAAGACCTTTTAGGATTCAAAGGATGGGCATGAGGTCCAAATGGGAATGAGTAAAGGTCCAAGGTGTTGGGCAAGGGGAATGTTGAACTTCACTTCACATCCTGAAAGAAGGTTCTTTTGACCAATGTGTTGTATGTTCCGGATATGAATAGGAATCTTGTGAGTGGGCATTTGTTGAGCGAACCGGGCATCAAGGCAGTGTTTGAGGATGGTAAGCTAATTTTATCAAAGGAAACTATTTTGTGGGAAAGGGTTATGTTTGTGATGGGATGATTAAATTGTGTACCAAGATGTGTGTTTAAATTAGTGCGAAACTCGCTAAACGAGTCATTTGGACTAAAGGATGTGATTAAGTCACTAAGGGCTCATGTATTAAAAATCTTGGTCAATGAATAAACATTTCCATTAAAAGAAAATTTTAGTATTTACACAGAATCCCAAAAGACAAGTTCAAAAAAAAATTTACAACTCATGGATTACAAAATAAGTCGACCTAAGCGGCAAAACAGGATCCAACCCTAGTTTCCCCTGTGATACCTCGGCCATTGCAGTTGAGCAGACTACATATGTACACACCGCCCCTAACACTCTCCAACCCATAGCTATTCAAGCTTCTCCTTATCCTTACCTACGCCACAAAGCACCCGTGAGCCGAAAGACTCAGCAAGAAAACATACTAACATATTGAGATAGCCAACAAAATATAACAACATGCTTAACAGTCATAACTGAAACCAAGCATACACACTGTACCAGTAAGTGACCATAGGGTCACACAAGTGTGTGTCATAAGTCGGCCTTGCAAACCCTCGACTCATAAGTCGAGCCTTGTGAACCCTCGACTTATAAGTCGGTCCTTGTAATCCTTCGACTTATAAGTCGGCCTTGTAAATCCTCGACTTATAAGCCGACCTTGTAAATCCTCAACTTATAAGGTAGCCTTGTAATTCCTTGACTTATAAGTCGGCCTTGTAAATACTCGACTTTTAAGTCGCCTTGTAAATATTTGACTTAAAAGTCACACCTTGTGAAACCTTGACTCATAAGTCGAGCCTTGTAAACCCTCGACTCATAAGTCGAGCCCTTTTAGTCCCTCGGCTTATAAGCTGAGCCTTTTTTGAATTAAATATACCCTCAACTAGTAGGCTGAGCTTTTGGTTTGGTGCAATAGACAGACTCGATCTATAAGTCGAGCCTCCCAGTCGGGATTAGACATACATATAATACCTTCATCATACCCAGATACAACACATTACAATGCACTTACATAGGTATAAACATGCATAATTATAACCATGCTCATTAGTTGAGCCCGAGCCCTAATCATGTTTATATTTAACAGTTGGGACAAGTCCCAATCATATTACATTTAGTAGTTGGGCCAAGCCCTAATCATAATACATTTAACAGTTGGGCAAAGCCCCAATCATAATACATTTAGCAGTTGGGCCAAACCCTAATCATAATACATTTAACAGTTGGGCTGAGACCTAATCATAATATATCCAACAATGGGGCCAAGCCCTAATCACGTATCTCACGAATCGGGTGCAATCTTCTTATCCTGATCTTCGTCCAAATAGTGAAACGACCTTGAGCGTTAATCCTGACCTGAGCCTGGTGGAAACCCTAGTAACAACACCAATATATGTTCATCAGGACTCAACCCTAGAACTTGAGTTCCAAACTGAACTCCAACTCTTACAACCATTGTTCCCAGATAACGGGGCACTAAAAATGTCCCCCGAGTCGCCAAGCGGGCTCCCAAATCAGATTCTCCAAGTCCTCAGGCCTAGCCCTAAAAATCAGCATTTCAGCATTTCGAGGCCTTTGGAGCGATTGCGCCCTCAGAAATATTGGGACTTCTGGGCCATTAACGCTGTCGCACCCCTCAACTCGAGCCCCAAATCAAGCCCAATCTCACCCTTTTTGGGACACTAGAGAAGTTGCGCTACAACCTAGCACGGTCACGCTAGGTCCCTAGACACTCAAAAATGACCCAGAACAAGGTGTTCTTCCCCAAATGCAAAATCTGCAATTTTCTAGCCAAATCAAAGCTCGAATTCGACCCAACCAAGTGTTTCTAATAGAAATCCAGCCACAAGAACAATATACTAGGCCTAAGCAACAAAACCCACTACTCATACCACCACAAACACCAATAGACACCCAATCTAGGAATCAAACTCAAAAGAAATTAAAGAACACTAAAAATAGGGGCCTCACCTCTGAATTTCAAATTCCTTGAGGTTGATGATGGCCCTAGAGACCTTTAGTCCCAGCCTTCAGCTGCCACTCCACAAGATTCCACTTAATGTTCACCAAAATTGAATACTTGCCCTGATTAAAAGTGCCTTGTGTGTTCCTCAAACTGAAGTGCTCCCAAGGCTCAAAGAATGCCTTGTATGAGCCTAAGCTCAGCTGCTGGTTTGGTTAATTGACCCATGTGGTCAAATGACCACAATGCCCTTTGCCCCATTTAACCTCAAAGGTTGTCCCTAAGGGCAAAATTGTCATTTGGCATAATTCCCGCTAATCTCAAATTATCTTATACAATCCAAATAATCTATCAAACCAATATTAATCAATTAATTCCCGTTACTCTATAATTCCGAGTAATTTACCAAATTACCAAAATACTTCTAAGCTCACCTTGAGCCAGGTATTTTATCCCGTTGTGACTTTCTCGCTAACTAGCTCCCTAGGATCGCCTTGTGCCGAGTAACTCTAATATATTCACATAATAATGTGGTCACAATTATGTGTCACACATATTTATAATTATACCCTCAACGGGTCAAAATTATGATAATACCCTTCTCATAAGAAACAGGTCTACATGCATATTTAATACACTTAGACATGCAAGCATAATGATATCATAATACAATTCACATAATAACATGCTCATAACACATAAGAATCTAATTAATTCAATTTTTGCCTCCCTACCCCCTAATCCAAGCACTAAGCCATATTAGGGAAATTGAGGCGTTAAAATAGACTTTCTCATATAGGATTTAGTACAATTAAAAGAGTTATTAAATGTGGTTTAATTGTATGTAATGATGTTGAGCATGAAAAATGTGAATTTTCTGTTAAATCTAAGATGGTAAAGAAACATTTTCCTACTGTTGAAAGGAACAATAATTTGTTAGATTTGATACATAGTGATTTGTGTGAATTGAAATGAATAATTACTAGAAGAGGACATAGGTATTTTATTACCTTTATTGATGATTGTTATAGATTCACATATTGCTTAAGAATAAGGATGAGGCCTTTAGCATGTTTAAAATCTATAAAGCCGAAGTTGAAAATCAGTTGGAAAAGAAAATTAAAGTGATTAGAAGTGATAGGGGCGGTGAATACTTTTCCAATGAGTTTAATGTGTTTTGTGAGATTCATACTATAATACATGAATATACAGTCCCTTATTCTCCCCCAAAAAATTGTATAGTAGAAAGAAATAATAGATCCTACGTTGAAATGATTAATGCTATGCTATTACATGAACATTTGAGTTTTGCTTTATGGGGAGAAGCCTTGCTTACCACTTGTCATATTCTAAGCTTGATTCTTCTAAAGAAGAATCAACTTTCACCT
Organism: Humulus lupulus; assembly: GCF_963169125.1. Taxonomy (NCBI): domain Eukaryota; kingdom Viridiplantae; phylum Streptophyta; class Magnoliopsida; order Rosales; family Cannabaceae; genus Humulus; species Humulus lupulus. Next base: position 82,837,551 of record NC_084797.1, on the reverse strand, counting down.
TATGAGATATGGAGAGGAAAGAGGCCCAACCTAGGATATCTCAAAGTGTGGGGGCGCCTTGCTTATTGCAAGAGCACGAAGCCTAAAAGGACCAAGTTAGGTCCAAGGGCCATCAAATGTGTATTTGTAGGCTATGCCTCAAATAGCAAGGCCTATAGGCTATTAGACTTGGAGTCTAATGTGATAAATGAATCAAGAGAAGCGGAGTTCTTTGAGAGTTTGTTGTATAGTGACAATAAGCCTCAAGAACCCATCTCATTGGAAGGAACTCAAGAGGAGTTACCTTCAAGGGTTAAATAGCAACCAATAATGCCTAGAACTATCCAAAGGCTCAAAGAGATAGGATCACAAAGTTAAACCTCACAAGTGGAGACTCTTTATCTAATAGAGGGAAACCATAAGGGAGAAACAAAGAAGTATCATATGGTACTTCAAGTGGAGGATGATCCTAATACTTTCCAAGAGGATATGTCTTCAAAAGACTCTAACTTTTGGAAAGAGGCAATAAATGATGAGATGGATATGTCTTCAAGTGGAGCACACAATAGGAACATTGACCTAGTCATTGTTCTCGCATCACATAGGTTACCAAGCTTAGGATGTCGGATAAATCCAGAACCTAACCAAAAAATTTAAAGAACGCGTAAGAGTCCTGGTGGTATCATGATAGCTTAAGCAGAATCTGCGAAGCATAAAATTCTGCAAAAAATATCCATACCAAGGAAGAAGCAGAATAATAGCAATAAAAAATAATAAGACTGACCCTAGAAGCCAATTCGAGAGTTGCCAAGCACCTCAGCTCAATTTGCAGTGGAGACTCAAGTCTCAACACTGATATCTAGTTCAGAAATCCCTCTCTAGGGTAACCATCAGTTACCAAGGGCATTCATACTAATTTCAAACAAAGAACTAAGGTTGGTGGATCCACACTCGCTCATACAGACCTCTAGGTTACTCGATATATTTACCTTCTGGCCAAATGTCACGGTAGCTAGCCAGACCAAATAATAATGTTACACAATGGAGCATAAGCATATCTAGGATCGTTCAGACTCCTAGGTTACCAATTATACTTTTCTCTTGGCCAATTTTTACGGTCGCGAACCGAACTATAACAACACAACTTAATAGAGTATAAGCACCCCTATGATCGTTCAGAATCCTAGGTTATCCAGTATACTTATCTCAAAAACACAACATAATACAGCATAAGCACCCCTAGGATCGTTTAAACTCCTAGGTTATCTGGTATACTTATCTCAAGGGTCTCGGGCATCACCCAGACAACCCTTATACAATATCTCATGTGGAGCATAAGCACCCCTAGAGACCGTCTCCAAATGAGCCATTTCTCTATAACTAGCGTATAGGCTCTATTTCTAGAAAGCAATACACTAGTTAACTCATGTTGCATACATGTAAATCATAGACTGACTTGCCAGTTGTCCATAGATGTGTACCGAAAACCACCCTTCGGAGAGTCCCACTTCGTTAGCCAATACTGTACATAGTATACACAGATTAAATATGACAATATAATAGAGTACAATCTACTTGAGTATTAAGGTCATGACAAAATACCTACCAAGGGTATTATCGTCCTCACACGTTTTAAATCATAACGACATTTCAAAAAATTTCATGAAAATCTGCCTCTCAGATCTAATCATTAAAAATTAGTTCCCTACCAAATTTCCTGTGCAGCACTCATTACCGAGCTTAACTAGGAAAATATCATTTGAAGCTTAAAGCTTTACCCAAACCTTACTCTTTATTTCATTTTACCAAAAAAAAAAACCCATCTTTCAAGTAAAATCCCACCAATCACAAACATTGACAATTCAAGTTGAAATAATTAGTTAAGAAACAATTTAAAAGAATTATTTAAATTAGGTTCAATTTATCTAAGTTAAAAATTTATTTTTATTGTGAAAATATTAGTTTATTCTTTTCTTTAAAAAGAAAAGGCTAGGGTATTGGACCCTTTGAAAATTTTCTTAAAAAAACTATTTAATTAATAAAATATTACCCCTTTAAAATCTAATTAATCTTAATAATCATGTAGTGTGCTAAAGTAAGTTTTACAATTACCAATATAAATTTATAACTTTCTTAGTTAAATACTTAGAAAAATCCTCATCTTTTTCCCTAAGTATAAACTTTATAATTTCTAAGTATACAACTCCAAAATTTCTCAAACTTCACAGAATTAAACTTGGCTACACCAATAATTTTCTTGTAAAATTTCACGCAAAAATTATCATTTTCATTTAATGACATTTATCTTTTAAAATTTCACCTTAAGACTGTCTAAAAATAGGTCAAACATTTTAGAAAATTTTGGGGCTTTATAAAATCTATTTGGGAGATTATTTAGGTCCAAAATTTCTTAGGCCCATACTAGGCTATGTAAATAATATTCTCACCAACAATAAAATCATTTGAGCCATTTTTACTTGGTAAAATATATTTTGTAATTTGGCAGTCCATAAACTATGACAAATTCCCATAAATTTTCATCAAACTTTGAAAATTCATAACTCCCAGTACTTTTAAAAAATTTCTTTGAAAATTTTCAAATTGATTCTTAACTATTAAAAAACTTTTTTCTAAACAAATAAGATAAAAATTAAATGATTTTCCCACGTAAATAATTATCCAAAATAGGTCATTTACCTCATTTTTGAAAAGTAAACTCCGAGACTGCACACAAAATTTGCAAAAGTTATATCTTGGTCAATTTAATACCTTTTTGCACGATTTTACACATTATGGTTATCAACACATCCTAAAATTAAACATGAAACTAAGAAAATATATAACTAGATTTGTTAGACTCACTAGAAGTCAGGTCCTAACCATTTTCTTATAAAATCAAGATTTTCACATATGGAATGTTGGATTCCATCAATAACAAACATGTAAATCCTTATGCATGTATAATCAGCCATTAATTTAACATAAACATAGTTACAATGATCATTTAAAGCACAACTAACAATCAAGATGTCACCGTTTGAACAAGAACTCAACAAAACTCATCAAAGGAACACATAGAAGGTGACCTTACCTCTTGTAGTCTTTGGATTGAATTTTGGCACTCCCTAGCACTTTGAATCACCCACTCACCATTTAATCAAAAATATTCACTCCCCAAAATCTCACAAGTCAGATTACATAACTATGTGAACTCAGCCAAGTGCATAACTAATCCATAAACAAAACTTAAACAATGATAGTCTAGTGTTTACCTTTGAGGAAAAAACTTTGTGCCCGACCTCCTTATCTCCAAACTAATACCTCAACACTTAGGATTGAGTTCAATGTAGATGAAAGATGATAAATGAGAGACTTGTGAGGAAAAATTCCAATGGGAATCAACCTTTAAGGCAGTTGGTCACAAGGAGAGATTGAGAGAATTTTGAGAGAAAACTTAAGACTTAAGTTTTGTATTTGTAAATAATGAAGACTCTAGACCATTCTATCTATTTATATGTGATAAGAGTCAAGACTCCAATTACAAATTTACTACCTTGCTACCACCTCCCACTACGGACAAATCAAGCTTAGATTAATTTCTTAATTAATCTTACTTAAGTATAATAAATCTTAAGTAAATTGTATTTTTCTCCAAAAAGTTACTACATGGTAATTTTTTTTCCTCAATTCCTTAATTGAGATATTAATTTTAGGATAACTACAATTAATTTAGTTAGCCAAAATTTTATTTTTTTGCAAGATATTTGCATTTTTCACAAAAATGCATTTTTTTTAGATTTTTCACACAAAATATTTTTTTTTGAAATTTATTAAAATTAATCCAATAATTTATTGCCCAATATTATTTTTCCATAATTATACTTCTCAAATAACGATTATCTGAGAATTTACCTAACTAGGGTTTCCATTTCGGTCTAGGACTGAAATGCTCGGTTTGTCACCAAACTGCACATATCGAGTTTTGGCTAATACTTGCAACATGAGTTTAGCTTCTCAATCATATATTATCATTAACAGTAATATTCACACACACATCTCACCACCCCATTCTTAGCTGTTCACAGGTGCCCGAAACGGGGGAGTTACAATACCTACAGTTTATAAGAGTATCGTCTCAAAAAAAAAAAGTGGGGATATAATTCTTTCATCTTGGCTTCAGTCTCCCATGTGGCTTCTTCAATTCCATGGTTACACCACTGAACCTTCACTAGTGGCACTGATTTTTTCTCAACACTCTGTCTTTCCGATCTAGAATTGCCACATGTTTTACTTCATAGTGTAATTGAGGATCAACGCTTAACTGCTTATAGCTGAGCACGTGCGCATGGTCATCACAGTATTTTCTCAGCATAGATACAAAAAAGACATCGTGAACTTGGGACAATGCAGGAAGAAGGGCTAGCCTATAATCCACCCTCTATCCTATCTAGGATCTCGTAAGGTCCAATAAACCTTGGGATTAGTTTTCCCTTCTTTCCATATCATATCACTCCCTTTAGAATAGTTATTTTTAATAGCACCATGTCACCAACCTTGAACAGCAAGGGTCTCCTTCTCTAGTCTGCATATTTGCATTGTCGATCTACCGAGGTTTGCAACCACTGTCGTATCTGCCGAATATCCTCAATAGCCTGATCGACCTTATCTGACCCAAAGGATTTTCTTTCGCTGGCCTCATGGCAACGAATTGGTGATCAAAACTTCCTCCTATTTAACGCTTCATGTAGAGCTATCTTGATGGAATCATGATAGCTATTATTATAAGCAAACTATATTTGTAACGACCCAAAATTGCTAATAAGGCTTAGTGCCTTGATTAGAATGCCAGAAGAGCATAATTGGATATATGTATTTTTAATTGGTTAAATTCGTGACTATGTGGCATGCATGATTATTATGATTATATGAATATATTATATGCATGTTTATGAGTATTAGATATGCATGTGGGCCCTTTATAGCTTATAAGGGCATATTTTTAATTTTGGCCCACTTAGGGCATAAATGTGATTTTATGTGATATTTGGTTGAGACCACATTATTATGTGGATATATTTGCAGTATATGGCTTGAGACGGTCTTGTTGAGCGGATTAGCGAAATAGTCACAACGGGGTTTAATACTCGGTTCGAGGGGAAGTCTAGGGATATTTTGGGAATTTATAAAATATTTTGGGGTTTATTGGGTAACGAATAAATATTTCGCGATTAATTAGATGTGGCAGGGTTAATTAGTTAACAGTAGGAACACTAGACGAATTAACGGGAAAACGGGGGAAGAATGACTATTTTACCCCTAGAGACAATTAGAGGGCTGGGGAAAGCTTAGGGGAAATTTGGTCTTTATTTAAGTAAGGGATATACCCAGAACTCTTAAAGAAATACCAGAAAGTAGTAGAACCTCTCAGGACATTCTCTCACCCTCTCACTCACGATTCTTTCTCTCTCTCCCTCTTATGTTGAGGTCTTGAGCTTCCTGAAAGAAAAGGCTTGGTTTAAACTGGATTGGAGCTAAATTTTAGGCTGGTTCAAGCTAAGGAAGACCAAAGCTAAGATCCATCAAGGGTTTGTGAGGAGTTTAGATCATCAATTCAGGTAAGAATCCCAGTTCTAATCTGTTTAGTTTGGTTGAATTAGTGGGGAGTTTAGAACTTGTGTAAATTCTAGGTTTTGTTTGAATTTGAATGTCTAATAGCAGTAAGAATTGATTATGAGTTGGGTATAAATTTTAAACCAAAGGGATGGGAACTATGGGCTTAAATTCAAGTTTTAGTTGTTGGTTTGGGGTGGGAATTAAGGTTAGGCTCGAGAATAAATGTTGAGAAAATTGAGGATTCTCTGGGTTTAGGGGCTTGGGTCGCAGCCCTATTCTTCAGACGCCGCGATTTGCATGAATTTTTGGAGGTTGGGAGCCTCTGTTCGCCAGGCATGCCATGACTCGGGGGAGAGCTGGTCGCGGCCCGTGTCCCCCATCAGTGGGGGATTGAGCCTCTGTCTAAGGGGCGAGCCACGACCCTCGAGGGAGAGTCACGGACCGCAATGGGGAATTAGGAAGTAATAAGGATTAAGATTCGGGGAGGCTTGTGAATTCAAACTTAGGCACTCGGGACAATTTCTACTACCTGGTTTAGTAGAAATTGAGGTCCCAGAGGCTAGCTATTACTTCCTAAGTATTTATTTGGATTAGAAATTTATTATTACCCATTGACACTGTGACTAGGTTTATCGCCAAGGCTCAGGACTGCGGATCGTGCTCAGGACTGTTCTGTATTCTTCGCTCAAGATTCGAGGTGAGAAGACTGCACCCTTGTGATTGTGAATGGAATTGAGGTTCCTAGTAATTGGATGCATGTACTATGTAATTGTACTGTTGTTATGTTATTTGAAAATGAACGACCTAAGGGTATCGGGGCTGATGATAAGCATACTGAATGCAACTCAGCCTAAGTGAGTCGGGGTCAGCTGGATAAGCAGAGGGCTCGGCCTATATGTGCAAACCCTAAGAATTTGTGTAATTGGTTACAATATATGTTTGAGATGATGTGTTTACTGTTGTTTAGTTATATGCTTGAATTCTGTTAAATGACTGAGCTGATTTAGTTAAGACTAATTGAATATTATTGGTGCTATATGCGCTTACTATTTATGGTTTTCTTGCTGGGCCTTGGCTCACAGGTGCTACATGGTGCAGGTAAAGGCAAAGGGAAACTAGACCAACCATGAGTTGGAGAGCTCTGGGGGTGCATTGTACATAGTCAGTTGCTCGTCCGCCGTGGCTGAGGGAAAGTACAAGGACAGAGCCCTAAAACTTCTATTTTTCCATTAAAGTGTCTTTTGATTGTATTAAACTTTTGAGAGTTGTAAATTATCACTTATACCATGTTTTTGGGTTCCCATGTACCAAATATCTTTTTTAATCAAAATTAACCGTTTATGATCAAAATATTGTAACCCTAATGTGATAATTGACTTTAGGAACACATTATTGTTCAAATGAATTGATTAGCAAGTCTTGCACTATTTGAAAATACACAGTGTAACAGTCATGGTTATCCAGGGCGTTACAACTTGGTATCAGAGTGGTCTACGGTTAAGGGTTCCTGAAGACTGGCTGGGCATGTACACTCGCCGTTAAATACAAGCTCAACTAAGGGTTTGGTAACTGTATATATGTGCTTGCATGCTTAAATGCTTAAATGAAATGAAAATGTTTTAATTTGTATAATTAATAGGGAGCATGAGATACTGATAGGGCCTGGCCCTTGATTGCTATGTGATTATAATGAGGCCTACATATTAGGATTGCTGCTTCATGTGAATGAATATTTAAATGCTTGTTTGCATCTTGATTGCATATTGTTGGCTGAGTTTCAGGTGTACTATGGAAAGGCTGTTAACATGTCATCATTGCCTGACTGCCAAGTCATTGATTGTAGATAAAGTTGGATAGCTATACGTCCAAGGCGATCAATACGACTAGCCGACACAGGGTTTGAGGCTAGAGACGATGACTAGGGTCAGAACCTTACGCCAATCCCTGAGAACTACCAGCAGATACTTGCTGATATGCATGCCTGATTGCAAAATCAAGAAGTGCAGATCCGTCTCTTGAGACAGCAGGCTCCAACAGGGAGTGTTGCACCTATTATGCCACCTACTGTGGCACTAGTTGTACATCCACCTGAGGTTGGGAACAGGAGGGAGCCACTTTATAAGCGGTTCAGGAGACAACATCCTCCAACCTTTGAGGGAGGACCAGATCCACTTAAGATTGAACAGTGGATGAGTATGATCACTTCCATCCTGGATTTCATGATGGTGGAAGGTAATGACAAGGTGGCCTATGCCACCTATATGCTTAGGGAGGATGCCCGTATTTGGTGGGAGGTGGCATCCCAGACCAGGGATACTTCTACCTTGAGTTAGGATGGTTTCAGAGATCTGTTTAACCAAAAGTATTACAATGCTGCCACATGGGTAGCAAAGGTGAATGAATTCATGGGGATGGTACAGGGTAGCATGACAGTTACAGAGTATGGCCTAAAGTTTGATACTTTGGCAAAGTTTTCATCAGGCTTAGTGCCTACAGATGCGTCTAGGAATGACAGGTTTGTTCGAGGGCTCAATGCTATGATAGCCCAGGATGTAAGATTTACATTGGTACCTGGGTAGACAACTTATGCCCAAGCTGTTGAGAAAGCTCTTATCTCTGAAGAGGTAGAGAGTAAGATCTGGAGGGAGAACGCTGCGAGATAGGATGTTCGCAGGGCAGTGCCCCCATCCATAGGGTCTGGGAGGACGGAGGCCTCAATGATCTAAAGAGGAAGACCCTTGACACTTTGACCACTACTGGTCCTGATAGGAGGGGTCGGGGTGTTCAGGATGGCCGCCAGGGAGGCGGTGAGACTTGGAGAAGTTACCCAGAGTGCAAGAGATGCAGGAAGCGCCATTTGGGTGAATGTTGGGCAAAGGCTTGTTATCTGTGCGGGGTGGTGGGACACCTCAAGAAGGATTGCCCAACAATGAAGAAAGAGGAACAGCTTGACTTCAGCTTAAGTGTTCACTTTGTCACAGGGAGAGGCCAAGGCTAGTCCCTCAGTAGTGATATGTAAGCTTTCTAGTGCTAGCTCTTCATATACTGTATTGATTAACTCTGGTGCTACACATTCATTTGTTTCTAGTAAGATACTTGATAGATTGTGTAGACCTAGTGAGTATTATACTGCGAGGTTTAGGACTATACTGCCTACAGGGGAACTGGTAGTTTCTAGGAGATGGATTAGAGCACTGCCAGTGATGGTGGATAGTATGGAACTATCAGTATATTTGATTGAGTTTAGTATGGATGGTTTTGATATGATTCTAGAGATGGATTGGCTGGTCAAATATGAGGCTACTATAGATTACAGGAAGAAGATGGTGACCTTTGAGCTTGAGGGTGAGGATCCTTTTGTTTTCGTGGGTGTTGTGCATGGACCTCGCATACCCATGATATCAGCAGTGAGGGCTAAGGACCTACTATAGGGAAGTTGTATAGGTTTTTCTAGCTAGCGTGGTGAATAGCACCAGAGTTATCCCAGCAGGGCCGGGAGAGACTAGATTGGTACACGAGTTCTTGGATGTATTTCAGGAGGATTTACTAGGACTGCCACCGCACAGGGAGATTCAGTTCTTCTTCGAGTTAGCGCCAGGTACAAAGCCAGTGTCAAGGGCACCATATAAGATGCCTCCAGCCGAACTGAAGGAGTTAAAGATACAGTTGCAAAAGCTTATTGATTTGGGGTATGTAAGACCTAGTTTCTCGCCATGGGGTGCTCTGGTTTTGTTTGTTAAGAAGAAGGATGGGACTCTGAGAATGTGTATAGACAACAGGGAGTTGAACAAGTTGACAATCAAGAACAAATACCCCTTACCAAGGATCAATGACCTGTTTGATCAACTGCAGGGAAAGAAGATGTTCTTGAAGATTGATCTTCGATTTTGTTATTACCAGCTGAGGATCATGGACGAGGATATTCTGAAGACAGCCTTCTGAACGAGGTATGGGTATTATGAGTTCCTGGTCATGTCGTTTGGTCTGACCAATGCCCCAGCAACATTCATGGATCTGATGAACAAGGTGTTCAAGGACTTCTTAGATCAGTTCTTGATTGTCTTCATCGACAACATCTTGGTTTACTCCAGTTCAGAGGCAAAGAATGAGCAACATCTCCGACATGTATTGCAGAGACTGAGAGAGCATCAGTTGTATGCCAAGTTTAAGAAGTGCGAGTTTTGGCTACCAGAAGTGACATTCCTTGGACACATTGTTGGTGAAGATGGGATTAAGGATGATCCAGCTAAGGTAGACGTAGTGAGAGATTGGTCGAAGTCAAAGAATGCATCAGAGGTTAGGAGCTTCCTTGGATTAGCGGGATATTACAGACGGTTTGTTGAAGGGTTCTCGAGGATTGCTGCACCGATGACAGAAATGATACAGAAGAATCTGAAGTTATCCTAGTCAGACAAGTGTGAGAATAGATTCCAAGAACTGAAACGACAGTTGATTACTACTACGGTGTTGAGTCTTCCTTCGGAGGGAGGGCATTTTGTGGTATACTTTGAAGCACCGAGATTGGGATTGGGATGCGTGTTAATGCAGAATGAGAAGGTTATTGCTTATGCGTCGTGGCAGTTGAAGGAGTGTGAGCAGTGGTACCCTACCCATGATCTGGAGTTAGCAGCGGTGGTGTTCGCATTGAAAGTTTGGCGACATTACTTCTATGGAGAGACGTGTGAGATATACACTGATCACAAGAGCTTAAAGTATTTCTTAACCCAGATGGACTTGAATATGGGCAGAGATGTTTGCTGGAGTTGGTGAAGGACTATGATTGTGATATCATTTTACAGTCGACCCATCTAGAGAGGATAAAAGAGGGTCAGTTGGATGATGCACCATTGCAGGAGGTTAGAGGGAACATCCTAGCTGGAGTGGCTAAGGATTATTCTATTTCAGAGACAGGTTTACTACCGTATAAAGGTCGGATTTGTGTCTTGATAGATGTGGGTATTAGAAAAGAGATACTTGATGAATCCCATACTACACCATACTTACTCCATCCAGGTACCGCGAAGTTTTATCAGGATCTATAGACGTTATATTGGTGGCCTGGGATGAAGAAGGATGTAGTGGAGTACATGGCCAAGTGTTTGACCTATCAGGAGGTGAAGGCTGAGCACCAACGACCAGTAGGGTTGCTACAGCCTTTGGGTATTCCCGAATGGAAGTGGGAGGACATTACTATGGATTTTGTGGGAGGTTTACCCAGGATAGTGGGGCTACATGACTCGTTGTGGGTGATAGTAGATAGATACACCAATTCAGGTCATTTTTCCTAGAAGCTTGAGTCAGCTATGTGGGATCAGTATCCCGAGTTATTCAGGCAAATTTCAAGGACAAAATTCTCAGTAAGAGGGGATAGTTGTAACGACCCAAAATTGCTAATAGGGTGTCTTGATTAGCATGCCGAGAGGGCATAATTGGATATATGTATGTTTAATTGATTAAATACATGACTATGTGGCATGCATGATTAATATGATTATATGAATACATTATATGCATGTTTATGAGTATTAGATATGCATGTGGGCCCTTTATAGCTTATAAGGGAATATTTGTAATTTTGGCCTGTTGAGGGCATAAATGTGATTTTATGTGATATTTGGTTGAGACCACATTTTTATGTGGATATATTTGCAGTATATTGCTTGAGACGGTCTTGTTGAGCGGATTAGCGAAATAGTCACAACGGGGTTTAATACTCGGTTCGAGGGGAAGTCTAGGGATATTTTGGGAATTTAGAAAATATTTTGGGGTTTATTGGGTAACAAATAAATATTTGGAAATTAATTAGACGTGACAGGGTTAATTGGTTAACAGTAGGAACATTAGACGAATTAGCAAGAAAACGGGGGCAAAATTATTATTTTACCCCCTAGAGACATTTAGAGGGTTGGGGAAAGCTTAGGGGAAATTTGGTCTTTATTTAAGTAAGGGATATATACTCAGAACTCTCAAAGAAATACCAGAAAGCAGTAGAACCTCTCAGCACATTCTCTCATCCTTTCACTCACAATTCTTTCTCTCTCTCCCTCTTATGTTGAGGTCTTGAGCTTCCTGAAAGAAAAGGCTTTGTTTAAGCTGGATTGGAGTTAAATTTTAGGTTGGTTCAAGTTGGGGAAGACTAAAGCTAAGATCCATGAATGCTTTGTGAGGAGTTTAGATCATCAATTCAGGTAAGAATCCCAGTTCTAATCTGTTTAATTTGGCTGAATTAGTGGGGAAATTAGAACTTGTGTAAATTCTAGGTTTTGTTTGAATTTGAATGTATAATAGGAGTAAGAATTGATTATGAGTTGGGTATAAAGTTTAAACCAAAGAGATGGGAACTCTAGGCTTAAATTCAGGTTTGGATGTTGGTTTGTGGTGGGAATTAAGGTTCGGCTCTAGGAGAAATGTTGAGAAAATGGAGGATTTTCTGGGTTTAGGGTCTTAGGTCGCGGCCTTGTTCTTCAGGCACCGCGACCCATATGAATTTTTGGAGGCTGGGAGCCTCTGTTCCATACGCGCGCCGAGACTCGAGGGAGAGCTAGTCGTGACCTGTGTCCCCCATCAAGGGCAAGTCGCGACCCGCAATGGGGAATTAAGAGGAAATAAGATTTAAGGTTTGGGGAGGCTTGGGAATTAAAACTTAGGCACTCGGGATGATTTCTACTACCCGGTTTAGACAAAAATCGAGGTCCTTGAGGCTAGCTATTATTTCCTATGTATTTATTTGGAATAGAAATTTATGATTACCCATAGACACTGTGACTAGGTTTATTGCCAAGGCTCTGGACTGAGGATCGTGCTCGGGACCGTTCTGTATTCTCGCTCGGGATTCTAGGGAAGAAGACTGCACCCTTGTGATTGTGAATGGAACTGAGGTTCCTAGTAATTGGATACATGTACTATTTAATTGTACGGTTGTTATGTTAATTGAAAATGAACGACCTAAGGGTGTCGGGGCTGATGATAAGCATATTGAACGCAACTCAGCCTAAGTGAGCCAGGGTCAGCTGGATAAGCAGAGGGCTCGGCCTATATGTGCAAATTCTAAGAATTTGTGTAATTGGTTACAATATATGTTTGAGATGATGTGTTTACTTTTGTTTAGTTATATGCTTGAATTATGTTAAATGACTGAACTGATTGTGTTAAGACTAATTGAATATTATTGGTGTTATATGCGCTTACGTTTATGGTTTTCTTGTTGGGCCTTGGCTCACGGGTGCTACGTTGTGCAGGGAAAGGCAAGGGGAAATTGGACCAACCATGAGTTGGAGAGCTCTAGGGGTGTAGTGTACATAGTTAGCTGCTCGTCCGCCACCACCGAGGGAAAGTACAGGTACAGAGCCCTAAATTCTGTATTTTTACATTAGAGTGGCTTTTGATTGTATTAAACTTTGAGAGTTTAAATTATCACTTATACCATGTTTTTGGGATCCCATGTACCAAACATCTGTTTTAATGAAAATTAACCATTTATGATCAAAATATTTTAATCCTAATCTGATAGTTGACTTTAGGAACACATTATTGTTCAAACGACTTGATTAGCAAGTCTTCCACTATTTTAAAATACACAGTGTAACGGTCTTGGTTATCCAGGGCGTTATACTATTAATGTTAGCCTTTCATTCCACGACCATTGGAGATCAAGGACACAAGCCATCAACATATTCTTCAGGGTTCTGATGATGATGAAGGTGATGGAATCTTATCAGCTGTGAGTTCCTCGAAAATTACTTTTCTCCAAGGTTTATAGTTATTCATGTAGTCGTGCTCAAGGAAGGTCGCAATTGTTGAAACAAATACCTTTTGGTCCTTGGGATTATAGAAGTTACCACCTCTTGTTTCTTGAGCATAGCCATGAAAATGCACACTTCAGACATTGAATCAAGTTTCCCTGATTTAGGTCTAAGAGCATAAGCAAGACAGCCGCAAATGCAAAAATGGTGCAAACTAGATTTGTTTTCGTTACATAGTTCCAGTGGTGTTTTGCTTATGGTCTTAGATGCGACCACATTTAAAATGTAAGTCAATGTTTGAAGTGCATATCCCCAGAATGAGAGAGGAAGTGAAGAGTATCTTAACATAAACCTAACAATGTCCAACAAAATCCTCCTTCTTCTTTCTTAAACACCATTTTGCTGTGGTGTTCCAAGTGTTGTGAGTTAGGATTGAATACCCTATTCCAACATGAAATCCTTGAATTATAAATCCAAATATTCACCACCTTGATCTAATAAAGTGCTTTAAGAGTCTTACCTAATTGCTTCTCAACCTCAACTTTGAATTCTTGAAACTTACCAAAGGTTTAAGATTTCCTAAGCATTATAGATAAGTATGACCATATCTTGAGTAATCGTTAATAAAAATGATGAAATACTAATACCCACCTCTTGCTTTTACATTGATTGGAACATAGACATCGGTGTGTAGAAGCTCCAAATGCTCTTTAGCTCTACAGCCTTTCACTGAGAAAAGACATTTGGTCATTTTTCCTTCTAGACAAGATTCACAAACCGAAAGAATTCCAAGTCTTAGTTCTCTCAAAGGTCCATCTTTTGTTATTCGATTCATTCTGTCTAGTCCTATATGGCCAAGTCCAAGATGCCAAAGATATGTGTCATCCTCATTTGAAATTTTTTGTCTTTTGTTTCCTTGCGGTTTTAGTACTTTAAATAATTTCAAGTTATTTAGAGTTCGTTCATTAGGTTTGAGCATATATAGTCTGTTTGTATGTTCTGCTTGACAAATTTTGAAACCATTCTTCGAAATAACATTTACATTATTATAAAAAAAATCAAAAGCTTGTTCATGCAACATATATAAAGAAACTAAGTTTCTAGAAAATCCAGGAATAAAATAGACATTATTCAAAATAAGATAATTGTTCCCAAAATATGAACGGACTGTTCCCTTTGCTCTTACTGAAACGAGCGCACCAATTCCAACTCGTATAATAAGCTCACCAACAACAAGTTCCCCTGATGCTCAAGTATCTACATAGGAGAACAAACATGGTTAATGGCTCCTGAATCTAAAACCCAGAATGACACGCCGTCTTCCATTATACAAGCTTCAAGTACATGCTAATCAAATTTACCTTTCTTTTTCAGCTCATCCAGATACTTTTTACAGTTTCTCTACCAGTTACCTTCAACTCAACAGTGGAAACACTTTCCATTTGGTTCTTTCTTTTTGGTGTTATTGTCATTCTTGTTCTCCTTGGCCTTTGGTGCCTTCTTCCCTATCTTGGACTTCTTGCCTTTACCTTTGTCATTGTTCTTCTTCCTTTTATTTGTTTTATCCTCAGAGGTTGAAGGTTTCTCCTCTGCCAAATTTTCCTCAGTCTCTTTGGTTATGGTTTTGTTAAAAGACTCAAATGTATGCAGTTCATTCAACAGCTGGGTCATGTTGAACTCCAACTTATTCATAATATAGTTGGTTGTGAATGCAGAGAAAGAAGGAGTGAGTGATTCAAGTATGATGCTTACTTGTGTACGCTCATCAATGATGTTCCCGTGAATTTTTGCTTCATGCATCACGTTGATCATGCTCAAGACATGTTCACGCACATAAACACCTTTCATCATCTTAGCAATGATTTAGGTTCTAGTAGCCTCATGTATACTTTGATCAGACTGCTGCACAAACATGGCTTGCAGGTCCATGATCTCAAAAGCAGTTTACATGGGTTCATGCTTTGTTCTCAGAACATCATTCATGATCACAAGCATGTAACACTTAGCCTTATTTTTGGATTGAATCCAGGCAATATATTTGTCCCAAATATTCTTCGGGGCATTAGCAACGGGCTCTTCAGGACATTTTTCAGCTAGGACAAATTTATGGTTCTCACATATTAACATCAGATTCAGATTCGATTTCCATCTTATAAAATTATCACCATTAAGATTTTCAAGTGAAAGTAAAGCATTTATTGGATTCCCACTATTTGACATTACTGAAAGAAATAAAATATAATAATATTACTCATTAAAAAATATCAATAATTTGCAAAGTAAATATGATGCATGAATGCAACAATTAAAACACATAAACTAACATTTACTATTCCACGATAAAACTACCCAACAAATAAAGTGTCGCCTTAGGGTCGGTAGAGTTAAATTCAGATAGCTTATAAGGCATTTTTATCTTTCTTATTGAAAACTTTAAATAACTCTTTATTTTCTCTTTTAAAAATAAAGTACTGCTGGTTTGGTCAAGATGTGATTACCCACTGCAAAAGCTTAATTGCACGTTGTAAGTGTAACCCATTATTTCGACATTCATGACATAACTTAGAGAGTGCCACCTTAGGGTCGGTCAAGCCCAAAATACATCACTCCTTCATATCTTCGTAAGAAGCCAACCTTGATATTAATATGTATAGAATCCTTCCTTAGGGAGACGAAAATAATGTCGGCTCGAGGCCTTATTCATATCTCACGGTGTTGTACCTATAATGGACACCATTTGTCACATTGAGATGTTCACCTTCTCCCACTTACTATTTTAGAAGAAAAAAATGTGTTTTATTGAACTACTCAACTAATTTCAAATCAATTACTAGTTTATTAATAACCTTATGGATGTAATTAATTACAAAAATACAATCAATTATAAAAGAGCATGTTTCTACAATTAATGTGATCAAAATAACTACCCATTACATTCATCTAACTTTAATAAAAAAACTTTTTAAATAAAGTTGGTTATCTTAAAGGCCTATAAAAACTATTGCCTTTATTATGGTGTGACTTACCAAGTTTTAACTAATTTAATACTTAGTGGTTTATATGTAATTTATTTCTCCAAAACAATTCAAACAAACAATTAGGACAATCCTACATAATTATGTTTCTAAATGATGCATGATTAATGAAATTTGTGTGGAGTTTCATGAATGACATGTAATTGACTGATGGATGATCATGTTATCAATCAAACATTAATTAACATTTATTTAAATAAATATAATAAATAGATAAATAAATAAACAATAAATGATGAACCGAGTATTATTGGGTATTTCTAAATTTACAACCCTTTGCAAGACTCCAAGAATGCTCCTCATCTCTTTTTGGCTCTCTTTATAATTCTTAGGAATTTGTTAGGCCCAATTAACTAATTAGAAACTAAATTTCTAACTAATTTATTTAATTACAACTAACTTTTAATTAACCATTTTTGTCATCTTAATAATTTAGTTGAATTTAAAAAATTAAAGTATCATATTCAAATAATTATTTAAACTTAAGATTAAATCTTAATCAACTAAAATATATTTTATATTTTTAATAAATATAAAATAAGATAATTATCATTTAAAATTTAAATAATTATAAATTAATTAAATAAAAGATTTATTCACACAAAAATAAGAACTTTAGTTTGGGCACCATGAATGATGGCCTAGGGTTAGGCTGGCGGCATGGAGAGCCTCAAGAGCTCGGCAGGGGTGGCTGCTTGGTGGCTAGGCAGGGTTGTAGGGTTGGGTATGCAGGGACTCGACCAGGTGCCAGGGGGCACGTGCAAGGGCTCAGGCAGGCGCTGGTGCACCGGATGCAAGGTGGTGGTGCCTGGGCATGCGCGCCCTTGAGCAGGGGCTCGGGCCGCTTGTTTGGTTGGTGGCTCGGGTCCTCCTTCTTTTTCTTGTGTACATAATTTTTATATCTCATATTTCAAAAATAAATTTACAAAAAATTCTATGCCCTTTTGTGCTTACACAAGATCTAGAAATTCAAAATCTTAACCCAATATCATCATGTAATTAGCGATCCATCATTCAACCATACATTCAAAAAACACTTCCATCCATTCAATATATATATATCAACATACATATAACAAATGCAAGAAACCCACACAACATTTAATATATATATTGTTGATTGCCTTTTTTTGCAATCAACCTAATCTAAGAGTTTAAAGAAAATAATATAAAAGAAGACAAGGGTTTTATGTGGTTCAGGCTATAAAAGAGCCATAGTCCACGAGTTTGTGGTATTTAGTGAGCTTGAAGCTTGTTTGAGCAAGCATTAATGGTAGTTCTCAGGCAGTGTATATATTGCACTTAGTTACAAAGTTTATCTCTCTAAAAATCTGAACTCCTTACAAGGAGATATCCCATCCCTATTTATAGAGGCTAGGTCATTAATGTCAATCATCTATCATTAGTACAAATTCCCCCATTCTGGGGTATTAATGTTGAATTAATACAAAAAGGGCTGCACTAAATGGAGACTACGACCTAGCCAGATTGCACGGGGCCCATTGCCGAAAGTTGCATACAAACTTTATGGGGAACATGTCTCTGACTTTCAAGGTGCGGAGCACGTTTGGCCATGTCAGGCGGCATTGTGGGAAATGCCGATTGTCGAGGGTACGAACTCAACACCACCAATCGAGGCCCACCAAAAGTTGTCAGATGATCTTCTGGTTGCCCATACATGCAGTGACTGATACCTGCCAGCTATTCCAGGCCTGAAGACCAAAATCTTAGATCTACGAGACGAGCGAGTGAAGAAAGCTTCTCAGGATGTGGCCTCACCTGGAGACATCCTTGCCTCGAGGATAGGCCTCAAGGCGTGGCCCCACTTGGAGATATGCATGACTTGGAGATTGGCTTGGGATGCACTTGGGACGTGGCCTCACCTAGAGACATCCATGACCTGGCTGGATTAGGATTCCTCAAGGAGTTCACAATCCAAGAACCTCATGACTTGTCTTGTCGTTAATTAATCCTAATTTCCATGTGTTGGGTGGTGAAAATACGGACAACATTTGCCCCTAAATCTTCACTCATCCTCGGACAGTGGAGACTTTGACTGAGGAGTAATTCGAAAAGGTCTTCGAGGGGAGACGTTTGCTCTTCCTCTAATGTCACTCTGGAAAGTCACGCCACGTGTTGACTCCCTATTGCTAGGCCCATTAATTCATGCAACTAATTAGGGGTCAACTCCATGACCCAAAACTTCCACTCCGTACTCTAGGTGTCCCTTCGCCCCGTACCCGAGGCTTCATTTTCCAATGCTAATGATCACAATCCACACCTTTTGAATCCTGGCCTTTGGATTTCTCTCGAGTACCTATGTAGTATGCAATTCTATGGTTGGGTTGGGGTTGCTTCCCCCCCCCCTCTCCCCCAAGTTCTATGAGTATAAAAACTCAAGAACCAGCTCAACATTTGCTTTACCCATTTGAAATTCAAAATCTCCAAACTCAAAAACCATCTCTTCTTTCTTAACCTTCCCAGACTTTCAACCAATTCTGGATTTTCTCTGCAATTATGGACAATTGGAGAGAATCCTCTTATTTATGGGTGAACGACAAACAATTCTTCAAGGTTCAGACTCATTTCAGTGCCTACCGACACTTTATCTCAAGTAAGTGTTTACTGGTTTTATGTTTGGCTTTGTGTTTGCATTGAGTTTCATTTGAGATTTTAGGTGCATGCTTAGGAATGAGCTTTTTCTAGCACTGGAGGGGCTATTTCTACCTTCTATAGGTACGCTTAGGCATATTTCCACGTTAGAAGTGGCCAAAATGGCATACTACACACCTGATGCATTGTTTACCTTTCCTAGGCATTTGACTGAAATCTAGCAAATTCCTAGATTCCGGCAATGTTCATAATCTTCGGCGGTGTTCTTCGGTGCCAATTCCTTGGCCTTGAGGATACCCCAAGTCTTTAGAGATTATCTTCTCTTCTCTCTAAGTAGTAGTTTTAGGGTTTCTTTTGTTTTGGCCCTATTTTCTTATGTTAAAATACTAATTGCTTAGTATTTCGTCTGAGATGTCCGAGGAGCTACGAGTGCTATATGAACAAGGTTTTTACTTACCTTGATCAGGAGATTCTTGACATGGCCCAAGATCACTGCGGAACAACCAAGCCCCTGTTCCACACCCTCACTCAGCTATACGAGGCTGATGGGTTTGAAGTAGAGGAGTACCGCACCTTGATCCGATACCCCGAGGCCTTGGAGGCCATCATGAGGCATTACACAATCGGGGAAGAATGTCTGGTGTGCCTTTGTCAGGAATTCGAGAGGCCACACCGCAACTTGAATTGTCTTGGCGCCTGAAGCCAAGCCCACCTGATGGTTGTGGCCACCCTTCCCTTGCATCAACATTTTGTGGACTCCCTTAAGTTTGTAGGGATAGCTCCATTTCGGGTGCTCGCGGGGATGTACGTTTTGTATTGGAAGAGGAACTAGCTCGCAGCTTCCCTGGCGAAGATCATGTACTTCTACAACTTCCTTACCACCCAAAGGAAGAAGACCAATTGAGATGGGTACTACGCTCTGATAAAGCATGTCGCCTCATCCCTCGACTACAAGGCTCCCCACCATAACGAGAACCATTCGCGACATTATATGGATACCTTCTTTTTCACGAATGGGTTTCCGACCCGTAATAACTCGACCCTGATCCTTGACTTCTCCAGAGTTGGTGAGTATTTTCCCAACCATTCTCTTTTTTCTTTATTTTCTTGATCACTTCGTGCTATATATTTAGTTATTCCTTTGAATAGGTCCCTTCCGCCGGACTCCATATGTCCAAATTTTTGGGAACATCTCCAAGAGATGAAGTCCCTTCTTGAGCATGACCTAGAGATTTGATATTTTGTGACGGAGGAGAACCTCATCGGGTCGGGACTTCTTCGCGCGGGGCAGAAAATCAGCAATCTGAAGCTGACCAAGTATCGCCAATTTAGGAAGTTCCAGGAGCTAGGGTCCCGATACATCAATTATATTGATTGGTGCACCCTAGAAATGCTGAACCAACATGTGAAGGAGGAGCGGCTGGGGAATATCCATGCCGCAGAAGCAGCTCGAGATGCCCAAGAAGACTGGGAGCTCGAGGAGGAGCTATAGGCAAGGAACGAGGTTTCATGAAATTGCGGAGCCCCTACGACAACTGAAGCCTCTGAGACATCGACCTATCGTGCCTTCGATTGGTTGGGCTAAGCTGTAGACTCTATTCTCCGCCAAGCTAGGGGAAGTTGTTGCCCCTCTAGTAGCCTAGCACCTCTAAGGGTTAGTTCCACCATGTGTAAGCTAACTGCCCGTAGCTTTGCCCAGCTGGGTGACAACAATGAGGCCTCTCTCGTTGCTTCATTCTGGTATGCCACTATCCGGGTAAGCCACCACTTCTTGGGATCTTACTTTACTAACCTGCCACACTACTTGAACACATTTTTCTATTTATTCAGTCTACCTTGGCTTGTCAGTGCTTAGGCCATAGCAAGATCAATATATCATATGAACTCCAATGGGTTCATGGAAAGATAGGAGTTCTCAAGGAAAAGACCTGAGTCCTTCTCGAAGAGCTCACTCGCCTTTAGGAGGCTTTGGAAGTCGAGCAAAAACATTCTCGGGAGCTTGAGGAGACCGCCCTCAAGACCGCTGAAGAGTTTCGAAAGGCCAAGGAGGTGGCCAAGAAGGCAATGGCAGAGGTTTCCCGAGGAGTCCGTGAGATTTCCCAACTTCAGGAGCAACTTTAGGAAGCCAATGACAGAGCCGAGCTTGGTGAGAGGAAGACCATCCAAGCCATGGAGATGAACAGGTCCACTCAGCATCAAGGGAACACACTCAAGCAGGAAGGTAAGACAATTTCCAAGAACGCCTTTTACATGGCCTGGTTTCATAATTGGGAGATGAGCTTGGACGTCACAGGAGAACCCGAGAAGTACAAACTTCTCTTTGAAGAGCATCCACGGGCAACTCAAACTACAGAAGCGGCTCAGACTATGGCTTGTGAGGCCGGGAAGGCTCTGGAGTGCACCTAATCATTGACATAGTGGAGAATGTCCTGGATGGGCACGTGGTGTGACCCTTATTTAGGCATGTGTGCCATAGTTTATTGGGGTATAAACAATTAATGCTTGAACCCACTTGTTCTGTTGTAAATATTTTTCGGCTTAAATTTATGTAGCATGCACTACTTTATTGCTCTGATTGCACCACTATTATCGAATTGAAAATTAGTAAATTGGAAACATGGAATTTGTTAATTTGACTCAACCTAGCATAGCTCACAAGAGTCCCAAGTCGCTGACTTAGGTCTTATGCGCGAGTCTTTATCGACTTCTGTTAGTACTTAGACAATTTTTAGGCATTCAGTGTTGCTCTGTAGGTTCATGGTCCTCGATAGTAACTTTAGCGTGAGGTCAAGTGATACACTTGACGCGACTCTACATCCCCGAGTTCCAACGACTCAGGACGGGGCCAACCTGTGGAATTTAGAGCTTGAAGATCTTTCTTCCAGTGTCCAGATTGTTGTGCATTTAGTGTTTCTTCTTACGCTTGTGGTCCTAAGAGTAACTTTGATGTGGTGTCAAGTGAGGGCACTTTGCTATCCTTTGCCTTCAAGTTCCAACGATTCAAGATTTTAGGAGGTCGGTTGCACTGTATGGTTTTTTTCCTTAGTGCTCGACACTTAGGACATTTAGTTTTTTCTTCCAGGCTCGATCTCCTTAAAAGTATCTTTAATTTTGTCCTGTTCCTCGAGTCTTAATGACTGGAGCCCTTAGGATGTCTTTCCCACTAAGATACCTGCCCCCAGGTACGTGGTCACCGGTGGGCCAGTTCGGGCCTTTTGATTTTCCCTCTGATTGACCTTATCATCCTAGGCTCAGATAATCGATTTCACACCCTTAGACTAGGTTTTTTCACGATACTCAAGTTTTAGCACTCGATGTCTAGCTCTGAGTTCAAATGACTCGGGCTTCCATTTGCGTCTTGAGATCGTAGGACTAGGCTATTGCTCCTCGGGCACGGTGTCCTCGGGAGGTATCGTCAGTCCGTACCCACACTACTTGGGTTTTTAAGTTAGGAAACTTAGGCTTATGCCCATGTACGGACAAATCGGGCTTTCGTTCACATCTCGAGGATTGGGATTTTGTTATAACTCCTCAGGTGTGCGCTGTCCTCGGGAGAATATGCTAAATTCACTCTTGCGTTACTTGAATCTCTTTGACACTGGGTTTTTCCCAAGACACCTAGCTATGGGGTCGTATGACATTAGGGAGACTAAACTCGTTGACTAGCCTAGCTTCCCAGGTCATCAACTTCCCAATGCTATTTTTGCTTGCGGCTTACCAGGGACTTGGTTAATGCTTCTCGGGCCCAGTGTCAATAGAAAGGTGACCTAAGTCCATGCCTTAGGACCGAGTGCAGAGGACTCAGTATTTCATTCGCGTCTCATGATCTAGGGACTTGGTCAGTGCTCCTCGGGCATAATGTCCATGGGAGGTGACCTACGTCCGTTCTTGCGCTACTAGGATTCTTAGTCTTTAGTCTCAAGATGCTAAGCCTACTCTTCTCTAAACAAGCTTAGTTTCTTAGGTCGTTGACTCAAGGCTTCTTAGTTTCTTAGGTTTTTTTATTCTCAAGGTACTGACACTAAGCCTACTCCGCTTTTGACAAGCTTAGTTTCTTAGGTCATCCTCTACGAGGTGTGGTACTCTACGTTCTTGCCCTAATTCCATGCCCCCAAGTGACCAGAGACTAGTCTGTGTTCATCTATCCAGTCCAGTGAGCAGGTGCTCTATGAGTACATACAGAATAAAGGAAAAAAATATAAGCAGAATCTCAAACTTGTTTACCGTGTTTTGTTTACACGGTTTCCATTAACTGTGCCCGGAGGCTACAAGGAGATTACAAAAATTAATAAATTTACTGCTTATATAACTGGTAATACCGTGAAGATGCTTGGCATTCCAGGTGTGGGGTATCGATTCCCCATTCAGTCAAGCCAATTTGTATGTCCACGGACATATAACGCTCTCAATTTGGTATGGGCCCTCCCAGTTAGGTCCAAGCACTCCCGCACTGGGGTCTCGGGTGCCTAAGAAGACTCTACGCAACACCAGATCTCCAACACCAAACTTTCTATTCTTCATATTAGATTTGAAATACTTGGCTACTTTCTGTTGGTAGGATGCTACTCGAAGCTGAGAAGCTTCACGGAGCTCCTCCACAAGGTCCAAGGACTCTCAGAGTAAGTGTGGTTTGTGGTCGAATATACGTATCCCGTGGTGTGTGGAGATTTCTGCTTCAACTGGGAGCATGACCTCATACCCATTGGCCATAGAGAATGGCGAGTGGCCAGTGGAGGTCTTGGAAGTGGTGTGGTAACTCCATAATCTCCTAGGCAGATCCTCGGGCCAAGCGCCTTTTGCCTGATCAAGCGTTTTCTTCAAGGTGGCTTTAAGCGTCTTGTTGACTGCTTCCACCTGCATGTTTGCCTGCAGGTCGGCCACACAGGAAAAGCTCTTCATAACTCCATGTTGCTGACAAAAGTATGTGAATACCTCATTGTCAAATTGCAGGCCGTTGTCGGAGACTATCTTCCTCGGGAGCCCATAGCAACACACGATGTTTTTGATGACAAAGTCCAGTGCCTTCTTAGTAGTGATTGTAGCAAATGGCTCGGCCTCGACCCACTTCATGAAGTAATCAACCTCAACTATTGCATACTTCACTCCTCCTTTTCCTGTGGGCAATGACCCGATAAGGTCAATGCCCCAGACCGCAAAGGGCCAAGGACTAGTCATTTGGGTGAACTCATTTGGAGGAGCTCGACGTATATTAGCGAAGCGCTGACACTTGTCACACTTCTTGACATAGTCCATTGCATCTCTGTTCATGGTGGGCCAAAAGTGTCATTTTCTCAAGATCTTCTTGGCGAGGCTCTGCTGCCAAGCATGGTCCCCGCAAAAGCGTTCGTGCACTTCTCAGAGTATTAGACCGGTTTCTTACATGGACACACATCGGATCAAGGGCAGCGAATATCCTCGCATGTATAGTCCGTTGTTCATGATGACATACTGAGGTGCCTAGTAAATAATTTTCCAAACTGCTTTCTTGTCCTGCAGTAACTCACTGGAGATAAGATATTTCACTATGGGCTCCATCCAACTATCATAGAGTTGGACTGTATCCACTTCCTTGGGAACTGAGTTGCTAGAAGCAACCAAGTTGTCAATTGGGACTACATTGATCAGTTCAAAATCCCTGGTGGTTATGAGCTTGGCCAGGGCATCAGTGTTAGAATTTTTCTCTTGTGGCACATGTCAAAAGGTGAAATCTTTGAAGCTATGTAGCATTTCTTTGGTCCTCGCCATGCAAGTGGCCATTTTTTCCCTTGGGAATACCAGATTAACTACAAGCTCTGAGTCAGTGAAAATCTCGAGGCACTCGACCTTGAGCTCAAACGCTACTCGGAGCCCAACAATAAGTGCCTCGTACTCTGCTTCATTGTTTGAGGCATCAAACCCAAATCTTAGGGCATTGTGAACCCTATGCCCCTCAGGGGATACCAAAATAAGGCCTGCTTCGATACCATTTTCATTCGACGGCCCATCTATGTATAGCTCCATGTGGGCCCAACCACTGGGGCATCCCCAGGCCTCTCATGGTTTCCCGTGCACTCGACGATGAAATCTATTAGTGTCTGTCCCTTTGTGACAGTCCTCAAGACATATGTGATGTCAAACTGACTAAGTTCGACTGACCACTTCAGGAGTCTCCCAGATGACTCCTGCTTTTGGAGGACTTGCCGTAAAGGATGGTTCGTGAGGACCTTGATGGGATGCGCTTGGAAGCTACAATTAGGCAAAAGGTCAGCTTCTCCATGAGTGGGTATCTGGAATCCACTTCAAGGAGTCTCTTGCTCACATAGTACACAGGGAGTTGGACTGGGATTTCCTCGTGTACTAAGGAAGAACTGATGGCATTCTATCAGACAACCATGTAGTGCAGGAGGGGCTCTCCATCTACGGGCTTTGAAAAGATAGGTGGGTTTTCCATGTGAGCCTTCACCTGTTGGAACGCCTGTTCGCACTCATTCATCCATTCAAACCACTGACCTCCTCGGAGTATGCTAAAGATGTTGGCAATTCTTCCCTGAAAGAATATGTAGTAGACATTGTTTTAAGAAATAAATAAATAAATTGAATTTGTTATGCATATATTTTATGGACTATATTATTCTGTGATAATATTATGTAAATATCAGAAAAATTCCTAAGTTCATTTATGTGATCTCAAACATGTATTGGTACGGGAAGATTGTGTTTGAGATAAATGAACTTGAATAGTTCGCAGTAAAATAAAGTTAAGGAATCTTTAGATTAATTGCTGCAAGTATGGTCCACTAGTATTATGAATACATGTGATCTAGATCCGGATTACTAGTGTAGTAGGACACTTTAGTGGAGGTGCTTTATATATTAGAGAATATATAGAACTTGACCAGATATGTTTATTCATACTTAGTTAAATACCGTTTCGAAGTATTAATTAAATGTATCAATTGATGATCATATACAAATAGATCTTAATCCTGAAGTTACTATGAACTCCTGTTTATGTTATATGAGTTCTTTGATTCACTCGTTAGAGTCTGTTAGAATGATCAGGCTATAAATTATTGTTTCGGGAACTCATTAATGTAAATGGATGGGGACATAGTATACATATATGGAATCTATACCTTCTCGTAAGAGATTGAATAATGATTCTCTTAAGGGTTGACTTTTGGGACTCAAAGGTTATTGAGCACAAATTCATAATTTAGTTATGAATTAACCTTCACTTGTAAAGTCAATGGTACTTAAGGAAACAAGATATATTAAAAGTGTAAACCGATAATTTTAATCCTGGTTAATTATGAACCATTATTAGAGGGTTAATTTGTATGTAATGATTATATCAATGAACGCTTTATTTTGTAAAGTACTAAGTAAATGAAATGTCTATAATTACAAGAGTGCAGACTCATATTTATAATGGAGTACTCATAAGAACAATAAATTAAGATTATTTAATTAAAAAGTTTAATTAATAATCTCAAATTTATTGGAGCTTGGAATTATAGGTTCATAGGTCCCCACAGCGGCTCTATCAACACTATTCAAGGAAAGAGTTGATATAAAGGGAAAAATGGTTGAAAAATATATTTAGGAAGAAATTTTTTCTTCGGGCCAAATATGCAATTATGTGATAACATTGATTAATTAATTAATTACAAATTAATTGTAATGAACAAAATCAATTAATATTTAATTATTATGTAATTTTCAAAATTATATTAAATAATTAAATTTATTTTTGAAATTATAATAAATTAAATATTTAATTTCGAAATTATTATCTAATTTAAATTGGTTTTAATTAATTGGTAGAATTAATTAAATATCTTTATTTGAGTGGAAGATAATAATCTCATAAGTTAAAATTAGATTTGAATTTAAAAGATTGATATTTACTCAAATAATTAATTATATTTGATAATTAGTTAAAGAGATAATTAATTAAAATTTGAATTAATTATCAGGTTGTTGGATTTTATCTGATAAGGTAGTTTGAATAAATAATTAAATAATTATGAAAAAATCAAATATCCCTAAAATATAGGGTGGTACACGACACATACAGTCCATGGATTATGTTGAGTGTACTATACATTTTTCAGGGATATATTTTTCAATTTGATTTATTTAATTAATTAATTAATGGAAAATTCAAAAGTTAGTTTTTTGATATTTTCATTAATGAGATAATTAATTAATTAAAAGATAAATTGTAATTTGGTTACAAATTTATTTTTTAAATTTAAATATTTCTACTTAAGTTAGACTTATGAGAAAATAAGAAGACACTCTGTTATCCGCTCTAAAATAAAATAACGATACTTTTCTATCTCTCCCTGAAAAAGATAAAGAACCAATCTCAGGTCTATTCTCTTGATCTCATGTGTTGAGTACATCAAGTAGAATCAGAAATTAACTATCATTTATTCTCTATGTGCCCACACACTTCTTGAGGTATAGAGAACATTGTGGAAGATCTTGGTGTGACTACTTTGGAGCCGCTTGGATAGGAAGTTCGTTCAAATTACGAAAAGTGTTATCCAAAAAATTGGCATTGATGATGTGGCAAGTGAACCCTGAACACGTGGCTGACACCTGGAGAAACTCTGCTAGTGTATCGACCAGAGGACGTATTAGAAGCAGTAAGCAGCCCAGTCATACATGCGACCAGACTGGTCGATAGTTCCGCATGCAATGTAATATTACTGTAAAGATCTTTGTAGATCCCAAATTTAACTCACAGAATCTCCTGAATATCCGGTTATTCAGGAGAGAAAATCGACAACTAAATCATGTAATCCCCCTTGAGCCTATAAATAGAGAAATATAGCTCAAGAGAGGGACTTTTGGCTTTCGCATTACTGGATACTAGTGTAATTCTATCTGAAACATCGTACTGTTCTTCAGAGGTTGGTGAAACTCATTGAACCCTTGTTCTTTGATCACTCCTTTGATTCACACATCAATAACAATCTAAGTGGACGTAGGTCATTACAAGATCCTGGGACCGAACCACTATAAAACATCGTGTTCTTATTGCTTTTTGTCAGTCGATTCTTTTCAACACATTCATTCATTTCAAGCATATTCTGACTCCGTGTCAGTTGACCAAAATCTGGGTCAACATTCTGGTGCTTTCATTGAGAGCTTGATTTATCATTGTTGAAAAAACCAATGGCAAAAACTACAAGGAAAGCTAGACAGGTAGCCACCGCTGCACCGTCAAACCCACCTCCTCCTCCCCCTGCGAGCGTGGCGGAGGATGATCCACATCTGGACTTTGAGGAGGAAGAGATGGCTGATGCAACGCTGAAGAGTACCCTGGGGGCATTGCAGGAAGAGCTGGCTAGTCTGAAAGCCAGTCAAGAGACTGCTGCCGAAGTTGTGGCGCGGCACCAGCAGAAGATTGAACGGCAGCGCGCGGAATTAAGCGAAAGGCAGGCGGAGATGGACCGCCGCCAGAGCGAAGCCATGGCAGCCCTCAAGGCGGCCTTGTAACTAGCAAGGAATCAGGCCGCACCTGTTTCGCAGCCTGACCAACCTGTCAATGGGCCACCCCAGAGGGGTCCTAATCCTAGCCCACCAATCTAGCCTTCGAGTCCGCAAAGGCCCGAGCAGCCTCAGGTGCCCCATGACGATGTCCCACTAGACCCTGAGGCGCGGCCACCATCCCAAGCTGGTCGTGGCAATCCCCCGCAACAGAGGCAGAATAGGGCTGAGCATCAACCTCGTATTCCTAGACGCCGTAGGGGCGATGGGCCAAACCTACCGAACAGAGGTCAGTATCCCCCTGGTAACAGGAGGGACTCAGAGTTAGGCTCTGCGGTCCAGGGTCCCCCACGGCATGATAATGCACGGGGACACCACGACCAGCGCAGGCCGCCCTCTAACGTTCGGGACGTTTTAGCCAGGGACGGAAATCGAGGGAACAGTCAATCCCACCATAGCCAATCAAGGTTCAGAGATGGCCATGGATATAATGAGGCCGACTCAGGCAAGGGAAACGCTGGCCGAAGGAATGAAGAAAGAGGTAAAGGTGGGATCCAGGTACCTCAAGATGACCAACCCAATAGACGGGACGCTAGGGGGCAGCCCAAGCAAAATAATGTCTTCAACCGGCTCGGAGGTAGCGAGCAGTGGAGAAGAGACGAGGATTTGTGTGACATACTCAACGATCTCCGCGAGCCGCATGGCGAGAACGTTCCCCAAGCAACAGAGGCCACAGCGATTCCTGCCGTGGTACAGGCCCAAATAGATGCCCTCAACCAAGCAGTGCAGCAGCTGGTCGGGGGAAGGACGTCGTATATCGACCATGATAGGAGGAAAGGCACTCCTTTCGTACAGAGGATAGCTAATGCAGAAACTCCGAGCAAGTTCAAAATGCCTACGCTTCCAAACTTTGATGGGTACGAAGACCCAGTATCTCATGTCAATAAATTTGAGATACAAATGGATATTCAGAAAGTGTCTGAAGATGCTCGGTGCAGGATCTTCCCTGCAACACTTTCTGAAGCCGCGCAGGAATGGTTTTTTAAGTTCCCTCCCGCAAGCATAGTTTCCTAGGAAATGTTCGTAAGGGAGTTTTACGGACAGTTCTATGCAGGTCGTGTGCATCCGACCGAAGCAAACCAGCTGGTTAAAATTCGCCAGCAGGATGGAGAATCAGTGAAGGACTACATCTAGCGCTTTATGCGAGCAGTGGCTAGAGCGAAAACGGTGGGGGACGAAGGCAAAATGATGACCATAACCGCAGGGGTTAAACGTCGTTCTCCCCTCTGGAAAAGTCTCCGAAAGGAAGGAGTGAGAACTACCCAGGAATTTTTGGACCGGGCTGATCACTACATCAAGCTCGAAGAAGCCATTGCCGACGATGGGAAGCCCTCAGGCAAGGATAAGAAGGCTTTCGAACCCGCCAAAGCCGCCAATGGGTCCAAACCTAATGGCAACGGCAAAGGGAACGGGAATGGCAACGGCAATGGCAAGAATGGTGGAAAACGGCCATATAACGAGCCTTCCACCTCCGACAATAAATGAGCCAAGGGTAATCGTTATGAACCTCGGTTCACTAACTACACTGCCCTTGTTGAGTCTCGGGGAGAGGTTTATCAGGCCACAAGTTCTAGTGTGCCTTACAAAAAACCTAGCCCCATTCAAAAGGATATTTCGAAGAGAGACCCTACTAAGTTATGTCGTTATCATAACGATTACGGACATGGCACCAATGAATGCAACCAGTTGAAAGACGAAATCGAGTTCCTTATTAGACAAGGACACTTGAGAAGATACGTACGGGCCTCGGGAAATTCCCAACGAGAAGCTCCGGGTAGCAACGAGCAGGCACCCATGCGCCAACGCTTGCCACCCTTACAGCCTGGCCTCGTGACTGGCACACTCTTAACCATCTGTGGAGGCCTGCACCTCGCAGGAAATAGCGGAAAGGCCAGAGAACTATATGCTCGGACTCTGCGCCACGACCAGGACATCGAGATGATGACTGTGGAGGACCGTGCACCAAAAAAGGCTCGGGCAGAGGAAGGTAAAATAACCTTCTCTGATGGCGATGCCCAACATGTCCATTTCCCGCATTCCGATCCGCTGGTCATGGACATCCAGATGGCCAACATGATGGTGAAGAGAGTGTTGGTCGATACAGGAAGTTCCATCAATATCCTGTATAAGTCTACACTGGAATGCATGAAATTGTCCGTTAAGGACTTGGAGCCCTGCAACCAAACGATATACGGCTTCTCTGGAGAAGGACTCGCCCCCGCCGGATTGATCAAACTACCAGTGATAACTGGTACAACGCCTGCAACAAGGACATTACTCGCCACTTTTGTAGTGGTCGATTGTCCTTCGGCGTACAATGCCGTCATTGGAAGACCTATATTGGGTGATCTACGGGCCGTCATCTCTATGTGGCACTTGGCCATGAAGTTCCCAACAGACGTGGGGGTAGGACGCGTGATGGGGAACCAGAGGGAAGCCAGGGAGTGCTACAACGCCTCAATCACAAAGGCGAAGAGCGGAACGCCGAAAAGCACTACCTCGAATAGGTTGCAGATGTCAGTAGATACACAAGGCCAATCCAGTGATGGAGTCACCAAATAGGGTGTTGCCCAAAGTGAGGATAGAGATCTAGATCCTCGCTTTGGGGATTTTGAAGAAAACGTTGGACCCGTTGAGGACCTGGAGGAGGTCCAACTCGACAAAAAAGACCCGACCAGAGTAGTAAAGGTCGGGAAAAATCTAGAGCCCACCACGAAGCACGCACTGGTTGAATTTTTGCGGAAGAACCAGAAGGTTTTCGCCTGGTCACACAAAGACATGGCTGGGATAGATCCTGCAGTTATCAGCCATGTCCTAAATATAGACAAAACTTTTCCACCCGTGCAACAAAAGAGAAGGTTGCTCGATAAGGATAGATCGAGAGCCTTAAAAGAAGAAGTTGAAAGATTAAAGGAGAATGGGTTCATCAGGGTGGCGTTTTATCCATCATGGGTCTCCAATCCAGTGCTGGTTCCCAAGCCAAACGGCAAAAGGCAAACCTGCATGGATTTTACAGACCTCAATAAAGCTTGCCCGAAGGACTGCTTCCCACTCCCAAGAATCGACCAGCTGGTCGATGCAACTGCAGGGCACGAGATCCTCTCGTTCATGGATGCATATTCGGGCTACAACCAGATCAGCATGCATCCCCCCGACGAGGATCACGCCAGCTTTCGGACCGATACGGGCTTATACTGTTACAAAGTAATGCCCTTCGGACTAAAAAACGCAGGTGCAACTTACCAGCGGCTAGTCAACCACATGTTTAAGGAGCTGATCGGAGTAAGCATGGAGGTATATGTGGACGACATGCTGGTAAAGTCTAAAAGGGCAGAAGGACATGTATGGGATTTACAAGAGTGCTTTGATGTATTGAACAAATACCAAATGAAATTAAATCCCCTGAAATGTTCCTTCGGAGTTGGATCAGGGAAGTTTTTGGGGTTATTGTAAATTCAAGAGGAATCAAGGCCAACCCTGACAAGATAAAAGCCATGATTGACATGAAGTCGCCAGAAAGGATCAAAGACGTACAAAGTTTAACCGGGAGAATCGCAGCCCTAAGTAGATTTATTTCAAAATCAACGGACAAGTGCGTCCCTTTTTTCAATCTACTTAGGGGAAATAAGAAGTTTGAATGGACAGGAGACTGCGAGCAGGCATTCCAAGCCCTGAAAGCCCATATGGCACAACCTCCCATCTTATCAAAACCAATCGAAGGAGAAACTTTATTTATTTACCTGGCGATTACTGAAGTTGCTACTAGCGCGGTACTAGTGCGAGAGGAAAAAGGCGTACAAAAAGCAGTCTACTATGTCAGCAAGAGACTGATTGGGGCAGAATTGAGGTATCCACCAATCGAGAGGTTAGCATATTGCCTAATCCTGGCCTCTAGAAAGTTACGCCCCTACTTTCAAGCCCATCCTATTACAATTCTAACTGACCAGCCCCTTCGGCAAGTCCTCCAAAAACCAGAAGCGGCTGGATGATTATTAAAATGGGCAGTCGAACTGGGGCAGTTTGATATAACTTATTCACCGCGAGCGGCAGTAAAGGGACAAGTCTTGGCCGACCTTATTGCAGAGTTCACCGAACTCCCAGACAGCGAGCAGTGCAAACAGCCTAGTGCGCCTGAGCCTCAAGAGAAAGCTCCTTCATGGAAGTTATTCACGGATGGATCGTCTAACGAATCCCACGCAGGAGCGGGAGTGATATTGATAACGCTGGAAGGGCATCGATTTCACTACGCTATTAGGTTCGACTTCACCGCGTCAAATAATGAAGCCGAATACGAAGCACTCCTCGCTAGATTGAGGATGGCGAAAGATATGAGCATAAAGGCGCTTGATATTTACAGTGATTCACAGCTGGTGGTGAATCAAGTTCTAGGAGAATATCAAGCGCGAGGCTTAAAAATGGTGGCCTACTTTAATAAAACAAAAGACTTGCTAGCCCAGTTCACGGAGTACACCCTTCAGCAAATTCCGCGGGATCAGAATTCAAATGCGGACGCCTTAGCAAAACTTGCGAGTGCGAAAGATGCTGACACCTTGAACATTGTGCCAGTAGAAAGACTGAATGAGCCAAGCATACAAACAGTTGAGACCCATATGGAAATTCGAATGGAAGATACGTGGATGGCACCTTACTTGGAGTATTTGACGAGCGGTGTGCTGCCAGCCGATAGAAACAAAGCCAGAACTCTACAAAGGCGAGCCACTAGATACATACTGGTCGATGGTATTATGTAATGAAGAGGATATTCAATGCCACTACTCAGATGCGTTACACCGAAAAAAGCTAAGGAACTCATGAAAGAGGTGCATGAAGGCTTCTGTGGGGATCACGCTGGGGGGCAGAGTTTGGCAAAGAATATTCTAAGGCAAGGTTACTTCTAGCCAACTATGAACGAGGATTCAATGGAGTTTGTATGAAGATGTGATAAATGTCAAAGATTTTCCAAGATTCCACGAGCAGCTTCAAACGAGTTGAAACAGATGCAAAACCCATGGCCTTTTGCGGTGTGGGGAATAGATTTTATTGGATCCCTACCTACGGGGAAATGAGGAGTAAAGTACGCAGTCGTGGCAGTCGATTACTTAACTAAATTGGTCGAAGCTGAACCACTCGCCACCATAACGACCAAGAAAGTCCTTGACTTTGTCATCAAGAACATTGTTTGCTGCTATGGTTTGCCCCGAAAGATAGTTTCATACAACGGAACCCAATTTGACAGTGACTTATTCACCGACTTCTGCGAAAGGCATGGAGTTATTAAAAGCTTTTCTTCAGTTGCGCATCCCCAAGCAAACGGGCAGGTCGAAGCCGTGAATAAAATCTTAAGGACACCCTGAAGAAAAGACTTGAAGAAGCTAAAGGAGCATGGCCAGAGCAGCTGCCTGAGGTCCTCTGGTCGTATAGAACATCTCACCGAATAGCGATAGGACATACCCCATTTTCTTTAGCCTACGGATATGAGGCGATGTTGCCTGTCGAATTAGATCCCCCCTCACATCGACGTATAACGTACGACCAGGACCAGAACAGCCAACTAATGATGGAGTCCCTAGACTCAATTGACGAGATAAGGGAGAAGGCCCAACTTCGAGTTGCTACGTACCAGCAAAAAGTCGCCCGGTATTTTAACTCCAAAGTTAAAGAAAGAAAATTCAACGTCGGTGACTTAGTGCTACGACGATTTTTCTTGAATACTCACGACCCTACTGCTGGAGTGCTCGGACCTAATTGGGAAGGACCTTACCAGATTGAAGAAGTCCTTCATCCGGGCACCTACAAACTTGCACGCTTAAACGGAGATCTCGTTCCACGTTATTGGAATGGAGAACACCTGCGCAAGTACTATCAGTGAACAGTCCTTTTTAAAGGACTGGCTTGTATTAAAATTTTACTTTTTACAAGTTTTGCAAAGAGGGTTAGCCACGCTGTATGGCTAATCGCTCGTATATGTAAGATTCTATCTTAGAATCACTCGTAAAGACATGTTTAGTCCATTTTTAATACGAGATTATAAGGGACTGTGCGCAGCAAGTCATTCTTGCCAACTTTTGTGAATTTATATTTACAAGTATTTGTTCATTACGTGTGTTGTTTTGCTGTATTACAAGTATTACATTTTCACCCGAGCAGAAATGTTCGAACAGGTCATGGTCAAGGCAAGTGACCAAGGACCTAAAGCTCCTCGATCACTTGGGGGGCATATAAGGCACATCTGTAACGACCCAAATTCGCTAATAAGGCTTAAGGGCCTTGATTAGTGTGCCTGGAGGGAAGGTTGGGATTTATGTGTGATTTTATGAATTAAATGCACGATTATGATTTAAAGCATGTTATTTGGCTATTTGTTTAACTGAGATGCATGGCTATGTTTACTAGTATGCATGTAGGCCCGGATCGTGTTAGAAGGGCATAATTGTAATTTTGGCCATGTTGGGCATAACTGTATTGATATGTGATAATTGTATTCTGTGAATTGTACCATGTGGGTGTGGTTGTATTATTGTGATGCACGTGCCGAGACGGTCCTAGAGAGCTAGTTAACTTTAGAGTCACAACGGGATTTCTATACCCGGCTCGGGAGGAGCCTAGGAGTACCTCGGGAATTTTATGGTTAAGTTGAGATTTAGCGGGTAATGGTTATTGGAGATTTAGTAACCTGGGTAACCATTAGTTACTGCTGAGAGTAACAAGTTTTAGAAAGAAAATGGTAGAAATGAAATAGAAATGAAAAGACTTAAGTACCCTTGAGGTTTAGGTGGGAAAGGATAGGCAAGGAGGGGAAAAATGGTCATTTGGTTGGGAATTAGATAAATGGCAGCTGGTTTTATGGGGTACACGGTTTGGGGCTTAACCATTTTGGTCTTGATAGAGTTTGAAGAGAAGAGAAAAGAGAGGGAAAAGCTAGGGCATGAGGAAGAAGAAGAAGAGAAGGAGAAGTTGGAGACCTAGGAGATGAAGGAAGCTTAGGGATGGATTCTCCATATGAGGTAAGGAATTTTATACACATTTAAGGCTTGATTATGTTATGGGTTAAGAATTTGAGCATGGGTTAAGTTTGATGTTTGAGTTTTTATTTTTCTGAAATTGAAATCAAGGATGTGGATTTTGGGGATTTGATTGGGTGTTTAGATGTCTTTGGAGATGTTTATGGGTTGTTGGATGGTTTATTTGGAGTCTTGAGTTGGTTTTGGGGCTTGGGTGTGAGTTTGGGTTGATTTGGGAAGGTTTTAGCATGGAGAAAACGCAAGAGAAAACCCAGAATTCTGGGTCTGCGAAGGCGTGCCGCGACACAGGTTTTTCGTGCCGCGACAAGGGAGCCTCTGACTGATGGGTGCCGCGGCACAAGGATGTGGTGCCGCGGCACAAGGCTAATTTCAGGGCATCATTTTTAGGCAATTTTAGGCCTTTGCTCCGGGGGTTCGGGGGATGTCTCCGGGGTGTTGTTTTAAGGTTTTAGAGGTCCCGAGAGTGCGGGATTGGTCCCGGGAAGTGGTTTTGGGTTGATTAGTATTGAGGGATGTTTCTTGTGTGTTGTGACTAGGTTGTTGGTGAGACTCGTGCTAGAGGACTGTGCTCGCGGCTTTAGTGCATCAGGAGGCTCGGAATGCAGGTAAGAAAACCGTAACACCCGAGATTAGGGCATGGCCCCACTGTGTGATTGTAGGGCATGGCCCCGGATTGTATTATGTGCAAATGCTTAACCTTAAATGAACCATGAGGTGTGTGAATGTTTATTCTGAATGTACTATATGTGTGATTATGATGAATTGAACGGCAAGGGACGAGTACGGCGTAAGCCGGGGCGGCCGTGGGGCCGAGTACGGCGTAGGCCGGGGCGGCCGTGGGGCCGAAAGTAACATAGCACATGGGATGCTTATATTCAGGGTGGGACCCAAGGGCTACATGAGTTATCCTCGCGGTGAGAACCGAAACTCCAGGCTTTCGTAAGGCCTTGGGGGCGGCATGGCCGTACTTGTTTATTATGATGGTTTTTCCTATGTATCAGTGAATTATGCCAGCTATTTGATTTGCATATGTTATGTGTTATTTGGGTTTTCTTGCTGGGCTTCGACTCACGGGTGCTCCGTGTGGCAGGTAGTTGCAAGGACTGAGTCATCCAACCATGAGTACGGAGAGCGTGAAGCAACGCGTACATGTTTGGCCTGCCCGACTGCTTTGGTTAGGGGTTTATTCGAAAATGGCTGTAATAATCTATGATTTCATGATTTCTCAACTGTAACCTTATTTCAAGATGTAATTAGTTTTCAAACCTTATTTTGGGATCCCAAATGTTTAATAATAGAAGTTTTAATGAAACGACGCATTTTCAAAGATTACAGCCTTAACTTTTAATTAGTCACACTTTTGTTTCAAAACCTCGGTTAGCGAGTTCATTGCACACTGTTTTGTCTTAAAACTCACTAAGTAACGGCTCTAAGGAAGTAGGGCGTTACAACATCGATAGCAAAGCGTACCATGAGGTATGTAAACACATGAACAAAATGAGTGAAAGCATGCTAAGGTACTTAGAGTATTTTTCAAAATTTATATTTTGTTAAATCAAGCCAAAGTACTATGCTAAGTTCGTTCATACGAACAAATGTTATAATAAATGAAAATGTTATAGCATCATGATGTAATCTTTTACACCGCAAGCATCACTTCTTGGATGTAACTGTTCAAATAAAAGAAAAG
The DNA here is from genome assembly GCF_963169125.1 of Humulus lupulus. Classification (NCBI taxonomy): domain Eukaryota; kingdom Viridiplantae; phylum Streptophyta; class Magnoliopsida; order Rosales; family Cannabaceae; genus Humulus; species Humulus lupulus. The sequence continues at coordinate 82,800,314 of NC_084797.1, read as the reverse complement.
GTTTGCTGCCCATGCAGCAAATTCAAAAAAGGTATTGTCTTTACATCACGACCCGTGGGTCGTATAATCAAAAGGAAGAAAAAATAATAAAGCTCAAGAGGCATTAGGAGCAGGAGGGTCTTTATCAGCATTCTGGTTGGCAGCATCCTCAGCAGCTCCTTCTTCCTCTACGCCAGCAATGCTTGGGGAAGCAGGGACCCTGGCTCTTGCCTCCTCTTCAGCCAGTTGAGCGGTGCAGCGAGCCAGCTCGGTAGTCCTAACATCTTCTGAAAGATAGCCGAAGTCAGCACCCTGATTGTGTTTCCAGAAGTTGTAAAAACACCAGAGCGTCGTCCTCTTATATCTTTCCAGATTCTTGGAGTTGTCAAGCTCCAGCTGCTTTACTTTGCCCTCAAGAGTAGCAATGGCCTCGTCCTTGGACTTATGCTCCTCTTCCAATCTCTTGCGTTCGCGATACTGGACTCGGCTAGCCTCCTGATACTCCTCCCTCTGCTTTATTATAGCTGCCTTCGTAGCTTCAACTTCTAACAGCTTTGTCACCGCGGCATCCCTCTGCTAACCCATCGCCTCCAACTCCTTTGCATGCCTGGCCTCTGCAGCCGAAAGTTCCTCGGCCACTTCACCTGGTGCCTCTCGATAGCCTTTGCCCGAGCCTATTCGATGGTGGCTTGGGTGCGGGTATGAGCAGCAGTTGCAGACAGCAAAGCCTGAGGACAAAAGATAAAGTTAGAACCTGTTGCAAAGAATAAAAGACTAAGGCCTAAGAAATAAAGAAGCACTTACGCTGGCTATTTCGTTCAGGGTCCTGTTCATGATTTGGTCGACCGCCATGCTCTCTGCCTCAACCAACACATTTTTGACGCGGTCGTTCTTCGCGATGTGCGCGAGGCGGTCTTTGGCTGCTCGTAGGGCATGGCTCGAGAGTTTGGCCCCAAGAGTTTCTTCCGGCTTGTTTTGTTCCCTGGTGGGCGCAGCCAGAGGGTTTGGCGAGACAGGAGGAGTCTACTTTTCAGCAGGGGGCGGGGGATGAGCAGAAGTTTGCCCAGCTGGCACGTCCCTAGGAGGGTCTTCTGTTCGTCTCTTTTTGGCAGGCCCCTGGCTTGTTTCGCTGGTGTGTCTCCTTGACGATTTTCTCTGAAGCTGAGGAACTTCCTCTTCCTCCTCAGCCTGATATAGGTCGAAGACATTGGGAGTGGCCATATCTGCACACTAGTAAAAACATGCAAAGGGTAAAGATAAAGGCAGATGAAAATTCTTTATCCAACAGAAAAGAAGGTCACAAAGTTAATACCCGAGCTACAACTACTGGTCACTATACTATTGACTCTATTAGTCACTATAAATGTGGAAATTCCTCCCTTATGAATCCTATTCACAAGTGAAGCTCTATACTACGAGACATCCTAAAAGCTACTCATTGTCTGCACAAGGGGATGAGGACGTCACATGATGGTGAGGGAATTGAGCTAAGAGGGCCACCCTCGCTATGCGAGGGCCCTCGGCCGCTTGCCAATCTAAACGTCACCCTCGCTATGCGAGGGTCCCGGGTTGGCCATCTGCGTGCGCCCCGTTCCATCAAGCATCGAGCCTCGCCTACACTTAGGAGAAGAAAGCCAGCCTCGCTACGCGAGATACCCTCGCTATGCGAGGATGGAGGCCTTGTTGTGGCGTCCGTGCCCCGATCCTCGCCACGCCTGCACTCGGGAGAAGAAGGTCAACCCCACTACGTGAGACACCCTGGCCTTGTTGTGGCATCCGTGCTCTGAGCCTCGCCACGCCTGCACTCGGGGGGATGAGGGGCAGCCTCGCTATGCGAGGGTGCTGCCCTGTTGCACTGCCTGTGTCTTCAGCCTCGATTTCGCGTGACCTGCGTAGACCAGCCTCGGCTCCTAGCGTATCGGCCACACATGACGCATACAGGATGAAGCCTCCTTGGCATTAGCATGAGGGGTACTTAGAGACACTTAGTGGGAATGCCAAGCCAGCATTAGGTACCAAACGTGTATTGATGAGGACAACCGGGTACAAGACACGCGTACTGACACGGGGCGTACGGTTGTGGAGAGAACAAAGGTACGGCCCCGTGACCTGCATCTGGGGAGTAGTGGCGGTACGGACCTGTACGAAGAGTAGTGGTACCACTTGGCCACCCCCAACCATACGCCTGAGCCGACAGTACTATGTCCTAGGCAACGACTCTGGCATCATCAGGGTAGACACCACTACGCCCTGAGCCACTACACTATCAGAGTACCTGTGTACGACCCTGTCATCTGGGAATTGTCTGTATCCAGGGCCAATAGAGCCCCCCTATAAATAGTCCCCAACCCCTTAGGTTAAGGGGTTGGAAAACTGAGTGTATGAGGGGACATTTTAGAAATACATGATCTTTGTTCCATTGTTGCTCTGTTTTTTTTCTATTGATTGAAGTTCTTTCCTCTTGATTCTAAGCTACCCTTACTATAAAAATCTTAGTTTTCTAACCTTTAATCGTTGACGAGATTTCACCGTCAACAGTTTGGCGCCGTCTGTGGGAAGGTAAGAACCAAGCTACTGTTCTACCATTACTTCCGGCAAGAAGAAATGCCAAGACGTTCGAAGCGACTCAGGGAGCCACGAGAGGTGGAGGTCCGCCTAAACGGAGTCCAGCTGAAGGCCTCCATGAAGGATCTATCTCCACCCCGAGACGTGGAGCCCCCAAGGGACCCTGAGGTTCATGAGAATGAAAGGGAGGCCTCGTCACCGGCCATCTCGTCCAGTGATAATCCTCCAAGGACAACTACCGCACCACCAGGGAATGCCAACGAGTTCCCTCCTCCCAAACCATCGCAGGTACTGAACTCCGGCCGATAGGATCCGGGCCCCTCGACGCGTAGACATGACAAACAACCCCGGGTCCATTCCGTGAGCTCAAGTTCTAAATCTCGTTTCTACGAAGAGGAGATTCGTGAGCTGCACCGTAAAAACCAAAGACTGGAGACCACCGTGGAGAACATGCAGGAGGTGCTGAATGGCCTGTTGCAAGGTAAGTCGAACATGACCCTGCCCAAGAGGAAAGAGAAGGGTCAGGAAACCACTGTCCCGGTAAACGATGGGAGGACCAGACACTCCACCAGTAACACCCCCAGGGAGAAGCCACATGAGCATCCCGGACCATCGAGGCCACCTTAGGGGCCAAGGCAAGGGAACAATGTTGGCTCTCACAACGACATCGAGGTCACCTCAAAGAGGACGCCCTCAGGTCTACGAGAAGAGCTCAACAAGGGAGGGGCAGACAAGAGAACTACACCTCCTACTATCCCCCGAGACGAAAAAGGAAAGGAAGATGTCAACCCCTCCATGTTGAGAGACTCCCTGAAGGAGAGGAGGCAAGGCCTCGATACAGAGATGAGGAGCTTGCGAAGCAAGATTGTCATCGCACCCGGAGGACAAACCATCGAGGATGAGTTCGATCATGAATCGCCCTTCACTAAAGAGATTCAAGCCATCCGACTCCCAGTCAACTTCAAGGAGCCGCATATGACCCCTTATGAGGGGAGCACAGACCCCAAGTACCATATGGACGCATTCAATGACTTGATGAAGTTAAGAGGGATCAGCAGCGGGGCTAGATGCCACTGTTTTGTGGTCACATTGAAAGGACTTGCGTACAAATGGTTCAAAAGACTTCGCCCAAGATCCATCAGGTCTTGGCAGCAACTTTCGGATGAGTTTCTCCGACAGCATCACGCCGTGTGTGATTATACAATGCCAGGCACCAGCCTCGCCAATGTAAAACAAGGAGAAAACGAAAGCCTGAAGGGTTACATCCACAGGTTTAACATGGAGGCAGCCAAAGTGGGGAGCTTGACCCGCAGGGAATTTAAAATGGCCATCACAGCCGGAGTGCGTCCGGGAAGCAAATTGTGGGATAACATGCTTAAAGAGGGAAGTCACTGACCTAGATGACTTCTACGAGAGGGCGCAAAAGTATATTCGCGTGGAGGATGGCCATGAAAACTTAAAGGTAGGAAACAGCGAGTCCCATGTAAAGTCCCCAGCCAATGAGGGGTCGAATAGAGCACACAAGTGCATACGTGTGGAAGAAGGCCATAACAACTCGCATGTTGAAGAAAGCGAACCTTCCTCCAGCCACCCTACTGCTAATACGTCTGAAGAGTCAATATAGAAGGGGACGTCATGCTAGAAGGGTCGCTGGCGAAGTTTAAAATTGGACGAGGACCATCTAGCCATATAAGTCTCGACATGAGGGGAGATCACCTCAAAAATTGCAAAAAGGGTCTCAAAGTAGACGCTCGCAAAAAGGGTCTCAACGTAGACGTTCGCAAAAAGGGTCTCAAAGTAGACGCTTGCAAAAAGGGTCTCAAAGTAGACGCTCGGAAAAGGGTCTCAACGTAGACGTTCGCAAAAAGGGTCTCAAAGTAGACGCTTGCAAAAAGGGTCTCAACGTAGATGCTCGCAAAAAGGGTCTCAAAGTAGACGCTTGTAAAAAGGGTCTCAAAGAAGACGCTTGCAAAAAGGGTCTCAAAGAAGACGCTTGCTAAAATAGTACTATGCCTAATGATGAGAGGGACGCTTCTCGCAAAAAAATAATAAAAAGCGCGCGCAAAAAATATAAAAGGACCTCAACAGCCCAACGGGTTAACGTGTCCTTACAAGTATAATCAAGGTGCACCAGAAAGATTATCGCCATCAGATCAGAGAAAAATATGTAATCCATGAACAGCAGTAATAAGAGGGACTTACCAGAGCCCCTTAAGTTTGATAAAAAAAAAAGAGGAGAAAAAGAGAAGAAGTGGCTTCAAGCCTTGGGGGTATTCATAGGGAAAGTCAATGCTCCCTAGCCATTGGATCTATCTCCCTATGAATGGAGGAGATCAAGAGTATGGGTAACCTTGGGATCTGCGATTGAGGATGATTGGTCCTTATGCAATCTTAGGAATTTTCATGGATCCCCCAAGTGTTAGGTGGCTGTTGTGTTTCTTTGGATACTATAAAGAAACACAACTCCAAGCCTCACTTCGTATTTCTTCGAGCGACGTTGTGAAACTTTCCAAGGCTAAGTCCCCCAAGGTTGGTTGTACATGTCAGGCAAGAGAAATAGAAAGAGTCTACAAACACACTTAAAAGTGTACTTATAGACTCGGGGGGGAAGTGTAAATGTGGAAATTCCTCCCTTATGAATCCTATTCACAAGTGAAGCTCTATACTACGAGACATCCTAAAAGCTACTCATTGTCCGCACAAGGGGATGAGGACATCACATGATGGTGAGGGAATTGAGCTAAGAGGGCCACCCTCGCTATGCGAGGGCCCTCGGCTGCTTGCCAATCTAAACGTCACCCTCGCTATGTGAGGGTCCCAGGTTGGCCATCTGCGTGCGCCCCGTTCCATCAAGCATCGAGCCTCGCCTGCACTTAGGAGAAGAAAGCCAGCCTCGCTACGCGAGATACCCTCGCTATGCGAGGATGGAGGCCTTGTTGTGGCGTCCGTGCCCCGATCCTCGCCACGCCTGCACTTGGGAGAAGAAGGTCAACCCCGCTACGCGAGACACCTTGGCCTTGTTGTGGCATCCGTGCTCTGAGCCTCGCCACGCCTGCACCCGGGGGGATGAGGGGCAGCCTCGCTATGCGAGGGTGCTGCCCTGTTGCACCGCCTGTGTCTTCAGCCTCGATTTCGCGTGACCTGCGTAGACCAGCCTTGGCTCCTAGCCTATCAGCCACACATGACGCATACAGGATGAAGCCTCCTTGGCATTAGCATGAGGGGTACTTAGAGACACTTAGTGGGAATGCCAAGCCAGCATTGGGTTCCAAACGTGTATTGATGAGGACAACCGGGTACAAGACATGCGTACTGACACGGGGCGTACGGTTGTGGAGAGAACAAAGGTACGGCCCCGTGACCTGCATCTGAGGAGTAGTGGCGGTACGGACCTGTACGAAGAGTAGTGGTACCACTTGGCCACCCCCAACCATACGCCAGAGCTGACAGTACTATGTCCTAGGCCACGACTCTGGCATCATCAGGGTAGACACCACTACGCCCTGAGCCACTACACTATCAGAGTACCTGTGTACGACCCTGTCGTCTGGGACTTGTCTGTATCCAGGGCCAATAGAGCCCCCCTATAAATAGTCCCCAACCCCTCAGGTTAAGGGGTTGGAAAACTGAGTGTATGAGGGGACATTTTAGAAATACATGATCTTTGTTCCATTGTTGCTCTGTTTTTTTTCTATTGATTGAAGTTCTTTCCTCTTGATTCTAAGCTACCCTTACTATAAAAATCTTAGTTTTCTAACCTTTAATCGTTGACGAGATTTCATCGTCAACAGTCACACACTCATTATCTGGCACGAAGAAGTCTGGCCCTAGATTTGGAGTATATGTAAAGTTGCCCTCCCCGTCAAACAAGTGACAGGGAATTGGCAAGCTATTTAAAAGCAAAATAATTTTACCGTTCTCATCAGAGGATTCCCCCAAGTCCACAACCGGCTCTTTGGCCTTTTGTTTCCCCTTTCCTTGGGGAGCAGAAGGCCTTTCTGCGGAAGGATTGCCCGTGGGCTCCCTGATTGTAACCCCCGTTGGCCTCCTTCGAGGAGGGGATGCGAGAGGTTGCTGCTCGGGAACCCCCTCGGCAGTGGCATCAGCTACCACGGATCCTCTTGTTTCATGGCAAGGAGCCAGGAGGCCAGACAGCCTCAGGTTTTCATCAGTAACCAGGGACTTGACGCTTTTTTCTGCGTCTGTCATCCTGGCCAGTCTATTGGACCTCAACACCATGTCTGGTGTTGGGGTCGAATGTAACCATGGGCCTGAAAGACAAAGTACAGTTTGAGAAAAATGAAAGGAAACTCCTTGATTAAAAGTATCGAACAGTCAAAGACGGCACTTACCTCCTCGAGTGAAGGCCAGGTTGTTGCTGGTTATGTCCGGAGTAAGGAAGTACTCCTTACTGTACTGCCCCACGTTAGATATGTGCGTAGTGTCACTCAGGAACGTCCGGTTTGTCTCCTGGTGACAGAAGTGGAAGAAACCCGTCCCATATTGTTGCAGGTTGGATTTAAGGTCGGAAAGATAATTGACCTCGTGGGGAGTAGGTTTTGGCCATTTTTTAAGCTTGTACAGGATATAGAGTGTGGCCAGCACTCTATATCCGTTTGGAGTAATTTGGAAAGGGGCGACGTCAAAATAATTAGCCACCCCCTGATAAAAAGGATGTAGAGGGAGGAAAGCCCCTGCCTCTATGTGGTACCGAGATCAGGCGCTGTATATACCTCCGGGGAGGTTAGCCCTTTGGTCTGCGGCAGGAATTTTGATGGTAACCCCTGTGAGAGGATACTTCCTGAAATAGTTAGCAACCATCCGAAGGGTCACTACGCTGGTCGGGGAGGTATACCACTCGACTTCAGGCAGATTCTGATGGCGAGGGCGGGCTCTAATTTGGATGTTAGGGTCAGGAACAGGATTGTCTCGACCGCTGGTCGAGGGAGCCCTAGCCTGCGAATCAGGCTGGGCAGGAAGGTTTGGACTATTGTCGGATTCGGGTCTTTTCTTGCCTAGAGATTTGGAACGAGCCATTTGTGATGGAAAAGGACGAGGTCTGAAAGAGGATCGTGCGAAGGGAATCTCGTGGATTCGGTCAGCCGGTTGTTCTTCGCCTTCGAGCAGCTGGGCGAGAAGATTGTCGTCTATGGGCTGTTGACCTCCCCACAAATCTGGCATCAAGGTCTGCAAACAGAAGAATGGGGAGGTGAGGATTAAGAATTTTTAAAGGCTTTTTAAAATGGCGCTGATCGAGTATAAAAGTCAAGCTTTTATACAACAGCATTCTAACTAAAAGCTAAATTTTTCCACACGAACAGTTTGAGAAACGGATCAGAGGGTGAAAGTAAAAAGTTTTTCAAAAAATCTTTTTCAACTCCCCTTAGGGCGGGAAAAACCTATTTTACAACTAGCCTAAAGATCGAATTTTTACTTCGACTTTACGTCCTGAAAGTATGATCCTGACTATTAAACTAACTCGTAACCCTTTTTTCTCCTACAAGACATTCTACTCACAAGTGTCTCAAACCAGAAACCGATGAACTCAAACAGTCGACATACAGAAGCATGCATTGCGAAAATACGAAACATAAAGATTCGAAGACTTACCAGAAAAAAGATCGTTGAGAAGGGTAAAGAGTCTTCGGAAGTCGAGGTGCTTTCAAAATGAACTTGGAAAGTGCAGAAGAATGGTTTCTTGGAGAAGACGAGAGCTCTGGTTTTAGGGTTTCTGGAGTAAGTAGTGGCGTGCGTAAAAAGAAAAGGAAGATTTCGGAGATATTATATAAGTTTGTCTGTGGCATTAAAAAGGTGTAATCATCAGTTTACCTTTTTCGAAGTATGGGGAAGCGGAATAGCCGTCGAATTATTACTGGGGAACCGAAAAGTCATGATTAGATGGGAGTAGGTTACTTTTTCCAAGAACACACGAAGGGTTCTGACACATAAGGCGGGGTTATCGAAGAGTCGTTCGCTCAAAAGTTTATTTATTGCTCGTAATAAATAAACTTGGGGGGCAAATGTTATCCAAAAAATTGGCATTGATGACGTGGCAAGTGAACCCTGAACACGTGGCTGACACCTGGAGAAACTCTGCTAGTGTATCGACTAGAGGACGTATTAGAAGTAGTAAGCAGCCCAGTCATACCTGTGACCAGACTGGTGGATAGTTCCGCATGCAATGTAATATTACTGTAAAGATCTTTGTAGATCCCGAATTTAACTCACAGAATCTCCTGAATATCCGATTATTCAGGAGAGAAAATCGGCAACTAAATCATGCAATCCCCCTTGAGCCTATAAATAGAGAAATATAGCTCAAGAGAGGGACTTTTGGCTTTCGCATTACTGTATACTAGTGTAATTCTATCTGAAACATCGTACTGTTCTTCAGAGGTTGGTGAAACTCATTGAACCCTTGTTCTTTGATCACTCCTTTGATTCACACATCAATAACAATCTAAGTGGATGTAGGTCATTACCAGATCTTGGGGTCGAACCACTATAAAACATCGTGTTCTTATTGCTTTTTGTCAGTCGATTCTTTTCAACACATTCATTCATTTCAAGCATATTCTGATTCCGTGTCAGTTGACCAAAATGTGGGTCAACATTCTGTTATTCAGGAGAGAAAATCGGCAACTAAATCATGTAATCCCCCTTGAGCCTATAAATAGAGAAATATAGCTCAAGAGAGGGACTTTTGGCTTTCGCATTACTGGATACTAGTGTAATTCTATCTGAAACATCGTATTGTTCTTCAGAGGTTGGTGAAACTCATTGAACCCTTGTTCTTTGATCACTCCTTTGATTCACACATCAATAACAATCTAAGTGGACGTAGGTCATTACCAGATCCTGGGGCCGAACCACTATAAAACATCGTGTTCTTATTGCTTTTTGTCAGTCGATTCTTTTCAACACATTCATTCATTTCAAGCATATTCTGACTCCGTGTCAGTTGACCAAAATCTGGGTCAACAAAAAGATAGCAAGGACACTTGATAGGCATCAAGAGGTATATTTTCTATTCTTTTCTTGCTTATGATTAATGTGTGTATATTAATGGATCTGCATATATAAAGGTAGTTTAAATATGTTACAAATTTTTTTGTTGACCACTGGGCCAACCCACCACCATTCCGCTGCATATTAGGAAACTCGTTCCTAACAATTGGTACCAAAGTGGTCATTAATCTTTGTATACATTAATTATTGTGTGGCATAATATGCATTATTATATTATTGTAATATGTGTGAATGGATAGATGTATGTATGATTAAAGTTTATTCTTAAGGGTCGTTAATTATTTGGTGTTTTGGGTTTTGGAATTTTTCTTAAATTTTCTAGATGAAAAATGTAAGCCATTTTGGGGCATAGGAATTTTTTGTAATTTAATTTTTTGCATTATATTATTGAAAAAATTCTGTAAGGCCCGAGCCTCGGGTTCCGTGCCCCGAAGCCCGAGCCCAAGGCTGTCGTACGACCCCGTGGCCTAATGCACCCGTGCACGCACCCAGCCTCGTGCACATCCAGCTGCCGCGCGCACCCGCGCCCCTGCACCTACCAGCCCCGAGCGGCCATGTTGTGCCACCAGCAGCAGCCGCTTGCCTCCTGCCCCATGCCGAGCCTCATGTAGCCGCCCCTAGGGTTTCTGAACCCTAGGGCTTGCATCTAAGTTATCCATTTAAATTATGGGTCTAATTAATTTTAGCCCATGATTAAATATTGTTTTATTTTGAATTAATTGTTTGAACCCAAATTCAAAACTAGGCGTAATAACTTATTGAGCATTAAATCCCAAGTTAATTATTCTTAATTTTTTTTAAGATAATTAAAAGTTATTTTAACTCAAAATTAAATGGATAAATGACTTAATGGATCAAGACCACTTGTGAAGGCCCAAAAGTTGAAGATTATGTTCTCTTTAGGCCTTATTTAGCTTCTTACACTTTTGTGTATATTTTGCAAGTGTTGTAATTTTTCTAGAAATACCCAAGAGACCCCGCCTGCATTTATTTATTTATTTAGTATTTATTTATTTAAATGTTTGAATGTGATTAAATTGTTTAATACTTTATCATGCATTTTTGACATGTCATATATGTTACCCACACATAATTTAAAATTATGCATGCATCTCATATGAGTAGAAACATGCCTTAGGATTGTCCTTTGTGATTATATGCTTTATGTGATGAGCCATATAATAATAATCTAGTTTTAACTAGTTCAAGAGCAGAAATAGATTTTAAAAGTTGTTTAATTTCTAGTATTTAATAAAATTATTTTATTTTATAATAAATGATATTCCTAGTAATTATAGCAAATTAAAATTGAATTTATTAGGGTGAAATTCTATAATTTTATTTTTGCTTAATATGATTAGTAATTATTAGAATATCAATTGGTAAAAATAGACCACTTTATTTTTACAAGCTAAATAAAAAGCATAGGATGTTTTAACAAAACACATATCTTAAAAATAGTGAGTGGGAGAGGGAGTTATGACAATAAGTCTCATGGTCTCCATTATTCGTTGCCACAAAGGTAGCATGGAGAGGGCCTCACGGCACCATTGCTTGTGTCCCCCTAAGGAAGGCTTCCAACTGTGTTATTCTCAAGGCAATTTTTTTTTTCAAGAATAGGATTTAATGATGTATTTCAAGTTTGACTAACCCTAAGGCACACTCTTGAGTTAAGTCATTGAACTAAAATAATGGGTTACACTCACAATGTACATTAGACTTTCAAGCGGACTAGTGTATTCTTGACCAAACAATCAGTTGTTTATAAGTCAAAACAGAAATATTGATTTGATTTTTTACTTATAAATTTGAGAACTTTTCTCAAAATTAATTTGGAATTAATCTCAACTGCCGTAGGGCTGGTCCACTAATGTTCAAATTAATTAATCATGGAATTAGTAATTATTTTTTATGTGTTATTTAATTGTTGCATTCATGCATCACATTTACTATTCCAAAAATTACTGATATTTATTATATGCATAAATTCATTTTTGTTTATTTATTTATTTTCAGCAATCATGTCTAGCTCAAATCCTGTATCTTCTTTACTTGCAAATGAAAAGTTGACTGGTGAAAACTACATGAAATAGAAATCAAAATTTAACATTGTATTAATATGTGAGAACCACAAATTTATCTTGACTGAGGAATGTCCTGAAGTCCCCTCGCTACTACTGCCAAAACTGCAAGGGAAAATTTTGATAATTGGATCTTATCAAACAACAAAGCAAAGTGTTATATGCTTGCGAGTATGAGCAATGTGCTCAGAAAGAAGTTTGAGAACACTGAGAATGCTTATGATATCTTGGATTCCCTTCAAGATATGTTTGGGCAGCAATCAGATCAGTGCAGGCATGAGGCCACCAAATCCTACATGACCATGAAAATGAAGATATCAGTTTCTCTCAAAGAACATGTATTAGACATGATCAATATAATGCACGATGCCATTATCGATGGGGTAATAATTGATGAAAGGACTCAAGTAAGCATTATACTTGAATCGCTTTCTCCAACTTTTAAAGGTTTCACAACCAACTATGTCATGAACAAATTATCAAATAACATGACACAGTTGTTGAATGAGTTGCAAATTTATGAATCTCTTAACAAATGTTTTGAGAAAGAAGGAGAAACAAATGTTGCTGATTCTAACCCATCCTCTTCAAAGGCTAAGATTAAAAAGAGGAAAAATTTAAATGGAAAGGACAAGGAGAAACAAAAAGACAAGAATTCAAAGAAGCCTAAAAAGTCATCAAAAGGGAAAGAGAACAAGAACACCAAAAGCTCCAAAAAGAAGACCCTTAAAAGGACTTTTTTCACTATGGAGTAGATGGTCACTGGAAGAGAAACTGTACAAATTATCTCACTGACCTGAAAGAGAAAAAGAAAGGTAAATTTGATTTACTTGTGTTAGAAGCTTGTTTAGTGGAAGACAATTCCTCGTCTTGGACAGTAGATTCAGGAGCCACTAATCATGTTTGTTTTTCTCTACAGATTCTTAGTTCGACAAGGAAGCTTGCTGATGGAGAGGTGACTATGAGGGTAGCAGTGGACATATTGTCTCTACAACAGTAGTTGGAACAACCCGTCTGGAATTTAAGAAGAATAAAATTATTTTTTTAGAGAACGTTTATTATATTCCTGGATTTTCTAGAAACTTAATTTCTATTTCTATGTTGCATGAACAAGGTTTTAAAAATTCTTTTAATAATAATTCGATTGATATTTCAAGATATGGTTTTAAGATATGTTTTGCAAAATCTATTGATGGGCTTTATAAACTGCAAGCTAAAGAGGAATCTACTTATAATTCTAAATTATTCAAAACAGCTAATCCTAGATCTATTAAACGACAAAAGATTGACTTCGATAGTGAAACATATCTGTGGCACTTGAGATTGGACCATATTGGTCTAGACAGAATTAATAGGCTTGTAAAGGATTTCACATATTAGAGGTTCAAGATCTCAAATTCATAATTTAGTTATGAACTAACCTTCACTAGTAAAGTCAATGGTACTCAAGGAAACAATATATAACGCCTTGATTACCCCAAGACAGTTACGGTGAATTTTGAACCGTGCTTAACTCACTAATCGAGTTCTTTGGTTAAAACCGTGCATCTAGGTGTTATTAAGTAGGTTAAGGTGGAAAACCGATAAAAATGAAAGGATATATTTTAATTAAAACATAAAACTATTCATGGGCCCACAAAAATGTTTACAAGTTATTTACAATTCAAAATGGTCACTACAGTGTAAATTTACAACCCGCCGATCTAAACGGAAAAAATAAGGTTAACCCCTAGTCCCTCGGAGAAACTCCTTGGCCGTGGTGGTCAAGTGGCCGCATATGTACACATCGCCACCTAAGCTCTCCACTCAAGGCTGGGTGAGCTTTTCTTTCCCTTTACCTGCACCATATAGCACTCATGAGCCAAAGCCCATCAAGAAAACTCAATACTACATATATATGATAACAAACAATGATCATAATAATTATCCAGGACTTATAGTCCTAAACTGATGAGTGACATATGTATAAGTCACTAACATGGGATTCCACACCCTTTACAAATAAGTGATCGAGTCACTAGCTTTAACAGAATATGTGACTGATGAGCGAGTCACCAATGCAAACCAAGTGAGTGACCATGGAGTCACTACTGTGGGTTCCATACTCTTAGCCATGTGATGATAGGGTTACCTGGGCCTTCTGGCCCTGGCTCTAAGTAACTAGTCATAGAACTAGGCAAGCGCTTTTAGTTTTCATCGAACTTGGGATCCGTCCGGCATTAATGCTCATGATGAGTCATTCAATGCAGATATCGATTAGATCTAATCTTTCATCGGCTATGCGTTCATGACGCTTATGCCACTCCTGACATTTAGGTCAGTATCATACGACCAGTGCTCAAAACTATTGTCGAACTTGACTAGTAAGTCACAGCTTCACAGCTAGTTCTGACACCATTGTCGAATCTGACTAGTAAGTCAGTGCCATTCACAAGTAAGCAAGATTTGCTAAGCATTTGATATGCAATCCATGTCCACATTTAAGCACTCAAAATGCCTCAATAATAACCATACATGTCACATATAAGGTGCAGTTTTCTTACCTTGGGTTCGAGCGATAATTAGTAAAAGAACGACCCTTGAGCACGATTTGTCTTCTAGTTCCTTAGCGGTCACCTAGTCATAACCAATTGGAATCCATCAATAAATTAAATTAATAAAAGGTTCACAATCTAAAACCTCACTCCCGGGATCAATCTTGCACTCTCGGGACTCCCAATCCACCCAAACAGGGTAAAGGAACCAATCCCCGAGCCCCCAAAGTCATCCCAAACCCTAAAAATAGGTTTGCTGGAAAGTGGACTAGCGCTGGGGCATTGCTTGGTAGCGTTGGGGAGCTGCTTGGTAGCGCTGGGGCGCTGCCCCAAGTCAGAGAGACCCAGCTCTCTGCTCTGCCTAGTGCTGGGGCGCCAGGAGTGGCATTGGGGCACCACCTGCAGGACCAGATTTTTTCTGGTTTCCTCCCCTGCAATTTCCCCTGAAAACCAAACCTTCAAACTAGCCCCAAACATCACCCAAACATGCCATTTAACCCCAAAACTTCATCTATACCCCAACCTCATCAAAACCCAAGCAACCTTACTCAAAAACTTCTACTGATTCCCAATTAAACACTTCAAATTCCTCAACTGAAAATCAATAGAAAAACAGAGTATAGCTAAAGTTGATGGATGAATTCTTACCTTAAGCTAGATTTGAGTCCTCTTCAATGGATGAACTAAGGCTCTAAGCCAAAAACTTTGATTTCCTAGCTTGGTTCTTCAAATTGAGGTTCAAATATTGAAAAGAAGAAGGAGGAGGAATGATAACTGGTTGAAGGAGAAGAGTGCTCTGTTTTGGTAAGCTTCTACAGTCCAAAGGGTTGATATATATATATATATCTTAGGGGTGAAAAGACTATTTTGCCCCTAGGTCAAATTAAGGTTTCTAAAGACTCCCAAGGTTAAAATCGTCCTTTTCCACCTATTTTGTTAATCATAATTAACACCCTCCAATTCCCGATACTCTCAAATACCAATAATTCATATCCCGTTATCCTTTAATTCCCGGCAATGCTCTAATCATTAAATCACCCTTAGACTTACCCCGAGCCTCGAACTTAATCCCGTTATGACTAAACCAATAATTTATACTCAAAGATCGTCTCATGCCAAATAGCTCGAACAAATCCACATTCTAATGTGGCCTCAACAATATATCACCGACATGCATACAAATATACAATTACGCCCTCAACGGTCCAAATTACCAAAATACTCCTCTGATGAAATGTGGACCCACATGCATGCATTTAACATCATAATATAATATAATTCACATAAACATGCATATAATAATTTAATGGCATAATAAATCAATTATGGCCCTCTCGGCCTAAGAATCCAACCATTAAACCACATTAGGGATTTTGGGGCATTACACAAGATATAATTTAAAGGGTAAAGTGGTAATTTTATTCCCAGTTAATTATGAACAATTATTAGAGGGTTAATTTGTATGTAATGATTATATCAATGGACGCTTTATTTTATAAAGTACTTAGTAAATGAAATGTCTATAATTACAAGAGTGTAGTCTCATATTTATAGTGGAATAATCATGAGATTAATAATATTAAGATTATTTAATTAAAGAGTTTAATTAATAATCTCAAATTTATTGGAGCATGGAATTATAGGTCCATAGGTCCCCACAGCAGTTCTATCAACACTATTCAAGGCAAGAGTTGATATAAAGGGAAAAATGGTTGAAAGACATATTTAAGAAGAAATTTGTTCTTCGGGCCAAATATGCAATTATGTGATAATAGTTATTAATTAATTAATTACAAATTATTTGTAATTAACAAAATTAATTAATATTTAATTATTATGTAATTTTCGAAATTATATTAAATAATTAAATTTATTTTCAAAATTATATTATTTAATTAATGAATTATAATTTTTGAAATTATAATAAATTAAATATTTAATTTCAAAATTATTATTTTATTTAAATTGGTTTTAATTAATTGGTAGAATTAATTAAATATCTTTATTTGAGTGGTAGATAATAATCTGATAAGTTCAAATTAAATTTGAATTTAAAAGATTGATATTTATTCAAATAATTAATTATATTTGATAATTAGTTAAAAAAATAATTAACTCAAATTTGAATTAATTATTAGGTTGTTAGATTTTATCCGATAAGGTAGTTTGAATAAATAATTCTATAATTATGGAAAAATCAAATATCCCTAAAATATAGGGTGGTATACGACACACACAGTCTGTGGCGTGTACTACACATTTTTCAAGATAGATTTTTCAAATTTATTTATTTAAATAATTAATTAGTGAAAAATTCAAAAGTTAGATTTTGAATATTTTCATTAATGAGATAATTATTTAATTAAAAGATAAATTGTAAATTGGTTACATATTTATTTTTTAAATTTAAATATTTTCTATCTAAGTTAGACTTATCAAAAAATAAGAAGACACTCGGTTATTCGCTCTAAAAGAAAATAACGATACTTTTCTATCTCTCCTGTAAAAAGATAAAGAACCAATCTCATGCCTATTCTCTTGATCTCATGTGTTGAGTACATCAAGTTGAATCAGAAATCTATCCTTTATTCTCTAAGTGCTCACACACTTCTTGAGGTGTAGAGAACGTTGTGGAAGATCTTGGTGTGAGTACTTGGGAGTAGCTTGGATAAGAAGTTCGTTCAAATTACGAAAAGATAGCAATGACTCTTGATAGACATCAAGAGGTATGTTTTCTATTATTTTCTTGCCTTATGTATATTAATGTATGCATATTAATGGATCCGCATATTTAAAGGTAGTTTAAATATATTACAAACATTTTTGTTCAACACTAGGCCAACCCACCACCATTCCACTGCGTATTAGGAAACTCATTCTTAACAGAAGAATGGGATGCACTTGTCAGTTGCCTTAGAAACAAAGCGACTCAAGGAAGATATCCTCCCGGTGAGGCTCTGAACATCCTTATGCTTTCAGGGGGATGGCATATCGATTAGGGCTTTGATCTTCACGGGGCTTGCCTCTATCCCTCGAGCACTGACAATAAAGCCAAGGAACGTCCCGTAGGCAACTCCAAAAGTGCACTTTTGGGGATTCAGTTTCATCCCAAACTTTTGAAGTATTGAACACTACACAAAAAATCACTTTCCACAACACATGAATATAATACTATTGAAAAGGTATTATATTTTTTTAGCATAAGAAGCGGCAAAGGTTCCCGCCTCTTCTCTCACTAAAAAAAATGAGCCCCAATTTTCTCATTTCCCTTCTCAATACCCCAAAACCAAAACTCATTTCTCTCATTTCCCCAAATCCCTAAAACTCATTTTCCCCCAAATTACTCTGCTGCCTCATGCACGTCGCCTGGATGCTCACCCCGCCTGTGAAGGTTCTCTCCCCTTCATCTCTCTAACTTTGCTCTCTCAGGTGTGTATATACATATATATGTAACTTTGCTGACTGTAAATATATATATGATCGAGTTTAGGGTTATAGTAATATATAACTCGGTGGGATTTCAGGGACAGCGCTCTATTTCTAATCACATCAACGAGGGTGCACGGTATATAAAACAACTCCAGTTGAAAATCAAAGAACTTGATGCCAAGAGAGACGATTTAAAGAAATACTCTTACTTGTCGGATTCGAGTAATACTGGGCCGACTAACCATCACCATGGAAAAGCTGAGAGCTCAACTAGCTGTACTCCCCTGCCTCAAGGTCATTTCTTAAGAGTCCAACCTTGTGGTTGTGGAGTTGAAATCGTGATCAGTTGCTGTGAGTTCGGAGGGCTCAGTGTGTTGCCCCTTTCAAAGGTTTTGCAAGTTATTCTTGAAGAAGGGCTTGCCTTAGTTAGCTGTATTTAAACCAAAGTTAATGGCAGAATGCTTCACACTATCAAGGCCGGGGTACTATATATTAGGGTTTTTATTGTTTTCTTTTGGCTCTCAAAAAATATTCTATGTTGGCTAATTTAAAGTTTATATATTTATACATGATTTGAGAAAATGTTTTGTGTGTGTGTGTTTTTTTGTCTCTTCCGAGAACAATAACATAGATTCAGAATGCATCAATCTTTCAGCACTTGACCAAAACAATAACATAGATTTAGAATGCATCAATTTTACTTACATATGTATAGCTTAGTACATAGTGACTTTGTCTGGCAATATTAGGCCTATTGACACCACACATACATACATACATAACCAGTTCACACTTCAGATAACTAGAACCACTCGTTTGGTATTGATGGATAATCATTATAGTCAATTGGGCTTAGCCATGTATATGTGTTTATACATATGCGTGTGTATAATATATATAATATATTTTAATATTCTCATCAGAGACACCTAATAACAATTTCACCATCAGAGAAATATTATAGGGATAATTGATCAAAATTTAAACTTGTGTACAGAACTTATTACTTCAAGAATAGCCAAGTAGACTTTAGGCTTGAAAATTCCATATTTAGAGTGTGTTTGCATATGATGACCCTTAGGCAGCGGTGGTGGAATAGATGGGACCTCAGAGGTGGGAATAACAAGGTCTTCGGGACCAATATCTGAAGAAGGTGAAGCCACACAAGGAACTGATGATGTGGAACCCGAAGTGACACCATCTTCAGGTGCACTAGGACATGAAGAAGTAGCTGCTGCAGGGCTAAGATCAGTACCAGCCATAGGAGAATTTGGAAAAGCAACAGAAGGAGATTGAGGAGTGGAGGTGGACTCAAAATACAGAAATAATTCCCAAAAAAATAAATTATAGTTTATCATGGAAACCAAAACCAAAACCCAAACTTTGAAATTCATTACCCTTTAATTAGTAATAAATTCCCAAAAAAAACCCCATAGAGTATCTCACCCTTTAAAAGGACTTTGAAATTCTATGTTGAATTTGATAAATATAAAAGAGAAACTTAGCAACCCAAACAAACAATACAAAAAAACATATGTAAAACATAGGAATAAACGTTTATGACACACTGTTTTAGGAATAAACATAGCAGTATTTCTGCTTCTGGGTTTGTTTGCTTAGTCATGTTATTTATAGTAATTTTATTATAGCTGGTCAATTTTTTAAATTTTCTCTGATTTGGTTTGTCGCTTATTGTAGACTTTGATTGAAATTTTATTATAGCTTGATTGTCGTCGCCGCCACTGTTGGGGGTGTTAAGGGGAAGAAGAAAACTGGTGGAGCAAGGCTATGGATGAGATTCGATCGCTCGCGGCAATCGGAGCTCATCGAGTGCGACAAGAATACCATAATCCGCCACGCCTCCATTCCCCCTCGCGACTTGAGGATTCTTGGACCTCTCTTTTCTCATTCCTCTAGCATCCTTGGTAATTTCCCATTTTTTGATGTGAATTTGTTCTAATTTCAATATCAGAATATTGTAAATTTTGTTTAGGGAATATATATATATGGGTTCACTCTTAATGGTGATTGAGTTTTTCCCCATGGATGGGTTGTCAATTAATAACCATTGGATTAAGATCCAATGGTCCACATTTAAATATGTTAATTAATACTATCTTTGACTTTTTCAAACTTGGTAATGGGCTACCTGCTGACATGACGATCACATTTCAATTTAATTAAATAATTAAAAAAATCATTATTTAAGATTCATTCCAAGATTCCATATCCTCATTCCTTCTCCATTCCTTGTTCATTCTATGTTCTTTCTAGATTCATTCCTTATGCATTAATGACTCCTATCTTCCCAACTACAATTAGTTGGCTAATTAATAAAGCATATTTCGAATTTTATATATATTATATATATTTTTATACAAAATTTACTCATCTTAAAAAACTTGTTTATTGAAGAAGCTCCAATTTTTTAAAGTGTTTTCAAGTAATTTTTCTATGTCATTTTCGAAAATCACTAGTAGATTTTCTATTTTTTTTTAAAAAAATCCATCTTTTTTTTGTTATGTAGTATTTGAAATTCACATAGATGAGTAAATCTTATTTCTCTTGAAAAACTTGTTTAGTGAAAACCCACAAGAATTATTTTTTTGAAAGTGTTTGTTGAAAAAACTCTAGATTTTTCATAGTGTTCTTTGTAAGATTTTCAATCGTTTTTGTGTTTTCTTTATTTTTACAAACAAATTATCATCTATTTCTCCAATTTCATATTTCGAAATTCACTACTAGAGGTTTTTTTTTAAAAAAAAAATATCAACTTAGTTTTATTTGTCATGTAGAATTTGAAATTAAAAAAAAAAGACTAAATCTTATTTCTCTTGAAAACTTGTTTAGTAAAATCTCATAAGAACAATTTTTTTTAAAAATGTTTGATGAAAAAGCTCTAGATTTTCATAGTGTTTCTTGCAAGATTTTCAATCATTTGTGTGCTTTCTTTATTTTTACAAACAATTTATCATCTATTTCACCAATTTCATATTTCGAAATTCACTACTAGATCTTTTTTTTTAAAAAAAATTCCAACTTAGTTTTATTTGTCATGTAGGATTTGAAATTCAAAAAAATGATTAAATCTTATTTCTCTTGAAAAATTTGTCTAGTAAAATCTCACAAGAACAATTTTTTTTTAAAATGTTTTATGAAAAAACTCTAGATTTTTCATAGTGTTTCTTGCAAGATTTTCAATCATTCATGTGATTTCTTTATTTTTACATACAAATTATCATGTTTTTCTCCCATTGTAAAATTCGAAATTATTCAAACTTCTTAGATATCAACTATTAGGTTTATAAATTTACATTGAAGGTTATAGGATTTTAAAAATTTCCTATTTTATAAAAGAAATTTTAAAACATTATTATTACAAATTATTTTGTAGTTCATTTTTCTTCAATAAACTAAAAATGTGAGGAATTTTAAAGTTTTGAAAATTTCATCATGTAAATTTTTCAAACATATTATTATTTTTCAAAAATATTTCTTACATAGTGATAATCTTCATCAATTTTTTTGTATAGAACTTCGTGATGGAATTAGAAATGGAATGGAGGATAGTAATTGAACATGAGTTGAAAGATTTGAGAGATGAATTGCACTCTATTAAACTGGATTTACAAGCCAAAGATAAAATTCCATGTAGATATGAGAAGAAGAAAAAATTGACATGTGAATCCATTAACGAAAAGGTCTCACAATCACTATTTTAAAAAAAAACATGTTATTAGTTAAGATGATGTTGTGTTCTTGGAACATTTTAAACTCGGTAATACTTTCAGACCGAAAGATAGGGAAGTGTTAGAATACATTTTCTCAAACTCTGATCAATTGTAAGTTTTTCTATCTTAATGTATATATTTTTTGTCATTTTTTCAATATATTTTAATGTATATTATTGTATCTATCCTAGGGAAATTATAGTTGAAAGTGAGCCTAGTTTTCTACGACGGTCCGACTTCTGGTGTCTTGGACCTAAAACGGAGTTGGAGACTGAGGTAATTCATTTGTATATATTAATAATTTTAGTATGACCGTTATAATTTTTTTTTTGGTAAATGCAGATTGTTACTATGGTTTCTTCATTCTTGACCGAGGATGAGAGGTTGAAGAAGGGTAAAGAGTGTAAGAATTGGTATCTTCCTGCTCGAAATATGGTGAGTTTTTTGTTGTTTTTCTTTTTTGTCAAAACATATTTCATGTTTGTGAAGTTAATTTTTTTTTTAAATTATGACAATAGAAATACTTACTACCCGACTCCTACTCCAATTTACCACTACATCAAATTTGGAGGAAAATGCATTACCACGAAAGATTTATGGGCTCCCTCGAACATTGCAATGAAGTATAATTCTAATGGTTTATGTTGAATATATTTTTAAGCATCTATTTATTATGTAATTTCTAACAACAATTATACTTGTAGATTTATATTCCTATGTTGCTTGTAAGATACTTCATTCTTGCACGGGTGATACTTAAAGAAAAAAAAGTAGAAGTTTGGGACTCACTTGCCGATGAAAAGAATCCTATATTACAGTCATCTAAGATTGTTGATATTGTAAGTTTTTATTGGTTGAATATATTACTTTTTTATAAATTTTAAATTTATAAATTCTGATGTTAGAGTGCAAATCCAGCTACGCAATCTAGATTTGTTCTTGGAGAATCAGATCAAAAGGAAACCTGGTAGTTTGAACTTTGCTAGTTTTGGTATCGTTCGTGGTAGAAATGTCCCTAGACAACAAAATTTGTACGATTGTGGAGTCTTTGTCATATTATTTATGATGAATAGTTGTAAGCTCGACTCGAGGTCTTTTGTGGTAAGTAGATTTCATACTAAGTTTTTTTTTTTTAAATTTTGTTCTTATCATACTATACTTGAGTTTTTTTTCACTATTGTAGTTCGACTCTAATGAAGAAAGGTGTCACATAGCTTCGTGGATTGCATGCTCAAATTTCAACAAGAATAGAGCAAAATTATTGAAAGATGTTCAAGGGTTCATTTCAAGCAGAGGAATATAGTACTAGAGACAATGATCTTTGCCCTAATTTTGTTATTCTCAATCAAGTTGTGTAAAAGAAATAAATTTTTATTATTATTTATCAATTTTGAGAAATTAGAAGATGATCAATATTTGGGAGAATTTGAATAGTTTATTTCTGAATTAATTATTTATTAACAAGGTTAAAACACACTTTAAATTTTATCATTTTCACAATCAAGTTTCAAATGGTAGTTGTAGACATTAATATCATATTTATTAAATAAAAACTATTATGTAAATGTTAATTTTGAATTTATTAATTAATATATCAACCAATCAGAATTTTGAGAATAATGTTAGGGAATTGGAATGGATTTATGGAGACATGCATTTAATGAAATTAGTTGACATGATCTTAATTGTACACGTTTTTTATGAGAAATGATTAATAACTCAACCAAACATAAATAGAGCATGATATTAGGGTATTGGAATGGATTTATGAATACATGCATTTAATGCAATTAGGTGGCATTTTCTAAATTAATTGCTCACGTGTTTTAAGTGAAATTTTAATAAAATATTTTTTTTTTTACACAAACTAACTCAACCAAACCTTTTTATCTATAAAAAAATTAAATATATTTCGAAATTGTGTTTTGAATTTAAATTAAAAATCAATGCATAGTAACTAAACTAGTTAATACCAACCTAACCATTTAGAATTTAATGGTATAATTATGCATAATCAACCTAACCAATAACAAAATTATTGTGTTATTTTTTGGAATTGAAATATGTTCATTTTATGTTTTGAGAAGTGTAACTAATCATAATTATGACCATGATTTTTGGGATATGGAATAGCCCATCAATTGCTATATTTTCCATAATTATTACCCATCTTATTTATTAATTTAACCAAAACAATTCAGGTATTGGTTCAAAATGGAATTTAGTTTTTTTTTTAAATGGATATTTTAAATGTCATAATTTCGAAATTATGTGGTTTTTAACACTATTTATAAATCATTTTATCTTATATACACTGATATCATTTGTAGGCAAACATAAACTTTGTTATTAGGTAGAGTTTGAAATCATTTTATATTTTTAAGAATGTGTCCATTTACTCAATATTATGATGAGTTAGGAGAGGAAGAAGTTAAAAAGATTGTCTTGCTTGCTACACATTTGATTGATCATGTTGGAGTGAGTTTTGGATCTGACAATCGCGAAGCATTATTTGAGAAAATGAAGAAACTATTCGAAGAGGAACAAACAAAAGTTGATGAGCACTTGAAAAATATGGATGTGCTCTTGAGAATGATGGAAAAGTTGAAGAGAGCTAAGGAAATTGTTTGTTTGTCTATCTACTATTGCACTTTGTAGATTTTTATTTTTATGTTTGATTGAACTAATGAAATTTTACTTTTTATTATATAATGGTTTAATTTACAACACTCATAAGATCCTTGTAAACATAAAATATAAATAGCTTTCATATAATTCTTAGTACAAAAAAAACTTGATGCATATATATAGAGACAATCATGCATCGCAAATTGCACCAATAAGATTATTAATAGCATCTTCCAAATCCAAAAGCTTGATGCGAGTTTCAAATTTTAATCCTTTATCGAGACAATCATGCATATCTCTAGTTCTTCTACGCAAGTCTTTTGCTTTCATGAGAATGTTATAGAAACCTTTCGAGTTTGGAAAGGTTTTGGTAGAAGAATTGATGTTATCTACCTGGCCATCATCGTTTCGTTCAAGCTCCTTATAATATTCATTCGAATCTGTACATATTGTTGGTGAACCGTTGATATTTTTAATTAACTGGACAACATCTATTTCCCTGTCAGTGTCGCTTGATTCAACATCAAAAAAGCCTTCCGAAAACTCCATATCGAGTAATGCTTGAGGCCATTTTCCGAGTACATGAAAATGATGTTATTCCTTAACTTGATCGATTGTATTGCTACTTTCGCCTTCAACAACAATGTCTTTGTCTGGTTCACGCGAGATAATGTCTTCATATTCAACCTCATTCTCTGCATCTTTGACTTCATAGTTGGATTCACTTTTTGTTTCATGATTGCCACTATCTTCATCAACCCTTCTAGGCTCCATAGTAATCTCCATCTTGGAAATTATACTAATTTTTGTGTTATATTTAAAATTTGATGAGAAGAATAAAAAGCATTTATAATAGGTGGTTAGGAATATGAATAACTCCCTTTTAAAATGCTATACATAATTATTAAAAAGACACTTGTTCAACTTCCAACCATTGTATTTTTCGAAATGGGAAGAATGGGAAGTGAATATGTATATTTTTAATAATTATGTATAATTTTCATTAATTAATTTTAAAAAATACAATGGTAAATTGAACATTTGCTTTTGTTTAATGGGAAGTTGAACAAGTGTCTTTTCAAAAACTATGTATACTTTTTATTAAATAATTTTGAAAAAATACATTGGTAAATTGGAAGTTGAATATGTATCTTTTTATTAATTATGTATAGTTTTTATTAAATAATTTCGAAAAAAATACAATGGTAAATTGAATTGTTTCTTTAATGGGAAATTGAACAGGAGTCTTTTCAATAATTATGTACAAATTTTTAAATTAATTTCAAAATAATAGAAAATTTAATTTGAACAAATGTGTTTGTTCAATGGGAAGTTGAACAAGTGTCTTTTTAATAATTAAACATTTTAAAAAAAAATGAATTAAATAAAAATCGAAATATAAAATAATATTAAATTAATATGGCAAAAATTAATGTAAATTTGTTTAAAATTTATTATGAAATTCGAAATTAATATTTTTTAATTGAAAACTTGTCTTTTGAATAATTCATAGAGTGTAATAAATGTATACAAATATTGAATTAATTTTGATTCTATGTCTAGGTTCTTTGAACATAATAAATGTTGTTTAATTATATTTTGAAAATATATAATTATTAACTTTTTTTAATTGGTGTTGTGAAGATGAATAGGTGTCTTGATAAATTAAACATGTGATGTAACAAATGTGTAGAAATTTGTGAGAATAAATTCATTTTTTGAAAATACAATTTTTTAAAATTTATATTGAAAAATTCGAAAAAATAATAGGGAATCTCAATAGGTGTTACTCATATTAATTTGATAAGATACCATCATTATTAACTACACTATTGAATAATAAGTTTTAAAATTATTTATAAATAATCTATTACATGAAAAACAAGGTTGAGAAAGAGAAGGAAAAATGAAAGACATGAACAAAAAGGATAAAGGGAAGCAGAAAATGGAAGACCTGAAGAAAAACGGGAAAATGAAGCAAAAGAATGAGGGGTGTACTACAGATGATGTATCTCACACGTCGGAGGAACCAAAGTGTTTGGAAACCATTGTTCCAAAAAAAAAGATGTCCAACAACTTATAATACAATTCGAAAATAGGAGGTACGATATAAACACTCGTCTTCTTTGCATTAGTAGTAAAATAAATACCATTCAACAACTCTTGTTGTCAGGAAGCATCTCTACTAATCTTAACTGTGTTCCGGCCCGTGAGCTCCAAATACTCCAAACTGAAACCTGCCAAAGGCTCATTCATGCTCTAGAAAAGGAAGATTACTACACGAGGATTGAACTCGTCAAGCTTGAACGCGATATTACTTTTCAAAAGTGGTGATTGAAAAATTGGATCAAAGATTGAAGACTGTTGTCTCTTTTTACAATTTTTATTTAAATGATTGTACTCTCTTTTTTTGTTAGATGTATGTTGAATTTAACATATTATTATGAAATAGAAATTTGATTTTTTTTAATGGTTATAAATATTGTTATTTTGTAATATGTATATTTCTTTTTTATCTTTATATTTCGTTATAAAAAATATAATAAAAAATTAGTGGGTTTTGTCGAAAGTTTAAAAAGTGATTACTTTTTTATATAATTTTTTAATATAAATAATGACAATTTTTTGAAAATATTGTTAAAAAATACTTAATTATACATGTTAATAGACTTAATAAATAAATAAAAATAAGAATATGAGTAGTCAATGACATTTATGGATTTATTTGTATTTATTACAATTAATATTTTTATTTGGTATACTAATTAATTATAATAATAATATTTGTAGTATTTCAAAAATGGCAAATACTTAGCATAATTGATTCCTTGTATTTCCCATCAGTCATTATTATTCCTCATGTTTTATCTTCTTTATTATTACTTCATTATATATCTGTGGCTAGAATATTTTTTTTTTATCATCATAAAGATTGTTCATCATAGAGAGAAAATGGACATAAACAAGATAGAGGAGATCATTCTTACTAGATCACTTTCGAAATTCAAAGAAAAATTCTTAAGTGGAGAGTTGTACAGTTTCATGGAAGAGATTAAGATACGCCTCAATAGATCACTTGAAGAAATAATTACAATGAGAAAGGCAATGATGGATCAAGCATTTAGAGAATGGAGTGGAGAAAGCCCTAAAGTACGTGAAATTTGACACATTCAGAATGAATTATTCCAAAAGTTCATCGATGCTTCTGAGCAGGAGTACTTGTATTGGACGACTCAAATGTATGATGTTGAACGTGAAATTGTATATCATGAAATGTTGTTGGATTCTTTCAAGAACATTTAGGGATTGTATATTTTGTCTACAAAATTTAGAGTGTTTGCTCATCTATATTGAATTAAGAATTTTATTCTTGTTAATGGAAATTTGATCTTTTTTTAATAATTATTATTGCTAGCAATTTACATATCAATTTTTTTTTTCTTGTAGCAATATATTTCAAAAATGAACAAAGCCATTTATCCTATAAAATGTATTTCAAAAATGACTATTTTTTTACTAAGATATATTTCGAAAATGATATTATTTTAAAAAATCCTTAGTTTAAATTTAAAGTAAATATTTTTTATAAATATTATTAATTATTCCGGAGTAGTTGACTCCTCGTCTTGCTCATCACTCATTATTATTCCCGATGTCTTCTCTTACTTATTAATTATTTGTGTAGAAAAACAATGTTGAATACAAATTCTTTATATATATATATATATGTGCGACTAGGCAACCCTAGTTCATCACTAAGGTTGTCCATTTAGGTACCAAAAAAATAGAAAGAAAATGGACAACAAGATGATAGAGGAAATAATTCTTACTAGATCACTTTCGAAATGCAAAGAAAAATACTTAAGTGGAGAGTTGTACAATTTTGTGGAACAAATTAAGTTGCACCTCATGAGATCATTCGAAGAAAGAAGTATAGTGAGAACCGTCTTCATCGATCAAGCATTTGGAGAATGGAGTGGAGAAAGTACTAAAGTACGTAAGATTAGAGAAATTCAGAATGAATTAGCACAAACGTTCGTCGATGCTTCTGAGAAGGAGGACTTGTATTGGAGGCGTCTAATGTATGATGTTGAACGCGAAATAGTATATCAAGAAACTTTGTTGAACTCTTTCATGAATATGTAGGAATATTCATACTTTGTTTTTAAATATTATATAATGATTTCTCAGTTATGAATTGAAAGTTAATTTTTATGGTTATTTTTTATAATTAAAACTTTGCAAGTTCATTTAAAAATAATAAAATTTGATATTATTTTACTATAAAAAATAAAATAAAATTAATACCGAAAAATATATTTAATTGTCCAATTAATTTTTATTTTTTTATATTTTAATTATTATGCATGATTTAAGTATAGTGGTGATAATAAAATTTGCATTAAATATTGATTTTTCTTTTTAAAAAACCGAAAAATCACGTTGTTTATTATTTTTTTCAATACATATTGATGATAAAATCAAATCTTTCTACTCCCCATATTTATCCCACTTTCCCAAAAAAATATAAATGTATATTTTAAAAATAAAGTTTAAAATAATAATAATTATAATTAAATGTGAAATCTAGGTTCTATTTACATGCATGAAGGTTTAGAGTTGAAAAAAAATTAAATATATAATAATAGTTATTAATGTGGCCGAAATTTTTTGTCTCTCCAACAACATTAATGGCTAAATATTTTTTTTCTAATTATATAATATTTAAATCAATGAAGTTGAAGAGTTGCAATTGTTAATAAATTAATATTATTTTTTTAATTATTTAAGAACACACTTTATATATTATACACTTCTTCTTCAAACACAGCCTACTTTACTCTCCTTTCACATATTTCTTTGTCTTTCAACATTCCTCATTGATAACATGATTCAAGATCTCATCTCTCTTACTGAAGGCATGATAAAAAATTTGAAATTCATTTTGTGAGTAGCAGAGATCTTGCCTTCATCAAAATTTACTGAGTTCGAAGATGGAACAAATTTTCCCTACAAGTTTGCCACAATATCTCGAAAAATGAGGAAGGGATTGAACAAGAAGTATGTTGAAAACTTGAAAGAAGAAATTGAAGAGTGGAACAAAGTACATGTCAAAATGAAGAAGACTCGTGAAAGCATCAAGAAGAGGATTATGGAAGATGAAGAAGGAGAATCTTCAAATAAAAAGATAAAGGGAAATGAAGAGTGGATTTTAAGTTAGAGAATATTAATTATTTGTATTTTGTTTTTATTTTATGCTTAATTTTTAATATGAACAAATATTTTAAGTTTTTCAGTAAAAAGTTTAAAATTTATTGTGTTTTTTATCGTTATTTAACATCTTACAAAATTATATTTAATACAATGAAATTAAAAAAAATTAAATTTTAAAAAAATGATTATTGTCAATTAATAATAAAAATGTTTATTTTACCCAATAAATAATTAAGGAATATGATTTAATATTCAATTAATATATGACCATTAAAAAGATACCTAATCGGTTTCCAATTAATGTCTTTTTTTCATACACCATTTCAAGAAAATAGGAACAATTTTAAAAAAAAAAATAGGTGGCCAAATAATACCCTATATTTTCGAAAATGGGAATAACCACCTCAAAATTAATAGATGCAATTATTCGTATCATAAATGCACACTAAATGAAAAGTGGAAACATGCATGTATTTGAAAAGTTGCAATTACTCATTAAATATATTATTTTCATAAACAAACAATTAAAAAATATTTTTTCATAACCCTACACAACATCTTCTTAGGCTATATATATTCTAAAGTAGATTGAATAGTTTTCATAAAAATATATATCTCTTCATCAGTTTCTCTAGAAAATTCCTACATCTCTTCTAAACAATTTTTCATTATTATGGAAGACTTTATAACTTTCCATGTACCTATTCTTTCAATGATTGAACTGCTGGAACGCCAATTATCCATCGTCAAAACATTTTCCAAAGAAGAGACTTCTCAAAGTGAAAGCGAATCGGAGTCTAAAATTGTCCTTTTTGCCAAGAAGCAACAACAAAGAAGAAAATGTTTGACTTCTCTTATGGTTGAAAATTTGGAATATGAAATTGAACTTTGGAGAGAAGAACTTCAGAAGGTGAGGATGAATGACGAAGACGTCTTCGATCAATTATTGGGTGGCAACGAAGAACTATTCAAAAAGAATATGAAAGTTCTCTTGGAGGATGAAAAAATCGATATCAGTGGAATTGATTTGAACTCCGACCAGGATGAGTAGATTATCAGTTTTATTATTTTACTTAAATTATTATCAAGTTTCTTCTTTGTTTTATTTTGTAAGTTTATGAGTTTGTTATGACATTGTTCTTCAGTCCTAGTGATTGATTCTTACATTAATCTCTCTAATATTATTACGAATTTCAAGTTTTTTATTTTATTTTGTCGAAATTTTTTATTATTTTTCATGTATATTTTATTAAAAATAACTTATATGCATCATTCATGAGAATTGGTTATATTTTCCTATTTATTTATTTTTTTTTAAAAATTATTGAAAATTTGACCAAAATTTGTAACTAATAATAATAGCATGTTCGAAATTTTGGATTCCTTTATGGAAAAAAAATTAATGAAAGAAAAACCTATTAAATTGATAAGCAAAAATTTCTCAAAATCAAAATATGCAATAAATATATAAATAATTACCTTTATTATTTTGGCCTAATTTTTTGAAATATTATATAAGTGTGTATTTCAAATAATAATAGTAATAAATGATGGGTAGTTGAACAATTGCCTTTACAATAAAGTCTTAATAATTTTATTATAATTTAAAACTTAAACTTTGTATTAGAAGTTTGTTATACCCAGATTTCGAGCCATAGTAAATATGACCTCGAAAGCTGAGTTCGCAACAAATGGTCCCGTGAGGATTAGAGTGATCTAGGATTGTAAGTCGAGCCTGCAAAGTATGATATATGATCTCGAATGCGGTGATCTCGAAATGATCTCGATCTCGAAAGGTAGCTCCGAGAACACCTTCATCCTCAGGAACTTCGGAGCATGGGTCTTGAGCTCGATGTCCCATCTCGAAAGCAACGTTAGCTCGGGAGATGTCAGTGGCTCGCACAATGACATGAGACCTGAAATGCTGGAGCCTTGAAGATACGTTATAACACCTTGAATATCTACAAGTATTATAACTATGAGATGTAGCCCTCATTAATTGATGTAAATCCCCAAGAATTGTGGGATATTATTTAATTCAGTTATACGCCCCCTGATCCTTGGGGGACGTTTCCTTTTATATCTGATTATTGGCATTTAAAGCCATTTATTTTTATTCACAAAAGAGTAACTACCCAAAATATGTGGGATAGTATTCTGTATCCTTCTCTATAAATAGAGAAGCCATGCACCATTGTAAAGGACCGAAATTCTGATCCTTGAGAGAAAACTCTGGAGAATTCATGCTAAAGAATTGTTCAGAGATAATCTTGAGATTAATAACAGAGACTCGTGGACTAGGCAGATTTAACTGCTGAACCACGTAAAAAACCGTGTGTTTGATTCGTTTGTTTCTTTTGGCCATTGTCTTTAATTGTTTACGTGCTCTCTTCTTTTATCTGTTGACGAAAAACGGCGTCAACAGTTTGGTGCTTTCATTGAGAGGCTCAAGCATCCATCCCTGAGAGATTCATGGCTGCAAGCAATCAGAACACTCCTGAAGAAAATTACCCAAGGCGTCCTGGAAAACAGCCAATGGAGAACCCGGACGCTGATGAAAGGAGTGGGTCCTCTGATTCCCGGGGACCACCTCCACAACCAAGGGATGAGGACATGTACTATAACCCTGAACGTTATGTCCCTATTGTAGAATTGGAGAATCGGCAGCTGAAACAGTTGTTGGCAGAAGCCAACAAACGTAACGAGGAGTTGACTAGGATAGCCGCAGAGGCGCAGGTGGCTCAGCCCCCGCCTCCGCGCGAAGACCAAGTCCCTCCTCCAAGGGACGTGCACGTTCCTCCCCGGAGGCCCCGTGGACGTCCACGAAAAAATGCTGCCACAAGGAGGCCGGCACAACCTCCAGCACCAGCAGAGCCATCTGCTCCTTCTAGGCCTCAGAGGAGTACCCGAGCTTGGGTCCCGCCTAATCCACCTGTGGAAGCGCCTACAGGAACTGAGAACAACCGAGCTCCTGCCGAGGCTCGGACTCAGGTTCCTGGTAGTGCACCGAACGCAACTGGCCCATCTCGGGCAAATTCTGGACCCTCTAGGCCGAGGCAAGGACGACAACCACCATCACCTATACGGTTCCCTCCGTCTCCCATAAGATATCCTTCACCTCCCCGCAGAAACGCTCAACCTGGTCGAGATCAGGATCAAGGGCGTACAGGGGAAAGACAAGGAAACAGGGAGACGTTTCAGGAGCGGAGAGGCGCGCCATCTGAAAGAAGTCAGACGTCCCGATCTCGCACTGCGGAGACAAGGCGACGTAGAAAGGATCCACCACGAAATGACCGATCAATGAGTTTCACCAGTGATGAGTCCGGAGAAACTAGGTCCGTCAGTAAACACGACCGGGGTCGTAAAAATACTGGAAATCACAAGAGTCATCCTGACCTGCGAAATCATCTGAATCAGAGCAGGGGGAAAGGAGATCAGACAAATCCGGATCTAAGGAATCATCTGAATGGGCGTAGAGATCCCTCACGGAGACGCGAGCCTGGGATCGCGATTAATGACTATCAATTCCAGGCACCACCTAAGGACCCAGTCCAAGAAAGGATTGATCAGCTCGAAAAAGCCTTTAGGCTTTTGAAGAATGAACGAGGGAGTGGTCGATACGAGGACTCTGATGAGGAGCTCGAGTCGTTTGCTCCCAATATTTCTAACACTCAGTTTCCTCAAGGGTTCCGGATTCCTCACGTCCCAGCGTTTGAAGGAAAAACCGACCCATGTAGCCACCTAAGTACATTCAACACTATTATGAGAGCCAGTAACGTAGGTTACGAGCTCAGGTGCATGTTGTTTCCGACATCATTGACCGGACCTGCCAAGAGTTGGTTCGAGAAGTACAAGAGACACTCGATAACTTCGTGGGATCAATTGTCTAGAGACTTCAAGAAGCAGTTCCAGGCTATGATGGGAGTCAGGCCAGAGGCGTCCACTTTGACTAACGTCCGACAACAACCAGGCGAAACACTGAAAAGCTACCTGACAAGATTTAATCTAGAGGTCGTCCGAGCTCGAGATGTGGATGACAGTGGGCACTTGATGGCAATCCAAGCTGGTGTGTTACCTGGAAGTGCCCTGTGGGATGACATGCAAGGGAAACCGGTGAGGTCAATAACCGAGTTTAACAAGCGGGCGCAGAGATTTGTCAATGTAGAGGAGGCGAGGTCAACGCTAAAAGCGACCTCGCAAGCCGAAACTACAACGATAAACATTAACTCCGCCTCAACCTCGGCTGACCCAGCAGCTTCACAGCCTACCTCAGAGAATCCCTCTAAGAGGAAAAAGAGCGAGGGAAATAACCTGGAGGCTGAAGGGGGAAAGAAAAAGAAAGGAGAAAGGTATTACTCCGTATATAAAGTACACACCGAGCTCAACGAGTCTCGGGAAAATATATACCTAGCTAATGAAAACCAGGTCCCCTTCAGGCTTCCGGACCCTATGAGGAATCAAAAGTCCAAAAGGGATTCCAGTAAGTATTGCCGGTTTCATAGGGACACCGGACACACAACTGATGAGTGCCGGCAGTATGTCAAAAACCAGAGTACTGGACAGACTACTGCCAGCCAGAGAGTAGCCGCGCTTCCAGCAGCACAAAATAATAACTCCCGATCTCGGGAAGAAGACAGGCCTCCGCCGATAGATGGAGAGGACGTAATAACCATCTCGGGAGGTCCTCATCTCGCAGGAGGGGGTAGAAATGCTCAAAAGCGATATGTGAATGAGCTGAAGACAGGGGACGGGTCTCCTTATGAACCCGAACCAAGGGCACCAAAAAGCCAAAGGGTTGAAACTCAGCCTATAACCTTCACCGAGGAAGATGCCTCCCATGTCCAGTTCCCTCATCATGATCCACTTGTCATCACCCTGCAGCTTGCCAAAAAAAGAGTGCGCCGAGTTCTCATAGACAATGGGAGCTCAGTTAACATTCTTTATAAAGCAACACTAGAGAAAATGGGACTCTCCCTTCGCGACCTAAAGGCTTGTGCAACCACTTTGTACGGCTTTTCTGGAGAAGGAACTGCCTGTATGGGGTCCATCGAACTCCCTGTGACCTTGGGAGACTATCCAGTCTCGGTGACCAAGATGATGGAGTTCGTGGTAGTAGAGTTACCATCTGCCTACAATGTACTGCTCGGGAGACCCGCCCTGGTCGGGCTGGGGGCAGTTTCATCTGTAAGGCATCTAGCCCTTAAGTTCCCAACTCCAAGCGGGGTCGGAACATTGAAAGGAGATCAATTGGCAGGAAGGGAGTGCTACAGCATTTCCTTGAGGGGAAAGAAACAAACGAGCGCTCAAGCACTCGTTGTCATACAAAATAAAGATGGGACAGTTTTAGAAATTGATGAGGAGATCGATCCAAGGATTGAGGAAAAAGTTGAACTCCAACCTTTGGAGGAGCTCGAAGAGGTTCAGCTCGATGAAGCTGATCCCTCAAAGAAGGTGAAGGGCGGGAAACACCTCCAAGACGAATCAAAATAGCAATTAATTTGCTTTCTGAAGAAAAACCAGGATGTCTTCGCGTGGTCACACTCCGACATGGTGGGAATAAGCCCTAATGTAGCGAGCCACGCATTGAATATAGACAAAAGCTTTCCCCCGAAGCAGCAAAAGCGAAGGCAGCTGGATGAAGACAGAAAGAAAGCACTAAAGGAGGAAGTGGACAGGCTGAAAGCAAATAATTTCATATGGGACGCTTTTTACCCTGACTGGGTGGCCAGTCCAGTGTTGGTCCCGAAGCCCAATGTGACGTGGAGGACATGCATTGACTACTCGGACCTCAACAAGGCCTGCCCAAAAGACTATTTTCCCCTGCCGAGAATTGACCAGCTCGTAGACGCCACGGCGGGGCATGGTCTGATGTCGTTCATGGATGCCTATTCTGGATATAACCAGATTCCCATGCATTCCCCCGACCAAGAGCATACGAGCTTCATCACAGATAAAGGGCTCTACTGCTACAATGTCATGCCATTCGGACTCAAGAATGCTGGAGCCACGTACCAGCGGCTCGTAAACATGATGTTCTCAGAGCAAATAGGGAACAACATGGAAGTTTATGTTGACGACATGCTTGTAAAGTCTCAACTTAACAAGAACCATGTTGATGACCTCGAAGAGTGCTTTGGCGTGCTCAGAAAATACAACATGAAGTTGAATCCTCAGAAGTGCACTTTTGGGGTGTCTTCAGGAAAATTTCTGGGTTTCATTGTCAATTCTCGTGGGATCGAGGCTAATCCCGACAAAATAAAGGCCTTGATCGATATGCCTTCACCTCGAAAGCATAAAGATGTTCAAAGCCTGACTGGCAGGATGGCAGCTCTGAGCAGGTTCATCTCGAAGTCAACGGACCGCGGTCTCCCATTCTTCAACTTATTGAAAGGAAGTAAGAAGTTCGAATGGACAGATGAGTGCGAGCTAGCCTTTCAGGAGCTCAAAAAGCACTTAGCCGAACCGCCCATCCTATCAAAGCCTGAGACGGGAGAAGTACTGTTCCTATACCTCTCAACTACCGAACACGCGATAAGCGCGGTGCTCGTTCGAGAGGAAGAGAGAATACAGAAACCCGTCTACTATATCAGTAAAAGATTACTGGGGGCAGAGTCAAGATATCCACTGATGGAGAAGCTCGCCCTCAGTCTGATCCACTCATCTCGAAAGCTCCGCCCTTACTTTCAGGCACATCCTATCCATGTACTAACAGATCAACCACTAAGGCAAGTCTTGTCTAAACCAGAGGTGTCTGGTCGACTCCTAAAGTGGGCTGTTGAGCTCGGACAGTTCGAGATCACCTACCATCCGAGAACGACCATCAAGGCACAAGCGTTGGCGGATTTCATAGTGGAGTGCACCGGTATCGCCGACGACGAGGTAACAACCACGGCCCACGAGCTGTGGAAACTTTACGTCTACGGGTCGTCAAATGAAAATGGAGCAGGGGCAGGAGTTATTCTGATCACTCCTGTAGGGAGCAAATTTCACTCTGCGTTAAGGTTCGGCTTTAAAGCATCTAATAATGAAGCTGAGTACGAGGCTTTACTTGCGGGACTACGAATAGCAAAAGAGCTCAAGGCCAAAGCTATACATTGCTACAACGACTCCCAGCTCGTGGTTAATCAAATCTTGGGAGAATACCAGGCTCGTGGCACAAAAATGGCAGCTTATCTGGAGAAGGCAAAGTCCGCATTAGAGTTTTTTGAGTTTTATGCAATCAAACAGGTTCCCCGAGAACAAAACTCAAATGCAGATGCCTTAGCTCTGCTCGCCACCTCCGCCGAAAATGAGGAGCTGAATGTTGTACCCGTAGAACACCTGTCAGCACCCAGCATTACTGAGCCTGACGAGGAAGATGTGTGTATGATCGAGACAGAGCCGACCTGGATGAGCCCGATAGTTGAGTATCTCGAAAATGGAATTCTTCCAAAAGATCGAAATCAGGCTCGGAAACTAATGTATCAACTTCCTTGTTACACCATCCTGAACGGGAGGCTATACAGAAGAGGGTATTCCATGCCATTGCTCAGATGTGTAACTCCTCCCGAGGCAAAGAAGATTATTGAAGAAATTCATGAAGGGTTCTGCGGAGACCATACCAGGGGGCATAGCCTGTCCAAGAAGATTGTATGCCAAGGATATTTCTGGCCAACCATTAAAACGGACTCTTTCGAGTACGTGAAAAAGTGCGACAAATGCCAGAGATTCGCCACGATACCCCGAGCTCCACCTTCCGAACTGACCATGTTGACATCCCCATGGCCTTTTGCGATATGGGGCATCGACCTCATAGGCTCACTCCCAACTGGCAAAGGAGGAGTAAAGTATGCTGTGGTCGCGGTTGATTACTTCACAAAATGGACGGAGGCTGAACCATTGGCGACCATAACTTTGAAGAAGATCCTAGATTTCGTAGTAAAGAACATCGTATGCCGATATGGAGTGCCAAGAAAGATTGTGTCTGACAACGGAACCCAGTTTGATTGCGACTTATTTACCAAATTTTGTAACAAGAACGGTATAATAAAGAGCTTTTCGTCAGTGGCTCACCCTCAGGCGAATGGTCAGGTCGAAGCCGTTAATAAAACTCTCAAAAGTTCTTTGAAGAAAAAGTTGGAAGAAGCAAAGGGACGATGGCTTGAGGAATTACCTCAAGTCCTTTGGGGATATAGAACTACAGCTCGGACATCAACTGGACATACCCCATTTTCTCTAGCATACGGCTGCGAGGCAATGTTGCCCATTGAGTTCGAAATTCCAACGATTCGAACTCAGATTTACGACCAAAGTTCCAATCATACTCAGCTCGAAGAAACCCTAGACTTGATCGAAGAAAAAAGGGAGGAGGCTCAGCTGAGAAATGCTGCTTACCAGCAACGAACCATAAGATATTTCAATAACAGGGTTCGAGATCGAAAGTTCGGAGTAGGAGATCTGGTATTGAGACGCGTATTCTTAGCAACCCGAGATCCAGAAGCAGGAGTACTCGGGCCAAACTGGGAAGGACCATACTAGTAGAATCAGTCATCCGCCCTGGCGTATACAAACTTGCGAGATTAGATGGGAGCCTCATACCACGAGCATGGAATGGCGAACACCTTAGACCTTATTATCAATAGTGTAGGAAAAGTGTTGCCTGTAACCATGATTTTCTATCTATGTTAGTTTGTTTTTGAATTTCATCAAATAAAATGTCTACTTTGTTTCACATGTAATTTATTTTTATTTTTGCAATCTCTCTTAATTTAATAACCTATGGTCACACTCATAGGATATTAAGGGGGCATCATTGGTATACATACCACCAGTTTAAAAATTAAAAACAAATATATATAAAGTATTTGGATATAACCAAGTACGCGAGCTTAGATAGTTCGGATATAACCGAACCATCAAAAATATATATAAAGTATTTGGATATAACCAAGTACGCGAGCTTAGATAGTTCGAATATAACCGAACCATCAAAAACAAAGTATTTGGACATGATCAAATACGCGAGCTTAGAAAGTACGCGAGCTTAGATAGTTCGGATATAACCGAACCATCAAAAACAAAGTATTTGGAGTTAACCAGATGTGCAAACACAACAGGTTTGGAACAAACCAGCCAAATTATCGATCGATGATAAATGGGAGCCTAAACCTATTGCGAGATAAGTCAGAGTCGAGGCTGGAATATCTTAGAAATATAGTTTCGAACTCTTAACCTCGGAGCTAAAATACTGAGGATGAGGAAAAGTAACTAAAAAAGATATAACCAAATCATTCATATTACATACCATATAAGTACTTTCAAGTTCATGGTTAAAGTAATATCCGACCTTGATAAGTAACGAGGTCGGAAGCGGATAATTCGAATAAACTATGCATGAATGCATCG
This sequence comes from Humulus lupulus, assembly GCF_963169125.1. Classification (NCBI taxonomy): domain Eukaryota; kingdom Viridiplantae; phylum Streptophyta; class Magnoliopsida; order Rosales; family Cannabaceae; genus Humulus; species Humulus lupulus. The sequence continues at coordinate 82,761,740 of NC_084797.1, read as the reverse complement.
AATTTCGAGCCTAAATCCAAACTATGTTTGTATGCATAAATAAACATAACCGGTTCATCAATTATAAATGTGCAAAATATTTCGAGCCAAGAAATGTAAATCATGTAAAAGGATTAGTTAAAGAAATGTAAATCTTGTCTTCCTCGAGCTTCTTATTGGTCTCCCGAAGCTGGATGTTATCTTTCTTTTGCTCCTCGAGTTCAGTTTTCAGCTTTCCGAGCTCCTTGGCCATTTCCTCACGCTCCTTAACCACTGCCTCGAGCTTAGTATTCGCCGCCTTCAGGTCATCATTCGCTCTAAGGTGGAGGTCCCTCTCCTCTTGGGCGTGGGTCCTGCTCGAATGGATCTCGTTGTTCAGCTCGTAATTGAGCTGGGCAGTGAAAGCAAGAGCCTAAAAAAAGGAAAAAACCACCATTAGCCTCGAGACAGTATGAATGTAAGCAAAAGGAATATAGAAGGGTACTTACCGCGGCAGTGTGCTCGATACTCTTCTCGTACAGGACAGTGCGGTCTCGGGTGCCAGTTAGGCACTGCCACTGAGGAGCCTCGAAACTGCCGTAGCTCTGGCCGATCCGGGACATGACATCCGAAATCAGCGTAGATCCATGAGGTCCGGCAGCGTTATCCACCACATACGAGTCCATATGGGTGGAGATGGTTAGCTTCTGAGCACGAGAAGCAGAAGGTCTCTTGGCGAGCTGAGTAAAAGACGTTTGACCCACCACAGGAGGTTGGGATTCGACCACGGCAGGGATACCAGCCTGCGAGGCCGGTGCCACCGCAGAGACGACGGCCTGCGAGGATGGCATCGTCGTGGGGGCGTTAGTCTGGCCAGTCGACGCAGCAGCAGAGCTCGAAGCCGGCGGGGGAGGAGGAGGCGTTTTCCTAGATCTCTTGGAGCCTTTCCCAGGCTAGCTGGTTTTCAGTCCCCCTGCCCTGGGGCGTTTGCTCCTCTTGGCACCCGCATTGTTGATAAGGGCGTCGAGGTCGGAGTCCATATCGCCTGCACAGGTCAACACAGTGAGTCAGTAAAAGAGGTGTACAAGTTACTTCGGTATCACGTATAGAGTGGTGGTAGAAAAAACCTAACTGGAACTTTCCCCCGAGCTTGAGCTTGGGGACCATGAAATTCCCCCGTCTTCAGAAGAGGCAGGGGGAGTGCCTTCCCTATAAGTTGGTGATAACCTCGAAAGGTCCCTATAATCATTGGTCCCATACTGCACAGCTATCCCATTCCACACCTCATCCGTGGTGTACATAGTGTCGTATTTCCCGAGCCCACTATCAAACCTATGGACACAGTTATCTACCCAACTCCATATGTAGAAGTGGTGTCTATCCTGTGGGCACGAGACTAGTCTATTGGGCCTGTGTTTTAGCAAAGTGGGGGACCACATTCTCGAAGTAGGAAGGGTTTTACCTTCATCTGAGTCCGAGCTCAAGGCTTCGTCGTTGGCTTCGTTCCCAGATCGTGGACTCCTCAAGCGAACCGGGAGAGGTGCCCTCTTTTCTCTCCTCGGAAGAAGGGTGTTTGTGGGCTGTGGCACCTCCTCCCAATGTTCGTATTTTTTATTAGACCAGTCAGAGGTTGACTGGCCTTCTCCCAACAACCCACAGGCTCGGAGCTGGTCCTCATGAAGAAGATATGAGAGAGACCTCCTGCCATAAGGAAGTCCGAGCAAGGCCTCTCTGTGTTCCCTCATTGTCTTGGAGGGGGAGGGACGCTGAAAATTAGCTGAAAGGCGAAGCACATTTCAGCTAAGTATGGTCTTAAGGGCTAAAACTCCGAGCTCAAAAAAAATAGTAACAAGAGTACTTACGAATCCGCCTGAAAGAACGATGTCGAGACGGGGACAGACCGTCTGTCCAGAAAAAAGCCTTCTTGGAGTCAGGAGGGTGGTTTGGAAGATCTTCAAAAATCTTTGTCTCTTGGGGGTAGCTCGAAAGATAGTAAAAACCATCTCCTCCTCGAGCTCTGGAGGGATTACTCTTCAAACAAAAGAGATATAAAATCTCTTGAGGTGCAGGCCCTGTCCACCCCAGCTCGTGGAACAAGGACCTCAGGGCAGACAGCACCCTGTATGAATTGGTGTTGAGTTGGAATGGAGCCAACCCAACGAAATCAATGAAGTCTCTGAAAATAGACTTCAGGGGCAGCAAAGCTCCTGCCCTTATATGTTCCTGGCTCCAGGCCGCGTATTTCACACTGGAATCGCGACCCCCAGGGGCGAAACAGCTCCGTTCATGCCTTGTCGGAGCTCGACACTTCAGTGTGTCCAACGAACTAAGGCCATGGAGGGCCAAGATATCAGTTATTTGGTCGGTGGTGGTAACCGAGCTCTGGTAGAATTCGGCTTCAAACATCTCCCTCCTAGCCTGTGAAGATGAAGGCTCCGTCATTAAGGAAAACTGGAGTTCCCCTGGGTGGCATGCAACCGTGACTTTTAACGCTGGGTCGAGGGGAATTGGCCTAGGTCCTGGGTTGGGCTCCGGATAGATGGCTTCCCGAAGGACTTTTCTCTTCTTTTCAATGACCTCGTCTATCTGACGACGATAGTGGGCTCGAATGTCCTCCTGCTCGCGCGCAAGCTCGTATTCTTTTATCCGACGTTGGTTCCGGGCAAAGACCGATTCCGGGCTTAGAGATTTGGGCTCGTAAGGGATTGCTCGTAATGACCCCCACCGCCTTTCCGGGTTCTGTGACATCTAACGAGAAAGAAAAAATGGTGAGGGCCATGCATGCAAGAATCACGAGCTCGATGGGATGAGCTCGGGGATCTAAGGGCAAGAAACTAAGTATTAAGACCCTCACTAAAGAGTCAGAGCGCGTGTTCCACAGGGAAGAAAAAGAACGTGGATGATTTTTTGAAAATCCCGAAATTCAAGGGAAAGAAAGGTGGCGGTTAGCCAGGAAAGGGCATTTTTGGGTTTCGTGTAATTGTCAAGAACAAGGGTTTTTACCCGAAAACTTAGTGTACAAGAAACATGGCCTAAAATTTTCAAAACCCAAAAAGTTGAAACTCCGTTCAAAGGAAAAAACTGGACATAAACCAGAGGCGAACATCCAGAAAACATAAAAGCCTATTGATTCAAAACCTCCTATCGTATCATTCTAGTAACGCAAACTAGCATACGCAACAAGTACGACATAAAAAAAAAGCTAAAAACAAAAATGGCATACTTACACAGTGATGGTGATTGCAGCAAGATCGTCGTTCGGAGAAGAGGTTGCAGGAAAGAACTCACTGACTCGAACAGACCAGGATTCTTCTGTTTCTTGGGTCGAGAAAACATGCACGGGACGGAAGCTTCTTAAGAAAGTTTCTGGCTTTCTTGTTTTTTTTTTTTTCCCTTTCTGGTTTACGATGAACAAATGAGAAGAAGACGAAGAGGGGGTCTTGTATATATAGGTGGGAAAACTAAATTAATCAGGAGCGTTGATTAAAATCCTCAACAGATCGAATGGATGGGGATCGGTGACAAGATGGCGCCGAAAAGTTGTCAGACGAACGATCGTGGGCGTGTTCCCAAGGTACTCAAGTACCTAAAGTGAGCAATACCCATCTGGCACGTGTCCATTTTCAAGAGTGTGACGGTATGGTTCCCAGGAAGAGTAGTTCAAAAGTTTCCTTCTCTTAGGATTCGAACAAATACTTTTGAGGGGGCAAGATGTTATACCCAGATTTCGAGCCATAGTAAATATGACCTCGAAAGCTGAGTTCGCAACAAATGGTCCCGTGAGGATTAGAGTGATCTAGGATTGTAAGTCGAGCCTGCAAAGTATGATATATGATCTCGAATGCGGTGATCTCGAAATGATCTCGATCTCGAAAGGTAGCTCCGAGAACACCTTCATCCTCAGGAACTTCGGAGCATGGGTCTTGAGCTCGATGTCCCATCTCGAAAGCAACGTTAGCTCGGGAGATGTCAGTGGCTCGCACAATGACATGAGACCTGAAATGCTGGAGCCTTGAAGATACGTTATAACACCTTGAATATCTACAAGTATTATAACTATGAGATGTAGCCCTCATTAATTGATGTAAATCCCCAAGAATTGTGGGATATTATTTAATTCAGTTATACGCCCCCTGATCCTTGGGGGATGTTTCCTTTTATATCTGATTATTGGCATTTAAAGCCATTTATTTTTATTCACAAAAGAGTAACTACCCAAAATATGTGGGATAGTATTCTGCATCCTTCTCTATAAATAGAGAAGCCATGCACCATTGTAAAGGACCGAAATTCTGATCCTTGAGAGAAAACTCTGGAGAATTCATGCTAAAGAATTGTTCAGAGATAATCTTGAGATTAATAACAGAGACTCGTGGACTAGGCAAATTTAACTGCTGAACCACGTAAAAAACCGTGTGTTTGATTCGTTTGTTTCTTTTGGCCATTGTCTTTAATTGTTTACGTGCTCTCTTCTTTTATCTGTTGACGAAAAACGGCGTCAACAAAGTTAAACTGGTAATTAAATACATTTATAAAAAGGTGTGTGGTATACAATTTTTATGAGAATTTCGAAATTTATTAAATTGAATAAATGAATTTTTTTTTAATTTCTAATTATTTTTTTCATCTAGTTAGGTTATAAAAACTCTTTATATATGTAGGTCAAGAATTTACAAAGATAACCTAAAAAATAGATAAACATAATAAAAAAACGGAGTACATCAACGATATGTAACTAAAATTTGTAACTAAATGAATTGGTTATATTTTCCTATTTATTTTTTAAAAAAAAATTATTGAAAATTTGGATTCCTTTATGGAAAAAAAAAATTAATGAAAGAAAAACCTACTAAATTGATAAGCAAAAATTTCTCAAAATCGAAAAATGCAATAAATATATAAATAATTACCTTTATTATTTTGGCCGAATTTTTTGAAATATTATATAGGTGTGTATTTCAAATAATAATAGTAATAAATGATGGGTAGTTGAACAATTGCATTTACAATAAAGTCATAATAATTTTATTATAATTTAAAACTTAAACTTTGTATTGGAAGTTAAACTAGTAATTAAATACATTTATAAAAAGGTGTGTGGTATACAATTTTTATGAGAATTTCGAAATTTATGAAATTGAATAAATGATTTTTTTTAATTTCTAATTATTTTTTCATCTAGTTAGGTTATAAAAACTCTTTATATATGTAGGTCAAGAATTTACAAAGATAACCTAAAAAATAGAGAAACATAATAAAAAAAATGGAGTACATCAACGATATGGAGAAAGAGAATGAAAACAATGAGAGTATCAAGACTATCGATAAAGAGAATCAAAACAAAGATATGGTCAACGATATGGAGAAAGAGAAGCAAAAAATGACTGATATTATTATTTTTGAGGAAGGCAAGAAAAAAATGGACGACAGTAACGATGTACAGATAAATAAGCCAAAAATTGAAGACATTGATCATATAGCAAAAGGGAAGCGAAAATGGGCAGATGTTACGGATGAGGAAAAAGAAAAAGGAAAAAACAATTGGAAGACGTGAAGGATATGGAACAAGACGATGTGTTCCTCAATAAATTTGTTGAATTACTATCTGATAATATAACTATTAATCTTAAAGATCTCACCACATCGGTAGATATAAAAAAGAAGAAGGATGAAATCAATCAACTCTTGGTTCTTCTCTGTACCAGAAAGACTAAACTTGGGTCTCTCTTTTCATCTCAATGCATCTCAAGTCGCCTATGGAGTCCTGAGGCACGCAAGATGCAACTTTCTCAACATATCATCATTCAGAAATTCATCCATGCTGTAGAGAAGGAAGAACACTTTTGGCTCCAAGAACTCTTGAAGATTGTTCATGGTGAAAATAAAGATAATAGTCTACTCAAATTTTGAAAAATGTTATTTCTTATTAAAGTTTTTATTTTGACAATATTAGTTTTCTTCTCTTTGTAATTTTTCGTCTATGAATTTTATTTTATGAATTTTAGTTTCTCTACAATATTCTTCAATTTATTTGTTTGCAATGTTCTTCAACACATGAACATTATAAATTGTTACGATAAGTAAATGGCAAAATGTTAAGAGTAACTTATGATAATAATTTCTCACTAAACCATAATATATTTTAAGTAACTATAATTATTTATTAATAATAATTTTAAGAAATTATAATTAATCTAAAATTTAGTAATTTATTTAATATTTTTTTAGAATTTGATAACTTTTAAAATTAATAAAAAATTAAAAAATTACATAAAATAACTATAATTATTTATTAATATTAATTATCGAAATGTATATTAAATATAAAATATAGTAATTTATTTAATATATCTTTGTAGATCTCAAAAACTATACAAATTATTAAAAACTAAAATGTTACATAATACCCAAACACACATCCCTTAACTATGATAAATACTAAAACACACATGCCACAATTATAATTCTTGGATATGTAAAAGGTCTTCTCGAAATTATCAATTTATATTTAATCACTGTAATAATAGTAATGAAAAATGCTATAAAAACTATAATAAAAGCCTATCTTAATTACTTTAATTTTTTTTTAAAAAACAAATATATATTTTTGTTTAGATATGTAAATATATTTTCTAAATTACCAATTGAATATTTAATTGTTATAGGTTGGAACATGTTACATCTCTTTATAATCAATGTAACCATTTTAATGAGAAATGCATTGAACTCTCATATTGCATTGTTAATTATGAATAATAATAAAAGCATACTATATAAGTGACAACATTATTCATTATTGAAAAGTGATAGTTCAAGATGAGTCACAACATAATGCATAACAAATTTATGATGGAAATTTTTCGCCGTCATTCCATTTCCAAATGCAAAGAAAGATTCATCACTGGAGACTTACATGCTTTGCGGGATGATATTCAGTCGCGCCTCTTGCAAATTTTTCATGAAAGAAGTACAATAAGGATGATCTTGGCAGATCTGGTAATCCAACGATACTCGACAAATCCTTTGGATTTGAAAGATATTGAACAAGCTCAAAAAGATTTAGCGTTATCTTTTATTGAAGGTTCGGAGAAGGAAGACTTGTTTTGGAGGCAACAACTATTTGATGTTGAATATGAAATTAATTATCATGAGTCTTTGCTTTTCAATCACATGCATGGTTCAAATAAAAAATAACCATATGTTCCTCTTTATTTTCTTTAGGGAATCAAATGTACTACATTGGAAGTTGTTTTGTTATTTAATGTTATAATATAACTATCAATTCCAAAATTTTGTTAATAATTTGCTGGATTTATTAACAATTGCCAATTACCATTATTTTCAAAATAACATAGGTGGCTGAATCTTATGTGCTCAAGTGTTTCATATTTATTAATAAAATAACCATATTATCTACTTTCCAATAATATCCAATTCCCTATTAAATGGCCAAAAATTATGTAATTATTTAGTGGTCTTGGTCGAAATTTATTAAAAAAATTGAACAGGCACTTGTCTTTGAAACCCTACTTATTTATATATCACACACCTTAATTTGAACCTCTACATATCTTATTATTTTAGTAAAAAAATTAACACAATTTTTATCATCTCTTTATACTCTTAGCCATGTCTGATGTAGATCAAGAATACTTGTCTCTAGTAGAAGGAATGATTGAGAATCTTCAATCCTTGATGAAGATTGCCGAAACTTTGCCTACCTTACCAATCACCAAGGTTGGAGATGGTACACATTTTGAAGATGGTGGTCGAATTCCTTATCCATTTGCCAGTATATCAAAGACAATGAGAAGGGAACTAACCAAGTTATATGTTGAAAACTTGAAGGAGGAAATAAATAAATTGCAAATTGAACTAGCAAAGATCAAGAGAAAATTGCAAACAGATTGAGAAGGTGCCACATGAAGACCACAAAGAGGTAACTATGAAATTTCTTCGTCGTATCAGTGAAAACCCAACAAAGAAGATGATGATCGGAGAAGATCACGCCAATAAGAAGAGGAAGGTCGAAGATTAGTAGTTTTTCTTATTTTTTTTACTGTTTCCACAAGTATTTTATGTTTAATTTTGTTGATTTTATTTTTATTATTGTACCCTTTCAAATATCTATATTGTCTTGAAAAAGACTATTATTATCTAAAAGGAGAGTTCTTGAATTTTAAGATGTGTAATTATTTTTTATTTTTAATCTTCAAAAATTTCAATATTAATTGTAAACCATAATTGGCATAGCCGAAATTAGGGTTTGGATAGTTAGTTATTGTCTTTGAATATGAAGAGGTGCATTTAATAATTAGTGTAAACCCTAATTATGAAAATTAATTGAATTTTCACAATTCTCAAAACTATATTTAATTTTTTTGAAAAAAAATAATTATTCTCTCTAATATTTTGTTGTGGCCGAAAAATGGGTGTATAAAAATATTAGTTTAATAAATTTTGATTTAATACTAAGATTTTGATAGTTGGTTAGAGTGTTTGAATTTGAGAAGGTGCATTTAATATTTAATATATATATTCAACATTTAATTGTTCAAACTAATAATTAGTGTAAACCCTAATTATGCAAATTAATTGAATTTTCACAATTCTCAAAACTATATTTATTTATTTTTTTTAAAACAAAACAATTATTCTCCTAATAAATGTAGTGGCCGAAAAATGGGTTTAAAAAAAATATTAATTTAATAAATTTTGATTTAATACTAAGATTTTGATAGTTGGTTAGAGTGTTTGAATTTGAAAAGGTGCATTTAATATTTAAGATATATTCAATATTTAATTGTTCAAACTAATAATTAGTGTAAACCCTAACTATGCAAATTAATTGAATTTTCACAATTCTCAAAACTATATTTAATTATTTAGAAAAAAAATAATTATTCTCTCTAATATTTTGTTGTGGCCGAAAAATGAGTATATAAAAATATTAATTTAATAAATTTTGATTTAATACTAAGATTTTGATAGTTGGTTAGAGTGTTTGAATTTGAAAAGGTGCATTTAATCTTTAATATATATTCAACATTTAATTGTTCAAACTAATTATTAGTGTAGACCCTAATTATGCAAATTAATTAAATTTTCACAATTCTCAAAACTATATTTATTTATTTTTTAAAAAAACAAAACAATTATTCTCCTAATGAATGTAGTTGCCGAATTTTTTTTTGATTAAGTGCTAAAATATAGATAATTGAATTTGAAAAGGTGCATTTAATATTTAAGATATATTCCATATTAATTATTATTTTTTAATATTGCCAAAAAAAATCTCTAAGGAAACCGAAATTCTATATAAAAAAAAGACCTTGAAAATGTTGCATTGCTTCATAATACTTGGTTAGAGTATTGTCCTATATATTCTACATTTCAAAGACAGATAGAATTTTCTTTTTTTATATTTGGTTAGAGTTAGAATAGATGTTGAACATGGAATATTTCATTGCCTTTCAATTACCAATTCTGGTTATGATTGATTTATTAAGGGAGCAATTGTCAATAGTAGAAACACTGGCCAAGAAAAGAGACTATCATGTCCCACGGAGCAACGTTTGTGATCTCATCAACTTCTCCATCGCCCAACAAGAGAAAAGACCGGAGTTAACCAAGCTTATGGTTAGAAATTTGATGTTGGAGATCCAAATTTGGAATAAAGAAATGGTGAAAGTTAAGATTGTTGAACAACAAATCTTTAAAGTTTTAACAGGCGGTGACAAAAAACGCTTTGAAAAGTATATGAAGATGCTAATAGATGATGAAACAATTAAAACTACAAAGCAAGGTCAATAGATTTCTAAGAGTTTTATTTATGATTGTTATAGTTTTTTCTTGATGTATTTTTTATAAATGTTTTTTGTTTAGTTTAGGATTAATATAATAAATGTTGACCTTGCTGATTTTGGTTTAGTTTTTTGTTTTTTTAAATGTTAAAGTTTTTTTTTATGTATTCTCAATACCATGATTAAATTACTTCTCATATTTGGAAATTTAAAAAAAAAAATTATCCCTATTTTTTTGTAGCCGAAATTAATTTTAAAATAATGACTTTAAACCCTAATTATGCAAATTAATTAAATTTTCCAATTCTCAATACCATGTTTATAATATTTGAAAAAAAAAACAATTAAAACAATAGATCCAAATTTACCCGAAATTAATGATAAAAAATATATTTTTATATAATTAATTATTTGAATCTTTCAATTTGAAGATGTGCATTAACAATTAAAACTACATATTTTTTTAGTTGAAATTAATGATAAAATTTCAATATTAATTGTAAACCACAATTGGCATAGCCGAAATTAGGGTTTGTATATTAATAAATTTTACACATCTAATTATAATTTTTGAAATTAGGGTTTAGATAGTTGGTTATTGTCTTTGAATATGAAGAGGTGCATTTAATATTTAACATATATTCAATATTTAATTGTTCAAATTAATTATTAGTGTAGGCCCTAATTATGCAAATGAATTAAATTTTCCAATTCTCAATACCATATTTATAATATTTGAAAAAAAACACAATAATTAGCTCTATATTATTGTAGCCGAAATTAATGATAAAAAATATATTTTTATATAATAATTAATTATTTACTAAATGCTAGGATATATATAGTCTTTGAATCTTTCAATTTGAAGAGGTGCATTAACAATTCCCACTTCTCAATACCATATTTAAGATGTGCAATTATTTTGTATTTTAATGCTCAAAAAATTCAATATTAATTGTAAACCACAATTGGCATAGCCGAAATTAGGGTTTTTATATTAATAAATTTTACACATCTAATTATAATTTTTGAAATTAGGGTTTAGATAGTTTGTTATTGTCTTTGAATATGAAGAGGTGCATTTAATATTTAGCATATATTCAATATTTAATTGTTCAAACTAATTATTAGTGTAGGCCCTAATGATGCAAATGAATTAAATTTTCCAATGCTCAATACCATATTTATAATATTTGAAAAAAAAAACACAATAATTAACCATATATTGTTGTAGCCGAAATTAATGATAAAAAATATATTTTTATATAATAATTAATTATTTACTAAATGCTAGGATATATATAGTCTTTGAATATTTCAATTTGAAGAGGTGCATTAACAATTCCCACTTCTCAATACCATATTTAAGATGTGCAATTATTTTATATTTTTAATGCTAAAAAAATTCAATATTAATTGTAAAGCACAATTGGCATAGCCGAAATTAGGGTTTTTATATTAATAAATTTTACACATCTAATTATAATTTTTGAAATTAGGGTTTAGATAGTTGGTTATTGTCTTTGAATATGAAGAGGTGCATTTAATATTTAACATATATTCAATATTTAATTGTTCAAACTAATTATTAGTGTAGGCCCTAATTATGCAAATGAATTAAATTTTCCAATTCTCAATACCATATTTATAATATTTGAAAAAAAAAACACAATAATTAACCCTATATTGTTGTAGCCGAAATTAATGATAAAAAATATATTTTTATATAATAATTAATTATTTACTAAATGCTAGGATATATATAGTCTTTGAATCTTTTAATTTGAAGAGGTGCATTAACAATTCCCACTTCTCAATACCATATTTAAGATGTGCAATTATTTTTGTATTTTTTGTTATCCAAAAAATTGGCGTAGATAACGTGGCAAGTGATTCCCGGACATGTGGCTGACACTTGGAGGAACTCTGCTAGAGTATCGACTAGAAGAAAAATTATAAGCAGTAGGCAGCCGTAACTTACCTTCGACCAGTGTGGTTGCAGGTTCCGCATGCTTCATGATGTTTCTATAAAGATCTTTGTAAATCCCGAAATTGACTCCCACAGTCTTATGAGTATCCGATTATTTAGGAGAGAATATCTGTAACAAATTCATGTAATCCCCCTTGAGCCTATAAATAGAGAAAGATAACTCAAGGAAGGGACTTTTGGCTTTTGAGTTATTGGAGACTGGAGTAATTCTATTTGAGATATTGTATTGTTCTTCAGAGGTTGGTGAAACTCATTGAACCCTAGTTCTTTGATCACTCCTTTGATTCTCACATCAATAACAATCTAAGTGGACGTAGGTTATTACCAGATCCTGGGGCCGAACCACTATAAAATATCGTGTTCTTATTATTTTCATCATCACGTTCTTTTCAACGCATTCATCCACGTCAAGCGTATTTTGACTCCGTGTCAGTTGCCCAAAATCAGGGTCAACATTCTGGTGCTTTCATTGAGAGCTTGATATATCACCATTGAGAAAACCAATGGCGAAAACTGCAAGGAAAACTGGACAGGCGGCCACCGCTGCACCATCAAACCCGCCTCCTCCTCCTCCTGCAAGTGTGGTTGAGGATGAGCCACATTTGGACTTTGAGGAGGAGGAAATGGATGACGCGACGCTGAAGAGTACTCTGGGGGCGTTGCTTGAAGAGCTGTCCAATCTGAGGGCCAATCAGGAAAATGCTGCCGAAATCATGGCGCGGCAGCAGCAAGAGATTGAACGGCAGCGCACGGAGTTAAGTGAGAGGCAGGTGGAGATGGACCGTCACTAGATCAAAGCCATGGAAGCCCTCGAGGCAGCCTTGCAATTGGCTAGGAATCAGGCTGCACCTGCCTCGCAGCCTGATCAACCCACGAATGGGCCACCCCACAGGGGTCCCAATCCTAGTCCGCCTATCCAACCCTCGAGCCCACAAAGGCCCGAGCAGCCACCAGCGCCTCAGGACGATGTCCCTCTAGGAGACCCTGAGGCACAGCCTCCTTCCCAAGCTGGTCGTGGCAATCCCCCGCAGTAGAGGCAGAATAGGACCGGGCAGCAGCCTCGCAGTCCTAGACGCCATAGGGGCGACAAGCCGAACCTTCCGAACAGAGGACAATATCCTCCTGGTAACAGGAGGAACTTAGAGTTAGGCTCTGTGGTCCGAGGTCCCCCAAGGCATGATAATTCACGGGGAACTAACGACCAATGCAGGCCACCCTCTAACGCTCGGGACGTTTCAGCCCGGGAAGGAAATCGAGGGAACAGTCGATCCCGTCATAGCCAATCACGGTTCAGAGATGGCAATGGTTATGATGAAGCCAATTCTGGCAGAGGAAATGCCGGTCGGAGGAATGACGAAAGAGGTGGAAACAGGAGCCAGCCACCTCAAGATGACCAACCCAGCAGACGGGACGCTGGGGGGCAACCCAGGCAAAATAATGTCTTCAACCGGCTCGGAGCTAGCGAGTAGTGGAGAAGAGACAAGGACTTGAGAGATGTACTCAACGATCGCCGCGAGCGGCATGGCGAGAACATCCCCACAGCAATAGAGGCCACAACGATTCCTATCGTTGTGCAGGCCCAGATAGATGCCCTCAACCAAGCGGTGCAACAGCTGGTCGGGGGAAGAACATCTCACATCAACCACGACAGGAGGAAAGGCACTCCTTTCGTACAGAGGATAGCGATGGTAGGGACTCCTAGCAAGTTTAAAATGCCTATGCTTCCGAACTTTGATGGATACGGTGACCCGGTATCTCACGTCAATAAATTTGAGATACAAATGGACATTCAAAAAGTGTACGAAGATGCTCGGTGCAGGATCTTCCCTGCAACACTTTCTGATGCTGTGCAGGAGTGGTTTTTCAAGTTCCCTCCTGCAAGTATAGTTTCCTGGGAGATGTTCGTAAAGGAGTTTTACGGACAGTTCTACGTAGGTCGTGTGCATCTGACCGAGGCAAACCAGCTGGTTGAAATACGCCAGCAGGATGGAGAATCACTGAAAGACTTCATCCAGCGCTTTATGCAAGCAGCAGCTGGAGCAAAAACGGTGGGGGACGAAGGCAAAATGATGGCCATAACCGCAGGAGTTAGGCGTCGCACCCCTCTCTAGAAAAGCCTCCGAAAAGACGGAGTCAGAACTACCCAGGAATTCTTGGACCGGGCTGATCATTACATCAAGCTCGAAGATGCCATTGCCGACGATGGAAAGCCTCCAGGCAAGGATAAAAAGACTGCCGAGCCCGCCAAAGCTGCCAATGGGTCTAAGCCTAATGGCAACGACAAGGGCAACGGGAACGGTAACGGCAATGGCAAGAATGGTGGAAAACGGCCACACAATGAGCCTTCCACCTCCGTCAATAAACGAGCCTAGGGTAACCGTTATGAACCTCGGTTCACTAACTACACTGCCCTAGTTGAGTCTCGGGGAGAGGTTTATCAGGCCACGAATTCCAGTGTGCCTTATAAGAAGCCTGCCCCCATTCGGAAGGATATTTCGAAAAGAGACACTACCAAGTTCTGTCGTTATCATAACGACTACGGACATGACACAAATGAATGCAGCTAGCTGAAGGATGAAATCGAGTTCCTTATTAGACGAGGACACTTGAGAAGATACGTACAGGCCTCGGGAAATTCCCAGCGAGAAGCTCCGGGTGGCAACGAGAAGGCGCCCACGCGTCAACGCTCGCCACCTTTGCTGCCTGCCCCTGTGACTGGCACATTGTTAACCATCTGTGGAGGCCCGCACCTCATGGGAAACAGCGGAAAGGACAGAGAACGATACGCTCGAACTCTGCGCCACGACCAGGACATCGTGATGATGACTGTGGAGGACCGCGCGCCAAAAAAGGCTCGATCAGAAGAGGGCAAGATAACCTTCTCTGATGGCGATGCCCAACATGTCCGGTTCCCACATTCCGATCCGCTGGTCATGGATGTCCAAATGGCCAACATGATGGTGAAGAGAGTGCTGGTCGATACAGGAAGTTTGGTGAATATCTTGTATAAGTCTTCGCTGGAATATGATGGTGTCCGTTAAGGACCTGGAGCCCTGCAACCAGACAATATACGGCTTCTCTGGTGAGGGACTTGCCCCCACAGGATCAATCAGACTACTAGTGACGACAGGTATAGTGCCTGCTACCAGGACATTACTCGCTACTTTTATAGTAGTTGATTGTCGCTCGGCGTACAATGTCGTCATTGGGAGGCCCATACTGGTTGATCTACGGGCCATCACCTCTATGTGGCACTTAGCCATGAAATTCCGGACGGACGCAGGGGTAGGATGCGTGTTGGGAAACCAGAGGGAAGCCAGAGAGTGCTACAACGCCTCAGTCACGAAGGTGAAAAAGGGAATATCAAAGAGCACTACCTCAGATAGGTTGCAGATGGCAATTGATACGCAAGCCCAATCTGGTGATAAAGTCACCAAATAGGGTGTTGCCCAAAGTGAGGATAGAGATCTAGATCCTCGCTTTGGGGATTTTGAAGAGAACGTTGGACCCGTCGAGGACCTGGAAGAGGTCCAACTCGACGAAAAAGACCCGACCAGAGTCGTAAAGGTCGGGAAAAATCTAGAACAAACCACGAAGCATACACTGGTGGAATTTTTGCGGAAAAACCAGGAAGTCTTTGCCTGGTCGCACAAAGACATGGCTGGGATAGACCCTGCAGTTATCAGCCATGTCCTAAACATAGACAAGACTTTTCCACCTGTGCAACAAAAAAGAAGGCTGCTCGATAAGGATCGATCGAGATCCTTAAAAGAAGAAGTTGAAAGGTTAAAAGAGAATGGGTCCATCAGGGTGGCGTTTTATCCATCGTGGGTCTCCAATCCGGTGCTGGTTCCCAAGCCTAACGAAAAATGGCGAACCTGTGTGGATTTTACAGACCTCAATAAAGCCTGCCCAAAGGACTGCTTCCCACTCCCCAGAATCGACCAGTTGGTCGATGCTACTGCAGGACACGAGATCCTCTCCTTCATGGATGCATATTCGGGCTACAACCAGATTAGCATGCATCCCCCCGACGAGGATCACACCAGCTTTCAGACCGATACGGGCTTATACTGCTATAAAGTAATGCCCTTCGGACTGAAAAATGCAGGTGCGACTTACCAGCGGTTAGTTAACCACATGTTTAAAGAATTGATCGGGATAAACATGGAGGTGTACATGGACGACATGCTGGTAAAGTCTAAGAAGGCAGAAGGACATGTGAAGGAGTTACAAGAATGTTTTGATGTATTGAACAAGTACCAGATGAAACTAAATCCTCTCAAATGTTCCTTCGGAGTTGGATCAGGGAAGTTTTTGCGGTTCATTGTAAATTCAAGAGGAATCGAGGCCAACCCCGACAAGATAAAAGCCCTGATCGACATGAAATCACCATAAAAGATCAAAGATGTACAAAGTTTAACAGGGAGGATTGCAGCCCTAAGTAGATTTATTTCAAAATCAATAGACAAATGCGTCCCTTTTTTCAATCTACTTAGGGGCAATAAGAAGTTCGAATGGACAGGGGACTGTGAGCAAGATTTTCAGGCCTTGAAAGCACATATGGCACAACCTCTCATTTTATCCAAGCCGATCGAAGGAGAAACTTTGTTCATTTACCTGGCGATCACGGAAGTTGCTGCGAGTGCGGTACTAGTGCGAGAGGAGGAAGGCGTACAGAAAGCGGTGTACTATGTAAGCAAGAGGCTGATCGAAGCAGAATTAAGGTATCCTCCCATCGAAAGGTTAGCATACTGTTTAATCCTGGCCTCAAGGAAGCTACGTCCTTACTTTCAAGCCCACCCCATCACAGTTTTAACTGACTAGCCCCTTTGGCATGTCCTCCAAAAACCAGAGGCGGCTGGGCGCTTATTAAAATGGGCAGTCGAACTAGGGCAGTTCGATATCACATATTCATCGTGAGCAGCAGTAAAGGGACAAGTCTTGGCTGATCTTATTGCAGAGTTTACCGAACTCCCAGATAGCGAGCAGTGTGTACAGCCTAGCGTGCCTGAGCCCCAAGCTGAAGCTCCTTCGTGGAAGTTATTCATGGATGGGTCATCCAACGAATCCCACGCAGGAGCGGGAGTGATATTGATAACGCCAGAAGGGCATCGATTTCACTGCACCATTAGGTTCAACTTCACTGCATCAATTAATGAAGCCAAATACGAAGCACTCCTCGCTGGATTGAGAATAGCGAAAGACATGAGCATAAAGACGCTTGATATGTACAGTGATTCACAGCTGGTAGTGAATCAAGTTCTAGGGGAATATCAAGCACGGGGCTTAAAAATGGTGGCCTACTTGAATAAAACTAAAGACCTGCTAGCCCAGTTCACGAAGTATACCCTCCAGCAAATACCGCGGGATCAGAATTCGAACGCAGACGCCTTAGCCAAACTCGCGAGCGCAAAAGATGCTGACACTTTAAACATTGTGCCAGTAGAAAGATTGAGTGAGCCAAGAATACAAGCAATTGAGGCCAGTATGGAAGTCCGAATGGAGGATACATGGATGGCGCCTTACTTGGAGTATCTGACAAATGGTGTGCTACCAACAGATAGAAACAAAGCCAGAACTCTACAAAGGCAGGCTGCTAGGTACATACTGGTCGATGGTGTTATGTACAGGAGAGGATATTCAATGCCATTACTTAGATGCGTTTCACCAGAAAAAGCTAAGGAACTAATGAAAGAGGTGCGTGAAGGCTTCTGCGGGGATCACGCTGGGGGGCAGAGTTTGGCAAAAAATATTCTAAGACAAGGCTACTTCTGGGCGACTATGAACGAAGATTCAATGGAGTTTGTACGAAAATGTGACAAATGTCAAAGGTTCTCCAAAATTCCACGAGCAGCTCCAAACGAGTTGAAGCAGATGCAGAGTCCATGGCCTTTTGCAGTATGGGGGATAGACTTGATTGGATCCCTGCCAACGGGAAAGGGCGGAGTGAAGTACGCAGTTGTGGCAGTTGACTACTTCACCAAATGGGCCGAAGCTGAACCACTCGCTACCTTAACGACCAAGAAAGTTTTTGACTTCGTCATCAAGAACATTGTTTGTTGGTATGGTTTGCCCCGAAAGATCGTTTCAGATAACGGAACCCAATTTGACAACGACTTATTCACCGACTTCTACGAAAGGCACGGGATTATCAAAAGCTTTTCTTCAATTGTGCATCCACAAGAAAACGGGCAAGTAAAGGCCGTGAATAAAACTCTTAAGGACACCCTGAAGAAGAGGCTTGAAGACGCTAAAGGAGCATGGCCAGAACAACTTCCTGAAGTCCTCTGGTCGTATAGAACTTCTCACCGAACAGCGACAGGGCATACCCCATTTTCCTTAGCCTACAGATATGAGGCCATGTTACCTGTCGAGTTAGATCCCCCCTCACACCGACGCATAACATATGACCAGGACCAGAACAATCAACTAATGATGGAGTCCCTAGACTCAATTGACGAAATACGAGAAAAAGCCCAACTCCGAGTTGCTGCATACCAGCAAAAGGTCGCCCGGTACTTTTACTCGAAAGTAAAAGAAAGGAAATTCAACGTCGTTGACTTGGTGCTACGACAAGTTTTCTTGAATACCCGCGACCCCACTGCTGGAGTACTCGGACCTAATTGGGAAGGACTTTACCAAATTGAAGAAGTCCTTCACTCGGGCACCTACAAACTTGCACGCCTAAACGGAGATCTCGTTCCACGTTATTGGAATGGAGAACACCTGCGCAAGTATTATCAGTGAACATTCCTTTTTAAAGGACTGGCTTGTATTAAAATTTACTTTTTACAAGTTTTGAAAAAAGGGTTAGCCGCGTTATATGGATAATCGCTTATAAATGTAAGATCCTTTTTTAGGATCACTCGTAAAGACATGTTTAGTCCATTTTTAATACGAGATTATAAGGGACTGTGCACAGCCAGTCATTCTTGCCAACCTTTGTAAATTTATGTTTACAAGTATTTGTTCATTACGTGTGTTGTTTTGCTGTAGTATAAGTATTATGTTTCCTATCGAGCAGAAATGTTCGAACAGGTCGTGGTCAAGGCAAGTGACCAAGGACCTAAAACTCCTCGATCACTTGGGGGGCATATAAGGCACATCGATAGCAAAGCATATCAAAAGGTATGTAAACACATGAACAAAATAAGTGAAAGCATGCTAGGGTACTTAGAGTATTTTTCAAAATTTATATTTTGTTAAATCAAACCAAAGTACTATGCTAAGTTCGGTCATACAGACATATGTTATAGTAAATGAAAATATTATAACATTATAATGCAGTCTTTTACACCGCAAGCATCACCGCTTGGATGTAATTGTTCAAATAAAAGGAAAGTTTGCTGCCCATGCAGCAAATTAAAAAAAATATATATAGTCTTTACATCACGACCCGTAGGTCGTGTAATTAAAGAAAGAAAAAATAAAAAGTTCAAGAAGCATTAGGAGTAGAAGGGTCTTTATCAACATTCTGATTGGTCGTATCCTCAACAACTCCTCCTTCCTCTGCGCCAGCGATGCTTGGGGAAGCAGGGATCCTTGCTCTTTCCTCTTCTTCGGCCAATCGAGCAGTGCAGCAGGCCAGCTCAGCATTCCTGGCATCTTCTAGAAGGTAGTCAAAGTTGGCGCCCTGGTTGTGTTTCCAGAAGTCATAAAAACACTGAAGCGTCACATTCTTGTACCTTTCCAGATCTTTGGCATTGGTAAGCTTCAGTTGCTCTATTTGGCTCTCAAGAACAGCTATGGCCTTGTCCTTGGGAAGAAGCTCCTCTTTGAGTCTCTTGCCTTCGCGATATTGGACTCGGCTGGAATCCTGTTATTCATCCCTTTGCTTCTTCATGGCTGCCTTGGAAGCCTCAGCCTCCGCCAGCTTTGCCACCGCAGCATCCTTTTGCTGAGTGACCACCTCCAACTCCCCCGCATGCCTGGCTTCTGCAGCCTGAAGCTCCTTAGTAGCCTTCACCTGGTACCTCTCGATGGCCTTTGCCCGAACCTGGTCGATGGTAGCTTGGGCACGGGTACGAGCAGCAGTTGTAGTCAGCAAAGCCTGTGGACAAAGGATAAAGTTAGAGTCTATTGCAAAGAATAAAAGGCGAAAGTCAAAGAGATAAGAAATGCTTACGCTGGCCATTTCGTTTAGGGCCCTGTTCAGAATTTGGTCAACCCCCATATTCTCTGCCTCAGCCATCGTATCCTTGCAACGGTCGTACCTCACGATGTGTGCAAGGCAGTCCTTGGGTGCTCGCAAGGCGCGGTTCGAAAGTTTGGCCCCAAGAGCTTCGTTAGGCTGGGGTTGTTCTTTAGCAGTTGCAGGGGGAGGATTCGTCGCAGCAGGCGGGGTTTCCTTTTCAACAGGAACCGAAGGCTGGACAGAAGTTTGCCCAGTTGGCACGTCCTTGGAGGGATCTTTTGTTCGACCCTTCTTGGCAGGAGGTCCTTGGCTCAATTCGCCGTTATGCCTCCTGGACGTATTTCGTCGAACCAGAGGGACTTCTACCTCCTCCTCAGTCTGATATAAATCGAAGATGTTGGGAGTGGCCATATCTGCGTACAAATAAACATATGCAAATGATAAGATCAAGGCGGATAAAAACTCTTGATAAAACAGGAAAGAGGTCACAAAGTTTAATACTCGAGCTACAACTACTGGTCGCTATACTATTGACTCTATTAGTCACACACTCACTATCTGGCACGAAGAAGTCTGGCCCTAGATTTGGAGTATACGTAAAGTTGCCCTCCCCGTTAAACAAGTGACAGGGAATTGGCAAGCTATTTAAAAGGGAAATTATAGTACCGTTTTCATCGAAGGATTCACCCAAGTCCACCACAGATTCTGTTGCCTTTTGTTTCCCCTTGCCTTGGGGTGCAGAAGGCCTTTCTGTGGAAGGATTGCCTGTGGGTTCCCTGATTGTAACCCCGTCGGCCTCCTTCGAGGAGGGGACGCAGGGGGTTGCTGCTCGGGATCCCCCTCGGCAGTGGCATCTGCTACCACAGGTCCTCTTGTTTCATGGCGAGGAGCCAGGAGGTCGGATAGCCTCAGATTTTCATCAGTGAATAGGGACTTGACGCTTTTTTCTGCGTCTGTCATCCTGGCCAGTGCGGTGGACCTCAACACCATGTCTGGTGTTGAGGTCGGACGTAACCATGGTCATGAAAGACAAAGTGTACTTTAAGAAAAATTTGCTGATGAAAAGGATCGACTAGTAGAAACAGCACTTACCTCTTCGAGTGAAGGCCAGATTGTTGGTGGTCATGTCCGGCGTGAGGAAGTACTCCTTGCTGTATTGCCCCACGTTGGATATGTGCGTAGTGTCACTCAGAAACGTCCGGCTCGTCTCCTGGTGACAAAGATGGAAGAAGCCCGTCCCATACTGTTGAGGGTTGGACTTGAGGTCGAAGATATAATTGACCTCATGGGGGGTAGGTTTTGGCCATTTTCTAAGTTTGTACAGGATATAGAGTGCGGCCATCATTCTATATCCGTTCGAAGTAATTTGGAAGGGGGCGACACCAAAATAGTTGGCCACCCCCTGATAAAAAGGATGTAGAGGGAGGATAGCCCCCGCCTCTATATGATACCTGGACCAAGCACTGTATACACCTCTGGGAAGGTTAGCCTTTTGGTTTGCAGCAGGAATTTTGAGATTAACCCCTGTAAGAGGATACTTCCTACGGTAGTTGGCAAGCATCTGAGGAGTCACTTGGCTGGTCGGGGAGAGATACCACTTGACATCAGGAAGGTTTTGATGACGAGGGCGGGCCCTGACTTGAATATTAGGGTCAGGGGTAGCATTTTCTCGACCACTGGTCGAAGGAACCCTAGCCTGTGAATCAGGCTGGGCAGGGGAGTTTGGGCTATTTTCGGAGTTAGGTCTTTTCTTGCCTAAAGACTTAGAATGGGCCATTTGAGGGGGTGATGGACGAGGTCTAGGAGAAGATCATGAAAAAGGGATCTCGTGAACTCTATCGGTCGGTTGTTCTTCGCCTTCGAGCAGCTGGGCAAGAAGATCGTCGTCGATGGGCCGTTCACCTCCCCACAAATCTGGCATTAATGCAAACAGAAGAATGGGGAGGTGAGGATAGAGAATTTTTAAGACTTTTTAGAATAACGTTGGTCGAGTATAAAAGTTAAGCTTTTATACAGCAGCATTCTAACAAAAAGATAAAATTTTCCACGCGAACAGTTTGAGAAACAAATCAGAGGGTGAAAGCAAAAAGTTTTTCATAAAAGCTTTTTCAACTCCCCTTAGGGCGAGAAAACCCTATTTTTTAGGTTGGCCTAAAAATCGAACTTTTACTTCGGTTTTACGTCCTAAAAAGTATGATCTCAACTATCAAACTAGCTCGTAACTTTTTTCACCCACAAGAAATTCTACTGACAAGCATCTCAACCCAGAAGTAGATAAACTTAACAGTCAACATACAGAAACATGCATTACAAAAATATAAAACATAAAGGTTCCAAGACTTACCAGGAATAAGGTCTTGGAGGTTAGTAAGGGTTTTCGGAGATCAGGGAACTCTCGGGCTGAGTCTTGAGAACGCAGAAGGACGGTCTCCAGAAGAAAATGGAAGCTCTGGTTTTAGGGTTTCTTGAAAGAGCAATGGCGTGCATAAAAAGAAAAAGAGAACTTCGGAGATGTTATATATAAGTTTTGTCTGTGGCATTAAAAGGGATTAATCATCAGCTTCCCCTTTTTTGAAGTATGGGGAAACGAGATAGCCGTCAAATTATTACTGGGGAAGCGAAAAGTCATGATTAGACAAGAGTAGGTTGCTTTTTCCAAGAACACGCGAAGGGTTCTGACACGTATTGCGGGGTCACCGAAGGGTCGTTTCCTCAAAAGTTTATTTATTGCTTGTAATAAATAAACTTGGGGGGAAAATGTTATCCAAAAAACTGGCATAGACGACATGGCAAGTGATTCCCGGACATGTGGCTGACACTTGGAGGAACTCTGCTAGGGTATCGACCAGAAGACAAATTATAAGCAGTAGGCAGTCGTAACTTACCTGCGACCAGTGTGGTCGCAGGTTCCGCATGCTTCATGATGATTCTATAAAGATCTTTGTAAATCCCGAAATTGACTCCCACAATCTTCTGAGTATCCGATTATTTAGCAGAGAATATCTGTAACAAATTCATGTAATCCCCCTTGAGCCTATAAATAGAGAAAGATAGCTCAAGGAAGGGACTTTTGGCTTTTCAGTTATTGGAGATTGGAGTAATTCTATTTGAGATATTGTATTGTTCTTCAGAGGTTGGTGAAACTCATTGAACCCTAGTTCTTTGATCACTCCTTTGATTCTCACATCAATAACAATCTAAGTGGACGTAGGTTATTATCAGATCCTGGGGCCGAACCACTATAAAATATCGTGTTCTTATTATTTTCGTCATCATGTTCTTTTCAGCGCATTCATCCACGTCAAGCGTATTTTGACTCCGTGTCAGTTGCCCAAAATCAGGGTCAACATTTTTAATGCTAAAAAATTTCAATATTAATTGTAAAGCACAATTGGCATAGCCGAAATTAGGGTTTTTATATTAATAAATTTTACACATCTAATTATAATTTTTGAAATTACGGTTTAGATAGTTGGTTATTGTCTTTGAATATGAAGGTGTGCATTTAATATTTAACATATATTCAATGTTTAATTGTTCAAACTAATTATTAGTGTAGGCCCTAATTATGCAAATGAATTAAATTTTCCAATTCTCAATACCATATTTATGATATTTGAAAAAGAAAAACACAATAATTAACCCTATATTGTTGTAGCCGAAATTAATGATAAAAAATATATTTTTATATAATAATTAATTATTTGCTAAATGCTAGGATATATATAGTCTTTGAATATTTCAATTTGAAGAGGTGCATTAACAATTCCGACTTCTCAATACCATATTTAAAATGTGCAATTATTTTGTATTTTAATTCTCAAAAAATTCAATATTAATTGTAAACCACAATTGGCATAGCCGAAATTAGGGTTTTTATATTAATAAATTTTACACATCTAATTATAATTTTTTAAATTAGGGTTTAGATAGTTGGTTATTGTCTTTGAATATGAAGAGGTGCATTTAATATTTAACATATATTCAATATTTAATTGTTCAAACTAATTGTTAGTGTAGGCCCTAATTATGCAAATGAATTAAATTTTCCAATGCTCAATACCATATTTATAATATTTTAAAAAAAACACAATAATTAACCATATATTGTTGTAGCCGAAATTAATGATAAAAAATATATTTTTATATAATAATTAATTATTTACTAAATGCTAGGATATATATAGTCTTTGAATCTTTCAATTTGAAGAGGTGCATTAACAATTCCCACTTCTCAATACCATATTTAAGATGTGCAATTATATTATATTTTTAATGCTAAAAAAATTCAATATTAATTGTAAACCACAATTGGCATAGCCGAAATTAGGGTTTTTATATTAATAAATTTTACACATCTAATTATAATTTTTGAAATTAGGGTTTAGATAGTTGGTTATTGTCTTTGAATATGAAGAGGTGCATTTAATATTTAACATATATTCAATATATTATTGTTCAAACTAATTATTAGTGTAGGCCCTAATTATGCATATGAATTAAATTTTCCAATTCTCAATACCATATTTATAATATTTGAAAAAAAAACACAATAATTAACCTTATATTGTTGTAGCCGCAATTAATGATAATAAATATATTTTTATATAATAATTAATTATTTACTAAATGCTAGGATATATATAGTCTTTGAATATTTCAATTTGAAGAGGTGCATTAGCAATTCCCACTTCCCAATACCATATTTAAGATGTGCAATTATTTTGTATTTTTAATGCTAAAAAATTTCAATATTAATTGTGAAGCACAATTGGCATAGCCGAAATTATGGTTTTTATATTAATAAATTTTACACATCTAATTATAATTATTGAAATTAGGGATTAGATAGTTGGTTATTGTCTTTGAATATGAAGATGTGCATTTAATATTTAACATATTTTCAATATTTAATTGTTCAAACTAATTATTAGTGTAGGCCCTAATTATGCGAATGAATTAAATTTTCCAATTCTCAATACCATATTTATAATATTTGAAAAAAAAAGCACAATAATTAACCATATATTGTTGTAGCCGAAATTAATGATAAAAAATATATTTTTATATAATAATTAATTATTTACTAAGTGCTAGGATATATATAGTCTTTGAATCTTTTAATTTGAAGAGGTGCATTAACAATTCCCACTTCTCAATACCATATTTAAGATGTGCAATTATTTTGTATTTTTAATGCTAAAAAATTTCAATATTAATTGTAAAGCACAATTGGCATAGCCGAAATTATGGTTTTTATATTAATAAATTTTACACATCTAATTATAATTTTTGAAATTAGGGTTTAGATAGTTGGTTATTGTCTTTGAATATGAAGATGTGCATTTAATATTTAACATATATTCAATGTTTAATTGTTCAAACTAATTATTAGTGTAGGCCCTAATTATGCAAATGAATTAAATTTTCCAATTCCCAATACCATATTTATAATATTTAAAAAAAAAACACAATAATTAACCCTATATTGTTGTAGCCGAAATTAATGATAAAAAATATATTTTTATATAATAATTAATTATTTACTAAATGCTAGGATATATATAGTCTTTGAATATTTCAATTTGAAGAGGTGCATTGACAATTCTCACTTCTCCATACCATATTTAAGATGTGCAATTATTTTGTATTTTTAATGCTAAAAAATTTCAACATTAATTGTAAAGCACAATTGGCATAGCCGAAATTAGGGTTTTTATATTAATAAATTTTACAAATCTAATTATAATTTTTGAAATTAGGGTTTAGATAGTTGGTTATTGTCTTTGAATATGAAGATGTGCATTTAATATTTAACATATATTCAATATTTAATTGTTCAAACTAATTATTAGTGTAGGCCCTAATTATGCAAATGAATTAAATTTTCCAATTCTCAATACCATATTTATAATATTTGAAAAAAAAACACAATAATTAACCATATATTGTTGTAGCCGAAATTAATGATAAAAAATATATTTTTATATAATAATTAATTATTTACTAAATGCTAGGATATATATAGTCTTTGAATATTTCAATTTGAAGAGGTGCATTAACAATTCCCACTTCTCAATACCATATTTAAGATGTGCAATTATTTTGTATTTTTAATGCTAAAAAATTTCAACATTAATTGTAAAGCACAATTGGCATAGCCGAAATTAGGGTTTTTATATTAATAAATTTTACACATCTAATTATAATTTTTGAAATTAGGGTTTAGATAGTTGGTTATTGTCTTTGAATATGAAGAGATGCATTTAATATTTAACATATATTCAATATTTAATTATTCAAACTAATTATTAGTGTAGGCCCTAATTATGCAAATGAATTAAATTTTCCAATTCTCAATACTAAATTTATAATATTTGAAAAAAAAACACAATAGTTAACCCTATATTGTTGTAGCCGAAATTAATGATTACAATACAGAAAGTGTTTGTAAAAAATTATACAAAAGAAATCACTAATCATGGATTGATTTTTTTTCTTCTTCTTCTTCGAATGACCATTTTTCTTTGTAGTGGACTTTGGATGCATAAGACAATTCTTTGAATCATGTCCAACCTCACCACAATACTTGCAATGTAATAGCGATTTTTTTGGTTTTCTCTTCTTTGCACCTCCAGAGAATGATTTTGACAAACTGGCTGTAGTTGGTCTGCCTTTTGTTTTTTTTAATCTGAGAGTCCAAAATATTATTAGGAAATATTCCTTCATCATTTTGAGGATGTTTTAACTCTTCATCTGGTGGCATTTTTTCCAATTCTGCATTCAACTCTGATATAACTTTCATAGCCTTTTGAAATGCTTCTCGCGATCTTGTAGCAAGGTACGACGTGATAGTAGTTTGTGTGGTTACACCACCGTACCTAGAATTTTCAATAACTTCAGGACGAGGACACTTTCTTTCATTACCTTGAGTTAACAGTTGAACTTCTTTAGCATCTTTTAGCCAACGTCTATTTACCAAACAAATTGGAAAACTTCTTCTCTCCAAATTCTTCAATGAAATAAAAATATGTCTACATGGAATTCCTTTAGTCTCAAGAGAATAGCAATCACATCGCACATCATCCCCATCGTTGGAGATTAACACTTTGCGCTTTAATCCAGAACCAATATATTTTTTCACCAAACAAAGAGTGTAACCTGGTATCTTATCATCCTTTAGGACAATATAATTATCGCCACGCCGTATCTCCTTTCTTATCCTTGTAAAAATTTCCCTTGTGAAAATTGAAGAAATTTCATCCTCCACACACGGCATAGTTGTCTGGTTCAAAACCGGTTCAGTCAAATTAGTTTTGTAGTGTTCTTTCATCTCGTTGTAACGTAACATAGATAAAGTATGGTCAAAGTGTCGTATAAACATCCACAATGGTATTTTATTTTGCAAATCTCTTTTCAAGAATGCATTCATAGATTCGCATCTACCGGTAGCAGTAGCTCCACCAAAATAAATACCACGAAGAAAAGTATCTGCCCACTGCTTTCTTGTGCCATATTGTGCTTCCACCCATGCATTTCCTGTCAATCTATATTTATTCACAGTCACTTTCCAATTATCCTCCCATTCTTCCTCCTTGTAATACCTATATTTTTGTAAAAAAGAAAAATATAAATGTTTTCATATTATAATTGAGAGAATAAGATAAAACACCATTTAATGTATTACCTGAAAATAAAAATTTTCAATTCTTGATGGAATGCTATATTGTGTACATGGTGCATTGCATTTTTTAGTATGTGCCATGATCAAATATGATGTGGAACACCAGGCATAATATTATCCAGTGCTTTGTTCATTGCTTTGCAACCGTCCGTCAAAACTGCTGACGGCATCTTCCCACCCATGCACTCTAAAAATGTTTCCAATACCCAATCATATGTGGTCGAAGTCTCATTATCAAGAAGTGCAGCTCCAAACACACACGTTTTGTCATGATTATTAGACCCAAGTAGTATTACTAATGGCTTTCCGTACTTGTTGAACAAAAAATTAATATGATATTTGATATTTTACTAAGAAATCGATATAAGGTAAAAAAAATAAAAAATACCTATTGGTTTTGTAAGTAGAATCAAAAGCCAAACAATCACCAAATAATTGGTAATCAACCTGGGAAGTCTCGTCAGACCAGAATAAATTTTTCAATCTATTTTCTTTATCTACATCATACTTGTAGAAAAACATGTTGTCCAACCCTTTTTTTGCTTCGAGATAACCCATTGCTGTGGACGTGTCACAATCATCCCAAGTTGAATATTTTTTACAGATTCCCTTGTACAAGTCATCTTTGATACATCCCACATTTTCCCAACCATCATGAACTTCTACCATGTAATTCCAAATTTGGGATGTCTTAATTCCGGCTCTCTTCATTGACATAACTTGTTCCCTCATCTCGTCCCTAAATATTCTATGAGATCTAAGAAATGGTTTTTCACGAAAGAAGGCAAACTTATGGTTGTGGTGGTTATTAAAACACTTAGTAATCCAGTGGTTAGTTTCCCTATTTAAATTTATTCTAAACTCTGCATTACAACCCGTTCTTGTTAGAGCACGGGCTTCTTTACACCTATTATCAAGATTATAATATTTTTGTTCTCTAAAACCTTCGTTTGAACACACCCAACTTCTAATGTGTAAAATACCTTTTTTGTCCTCCCTCTTCAGTTTTTTTCTAACACTAAACCCCATCATTTCCGCATACAAAAAATAAAAAGATTCTGCTTGTTCAATACTTACAAACTCCTTCCCTTCGAAGTCCGAAAACTGAATATGTTCTGGTTCTTTGTCAATATCCAAAAATTGAAGCAAGCTCCTCCATTGCGCAATATCAGGTACGGTCCATTCTTCGTTAATGCCACATTCAACATTGTCTTCTGGTACATCTTCATCATTTGTCTCTTCCAAACGTGTTCCCCCAACAGGATCTACTTCATGTTCAGAAGATAAGGATTTTGTATCTTCTTATTCAGCTTCCAAACCATTTTCGTAACTAGTCATTTCTCTAGCCTATTCCTTCTGATTTTTTTTTCGAATGGTGTGTAGCACTATTCAATATTTTTTACATTTAAACTGATTATATTATTAAAATTGTATCAATTAATATAATTAGTGGGGTGATTGAAAAGTTTATGCTTATAAATTTTGAAATTATAATAGCATTAATTAATATAATTAGTGGGGTGGTTGAAAAGTTGATACTTACAAATTTCGAAATTATAATAGCATTTAATATAATTTTGCAATTTTGAAAATATGTATAAATCCAATAATATTTCAAAATTTTCATTATAATTTTTGAAATTTTTATTAGAATTTTCGAAATTAGGGTTTAGATAACCACAGTTGTGCAACATTAATTTTTTTTAATGTTAGGATATAGATAGTTAGTTAGAGTCTTTGAATATGAAGATGTACATTTAATATTTAACATATTTTCAATAATTAATTCTCCAAAATAGTAATTAGTGTAAGCCCTAATTAATGTATAATAATATAATTGTTATAATTTTTTTTAAAAAAAAAATACTAAATCATTTTTGAAACCATTGTGTTTTGATGGGGAGTTGAAAAGTTGTAATTTTAATAATTATATATAATTTTTGGCATAATAATATGTAATTTCGAAAATATGTATAGGTTCTATGAACCTTTGCTTTGTAATTAAGAATCACCTGAATGTTTAACCAATAGAACTACACTTAAATTTTTAGAAATTTTAATAACATTTAATATAATTAGTGGGGTGGTTGAAAAGTTGATGCTTATAAATTTCGAAATTATAATAGCATTAATTAATATAATTAGTGGGGTGGTTGAAAAGTTGATACTTACAAATTTCGAAATTATAATAGCATTTAATATAATTTTTCAATTTTGAAAATATGTATAAATCCAATAATATTTCAAAATTTTCATTATAATTTTCGATATTTTCATTAGAATTTTTGAAATTAGGGTTTAGATAACCACACTTTCGCAACATTAATTTTTTTTAATGTTAGGATATAGATAGTTAGTTAGAGTCTTTGAATATGAAGATGTACATTTAATATTTAACATATTTTCAATAATTAATTCTCCAAAATAGTAATTAGTGTAAGCCCTAATTAATGTATAATAATATAATTGTTATAATTTAAAAAAAAAAAATACTAAATCATTTTTGAAACCATTGTGTTTTGATGGGAAGTTGAAAAGTTGTAATTTTAATAATTATATATAATTTTTGGCATAATAATATGTAATTTCGAAAATATGTGTAGGTTCTATGAACCTTTGCTTTGTAATTAAGAATCACATGAATGTTTAACCAATAGAACTACACTTAAATTTTTAGAAATTTTAATAACATTTAATATAATTAGTGGGGTGGTTGAAAAGTTGATGCTTATAAATTTTGAAATTATAATAGCATTAATTAATATAATTAGTGGGGTGTTTGAAAAGTTGATACTTACAAATTTCGAAATTATAATAGCATTTAATATAATTTTGCAATTTTGAAAATATGTATAAATCCAATAATATTTCAAAATTTTCATTAAAATTTTCGAAATTTTCATTAGAATTTTTGAAATTAGGGTTTAGATAACCACACTTGTGCAACATTAATTTTTTTTAATGTTAGGATATAGATAGTTAGTTAGAGTCTTTGAATATGAAGATGTGCATTTAATATTTAACATATTTTCAATAATTAATTCTCCAAAATAGTAATTAGTGTAAGGCCTAATTAATGTATAATAATATAATTGTTATAATTTTTTTAAAAAAAATACTAAATCATTTTTGAAACCATTGTGTTTTGATGGGAGGTTGAAAAGTTGAAATTTTAATAATTATATATAATTTTTGGCATAATATTAGGTAATTTTAAAAATATGTGTAGCTTCTATGAACCTTTGCTTTGTAATTAAGAATCACCTGAATGTTTAACCAATAGAACTACACTTCAATTTTTAGAAATTTTAATAACATTTAATATAATTAGTGGGGTGGTTGAAAAGTTGATGCTTATAAATTTCGAAATTATAATAGAATTAATTAATATAATTAGTGAGGTGGTTGAAAAGTTGATACTTACAAATTTCAAAATTATAATAACATTTAATATAATTTTGAAATTTAGAAAATATGTATAAATCCAATAATATTTCGAAATTTTCATTATAATTTTTGAAATTAGGGTTCAGATAACCACAATTGTGCAATATTAATTTTTTTTATTTAATGCTAGGATATAGATAGTTGGTTAGAGTCTTTGACTATGAAGATGTGCATTTAATATTTAACATATATTCAATAATTAATTGTTCAAAATAGTAATTAGTGTAAACCCTAATTAATGTATAATAATATAATTGTTATAATTTTCAAAATTTTCATTACAAATTTCGAAATAAGGGTTTAGAGAACCACAATTGTGCAATATTAATGTTATTTTATTTAATGATAGGATATAGATAGTTGGTTAGAGTCTTTGAATATGAAGATGTGCATTTAATATTTAACATATATTCAATAATTAATTGTTCAAAATAGTAATTAGTGTAAATCCTAATTAATGTGTAATAATATAATTGTTATAATTTTCAAAATTTTTATTTCAAATTTCGAAATTAGAGTTTAAAGAACCACAATTGTGCAATATTAATTTTTTATTTATTTTAATGCTAGGTTATAGATAGTTGGTTAGAGTATTTAAATATGAAGATGTGCATTTAATATAATTAGTGGGGTGGTTGAAAATTTGAAAGTATTATATTATATTTAAACATGATAAAAATTAATAGAGTTTAGATAATAACAATTAAAAATTAATAAAAAAATAGAGAATATCATAAATTAATATGGGAAGTTGAACAATTTACATCCATAATAATTATCTTTGATGTACAAAATTATAAATTTCAAAATATTATTGGATTTTTTTTTTTGTTGCATTACAATAGAGTATTTCGAAAATATGTATAGGTTCTATGAACCTTTGCCTTTTAATGTGAACATGTCATTTAATAATTGTAGATAAAGTTGTATTGATAGAATAAATGTGGATTAATTCATTTATAAATATATAACTATTATATTTATTTTTATTATTTTATTGGGAAGATGAATATGTATCTTTCAAATGAATAAGTCTTTCTAATTAAACATGCAATGTTTTGTTATATAAATATTGAAATTCAAATGTTCCCACATTTTTGAAATTATATGTAAAAATTGTAAATAAAATTCGGATTATTAGTATATAATAGGATTTAATACATGCTGAAATTTGCGTAACAAATATAAAAATGATTTTTTAAACTATCTCAAATCGACACATTGGACAAAATTTACTAGTTTGTAGCCACTGAACAATACATTTTTCATGATATGTGTGTGTGCAAGGTAACTTTGTAGCTTCCAAACCAACATGAACATTCTCAAAGCAAATAGAACATACAATTTGATCATCTTTAATCAAAACTTTCTCCAATCTTTCAATGGATTGCTCGCTTGCCGCCACGAAATTAATAGTCATATTATCCATATAACCCTCACTATCAACGTCACCATCAATGCCAGAATTGTGTTGTGGAGGAAGATCATAAACAAAAACATGAACATCCACTTTTACACAGAAATTAAAATCCTCTTCGTTCCACATCTTTCGAGCGTAATCAATAATTTTATTTGAAAGAAAAAATATAGAAGGATGGAGATAAGCCTCACCGAGCATCTCGTCAATGATAACTTTGGCATGATTATTTTCATTGGCCATCAACGTTTGTCTTGAAAGAAATACAATAGTATCGCAACAAACAGAGTCTTCCATGCCGTTATCGACCATCCAATTTGTAAAATTTGGTTCGCTACTAGTTAGTGGATGTCGTGAAAATTTTGCGAAGAGGTGAATAACAAAGAAAGAATCAGAACCTTCACCTAGTCTGATGGTGTTATCAATATCACCTGTTACTATTTGGTAGTATGGATCACCTATAATTTTGGGAGGAGCCATAATCCGGGACTAGAATGCTTACTTTTCCGTTATAACTATAAGCAAAAGACGAGATATGTAGAGAATATAAGAGGAGGAAATCTATAAAATATATAGAATCAACTTGTGTGTTCACATAAAATAGAGAGAATAAAACACATCAATGAAGTTGTTGTGTTTTAAAAAAAATATTATAGGTACATTTAATAACATTGGTTGAAATATGTTACATGATAAAAACATAGGGAAGATAAATAGTGGTCACTTGGTGAGATGGATAAGCTACCAATCTTAATTTCCATTAACATGGTCTTTTTTTTTAGATTTAAGAAAGGTAACCGAATTTTTTTAATATATTTATTTTATTAATAAATTTAAATTAATATTATATTTTGGTAGTTTCATTAAATTCTCAAAATTTATTTAGCTTTTAAGAAAAATTAATTAAATTTTTTAATATCTTCCAATCATAAAATTAGAAAGTTTTATCTTATCAAATATGTACTTAATTTTAATTTTTTAAAATTCATTTTAATTAAAAAATTATGGTAATTGTATTAAATTGCATAAATTATTATTGTAATTTTTTTCTGTTTTTTAAAATAAAAAGGCCAATCGTACGTGTACATGCACAAAAAATTTAGTTTTCGTTGAGGGTAAATAATCTATGGTTAGTTTCATTTTTTAGGGAATCTTGGATTGAAATTTTGATATTCATATAATATCATAGAGTCTCGGATAGTTGTACAATATATTTTCAGTTGATACAATTGAGAATTTAGAAGGGGATCCGATCCCGGAAAAATATTACTAGATAACATTGCACTAAGATATAGTAGTGACTTTACAAGGGCATCCGATCCCGAAAAATTATTACTAGTTAACATTGCACTAAGAAGACCTAATTATGACATAATGAATAGTTCCAACATACACTAGTAAACCAATACTACCGCTAGGGTCTCATATAGTTGTCATGCTGAGTAAGATAGAGTAGTGAGTTTAGAAGGGGATTCGATCCCGGAAAAATATTACTAGATAACATTGCACTAAGATATTGTAGTGAATTTAGAATGGCATCGGATCCCCAAAAATTATGACTAGATAACATTGCACTAAGCAGAACTAATTATGACATAATGAACCGATCCAACTTACACTAGTAAACCAATACTACCACTAGAGTCTCATATAGATGTCATTCTAAGTAGGACAGAGTAGTGAATTTAGAAGGGGATTCGATCTCGGAAAAATATTACTAGATTACATTGCACTAATATATAGTAGTGAATTTAGAATGGCATCCGATCCCGAAAAATTATTACTAGATAACATTGCACTAAGCAGACCTAATTATGACATAATGAATCGTTCCAACGTACAATAGTAAACCAATAGTACCGCTAGGGTCTCATATAGTGGTCATGCAGAGTAAGATAGAGTACTAAATTTAGAAGGGGATCCGATCGCGAAAAATACTACTAGATAACATTGCACCAAGATATAGTAGTGAATTTAGAAGGGTATCCGATCCCAAAATATTATTACTAGATAACATTGCACTAAGCAGACCTAATTATGACATAATGAACTGTTCCAACGTACACTAGTAAACCAATACTACAACTAGGGTCTCATATAGTTGTCATTGTAAGTAAGATAGAGTAGTAAATTTAGAAGGGGATCCGATCCCGGAAAAATATTACTAGATAACATTGCACTAAGATATAGTAGTGAATTTAGAAGGGCATCCGATCCCGAAAAATTATTACTAGTTAACATTGCACTAAGCAGACCTAATTATGACATAATGAATAGTTCCAACGTACACTAGTAAACCAATACTACCGCTAGGGTCTCATATAGTTGTCATGCTGAGTAAGATAGAGTAGTGACACTACAACAAAATAGAGGTTTTATGACTTTATTTGGGAGACATTGGAAGTCTACAATGTCTCCCAATTGGGGAGACGTTGCTGCTAGGGTCATTGTAGGTATATATCCCACGTCTCCCATTGGGAGAGGTTGAAAGTCAAACGTTGACTTTCCACCTCTCCCATTGGGAGACGTGAGAAGTGACTCACCTCTCCCAATGGGAGGCGTGTGAAGTCCCTAGGAGACATCCAACGTCTCCCATTGGGAGAGGTCAGTCACTTCCCACGTCTCCCAATGGGAGAGGTGGAAAGTCAATGTTTGACTTTCAACCTCTCCCACTGGGAGACGTGGGAAGTCTCTCACCTCTCCCAGTGGGAGACATTGAAAGTCTCCCATATTTAAAAAAAAAAAAATTAAATAAATTTATAATTAATATTATTTTAATTTGATTTAATAATTAATTAAATTGAAATAATATTAATTTAAATTGAAATTATTTTAATTTAAATTGAAATGATTTTAATCTAAATTTAAATTGATTTAATATTCAATTAAATTGAAAGAAAAAAATATATTTGTCAGACATATACAAGAAATACAATATTTGTTAGCTATCTCCCCATGGTAATACCAAATTGTGTAACTCTTGTCGATCCCATTGAAATATAAGTGTTCTTTAATCTTTTTAAGCTCCATCTTTTTAACATTTCCACACTTAAGACATGGACAATAAGTAAAATTTGGGTCTTTCACATTTTCCGAACAAAACCTTAAGAACAAATCGACCCCGTTCCTATATTCCGCAGATAACCTATTCGCTGACATCCACTGTTTATCCATATATTCTCCTATGTCTATCAAAAAGAAAAGAAACGACACTAAATAAGCACGTGATAAAGTTGGATGTCTATATAAAACTAATCATTTATTATCCTGAATAAAATCGGGCAGCATTTCCCCTATAATAGTGACCTAACCATCTGCATGTGAATAGCAAAACAAACAATTCAAACAACATACAATAAGTTTCTTCCTTATAGAATGTCTATATAAAACTAATTGTTTATTATCCTAGATAAAATCGAGCAGCATTTCCCCTATAATAGTGACCTAACCATCTACATGTGAATAGCAAAACAAACAATTCAAACAACATACAATAAGTTTCTTCCTTATAGCTCCGCAGCACACAGTCAAATTTCTCAGAACCTAGTTCACTAATACACACAAGTTCTCAACCTTCCCTTATCACCGCAGTACACAATTTTAATATCAGAACCTACTTCACTATGGATGAATATTTAAGATATTCAAACTCCTCTAACATTTGTTTAATAATATTAAAAGTAAAAGTAAGAGAATATATATTTACCTCTTGCAATTAATAATCCAAAAGCTAGCAAAATTACTTCAAGTAGTAATCGAATTTGCTATTAAATCCACAAACCAACATAAATAAATTAATAAATAATAAATAAAATATTACTAAATATCTAGCAATATATAACTTATTATTGTAATTTTAGAAACTTAATTACCTCAAATGTGTGATTGATAGATATAGAAGTTTTGATGCAAAGTACTCTCTAAAATCTCACCACCAAAATCACAACCTACGAAATTAAATTAATTAATATGTTAAACATTACTAAACAAATATCACTAAATTCCTAATAAGTAAATGATTGGTAAACAAACAAAAAAAAAAACTCCAATGAGCCACTAATTATAACCTAAACAAAAAATCAATAAAAAAATTCATAACCTAAAATCTCAATAATAATAAAAAAACATAATTTTTTTCATATATTTATATTTTTAAATTATTTAATAAATTTATTTTAACATAATAACTATATATATAACAAAATAGTTAGAATTTAAAAAAAAAAGTTTAAATATACATACAAAAATATATATAAATTTCGAAATAAATAATGATAAAAATTAAAAAAAATCATGAACATATATATTATAATGAAATATATACAATGTGATAGGTTAAATTAAAAAAAAAACTATGAAATCTTAAATCTATAAAAAACCTCCATGGAAAAACAAATAAATCTAACAATGTATAGAAAAAAATGCATAAAAATGTAAAACTAACACAAAATCATGTATATTACTCATCCTAATGCTAAACCTATGATTTTTTTATCAAAATAATTAACTAAAATCCATAAAAATTAAAAAAAACTAACCTTGAAAACCCTAAAATCGCAACCCCTTTCGTGCTCTCTGTTTGGTGTTATGAGGAAGAAGAAGACCCAAAATTAATTAAATGGCCAAGGGGACATCCAATGTCTCCCACTGGGAGACGTGGGACACGTGGCACGTCTCCCAGTGGGAGACGTTGGATGTACCCGGACATACATACAATGTCTCCCAATGGGAGACGTGCCACGTGTCCCACGTCTCCCAGTGGGAGACGTTGGATGTATGCTCGGGTACATCCAACGTTTCCCACTGGGAAACGTGGGACACGTGGCACGTCTCCCATTGGGAGACATTGTATGTATGTCCGAGTACATCCAACGTCACCCACTGGGAGACGTGACACGTGTCCCACGTCTCCCAGTGGGAGACGTTGGATGTCCCCCTAGCCACTTCTCAACCTATTTCCAACGTCTTCCACCATTTTTAATGTATTCCAATTGTAGTCATTAATAAAAACTTTCAATGTCTTACACCATTAGACATTTAAAACCCCTGATAAGTTTTAATGTCTTACACCAATTGTGTAAGACATTGTAGGGAGTCATTGTATATAAAATTTGTTGTAGTGTGAGTTTAGAAGGGGATCCGATCCCAGAAAAATATTACTAGATAACATTGCACTAAGATATAGTAGTGAATTTAGAATGGCATCCGATCCCCAAAAATTATGACTAGATAACATTGCACTAAGCAGAACTAATTATAGCATAATGAACCGTTCCAACTTACACTAGTAAACCAATACTACCACTAGTGTCTCATATAGTTGTCATTCTAAGTAGGACAGAGTAGTGAATTTAGAAGGGGATCCGATCCCGGAAAAATATTACTAGATTACATTGCACTAAGATATAGTAGTGAATTTAGAATGGCATCCGGTCACCAAAAATTATTACTAGATAACATTGCACTATGCAGACCTAATTATGACATAATGAATCGTTCCAACGTACACTAGTAAACCAATAGTACCGCTAGGGTCTCATATAGTGGTCATGCAAAGTAAGATAGAGTACTAAATTTAGAAGGGGATCCGATCGCGAAAAATACTACTAGATAACATTGCACCAAAATATACTAGTGAATTTAGAAGGGTATCCCATCCCAAAATATTATTACTAGATAACATTGCACTAAGCAGACCTAATTATGACATAATGAACTGTTCCAACGTACACTAGTAAACCAATACTACAACTAGGGTCTCATATAGTTGCATTGTAAGTAAGATAGAGTAGTAAATTTAGAAGGGGATCCGATCCCGGAAAAATATTACTAGATAACATTGCACTAAGATATAGTACTGAATTTAGAAGGGCATTCGATCCAGAAAAATTATTACAAGATAACATTGCTCTAGGAAGACCTAATTATGACATAATGAACCGTTCCAACGTACACTAGTAAACCAATACTACCACTAGGGTCTCATATAGTTGTCATGCTGAGTTAGATAGAGTAATGAATTTAGAAGGGGATCCGATCCCGGAAAATATTACTGGATAACATTGCACTAAGATATAGTACTGAATTTAGAAGGGCATTCGATCCAGAAAAATTATTACTAGAAAACATTGCACTAAGCAGACCTAATTATGACATAAAGAATCGTTCCAATGTACACTAGTAAACAAATACTACTGCTAGGTTCTCATATAGTTGTCATGCTGAGAAAGTCAGAGTAGTGAATTTAGAAGGGAATCTGATCCCGGAAAAATATTACTAGATAACTGTAACGACCCGAATTCACTATTAAGGCTTAAGGGCCTTGATTAGTGTGCCAGGATGGCGTGTTGGGATTTTTGTGTGATTTTATGAGTTAAATGCGCGGTTATGATTTAAAGCATGTTATTTGGCTATTTGTTTAACTGAGATGCATGGCTATGTTTACTAGTATGCATGTAGGCCCGGATCGTGTTAGAAGGGCGTAATTGTAATTTTGGCCATGTTGGGCATAACTGTATTGATATGTGATAATTGTATTCTGTGAATTGTACCACGTGGGTGTGGTTTTATTATTGTGATGCACGTGCCGAGACGGTCCTAGAGAGCTAGTTAACTTAAGAGTCACAACGGGATTTCTATACCCGGCTCGGGAGGAGCCTAGGGGTACCTCGGGAATTTTATGGTTAAGTAGAGAATTAGCGGTTAATGGTTATTGGTGATTTAGTAACTTGGGTAACCATTAGTTACTGCTGTGGGTAACAAGTTTAGTTGGAAAATGGTAGAATTGAAATATTAGTGAAAGGACTAGAGTACCCTTGAGGAATTAGTTGAGAAAGGATCATTTGGAGGGGTAGCATGGTCATTTGGCAAGGGTAATAGGCAATTCTCAGCTGGGTTTTAGTGGGTCACGGTTTGGGTATTTAGGGTCATTTGATGCCTTGATAAAATTGGAAGAGAAGAAGAAGAAAGGAGAAGAGGTGTAGATGGGGCTGAAGTTTTGAGACCTAGGAGGAGATTCAAAGGGATTTGAGGAACCAAAAACCAGATTTGAGCTAGGACTACTCAAGGTAAGATTTATATTCTGTTATTTCTTGGGTTCAAGGTTGATTTCTCAAAGTTTTAGTGTGGAATTTAAAGATAGGATGGTTGGTTTAAAGTTTGAGGAATTTGAAACTCTAGATGAGATTTTTAAATGCGATTGTGTTTTTGATCTTGATATTAATGTTGTGATTATTAATTGGTTTTGATTTGGGAGCTTTGGGATGGCTTAAGGTGAGGTTTTAAGCTTGAAAATGGTGGGTTTTTCTGGGTTCGAAGGGTCGGGCCGCGGCATGGTTCTTGTAGGGCCGCGGCCCTTGAAGGCTAAGATGCGCTGAGGATGGAGGGCGGGCCACGGCATGGTCCTTGTAGGGCCGCGGCCCTTACCTGTTTCTGGGCATTTTTGTGGCCCTGTTTGGGGGCCATGCCGCGGCATGGTTGGGCCATGCCGCGGCGCTTAAGGAATTTTGGGATTTTGAGAATTTAGGCTTGGGAATTTAACCTAGGGTGCTCGGGGTTGAGTCTTTTACCATTTTTGGTGAAGTTCAACGTTCCGAGTACTAGAGCTTGGCTTGGAAGCTCATTTAAGGATGTTTCATGTGTGTTGTGACTAGGATATTGGAGAGGCTCGTGCTAGAGGACCGTGCTCGCGGCTTGAGTGCATCAGGAGGCTCGGAATACAGGTAAGAAAACTATAACACCCGTAGGATGGGGCGTGGGCCCATAGTGTGATTGCGGGGCACGGCCCTATATTGCATGTTGCATGATGAGATGATTGCCGGGCATGGCCCTATACTGCATTACATGTTAGGGTGCAGATTTAATTGAATTAGCATTTGTTTGTATGTTGCTTGATTTATGCTATATGTGGTTATAATGAAATGAACGGCAAGGGCCGAGTGCGGCATAGGCCGAGTACGGCAGCGGAGCCGGAAGTAACACTAAGCACATGGGATGCTTATGGTCAGGGCAGGGCCCGGGACCCAGAGGATATGTGTGAGGTCCTTGCGGTGAGAACCGATACCCCAGGGCTTTGGTAAGGTTTCTGGGGCGGCATGGCCGTGTTTGCTTAGTCTAATGGTTGACTTGTTTTTCTGTGGATTATCTGTTATGATTTACTGTATATTTGCATATGTTATGTTCTGCATGAGTTTTCTTGCTGGGCTTCGGCTCACGGGTGCTCCGTGTTGCAGGTAGGGCAAAGACTAAGTCAACCAACCATGAGTACGGAGAGCGTGAAGCGACGCGTACATGTTTGGCCTGCCCGACTGCTTTGGTTGGGGGTTTATTCGAAAATGGCTGTAATAATCTATGATTTTTATGATCAATCAACTGTAAACTCATTTCAAGATGTAAATAGTATTCAAACCTTATTTTGGGATCCCAAATGTTTAAAACTAGAAGTTTTATTGAAACGACGCATTTTTTCTAAGATTACAGCCTTAACTTTTATTTAGTCACACTTTTGTTTAAAAACCTCGGTTAGCGAGCTCATTGCACACTGTTATGTCTTAAAACTCACTTAGTAACGGCTCTAAGGAAGTAGGGCGTTACAATAACACTGCAATAAGATATAGTAGTGAAATTAGAATGGCATTCGATCCCAAATTTTTTTGACTAGATAACATTGCACTAAGCAGAACTAATGATGACATAATGAACCGTTCCAACGTACTCTAGTAAACCAATACTACCACTAGGGTCTCATATAGTTGTCATTCTGAGTAAGATAGAGTAGTGAATTTAGAAGGGGATCTGATCCCGGAAAAATATTACTAGATAACATTGCACTAAGATATAGTAGTTAATTTAGAAGGACATCCGATCCCGAAAAATTATTACTACATAACATTGCACTAAGCAGACCTAATTATGACATAATGAATCGTTCCAACGTACACTAATAAACCAATACTACCGCTAGGGTCTCATATAGTTGTCATGCTGAGTAAGATAGAGTAGTGAATTTAGAAGGGGATCCGATCCCGAATATACTACTAGATAACATTGCACTAAGATATAGTAGAAAATTTAGAAGGGCATCTAATCCCGAAAAAATATTACTAGATAACATTACACTAAACAGACCTAATTATGACATAATGAACCGTTCCAACGTACACTAGTAAACCAATACTACCAGTAGGGTCTCATATAGTTGTCATTCTAAGTAGGATAGAGTAGTGAATTTAGAAGGGGACCCGATCTCGGAAAAATATTACTATATAACATTGCACTAAGATATAGTAGTGAATTTAGAAGGGCATCTGATCCCGAAAAATTATTACTTGTTAACATTGCACTAAGCTGACCTAATTATGACATAATGAATAGTTCCAACGTACAGTAGTAAACCAATACAACCGCTAGGGTCTCATATAGTTGTCATGCTGAGTAAGAAAGAGTAGTGAGTTTAGAAGGGGATCCGATCCCGGAAAAATATTACAAGATAACATTGCACTAAGATGTAGTAGTGAATTTAGAATGGCATCCGTTCCCCAAAAATTATGACTAGATAACATTGCACTAAGCAGAACTAATTATGACATAATGAACCGTTCCAACTAACACTAGTAAACCAATACTACCCCAAGGGTCTCATATAGTTGTCATTCTAAGTAGGATAGAGTAGTGAATTTAGAAGGGGATCCGATCTCGGAAAAATATTACTAGATTACATTGCACTAAGATATAGTAGTGAATTTAGAATGGCATCAGATCCCGAAAAATTATTACTAGATAACACTGCACTAAGCAAACCTAATTATGACATAATGAATCGTTCCAACGTACACTAGTAAAGCAATAGTACTGCTAGGGTCTCATATAGTGGTCATGCAGAGTAAGATAGAGTACTAAATTTAGAAGGGGATTCGAACGCGAAAAATACTACTAGATAACATTGCACCAAGATATAGTAGTGAATTTAGAAGGTTATCCGATCCCAAAAAATTAATACTAGATAACATTGAACTAAGCAGACCTAATTATGACATAAAGAATCATACCAACGTACACCAGTAAACAAATACTACCGCTAGGGTCTCATATAGTTGTCATGCTGAATAAGATAGAGTAATGAATTTAGAAGGGGATCCGTTCCCGGAAAATATTACTAGATAACATTGCACTAAGATATTCTACTGAATTTAGAAGGGCATTCGATCCAGAAAAATTATTACTAGATAACATTGCACTAAGCAGACCTAATTATGACATAAAGA
The DNA here is from genome assembly GCF_963169125.1 of Humulus lupulus. Taxonomy (NCBI): domain Eukaryota; kingdom Viridiplantae; phylum Streptophyta; class Magnoliopsida; order Rosales; family Cannabaceae; genus Humulus; species Humulus lupulus. Next base: position 82,719,042 of record NC_084797.1, on the reverse strand, counting down.
ATCGTTCCAACGTACACTAGTTAACAAATACTACCGCTAGGGTCTCATATAGTTGTCATGCTGAGACAAATAGAGTAGTGAATTTAGAAGGGGATCCCATCCCGGAAAAATATTACTAGATAACACTGCACTAAGATATAGTAGTGAATTTAGAATGGCATTCGATGCCGAAATTTTTTGACTTGGTAACATTGCACTAAGCAGATCTAATGATGACATAATGAACCGTTCCAACGTACTCTAGTAAACCAATACAACCACTAGGGTCTCATATAGTTGTCATTCTGAATAAGATAGAGTAGTGAATTTAGAAGGGGATCTGATCCCGGAAAAATATTACTAGATAACATTGCACTAAGATATAGTAGTTAATTTAGAAGGACATCCGATCCCGAAAAATTATTACTAGATAACATCGCACTAAGCAGACCTAATTATGACATAATGAATCGTTCCAACGTACACTAGTAAACCAATACTACCTCTAGGGTCTCATATAGTTGTCATTCTAAGAAGGATGGAGTAGTGAATTTAGAAGGGGATCCAATCCCGGAAAAATATTACTAGATAACATTGCACTAAGATATAGTACTGAATTTAGAAGGGCATTCGATCCAGAAAAATTATTACAAGATAACATTGCATTAGGAAGACCTAATTATGAAATAATGAACCGTTCAAACGTACACTAGAAAACAAATACTACCACTAGGTTCTCATATAGTTGTCATGCTGAGTTAGATAGAGTAATGAATTTAGAAGGGGATCCGATCCCGGAAAATATTACTGGATAACATTGCACTAAGATATAGTACTGAATTTAGAAGGGCATTCGATCCAGAAAAATTATTACTAGATAACATTGCACTAAGCAGACCTAATTATGACATAAAGAATCGTTCCAACGTACACTAGTAAACAAATACTACCGCTAGGTTCTCATATAGTTGTCATGCTGAGAAAGACAGAGAAGTGAATTTAGAAGGGAATCTGATCCCGGAAAAATATTACTAGATAACACTGCACTAAGATATAGTAGTGAATTTAGAATGGCATTCGATCCCGAAATTTTTGGACTTGATAACATTGCACTAAGCAGAACTAATGAAGACATATTGAACCGTTCCAACGTACTCTAGTAAAACCAATACTACCACTAGGGTCTCATATAATTGTCATTCTGAGTAAGATAGAGTAGTGAATTTAGAAGGGGATCTGATCACGGATAAATATTACTAGATAACATTGCACTAAGATATAGTAGATAATTTAGAAGGACATCCGATCCCGAAAAATTATTACTAGATAACATTGCACTAAGCAGACCTAATTATGACATAATGAATCGTTCCAACGTACACTAATAAACCAATACTACCGCTAGGGTCTCATATAGTTGTCATGCTGAGTAAGATAGAGTAGTGAATTTAGAAGGGGATCCGATCCCGAATATACTACTAGATAACATTGCACTAAGATATAGTAGAAAATTTAGAAGGGCATCTAATCCCGAAAAAATATTACTAGATAACATTACACTAAACAGACCTAATTATGACATAATGAACCGTTCCAACGTACACTACTAAACCAATACTACCAGTAGGGTCTCATATAGTTGTCATTCTAAGTAGGATAAAGTAGTGAATTTAGAAGGGAATCTGATCCCGGAAAAATATTACTAGATAACACTGCACTAAGATATAGTAGTGAATTTAGAATGGCATTTGATCCCGAATTTTTTTTACTTGATAACATTGCACTAAGCAGAACTAATGAAGACATAATGAACCGTTCCAACGTACTCTAGTAAACCAATACTACCACTAGGGTCTCATATAATTGTCATTCTGAGTAAGATAGAGTAGTGAATTTAGAAGGGGATCTGATCCCGGATAAATATTACTAGATAACATTGCACTAAGATATAGTAGTTAATTTAGAAGGACATCTGATCCCAAAAAATTATTACTAGATAACATTGCACTAAGCAGACCTAATTATGATATAATGAATCGTTCCAACGTACACTAGTAAACCAATACTACCGCTAGGGTCTCATATAGTTGTCATGCTGAGTAAGATAGACTAGTGAATTTAGAAGAGGATCCGATCCCGAATAAACTACTAGATAACATTGCACTAAGATAGAGTAGAAAATTTAGAAGGGCATCTAATCCCGAAAAAATATTACTAGATAACATTACACTAAACAGACCTAATTATGACATAATGAACCGTTCCAACGTACACTACTAAACCAATACTACCAGTAGGGTCTCATATAGTTGTCATTCTAAGTAGGATAAAGTAGTGAATTTAGAAGGGGATCCGATCTCGGAAAAATATTACTATATAACATTGCACTAAGATATAGTAGTGAATTTAGAAGGGCATCTGATCCCGAAAAATTATTACTTGTTAACATTGCACTAGGCTGACCTAATTATGAGATAATGAATAGTTCCAACGTACAGTAGTAAACCAATACTACCGCTAGGGTCTCATATAGTTGTCATGCTGAGTAAGAAAGAGTAGTGAGTTTAGAAGGGGATCCGATCCCAGAAAAATATTACAAGATAACATTGCACTAAGATGTAGTAGTGAATTTAGAATGGCATCCGTTCCCCAAAAATTATGACTAGATAACATTGCACTAAGTAGAACTAATTATGACATAATGAATCGTTCCAACTAACACTAGTCAACCAATACTACCCCTAGGGTCTCATATAGTTGTCATTCAAAGTAGGACAGAGTAGTGAATTTAAAAGGGGATCCGATCCCAGAAAAATATTACTAGATTACATTGCACTAAGATATAGTTGTGAATTTAGAATGGCATCCGATCCCGAAAAATTATTACTAGACATCACTGCACTAAGCAGACCTAATTATGACATAATGAATCATTCCAACGTACACTAGTAAACCAATAGTACTGCTAGGGTCTCATATAGTGGTCATGGAGAGTAAGATAGAGTACTAGATTTAGAAGGGGATCCGAACGCGAAAAATACTACTAGATAACATTGCACCAAGATATAATAGTGAATTTAGAAGGGTATCCGATCCCAAAAATTTTTTACAAGATAACATTGCACTAAGCAGACCTAATTATGACATAAAGAATCGTTCCAACGTACACCAGTAAACAAATACTACCGCTAGGGTCTCATGTAGTTGTCATGCTGAGTAAGATAGAGTAATGAATTTAGAAGGGGATCCGATCCCGGAAAATATTAGTAGAAAACATTGCACTAAGATATTCTACTGAATTTAGAAGGGCATTCGATCCAGAAAAATTATTACTAGATAACATTGCACTAGGCAGACCTAATTATGACATAAAGAATCGTTCCAATGTACACTAGTAAACAAATACTACCGCTAGGGTCTCATATAATTGTCATGCTGAGACAGATAGAGTAGTGAATTTGGAAGGGGATCCCATCCCGGAAAAATATTACTAGATAACACTGCACTAAGATATAGTAGTGAATTTAGAATGGCATTCCATTCCGAAATTTTTTGACTTGATAACATTGCACTAAGAAGACCTAATGATGACATAATGAACCGTTCCAACGTACTCTAGTAAACCAATACAACCACTAGGGTCTCATATAGTTGTCATTCTGAATAAGATAGAGTAGTGAATTTAGAAGGGGATCTGATCCCCGAAAAATATTACTAGATAACATTGCACAAAGATATAGTAGTTAATTTAGAAGGACATCCGATCCCGAAAAATTATTACTAGATAACATTGCACTAAGCAGACCTAATTATGACATAATGAATCGTTCCAACGTACACTAGTAAACCAATACTACCACTAGTGTCTCATATAGTTGTCATTCTAAGAAGGATAGTGTAGTGAATTTAGAAGGGGATCCGATCCCAGAAAAATATTACTATATAACATTGCACAAAGTTATAGTAGTGAATTTAGAATGGCATCCGATCCCAAAAAATTATTACTAGATAACATTGCACTAAGCAGACCTAATTATGACATAAAGAATCGTTCCAACGTACACTAGTTAACAAATACTACCGCTAGGGTCTCATATAGTTGTCATGCTGAGACAGATAGAGTAGTGAATTTAGAAGGGGATCCCATCCCAGAAAAATATTACTAGAGAACACTGCACTAAGATATAGTAGGGAATTTATAATGGCATTCGATCCCGAAATTTTTTGACTTGATAACATTGCACTAAGCAGACCTAATGATGACATAATGAACCGTTCCAACGTACTCTAGTAAACCAATACAACCACTAGGGTCTCATATAGTTGTCATTCTAAATAAGATAGAGTAGTGAATTTAGAAGGGGATCTGATCCCGGAAAAATATTACTAGATAACATTGCACTAAGATATAGTAGTTAATTTAGAAGGACATCCGATCCCGAAAAATTATTACTAGATAACATTGCACTAAGCTGACCTAATTATGACATAATGAATCGTTCCAACGTACACTAGTAAACCAATAATACCACTAGTGTCTCATATAGTTGTCATTCTAAGAAGGATAGTGTAGTGAATTTAGAAGGGGATCCGATCCCGGAAAAATATTACTATATAACATTGCACAAAGTTATAGTAGTGAATTTAGAATGGCATCCGATCCCAAAAAATTATTACTAGATAACATTGCACTAAGCAGACCTAATTATGACATAAAGAATCGTTCCAACGTACACTAGTTAACAAATACTACCGCTAGGGTCTCATATAGTTGTCATGCTGAGACAGATAGAGTAGTGAATTTAGAAGGGGATCCCATCCCAGAAAAATATTACTAGAGAACACTGCACTAAGATATAGTAGGGAATTTATAATGGCATTCGATCCCGAAATTTTTTGACTTGATAACATTGCACTAAGCAGACCTAATGATGACATAATGAACCGTTCCAACGTACTCTAGTAAACCAATACAACCACTAGGGTCTCATATAGTTGTCATTCTAAATAAGATAGAGTAGTGAATTTAGAAGGGGATCTGATCCCGGAAAAATATTACTAGATAACATTGCACTAAGATATAGTAGTTAATTTAGAAGGACATCCGATCCCGAAAAATTATTACTAGATAACATTGCACTAAGCTGACCTAATTATGACATAATGAATCGTTCCAACGTACACTAGTAAACCAATACTACCACTAGGGTCTCATATAGTTGTCATTCTAAGAAGGATAGAGTAGTGAATTTAGAAGGGGATCCAATCCCGGAAAAATATTACTAGATAACATTGCACTAAGATATAGTACTGAATTTAGAAGGGCATTCGATCCAGAAAAATTATTACAAGATAACATTGCATTAGGAAGACCTAATTATGAAATAATGAACCGTTCCAACGTACACTAGTAAACCAATACTACCACTAGGTTCTCATATAGTTTTCATGCTGAGTTAGATAGAGTAATGAATTTAGAAGGGGATCCGATCCCGGAAAATATTACTGGATAACATTGCACTAAGATATAGTACTGAATTTAGAAGGGCATTCGATCCAGAAAAATTATTACTAGATAACATTGCACTAAGCAGACCTAATTATGACATAAAGAATCGTTCCAACGTACACTAGTAAACAAATACTACCGCTAGGTTCTCATATAGTTGTCATGCTGAGAAAGACAGAGAAGTGAATTTAGAAGGGAATCTGATCCCGGAAAAATATTACTAGATAACACTGCACTAAGATATAGTAGTGAATTTAGAATGGCATTCGATCCCGAAATTTTTTGACTTGATAACATTGCACTAAGCAGAACTAATGAAGACATAATGAACCGTTCCAACGTACTCTAGTAAACCAATACTACCACTAGGGTCTCATATAATTGTCATTCTGAGTAAGATAGAGTAGTGAATTTAGAAGGGGATCTGATCCCGGATAAATATTACTAGATAACATTGCACTAAGAAATAGTAGTTAATTTAGAAGGACATCTGATCCCGAAAAATTATTACTAGATAACATTGCACTAAGCAGACCTAATTATGATATAATGAATCGTTCCAACATACACTAGTAAACCAATACTACCGCTAGGGTCTCATATAGTTGTCATGCTGAGTAAGATAGACTAGTGAATTTAGAAGAGGATCCGATCCCGAATAAACTACTAGATAACATTGCAGTAAGATATAGTAGAAAATTTAGAAGGGCATCTAATCCCGAAAAAATATTACTAGATAACATTACACTAAACAGACCAAATTATGACATAATGAACCGTTCCAACGTACACTACTAAACCAATACTACCAGTAGGGTCTCATATAGTTGTCATTCTAAGTAGGATAAAGTAGTGAATTTAGAAGGGGATCCGATCTCGGAAAAATATTACTATATAACATTGCACTAAGATATAGTAGTGAATTTAGAAGGGCATCTGATCCCGAAAAATTATTACTTGTTAACATTGCACTAAGCTGACCTAATTATGACATAATGAATAGTTCCAACGTACAGTAGTAAACCAATACTACCGCTAGGGTCTCATATAGTTGTCATGCTGAGTAAGAAAGAGTAGTGAGTTTAGAAGGGGATCCGATCCTAGAAAAATATTACAAGATAACATTGCACAAAGATGTAGTAGTGAATTTAGAATGGCATCCGATCCCCAAAAATTATGACTAGATAACATTGCACTAAGCAGAACTAATTATGACATAATGAACCGTTCCAAATAACACTAGTAAACCAATACTACCCCTAGGGTCTCATATAGTTGTCATTCTAAGTAGGACAGAGTAGTGAATTTAAAAGGGGATCCGATCCCGGAAAAATATTACTAGATTGCATTGCACTAAGATATAGTAGTGAATTTAGAATGGCATCCGATCCTGAAAAATTATTACTAGACAACACTGCACTAAGCAGACCTAATTATGACATAATGAATCGTTCCAACATACACTAGTAAACCAATAGTTCTGCTAGGGTCTCATATAGTGGTCATGGAGAGTAAGATAGAGTACTAGATTTAGAAGGGGATCCGAACGCGAAAAATACTACTAGATAACATTGCACCAAGATATAGTAGTGAATTTAGAAGGGTATCCGATCCCAAAAAATTATTACTAGGTAAGATTGCACTAAGCAGACCTAATTATGACATAAAGAATCGTTCCAACGTACACCAGTAAACAAATACTACCGCTAGGGCCTCATATAGTTGTCATGCTGAGTAAGATAGAGTAATGAATTTAGAAGGGGATCCGATCCCGGAAAATATTACTAGATAACATTGCACTAAGATATTCTACTGAATTTAGAAGGGCATTCGATCCAGAAAAATTATTACTAGATAACATTGCACTAAGCAGACCTAATTATGACATAAAGAATCGTTCCAATGTACACTAGTAAACAAATACTACCGCTAGGGTCTCATATAGTTGTCATGCTGAGACAGATAGAGTAGTGAATTTAGAAGGGGATCCCATCCCGGAAAAATATTACTAGATAACACTGCACTAAGATATAGTAGTGAATTTAGAATGGCATTCCATCCCGAAATTTTTTGACTTGATAGCATTGCACTAAGAAGACCTAATGATGACATAATGAACCGTTCCAACGTACTCTAGTAAACCAATACAGCCACTAGGGTCTCATATAGTTGTCATTCTGAATAAGATAGAGTAGTGAATTTAGAAGGGGATCCGATCCCGGAAAAATGTTACTAGATAACATTGCACTAAGATATAGTAGTTAATTTAGAAGGACATCCGATCCCGAAAAATTATTACTAGATAACATTGCACTAAGCAGACCTAATTATGACATAATGAATCGTTCCAACGTACACTAGTAAACCAATACTACCCCTAGGGTCTCATATAGTTGTCATTCTAAGAAGGATAGAGTAGTGAATTTAGAAGGGGATCCGATCCCGGAAAAATATTACTTTATAACATTGCACAAAGTTATAGTAGTGAATTTAGAATGGCATCCGATCCCAAAAAATTATTACTAGATAACATTTTACTAAGCAGACCAAATAATGACATAATGAATCGTTCCAACGTACACTAGTAAACCAATACCACCGCTAAGGTCTCATATAGTTGTCAGGCAGAGTAAGATAGAGTAGTGAGTTTAGAAGGGGATCCGATCCCGAAAAATACTACTAGATAACATTGCGCTAAGATATAGTAGAGAATTTAGAAGGTCATCTAATCCCGAAAAAATATTACCAGATAACATTGCACTAAGCAGACCTAATTATGACATAATTAACCATTCCAACGTAAACTAGTAAACCAATACTACCACTAGGGCCTCATATAGTTGTCATTCTAAGTAGGATAAAGTAGTGAATTTAGAAGGGGATCCGATCCTGGAAAAATATTACTAAATAACATAGCACTAAGTTATAGTAGTGAATTTAGAACATCATCCGATCCCAAAATATTATTACTAGATAACATTGCACTAAGCAGACCTAATTATGACATAATGAATCGTTCCAACGTACACTAGTAAACCAATAGTACCGCTAGGGTCTCATATAGTGGTTATGCAGAGTAAGATATAGCCCTAAATTTTGAAGGGGATCCGATCGCGAAAAATACTACTAGATAACATTGCACCAAGACATAGTACTGAATTTAGAAGGGTATCCGTTCCCAAAATATTATTTCTGGATAACATTGCACTAAGCAGACCTAATTATGATATAATGAACTATTCCAACGTACACTAGTAAACCAATACTTCAACTAGGGTCTCATATAGTTGTCATTGTAAGTTAGATAGCGTAGTAAATTTAGAAGGGAATCTGATCCCGGGAAAATATTACTAGATAACATTGCACTAAGCTGACCTAATTATGACATAATGAATAGTTCCAACGTACACTAGTAAACCAATACTACCGCTAGCGTCTCATATAGCTGTCATGCTGAGTAAGAAAGAGAAGTGAGTTTAGAAGGGGATCTGATCCAGGAAAAATATTACAGGACAACATTGCACAAAGATGTAGTAGTGAATTTAGAATGGCATCCGATCCCCAAAAATTATGACTAGATAACATTGCACTAAGCAGAACTAATTATGACATAATTAAACGTTCCAACTTACACTAGTAAACCAATACTGCCCCTAGGGTCTCATATAGTTGTCATTCTAAGTAGGACAAAGAAGTAAATTTAGAAGGGGATCCGATCCCGGAAAAATATTACTAGACTACATTGCACTAAGATATAGTAGTGAATTTAGAATGGCATCTGATCCCGAAAAATTATTACTAGATAACATTGCACTAAGCAGACCTAATTATGACATAATGAATCGTTCCAACGTACACTAGTAAACCAATAGTACTGCTAGGGTCTCAAATAGTGGTCATGCAGAGTAAGATAGAGTACTAAATTTAGAAGGGGATCCAATCGCGAAAAATACTACTAGATAACCTTGCACCAAGATATAGTAGTGAATTTAGAAGGGTATCCGATCCCAAAAAATTATTACTAGATAACATTGCACTAAGCAGACCTAATTATGAAATAAAGAATCGTTCCAACGTATACCAGTAAACAAATACTACCGCTAGGGTCTCATATAGTTGTCATGCTGAGTAAGATAGAGTAATGAATTTAGAAGGGGATCCGATCCCGGAAAAAATTACTAGATAACATTGCACTAAGATATTCTACTGAATTTAGAAGGGCATTCGATCCAGAAAAATTATTACTAGATAACATTGCACTAAGCAGACCTAATTATGACATAAAGAATCGTTCCAACGTACACTAGTAAACGAATACTACCGCTAGGGTCTCATATAGTGGTCATTCCGAGACAGATAGAGTAGTGAATTTAGAAGGGGATCCGATCTCGGAAAAATATTACTAGATAACACTGCACTAAGATATAGTAGAGAATTTAGAATGGCATTCGATCCCGAAATTTTTTGACTTGATAACATTGCACTAAGCAGACCTAATGATGACATAATGAACCGTTCCAATGTACTCTAGTAAACCAATATAACCACTAGGGTCTCATATAGTAGTCATTCTGAGTAAGATAGAGTAGTGAATTTAGAAGGGGATCTGATCCCGGAAAAATATTACTAGATAACATTGCACAAAGATATAGTAGTTAATTTAGAAGGACATCCGATCCCAAAAAATTATTACTAGATAACATTGCACTAAGCAGACCTAATTATGACATAATGAATTGTTCCAACGTACACTAGTAAACCAAACTACCACTAGGGTCTCATATAGTTGTTTTTCTAAGAAGGATAGAGTAGTGAATTTAGAAGGGGATCCGATCCCGGAAAAATATTACTATATAACATTGCACTAAGTTATAGTAGTGAATTTAGAATGGCATCCGATCCCAAAAAATTATGACTACATAACATTGCACGAAGCAGACCTAATTATGACATAATGAATTGTTCCAACGTACACTAGTAAACTAATACCACCGCTAGGGTCTCATGTAGTCGTCATGCAGAGTAAGATAGAGTAGTGAATTTAGAAGGTGATCTGATCCCAAAAAATACTACTAGATAACATTGCACTAAGATATAGTATAGAATTTAGAAGGTCATCTAATCCCGAAAACATATTACCAGATAACGTTGCACTAAGTAGACCTAATTATGACATAATTAACCATTCCATCGTAAACTAGTAAACCAATACTACCACTAGGGCCTCATATAGTTGTCATTATAAGTAGGATAATGTAGTGAGTTTAGAAGGGGATCCGATCCTGGAAAAATATTACTAGATAACATTGCACTAAGTTATAGTAGTGAATTTAGAACGTCATCCGATCCCAAAATATTATTACTAGATAACATTGCACTAAGTAGACCAAATTATGACATAATGAATCGTTCCAACGTACACTAGTAAACCAATACTACCGCTAGGGTCTCATATAGTGGTCATGCAGAGTAAGATATAGTCCTAAATTTTGAAGGGGATCCGATCGCGAAAAATACTACGAGATAACATTGCACCAAGATATAGTACTGAATTTAGAAGGGTATCCGTTCCAAAAAAATTATTTCTGGATAACATTGCACTAAGCAGACCTAATTATGACGTAATGAACTGTTCCAACGTACACTAGCAAACCAATACTTCAACTAGGGTCTCATATAGTTGTCATTGTAAGCAAGATAGAGTAGTAAATTTAGAAGGGAATCCGATCCCGGAAAAATATTACAGGATAACATTGCACTAAGATATCGTAGAAAATTTAGAAGGGCATCCGATCTCGAAAAATTATTACTTGTTAACATTGCACTAAGCTAACCTAATTATGACATAATGAATAGTTCCAACATACACTAGTAAACCAATACTACGGCTAGGGTCTCATATAGTTGTCATGCTTAGTAAGAAAGAGAAGTGAGTTTAGAAGGGGATCCGATCCCGGAATAATATTACAAGACAACATTGCACTAAGATGTAGTTGTGAATTTAGAATGGCATTCGATCCCCAAAAATTATGACTAGATAACGTTGCACTAAGCAGAACTAATTATCACATAATGAACCGTTCCAACTTACACTGGTAAACCAATACTACCCCTAGCGTCTCATATAGTTGTAATTCTTAGTAGGACAGAGTAGTAAATTTTGAAGGGGATCCGATCCCGGAAAAAAATTACTAGATTACATTGCACAAAGATATAGTTGTGAATTTAGAATGGCATCCGATCCTGAAAAATTATTACTAGATAACATTGCACTAAGCAGACCTAATTATGACATAATGAATCGTTCCAACGTACACTAGTAAACCAATAGTACCGATAGGGTCTCGTATAGTGGTCATGCAGAGTAAGATAGAGTACTAAATTTAGAAGGGAATCCGATAGCAAAAAATACTACTAGATAACATTGCACCAAGATATAGTAGTGAATTTAGAAGGGTATTCGATCCCAAAAAATTATTACTAGAAAACATTGCACTAAGCAGACCTAATTACGACATAAAGAATCGTTCCAACGTACAACCGTAAACAAATACTACCGCTAGGGACTCATATAGTTGTCATGCTGAGTAAGATAGAGTAATGAATTTAGAAGGGGATCCGATCCCGGAAAATATTACTAGATAACATTGCACTAAGATATTCTACTGAATTTAGAAGGGCATTCGATCCAGAAAAATTATTACTAGTTAACATTGCACTAAGCAGACCTAGTTATGACATAAAGAATCGTTCCAACGTACACTAGTAAACAAATACTACCGATAGGGTCTCATATAGTAGTCATGCTGAGAAAGATAGAGTAGTGAATGTAGAAGTGGATCCGATCCCGGAAAAATATTACTAGATAACACTGCACTAAGATATAGCAGTGAATTTACAATGGCATTCGATCCCAATTTTTTTTGACTTGATAACATTGCACTAAGCAGACCTAATTATGACATAATGAACCGTTCCAACGTACTTAAGTAAACCAATACAACCACTGGGTTCTCATATAGTTTTCATTCTGAGTAAGATAGAGTAGTGAATTTAGAAGGGGATCTGATCTCGGAAAAATATTACTAGAAAACATTGCACTAAGATAAAGTAGTAAATTTAGAAGGACATCTGATCCCGAAAAATTATTACTAGATAACATTGCACTAAGCAGACCTTATTATGACATAATGAATCCTTCAAACGTAAACTAGTAAACCAATACTACCGCAAGGGTCTCATATAGTTGTCATGCTGAGTAAGATAGAGTAGTGAATTTAGAAGGGGATCCGATCCCGGAAAAATATTACTAGATAACACTGCACTAAGATATAGCAGTGAATTTACAATGGCATTCGATCCCAAATTTTTTTGACTTGATAACATTGCACTAAGCAGACCTAATTATGACATAATGAACCGTTCCAACGTACACTAGTAAACCAATACTACCACTAGGGTCTCATATAATTGTCATTCTAAGTAGGACAGAGTAGTGAATTTAGAAGGGGATCCGATCCCGGAAAAATATTACTAGATTACATTGCACTAAGATATAGTAGTGAATTTAGAATGGCATCTGATCCCGAAAAATTATTACTAGATAACATTGCACTAACCAGACCTAATTATGACATAATGAGTCATTCCAACGTACACTAGTAAACCTATAGTACCGCTAGGGTCTCATATAGTGGTCATGGTGAGTAAGATAGAGTAGCAAATTTAGAAGGGGTTCCGATTGCGAAAAATACTACTAAATAACATTGCACCAAGATATAGTAGTGAATTTAGAAGGGTATCCGATCCCAAAAAATTATTACTAGATAACATTGCACTAAGCAGACTTAGTTATGAAATAATGAACTGTTCCAACGTACACTAGTAAACTAATACTATAACTAAGGTCTCATATAGTAGTCATTGTAAGTAAGATAGAGTAGTATATTTCGAAGGGGATCCGATCCCGGAAAAATATTACTAGATAACATTGCATTAAGATATAGTAGTGAATTTAGAAGGGCATCCTAACCCGAAAAATTATTACTAGTTAACATTGCACTAAGCAGACCTAATTATGACATAATGAATAGTTCCAACGTACACTAGTAAACCAATACTACCGCTAGGGTCTCATATAGTTGTCATGCTGAGTATAATAGAGTAGTGAATTTAGAAGTTGATCCGATCCCCAAAAATACTTCTAGAAAACATTGCACTAAGATATAGGAGAGAATTTAGAATGGCATCTAATCCCGAAAAATTATTACTAGATAACATTACACTAAGCAGAACAAATTATGACATAATGAACCGTTCCAACGTACACTAGTAAACCCATTGTACCGCTAGGGTCTCATATAGTTGTCATTCTAAGTAGGATAGAGTAGTGAATTTAGAAGGGGATCCGATCCCGGAAAAATATTACTAGATAAAATTGCACTAAATTATAGTAGAGAATTTAGAATGGCGTCCGATCCCGAAATATTATTACTAGAAAACATTGCCCTAAGCAGACCTAATTATGACATAATGAATCTTCCAACGTACACTAGTAAACTAATACTACCGCTAGGGTCTCATATAGTTGCCATGCTGAGTAAGATAGAGTAGTGAATTTAGAAGGGGATCCGTTCCTGAAAAATACTAATAGATAACATTGCACAAAGATGTATTAGAGAATTTAGAAGGACATCTAATCCCGAAAAAATATTACCAGATAACATTGCACTAAGCAGACCTAATTATGACAAAATGAATCGTTCCAACATACACTAGTAAACCAATAGTACTGCTAGGGTCTCATATAGTAGTGGTCATGCAGAGTAAGATAGAGTACTAAATTTCGAAGGGGATCCGATCGCGAAATATACTACTAGATAACATTGCACCAAGATATAGCACTGAATTTAGAAGGACATCCGATCCCAAAAAATTATTACTAGATAACATTGCACTAAGCAGACCTAATTATGACATAATGAATCGTTCCAACGTACACTAGTAAACCAATACTTCCGCTAGGGTCTCATATAGTTGTCATGCTGAGTAAGATAGAGTAGTGAATTTAGAAGGGGATCCGATCCCGTATTTACTACTAGATAACATTGCACTAAGATATAGAAGAAAATATAGAAGGGCATCTAATCCCGAAAAAATATTACTAGATTACATTGCTCTATGCAGACCGAATTATGACAGAATGAACCGTTCCAACGTGCACTAGTAAACCAATACTACCACTAGGGTCTCATATAGTTGTCATTCTAAGTAGGATAGAGTAGTAAATTTAGAAGGGGATCCGATCCCGAAGAATACTACTAGATAACATTGCAGTAAGATTGTAACGCCCTGGATAACCAAGACCGTTACACTGTGTGTTTATAAGGTGCCAGACTTGCTAATCAAGTTATTTAAGTAAAATCGTGTTACCGAAACAGTGGAGGAACTAGGGTTAAAAGGGTTTTGGTCTCAAAAGTTATATTTTCATTACTAAGCATTGTTTATTTACATGGGATCCCAAAAATGACAGTTTAAAAGCCATTTACAAAAGTTACAAAGTTTAAATACACTGACTGGCCATACTAAGGCAAAAACGAGCAGTTAGGTAGTCCCTGTCCTTGTCTACTCCTCGATCGTGGTGATCGAACAGCTAGCTATGTACATTTCACCTTGGAGCTCTCCACCTCGGGCTTGGTCCAGCCTGCCCCTGCCTTAACCTGCACCACGTTGCACCCGTGAGCCAAGGCCCAGCAAGAAAGCATGATAACATAGTAAGATCAGCAACACTTAACAAATATTTCACAATGCTCAACCGAGAATTCAACATTTCATACATTTATCCAATCAGCAATAACAGTTGTCATTCAGACAGACAATTAACTATATTCATAGCACAATATTCACGTTCATAATCAATAGGTTGTCATACCCATCAAATAACATTCAGGGTTGGCGCCCTTAGTCGCACCCTCTATTTAGCACACTGTCTTCGGCTCAATAGGGCCGCCCCCAGTGTAATACTCACTGACTCTGGGCAGCTTAACCAAGCTCAGTGATAAATAAGCTGCCTCAGCTCCCAGTGGCCGAGCTGCGCCTCAATGCGCAAATATTGATTCCGACACCCTTAGGCCGGTAATCGCATGTCCCAAGGCGTAATAACACCATCTCACGACATGATATACAAATATTGGGAACACTTAGTCCCATCGTGACCACATGGTTAATCACACTCACATAACAATACATACCAACATAGGGAACACTTAGTCCCAACCTAACCACATACTCAGGTGCAGCTTTCTTACCTTTCAATTCACTGGTTTCCGATGCCACGAAGCCGCGAGCACGGTCCTCTACCCCGAGCCTCTCCAAAGTCCTAATCACCACAAAAATAATATTCTATGTCATTAACCAATCCAAGACTACCTTCCCGGAACCTAATCCACACTCTCGGAGACATCCCCCGAACCCCAAAAAATTATTACTAGATAACAATGCACTAAGATATAGTAGTTAATTTAGAAGGACATTCGATCCCGAAAAATTATTACTAGATAACATTGCACTAAGCAGACCTAATTATGAAAAAATGAATCGTTCCAATGTACACTAGTAAACCAATACTACCGCTAGGGTCTCATATAGTTGGTATGCTGAGTAAGATAGGGTAGTGAATTTAGAAGGGGATCCGGTCCCGGAAAAATATTACTAGATAACACTGCACTAAGATATAGTAGTTAATTTAGAAGGACATTTGATCCCGAAAAATTATTACTAGATAACATTGCACTAAGCAGTCCTAATTATGACATAATGAATTGTTCCAATGTACACTAGTAAACCAATACTACCGCTAGGGTCTCATATAGTTGTCATGCTGAGTAAGATAGAGTAGTGAGTTTAGAAGGGGATCCGATCCTGGAGAAATATTACTAGATAACATTGCACTATGATATAGTAGTGAATTTAGAATGGCATCCGATCCTAAAAAATTATTACTAGATAACATTGCACTATGCAGACCTAATTATGACATAATGAATAGTTCCAACGTACACTAGTAAACCAATACTACCGCTAGGGTCTCATATAGTGGTCATGGAGAGTAAGATAGAGTACTAAATTTAGAAGGGGATCCGATCGCGAAAAATACTACTAGACAACATTGCACCAAGATATAGTAGGGAATTTAGAAGGGTATCCGATCCCAAAAAATTATTACTAGATAACATTGCACTAAGCAGACCTAATTATGACATAATGAACTTTTCCAACGAACACTAGTAAACCAATACTACAACTAGGGTCTCATATAGTTGTCATTGTAAGTAAGATAGAGTAGTAAATTTAGAAAGGGATCCGATCCCGGAAAAATATTACATGATAACATTGCACTAAGATATAGTAGTGAATTTAGAAGGGCATCCGATCCCGAAAAATTATTACTAGTTAACATTACACTAAGTTGACCTAAATATGACATAATGAACCATTCCAACGTACACTAGTAAACCAATACTATCGCTAGGGTCTCATATAGTTGGTATGCTGAGTAAGACAGGGTAGTGAATTTAGAAGGGGATCCGATCCCGGAAAAATATTACTATATAACATTGCTCTAAGTTATAGTAGTGAATTTAGAATGGCATCGGATCCCAAAAAATTATTACTAGATAACATTGCGCTAAGCAGACCTAATTATTACATAAAGAATCGTTTCAACGTATACTAGTAAACCAATACCACCGCTAGGGTCTCATATAGTTGCCATGCTGAATAAGATAGAGTAGTAAATTTAGAAGGGGATCCGATCCCAGAAAATACTACTAGATAACATTGCACTAAGATATAGTATTGAATTTAGAAGGGCATCCGATCCCGAAAAATTATTACAAGATAACATTGCACTAAGCAGACCTAATTATGACATAAAGAATCGTTCCAACGTACACTAGTAAACAAATACTACCGCTAGGGTCCCATATAGTTGTCTTGCTGAGAAAGATAGAGTAGTGAATTTAGAAGGGGATCCGATCCTGGAAAAATATTACCAGATAACAATGCACTAAGATATAGTAGTGAATTTAGAATGGCATTCGATCCCGAAATTTTTTGACTTGATAACATTACACTAAGCAGACCTAAGGATGACATAATGAACCGTTCCAACGTACTCTAGTAAACCAATACTATCACTAGGGTCTCACATAGTTGTCATTCTGAGTAAGATATAGTAGTGACTTTAGAAGGGGATCTGATCCCGGAAAAATATTACTAGATAACATTGCACTAAGATATAGTAGTTAATTTAGAAGGACATCTGATCCCGAAAAATTATTACTAGGTAATATTGCACTAAGCAGTCCTATTTATGACATAATAAATCGTTCCAATGTACACTAGTAAACCAATCCTACCGCTAGGGTCTCATATAGTTGGTATGCTGAGTAAGATAGGGTAGTGAATTTAGAAGGGGATCCGGTCCCGGAAAAATATTACAAGATAACATTGCACTAAGATATATCAGTGAATTTACAAGGGCATCTGATCTCGAAAAATTATGAATATATAACATTGCATTGAGCAGACCTAATTATGACAAAATGAACCGTTCCAACGTACACTAGTAAACCAATACTACCACTAGGGTCTCATATAGTTGTCATGCTGAGTAAGATAGAGTAATGAATTTAGAAGGGGATCGGATCCCGGAAAATATTACTAGATAACATTACACTAAGATATAGTACTGAATTTAGAAGGGCATCCGATCCAGAAAAATTATTACTAGATAACATTGCACTAAGCAGACCTAATTATGACATAAAGAATCGTTCCAACGTACACTTATAAACAAATACTACCGCTAGGGTCTCATTTAGTTGTCATGCTGAGAAAGATAGAGTTGTGAATTTAGAAGGGGATCCGATCCCGAAAAAATATTACTAGATAACACTGCACTAAGATGTAGTAGTAAATTTAGAATGGCATCTGATCCCAAAAAATTATTACTAGATAACATTGCACTAAGCAAACCTAATTATGACATAATGAATCGTTTCAACGTATACTAGTAAACCAATACCACCGCTAGGGTCTCATATAGTTGTCATGCTGAATAAGATAGAGTAGTAAATTTAGAAGGGGATCCGATCCCGGAAAATATTCCTAGATAACATTACACTAAGATATAGTATTGAATTTAGAAGGGCATCCGATCCCGAAAAATTATTACAAGATAACATTGCACTAAGCAGACATAATTATGACATAAAGAATCGTTCCAACGTACACTAGTAAACAAATACTACCGATAGGGTCCCATATAGTTGTCTTGCTGAGAAAGATAGAGTAGTGAATTTAGAAGGGGATCCGATCCCGGAAAAATATTACTAGATAACAGTGCACTAAGATATAGTAGTGAATTTAGAAAGGCATTCGATCCCAAAATTTTTTGACTTGATAACATTACACTAAGCAGACCTAAGGATGACATAATGAACCGTTCCAATGTGCTCTAGTAAACCAATACTATCACTAGGGTCTCATATAGTTGTCATTCTAAGTAAGATATAGTAGTGACTATAGAAGGGGATCTGATCCCGGAAAAATATTACTAGATAACATTGCACTAAGATATAGTAGTTAATTTAGAAGGGCATCTGATCCCGAAAAATTATTACTAGATAACATTACACTAAGCAGACCTAATTATGACATAATGAATCGTTCCAATGTACACTAGTAAACCAATACTATCGCTAGGGTCTCATATAGTTGGTATGCTGAGTAAGATAGGGTAGTCAATTTAGAAGGGGATCCGATCCCGGAAAAATATTACTATATAACATTGCACTAAGTTATAGTAGTGAATTTAGAATGGCATCTGATCCCAAAAAATTATTACTAGATAACATTGCACTAAGCAGACCTAATTATGACATAAAGAATCGTTTCAACATGTACTAGTAAACCAATAGCACCGCTAGGGTCTCATATAGTTGTCATGCTGAATAAGATAGAGTAGTAAATTTAGAAGGGGATCCGATCCCGGAAAATATTACTAGATAACATTCCACAAAGATATAGTATTGAATTTAGAAGGGCATTCGATCCCGAAAAATTATTACAAGATAGCATTGCACTAAGCAGACATAATTATGACATAAAGAATCGTTCCAACGTACACTAATAAACAAATACTACCGCTAGGGTCCCATATAGTTGTCTTATTGAGAAAGATAGAGTAGTGAATTTAGAAGGGGATCCGATCCCGGAAAAATATTACTAGATAACAGTGCACTAAGATATAGTAGTGAATTTAGAATGGCATTCGATCCCGAAATTTTTTGACTTGATAACATTACACTTAGCAGACCTAATGATGACATAATGAACCGTTCCAACGTACTCTAGTAAACCAATACTATCACTAGGGTCTCATATAGTTGTCATTCTGAGTAAGATATAGTAGTGACTTTAGAAGGGGATCTGATCCCGGAAAAATATTACTATATAACATTGCACTAAGATATAGTAGTTAATTTAGAAGGACATCTGATCCCGAAAAATTATTACTAGGTAATATTGCACTAAGCAGTCCTAATTATGACATAATGAATCGTTCCAATGTACACTAGTAAAGCAATACTACCGCTAGGGTCTCATATAGTAGGTATGCTGAGTAAGATAGGGTAGTGAATTTAGAAGGGGATCCAGTCCCGGAAAAATATTACTAGATAACATTGCACTAAGATATTGTAGTGAATTTAGAATGGCATCCCATCCCCAAAAATGATGACTAGATAACATTGCACTAAGCAGACCTAATTATGACATAATGAATCGTTCCAACGTACACTAGTAAACCAATAGTATCGCTAGGGTCTCATATAGTGGTCATGCAGAGTAAGATAGAGTACTAAATTTAGAAGGGGATCCGATCACGAAAAATACTACTAGATAACATTGCACCATGATATAGTAGTGAATTTAGAAGGGTATCCGATCCCAAAAATTTATTACTAGATAACATTGCACTAAGCAGACCTAATTTTTACATAATGAATTGTTCCAACGAACACGAGTAAACCAATACTACAACTAGGGTCTCATATAGTTGTCATTGTAAGTAAGATAGAGTAGTAAATTTAGAAGGGGAACCGATCCCGGAAAAATATTACATGATAACATTGCACTAAGATTTAGTAGTGAATTTAGAAGGGCACCGATCTCGATAATTTATGAGTAGATAACATTGCACTAAGTAGACCTAATTATGACATAATGAACTGTTCCAAGGTACACTAGTAAACAAATACTGCCACTAGGGTCTCATAAAGTAGTCATTCTAAGTAAGACAGAGTAGTGAATTAACAAGGGGATCCGATACCGGAAAAATATTACTAGATAACCTTGCACTAAGATATATTAGTGAATTTACTAGGGCATCCGATCCCGAAAAATTATGACGATATAACATTGCACTGAGCAGACCTAATTATGACATAATGAACCGTTTCAACGTACACTAGTAAACCAATACTACCACTAGGGTCTCATATAGTTGTCAGGCTGAGTAAGATAGAGTAATGATTTTAGATGGGGATCCGATCCTGGAAAATATTACTAGATAACATTACACGAAGATATAGTAGTGTATTTAGGAGGGCAATCGATCCAGAAAAATTATTACTAGATAAGATTGCACTAAGCAGAACTAATTATGACATAAAGAATCGTTCCAACGTACACTAGTAAACAAATACTACCACTAGGGTCTCATATAGTTGTCATGCTGAGAAAGATAGAGTTGTGAATTTAGAAGGGGATTCGATCCCGGAAAAATATTACTAGATAACACTGCACTAAGATATAGTAGCAAATTTAGAAGGACATCCGATCCCGAAAAATTATTACTAGATAACATTGCACTAAGCAGACCTAATTATGACATAATGAATCGTTCCAATGTACACTAGTAAACCAATACTACCGCTAGGGTCTCATATAGTTGTCATGCTGAGTAAGATAGAGTAGGGAATTTAGAAAGGGATCCGGTCCCAGAAATTAATACTAGATAACATTGCACTAAGATATAGTAGTGAATTTACAAGGGCATCCGATCCCGAAAAATTATTACATGATAACATTGCACTAAGAAGACCTAATTATGACATAATGAACGGTTCCAACGTACATTAGTAAACCAATACTTCCACTAGGGTCTCATATAGTTGTCATTCTAAGTAGGACAGAGTAGTGAATTGAGAAGGGGATTCGATCCCGGAAAAATATTACTAGATAACATTGCACTAAGATATAGTACTGAATTTTGAAGGGCATTCGATCCAGAAAAATTATTACTAGATAACATTGCACTAAGCAGACCTAATTATAACATAATGAATCGTTCCAACGTACACTAGTAAACAAATACTACCGCTTGGGACTCATATAGTTGTCATGCTGAGAAAGATAGAGCAGTGAATTTAGAAGGGGAACCGATCGCGAAAAAATATTACTAGATAACACTGCACTAAGATATAGTAGCGAATTTAGAATGGCATTCGATCCCAAATTTTTTTGTCTTGTTAACATTGCACTAAGCATACCTAATGACGACATAATGAACCGTTCTAACGTACTCTAGTAAACCAATACTACCACTAGTTTCTCATATAGTTGTCATTCTAAGTAGGATAGAGTAGTGAATTTAGAAGGGGATTCGATCCTGGAAAAATATTACTCTATAACATTGCACTAAGTTATAGTTGCGAATTTAGAATGACATCCGATCCCAAAAAATTATTACTGGATAACATTGCACTAAGCAGACCTAATTATGACATAATGAATCGTTCCAACGTACACTAGTAAACCAATACCACCGCTAGGGTCTCATATAGTTGTCATGCGGAGTAAGATAGAGTAGTGAATTTAGAAGGGCATCCTATCCCGAAAAATTATGACTAGATAACATTGCACTGAGAAGACCTAATTATGACATAATGAACCGTTCCAACGTACACTAGTAAACCAATACTACCACAAGGGTCTCATATAGTTGTCATGCTATGTAAGATAGGGTATTGAATTTAGAAGGGGATCCGATCCCGGAAAATATTACTAGATAACATTGCACTAAGATATTTTACTGAATTTAGAAGGGCATTCGATCCAGAAAAAGTATTACTAGATAACATTGCACTAAGCAGACCTAATAATGACATAATGAATCGTTCAAACGTACACGAGTAAACAAATACTACCGCTAGGGACTCATATAGTTGTCATGCTGAGAAAGATAGAGTAGTGAATTTACAAGGGGATCCGATCCCGGAAAAATATTACTAGATAACACTGCACTAAGATATAGTAGTGAATTTAGAATGGCATTCGATCCCAAATATTTTTGTCTTGATAACATTGCACTAAGCATACCTAATGACGACATAATGAACCGTTCTAACGTACTCTAGTAAACCAATACTACCACCAAGGTCTCATATAGTTGTCATTCTGAGTAAGATAGAGTAGTAAATTTAGCAGGGGATCCGATACCGGAAAAATATTACTAGATAACATTACACTAAGATATAGTACTGAATTTATAAGGGCATTCAATCCAGAAAAATTATTACTAGACAACATTGCGCTAGGCAAACCTAATTATGACATAATGAACCGTTCCACCGTACACTAGTAAACCAACACTACCACTAGGGTCTCATATAGTTGTCATGCTGAGTAAGATCGAGTAATGAATTTAGAAGGGGATCCTATCCCGGATAATATTACTAGATAACATTGCACTAAGATATAGTACTGAATTTAGAAGGGTATTCGATCCAGAAAAATTATTTCTTGATAACATTGCACTAAGCAGACCTAATTATGACTTAAAGATTCGTTCCAACGTACACTAGTAAACAAATACTACCGCTAGGGTCTCATATAATTGTCTTGCTGAGAAAGATAGAGTAGTGAATTTAGAAGGGGATCCGATCCCGGAAAAATATTACTAGATAACACTGCACTAAGATATAGTAGTGAATTTAGAATGGCATTCGATCCTGAAATTTTTTGACTTGATAACATTGGACTAAGTAGACCTAATGATGACATAATGAACCGTTCCAACGTGCTCTAGTAAACCAATACTACCACTAGGGTCTCTTATAGTTGTCATTTTAAGAGAGATTGAGTGGTGAAATTAGAAGGGGATCTGATCCCGGAAAAATACTACAAGTTAACATTGCACTCAGAAATAGTAGTCAATTTAGAAGGGCATCCGATCCCGAAAAATTATAACTAGATAACATTGCACTAAGCAGACCTAATTATGACATAATGAATTGTTCCAACGTACACTAGTAAACCAATACTACCGCTAGGTTCTCATAAAGTTGTCATGCTGAGTAAGATCGAGTAGTGAATTTAGAAGGGGATCCGATCCTGAAAAATACTACTAGATAACATTGCACTAAGATATAGTAGTGAATTTAGAAGGGCATCCCATCCTGAAAAATAATTACTAGATAACATTGCACTAAGCAGAACTAATTATGATATAATGAATTGTTCCAACGTACACTAGCACACAATTACTACAAGAAGGGTCTCATATAGTTGTCATGCTGAGTAAGATAGAGTAGTGAGTTTAGAAGGGGATCCGATCCCGGAGAAATATTACTAGATAACATTGCACTATGATATAGTAGTGAATTTAGAATGGCATCCGATCCTGAAAAATTATTACTAGATAACATTGCACTATGCAGACCTAATTATGACATAATGAATAGTTCCAACGTACACTAGCAAACCAATACTACCGCTAGGGTCTCATATAGTGGTCATGCTGAGTAAGATAGAGTAGTTAATTTAGAAGGGGATCCGATCGTGAAAAATACTACTAGAGAACATTGCACTAAGATATAGTAGTGAATTGAGAAGGGCATCTGATCCTGTAAAATTATTACTAGATAACATTGCACTAAGCACACCAAATTATGACATAATGAACTGTTCCAACGTACACTAGGAAACCAATACTACCACTAGGGTCTCATATAGTTGTCATTCAAAGTAAGATAGAGTAGTGAATTTAGATGGGGATCTGATCCCGAAAAAATATTACAAGATAACATTGAACTAAGATATAGTAGTCAATTTAGAAGGGCATCCGATCCCGAAAAATTATTACTAGATAACATTGCACTAAGCTGACCAAATTCTGACATAATGAATTGTTCCAACGTACACTAGTAAACCAATACTACCGCTAGGGTCTCATATAGTTGTCATGCTGAGTAAGATAGAGTAGTGGATTTAGAAGGGGATCCTATCCCGAAAAATACTACTAGATAACATTGCTCTATGATGTAGTAGTGAATTTAGAAGGGCATCCGTTCTTGAAAAATTATTACTAGATAACATTGCACTAAGCAGACCTAATTTTGACATAATGAACCGTTCCAAGGTAAACTAGTAAACCATTACTGCCACTAGGGTCTCATATAGTAGTCATTCTAAGTTAGACAAAGTAGTGAATTTAAAATGGGATCCGATCCCGGAAAAATATTACTAGATAACATTTTACTAAGATATAAAAGTGAATTTAGAAGGGCATCCGATCCCGAAAAATAATTACTAGATAACATTGCACTAAGCAGAACTAATTATGATATAATGAATCGTTCCAACGTACACTAGCACACAATTACTACAAGAAGGGTCTCATATAGTTGTCATGCTGAGTAAGATAGAGTAGTGAGTTTAGAAGGGGATCCGATCCTGGAGAAATATTACTAGATAACATTGCACTATGATATAGTAGTGAATTTAGAATGGCATCCGATCCTAAAAAATTATTACTAGATAACATTGCACTATGCAGACCTAATTATGACATAATGAATAGTTCCAACGTACACTAGTAAACCAATAATACCGCTAGGGTCTCATATAGTGGTCATGCTGAGTAAGATAGAGTAGTTAATTTAGAAGGGGATCCGATCGTGAAAAATACTACTAGAGAACATTGCACTAAGATATAGTAGTGAATTGAGAAGGGCATCTGATCCTGTAAAATTATTACTAGATAACATTGCACTAAGCACACCAAATTATGACATAATGAACTGTTCCAACGTACACTAGGAAACCAATACTACCACTAGGGTCTCATATAGTTGTCATTCAAAGTAAGATAGAGTAGTGAATTTAGATGGGGATCTGATCCTGAAAAAATATTACAAGATAACATTGCACTAAGATATAGTAGTCAATTTAGAAGGGCATCCGATCCCGAAAAATTATTACTAGATAACATTGCACTAAGCAGACCAAATTCTGACATAATGAATTGTTCCAACGTACACTAGTAAACCAATACTACCGCTAGGGTCTCATATAGTTGTCATGCTGAGTAAGATAGAGTAGTGGATTTAGAAGGGGATCCAATCCCGAAAAATACTACTAGATAACATTGCACTAAGATGTAGTAGTGAATTTAGAAGGGCATCCGTTCTTGAAAAATTATTACTAGATAACATTGCACTAAGCAGACCTAATTTTGACATAATGAACCGTTCCAAGGTAAACTAGTAAACCATTACTGCCACTAGGGTCTCATATAGTAGTCATTCTAAGTTAGACAGAGTAGTGAATTTAGAAGGGGATCCGATCCCGGAAAAATATTACTAGATAACATTGCACTAAGATATAAAAGTGAATTTAGATGGGCATCCGAACCCGAAAAATTATGACTAGATAACATTGCACTGAGCAGCCCTAATTATGACATAATGAACCGTTCCACCGTACACTAGTAAACCAATACTACCACTAGGGTCTCATATAGTTGTCATTGTAAGTAGGATAGAGTAGTGAATTTAGAAGAGGATCCCATCCCAGAAAAATATTACTAGATAACATTGCACTACGATATAGTAGAGAATTTAGAATGGCATCCGATCCTGAAAAATTATTACTAGATAACATTGAACTATGCAGACCTAATTATGACATAATGTATCTTTCCAACGTACACTAGTAAACCAATACTACCTCTAGGGTCTCATATAGTTGTCATGCTGAGTAAGATAGAGTAGTGAATTTAGAAGTGGATCCGATCCTGAAAAATACTACTAGATAACATTGCACTAAGATATTGTAGTGAATTTGGAAGGGCATCTGATCCCGAAAAATTATTACTAGATAACAATGCACTAAGCAGACCTAATGATGACATAATGAACTGTTCCAACGTACACTAGTAAACCAATACTACCACTAGGGTCTCATATAGTTGTCATTCTAAGGTAGACAGAGTAGTGAATTTAGAAGGGGATCTGATCCCGGAAAAATATTACTAGATAACATTGCACTAAGATATAGTAGTGAATTTAGAAGGGCATCCTGTCCCGAAAAATTATTACTAGATAACATTGCACTAAGCAGGCCTAATTATGACAAAATGAATCGTTCCAACGTACACTAGTAAACCAATACTACCGCTTGGGTCTCTTATAGTTGTCATGCCGAGTAAGATAGAGTAGTGAATTTAGAAGGGGATCCGATCACGGAAAAATATTACTAGATAACATTGCACTAAGACATAGTAGTGATTTTAGAAGGGCATCTGATCCTGAAAAATTATTACTAGATAACATGGCACTAAGCTGACCTAATTATGACATAATGAATCGTTCCAATGTACACTAGTAAACCAATACCACCGCCATGGTCTCATATAGTTGTCATGCTGAGTAAGATAGAGTAGTGAATTTAGAAGGGGATTCGATCCCGAAAAGTACTACTAGATAACATTGCACTAAGATATAGTAGTGAATTTAGAGGGGCATCTGATCCTGAAAAATTATTACTAGATAACATTGCAATAAGTTGACCTAATTATGACATAATGAACCGTTCCAACGTACACTAGTAAACCAATACTACCACTAGGGTCTCATATAGTTGTAATTGTAAGTAGGATAGAGTTGTGAATTTAGAAGGGGATCCCATCCCGGAAAAATATTACTAGATAACATTGCACTACGATATAGTAGTGAATTTAGAATGGCATCCGATCCTGAAAAATTATTACTAGATAACATTGAACTATGCAGACCTAATTATGACATAATGTCTCTTTCCAACGTATACTAGTAAACCAATACTACCGTTAGGGTCTCATATAGTTGTCATGCTGAGTAAGACAGAGTAGTGAATTTAGAAGTGGATCCGATCCTGAAAAATACTACTAGATAACATTACACTTAGATATTGTAGTGAATTTAGAAGGGCATCCGATCCCGAAAAATTATTACTAGATAACATTGCACTAACCAGACCTAATTATGACATAATGAACTGTTCCAACGTACACTAGTAAATCGATACTACCACTAGGGTCTCATATATTTGTCATTCTAAGTTAGACAGAGTAGTGAATTTAGGAGGGGATCTGATCCCGGAAAAATATTACTAGATAACATTGCACTAAGATATAGTAGTGAATTTAGAAGGGCATCCTATCCCGAAAAATTCTTACTAGATAACATTGCACTAAGCAGACCTAATTATGACATAATGAATCGTTCCAACGTACACTAGTAAACCAATACTACCGCTAGGGTCTCATATAGTTGTCATGCCGAGTAAGATAGAGTAGTGAATTTAGAAGGGGATCTGATCACGGAAAAATATTACTAGATAACATTGCACTAAGACATAGTAGTGATTTGAGAAGGGCATCTGATCTTGAAAAATTATTACTAGATAACATGGCACTAAGCTGACCTAATTATGACATAATGAATCGTTCCAATGTACACTAGTAAACCAATACCACCGCTAGGGTCTCATATAGTTGTCATGCTGAGTAAGATAGAGTAGTGAATTTAGAAGGGGGTCCGATCCCGAAAAGTACTACTAGATAACATTGCACTAAGATATAGTAGTGAATTTAGTAGGGCATCTGATCCCGAAAAATTATGACTAGATAACATTGCACTAAGCAGACCTAATGATGACATAATGAATCGTTCCAACGTATACTAGTAAACCATTACTACCATTAGGGTCTCATATAGTTTTCCTTCTAAGTATGATAAAGTAGTGAATTTATAAGGGGATCCGATCCTCAAAATATATTACTAGATAAAATTGCACTAAGATATAGTAGTGAATTTAGAATGGCATTCGATCCCAAAAAATTATGACTTGATAACATTGCACTAAGCAGACCTAATTATGACATAATGAATCATTCGAACGTACACTAGTAAACCAATACTACCGCTAGGGTCTCATATAGTTGTCATGGTGAGTAAGGTAGAGTAGTGAATTTAGAAAGGGATCCGATCCCGGAAAAATATTACTAGATTACATTGCACTAAGATATAGTTGTGAATTTACAATGGCATCCGATCCTGAAAAATTATGACTAGATAACATTGCACTAAGCAGACTTATTTATGACATAATGTATCGTTCCAACGTACACTAGTAAACCAATACTACCGCTAGGGTCTCATATAGTTGTCTTGCTGAGTAAGATTGAGTAGTGAATTTAGAAGGGGTTCCGATCCTGGAAAATATTACTAGATAACGTTGCACTAATATATATTAGTGAATTTAGAAGGGCATTCGATCCCGAATTTTTTTTACTAGATAACATTGTACTAAGCAGACCTAATTATGACATAATGAATCGTTCCAACGAACACTAGTAAACCAAGACTACCGCTAGGCTCTCATATAGTTGTCATGCTGAGTAAGATAGAGTAGTGAATTTAGAAGGGGATCCGATCCCGAAAAATACTACTAGATAACATTGCACTAAGATATAGAAGGGGATCCGATCTTGAAAAATTATTACCAGATAACATTGTACTAAGCAGACCTAATTATGACATAATGAACCATTCCAACGTACACTAGTCACCGAGATAACCTATACTATATGTAATAATATATAGTGCATTATATTTTTTTCAACTTGTGCTTACATTTTTCTAATTTTTTTATTTTTCATATTTTAAACAATACATATAAATAATAATTGTTTTAATATTTAAATAAATAATATTAAAATATATATACATGTAAAAACTTGTTAAAATAAGAGGCTTTTTCATAAAAAAAAGTCATTACTTTTAAAAATAATAAGCTTTTTGAAATTAACAAATTTTTTTTAAATAATGTTAATAATTTTTTTTTAGAAAAAGTGTTAGAAATGAATATAGAATTAATTTTATGTTTAATTAATGGAGTGTCTTTTTATATTATTAAAATAATTCTCATTATTAATAAAATAAAATCAATACTATATATTAATGATTTATAAAATTCTCTTTTTTTTTTTAGTTTGGGATAAGAATTAATTAAATTTGTAAATATCTACCAATAATAAAATTATACAGTTTCACCTTATCAAATTTTTATTTAATTTCATTTTTTTAAATTCATTAAATCAAAAAATTGTGGTAGTTGTATTAAGTGTCTTAAATTATTAATGATATTTTCTATTTATTTTTTAATGAAATTAATTGGTCAAATTTGTAATTAAAATTATTGTGGCTGAAATTAATGGGTGATTTTTATTAAAAATTTAATATTAAATTATAAAAATTGGTAGTAGCCGAAATTAATTGATAAATGATTCAAAAAGACAATATTAAATTAAATGTTGCTAGATGATTACAAATTACATTTGGGAAGTAACAACATATTAATTATTTATTCATTAAATTAAGAAAGTGTGGTTCTTGCATTAAATGACATAGTTTAATATTGTTATTATTTTTTCGGTTTTTGAATTTTTTTTTGTTTTTGTTAAATGCATTTAATTTGTGAAATTGCTTATTAAAATATAGGTGGCCGAAATTAATGGGTCTCTTTTATAAAATAGAAATAATATTTAATTAATGTGAATGCATGATTAGTGTTTACATTGGGAAGTTACCACATATTAATTATTTATTCTTTCAATAATATTTTATTATTTATTTTAAAGAAATCCAAAATATTTTATTAAGAATGTGAAAGGTTGCATTGTTTCTTCATAACACACACTATAAATATATTCCCATACAACCCAAACCGATTGTCCTATTTTTTTTTAAAAAAAAATCAAGTTTTACAAACATTCAACTACCATGTTTATCATCAACATATCAGATTCAACCTATTCAAAGAATGAAGATAACTCTTCACCCTTTGATTCTAAAGATGATGAAGTAAATTCTCCATTGAAGAAGATCAAGGTTGAGAAGTTTGGCAATGATGCAAAGTCTCAATTGAAGAATATCAGGACTGAGAAGTTTAGCGGTGGTGAGAAAGATGTGAATCCACTTGATGCTCAACTAGAGTACAATCCAAATGTAATATATTTCGATATTATGTTCCAAAAATTTAATGAAAATATCAGTCGTCTACTTGAATTGAAGAACAACATGGATGAATTTGTTCGAGAGATGACAAGATGCACTTTTGCAATGCAAACTCTGCATGAATCAGTGGCCAACTATTTTGATACAGAGAGGAAAAAAACGAGGTGTGGGAGAAATATTTGAAGGAGAAGGAGAAGAAGATAACAAAGAAGAATGGCAATTTCTAAAATGCTTCAAGTGTTTTTTTGTTTTGTTTTAAATTTATTGTTTCTATGTGTTTCCTTAGGTCTTAATATAATATTTTTATTCTATTATGTTTTAATTTTTTTTATGGACATTTTCTTATGAGGATTTGTTATGAAAAGAAACTTTTATTTCTTTTTGGGCCTTCAGATAAAATCTTATTATTATTTATTTATTAATAATGTTAATAATTTTATTGGAGTGAAATTGTCCATTTTTTTTTTAAATTAATGCCGAAATTGTATATTAATTTTCGATTTTCAATGTAAAATTTTAATTAAAAATTAACAATTTACCATTAAGCAATCTCTAAATTAATGGATTTTATAAATTACGTAACCAATTATATTAAATGAATAAGATTCCTTAGTGGGAAATATATGACTAATGAATAAATATCTAATTTCAAAACAACATAATTTGATTTTCCCAAGAGAATACAAAGAGATGCTACTTTTAAAAAATCAAAATAGTTTTTTAATGCTAGCCGATTTTTTTTTTTAATTAAAACATGCCGAAAATAATGATTTAAAAAAAGTTTCAATTAAAAAATATATTTTCAAGGTGAAGAATATCAATAGTTATTGGTTATGATGTAATCTTATCAATAAATGCTCATTTATTGATAATAGAAAATTTGAAAAGTTGTATTGTTTTGTAGTTTATGGAAAAAATAAAATTAATTAAGTTAACATTTTTTGGGAAAAAATGAAGAGTTGTATTGATTCATTTTACCTATAATCAAAGTAGTTTGGCATAAATCAAAGTTGTTTTTTCTTTTTAAATTTGCATTTTATACTGTAATATGGAAATATTTATTTCTTATTTTTGTTTTGATGTTCTATTATTGTTAGAAAAACCGATAGTCAACCATTATTTTAGGGTACACAAAAAATCATTAATTAGTTGTGATTTCCAATATAAGATTTAAATAATAAAATCTCAAATTTTAAATAATAATTTCGAAATTAAAATTTAATACATTAAAGAAATTAAAAAAATATATTTCAATTAGTTCATTGAAAATTACATATACTTGCACCAAATAATATTTAAAATGCTACACTGGAAATTAAACAAACTTATTTCGATCAATAATATTGTTATCCAATAAATTAGCATTGGTGACGTGGCAAATAATCCCTTGACACGTGGCTGATACCTGGAAGCGTCTGCTAGAGTATCGACCAGGAGACACAGTAGAAGCAAGGCAAGCCTGTCTTACCCGCGACCAGTCTGGTCGGTAGTTTCGCATACAAGGCAACATTTATGGGAAGATCTTTATGAATCCCGAATTTATCTCATACAATCTTCTGGATACCCGATTATTCAGGGAAGAATATTTGTAACAATCTCTTGTAACCCTCCTTGAGCCTATAAATAGCAGGAGATAGCTCAAAGGAAGGGGCTCTCTCACTTTTTAGTCATTCAAAACTATAGTAATTTTCCAAGTAAATTTGTATTGTTCTTGAGAAGAAGGTGAAACTCATTGAACCCTGGTTCCTTGATCATCCTTCTGATTTTACAGCAATATTATTCTAAGTGGACGTAGGTCATTACCAAATCCTGGGGCCGAACCACTATAAATTATTGTGTCTTCTTTACTTTTGTCATTGCGTTCTTCTCCATACATCCATCCATATCAATCACGTTTTGACTCCGTGTCAGTTGGCCAATTCATGGGTCAACATTCTGGTGCTTTCATTGAGAGATTGATTTGTTGCTGTTAAGAAAACCAATGGCGAAAGCAGGAAGGAAAACTGGGCAGGCAACTGCCGCTGCACCGTCGAACCCACCACCTCCTCCTCCCCGTGCAAGCATGGCGGAAGATGAGCCGCAACTAGATTTTGAAGAGGAGGAAATGGACGATGCGACGCTGAAGAGCACCCTGGGCGCGTTGCAGGAAGAATTGGCTAGTCTGAGGGCCAATCAAGAGACTGCCGCAGAAGTTATGGAGCGGCAACAGTAGGAGATTGATCGACAGCGTGCGGAATTGAGCGAGAGACAGGCGGAGGTGGATCGCCGCCAGACTGAAGCCATGGCCGCCCTCGAAGCAGCCTTGCTGTTGGCTAGAAATCAGGCTGCACCTGCCTCGCAGCCTGACCAACCCACGAATGGTCCACCCCAGAAGGGTCCCAATCCTAGCCCACCAGTTCAGCCTTCAAGTCCGCAAAGGCCCGAGCAGCCTCAGACGCCCCATGACGATGTCCCGTTGGACCCTGAGGCAAATCCACCATCCCAAGCTGCTCGGGGTAATCCCCCGCAGCAAAGGCAGAATAGGACCGAGCGTCAGCCTCGTAGTCCTAGGCGCCATGAGAATGACAGGCCAAACCAAGCGAACAGAGGTCACTACCCTCCTGGTAACAGGAGGGACTCGGAGCTAGGCTCTGCGGTCCGTGGACCCCCACGGCATAACGATGCACAGGGACACCGCGACCAGCGCAGGCCACCCTCTAACGCTCGGGGAGTTTCTGCCAGAGTCGGGAATACAGGGAACAGTCAGTCTCACCACAGCCAGTCAAGGTTCAGAGATGGCCATGGGTACAATGAGGCCAACTCAGGCAAGGGAAATTCTGGTGGGAGGAATGGAGAAAGAGGTAAAGGCAGGAGCCAAATACCTCAAGGTGACCAGCCAAATAGAAAAGATGCTGGGGGGCAGCCCAGACAAAATAATGTCTTCAACCGGCTCGGAGGTAGCGAGCAGCGAAGAAGAGAAGAGGACTTGAGGGATGTACTCAACGATTGTCGAGAAAGGCACGGCGAGAACATCCCCCCAGCCACAGAGGCCACTGCAATTCCTGCCGCAATGCAAGCCCAGATAGACGCACTCAATCAAGCTGTGCAGCAGCTAGTCGGAGGAAGAACTTCCTATATCGACCACGACAGGAGAAAGGGTACTCCTTTCGTCCAGAGGATAGCTAACGCCGAAACACCCAGCAAGTTCAAAATGCCTACGCTCCCGAACTTTGATGGATATGGGGACCCAGTCTCGCATGTGAATAAATTTGAGATTCAGATGGACATTTAGAAAGTGTCCGAAGATGCTCGGTGCAGGATCTTCCCTGCAACACTTTCTGAAGGGGCGCAGGAGTGGTTCTTTAAGTTCCCCCCTGCAAGCATAGTTTCTTGGGAAATGTTCGTAAGGGAGTTCTACGGACAGTTCTATACGGGTCGTGTGCACCCAACCGAAGCAAACCAGCTGGTCGAGATTCGCCAGCAGGACGGAGAATCAGTGAAGGATTACGTCCAGCGCTTTATGCGAGCGGCAGCTGGAGCAAAAACAGTAGGAGACGAAGGCAAAATGATGGCCATTATCGCAGGAGTAAAGCGTTGCTCTCCCCTCTAGAAGAGTCTCCGAAAGGAAGGAGTTAAAACAACCCAGGAGTTCCTGGACCGAGCTGATCGATACATCAAGCTCGAGGAAGCCATTGTTGACGATGGAAAACCCTCAAACAAGGGTAAGAAGGCCGCCGAACCTGCCAAAGCCGCCCATGGTTCCAAACCTAATGGCAACGACAAAGGCCACGGAAACGGCAACAGTAATGGCAAAAATGGTGGGAAACGGCCGTATAACGAGCCTTCCACCTCCGACAACAAACGAGCCAAGGGTAATCATTATGAACCCAGGTTCACTAACTACACTGCCCTCGTCGAGTCTCGGGGAGAGGTTTATCAGGCCACAAGCTCTAGTGTGCCTTACAAGAAACCGGGACCCATTCGAAAAGACATTTCGAAAAGAGACACCACCAAGTTCTGTCGTTACCATAACGACTACGGACACGACACTAACGAATGCAACCAGTTAAAAGACGAAATCGAGTTCCTTATTAGACAAGGACACTTGAGAAGATACGTACGAGCCTCGGGAACTTCCCAACGAGAAGCTCCAGGTGGCAACGAGCAGGCGTCTACACGCCAACGCTCGCCCCCATTACAGCCTACCCCGTGGCCGGAACGCTCTTAACCATTTGTGGAGGCCCGCACCTCGCGGGAAATAGCGGAAAGGCCAGAGAACGATACGCTCGAACTCTACGTCACGACCAGGACATCGAGATGATGACTGTGGAGGACCGTGCACAGAAAAAGGCTCGCTAAGAGAAGGGTGAGATAACCTTCTCTGATAGCGATTCCCAACACGTCCGGTTCCCACATTCCGATCCGCTGGTCGTGGACATCCAAATGGCCAATATGATGGTAAAAAGGGTATTGGTCGATACAGGAAGTTCAGTGAACATCCTGTATAAATCAACACTGGAGCGCATGAAGTTGTCCATAAAAGACTTGGAGCCCTGCAATCAAACCATATACGGCTTCTCTGGAGAAGGACTCGCCCCTACCGGAATGATCAAGCATCCAGTAACGACGGGTACAGTGCCCGCAACAAGGACATTACTCACCACTTTTGTAGTGGTCGATTGCCCTTCGGCGTACAACGCCGTTATTGGAAGGCCCATACTAGTTGATCTACGGGCCGTCATCTCTATGTGGCACCTAGCCATGAAATTCCCGACGGACGCGGGGGTAGGACGCGTCTTAGGAAACCAAAGGGAAGCCAGGGAGTGCTACAACGCCTCGGTCACAAAGGCAAAAAATGGGACATCGAGGAGCACTACCCCAGATCGATTGCAGATGGCGATAGACACGCAAGCCCAATCTGGTGGTGAAGTCACCAAATAGGGTGTTGCCCAAAGTAAGGATAGAGATTTGGATCGTCGCTTTGGGGATTTTGAAGAAAATGTTGGACCCGTCGAGGACCTGGAGGAGGTCCAACTCGACAACAAAGACCCGAACAGAGTCGTAAAGGTTGGGAAGAACCTAGAGCCTACCATAAAGCAAGCACTGGTGGAATTCTTGCAAAAGAACCAGGAGGTTTTTGCCTGGACTCACAAAGACATGGTTGGGATAGATCCTACAGTAATCAGCCATGTCCTAAACATAGATAAAACTTTTCCACCCGTGCAACAAAAGAGAAGGCTGCTCGATAAAGAAAGATCAAGGGCCTTAAATGAAGAAGTCGAAAGACTTAAGGAGAACGGGTTTATCAGGGTGGCATTTTATCCATCATGGGTCTCCAATCCGGTGCTGGTCCCCAAGCCTAACGGCAAATGGCGGACCTGTGTGGATTTTACGGACCTTAATAAAGCCTGCCCAAAAGACTGCTTCCCGCTCCCGAGAATCGACCAGCTGGTCAATGCAACTGCAGGACATGAGATCCTCTCGTTCATGGATGCATATTCAGGCTACAACCAGATCAGCATGCATCCCCCTGACGAGGATCACACCAGCTTTCAGACCGATACGGGCTTATACTGTTACAGAGTGATGCCCTTCGGGCTGAAAAACGCAGGTGCGACTTACCAACGGCTAGTCAACCACATGTTCAAGGAACTGATCGGTGCAAACATGGAGGTATATGTGGATGACATGCTAGTAAAGTCTAAGAAGGCAGAAGGACATGTGAGGGATCTACAAGAATGCTTCGATGTGCTAAGCAAGTATCGAATGAAGTTGAATCCCCTCAAGTGTTCCTTTGGAGTCGGATCAGGGAAGTTTTTGGGTTTTATAGTAAATTCAAGAGGAATTGAGGCCAACCCCGACAAGATAAGAGCCCTGATCGATATAAAGTTGCCAGAGAGTATTAAGGATGTACAAAGTTTAACTGGGAGGATCGCGGCCCTAAGTAGATTTATCTCAAAATCAACTGACAAGTGTGTCCCGTTCTTCAATCTACTCAGGGGGAATAAGAAATTTGAATGGACGGGAGACTGCGAACAAGCATTCCAGGCCTTAAAAACTCATATGGCGCAACCTCCCATCTTATCAAAACCAATCGAAGGAGAAACTTTGTATATTTATCTGGCAATTACCGAAGTTGCTGCTAGTGTGGTACTGGTACGGGAGGAAGAAGGCGTACAGAAAGCAGTCTATTATGTCAGCAAAAGGTTGATCGGTGCGGAATTAAGATATCTGCCAATCGAAAGATTAGCATATTGCTTAATTCTAGCCTCCAGGAAGTTGCGTCCTTACTTCCAAGCCCATCCTATCACAGTTCTAACCGACCAGCCCCTTCGGCAGGTCCTCCAAAAACCTGAGGCGGCTGGAAGGTTGTTAAAATGGGCAGTTGAACTAGGGCAGTTCGATGTAACTTATTCACCGCGGGCAGCGATCAAAGGACAAGTTTGGCCGATCTTGTCGCGGAGTTCACCGAACTCCCAGGCAGTGAGCAGAGCGAACAGCCTGAAGCGCCCATGCCTCAAGACAAAACTCCTTCGTGGAAGCTATTCACGGACGGTTCATCCAACAAATCCCACGCTGGAGCAGGAGTGATATTGATAACGCCAGAGGGGCATCGATTTCACTGCGCAATCAGGTTCGACTTTGCAGCATCAAACAATGAAGTGGAATACGAAGTGCTCCTAGCTGGATTGAGAATGGCCAAAGATATGAACATAAAGACGCTTGATATTTACAGTGACTCTCAGCTTGTCATAAATCAAATCCTAGGAGAATATCAAACGCGAGGATTAAAGATGATGGCCTACCTGAATAAAACGAAGGATTTGCTAGCCCAGTTTACAAGGTACGCCCTCCAGGAAATCCCGCGAGACCAAAATACAAATGCAGACGCCTTAGCTAAACTCGCGAGCGCGAAGGATGCTGACACTTTAAACATTGTGCCAGTGGAAAGATTAAGCAAGCCAAGTATACAAGCAACTGAGTCCAGTATGGAAATTCGAATGGAAGATACATGGATGGCGCCTTATTTGGAGTATCTGACAAATGGTGCACTACCAACAGATAGAAATAAAGCCAGGACTCTGCAAAGGCGAGCCGCTAGGTACATACTGGTCGATGGTATTATGTATCGAAGAGGATATTCAATGCCATTGCTCAGGTGCGTTACACTAGAAAAAGCTAAGGAGCTCATGAAGGAGGTGCATGAAGGCTTTTGCGGAGATCATGCTGGGGGGCAGAGTTTGGCCAAAAAGGTTCTAAGACAAGGTTACTTCTGGCCAACAATGAACGAGGATTCAATGGAGTATGTACGAAGATGCGACAAATGTCAGAGGTTCTCCAAGATCCCACGAGTAGCTCCGAATGAACTAAAACAGATGTAGAGCCCATGGCCCTTCGCAGTGTGGGGGATAGATTTGATTGGATCCCTGCCAACAGGGAAAGGAGGAGTAAAGTACGCAGTCGTGGCAGTCGATTACTTCACAAAATGGGCCGAAGCTGAACCACTCGCAGCCATCACGACCAAAAAAGTTCTTGACTTCGTTATCAAGAACATTGTATGCCGGTATGGATTGCCCAGGAAGATAGTTTCAGATAACGGGACCCAGTTTGACAGTGATTTATTCACTGATTTCTGCGAAAGGCATGGAGTTTCAGTCGCACATCCCCAAGCGAATGGGCAAGTCGAAGCCGTGAACAAAACTCTTAAGGACACCCTGAAGAAAAGACTTGAAGAAGCCAAAGGAGCATGGCCAGAACAACTGCCTGAAGTCCTCTGGTCGCATAGAACATCCCACCGAACAGCAACCGGGCATACCCCATTTTCCCTAGCCTACGGATATGAGGCCATGTTACCTGTCGAGTTAGATCCCCCCTCACATCGGCGTTTGACTTACGACGAGGACGTAAACAGCCAGCTGATGATGGAGTCCCTAGACTCGATCGACGAGATTCGAGAAAAATCTCAACTCCGAGTTGCTGCCTACCAGCAAAAAGTCGCCCGGTACTTTAACTCCAAAGTTAAAGAAAGAAAATTCAACGTCGGAGATTTGGTGCTACGGCGAGTTTTCTTAAATACCTGCGACCCAACTGCTGGAGTGCTCGAACCTAACTGGGAAGGACCTTACCAGATTGAAGAAGTCCTTCACCCAGGCACCTACAAACTTGCACGCTTAAACGGAGATCTCGTTCCGCGCTATTGGAATGGAGAACACCTGCGCAAGTATTATCAATAAACAACCCTTCTTAAAGGACTGGCTTGTTTAAATTTCTCTTTTTAATTTTTACAAGTTTTGCAAAGAGGGTTAGCCACGCTGTATGGCTAACTGCTCGTATATGTAAGATTCTATTTCAGAATCACTCGTAAAGACATGTTTAGTCCATTTTTAATACGAGATTATAAGGGACTGTGCTCAGCCAGTCATTCTTGCAAACCTTTGTGAATTTATATTTACAAGTATTTGTTCATTACGTGTGTTGTTTTGCTGTATTACAAGTATCAGTTTTACTACGAACAGGAACGATCGAGCAGGTTATGGTCAAGGCAAGTGACCAAGGACCTAAAGCTCCTCGATCACTTGGGGGGCATATAAGGCACATCGATAGCAAAGCATACTTCTCAAGGTATGTAAACACATGAACAAAATAAGTGAAAGTATGCTACAGTACTTAGAGTATTTTTCAAAATTTGTGTTTGATAAATCATGGCAAAGTACTATGCTAAGTTCGGTCATACGGACAAATGTTATAAATATTATAACATCAAGATTTAAGCTTGGGTGTAATTGTTCAAAGTAAAAAGATTTGCTGCCCGTACAGCAAAGTTTAAAAAAGAAACTACTGTCTTTACATCACGACCCTTGGGTTGTATATCCAAAAAAGAAGAAAAAACAAATGAGAAGAATTCAAGAGGCATTTGGGGCTCGAGGATCCTGGGCAGCATCCTGGTTAGTCACGTCCTCAACAGCATCTTCTTCTTCCAAACCAGCGACGCTTAGAGTGGTAGGGGTCGCGGCTCTTGCTTCTTCTTCGGCCAGTTGGGCAGAACATCGGGCCAGCTCCACAGTTCTGACTTCCTCTGAAAGGTAGCTAAAGTCAGCACCCTGATTGTGTTTCCAGAAATTGTAGAAACATCGGAGTGTTGTCCTCTTATACTTTTCCAGATTCTTGGAGTTGTCAAGCTCCAACTGCTTCACTTTGCCCTCGAGGGAAAGAATAGCCTTATCCTTGGTTTTGAGTACCTCCCCCAGATGCTTGATTTCGCGGAGATGGGTTTTGTTGAACTCCCGGTACTCTTGCCTCAACTTGACCGCTGCTTCCTTCGCAGCTTCAGCCTTGGACAGCTTAGTCACCGCTGCATCCCTCTCTCGGATCACCGCCTCCAACTCCTTAACATGCTTAGCCTCAGCAGCCGAAAGCTCCTCGGGCGCCTTCACCTGATACCTCTCGATGGCTTTTGCCTCGGCCTGCTCGATGTAAGACTAGGCTCGAGTACGAGCAGCAATGGCAGAAAGTAAGGCCTGTGCACGAAGAAGAAGGAGTTAGAACTTATCACAAGGACTAAAAAACTAAAGACTCGAAGAATAAAGAAACACTTACATTGGAGATTTCGTTCAAAGCCCTGTTCATGATCTGGTCGACTGGCAGCTCTTCAGCTTGAACCATTGCGACCCTAACACGCTCGCCTTTGCCAATGCGATCGAGGCAGTCCCTGGCGGATCGAATGGCACGGCTCATGAGTCTGGCCCCATGAGCCTCTTCACGAGAAAGATGCTCCCTGGCAGGCGCAACTGGAGGATTCGGCTGAACAGGAGTAGTTTGCTGTTCAGAAGGAGCTGGAGGAGGAGTAGGAGTTCGCCCAGCCGGCGCAGGACTTTGCCCAGTAGGCGTACCCTGAGGAGGATCTTCTGGTCGATCCTTCTTAGCTGGAGGGCCTCGACTGGATTCACCGGTTCTCTTCTTAGGCTTCCGTTGGAGTTGAGGAACTTCCTCTTCCTCCTCGGCCTGGTACATGTCGAAAATGTTGGGAGTTGGCATATCTGCATGAAGATAAACATAGCAAGTTTATAAAAAAAGAGGCAGGTGAGAGTAAGTTAGACAATTGAAAGGAGGTAACAAAGTAAATACCCGAGCTACAACTACTGGTCACTACACTACTGACTCTATTAGTCATATACTCATTATCTGGCATGAAGAAGTATGATCCTAAGTTTGGAGCATATGTAAAGTTACCATCCCCGTCAAACAAGTGACAGGGAATCGGTAACCCATATAAAAGCGAAATAACTTTACCATTATCGTCGGAAGATTCTCCCAAGTCAACAATGGGTTCTTTGGCCTTTTCATTCCCCTTGCCTTGGGGAGCTGAAGGCCTTTCTGCGGAAGGGCTACCCGTGGGTTCCCTGATTGTAACTCCTGTTGGCCTCCTCCTAGGAGGAGGTACAGGAGGTTGCTGCTCGGGAACCCCCTCGGTAGTGGTTTCGTCCACCACGGGCCCTCTATTTTCATGGCGAGGAGCCAAGAGGCCAGACGACCTCAAATTCTTTTTGAGTGTCAGGGTCTTGACACATTTTGCTGCATCAAACATCCTAGCCAGAGTGTTAGACCTCGACACCATGTTTGGTGTTGGGGTCGGACGTAACCAAGGGCCTGAAAAACAGATTAAGTTTAAGAAAAGATGAAAGGAAACACTTTATGTTAAAACATCGACCAGACGAAGACAAGTTTATACCTCCTATCGCGAAGGCTAAGTTGTCACTGGTTATGTCCGGAGTAAATAAGTACTCCTTGTTGTAGTGCCCCACGTTTGATATATGGGTTGTACCACTCAAGAACGTCCGACCGGTCTCCTGGTGGCAGAAATGAAAAAAGCCAATCCCGTTGTGCTGTGGGTTGGACTTGAGGTCAAAAAGATAGTTGACCTCATGAGGTGAAGGTTCTGGCCATTTGTTAAGTTTGTACAGGACATAGAGTGCGGCCAGCATTCTATATCCGTTTGGGGTTATTTTGAAGGGAGCGACGCCGAAATAATTGGCCACCCCCACAAAGAAGGGATGAAGAGGGAGATAAGCTCCCGCCTCGATGTGTTACCGAGACCAGGTGCTGTTCGCCCCTCCTGGTTGGTTAGCCCTCTGGTCCGCGGTGGGACGTATAATGGTTACCCCCATAAGGGGGAATTTCCGGAAGCAGTTGGCAACCATTCGAAGGGTCACCGAACTGGCTGGGGGAGTATACCACTCGACATCAGGCGGATTCCGATGACGAGGACGAGCCCTAGTTTGGATATTAGGGTCAGGAACAAGATTTTCTCGACCGCTGGTCGAGGGAACCCTAGCTTGCGAATCAGGCTGGGCAGGGGGAGTAGGGTTACTTTCAGACTCGGGCCTTTTCTTGCCAGAAGACTTGGAGCGGGCCATTGGAGAGGAAGGATGTGGTCTGGAAGAGGGTCGCGAGAAAGGAATCTCGTGGATACGTACATCTGGTTGTTCTTCCCCCTCGAGCAGCTAGGCAAGAAGGTCGTCGTCGATGGGTCTTTCACCTCCCCACAAATCTGGCATTAAAGTCTGCAAACAGAAGAATGGGGAGGTGAGGAAATAGAACTCTAAAAAGCTTGATAGAATAACGCTGGTCGAGTATAAAAGTTAGGCTTTTATACAACAGCATTCTATCAAAAAGCTAGTTTTTCTATACGAACAGTTTGAAAAGTGGATCAAAGGGTGAAAGTAAAATTTTTTTCTGTAAAAGCTTTTTCAACTCCCCTTAGGGCGGGAAAAATTTATTTTTCAACTGGCTTAAAAATCGAAATGTTACTTCGGTTTTACGTCCTAAAAAGCATGATCCTAGGGTTTTAAACTAACTCGTAACTCTACTACACCTACAAAACATTCTGCCTATAAGCATTTTAAACCAGAAACAGAAAGACTCAAACAGTATACCACCAGAAGCATGCATCATGAGAAATTAGAAGCATGGGGTTTCGAAAACTCACCAAGAAAAGTGATCGTGAATGCGGAAGAAAGGTCTTCAGAGATTAAAGAGTCTGCGGTCTGAGTCTTGGAAGTGCAGGAAAACGGTCTCCGGAGATGATGAAAGCTTCGGTTTTTAGGGTTTTCTGCAAAGATAATGGCGTGTGTAAAAAGAAAGAAGAGGCTCCGACGGTCTTATATAAGTTTGTCTCTGATATTAGAAAAGTGTGATCATTAGTTTTCCTTTTTCAAAGTCTAGGGAAACGTGATGGCCGTCAAAATCATTTATGGGGAACTGAAAAGACATGATTAGACAAAAGTGGGTTGCTTTTTTCAAGAACGCACGAAGGGTTCTAACACGTCAGGAGGCGTTACCGAAGAGTCGTTCGTTCAAAGTTTATTTACTGTTCGTAGTAAATAAACTTTGGGGGGAAAATGTTATCCAATAAATTAGCATTGGTGACGTGGCAAATAATCCCTTGACACGTGGCTGATACCTGGAAGCGTCTGCTAGAGTATCGACCAGGAGACACAATAGAAACAAGGCAATCCTGTCTTACCCGCGACCAGTCTGGTCGGTAGTTCCGCATACAAGGCAACATTTATGGGAAGATCTTTATGAATCCCGAATTTATCTCATATAATCTTCTGGATACCCAATTATTCAGGGAAGAATATCTGTAACAATCTCTTGTAACTCTCCTTGAGCCTATAAATAGCAGGAGATAGCTCAAAGGAAGGGGCTCTCTCACTTTTTAGTCATTCAAAACT
Organism: Humulus lupulus; assembly: GCF_963169125.1. Classification (NCBI taxonomy): domain Eukaryota; kingdom Viridiplantae; phylum Streptophyta; class Magnoliopsida; order Rosales; family Cannabaceae; genus Humulus; species Humulus lupulus. The sequence goes on along the minus strand of NC_084797.1, from coordinate 82,675,435 downwards.
ATAGTAATTTTCCAAGTAAATTTGTATTGTTCTTGAGAAGAAGGTGAAACTCATTGAACCCTTGTTCCTTGATCATCCTTCTGATTTTACAGCAATATTATTCTAAGTGGACGTATGTCATTACCAAATCCTGGGGCCGAACCACTATAAATTATTGTGTCTTCTTTACTTTTGTCATTGCGTTCTTCTCCATACATCCGTCCATATCAATCACGTTTTGACTCCGTGTCAGTTGGCCAATTCTTGGGTCAACAAATATAAAAATACAAAAGTAAACCAAATTATTACTCCACATCTCCCTATTTATTGATTACATTGCTACTATCAATGATATCTTGATTATGGTCTTCAGATATTTGAGATGCTTCACATAGTTGCTGTACAAAACAATAAATAAATAAATAAAATTAGATAAACATATACCAACCAGATAATGTTTCATACTATAAAATTATGAAATTAATTAAGATATACCAACCAGATGACGAAGAAGTTGATGGATAATATTATTTGAACCATTTAACCTATCTCTAGATTCAAGGATCTTTGTAACCAAAATATTTTGCAAACCAACAACCATTGTGAGCAAAGCATTTACTTTTGCCACCCCAACTTGTAAAAAATAAACTAATATAAAATTTCAAAAATAATTAAAATAATAATAATAATAAAAAATAATACATACACATTTTACATGGTCTGGAATTTGAAGGTTCCCTTTGTTTACATCTGATGGTATATTAATGGTTATTGCATCACCATCTTCATCAGGTATGACAAAACTCCATGGTGGGATAGGAACATCACGGTCTACCTCATCTACACATACATGGTTTTCGTATTCCTAATTTTTAAATAGAAAAAATATTTTAGAAAAATATAATCGAAGTGTTCTAACATAAACATAAAATGAGATCTCAATCATAGACACATATATAAATATGAAGATATTACCTTACAAAAAGAACAATAAGACTCACTATGAAGACAACGCCGAGTTCTACTTTCGAACATTGAAGAGGACGACTCCAAACTTTTCATAGGAGATCTATACCGACGAGCGCGATCTAAAAGCAATTTTGACCTGATTCGATTAGGAGACAATGAGTTATCATAAAAAAATTGTCTCTTCTTTCCCAACCCTTCCTTCTAAATCCTTAGATCTATTTCTTTTATTCTTCATCCCCTTCCCCTCTACTCCCATGCGTTTTCTCTCTCTCCCCCTCTATTTTTTCCCCACACGCTTTTTTTTCTTCTTTCTCTCCTTCACATGCTCACGAAATCATGGTGCAATTCTGATTTTTTTATGTTTATTTTTTTACTTTGAATGAAGAAGAAGAAGAAGAAGAAGAACAAGAAGAAGAATAGAGAGTTTAAGCAATGAGATATATAAATTAATTCAATTTTTAAACCCTAATTTTTTTGCATTTATTATGAAACCCTAATTTTTTGAAAAGAGAGCTTACCTCTTATTGGTTGGAATCACCATTCCTAATGACAAAAAAAAAAAAGCCAATTTCGAAATTAATGCAAAAAAAAAAAAAAGAATCTATGCAAAAAAAAAAAGAATCTTTACTTGTTGGTAACTTGATGTACCAAGTCACCTACATGCCATGTCAGCATATTTGTACATTTATCTAGGTACCCATGTGTGGGTAATACCCATTGAGAACTTTTCCATATATATATATATGTCTTCTAGTTTTGAAAATTTAATGTAGTTACAGATTATTTATATGAACAATTTCAGAAGAAACTGTTTTGGAGTTGTTCTCTTTCACCTTGCCCATTCCCCTCACTTTAATGAAATCTGCCTAAGTTATAGCTTTGCAGTCCAATTAGTCAAAAGTAGCTAAAGAATCGATGAGCCCTGGTATCTGATTCTTTGTTAGTTGTATATTAATTATGTATGGTAGTTGGTTATGATAAATTGTATAAGTATATTTGCTATATTTGTCTTGCAGCAAGAGAGAAGGCCATGGTGGTTAATTTAGAATTTATTAAGGCAATAGTTACAGCTGAAGAGGTGTTGTTGCTTGACCCTCTTCGCCAGGAAGTTCTTCCGTTTGTGGACCAACAACTTTTGTACAATAAATCTCTCTCTTCCTCTCACTATATTGATTACTTAGCTGGGTTTGTTCTAATCTCGTTTGGTATTTTGGTGTTTTGTGATGATTGAGTGATTTACTGAATTGGGTTGTCTTGGATTTTCATTCATCTTTGTCCTTTCTATGATTGAATTTTTGAAAAATGTTTGCTTGGTTGAAAATTTAATGATTTATGTTATGGCTGTTTTGCTTCATTGGGAAAAATAGCTAATACGAGTTTAGGGATCTCCCTTCTTTTTTTCTTTCTTATTCATTTTTAATATGTTGTTGAATTGGGTTGTTTTGGATTTTATATAGGTGATAAGTGTTTGTTTTTTTGAAAATCATTGGTGCATTAGGCAAACAGCTAATCTGGGTTTGTGGATAGCCTACTCTAGTTGGGAGATGTACAAACCATAATTGATGAACTAGGAAATCTCCAATTGTTAGTTTAAACTTTGAGGAGATAGCCCATAAGATACCAGAATTTATGATTTTAAAATAAGAAATATGAGCATGTTTACATTGGCATAATTGAAGTTACATGATGAAATGTTGAGACATGAAACAAAACCCATTTGGCTCATTTTGAAGGATTTCTCCATAGTAAAAATCCTTTGAATACATGTTGTGTTACTCCTGTAAACCTTTTGTGTTCATGTCCCGCATCCTTGGAGAAACATAACTCATAATTGAGAAGGAAACTTCAAATTTAAGAAGTTGCATCTTGAGATTAGATTAAACTAGCTACATTAAAATTGCCTTGAGAAAACAGATGTGTTTGCCTTTGGAGTTTTTCTATTAGAAATCATTTTAGGCATGAAGCCAGTAGATGGTTCTCACCAGAGCTTACACACTAGGGTAATGAAAGAAAGTCCCATTTTTTCCTTATGATTATACAATAAAAAAGTTGCCACATGATTTATTATATTACTAATTTGCCATATTGTTTTGGTAAATGTCTAATATTGGAGTTTTGTCTTGGTGTTAGACTTTCCTTAGAGGTAACAAAATATTTTAGCACATGTAATTGAACTGAATTTAATAATTGTTAATTATGAATTGAACAAGCCAAACCAACATTGAAACAAGGAGAAATTGAAAAACTGATTGATCCAAAGCTGGGAGGGGCGTATGATGTTACTCAGCTGAAAAGACTTGCCTTTGCAGCATCACTTTGCATAAGGTCACTCACAAAATGGTGGCCTACCATCACCAAGGTATTAAAAAAACCCTTTTAATGACATACCATATATCTATATGTATGTATATATATTATACTAATACTATAATAAACCTCTGCTAAATGGTATTTAAAAAACCACGATTCATATCAATAAAATAGCAAAACTTGTTGCTTATTCTTGTATGGTATCTATCTAGGCCATTGTTGAGAGGAAATTATATTATATTATATATAACTTTGGTTCTAATCTTCTGAGATGCTTTCCTTATTAATATGGTCATATTATTTTTATAAATGGAAATGAATAAGAATATGTATAACTTTGTCATAACTTTGTCAATAAACTATTTTCTCGTGGAGGAATATCATGGGTTTAGCTTAGACTACATATATTGTGCCTCATGTTAATACAGTAGCCTTTAGTTGACTGACCTGGCCAGTAAACTACATACAGTAGCCTTTAGCATCTAAATGAATTACTCATGTGTTAGTGTGAATAATAAAAGGACATATTGCCATACAAATACAATTATACTGAAAATGTTTGCTGTGCAAAGTGATGTGTTTATCATTCTATTTTCTAACTTGCTTATATTAGCTTTGATCTTATGATAGTTTGATGACATTGGGTCTCAAGGCACAAAAGTTATTGTCTACAACTTATGGGCTAATGACGACGAGATTCTTTAAATAACTTTACAATGTGATGAACAAATTTTATAAAAAAATAGGATTAGAATAACAAACAGATCAATAAAAATAAAACACCTATCTAATTAACTTTGAATTTGAATTTCGTCAACACTCACCCTCAAGCTTGGCTATAGATGCCGATAAGACAAGCTTGCCTACAAGAAATTGGAAGGTTTGTACAGATAGATCTTTGGGAGTAGATTAATTAAAAATACCCTTTTTACTCAGAGATTACGTTCTCAAAAGATATCTTAGTGCTCCAAGAGAAATTTTTGAAATAGAATATTGGATACAAGATTTAACTCCCTTTCTAATTGCTATTGGCTTATCTAAATCATGGATATGATTAGATTGGTGAATGAGATTTTACCATTGGTTCATCTTCTTGACTTTGAATAGGATTCATAATGTACTTATCAATGTTTAAAATACCGCTTTTACACCTCAAGGTGCATTAAGGCATAAGCCTCAAATATTTAATTAAAAAAAATATGTTTAGAACACCTAAAGATATTAAGTAAGATGAATGTGTCTTATAATACTCAAACATATAATATGAAATGTCATTAAACTCAAACATACCATAAAATATATCATTAAACTCAAACATACCATAAAATGTATCATTAAACTCAAACATAAATATCTTATAAATTATCTAAATTTGTAAAATTCAAACATAAATATCTCATAAATTATCTAAATTTGTAAAATAAAGTTAACTTTTGTTTCTAGTACTAGAATTCTAGATTCTACTATCCTAGAACAAACTTCTTATCAGTTTTTTGGGCCTATTTAGATTAGTTCTGTTTAAATTTGATTTTGGGCATTTTTGGTCATAAAAAAACCCATTACAAAAATACACCTCTGAGGCTTACACCTCTCTCAATTTTTGCCTCAGCAGCCCCAACTCAGCGCCTCACTACAGTGAGGCGTACGCCTCACCTTTGCTAAGCAAGGTGCACGCCTTGGTGCATTTTTTTTCTGCCTCAAAACTTCATTTTTAAACATTGGTAATTGTTTGCTTGAGAACTTTTTCTTTTAAAGTAGACTGGGTACTCTTGTTGTCTAGGCACAAGCATAGGTGGTGGAGTTGATTCTCCCTTGGGAGAAACAGGATTAAAATATCAAATGCAACGAACAGATAAATACAAATAAAACAAATCCTATCAAATTAAATTTGAATTTCGTTAACAAAGGCCTGTGGTTGAAAAACTTTTGAGTGAATAAGTTATCAGAAATCAAAATTTTTACTACAGTATTATTGTTCCTTCAGGTTTACTTATCCATCTTGTATTTGCGAATACCAGCAAGTTTCGGAATAATACTTAGGGGGGAAGTTGTGGAACATCAAAATATCGCTAATGATCTCAAATTTCCACAATTTATTGTGTATAAACCTTAGAATGTAGGAGCTGTTGAGGTTTGTTATATTGTGTTGTTTCAGTTGTCTTCATCATGTTTCAATGATTTCCAGGATGCTATTAGTTCATAATTTCTGTTGGTACTTGCGGCTCTTTAGTTTAACTTGAACTTCTTTCTCTCATTATTCAGGGTCAAATTATAACAACTATTGGGTTTCTTAAAGAGGCTCCAAATGTCAATATCCATGGCTTCAATCTCTACCATAAAAATCGTTTAATTCTTGTAAGTATTTTTAATATAGAAGTTAACATTTTGTATGGGAACACCATGCTCTTGATGCGCATATGAATATGTTCCATTTAATATAAATAATCTATGGTTGTACCACTACCTCCTAAGCATAAGTTATTTCATAGGCTTCATACAATGCCTTGATACTGTAGAGGCTGTTCATTTCATTTTCTTGATTTTCTTCTCCCAAGATATATTTGTCTAAAGTAGTTCTTGAATATATTTTACAAACTTTCCTGTAGAATTGTATCCTTCACTTTAAGTGTTGCTGTACTATGTACTGTATTCTATACATGTAATACATATAATTTCATTTTCTGGATACTGTAATGTAACTGAGTTGTCTATTATTGCTTTTGTTACCCTAATTCGATGCAATTTCATTTTCATTTGGTATTTATTTGCAAGTTTTGTACTAATATTTGGTTATATTATCTTGTTCAGACATTTTTCCACTCTTAAATTGTTATCTCTGTTTTTCACCTAGCTTTTGATCATTTGTAACAAAAAATATGAACTGAGAAGACCCTTTTTCTCTTTTGGTTGTTCATTGGTTCTATATTATGTTAATCTGAATGTGTGGTGGGATGTTCTGTTTTTCTGAATGTGGTGGGTCTCTGTATTGGTGTGGGGGTCCAAAAATGATCCTAATGTTTGTCAATCTAAAAATCTATAATATATAAAAGCTATTCAGTAAAAGACAATGGTCTTGGGTTTTATTTGTACGAGTGCCAAATCTTTGTTTGAGAGAGAGAGAGAGAGAGCGATAGAGAGAGAAACTTTACTTTTGATGTTGTTCAACTTGTGTCATTTTGATGTTCTGAAGTTTGCACTTACATTATCTTGTGTATAGTTTTCCTTGTATTGAATTTCTTCTGCTAGAGCAACCTAATGAGCAGCTGTTTCTAAATGCTAATACAATACTTGTCTAAGAGTTTTTAGCTGTTGAAATGCAGCTATCACCCAATACCAGTTGTGTTCTCTCAGACAAAGGGATCATGTATATGGGATCCTGAAGGCAAACGGTATCTAGACTTTCTCTCTGCTTATTCCGTAGTTAATCAGGTAGAAAATGTTGGGAAATTGTGTTGTCATGTATATATTTGTTACTTGATGACTGAATTTGTTTCTATCTGAGCCACTGGTGCAACTTTTTATCTATTCATATTTCAATGTTCTTTCTTTTTTTCTTTTCAATTATTTTCCATTTGCCAACTTGCTTATTACTGTGACGATTGCTCTTTTTTCTCTATCGCAAGGAAATGCAAATTCATAGAAGATGTAAGGTAGGAAATTTATTGATATTCAATTCAATCGAATTTATATGAATGACAAGTGCCCGTTTGTGTTTTTCATATGAGCTTTTATGGGTTTTGATTTCATAACTTCTTGCTGTAGGGACATTGTAATCCAAAAATCATGAAAGCATTACAAGAACAGGCAGAAAGGCTCACCCTTATCTCTCGAGCATTCCATAATGATAAATTTCCAATATTTGCTGAGCGTCTAACAGAAATGTTCGGATATGACATGGTGCTGCCTATGAACACTGGTGCTGAAGGTGTAGAAACAGCTCTGAAGTTGGCCAGGAAATGGGGTTACGAGAAGAAGAAAATTTCGAAAGATAAGGTAAAGTTCAGGGAGATTATATTTAACACATACAAGGTCATCTCTCTATGTCTTAGTTATTTAAATTGTTGCTTAAACTGAAGAGATTTACAAATTGTGGCACTATTATTTCAATGCCCTTGCCAATGTATTTTTCAAGGATAAGAAGAATGCTTTGTAACTGCTGCTCATCTTAGATGTTGTGTGGAGCATAGTTTTCACTTTGCATTGTTCTTTTCTTTAACTCGTTTAGTTATGGATTTTTCTGTTGTCTGCTCATTACAAACAATCGGCATTAAAACTTGAATATGCTAGAAAAGAATGAAAAACTAACCAAATTAATATAATTATGTGTTTTCACTGTTTACAATTTTGTGTTTTCACTGTTTCTTTTACTCTCTGGTTGTTCTTTCCCCTTGAATAATATTATTAGGAATATCACTTTATAACATGTTGTACTTGATAATATTAAATAAAGTTCATCATCACTTATTGCACCCTTCAAAGTCAAACATACCTTTAAATAAAATCCCTTAAGAGATTTTGGTTTGTTCATTTTTGTAATCATTAAAAGCAAAAAATTTAGTTGCTTTATCAAATTTTATGGACTAAAGTTATAAGCTAAAAAATATCCTTAAATACTAGTTATTAGTTAGATTATACCACACAAAAGAAAACATAACTCAATAAATTTATCTCTGCAACAAGTGAATTACAAGTTGATATGATTTACCTATGACATATTTTGAACTAATCTCTGCTTCTCCATGGAGTAAAATATACAGTGAGGCAGAGCTTATTCTATCTTCATCTGTCCTACAGTTGTTTGCATCTGCTGATCATTCCTCTTTCATGTTGTATCTATTAATTCATATCTCGGCTGTGTTTTCTTTTACCAAGAACATTCTTTGATTGGATGAATCCCCTTATGCAACATGCATATCAAAGACCAATAATAGAGAAGGAAGTGTGGAAGTTAGATACTTGGGATAGAACAAAACACTGAATGCTAAGTATGCAGTCATTCGTACCTGATAGTTTCTTGTCAATAGAATTTAACTGATAAAGGTTACATCATTATTTTTATACCTTTTGCAGGTTCCAAGAATGTTGGGTTAAAGAATCTCAGAAGTCAAAGCCATGGCTGTTAAAAGTGTTAAAAGCATTAAATAGTAAACAGTAGCCTTGGAGGAAGGTAAGCATACATATAAATATGTATTTGTATTATAGACTTTATAAGGAACAGACAATATTATTAAGTACATGGCTGGAATGGAATTACATCAGTTGCTATGTTAACTTGAGTTTCTTATGATACTTTTTGTACATGCGTCTAATTCCCTTTTACTTTTTCTGTCTCTTGTAACTTTTTATATAGGTTTTGGTGGGGAGGCTTTTGGAAGGTATTGAATTTATTAATTTAGTTTTTTTCCCCGTATCTTGTCTCATTAGTTCTCAGGCAAACTTCCATTAAGCTTTTTAAAATTGTTCATGGATTAGTAAATAATTCATTTGTAAGGTGCATACTGCATACCTAGACTTTAAAAGTGTATACTATAGACATTCGTTTTACATTAAAAAAGAGCATTACAGAACTTTTTATGATCTGCTGTTGGCTGTGGGTTTTTTGCTGTTGTGGATATACTCGGGTCTCCATTGCCCCTATTTTTTTATGCACTACCATTCTAACTTTGGCCCCTTTAACTTTCAAGTGTCTCATTTTACCATTCTAATCATGTTTTGGCCCCTTATTTTATTGTTGACAAAAAAAAAAAAATAGGTTTGGGGTAGTGACAATTCATATTTTTGTCATACTTACAGTATAATAAAAGGCCATGTGACCTTTGTAAAAAAAAAGTATAGTGTTTGGTTTCTTTGTTTGCTTTGGTGTAGTTGTGAATTCATTATTTTGTATGTGGTGTCCTCTCTTGGAAATAATTTCCATAGCATTTTTCTTGAAGTAATTTGTTATGCTAGATAATAACAATAAAATATTTCTTTGTTTATTTTGCAGATGTGACAAGCGAAATAGAAAATGATACTTAATTTTGAAGGCGTTTTGTTGGCAGCTGTAGAATATTTTGTGCTGAAAGTAGTAACTTTTAAATATGTTGAATATTTAAGACTACTTGAATACTTAAAGAACATTTTGTTGTTGATGACAGTGTTGATGTTTTAAACTAATTTGTGGATTGTTAATACAATGTTGAATGTTTTTACTTTTTGTTATTTGAAAATCAAGTTCATTTGATGATGCTAGTATATATTAGAAAGTTAATTTTAATTATATAAATAAAAATAAAAATATAATAGAATAAATTAGTGTTATATAAATGAATATATTATGAGAATTTAAACTTATCTAAATATTAAAATAATACGAAAAATGTGTTATAATATCTATTACAATAACACTTTTTATAAGTAAAGAATTTTGTTATGCAAATTTCATTATATAACACAAAAAATGTGTTATACTAAAGTGTAGTATAACACATATTTATAAGTATTGAAATGTGTTATATAATCGACTATAAATAATATAATTAAACCTTATCTATTTATTAAAATAACACAGAAAGTGTGTTATCGTTGACAATATAATAACACATCTGTATAACAATGATAAAATGTTATGTAAAGTACCCTGACCTACGATAACATAGTCAGTCTTAAAACATCAAAAAGTGTTATGGTATGTTTTGATAACACATTTTTGGTGTTATTAAAAGCATTTTTTCATGTAGTGGAAAACACTTCTACTATGTCCTTTATGTTGTCGGGGGTTGTTCTAGACTTCACCATGATGTCGTCTACATAACCCTCCATGTTATGTCGTCTACGAGCCTTTGGTAGGTGGCACCGTCATTCTTCAGCCTGAAGAGCATCACTTTATAGTAGAAGACTCGTTTATCAGTTTGGAATCTGGTGTGTTCTTGATCCGTGAAATAAGGTTAGCCCGAGTACACGTCCATAAAAGAGAAGAGCTCAGAACCGGAGGTGGGATAAACTATTTGATCTATTTTTGGCATTGGGATACAGTCTTTGGGGAAAGCCTTGTTAAGGTCGGAGAAGTCAATGCAGGACATCTAGGTGCCATTTGGCTTGGGCACGAGGACCGAATTGGATACCCACTTGCGATATTGGGTGTCTCGAATGATTCCGTTTGTGACTAGCTTTTCCACCTCCGCCTTTAAGGCTTCTGGCCTAGTTTGGTCAAACGTTCTTTGCTTTTGCTGAATCAGAGTGATGTTGGGATCGACGTTCAAGGCATGAGAAATGTGTTCGGGTCAATGTCAGTCATGTCAGAGCGAGACCAGGCAAAAGCTTCCTGATTTTCCTAGAGAAAGCTTGCTAGTGCTTCTCGGACTTCTACCTTCAGATTCTTCTCGACCGTGGTCTTCCTTTCGGGGATGGAGGCATCGAAGGCCACTTCCTTGACTTCATCCATGGGATCTATAGCCCTCTCTTCTTGATTTTGCAGGTCCAACTCATTGATTTCATCAGCTTGAGCAACTTGAGCCTCCACTTTCTGGGAAGAGGCTGTTCGGGGGCCAATGCCTCATTTACCATCAATGGTTGTCTGGGGGACACATTATAGCATTTCCTCGCCTCTTTTTGATCCCCTCAGACTGTGCCATCGTCGAATCCATGGGAAAATTCATGCACAAGTGCCGGATGGAGGTGGCCGCCTCGAATTCTACTTAGGTCGAATGCTCCAAGACAACGTTATACAACGAGGAGCAATCCACCACTATGAAGGTGCAGTAATTAAAAGCTTGGTGTGACACCTCTCCAAGCCTCACAGGCAGCTTGATCAAACCCATTGGTATGAGACCTTCCCTAGAGAACCTATATAAAGTTGAGGTGCACGGAGACAAGTCACTTCTGGTAGGCTGACTTGAACAGGATGTTCACTTATCTTCCGCTATCCACCAGGATTTGAACTACCATCTTATTGGAAACCTGGCTCTCAATCACCAAAGGATCGTGGTGCGGAAATTGCACTCTCCGAGCATCATCCTCGGAGAATGTGATGACTTGGTCGATCATCCTTAGTGTTTGGGCTGGCAAGTGAGCTAATGCCAAATCTTCATCGTCATTATTTAAGGCCCGTACATACCTATTTTACGAGCCTCGGGAGGTGTCCCCCAAGTGGGCTCCTCTGGAGATGGTCCCTGTAACGCCCTACTATTCAGGGACCGTTACATAGTGTATTTTAAATAGTGGTAAACTCGCTAAACAAGTCATTTTCCATAACTGTGTAACTAAACGTGATTAATGATTTAGGGTTAAAAATTATGGTCAAAGGTACCATTGTTTCATTAAAATGTTTACCTCATACATGGGATCCCAAAATACATTCAAAAGGTTAATTACAATGGAAATGTTACAACCAGTCGACCTAAGCGGAAAAATAGGGTTTAACCCTAGTTCCTCTTTAAACCCTCGGCTGTGGTGGTCGAGCAACTGCATATGTAAACATCGTCACCTAAGCTCTTCAACTCAAGGATGGTCCAGATTTCTTTTCCCTTTACCTGCACCATATAGCACCCATGAGCCAAGGCCCAACTAGAAAACTTAAACATGCTAATAAGAAGTTAATAACATATTACCAAATCATAATAAGCATGCCTAGAAGTAATCACCCTACTCATGCATGCATACCATTCATATAAATGAATACAGTGTCATAAGGGCCAATAGCCCAAGATAAACGATCAATGAATCATATCAGGGTCCAATGCCCAAAATACATGTTTATGGAATTATTATGAGGCTCAGTGCCCTAATACATGATTAGTAAATCATATTGGCTCAAAGCCCTAGGATATGAGACTAATGAGTCAACACGGGGCCCTTTGTACAATATGTCGATAAAGCGTATGTCATGCTCCTAATTAGGCATAACCATACCGACCAGCACTCAGTTCGCTATTGCCATCCTTGACTCATAAGTTAATCATTTTCGACCAACACTCAATGTGCTAAGGCTGTCCTTGACTAATAAGTCAATGCTTTATGACCAACACTCAACGTGCTAAGGTCTTCCTTGACTAATAAGTCAATGCTTTATGATCAGCACTCAACATGCTAAGGCCGTCCTCTCATATAGAAATTCCCATATGTTCTCAACCCTAGTCTGAGCCAAAACTAGTGCCACTCCAAGCATAACCAAGGAAGAGGTGTTCCTTGACAGAACATGATGTTTTAAACACCTGATCTCTTACTTACCTCTGCAATCTTACTTGCATATCTGTAAACACTTGTTGCCAATTCCGAGGGACAGGCGGAGGGCTCAGGCCCTGGCTGTAATTCCCAGCCTCAAAATAAACACTATCGGGTCCCTTTAACTGCCTTGGGTACATAGCCTTTGATTAAGTCTACAATAAATAACATGATCCATTAAGCATGATAACAACATTCATAAGTCTTCCCACAGGAACAATCACACAACACCACATTCACATACCACTGTGGTACTAAAATACATGTCCATAATATTCATGCACCAATCAATAACCTCTACTCTTGCCAACAAAATATCATGCTCTTTACTCTAGCATGCAGATAACATATTCATATATTCACTGAGTAGGTAATAACGTAATCATATCAACAGTCAAGGGCCAGGCCCTATCTAAATATCTCATGCTTCCTAGTAAGGCATGTAGGTAAGACATTTATATCCTATTTAAGCAGTTAAACACATAACCACATATATAGTTACCATACCCTGAGTGGAACATGTCTTTAGTGACGAGTTTACATGCCCAACTTGTCTTCGGGAACCATTTACCTTGGCAGGCTCTGATACCAAGTTGTAATGCCCCACATCACTATGGCTTCTTCTTGGGAAAACTTCTTAGGTGGTCACTCATTATGAGACTACTCTAGGTCAAGCACGCTTAGCTTTGGAGCTCTTAAGTGATGGGCTACCGAAAAAAAGATGCATCTTTTTGGCATAGGTAGTACCCATCAATCCATTTAAGGCCTCTTCAATTGTGTAGTCACATACCTACACAGTCTTAGAATCATCACACTTGACCTTCCCAAGGCGATGTGGGATTGAATAGTTTTTACTCGGTCTTTCCCCCAGCGGATCATGTGATTCTGACTGTCACAGTATACGTGGGGCAAGCCACTCTATCATTGCCTACCACTCCCATATAGTCAAGGATGGAGCTAATTATGCCCATCCACTATTCAGCTCTAAACGAATCAAAGCCTCCCTAAACAACTTGAGGATAATGCTTCTGGAATCTTTCATACAGTAATTCCCATCTTCCTACCCTCCGGTTGAACCAAAATTTGTGCCATTGTTGCCAAAACACACAGGGCAGCGTTCCCTGGTAGATCCCACTGTCTCAACCAACTAATCTCTTCCTCTTGATTTTGCAATCTTGCTTGCATACCAGCAAACATCTACTGCCAATCCTATCCATTATCATTCACAACCCCGATATTAACAGTGCCTGCTCCAATTGACTGCCTTGGATACATAACTTATAAATTTTTCTGCAGTCAATGACTTAACCTATCAGTCATGATAATCATATCCAGAACTATTCCATGGGCAGGGCCAAAACACAATAACCACATACAATATGCATATCAGGACACAAGGCTATAACATTCATGAATCAATTTTCAAGCCTTACTCCCTCAAAATACATTTATATACGTAATGTTCTCTATATCAACAAGTAGATAGGGCGATTCAATTAAGCAATTCGACAAATATTTAAATTAATACCAACCAACCCTGAGTTGAGCTTGACCTTGGCAGCAAGCGTACATGTTCGGCCAATCTCACGGAATCATAAACATTGGCACGCTCTGATACCAAGTTGTAACGCCCTACTACCCTAGAGTCGTTACCATGTGGTTTTAAAATGTGTATCTGACTATCTAATTGAGGTGTTAGACTCAAAAGTATAATTAAATTAACGTAATGACTCATTTAATAAAACTTTTGTGTAAAATATTTATACTTTCATTAAGATCGTAAAAGAGTTACATTGGGATCCCAAAATATTGTTTAAAACATATTCACAATTCAAAGTCACTGTACAGTGAACCTAAGCGAAAAAATTAGACATTATACTCTGCTCCTCAAAAGTTCCCCAACCGAGGCGGCTAGGTAGGAAAAACATGTATGCACCACTCCATGCCTTCCAACTCATGGTTGATCGACCTTTTCCTTTCCCTTACTTGCATAATAGAGCACCCGTGAATAAGAAATTAATACATGCATAGCACAACATGAAATAATTTATTTCAATACATGCATAAAAAATCAAACACAAACTACAATCCACAAGTTTCTATGAAAATTCACAACAACGGCCTAAGCCGCCCAGGGTGCGTTACTAGAAACCAAGTTCATGGTCTTAACCGAGCCGGTGAGTATGAAACCCTTAGATGGTCTTGCCCTGGCAGCTTGCATTCAACATGCTTAATGTCGATCCTGGCCTTTGTTGCTAACGTCCTTTGCCATTCCCAATATTTGCCGCTCCTGGCCTTTGCCGATCCCGGCCTTTGCCGCTCCCAGCCTTTGTCATTCCCGACCTTTGCCACTCATGGCCTTTGCCGGCCCATCAGAAACACACGTATGAAGTAATAGTTATAAAAAATTACACATAACACTAAGAAGAATATAAGCATAGATAATTGGGTCATGCCCTGTTCTACGGGCACAAACAATTTTCTTACCTTGAGTCCTGAGCTACCAGTGCAAGGCGATCCCGAGAACGATTCCTAATCCCGAGCCTTAGCAGTAAAACCTAGTCACAACATAATAATGAATAACTATCATAACCTAAATCAATTGGAAGCTTCAGAATAATATACTAGCCTCTGAGACCTAGAATTCAACTAAATCGGGTAGTAGAATCCCTCCCGAGAATTTAAGTTTAAGTTCCCAAGCATAAAAATTTGTTTAGGCTATTTTGCTTATTTAGTGTCGTGGCTAAGCCCATATGGCCGCAACGGGCTACACGTCAGAGAGCCCAAGGCTCTCTTCTGAGGGACACGGGCAACGGGGTGCCCCAACTAGTGTCGCAGCGCTTAGGTGACCTCAGAGAAACGCTAAGGCCCTTTCACACACACAAGCCACGGCGCTAGAAGAGCAACGCAGCGACTCGAGCTCGAAACCCAAAATTTCTCCTGCATTTTCATGAGCCAAAATAACTAAAATTCATCCTAAATAGTACCTAGACCCATAATTAAGTCTAGAACTCCCAATCACAGAACATAAACTTAATAATTTCCCCAAAAACTAACTATAAATTCTATCCCAACTCAACAACTAAAACTGGAACTATAACCCAGTCAAAACCTAAGCTAACAAGAAATTCACAGAGAAAAACATGTCTTAAATCTTACCTCAAAGTTGATTTCAACCCTTAGCTATCTCCAAGCCTACTCCTAGGTTTGATTCCTCAATTCACAACTTCAGCTTTCAAGTCTTCCTCCTGAAAAAGACCCAAGGTTCCCAAGACTTCATGAGAGAGAGAGAGGTGAACGTAAGGGAGAGTGAGTGTGTGAGCTGAGAGTGCTTTTGGTTTTTCTCTTAGTTTCTAGGATCCTCTAGTCAGCTAAGTCTAGCCAAGTCCAAGTCTATCCCTTGGCACAAAAGACCAAAATGTCCTTTGCTCAAACCCTTATCCTTTAATGCCCCCAAGGGAAAAACGATCTTTAGCCACATTTCCTGCTAATCCTCAATAGCACTATAGAATCCCCAATTAATTCCTCCATACCCAATTAATCATCAAATAACTACCCATTACCCGATAAATCCCAAATACTCACTAAGTATCCAAAAATATCCCTAGTCTCACACTAAGTCGGGTATTTGACCCCGTTGTGACTATTTCGCTAATCCGCCCACAAGGACCGCCTCAGACCACACATCTCAAATGTATCCCCATAACACTAGGGTCTCACTCGTAATGCACACATAATACAAAAACACCCTCAATAGGTCAAAAATTACAAATATGCCCCAATTTACAGAAACGGGCCCACATGCATATTTAATACACATAAACATGCATAACTATTCACATTATCATATAAATCATTTATACCACATAATCACACGTATTAATTCCACATATAAATATGATTATGTCCTCTTGACATAGTAATCAAGGCACTCATCCTTAATAGCAAATTTGGGACGTTATAGGGGGCTTCATATTCAATCTTCAATTCCTCTAATAGGCGTTTAATCCATATTTCATCACTCACTCCATTGGTCATGGATCTATATTCTACTTCTGCATTGCTCTTTGCAATCACTGTTTGCTTTTTACTCTGCCATATTACCACATTACCCTAGACAATGGTACAATACCCAGATGTAGACTTTCTATCATCAACTGACCCAGCCCATTCTACATCTGTGAACACTTCAACCTTCCTCTCGGTTGTCTTTCATAAGAAAAGACCTCTTCACGCAGTTAACTTGAGATACCTCATAATTTTATATACTTCATTGAGATGTCCTTAACATGGATCATGCTTATATTGACTAACCAGAATTATCGCAAAAGCAATATGAGGTCTAGTATGTGAGAGGTAGATAAGCTTCCCAACTAGTTGCTGGTACCTCCCTTTGTCAACTTGACTTTCTTCCAACATTTTTTTCTTGTCTCCGAGCTCAATTGTAGTCTTAATGGGCTTGCTACAAACAATTCATGTCTCTTTGAAGAGATCAAGAGTGTATTTTCTTTGGGACACCGAAATCCCTCTTTTTCTTGTAACAAATTCCATTCCCAAAAAATACCCGAGTGCACCGAGATCCTTGACTTTGAACTCCTTTGCAAACATTTCCTTGATCATACTCATCTCTTCGATATGATTCCTGGTGATAATTATGTCATCAACATACACGATCAATACTGGCATTTTCCCATCTCCCAAGTGTTTGATGAAGATAGTATGGTCAGTCTGGCCTTGAATGTATTTAAACCCCTTGACTACATTCAGAAAGTGATTGAAAAGTGCTTGAGGAGAGTGTTTTAGACCGTAGAGTGATTTGTTTAGCTTGCAGACTTTAGTTGTATTGGGAGAATATTCGAAACTCGAAGGTTGACTCATGTACACTTATTCTTCCAAATCACCATTCAAGAATGCATTTTTCACATCATGTTGATGTAACTCCCAATCCTAGTTGACTGCTAGCGTGAGCAATACTCTGATAGTATTGAGTTTAGCCATCAGAGCATATATTTAAGTGTAGTCAATCCCATAAGGCTGAGTAAAACCCTTGGCAACTAACTGAGCTTTGTATCTCTCAATAGATCCATTCACATTATATTTTACTGTAAACATCCATTTGCACCCTATTACCTTGTTATCTGGTGGTAACTCCACTAATTTCCAAGTTAGATTCTATTCATATTCTTTCATCTCTTCGAGAACGACTATCTCCCATTGACGAGTACCAAATGCTTCGTTGATGTTCCTGAGAATCACAACATCTAATAGACTAGAGGTAAAAGATTTAAATGGAGATGACAACTTTGAATAAGAGATGAATTTTGAAATAGGGTCTTGAGTGCAAGATCTAGTTCCTCTTCTTAATGCAATGGGATGTGTAGATGTGACTGAGTGTTTGGGGAGAGAGTGCCTGGGTCATTTGAGGGAAGTGGCTCTATCACCGGATCAAGCTCTTGACTATGATGAGGATTCGTAACTTGTTTATTTCATTCTTTTTTGGAATACACTCGGAGTTCTTTTGTAATGCCCCGACTATTTCTAAGACCTCGGACCATTAAAAACTACTATGACATAGCTACTAATTTGAAATAGAGACGTATGAAATAACATAACTTTATTTAAAACCGAAAATATTGTACCAAATACAAAATATGGTATGGGATCCCATTGTTATAAAACATAAACATAAACATTAAATCAATTGTTTAAAATACTAAGGTGGAAATACATAAAAACATAAATAAAAAAACTTTAAACAACGTCATCCTCGATCTTCCATCAGTCCATTCATCCTCAACACACATTCCAAGCTGCAACAAATCCTTCCCGCCTTCCATATTCATTTTCCTGCATCATTCTAAAAAGAAAGGAATGATCCTAATGCCCAGCAAGGAAAATCTACTAACACCATATATCATAAACATAAGACTATATCATAAAGTATATACTATAAAACATGTGACTATAAAAATGTATATCATATAGGACTACAATGTATAAAAATTCTTGGGGCTTGCTATCTAAGCAAGTCATATGCCCAAGCGACTACAACATAAATTCTTGGGGGTTTCTATCTAAGCAAGTCATATGCCCAAGGACTACAACATATTTATACATATACATATCATAGCATAAAACATATCATAACATAAACATATAAACACATATAATCTAACCTATTTTCCTTACCAAAAACTGGGATATGGAGACAAGAATGGGATTTGGAACACTCCTAAAACCAACAGTAAGAATCGTGAGTTTCTAAAGAAAAATAGATGAAAAGAGAACTAAACCATCCAAGTAAAAACTTACCACAAACCTTAAGTTTCAAGAAACTTAAACACCTAATCAAGAATCATAAACAAGAGTTAGGATCTAAAAGAAAATGGAATAAAAGAACTATGAAGAACTGAACTTAAGGATAGGAATACCTTGAATGATCTTATGACTTGATCTATACCTCGATACCGAAATAACTCTATATCTTACTTCTCAAGTGTTTAGAAAAGCTTATATTGGAAAAACTTTTATCCCAAAACCCAAGTGTTTCTCTCTATAGTAATCTTAGCAGCTTGGAGGCTTTGAACAATGCTTGAAGAATGAAGGAATGGCTAAGTACTAGGTCTTATTTATAGAGTTCAAGGAATGAAACTAACCCCTTTTAATTTGAATAAATAAATGAATATAAAATGAAAATGTTTTGAATTTTTGTTCAGCAGATGCCTAGAATTCGGTCAAAATTGTTCAAAGGCAGGTCCATGTGGTCAAGGATGTTTTTAAATCTAAAATCCTCAAGCATTCAAAAATAACTTCCAGGGGTGATGTATCGCCTACCCTGGGTGATATATCACCTAGACCTATATCCCGTGTAACACCCTGGATAACCAAGGCTGTTACACAGTGTGATTATAAATGTGCAAGACTTGCTAATCAATTCATATAGTTGAAAACGTGATTACGCAGTCATAATTATGTTAGGGTTAAAAGATTTTGGTCATAAACGGGAAATTTCTCATTTAAATAAACGTTTGATACATGGGATTCCAAAAATAGGGTTTTAAAGGACAATTTACAAAATTACATAAGTTTTGTACAACCACAAGCCACTATAATGGCAAAATAAGCTTTTTAGGTTTTCTTATCCTAGTACCATCCCTCGGCTGTGGCGGACGAGTAGCTGACTATGTACATTCTGTCTCAGAGCTCTCCAACTCAAGATTGGTCCACCTTGCCCTTGCCTTTACCTACACCACGTAGCATCCATGAGCCAAGGCCCAGCAAGAAAACCATAATGCAGAGCATAAACAATACAGTCAACCAACAATCCATAAAGTTGTGAACCAAGTATCTAACATGACATAATAGTTACCTAATCATAGAGGTCAATTCACTATTCATAAGCCATTCATCTAAGTATTAAACATATTACAAACAACAAATAACAATGATAGCATTTCTATAATCATCATACAATACTCAAGGTCGACGCCCTTAGGCCGCACCCTCTATTTAACCCACTGTCTCTAGCTCACTTAGGCCAAGCACAGTGTTTAATCCATTGATTCTGACCCGCTTAAGTTGAGCTCAGTGATTATTAAGTTGTCCTCAGCTACCAATGGCCGAACCGCGTCCTGTGCTCAAATATCAATTATGGCACTCTTAGGCCATTTATTTCATGCTCTCATGGCATATAATAATCATACAACAATTACATTCAAATATAGAAAGCCCTTAGTCCCATCAGTCACATACGGGTGCGGTTTTCTTACCTTTAATTCTGAGTGCTTTGGTTAACAAGATGACCCCCGAGCATGATCCCGTTCTGAGTCCTAGAGTACACCTAGTCACAATCCATAAAATGGTACTTCGATAAGATTAAATTCCAAAGGTCAATCTCGGGACCAAACTCACGCTCTCGGGACCTCTAATTCCACCAAACGAGGTTGTAAAACTGTTCCCCCGAGCCCCTGAGAAAAATCCGAAAAAGAACCCAAAAACCAAGTGCTGGAGGCAGGGTAGCGTTACAATGCTGCCATAGGGGCGCTAGAGTGCTATAGTCAGAAACCCAGCCCCCTAGGAACACAACCCAGTGCTGTAGCGCTCCCAACCTAGCGCTATAGCGCAGCAACCCGAACATGCAATTTTCTGGGTTTCTTCTTCACCTCCCCCGAGCCAAAACTCCAAACATCTACCCCAAACATCAACCAAAATAAAAATTAAGCCTACAACTCACTATATCTCATCCTAAACCACCTAGCAACATAAAAAACTTAGCTAAAAACATCATCAAACACAGAAACCAAACTTGAGCTCTGAAGCTCAAGAACACCATCTAAACCCAGAAAAATCAGACAATTAAGGTCAGAAATTATTACCTCAGATGGATGAATCCGACCCTAGGTTGCTTCAATGTCCTTCCAAACTTTAATTCTCATATTCTCAAGCTTAGGTTCCTCACAACTTCATTCCAAACCCAGATTTCAGAAATCAAAGTCCAAACTCTCAAGAACATCCAGCAATATTCAAAACCAGAAATTGAAGTTCTTACCTCTTCTAGATTTCAAAATTCCTATGGATTGCTAGCTATAAATCCTCCTCCAAAGTTTAATTCTACTCCTAGTTCCTCAAGAAATTCAGTTGCTTAACTTCAGCTCCTCTTTTCCCTTTGAAACCTTGAACCAAATGACCAAAAATCCTCTAGAAAAGCCTAAAACGTAAAGGTTAATTTCAGCTGTGTTTTACCTCATATAATGCCTAAATGACCCTTTTACCCCTCCTTCTAACACCCTTCCTTTCTAAACCTCAAGGGAAACCTAGTCCTTTTACTCTTTGCAAAAATACCACTTTTTTTACTTACTATTTCAGCAACAACACTAATTCTCAGGTTCCTAATAGTTATCAGCTTCACAACTAAATACCAATTTCAAAACCCCTTGCTAACACCGCGGAACATGATCTCCTAATTCCGGAAGCACCGCACATAACTCAAAATCATACCCTCAACGTGTTAGAATTACAAATATGCCCTTCTAAACTAATCAGGGCCCACATGCATATTCAATATTCATAAATGTGTGTTTAATCATTTATTCACATATAATCATATAATCATGCTTATCACATAATCATGAATTTAATCATTTAAACCACACACATAAACTATTTATGTCCTCCCGGCATGCTAATCAAGGCCCTTAAGTCGCATTAGTGATTTTGGGTCGTTACATCCCGAGCCCCGTTCGTTTGTTTGTGCGACGTCGACGTGTTTTTTGTATCTCCCGTAGGCGATATATCGGCCCCTATAGCTGTGATATATCGACATAAGTTGATATATCAAACACACATTTTCACTTTTTCAGCATATTTTGAATTGATTAAACAACTTTGACTGAGTCAAAACGTGATCCTAAAGCTGCTGGAAGGTTCTAGAGCTTCTAGATCTTTCTTTTAATTAAACTATTCATCAATAATACTTAAATCCTCAATAAACATGATTATGACAAGTGTCACATTCTTAATAATTTTATCTAAACCTTAGGTTATAATAAATACTATTTCTAGGACCAGCAATATTAATCAAACCTTACGTTATAATTAATATTTCTAAATTATAGGTTAAACTTAAAAAATCAATAATTGTTGCTATGAGTTTCCAAATAAGTCCCAACTTGAACCGAAATCCACGGAAACTAACATACTACAAACTATACTAACTACTACTACTATATAGCTAAGTAAAAATTATGGGACACTACAATTCTCCCCTACTAAAAAAAATTTCATCCCCAAAATTTACTTACCAAACAATTCTGATTATCGTGCCAACATATCTTCCTCCAACTCCCACGTTGCCTCCCGTTCAGAACTATTACTCAATAGGACCTTGACTATCGGAATACTCTTAGACTGTAATTCCTTCATCCCTCTCTATCTAGGATGCTACCAGGTCATTCCTCGTAACTCAAGTCTTTCTAGAGTGCTATCGTATCGTACTTGAGGACGTGAGATGGGTCTGACACATATCTTCGCAGCATCGAGATGTGAAATACATTGTGGCTATCTACTAGAGCTGGTGGTAGGGCTAATCTATATGCAACTGTTCCCGCCTTGTCCAATATCTCAAAAGGACCTATAAATCGGGGACTAAGCTTGCCTTTCTTCCCAAACCGCTTCACACCTTTCATAGGAGATATCTTTAAGAAGACTTGGTCTCCAACTTTGAATTCCACATCATGCCGCTTTGCATCCGCATAATTTTTCTGTCGGCTCTGAGCAGCGAGCATATGCTTTCTAATCAGCGCTACTGCATCCTTAGCCTCTCTAACAACTTTGGGTCAAAGAAGTTGTCTTTCTCCTACCTCATCCCAATGTAATGGCGATCGACACCTCCTTCCATAAAGTAACTCATAGGGTGCCATCCCGATCGTTGACTGGTAGCTATTGTTGTAGGAGAATTCTATAAGTGGCAAATACTTACTCCACAATCCTCCAAAATCGAGTACACAAGTGTGCAACATATCTTCTAAAATCTGTATGGTACGCTCAGACTGACCATCAGTCTAAGGATGAAATGCCATACTGAGACTTAACTTGGTACATATGGCTTGCTGCAAGCTTCCCCAAAATCTCGATGCAAACACTGATCCTCTGTTGGATACTATGGTTTTAGGGATTCCATGCAGTCGTACTATTTCTCGGACATAAATGTAGGCATACTGGTCTGCTATGTACGTAGTCTTGACAGGCAGAAAGTGAGCTGACTTGGTTAGTCTATCTACCACTACCCAAGCCAAGTCGAGCTGCTTATTTCTTCGTGGTTGTCCTGTCACAAAGTCCATGGCTATATCTTCCCACTTCCATTATGGAATACTAAGCGGTTGCAATAAGCTTGTAGGCCGCTGATGTTCTGCTTTCACTTGCTGGCATACTAAGCATTTTGACACATATTCTGCTACATCTTTCTTCATTTCTGGCCACCAATACAATGCCTTAAGGTCATGAACCATCTTGGTTGACCCTGGATGAACTGAGTATGGAGTATTGTGTCCCTCTTCTAAAATCTTCATCTTAATTCCATAGTCATTCGACACACATACCCGGCCTTTATATCTAAAGAACCCCTGTTTTGATATCGAGAAATCTATGGCCTTGCCTTCTTTAACTACAACTATGTGTGTTACTAATGTGTCATCTTTCCCTTGTCTGATCCTTATATCTTCTAACAGACTTGACTGGATGGACAAGTTAGCCAGTTTACCAATGACTACTTCTATCCCGACATTGATCAGTTCTTGCTGAAGTGACTTTTCTATTCCGGATATTGCTTCTAGATTTCCGTAACTTGTCCTACTTAGCACATCAACAACTATGTTTGCTTTTCCCAGGTGGTATAGGATTTCCCAGTCATAATCCTTTACTAGTTCTAACCATCTGCGCTGCCTCATGTTGAGCTCCTTCTGTGTGAAGAAATACTTTAAGATTTTGTGGTCTATATAATTCTCACACCATTCTCGATAAAGATAGTGGCACTAGATTTTCAATGCGAAGACAACTGCTGCCAACGCCATATTATGCAATGGATAATGTTGCTCGTATTCCTTCAGCTGCCTTGAGGTGTAGGCTATTACTTTGTCATTCTGCATAAGAACACAACCGAAACCTTGCTTCGACGAGTAACAGTATACTACAAACTTGTCATTGGGGGTCGGTACACTTGAAATTTTGCTATTTCTGGGTCAGGTTGGTAAGCAGAGTGACTATCTTAGAAAAGCCTTCTACAAATCTCATATAATAGCTTGCTAGCCCGAGAAAACTTCTAACCTCTGACACATTCTTAGGTCTTGGCCAATCCTTCACAGCCTCTACCTTAGCTGGGTCTACAGCAACTCTGTCTTTGGATACTATGTGGCTAAGGAGCGCTACTTGCGAAAGCCAAAATTCACACTTCTTGAACTTGGCGTAAGGTTGATGCTCCTTCAGTCGCAACGTGGTCATTCTTAAATGTTCCTCGTGCTCGACTTCATTCTTGGAGTACACCAAAATATCGTCAATGAATACTAAGACGAATTTTTCCAAGTAATCCTTGAAGCTTGATTCATTAAATCCATAAATGTGGCTGGAGCGTTGGTAAGACCAAAAGACATAACTAGAAACTCATAATGTTCATATCGAGTTCTAAAAGTTGTCTTGGGAATATCCTCTTCCCCTACCTTGAGCTGGTGATACCCAGACCATAAATAATTCTTAGAAAACACGGTCGGTCCTTGGAGTTGATCAAACAAGTTGTCGATCCGAGGTATCGGGTATTTATTCTTAATTGTAACTTTATTCAGCTCGCGGTAATTTATAGAACCAGTGCTCCCCATATCTAATTTCTTGGTTTAATGAAACCCAAGTCTAAGAGTTCTTTTAACTGCGTCTTTAACTCCTTGAGTTCGGTAGGTGCCATCTGGTATGGTGCCTTTGAGATAGCCTTGGTTCCCGGTACTAGTTTGATTGTGAAGTCAATTTCTTGAGTCAGCGGCAAGCCTGGTAAGTCGTCAGGATATACTTCTGTGAATTCTTTTATAATGCGGACGTCTCCAACCTTTAGTGGTGTTTCCTTTGACACATCCGTGACACTTGCTAAGAATGCATGAAATCCTTTTTTAATCATCTTATGAGCTTTGAGAGATGAAATAAGCGGTGCTCGTAGTCTTGAAACCTTTCCCATAAAACATAGTTTTTGACCGTCAGGAGTCTCGAACGTCACTTGCTTGCGTCTACAATCGATGGTTGCGCCATGCCTTGCTAGCTAATCCATGCCTAGTATTACGTCAAAGTCTTTGATCTCTAGCTCTATCAGGTCTCCTTCTAGTTCTATGTCCTCAATTTTGATCGGTACGCCTCGTACTATCCGTGATGATAGGACTACTTCACCCGAAGGCAATTCTGTCACAAACCAACTTCTAAATCATTCATAAGGTTTGTCTAATTTCTCTATCATTCCTAACGAGATATACCAGTGTGGTTTTCTCGAATCAAATAATACTAAACATATATTATCGAGGATAGGAATTTGACCTTTGATCACTTTGTTACTAGCTTCAGCTTCTCCGTGGGTCAAGGCAAAGACTTTGGTGTTAGGAACGAGTTTCCTAATACGCAACGGAATGGTGGTGTGGTTGGCCCAGTGTACAACAAAAATTTTGTAACATATTTAAACTACCTTTAAATATGCGGATCCATTAATATACATACATTAATCATAAACAAGATACTAATAAAAATCATACCACTTGAAGCCTATCAAGTGTCCTTGCTATCTTTTCGTATTTAGAACGATCTTCCTATCCAAGCCGCTCCCACGTACTCACACCAAGATCTTCCAAAGCGTTCTCTACACCTCAAGAAATGTGTGGGCACTTAAAGAATGAAGGATAGTTTATTTGTGATTCTTCTTGATGTACTCAACACATGAGATCAAGAGAATAGGCCTGAGAATTGGTTCTTTATTTTCAGGGAGAGAAAACTATTGTCCTATTTTCACAGAGCGAATTTTTAGAGTAGTCTCACTCTCTTCACTTATCTTCTCAAAATAATTTTCTGATCAGTCATACTTAACAGAAAAAATTCAAAATTTAAAAATTAAATCTGTAACCATTTTACAATTTAATTTTTAATTAATTAATTATTCCATTAATGAAAAAATCCAAAAAAACAATTTTTTTGAATTATCCTTTAATTAATTAATTAAACAAATAAAATTGAAAATCCCATCCCTGAAAATGCCAGCCCTTACACACCACACACAGTCCTGGACTGTGTGTGAACGTGTAGCTTCCTAATTTCTAGGGATATTGGTTTTTCAAATTTTATTTAATTATTTATTCAAATTTCTTTGTCAGATAAGATCTAACAACCTGATAGCTAATTCAAATTTGAATTCAAATTAACTATCTATTTAATTAATTATCAAATATAATTAATAATTTGAATAAATATTAATCTTTTAAATTCAAATCCAATTTGAACTTATCAGATTATTTTCTCCCACTCAAATAAAGATGTTTAATTAATTCTACCAATTAATTAAATCCAAAATTTTCGAAAATAAATATTTTATTAATCATAATTTCGAAAATTACAATTAATTAATTATTTAATTAAATTTCAAAATTTAATTTAATTATTTAGTATAATTTCGAAAATTATATAATAATTAAATATTAATTAATTTTGTTAACTACAACTAATTTGTAATTAATTAATTAATCACTATTATCATTTAATTGCATATTTGGCCTGAAGAACAAGTTTCTTCTTAAATATGTCTTTAAACTATTTTCCCTTCATTTCAACTCTTACCTTGAACAGTGTTGATAGAGCCGCTATGGGGACCTATGGACCTATAATTCCAAGCTCCAATAAATTTGAGATTATTAATTAAACTCTTTAATTAAATAATCTTAATTTATTAATCTCATGATTATTCCACTATAAATATGAGATTGAACTCTTGTAATTATAGACATTTTATTTACTGAGTACTTTATAATCATAAAGCGTCCATTGATTTAATCATTGCATACAACTTGACCCTCTAATAATGGTTCATAATTAATCGGGAATAAAATTACCGTTTTACCCTTTTAATTATGTCTTGTTTCCTTAAGTACCATTGACTCTACTAGTGAAGGTTAATTCATAACTAAATTATGAATTTGAGCTCAATAACCTTTCAGTCCCAAAAGTCAACCCTTAAGAGAACCATCATTCAATCTCTTGCGATAAGGTATAGATTCCATATCTGTATACTATGTCCCCAGCCATCTATATTAATGAGTTCCCAAAACAAAAGTTTTTACCTGATCATTCTGACAGACCCTAACAAGTGAATCAAAGAACTCATATAACATAAACAGGAGTTCATAGTAACCTCAGGATTAAGATCTATTTGTATATGATCATCAGTTGATATATTTAATTAATACTTCGAAACGGTATTTAACTAAGTATTAATAAACATATCTGGTCCAGTTCTATATATTCTCTAATATATAAAGCACCTCCACTAAAGTGTCCTACCACACTAGTGATCCGGATCTAGATCACATGTATTCATAATACTAGTGGACCATACTTGCAGTAATTAATCTAAAGATTCCGTAACTTTATTTTACTGCGAACTATTCAAGTTCATTTATCTCAAACACAATCCTCTCGTACTAATACGTGTTTGAGATTACATTCATGAACTTAGGAATTTTCCTGATATTTACATAATATTATCATAGAATAATATAGTCCATAAAATATATGCATAACAAATTCAATTTATGTATTTATTTCATAAAAACAATGTCCACTACATATGCTTTCAGGGCACATTTCCAACAATTGGCTGGAACCATCTTGTTGTCCCTTTTCTCTTCTTGCTTGAGCTGTGGACATTCCCTCTTCCGGTGACCTTCCTGGGCATAATTGTAACATCCCTTGGTGTTTGCGCGACACTCTCCAGGATGTTTCGTTTGGCATTTGGAGCACTGCGGGTATTCTACATAACCCAACCTATTGCCACCATTGCTTGTTCGTGCTCTTTTGTCATTGTTAGATTGCTTATTGTAAGGATGCCTTCTTTTCTGGCCATTATTGTTGCTATGCTGATGGTTGTTGTTGTGGTTCTGACCATTCTGAGGTTGATTCTGCTGTTTAGGTTCAGGCTTACTGGCCTCCTCCTTACTAACATTCGTTTAAAGCCTTTTCACTTCTATAGCCGTTTCTAGAGCATCGGCGTAAGAAATGGTTTCAAGATTTTCTAGTGTGACTCCTAGCTCAATCTTTAGTCTGAGTCCTCTAAAGAACTTGGTGACCTCAACAAGTTAGTTGGGACCAACTTTGGTGCAAATTTGGTACAACACACTCACATAGTCATAATAATCATGCATGCCACATAGTCATGCATTTAACCAATTATGCCCTCTCGGTACGCTAACCAAAGCACTAAGCCCTGTTAGCAATTTTGGGTTGTTAGAGAATAAGAATCATAAACAGTATGCTTCCCAATTATAATCAAACTTAAGCAAGCATATAATTCATTTATGCGGCCTCTATGCTGAACATGCGCATACCACACTCCTAAAGTGGCCCCACCATAATGACCCATATTACACATGTTGTTGATTACGGCTCGCTAGGCGACCATTCCAAAAAAAAAATACAAACAAATATGATCCCCGTATACATCACAAACAAATATAGTCCAAATTAATTTACATTTAACACAGACATTCAAAAGATGGTTATAACCATATTCTATAACCGGTGCCAATGCTCTAATCCTGGTACAAGTGTCGGTTTTCTTACCTCGAGTCTTGTGTAAGTAGCGGTACAATCCCGAGCATGATTCCTTTTTTTGAACCTTATAGTGAACCTTGTCACAGCACAAATAGTACCCTCATTAAGAACTAATCCCGAATACAGACTTCAAAACTATTCTCTAACACTCGAGACTTCCAATTCCACCAATCTAGGTGGTGGAACCGTCTGCCAAGCCCCCAAGCTTTTCCCAAAAACGAAAAAGAAATCCTATCCTAAAATGGTAATAGCACAGGGGCGCCACCCCTAGCGTAGGAGCTCCCAAAAAAAGAGAGACACTGAAAAAGTTCCATTGCTTAGCGCAGGGGCACCACAACGCAAAACTAGAATTTATGGGTTTCTCCTCTACAATTTCAAACCTCAAACCATACCCAAAGTGACCGAAAATCCAACCCAGACAGGTACCAAACCCAATTCATGTCCCAAATTCAACCTAACAGCTCACAACCATCACAAAGACATCAAACATACAACAAATTCTCAGCCATGAACACAAAATGGGATTTTAGGGCTCTAATCCCATTTTCCCTAAATCTGCAAAAATTAGAATAACCCATAGGCTCCAGTCCAAAATCAAGAGCCCACCAAGAGTTCAAAGTTAAATTCTTATACTCTTAATGTAACGCCCTGGGTAGCCAAGACCGTTACACTGTGTATTTATAAAGGTGCAAGACTTACTAATCAAGTCAACTAGTTAAAAATGTGTCACTGAAACCATACGATTAAACGTTTTACACAAGGGATCGCAAAAGATACAATGTTTGAAAGTCAGTTTACAAAATTTTCAGAGTACAAACAACCACTGGCCACTCTAAGGGCAAAACCGACGTTTATGGTTCTCTTGTTCCTGTCTCCCTCAACCGTGGCGGTCGAGCAGCTGATCATGTACATTCTGCCTTCGGAGTTCTCCGATTCAGGGCTGATCAAGTTTGCCCTTGCTTTTACCTGCACCATGTAGCACCCGTGAGCCAAGGCCCAGCAAGAAAACATAACGTTATAGTACAAACAACGATAACAATTGAATAATTCTTAATGCATGTTCATATACTAAGCATACCATATTGATCACATAATCCATAGACATAACCAGAGAATGAACAAACCAACACTCAGATATTCAACATAACAAATTCATCAATCAATAACAATAATCAAGTCAAATGATAATTAGGGTCGACGCCCTTAGGTCGCACCCTCTGTTTAACCCCACTACTCTGGTCCGCTCAAACCGAGCCCAGTGAATAATAAGTTGTCCTCAGCTACCAGTGGCTGAGCCGCGCCCTATGCGCCAATGTAAACCCCGACACTCTTAGGCCTTTTGTCTACTATTCACATGGCATAATACCACCCTTTATAAAGCTTACAAGACAGGGAACCCTTAGTCCCATCATAAATTCACAACCGGGTGCAGCTTTCTTACCTTTAATTTCCAAGTGTATTGGTTACATGGGATGCCTCTTGAGCACGATCTATTTCCCGAGCCCCTAGCTTATACCTAGTCATAACCAAGATAAGGGATACGATTAATAATTGTAAAAGGGATTCTAGATAAGGTTCTAGTCTCCAGAACATCGACTTCCACCAAACACAGTAGTGGATTCAATCCCGAGCACCCTAGGTTAACTTCCCATGCTTAAAATCCCAAAAAAACCAAATTTGCTTAAGGGCCGCGGCTCAACCTCCCTATGCTGCGGCATGGCCCCAACCATAGGCTCATCCACACCCAGAACCAGACACGGGCCATGGCCCTACATAGCCCATGCCGCGGCCCACCCTCCCTCTCCAGTATTCATCAGCTTCAGAGGGTCGCGGTTCACCAAGAACTATGTCGCGGCCCGACCCCTTCGAACCCATAAAAACCTTCATTTTCAACTCTCAAACCTCACTCAAAACCATCCAAAACCATCTCAATAATATACCACAATTATCACAAACATTCTTGCGTGATTTCAGAAACACATGCCAGTAGAAACCTAATCTAACAACTCATTAAAATACCTTTTCAATTTCTGAAACTCACACACTCAAGAACACTAAAACCAGTCATAAAAACTCAGAATTCAAACACTAAATCATGAATTGGAGCTTATCTTCTCTGATGAATCAACTCTTTAAGAAATCTCTGAGCTAACTCTCAAGTTCTAAGCTTTAATTCAGCCCTTCAATGTTAAAATCCATAAACACTACAAGAAAAAAAGCTTTTAATAAGACCAAAAATGTGTTATCAAATCATACCATAACACTTTTTGATGTGTTAAGACCGACTATGTTATCGTAGGTCATGGTACTTTACATAACACTTAATCATTGTTATACAGATGTGTTATTATACTGTCAACGATAACACACTTTCTGTGTTATTTTAATAAATAGACAAGTGTTTAATTATATTATTTATAGTCAATTATATAAAACATTTCAATACTTATAAATTTGTGTTATACTACACTTTAGTATAACACATTTTTTGTGTTATATAATGAAGTTTGCATAACAAAATTCTTTACTTATAAAAAGTGTTATTTTAATAGATATTATAACACATTTATCGTATTATTTTAATATTTAGATAAGTTTAAATTCTCATTATATATTCATTCATATAACACTAATTTATTATATTATATTTTTATTTTATATTTATATAATTAAAATTAGCTTTCTAATATATACTAGCATCATCAAATGAACTTGATTTTCAAATAACAAAAATTAAAAACATTCAACATTGTATTAACAATCCACAAATTAGTTTAAAACATTCAACACTGTCATCAACAACAAAATGTTCTTTAAGTATTCAAGTAGTCTTAAATATTCAATATATTGTAAAGTTACTACTTTCAGCACAAAATATTCTACAGCTGCCTAACACGAAGCCTTCAAAATTAAGTATCCTTTTCTATTTCGCTTGTCACATCTGCAAAATAAAAAAGAAATATTTTATTGTTATTATCTAGCATCACAAATTACTTCAAGAAAAATGCTATGGAAATTATTTCCAAGAGAGGACACCGCATACAATGTTCCAATAGGAAATTTTTGAGTGGGTTGCTTCTATTGATAAGTGAGATGTATTTTAATGCACATAAGTCATATCACAACAAAGTAATATCTCAAATTGAGGTTATGGGTGCAAAATTACAGACATTTTAGCTTGGATCATGATACCATGGAAAGAAATAAAAAAGTAAAAAAGAAGAAATAAAACACTCTTTTTTTGTAGTGTGACTTCAGCATGATTCTTACCAATTGGGAGGTCTAAAATATAAGCCCACTCTTTCTAGTGCCAAATGAACTGAAAGTTTGATCTGCATGGTCAGGAATCCATTACTAGATGTAGTTTACCAAACAACCAACCTTTCTTTACCAGAAAGAAAAATCATGCAGATAACAAGATTAAACAATTTTACTCCTGTCTAAATTTTGACACCTAACACCTTATATAATCCAGATAAAACATATCAAAAAATAAATAAATAACTACTGCATGCAAGGAAAAATAAAAGTATGTCCTCTCCCAAGGAAAGCAGACATTGATATGCATTTGACCACATTTCCAAATATAGCAAACTACTCCAATAAAAAAGAAATCAAAATAATGAAGTACATATAATATGATAACTTGCCTAGACAAAAATATGAAATTCTGATACTGTATTATAAAAAATAAAAACTGACTTTTTAGTTCTGAAGCACATCTCACATCTCAATTTTCTTTTGGTAGCTAAATCCATTTGTGCCTAAATATATAATTGAAAACTTTATGTATTATTTTGGGCATTACCATTTTATTTTTGTACCAAAGAAAAAACATTTACCTACTAATTTTTTGGTAGCTAAAAATAAAGTTTCAATCATTTTATTTTGCAAAATTTAGCTACTATTGTGAGAGTCTGATCTAAATTAGGTTTTTATGTTTAACAATGCTAAAGTTCTGTGTATCATTATGAAATGAATATTTGAGAGTCTAGTGAAAAACTTGTTCATTAAATGATGTCTCCTAAGGAAATTGGCAATCTAAAAGTCAGTGTGTGACTAATGTCCAATGCTCAATAGTGAAGAATATAGTGTCAATCATAAGATTCCATTTTCTAAAGATCATAATCATCAACAATTATGCTAATTGATTTATTAATTAAACCCAATAGCTCATAACCAATGTAGTTTAAAGTAGTTAGCAAAATAAGAATAAAAGTGTGTTTAAAACTATCAAATATCAACTTCGAACAATGTCATGCTTTAGAAAACTGAACTAATAGATTATTTTTATATATAAATATATATATATAAACTGAAACTGCAAGCATATTAGACTTACCATCCAAAGATCTGAAGTTTGAACTGTTTGGAGACTGATGAGGAGAAGCCGAGAGCTGTGAGTGCGTGCTTGTGTGTGTCTCAGGAAAAGAGCTTCAGTGAGCTGTCTATGGAGTGGCGAGGAGAAACATCAATTTCAAGGAGGAGAAGTGGTTTTGGTTGTTCATCTTTCGGGTGCTGAAAAAGGAAAGGGGAAAAGCATAACTAAGGCTTCTTTCTTTTATGAAACAATACCACAAACACAAGTTGTTAGTTTTTTATATTTAAATCCATACATTTATAAATTTTCTCAAAAACTAATTATAGTAGAAAAATTCTCTAGCAAATTAGGCCCAGGCAATGTAAAAGAGAAGAGTACAAAAAGATTCAAGATTGTACTCTAAGAACGGAGTAGTAGACGATAAGGCAGAGCTGAACAATGACTTCGGAGACACCATAGATGGTTGGAAACGCTGAAGATGATTAGAGGAGACGAAAGTAGGGGCAGATCATCAACGAAATAGAGATTCACTTTTCCTAAGATGTTGATTTTGGGAATATATATTAAAGCCCATACATTTCCCAAATAAAAAACAATGAAAACAACAAGAGATTACTTACCCAAAATTGAAAGAATTCCAAGGCAGAAAAATGGTTGTTAGGGTTTAGACAAATGACCATAGGACCGTGCGAATGACTGAATATTCCTTGGTAGCTAAATTCTTCCCAAAGGCAGTGAATTTATCTTGCTAAGAATCTGAAGGAGTTGTTCTTTGTCCAGTAAAAGAGAGCAACTCATAGTTTTGCCATCGCTTTTCTCTATGTAAAAAATGCAGCATACGAATTCAGCCCAATATCAATGACAATTTAGAACAAAAAATGCGGAAAACCCTTAAAGCATGATCGTTTACCTTGAGCGCGAGCCACGTCAGCCAACAAGTTAAAGATATCCAAGTGTCCATTAATATTATTGTCTCGATCTCCAGGGAGCACAAGTCTCGAGCCGACATTGTCTGGTTGAGTTTTCCTCGTACGCCGATTATGCTCAGCAAGCCTCCTTCTATAACTCTGCTTGCCCTCATCAAACTCGGAAAGGGGATGAAACCTGCAAGGAGCAAGCAAGAAGACGATGAACCTCGCTGTTCTAAACAAGAGAAATCTACAGCAAAAATTAAAAGAAAAAAAATGAGATTTGAGATTTGCATAAACCTGCTACACTACTGGCAAAATCTCTACATCTGGTTGGCAACAAGAGCTTTAGTAGAATTACTGTGAAGCTCACAAACCTTATGTCGGCGATGGTAGTGTTTTGCGGCAGAGTGATCTTCCTTCCAGTTATCAACCTGGCACATGGGATAGGTGGTGGTGCTATCGGGAGAGCCAGAGTGAACCCTCTTATTGGGTCTAGATCCGAGGTCATCCCCACAAGTGAAGCCGCCCCCCAGATTAAGGCGGAGAGTGGCATCGGTTATCTCGGGGGTTTTCTTCTTCAAGTTAAAAGGAGTTGCAGGGAATTATTCTGTCTTGGCGTAGTCCGCATCGTTGATGGTGGGGGAGGCCACAGAGTCAAGGGGCTTGGCAAGGAATTTAACCGTTTCCTAGTCCCAGACCTTAGGGTTCCAGTTATCGATGGGATTGGAGTTTGTGAACCGCTGTTTGTAATTAGGGGTCGGATAAGGGAGATCGCGTTTTGAGAGAGATGAGCATAGGATCATGGAGAGAGTGACTGGGCATTCTTCCCAGAAAATTATTTTTACTTTGTAATTAAAAAAAGGAAGAAAAAAATCACCACCTTACAATTTAGCGGGCTCCCAAAAGTTATATCGCCTTTTTCTTTTTTACTTTGCCACTTATCATAATACTTTTTCAGTAATCTTATATTCATGTGTTATGAAAATGGATATTTGGTGTAGTGAAACACCTCAAAACTCAACCATAACCACAGAACTTAACCACCATGCATAAAGCTCATGACTTACCATAATTCTTGATTGAATCGTCAGCTAATTCTTGAGCTAATCTCCTAGATCACAGCTCCAATTCTCTGAATTTCAGCCAAGTTCTTCTTGGTTCCTTGTGGTTTTCTTTGAGAGAGAAAGAGAAGAGGAGGGAAGGTTGGTTCTTAATGTTTCCACTGTGTTCTATGTATTACTTAGTCTATCCATAGGTAATTAAGTCAATCCCGAGGCTCGGGGTACCAGAAACATCCCCAAGGGCAAAATGGTAAAATTCCCCTGTTCCCACCTAAGCTTCCTAACCTCAAATATATCTCCAATTATTTATTTCCACAACCCGATAACCCAAATAACCATCTAATACCCAAAATACCCCTTGACTTGCCCCAAGTCAAGTATTAAGTCCCGTTGTGACTTACCCGCTAACTAGCTCCCTAGGATCACCTCAAGCCACATGCTGCAGATTTACCCACATAATAATGTGGTTCTCACAATTATAGCATATAATCACATTTACATTCATATAACCATACAAGCATGCTTATTATGGAATCATGCATTAACCTAATAAATTCACACATAAACCAATTATGCCCTCCTGGCACACTAATAAAGGCCCTTAAGTCATATTAGTGATTTTGGGTCGTTACAACTATCCCCTCCTACTGAGAATTTCGTCCTTGAAATTTACCTAAATAGCTCGGGATACTGATCCCGCATCACCGTCTCTAGCTCCCAGATCGCTTCCTCGACCTTGCTATTTCTCCACAATACTTTAACTAAAGGAATCGTCTTATTCCATAGAACTTTATCCTTCCGATCCAAAATCTGAACTGGCCACTCCTCATAGGACAAATCTGTCCGTAACTCTAAGTCCTCATACTTCAGCACATGCGTCGTATCTAAGACATACTTCCGCAACATAGTGACATGGAATACGTCATGAACTTCCGACAACGACAGTGGAAAAGCCAACCTGTAAGCCACCTGTCCAATCCTTTCTAGAATCTCAAAAGGTCCAACAAAGAGAGGGCTTAGCTTGCCCTTTACTCCAAATCTCCTCACCCCTCACAGTGGTGAAACTTGCAGAAACATGTGGTCCCCAACTTGGAATTCTACGTCCCTACGCTTAGGATCAGCGTAGTTGTTCTATCTACTCTGCGAAGCAAGCATTCTGGCTCGAATCTTCTCAATCGCTTCATTTGTCTTTTAAAGCATGTCTGGTCCCTAATACTTCCTCACACCCTTCTCATCCCAATGAATGGGCGACCTACACTTTCTTCCATATAGCATCTCATAGGGAGCCACTCCAATCGTGGACTGATAACTATTGTTATACAAAAATTTAATCAACGGGAGATACTTACTCCAAGATCCCTCGAAGTCAATCACACACGCCCTAAGCATGTCCTCCAACACCTGAATCGTCCTCTCATATTGTCCATCAGTCTGAGAATGAAAGGTTGTGCTTATCTTCAACTGAGTCCCCATGGCTCTCTGCAGAGCTCCCTAGAACTTGGTGATAAAGATAGGGTCTCGATAAGATACGATAGACATAGGAACCCCATGAAGGCGAACTATCTCCCTCAAATACAACTCTGCATGCTTTTCCACTGTGTAAGTCGACTTCACTGGTAGAAAATGAGCTGACTTGGTGTATCTATCCACTATCACCCACACAGAGTCATAAAGTCCCACTGTCCTGGGTAGACCTCCCACAAAATCCATGGTAATGTCCTCCCACTTCCACTCAGGAATACCCAAAGGCTAAAGCAATCCCGCAGGTCGCTGATGCTCAGCCTTCACTTGTTGACATGTCAAACATCTGGCCACATACTCCACCACATCCTTCTTCATCCTGGGCCACCAATATAATGTCTATAGATCCTGATACATCTTCGTGGTACCCCGGATGAAGCGAGTATGGCGTAGTGTGAGACTCATCCAGTATCTCTCGTCTAATCCCTTCATCTGCCGTAACACAAATCTGTCCCTGATATCGAAGCTTACCTATCTCAGAAATAGAATAATCCTTAGCTATCCCTGCTAAGGCATGCTGTCTAACCTCATGTAACTGTGTGTCTAACAATTGACCCTCCTTGATCCGCTCTAGCAGGGTCGACTGCAAGGTAACATTGGACAACCGGCCCACCACCAGCTCTATCCTTGCCCTGGTCATCTCATCAGCTAACTCTCTGGAGATCTAAATAGAACTAAATAACTTCCCCAAGCCCCTCCGGCTCAATGCATCTGCTACAACATTGGCTTTCCCTGGGTGGTAAAGAATGTCACAATCATGATCCTTAACCAACTCCAACCAATGCTTCTGCCTCATGTTTAGATCCTTCTGGGTGAAGAAATACTTCAAACTCTTATGATCAGTGTATATCTCACACTTCTCCCCATATAAGTAATGTCGCCACACCTTTAGTGCGAACACCACTGCCTCCAATTCCAGATCATGGGTAAGATACCGCTGTTCATACTACTTTAGCTGTCGTGATGCATAAGCTATAACTTTCTCAGTCTGCATCAACACACAACCTAAACCCATCCTCGACGCATCACAATATACCACAAACTTTCCTTCCTCCGAAGGGAGACTCAACACAGGAGCAGTAATAAGTCGTTGCTTCAATTCTTGGAAACTATGCTCACACTTCTTTGACCAAACGAACCTCTGATTCTTCTATGTCAACTCTGTCATCGGTGAAGCAATTTTCAAGAATCCTTCTAAAACCTGCCTATAATAACCTGCTAACCCGAGGAAACTCTGCACCTCCGAGGAGTTCCTTGGCCTCGACCAATCCCTTACTACCTCCACCTTGGACGGATCCACTTTAATCCCCTCTGCACCAACTATATGCCCAAGAAAAGTCACCTCTGGCAACCAAAACTCACACTTCTTAAACTTGGCATATAACCGATGATCCCTTAACCTCTGTAAGACCTGTCGAAGATGTCGTTCGTGCTCTGTCTCTGAACTAGAGTACACCAAGATGTCGTCGATGAAGACAATGATCAACTGATCCAAGAAGTCCTTGAACATCCCGTTCATCAGATCCATGAAAGATGCCAGGGCATTGCTCAAACCAAAAGACATGACCAAGAACTCATAGTGTCCATACTGCGTTCAGAAGGCCGTCTTCGGTATCTCCTCGTCCTTGATCCTCAGCTGGTGATAACCAGATCAAAGATCAATCTTTGAGAACACCGTCTTTCCCTGCAATTGATCGAACAAGTCATCAATCCTCGGTAGAGGGTACTTATTCTTGATGGTCAACTTGTTCAATTCTCTGTAGTCTATACACATCCTCAAAGTCTTGTCCTTCTTCTAAACAAACAAAACTAGAGTGCCCCCATGGAGAGTAGCTAGGCCTGATGAATCCCAAATCCATAAGTTCCTGTAGCTATCTCTTCAACTCCTTCAACTCTGTTGGTTCCATCCTATATGGTGCCCTTGATACTGGTTCTGTCCCTGGTGCTAACTCAATAACAAACTGAATCTCCCTGCACGGCAGCAATCCTGGTAACTCTTCAAGAAAAACATCTAAAAACTCACAAACCACCTTAGTCTCTCCCGGCCCCACTGGCAGAACCCTAGTAGTGTAAAGCACACTAGCCAGAAAAATTATACATCCACCCTGTAACAAGTCTCTAGCTCTCAACGCTGATATCATGGGTACGCGGGGTCCACATACCGCACCCACGAAGACAAAAGGATCCTCGCCCTCCGCCTCAAAAGTCACCATCTTCTTCCTACAGTCAATAGTAGCCCCATACTTGACCAGCCAATCCATCCCTAAGATCATGTCAAAATCCTCCATATCTAACTCAATCAAGTCAACTGAAAGCTCCCTACTATCAACCATCACTGACAATTCTCTAATCCACCTCGTACAAACTACCAGTTCCCAGTAGGCAATAAAGTCCCAAACCCCGCAGTCCAATACTCACTAGGTCTACACAATCTATCAATCACTTTACTAGAAGGAATGTGTAGCACCAGAGTCAATCAATACAGTATAAGGAGAGCCAGTGCAAGAAAGCTGACCTGTCACAACCGAGGGACTAGCCTCAGCCTCTGCTTGTGTCAAGGTGAACACTCGAGCTGGAGTCATGTTGTCCACCTTTCCTGCTTCCCCTCTCTTCACTGTTGGGCAGTCTTTTTTGAGGTTCCCCACTGTTCCACACACATAGCAAGCCTTTGCCTAACATTCGCCCTGATGGCATCTTCTACACCTCGCGCACTCTGGAAAACTCTGCCACGCCTCACAGCCACCCTGACGGCCACCCTGACTACCTCTGTTGAGTCTAGTTTTTGTCATGTTTAGGTGATGTTTTAAGTAGTCCTTTATTTCATTTTTCTTTCATTTAGTGCGGGTTTATGCTTTGTTTGTTTGTTTTGGTGAATATCAGGAAGAATTGAGTACTTGGAGGAAAATGTCAAAGAAAGGGAAGAATTAACCAAGTTTTTCAACATATTTTGAGAAAGGATGGATCTCAACATGATTTGGAAGTATTGATAAATTTTTGGGATGAAAACTTGAAAATTTGAGAAATCCCTTAAGAGCCACGGCATGAGCAAAGTAGAGCCGCGACTAGCTGGTGAAACAGAACCATTGTTTTGAGGGAGAACCACGGGCCACGACATGGCTAAAGAGAGCTGCGGGATAGATGGGCATCAACCCAGAAATCGTTGACACGGGCCGCGGCATGGCTGACTAGGGCCACGACATGGAGAGAACAATTCGCCTAGAAATTTACACACGGGCCGCGGTATGGTGCATGTAGAGCCACGGCCCGCCTCTTTTAAAAATTGAATCCTAGGTTTTTATAAGGCGAAAAAGAGAGAAGAAAAGGAGTACGAATTTGGGGAGTGGTTTTTGCTTGAAGGCTGAAGGCTTGGAGTATTCAATCTACATGTTTTTCTTCTACTTTCTGATGTTATCTTTAATTTTTGTTGTGATTAGTATTATGATTATGAACTAATTTTCTATTTAGGATGTTTAATTGAATCACTTGAATCCCTATTATGAACTAATGCAATTTCAATTTTCTTCTTCTTCAATCTTCTTCAATTCCATATAACCTGTTCTTATAGACTGATTATTGATTGGCCATCTATAGTCATATATACATGTTTTTAAATCAAAATCTGAGAGGTGAGATTTGAATTTGCTGTGGTTATATTGGACATAATTCTAATTTAGAACGAAAGTATCCATATTAATTGTGTAACTGTTTATTAAGTTATCAAGATTAATGCTACCTTTGTGGTTCAATTTACCATAGAAATATAGGAAATTGTCACCTAGGTTGAGTTTATAATTCATAGTATGATTATAGGCTGCTGTATCAACTTGTTAATTGAATTAGGCAAAAAGAAGAAGAACTCAGTACTTTGCATTAGGGAATGATAGGGAGGATAGCTGATGAGATTAAACATCCTAATTATTTCTTCAGTGGTTAAATCAAAGGTTTTACTATTAGCTGTTATTCCATTTAATTTTCAATTATTGTTTCTGAACTTTATAGTTTCTTTTGCTGTGTCTACAAAAATCAAGAATTTTAATTTATCAAATAGAAAGAGAAATTAATTGACTGGTAATTGATAATTCAGTCCTTGAGGACGATACTTGGTTTCTTTACCATATTATTACAAATTGCGACTGTGTGCACTTGCATAGCTTAAAATATCGCAACAAGTTTTTGGCGCCGTTGCCGGGGACTGAAAATAATTATCAATATCAGTCTGATTAATTTTTATTCTAATTTGATTTTAATCTCTCTTGTTTCTAAACTGTTTAGTTGCTTAATTTGTCTATCTCAGGTGAACTGTGTTATATGCGTAGCAGAAGAGGAGCAGACAATCTTGTTCCTTTGAATCCTGAGATTGAAAAGTCTTGCGAGCAAAATAGAAAGAACAAGAGGGAGGCCCAGAAATCTGTGAAGATGGCACAGAATGATGGGGATGGCAGGAATGTTTTAATTCCTGGAATTGCACAAGGGGGTCAGGCTCAGAACAATGCTGAGAGGAGCCTGAGAGACTATGTACTGCCCACTCTGACGGGAGTACAAAACAGTATACGCCCACCAGCTGTAGAGGCTAACAAC
The DNA here is from genome assembly GCF_963169125.1 of Humulus lupulus. NCBI lineage: Eukaryota > Viridiplantae > Streptophyta > Magnoliopsida > Rosales > Cannabaceae > Humulus > Humulus lupulus. The sequence continues at coordinate 82,634,249 of NC_084797.1, read as the reverse complement.
TTTGAGATCAAGCCAGCTATTCTACAAATGGTGCAATCCTCTGTTCAATTTAATGGGTTGCCTTCTAAAGATCCTCACACCCATTTTGTCTAATTTTCTGGAGTTGTGTGGAACTTTCAGATACAATGGGGTGAGTGATGACGCTATTAAACTTAGGCTTTTACCATTTTCTCTGAGGGATAGAGCTAAAATTTGGCTGAACTCTTTGCAACCGAACTCTATTATCACTTGGCAAGATCTGGCTCAGAAGTTTTTGTCAAAATTGTTCCCTCCTTCCAAGCTGCTAAATTGAGAGGAGAAATCAATAATTTTTTCCAGAATGATGGAGAATAATTGTATGAAGCTTGGGAATGGTTCAAGGAACTTTTGAGAAGATGTCCTCATCATGGCATTGAACAGTGGATGTTAGTGCAAAAATTTAATAACGGTTTATGTCCTACTACTAGAACCATTATTGATGCTGCAGCGGGTGGTACTTTTATGAGTAAGAGTGCAACTGGTGCTTATGAGCTGATGGAGGACATGGCCACAAATAATCATCAGTGGTCTGAGGAAAGATCATCGGAGGTTAGAAAGGTAGTTGGGGTGCATGAGCTGGATGCTATTACTGCTTTAACAGCTCAGGTATCTACACTCACTAAACAATTACAACAGAGCATTGTATCTGCTAATGCGGTTCAAATGGCAGCCAGGTGTGAAATCTGTGGTGGTCCTCACTTTTTTGATTAGTGTCCTACGAATATTAATAATAACATTCCGATGGATCAAGCTCAGGTTCAAGCAGTGGGAAACTTTCAGAGGCTAGTAAAAAATCCATTTGCCAATACTTACAATCCTGGGTGGCGAAATCATCCTAATTTTTCTTGGAGGAATAATTAGGGTCATCAACCTCAGTTTCAGGGTCAATTTCATAATAATATGCCTCAGCCACCAATGCATCAAGGCTCTTCATCACAACAGCCTAGGCCTCAACAGTCAATGAATCAAGCTCCACCTGAAAGGCCTAATGAATTGCAAGCTGCATTATTGACTCTCACCAACACTCAAACACAGTTTATGACAGAAACTCGTTCTTCCATCAGGAATCTTGAGATGCAAGTTGGTCAATTGGAAAATATGTTACAAAGTAGGCCTCAATGAAATTTTCCAAGTAATACAGAGGTGAATCCTAAAGAGCAGTGCAATGCAATCTCTTTGAGGAGTGGGAAGAAGTTGGAAGAGCCAGTCAAGAAGTCTATACCTGCACCAAAAGTTGAAGTTGAGAACAAGGGTAAGGTAGAAGAAGAGGTTATTGAAGACCTTGAGAAGAATCAGTCACCAGTGAGTTATGAGCACCACATCAAGATTCCATATCCTCAGCGACTTCAAAAGAAGACACTTGACAAACAATTTTCGAAGTTTCTAGATATTTTTCGAAAACTTCACATTAACATACCTTTTGCCGAGGCACTTGAACAAATGCCAAGTTATGTGAGGTTTATGAAGGAAATATTGTCCAAGAAGAGGAAGATGGAGGATTATGAGACGGTGGCGCTCACTGAAGAGTGCAGTGCCATTCTGCAAAGAAAGCTTCCTCAGAAACTGAGATATCCTGGGAGTTTCACAATACCCTGCACTATTGAGAATTTTGAGAGTATGAATGCTCTATGTGATTTGGGGGCGAGCATTAATCTAATGCCGCTTTCTGTGTTCAGAAGATTGAAGCTTGGGGAAGCAAGACCTACAACAGTGACTCTTCAGTTGGCAGACAGATCAATAGCACATCCTCGGGGTATTATTGAAGATGTTTTGGTAAAAGTGGACAAGTTCATCTTCCCAGCAGATTTAATTGTACTTGATATGGAGGAGGATGCCAACGTCCCAATCATTCTTGGAAGACCATTCTTAGCCACAGGACGAGTTTTAATTGACGTACAAAAAGGGGAGTTAAGGTTGCGAGTCCAAAATGAGGAAATAAGTTTTAATGTTTTTGCAGCAACTGCAATTCCTACCTGTTGTAGTGTTGATGTGGTGAATGATTGTCAAGATTCAATTGGTAAAAAGAAGAAGAAGGCCAAAGAACGATTTCGAACAGTTCGACGTCGTATGAAAAGATTATTGTGTGGCAAGTTTGAAGGTTTCGATGACATTGGGGATAATTTCAATATTCTCAATAGTGGAAGGGAATTCTCCTCGTATGACACGATGGCTCTCAAGGATGCAAGGGGTGGACTTGACCCAAGTTAAAGGTGTAGAGAGTTCAGCGTCCGGCTAAATGACGTTCATGATAGCGCTTGTAGGAGGCACCCTATCTTTTATGTATTATTTTTCTTAATTTTGCACTTGTAAACAATAGATATTTGGTTTATTTTTGGACTTTTAGAATCGTGAAAAACGTGAAAAAAAAATAAAACAAAAATTAAAAAATTAAAAAATACTTCACTCCTCCGCCTCAGTTCAATCCATACAACCCGCCACCTCCACCTCCGCCATACTGACGTGGCGTGATTTTTGAGGTAAGTCTTCTTTCCTTGCTCTTCATGTCACATTGGGGACAATGTGCAATTTAAATTTGGGGGAGGGACTTATCAGTTATTGTGTGTATCTTTGTTTTTATCTTTGTTCTGTTAATTTTAGTTTGCCAACACTTTGTCTATAATATCATTTGTCATCAATTTGTGAGATAGTAATTGTGTGCATAACCGTGTGCTTGGTTGATTACTCTTGGAATTTAGTTCAAATTTTTTGTTGGAAATTTGCATATGTTCTGTAAATAGGGACAATTAGCTTATGTTATATATGTTTTACTTGGGTATGAGGAATGAATGGTGGAATCTGATAGAACTTGCATTTCTTGTCTTTTGAGACGAAATCCTTGATAACTTGTGTTTTGGAATGTTTGGGCCTTTCAAGCTTACCCTTATCATTATTTTCCCTAGTTTGCTCATTTGTGCCTTAACTTGTTTTGTTGATTGTTTAACCACTTCATTAAGCCAAAATTGTACCAATTATTTTTCCCTGTCCTATGAATTATGCCATAAGCTTAGAAATAAGTTTAGGGGAGCGATTTGTGATTGGGTAGAGCGAAAAAGAAGGAAAAACATATTGGTGTGAGTGGATGAACAATGTAATTTTATCTTTCGGTTGAGACAAGTGTAAAGTGTAAAAAAAAAAATATACTTGCAACATCACTGTAGATTAGTTTCAATCTTCTTCTTCTAAAAAATAAAAAAAATAAAAAAAAATACAGTGATGTTGATGTATTGGTTATGAGGACTCAATCGTTGAAAAATGAGTGAATTTTTGGGATGAAATCTTGAAACGCAATGTGGGTTGTTTGATTGATTTCTTTTTAGGTGCTTATGGTATAATGAAGCCTAAATGTCTTTTTATCTACCGTTACCTAAGCCAAAAATGCATGAACCATAAAAGTCCTGTTGATTCCAAAACATATGTTGTTAACATTAGTGGAGAAAGGCAAGTATGCACGCATATTGAATTTTGGTGAGTGGATTGTTGAAAGAGTAAAATATGTATGATGTATTCTAATTGCTCGTTTTGTTATTTACAACTCATATTCTATTTTCCAACTGAGTCATTTGGGTTAATTGTGAGAGTGATTATACTGAAATTCTAGTTGAAAATAGCATTTGTTATTTCACGATTGATGAGAGGGTGTTGTGGACAAAGTGGAGGTTTTATTATTTGTGTGTATTGTTTTGTTTCAAGTCTAAAGTCAATCTTTACTCGAGGGCGAGTAAAGGTTAAGTTTAGGGGATTTTGTTGAGTCTAGTTTTTGTCATGTTTAGGTGATGTTTTAAGTAGTCTTTTATTTCATTTTTCTTTCATTTAGTGCGGGTTTATGCTTTGTTTGTTTGTTTTTGTGAATATTAGGAAGAATTGAGTACTTGGAGGAAAATGTCAAAGAAAGGGAAGAATTAACCAAGTTTTTCAACATATTTTGAGAAAGGATGGATCTCAACATGATTTGGAAGTGTTGATGAATTTTTGGGATGAAAACTTGAAAAATTGAGAAATCCCTTAAGAGCCACGGCATGAGCAAAGTAGAGCTGCGACTAGCTGGTGAAACAGAACCATTGTTTTGAGGGAGAACCATGGGCCACGACATGGCTAAAGAGAGCTGCGGCATAGATGGGCATCAACCCAGAAATCGTTGACACGAGCCGCCGCATGGCTGACTAGGGCCACGACATGGAGAGAACAATTCGCCTAGAAATTTACACACGGGCCGCGGTATGGTGCATGTAGAGCCACGGCCCACCTCTTTTAAAAATTGAATCCTAGGTTTTTATAAGGCAAAAAAGAGAGAAGAAAAGGAGTATGGATTTGGGGAGTGGTTTTTGCTTGAAGGCTGAAGGCTTGGAGTATTCAATCTACATGTTTTTCTTCTACTTTCTGATGTTATCTTTAATTTTTGTTGTGATTAGTATTATGATTATGAACTAATTTTCTATTTAGGATGTTTAATTGAATCACTTGAATCCCTATTATGAACTAATGCAATTTCAATTTTCTTCTTCTTCAATCTTCTTCAATTCCATATAACCTATTCTTATAGACTGATTATTGATTGGCCATCTATAGTCATATATACATGTTTTTAAATCAAAATCTGAGAAGTGAGATTTGAATCTGCTGTGGTTATATTGGACATAATTCTAATTTGGAACGAAAGTATCCATATTAATTGTGTAACTGTTTATTAAGTTATCAAGATTAATGCTACCTTTGTGGTTCAATTTACCAAAGAAATATAGGAAATTGTCACCTAGGTTGAGTTTATAATTCATAGTATGATTATAGGCTGCTGTATCAAATTGTTAATTGAATTAGGCAAAAAGAAGAAGAACTCAGTACTTTGCATTAGGGAATGATAGGGAGGATAGCTGATGAGATTAAACATCCTAATTATTTCTTCAGTGGTTAAATCAAAGGTTTTACTATTAGCTGTTATTCCATTTAATTTTCAATTATTGTTTCTGAACTTTATAGTTTCTTTTGCTGTGTCTACAAAAATCAAGAATTTTAATTTATCAAATAGAAAGAGAAATTAATTGACTTGGTTTCTTTACCATATTATTACAAATTGCGACTGTGTGCACTTGCATAGCTTAAAATATCGCAACAACCTCAACCCCTCCTGTCAGGACCAGCAGTGGTTGAAGTGTCACGAGTCTTTCTCTTCACATTACTGGGGCCTCCGCCCCTACCTGACCCAGAATTAGGAGGCACCACTCTGTGACCCTCATGCCTAATTGCATTTTCCTTCCAAATCTTGTTCTCTGCTTCCTCAGCGGTAAGAGCCTTCTCAACGGCCTGGGCATAAGTTGTTCCCCCAGGTACCGTTGTGATCCTAACATCCTGGGCTGTCATAGAATTAAGCCCTCGAATAAACCTGTCTTGCATGGATGCATCCGTAGGCACAAGATCTGGTGCAAATTTCGCAAGTCCATCAAATTTTAGGGCATACTTAGTAACTGTCATGTTGGCCTGCACCAAGCCCACAAACTCATTAACTTTTGCTGCCCTGATGGCAACATTGTAGTATTTCTTGCTGAACAAAACTTTAAATCCTTCCCAACTAAAAGCAGTAACATCCCTAGCCTGTGATGCCACTTCCTACCAGATGCGGGCATCCTCTCTCAATAGATATGTGGCACAGGCTACTCTGTCATGTCCCTCTATCCTCATGAAGTCCAGGATAGTAGTAATCATAGTCATCCACTGCTCGGCCCTTGAGAGCTCTTCGATTCAAGGCTGATCAAGCTTGTCCTTGCCTTTACCTGCACCATGTAGCACCCGTGAGCTAAGGCCCAGCAAGAAAACATAACATTATAGTACAAACAATGATATCAATTGAATAATTCTTAAAGCATGTTCATATACTTAGCATACCATATTGATCACATATTCCATAGACATAACTAGAGAATCAACAAACCCACACTCATCTATTCAACATAACAAATTCATTAATCAATAATAATAATCAAATCAAATGATAATTATGGTGGACGCCCTTTGGTCGCACCCTCTGTTTAACTCCACTGACTCTGGTCCACTTAAATCGATCCCAGTGAATAATAAGCTGTCCTCAACTACCAGTGGCTGAGCCGCGCCTATGCGCCAATGTAAACCCCCACACTCTTTCACCGTTTGTCTACTATTCACATGGCATAATACCACCCTTTAAAAATCTTACAAGACAGGGAACCCTTAGTCCCATCATAAATTCACAACTGGGAGCAGTTTTCTTACCTTTAGTTTCCAAGTGTATTGGTTACGTGAGATGCCTCTTGAGCACGATCCGTTTCCCGAGCCCCTAGCTTATACCTAGTCACAACCAGGATAAGGGATACCATTAATAATTGTAAAAGGGCTTCTATATAAGGTTCTAGTCTCCGGAACATCGAATTCCACCAAACACGGTAGTAGATTCGATCCTGAGCACCGTAGGTTAAATTCCCATGCTTAAAATCCCAAAAACCCAAATTTCCTTAAGGGTCGTGGCTCAACCTCCCTATGCTGCAGCATGGCCCCAACTAGAGGGTCATCCACGCCCAGAACTAGACACGGGTCGCGGCCCTACATAGCCCATGCTGCGGCCCGCCCTCCCTCTCCAGCACTCATCAGCTTCAGAGGGCCGCGGCTCACCAAGAACTATGTCGCGGCCCGACCCCTTCAAACCCAGAAAAACCTCCATTTTTAACTCTCAAACCTCACTCAAAACCATCCAAAACCATCTCAATAATATACCACAATTATCACAAACATTCTTGCATGATTTCAGAAGCACCTGCCATCAGAATCGTAATATAAAAACTCATTAAAACACCTTTTAAATTTCTGAAACTCACACACTCAAGAACACTAAAACTAGTCATAAAATCTCTAAATTCAAACACTAAATCATGAATTTGAGCTTACCTTCTCTGATGAACCAACTCTCTAAGAAATCTCTGAGCTAACCTTCAAGTTCCAAGATTTAATTCAGTCCTTCAATGTCTAAATCCATAAACACATCAAAACTCAACCATAACCACAGAACTTAACCACCATGCATAAATCTTATGACTTACCTTAATTCTTGATTGAATCCTCAGCTAATTCTTGAGCTAGTCTCCTAGATCACAACTCCAATTCTCTGAATTTCAGCCAAGTTCTTCTTGGTTCCTTGTGGTTTTCTTTGAGAGAGGAAGAGAAGAGGAGGGAAGGTCGGTGTTAATGTTTCCACCGTGTTTTGTGTTTTACTTAGTCTATCCTTAGGCAACTAAGTCAATCCCAAGGCTCGGGGTATCGGAAAAGTCCCCGAGGGCAAAATGGTTAAATTCCCCAGTATTCCCACCTAAGCTTCCTAACCTCAAATATATCTCCAATTATTTATTTCCATAACCCGATAACCCAAATAACCATCTAATACCCGAAATACCCCTTGACTTTCCCCAAAGTCAAGTATTAATCCCCGTTGTGACTTTCCCGCTAACTAGCTCCCTAGGATCACCTCAAGCCGCATGTTGCAGATTTAGCCACATAATAATGTGGTTCTCACAATTATAGCATATAATCACATTTACATTCATATAACCATACAAGCATGCTTATTATGGAATCATGCATTAAACTAATAAATTCACACATAAACCAATTATGCCCTCCCCTCACACTAATCAAGGCCCTTAAGCCATATTAGTGATTTTGGGTCATTACACTTAAACTCTTAACAGTAACCTAAAAACATCAATTTTGAAAAGAAAAAAAACATATCATCCTAAATCCCATTCAAGAACATCCATGAAGAGTAAGAAAGAAAACCTTAAAGAAAATTCTTGTAATGCCCTAGGTAGCCATGACCGTTACACTGTGTATTTATAAAGGTGCAAGACTTGCTAATCAAGTCATTTAGTTGAAAATGTGTCACTAAAACCATTAATGAACTAGGGTTAAAAGATTTTGGTCATAAAAGATACATTTTATATAAATAAACATTTTATACATGGGATCCCAAAAGAAATAACATTTAAAGGTGAGTTTACAAAATTTCCAGAGTACAAACAACCACTAGCCACTCTAAGGGCAAACTAGACAATCATGGTCCTTTTGTTCCTGTCCCACCCTCAACCGTGGCGGCTAAGCAGCTAGTCATGTACATTCTGCCTCTAGAGTCTCCAAGTCAAGGCTGATCAAGCTTACCCTTGCCTTTACCTACACCACGTATGTTCATACACTTAGCAGTCCATACTAATCACATAATCCACAAATACAATCACGAAACTCATGAGCTAAGACTCAATTACTCAGCATGCCAAATTCATCTATTAACAATGACAACCAAATCACATGATAATTAGGGTCAACGCCCTTAGGTCGCACCCTCTATTTACCCCACTAACCCTGGTCCACTTAAACCGAGCTCAGTGAATATTAAGTTGTCCTCAGCTACCATTGGCTGAGCTGCGCCCTGTACGCCAATGTAAACTCTGGCACTCTTAGGCTGTTTGTTTATTATTCACATGGCATAATACCATCCTTCATAATGCATACAAAACAAGGAGCCCTTAGTCCCGTTATAAATTCACAACCGGGTGCAGTTTTATTACCATTAATTCAAAGTGTTCTGGTTACGAGAGATGACCCTTGAGCACACTACTATAAAAACACATTTTTAGGATACCTTTTTAGGACACTCACCTAAATGCGAGTCCTAAAAAAGCCTCCTGGACTTTTTAGGACTTGCGTTGCGAGTCCTTAAAGAATTTGTTTTAGGACTCGCGGAGCGAGTCCTAAAAACTATGTATGTCCTAAATGTTTGAGTTTTTTTTTTAAAAAACAAACACCTCCTGGACGTTTTAGGACTCGCGTTGCAAGTCCTAAAAACTTATGTGTATCCTAAAAGTTTAAATTTAAAAAAATTTCAAATTCCCTCCAATTTTCCTTAAAAACTGTTTTTAGGACTCGCAATGAGTGTCCTAAAAACATATGTGGTTCCTAAAAAACCTCAATAGAAAATATAAGTGTAATATTAGTGGTGACTTTTAAGGGCTCACTTTGGGTGTCCTAAAATTTTTTAAGTAAAAAATGATAAATAAATGAATAAATTAAAGCTTTATTTTAATAACTAAATTAAAAAAAACGGATTTCTTTTATTTTTATTTTTTTTTAATAAAAGAAAAGAAAATTTAATTTTCTTTATTTGGGGTTATACCCGAATATTGTATTTTAAAAAAAATCTGACTTATTAAACTAAAGTCCTAACCCTAAATGTTTCAGCCTCCCTCCCAACCCTCTTCTCCCCTGCCAACCATGCATCTCCTTGTCTCCCTCCCAAACCTCTTCTCCCCTGCCGACCCATGCATATCCTTGTCTCTCTCAGCCTTTCCAAGACGCCGCACATGGACGTCGTTGATGAGATCCGTGGCTTGCTCAAGTAGATGAGGCGGTGGCTAGCGATGGGGCTTGCTGCAACGGTGGCTTGTGGAGGGGCTCGCTGCAATGGTGGCTCGCGGAGGGGCTCGCTACAACGCCGTCGACGAGATCCGTGGCTTGCTCAAGCAGATGAGGCGATGGCTCGCAGTGGGGCTTGTTGCAACGGTGGCTCGCGATGGGGCTCGCGGAGGGGCTTGCTGCAACGCTGGCTCACAGAGGCGGTGGCTCGGAGGCGGGTCTTCATTTTCAGGTGGTGGCTCCCAGGTAGGTCTTCATTTTTAGGTGGTGGCTGGCAGGTTGTGTTTGTTTGGATTCAGGTGTTGTATTTGTTTTGATCTTTATGTCAATGGAAAAGTTTCAGATATGTTATTCAGGTTGATTGTATATAATCATATAATATTATTGGTGTAGATTAATGTTTGCATATGCTTGTAGTTATCTCAATAATTTTTGCTTTGATTTTGTTTTTGTGTATCTTTAATATATTCATTCAACTAATCATAGTAATATTTCTAATATTTTTTATAATTTATTTATTTTAAATATATAAGTATATATTTATTATTCATTCAGCAATAATGAGATTTTAAAAAAAGATTGGGCATTTTACCCAAATATTGATTTATAAAATAAAATTATAATCAATTAAAAGGTACTCAAAGAAATTTTTTAGGACACACATTGCGAGTCCTAAAAAGCCTTTTTTGTAGTAGTAAAAACTTTTTAAGACTCTCAAATAGAGGACTCGCAATGAAAGTCCTAAAAATCCTTTTTTGTAGTAGTGGTAGAATCCGTTTCCCGAGCCCTAGCTTACACCTAGTCACAACCAAGATAAGGGATTCCATCAACAATTGTATAAAGGTTTTGGGACTAAGTTCTAGTCTCCGGGACATCGAATTCCACCAAACATGGTAGTGGAATCGATCCCAAGCACCCTAGGTTAGGTTCTTGCACCTAAAATCTGCCTAAGGCCGAAAATTCCCTTAAGAGCCGCGGCCCAAGCTTCCTTTTTTGCGGCCCGCCCCTACCCAGAGGCCCAGCCTCACCAGTCAACAGACACATCCCGCAGCCCAAAACTCCCCATGTCGCGGCCCGCCCCTCTTCCTCATCTCCCATCTTTTCCAGAAGGGTCGCGACACACCAAGAACTGAGCCACGACCTGACCCCTTCGAACCCAGAAAACCCACCATTTTTAACACTCAAACCTCACTCAAATCCACCCAAAACCATCCCAATGATACAATTCAACTATCACAACCATCCTAACATGTTTCCTGCAGCAAAACACAACAAACACCTAGCTTAGAAACTCATCAAAATCACACTTTAATCCTTAAAACCCATAAGATTATAAACACCAAAACCTAGCCAAGAAAACACGGAATTCAGACAGTAAACCATAAATTAGAGCTTACCCTCACTGAAGAACCAATCCTCCAAGAAATTGATGAGCTAACTCCCAAGTCCTTAGCCTCAATTCAGCCCTAAATTCAAAACCCACGAGCTCTTAGAATCCAGCCCAAAGCTACATAATCAACTCCTGATTGAATTCCTTAGCCAAAACTGAGCTAATCCCCAAGGTTCCAACCCAAATTTCTGAGTTTCCAGCCAAGTCCTCCTTTTGGTTTCACTAGTTTCCTTGAGAGAGAGAGTTGAGATGATAGTAATGAGCTGAGAGGAAAAGAAAGGGTCGGTTTGGCCTTGTTCTACTATTTTCTTCATTTTGTTTGATCCATCCTTAACTAATTAAGTCAATCCCGAGGCTCGGGGTACCAAAAACGTCCTTGAGGGAAAAATGGTAAATTATTCCCATTATTCCATCCTATGCTTCCTAACCTCAAATATATCTCCAATTATTTATTTCCATAACCTGACAACCCAAATAACCATCTAATACCCAAAATACCCCTTGACTCGCCCCGAGCCAAGTATTGGGTCTCGTTGTGACTTCCCCGCTAATTGGCTCCCTAGGATCGCCTCATGTCGCATGCTACAGATATATCCACATAATAATGTAGTCCTCACAATTGTAACATATAATCACATTTATGCCCTCAACAGGCTAAAATTACAAATATACCCCTTTAAGCTAAACATGGCCTACATGCATACTAATACTCGTAGACATGCATTTCATATATCCCTATACTCATATAAGCATGCTTATCACAGAATCATGCATTAAATTATTTAATTCACACATAAACCAATTATGCCCTCTCGGCATACTAATCAAGGCCCTTAAGCCTTATTAGTGACTTTTGGGTCATTCCAATTATCCCCTTCTATTGAGAATTTCATCCTTGAAATTTACCTGAGAAGCTCGGGATACTTATCCCGCATCACCGACTCAAGCTCCCAGGTCGCTTCCACGACTCTGCTATTCCTCCACAATACTTTAATTAACGGAATTGTCTTATTCCGTAGAACGTTTTCCTTTCAATCTAATATCTGAACCGGTCGTTCCTCATAAGATAAATTTGTTTGCAGTTCCAAGTCCTCATACTTCAGCACATGTGTCGTATCTGAGACATACTTCCGCAACATAGAAACGTGGAATACGTCATGAACTCCCGACAACGATGGTGGCAAGGCCAACCTATAAGCCACTTGTCCAATCCTTTCTAGAATCTTGAAAGGTCCAACGAATCGAGGGCTCAGCTTACCCTTCATCCCAAATCTCCTCACCCCTCGCAGTGGTGAAACTCGCAGAGTCACGTGGTCCCCAACCTGGAACTCCATGTCTCTACGCTTAGGGTCAGCGTAGCTTTTCTCTCTACTCTGTGAAGCAAGCATTCTGGCTTGGATCTTCTCAATAGCTTCATTTGTCTTTTAAACCATGTTCGACCCCAAATATTTCCTCTCACCCATCTCATCCCAATGAATGGGTGACCTACACTTCCTTCCATATAACATCTCATATGGAGCCACTCCAAACGTGGACTGATAACTGTTGTTATATGAAAACTCAATCAACGGGAGATACTTACTCCAAGATCCCTTGAAGTCAATCACACATGCCCTAAGCATGTCCTCCAACACCTGAATCATCCTCTTAGACTATCCATCAGTCTAAGTGTGAAAGGTTGTTCTAAACTTTAACTAAGTCCCCATTGCTTTCTGCAGAGCACCCCAGAACTTGGAGGTAATGATAGGGTCTCGATTAGACACAATAGGCTTAGGAACCCCATGGAGACGAACTATCTCCCTCGCATACAATTCTGCATACTGTTCCACTGTGTAGGTCAACTTCACTGTCAGGAAATGAGATGACTTGGTCTAACTGTCCACTATCACCCACACCAAGTCATACAGTCCCACTGTCCTGGGCAGACCTCCCATAAAGTCCATTGTAACATCCTCCAATTTCCATTCGGGAATGCCGAAAGGCTGAAGCAACCCCGCTAGTCCCTGATGCTCAGCTTTCACCTGCTGACAAGTCAAACACCTGGCCACGTACTCCACCACATCCTTCTTCATCCCGGGCCACCAATATAATGTCTGTAGATCCTAATACATCTTCGTGGTACCCGGATGAAGCGAGTACGACGTAGTATGGGAATCATCTAGTATCTCTCATCTGATCCCTACATCTGCTGGAACACAAATCCGCCCCTGATACCGAAGCATACCAACCTCAGAAACAGAATAGTCCTTAGCTACCCCCGCTAAGACATTCTATCTAACTTCTTGTAACTGTGAATCCACCAATTGACCCTCCTTGATCTGCTCTAGTAGGGTCGACTACAAAGTAACATTGGCCAATCGGCCCACCACCAGTTCTATCCTTGCCCTGGTCATCTCATCAGCCAACTCTCTGGAAATCTGGACATAACTAAATAATTGCCTCGAGCCCCTTCGGCTCAATGCATCTGCCACTACATTGGCTTTCCCTGGGTGGTAAAGAATGTCACAGTCATAGTCCTTTACCAACTCCAACCAACATCCCTGCCTCATGTTCAGATCCATCTGGGCGAAGAAGTACTCCAAACTCTTGTGATCAGTGTATATCTCGCACTTCTCTCCATACACATAATGCTGCCAAACCTTTAGTGCAAATACCACCGCTGCTAGCTCCAAATCATGGGTAGGATACCGTTGCTCATACTACTTCAACTATCGTGATGCATAAGATATAACCTTCTCGTTATGCATCAACACACAACCCAAACCCAACCTTGATGCATCAAAATATACCACAAACTTTCCTTCCTCCGAAGGAAGACTCAACACAAGTGCAGTAATAAGTTATCGCTTCATCTCTTGGAATATATTCTTACATTTCTCTGACCAAACAAATTTCTTATTCTTCCATGTCAATTCTGTCATTGGTGTAGCGATCTTTGAGAATCCTTCCACAAACCGTCTGTAGTAGCCTGCCAACCCAAGGAAACTCCGTACTTCCGAGGTGTTCCTTGGCCTCGGCCAATCTCTCACTGCCTCCACTTTAGTTGGATCCACCTTAATTCCATATACTCCAACAATATGTCCAAGGAATGTCACTTATGGTAGCCAAAATTTACACTTCTTAAACTTGGCATGTAATCGATGTTCCCATAACCTCTGCAAGACCTGTCGAAGATGTTGCTCGTCCTCTGCCTCTGAACTGGAATACACTAAGATGTCATCGATGAAGACAATAACGAACTGATCCAAGAAATCCTTGAACAATCTGTTCATTAGATCCATAAAGGCTGCTGGGGCATTGGTCAAACCAAACGACATGACCAAAACCTCGTAGTGTCCATACCTCATCCGGAAGGCCATCTTCGATATATCCTCATCCTTGATCCTCAACTCGGTATAACCAAATCGAAGATCAATCTTTGAGAAAATCGTCTTTCCCCGTAGGTGATCGAACAAGTCATCAATCCTTGGTAGGGGATACTTATTCTTGATGGTCAACTTGTTCAATTCTCTGTAGTCTATACGCATCCTCAAAGTCTCATCCTTCTTCTTCACAAACAAAACTGGAGTGTTCCATGGAGAGTAGCTAGGCTTGATGAATCCCAAATCCAGAAGTTCTTGTAGCTGTATCTTCAATTCCTTCAACTCTGCTGGTGCCATCCTATATGGTGCTCTTGATACTGGTTCTGTCCCCGGTGCTAACTCAATAACAAACTGAATCTCCCTGCGCAGCGGCAATCTTGGTAGATCCTCAGGAAATATGTCTTTGAACTCACAAACCAATCTGGTCTCTCCTGGCCCTGCTGGGAAAACCCTTGTAGTGTCAACCACACTAGCCAGAAAACTTACACATCCTCCCTGTAACAAGTCTCTGGCTCTAAGTGTTGATATCATGGGTACACGGGGTCCACACACCGCACCCATGAAAATGAAACGATCCTCGCCCTTAGGCTCAAAAGTCATCATCTTCTTCCTACAGTCAATAGTAGCTCCATATCTGACCAGCCAATCCATCCCTAGAATCATATCAAAATCCTCAATGTCCAGCTCAATCAAGTCTACTGAAAGTTCCCTACTATCAACCATCACTAGCAGTGCTCTAATCCATCTCCTAGAAATTACCAGTTCCCCAGTAGGCAATAAAGTCCCAAACCGCGTAGTCTGATACTTACTAGGTCTACACAATCTATCAATCACCTTACTAGAAACAAATGAATGTGTAGCACTAGAGTCAATCAATACAGTAAAAGGAGAGCAAGCACTAGAAAGCTGACCTGTCACCACCGAGGGACTAGCCTCGGCCTCTGCCTGTGTCAAAGTGAACACTGGAGCTAGAGTCAAGTTGTCCACCTTTCCTGCTTCCCCTTTCTTCACTGTTGGGCAATCCTTCTTGAGGTGTCCCACTGTTCCACATACAAAGTAGGCCTTGGCCCGACACTCGCCCTGATGGCGTCTTCTGCACCTCGGGCATTCCGAATAACTCCTCCATGCCTCACCACCTCCCTGAAGGCCACCCTGAGCACCATGACCCCTCCTATTAGGACCAACAACGATTAAGGTGTCAGGGGTCTTCCCCTTCACATCACTGGGGCCTCTGCCCCTACCAGACCCAGAACATGGAGGCACCACTTTACGACCCTCTCGCCTCGCAGCACTTTCCTTCCAAATCTTGTTCTCCACTTCCTAAGCGGTAAGAGCCTTCTCAACAACCTGGGCATAAGTCGTCCCCCCAGGTACTATTGTGATCCTCACATCCTGGGCTATCATAGCATTAAGCTCTCTAATAAATCTGTCTTGCCTAGCTGCATTTGTAGGCACAAGATCTGGTGAAAATTTTGCAAGTCTATCAAACTTTAGGGCATACTCAGTAACTGTCATGTTGCCCTGCACGAACCCCACAAACTCATTAACCTTTGCTGCCCTGATGGCAGCATTGTAGTGTTTCTGGCTGAACAAATCCTTGAATCCATCCCAACTCAGAGTAGTGACGTCCCTGGTCTGTGATGCCACTTCCCACTAGATGCGGGCATCCTGTCTCAACATATATGTGGCACAGGCCACTCTATCATATCCTTCTACCCTCATGAAATATAGGATAGTAGTAGTAATAGTCATCCACTGCTCGGCCTTTAATGGATCAGGTCCTCCCTCAAAAGTTGGGGGATGCTGCTTCCGGAACCGCTCATATAATGGCTCCCACCTGTTCCAAATTTCCACTGGCTGAATAACTGGTGCCACTACAAGTGGCACAATGGGTGCAACACTTCCTGACAGAGCCTACTGTCACAGAAGACGAATCTGTTCATCTTGGCTTTGAAGCCGCACTTGCAACTTCGCCATAATCTGCTGCAAGTTCTCAGGGATTGGCAAAGGAATTCGGCCCTAGTCATCACCTCTACTCTCAGACCTAGTGTTGGCTAGTCGCATAGATTTCCTTGGACGCATAACTATCCAAGTTAATCTGCAATCAAAGACTCGACAGTCAAACTATGATGACAGGGTAAAATATTTTCCAAAATCCACCAATGGAACATACTCAATCAAGACATAGGCATTTATCCACATGCACCAGCATTACTAATAAGCATGCCCCAACATCACCACACAACAGTCAAGATATAGTCATCCATCCATCCATACATTCACCCATATATACACAATATGCAATTAATCATTTAGATATTCATTTACATGCATAGCAATGCTAATAAGCACGCCTCAATATTGTCACACAGCAGTTAAGAGCCAAGCTCTATCAGTATCTCATGCTTCCTATTAATCCAACAGATAACAACAATCATAATTCTTTCCAATCACTTAAGCATATAAGCACATATACACATTTACCAAACCCTGAATCGAGCTTGTCTCTAGCAGGGAATGTACATGTCCAGCCGGTGTTCAGGAACCCAAGTTGTAAGGCCCTAGGTAGCCAAGACTGTTACACTGTGTATTTATAATGGTGCAGGACTTGCTAATCAAGTCATTTAGTTGAAAATGTGTCACTAAAACCATTAATGAACTAGGGTTAAAATATTTTGGTCATAAAAGATACATTTTATATAAATAAACGTTTTGTACATGGGATCCCTAAAGAAATACCATTTAAAGGTCAGTTTACAAAATTTCCAGAGTACAAAAAACCACTAGCCACTCTAAGGGCAAAACAGACCTTCATGGTCCTCCTGTTCCTATCCCACCCTCAACCGTGGCGGTTGAGCAGCTACTCATGTACATTCCGCCTCTAGAGTTCTCCAAGTCAAGGTTGATCAAGCTTACCCTTGCCTTTACCTGCACCACGTAGCACCCGTCAGCCAAGGCCCAGCAAGAAAACATAACATCATAGCACAAATAATGATAATAATCAAATAACTCTTTAAGCATGTTCATACACTTAGCAGTCGATACTAATCACATAATCCATAGATATAATCAGGAAATTCATGAGATAAGACTCACCTACTCAGCATGCCAAATTCATTAATAAACAATGAAAACCAAATCACATGATAATTAGGGTCGAGGCCCTTAGGTCGCACCCTCTATTTACCCCACTGACTCTGGTCCACTTGAACCGAGCTCAGTGAATATTAAGCTGTCCTCAGCTACCAGTGGCTAAGTCATGCCCTGTGCCCAATGTTTATTAAGCTCCAACACTCTTAGGCCGTTTGTTTATTATTCACATGGCATAATACCATCCTTCATCATGCATACAAAACAGGGAGCCCTTAGTCCTGTTATAAATTCACAACCAGGTGCAGTTTTCTTACCTTTAATTCCAAGTGTTCTGGTTACGAGAGATAACCCTTGAGCACGATCCATTTCCTGAGCCCTAGCTTACACCTAATCACAACCAAGATAAGGGATTCCATCAATAATTGAACAAAGATTTCCAGACTAAGTTCTAGCCTCCAAGACATCGAATTCCACCAAACACGGTAGTGGAATCAATCCCGAGCACCCTAGGTTAGGTTCCCACGCCTAAAATCTCCATAAGGCCAAAAATTCCCTTAAGTATCGCGGCCCAAGATTCCTATGCCACGGCCCGCCCCTATCCAGAGGCCCAGCCTCACCAGTCAACAGACACGGGCCACGGCCCAACACTCCCCATGTCACAGCCCGCCCCTCTTCCTCAGCTCCCACCTGCTCTAGAGGGTCGCGGCACACCAAGAACTGAGTCGCGGCCCAACCCCTTCGAACCCAGAAAACCCACCGTTTTTAACACTCAAAACTCACTCAAATCCACCTAAACCCATCTTAATGATACAATTCAACTATCACAACCATCCTAAAATGTTTCCAGCAGCAAAACCCAACAAACACCTATCTTAGAAACTCATAAAAATCTCACTTTAATCCTTAAAACCCATAAACTTATAAACACCAAAACCCAGCCAAGAAAACACAGAATTCAGACACTAAACCATAAATTAGAGCTTACCTTCACTGAAGAACCAATCCTCCAAGAAATTGCTGAGCTAACTCCCAAGTCCTTAGCCTCAATTCAGTCTTAAATTAAAAACCCAATAACTCTTAGAATCCAGCCCAAAGCTACATAATAAAATGACCAAAAAATGTAATTTACCTCAACTCCTGATTGAATTCCTTAGCCAAAACTGAGCTAATCCCCAAGGTTCCAACCCAAATTTCTGAGTTTCCAGCCAAGTCCTCATTTTGGTTTCACTAGTTTCCTTGAGAGAGAGAGAGTTGAGATGATTGTAATGAGCTGAGAGGAAAAGAAAGGGTTGGTTTGGCCTTGTTCTACTGTTTTCTTCATTTTGTTTGATCCATCCTTAACTAATTAAGTCAATCCCGAGGCTTGGGGTACAAAAAACGTCCCCGAGGGAAAAATGGTAAATTTCCCTAGTATTCCCTCCTAGGCTTCCTAACCTCAAATATATCTCCAATTATTTATTTCCATAACTAGACAACCCAAATAACAATCTAATACCCAAAACATCCCTTGACTCGCCCCGTGCCATGTATTGGGTCCCATTGTGACTTCCCCACTAACTGGCTCCCTAGGATCGCCTCAAGTCACATGCTGCAGATATATCCACATAATAATGTGGTCCTCACAGTTATAACATATAATCACATTTATGCCCTCAACAGGCTAAAATTACAAATATACCCCTATAAGCTAAACAGGGCCTACATGCATACTAATACTCGTAGACATGCATTTCATATATCCTTATACTCATATAAGCATGCTTATCACAGAATCATGCATTAAATTATTTAATTCATACATAAACCAATTATGCCTTCCATGCATACTAATCAAGGCCCTTAAGCCTTATTAGTGACTTTTGGATTGTTACAATTCCTAACCTTGCTTAAATTTTCAAAATCCTAGTTGTAAGGGTAGTTTAATCAAATGCTAATTCCCATGGAAAGCTCCAGCCTCTTCTAAGACTCCTCAAAATTCCAAAAGCTTGGCTCTTAATTTGAGTGGTTTTGATCTTGGCTAAGTTAGAAGAGAAACTAGGAGAGGTGAGAGTTTATGTGAGCGACTAAGGGAATGAGCAATTATTCATTCTTCCTAATTAGGTGGTCAAATGACCATTTTTCCCCTCCCACTACTTAATCCTTAATTAACCAAAATACCTCGTGGCTCACCTTGAGTCAGGTATAAATCTCTTGTTGTGACTTTTTCGCTAACTTTCCCAAAAGGATCAACTCATGTCGAATATCACAAATATATTTACATTATAGTGTGGTCTCTAACACATAGCATGTAAAATTAAAATTATACCCTCAACGGGTCAAAATTGCAAAAAATGCCCATTTTTAACGAAACCGGGTCTTTAAGCACATTTAATACTCATAAACAATCATATCATAATATAAATCATATAATTTACATAATCATACACACACATATATATACATTCAATTAAAAGCACATAATTTAAATTATGCCCTCCCAGCACACAACCAAGGTACTAAACCTTATTAGGAGTTTCAGGACGATATAGTGTGAGTGCGAGGCAGAAAACAAAAAATGAAGGGGAGACCTACTCCTACAATGAAGACCAATCAATACCAAGAGATTCTAGGGGAACAACACATTTTCAAGTATGAAGACTTATCATGTCCGAGCATGCAAAGCCAGCAACTGGTGCCCCAAGTGACTTCCGAATGGGGTAGGTGGCCCCTGGAAATTAGAGGCATAAAAAGGGAACTACCAAAGCTAGAAGCCCTGCTTGAGTAACCTTTAGACAAGAGGGTGTTGGACTTAATGAAGAATTGGTCCAATACTCCTAGTTGGTATATTTGCGGCCCGTGAGGCCCCACCAAGGTGACCTTTTACAAGTCGCTCATCAAGGAGACTGGCAAGGGAGGAAGGCTGCACTACTTCCGCAGTTCCCTGGAGTTTCTCATCACACCAAAAGAGTGCTCCAACCAACACAAACTATTACTCTTTGCAAAAGTCAAAGGCGAATAAGGGTGGGCAAGTACCCAGTCGCCAATTCAGAAGATTATCTCCCTATAATGGCAGAAGATTTCATCCCCATAATGGCCAAAGTTAATAGCCATCTGAAGAGCTTCAACTTCATCCTGACAACCACACAACTCAAGGAGTCTAAGTCAGTACAACATGGAAGCCACATAGTGAAAGAAAAGAGCGAGCAAACCACACCTTGCTAATTCAAGTCAGCTTCACGCTAGCATAAAGCCTAACTTGGAGGAAAAATTTTGTACACAATTTTTGTATTTCCACATGGAAACCCATGTAGATGATGATGTGTCAAAGCAAGTGGCGAAGTAATAAGACACCTTACGCACTGCCATTCGCCAAGGGACTGACCTTCAGCAGTACAATCACACTTAGGCAAAAACAAACTTCATCAATAAAATTCTACTTCTGCACTTGCACGAGTCAGTTGGCCTTCAACAACTTGGGCCACATAACTATTCATATTGGATCATCATCAAACTCAAGGACGAGGGGCTCCTCGCCAGTCCCCAACTACTAATGGCCCTAGCCAGTTGCTAGCGGCCCTCGCTGGTCGCCAGTGACTGCGTTGCTCGCTGTATGATGAGGACATCAAGACTAACGATCAATACAAGTTCCAGTTAGTCCAGTGACGAGGGCGCGAGCTAGGAGATTCAAAGAAGAGCTTAACCACTTAGTCCGGAGAATTCTACAACAGGAAGAGGTCGAGTTCACTACTGAGGGTGAACAAAGACTTGTGCTGCTCAACAAAGTTGATTCAGTGAAGGAGCTTGATTCCTTACTTTAATTAATTCTTTTAGTTTGAACTATATTTTCATGTTTTCTTAGAGCCTTTGTTGGAGTCAAAGACATGTCGTTTTGGGCTTTTTCATTATGGGTATTTTAGGGTTTTTTATATGTCTAAAAACCCTCTTTGTAATTTTCGACTATATTAGGCCTTGTGGACGGTTTGGAAGGCAGATAGTTTTGGTTAATGAAAAACATTGTGAGTTTTCTTCTTGAGTTCTTGAAGAAACTTTCGAACTTATCAAGGGATTCCTTGTGGCATTCAAATCTGACTTATCAAATGGATAATCCATCCCCGTTTGTGGCGTCTTCACCATACCAAGGTTCGTGCTTTGCTAAGCATTGGGTCGCGGTTTCCATTCCAAATTCGAGTGTTCTTGGGTTGTTTTCCAGATTTGGTTCGGGTTTCGTCACAATTGTTGGGATGGTTCGTATCAGTTGGTATCAGAGCCTAGGTTCATAGGGTTTGGCCTATCCTTTTCCTTGTTTTTCTTTTCGTTTCTATGTTCAATTCATGCATTTGAATTAGGGTTCTTATTGTGAAATCTGAATTTGCATTGAGTTTCTCTTGTTCTTATTGTGAAATCCGAATTTGCATTGAGTTTCTCTTGTTCTTATTGTGAAGTCTGAATTTGCATTGAGTTTCTCTTGTCCTTTGTTGAGTCTAGTTTTTGTCATGTTTAGGTGGTGTTTTAAGTAGTCTTTTATTTCATTTTTCTTTCATTTAGTGCGGGTTTATGCTGTGTTTGCTTGTCTTTGTGAATATCAGGAAGAATTGAGTACTTGGATGAAAATGTCAAAGAAAGAGAAGAAATAACCAAGTTTTATAACATATTTTGAGAAAGGATGGATCTCAACATGATTTGGAGGTGTTGGTAAATTTTTGGGATAAAATCTTGAAGAATTGAGAGATTTCTTAAGGGCCGCAGCATGAGCAAAGTAGAGCCGCGGCTAGCTAGTGAAACAGAACCAATATTTTGAAGAAAAACTTTGGGCCGCGGCATGGCTAAGTAGAGCCGCGACATAGAAGGGCAAAAAACCAGAAAGCGCAGACGCGGGCCGCGGCATGGCTGAGAAAGGCCGCGACATGGAAAGGCAGTATTCGTGAAAGATTTTAGACACGGGCCGCGGCATGGTACACATAGACCTGCGGCCCGCCTCTTCAAAAGCTGAATTTTTAGGTTTTTATAAGAGAAAAGAGAGAAAAGAAAGATATACGATTTTTTTGGTGGAAAATTCTTGAAGGCTGGAAGGCTTGGAGTATTCAATCTACATGTTTTTCTTCAACTTTCTGATGTTATCTTTAATTTTCTTTGTGATTAGCATTATGATTATGAACTAATTCTCTGTTTAGGATTTTTAATTGAATCACTTGAATCCCTATTATGAATTAATGCAATTTCAATTTTCTTCTTCTTCAATCTTCTTCAATTCCATATAACCTGTTCTTATTGATTGATTATCGATTGGCCATCTATAGTCATTATATATATGTTTTTAAATCAAAATCTGAGAAGTGAGATTTAAATTTGCTGTGGTTATATTGGACATAATTTTAATTTGGAACGAAAGTATCCATATTAATTGTGTAACTGTTTATTAAGTTGTCGAGATTAATGCTACCTTTGTGGTTCAATTTGCCATAGAAAAATAGGAAATTGTCACCAAGGTTGAGTTTATAATTCATAGTATGATTATAGGCTGCTTTATCAACTTGTTAATTGAATTAGGCAGAAAGAAGAAGAATTTAGTATTTTGCATTAGGAAGTGATAGGGAGGATAGTTGATGAGATTAAATATCCTAATTATTTCTTAAGTGTTTAAATCCAAGGTTTTGCTATTATTTGTTATTTTATTTAATTTTTAATTATTGTTTCTGAATATTGTAGTTTCCTTCGCTGTGTCTATAAAAATCAAGAATTCTAATTGATCAAATAGAAAGAGAAATTAATTGACTGGTAATTGAGAATTCAGTCCTTGAGGACGATACTTGGTTTTTACCATATTATTACAAATTGCGACTATGTGCACTTGCATGGCTTAAAATTTCGCAACAAGTTTTTGGCGCCGTTGCTGGGGACTGAAAAGAATTATCAATATCAGTCTGATTAATTTTTATGCTAATTTCATTTTAATTTCTCTTGTTTCTAACCTGTAAAGTTGCTTAATTTGTCTATCTCAGGTGAATTGTGTTATATGTGTAGCAGAAGAGGAGCAGACAATCTTGTTCCTTTGAATCCTGAGATTGAAAAGTCTTGCAAGCAAAACAAAAAGAACAAGAGGGGAGCCCAGAAGTCTATGAAGATGGCACAGAATGATGGGGATGACAGGAATGTTTTAATTCCTGGAATTGCACAAGGGGGTCAGGCTCAGAACAATGCTGAGAGGAGCCTGAGAGACTATGTACTGCCCACTCTGACGGGAGTACAAAACAGTATACACCCACCAGCTATAGAGGCTAACAACTTTGAGATCAAGCCAGCTATTCTACAAATGGTGCAATCCTCTGTTCAATTTAATGGGTTGCCTTCTGAAGATCCTCACACCCATTTGTCTAATTTTCTGGAGCTGTGTGGAACTTTTAAATACAATGGGGTGAGTGATGATGCTATTAAACTTAGGCTTTTCCCATTTTCTCTGAGGGATAGAGCTAAAAGTTGGCTGAACTCTTTGCAACCGAACTCTATTATCACCTGTCAAGATTTGGCTCAGAAGTTTTTGTCAAAATTCTACCCTCCTTCCAAAGCTGCTAAATTGAGGGGAGAAATCAATAATTTTTGCCAGAATGATGGAGAATCATTGTATGAAGCTTGGGAATGGTTCAAAGAACTTTTGAGAAGATGCCCTCATCATGGCATTGAACAGTGGATGTTAGTGCATAATTTTTATAATGGTTTATGTCCTACTAGAACCATTATTGATGCTGTAGCGGGTGGTACTTTTATGAGCAAGAGTGCAACTGGTGCTTATGAGCTGCTGGAGGACATGGCCACAAATAATCATCAGTGGTCTGAGGAAAGATCATCGGGGGTCAGAAAGGTAGCTGGGGTGCATGAGCTGGATGCCATTACTGCTTTAACAGCTCAGGTAGCTACACTCACTAAACAATTACAACAGAGCATTGTATCTGCTAATGCGGTTCAAATGGCAGCTAGGTGTGAAATTTGTGGGGGTTCTCACTCTATTGATTAGTGCCTTACCAGTTTTAATAATATGAGTCTGATGGATCAAGCTCAGGTTCAGGCGGTGGGAAACTTTCAGAGGCTAGTAAATAATCCATTCTCCAATACTTACAATCTTGGGTGGTGAAATCATCCTAATTTTTCTTGGAGGAATAATTAGGGCCAACAACCTCAGTTTCAGGGTCAATTTCAGAATAATATGCCTCAGCCACCAATGCATCTAGCCTCTTCATCACAACAGCCTAGGCCTTAACAATTAATGAATCAAGCTCCACCTGAAAGGCCTAATGAATTGCAAGCTGCATTATTGACCCTCGCCAACACTCAAACTCAGTTCATGACAGAGACTAGATCTTCTATCAGGAACCTGGAAACACAAGTAGGGCAATTGGCTAATATGCTTAATAACAGACCGCAGGGAAATTTTCCTAGTAATACTGAAGTCAACCCTAAGGAGCAAGTTCAGGCAATTACTCTGAGGAGTGGGAAGCAAACTGAGCAGCCTAGATCTCCACAGGCAGTGGTTCAGAATAAAGAGATGGGTGAACAGTTTGATTCAGCAGAAGTTACTGAAGACCACCAGCTTTCTGAAAAGAGTCCGCCAGTTGTTGATTTACAGCCAGTTCGAGTTCCATATCCTCAGAGGCTTAGAAAAACTACACTGGATAAACATTTTTCTAAGTTTTTAGAGGTGTTTAAAAAGCTGCATATAAATATCCCTTTTGCTGAGGCCTTAGAGTAGATGCCCAGCTATGTGAAATTCATGAAGGAGATTCTGTCCAAGAATAGGAAGATGGAGGACTATGAGACGGTAGCACTCACTGAAGAGTGCAATGCAATATTACAGAGGAAGTTACCCCAAAAGTTGAGAGATCCGGGGAGCTTTACCATACCTTGCACCATTGGCAAATTTGAATGTAAACACGCTTTATGTGATCTGGGGCGAGTATTAATCTGATGCCCTTATTTGTGTCAGAAGACTTGGTTTGGGGGAGGCAAAACCAACAACCGTTACTCTACAACTAGCAGACCGATTGGTGACTCATCCACGGGGTATTATTGAAGATGTTCTTGTGAAGGTGGATAAGTTTATATTTCCCGCCGACTTTATCGTTCTGGACATGGAAGAGGATATGAATGTACCAATTATTCTTGATAGGCCATTTCTAGCCACAAGTCAAGCTCTTATTGATGTTCACAAAGGAAAGCTTAAGCTTAGAGTTCAAGGAGATGAGGTGGTCTTTAATGTCTTCAAGGCCATGAAGTATCCGGTGGCTAGTGAGAGTTGCTATAGTGTGGATGTCATAGAGAAGGCAGTCTCGAAAAGAAGGATGAATAGAAATGCCTTAGAGGCAGTATTAATAGGTGATGAGGTCGACGATGATGATGCTGAGATAACAGATTATTTAAACTGGATAAATTCCTACCTACCATACTGGAAGAAGTTTCAAGAATTAGCAGATGCGCCTGATAAACCGCTAACATCCATTCAGCAACCACCGCAGTTGGAATTGAAGGCTCTTCCAGATCATTTGTGATATGCATATTTGGGAGAGAATGAAACCTTACTTGTAATTGTGTCAGCTGACCTATCAAAGATAGAATTGGAAAAATTGTTGAGGGTTTTAAAGGATCATAAACTGGCCATTGGGTGGACATTGGCGGATATTAGAGGAATAAGCCCATCAACAGTAATGCATAAAATCTTATTAGAGGAGAATAGCAAGCCATCCATAGAGGCTCAGAGAAGACTCAATCCAGCCATGAAGGAAGTCGTACTGGAGCAGATTCTTAAATGGTTGGACGTTGGAGTGATCTACCCAATTTCTGATAGCGCATGGGTGAGCCCTGTGCAAGTGGTACCTAAAAAGGGTGGTATGACAGTGGTAAAAAATGAAAACAACGAACTCATTCCCAACAAGAACTGTAACGGGGTGGCGGATTTGTATAAATTACCGCAAGCTTAACAAGGAAACAAGGAAGGATCATTTTCCTTTGCCTTTCCTTGATCAAATGCTTGACAGATTAGCAGGCCATAGCTAATACTGTTTCTTGGATGGGTATTCAGGGTATAATCAGATCGCTATTGCACCAGAGGATCAAGAGAAAACAACATTTACATGTCCCTATGGCACATTTGCTTTCAGGAGAATGCCATTTGGATTATGTAATGCCCCTGCAACATTTCAACGGTGCATGATGGCTATATTTTCAGATATGGTAGAAAGGTGTATTGAGATATTCATGGATGATTTCTCTGTTTTTGGCTCATCATTTGACCTCTGTTTGGGTAACTTGGAAAACGTATTGAATCGTTGTGAAAAGGCAAATCTGGTGTTGAATTGGGAGAAATGCCATTTTATGGTAAAAGAGGGGATTCTTCTTGGCCATAAAATTTCGAGTAAGGGAATTGAGGTAGATAGAGCAAAAATTTCTACCATTGAAAATCTTCCTCCACCAGTTTCAGTCAAAGGTGTAAGAAGTTTTCTTAGTCATGCTCGGTTCTATCGAAGATTCATAAAAGATTTTTCTAAAGTGCCCAAGCCTCTCTCGAATTTGCTTATCAATGGAGTTGTCTTTGATTTTAATGACGAATGTTTGAAGGCTTTCAATGTCCTGAAAGAAAAGCTTATTTCTGCTCCAATTGTGATAGCTCCAAATTGGGAATTGCCTTTTGAGTTGATGTGTGATACTAGTGACTATGCAGTGGGTGCAATTTTGGGACAGTGAATTGACAAAGTATTCAGGTCTATTTATTATGCTAGTCGAACTCTAAATGATGCTCAACTGAATTATGTTACTATAGAAAAAGAGTTGCTAGCTATTGTGTTTGCTTGTGATAAATTTAGACTGTATCTGATTGGTAATAAAGTGATTGTCTACACTGATCACTCTGCCATTAAATACTTGATGTCAAAGAAAGATGCCAAGCCCCACCTGATTAGATGGATTCTTTTACTTCAAGAATTTGACATGGAAATTCGTGACAAGAAGGGCAGTGAGAATGTGGTAGCTGACCACCTCTCTAGACTTGAAGTAGAGACTGAAAATAAGAAAGCAGTGCAAATCAATGGTTACTTTCCTGATGAGCAGTTGTTTGGGGTAAGTGAGAAATTAGCTGTCCCTTGGTTTGCTGACATAGTGAACTTCTTGGTTGCCAAGATTGTGCCTCCTGAAATGTCGAAGCAGCAATTAAAGAAATTATTTTATGAGGTGAAACATTACTATTGGGAGGAGCCTATTCTCTATAGGCATTGTGTGGATCAAATTATCAAACGGTGTGTTCCTGAAGAAGAGATGCAGTCAATTCTCAACCATTGTCACACTCAACAATGTGGTGGGCACTTTGGTGCATCCAGAACGACAGCCAAGGTATTACAAAGTGGTTTCTATTGGGCTTCATTATTCAAAGATGCTAATGCTTTTGTCAAGGCTTGTGATAGATGTCAACGAACTGGTAATATCTCGAGGAGAAACGAGATGCCTTTACATGGAATTCTTGAAGTGGAAATTTTTGATGTATGGGGCATTGATCTCATGGGGCCTTTTCCACCATCTTACAACAATGAATATATTCTATTGGCAGTAGATTATGTAACGACCCAAATTCGCTAATAAGGCTTAAGGGCCTTGATTAGCGTGCCAGGAGGGCATGATGGGATTTATGTGTGATTTTAATTATTTAAATGCATGGTTATGATTTAAAGCATGTTATATGACTATTTGTTTATCTGAGATGCATGACTATGTAAGTTAGTGTGCATGTAGGCCCGGATCGTGTTAAAAAGGGCATAATTGTAATTTTGGCCATGATTGGGCGTAACTGTATTGATATGTGTTGATTGTTGAGGCCACAGTGGTATGCGGATGTATCTGTGCTTTGTGACTCGAGGCGATCCCAGTGAGCAGGCTAGCGGAAAGTGTTGACAGGAATTTATACCTGACTCGGGGCGAGCCTGGGGGTATAAGCAGGAATTCAGAGAAATGGTTTGAGATTTATTTTGATGATGGGGGATAATTATTTGGTGATTTATCAGGTATTGGGAAGCAACGGGAAAATATTAGAGACACTTGAGGATTAGCGGGAATTGGGTGAATGACTAAAATGGCCCTACTTGAACAAAAGGATTTAGAATTTATAGGGAGGGCGTTTTGGTCATTTGGCTTTTGGAGATAGGTTTTTATAAGGCTTTATAGAGAGAGGGAATGCTGAAAGAAAAAGAAAAGAAAGAAGAAGGAAAGAAAGAAAAGAGGGAAAAAACAGGTGGGTTTTCTCAAGGAACGGTTTATGCGTTCTTGCACCGTTCCTCTCCGTTTTTCTTGGGGAAAAGCTCGGTGGAGAGTAAGGGTAGGCTGAGCATCAAGGATCTTGGGTTAGACTTGAAGATTTGGCAAGAACACATCAATGTTTGAGGTAAGTTTTAGAGATTTTCGGTTTTAAGGGTTTTGATGGTTTGAGCTGTGTTTTGAGCTGGATTGATGGGAATCTCAGGGGATTTCTGGGCAAGCTTTGAGGGAGAGCAAGCTAAGGAGGCTTGGGGTTGATTCAAGGTCGAAATTTGCAGCAATGGTATGATTTCTAAGACTTTATCTTTGTGGTTTGCATGAATTTCTGGTTTAGGGTTGTTCATGGTAGATTTTGAGATTTGGGGAAGTTTGGTTTGAGATTGGGTGAAAGAAATCGCAGAAATGCGATTTTGGGATTTCTGGGCTGCAACAAGCGCTACAGCGCTAGTCAGTGGGCGCTGTAGCGCTAGTCCCTGTTTCTGGGGGGGGGGGGGTACATTCTGCTTGTAGCGCTACAGCGCCCTCTTTAGAGCGCTGTAGCGCTGCACTGTTCACAGAGGGGAATTTTTTGAGTTTTGATGATGGATTTTGACCTAGGGATCGGGGCTTGTTTCCGCCACTTTGTTTTGGGGATTCGGGACTTCCCGGGGGCTCGGGATTGGTCCCGAGGCTAGGTATTCGGACTTGGGGTTCGGTGTTGACTTTGACCTATGTTTGTGCCTAGGTGTGCGCTAAGGCTCGGGTGGGATCGTGCTCAAGGAGTCAGGTGATCTAAGCTATTGATTGGAAAGGTAAGAAAACTATAACACCCGAGGTTAGGGCATGGCCCCAGATTGTATTATGTGCAAACGTATAAACCTTAAATGAATCATGATGTGTGTGAATGATTATTTCGAATGTACTATATGTGTGATTATGATGAAATGAGCGGCAAGGGCCGAGTACGGCGTAAGCCGGGGCGGCCGTGGGCCGAAAGTAACACCTAGCACATGGGATGCTATAATCAGGGCGGGGCCCGGTGGATACATGTGTTATGCTATATTCAGGGTGGGACCCAAGGGATACATGAGTTATCCTCGCGGTGAGAACCGATACCCCAGGCTTCGGTAAGGCTCTGGGGCGGCTTGGCCGTGTTTGCTTAGTCTATTGATTGACTTGTTTATTTGTGGATTATCTGTTATGATAACTGTATACATTGCATATGTTATG
Organism: Humulus lupulus; assembly: GCF_963169125.1. Lineage (NCBI taxonomy): Eukaryota > Viridiplantae > Streptophyta > Magnoliopsida > Rosales > Cannabaceae > Humulus > Humulus lupulus. The sequence continues at coordinate 82,604,489 of NC_084797.1, read as the reverse complement.
TTCTGCATGAGTTTTCTTGCTGGGCTTCGGCTCACGGTTGCTCTGTGTTGCAGGTAAGGGCAATGACTGAATCAACCAACCATGAGTACGGAGAGCGTGAAGCGGCGCGTACATGTTCGGCCTGCCCGACTGCTTTGGTTGGGGGTTTATTCGAAAATGGCTGTAATAATCTATGATTTTATGATTTCTTAACTGTAACCTTATTTCAAAAATGTAATTAGTTTTCAAACCTTATTTTGGGATCTCAAATGTTTAATAATAGAAGTTTTAATGAAACGACGCATTTTCAAGGATTACAGCCTTAGCTTTTAATTAGTCACACTTTTGTTTCAAAACCTCGGTTAGCGAGTTCATTGCACACTGTTTTGTCTTAAAAACTCACTTAGTAACGGCTCTAAGGAAGTAGGGCGTTACAGATTATGTATCTAAATGGGTGGAAGCTGCAGCAACTAGAGCCAATGACGGTAAAACTGTCCTTAATTTTCTTCATAAACATATTTTTACTAGATTTGGCACTCCCCGAGCTCTTATTAGTGATGGGGAAACACTTTGTGAATAAACAACTTGATGCATTACTGGCTTGTTATGAAGTATATCATCAAAAATCTTTGCCTTACCATCCTCAATCAAATGGGCAAGCTGAAATTTCAAACAGAGAAATCAAAAGAATCCTTGAGAAGACCATTGACAGTTCGAGGAAAAATTGGTCGAAGAAGTTAGATGATGCGATTTGGGCCTACAGAACTGCATTCAAAATACCAATAGGTATGTCTCCTTACAGGTTGGTGTTTGGTAAAGCGTGTCATTTACCAGTTGATTTGGAGCATAGGGCATTCTGGGCTATGAAAAAGTTGAATTTTGATTGGAGTGCAGCCAGTGAACGAAGGTTGTTGCAACTGAATGAACTTGATGAGTTCATAAATGAGGCTTATGAAAACACCAAGATTTATAAAGAGAGAACAAAGGCTTGGCATGACAAGAACTTAGTCAGGAAAGAGTTCCAACCAGGGCAGAAGGTACTTCTTTTTAATTCAAGATTGAGACTTTTTCCTGGCAAATTGAAGACCAGATGGTCAGGACCATTCACTATTGTTCGGGTCTTTCCATATGGTTCTGTGGAAGTTTAGGGCAACTCAAGTGATTCTTTTAAGGTCAATGGTCAGAGATTGAAGCCCTACTTGGGTGGTCATTTTGATTAAGCAAAGTCGATCCTTCTTTTGAAGCCTCTCCGAAGAGGAGTTCAGCGTCTGGCTAAATGACGTTAACGACAGCGCTTGTAGGAGGCACCCTATTTTTTTTTATGTATTATATTTTTACTTTTGCACTTGTAAACAATGGATATTTGGTTTATTTTTGGACTTTTAGAATCGTGAAAAACGTGAAAAAATGAAGAAAAAAAATAAAAAAATTAAAGAAAAAGAAAAAAAATGAAGAATCCTTAAGGGTCGCGGCATAGATACATTGAGTCGCGGCATTGCTGGTTCCAGAGGCCCACGATTTTTGAAGGAATGAGGCAGACCGCGGCATGGCAGAGGAGGGCCACGGCATTGAAACCCAGATTTCCCAGAAGATAGAGGTGGGCCGCAGCATGGAAATCATAATGCCGCGGCATTATTCCCAGAAAAATTTGATGCGGGCCGCGGCATTGTATGGCTTATGTCGCGGCCCATGTGCGAAATCAGTGGTAAAAAGCCCTAATTTTGCCCTCATCCTCATTCACTTTCACAATTTTTTTTTACCAACACTCAAAGACTCTTTTCTCTCTCAATTCTCACAACCCCTTCTCCATCTTGAGAATTTCATCAGCCAAGGAGACAAAAAGGAGAAGCCTTGTGACATTCAAGTAAGTGTCTCACATCTATTCTACTGCTTTCTGATTGGAAGATAGAGTACATTTTGGCATTGTGGACTGTTTTATGTTTTTCTTGTGAGACATCTAAGGGGTTTTGTAACGCCCCAACTCCAGGGACCGTTACGGTGTGCCTTGTAAACAGTGTTAAACTCGCTAATCGAATCATTTGGCCAAAATCGTATAACTAAGTATGATTAGCGGTTTAGGGAGTAAAATTTTTGGATAGGATAGAACGTTTCACTAGAACATTTAATATATATATTTGGATCCCAAAAATATAATTTCAGAGTCTATTACAGAAAATATGTACAACAGGCCGTTCTAAGCGGCAAAACAGGGTTTAACCCTAGTTCCACTTTAAACCTCGGCCGTGGCGGACGAGCAGCTGCATATGCACACCTCATCAACTAAGCTCCCTAACTCAAGGATGGTCCAACTTTCTTTTGCCTTTACCTGCACCACATAGCACCCGTGAGCCGAAGCCCAGCAAGAAAACACAATATAACATGATATAATATCAACAGTAATCATAATAGCCACTTAGGACCAACGGTCCAAAACAGATAAGTGACAATAGCCAAAAGTCACAGAAGTGGGTACAGCTCCCTCTAGCCATGTGACGATAGGGTCACCAGGGCTTAATTGATAAGTGGTTCCTTCATAAGTTTAATCAGGATAGGTGCATGGTGATTAGTCACCAACATAACCATCATCCTGACTCTAGAGTCATAACTAAGGACAGCGTCCCCCAGCCATGTGACAAACAGTCACCGGGGTCATATACCTTGGCTGTGAACATCTGGTCTTAGACCAGGCAAGCGCTTATAGTTCTCATTGACCTTTTGGTCGGTCCAGCATTAATACCCTATATGGGTCATCCAATGCCAACCTCGATTAGATCTAATCTTCATTTGGCCCAGCGTTCACAACGCACTGCCACATCTGACTCTTGGGTCGGTGAAACACGACCAGTGCTCAGCCCGTTGTGAACTCAACTAATAACTCACAGCTTCACAGACGGATTTGACACCATTCCCGATTCTGACTAATAAGTCAGTGCCATACACATGTAAGCCATGCCACCAAACATATATCACATGTCCAATATCCATAAACAAGGCATTCAGCATGCTTACTTAACAGATACTAGTACGATTAGGACCATGCACTACACAGAGGCTCAAGCTCTGAATGATATCATACCTAGTATACAAAGCATGTCCTAATCACATGTTTCTCGTGCATCACATGCATCATACTTAACAATCCAACATGCACCAGTAATAACCATGCATGTCACGTTCAATAATCAACCAACATGCATCAAGAATAGCCATGCATGTCATACTCAATAATCAACCAACATGCATCAATAATAGCCATGCATGTCATAATCAATAATCAACCAACATGCATCAATAATAGCCATGCATGTCACGTATACACAGGGTGCAGTTTTCTTACCTCAAAGTCGAGCTAGAATGATTAAAAGAACGACCCTTGAGAACGATCAACTTTTAGTCCTTTAGCGGTCACCTAGCCATAACCAAATATGAGATACCATCAATAAAAATGATCAACATAAATTCCAAAATCAATATCTAGCCTCTGGGACATCAATCCCCACTATACTGGGTAATAGGTTCAACCCCGAGGCCTAAGGCATGAATCCCCAAGCTAAAAACACCATTCTGCCCAAAATGTCACTAAGGGCCGCAACCCGCCCTAGCTGCGCCGCGGCGCGCCCCCCAGACAGAGACATCCCTCCCTACCAGACGCCTTGAGCCGCGGCGCACCACAGCCATGCCGCGGCTCAATACCCTGTTCAGCCAAAAACTCAGTTCGCACCAGCTCGCCTCCCCTGTGTTTTCCCTTGAAACCAAGCCCTTCAAACCTGTCCCAAACCTCAACCTAACACCCAATTCAACCACCAAACATCATCTACCACTCACCCTCATAAAAACCCAACATAAACATCCACCAAACTTCTATTAATCTAAATTTCTACAAGAGATTCTCAAGCTGAAAACTAAAGCTCAAAAATAGAGCACACCATAAAATTCATGGCTGGAACTTACCTCGAGCTTGATTTGAATCCCCATTAATGGCTGAAACAAGTTCCTTAGCTTCCACCTTTGATCTTCTAGCTTAACACCTCAAGATGGCTCTCAAAATTTGAAGGGAAAATGAAGGAGAAATCTTGTACGAGAGAGAAGGAGATAAGGCTCTGTTTTATTCTGTTTTCCACAGCCTTCTAAACACTCAAACCTGATATAAATCCTTAAGGTCAAAGGACCATAATGCCCTTAGGCCAAATAAATCCCTCTAAAGGCTCCCGAGGGTAAAACCGTCCTTTCTCGCCTATCTCGTTAATTATAATTAATGGTCTCCAATTCACGCTATTCTCAATATTCTCACATACCAATAAATCATATCCCATTACCCCTTTATTCTCGGCAATGCTATAGTCATCAAAATGACCCCGAGACTCACCCCGATCCTCGAACTTAAACCCGTTATGACTAGACCGAACACTTACATCTCATGATCGTCTCATGCCGAATAGCTCAAACCAATCCACCTTATAATGTGGCTATATTAATTAATCACAACCATGCACCCAAAATACACAATTATGCCCTCAACGGGAAAATTACCAAGATGCCCTCATATTAATAAATACTCCCATATGCATGCATTCACCATCATATAATAATATAATTCACGTAAACATGCATATAATCATTAAATACCACAATAAATCAATTATGGCCCTCCCGACCTCCTAATCAAGGTCCTAAACCTTATTAGGAAATTTGGGGCATTACAACTATCCCCTCCTTACAGAAATTTCGACCTCGAAATTTACTCAACAGCTCGGAACCAGAATTCCACTCACTTGACATAAATTTCCTTAAGTCATTCCTTGACTTCAGTATTTCTATAGCCTTATCTTTACCCAAGGTACATTCTGTTCAATAGAATCTCATTACTTATGTCACAATCTGAACTGGCTATTCCTTACTGGAATACTTAACCTAACCTTCAGATTCTCATAACTCAACTCATAAGTTCCTTCGGCCCATGCCCACTGCATGGAAGCACATAACTCGCTATATACAATTGTCAATGCTAAGATACAACTGATCCACAATCAGCCTAAACTGCTGAAGCAAACTAAGGCTTGACTTACCTTAATTCCTCACTCCTTTTCCCTTGGTGATGCATTAGAGAAGATACACTCTCCTACCTGGAATTCCACACTCCTACTTTCCAGTTCAATAACACTTTTCCATCTATTCTGAGAAATGAGCAACCAAAATTTAAGCTCCAGCAATCTCATAAATCCCCTGAACCACCTAAGGATCCAGATATACATCAACGCATTCATCTTATAAGATGTTCTTCCAATAATAATTGGATAACCCTCTCTCTGTGATTTACGATCAGTCTAAGAGTAATAAACTATACTAAGTTCCATTTATATACCCATCGCCTTCCAAACCCTTCCAAAACCTGGAAGTCACAATAAAGTCTTCATCTAATAAGATAGACCTTGAGTTCACGAAGGCTCTCTATCTTTCTCACAAGGAGACTCGAATATTGATCAGCTGTACTATTCACCTATCCTTACTGATAAAATAAACTCACTTGGACTACCAGTCCACAATGACTTAATGCCAATTCATACCGATCCATCAACCTGGGAATCCCACCGCGAAACTCATCGCGATGCTCTCTTATTTTCGCTATGAAATACCCAAAGGCTGTAATGGCCTTGCTGTTTCCAGATATTCTGTCTCGACCTGCTAACAGGTTAAGAAATTTTCACACATCTCATTACTTCCCTCTTCATCTCAGGCCATCACTATAAAACCTTCATAACCTGTTACCTCTTTATAATGCCTGAATGAAGCGAACACAAGAATAACATGAGATTCATCCAGAATCTCCTAACCAGTCTCAATGTCCATTGGATCCCAAGTCCGATCTCTAAACCACCATAAATTCATGTCTGTCACTATACAACCTTTAGCTAATCCAGCTAAAGCTTTCCATTCAATCTTGCCCGTCTGTGGCTCACTTAACCATCTTTCCTTTTATCTTTCTTGGGATAATAATTTCAAACAATAAACTGGCCACCTGGCCCGCCAGAAACTCTACTCCAGTCCTGGTCAGATTCTTTAATTAACATGTTGCATAGGTAATCACTTTTTCACTATCACTAGGATGTCATAACGATCCTCTAATTGATCCTAGTCTATAAAAGACCCAACACTTTCTCCCCAAGGCACCTGAAATATCTTTACTATCCATGGACACTCCTGTCCCCAAGGCACTCTTCACTCTTGGCAATTCTCCGCAGAGAAAACACCACTATACCATCGTCCAAGACGATCACAAATCTTATTCAAGTCAACCCTTGAATGCACTATTCATCTAATTCACAAACACTTAGCATCAAACCAATTCTCAAGATATATTCAGCACTCGCAGTGCTCTAATCTAATACCAGCACAATCTTTTACATAATTTTCTCTTTCTGATCTCTAACTGGTCTTAACCAGATCCAAGATTCACCTTAAAGGATTCCATCTTACTCAGCAACTAACCCTTTAATTCTTATAACTCCACTGAGCCACTCAAAACAGTGTTTACATCTGATTCTATTTCTGGCACTAAACCAATCACCATTCTAGTTTCCTGTTATAACAAGAAGTCTTGACAAACCATCTGGTAACCCATAATCAGAACCCACAGACTAATCTACTCTGTCCTGATCTCAATGGTACAATCCAGGTGATATCCATCACGCTAGCTAAGAGTTCCATGCATCCCCCTGCACAAAACTCTAGCTCTCGCTACAAGCTTCATAAGCACACCGAACCACACACCAAACTAACCAACACAAGGCTCTCCACTCTCAAGCCCAAGAATTACTTACACTTTCCTTGCCATTCAAGACTGCTCCTTAATTACCTAACCAATCCAAACCCTAGATCAAACCAAAGCCTGTCATAACCAGCTTTATCAGAATCCCTGATGAGTCCTTGCCATAACTCAACTTATCTCTTGAATTGCCAATACCATCTTACATTTCCCATCACAACATAACCATGTGATCTACATATACCATCAATATACCCTTCTCTATATACATACCAACAAAAGAATAGCATGGCGCCAAAGCCAAACAGCACAATTCAAAACTCAGAACTAGAAAACTGACCTGTCACCCCCAAGGAACTAGTCTCAGTCTCAGACTCTGATTGCCCTGGAATAAACACTCGAGTTGGAATCGAGCTGTCTATCCCCCTTTGCTCATCCTGTAACACAGGGTACCTCTTCACAATATGCCCAACCATACCACATGCGAAGCATGTCTTTTCTCAGCATTTTCCCAAATGATGCCTCTTGCACCGAGGGCATTTTGGACGAGTCTTCCAGCTTTCACTTTTACTTGTTCCAATAAGTGGAGGTATCACTATTTGAGCTCCATGCTCTCCAGCACTCTGCTGCCCACTCTGATGTCCTGCGCTCTCAACAGCAAGAGCCTTTCCTACCATCTAAGCATAGGTAGAGACTTCATGCACAGGGGAAAATCTAATGCCCTGAACTATCCCAGGATTCAAACCCTGAATAATTCTTTCCTTCCAGGCTATATCTGTGTGTACCACATCAAGAGCAAACTTGATCAACCCATCAAATTCAGTAACATACTCGGTCACTGATGCATTACCCTGAACAAGATTCAGAAACTCATTCATCTTAGCGGTCTTAGCTACATCACAGTAATACTTCTCATTAAACAGCTGCCTAAATTCTTTCCAGTCCATCACAGCTGTGACTCGTGTCTGGGATACTACCTCCCACCACGTTCGGGCATCATCCCGCAGTACACATGTAGCACAGATCACCCTATCGTGACCTACAAGTCCCATACTATCAAGGATGGAGCTGATCATGCCCATCCATTGCTCAGCTCTGAATGGATCTAGGCCTCCCTCAAAGATTGGAGGATAAAACTTCAGGAATCTTCCACAGAGAAATTCCCATCTATTCTCAACCTTAGGCTGAGCTGAAACTGATGCCACCCCTGGCATAGCAAAAGAAGAGATACCCCCCCAACAGACTCCGCTGTTGCTTCAGATACCTGATCTCTTCCTCCTGCCTCTGTAATCTTAATTGCAAATATGTAAGCGTCTGCTGAACATTCAGAGATGCTGACGAAGAACTAATACCCTGGTTGTAACTCCCAGCCCCTGTATAACTATCACCAGGCCTCATAATCTGCCTTGAATATAAACCTGCTGATTCAATCTGCAGTCAATAACTTGATCCATTAATCACCATAACAATATCAAGGGCTTCCCCCACGGGATAAATCTTACCACACTACAATCATAAACCACTTGCAGTGCTACAAACATGCCCATGGCATTCATACACCACTCATAATCCCTGCTCTTCCAATACTCAAACCATGCCTCTAACCCCAGCATGCAAATAACACAGTTATATATATATTCACAGAGAAGGTAACCATATGATCACAGTCATATATATATATATTCACGGAGCATATAATCATATAGTCAAGAGCCAGGCTCTATCAGAATCTCATGCTCCCTAATACAATGTGCAGGTAAAGCATTGACATTTTATTTAAACAACTATGCGCATAGCTACAGATATAGTTACCATTCCTTGAGTGAAGCTATCTTCACTGATGAGTGTACATGCCCAGCTTGTCTTCAGGAACCATAAACCTTGGCTCGCTCTGATACCAAGTTGTAATGCCCCAACTCCAGGGACCATTACGGTGTGCCTGGTAAACAGTGCTAAACTCGCTAATCGAATCATTTGGCCAAAATCGTATAACTAAGTATGATTAGCAGTTTAGGGATTAAAATATTTGGATAGGATAGAACATTTCACTAGAACGTTTAATATATATATTGGGATCCCGAAAATATAATTTCAGAGTCTATTACAGAAAATATTTACAACAGGCCGTTCTAAGCGGCAAAACAGGGTTTAACCCTAGTTCCACTTTAAACCTCGGCCGTGGCGGACGAGCAGCTGCATATGTACACCTCATCAACTAAGCTCTCTAACTCAAGGATGGTCCAGCTTTCTTTTGCCTTTACCTGCACCACATAGCACCCGTGAGCCGAACTCCAGCAAGAAAACACAATATAACATGATATAATATCAACAGTAATCATAAAAGCCATTTAGGACCAACGGTCCAAAATAGATAAGTGACAATAGCCAAAAGTCACAGAAGTGGGTACAGCTCCCTCTAGCCATGTGACGATAGGGTCACCAGGGCTTAATTGATAAGTGGTTCCTTCACAAGTTTGATCAGGATAGGTGCATGGTGATTAGTCACCAGCATAACCATCCTCCCACCTCTAGAGTCGTAACTAAGGACAGCGTCCCCCTGCCATGTGACAAACAGTCACCGAGGTCATATACCTTGGCTGTGAACATCTGGTCTTAGATCAGGCAAGCGCTTATAGTTCTCATTGACCTTTCGATCGGTCCAACATTAATACCCTATATGGGTCATCCAATGCCAACCTCGATTAGATCTAATCTTCATTTGGCCCAGCGTTCACAATGCACTGCCACATCTGACTCTTGGGTCGGTGAAACACGACCAGTGCTCAGCCCGTTGTGAACTTAACTAATAATTCACAGCTTCACAGACGGATCTGACACCATTGCTGATTCTGACTAATAAGTCAGCACCATACACATGTAAGCCATGCCACCAAACATATATCACATGTCCAATATCCATAAACAAGGCATTCAGCATGCTTACTTAACAGATACTAGTACGATTAGGACCATGCACTACACAGAGGCTCAAGCTCTGAAAGATATCATACCCAGTATACAAAGCATGTCCTAATCACATGTTTCTTGTGCATCACACGCATCATACTTAACAATCCAACATGCACCAGTAATAACCATGCATGTCACGTTCAATAATCAACCAACATGCATCAAGAATAGCCATGCATGTCATACTCAATAATCAACCAACATGCATCAATAATAGCCATGCATATCATAATCAATAATCAACCAACATGCATCAATAATAGCCATGCATGTCACGTATACACAGGGTGCAGTTTTCTTACCTCAAAGTCCAAATAGAGTGATTAAAAGAACGACCCTTGAGAACGATCAACTTTTAGTCCTTTAGCGGTCACCTAACCATAACCAAATATGAGATACCATCAATAAACATGATCAACATAAGTTCCAAAATCAATATCTGGCCTCCGGGACATCAATCCCCACTATACCGGGTACTAGGTTCAACCCCGAGGCCTAAGGCATGAATCCCCAAGCTAAAAACACCATTCTGCCCAAAATGTCACTAAGGGCAACAACCCGCCCTAGCTGCACCGCGGCGCGCCCCCTAGACAGAGACATCCCTCCCTGGCAGACGCCTTAAGCCGTGGTGCACCACAGCCATGCCGTGACTCAATACCCTGTTCAGCCAAAAACTCAGTTCGCACCAGCTCGCCTCCCCTGCGTTTTCCCTTGAAACCAAGCCCTTCAAACCTGTCCCAAACCTCAACCTAACACCCAATTCAACCACCAAACATCATCTACCACTCTCCCTCATCAAAACCCAACATAAACATCAACCAAACTTCTATTAATCCAAACTTTCTACAAGAGATTCTCAAGCTGAAAACTAAAGCTCAAAAACAGAGCACACCATAAAATTCATGGTTGGAACTTACCTCGTGCTTGATTTGATTCCCTTTTAATGGCTGAAACAAGTTCCCTAGCTTCCACCTTTGATCTTCTAGCATAACACCTCAAGATGGCTCTCAAAATTTGAAGGGAAAATGAAGGAGAAATCTTGTACGGGAGAGAAGGAGATAAGGCTCTGTTTTATTCTGTTTTCCACAGCCTTCTAAACACTCAAACCTGATATAAATCCTTAAGGTCAAAGGACCATAATGCCCTTAGGCCAAATAAATCCCTCTAAAGGCTCCCGAGGGTAAAACCGTCCTTTCTCGCCTATCTCGTTAATTATAATTAATGCTCTCCAATTCCCGCTATTCTCAATATTCTCACATACCAATAAATCATATCCCATTACCCCTTTATTCTCGGCAATGCTCTCGTCATCAAAATGACCCCGAGACTCACCCCGATCCCCGAACTTAAACCCGTTATGACTAGACCGAACACTTACATCTCATGATCGTCTCATGCCGAATAGCTCAAACCAATCCACCTTATAATGTGGCTATATTAATTAATCACAACCATGCACCCAAAATACAAAATTACGCCCTCAACGTGCAAATTACCAAGATGCCCTCATATTAATAAATACTCCCATATGCATGTATTCACCATCATATAATAATATAATTCACGTAAACATGCATATAATCATTAAATACCACAATAAATCAATTATGGCCCTCCTGGTCTCCTTATCAAGGTCCTAAACCTTATTAGGAAATTTGGGGCATTACAGGTTTGTTATTTTTTCTGGTGTAAGTGGTTGGGTTGTTTGTTTATTGTAACTTAGTAATTTTTGGGGAAGTGAAACCAAGGAGAAGTTATACTCAATCTCTTTTAAACCAATTGGGGGGTTTAGTCTGTTATTGTATTGAAAAACAATGGGTCCTAAGAGAAATCCTCCTAGAGATGCCTCTTTGAAGAAAGCCTCTTTATCCCGAACTCAGCCGACACCACCTCCTCCGGCTGATTATGATACTCGATTATTTGTCAATAAGGAAGCGGCTGACATGTTTAAAAGAATTCATGAGAAATCTGTGGTGAAGGAGCGGGGATTTGAGTTTCAAGATGAACCATTTTAAAATAATCCTTCCTATGATCTCATTCGGGTTGAGACAGTGAGATGTAATTGGGTTTTCTTCTGCGACTCTACCCATGTTGGAATGGCCAACTACTCTCAAATGTTTGAATTCTACGCAAATTTCCCATATCTTGATGCAGACAAGCAAAACTTTATTAGAGGTAAAAAGGTGCCTACTGAAGTTTATTCATTTAACCAATTGCTGCACCTCCCTACATTGTCTGCGCTTGATGACGAGCATTGGCAATTGGCCCACTTTAGCGAGCCGGATTATAATGCAGTGGCTGAAGTACTGAGTATGGAAGGGGGTCGGTTTAATTATCATCATGGGAAGCCAAAAGATATGAACCGGTGGCAGCTTAACCCAATTACTAAGGCGTGGGTTTATTTTGTCAGTCCACGCTTAATGCCGACCTCTCATCTTTCCACTATTGATAGAGAGCGTTGTTTGTTGGTTTATGCTATCATGACCAAGATGACAATTGATGTGGGCCGAATCATCCGTTACAGCATTCGCAACATTAGTAGATTCAATACTACTGCTGGTGTTGCCCATGGTACTTTTATCTCGACCCTATGTGACACTTATGATGTACCGGTTTACGCTAGCGATCTCGTTCGGAAACCCATGGGGCCAATTAATCAGACCTTGTTTGCTGCGTTTCCTTCGGCCTCTCTTACCCCGCCGTCACCTGGGCAGCATCATAAGTGTCGATGGGCTGATGATGCAGCTGACACTGATCAAGTGGAGGAGGAAGGAGCTGATGAAGCGGGCCCTAGTAACCCTCCTTTGAATTTGGCAATGGGTGGTCCTATTGATGAGCACACACAGCACACGCATGATCGATTGGATTACCTTATTCGCCAAAATCAATATTTAATCCAATCGCATCATGCGCAAAATCAGCATTATAATGACTTCCTAGCGCAACAGAATGAGTATGGGCGAGTTCATATAGAGGAGTTGAATGCCTTAGTCACGAGGTGGACTATGAGTTCTGCTGACGAAAATTACTTCACTCCTCAGCCTCAGTTCAATCCATACAACCCGCCACCACCACCTCCGCCATACTGACGTGGCGTGCTTTTTGAGGTAAGTCTTCTTTCCTTACTCTTCATGTCACATTGGGGACAATGTGAAATTTAAATTTGGGGGAGGGGATTATCAATTATTGTTTTTTTTTATCTTTGTTTTTATCTTTGTTCTGTTAATTTTAGTTTTATTTTCACTGTTGAGCAGTTAAGCCGATAATTTGTTTTTAATATCATTTGTCATCAATTTGTGAAATAGTAATTGTGTGGATAACCGTGTGCTTGTTTGATTACTCTTGGGATTGATTTTAATGTTTTGTTGGAAATTTGAATATGTTGTGTAAATTGGGACAATTAGCTTTTGTTATATATGTTTTACTTGGGTATGAGGAATGAATGGTGGAATATGATAGAACTTGCATTACATGTCTTTTGAGACGAAATCCTTGATGACATGTGTTTTGGAATATGATATAGGCAATTTTTTTTGAAATGTTTGGGCCTTTCAAGCTTACCCTTATCATTATTTTCCCTAGTTTGCCTATTTATGCCTTAACTTGTTTTATTGATTGTTCAACCACTTCATTAAGCAAAAATTGTACCAATTATTTTTCCCTGTCCTGTGAATTATGCCATAAGCTTAGAAATAAGTTTAGGGGAATGATTTTTGATTGGGTAGAGAGAAAAAGAAGAAGAAAAAAAACACATTGGTGTGAGTGGATGAACAATGTAATTTTTCAGTTGAGGCAAGTGTAAAGTGTAATAAAAAAAAATACTTGCAACATCACTATAAATCAGTTTCAATTTTTGTCTTCAGAAAAGAAAGAAAAACAGGAAAAAAAAAGAAAAGAAAAAAAAATAAAGTGATGTTGGTGTATTGATTATGAGTTCTTAATCGATGAAAAATGGGTGAATTTTGGGCTGGCAATTAAACGCAATGTGGGTTTTGTTGATTGATATTTTAGGTGCTTATGGTATAATGAAGCCTAAATGTCTTTTTATCTACCTTTACCTAAGCCAAAAAAATGCACGAACCTTGAAAGTCCTGTTGATTCCAAAAAATGTGTTGTTAACATTAGTGGAGAAAGGAAAGTATGCAAGCATATTGAATTTTGGTGAGTGGACTGTTGAAAGAGTAAAACATGTATGATGAATTCTAATTGCACATTTTGTTATTTACAAATCATATTCTAATTTCCAACTGAGGCATTTGGGTTAATTGTGAGAGTGATTAGACTGAAATTCTGGTTGAAAATCGCAATTGATATTTCGCAAATGATGACAATGTGTTGTGGACAAAGTGAAGGCTTAATTGTTTGTGTGTTGTGTTTTGTTTTTAGTCTAAGGTCAATCTTTACTCGAGGGCGAGTAAAGGTTAAGTTTAGGGGAGTTTGTTGAGTCTAGTTTTTGTCATGTTTAGGTGGTGTTTTAAGTAGTCTTTTATTTCATTTTTCTTTCATTTAGTGCGGGTTTATGCTGTGTTTGCTTGTCTTTGTGAATATCAGGAAGAATTGAGTACTTGGAGGAAAATGTCAAAGAAAGAGAAGAAATAACCAAGTTTTATAACATATTTTGAGAAAGGATGGATCTCAACATGATTTGGACGTGTTGGTAAATTTTTGGGATAAAATCTTGAAGAATTAAGAGATTTCTTAAGGACCGCGGCATGAGCAAAGTAGAGTCGTGGCTAGCTAGAGAAACAGAACCAATATTTTGAAGAAAAACTTTGGGCCGCGGCATGGCTAAGTAGAGCCGCGGCATAGAAGGGCAACAACCCAGAAAGCGCAGACACGGGCCGCGGCATGGCTGAGAAGGGCCGCGGCATGGAAAGGCAGTATTCGTGAAAGATTTTAGACATGGGCCGCGACATGGTACACATAGAGCTGCGGCCCGCCTCTTCAAAAGCTGAATTTTTAGGTTTTTATAAGAGAAAAGAGAGAAAAGAAAGATATACGATTTTTTTGGTGGAAAATTCTTGAAGGCTGGAAGGCTTGGAGTATTCAATCTACATGTGTTTCTTCTACTTTCTGGTGTTATCTTTAATTGTCTTTGTGATTAGCATTATGATTATGAACTAATTCTCTGCTTAGGATTTTTAATTGAATCACTTGAATCCCTATTATGAATTAATTCTATTTCAATTTTCTTCTTCTTCAATCTTCTTCAATTCCATATAACCTGTTCTTATTAATTGATTATCGATTGGCCATCTATAGTCATTATATATATGTTTTTAAATCAAAATCTGAGAAGTGAGATTTGAATTTGCTGTGGTTATATTGGACATAATTTTAATTTGGAACGAATGTATCCATATTAATTGTGTAACTGTTTATTAAGTTGTCGAGATTAATGCTACCTTTGTGGTTCAATTTACCATAGAAATATAGGAAATTGTCACCTAGGTTGAGTTTATAATTCATAGTATGATTATAGGCTGCTTTATCAACTTGTTAATTGAATTAGGCAGAAAGAAGAAGAATTTAGTATTTTGCATTAGGAAGTGATAGGGAGGATAGTTGATGAGATTAAATATCCTAATTATTCCTTCAGTGTTTAAATCCAAGGTTTTGCTATTATTTGTTATTTTATTTAATTTTTAATTATTGTTTCTGAATATTATAGTTTCCTTCGCTGTGTCTATAAAAATCAAGAATTATAATTGATCAAATAAAAAGAGAAATTAATTCACTGGTAATTAAGAATTCAGTCCTTGAGGACGATACTTGGTTTTTACCATATTATTACAAATTGCGACTGTGTGCACTTGCATGGCTTAAAATTTCGCAACATCCTTATTGTGAAATCTGAATTTGCATTGAGTTTCTCTTGTTCTTTTTGTGAAATCCGAATTTGCATTGAGTTTCTCTTGTTCTTTTGTGAAATCCGAGTTGTTCTTGTTTTCGAATCGTTCTAGTTCAACAAATTCTGATTCCCTTGTTTCTTGTAACTCTGTTTGAGAAATAAAAAAAACAAAAACAAAAACAAAAGAAAGAAGAAGAAAAATCAAGGGGATCCGAAAAAAAAAGAGGCTGGAAACCTCTTTTAAATTTTTTTGTTCTAATCTTGTTCTTTATGGCCTAGAGGCTCTTTTGCCAAATCCTCACGCAAGTGTACCAAAAATAATCTGTTTTTGCTATGTTCGTTTGGTTTGTTGTGGTTTGATTTGCTTATAGAATCCCCATATTATCGTTTGATTAGTTTTGAAAGAGCTTAAAGAAGAATACGAGTGGAAAAAGGCAGAGGTGCGAGGTAATTTGAGGGTAAAAGCCATTGAAATTGAGTGAAACACAAGTGGATTTTAGTGAAAATATTGTTTGAGTGAAACACGTGAGGGAGTGTGGTGAGGTCTCTTCTCCATATTGTTCTAACCTTATTTTGCAGATTTCCATCATGGCACAAAATCCAAAGGGAAATACAAGCATTGAGAATCCACCACATGTGGTTCCGAATCTACAAATTCAAGCATTAATTGGGGAGATGCGTAGGATGATGAGAGCAGAGTGTGAACAAGTACATGAGAGGTTGGATAGGGTAGAAGAGGGAACGCAATGGAGGGCACGCAGGAACAGGGTGCAACAACGGTATGTTGAGGGTGAAAGAGAGTTTGAAGGGGAATATTTAGATGAAGAGTTTGATAGGATGCTAGAGGGTAACCATAGGAGGTATGGCTGAGATAGAGAAGCTAGGAACTGGGTAGATAATAATTTGGGAAATATCAAGATGAGAATCCCCGCATTTCAAGGGAAGAGTGATCCCGAAGCATACCTTGAGTGGGAAAAGAAGATGGAGTTGGTTTTCGATTGTCATAACTACTTCGAAGTGAAGAAGGTAAAACTTGCTGCAATTGAATTTATTGATTATGCTATTGTTTGGTGGGATCAGTTGTGCATCAACAGGAGGCGAAATGGAGATCGTCCTATTAAGACTTGGGATGATATGAAGAGGGTGATGAGGCAACATTTTGTACCAGCTCATTACTATCGGGATCTATACCTTAAGCTGCAGGGTCTTCATCAAGGTTACAAGAGTGTTGATGAGTATTACAAAGAGATGGAGATGGCTATGATTAGAGCCAATGTGGAAGAAGATCGGGAGGCAACAGTGGCAAGGTTTTTGAATGGGTTGAACCGAGAGATTTCTAATACAATTGAGCTACACCATTATGTGGAATTGGAAGATTTGGTGCATATGGCAATGAAAGTTGAGAGGCAGCTCAAGAGGGGTAGTACAAGTTCAAATCCGAGACAAATCCCAAAAAATCCAAGTGCAGCACCTTGGCGGTCAAACTATCCAAAGAAATAAGAAAACCCTTTTACTCACAAGCCTAAAACCGAGCCAAAACCAGCCACCACAACCACAGCCTCTCAAGGTAAAACAGCCCCTACTTCGTCCCGTTCTAGTGAGATTAAGTGCTTCAAATGTCAGGGGAGAGGACACATAGCTAGCTAATGCCCAAACAAGCGAGTTAAAGTAATTCGAGTGGCGAGATAGATTCCAAAGATGAAGATGATCTTGATGACATGCCACCATTGGAGGACGCTTCTATGGATGGTGAGGAGTTTGGGGCAGAATATGGTGAGATGCCTTCACTAGTCACACGACGAGCCTTAAATTTGCAAGCAAAAGAAGAGGAAGAAGAGGTACAACGGGAGAACATCTTTCACACTCGTTGTCATGTGAAAGACAAGGTATGTAGTGTTATTATTGATGGTGGTAGTTGCACTAATGTTGCTAGTTCTTCCATGGTTGAGAAGCTTGGGCTCACAACACTTACACATCCTCGTCCATACAAGTTGCAATGGTTGAATGATAGTGGTGAAGTAAGGGTTACAAAGCAAGTTGTTGTATCATTTCGAATTGGAAAATACGAGGATGAAGTATTGTGCGATGTGGTTCCAATGCATGCTGGACATCTCCTTCTAGGAAGACCTTGGCAATTTGATCGGCGGGTGCAGCATGATGGCTTCACCAACAAGTACTCATTCATGTTCCATCAAAGGACAATCACTCTAGCTCCGTTGACACCAAAACAAGTATATGAAGATCAAGTGAGGTTGCAAAAATTGAGTGATCAAAAAAATTTGAGTGAGCAAAAGAAAGAGAGTGAAAAGATGAATGAGAGTGAGGGAAAAGAGAGACAAACAGAGAGCAGGGTCGAATCAAGTGAGAGAGAAAAGAGAGAGAAGAGTTCGGCCATGGAGGGAAAATCAGAGAGAAAACAAAGAAATTTTTATGCAAAAATATGTGAGGTTAAGAGAGCATTGATTGCAAAACGGCCGATGATTGTACTCATGTACAAGGAGGGTCTTTTAAACACTAACTAACTTGATTCTTCGCTGCCTAGTGTTGTTGTTTCTATTTTGCAAGAGTTCAAGGATGTGTTTCCCGAGGAGGTACCACATGGTTTACCACCCATCTGAGGGATTGAACATCCAATTGATTTTGTTCCCGGTGCTTCTATCCCAAATCGACCAACATACAGGAGCAATCCGGAGGAGACGAAGGAACTTCAAAGGCAAGTTGAAGAATTGATGGAGAAAGGGCATGTGAGAGAAAGCATGAGTCATTGTGCTGTTCCAGTGATTCTAGTTCCCAAGAAGGATGGGACATGGAGAATGTGTGTTGACTGCTGAGCCATCAACAACATAACAGTAAAATATCGACACCCCATTCCTCGTTTAGATGATATGTTGGATGAGTTGCACGATTCTTGTGTGTTTTCTAAGATTTATCTTAAGAGTGGGTATCATCAAATACGAATGAAAGAAGGAGATGAACGGAAGACAGCGTTTAAAACTAAACATGGATTGTATGAGTGGTTAGTCATGCCTTTTGGATTAACTAATGCACCTAGCACTTTTATGCGCTTAATGAATCATGTTTTGCGTGCTTTAATTGGAAAATTCGTTGTTGTTTATTTTGATGATATTCTTATTTATAGCAAGAGTTTGCATGATCATGCCTCACATTTGCATTCTGTTTTGGATGTGCTTAGGAAAGAGAAGTTTATTGCTAACCTCAAGAAGTGTACTTTCTGCACCGATAAGCTTGTTTTTCTAGGTTTTGTTGTGAATGCTACAGGTATTGAGGTTGATGAAGAGAAGATCAAAGCCATCCAAGAGTGGCCGACCCCTTCCAATGTAGGTAATGTTAGAAGTTTTCATGGACTTGCTAGCTTTTAAAGGAGGTTTGTGAAGGATTTTAGTACCATCGCCGCACCACTTACCGAAGTTATCAAGAAGAACGTTGCATTCAAATGGGGTGAAGCTCAAGAGGAACCATTTCAGCTTATTAAACACAAGCTTACTCACCCTCCTTTACTTGCTTTGCCTAACTTTTCTAACACATTTGAAGTCAAATGTGATGCATCTAGTGTAGGTATTGGCGCTGTTCTTATGCAAGATGGGAGACCGTGTAACGACCCAAATTCACTAATTAGGCTTAAGGGCCTTGATTAGTGTGCCTGGAGGGCATAGTGGGAATTATGTGTGATTTTAATGATTAAGATGCATGATTATGATTTAAAGCATGTTATGTGACTATGTGTATTATGCTATGTGATAATTATGCTATGTGATTTGTACCACGTGGGTGTGGTGATATCAATGTGATGTACGTGCCGAGACGGTCCTAGAAAGCTAGATAATGGTAACTGGGGATTTGGTAACCTGCGTAACTGTTAGTAACCATAGAGAGTAACAGGTTTTGTTGGAGAAGTGGTAGAATTGTAAAACTAGTAAAAGGACAAGTATGCCCTTGAGGTTTAGTTAGTAAAGGATATTAGTGGAGGGATAAAGTAGTCTTTTGGCAGTGGTATAGATGGTTTTGGCTGAGGGAAAAGGATATACACGATTCTTTTATGCTAAGTGTAAATGAAATTAAGGTTTGGAAGGCTAGAGAAATCAAGAAGGAAAGGGAGAATTGGGAACCTAGAAGGCAAAGTGGAAGAGGAGTTAAGCTGTGTTCTTTGAGGCTAGTAAAGGGCTTAAGGGTGTGGAACCAAGCACATATCAAGGTTTATACTGAGGTAAGGATTTGGTCCCTGTTTTGTTAAGTTCCGAATTTGATTTTGGAAGGAATTGAAAGATAGCCATGGCTTGTTTTGCATGAAAATTCAGCTGGTTTGTCAAGGGGAAATTCAGTTTAAAGCTTGGATTGGAGGAAGCTCAAGTTTAATTTCGGATTGAGGTAAGGGTATTAAACATGTTTGCAATCTCGTAGCTGTTATGATTTAAGAATCTAGAGGTTTGGTTTAGGCTTTTCTCAAGTTTTGGTTTAAGTGTTTGAGTCTGAAATTTAAGTGTGAATTCTGTGAGTGGTTGTGTAATTGAGCTAGATTATAATGTTTATAGGTTTTTGAATGGTATATGTGGGGTTTTAAATTGGTTTTGGGGCTTAGGTATGAATTTGGGATGATTTGGAATGGTTTGGGTTCGGGAAAAACGTAAGGGAAAACCCAGAAATCTGGGTTCGCGAAGGAGCACTGCGGCTCTGTTCTTGGGCGCCGCGGCGCGAGGCTATTTTTGGGCAGAGCAAGCTCTCTGACTTGCTGGGCGCCGCGGCCCTATAGGGCAGTGTTGCGGCGCTAGGCCAATTTCAGGACATGGGATTTTGCAATTTTGAGCCTTTGCCCCGGGGGTTTGGGGGATGTCTTCGGTGCATTGTTTTAGGGATTTGGGGAATTTCGAGTGTGTGGGATTGGTTCCGGGAAGTAGTTTTGGATTGATTAGTGACAAAGGATGTTTCATTTGTGATGTGATTAGGTCTTTGGAGAGGCTCGGGGTAGAGGATCGTGCTCGCGGCTTTGAGGCATCGGAAACTAGTGGATTGAAAGGTAAGAAAACTGCACCCGGTTGTATGATTGTGATGGGACTAAGTGCTCCCGAGAGTTGTATCGTGTCAATGTTGGTATTACGCCATGGGACATGTAATAGCGGTCTAAGAGTGTCGTACATGATTTTAGCGCACAGAGCGTGAATTGGCCACTGGGAGCCTAGGACAATGGGATAACGGAGGGAGCAGCCTGAGGGCGCTAGCCCTAGTTATCATTTGTGAACTGTAAATGATATGAATTGACATGCCTAGTATGTGGAATACTTGATTATACTGATTGATGATATGGTTGAGATTATGTAATGCAATGTGATATTTTGACTTGTTTGCTAAATTGCTTATGCTTAGTTGCTATTGTGTTTTCTTGCTGGGCCTTGGCTCACAGGTGCTACGTTGTGCAGGTAAAGGTAAGGGCAAGCTGGACCAAGCCTGAGGTGGAGAGCTCCGAGGTGAAATGTACATAGCCAGCGGTTCGACTACCACGGTCGAGGAGTGGACCAGGACAGGGATCACCTAACTGCTTGTTTTGCCTTAGTATGGCCGGTTGTTGTAAATAAACCTTGAGTCTTTTGTAAACAGTCTTTGAACATAATATTTTTGGGATCCCATGTAACGGATGATACTTTTTAATGAAAATGTGGCTTTTGAGGCCAAAATGTTTTTAACCCTAGTTCCTTTATAGTTTCAATGACACGATTTTATTTAAATGACTTGATTAGCGAGTCTGGCACTTTATAAACACACAGTGTAACGATCTTGGCTATCCAGGGCGTTACAGACCACTTGCGTACTTTAGCGAGAAGCTAAGTGGGGCAACACTTAACTACCCCACTTATGACAAAGAGTTGTACGCATTGGTTCGAGCTTTAGAGACATGGCAGCACTATTTGTGGCCGAAGGAGTTGTGATTCGTACGGATCATGAATCTTTTGAAACATTTGAAAGGACAACATAAGCTGAACAAGAGACATGCACGATGGCTTGAGTACATTGAGACGTTTCCTTATGTCATTCGGTATAAACAAGGTAAGGAGAATGTGGTGGTTGATGCACTTTAACGCAGGTATGCTCTAATCTCTACTCTTGATGCTAAATTACTTGGTTTTGAGCACATTAAGGAACTTTATAATGTTGACCATGAATTTGGGGAGATTTATGGTACTTGTGAAAAATCTGCTGAGGGAAAGTTTTATAGGCATGAGGCTTTCTTGTTTAGGGAGCATCAGTTGTGTGTACCTAATTGTTCGTTGAGAGATTTGTTAGTTCGGGAGTCCCACGGTTGAGGGTTGATGAGCCATTTTGGAGTCGCTAAGACTCTAGCTATGTTACAGGAGCACTTCTATTGGCCACACATGAAACGAGATGTTGAGCAAATTTGTGGTAGGTGTGTCACTTGTAGGCAGGCTAAATCGAGAGTTCAGTCAAATGGTCTTTACATGCCCCTACCTATTCCTAGTTCACCCTGGATTGATATTTTGATGGATATTGTTTTGGGTGTACCTAGGAGTAAGCGTGGGAGGGATTCAATCTTTGTGGTTGTAGATCGGTTTTCTTAGATGGCTCACTTTATACCTTGTCATAAAACTGATGATGCTTCTGTTGGTTTTTATTGATCAAATAAGAGATTATGCGCAGCGGAACAACAATCAAATTGTCAGATTAATCCCATAAGATTTCTAGATCTACTTCTTCACATGTATATATATATATTGAATCAAGGACATGAATAGAAAAATTACCTCAGGTCCTTGCTGCTATCTTTTCGTATGGCTGAATTCCTTGAGATCTCACACCAAGATCTTCCAAAATGTTCTCAGGCACACAAAGAACGAGTGTGGGCTCGCTATACAAATAATAGGCAATAAACTATTTATCAGATGTTCTCAACACATGAGATCTGATAAAGTTTTGGACCTAGGTTTTGTGAAGAACAATGACTTTTGTTTATGTCACTGTTCTCTTTCTCTGAGAGAGATTCCTAGATATTTTTCTATCCCTGAAAAGTTACGTTCTGTGAAAAACTGATATCTAATATTTAATAATATCCAATATATTAAAATATTTGTTATTTTAAACAAATTCAAAATAACTGATCAGTTATCAGATTTTTGTTTAAATAATAATATTTTAATCATATTAAAATATCTCATTATTTATTTAATATTTAAATAACTAAAATTGTGGAATCAAGAGACTGAGTACATCTCTTATTGCGTGTAGCACAGTGCCTGTGCACTGTGCCACACGTGTACCACATGCCTGTGATGGCATGTGATTTTTCCCAATTTTTATTATTATTTAAATACAAAAAATCCCAAAAATAAATTAATTCAAAATTAATTATATTTTTGTTAAATCAAATTATTAATTAATTAATTACATATAATTATGTTTGATACATAGAAAAATATTTTACTTATCACATAAGTCCTTTTTGCCCATTTTTTGTATTTGCCTTTGACAGTGATTATTTGAGCCATTTCGGGGACCATGGACCTATAACATTAAGCTCCAATAAATTAAAACTAAATAATTAAACTCTTTAATTATAATAGTTAATTTATTAATTCTGATATTACTCCACTATAAATTCAGAATTGCACTCTTTATGTTATAGATATACTTTTACAAAAATCTTTTTCTTAAGTAGTCGTCCATTGATATAACCATCTTACAATAGTTCAACCATCTAATTAATTAGTTCATAAATTAGAATGGACGAATTACCACTTAACCTTTGTAATTTACTTCTTATTCCTTAAGTACCATTAATTCACTAGTGAATAATTAATCTATAATCTAATTATAGATTTGAGCTCAAAATCATTCAGTTCCAGAATTAACCCTTAAGGGAACTAATATACGATCCGTTAGGAAAGATTAGATTCCATATTGTTGATACATGTTCCCAGCCATCCATGATATTAAATCTCCAAAACAAAAGTCATTAGCCTCATTCTTTGAAAAGACCTTAACGATTGAATCAAAAGATTTAATAAACATGAACATGAGTTCATGAACACTCAGGATTTAGGTTGATCTATAAATGATCATCAATTATGATACGAATTACAAGTCTTTATTATTAAATGGTTTTTGGATAAAGACTCTAATTCATATCGATCCATGTCATATATAATCATATTATATAAAGCACCTTTACCGAGATGTCTTTCCACATCAATAATCCGAATCTAGATTTTTTGTATCATTATGATACTCAGTAAACCATACTTACAACTCCAATTAAAGAATTCCATAACTTTAATTTGTTGTTGTTGACTGTTTTTATTCATTCATGTGATCTTAATTCTCTCGTACTAATACAAGATCACATCCTCAATAATGAATATGGAATTTTTCTGATATTTTCAAAATTATTCAAACAATAATTTAACAATCTAAATATAACAATAATAATAATAAACTATTGTATTTATTTATTCATTGAAAAAACAAATTTCTTTACATGCTTTTAGGACACACTCCTAACAGCTTCTAATGTTGCAGATTTGTTCTTTAGGGAGATTGTGAGATTACATGGTATGCCTAGGATAATTGTGTTAGATCAGGATGCTAAGTTCTTGAGTTACTTTTGGAAGACGTTGTGGGGTAAACTTGGAACAAAATTGTTGTTTTCTACTACATGTCATCCTCAAACTGATGGTCGAACAGAAGTAGTTAATAGAACTTTATCCACTTTGTTGAGGGCTATCATTAGTAAGAACATTAAGACTTTTGAGGATTGTTTACCACATGCTGAGTTTGCTTATAATCATTCCATGCATTTTGCTACTAAGTTTTCATAGTTTGAAATTGTTTATGGTTTTAACCCTTTAACTCCTTTGGATTTATCACCTTTACCTGTTTCTGAGCATGTGAATTTAGATGGCAAGAAGAAGGCAGAATTTGTTAAGCAATTCCATGAGAGGGCACGACTCAACATAGAGAGGAGGACAGAGCAATACATCAAGCAAGTTAACAAGGGACGTCACAAGCAGGTTTTTGAGCCCGGTGATTGGGTGTGGTTGCACATGAGGAAAGAAAGATTTCCAGCACAAAGACGTTCCAAGTTTCTACCTCGAGGAGATGGTTCATTTCAAGTACTAGAACGGATCAATGATAATGCCTACCGACTAGATTTACCATGTGAGTACATTGTTAGTGCTACTTTAAATGTTACTGATCCAAGTCCTTTTGACGTAGGTGACGATTTGAGGACAAATCATTCTCAAGAGGGGGGGAATGATGAGGACATCAAGACTAATGATCCAATACAAGTTCCAGTTGGTCCGGTGACGATGGCGCGAGCTAGGAGATTCAAAGAAGAGCTTAACAAATTAGTCTGGAGAATTCTACAACAAGAAGAGGTCGAGTTCACTACTGAGGGTGAACAAAGGCTTGTGCTGCTCCTCAAAGTTGATTCAGTTTAGGAGCTTGATTCCCTACTTTAATTAATTGTTTTAGTTTGAACTATATTTTCATGTTTTATTAGAGTCTTTGTTGGAGTCAAAGACATGTCATTTTGGGCTTTTTCATTATGGGTATTTTAGGGTTTTTTATATGTCTAAAATCCCTCTTTGTAATTTTCGGCTATATTGCCTTGTGGACGGTTTGGAAGGCAGATAGTTTTGGTTAATTAAAAACATTGTGAGTTTTCTTCTTGAGTTCTTGAAGAAACTTTTGAACTTATCAAGGGATTCCTCGTGGCGTTCAAATTTGACTTATCAAACGGATAATCCATCCCCGTTTGTGGCATCTTCACCATACCAAGGTTCGTGCTTTGCCAAGCATTAGGTCGTGGTTTCCATTCCAAATTCGAGTGTTCTTGGGTTGTTTTTCCAGATTTGGTTCGGGTTTCATCACAATTGTTGGCGTGGTTTGTATCACTGTAGCCCTCACCACCCGAGCCTTCCTTAGCACTAAAAAGTGCAACCAACCGCCTCATGCCTAGGACACGCTAGATTTCCATATTTGAAGGGTACATAAACTTGGCATTCATTCGAGTGTCTCAGAAATTAGCCAAATGAAGAAATCACTTTCTGTTGTCAGCTATTCCCATCTTCATAGCTATAAATATTGCAAATCAAAGTGTAAAAGGGGTTGATCATTATGTCAATAACTATTCATCTTCTAGCGGACATCCCCTCTCCATTACTTTAACGTCCCGAAATTCCTAATAAGACTTTGTGCCTTCATTAGGGGGCCAGGAAGGCATTATAAGAATATCATGTGTTTGTATGTGAATTAATTGTATATTTATGTGATTATGTGAATTACATGGGTTATATTATTACATGACTGATTATGCATGTTTAAGTGTATTAAATGTGCATAATAGACCTGCTTTTATTTAATGGGACATGTTTGTGAGTTTGGCCCGTTGAGGGTCTAATTGTGATTACAAGATTGAAACCACACTATTATGGGATATATTTGAGATATTTCGCAGGAGTCGGTCCTTTCGATAAAGATAGCGGTTTAGTCACGACCGAGACTCACTAGAGTATGAGTCGTATTTTGGGAATAATAGTGATATTCTTGGTTTAGCAGAATTTACTAGGAATTATATGTATAATGTGAGACGGAAGTGTAAATGACGATTTTTCCCTGGGGCTTTGAGAGGATTTTAGGAGAGTGAGGGGAAAATGGTGATTTGGACCATTGTATGGATTAAGTTAGTTGAAGTTTATCAGCTTAGTTTAGAAAGAAAAACAGAACTCTCTCTCTCTCATGTTTCTCTCTCTCTCTAATATTTAAGATTTTGAAAGAGAATTTGAATTTTAAGGAGATTTGGGGCAAGTTGGAAGTTGCTAAAGCTAGGAGTACCAACTGTGGATTCAAATTGTAGCAAAGGTAACTCAATTATTTGAGTTTAGTTTTTGGTTTTCTATTATTTTTGAAGCTTTATTGGAATTCTATGTTTAAGATATTTTGATTGAGTTTGAAGATTAGTTTTGATGTTTCTGAGTTGCTGAGACCATTATTATGGTTGAAATTGGTTAAAATCATGTTTTGGGATGATTTTTGGGAAGTTGACGATTCTTAAAATCACTGGTTTTCTGAGTTCACAAGGTCACACATCAACACTATTCTTGGAATGTCGCGGCCCTCATGACCTCAGTGAACAGGGGGTGTGCCTCAAATTGCCTTGGCACCACAACGCATGTCCAGTGATTTTTGGGCACAGGCTCTCTAACTGTTGAGTGTTGCAGCCCTTAGTGGGGGCATCCCTGCTCAAATTGGGAAAAAGAATAAATAGTAGGTTTGGGAGCTGGGAACCCAAACCTATGGGCTCGGGAATGGTTCTACTATCCGGGTTAGTAGAATTCAGGGTTCTGAAGGCTAGGAAATGGTCTGAAAGCCTTAGTTAGTTCGTTTCATGATAGTTATTCCTTGTTATGGTTGTGACTAGGGTGAACCATTAGGCTCGGGAGGAAAGAACCATACTCAAGATCATCATATGATATTCACTCAAGACATGAGGTAAGAAAACTGCACCCAGTCCGTGTTTAGGCTTGGCTCAGTTATAGAGCATAGTTATAACCATGATAAGAATGTTTTATTAAACATGTTAATTTCATTGTTTATTCATGTGTTAAGTAATGACTGCTTGTCTATTATGCTTGGTTGAAAGGCTCAACTTAAAAGTTGAGGGTTATCGATTATATTCGACTGAAAAGCTTGGCTTATAAGTAAGGACCCATCTATTGTATCTGATTAAAAGCTTTGCTTATAAGTCGAGGATCTATCTATGATATCTGATTAAAGGCTAGACTTATAAGTCAAGGGTTTATAACACTTGACTTATAAGTCGAGGGTTTATAAAGCTCGACTTATAATTTGAGGGTTTAAGGACTCGGCTTATAAGTCAAGGTTTTAAAGGCTCGGCTTATGGGTTGATGGCAGCAATAGTGTGCTGAATGTCGATAGATGTGTTTAAGCTAACCTAGGAGCATGATATATGCTTGAACAACCTTATGGCCACCTAAAATAATAAGTGCCATGTACGGTTGGTGAGCTTTAAGGCTGTTTATACAGGCCTGTAGCCTAGAAGTTTTGGGACAAAGAAAGTTTTGTTGATGGTCCTATTCGGTGTCTTCTTTGTAGCCTAGAAGGTGAATTTCCCTTTAGGACTGTGGAACTTATTCGCCTCTTATGAGATTCGATGGATCTACCCTAAAAATAATAGTATCATTCTAAATGCTTTTGTAACTCAATTTTGAAGGCTTTGTGTTGGGCAGTTGTAGAATATTTTGTGCTGAAAGTAGTAACTTTTCAATATGTTGAATATTTAAGAATACTTGAATACTTAAAGAACATTTTGTTGTTGATGACAGTGTTGAATGTTTTAAACTAATTTGTGGATTGTTAATACAATGTTGAATGTTTTTACTTTTTGTTATTTGAAAATCAAGTTCATTTAATGATGCTAGTATATATTAGAAAGCTAATTTTAATTATATAAAAAAAATTAAAATATAATAGAATAAATTAGTGTTATATAAATGCATATATAATGAGAATTTAAACTTATCTAAATATTAAAATAATACGAAAATTGTGTTATAATATCTATTGAAATAACACTTTTTATGTAAAGAATTTTGTTATGCAAACTTCATTATATAACACAAATAATGTGTTACTAAAGAGTAGTATAAAACAAAAAATGTGTTATACTAAAGTGTAGTATAACACAAAAAATGTGTTATACTAAAGTGTAGTATAACACAAATTTATAAGTATTGAAATGTGTTATATAATCGACTATAAATAATATAATTAAACACTTATCTATTTATTAAAATAACACAGAAAGTGTGTTATCGTTGACATTATAATAACACATCTGTATAACAATGATAAAGTGTTATGTAAAGTATCCTGACCTACGATAACATAGTCGGTCTTAACACATCGAAAAGTGTTATGGTATGTTTTGATAACACATTTTTGGTGTTATTAAAAGCATTTTTTCTTGTAGTGAGGGAATTGGGCAATGGGCTCTAGCGTGCCTCTATAGTCACTTATCTGGATTGAATGCATGCACGAGTAGGGTTATTACTGCTAGACATGCTAATTATGATTCTGTGATCTGATGATTTACTGCTTATGAGTATGATTATGTTTTCTTGTTGAGCCTGGGCTCACATGTGCTAAATGGTGTAGGTAAAGGAAAAGAAAAGTGTGACCAACCATGAGTCAGAGAGCTTCAAGGGCAGGGTGTAGATATGCGGCCTGCTCGATCGCCAGGGCCAAGGGTATCGATTTGAACTAGGGTTGGACCTTGTATTCATTTTAAGTTGTAACAGTTTTAAACTCTGTTGGGATCCCATGTATTGTACTCAAACTCTTTTAATGAAATGGTTGAATTTTGGCAAAAATTTGTAGTACCTAAACATGTGGTTAGTTTCTATTAATGTTTTAAGTCCAAATGACTCGTTTAGCGAGTTAATCACTATTTAACTACACATTGTAACAGTCCTGGATTAGGAGCACATCACAATTACTGTAACTACCACAAGAACAAAATCAAAACTCAATGTAGCTATTCTTGTTGGTTCAAAGTTCATCATAAATACTACTTGCTTAACCCAAAGTTGGACATGGTGATGTGGCATAGGAAAGGGACACGTGGAATAAAAAAGTATTAAGTTTTCTTGAACTGGTCGATCTACATGAGCATGTCGATTATACTCGATAAGCATGGAGGGATTTATCTACCTTGGAACCAGAAAACAAAATGAAGCTTATTACACAAAGGTTACTGGTCGAGCAAATGAGGCTTGCTCGATACCTACTCGGAAGATTGTGATACGAACCACACTAACGATTGTGGTGAAACCCGACACCAAATATGGCAGCCACCAAGAACACACGAAATTGGAATGGTAAACCGCGACCCTATGCTTAGCAAATCACGAACCTTGGTATGAGGAAGACGCCACAAACGGGGATGGGAATCCGTTTGATAAGTCGGATTGAACGCCACAAGGAATACCCTTGATAAGTTAGGATAGTCTCTTCAAGAACTCAAGAAGAAAACCTCTCAATTTTCATTTCATCATAATCTGATTTTTCCAAATGTTTTCAAGGCCTTATATAGCCGAAAATTACATCAAGACAAGCCCCTTTGTCTTCCTAAAAACCGAAAAATTAAAGACAAGCCTTTTGTCTTCCTAATGAAACCGAAAAATAAAGACAACCCTTTGTCTTCCTAATGAAAACCGAAATTTAAAGACAACCCTTTGTCTTCTTAATAAAAACCGAAAATTAAAGACAAAAAGGACTCTTGGACTCACACAAGTCAAGTGTTTGACTTTTCACAAAAAAAACAAAGACTAAATAAAAAATACAAGATGACAAAATACAATAAGACTCATCAAGCTCCTAAACTGAGTCTTTTGGCTCGCGCCCTCGTCACCAGACCAACTGGAACTAGACTTGGATCTTTAGTCTTGGTGTCCTCATCAGATTGAGCTCCTTGAAGGACGCTCCAATCAACTAGAGTGACCTAGATTTTAGGGCATGTTTCTGTAACTGATATTTGAATGTATCTTTCATATTATTTTATTATGTATTCAGTTGTAACAAGCCCACACTATGCGTGTAGGGCTTATTTCATACTCATAAGGCCCATGGCCCACCAAGGGACTCTATAAATAGAGATCCCTCACAGCCATTATTCTCTCATGTGCACTTTACATACAAAATCCCTATTGAATTTTATTTTCTCTCAAACTTGGAAAACTCGGTTGAATCTTATTCTTCTTGATCTTGAAGGAGTCATGCCATAACTATATTGTTGCAGGAGATCCATGAGCTAAGATTGGGATCATCAGGAGGAGGATAAGGGATAGTGTCATCAATGAACATAGCCTTGTTATTTGTGGCTATAGTAATAATAGTAGTCTCATGTTTCCAAGATTAGAAATTTTCTTGACCGGTAAGGGGTGTGGGAACAAGAAGAGAACTCATATGGTCTTCTATGCTTAGGTAAGAAGGGCTTCAATCGTGAGCAAGTTGTTCCACATAGCCAAGAGGGGCTAATCAATTTTTTATAGGGACCGTATCGCCATTATTATTGTTGGTTGGAGCAGAAGATTATGGGACTAAAGATGATGGGGTCGTCGGTGTGGTTTTGCTAGAGGGTAGAACAACTTTAATTTTAAAAACCCTTAGACTGATTTTAGGTCAATGGACCCCACCACTGTCATGATTTTTTAAATTTCAATCCATAATGAATTTGGGAATGATTCTTTCACCAAATTATTTACTTTTACATCTAGTTTAATTATAAAATATGTAAAGAAATTAATAAAATAGTTTGAGTGTTCAAAAATCTTTTAACACGTTGAATGATCAATAGCCCAATTTTCTAGATTTGAACTCCAACTTAGAAAAATTATAGACTTCGAATCTTTTGATAGATTTTTCTAAAATTTTCCAAATTACATCATGTTAATATTATCCTATAATTTTTTTAGGGAAAAAGGATCTTTTTTTAATAGGTGATTTTTTTTCAAACTCGTAGGTCAAATATGCCTTTGTCAAAAACAGTTTTGCATGCTATACTTACAATAACTATATCATGATGAATTTTGAACCATTTTTAGCATTTCAAAAGTCTAAACTCAACTAATCTTTCTAAACCATAGATTGATAAGATAAAAATACATGTAATATAACATTTTTGGAGAGTTTGACCGGTGGGAATTTAGAGCCTAAATCTGTCAACTTTCACTTTTTACACTAGCCTTTGGGAACTTTGGACTTCCTAATTTAAATGAGCTCTAATCCTCATACATGAATCATCCATCATCGTATATCTCTTACATACAGATTACAAAAGACAAAAATAAACTACATTATTATATGCGAATGCATCTATAGCTTAAACGTTCCTTATCTAACATTAAACCTTCAGATTCTTACCATTTGGAGTTTTAACTTGGAGGGACTGGTTCTTCAATATATTTATCATTCTAAATCCCTTGAGTACCTTCAACATACTCCACACATATTTTAGAGATTAACCCATGACCATACTCTTAAGGAGAAGAAGAAAAAGAAGAAGCAATCAAGGAACCCAAACCCTAGAACTTATATTTGATCTTTAAAATTGTTTGCATGCAAGCTTTCTTCTTAGCTTACGATTGCATTAAGACTCTACACTCTTAAGCATGCATAGGAGATCATCATCTAAGCTTGGATGTGCAGAAAAATGGACGAGAGAGAGAACAAAGAGTTCGACCACGTAGAGAGAAGAAGAGAAGAGATAGATGTTTTGGGGTTCTTTGTTTCTTTTGCTTAGTTTCTTAAGTTTAGAAAGAAACGATGATGAATGGAGTGGTCAATAAGTCATACTCTCTCTCCTCCATGCACACACTCTTCCATATAACTAATTGCATACTCAACACTACACCCTCACATAGCTTATCCTCCAAGCTCTTCTAATTTCCCACTTTAGTTTAAATAATTCAATATAAGAACTGGAATATAAAAGTCATTCTCGGATTCTGGCTTGGGTGCATTTCTAAATATACCAAAAATTCTACTTAAGAGGTATTTGAGCTCGAAAAATAAGTTCCAAAGGTTGTACAAACCTAAAATACTATTAAAACATGATAAAATAATCAATAAGACCACCAAAATGCCATATTTTAAAATCCTAGATAAAACTTTGTGATTTAATATAAGTTAAGTGTGAAAAAATAATTTATGTATGTAAATGTGATTAAATACATTTGCAAACTCAATTTAATATGTGTAACATTTAAGTAGGAAAAATGCCACTTTTTTTTTTTATCAAAAAGAAAATTTCATTGATCAACCAAACTGAGTCAAACAAAATGGAGCAAGAGACAACCCTCAGAACTTACAAAGATTTTACAAATTCAAACATTTGCCTTTCTCTAATAGACAAGTGCCTAGAATTTACATTAAGGATTCTAGCTTTGAGAGCTTGCCTAATCAGATTTTCTATTTTATAGACAGTGAAACAACTATTATTAAAACAGCAAGTATTTCTATTATACCAGATATAATGACTACAAGCAGCAAGAGAAGCAGCCACTATATGATGAATCCAGTCTGACTTCCATTTAGACAGCCAAGCAATCCAGTTCTCATAATTTCCAGGCCAAGAAACCCCTCATAGCCAACCTGAAAAATGTCACTTTTAACATATAAAATACTATTTTCACACTTTTAATGAGTTTCCCAAGGTAAAAATTCTTAGCTTAAGAATTTTACTTATAATTCAAACATCAATAAGATTTTCCAATTTTTAAAATGCCCAAATTATTTTTTCCATAATTAATTCTCTCAAATAATTTTTAAAATTTTCCCTGCTTACAATTTTCTATTCGAATTTTCTCTGAAATCAATAAATTTTCTGGCAAAGATTATTCTGTAATGTCATCACATTTTCTTATTGATATAAAATCTAGGGAGAAATATAAATATTCATAATTATTTAATAACACAAAAGTTCAGGATGTTACACCATCGAAGTTAGGCTCTCCACTCTTGACGACACCCAATGCTAGGATGGAGACACGATTAGGACAAAGGCACGGTTGGGGTACCCTCGACTCAAGCAGAAGCTCAGAAGGACTCATTGTCCAACCAGTCCCAGCCCAACTGATACATAAATTTTTTACCACAATCGTACAACATTATTATAGTATAGTTTTGATTGAAAAGGATGTTAAACCCACAGAGATTGATTTATTAATTGTGCTAATTACTAAAATCTTAAGCCTTTAATTTTAATTGGAGAACTTGAAAATAAAAATTCCAAATGAAATAAATAAAAGATTAACAAGTAAGAACGATGAACAAATTGAAAATCAAAGAATGTAAACCTAGAATATAGATTTCCCTATTTCAAATTATGAATCTCAGTTTATCAATTATCACAATCTATTCCCCTAATTTGTAATTTCAAGAACCCTAATTTAAATAATCTACGTTTCTCAAGTGTAAGTGAAATTATTTTAATTAATCAACAAGATATCTCTATTCAATATTAATTAAACAAGAATTCATTAAGCAATATGGTTGTTTTAATGAGACTCATAGAAATCATGGAATCTCTCAATCTCACACTTTTCCTATCTCATACAGTTCTAGGTCCAATTTAAGATTACCTCTCTCAAGTGTAAAATCCTAAATCTCAATTCAATTCAATGGTGATCAAGCATTAAAAGGATAACATTAAACAAAAGAATGCATGAATACATTAGAGAAACTTCATGAGAATAATATCAAAATTTTAATTCAATAACTTAACATAGTACCATAAATACTCTAGAAAAAATGTATAGTTCATGTTCGTACGTAATAAAACTAAAAAGAAAAGTAAGAGAAGAAAATTAGATTAGATGTTCAATTTGTCTTGAATTCTTGTTCTCTTTGTTTTCCAATGTATTCTCTGCCTCTCAGGCGTTCAAAAGTCCATTTCACAAAACCCTAAGTTTATATTTATAACCCACTAGAAATTACCACCAAAACTTCATTTAAAATTGATTAAAAATTGGAATCTACAAGCAGGGCGCAATGACGCCTGAAGCCCTAACTCAAGTTGTAAACTTTTAATTCTATCAGCAGTCCAGGCACAATGGAGCCTAAAACCAGGCGTAATTGAGCCTCTCTTGACAGTTTCTAGAAGACTTTACTTTTCAGCTCGTTTCACTTCTCAATTTTGACACTTCACTCAACTATGTTTGATGTGCTCAAAATTCATTATAAAATCATCGTTTACGTATACTATTGAACTTTCAAGAGAATACATAAAAACTAAACAAAAGCTTACGGAAAATACAATAATTCATAGTTTAAAAGATAAGAATTGAATAGGAAATCTGAAACCTTTGGTAAGTTTCAAGAATTCAAAGCTAAGGCTGAGAAGTAGTTAGGTAAGAATCTTAAGACACTTTGATTTAATCGAGGTGGATAATATTTGGATTTATAATGCAAAGATTTCCTGCTGGAGCATGGTATTCTATCCCAACTCATAGCACTTGGAACGTCACAACAAAATGATGTTTCTAAAAAAAGAAATAGGACCTTGTTGGACATGGTTAGGTCTATGTTAAACTACTCATCACTTCCTCTCTCATTCAAGGGTTATGCACTTCAAACGACGACTTACATTTTGAATGTGGTCCCATCTAAGACCATTAGCAAAACGCCACTGGAATTGTGGAATGGAAACAAACCTAGTTTGCACCATTTTCGCATTTGGGGCTGTCCTGCTCATATTCTTAGACCTAAATCAGGGAAACTTGATTCAAGATCTGAAGTGTGCATTTTTCTTGGCTACGTTCCAGAGACATGATGCGGTTATTTCTATAGTTCCAAGGATCAAATAGTATTTGTTTCCACAAATGCGACCTTCCTTGAACATGACTATATGAATAACTATAAACCTTGGAGCAAGGTAGTATTGGTGGAACTCACAGCTAATAAGATCCCATCACAATCATCTTCTTCATTAAATGATAAATGATAAACTGAGGAAACCACGATTCCTGAAAGAGAAACCTTCGTGCAACGTCGTAGTGGGAGGATTGTGAGACAAACTGTTTGCTACGAACATGAGGCACATGTCTTTGTTTCTGATACAGACAAGGACAATCCATTAACCTTTAAATAAGTAATGGATGATCCTGAAAAGGAGAAATGGCAAGAATCCATGAACCAAGAAATAATATCGATGTATTCCAATTCTCTCTGGGAAATTGTGGACCCACCTGAAGATGTCTGGCCAATAGGGTGTAAGTGGATATACAAGAAGAAAAGAGGTGTAGATGGGAAAGTAGAGACTTTAAAAGTGAGGCTAGTAGCCAAAGGTTACACTTAGAGAGATGGTGTTGATTATGAATAAATATTTTCTCCTATGGCCATGCTCAAATCAATTCGCATCCTCTTATCCATAGCGGCTGCCAATGATTATGAGATATGGCAAATGGACGTCAAGACAACTCTTATGATTGGCTATCTTGATGAAAGTATCTATATGGTGTAACAAGAAGGGTTCAAAAAGAATGGGGAAAATCAAAAGGTGTGCAAGTTGCTGAAATCCATTTATGGATTAAAGCAAGTATCTAAATCTTGGAATATCACTTTTGATGAAACAATTAAAACATTGGCTTCGAACAGAATGCCGACAAAGCATGTGTGTATAAATATATCAAAGGAAAAATGGTGGTTTTTTTAGTTCTTTATGTTGATGACATGTTTCTCATTGGGAACAATGTAGAGACATTGTCAAACGTGAAGAAGTGGTTAGCCGAAAAGTTCCAAATGAAAGATTTGGGCGAGGCGAACTATGTTCTGGCAATCCAAATCCTAAGGGATAGGAAGAATAAGCTCTTGGAACTTTCTCAGGCTAATTATATAGATAAGGTACTTGAAAGATTCTCTATGGAGAATTCTAATAAACGTCAGTTACTGACGAGACATGGAATTGCTCTCTCCAAGGAACAATGTCCTAAGACACCTCAAGAGGAAGTGAATATGAGAATGTATACCTATGCTTCAGCAGTTGGGAGTCTGATGTATGCTATGTTGTGTACTAGGCCCGACATATGTTATGCAGTTGGGATTGTAAGTCGTTATCAATCAAATCCTGGTTTGGAACACTAGATTGTAGTAAAGTACATTCTCAAGTATCTGAGGATAACGAGAGATTACATGCTTGTATATTTGGGGGGTGAGCTAAATCCCACTGGATACACTGATTCTGATTTTTAATCAGACAAAGACAGTCAAAAGTCAACATCTGGGTTAGTGTTCACTCTTGGTGGAAGAGCTATTGTCTTGAGAAGCATTAAACAATCAAGCATAACTGATTCAACCATGGAAGTCGAATACATAGAGGTTTGTGAAGCAGCTAAGAAGGCGGTTTGATTGAGGAAGTTCTACACTGATTTGGAAGTAGTTCCAGATATGGATAAGCCACTAATTATGTATTGTGACAATAGTGGAGCAGTAGCTAATTCCAAATAACCGAGAAGTCACAAGAGAGGAAAGTATATAGAAAGGAAATACCATCTAGTAAGAGATATTGTACACCGAGGTGATATGACTGTTATGAAGATAGCATCGGAATAGAACCTAGCTGACCCATTTACCAAGACACTTCCTGCAAAGACGTTCACGGGTCACGTGTGCAATATTTGATTAAGGGAGATGCCTCACTTGCTTTGAGGGAAAATGGGAGATTGCTAGGATTAATGCCCTAAAAACATGTAAAGACATTTTATTGATCTAAATAATAGTACAATTTTATTATATTTGAATGTTATAATTATTGTTTGAATTAATTATATAATAATATCAAGAAAATTTCCTTTTCAGTCCTGAGAATATGATCTTGTATTATTACAAGAGAATTAATATCATATATATAATGAATAAAATAGTCAATAACATATTAAAGTATGGAATCATTAATGATTGGTTACTAGTACAGTTTGCTAAGCATACGAGATGTGAGTAATCTAGATTCAGATTACTGATGTGGGTAGACATCTTAGTAAATGTGTTGTATATAATAGATATTAAATATGACAGGACCGATGAGAATTAATTATCTTTATAAACTTTTCGTTTGATATGAAGATTTAATTCTTATCATAATAGATGATCATTTCTAGATCAGTCTAAATCATGAGTATTCATGAACTTCTGTTTGTGTTTATTGGATCTTTTGTTTCACTTGTTAATGTCTCTTAGAATATTGAGTCTAATGACTTTTGTTTTGGAGATTCAATATCATGGATGTTTGGGAACATCAATTACAATATTGGAATCCATGCTTTCCTAACGGATCGAATATTGGTTCCCTTGAGGGTTAATTCTGGAATATTATAGTTATTGAGCTCAAATCTATAATTAGATTATAGATTAATTATTCGCTAGTTAATTAACAGTACTTAAGGATTAAGATGTAATTATAAGGGTAAAATGGTAATTTTGACCAGCTCTAATTAACGAACCAATAATGGAGGACAGAACTACATATATTGATTATATCAATGGACTACAAGAGAAAACTCTCTAAATATAATTCTTTAAATACTTTGAGTGAAATTCCATATTTATACTGGAGTAATCATGGAATTAATAAATAAGATTATTAGATTAAAGAGTTTGATTAATAATATGATTTATTGGAGCTTTGTATTATAGGTCCATGGTCCCCTGATCATCTCTGTCCTACATATTCAAGGTTAAGGATGTCAAAAGAAAGATTTGTAGAGCATTGGACTAAATTGCAAAGGAATTAATTTTCTAGGGCAAGGAAATAGTTATGTGATAATTATTGGTAATTGATTAAATGTAAAATAATTAATTATTTAACTATATAGTTTTTATATTGAAACTAGAGGATAAAATTAATAGTAATCTTGTTTGGGTTATTATAAAGAGAGGGAATAATAAGTATCTTACTTAGAATATGATATTTATTTATTTGTTTCAAAACTAATATTTTAAGAAAAAGTTAATTTTGAATTAAATGATATTTATGTTGGGATAAATATATTGTCTTAAAAGTTGATTAAAGAAACAAATGAGAAAATTAGGGAAACCCTAATAGGGTTGTGCAACACACACTGTACAACACAATGTGTGGCGCATAACTCGGGGATTTTTATCCCTTGGATTTGAATTTTGAATTTTAAATAAATTTGTTTAATCAGTAATTTTCTTATTATTTTTAAATATGATATAAATAAATAATTAAATATAAATATCATATAAGTTTTCATTTGAATTTTATTTTTAATATAATAAGGATTATTTCATTAGATTAAATATTTTTATATAAGTGTGATAGTAAGTGACTTTCAGAAGAAGATTTCATTTGTTCAGTATATCTGGAGAGTCACATAAATCAACATTTTGAATCATGCGTGCCCACACATGTCCTTGTGTGTTTGAGGATTGGTTTGGAAGATCAAGGTGTGAGCTTTCAGATTACCGGATAGGAAGATCGTTATTTTATACAAAATGATTCAAGGAGACTTGATAGGCTACAAGAGGTAAACCCTAATCTGGTTTGTATATGATTTAATGTTTATATATGTATATGATCCTTGCTGGTATTAATATTTATTAAAATGGGTCCATATATTCTGCTTCTCACCTTTGATTTGATCATTTAATACCAACACAATGACCCTGGATCACAGGCAGCCATCTGATACTTACTGATACACAGATCATGGTGTTGATCCCGTACATGCGACAAGTACAATGTCTCACGATGCCACCTAACATGGGAAAACGTGCTGCTACCCTCCTAAAACTATTAGGAGTGTGTTGCTCAATAAAGCAGTGGGCTGGAATTCCTCGTATCGGGCCTATGGAGATACGCCAAGGCCCACTAACTCGTTAATGGGAGGAATTTACCTTTTATTGCACATTTAAACCCCATTGAGGGAGAATAATTATAATTAGCCCTCATTAAGGAATTAATTGCTCCTAGCCATCTATAAATATGGGCTAGGGCACACTTTGTAAAGGATCTTGAATTTTCATTTCTTATTTTTAGAGCATTGCCAAAACGCTGCCTAAAAACCTCCATAGAAGCTTGACATTTCCAAGCTTTTAACATCCTAACTACAAGTGACTAGTTCACTATGGTTAATTCATAACATGAACCATGTAAAATCTTATTTCTTAATTTTCATTTCTTTAAGCTTTGCTTTAATTAGTTGCTAGCGAAATTGCTAGTCAACATTTTGGTGCTTTCATTGAGAGCGTGAAGAAAGCTTTGAGTTGCAACAATGGTAAACCCTTGAAG
Organism: Humulus lupulus; assembly: GCF_963169125.1. Taxonomy (NCBI): domain Eukaryota; kingdom Viridiplantae; phylum Streptophyta; class Magnoliopsida; order Rosales; family Cannabaceae; genus Humulus; species Humulus lupulus. Next base: position 82,565,072 of record NC_084797.1, on the reverse strand, counting down.
AAAAATCCATGAACATGTTCCCCCACCACCTCCATCAGCTAATTCAGAGGTGACTAATAACAACGGCTATGATGGTGAAGATGGAGACGACTATGAGAGTGAATATTCAAAGTCATACCACACGAAGGACCCACCAAAAGTGGTAGCCTTAAAGGCCAAATAGCTTTCCAAAAACCAGAAATGGAGGTTCAGAATGGTAAGATCACCGCCTTAGAGGAGGTGGTTAATGCCATGAAGGTTGCTTTGGCGGCTCAAGGGCTATAATCGAACCCTCATGGAGAAGTACCACCTGGGTAGCCAACTGGCGTGCCACCTGCCCACCCAGCTAGAGCACCACTTGTATAGCCAGCGGGCGTGCCACCCCATGCACCCCACTGATGTGGCGCAAGAGCAGCCAGCTAGCATGCCACATTTGCACCCAGCTAGAGTGCTAACCATGCCACCAAACGATTGGGGAGATAAGGCTAAGGCTCCCCAAAAAAGGAAGAGGACTTATCGGGCTTCCGAGCCCCTCGATGTCCCAAGAACGGCTTATGATCCCGAGGAATTTCACAGGGTCCAAAGAAACCGCCAGACACACACCGTCCGCAGAGCCCAGGGCCTTCCGCCTAGAGGTACGCCTACCATAAGGATGTGGGCCACACTACCGAAGAATGTCGGCAGCTCAAGGACGAGATCGAGAATCTCATCAAGCTGGGGCATCTCCACCAGTGGGTCAGGATGCTCATGGGAGTCCCGGGCCTGTCAGTAGGTCCCGGACAACCCACGGTCCCGGGAGCACCCAGGGCATACCCGCCTCAGGGAGGGTATGCACAGGGACCGACGGCACAGACCCCTCAGGGGGCCCCCGTCACGCAAGCTCCCAGCCCTAGAATGCCTTACCCATCTGGGACAGCACCCCCTCGAGTGGACGGGCATGTGGCCACCATCTTGAGCGGACCTCACCTGGGAGGATCGTCCAGGAACGACCAAAAGCGCTACCTAAGCGAATTGGACCATGATCAGGAGGTGTGCACCCTTGTCCAGGCCCCGGCTCAACACCCGAAATTGATGAACTTCCCTATCACCTTCACGGAGGACGACGCCTGCAATGTCCATTTCCCGCACCATGACCCACTGGTCATAGATGCACAAGTCGCCAACAAGATGGTGTCCCGTGTGTTGGTGGATGACGAGAGCTCTGTCAACCACTTGTTCCGGCCCGCCTTCACAGCCATTGGCTTGACTGAAGCGGATCTGGCATCGTGCCCGACCCAGATTTACGGCTTCAACGGAGACGCACTACTCCCCATGGGGAAGATCCAGTTTCCCGTAACGTTGGGAAGTGAGTTGCAGCACTCATTCAAGTTCTGCACCTTCGTAGTGGTGGACTGCCCCACCGCTTACAACGTCATTTTCGGCCGGCCCGCATTAGTCGAGTTCGGGGCCATCACCTCTATCCGTCATCTTTTCATGAAGTTCCTTTGCGACAACAGAGGGGTAGGGACTGTCCGGAGAGATCAGAAGAGCGCCCGGAAGTGCTACCATGTGTCCGCCCGGTCAATATATATGGTCTGGGACAAGCCCGTTGAGGTCTTCATCAACCCAATTCCTCTCCCACCTGCTGAAAGAGTGATCCAGGAAGAAGATGACTTGGACCCGAGGATAGGGGAAGACCGCATCCTGGAGCCAATGGACGAGATAGAGGAGGTGTGCATCAACAACACCAATCCGGTTAGGGTCATCCAAGTCGGGAAAAATCTGCCGGCAGGTGTCCGGGCTGCCATCATCGCCCAAGTCAAGGAGAACCAGGATATTCTGGCCTGGTTTCACTCAGATATGACGGGGATTGACCACAACATCATCTGCCACACGTTGAGTATCGACCCGAATGCGACCCCGGTCCGCCAAAAGCGAAGGCCCTTGGGGACGGAGAGGGTTGAGGCCCTTAAACTGGAAGTAGAGAAGCTGTCTTCAATCAACTTCATACACGAGGCTGTATACCCCATGTGGCTAGCCAATCCCATTCTGGTGCCGAAACCGAACGGAACATTGAGAACGTGCATCGATTTCACGGATCTCAACAAAGCTTGTCCGAAGGATTGTTTCCCACTACCCAGAATTGACCAAATGGTGGATGCTACGTCCGGGTACGAGATCTTAAGCTTCATGGACGCTTACTCTGGCTACAATCAGATCTCTATGCATGTGGCAGATCAGGAGCACACCAGTTTCCAAACCGACAAGGGAATATACTACTACATCGTCATGCCCTTCGGACTGAAAAACGTCGGGGCAACCTATCAAAGGCTTGTCAATCGAATGTTCCTGACCCAGCTAGGGAAAAACATGGAAGTCTATATCGATGATATGCTGGTCAAGTCCAAGACGTTCAGGAAGCATTCGGATGACCTGGCTGAAGCTTTCGCGGTCATTCAGAAGTACGGGATGAAGTTGAATCCCAAGAAGTGTACGTTCGGCGTGGCTTCCGGGAAGTTCTTGGGCTTCATAGTAAGCTTCCAGGGAATAGAGGCCAATCTGGATAAGATTAAGGCACTGATTGATATGCCCTCTCCCCGGAAGCATAAGGACGTGCAAAGCCTGATCGGGCGGATAGCCGCCCTAAGCCGTTTCATCTCCAAAGCCACGGATAAGTGCATCCCGTTCTTTAACGTCCTTCGAGGAAGCCAGCGGTTCGAATGGTTAGCCGAGTGCGAGGAAGCCTTTCAAAAACTAAAAGAATACCTGGCCCATGCTCCGATCTTGGCAAAGCCGGTGGACGGGGAGCCTCTTTACATCTATCTGGCAGTGACCGAGCACGCGATCAGCGCCGCGTTGGTACGGGAGGAGGAAAGGACACAGCTACCGGTATACTACGTGAGTAAGCGATTGTTGGACGCTGAGTCTCGGTATCCACTAATCGAAAAGCTGACCTTTGGCCTGCTGATGGCATCCTGGAAGCTCCGACCTTACTTCCAGGCCCACGCCATAAAATTCATGACCAACCACCCCCTGCGGCAAGTTTTACAGAAGCCTGAGTCATCGGGAAGACTTCTAAAGTGGGGCATGGAACTAAGCCAGTTCGATATATCCTACATCCCTAGAGTGTCCATCAAGGGGAAAGCCCTGGCCGACTTCATCGTTGAGTGTTCCGGGATATCCCAGGAAGACGATGATCCTGAGGCCCCCGCGGCGCCCGTATGGAAGGTCTTCGTGGATGGGGCCTCGAATGAGAACGGGGCCGGGGCTGGGATCATCTTGGTATCACCACAGGGACACCAGTTAAAAAATGCCCTCCATTTCCAGTTCAAGGTATCGAACAACGAAGCTGTCTTAGACGGGCTGCGTTTGGCCCGGGAAGTAGGGGCGGCGAACCTGGAAATCTACAACGATTCCCAGCTGATTGTCAGGCAAATCTCGGGGGAATATCAAACAAAAGAAGAGAGAATGGCAGCTTATGTGACCCAGACGAGAGAGATGCTACAGGCGTTCACAAAGCACTCCATTCGCCAGATCCCCAAAGAGCAAAATGTCTTCGCGGACACACTAGCAAAGCTGGCCACCAACGCTGAAGCAGAATTGGCCGAGCTAGTCCCCGTAACCATCTCCCCGTCCCAAGCATCAGAGCCCCCGCTGTCCACACCGTCGACCACTCCGCATCGTGGATGGGACCCCTTATTCACTATCTGACACCCGGGGAGATGCCAGCAAACAGGGCCGCAACCAAGAAGCTTCAGTACCAGGTCCACCGATATGTCATGATGGATGGAAAACTCTATCGCCGGGGTTTGTCCATGCCTTACCTCAGGTGTGTGTCCGGGACAGAGTTAAGCGCCATCATGCATGAAGTGCACGAAGGCTTTTGCGGAGATCATACAGCCGGGCCCAGTCTATCCAAAAAGATTCTGCGCCAAGGATACTTCTTGCTAACCATGAAGAAAGATTGTATTGATTACGTTCGCAAGTGCGAACAGTGCCAAAGGTATGCATAGGTCCCGCGGGCCCCCCCGACGGAGATAACCTTGATGACTAGCCCTTGACCTTTCACAGTGTGGGGGATCGATCTGGTAGGGTCGCTCCCGACCGGGAAAGGAGGAGTGAAGTATGCTATCGTGGTCGTGGACTACTACACCAAGTGGGTTGAAGTGGAGCCCATGAACACGATCACTTCGAATAAGGCCTTGGATTTCGTCATCAACAACATAGTGTGTCGATACAGCCTCCCCTACAAAATTGTATCTGATAATGGGATGCAGTTCGACAACGCCCACTTCACGGACTTTTGCGAGAGACATGGCATCGTCAAGAGCTTCTCTGCGGTTGCTAGGCCCCAAGCAAACAGGCAGGCAGAAGCCGTGAACAAAATCTTGAAAGGGACGCAAAAGAAAAAGCTCCAGGCCTGCAAGAGCAAATGGCTCAAAGTGCTCCCCCGCGTGTTGTGGGCTTACCAGACGACCGAGAGGACATCAACCGGCCACACTCCTTACTCCATGGTCTATGGATGCGAAGCCGTCATCCCCATCGAAACGACCATCCCGTCTCACCGAAGAGACATGTATGACCCCGCTTAGAACCACGCCTTACTCCAGGAATCACTAGATCTCATCGAGGAGATCCGTGAGGAGTCGCAAGTGCAGCTGAAGATGTACCAAGGCAAGATCGCACAGAATTTCAACTCAAAAGTAAAAAGCCGAAAGTTCAGAACCGACGACTTAGTCTTGCAAAGAGTCTTCCCTGCTACTCACGATCCGGGAGTGGGGGTTCTGGGCCCGAATTGGGAAGGGTCGTACAAGATCCAACATGAAGTGTGCCCCGGGACATACCGCTTAAAGCAGCTCGATGGTTCGGAAGTCCCGCGAGCCTGCAATGCGGAACATCTCCGTAAATACTATCAGTAGTCAAGAGAACGTGTTCCAATTTTGTATTTTCATTGTAAATAATGTATGCCTTAGGGCAACCCTCCTTGAATAATAAAAATGGCGTGTGCAAAACACCATAAAGAAACATTATCAAACAAATGAAAGTCTTACTCAAGTGACCCCAGACCAGTCTCCGCTCACTTGTGGGGCGTATCCCGGGTATGAGTAAATACCAGCGGGGAGCAACCTCAGGCTAGTCCCGGCCCGGACCGACGATGTCCGGGGGATACAAACCCCTTGGGACCAAGCCCAAGGCTGGTCCCACCCCGGACGAACGATGTCCGGGGGTATACATTAAAGCGGACCGATCCTAAGGCTGGTCCCACCCCGGATGAACGGTGTCCGGGGGTATAAATTAAAGCGGATCAAGCTTAAGGCTGATCCCACCCCGGACGAACGATGTCCGGGGGTATACATTAAAGAGGACCAAGCCTAAGGCTGGTCCCACCCTGGACGAACGATGTCTAGGGGTATACATTAAAGAGGACCAAGCCCAAGGCTGGTCCCACCCCAGACGAATGATGTCCGGGGTTATAAAGTAAAGAGGACCAAACCCAAGGCTGGTCCCACCCCAGACGAACGATGTCTAAGGGTATAAAGTAAAGCGGACCGAGCCCAAGGCTGGTCCCACCCTGAACGAACGATGTCTGGGGGTATACATTAAAGCGGACTGAGCCTAAGGCTGGTCCCACCCCAGACGAACAGTGTTCGAGGTTATAAATTAAAGCGGATTTAACCTAAGGCTGGTCCCACCCCAAACGAACGATGTCCGGGGGTATACATTAAAGCGAACCATGCCTAAGGCTGGTCCCACCCCGGACGAACGGTGTCCGGGGGTATAAATTAAAGAGGACCAAGCCCAAGGCTGGTCCCACCCCAAACGAACGATGTCCAGGGGTATACATTAAAGAGGACCAAGCCCAAGGCTGGTCCCACCCTGGACGAACGATGTCCGGGGGTATAAAGTAAAGAGGACCAAACCCAAGGCTAGTCCCACCCCGGACGAGCGATGTCCTGGGGTATAAATTGAAGGAACCGAGCCTAAGGCTGGTCCCACCTCGGACGAGCGATGTCCAGGAGAGAAAAGCATCCGGTATACCCTAGGGCAAAGCCGTGGCCCGCGACTGGTAGAGTGGGGGAACTAGGTTCCATAATAAACTATTTAAACTACGTTGGCCCAGGCCGTTGGAGCTGGGTTGAGAATTAGGCGGGTAGGACTGAACACTTGACAAGCTAGTCAGAGTTGGTCTAGTCTAGGCCGTTGGAACCGGGACCAAACCCTCAGAATCAGTCAGGCACGGTAATAAAATGAAATTCTATTCAAGGAATGACAAAAATAATATAAACTGGAGAAAGCAGAACAAATTTTCTTGGATGCGTACACGTCCGAAAAGTTACAAAAAGTTACAAAAATATATAAAAAAGAAAAAAAAAAGAGGCAAGGCGAAGATCCAGGCCTAGGCTTCCGCCCCCAGAAGTTCCGCATCTTCTGTCTCTTTGGCCTCGAATTCAGCCCTCTTTGATTCCGGATCGGGGAAGACCAGGAGGTTCATGCTTTTGTCCTTGCGCCAAGCCATATAAATGGCCTCCTCGAACGTGACTTCCAGCTTGTCGTTCGCCTCCTCCTTTTCCCGACGGGCCTCCTCATGCGCCGTCTTCTCCTCTCAAAGGGAGTTGTCTAGTTCGCGGACCCGAGCTATCAAGGTCTGGATCTCCTCCCTATCCCGGGCAGACTAAGCCGCGGCTGCCTCCAGAAGGGCTGCCCTCTCGTTGGCCTCGGTCTCTTTCCGGGATAAGGCCTCTTCCAGCCCGGCCTTAACACGGTCGAACTCTTCGCGGTCTGCCCGAGCTTGGGCCGTCTCCCTAGCCAGGGCGTCCTTGGCGGCCTCCCTCTGGTTCATGGTCGCGTCCAGCTTCAGCTGGATCGTCTCCGTCTTCATGGCCAACTTGGCCACTAGATCGACACTCCGATGGGACAGCAGATCAACCTGGACCAAAGAAAAGTCGAGAGGAATTCTTATAAACAAACAAGAAGAGGGAAGAAAAAGATACAAAGTAAACTTACTGTGGTGTTCTGATGGCGGAGAGCCTGGGAGATGAACAGCACATCCGGGTTGGCTATCGTGGCGTACTGCTTGAGCTGGAGGTTGGACATGGTGTTCCCCACCTGGTCCAACAGGTCCGCCGCCGGACGCTCCACGAACTCAACCTGACGACGGATCGTCAGGGCCTTGTAAGTCTCGTCTCTCCAGCCCCGGCCATTCTCCCAAGTCCAAGCAATCAGCTGAGACTGCTCGTCCCGCACGACGGCGTCCCCCTCCTCGAGTAGTGCCAGACGTATGGGGAGGCCTGGTAGCGCGGGAATCTCCTTCGCGGCAAGCCGACTCTCGCTGCGCAACTCATCGGCCGAGCTAGCCTGCCTCGTCTGGGGCCTCTTCTTCCCAGTGCTGGCCTCCTCAGCGCCCGCATCTAGGCCCCTTTTCCCGAAACTTCGGCTGGCCACGGTTCCTGTCTCCAGATCAATCACTGGGTGTTGGGATGAGCCAGGGACTGCAGCCGGGTCCACGACCTGGATGGGGACCGCGGCAAGCGCACCCCTGCCAAGTCGAAATTCCGCCCCTGGCGCCTCCTTGTTGAGGGGTGGGTTCGGGCCTGCCGCCTCTGTTGTCTTTCTGGCAAACTTCCTGGCCACCCGATCCTTGAGGAGTTGCCTCATTTCGCTCGCGGGGGTAGACATGCCGGAGTCTCCTGCAAAAACACAGAAAAAAGAGTTAGTACGATTAACCAAGAGAATCAAAATCAAAACTAAGAGTGACCCAGGACGAACTCTCATCTAATCCCCGGGCGCGACTCAACTCATCTAACGCGAAGGAATGGACTCGATCCCCCATGTCGTCCGGGTTCAAGAAATTCCCATACTAAAGGAACCTGGACAAGAACATGAGAACCTCCGAGCCTACGGGAACGGGAGATGAAGGTCTCATCTCCCCGTCAGCCCCGAACGCGGGGCCTCGGAATGCTAGCCTATCCCTAGCTAAGTCCCCGACTTGGGGAGCATAAGTTAAGAAAAAGGGGGAGTTACCTCGCCTCGATACACTAGCCTCGGGGGTCCTCGTGTTTGGTAGGGCATCCTCGAAGAGCTCTTCCAGCTCCTCCGAAGTGGTTGCTTCCATTTGGGCCAGGTCCCCCTTCCGCTTGGCCGCGTCGGCTCGCGCCGCTTTCTCCACCTTCGCGATGTGCTCCATGGCCAATTGCTCCCTGATGGCGACATTCTTCTCACACTGGATTTCCCAGAGGTTCGGGATGACAATAGTTTGGTGGGCCGTGAGCATCCCGACCAGTCGGAGGTTGTCCGTGTTGACGCAGCCTCCTACGTCCAGGTCCTCCACGCTCAGCCCAGAATAGAACCTCCTCCGTTCCAGGATGAACTGGGTGAGAGGGGTCTGGGCGAAAGGTTCTGTCGCCCGGAGCAACATGATGAGAAACGAAGAAAAGAAAGAAAATAAAAAGAGTAAAAGTATCGGGGAAGCACTTACCCACTCACTGGAAGTCCAGCAGCAGTGTGGGGTTCTTCTCCACGAGGAACCCGGACGTCATAAACCAGTAGTGACGGACGTCCGGGGGATGCTTTCAAGAGCTGGTGGGAGCGGGGTAGTTACCTCGTGGCTTCAGTCTGTAGAAGTCGTCCAAGGTCTTGTCCTTGGCGTTGACAAGATTTCCGCAGGGGTCGGCTCCGCGATCTCCTTCGCGATGCAGAATACTCGCCATCCTGTGAGCAGCCAGTAGGCTTGTGGTAGGAGCTGGAACGGTGCGATCCCCACATACGTCAGGAACCGCACGAAGTAGTCGTGAAGTGGGAGTGTGGCTCCTGCGCTGATATGGCCAGCGCTCCAGGCCCCGAACCCTTCTACGGACATGTGCGCCTGCTCCTCTATCCTGGGCAGGCGGTTGTGGAAGAGTCCGGGAGTGGACTCTATGCCCAGGTGCTTCTCCAGGATGTACATCATCCGGTAGTTCCGGAACAGGTTGGTCAGCACGTCCATTTCCCATCTGTTGCCCTTAGGGGTCCGGGACCCGGATAAGACAACGGGGGCCCTATTGACTTCCTCCTCTGAATGAAGGGTGACGCCCGTAGCCATGATTGATGATCTGGGAACAAAGAAAAGAAACCAAGGAGTCAGTACCTAAACGCAAGAAAGTCGGTTAAGGTACGGGGGCCTCCTACGGACTGCTTGGAGTCCCCTCCGGATCAGGTCCGAGTTCACCAGGGAACCGCGAGACCCAGATCGGGAACGAAAAAGAGGTTACTAAGTAGGCTCCACCGTCTGTCCAGGAAGCATCTGGACTCGGAGCAACCCCGACCAGGCGGCCTCCCTAACAATGTTCCTAAGTGTAAGCAGATTCTAGCAGCCTAAGCATATGAATTAAAAGAACAACCTACGTTCATGTATTCACCAAGAAGGACAGAAGAACTTACTGTGAGTTGTTGGCCATAGAGGATGGTGGTTGTCCGACGGTAAGAACGACAGAACTTCATTCTTGAACTGGTGAAGCCGATTCAGCAACTTGTCGATAGGGCAGACCCAAGACGTGCACTCAGGCGGAGGGGCAGACGCTGGGACTGTTGGAAATAGACGTCGGTGTAGAATAAGCAGGCGGCATAGGATGTCGTCGGCGATATTAGACATACAAATCTTCTCAGTTCTTGAAATGGCTCGAGAGTGTAAAAGTGTCAAATGAATGTCCGAGGAGTATTTATAAGGCCCAAATCCTGGCCTCTGATCCAGCGGATAGAAATCTCCCCATCGAATGGTCCAAGATCGTGCAGGGGAATTTATGAGCACTCTTAAGTTGGATCCTCGCCATTTTAGATCTAACAGCCTAGGAGAGGCGAATGTCAAAGGTCGCCCCATCTTACGGTCCACATTAGCACAGAAGCATTAATGGAGGACCCCCGTACGGATGGGACGCTTCCGAATCTGTGCTGACGCACTAGCCTCGGCCTAGCGACCCTTGAGGTGGTTAGGTGACCTTTCGAGGTCAAGAGCCATCTATGCAGCAGCGCCTGGCGACACGTGTATCCCTGCTACGAAGCAAGACTTAGGTAAATGTACCCGAACACTGGTAAATGGTTCGGGCTCAGCATGCGGCCAGCGTCATTGCGCTTTACCACGGACCCACGATTCAAGCAGGAACTGGGAAGGCAACCGTGGGGGTATCTAGGAACAAGGCAAGCCTCCACCTCGCGGACCCAAGCGAAGGCTTCAGGGCTAGATGTAACGCCCTACATCCTTAGTGCCGTTACTAAGTGAGTTTTTAAGACGAAACAGTGTGCAATGAACTCGCTAACCGAGGTTTTGAGACAAAAGTGTGACTAATTAAAATTTAAGGCTGTAATCTTAGAAAATGCGTCGTTTCATTTTAAACTGCTAGTATTAAACATTTGGGATCCCAAAATAAGGTTTGAAAACTATTTACATCTTGAAATAAGTTTACAGTTGATAAATCATAAAATCATAGATTATTACAGCCATTTTCAAACAAACCCCCAACCAAAGCAGTCGGGCAGGCCAAACATGTACGCGTCGCTTCACGCTCTCCGTACTCATGGTTGGTTGACTCAGTCTTTGCCCTACCTGCAACATGGAGCACCCGTGAGCCGAAGCCCAGCAAGAAAACTCATGCAGAACATAACATATGCAAATATATATGGTTAATCATATCAGATAATCCACAAATAAACAAGTCAACCATTAGACTAAGCAAACACGGCCATGCCGCCCCAGAGCCTTACCGAAGCCTGGGGTATCGGTTCTCACCGCGAGGATAACTCATGTATCCCTTGGGTCCCACCCTGAATATAGCATCCCATGTGCTAGGTGTTACTTTCGGCCCACGGCCGCCCCGGCCTACGCCGTACTCGGCCCTTACCGTTCATTTCATCATAATCACACATATAGTACATTCAAAATAATCATTCACACACATCATGATTCATTTAAGGTTAAACATTTGCACACAACACAATCTGGGGCCATGCCCTGCAATCATCTCATCATGCAACATGCAATATAGGGCCATGCCCGGCAATCACACTATGGGCTCATGCCCTATCCTACGGGTGTTATAGTTTTCTTAACTTTCCAATCAATAGCTTAGATCACCTGACTCCTTGAGCACGATCCCACCCGAGCCTTAGCGCACACCTAGGTACAAACATCGGTCAAAGTCAACACCGAACCCCAAGTCCGAATACCTAGCCTCGGGACCAATCCCGAGCCCCCGGGAAGTCCTAAATCCCCAAAACAAAGCGGCGGAATCGAGCCCCGAACCCTAGGTCAAAATCCCTCATAAAAACCCAAAAAATCACCTCTGTGAACAGTGCAGCGCTACAGCGCTCAAAAGAGGGCACTGTAGCGCTACAAGCAGAACACTCCCCCCAGAACAGGGGCTAGCGCTATAGCGCCCACTGACTAGCGCTGTAGCGCTAGTTGCAGCCCAGCAGAACCAAAAATCGCATCTTGCGATTTTCTCCTCCCATTTCAACTCCAAACTTGTCCAAACCTTTTCCAAACCCAAAATCAAGCTTATACACACTCCACACTCATCCCAAGCATCCCAAGAACTCAAAACCCAATCACATTCAACCCAAATCTCAAAATCTAACATGAAGAACTCAAAAACCAGAAATTCAATCAACAACAAAGTTAAAGGCTTAGAATTCTTACCATTGATGCAATTTCGACCTTGATTCAACCCTAGGCCTCCTTAGCTTGATCATCATCAAAGCTTGACCTGCTTTTCCCCAAAAGTCCCATCCATTTAGCTCAAAAACACAGCTCAAAACCAGAAAAGCCCTAAAACTGAAATCCTCAAGAACTTACCTCAAGTTTCAGATGTTCTTGCTAGTCCTTGTCAAGTCTTCAAGTGTAACCTTAAGATTCTTGATGCTTAGCCTATCTTAGCTCCCCACTGAGCTTGACCTCAAGAAAAAAAAATGAAGAGAAGAGGTGATAGAACCCCCAAACCGATCCCTTAGAAAACCCATCAGTTTTCTCTCTTTTCTTTCTTTCCTTTTTCCTTTCTTTTTCAGCCCCTTTACTCTATTCTACAAAATCCACTAAGTGTATAAAGCCTCATTTATTCTATCTTCAAAAGCCAATTGACCAAAATGCCCTCCCTATTAATTCTAAACCCTTTTACCCAAGTAGGGCCATTTTAGTCATTTACCCAATTCCCGCTAATCCTCAAGTGTCTCTAATATTTTCCCGTTGCTTCCCAATACCTGATAAATCACCAAATAATTATCCCCCATCATCAAAATAAATCCCAATCTATTTCTCTGAATTCCTGTTCATACCCCCAGGCTCGCCCCGAGCCGGGTATAAATTCCCGCTAAGACTTTCCGCTAGCCTGCTCACTGGGATCGCCTCGAGTCACAAATCACTGATACACCCACATACCACTGTGGTCTCAACAATCATCACATATCAATGCAGTTATGCCCAACATGGCCAAAATTACAATTATGCCCTTCTAACACGATCCGGTCCTACATGCATACTAACATACATAGTCATGCATCTCAGATAAACAAATGGTCACATAACATGCTTTAAATCATAACCATGCATTTAAATCATTAAAATCACTCATAAATCCCATCATGCCCTCCTGGCACGCTAATCAAGGCCCTCAAGCCTTATTAGCGGATTTGGGTCGTTACAGTAGATGTTATCCCCATTTCCCGTCATGGGCCCGAGACAATGGTCCAGGCCCATGGTCTGGGGAAATCGAATGTGGGCCGATGCCAGGCCCGCTTAGTACGAGAGTAACCAAGGGCTACGGCCCAAGTGTGTTCCGGACCCGGGTGGTGTCCGAGAAGGTGATCCAGGATAGTCGCCCAGGAGACGTATGTTCAGCTGGGATTATGGTCAAAGTGTACGCGAAACGATCTCGGAGCCTGGTAAACGATCCCCACTTTTCGCCTGCGGAAAAGGCCACCTCGGGATTGCACGCCGCTAGTTCAGACCTGCGCTGCTAGTACACTGATTGGCTTTGTCCCCTGAATCTCCCTCGTAACTCGGAGTGCCCAGACCAAAAGCACCATTTTCTCGGGCAAAATATAGTTATTGGGCCGCCCCATTGGGCCTTAATTATTCTTGGACCTATGTATTTTTGTCCTTTGTATTGGGCTTCCGCTAGAGAAGCCAAGAGTATCCACATCTTTGATGGGCTTGGGTCATACCTGGCCCAGACCCAGTGTTCCTATGAGCCTATAAATACAGGCGATAGAGCACTGGAAAAAGGGTCTCTCTTCAACTTGTATACAGTTACTCTGTCAAAACATAGGGAGAAACTCCATTATAAAAGACTTTCCAAGCTCTAATACAACTGACTCGTGGACTAAGGCTCATTAACGCCCCAACCACGTAAAAATCTTTTTTTTATCTTCTAAATTATGTATCCTTAGTCTTATCTAATATTCATTAGTATAGTTTCCGAAAATCTCGGTAAACAACAAAAAAAACTGGAGCACCCCATTGCGAGTAGCTCGGCCTGATGAACCCCAAATCCAGAAGCTCATGTAACTGTATCTTCAATTCCTTCAGTTCTGCTAGTGCCATTCTATATGGTGCCCTCGACAATGGCTCTAACCCTGGTGCCAACTCAATAACAAACTGAATCTCCCTGTGTGGTGGCAACCCTGTTAAATTCTGAGGGAATACATCCAAGAATTCACGAACCAATCTAGTCTCCTTCGGCCCTGCTGGCAATACCCTAGTAGTATCCACCATACATTCCAGGAAACCTATACACTCTCCCTGTAGTAGGACCCTGGCTCTCAGTGCTGATATCATGGGTACGCAGGGTCCACATACCGTACCCACGAAAACAAAGGGATCCTCGCCCTCCGGCTCAAAGGTCACCATCTTCTTTCTACAATCAATAGTAGCTCCGTATCTAACCAGCCAATCTATGTCCAAAATCATGTCAAAGTCCTCTATACCCAATTCAATCAAGTCTACTGATAACTCCCTTCCATCAACCATCACTGGCAATGCTCTAATCCACCTCCTAGAAACTACCAGTTTCCCTGTAGGCAATATAGTCCCAAACCTCGTAGTACAGTGCTCACTAGGTCTACACAGTCTATCAATCACCTTACTAGAAACAAATGAATGTGTAGCACCAGAGTCAATCAATACAGTAAAAGGAGAGCCAACGCTAAAAAGCTAACTTGTCACCACCGAGGGACTAGCCTCGGCCTCTGCCTGAGTCAAGGTGAACACTCAACCTGGAGTCAAGCTGTCCACTTTCCCTGCTTCCCCTTTCTTCATTGTTGGGCAGTCCTTCTTGAGGTTTCCTACCACCCCGCACAAATAACAAGCCTTGGCCCGACATTCTCCCGGGTGGCATCTTCTGCACCTCATGAATCACCGCCTCCCTGATGGCCACCCTGAGTACCCCGACCTCTCCTATCAGGACCAGGAGTGGTCGAAGTATCAGAGGTCTTCCTCTTCAGATCTCTGGGGCCTCCACCCCTACCAGACCCAGAATATGAAGGCACCGCTCTGTGACCCTCTTGCCTTGCAGCACTCAACCTCCAAATCTTGTTCTCTGCTTCCTCAGCAGTAAGAGCCTTCTCAATAACCTGAGCATAAGTTGTCCCCCCAGGAACTGTTGTAATCCTTACATCTCAGGCTATCATAGCATTAAGCCCTTTGATAAATCTGTCCTGCCTAGCTGCATTTGTAGGCACAAGATCTGGTGCGAACTTCGCAAGTCTATCAAACTTCAGAGCGTATTCTGTCACCGTCATGTTGCCCTAAACCAATCCCACAAATTCATTAACCTTTACTGCCCTGATGGAAACATTGTAATACTTCTGGCTGAACAAATCCTTGAATCCATCCCAACTCAAACTAGTAACATCCCTTGTCTGTGATGCCACTTCCCACCAAATGCGGGCATCCTCTCTCAACATATATGCGGTACATGCCACTCTGTCATGACACTCTACCCTCATGAAATCTAAAATGGCTGTAATCATACTCATCCACTGTCCAGCCTTTAGTGGATCTGGTCCTCCCTCAAAAGTTGGAGGATGTTGTCTCCTGAACTGCTCATACAACAATTCCCACTTATTCCCAACCTCCATTGGCTGTATAACTGGTGCCACCACAGGTGGAAAAATAGGGGCAGTACTCCCTGACGGAGCTTGCTGACTCAGTAAACGGATCTGCTCTTCCTGGCTCAGAATCCGGGCTTCCATGTCTGCCACAATTTGATGCTAGTTCTCAGGAACTGGCGGAGGGGTTTGGCCCTAGTCATCATCCCTTGCCTCAAACCTAATGTCGGTTAGTCGTACAGATCGTCTTGGATGCATAGCTATCCAAGTTAATCTGCATGCATTGACTCGGCGGTCAGACTATGATGACAAGGTAATAGTCCTTCCATAATCCACTATCGGAACACAACCAATCACAAGCAATCAAGATATAATAGTTTAACCAAATATTCATCAACATGCACAACAATGCTAATAAGCATGACTCAATATCATCACACAGCAGTCAAGGGCCAGGCCCTATCAGCATCTCATGCTCCCTATTCATCAAACAGATATCAGCATTCATATTTCTTTCCAAACATTTAAGGATATAAACATGTATACATAATTTCCAAACCCTGAGTCGAGATTGTCTTTAGCGATGAATGTACATGTCCAACCAGTCTTTAGGAACCCTTAAAACTAGGACGCTCTGATACCAAGTTGTAACACCCTGGATAACCAAGGCCATTACACTGTGTGATTATAAAGGTGTAAAACTTGCTAATCAAGTTATATATTTGAAAACGTGACCCTAAATTCATAATTAGGTTAGGGTTAAAAGATTTTGGTCATAAACAGGAAATTTCTCATTAAAATAAACATTTAATACATAGGATCCCAAAATAAGTTTTAAAGGTCAGTTTAAAAAATTTCAAAGTTTATGTACTACCACAAGCCACTCTAATGGAAAAATAGGCAATTTAGGTTCTCCTATCCCTGTACCATTCCTCGGCTCTGGCGACCAACCAACTAACTTTGTACATTCAGAACCAGAGCTCTCCAACTCAGGACTAGTCCACCTTGCCCTTGCCTTTACCTGCACCACGTAGGACCCGTGAGCCAAGGCCCAGCAAGAAAACCATAATGCATTTCATAAGCGACAATCAATAGTCAGATAATTCATAGATCACCAAACATATACTAAGCAAGTCACATTGCTCACATAATCAACGATATCAATCTGCAAACCAATAATCAATCATCTAGATAATAAACATGCCATAATCATCATATTCATAACAATAAACATATAACACAATATATAGGGTTGACGCTCTTAGGCCGCACCCTCTGATTGTCCCACTGACTCTGGCTCACTTAGGCCGAGCTCAGTGATTATATACTTAACCTCAGCTACCAATGGCCAAGCCACGTCTTGTGCGCAAATAATGGCTCCAGCACTCTTAGGTCGTTTATCACATGCCCATGGCATAATACCATCTTATGACATCACATACATGTATAGGTAACTCTTAGTCCCAACATAACCACATAACCAGGTGCAGTTTCTTACCTTTGATTCAAATTGCTTTGGTTAATGAAAATGACCTCGAGCACGATCCCATCCGAGCCCTAGCGTACACATAGTCACAACCGTAAAGTAGAACCATCATTAAATCTCAATTTCATAACCCAACTTCAGTACCAATCCCAAGCTCTCAGGAAGCCCAATTCCACCAAACAGGGTGGTTGAATCGACCCCCGAGCAAAAACCCTAAGAAAAATACCCAAAACTCATTTCTGGGGGCAGGGTAGCGCTACAGCGCTACGAACAGAGAAAAATGCCCCCCAGGAAACCTGGCATAGTGTTGTAGTGCTTCAATGCTAGCACTACAAACAGCAACATGCAATCCTCTGGTTTTTCCTTCGAACTTCTCAGAGCCAAAGCTCCATAAACCCACTTCAAATCTCAACCAAACTTCAAATTAAGCCTACCATCCACTATATCTCACCCAACATGTCCTAACTACATTCAAACTTGGCCACATTCATCATTAAACTCATAAACCAAAGTTGAGCTCAAAAGCTCAAGAACATCATCAGAAAACAAGAACCCACAACTTCAAAGTTAGAATTGGTTACCTTAGCTGAGAGAATTCAAACTTCAAAGCTCAAGGTAAGGTTGTCTTCTATGCCCTTCCAGCCTTTAGTTCCTCAAACCCCAAGCTCAAGCCCCTTGATTTCCATCCAAAACTCAAAATCATAATCAACTTCATCAAACTCAAAAAACTCAGACCAAACTCTTAAACCTTACCTTAAGTTGAGCTAAATCCAATTGATCTTCTAGCCACTCCAAGGATCAAAGTCCCAAGACCTTGACTAGACTTTCCCTGAGTTTCCAGCTCTAAAATCCACAAGAAATGGTGAGGAATAGGGCAAACCATGTGGGAGAGAAAGAGGTAAAGTAAGTGTTATGTTTTTTCTTCTTTCTTTCTTTCCTTCAGCTTCTAACCCTTTCTACAACTTCCACTAAATATAAATAAGAAAAGTAACACTTATCCCCTTTTAAACACCAATAGACCCTTTTTCCCACCCAAATATAACCAAGTCTTTAATCACTCTAAGGTCATTTTGGTCATTTATTTCCAATTCCCGCTAATTCCTCAAGTGCCCCTAACATTTACCACTCAATTCCTGTCATCTAATTAATCACCAATTATTTTCCCCAATGCCTAATAATCTTCAATATATCTCCCAGATTCCCAGAAATACCCCTAGGCTCCTCCGAGCCGGGTATAAATCCCCACCGTGACTGTAACACTAAACCGCTCACTAGGATCGCATAATAATGCACACAAATTTCATATAATCATATAATTCAATAATTTTCCATCATGGGCCCCTAATCAAGGCCATAAGCCTTATGAGGAAAGTTTGGTCGTTACAGTCACAGATGTGGCAAAGGAAACACCACTAAAGGTTGGAGACATCCGCATTATAAAGTAATTTCCAAAATTATTTCCTAATAACTTACCAGGGTTGCCGCCGACTCAAGAAATTGACTTCACAATCAAACTAGCACTGGGAACCGAGCCTATCTCAAAGGCACCATACCGGATGGCACCAACCGAACTTAAGGAGTTAAAGACGCAGTTGCCATAACTCTTAGACTTGGGTTTCATCAGACCAAGCCATTCACCATGGGGAACACCGTTTCTTTTTGTGAAGAAGAAGGATGGAAGCATGCAGATGTGTATAGATTGCCATGACCTGAACAAGGTGACGATTAAGAAGAAGTACCCGTTACCACGAATCAACGAATTATTTGATCAACTCCGAGGAGAGACTATGTTTTCTAAGATTGATCTACGATCTAGTCATCACCAACTCAAGGTATGGGAAGAGGATATACCAAAGACAACTTTTAGAACTCCATATGGGCATCACAAGTTTCTAGTCATGTCTTTTGGTCTTACCAATGCTCCAGCCACATTTATGGAATTAATAAATCGGCTCTTCAAGGATTACATGGACAAATTCATCGTAGTGTTCATTGACGATATTTTGGTGTACTCCAAGGACAAAGTCAAGCATGATGAACATTTAAGATTGACAATGTTGCGACTGATGGAGCATCAACTTTACGCCAAGTTCAAGAAGTGCAAATTTTAGATTTCGCAAGTAGCGTTCCTCGGCAATATAGTATACAAGGATGGAGTTGTTGTAGACCCATCTAAGGTAGAGGTTGTGAAAGATTGGCCAAGACCTAAGAATGCCTCAGAAGTTAGAAGTTTTCTCGGGCTAGCAGGCTATTATCGGAGATTTGTAGAAGGCTTTTCTAAGATAGTCACTCCGCTTACCAACCTGACGTAGAAACAACAAAAGTTCAACTGGACGAATAGATGTGAAGAGAGCTTTCAAATGCTCAAGGATAATTTATGCTTAACACCAGTACTTTGTGTACCGACACCAAACGACAAGTTTGTAGTATATTGTGATGCATTGAAGCAAGGTTTGGGTTGTGTGCTAATGCAAAATGACAAAGTGATAGCCTATGCCTCAAGGCAGCTGAAGGAGTACGAGCAATGTTATCCAACGCATAATATGGAGTTGGCAGTGATGGTCTTTGCATTGAAAATTTGGCGCCACTATCTTTATGGAGAATGGTGTGAGATTTATACAGACCACAAGAGCTTAAAGTACCTCTTCACATAGAAGGAGCTCAATATGAGGAAGCGCGGGTGGTTAGAACTAGTACAGGATTATGACTGTGAAATTCTATACAACCCAGGAAAAGCAAGCGTAGTTGCAGATGTACTAAGTCAGAAGAATTACATAAATCTAGCAGCATTATCCGGAATAGAAAAGCCACTACAGCAAGAGTTTATCAATGCCGGAATAGAAGTAGTCATTGGTAAACTGGCTAACTTGTCCATCCAATCAAATATATTAGAAGATATACGGATCGACCAAGGGCATGATGACACATTAGTAACACATATGGCTGCAATCAAAGAAGGCAAGGCCACAAATTTCTCTATATCATGATAGGGGTTCTTGAGATATAAGGGTCGGGTATGCATGTCGAATGACCATGGAATTAAGATGAATATTTTAGAAAAGGTACACACTACCCCATACTCAGTTCACCCGGGGTTGATCAAGATGACTTACGACCTTAAGGCACTATATTGGTGGTCGGTAATGAAGAAAGACGTAGCGGAATTTGTGTCCAAATGTCTTATATGCCAGCAAGTAAAATCAGATGATCAGCGATCCGCAAGCTTATTGCAACCGCTTAGTATTCCAGAATGGAAGTGGGAAGACATAGCCATGGACTTCATGACAGGATTACCACAAACAAATTAGTAGCACGACTCGCCTTGGGTAGTGGTAGATAGACAAACCAAGTTAGCTCACTTTCTGCCTGTCAAGACTACGTACACTACAGACCAGTATGCTGACATTTATGTTCGAGATATTTTATGATGCATTGAATCCCTAAGACCATAGTATCAGATAGAGGATCAATGTTTACATCATGATTTTGGGAAGCTTGTAGCAAGCCATGGGTACCAAGTTAAGCCTTAGTACGGCATTTCATCCTCAAACCGACGGTCAGTCCGAGTGTACCATACAGATTTTAGAAGATATGTTGTGTGCTTGTGGACTAGACTTCGAAGGATCGTGGAGTAAGTATTTGCCACTTATAAAGTTCTCCTACAACAATAGCTGCCAGTCAATGATCGATATGGCACCATATGAGTTACTTTATGGAAGGAAGTTTCGATCGCCATTATATTGGGACGAGGTAGGAGAAAGACAACTTCTTGGACCCAAAGCTATTATAGAGGCTCAGGATGCAGTTGCGCTAATTAGAAAGTGTATGCCCGCTGCTCAGAGCTGACAGAAAAGTTATGCGGATGCCAAGCGACGAGATGTGGAATTCAAAGTCAGAGATCAAGTCTTCTTAAAGATATCTCCTATGAAAGGAGTGAAATGGTTTGGGAAGAAAGGAAAAATTAGTCCCCGGTTTATAGGTCCTTTTGAGATATTGGACAGGGTGGGAATAGTTGCATATAGATTAGCCCTATCGCCAGCTCTAGCAGATAGCCACAATGTGTTTCACATCTCACTGTTGTGTAGATATGTGTCAGACCCATCTCACGTCCTCAAGTATGATACGATAGCACTCCAGAAA
Source organism: Humulus lupulus (assembly GCF_963169125.1). Lineage (NCBI taxonomy): Eukaryota > Viridiplantae > Streptophyta > Magnoliopsida > Rosales > Cannabaceae > Humulus > Humulus lupulus. The sequence continues at coordinate 82,544,416 of NC_084797.1, read as the reverse complement.
GACTTGAGTTATGAGGAATGACCGGTTAGCATCCTAGAGAAGGGGATGAAGGAATTACGGTCAAAGAGAATTCCAATAGTCAAGGTCTTATGGAGTAATAGTTCAAAATGGGAGGTAACGTGGGAGTTGGAGGAAGTCAACCTAGCACGGTATTTGGAATTGTTTGGTAAGTAAATTTCGATGAAATTCATTTAAGTAGGGGAGAATTTTAATGTCTCGGAATTTTACTTAAGCTAGATAGTAGTATAGTAATAGCTTGTAGTATTTTAGTTTTCATGGATTTTGGTTCAAGTCGGGATTTAGTTGGAAACTCATAGAAATAGTTATAGATTTTATAAGTTTAACGTATACTTTAGAAATATTAATTAAAACATAAGGTTTGATTAATATAGCTGGTCCTAGAAATATTATTTATTATAACCTAAAGTTTAGATAGAATTAATAAGACCGTGACACTTGTACAAGCATGTTTTTCAGGATTTGAGCATTTTTGATGAATAATTTAATAAAGGATAAATCTAGAAGCTCTAGAACCTTCTAGCAGCTATTAGGATCACGTTTTACTCAGTCAAAGTTGTTTAAAAAATTAAAAATATGCCGAAAGAGTGCAAAAACGTGTTTAATATATCAACATATGCCGATATATCGCAGCTATAGCCAATATATCGCCTACGGGAGATACGGAAAACATGTCGACTTCGCACGAATGAAAGCACGAAAGAACGGGACATAGGTAGGGGTGATATATTGCCTAGGGTAGGCGATATACCGTCTCCTAAAGCCATTTTTGAAACTTTGTGGATTTAAATTAGAAACAACCCCCAGCCACTTGGACTTGCTCTTGAACATTTTTGACCGAGTTCTGAGCATCTGTTGAAACAAAAATTCAAATATTTTCAATTATTATTCATTTATTTATTCATTGTAAAAGGGGTTAGTTTCACTCCTTGAACTCTATAAATGGGACCTAGTACTCAGCCATTTCACTCATCGTTCAAGCATTCTTCAAAGCCTCCAAGCTGCTAAGATTACTCTAGAGAGAACACTTGGGTTTTGGGTTAATTTTTTTTCCAATCTAAGCTTTTCTAAACACTTGGGAAGTAAGATAGAGTGAGTTTTTGGTATCGAGGTGTAGATCGGAGTTCTAGATCATCAAGGTATTCTTATCCTCAGATTTAGTTCATCATAGTTCTTTTATTTTCTTTCATTTTTCTTTCAGATCCTAACTCATTATTATTGTTTTTGGTTAGGTGTTTAAGTTCCTTGAAACTTAAGGTTTTTTGGTAAGTTTCCATCTTAATGGTTTAGTTCTCTTTTTCATCTCTTTTTTTTAGAAACTCATGGTTTTTACTGTTGTTTATAGGAGTGTTCCAATCCCGTTCTTATCTCAAATATCGTGGCTTTTGGTAATGAAAATAGGTTAGATTAGATGTGTTTATATGATGTGTTATGATATGTTTATATGCTATGATATGTGCTATGTATATATGCATAAATATGTTTTGTAGTCACTTGGGGCTTATAGTTGCTTAGATAGCAAACCCCAAGATTTTTAACATTATCGTGGATTAGAGTTATGATTTACCTCGATTAGTAGACTGAGGACCTAGATGGTTTTATCACATCCTACGATAATGAGTTAATGGCCATTAATATTGTAGTCCTATATGATTACTGTAACGACCCAAATTCTGTGTTAAGGCTTAAGGGCCTGGAGTGGTGTGCCTGGAGGGCATAATGGGATTCTGTGTGTGACTTTTATGAATTTAATGCATGATTATGACTTATTGCGCGTTATATGACTATTTGATTATTTGAGATGCATGACTATGTAAATTAGTATGCATGTAGACCTGATTTTCTTAGATTGAGCATAACTGTGATAATTGTACTATGTGAATTTTTCCATGAGAGGTGGTGTTTTATTAGGATGCACGCATCGAGACGGTCCTAGTGAGCCATTTAGTCTAAAAGTCACAACGGGATGTTGTACCCGGCTCGGGAGAAGCCTAGGGGTACTTTGGGAATCTTATAAGTTGAGTTGTGAATGAGTGGTTAGTTATTAGTAATTGAGTAACATGGGTAACCATTTGTAACTGCTGTGGGTAACAAGTTTTAAGATAGAAAGTGGTAGAATTGAAAGGAAAGTGTAAAGACTTAAGTGCCCTTGAAGGTGTAGCTATAGAGGGATTATTAGGAAGGGGTAAATTGGTCTTTTGGCAAGGCAAATAGGCAAGTTTCAGCTGGGTATATGGGGTATACGGTTTGGGAAAGGGATCATTTAGTGTCTTGATAATATTAGAAGAGAAGGAAAAGAAGAGGAGAAGAAGGCTAAGGCAAGCAAGAAGAAGAAGAAGAAGAGAAGGAGAAGTGGGAGTCTAGGAGGAGATCAAGGACTTGTGTGGATTCTTCATTTGAGGTAAGGGTTTTATACATATCTAAGTATGGATGTTGTTTTGATTTAAGGAATTTAAATGCCTAAGCTAAACATTGTTGGGTTTTGGGATTAGTTGCTGAAATTTGAAATCATAGGAGTGGATCTTGGGTGTGTTGATGTTTTGAATTGATTCTAGTGTTTATGGGGTGTTAGATTGTTCATATGAGGTTTGGATTTGAGTTTTGGGGTTTAGGTATTGGTTTGGGGTGTTTTGGAGAGGTTAAAACTCGGGAAGAATGCAGGAAAAACCCAGAAAATCTGGGTTCGCGATGGAGCGCCGCGGCCCTTTTCTTGGGCGCCGCGGCGCGAGGAAGCTTCAGGATGGCGGTGTGGGCTCTGGGCGCCGCGACCCTTGAGGGGTGTGCCGCGGCCCTAGGCCATTTTGGCAGCCCAAATGTTGAATTTTTAGGGGTTTTTCCCGGGGACACAGGGGATGGTTCCGATACTTTGTTTTGTGGATTTAGAGGTCCCGGGAGTGCGGGATTGGTCCCGGGGAGTGGTTTTGGACTTGGTTAGTATTTAAAAGTGTTTTATGTGTGTTGTGACTAGGATTTCGGAGAGGCTCGTGCTAGTGGACTGTGCTCGTGGCTGTGGTGCATCGGAAAGTTCGGGATACAGGTAAGAAAACCGTAACACCCGAGCATAGGGCATGGCCCCACTGTGTGATTGCAGGGCATGGCCCGAGACTGTATTATGTGTAAACGTTTAACCTTAAATGGATCATGATGTATGTGAATGATTATTTTGAATGTGTTATATGTGTGATTATAATGTAATGAACGGCATGGGCCGAGAGCGGCATAGGCCGGGTACGGCCGTGGGGCCGGAAGTAACACTCAAGCACATGGGATGCTTATAATCAGGGTTGGACCCAAGGGATACATGAGTTATCCTCGCAGTGAGAACCGAAACCCCAGGGCTTTGGTAAGGCCTCTGGGGCGGCATGGCCGTGCTTATTTAATTAATGATTTCCTATTTATCAGTGGATTATGCCAGCTTTATAATTTGCATATGTTATGAACTATTTGGGTTTTCTTGCTGGGCTTCGGCTCACGGGTGCTCCGTGTGGCAGGTAAAAGCAAGGAGTCTGTCAACCGGACATGAGTATGGAGAGCGTGGGAGCGGCGCGTACATGTTCGGCCTGCCCGACTGCTTTGGTTGGGGGCATTTTGTATATGGCTGTATTTAACCATTCTTTTGATAACTGATCAAGTGTAAATCTATTTTTGAGTTGTAAACATTTTGTAAACCTTATTTTGGGATCCCAGATGTTTTATATTTAACGTTTTCAATGAAGTTGACCATTTTAAAAGAATACAGCCTTAAACTCTGGTTTAACTACACTTTTGGTTTTAGAAACCACTTTGAGTCAATTAAATGCACAATTTCTGGTTTAAACTCACTTAGTAACGGCTCTAAGGTGGTAGGGCGTTACAATTACGCTTTTACGTCATATGTTTTATAGTATATGTTCTATGATATAGTCTTATGATTTATGATATATGTTTTTAGTAGATTTTCCTTGGTGGGCATTAGGCTCATTCCTTTTATTTTAGATAGTGCAGGAAAATGAACTTGGAAGGCGGGACAGATTCGTGGCAGCTTACATGTGTATTGGGGATGGATGGATTGAATGGACTGCGGGAAGATCGAGGATGACGTTGTTTAAAGTTGAATGGACTGCGGGAAGATCGAGGATGTCGTTGTTTATAGTCTTTTAATTTATGTTTTATGTATTTCCACACTTAGTATTTAAACAATTGATTAAAGTTTATGTTTTATGTACTAAACAATGGGTACCCATACCTTATTTTGTATTTCGTACCGTATTTTGGATTTTTAATAAAGTTCTAATATTTTATGTATGTATATATTCCAAAATAGTAGTTATGTTTAGTAGTTTTTAATGATCCGAGGTCTATAATTAGTTGGGGCATTACAATCTTGGCTAGGTTAGACTGAGGAATTAAGTTGAAGAAGGGCAGAGCGTTGCTGGAGAACTCAAATTGTATTTGAGGTCAATTCTAGTTCTTCATCTTTGAGTTTCTGGTTGTGTTTTAGATAGATTTATAACTGCTTGGTTAGTTTTGATTTGGGTTGAGGCTTTGTGTTTAAATTGGGTGAGTAAAGGTCTTAAATTTGTAGCGAAGTTGGTTGTGGTTGTGAGGTTTTGCTGAGTTGAGTTTTGGAAAATTGGCTGGGGAAAAATTGTGAAGGAAACCCAAAAATTCTGGGCACAAGGGGCGCGTCGCGACCCATCTCAGGGGCATCGCGGCCTGCATTCCCAGATGGCCCTGGGTGGCTCTCTGATTTGGGGGCGCACCGCAACCTTAGGGGGCAAGTCACGGTCCGCCTCCCCTGGTGCTTGAAGATGGAGCCTCTGACTTGGGGGCAAGTCATGACCCGCCTGGGGGTTTTTGCCTTAGGTTGGGTTCTAGGATAGTGAGGTTAGAGGGGTCGAACCTAGGTGATCGGGACAATTTCTACTACCTAGTTTAGTAGAAATTGACGTCCTGGAGGATAATTTGTGTCTCCTTAGTATTTATTTGGATTAAAAGATAACGATTACCCATTGGCCACTGTGACTAGGTTTATCACCAAGGCTCAGGACTGAGGATTGTGCTCAGGACCATTCTATTATCTCCGCTTGGAATTCAAGGTAAGAAAATTGCACCCTTGAGTGGTTGTAACGAGACTGAGATTCCCAATACTTGAACATGTGTATTGTATGGCTAAATGATTGATTTTACATATGAGAATGAACGGCCTAAGAGAGCCGGGGTTGATGATTTGCGCCTAGGAAGCGGCTTGGCCATTGTGAGCCGGGATCAGCTGGAGAAACACTGGACTCAGCCTAAGCGAGCCGGAGTCAGTGGAGTAAATAGATGACTCGGCCTAAGGGCGTCGACCCTGAGCATTTGCATATTATCTGAGTTATGAATTGAACGTACATCTTAACTGTTATCAATTTGATATTTATGATGTGTTGATCTATGAACTATCTGTCTGATGATTGAATAATTGATAGTATTGATTGTGTATTCTTTGTAATAGTTTTCTTTCTGGGCCTTGGCTCATGGGTGCTACGTGGTGGAGGTAAAGGCATGGGCAAGCTGAACCAACCATGAGTTGGAGAGCTCTAAGGGCGAGGTGTACATTGTCAGCTGCTCGTCTGCCACGGCCGAGGGAAAGTGCAGGGACAGAGCCTAAAATTTGCATTTTGTCATTAGAGTGGCCAATGGATTGTATATAACATTTTGAGAATTTGTAAAAAAAATTCTTAAACCCTGTTTTTGGGATCCCATGTACCAAACATCTATTTTAATGAAAATTGATCGCTTACAATCAAAATCTTTTAACCCCAACCTAATTGTTTACTTTGGGACCACACTTTTAAGCAAATGATTTGATTAGCAAGTCCTACACTATTTTAATTACACAGTGTAACAGTCTTGGTTATCCAGGGTGTTACACTTGAACTAGCCTTTAAACGAACAGGGTGCTTGAATTAACCTATAAACGAATAGGATGCTTGAACTAACTCATAAACGAACAGGATGCTTGAACTAACCCATAAACAAACAGGATGCTTGAACTCGCCTTCAATATTTTTTACATGTCATTTTGATTCTATTTTCTCCTTGAACAAACATGCGAACAAACACACTTTCCTTTGCTTTCCTTTGATGAGCGAGTTTACTTATTCTCTCAAAGTATTAAGCTATCTCATTTCTACGTTTTAGTATCTTTTCTATTCTGTTCGCCCTAGCTGTACACTTATGGGTGAACAGGCCTCATATTGTGTACGTGTGAACATAATCTTACTATTTCCTTTCCTTTTTAGGTACTTGGTTTTGCTTGGTCTTTGAGGAGTTCAGTTTCTTTTACAATCCAGTTAAGCCTCGTTCTTCGAAGTGCATAGGGATCTGTTCGTCCCTATTTGCTTCTGATCTAGGACTATGATATGCTAGAATATTACTCAAAATTTTGTTGCACAAAAAATTTGTAATATTTTTCCTTTTATGCTCAGTTATCTCTACACTTTAACCTTTTTCCAAAAATTTGAGACAACTTTTTTTATTTAAAAGATGTATAGTTCTTTTCCGAGCTCGTGGTATGTTATATCCAACACCTGTATGCCCCCCAAGTAACCAAGCTATAAGTCTTGGATTATTTTCTCCTCGGGTTCGGGCTAGTTTTATTGTGCAAAATTCAAAGTTATCCTCTTTCAATAATCAGGATTTCCTTTTCCATGATTAATCAGAATTCGAGGTTATCTTATTTCTTGATCGCGATTACTTTATAAAGAAATCTTTAATAGTGATTCCTTTGAGAAGTAATCTTTGTTCATACCCTTAGTAGGTTTGGTTACACCGGGTAGGCGACCAGAATACCCCTTTAAGGTCTATCTTTGTTCATACCCCTCGGGTTCGGTTCCTGAGTTGATCTCTAAGGAGCATCTCTTTTTATTCTCCTAACATCTTGGGGCTCACTATTCTCTTGTCTCCTTAATAGAAAATTAGCTTGGTAAACCCCGAGCTAGAGAAAAGTGTCAGATTGGAGATGAAATGATAATGAGATGACGCTAACATAGTTTTTAAAACATGCTTTGCCATTTTTTATCCTTGTTCGTATTGTGGAAGTAATCTTGGGCGAACAAGTTCCTTATTTCCCATACTCCATTAGTATAGCTAGGCGAATAGGCTCATCTACGGGTTGGTGTGGTCATGACTCTGAGGTGAGCCTTGAAATTCTTTCTTCTTGCTTTCTTTATGTAGATGTGTAAATAGATGAAAATGTGCTCCAACCTACTTGTGTGCGAAAAATTTGTGTTATGTTTGTGTAGTCTTGTTAATCTATTTATTTCTTGCATAGTGAGAGTAACTTTTCCTCATCCTTAAGCATGGCCTCAAGGATGCGAGGTTGAAACTATTTTGCAAAAAATTCCAACTGTATTGATTTATAAATATTGTTCGCTAATCGAGAATTCCAGCTTTATCCTTATATCGATTTATTTGTGTTGGTTAATCCAGACTTGTTACATAGTCAAGCTCATGCTAACAAGCTCCTTTGATTTCTTTGGATTGTCTGTTCCATGTGTTTGCATCATGTACACATTATTTCAGAGACAACTTGTACAAGTCAGCTCGGAAGATAAGCTCAAATTCTCATCAACAAAGATTACATGTTTCTCAGAATGTCTTCGATATATCATGTTCGCCCCTGTGTGGATGTATGGGCAAAGGTTTCATTCAAGGATCAAACGAATAGTCAAAACTTTTAGATGTGTCTAACTTTTCTTCGACCTCGAAATGGTTTGAGCATAATCTTTTGAGTTGTGATCCCTTATTCCTGTTTGCTCCTTGTAAGAATGCACGGGCGAACATGTTTCATTAAAGGGTTATGAAGGATGTCAAGGGGTAAGTCATGTTGTTCCTTGTGTGTGTGAATAGGGTTTTGCGGCGACCTCGAAATGATCCTGAGCCTTATGTTTCGACCTCAGTTTCCTTATTCTTTCTCGCCCCTTGTAAGGATGCATTGGCGAACAGGTTCTCTTAAAGAGTTATGAAGGTTGTGAACAGGATGCCTTGAAGGGTTAAGTCAAGTTGTCCCTTGTTTGTGCGAACATGATTTTGTGGCGACCTCAAAATTATCCCGAGCCTTATACTTCGAGCTCAGTTCCTTTATTCCTGTTCGTGTACCATGAGCTTTTAATGAGCGGATAGGACCTCGAAATCCAAGTCATCCAGAATAGGCGTTCATGTCATCTCGAAAACCACGAAATTGCTAGTTTGATCACCATCTCGAAAACAAGAATGATTGAGAACAAAAAATTTATGTTGTAGTTTCAGCTCAGGTGATTGCTGTCTCAAAGATGAACTTTTTCCCCAACTCGGTTGTAAATGTTGTTTAGTTTGGAGATGGACATGGTTTATGGCTCGAATGACTTTTGTGGAGTGATGACCAGCTCGGGTGTGGATACCGGATACTGATCAAATAACTTGTGCAGGGGTGATCTGCTCGGATTACTTATATGAGTTGGGTCGAAGGGTACATATAGGTTATCTTCGAAGATAAATTCTGCCTATATCTCGAATGTCTCAGACCTCAGAATTTTCACTAATGATTTCAAATTGTTATCTCCATAAGATCCCTTTATTTTTTAAGCTCCGTTCACTCCTAATAGTTTTAATGCCTTATAAATGAACTGATAAGCCCTCTTTGCCATGAGAGTGAGAATTTGAGCTCGGGTGTTTTGAAGCTTACGAGTTGACGTACTTTATATGTATTCGTCATCTCAGAATTTCTTGTGATATAGGGTGAACACGATTCTTGTACATAGGCGTGACAACTGGATTCTCTTAGGCAAGGCACGAGAACAAGGCTTTCTTAGGTGCGAGAGCATGATTCTCTTAGGCATGAGAACATGATTCTCTTAGGCGCGAGAATGAGGCTCTCTTAACAGCTTGGAAGAATTTTAAACATACATCTACATTCCTGTTCACCTAGTATAGGCTACAATGGGCAAATAGGTTCTCCTTCTTTGTGGGAACATAGAAACGAACAGGTTCTTTACATGCATTTGGCATGTTATTCTAGTCCTTCTTTGGTTGCTCTTGCCCCCAATAAAGACATAGTAGAAAGCAAAATTCCACACACTAGCCTTGCATGGATTTTGAGCCCTCCTAACTTCTTGTTTGCCTAGTATAGACCATTATGGAAGAGCATGTTTCCTTTTTCAGATAGCTAGGGTTGCCTACTCCTTGTTCACCTTTGGAGTGTATGCACGAGTGCATAGCTGTTTTTCTAGGATTTGTGGTTTATACTCATTGGCGATCAGGTTGCACCTTCTGTTCTCATGTGTTGTATACAAGTGAAAGAACATGAGATCTTTTCTAGGTTTTCAACCTTCGTTGTGGTATTCATCGATTCCATAAATGCATAAATGCACATAGGGTTCCAAGCAATGGTTTTATCACTGTTAACAACTTGAAAAATTCGCCGCCATAGGTGGATCTTTCCTTGAACTACCGTGATTGCTCCACCTTGTACCTCAGAATCGCTGGATTTTTTTTATTCCAGCCTTATGCCCCAATTTGGACGCAATCAAGTGAAAATATTTTTCACATAGATCTGTGATTTGTCTCAACGAATATGGTGTTTTCTTACAACTTGCAATTTCTTCGCAGATGACCTGGATAAAAATGAACAGGTGACTGATCTGACCCTTAACGACGTTGGGAGTCTTCTGCAGATGATTTCATCAAAGTCTTTATTCATAGGATTCGTTAGATTAAACCTCTTGATCTTTAAAACACTCTCTCAATGAAAGCACCAAACAGCTGACGCCATTTTTTGTCAACTTGAGAACATAAGAGCATGGATTGAAGAATATAGATAGAATCAGATAAAAAAAACACCATATTTTATAGTGGCTCGACCCTAAAAAGATGACCTACGTCCACTTAATCACTTTTATTAATATTTAAGCTTGAAGAACCATAGTTTTCAGTGAACCTGCGTCGCCGATTATTCTATAGTCCTCCTTCGCTTTACATTACATAAGGATTATTTATACAAGAATGGTGATTCGGCATTATGAATTGCCTCCCCCTGTTTCTATCTCATCTCCTCTTATTTATAGTGAGGAGTTTAGGGTTACAATTATTCCATAGGCATAAGTTATTGGGCTTTGCCTACAAATAATACATTATAACAGAAATGCAATTATATTTTGATAAATGACAACTCTATACTCCTTTGATTACTTTGTTAGCGTGGATGTTGTGTGTTGAACAACAGGATCCTCCTATTAGCGTGTAATGGTTTGCCTTGTGCGAACAGAGGTTGAAGAACTTGGCTACGCGACCAAATCCCTTAGTTAGCGCTTGGTAGTTTTCTTTATTCTCTGTGAGAATGGGAAGTACTTTGTACTCAGTGAGAAGAGAAAGTACTTTGTGCTTTTTGAGAACAGGAACTACTTTGCACTTCGTGAGAATAGGAAGTACTTTTTACTCTGTGAGAACAGGAACTACTTTGCACCTTGTGAGAATATGAACAACTTTGTGCTCTGTGAGAATAGGAACTACTTTGCACTCTTTGAGAACTGGAACTACTTTGCACTATATGAGAACTGGAAGCACTTTATGCTGTGTGAGAACAGGAGCTACTTTGCACTTCATGAGAACAGGAAGGCAAAGTGTTTTGTTCATCATCCCTTCATAATTGTTATTTTTTTAAATGTCATAAATTCCCAAAAAAGTGGGTATAACAACAATATTTAAAAATAGAAGGCCAATAAAATCCAGATTGTAATATGTTGACGCGGTTCTTCGCCAACAGGTAATTAATAGAATAAGAGAATGGGATTAGTGCTAAGTAATGAACCGTAACAGATGAATGATCTTGAAATAAAATGATGATACGAATACTTTTTTAGGTGGTTCAAAGGTTAAAATCCTTCTACTCCACCAGCCAATATTATTGCTAGTTTACTGGTATTCTTTACAGGGTATTTCTTTACACAATAGAATCCAACCCTTTGCAACTCCCAGGGTCTCCATATTTATAGGAGAAGGCACCTGGGGGTTGGCAGGGGGGGTCATCCCGTGACCTTCTTAGCCATCATGTCACTTCTGTGAAATTCATGATTAATTCCTAAAACCTGACAAATGAAGTGTGGTCTAATCAATATGTAAGGGGGATAATGGGCCGCACAGCCCAACCCAGTCGTGGGTGCCTGAACACGCACGTTTATGTTGCGTGTCTGAGAATTCAAGGATATATCAGACACATGATGTCTGATATATGCACGTTTACATTACGTGGTTGACTTTATAAAGGGTCACAGCTTCTAACTCAAGCACATGCCTCGAGCTGGATGTCTTCTTAGCCCCTGGTGTCCATACTCCTGATCTGACTCCTTAGTAACCTTAGTAAGCCTTTGGTTACCTCGAGCAAAAGAGGTGGGACCTGGTAATAGCAGCTTTGGGTACGTGGCATCCACGTGGCTGATATAATTATGCCACACCTCAGCTCGCTAATAGCCCATGGAGAATTAGGGCGTACATTTGCCCCCAAGCCCCTGCTCGTGGCACACGACGCCACCTGGGGCCACAGTGGGGGCTTTTAGGCTTCCTTGTGGACTCTTCACATCCCGCCCATTACGCAGGCGTCAAATACATGGAGCATCGTGGTTGGTGACGGTACGTATTCTGAGAACCGCATTAAATGGCCTAGCCTATACTCGGCCATCGTTTCGCCTTTCAAGTAGAAAGCCTCGAATCCTACATCAAGGTAATCCAACGTCCCTCCTCACTTGGCCTCTTACGTATATAAAAGGGGTGGCAACCTTACGCATGGGCCACCCGTTCATTTGGAAATTTTCTGATTTTCTCATCTTCTTCTTCCTTCTCAGCCTCAAAAAATCCTCTCTTCCTTCCAGTTACTGTTCCCAGCGTTCCAAAAGTTCAGGCGCGAGAGCTCCTTTGAGGCTTTGGCACCAGCTATTTCGACAAGGCTCCAACCCAGACGACCCTTTCAGCCTCCTCACAGCAAAACATTTTGTAAGTTCTCCGCTTATGCATGCTTTAAATTTCCTTTTCACTGTAGCTTAGGTAAATTGTTTCTGTAGCCGCATGCAACATTCTGCTGGTTTTTTTGGGTATGATAGGCGTAGGTTTTTATTCTAGGGCATCAGTCGTAGAAAAAACCATTTAGGAGCATGACTCAAAGGGTATATTTTCAGGGGAAATTTTCTTAGTAGGATTTTTGTATGCCTGTTTGAAATAACCAGCCTTTAGGGTGCAAAACCGGGTAGCTTAGGGGACATGCTTCATAGGCGATTTTGCACTGTTTGCCTACTGAAACTTTCCTTCCAAGGAAAACTTTTATCCTGACCCTCCTGACACACGGATTCCGAGTAATCGGGGATCCGTTGGGAGCACAGGCGCGTGTTTATAGAACCGCGTGGTCTCACTCTCCACGGGCTAAGATTACCTCAATCCGTGTAAAGGAAACACTTCACGTCAGATTCTTTCTAATGCTTAGGTCGCCTTTTCTAAATTTTCTTCTTTTGTTCGTTAAGCGACCAAATGGGACCAAAGAAGAACGCCCCTAAGAAGACTGATGGCAGCTCATTTTCTCAACAAGCCAAGGGAAAAGAGGTGGTCATGGACTCTCCAATCCCCATTTTTGGTCCAGCAGTGGAGCAGGAGCTCGAGGTGGGGCCCGACGCTTTCTTCGAGGCCGAGAGGATCGTCTCGAAGATCACCAACCAGGGGAAAGTGAATAAGATATTCCTTTCCCACAATATTGAGATTGGGAGGGGCGCCCTAAACACCCGACCTCCCCTAGAAGGCGAGTGGAGCTATGCGCCGTTCGATGAGGAATACGCGGCCTGGAGTGACAAGCACTTCAAGGCTAGGGCCTTCCTTCCGCTAGACCAGTACTTTGCGTATTTTCTTAATTACGTGAAGCTGGCTCCTTTCCAGCTCCCCCCTAACTCATATTGTTTGTTAGCGGGGTTGAGATACTTATTCCTAAAGCAGGAATGGGAGGTCCCCACGTTGGCAGACATCCTTTACTTTTTCTGCCTCAAGGCCAGCCCGGAGCGAAGGGGGCGAGGCGACGGGTTCTACTATCTGACCCGTTTTGCAAACACGACTGCGGTCATCGAGCTGCCCAGCCACCCCAACGACTTTAAAGACCAGTTCTTTATGTAGAAGGGGTTTCACAATTGCGAACATCACTATTTCAACCGCCCTCGTAAGTACCCTTTACTCTTAGCTCGTAAGTTAATTATTGATTAGCTTCCTTTATTAGTTCCTGACTTAGAAACAATCATGCAGCCATTTTTGAGAGGACGACCAAGTCTATGACCCTTGGGGGTCAATACGAGACACTAGTGGGGCTGCCTCCCAGTGAAAAGGACTATCGTCAGCTCGTGTCAGACGAGACGATGCTGGCGTGCAAGTTAATCTCCCCAGGCCAGAATTTGGCCTTGAGGAGACTGCGGGGGCTTCCTCCAGCTCACGAGATGGCGCCCATCCCCGAGGAGGAGGACGAGGTGCCCCTCGTGAGGCGGAAGCGGGTGTTGTAGGTCGCCCTAGATACAAACGAGGAGAGGGCCCGGTCCGGAGCAGCAGTCGGTCCCTCCGGACAAGGCAATCCTTATATGTTTAGGGACTTAGATATGGCCACTGCAGACCTTCGGTTAGCTAGGTTTAATCCCAACCAGCCCATTCAACACCATCGAAGTGACCCAGACCGTACCGCGACATAACGTTACTCCAATGTGTCGACCAGCTCGTGCTGGATTACGAAAGTAGCCGCCCTAGGGGCACTATAGTCGTAGATAACACCATAGATTTTAGGTCGGTCTTTTTTTAGGAGTATGGGACCAATCTTCGGTCGTGGCTCTCCCTCCGAGAGGGTATAGTAGCTACGAGTCTTAGGCAATACGTTGAAGAGTCTAGTCCCGAGCCAGATTCGGACCCAGAGCCTCTTCCTGCCTGCGAAGTCATTATCCTAGTTTCCCCCGCTGCAGCTCTGGGGCCAGTGGTCATGACCATAGATTCCTCCTCCAGCTCGGAGGGTAGGATCCCTTTCAATATATACTTGAGATCTGTTTTCCCTTTAACTTTTGTTGTCTTGCATAAATATTTCTACTTGTATATTAATACTTTCTTTGTTTTGCCAGAGGATATGTCTCAGCCCGGGAGCAACAATCTGCGAGCTATGTTCCCTGGAGGGAACCCTTCCTCTGGGGCCTCCGGGCCCATGGTGAAAAAGCTCCGGCTGGCAAAGAAGGTCATCGGGAGTACCTCTAAGTCCCCTGCAAAGGGGAAAAACATGGCTCCGGCAGCTCAGGAGAAAGTGCCTCCGCCCCCTCCTGCAATGAAGATGCCTCCTCCTCCCCCACGAGTTCCTGACCCTGCTCGGGAAACAGAGGTGCCCCCCGGGACCTTGTCAAACAAAACCTTTGAGGTGCGCGTCCCGATGAACCCCTGGGCTCTGGAGAAGATTCCCGACGTCTTTCGGGGGACAGTCTACAAGACGGCGAGCTACACCATGGACCACTACTACAATGCCGCCGAGAGGGACCTACGGGCGATCAAGACAAGGAGCCCGGAGAACGTGATGGAGTCTTCACTGGGGATGGCTCTCACGGTAAGTTGTCCTTGCCATTTGTATTCCTTGCTCATTATGCATCACATGTTTGTTTTTTTTTTCCTCTAAGGCAGTTGCCCTATCATCTTTTGGTCTTGCAGGGTGCCTTGGCTCTCCATCGGAGCATATCCCGATCTAGGGTTCGGCTCGAGGATATGAGGGTCGAGCACCAGAAAACTTTGGCTGCCATTAAGACTGCCCAAAAGCAGGAACAGGATGCCAAGGATGCCCTGGCGACTGTACAGGCCGAGCTGGACGCATCTCGACCTAAGCTGTAGGAGGTAGAGGCTACCAAGGCCGCCCTAGCCACTGCGAGGACTGAGCTCGAGGAGGCCAGGGCTGCTCAGGCCGCACTGGACGCTGCGAAGGCCGAGGCCGAGGAGGCCAAGGCCGCCCTGGCGACGGAGAGGGCAGCTGCTAGTTCCTCCATGGAGGCTATGCTGTATCATTGTTGGGTCTATAATCCAGATGGTGACTTCTCCTTTCTGGGGGCGGATGCATGGGACAACTTCCTGGAGAAGTTCAAAGCCCGTCTTCAGCAAGAGGTGCCCTCCGAGACCAGGGAGACCTCCACAGCCGCTGAGCAGGAGGGTGAGGTGGTGACCTCATCGGAGCAGCCTGGCGGGGCCTAGGACTTCTTTTCTTTCTACCCTTCGAACAACATATTTATATATTTTTTTTTTGTAACTTTGTATGAGGTTTTCTAACCTTGAGACAATTGGCTTTATCAACTTTTTGTTTTTAATTGATTTACATCCTTTTGCCTTTATGCATTTTGGTAATAGCCTTAGTTTTTGTTGGTGCTGCGATTGACATTTTATGCTTTTCTAGGGAAAAACATGTTAATCAATTTTGAACCAACCTCTAAGATAAGACCTGGTTGCATCCTAGACATTACTTAGTTCACGTTAATATTCGATTAATATCTCGTGCTTTTTAAGAAAAACAATGATCAATCAATTTGAATTAACTTCTAAATTTTAGGACCTGGTTACATCCAGGACATTAATTTGAAAACTTAGCTCGCGTTAATTCTTGATTAATACCTTGTGCTTTTTAGGAAAAAACACCGATCAATCAATTTGAATTAACTTCTAAGTTTTAGGACCTGGTTACATCCAGGACATTAATTTGAAAACTTAGTTCACGTTAATTCGTGATTAATATCTTGTCCTTTTTAAGAAAAACACCGATCAATCAATTTGAATTAACTTCTAAGTTTTAGGACGACCTGGTTATATCCAGGATAGGACTTAGTTCACGTTAATTCTTTATCAATATCTCGTGCTTTTTAAGAAAAACATCGATCAATCGATTTGAATCAACTTCTAAGTCTTTAGGGCGACCTGGTTGTATCCAGGCACCATATGCCCCCCAAGTAATTAGGAAAGGGTCTTTCGTGGTTACTTGAGATTACATTCGCAAATATACACAATAATGAAAAAAGATTTAATTCTCATTGCTTAATAAACAAAAAATGGCCTTTCTGAGTAAGCCTTACAAGGGTATTACTGATAATATTTCTTCAAATGGATGGCGTTCCAGGTTCATGGGACTGCTTCTCCATTAAGTCGAGCTAACTTGTAGGTTCCTTCCTTTATGACCTCGGTTATTTGATATGGCCCTTCCCAATTCGGTCCCAATACTCCATCTTTGGGATCCTTACTGGCTAAAAAGATTCTCCTGAGGACCAAGTCGCCAATGCTAAAGGCGCATTTTCTGACCTTTGAGTTGAAATAACGAGTGATTTTTTGTTGGTAATGCGCGAGCTGGAGCTGTGAATCTTCTTGTCTTTCATCAATCAGGTCGAGGGACGCGCAAAGTAGTTCGTGATTGTGGTCCTGGTCATACGCTTGGACTCTATGCGAAGATACCTTTATCTCAACAGGAAGGACTACCTCACTCCCAAAAGCTAGGGAGAAAGGAGTATGACCCGTAGGATTTCGATGCGAGGTCCGGTATGCCCACAGTACCTGGGGGAGCTATTCTGGCCAGACCCCCTTGGCTTCGTCTAGTCTCTTCTTAAGGCTCGCCTTTAGCATCTTATTGACGGCCTCGACCTGCCCATTTCCCTAGGGATAGGCCACGGAGGAGAAACTTTTCACAATGTCGTACCTTTCACAGAATTCGGTGAAGAGGTCATTTTCGAACTGCGTCCCATTGTCGGATATGATTTTCTTTGGCAGCCCGAACTGGCAGATAATGCTCTTGACCACAAAGTCGAGGACTCTCTTGGAAGTGATTGTTGCCAAGGGTTCTGCCTCAGCCCACTTGGTGAAGTAGTCAATAGCCACCATCGCCTAACAGACCCCTCCTTTTCCAGTAGGGAGGGCGCCAACTAGGTCCATTCCCCAGACCGCGAATGGCAACGAGGAGGAGATCATCTTCAGCTCGGCTGGGGGAGCTCGGGCAACTATGGCGAATCACTGGCACTTGTCACATTTCTTGACGTACGAGATCGAGTCTTTTGACAGAGTGGGTCAGTAATATCCTTGCCTTAAGATCTTCAGGGCCAAGCTTTGCCCCCCAGTGTGGTCCCTGCAAAAACCCTCGTGCACTTCTTGCAAAATGGTCTTTGCTTCGCCTGGCAGAACACATCGCAGGAGAGGCAAGGAGTGCCCATGCCAGTATAATAGACCATCTACCATCGTATACCTTGGAGCCTGGTAAAGTATCCGCCGTGCGTCATTACGCCCTTCGGGTAACTTTCCTTCAGTGAGATATTTGAGGATGGGGGTCATCCAGGTCGGTCTGGCGTCAATCATCTCGACCTTCGCCCTGACTTCTTCTATGCTCAGTTTCTCCAAGAATTCTACCGATACTAATCCCAAAGTCTCTGTCTCCCCAGAGGTAGCGAGCTTGGCGAGGGCGTCTGCGTTTGCATTCTGCTCCTGAGGTATCTGCTCGATTGAGCCCCGTTCGAATGCAGAAAGCTCGACTTTTACCTTGGCCAGGTAAGCAGCCATCTTGGTTCCCCGTGCTTGATATTCACCTAGCACCTGGTTTACCACGAGCTAGGAATCGCTGAAGCACTGAACGGAGCTGGCCTTCAGATCCTAGGCCACCCTTAGCCCGGCCAGCAAAGCTTCGTATTCGGCCTCGTTGTTTGATGCCTTGAATTTGAATCTCAGCGTCGAGTGGAATCTATGTCCTTCTGGGGATATCGAAATGATTCCAGCCCCGGAGCCATTCCCATTAGATGAGCCATCCACGAAGATCTTCCATGACGCCTAGACCGAGGTGACCTGGGGTGAATATTCTACAGGGTCTTCTTGGAATCCTGTGCATTCTGCCACAAAATCAGCCAAGGCCTGGCTTTTTATTGCAGTTCGCAGAGTGTACAAAATCTCGAAATGGCTGAGCTCAATAGCCCACTTCAAAAGACGTCCCGATGCTTCAGGTTTTTGCAAAACCTGCTTTAAAGGTTGATCGATTATGACGTGTATTGAGTGGGATTGGAAATACGGCCTGAGCTTTTGGGAGGCCGTGATGAGACAGAACGCCATCTTTTCCATCAACGGATATTGGGACTCAGCTTCGAGAAGCCTCTTGTTGATGTAATACACTGGTTTTTGAACCTGGTCTTCTTCTCGGACCAATACGGCACTAGCTGCATCTTCTGTGACAGCTAGGTAAAGGAAAAAAGGCTCTTCTGCCGTTGGATTGGACAATACGGGCAGCTCTGCTAGATGTGCTTTCAGGTCGAGGAAGGCACGCTTGCACTCCTCTGTCCATTCAAACTTCTTATTCCCCCGGAGCAGGTTGTAGAATGGCAAGCACTTGTCGGTGGATTTAGAAATAAACCAATTAAGTGCTACCACCCTTCCTGTCAGGCCTTGAACATCCTTTCGCGAGCGAGGTGAGGGAAGCTCGAGCAACAACCTGATCTTATCGGGGTTCACCTCGATTTCTCTAGTGTTGACAATGAAACCCAGGAATTTTCCAGATGCGACCCTGAAAGTGCACTTCTGCGGGTTAAGCCTCATGTCGTATTCTCTTAGTATCTTGAAGCACTCCTCCAGGTCAGAAACATGGTTATCGGCAGTTTTTTACTTGACTAGCATGTCATCAACGTACACTTCCATGTTCTTCCCGATCTGGTTGGCAAACATCCTATTCTTCAGCCCGAACGACATGACCTTGTAACAATAGATGTTAGTTGGGGTCATGAAGCTAGTTTGTTCCTGGTCCGCTGGATTCATGGCGATCTGATTATAGCCCGAGTACGCATCCATAAAGGACATGAGCTTGTGCCCTGCCGTGGCGTCTACCAGTTGGTCGATCCTCGGCAAGGGGAAATAGTCTTTGGGGCAAGCTTTGTTCAGATCGGAGAAGTCGATGCAGGTCTGCCATTTCCCATTGGGCTTCGGGACGAACACAGGATTGGCGACCCAGACCGGGAACTTGGCTTCGTGGATAAAGCCGCATTTTTTGAGCCAGACCACTTCCTCTTCTAGGGCTTCAGCTCGAGTTGTTCCCAGGCGCCTCTATTTCTGGGACTTCGCAGGCACGCTCTTATCCAAATGGAGGGTGTGCATGATGACGCTTGGACTGATTCCCACCATGTCCTCATGTGACCATGCGGACACATCCAGGTTTTCCTGCAGGAACTTGATTAGCTCCGCCTTCCTCATGCCACTGAGGTTTTTCCCGAGCTTAACCATCCATGAGGGATTCTGTGGATCGATATTTACCTTCTCGAGCTCTTCGATAGCTTGGAGCTCGGACTTATCCTCGCCTACCCTGTGGTCAATATCATCGCTTAGGACGATATTTTCCCCTTCAGCGTTCTGAGGTTTTTCAATCTCAGGATTAGGCAAAGGTTCCTGAGATTCCTCTTCTCCACCTTGGACGGTCATCGTTAACTGCCCGGGTTTTAATTTTCCCTTCATGGAAATGTTGTAGCATTCCCTGGCAGCAAGTTGATCGCCACGGACCGTGCATATCCCCGTGGAAGAGGGGAATTTCAGCGCGAGGTGGCGGATGGAGGTAATGGCTTCAAAAGCTATAAGTGTAGGTTGACCTAAAATGGCATTGTACGCGGTGGGATAGTCGATGACCACAAACTCGAGGAGTTTTGAGACTGTCCGAGGTCCCTATCCTAAGGTGATCACCAGCTCGATCGTCCCTATAGCCATCGATCCTTCTCCAGAGAAACCATAAAGCATCATGGAGGTTGCTCTCAGCTCAGCAACAGACAAACCCATCTTCTCTAGCGTGGACCAGAATAGAAGGTTTACTGAGCTCCCATTATCGACCAACACTCTCCAAACCCTCCGATTAGCGAGCTGCACTGCTACGACCAGAGGGTCGTTATGAGGGAATTGAACGTGGCTGGCATCTTATTCAGTAAAAATGATCGGTTGCCTTTCCAATCGTTGCTGCTTTGGCAGATGCTGCTCGGGGACGAACTCCACTCCATTGTGAGCCTTAAGTTCATTGACGTGCCTCTTTTGGGCACCTCTGCTCGTGCCAGCCAAATGAGGACCTCCAGAGATTGTGGAGATCTCTCCTCCTACCACGGGAGGAGGGACGTCCTGATCTATCCGAGACACGGGCTGACTGACCGGGACTTCCAGAGCTGGACGGCTTGCGGGAACTCTATTCTGCGTGTACTGGGCCAAGGTTCCAGATCTGATGAGAGTTTTGATCTCATCCTTCGGGTGTCTACATTCATCGGTATTGTGGCCAACGTCATTGTGGAATCGGCAAAACTTGGAAGGGTCTCACTTTCCCTTCTGGTGCTTTAACGGCTCTGGCTTCTTCCAGGGGAGGCGAGCAGAATTTGCTAGGAAGATGTTTTCCCTAGAGTGGGTGAGCTCCGTGTAAGTCGCATAGACCGGCTTAAATTTTTCTACGGACTTATTATTCTTTGGGCCGTGCTGGTTGCCCTTGCTGCTCCCCTTTCTCTTGCCTCCCCCAAACTGGTTATTCTGTGTAACGGTCTGGGTCGCTGTCACGACCTCCGTTCCCACTCCAGCGGGCTGCTCGAGGACCTGGCTGGTTCCTGCAGCTGAGGCTTGTGCCTCCTCCAAGTTGATCCACCCCTAGGCACTATTTAGGAATTCTTTTATGGAGCTGACTCCCTTCCTTTGTATCTCATTCCAGAGTCCCCCTCCGAAGAGGATTCAAGTTCTCAAAGCCATGAGCTTGGAGCTGTCATCTGCGTCTCTGGTCTGAGTAGCGACGTTCGCGAATCTGCTCAAGTAAGCCTTCAGAGTTTCATCGGGTTGTTTCCTTACGTTTGCCAGGGTATCGACCTTGACGCGGGCAGCCTGGGAAGCTCGAAATGCTCTCTTGAAGTCCGTAGAGAAAGTTTTCCACGAGCTGATTGACTGTTTCTTGCTCTATTTGAACCACTGTCTGGCCGGCCCAGTCAATGTGGAGGGAAATATTAAACACCTCAGCTCGGGGCCAATGTTGTGGGCCATCATCAGGGTATTGAACATACCCAGGTGATCTGACGGATCTCCGTCTCCGTTGAATTTGGACAGGTGCGGCATACGGAAACTGAGCGGGTATGCCGTTGCTGCTATGCTGGGGGCGAAGAACTCGAGTTCATCCCCGGAATCATATTCGTCCTTTTCTTTTTCTGATAGGAGCTTCCTCATCAGCTCCTCCATCTGAGCCAGGCGCTCAAGGGTTTTGTCCTGATTTCCCTGGTTGTTCCGAGGCTGTTCAACAGCTCCGGATCCATCGTACACGTTTGGCGGGTTATTGTCCCTCCTATCTTAAGATAGGTTATATGGTACATTCCCGTTGTCGCGTACCTCGGACAGGTCTTCCCTTGGGCGAGCACGGCAGCCGTTTCCTACTGGGTCTCCCCTTTGAGAGTTAAGACGATCTCGGAGGTCACCCCTCGGGGTGGCTTGAGGACTTTGCGCCGAGCTCAGGCGTTGGTGCAAGTCTCCGCCAGAAAGGTCACTTCGGCGGCTTCCAGTCCAATAGCTCCCGTTTGAGAAGCTTGGAGGCCACCTCTGGGGGTGAGGATTTGGGACTTCTCTGGGCGCCCTGCTATGATGGGAAGGTCCTGTGGAAGGTGGATTTCTCCTACTGCTCCCATAAGCTGGAATATCTCTAACTGGCCGAGGAGGAGATGGATATCTTATCGGTGAAGGAGGATGCCTGACTGGGGATGCAATCCTGGTCCCGTCAGGGCGGATTAGGTTAGGTAGGGGACGCTCAGCTCTGCCAACCTCCGAGTCCTGCACTCGGCAGTCTGAGCGGGGTGCAGGACAGCTGGCCGAGACGGGCTGTCGCTGCGATCCCTCCCTGGATCTCCTTCGAGAATTCCCTCGAGCCCTCCTGGGCGCACTCGGGGGTGGTAGTGAGCTGGGAGTTGAAGTTCGGACCGATCGGCTATACTGTTGCTCGACCCTAGGTAGCTCTTCAAAGGTGGTCTCTCAGTGGTGCGATGAGGGAGTATAGTTTGATGTCGGGGGTCTGGCCGACCGGCTAGGCCTGGACCGACTACCCCAGCGGGACTTATGAGTCTTGCCTTGCCTCTTTTCGACGTTAGAGTCGGTTGTAAGAGGGGGTAGTGAGCCAACACCTCCTTAATCTGCTGTTTAGCTTTCGCCAGCTGACTCCTCAGCTGAGAATTCTCCATTTCTACTGCCGTGTAAAAATCTGGGTTCGGATTAGGTGGCCGGGGTGCCGAACTTCCAGTGTCATCTTGGCCTATTGGCTGCTTGCCCGGCCGCTGCTGAACCTCAAGGTTCTGATCATCGGAGATGGTGGCATGATGGGCCTCCTGCCCATCACGTTGGTCTGCCTCGTTACCATGTCTTGAGCGAGTGACCGCCATGGTTGGGTATTTGCAATAGCACCAATCTAATAAGCTCTCAACGAAAGCACCAAACTGTTGACGCGGTTCTTCGCCAACAGGTAATTAATAGAATAAGAGAATGGGATTAGTGCTAAGTAATGAACCGTAATAGATGAATGATCTTGAAATAAAATGATGATATGAATACTTTTTTAGGTGGTTCAAAGGTTAAAATCCTTCTACTCCACCAGCTAATATTATTGCTAGTTTACTGGTATTCTTTACAGGGTATTTCTTTACACAATAGAATTCAACCCTTTGCAACTCCCAGGGTCTCCATATTTTTAGGAGAGGGCACCTGGGGATTGGCAAGGGGGGTCATCCCGTGGCCTTCTTACCCATCATGTCACTTCTGTGACATTCATGATTAATTCCTAAAACATGACAAATGAAGTGTGTTCTAATCAATAGGTAAGGGGGATAATGGGCCGCACGGCCCAACCCAGTCGTGGGTGCCTGAACACGCATGTTTATGGTGTGTGTCCGAGAATTCAAGGATATATCAGACACGTGATGTCTGATATATGCACGTTTACATTGCGTGGTTGACTTTAAAAAGGGTCACACCTTCCAACTCAAGCACGTGCCTCGAGCTGGATGTCTTCTTAGCCCGTGGTGTCCATACTCCTGATCCAACTCCTTAGTAACCTTAGTAAGCCTTTGGTTACCTCGAGCTAAAGAGGTGGGACCTGGTAACAGCAGCTCTGGGTACGTGGCATCCACGTGGCTGATATAATTATGCCATACCTCAGCTTGCTAATAGCCCGTGGAGAATTAGGGCGTACATAATACCTTCACTGCTGTGTGAGATGGCCCAAAATGACCACTATAGGGTGACGAGTGACACTGTTCAATTATGGATTAAGTAGTCTCCATCGGTACACAACATCTAATCACTTGATCAGAACTTCTCTTGAACAAATAAGGATCATCAAAGAAATAAAACGTGGAATCATGAACTAATTTTCTTTGTTGATGAGTTGTGAAATCTGGAATAAGCTTACCACAAAATAAATAGTTGAGAATATCAGTAAACCAAGGAACTTCAGCTGACACTGCCAATAACAATTCATCTAGAAACATTTCTTTGATAGGATCGTTCACTTCCTCCGCCTTATTCTCTAATCTGGATAGGTGATCAGCCACCAAATTTTCACTTCCTTTCTTATCAATAATCTAGACATCAAATTCTTGTAACAACAGCACCCATCGAATCAATCTCGATTTTTCATCTTTCTTTGAAAAGAGATAGCAAAGCGATGCATGGTCTATAAAAATCAGATTCTTAAAACATAGAACAAAGGGCCTAAATTTATCACAAGCAAATATCACCACTAGCATCTCATTTTCGGTAGTGGAGTAGTTTTGTTGAGCATCATTTAACGTCTTGCTCGCATAATAAATAACTCAGAATACCTTCTCTCTTCTTTGACCCAAACAGCCCCCACAGCGTAATCACTAGCATCACACATAATCTCAAATGCTTGAATCCAATCCAGCACAACCATAATAGGAGTGGTCAACAACTTCTCCTTGATAGACTCAAAATCTATTTTACACTCCTTATAAAAAACGAATGGCATGTCTTTTTCAAGAAGGTTACACAATGTCTTGCTTATATTTGAAAAATCCTTAATAACCCTTCTATAAAAACCAACATGCCTAAGAAAACTCCAAAATACTTTGGCATTTGTTGGTGGAGGTAGCTTCTCAATAATATCTATTGTGGATACCAAAAGCCCTGGTTGTACGAGGCTTCCGCCTTGTGCCCTTCAAACCATAGACTTGAGATGGAAGTGACGAAGCCCGACCTTATGACTTGCACTAATAGGCCCACAATAGAACTAAGGTAGACATGGTCTTGAACCACAGGCCTTCATTTCGTTCTAGGAGAGGGCCTCGCACCCAAAGTTTATCGCGCGCCTATAAGGTCTCGCACGCCATGGAAGGTCTCGCGTGCTTGGAAGGCCTTGCAGGCCTCGCATCAAGAGGGGCCTTGCACCTGGAGGATGCCCCGTGTGTCGAAGGGACCTCGCACCTAGAGGGCATCGAGCCCAAAGGGTCTCGTGCACATGGCCTCGCGCCCAAAAGGTCTCGCGTGCCTGGAAGGCGTCGCGCGCCATGCGTCAAGCGAGGCCTCGCACCCGGAGGATGCCCCCTGCCTCGGAGGGACCTCGTGCCCAGATGGTCTCGCATGCCTGGAAGCTTCCCCATGCATCAGGACGCACCACGCGTAACAGCCAAAGGACACCATCTCGGGCCAACAGCCCATGCACGCGTAAGGACGCACCATACACCTCGCACCAGGCGCCTCATGCCAATGCCCCGTGCATCCTTCAGGACGCGCCTCGCATAGTGCACCTTGGGACCGTGTCTCCTAAGAGAACCCATAAAGACTTCAATATCTAAAGGTAAAAACCTAAGTATAGCTCAAAGAGATCATACAAGTACGAAGCATGTACGAGGTACAACCCTTAAGACCCCGGATGTCTGATCCTAATATACATGCCAGACAAGTAGTGGTTGTATGAGTGAGGCACCTGTTGTGGTCCTCACCAGCCAATCTCTAACACTCATACTAAGCAAGTAGTGGAGGCACAATCGAGTACTAAAGTTGAGGCGCTCCTATAGACTCTAACCATGTACTGAAGCCGATACCACAACCTTCTGCTCCGAAATGACCTGTGCCACGACCCTGACAATGTACATTCGTATAATCTTTTCCCTTGGGGCCACAATGTATCAGGGGCCATTAGGGCCCCACTATAAATGGATCTTCTCCTCTCCATCTAGGGGGTTGGAAAATTCTTGTAATATCAGACTATCTAAGAGCAATATACAAGTTTTTCTTCTATTGTTCACTTGCAATCCTCCATCATATTTCTATAAGTTCTTTTGCATTCATTAGGTTTTGATTAATTCTTTGATTTTTCCATCCATATTTCGTTGACGAGTTTCTGTCGTCAACAGTTTGGCACCGTCTATGGGAAGGATAAGTGCCAAGCCACTATTATTCCATTGATTCTGACAGGTTAAGATGCCAAGACGCTCTAAGCGATTGAGAGAGCCACGAGAGGTGGAGGTCCACCTCAATAGAGATTAGCTGAAAGCCTCCATGAGAATTCCTTTGCCACCCAAAAATGTGGATGCACCAAAGGAGCCCACAGTTCCTGAGAATGAAAAGGTAGCTTCATCCCCAGTTGTCCAGTCTGGTGAGAACCATCCACGATCCGTGGCTGCTCCCGCGAGAGATGCCGGAGAGCTTCCGCCCCTAAGGCCACCATGGGCGCCAAACTCCAACCGACAAGATCTAGGTCCATCAACACGCAAGCCGGGCAAGAGTCACCGAGTGCATTCTATAAGCTCGATCTCTATGTCTCAATTTTATGAAGAGGAGATATGCGAGTTACACCAGAAGAACCAAAGGCTAAAAACCACCTTAGAAAATATGCAAGAGGTTTTGAACCGCCTACTACAAGGAAAATCAAGTGTGCCTCTTCCTAGATAAAAGGAAAAAGGCCCAGAGGGTGGAGAAACCACAGTCCCTGTGGATGATGGGAGGACTCGACTCTCCACTAGTAATACCCATCGGACAAAGCAGCGTGAACATGCTGGGAAGGCGAAGCAGCCCCAGAGGCCAGAGCAAAAGAACGCTAACCCTCATAATGACGCCGAAGTCACCTCTAGGGAGGCGCCACCTGACCTTAGAGAAAATCTCAATCGAAAGAGGTCTGAAGTAAGGACAACACCTCCTGTGGCCCATCCGAAGGGTAGAGAAAAGAGAAAGGCTGACCCTACCAAGCTAAGGGACTCCTTGAATAGGAGGCGATAGGAGCTAGACACCGACATGAGGAGCCTTCGGAGAAAGATCGTCATGCCATCTGGGGGACACATTACCGATGAAGGAATGGCTCCTGGATAATTTTAAAGAACCTCATATGACCCCCTATGAGGGAAATGCGAACCCCAAATACCATCTAGACGCATTCAATGACCTGATGAAATTGAGAGGAAATAATAGCAGGGCCAGGTGCCACTGCTTCGCTGTCACGTTAAAAGGACCTGCGTACAAATGGTTCAAGAGACTCCGACCAGGGTCTATTAGGTCATGGCAACAATTTTCAGATGAGTTTCTCCAACAACATCATGTTGTACGCGATTATACCTTAACGGGAACTACCTTCGCTAATATAAAGCAAGGTGAAGGAGAGAGCTTGAAAAGGTACATCCGCAGGTTCAACATGGAGGTAGCTAAAGTGGGAAGCCTGACTAGGGGAGAACACAAGATGGTGATCATGGTCGGAGTGCGTCCAGGTAGTAAGCTTTGGGATAATATGCTCAAAAGGGAGGTCACAAACTTAGACGATTTCTATGAGCAGGCACAGAAGTACATTCATGTCGAAGTCGGCCATGAGAACTTGAAGGCATCACTTGTCAAGCCCTCAGCCCCTGAAAGTTCAAATGATGCAAAAAAGAAAAGGGTGTATGAAGGCCCAAGACATGACCACTAGAGGAAGCACAAACACGGAGGTAATCCTAGGCAAACATCCCACACCTTCTACACTGACCTAACACATAATAGGGAGCATATCTTCATAGAAACCGAGAATCAGGTCCCCTTCAGGATACCCCGACCAATGAAGAGAGATCGGTCAAAGAGAGACCCTAGAAAGTACTGTCAGTATCATAAAGAAATTGGCCACACCACCGCAGAATGCACTCATTTAAAGGTGGAAATAGAGGAACTCATACGCGCGGACACTTGGGTAGAAACGTCCGAATAGAAAATGAAAGACTAGATGATAGACCACCCTCACCACGAACGCGAGACATAGCCCCAAAAGTGCAAGGAGAGGTGAGGATGATCTTCGAAGGACCAGGATTCGGAGGAGAATCGAGAAAAGGGCGAGATAGGTACGCCAAGGAAGCTAAACGAAGTCAACCCTCATGCATGCTAAGCTTAGAACAACGACCCCCAAAACACTTTAAAGGGGAAAATGACTCAGCAACCTTCAGCAAAGAAGACACCCGGGGTGTGCATTTCCCTCACAATGACCCCCTGGTGTTGACTGTTCAGCTTGCAAACATGAGGGTACATTGGGTTCTGGTGGACAATGGAAGCTCCATAGATATCCTATATCTCCTAGCCTTAGAGAAGATGGGACTGGCTATCAGGAACCTAAAGCCATGTAACACCTTCCTTTATGGGTTTACAGGAGACTCGATACAACCCTTGGGCACAATCAAATTAGCCCTCACCATGGGAGAGTCGCCCAGACAGACCACTGTAATGATGAACTTTGTCATAGTAAACTGTTTCTCGGCCTTCAACGCGGTATTAGGGAGACCCTCCATAAGAGAATTGAAGGCGATAACCTCAGTATACCATTTGGCCATAAAATTCCAACTCTTGGGGGATGGCGAGCGTGAAAGGGGAACATAAAGAAGAAAGGGAATGTTATAACACGTCCCTTCGTACAACCATGAGACCACCAGAACCTATGGTGATGGTAGTGCATGGGGGCACAAACCTGAAAGAATTCAACCTCAAATTCATTGAGGAGATCATAATTGATGGTTGTGCATACGCGCTTGAGAGGGAACATCGGGTAAAGCTCCACTTTTAGTATGATAAATCAAAAGGGTTACCATAGTTAGCCCCCCAACAGCTATGAATTAGAGGGGTAACTTAGATGCTCTGATATGTTGTAAGAACATCGTCGCCACAAATACCTATGTACTCTCCTTATTTTTAATGAATATGTTTTCTATTGGCATGTCACACTCCTCATTTACGTGAGCACGTATCTAACTTTTGTGTACCTATCACCAATTGAAATTATCAAAGCGCATGAGCAAAATGATCAAAGTGCTCGATGAGATAAATCTCGCCAACCACTTGGGGGGCAAGATACACAGCCAAAAATTGGTTCTAAAAGAGATCCTTATAAAAAAAAATAAGGAAGAGAACCTTGCAAGACATCTCTCGAGTTCACAAGGATTAGCTACCCTTATGAACATCAAGAGGGTCAAAAGGTCCTACAAGAAGAGCCTCCTAGTAAAGGATAATGCCTCCACGAGAGGAAGAGCCTCCTAATAAAGGTTGATACCTCCACGAGAGGAAAAGCCTCAGGAAGAGCCTCCTAGTAAAGGTTGATACTTCCACGAGAGAAAAAGCCTCAGGAAGAGCCTCCTAGTAAAGGCTAATGCCTCCATGAGAGGAAGAGCCTCCTAGTAAAGGTTGACGCCTCCATGAGAGGAAGAGCCTCCTAGTAAAGGCTGATGCATAGGCCTCAGGAAGAGTATCCACCAATGAGCCTAGAGCGAACACCAAGTCGTCTATCCAAAAAGGGT
The DNA here is from genome assembly GCF_963169125.1 of Humulus lupulus. NCBI lineage: Eukaryota > Viridiplantae > Streptophyta > Magnoliopsida > Rosales > Cannabaceae > Humulus > Humulus lupulus. The sequence goes on along the minus strand of NC_084797.1, from coordinate 82,515,626 downwards.
CCTAAAAGAGACCCTTGCAAAAATATTACTATGCATAATGACGAGAAGGACGCTTCTCGCAAGAAATAATAAGCGTGCGCAAAAGTATATAAAAGGATGACTAGAACCCAAAGGGTCAACATATCCTTATAGATACAATCAAGGTGAACTAAAGAGAGACCTATCGAACCCCTTCATCTGGGCTCCAAAGGACCTCAAGCATGATAAATAAAAAAGTATATAAAAATGACTTATTGAACCCTTTTTTGCAAGCTCAAAAGGACCTCAAACATAGAGGTACAAAAGTAAATGATCGCATATATATACAGAAAAAAAGGAGTTGCGATAATGTAGCAGGACTTATAAAAGTTCCAACAAAATAAAAAAAAAATGAATGATAGGCTCAAATGAGCATACAGCCAAATCAAATTAAATGATAATATTGCAGAAGCAAAATTTCAGGGCCTCCCACCACGAACATTCCACTTAGCCACCCCGGCGACGGCGTGCTCACCAAAGGAGGAGAAATCAAAGTTAGAATGTTTTCTCCATACTCCATAGAGGGCGTGGTCTATGGATTTGTACTCGATTTCAGCAAAATTCGCCTCTAGAAGAGTGACCCTCTCCTGCAACATTGCGGCCTTAGCTTCTGCTCCCCCAAGATCGGCCTCTAGGTGAGCAACCCTCTCCTGCAGCATCACGGCCTTGGCATTCGCCCTCTTCTTCCTTTTTGCCGATGAAGAGGCCTTCGCCAAGGCCTTCTCAAGCTTAAGCTTGGTATCAATGAGTTCCCTCTCGAGCTCCCGAACCTTGATTGTTAGACGGTCCCTTTTAGCATTCAACGAGGAGAGGTCCTGCGCCAAGTTTGAGAAGCGTTGGGCCACCAGAGAAGCCTGCACAAGAAAAAAAAACTCGTATATAAAAAATAATGATGATGAGCAAACAGAGAATCCAAAACAAAAAAAAGAGAGTAAGGCCAATCTAAGACGCATGAACTCACCCAAGTTGTGGAGCGCACAAGTGTCTCCCCAAGCTCCGACATGGAGAAATTCCTGAGACTTCTCCACTTAGTCTTAAGAAGACCCTAGGTGTCCCGGGTATACCGTTGCCCATAAGAGGCTGGCATACGACCCACCCAGGGTGCCCCCTCTGAGTCAAGAGTGCCCGGCTGAGCAGGGACAGATGACCTGCTCACCAAAGGAGGAGGGGGCACGGGAACACTGGGAAAATGAGCCCCCGACGAACCAGGATTGATGGGAGCATGAGGAAAAGTATCGTATTGCTCAGAAAAAGATAGACAAAGCACCCCAGCATGGCCTGCAGACCGGGAGTGAGAGGCTATATCACGGTCCATAGGGGCCAAACGAGGGCATCCCCTGGGAGACGAAGATGATCGACGTGGTCATTTGGGCTTTGGGGAAACCTCCTCAGGCACCGACTCCGCGTCGCCCCCGTCAGAGTGATGCTCAACTATAGGCACCTTCTTTCTTTGCTCAGAAACATGCCACAATGCATCAGGATCCAAAATCACGGATAAGTTATGGCGGTTCAGGTTTGCCACGGTGAAGAGGCGGGCAACCATTTTCTTGACGAGGTCGGCATCGAGGAAGTTGTCCACTAGTGCTGCCTCTGACTCGAGAACGTCAAGGTTACCAAAATCCTCTACAGAATCAACACAATTACAAATATAAGCATAAGTTCCAAAATAACCAATTCAAAGCACAATGAAGACAAGTTTGAAGTACTTACTTGGGGACGAGCGAAAGCGTTCACGTACGAAAAGGGGACCTTTTACAAAGAAAAAGTCCTGCTTCCAGGACCCCGGGTTTGATACAGAACCCTCTATGAGGAAAACTGGGAATTGGCCTTCTGTAAAAAATAAAAGCCTTTGGATTTATGGGTTGGCATGAGGTTATACATAAAATGCACCTTTCGAGTCGTAGGAGCGCGTTGGTTGAGCTCAGTAAATGCCATGTATAGGCAACTTAAGGTCAGCCAGTTGTTAGGCGCCAACTGGAGCGGAGCAAGGTCGAAGGGATTAAGCATCATGATGAAAAACGGGTGTAAAAGAATGGTCCCACCCACTTTCAAGATATGCTCGCCCATGGCCACGCACCCCTGGGGGGGATTATCAGCCCAGTAGTTATTGGAAGGAACATACAACTTGTATTCCTCACCAATGCGATATTTAGCGGATAGCTGCAACAGCCGATTCTCCGACACATTGGACATAATAGAAGACGCCAATAGAGGACCAGAATCTTGCCCCTCGGAAACCACCTATCACCGCACTCTCTTTTCCATATTTGCAAAACCTAAGGAAAAAGGTGAGATAGAAACAGGGCACTTTACCCTCCATTTTTTCTTCCTAACAAGGGTCTTCCACCGAGTCGCTGAGTGTGGGACCGCTGAGCAAGGGTGAATTGAAAACAAGGGTTGAGGGGAACCCGGGGTGACCTCATGGCAACCATAAGGGGAGAATGGGGCAGGAGGTTCAGGCAGGAGATTTACCTCCATGAACTCCAACTCCATCTGTAGATTAAAAAGGGTCACCCTAAGGTTTGCAATGTGGTCGCTAAGGTCAAAAAGGGAAAGGAACTCTATCGCCCCTCAAAACTAAGTCTATTTTTCTCTCCACCACCCAGATTTTATGCCTAAGTTCAGCCATATGTTAAAGGTATCATAGACGGGTCTGCCTCAAAGTGTCATAGTCTTGGTGAGGGTTGTTTTTGGGGAACTCTGAGTCTGAAGATAAGTCTACAAACTCGACCCCCGGAGGAGCACCAGACGATCCCTCACATGCCATGGAACCTCGTCTCGTAGGTAATAAGGGTCCACGTGTAAATGAGGGGATTGCTACAAAACACAAAGGAATGGGCTCAAAACCTCTAGACACAAGCGCTCTAAATGACCAACTACGGGGTACAAACAAGGGCATGTAAGTGGATTAATTTACAACGAGCTCCGGCCAAGGCAACCCATCCTGAGTAGTGCTAATTTGGACCCAATGAAATAAGAAAGAAATAAAGTATACCTTATGTAAGAAAAATTGGGCATTGTCACGGTTGAAGGGAGGCCGAAGGTGAAAAGTACTGGCACGGTCGAAAGGAGGACAAAGGTCCAAAGCACCACTGCGATTGAACAAATGCGAAGGGTCAAAGATGTGCGCCTGTGAAAATGAAGGAGAAAGGAGTTTCAGTCCCCAAGTACCTGTGTGGATATTGGCATACAAGAAATGAACTCAAATGATAAAAGGGAAGGACAACCAAAGTGAGGTTGTGGGGGATAGAACCCCTTACCTCTTGAAATAAGTAAGGACTCCATAACCACTAAGCTAAGGAGATAAAGTGTAAATAATAGGCTAGATATGAAAGCCTATTTATAAGAACCATAGGCTCATCTTAGCCATCAAATCCGATGCTTGATCAATGGGCAAAGAGGGGGCTTGGCACTTGCCTTGGGATCTGCGGAGCACAATGATAGGCTCACATTCACCCTCAAAATCTCATAATGGTCTTCAACCCCAAAGTGTGTTTTTTCTATTATGTCAAAATGAAGAAGCAAGCTAATACCTTGTGGGCATCCCAAATGCATCGCACCTTAAAGTATACAAGAGAGTTTGAAGACCCTCTCGTAGACTGGGGGGCAAGTGTGGATACCAAAAGTCCTAGTTGCACGAGGCTTCCGCCCAGTGCCCTTAAAACAATAGACTTGAGATGGAAGTGACGAAGCCCGACCTTACGCCTTGCGCTAAGAGGCCCACTACAAAACTAAGCTAGACATGGTCTTGAATCACAGGCCTTCGTCGCACGCCAGGAGAAGGCCTCGCACCCAAAGGGTCTTGCACGTCTGGAAGGTCTCGCGTGCCTGGAAGGCCTCACGTGCCTCAGATGGTCTCGCGCGCCTTACGTCAAGAAAGACCTCACACCTGGAGCATGCTCAGTGCCTCAGGGGGACCTTTCCCCGAGAGGGCCTCGCGCCCAAAGGGTCTCGCGCGCTTGGAAGGCTTCGCCCGCCTCGGAGGATCACGCATGCTTGGAAGGTCTCACACACCTCAAAGGCTCTTGTGCACCTAGCCTCGTGCCCAAAGGGTCTCGCACGCCTAGCCTCGCACCCAAAGGATCTTGGGTGCCACTGAGGGTCTCGCGCGCCTCGCGTCAAGAGGGGCCTCGTACCCGGAGGATCCCCTGCTCCTCGAAGGGATCTCGCACCAAGAGGGCCTCACGCCCAAAGGGTCTCGCACGCCTAGAAGGTCTCATGTTCCTTGGAGGGTCTCGCCCACCTGGCGTTGCACCCAAAGGGTCTTGTGCGCCTCGCGTTAAGAGGGGCCTCGCACCCGGAGGATGCCCCGTGCCTCAGAGGGACCTCGCACCGAGAGGGCCTCGCGCCTAAAGGGTCTCGCATGCCTGGATGGTGCCCCATGCATCAGGACACGCCTCGTGCAATGGCCCAAGGACACCATCTCGCGCCAACAACCCATGCACCTCGCACCAGGCGCCTCATGCCAACGCCCCGTGCATCCTTCAGGATGCGGCTCTCACAATGCACCTTGGGACCGTGTCTCCTAAGAGGACTCACAAAGACTTCAATATCTAAAGGTAAAAGCCTAAGTATAGCTTAAAGAGATCATACCGGTACGAAGCATGTACGAGGTACAACCCTTAAGACCCAGATGTCTGATCCTAATATACACGCAAGACAAGTAGTGGTCGTACGAGTGAGGTATCTGTTGTGGTCCTCACCAGCCAATCTCTGACACTCGTACTAAGCAAGTAGTGGAGGCACAATCGAGTACTAATGTGGAGGCGCTCCCATAGACTCTGACCATGTACTAAAGCCGACACCACAACATTTTGCTCCACAATGACCTGTGCCACAACCCTGACAATGTATATACATACAATCTTGTCTCCTAGGGCCACAATGTATCAGGGGCCATTAGAGCCCCACTTTAAATGGATCTTCTCCTCTCCATCTAGGGAGTTGGAAAATTCTTGTAATATCAGACTATTCTAAGAGCAATATACAAGTTTTTCTTCTATTGTTCACTTGCAATCCTCCATCATATTTCTACAAGTTCTTTTGTATTCATTAGGTTTTGATTAATTATTTGAGTTTTCCATCCATATTTCGTTGACGAGTTTATGCCTACAACATCTATCTTTGCTCGATCCACCTCAAGACCCTCCTTAGAAACATGGTGCCCCAAAACAATACCTTCTTGTACCATGAAGTGGAATTTCTCCCTATTCAACATGAGATTCTTCTCTTCGCACCGATGAAGAAACAAAGACAAGTTTATGACAATGATCAAAAGATGAACCAAACACAGAAAAGTCATCCATAAATACCTTTCCCCAACCATATCTAAAAATATTGCCATCATGCATCGTTGAAATGTGGGTGGAGCATTGCAAAGTCCAAATGGCATTCTTTGATAAGCAAATGTACCATAGGGACAAGTGAATGTAGTCTTTTCATGATCCTCTGAAGCATTGGCTATTTGATTATATCCTTCTAAGAAATAATAGTGTGAATATCCAGCTAACCGGTCAAGCATTTGTTCAATAAAAGGAAGTGGTTAATGATATTTCCTTGTCGCTTTATTTAACTTCCTGTAATCAGTACAAACTCTCCACCTAGTCACTGTTCTTGTTGGAATCAATTAACTGGCCTCATTCTTCACCACTATCATCCCTCCTTTCCTTGGTACCACTTGTATTGGACTTATCCAACTACTATTAGAAATAACATAAATAATTCCAGCCTTCAAAAGCTTAAGAACTTTAGCTTGCACTACTTCCTTAATGGTTGAATTTAACCTCCTTTGATGCTCAATAGACGGTTTGTGATTCTCCTCAAACAGGAGATGCAAATAGATGGGCCTATTCCCTTAAGATCTGATATTTTCCATCTTAGAGCATAAATATGATCTCGCAAAAGTCTATGTAATTTATCTTTTAACCTCTAATACTTTTGATGAGATAATAACCGAATTAGTGGAATTCTCTTACAAAAATTCATAGTGTAAATTATTAGAGAGCAGATTTAAATCCTTCTTACTCACTACCTCTTTTTCCACCTCTCCATCTTCAGCTTGAAATAGAGTTTCTTTCATGAGAATACTGCTCGCACTAGGAGTAGCATTAAGAGCCATAAGACATTCAAGAACTTCACCTCCCAAAAAATCTCCATCCACATTTTCCAAATCAGATTGAGTAACACTAGAAACCAGAAAAATGTTCCAATGTGTCTGAACATAACTCCTTCTGTATAGTTTCTTCCACTAACACCTCAATAGAGTCAACACGATGAGAAGTGCTTGTGCTATCGGGAAGCTTCAATGCTTGATAAATGTTGAATATAACTTCTTCATTATTACCCTGAAATGTCAGATGACCACCCTGAACATCTATAAGAGCTCTTCCTGTAGCCAAGAATGGACGACCAAGGATAATTGGAATTTCATGATCCTCCACCATATCCAACACTACAAAATCAGCAGGGAAAATAAAATTTTCCACCTTCACCAATACATCTTTAATCACTCCTCAAGGATAAGAGAACAGTCCGCTACTTGAAGAGTAATTGTTGTAGGCTTCCCCTCTCCTATCCCCAATTTCATAAAAAACTAAGAGTGGCATTAAATTGATAATAGCTCCAAGATCACATAGTGCTTTATCAAATGATGATCTTTCAGTGGTGCATGGTATAGTAAAGCTGCCTAGATCCTTCACCTTTTGAGGAAACTTTTCTCTTCCTTCCCGATAGCCTATTTTACCGTTCGAAGCTTTCTTAAAGGAATTTCGAGTTCTATGAGTCGGAATCAGACGAGGGTCAAGGCATAGCGATCCTAGGAAAGATTAGAAGCTTCTTAACCGAAGGATTTGACGGAAAACAACCCAATCAAAGGTAATCTAAGTTTGAAGTTTTGAGTTTCTAAAGTTTTTAAGCATAGAACTGGACTTTGTGAATTGTTGAGTTTTTGGTTGGTTTGAGCTTCAGGTTTTGGTGGTTTTGAACCATTGGGAAGTTTGGGAACTTTGATTTAATGATTTGGAGATGTTTGGATGGGTTTTTGGAAGGTTTTAAAAGTGGAAAAACGAAGAAAAGTGGCTGGTGCGAAGTTGGGCCGCGGCCCTGTTCTTGGGCGCCGCGACCCTAGCTTGAAGAAGGTAGAGGAGGCTCTGCCAAGGGGGCGGGCCGCAGCATGGTCCATGTAGGGCCACGGCCCTTAAGGGAAAAATTTCCCAAAAGTGTGTTTTTGTGATGGGAACTTAACTCTAAGGGCCTAGGATCGATCCTATTACTTAGTTGAGTGGGATTCGATGTTCCGGAGGCTTGGGTTGGGTTTGAAAGTATTTAATTACTCATTTTGATAAGGTTTTATATTTGGTTATGACTAGGTGACCGCTAAGGGGCTTAAAGGTTGATCGTTCTCAAGGGTCGTTCTTATATTGGTTCTAGCTCGAATCTGAGGTAAGAAAACTGCACCCTGTGTATATATGACATGCATAGCTGTACTTGATGCATGTTGGATATTTATATGTGACATGCATGGCTATTATTGGTGCATGTTGGATTGTTAAATATAATGCATATGATGCACGAGAAACATGTGATTAGGACATGCTTTACATATTGAGTATGATATTGTTCAGAGCTTGAGCCTCTGTGTTCGTGCATAGTCCTAATTGTACTAGTACAGGTTAAGTAAGCATGTTGAATACCTTGTTTATGGATATGGGATATGTGATATATGTTTGGTGGCATAGCTTACTAGTGTGTGGCATTGACTTATTAGCCAGAATCGGCAATGGTGTTAGATCCATCTGTGAAGCTGTGATTTACTAGTCAAGTTCACAATGGGTTGAACATTGGTCGTGTTTTACTGACCTAAGAGTCAGAAATGGCATAGCGTCATGTACGCCGAGCCAAATGAAGATTAGATCTAATCGATATCAGCAAGAATGACTCATATGGGGTATTAACGCTGGACCGACCCTAAGGTCGATGAACTTATAAGCGCTTGGCTAGTCTGAGACTAGTTATTCAGAGCCAGGGCATATGGCCTGGTGACTGTTTGTCACATGGCTAGGGAACGCTGTTCCAAGGTTATGACTCTATGGTCATGGGGAAAGGTTATGTTGGTGACTATTCACCATACACCTATCCTGTTCAAACTTATGAAAGGTTCACTTATCAATTAAGCCCGAGTGGCCCTATCGTCACATGGCTAGAGGGGGGCTGTACCCACTTTTGTGATTGTTGCGACTGTCACCTATTTATTGGGGCTAAGAGTCCTGGATGATTATTATGATCATTGGTTGATGTGTTATACTCAACATTATGTGGATTTGTTACCTGTTGGAGTAGGGCATGTGCCTTATGATCCGATGACATGTTATAACTGTTCATGAGCATATTAAGTTTTCTTGCTGAGCTTCGGCTCACGGGTGCTATGTGGTGCAGGTAAAGGCAAAAGAAAGCTGGACCATCCTTGAGTTTGAGAGCTTAGGTGATGAGGTGTACATATGCAGCTTCTCGTCCACCACGGTCGAGGTTGAGAAGGAACTAGGGTTAAACCCTATTTTGCCGCTTAGAACGGCCTGTTGTAAATATTTTCTTGTAATAGACTCTGAAATTATAATTTTGGGATCCCAACATATATATTAAATGTTCTAATGAAACGTTACATCTTATCCAAAGTTTTTAATCCCTAAACCGCTAATCATACTTAGTTACACGATTTTGGCCAAATGACTCGATTAGCTAGTTTAGCACTGTTTACAAGGCACACCGTAACGGTCCCTGGAGTTGGGGCGTTACACTTTTTTGTAAAATAGCATTGCATTCTTCTGTTAACTTCACAGTTTCAAAGTCCTCTAATCTTCTCTTTTTTGACATAACTTCTTTCATAAATTTCACATAATTTGGCATTTTCTCAAGAGCATCTATGAAATGAATGTTTATGTGAATCTTCTTAAAAGTCTCTAAGAACTTTAAAAACTACTAATCCAGTTTCTTCTTTTGGAACCTTTGAGGATATGGTAATGGATGTTGGTACATTGGAAGAATGTCTTTCTTTGTAGTTAACTTCTCACTAACACTCTGTTTTATGGCTTCTTATTCTTTGTCAACCTCATGTACCGTTGGCTTTTCTTGCTCCTCCCTTGAACACTTTCCTTCATCCTTACCCTTGCCTCCTTTCAATTATTTACTACTTCTCAACGAAATTACTTTGCATTGCTCCATTGGATTTATTACAGTATCACTAGGGAAAACTCCCTTTCTGATTAGAACTCACTACATTTGCCAATTTTCTTTCTTGTACCTCAATATTTTTAATTGGAGCACCCAAGTTAGAAATATGGGTCTCCATGTTATCCAACCTCCCTTCATTTTTATTAAACCTCTTATTGGATTCTGTTTATCCAAAAAGCAGTTGTTGATGACGTGGCAAGAATTTTCGACACGTGGCTGGGACTTGGCAAGGATGCTGCTCGCATATCGACCAGAGATATTTCTGAAGGTGGAGTTCAAGTTTTATATATTACCAGCCTGATCGTATACTCCATTTATTTATGTGTAAATCTGTACAGTTGTAATGATATCTGAGAATATCTCTTCATTATAACCTGAAGATCTATTTATTAAGGGAAGATATGATTACTTGACTCATGTAACCCTCCTTAAGCCAATAAATATATAAGAAATAGCTCAAGGAAGGACTTTTATCTTTTTCCGAATTGCATTACTATTATCCATTGTTTGTATTGTTTTCTCCTTCTAAGGTCTGTGAAATTCAGGAACCCTAGTTCTTTGATCACACCTTTGAAGCTCAATATTAATAATAGTATCAAGTGGACGTAGGTCATTACCAATCACTGGGGCCGAACCACTATAATTCTTTGTGTTCTTTACTTTCCATTAGATTGTTTTCTCAAGCATTGTACTATTTCCTATCGTTTATTTGACTCCGTGTCGTTGACCAAAACGAGGGTCAACATTCTAGTGCTTTCATTGAGAGCTTGACAAAGAATCTAATGGCAAAATCTACCAAGAAGACTAGACAGGCTGCCGCTGCACCATCCCAGTCTCCTCCCTCAAATGTGGCTGAAGACGAACCTCATTTGGAGTTTGATGAGGAGGAGTTGGATTCTGAGACCCTGAAGGCAGCACTGGGGGTGTTGCAAGATGAGTTGGCCAATCTAAGGGCCAATCAAGAGAATGCTGCCGAGATAATGGCGTCGCAGCAAAGGGAGATAGAGCGCCAGCGTCAGGAGCTGAGCGAGCGGCAGGCGGAGATGGACCGTCGGCAGAGGGATGCCATGGCAACCCTTGAAGCAGCCATCCAGCTAGCTAGGAATCAAGCTGTGCCAGCTTCCCAGCTAGATTAGCCTCCAAACGGGCCACCTCAAAGGGGTCCCAATCCTAGTACTCTGGTCCACCCAGTAAGCCCTTAGAGGCCTGAGCAGCCACCTATGCCTCAGGATGATGTCCCACCTAGGGATCCTGAGCAACAGCCTCCGTCTCAGGCTGGTCGAGGCAATCCCCCGCGTCTGAGGCAGAATAAGGTCGGGCAATTGCCCCGCAGCCCTAGACGCCCAGGGGGTGAAGAGTCGCATCCACCGAGTAGGGGGCAGCGTCCTTCTGCCAATAGGAAGAACTCACAGACAGGCTCTGTGGTTAGGGGCCCCCCACAACATGACAATGCACGGGGACCCACCGACCAGCGTAGGCTTCCACCTAATCCTCAGAAAATGCCAGCCCAAGGAGGCAACAAAGGGAATAGTCGGTCGCACCATAGCCAGCCATGGTTCAAAGATGGCCACAACCACAATGAAGCCGACTAAGGCAGAGGAAATGCTGGTTGGAGGAACGAAGAGAGAGGTGGTGGCAGGAGCCCCCCACCTAGAGAAGACCGACCAGTAGGTCATAATGCTAAGGGGCAGCCCAGGCAGAATAACGTCTTTAGTCGGCTTAGAACCAGCGAGCAGCGACAAAGAGACAATGATTTGAGGGATGTACTCAACGACCACCGAGAAAGGCACGATGAGTACATTCCCCCAGCACCAGAGGCCCCAGTAATCCCAGAAGCTGTTCAGGCTCAAATCGATGCCCTAAACCAGGCTGTGCAGCAGCTGGTCAGGAGGCGAACATCACACATTGAGTACGATCGGAGGAGAAGCACCCCTTTCGTACATAGGATTGCTGTGGCAGAAACCCCCAGTAAGTTTAAGATGCCAACTCTGCCAAATTTCGACGGGTATGGAGACCCAGTATCTCATGTCAATAAGTTTGAGATACAAATGGACATTCAGAAAGTCTCTGAAGATGCTCGCTGTAGGATCTTCCCAGCAACACTTTCTGATGCCGCCCAGGAGTGGTTATTTAAGTTCCCTCCTGCAAGTATAGTATCCTGGGAGATGTTCGTGAAGGAGTTTTATGGACAGTTCTATGCGGGTCGTGTGCACCCCACTAAGGCGAACCAACTGGTCGAGATACGTCAGAAAGAGGGAGAGCCCCTGAAGGAATACATTCAACGCTTCATGCGAGCTGCAGCTGGAGCCAAGACTGTGGGCGATGAAGGCAAGATGATGGCCCTAACTGCTGGGGTTAGGCGCCATTCACCCCTCTGGAGTAGCCTTAGAAATCATGGGGTTAAAAGAACCCAGGAGTTTTTAGATCGAGCTGATCGGTACATCAAGCTCGAGGAAATGATTGCCAATGAAGGGAAATCGCCAGCAAAAGACAAGGGGCCCAAGGAAGAACCCACCAAAGCCGCCAACGGGCCGAAGCCCAATGGCAATGGCAAAGGCAACGGGAATGGCAATGGTAAGAATGGTGGAAAGCGGGCGAACAACGAACCCTCGACCTCCGAGAGTAAACGCCCCAAAGTTAATTGGTATGAACCGAGATTCACCAATTACACTGCCCTTGTTGAAAGCCGAGCCAAGGTCTACCAGGCAACCAGCTCAATCGTGACCTACAAACAACCTGCACCAATAAGGAAAGATATCTCCAAAAGAGATTCAACAAAGTTTTGTCATTTTCATAACGACTACGGGCACGACATCAATGAGTGTAACCAGCTGAAGGACGAAATTGAGTTCCTAATAAGACAGGAACATTTAAGAAGATATGTGCGAGACACGGGAGGTTTTCAGCGAGAGGCTCAAGGTGGCAACGAGTCAGCGCCTGCACGCCAACGCTCGCCACCTTTACAGCCAGCTTCCGTGGCAGGTACCCTACTCACCATCTGCGGAGGCCCACATCTTACAGGAGATAGTGGGAAAGCGAGGGAATGATATGCTCGAACCCTGCGCCACGACAAGGACATCGAGATGTTGAGTGTCGAGGATCGAGCACCAGAAAAGGCTCGAACAAAGGAGGAACTGATCACCTTCTCTGACGACGATGCCCAGCACATACGATTTCCACACTCTGATCCACTAGTCGTGGACGTACAAATCGTGAACATGATGGTGAAAAGGGTGTTGGTCGACATAGGAAGTTCGGTCAACATCCTATACAAGTCTTCGCTGGAAAGGATGAAGTTGTCCGTGAAAGACCTATAGCTGTGCAACCAAACCATTTATGGTTTTTTCGGAGAAGGGCTCGCCCCAGTAGGGTCGATTAGACTCCCAGTCACAGCAGGCACTGCACCTGCTAACAGGACATTACTCACTACTTTTATAGTAGTTTATTGTCCTTCAGCGTACAACGCTGTGATAGGGAGACCAATTCTGGTCGACCTGCAAGCCGTCACTTCTATATGGCATCTCGCTATGAAATTCCCAATGAACGCGGGGGTAGGATGCGTGTTGGGAAACCAGAGGGAAGCGAGGGAGTGCTACAATGCCTCAATCACCAAGGCAAAGAAGGGTGTATCAAAAAATGCCGCCGAGAAGGATTTGCAAATGGAAACTGATGTTCAAGCCCACTCGGGTGATAATCTCACCAAAAAGGGCGTTGCCCAAAGTAAGGATAGGGACTTAGATCCTCGCTTTGGGGATTTCGAAGAAGAAGTGGGACCCATCGAGAACCTTGAAGAGGTCCAACTTGATGAGGAAATCTGACAAGAGTTGTGAAAGTCGGTAAATACTTAGAGACAACAACGAAACAAGAACTAGTGCAGTTCTTAAGGAGGAACCAGGATGTCTTTGCCTGGTCGCACAAAGACATGGTCGGGATAGATCCTGTAGTCATCAGCCATGTCCTGAACATCAACAAAAGTTTTCCACCAGTGCAACAAGAAAGAAGGCTGCTCGACAAAGATAGATCAAAGGCCATGAAAGAGGAAGTCGAGAAGCTGAAGGAGAATGGGTTCATCAGGGTGGTGTTTTATCCATCGTGGGTCTCTAATCCCGTACTAGTGCCCAAGATGAATGGCAAGTGGCGTACGTGTGTGGATTTTACAGACCTAAATAAAGCATGCCCCAAAGATTGTTTCCCATTCTCGAGGATCGACCGGCTGGTCGATGCCATTGCAGGGCATGAGATCCTCTCATTCATGGATGCATACTACGGGTATAATCAAATAATTATGCACCCCCTGATGAGGATCACACTAGCTTTCAAACTAATACAGGGCTCTATTGTTAAAAGGTGATGCCCTTCGGTTTGAAAAACGCTGGTGCGACTTACCAGAGACTCGTCAACCACATGTTCAAGGAGCTGATCGGCACAAACATGGAGGTTTACGTCAATGACATGCTGGTTAAGTCGAAGAGAGCAGAAGGGCATGTAAGGGATTTGCAGCTTCAACGTCCTGAATAAATATAGGATGAAGTTAAATCCCCGTAAATGCTCCTTCGGAGTAGGATCGGGAAAGTTCTTGGGATTTATAGTTAACTCGAGAGGAATTGAAGCTAATCCCGAGAAAATAAAGGCCCTGATCGAGATGAAGTCGCCAGTAAAGATTAAGGATGTCCAAAGCCTGACCAGGAGGATTGCTACTCTCAGTAGATTCATTTTGAAATCGACAGACAAGTGCGTCCCATTTTTCAATCTACTCAGAGGCAATAAGAAATTTGAATGGACAGATGAGTGTGAACAGGCTTTTCAAGCACTAAAAACGCATATGGTGCAACCACCCATCCTGTCAAAGCCGGTCGATAAAGAGACTTTGTTCATCTACCTGGCAATCACGAATTACACTGCTAGTCCTGTTCTGGTAAGAGAAGAAGAAGGTGTGCATAAGGCTGTCTATTATGTAAGCAAAAGGCTTATCGGAGCAGAGTTGAGGTATCCCCCCATCGAAAGGTTAGCCTATTGTTTAGTTTTGGCCTCTAGGAAGCTGCGGCCTTACTTCCAAGCTCATCCAATTATGGTCTTGACCGACCAGCCTCTTCGACAAGTCCTGTAGAAGTCAGAGGATACAGGTAGATTGCTAAAGTGGGCAGTCGAACTCGGGCAGTTCGACATATCTTACTTGCTGGGAGCAGCGATAAAAGGACAAGCCTTGGCTGACTTCATCGCCGAATTCACAGAGCTCGCGGGTGGCGAGCAGACTGAAGAACCCAGCAAGCCTGAGTATCAAATCCAAGCACCATCGTGGAAATTTTTCACAGACGCTTCATCTACCGAATCCCATGCAGGAGCAGGAGTGATATTGATAACGCCGGAAGGGCATCGATTTCACTCTACAATTAGATTTGACTTCACTGCTTCTAACAATTAGGCTGAATATGAAGCATTACTTGCTGGATTGCGGTTAGCCAAGGATATGAACATAAAAGTGCTTGACATCTATGGTGATACCCAGCTGGTGGTGAATCAGGTCCTGGGAGAGTACTAGGCACGAGGTTTGCAGATGGTAGCCTATCTGAACAAAACAAAAGATCTGTTAGCCCAGTTCGACAGATACAGTCTCCAGCAAGTACCTCACGATCAGAATTCCAACGCGGATGCTTTGTCAAAGTTGGCAAGTGCAAAGGATGCTGATACTCTTTAACATAGTGCCAGTCGAGCAACTATCGGTACCAAGCATCCAAGCAGCAGAAACCACTCTGGTCATCCAAATGGCAGATACATGGATGGCACCATATGTAGAGTATCTGTCAAGCGGCGTACTACCACCGGATAGAAACAAAGCCAGAACCCTTTAGCGGCAAGCTGCTAGGTTTATCCTGGTCGATGGGATCCTGTACCGAAGGGAATACTCAATGCCACTCCTCAAATGTATTACCAAGGAAAAATCCAAAGAGTAGATGAAAGTGGTGCACGAAGGTTTTTGCGGGGACCACGCTAGGGGGCAAAGTCTGTCAAAAAAGATCCTAAGGCAAGGCTATTTCTGGCCAACCATGAATGAAGACTCAATGGAGTTCGTGCGAAAATGTGACAAGTGTCAGAGATTTTCTAAAATCCCACAAGCAACTCCCAATGAGTTAAAGCAAATGCAGAGTCCATGACCCTTCGCAGTTTGGGGAATAGATCTAATCGGATCTTTACCTACAGGAAAAGGTGGTGTAAAGTATGCAGTGGTTGCCGTCGACTACTTCACCAAATGGGCCGAGGCTGAGCCACTAGCAACCATAACGACCAAGAAAGTGCTTAACTTTGTAGTCAAGAACATCATTTGTCACTATGGATTACCAAAGAAGATAGTCTCGGATAATGGCACCCAGTTTGACATTGATCTATTCATGGACTTCTGCAAACGGCATGATATTATCAAAATCTTTTCTTCAGTCGCTCATCCCCAAGCAAATGGGCAACTCGAAGCAGTTAACAAAACGCTGAAGGATACCCTAAAGAAAAGACTTGAAGAAGCTAAGGGAGCATGGCTAGAGCAGTTGCCTGAAGTCCTTTGGTCGTACAGAACTTCCCACTGAACAGCAACAGGTCATACCCCGTTTTCCTTGGCGTACGGGTATGAAGCTATGTTGCCTGTCGAGTTAGATCCACCCTCGCACCGCAGATTAACATACGACCAAGACTCTAACAGCCAACTATTGATGGAATCCCTGGACTCAATTGATGAGAAGCGTGAACAAGCTCAGCTCTGAGTAACTGCGTACTAGCAAAAGGTCGCCCGGTATTTCAACTCTAAAGTGCGAGAAATAAAATTCAGTTTTGGAGACCTCGTACTCCGAAGAGTTTTTCTAAACACCCGCGACCAAGCTGCTGGAGTACTCGGGCCTAATTGGGAAGGGCCACACCATATTGATGAGGTCCTTCACCCAGGCACTTATAAACTTACACGCTTAAATGGAGATCTCGTTCCTCGCTATTGGATTAGAGAACACCTACGCAAGTATTATCAATAAACAATTCTTCTGAAATAATTTGCTTGTATTAATTTTACTTTTTACAAGTTTTGAAAAAGTGTAAGATCTTATTGATCACTTGTACAGACATGTTTAGTCCATTTATTACGAGAAATAAAAGGGACTGTGCGCAGCCAGTCATTTCTTGCCAACTATTGTATTTATTACAAGTATTTGCTCATTACGTGTGTTGTTTTGCTGTATTATAATGCTAATCATATTGCTACGAGCAGTAATGTTCGAACAAGTTCTGGTCAAGGAAAGTGACCAAGGACCTAAAGCTCCTCGATCACTTGGGGGGCATATAAAGTACAAGTAAGCAAAGCATATCGTTAAAAGATATGTAAACACATGAGCAAAATAAGTGAAAGCATGCTAGGGCACTTAGAGTATTTTTCAAAAAAATTTTATTTTGTTAAATCAAGCCAAAGTGCTGTGCTATGTTCGGACATGTGAACAGATGTTATAATAATATGCAAATATATTACAATGTAAAAATGTATCCTTTTACACCGCGAGCAGTCACTGCTCGGATGTAATCGTTCAAATAAAAGTAAAAGCTGCCCATGCAGCAACAAAAAATATATTGTCTTTACATCACGACCCGTAGGTCGTGTAGTTAAAAAGATGAAATATGAATAGAAAAAGCTCAAGGAGCCGGAGGATCTTGAGGAGGGCCTTGATCGACGGTGTCTGCAGCCTCATTATCTGCCCCATCCATCCCAGTGGCCAGCGAGATCTCAGGGGAAGCAGGAATCCTCGCCCTTTCTTCCTCTGCCAGTCGAGCGGTACAGCGAGCAAGCTCGGCGGTTCTGGCATTCTCGGGAAGGTAATTGAAGTCAACACCCTGGTTATGCTTCCAGAAATCATAGAAGCATTGGAGGGTGGCATTCTTATACCTTTCCAAGTTGCTGGCATTGGCTTTCTTGAGCTCCTCCATCCGGCCCCCCAGGGTAGTATTCTCCTATCTACTCGCAACCAGTTCCACCTTGAGTTGTTGGGCCACGTGGAAATTGAAGCGGTTAGACTCCTTGAACTGGTCCCTTTGAGCAATGGCCTTGTCCAGAGACTTTTGCTTCTCCTTCAACTCCTCCACCAGCATATTCTTCTCCTTGAGCACCACTGCAAGATGGTCGGCATATTTTTCTTCGGCAGCTTTAAGTTCATCAACGTGCTTTTGCTCCAAAGAGTTGATCTCCTCGGAAGCAACACCCGAGCGGAGGCGGCTGGCAGTAAGGGCCAGCATTGCCTGCGGTCAAAGCAGAAGTTAGGCTAACTATAACGCATAGAAGAGTTGTCTCCGTAGAAAAAGATGACTTACACTGGTAAACTCGTTCAGGGCATGGTTTAAGATCAAGTCGACGCCCATCGCTTTGGTCGTGGCCATGGCCTCTAGGCAGCGGTCGTACTTTACAATCTTTGCAAACCTGTTCTTCACCGACTTGAAGACGTGACCAATTATATCGCCCCCAGTCGAAGCAGGACCGGCCTGATGAGTCTGGTCGGATGGGGCCGCTGGAGGTGGAGTTGATCCGGCTAAAGCAAAGGGGGTCTGCTGCTCGCGGGGAGATGATGGAGTTGCATTGGCTGCAGGCCCGTCCTCCGGGGGGCCTGCATTTCGGGCCTTCTTAGCCTAAGGCGCTTTGCTGCTTTCCCCGTGGTGCCTCTTGCTTGTCTTCTTTTTTCTCGGGGGAGCCGCAGCAGCCTCGGGAGTGCTTTAAATGTCGAACACGTTTACGGAGTCCATGTCTGAAAAAGAAGCAAAATGTCAAACAGTGAGATAGCATCAATGACTAAGTATATAACATCAGGAAAAGAAATAAAGAAAGATTGCAAAGTCAAATACCCGAGCTATTATTACTGGTCGCTATCCTATAGACTCTATTAGTCTTATACTCACTCTCTGACATGAAGAAGTCTTGGCCTAAATTTGGAGCATATTTAAAATTGTCGTCCCCGTCGAATAGGTGACAGGGAATTGGCAAGCTATCTAAAAGCGAAATAACTCTACCATTCTCGTCTGAGGACTCGTCCGAGTGTTCGACAGGCTCGGTGGCCTTCTTCTTTCCCTTCCCCAAGGGGACAGAGGGCCTCGCTGCTGGAGGGGTGCCAGCAGGTTCCCTAATCGTAACCCCGGTTGGCCTCCTTCGTGGAGGCGACTTTGGTGGTTGCTGCTCGGGTTCCTCCTCGGCTGTGGCACTCCCTGCAGTTGACTTCCTCATGTCCTAGTGAGGGGCCAAGAGGCCAACCAGCCTAAGATTTGCCTCTGTGACCAGATGTTTAACGCTTTTTTCTACGTCAGTCATGCTGGCCAAGAGGGCAAACCTCAACTCCATATCTGGAGTTGGGTCTGGTCGCAGCCATGGGCCTGGAAGGCATTAAAATTTTAAGAGATGATGGAGGAAAACACTGAATAAAGAAAAACAGCTAGTGGTACGAAGGTTTTACCTCCTTGAGCAAAGGCCAAGTTGTCTTCGATCATGTCAGTTATGAGGAAGTACTCCTGGTATTACCTCCCCACATTTGATATATGGGTGGTGTCAGTCAGGAAGGTGCGCCCGGTTTCCTGATGACAGAAGTGAAAAAACCCCGTGCCTTCTTGGTTGGGGTTAGACTTGAGGTCGAACAAGTAGTTGACCTCATGAGGAGTTGGCACGGGCCATTTCTTGTGGCCGTACAGGATATAGAGTGCAGCGAGCATCCTATATTTTTTTGGGGTTATTTGAAAAGGGGCAACTCTGAAATAGTTGGCCACCCCTTGGAAAAATGAGTGAAGAGGCAAGGTAGCCCCTGCCTCGATGTGAAACCTCGACCAGGCGCTGAAGGCGCCTCCGAGCAGGTTCGCCCTTTGGTCTTGGTTAGGTCGAACTAAGGTCACCCCCGCGAGATCGTACTTCCTGATGTAATTGGCGATCATCTTGATCATCACTCTACTCTCAGGAACTAAATACCACTCAACATCTGGCTGAATGGCATGCCGGGACCGAGCATGTCTTTGGATGTTGGGGTCAGGAGGATTTTCAGCTCAACCACTGGTCGAGGGAGTTTCAGCCTGAGGAGCAGGCTGATGTGAAGGAGTGGGGGTTTTCTTTTCCTGAGCTTTGGTTTTAGCACGAGCCATACTTTGAGTAAGGACAGGTGAAGTGTTTGGAGTGACACGAGAAAATGGGATGTCAGGTATCAATGACGATGGTTGCTCTTCGTCCTCGAGCAGTTGAGCCAATAGGTCGTTGTCTATAGGTCTTTCTCCTCCCCACGGGTCTTGCATGTAAACTGCGAACAGAGAAAGGAGGAGATAAGACACACAGCCTGGGAGCTTATGTTGAAAGTTGGAATAACGTTGCTCGTGTCTACGACCAGCAGCATTCTAACGAAAACACTAAGTTCTATGCGAGTAGTTTGAAAAACAAATCAAAAAGCAGAAATAAAAAGTTTTTGGAAAAAAGCTTTTTTGACTCCGAAGGGGCGGGAAAAACCCAGTTTTTCAACTAGCCTAAAAATTGAATTTTTACTTCGATTTTACACCCTAAACTTACGATCTTGACTATCAAACTGGCTCCTAACTCCTACAAAGCAAAACTACACTACCCTATCAAGCATCAATCACTATACACACAATCCTCATGCATTTCCACCCAAGAACACGAAAAATTTCAGAACTGAAAACAGGCATATAGCAGTACACATGGCATGTCAAAAAGCTTGAAATTTGAAGAAATTTACCTAGATGAAGTTCGGAAGTTCTAAAATGAAGCGATTTTGGATGTGCGAACAGAGGATCTTTAGAACAAAGTGACGGATGGTCTTCGAAGTTCTGAGCTCTGAAATGGAGTTCTTGAGGGTTCTTGGCAAGAAAATGGCGAGTAAAAAGTTAAAAAGTAAATTTGGGGATTGTTTATAATGGATGAGATATGTTGAAAAGGGGTAATCATGAGTTACCTTTTTCAAGGCATGGGGGAGTGTAATAGCCGTCAGAGGGATTACTTGGAAACCGAAAAGGCGTGATTGGACGTGATTAGGTCACAGTTTTCGAGAACGCACGAGGGACTCTGACAGATTTCGTGGGGCATATAAAAGGTTAGTTTCCTAAGTTTACTTATTGCTGGTCACAATAAATAAACTTGGGGGGAAAATGTTTATTCAAAAAACAGTTGTTGATGACGTGGCAAGAATTTTCGACACATGGCTGGCACTTGGTAGAGATGTTGCTCGCATATCGACCAGAGATATTTCTGAAGGTGGAGTTCAAGTTTTATATACGACTAGCCTGATCGTATACTCCATTTATTTATGTGTAAATATGTACAGTTTCAATGATCTCCGAGAATATCTCTTCATTATAACCTGAAGATCCGTTTATTAAGGAAAGATATGATTACTTGACTCATGTAACCCTCCTTGAGCCTATAAATATACAAGAAATAGCTCAAGGAGGGATCTTTTGATCTTTTTCCGAATTGCATTACTAGTATCCATCATTTGTATTGTTTTCTCCTTCTAAGGTCTGTGAAACTCAGGAACCCTAGTTCTTTGATCACACCTTTGAAGCTCAATATTAATAATAATATCAAGTGAACGTAGGTCATTACCAATCACTGGGGCCGAACCACTATAATTCTTTGTGTTCTTTACTTTCCATTAGATTGTTTTCTCAAGCATTGTACTATTTCCAATCGTTTATTTGACTCCATGTCGTTGAACAAAATGAGGGTCAATAGATTCCATCATAAAAGTACCCAAAATGTCTTCCAAAGATTGATTATTCTCTACTTGTGGCTGAGCATTAAACCAGAAGGTGGTTGTAGGAAATTCTTATTGTTGGCATAAGAGAAGTTCTCATGATTCATCAACCCTGGATAATAATAGTTTGTCATATTGTTACCCCAGTAGTTGTTGTAATTGCGGTTGGCCATGTACTGTGATGTCGATGCAGCGGCAACACTCTCAATGATAGATGTGCTACTTTTGGTTGATAAGGCAACCACTTGAATAGATAAGTGGCAACAATCGGAGCTGCTGTAGATGTCATTGGATCGACTTCATACAACCCAGCTACCTTTTGAGGCATTGAACGCTCATTAGGTCATTAACAACTATTAATAGCCATCTCTTCCATCAAATTAAAAAAAAATTCACCAGTCTTTCCCAATAATGCACCTCCAGCAACAGCATCTACTATAATTTTTGTTGGTCCATTCAACCCATTATAGAATATGTGAACTTGCATCAAGTTTTCTTAACCATGTTGGGGGCAACGATGTAGTATATCCTTGAACCGCTCCTAAGACTCGTAGAATGGTTCAAAATCGAGTAAAGTTAGAACCAACATTGTTTTCTCCTTGATTTTTATTCTCCATGTAAAATAACCTTCGTCTTGCCCTTATCATTATGAGTGTACCTTCAATTTTAAGATCAAAAGGTTCAATTAGAGATTCTAACTATTCGCATAAATTGTGCACAAATCAAGAGCAACAATGAAGTTAGGAACAAATAAAAATTAAATCTAATATAAAACAAAGATTTATAGAACTAATAATATTAGCAAAAGTTAAAAAATTTCAATCCCCGGCAATGACACCAAAAACTTGATACAATTTTTTTTTACCTCAAGCGTACAACGTTATTATAGTATAGTTTTGATTGAAAAGGATGTTGAACCCACAGAGATTGATTTATTAATTATGCTAATTACTAAAATCTTAAGCCCTTAATTTTATTAGAGAACTTGAAAATAAAAATGCTTAATAAATAAAAAATTAGTAAGTAAGAACAATGAACAAATTGAAAATCAGAGAATGTAAACAAAGAATATTGATTTTCCTATTTCAAATTACGAATCTCAGTTTATCAATTATCCAAATTTATTCCTCCAATTTTTAATTTCAAGAACCTTAATTTAAATCATCTACTTTTCTCAAGTGTAAGTGAAATTATTCTTAAATAATCAACAAGATATTTATATTCAATATTAATTAAAAAATTATTTATTAAGCAATATGGCTCTTTTAATGAAACTCATTGAAATCGAGGAAACTCTCTGTAACGACCCAAAATTACTAATAAGGCTTAAGGGCCTTGATTAGTGTGTCAGGAGGGCATAACTGGATTATATGTGATTTAAATGATAAAATGCATGATGATGTGATAAGCATGCTTATATGATTATTTGGATAAATGTGATGCATGACTATGTGTACTAGTATGCATGTAGGCCCTGATTAGGTTATAAGGGCATATTCGTAATTTTGGCCCGTTGAGGGCATAAATGTAATAAATTGTGATAAATTGTTGAGACCACATTATTATGTGGATATATCTGCAACTTGTGACTCGAGGCGATCCTAGTGAGCGGTTTAGCGGAAAAGTCACAGCGGGGATTTATACCCGGCTCGTGGGAGTCCGGGGGTATTTATGGGAATTTGAGAAGTATATTGGAGTTTATTTGATATTGAGGAATATAATTGGTGATTAGTTAGGTGTCAGAAAGTAAGCGATAAATATTAAAGACACTCGAGGAATTAGCGGGAATTGAGAGTAATGAACAAAATGCCCTTGGAATGATTTAAAGGTTTAGTTATTATTGGAAGGGAAATGTGGTCATTTGGCTTAATAAGGGATAAGTATTACTCTGCCTTTTTACACTTAGTGGAATGTTTAGAAACTAAAGGAAGCTGAAAAAGAAAATAAAAGAAGAATTAAGGAAGGAAGGAAGGAAAAACAGAACTCTTAGGCTAACCCTTTTCTCTCACTCGGTTGGCCATTCTTCTACATTTCTTGAGGATTTTCTGGAAATGTAATTCAGGGAGAGCTTGGGCTAGAGCTTGGAGTTAGGGACCTTGATTAAGCTTGAGGATTAGCAGTTACTCACCCAATTAAGGTAAGTTTTCAAGATTTTCTTCAATTTATGGTTTTGATGTTGAAATGGTTTTCTAAGCTGGGTTTTGATGGGAATTCTAGGGAGTTATGCCTGAGGATTTGAGGAGTTGAAAGCTGAGGGGGTGTGGAAGATAACCTAGGTTGAAATTCTCCATTGAAGGTATGAAATTCTAGCTTTAAAGTTCTAAAATTTATGTTGTTTTCTGTTGAGTTTTTGAGCTTCAATCATGGTGGTTTCTTAATTTTGGGGTGCATGTGCTCAAGTATCATATGGTTGGGTCATATGGGGTGAGTTATAGATGATGGTAGGCTTGTTTTGGTGTTTGGTTGAGGTTTGGAGGAGTTTTGGAGAGTTTTGGCTCGAGGAAGTTCAAAGGGGGAAAATCAGGGTGTTGTCTGGCTGTGACTAGCGTTGTAGCGCTAGCCTTTGGGCGCTACAGCGCTAGGCCTAGTGGTCTGGAGCATTTTGGCTCTAGTTTTGGCGCCATAGCGCCCACTTTAGGGAACTTTAGCGTTACCTTGTTTCCAGAAGAGGGTTTTTGGGATATTTCTTAGGGTTTTTGCCCGGGGGCTCGGGGTTTGATTCCACCACCCCGTTTGGTGGAATTAGGGCTACCCGAGGCTCGGGATTGGTTCTGAGGCTAGGTTTTGGAATTGAAACTTGGTCATGATTCTGATCTATGGCTGTGACTAGGTGAACGCTAGGTCTCAGACGAGATCGTTCTTGGGGAGGGGGGTCGGTTTCACTAATCATGCTATCGAAACCTAAAGGTAAGAAACAACACCCGGTTATGTGTTAATGATTGGACTAAGAGCTCCCTATATCTATAAGATGTCATAGATGGTATTATGCCATGGGACATGTGATAAACGACCTAAGAGTGTCGGAATCAATACTTGCGCACATGGCGCAGTGCGGCCACTGGTAGCTAAGGACAACTTAATATTCACTGAGCTCGGTTTAAGCGGGCTGGATTTAGTGGGATGATTAGGGGATGCGACCTAAGGGTTTAGACCTTGGTTATTATATGTGAATTGGTTATTAATGTGAATTGATGAACTTGGTATGTTGAATGCCTGATTATGTAACTATTATGGATTGTTGAGCATGTGGTTATGCTTTATGAGCTGTCTGGTTGTTGATTTGTAAATTGATTACTTAATTATTATGCTCTGTTGTCTGGTTTCTTGCTGGGCCTTGGCTCGCGGGTGCTACATGGTGCAGGTAAAGGCAAGGGTAAAGTGGACCAATCCTGAGTTTGAGAGCTTTGGGGCTGTATGATCATAGTCAGCTGATCGGCCGCCATGGCCGAGGAGTGGTACAGGACGGGAAAAGCCTAAATGTCTGTTTTTCCCTTAGAGTGGCTAGTAGCTGTACTTTTATCCTGAAATTTTGTAAACTGTCTTTTAAACGTTATTACTTTTCGGATCCCATGTATAAAAATGTTTGATTATAGAAAATATAACTTTTGTGACCGAAATCTTTTAACCCTAGTTCAATTATAGTTTTAGTAACACGATTCTAATTAAATGACTCGATTAGTAAGTCTTGCACCTTTACAAACACACAGTGTAACGATATTGACTATATAGGGCGTTACACTCTCAATATCAAAACTGTAATTCAATAAATTAAAATAGTTCCACCAATACTCTAGAAAATATGTTTAGTTCATGATCACAAACATTAAACAAATAACATTCATGTTCATAATTAATTAAACTAAAAAGAAAAGTAAGAGAAGAAAACTAGATTAAATATTCAATTTGGCTTGAATTCTTGTTCTCCTTGTTCTCCAATGTATTCTCTTGCCTCTCAAGCATTCAAAAGTTCCTTTCATAAAACCCTAAGTTTATATTTATAGCCCAATAGAAATTACCACAAAAATTTTATTTAAAATTGATTAAAAATTGGAATCTACACGTAAGGCGCAATGGCACTTAAAGCCTTGACTCGAGATGTAAACTATTAATTCTAGCAGCAGTCTAGGAGCAATGGAGCCTGCAACCAGGCGCAATGGTGCCTTTCCTGGCAGTTTCTAAAAGACATGATTTTTCAGCTCGTTTCACTTATTAGTTTCAACACTTCACTCGACTATGTCCAATGTGCTCCAAATTCATTATAAAATAATCGTTTATGCATACTACTCCACACTCAAGAGAATACATCAAAACTAAACAAAAGCTTAAGGAAAATAAAATAATTCATAGTTTAAAAGATAAGAATGAATGTATAAATATGCGCTCATCACTATCCTTCAAATCTGTCTCAATCACCCAAAATCTGTCATATCCATGCCATCACTAGTGGCCGCCTTCAAATTCGTCCCATCACCAACAGTGCAACCCCTTCCAACCTGACTACCCTTTATTTAAACAGAAGAAGAAGATGAAGAATATGATGATGAAGTGGAGGAGAAAAAAGACTTGAACAATTTAGGGTTATGTTTGTGTTTTTAATAATAATTGTATTTACATTTAATTAAGTATGTCTAACATTTTAGTTTAATTAATTAAGCTTGGTATATAGATTACAGTTTTAATTTTAATTTGATTTTGTTTTAGTTTTTTATTTTTATTTTTATATTAAATATTACATTTTTTAAAATTTAGTTTTAATTTTTAGAATTAATTTAATATAATATAAAATTCAATGTTTGATAAAATCTGTGAATATTTTGGTCATATTTAAAAAAAAATTGACTAAAATCAAGTCTAGAAAACTATTTTGATCAATTTAGATAAACACATAGTTGAAAAGTATATATTTCTAAAAAAAAGTCCAAATTCGCAATCTAGCAAAAGAGAGAAGCCAAAATCCTATATTCCCTATTACCAACACCCTAACACAAATAATAATTCTACGTCTGTTGTTTTAATTTATATTTACTTCCAATACTTAAAACAATTTTGGACTCCAAATGTGTATGTTCAATCAATGTATATGATATCTATACTAATGAATATGTAACAATAATTCTACTACATGAATTTTTGTAATAAACTATGGCACACTTTCATATGTCGTTAATGCAATAAATATATTAAATTAAAAAAAAGTAATACTAATTGATATTGTTAGTTTGATTAGATTATAAATTAGGTATAGAACCAGAAGGGAGAAGGGGGACGGGGGTGTCAATTTTATCAAATAAATTTTGGGCAAGGCAAGACATGTATATCATGCTCAAATCAACAATGAATGGATAGCAGGCATATAATTTTTATTTATTTATTTTAATTAGAGAGAGGTAGTAGGCATATAGTTTGTTCAGCCATGAAATATACATGATTGAACTGCCCTGCATTACAAATTCCAAGCCTAAACCAATGATTCCATCTAATTCACGCACAACTGAAACTTTTTTAAGATCCCTTGTACTTACTGTTCAAATATATATCTTGATGATAATCAATACCATTCATGTATTTCCAAGGAAGGCTCTCTGATTTTTCTTAATAAATTTTCGTTCTCTCTTTATCTAGTAATCGAGTAATATTGCTTACTAGTTTGTGGTGATGATCATCTCTGGCTAATCTCCTCACATCTGATTTTCTGACCAGGTAATCAGCTAGTAATTAGTTAATAACGTGTATCATTCTTAACATTTTCGTCTGTATATACTTTGAACATTCTCTACTTTGGAAACGACACTATTAAATTAATAATAGGATACAGCGTAGAAAAAGGAAAAAATTGTTTGAAAATTAGTAAGTGATTAATAAATAATGCTTCATATAAAATTTGACTTTGAATATGTATAGTCATTAACGTTATAAATTTCCATGTCTTCAAAAATCATAAAAGTATTACCTGATTTGAAAAACCTCTGCAAATACTTAATAGTAATAAATTACAATTTGTACGTATGTATACATGTACGTATCGCTATGTACGGTTTAAAAATTATTGTTGTAGTTCATTTACTCCCAAGTTTGGAGACCTTAGTTGACATATGTGTGTGTGGTGTAGTATATATTGACATCAATAACAACAGGATACAAGGAAAGATGGCAGAATGACCATATAAACTAATACTTCCCAGTTCTGTCAAAAAGAAAAAAAAAACTGATACTTCCCAATCTCCATCAAACTGTTTTTACAGAGATAAGCCATTAATTTAATTATTCACTTTAGCTTTTTTTTTTTTAATGTAAACATTGTATACTACCTCTCTCTATATATCAATAAGAGATATATATTTGATTGTTAATTTTAGTACCAAAGTCTAGGCTCAAAGTCAGGCTTAAGGCAATTGCCTTCATGAGTATAGATTTATATATGTGTATAAATATATGCATGAGATAAAACTGTTGAGAGTAGTAGCGCAGGACAGGAGGGTCCAAGCAACAAGTAGGCGGTGCAGTGGCGCCATTGGAAAAAAACAAAATAAAGATCATTAAAGAGAATTGGTTGTCTGATCTGATCAAAATGAGGGGAAAGGCCTTTTCGGGAAAGGCTGCGTTTGTGCTTTGTATTGCTAGCTTTCTTGC
The DNA here is from genome assembly GCF_963169125.1 of Humulus lupulus. Lineage (NCBI taxonomy): Eukaryota > Viridiplantae > Streptophyta > Magnoliopsida > Rosales > Cannabaceae > Humulus > Humulus lupulus. Next base: position 82,488,003 of record NC_084797.1, on the reverse strand, counting down.
TGGTTCGCTCTTCACCAGCTGTACCTATTATTGGGCTCACCATGATCATGCTCTGTCACTGTCCCAAACAGATCAATCTACTTTTCTAATAACAAGGCCTCGGGACTGTGACCACAAGAGAGTACGTTATTTTTTCCTCTTTACTTATCTACTTGGCATTACGTTTACCTACCGGGTACATAAAGTGCTCGATGTCTCTTATGAACTAATTTCTATATATATATAACTTTGTTTTTGAAATATTTCGATCAGAAATTGGTGGAAAGAAAATCTGAAGATGTCATGGATGAAGTTACGAAAACCCATCACGCTATCCAGTACGCTAATCACATACTTAAATATATATGTATATATATATATATATATTCCTATTAGTTTAATCAGAATCTCGTAGTAATTAAAACTAGTTACGATTATATATAATAGATCACTAGATAGAACGATCTCGACGCTGGAAATGGAGCTAGCAGCAGCCAGAACAAGGCATAACGGAAGACCAGATTCTCTCACATACAACTACAGTACTACTAGTAGTACTACAAAGAAAGCATTCGTGGTGATCGGAATCAATACGGCATTTAGTAGCAGAAAACGAAGAGACTCACTTCGGGAAACGTGGATGCCAAGAGGGGAGAATCTGAAGAAGCTAGAGAAGGAGAAAGGGATAGTGATAAGATTTGTGATAGGGTACAGCGCCACCCGAGGTGGAGCACTAGACAGAGCCATCGAGGCAGAGGAGGCAGAGCACAGAGATTTCCTCAGGCTGAACCACGTAGAGGGATATCACCAGCTCTCCACCAAGACCCGACTCTATTTCTCGACCGCCGTCTCGCTCTGGGACGCTTTCTTCTACGTCAAGGTCGACGACGATGTCCACCTCAATGTGGCCACCCTTCTAACCACGCTCGCTAAGCACCGCTTCAAGCCCAGAATCTACATTGGCTGCATGAAGTCTGGCCCTGTTCTGTCTCAAAAGTCAGCACTGATTATTATCTCTCCTCTACTCTCTCCTGTTGACTCACTCAGTTATTCACTTCATTATTTTTTTGTTTTTGATTGATATGGGATTTCGTTTTTGTTATTACAGGAGCGCCAAGTACCATGAGCCAGAACATTGGAAATTTGGGGAAGAAGGCAATAAGTATTTCAGGCATGCCACTGGTCAAATCTACGCCATATCTAAGGACCTTGCTTCCTACATCTCTATCAATCTGTAAGTAACAAACATTCGATTCGATAACCATGATTATACATTTCTTCTCTGCGCTTTGATAAACCATGACACTGCTGTGGATTGTGAATTTGGGCTTGGTGGGCCTACCATGACAGGCCCATTTTGCATAGATATGCAAACGAGGACGTGTCATTGGGCTCCTGGTTCATAGGCCTTGAAGTGGAGCACGTCGATGACCGGTCTATGTGTTGTGGGACACCTCCAGGTATTTGTATTTATTATTAGGAATTTGCATGTTATAATATAAAATATATTTATATATGGATGAGAAATCTACAAAAAAAATGCACTAAAAGTTAAAAAAAATCTGAAAAATACGGTGCATTACAAAAATACGGAATTTTTGGATAAAAATATAGAATGGCAAAATTGTAAATACGGAGTAGCAAAATCATAAATAAAAGCTGTAAAATACAATTTTTTGTGAACAACGTTTACAAACTAATAAATATCTGTTACAAACTTGTAAATATCTGTTACGTGTTTGTAAATAATATTTACAAAATCCGTTATAGAATTGTAGATTTTTTTTTGTTTTTTTGTAGATAAAACTTTCAAACAAATTTGTAACTAAATTTTTTATTTTTGTAACAATAGTTTACAAATCTAGTTTTATAACTAAGAAATATATTTTTGTAACTAACATTTACGAAAATATTTTATAGTTAAGAAATCATAACCAAAATATACATAAAAATATTATATTTTTCCATATTGTTACAATATTGTACCAAATAATTATAGGAACCTTCATATTTAGGTTATACAACTTAAAAATATAAATTTAAGATATTCATTATTCATAAAACACTTTAATGAATATATATAGTGGTGAAATACAATATTTTTTTAAACAAATTTTACATTTTGTAACAACGATTTAAGAAACTAATTTCACAACCAAAAAGTTTATTTTTGTAACTAACATTTACATAAATATTTATAAAATTTATTTAACATGATTGTTACAAAAATTTATAAAATTAACTTGTGAACTTAGTACATGTTTGTAAATTTTTTTATAAAACTAAGTTTCTTATTAAAAGATACTATTTTATTTTGTAACTAATATATACAAAAATGTTAGATTACATAATATAAGTAACAAATATTAGAAAAAATATATATCTACTAGTATAGAAATAGATTATTGTACGCCCTGTTTTTCCCACGGGCTGATTAGCGAGCCGAGCTGCGGCCTAATCATAATTATCTCGTGGACGTCCCACAGACCGGAGCTTCTATCATTAGGTCGTACCTACTTAGCTCGAGGAGACTCAAGGGTTCGCCAAGATTGCACAAGACTTGACCCCGGATTTTGAAGGCCTATGGTCGAGTTAAGTATCCAGCTCGCGGTATGAACTGAGTATGAAGGCTATGACCCTTTGTAAAGTCAACACACGCAAGGTAAACGTGCATATATCAGACATCACGTGTCTGATATGCCCCTGACTTCTCGGACACGCAGCAGGAATGTGCGTATTCAGACACCACGACTGGGTTGGGCCGTGCGGCCCATTATCTCCTTACCTATCGATTTGACCATACTTATGTGTCAGGTTTAGGAATTAATCATGAATGTCACGGGATGACCTTCTTACCAACTCCCAGGTGCCTTCTCCTATAAATATGGAGACCCTGGGACTTAATAAGGGTTGGATTCTCTATTGTAAAAAAGACCCTGTAATCAAATATCCAGTATAGAGCAATAATACTGACTAGTGAAGTAGAAGGATTTTAACCTTTGAACCACTCAAAAAACGTGTCTTGTGTCACCTCTTTCCTTTTCTAAGATCTTATATCTGTTTCGGTTCACATTTAGTACTAATCCCTTTCTCTTCATTTCTTAATTACCTGTTGGCGAAGAACCGCGTCAACAGTTTGGTGCTTTCATTGAGAGCAAGTTCGATTAGTGTTGTTGCATACATCCAACTATGGTGACAACTCGATCCAGGCACGGTAACGAGACAGAACAACATGATGGGCAGGAGGCTCATCATACTGCCATCCCTGGTGAACAAGTTCCTGAAGTCCAGCAGCGGCCAGGAAAGCAGCCGGCGGGCCAAGATGATACTGGTAGTTCGGCGCCTCGACCGCCTAATCCGAACCCATGTTATTATACTGCGGTGGAGATGGAGAATGCCCAGCTGAGAAGCCAGTTAGCAACAACTAGCCAACAAATTAAGGATATGCTGGCCCGACTACCCCCTCTCACAACCGACGCTAACGTCGGAGAGAGGCAAGGTGAGGCTCCTAAGTCTCGCCGGGGTAATCGGTCCAAGCATAGCCGTTCGGACAGACTTCAAGCAGCCAACTCCACCCCTTCATCACACCATTGAGAGGCAGACATCGGAGAAATGCCTAGAGCCGAACAACAGCAATACAACCGTTCGGTCAGGACGTCGACTCCTAGCTCCCAACCATCCTCGAGGACGCCCAGAGGAGCTCAAGGAAATTCTCGAAGGAGATCCGGAGCGAGCTCACGACATCAGCCTGTTCCCAACAACCATTCTGCGCCTCGTCCAGATCGCCAGGCGCGGGACCAGCAAGTTGGCAGGGCAGAAAGGCCCCCACCAAACTTGATCCGTCCTGACGGAACTAGGATAGCCTCTCCAGTCAGGCATCCTCCTTCTCCAATCAGATATCCGTCTCCTCTTCGGCCCGTCCGAGACATCCCAGCCTATGGGAGTAGTAGGAGAAATCCGCCATCGGCAGGACCTTCCCGGCGTAGCAGGGCGCCGAGGGAAAGCCCAGATCCTCAGCACCAGAGGCGGACTACAAGCCTATCTAGCAGGAGCCATTTGACCGGCAGTCGCCGGAGTGATCTCTCTGGGGGAGACCTGCGCCAGCGTCTGAGTTCGGCGCAAAGTCATCAAACCACCCAGGGAGGCAACCTGCGAGATCGCCTCAACTCTCATAGAGGGGAACAAGCAGGAGGAGATGACCATGCTCGCTCAAGGGGAGCTCTGTCCGAAGTACGTAACGGAGGGAATGTCCCAAATGACCTATCTCAAGATAGGAGAGGCAATAACCCACCAAATATGTACAATGGGTCCGGAGCTGTTGAACAGCCCCGGAATAACCAAGGACATCAGGACCAAACCCTCGAGCGCTTAACTCAGATGGAGGAGCTGATGAGGAAGCTCCTATCAGAAAAAGACGAATATGATTCAGGGGACGAGATGGAACTCTTCGCCCCCAATATAGCAGCAACGGCGTACCCATCTGGTTTCCGTATGCCTCACTTGTCAAAGTTCAATGGGGACGGAGACCCATCGGACCATCTAGGGATGTTCAACACCCTGATGATGGCCCACAACATTGGCCCCGAGCTGAGATGTTTAATCTTCCCTTCCACACTGACTGGACTTGCCAGGCAGTGGTTCAAGCAAAGTAAAAGACAGTCAATCAGTTCCTGGAAGACCTTCTCAGCTAACTTCAAAAGGGCATTCCGAGCCTCTCAGGCCGCCCGTGTTTAGCCCAACTCCCTGGTTAACGTGAGGCAGCAGCCCGATGAGACTCTGAAGGCCTATCTGAGCAGATTCGCGAACGTTGCTGCTCGAGCCAGAGACGCGGATGATAGCTCCAAGCTCATGGCCATGAGAACTGGAATCCTCGTTGGAGGAGACCTCTGGAAGGATATACAAAGGAAGGGAGTCGGCTCGGTTAACGAATTCCTTAACAGGGCCCAAGAATGGATAAACTTGGAGGAAGCCGAAGCTTCAGCTGCGGGAACCAGCCAGGTCCCTGAGCAGCCCACTGGAGTGGGGACAGAGTTCGTGACAGCGACCCAAAATGTCACACAGAACAACCAGCCCGGTGGAGGCAAAAGAAAGGGAAATGGCGAAAACAGTCCGCACGGCCAAAAGAAGAACAAATCCATGGACAAGTTTAAGCCAGTCTTCGCGACTTATACCGAGCTAACCCAGTCTAGGGAGAATATCTTCCTAGCCAACTCTACTCGAATCCCTTGGAAGAGGCCGGAGTCATTAAAGCACCACAAGGGGAAGAGAGACACTTCTAAGTTTTACCGTTTTCATAACGACGTCGGCCACAATACCGACGATTGCAGACATCTAAAAGACGAGATCGAGACTCTCATCCGAGCCGGCCCCTTGGCTCAATACGCACGGAACAGGGTTCCAGCAAACCGACCTGCTCCGGAAGTCCCGACCAGTTAGCCCGGGTCTCGGTTAGATCAGGATGTCCCTCCCCCTGTGGTAGGGGGGGAGATATCCACCATCTCTGGAGGACCGCACATGGCCGGCACGAGCAGAGGCGCCCAGAAGAGATACGTGAACGAACTAAAGGCTCATAACGGAGTGGAGTTCGTTTCAGAACAGCGTCAGTCAAAGCAACAGCGATTGGAAAGGCAACCAATCATTTTTACGGAGGAAGACGCGGGCCATGTCCAGTTCCCTCATAATGATCCTCTGGTCGTAGCAGTCTAGCTCGCCAACCGGAGAGCGAGGAGGGTACTGATAGACAACGGGAGTTCGGTGAACCTCCTATTCCGATCCACCTTAGAGAAGATGAGTTTGACTGTCGCCGAGCTGAAGGCAACCTCCATGATGTTGTATGGTTTTTCGGGAGAAGGATCAGCAGCGATTGGGACGATCGAGTTAGTGATCACCCTAGGTGAAGGGTCTCGGACAGTCTCCAAACTTCTCGAGTTCGTGGTCATTGACTACTCCGCTGCCTACAACGCCATTTTGGGCCGACCTACGCTCATAGCCTTCGAGGCCGTCACGTCCATTCGCCACCTCGCAATGAAGTTCCCTACTTCAACGGGAATCTGCACTGTCCAGGGTGATCAGCTCGCTGCCAGGGAATGCTACAGCATTTCCATGAAGGGAAAATCTAAACCTGGGCAGCTGGCGATGGGCATTCAAGGTGAAGAGGAATCTCAGGAACCCTTAGCTGATCCTGAGATTGAAAAACCTCAAAGCGCCGAGGGGGAAAATGTCGTCTTAAGTGAGGACATTGACCCCCGAATAGGCGAGGACAGATCCGAGCTCCAGGCTATTGAGGAGCTCGAGGAGGTGAGTATCGATCCATAGAACCCTTGTCGGAAGGTCAAGCTCGGGAAAAACCTCTGTAGCAAGAGGAAGGCGGAGCTGACTATGTTTCTGCAGGATAACTTGGACGTATTCACATGGTCGCACGAAGACATGGTGGGGATTAGCCCGAGTGTCATCATGCACACACTTCATTTGGATAAAAGCGTTCCTGCCAGGTCCCAGAAGCAAAGGCGTTTAGGAACAACTCGAGCTGAAGCCCTAAAGGAAGAGGTAGCCCGGCTCAAGAAATGCGGCTTTATCCGTGAAGCCAAGTTTCCAATATGGGTTGCCAACCCCGTGCTGGTCTCGAAGCCTAACGGGAAATGGCGGACCTGCATCGATTTCTTCGACCTGAATAAAGCTTGCCCCAAGGATTGCTTTCCATTGCCCAGGATCGACCAGTTGGTGGATGCCACGGCGGGGCACAAGCTCATGTCCTTTATGGACGCGTACTCGGGCTACAATCAGATCGCGATGAATCCGGCGGACCAGGAACACACCAGCTTCATGACCCCAACTAACGTCTATTGTTACAAGGTCATGCCATTCGGTCTGAAGAACGCCGGAGCTACCTACCAAAGGCTAGTAAATAGAATGTTCGCGGACCAGATCGGAAAAAACATGGAAGTGTACGTTGATGACATGCTAGTCAAGTCGAAGACTGCCGATAATCATGTTTCCGACCTGGAGGAATGTTTTAAGATCCTACGGGAATATGGCATGAGGCTCAATCCACAGAAATGTACCTTTGGAGTCGCGTCAGGGAAGTTCCTGGGGTTCATAGTCAATACCCGAGGAATCGAGGCGAACCCCGACAAGATCGGATCATTGCTCGAGCTTCCTTCGCCCAGGTCGCAAAAAGATGTCCAAGGCCTGACAGGAAGAGTGGCAGCCCTCAACCGGTTTATTTCCAAGTCCACCGATAAGTGTTTGCCCTTCTACAACCTCCTCCGAGGAAACAAAAAGTTTGAATGGACAGTAGAATGCGAAAGCGCATTCCTCGACCTGAAGGCACATCTGGCTGAGCCGCTCGTGCTATCCAAACCCAAGGTAGGAGAGCCTCTTTTTCTCTACCTGGCTGTCACTGAGAACGCAGCTAGTGCCGTACTGGTACGAGAAGAGGGCCAAGTTCAGAAGCCAGTCTACTACATCAGCAAGAGACTTCTCGGGGCTGAGTCCCGATACCCACTGATGGAGAAATTGGCGTTCTGCCTTGTCACGACTTCGCGAAAGCTCAGGCCGTACTTCCAGTCCCACTCGATTCACGTCATGACCGATCAACCTTTAAGCCAGGTTTTGGAAAAGCCTGAAGCATCGGGACGTCTATTAAAATGGGCAATCGAACTCAGTCAGTTCGAAATTCTTTACACTCCGCGAACTGCTATAAAAAGTCAGGCCCTGGCCGATTTCGTAGCGGAGTGCACGGGATTCCAGGAGGATCCAGCAGAGGACTCACCCCGGGTCACCTCGCTCCAATCGTTATGGAGGATCTTTGTGGATGGTTCGTCCAATGAAAACGGCTCCGGAGCTGGAATCATTTTTATATCCCCCGAGGGACATAGATTCCACTTGGCATTGAGATTCAGATTCAAAGCCTCCAACAACGAGGCCGAATACGAAGCTTTGCTGGCAGGACTGAGGATAGCCCAGGAGTTGAAGGCGAGCTCCGTCTAGTGCTTCAGTGACTCCCAGCTCGTGGTGAACCAGGTTCTGGGCGAATATCAAGCACGGGGACCCAAGATGGCCGCCTATCTGGCAAAGGTGAAATCTGAGCTATCCGCGTTTGAACGAGGCTCGATCGAGCAGATACCTCGGGAGCAGAATGCTAATGCAGATGCTCTTGCCAAGCTCGCCACCTCTGGGGAAACGGAGACACTGGGTCTAGTACCAGTCGAGTTCTTGGAGAAACCAAGCGTATAAGAAGTTAAGACGGAGGTCGAGATGATCGATACCAGGCTGACCTGGATGACCCCCATCCTTGAATATCTCGTCGAAGGCAAGCTTCCTGAAGGACGTAACGATGCACGGCGAGTCCTGTATCAAGCTCCTAGGTATACGATAGTCGATGGGGTGTTGTACCGACGTGGGCACTCCCTACCTCTCCTCCGGTGTGTTCTTCCAGGTGAAGCAAAGGCCATCCTGCGGGAAGTGCACGAAGGATTTTGCGGAGACCACACTGGGGGGCAGAGCTTGGCCTTAAAGGTCCTGAGGCAGGGGTATTACTGGCCAACTCTGTCCAAAGACTCGATCTCATATGTAAAGAAGTACAACAAGTGCCAGCGGTTCGCCGCAGTTGCCCGAGCTCCTCCAGTCAAGCTGAAGATGATCTCGTCCCCATGGCCATTTGCTGTTTGGGGGATAGGCTTGGTGGGCGCCCTCCCCACTGGAAAAGGCGGGGTCCGTTACGCTGTGGTAGCCATCGACTACTTCACTAAGTGGGCTGAGGCAGAACCTTTGGCAACGATAACGTCCAAAAAGGTGCTGGACTTCGTGGTTAAAAGCATCATCTGTCGGTTCGGCCTGCCTAAGAAGATCGTTTCCGACAACGGCACCCAGTTCGACAGCGACCTATTCACCGAGTTTTGTGAAAGATACGGAATCATAAAAAGTTTCTCCTCCGTGGCCTATCCTCAGGCTAATGGCTAGGTCGAAGCTGTCAACAAGACTCTAAAGATGAGCCTCAAGAAGAGATTGGATGAAGCAAAGGGGGTCTGGCCAGAGCAGCTCCCACAAGTCCTATGGGCATAGTCCTCCCCGTGGAAATTAAGGTGCTTTCGCATAGAGTCCAGTCTTACGACCAAGATCGAAACCACGAGCTCCTGTGCCATTCCCTCAATCTAGTTGACGAAAGGCGAGAGGATTCGCAACTCCAGCTCTCCCATTATCAGCAGAAAATCACTCGCTACTTCAACTCCAAAGTCAAAAAACGCGCCTTTAGCGTTGGCGACTTGGTCCTAAGGAGAATTTTCCTGGCCGGGAAAGATCCCAAAGATGGAGTTTAAGGACCAAACTGGGAAGGACCATACCAGGTCATCGAAATCATCAAGGAGGGAACTTATAAGTTAGCTCGACTTGATGGAGGGGCGGTCCTGCGGACTTGGAACGCCATCCACTTAAAGAAATATTATCAATGATTCACTTGTAAGGCTTGGGAGGCCACTTTTTATGAATGAATGAGAATCAGCTTTTTGTACATGTTTGCAAGTATAATCTAAAGTAACCACGAAAGACCCTTTCCCAGATACTTGGGGGGCATATGGTGCCTAGATATAACCAGGTGTCCTTAATGACTTAGAAGTTGATTCATATCGATTGACCGTTGTTTTTCTTAAAAAACACGAGATATTGATAAGGATTAAACGCTAACTAAGTCCTATCCTGGATATAACCGGGTCATAAAACTTAGAAGTTGATTTAAATCTATTGATCGTTGTTCTTCTTAAAGAGCTCGAGATATGGATAAAAGTTAACACGAACTAAGTTTTCAAAATAAGTTCCTGGTCATAACCGGGTCATAAAACTTAGAAGTTGATTTAAATCTATTGATCGTTGTTCTTCCTAAAGAGCTCGAGATATGGATAAAAGTTAGTACGAACTAAGTTTTCAAAATAAGTTCCTGGTCATAACCAGGTCATAAAACTTAGAAGTTGATTTAAATCTATTGATCGTTGTTCTTCTTAAAGAGCTCGAGATATGGATAAAATTTAACGCGAACTAAGTTTTCAAAATAAGTTCCTGGTCATAACCGGGTCATAAAACTTAGAAGTTGATTTAAATCTATTGATCGTTGTTCTTCCTAAAGAGCTCGAGATATGGATAAAAGTTAACACGAACTAAGTTTTCAAAATAAGTTCCTGGTCATAACCGGGTCATAAAACTAAGAAGTTGATTTAAATCTATTGATCGTTGTTCTTCTTAAAGAGCTCGAGATATGGATAAAAGTTAACACGAACTAAGTTTTCAAAATAAGTTCCTGGTCATAACCGGGTCATAAAACTTAGAAGTTGATTTAAATCTATTGATCGTTGTTCTTCCTAAAGAGCTCGAGATATGGATAAAAGTTAACACGAACTAAGTTTTCAAAATAAGTTCCTAGTCATAACCGGGTCATAAAACTTAGAAGTTGATTTAAATCTATTGATCGTTGTTCTTCCTAAAGAGCTCGAGATATGGATAAAATTTAACACGAACTAAGTTTTCAAAATAAGTTCCTGGTCATAACCGGGTCATTCAACTTAGAAGTTGATTTAAATCTATTGATCGTTGTTCTTCCTAAAGAGCTCGAGATATGGATAAAAGTTAACACGAACTAAGTTTTCAAAATAAGTTCCTGGTCATAACCGGGTCATAAAACTTAGAAGTTGATTTAAATCTATCGATCGTTGTTCTTCTTAAAGAGCTCGAGATATGGATAAAAGTTAACACGAACTAAGTTTTCAAATTAAGTTCCTGGTCTTAACCGGGTCATAAAACTTAGAAGTTGATTTAAATTTATTGATCGTTGTTCTTCTTAAAGAGCTCGAGATATGGATAAAAGTTAACACGAACTAAGTTTTCAAATTAAGTTCCTGGTCTTAACCGGGTCATAAAACTTAGAAGTTGATTTAAATCTATCGATCATTGTTCTTCTTAAAGAGCTCGAGATATGGATAAAAGTTAACGCGAACTAAGTTTTCAAATTAAGTTCCTGTTCTTAACCGGGTCATAAAACTTAGAAGTTGATTTAAATCTATTGATCGTTGTTCTTCTTAAAGAGCTCGAGATATGGATAAAAGTTAACGCGAACTAAGTTTTCAAATTAAGTTCCTGGTCTTAACTGGGTCATAAAACTTAGAAGTTGATTTAAATCTATTGATCGTTGTTCTTCTTAAAGAGCTCGAGATATGGATAAAAGTTAACGCGAACTAAGTTTTCAAACTAAGTTCCTGGTCCTAACCGAGTCATAAAACTTAGAAGTTGGTTTAAATCTATGGATCGTTGTTCTCCCTAAAGAGCTCGAGATATGGAAAAAGATCAGCATAAACTAAGTTTTTCAAGAAATTGTAGCCAAAATGCATAAAGGCAAAAAAGAGAAGATCAATTAAAAGCGTTAAAGCAAATTGTCTCGAGGTGAAAGCACCTCATGCAAAGGTTACATAAAAATTATTTAAAAAATATTGGGGGGCACAAGAAAAGAAACGCCCTAAGCCCCGCCAGGTGGTCCCTTGGAGGTCGCCTTCTTGCCTTGCTCAGCTATGCCAGAACCATCCCCGGTCTCCGAGGGCGCCTCTTTATCAAGGCGAGCTGGAACTTCACCAGCAAGCGCACCCAGAGACTCGCTGACATGAAGGAGAAGTCCGCATCTGGATTGTAGGCCCAGCAGTGGTAGAACAGATCTTCCATGGACTTTTCCGAAGTTGTCCGCTCGGCCTCTAGGGCAGCCTGGGCGACCTGGACCTCAGTCTTCGCGGCGTCTAGGTCCGTCCTCGAGGTGGCAAGGGAGGTCTCGAGCTCTTGGACCTTCGAACGAGTTTTCTCCAGCTCGACCTGCGAGGCCGCCAGGGCATCCTTGGCCGCTTGCAGGGTAGTCTGATGCTCGTCCCTCATGTCCCCGAGCTGAGTTTTGGTCCTGATGATGCTCCGATGAAGAGCGACAACGCTCTGCGAAGACGGAAAGACGATTGCCTTAGAAAAAAAAAACAGGGCAAGTATAACAATGTAAAAAACCACAAAAAGGTTAAGGTTAGCTTACCGTCATGGCCATGCCTAGTGAAGACTCCAGCACGCCCACCAGGCTCATTGTCTCGATGGCCCGGAGCTCCTTCTCGGTGAACTTGTATATGTGGCTGACGGCGTAGTTCGCCGACTCATACACCGTTCCCCGAAAGGCCTCGGGGATCTTCTCTAGGTCCTGGGGATTGACTGGGATGTGTACCTCGGAAGGTACGATGGCCGATGTCCCGACCTCCGTTCCTGCGTCCCGGGCAGCGAGTGGAGCTCGCGGAGCCGGTGGAGGCATATTGCTTCCCCCTACAGCAGGAAGGACCGCTCCCGCAACCTGTGCAGCTGGGGCTTGATCCTTCTCCTTCGCAGGGGACTTGGTGGGGGTCCCAGCGGCGTTCTTGGATGTCCGGAGCCTCTTCGTTCATGGCCCAGCGGCGGCGTTCCCTCCAAAGACCGCATCTCGCAGGCTCTCCTCGGGCTGAGACATCTCTTCTGCCAAAGAAAAAACATGGTTAGTACGAGAATTAATGATCATGCAAAAACAAAAGCGAAGGGGTAAAAGTAAAAAATATATGAACACTAAGGGAATCCTACCCCCCAAGCTAGAAGAAGAATCTAAGTCGATTACTTCTCGAGCTGGCGCAAGTTCTGGGTCTGAGTCTGACTCAGGGCTAGATTCCTCTACATATTGCCTAATCCCCAGAGCTACGACACCCCTCCGGAGTGATGGCCATGTTCGAAGGTTGGCCCCATACTCCTCGAATAGGATCGACCTAAAGGCTAGGGTGTTATCTACTACTACGGTACCCCTAGGCCGGCTATCTTGGTAGTCCAGCACAAGCCGGTCGACGCAATAGAGCAGGGTTGTGTCAGGTCCGGATCACTTCTGTGACGATGGACGAGCTGCCTAGGATTGAACCTAGCCAGCCGGGGGTCTGCTGTGGCCTTATCTAGACTCCTAAACATGTAAGGGTTACCTTGGCCAGAAGGACCCGCGGCTGCTCCGGATTGGATCCTCTCCTCGCTCGTCCCCGGGACGACCTCCAAGGTCCACTTCCTATTCCTCACGAGGGGAACTTCGTCACCCTCGTCCTCCTCATCCTCGTCTTCTGCGACCTCCTCCACGATGATGGGTCTGGTGTCGCGAGCTGGGGGAAGCCCCCGGGGCCTCCTGAGGTTCAAAGTCTGATTTGGGAAAATCAGCTTGCAGGCCACCATCGTCTCGTCCGTTACGAGCGCGCGGTAATCTTTGTCACTGGGGGGCAAGCCCGCCAGTGTCTCATATTGGGCCCCGAGGGTCACAGATTTCTCTGTCCTCGCGAAGATGGCTGCATGATTGGTCTAAGTCAGAAAAGGATATGGGAGGAGCAAAAACGACACTTAACTTCCAAGCTAAGGATAAAAAAAAAAAACAAACACTTACGAGGCCGATTGAAGTAGTGGAGCTCGCAGTTTCTGAACCCCGTCGACATGAAGAACTGATCCTTGAAGTCGTTGGGGTGGCTGGGCAGCTCGATGACCGCAGCCGTATTGGGAAATCGGGTTAAGTAGTAAAACCCGTCGCCTCGCTCCCGCTAATTCGGGCTGGCCTTGAGGCAGAAAAAGTATAAGATGTCCGCAGGAGTGGGGACCTCCCACTCGTGCTTCTGAAACAAGTATTTCAACCCCGCCAGCAAGCGGTAGGAGTTAGGGGGGGGGGGGGGGAGCTGAAATGGGGCCAACCCCACGTAATTAAGGAAATCAGCAAAATACTGATCCAGCGGGAGGAAGGCCCCCGCCTTAAAATGTTCGCCGCTCCAGGCCGAGAACGATTCGTTGAGCAGCGCACAGCTCCGCTCGCCCTCTGCGGCAGGTCGAGCCACCACGGATGCTCTCCCCAGGGTGATGTTGTGGGAGAGAAAGATTTTGTTGATCTTCATCTGGTCGGTGTCCTTTGAGACGATCCTCTCTGCCTCAAAGACGGCATCGAGGGCGACCTCAACCTCCTGCTCCACCACCGGCCCAAAGTTGGGGATTGGGGAGTCCGGCATCACCGCCTTTCCTTTGTCCTGCTGTGAGGCTGAGCTGCTGACGGTCTTCTTGGGAGCGTTCCTTTTCAGTGCCATCTGGTCGCCTAACGAACAAAAGAAAACATTTCAGAAAAGGCGACCCAAGCGTGAGGAAAAATCAAATGTTATTTGCACGAGCTGAGGTAAGCCCAGCCCGTGGAGAGTGGGACCACGCGGTTCGATGAACACGCACCTGTGCTCCCAACAGATCCCCGATTACTCGAAATTCGTGTGTCAGGAGGGTCAGGATAGAATTTGCCTTGGGGGGAAAGTTTCAGTAGGCAAAAATTGCAAAACCGCTTGTGAAGCGTGTTCCCTAAGCTACTCGGTTTTGCACCCAAAAGTTCCAAAACTCTTACCCAGAAATTTTCCCCAGAAAAAGCATCCTGTAAACCATACTCTTAAATGATTTCCTACAGCAAAGATACCCTAGCCTAAAAAGGGGCTTTCACCCTCCATATCCGAAAAACCCAGTAAAACCATGCATGCGGCTACAGTAAAATATTTACCTAAGCTACAGTGAAATATATTTTCAAAACACACATGGTCAGGAAACTTACAGTGTTTGACTGGGAGGTAGATGAAGGTATTGCCTGGGTGAAAGCTTCGTCGGAGTACCGACCTCCAAAGCTTTGAAGAAATCCTGGCGTCTGAGCCTCTTGAACGCTGAGTATAGCAGTCACAGAGAAGAGGGTTTTTTCGTCTCAGATGAAGAGAGAAGAAGAAGAGAAATTCGGAAAAATTTCGAATGAAAGGGTGGCCCGTGCGTAGGGTGGCCACCCCTTTTTATATATGTGAAGGGTCACGTGTAGAGGGCCGTTGGATGGCCCTGATGAGGGATCCGAGGCCCTCCACTCGAAATACGGAATGACGGCTGAGCATAGGCTAGGCCATTAAATGCGGTTCTCGTAAGACGTACCGTCACCAACCACGATGTTCCACGTATCAGGCGCCTGCGTAAGAGGTGGAATATGAAGAGTTCATGGGGAAGTCTAAAAGCCCCTACTATGGTCTTACCCGACGTGGCATACCACGAGCAGGGGCTTGGGGGGCAGATGTACGCCCTGTTTTTCCCACGGGCTGATTAGCGAGCCGAGCTGCGGCCTAATCATAATTATCTCGTGGACGTCCCACAGACCGGAGCTTCTGTCATTAGGTCGTACCTACTTAGCTCGAGGAGACTCAAGGGTTCGCCAAGATTGCACAAGACTTGACCCCGGATTTTGAAGGCCTATGGTCGAGTTAAGTATCCAGCTCGCGGTATGAACTGCGTATGAAGGCTATGACCCTTTGTAAAGTCAACACACGCAAGGTAAACGTGCATATATCAGACATCACGTGTCTGATATGCCCCTGACTTCTCGGACACGCAGCAGGAATGTGCGTATTCAGACACCCACGACTGGGTTGGGCCGTGCGGCCCATTATCTCCTTACCTATCGATTTGACCATACTTATGTGTCAGGTTTAGGAATTAATCATGAATGTCACAAAGTTGATGTGATAGATAAGAGGGTCACGGGATGACCATCTTACCAACTCCCAGGTGCCTTCTCCTATAAATATGGAGACCCTGAGACTTAATAAGGGTTGGATTCTCTATTGTAAAAAAGGCATTGTAATCAAATATCCAGTATAGAGCAATAATACTGACTAGTGGAGTAGAATGATTTTAACCTTTGAACCACTCAAAAAACGTGTCTTGTGTCACCTCTTTCCTTTTCTAAGATCTTATATCTGTTTCGGTTCACATTTAGTACTAATCCATTTCTCTTCATTTCTTAATTACCTGTTGGCGAAAAACCGCGTCAACAATTATATTTATTAAAAATATTATAATTTATGCAAGCATAAATATTTATTTAATATTAATAATACATTCATTTTAAATAAATAAAAATACAAAAATTGAAAAGAAAATAATTGAATATTATTATATCACATCAACATAATTAAATTACATCAATTAATGATGTTACTTTTTTTTATGAGTAAACGACAAAATAAAATTTCATCTTACTGACATAAAAAAAAGTTATTCATTACTCATTAGAGACCAAATTGATACATTAATGAATTGTATTCTTGTTTTATTTCCTTTTATTAATCTCCGTGTATTTTTTTGAAAGCACTGTATATATGTAATTATTTGTATTCACCGTATATTTCAAACTTTTTTTAAACATATAGTATTTTATGTAATTAATCCTATATTGATGGTGGCCAACATGTTATATAAAATTTTACCTAATTTTTTTTAATATAGATTGGCCTTCAGTCTTTTTTTTTTGGTTTAAAAATGTAATTTTGATATCTGCAATAAAGTTATGACATTTTTTTGAACAAATCTGTCAATAAAATAAGATATTTATAATTGCCTCGTAGGATTTCATCTGTAATCATACAAAATATTATAATCACTTATAATATACTAGGCCTTATCTTATAATCAGTAGTAACAAGGTAAATAAAACTAGAAATTTACAGACAAATAAACAAGAGACAACTTTTTTAAAATATATATATGATTGTTTGAAATTTAGAAATGCGAGATGCTTTTCTTTTTAAAGAACCAAAGCAATTGCATGTTCTCAAAAAAATTATTATTGAAGCAATCGAAGTTTTAAATTTCAATAAATATATCTGATTAAAACATGTTGCATTCAGTAAATCGATTGGATATAGTAATTATGTTAATTCATGAATAAAATTATCTTAACTATATAGAAATCTTCTTTTCATTGATTGACTAAATAAGTGACATAAGATTTCGATCGATTATTAAAGATGGAACATATTTTTTATACATTTGGTAGATTGTCAATGGAAAGCACAAGAGGGGAATGTTTGTGCGGCGTCGTTTGATTGGCAGTGCAGTGGGATATGCAATTCGGTAGAAAGAATGAAAATGGTCCACAACTCTTGTGGAGAAGGAAACGGTGCCGTTTGGAGTGTTGATATATGATAAATATTCATTGCTAAGCACGCTCTTTAACTCTTATTTATTTTTTATTTTTCAATTTGTTTCCTGCTCTCTTTTCTCATGTTTCTTAACCTTATTTCCTTTACTACTAAATTTTAAATAATTAAATAAAACAAGATTACAAGACCCATATAATATTTCATATTACTCTAATTAATATGTTTAGCATTTGTACTATGCTATTCATATTTACTATTTTTTGAGATTTTATAGCTCCATGTCATCATATTTTAATTATTAATGTTAAGCAATACTTTGCGAGTGATATGGCCATTTGGTTTGTGCCGGTATTGGCTAAGTGAATATGAGTGAACAGTATTTGCTGAAACTAATATTTATTTTGATGTTATTTTGTACAATAGTTTTTTTTTTTTTTTAAATATTAGTATTTTGAATAGGGTTTGGAGTATGCAAAAAAAAGTGTACCGTATTTGTCTAGAAGACTATTTTAAAAAAAATCTAAATAAATATTATATATATATATATACTAGGAAGAAGCAAGACGACAATACACGTTTGCTTAGTTTTAAATTTGTAAACATTATTTATAATTTTAATAAAAACTGGTTTTTAAATATATATATATATAATAGAAATAATTATAGTTCTATACTATATATAAATATTTATATTAATAATCTATATATATATATATATGATATTTAAACACAATGTTGATATAAATTTATATTTAGATGGCTACATGATATTGTTGACTGCATTTTTCGTTATAACTTTTATAAGAGAGGTTAAAGAAATAATTGTAAGAGCACAAAGATTTTTACGTGGTTCAAGTTATAAAAGAACCATAGTTCACGAGTCTCTAGTATTAGGGAGATTGCAAGCTTTTTTAGTGTATTCTCAGGCAGCGTTTAGATTGCTCTGAGTACAAGTAGTTTTCTCTCTAAAAAACCGAACCTCTTACAATGAGACTCCCAGCCCTATTTATAGAGACTGTGGTCATTAATGTTAATCATAAGTATTTAATACATATTCTTCCCATAAATGGGGGATTAATACACTTCAATGCATTTGGCAGCATTGAATAGAGGCCACGACCCAAGCGAGATTTGCAGGGTCCACTGCAGAAAGGTAACCACTTTACTGGGACACATGCCCCTGGGACTGTCAGGGCATGTTGTACGTCAGGCAGCGCAGTGAGAGTGCGAGTTTTCGAGTCGTACAATCGATAACACTGTAGGCAAATCACCCAAAAAGGTTGTTAGGTCTCCCTCTAAGGCGGCTAATCCGCATTGGCTGACACCTGGCCTATCCCCAAGATTCTGAGGACTAGGTCCTCGGCCTGGAATATAGCTAAGGGCAAGGAAAGACGTGGACTACCAAGTATCCTTGGGAGGTAACCTTATGAAGACATTCACATCTCTCGGGACATGGCCCAGGAGAGATGTCGATGCCCTATCTTTATCCGAGGAGGACGACCTCCAACTGTGGGACTGACCTCCCGAGGACGTACCTTTCGGGCGCTACCTCATAAGAGAGGCTTGCATCTTACTTGAGAGATCACGTGTTCTTAGGTGAAATCACAGACAACATTTGCCCCCCAAGTCTCTACTTGTCCTCGGAAAGTGGAGACTTAGAACTGATGAAGGCGTCAAAATGTCCTTGGGCAGGAAATGCTTGGACTTCCGCTACCATCACTATGAGATTTCCTGTCACGTGCCTTAACCCCATTGTTGGGCCCATCAATCGGTGCAATTAATGAAAGGTCAATTTCGTAGCCTAAAACGTCTTTTTCGTACCCTAGGCATCCTTTCGACTTACACTTGAGATTTTCCTTTTCCAATGCCAATTATCACGATTTTCACCACTCTAATTTTAGGCCCTTGGAACATCCTTCAGTACCCGGGTCCTAGATAATCCAACAGTTGGGGTGAACTTACTCTGCCTCCAAGCACTAGGTCTATAAAAGGTCGAGAACGAAATTCCCAACGTTACTCTAGCTCATTTCGAATTTTGTGCGCCTTCAAACTCTCTCGACCTCTCTTAAACCCTTTTCCGGCAGTGCCTCTTCTCCAGTTCCTTCTATCATTCTAGACGACTGGCACGAGGCTTCATACTTTCGGGTGAATGGCCAATTGTGATTCAAAGTTCGCACTCGGTTCAACGCAATCCGACGCTTCATTTCGAGTAAGTATCCCCAAACAGTGATTTCCAGTTTTCGTGGATATTTGAGAGTTTAGGATGCATGCTTAGGTGTAACATCCCAAAATTACCTAATAAGGCTTAGGGCCTTAATTAAGGGGTCGGGATGGCAATATGTGTTTAACTGTTATGTTAATTGAATTTATGTGAATATATGTGATATATGTGAGAGACCACATTATTATGTGGGTTTATTTAGGTTACTCGGCACGAGGCGATCCTAGGGAGCAAGCTAGCGGGAAAGTCACAACGGGACCCAATACCCGACTCGGGGCGAGTTAAGGGGTATTTTGGGTATTAGATATTAAATTTGGCTATTGAGTTATGGAAATAAATAATTGGAGATATATTTGAAGTTAGAGAGTTTAGGAGGGAATATTGGGGAAATTTACCATTTTTCCCTCGGGGACGTTTTTGGTACCCCGAGCCTTGGGATTAACTTAAGTCACTTAAGTTATATAAGACAAAACAAAAGAAACATTTAGAACTCTACCCAAATCGACCCTTTTTTCCTTCTCTCTCACTCTTGATTTCTCTATACACTTTTCCAAGAAAAGCTTTGAAGCTAAGTGGGATTTTTGGGCTAGAAGTCACAAATTGGAGCTCTAAACTTGGGAAGGAATTTAGTAACAATTTGGGGGATTCAATCTTTATCAGAGGTAAGTTTTAATTATGGTTTAAGCATTTAAATTTTGTGTTTTCTTGGTTGGGTTTTAGTGTTCTTGAGCCTTTGAAGTTCAAAGAATTAAGGTGTGATTTTGATGAGTTTTAAGCTAGTTTTCTTATGGGTTTTATTGCTGGGAACATGTTAGAGTGATTGGGATAGTTGAATTATGTTTTGGGGTGAAATTTGGTATGGTTAGGATTGAATTTGGCTGCTGAAATGGAGGTTATTTCTGGGTTCAAGGGGCCAAGTCACGACCTTGTTCTTGACAAGTCGCGACTTAGCTTGAATCAGGCGCCTTGGGAGGCCTCTGCCTGGGGGGCGCCCCGCGACTTGATAGGCCAAGTCGCGGCCCGTGCCTCTGGATAGAGAGGAGGATGAGGTTGGTCGAGGGGTGCGCCGCAACCCACAATGGGGCAAGTCGTGGCCCGCCTGGGCAGTTTTGCCTTGGGGAGTTTGTTTTAAAATAGAACTTTTCCTTAGGGCTCGGGATTGATTCCACTACCCAGTTTAGTGGAACCTGAGGCCCTAGAGGCTAGGACTTGGTCCAGAAACCTTTGATCACTCGATATTAATAGAATCCTATTTTATGATTGTGACTTAGGGTGTCGCTAGGGGCTCAGAACTGGGATCGTGCTCGAGGGTCGTTCTTATTTACGCTTGCTTGAACCTAAGGTAAGAAAACTGCACCCAATACATGTTTTATGTGATTAGGGCTTGGCCCGAATGTTGTATATTAATATGGCTAGGGCTTGGGGCAAGGATTTTTATGTTAGGCTATTGTTCCAAATGCTTCTTGATAAATGCTTAAGTGCTTATATTCATTGCATGAACCTTATGGTTAGGGCATGTGGCCCCGTTATATGAATATGCTTAGTATTGTTGAAATAGTTATTCAATGGATTATGTGATTAGCATGCATATGTGCTTAGTTATAAGGATGTGCCTATCCACACATGTTTTCTATATTGAGATATGTAATCCTGGATCAGGGCTTGACTTATGAGTCAAGGACGGAAATAACGCGTTGTGCACTGGTCGCAAGGCATAGGCCTAAACCAGCAACGTACTTTTACGTTGATCGACTCTAAGGTCGATAGTGAACCACGGGGGTTGGGCTAGCTCTAAGGCTAGTGAGACAGAGCTAAGGGTGAGGGCCTTAGATGACTCTATGGTCATGTAGCTAGGGCATAGGCCCGGGAATTGGCTTAAAGGCCAACTGGTTAGGGCAGCGGCTCCAGGTTGATTCTATGATCATGTGTTTAAACATAAATGATAATATCTATAAGTTAATGTTACTGATTATTGTTGAATGGTTTTTCTTTAAAGATTATATTCTCTATTGTCGCACGTACTGTTTTCTTTCTGAGCCTTAGCTCACGGGTGCTTTGTGGTGCAGGTAAGGGGAAAGGAAAGCTTGGCCAGCTATGAGTTGGAGAGCTTCGGTGGTGGTGTGTACATATGCGGCTGCTCGACCACCATGGCCGGGGTTATCTCAGAGGAACTAGGGTTATAGCCTTGTTTTGCCGCTTAGGCCGGCTGTATGTATTTATTTTGATGTTCATGTATCTTTTTAAAGGTTTGGTCGTAATGTTGGGGATCCCATTGTTGTATGAATTTTTTAAATAAAAGTCAACGGTTCTTTTGACCAAAATTTTTAACCCTAATCCTTGTCACTGACCTTAGTTACACGCTTTAAGCTAAATGACTTGATTAGCAAGTCTGAAATAATTTTAAGTACACAGTGTAATGGTCCTGGATTAGGAGGGCGATACATTAGGAGTCATATTTTGAGCTTTTTTGAGGTTATTTTTGCCTTTTTTTTGGATCATAAATGGCCTAAATGGCCCATTTAACCACTCTGTAGTGTTCTAGGGCGCCTTTCCGTAGTCTGCTTCCTTGGTTGGAATTTGGAAATTTTCCAAATTCTGGTGATGTTCATCATCTCCGATGGTGTTCATCTTTTCTGGTGGTGCCTCCGGGGTCAAGTACTTGGCTCTGAGGACACCCTAGAGACCCTAGTCTTTTTTTTTTTCTTCTTCTTCTTCCCCGAGCAATTGTCTTAGGGGCTCTCGTTTTGGCCCAACTTCCTTTGGGTCAAGGTGTTAACTTCTTGGTGTTTGTTTTCAGATGTGCGAGGAGCTTCATCAGCTCCACCAAGAAGGATTCTATGCCTTCAACAATGAAATCCTCCAGATGGCTCGGGAGGTGGAACAGAGTTCTGAGAAGGGGAAACGCATGGCTACCAAGAGCCATGATCTAATTGTTCAGGAGAATCTGGGGCCGATGATGGAGAGGCCTCGCAGTGCTGGCCTCTAAGAGGAAGAGGCCAACGCTAGGCCAATGCTATTAGAAACCCCGTATCCCGACATCGAATTCGAAGGAGAGGATATTCCGAGCAAACTTCAGCATCGGAGGGCCTTAAATAAAATACTCGTAAACCACGGGGTGGACAACAGCGAGATAATAGTGCGCCTGGCTCGGGAGGATGAGAGGGTGCATGAAAGCGTTCACGGGCTTGGGCCTTGGAGCGCCTCACACCTTTAGGTAGGTGCAACCCTACCACTGCACCAATATTATGCCGACTTCCTCAAATACGTCGGCATAGCCCCATTCCAGATGTCTCCGAACGGTTATCGGGTGTTAGATGGACTTTACATCCTATACAAAAGCAAGGACTGACCTACCCCTTCTCCCACCAAAATACTGTATATCTACAGTTTTCCGCAATGCTCAAAGAAAGGGGAGAAATGGGGATATTTCTCCCTGATGAAGTATACATGCCCGGAGAAAGGAAGTTATAAATTCCCAAGCGGCAGCAAGAACCATGCCCGGGAACACAAGGATCAATTCTTTTGGGCGGACTGCTTCCCGATGAGGACTAACCCCACCATACTCCTGGAATTCACCACTGTTGGTAAGTATCGAAACTTCGTAGGTTAGTTCGATGGCGCTTAGCTCGTAACTGATTTTCGTACATATTTTCCCAATCATGTCCATACTGTTGTACCCCCTTCATGGACTCCTTTGAATAAAGGCTTTGGGCGATGGGCTCCCTCGATGACAAGGAGCAAGAGCTCCCTCGCCTCGTCACCGACGCCGTCTTCGATAGTGTGGACTGCTGCGGGCGGGGCAAAGTGTAAATCTCGTGGCCCTTACCCCGTTTCGAGACTCGGAGAGGTCTTGGATAGAACCAAAGTTGCACACAGACTTCATGGCGGTCAAGGCACTGTTATATTATTTATAATATAATGTTTTAGATTAAATAAATGTGACAAAGAGTGTCACATATTGTAACATATAATAGAGAGTTACAAATTTGTAACTTCCAAATATTACCCTTTATTGTATAAATTTGGTGTTACACAATATTGAGATGAATTTCATAAAGCCACATGTGAAATGTCTGTTAGAGATATGATTTTAATCCCAATAATGTGTTTTGGGAGTTACAAAATCATTTGGGAGGGTTTGGAACCATTTGGAAAAACAACACATCTTCAAGTGCTAAAACTGGGCCGCGGCCGTGGCCACTGAATGATGGTGGCCACAGCCTGTGGGACAGAGAGCAGTGGTCGCAGCCACTGATGTCCCTGGGCGCGGCCACAGGTGCATTTCAGGCCATTTTTTCAGTTTTTTCCAAATGTGTTAAACGGTTCCAAAAACTGAAATAACTCCCAAATCTCATTTTTTATTCCATATTAATCAAATTAAACATTTGTAATAGCCATGGGGTTGGTGGAATTTGAAATTCAAAGGGTGTCTCTAAACTCTATAAATAGGAGCCTATAGCTCACTTGAAAGACACAACATTTTCTATCTATTGGAGCACTTGCCTAGAAACACCTTGAGGCTTGATAATTCCAGAAAGCATTTCCTATAATCTACGAGAGATCCCTTAGTGCTTGAGTTGGGGAGAAATAAGCTTTTGGACAAAGGTTTCAAACCTTGTTCAAGTTGGTGATCCCTAACTCTGTTCACTTTGGTAGTGTGAGTGAGAGTTGTTTATCTTTTGTTTCTTGTTCCTTTCTTTCATTCTATTGCTTTTCATCTTTATATTCTTCTTCTCTATTTACTTATATTTCTTGTTTAAGAGTTGTAATCTTTTCTTTTCTTTTGTTTCAAACACTTTACTTTATTTGTAATCTTTTGCTTAGAGTTGTATTTTGCTATTCTCTTCTTCTTCTTCTTCTTCTTTTGTTCATTTGTATTTTCAGTTATAGAGTTGTAACACTTTATTTAATCAATCCTTATCTATTGTAATATTTTGCATAGAGTTGTAATTATTCTTACTTATTTCCATTAAGGCAATATATTTTTTCCTAACATTCAAAAGCTTATCCCTTTGTTTGTTTCAATGGAAGGTGAGACCATCAAAATCATGAATCAAGACCTAGTGAGGTTGGATAGGTTTGATGGGTCCAATTTTACTAGGTGGCAAGACAAGGTGAGATTCCTTTTGACCACTCTCAAAATTGCCTACATTCTAGAATCCACTCTAGAACCTCTCCCAACACCATCCGACAAGGACACTCCCGAGGAGGTGGAGAAAAGAAGGAGGAGGTGGAGAAAAGAAGGAGGAGGGAGGAGGACAATCTCCTTTGTAGGGGTCATATCCTCAACGCCCTATCCGATAGGCTCTATGACCTCTACACCGAGACCAAATCGGCCAAGGAGATATGGGATGCACTTGAGAAAAAGTTCAAGGCGGAAGAGGAAGGTACCAAAAAGTTTTTGATATTTCATACTTTGATTTAAATTTTTTTGGTGATAAACCTATTCTTCCTCAAATTCATGAATTGCAAATAAATGTTAACAAACTGAATTTTTTAAAGATTGAGCTTCCTGAGGCCTTTCAAGTTGGTGCTATAGTGGCTAAATTACCACCAACTTGGAAGAGCTATAGGAAAAGAATCCTTCATAAAAATGAGGATTATTCTTTGGAGGAAATCCAAAAGCATATTCGAATCAAAGACGAATCGATATGTAGAGATAAACTTGTGGAGGGGTCTAAGGGAGAGACTTCCAAAGCAAATGCGGTGTCACAACCAAAACATCCCAAAAACAAAGGGAAAAAGGGTAACAAAAAACCTTTGGGTCCAAAAACCAACCCAAACAAGTTTAAGGGTGAGAAAGGTCCTTGTTTTGTGTGTGGGAAAAAGGGTCACTATGCTAGAGAGTGTACGCATAGAAAAGACCAACAAGGACCTAAGGTGAATGTAACTCAAGAGGAAAACATAGTTGCTACCCTTAGTGAGGTGAATGCAGTCCAAGGCAAGGTGAAAGGGTGGTGGTATGATACATGTGCCACCATCCATGTCACCTATGACAAATCATTGTTCAAGACCTTTGAAGAGTCAAAGGGCAACCATGAAATTTAAATGGGCAATGAGGGAAAATCCAAGATACTTGGGAAAGGTACCATTGAAGTCTTTTTCACCTCCGGCAAGAAAGTTACATTAGTGATGTACTTTATGTTCCCGAAATGAGTAGAAACTTGGTAAGTGGTGATTTGCTTGGCAAGCCCGGCATTAAAGCCGTTTTTGAGTCCGGTAAACTTATACTTACCAAATCAAATGTATTTTTGGGAAAGGGGTACTCTTGTGTGGGTATGGTTAAATTGTGCACCAATGATGTAACTTTCAATGTTATCAATAAAAATGCTAATTCCACCTATATTGTTGAGTATGATTCTTTATTTTTGTGGCATCTTAGACTATCGCATGTAGGTTTTTCAACTATGAAAAGAGTAGTAAAATGTGGTATGATTGCATGCAATATTAAAAACTATGGTAAATGTGAAACATGTGTTAAGGTGAAAATGATTAAGAAACCATTTCCTAGTGTAGAAAGATCATCTAATTTACTAGATTTAATCCATAGTGATCTTTGTGAATTAAATGGTATTTTAACTAGAGGTGGTAAAATGTATTTTCTTACTTTTATAGATGATTTTAGTAGATATACCTATGTGTTTCTTTTGAAGCATAAAGATGAAACTTTTGATGCTTTTAAATTGTATAAATTAGAAGTTGAAAATCAACTAAATAAAAAGATTAAGGTGCTAAAAGTGATAGAGGAGGAGATTACTTCTCTAATGAATTCAATACATTTTGTGAAGAAAATTGTATAATTCATGAGTGCACTGCACCTTATACACCACAACACAATGGTGTTGCCGAAAGGAAAAATAGGACTTATCTAGAGATGATAAATTCTATGTTGGTGTTTTCTAAGTTGAACTTCAACTTATGGGGTGAAGCGCTTTTAATCGCTTGTCACATTCTTAATCGAATACCGATGAAGAAAAATGAGATATCTCCATATGAGTTATGGAAAGGAAGAAAACCCAACATAGGGTACTTCAAAGTGTGGGGGTGTCTTGCATATTGCAAGAAAAACGAACCTAATAGAACAAAGTTAGGTTCAAGAGCCATAAAGTGTGCTTTTTTTGGTTATGCCAACAATAGTAAAGCTTATAGGATATTAGACTTAGAGTCTAATATTGTGATTGAATCTAGAGAAGTTGAATTTTTTGAGAATATGTTATGTGATAACAATTCTCAAGCTTCAACATCTCTAAAGGAGAATTTGTTATATGAGAACAATTCTCAAGCTTCTACATCCAAAGTTGATTCTCAAGAGGAGAATTCTCAAAAGTATGTAAAGCAACCCTTTGAACCTAGAAGAAGTCAAAGGCTTAAAAATAATAAAAGTCTAGTAGTGGATAAGATAGATTCTCAACGAATTTTGTTCTACATGGTCGAAGGAAATAGAGAGGAAGTTATTAGGAAAATTTCTATTGTACTTCTCGTTGAGGATGATCCTAAGACTTATAGAGAAGCTATGCAATCGAGAGATAGTGCATTTTGGAAAGAAGCCATCAATGATGAGAAGGATTCCATTCTTTCCAATAACACTTGGGAATTGGTAGACCTCCCATCGGGGTCTAAGCCAATTGGGTGTAAGTGGGTATTTAGGAGAAAATACCACACTGACGGCACTATCCAAACCTTTAAAGCTAGATTAGTAGCTAAATGGTTTAGGCAAAAAAAGGGTATCGATTATTTCAATACTTATGCGCCTATTGCAAGAACAACTTCTATAAGAATTTTGTTCGCTTTAGCTTCTATTCACAACTTGTATGTTCATCAAATGGATGTCAAAACGACTTTCCTTAATGGTGACCTTAATGAGGAGGTCTATATGGGACTGTTGACCCTGATTTTGGTCAACTGACACGGAGTCAAAAATTCTTGATGTGGACAGATATGTTGGAATGAATATAATGACAAAAACAGTAAAGCACACAAGAATTTATAGTGGTTCGGCCCCAGAAACTGGTAATAACCTACGCCCACTTGAGCTATTATTGATATGGGATTTCAAAGGAGTGATCAAAGAACTATGGTTCTATGAGTTTCACCAACCTCTGAAGAATAAACAATATATTGTAATGTATTAGCTCTAATTCTCTCGTAAATCTATACTCTCAAGTAAGCAAAAAGCCCAAAAATCCCCTCCTTGAATTATCTTTCTCTATTTATAGGCTCAAGGAGGATTACATTAATTTGTTACAGATATTCTCTCCTAATTAATCGGATCATCATGAATTATTGGAGACAATCTCGGGATTGACTATGATCTTTACAAAATTATCTTGAAATATGCGGAGTGTACGATCAGGCTGGTCATAAGAAAAACTCAACCGTTATGCTTGCAATATCTTACTGGTCGATACTCTAACAGAACTCTGCCAGGTGTCAGCCACGTGTTCAGAAACCACCTGCCACGTCATCCGTGTCTGTTTTTTTGATAACAGGGACAACCCAAAGGGTTTATCCTACCAAAATATGAACATAAAGTTTGTAGACTTGTAAAATCCTTATATGGATTGAAACAAGCTCCTAAGCAATGGCATGAGAAATTTGATCAAGCCATCATGTCTAATGGGTTTAGACATAATAATGTAGACAAGTGTTTGTATTCCAAAACTTGTAAGGGATATGTGATCATTGTTTGCTTATATGTGGATGACATGCTTATTCTAAGTAATAACATGAAAGGGATAGAAGAAACGAAGAGGTTTTTATCATCACCCTTCAAGATGAAAGATCTTGGAGAAGTTGATAGCATACTCGGTATCAAAGTAAAGAAACATAGTGGGGGTTTTGCGTTAGGGCAAGCCCACTATGTTGAGAAAGTATTGAAAAAATTTAACCATCTCAAGGTTAAAGATGCCAATACTCCATTCGATCATAGTGTAAAACTAGAGAAGAATGAAGGAAGAGCGGTGGCTCAATTGGAGTACGCTAGTGCTATAGGGAGTCTAATGTATGCTTCCCAATGTACTAGACCTGATATTGCATTTGCATTAAGTAAACTTAGTAGGTTTACAAGTAATCCAAGTGTGGATCACTGGAAGGCAATTGGAAGAGTCCTAGGTTATCTCAAGAAAACCAAAGGAGTAAGCCTTCACTACTCCAAATTTCCTTCAATTTTAGAAGGATATACAGATGCAAGTTGGATATCCAATCTTGGGGATAACTTGTCCACAACTGGTTGGGTATTTACACTTGGTGGAGGTGCAATTTCTTGGGGTTCCAAGAATCAAACATGTATATCTCATTCAACTATGGAAGCCGAGTTTATAGCTCTAGCTGTTACTAGTAAAGAGGCCGAATGGTTAAGGGATCTGTTGATAGAGATTCCCCTAATCAAAGATAATGTATCTACTATATCGATACATTGTGATAGCAAAGCGACATTGGCTAGAGCATACAGCGGAGTGTATAATGGGAAGTCTAGACATATTAGTCTAAGACATGGATATGTAAGAGAATTGATTAAAAAAGGAGTCATCTTAATATCCTATGTGAGAACAAGTGAAAATCTGGCAGATCCTTTCACTAAGCCACTAACGAGGGATTTAGTGGTTGCATCATCTCGAGGGATGGGACTTAAACTCCCTAAAGAGATTCATGATTGATGGTAACCTATCTTAACACTAGTTAT
Organism: Humulus lupulus; assembly: GCF_963169125.1. Classification (NCBI taxonomy): domain Eukaryota; kingdom Viridiplantae; phylum Streptophyta; class Magnoliopsida; order Rosales; family Cannabaceae; genus Humulus; species Humulus lupulus. Next base: position 82,459,133 of record NC_084797.1, on the reverse strand, counting down.
TCAACTAGTGTTAGGTTCAATAGGTAACAACAAGTCAATCAAGTGAATATTAGTTGTACTCAAAACATGTCCCATCTGAGATATTGAGTACTTGTGTGTTACCAAGTTGAGGGTTAAAACCGAAAGGTTTTTTAATAGAATTTAGTCTTGTGAAGACAAGTATTTTTGGTAACAAAATACTAAAAGAATTCTACCTATATGGACCTAGGGGTGGTGCCCGCCTCTCATGAGAATTGGGAGTATTCTCAAGAACGTCCATGAATGGAAAGTGCACATAGCCATTAACGGCGCAAAGCGAGACATAGAGGTCTCAAGTGAACATTGCAAAGGTGTGTGTGTTATCACCGATTTGTTATCATGAAAAGATGGTTCAATGCCTAGTGCAACCAAATTTTTGACAAATTTTGTGATAATTACACTATAGTAAAGTTCAAGTTGAAAAACACTTTGCTTTATGCACTAATGCAATGACTCCTATAAGAGAGAGTTCTTATTTAATCAAGTGGGGGATATGTTATATTTCAAAATATAATGATTGATTAAATAAGTGTTACAATAGACAACTATTTAATCTACTGGGGGAATGTTATATTATTTTATAATATAATGTAATATTATATTATATTATAATATAATGTTTTAGATTAAATAAATGTGACAAAGAGTGTCACATATTGTAACATATAATAGAGAGTTACGATATTTAGATATATGAGATATATCCAAATAATGTAACGTATTTGGTGTTACAAATTTGTAACTTCCAATATTACCCTTTATTGTGTAAATTTGGTGTTACACAATATTGAGATGAATTTCATAAAGCCATATGTGAAATTGTTGTTAGAGATATGATTTTAACCCCAATAATGTGTTTTGGGAGTTACAAAATCATTTGGGAGGGTTTGGAACTGTTTGGAAAAACAACACATTTTCAAGTGCTGAAACTGGGCTGTGGCTGCGGCTTGGGGGACAGAGAGCAGTAGCCGTGGCCCAGATGCATTTCATGCCATTTTTTCAGTTTTTTCCAAATGTGTTAAACGGTTACAACAACCCAAATAACTCCCAAATCTCATTTTTAATTACATATTAATCCAATTAAACATTTGTAATAGCCATGGGGTTGGTGGAATTTGAAATTCAAAGGGTGTCTCTAAACTCTATAAATAGGAGCCTGTAGCTCACTTGAAAGACACAACATTTTCTATCCATTAGAGCACTTGGCTAGAATTACCTTGAGGCTTGATAATTCCAGAAAGCATTTCCTATAATCTGTAAGAGATCCCTTAGTGCTTGAGTTAGGGGGAAATAAGCTTTTGGACAAAGGTTTCAAACCTTGTTCAAGTTGGTGATCCCCAACACTCTTCACTTTGGTAGTGTGAGTGAGAGTTGTTTATCTTTTGTTTCTTGTTCCTTTCTTTCATTCTATTGCTTTTCATCTTTATATTCTTCTTCTCTATTTACTTGTATTTCTTATTTAAGAGTTGTAATCTTTTCTTTTCTTTTGTTTCAAAAACTTTACTTTATTTGTAATCTTTTGCTTAGAGTTGTATTTTACTATTCTTCTTCTTCTTTTGTTCATTTGTATTTTTAGTTATAGAGTTGTAACACTTTATTTAATCAATCCTTGTCTATTGTAATATTTTTCATAGAGTTGTAATTATTCTTACTTATTTCCATTGAGGAAATCTATTTTTTCCTAAGAGGCACTCCAGCAATACCAGCAGCGCCTTCACGAGGACCGCGCGGAGAGCGTTCTCACCATCAAAGCCGTCGAGGAGGCAAAAGAAGATGAGGAACTTGAGGTGGAGCTGGAAGCGTGGATTGATTCCGCACACCAAGGTAAATCTCCAATCCTTCTCCACTATGCTAGGCGCGTAGGGGAGGGAACTAGTCCCAACCATATCTTAGTCTCTCCCTCCCTTCTCGAGTGCAGCCAAGTTTCAGAGCATTCCCGGTCTGCGAAAGAGTATCAAGATTACCAGGATCTCATTGATGTGTTCCTTCATAACTTGAAGAGAAAAAGGCACCTTCTCGTCTTCATACTTCTTGACGAATCGAAGACCATATATGCGTCCTGGTTTTGTCAGTACGAGACCAATTTGACACAAGAGATGGGTCATCTCATACGTGACTTTGCTAGTACCCTCCTCCATCCCGAGGACCCTGATCATGGTGGGGATCTTGAAGAGTTTTACCTTTCTTTAAATGCATGTATTATCCTGTTATGGTTTTCCTTTCATTTATCGTGACTGACCAAGGGTGTTTCCTTTGCACAGATAGCATTGGCCTTTTAGATTTGGTGCACTTGATGTGTCAAAGGGTATCAGGCCCTTCCGAGAACGACCTCCCGATGGTCCCGACACCCGTGCCACTACCCTCTCTGTCTATTCCGGCACCCTTAGCCGCTGCTCCGATGGCCCCTACCTCGAGCGCAACAATCATCGGCGACATCATATACCTTGAGGTCTCCTCCCCCCGAGATGAGGGGTTCTCCGAGAAAGGAAAGGAAATTCCTCCCAATCCTCCTCAAGCCAAGGATCCTCGTCTGGTTATCTTTATGGAGTATTACTATGATGACAACTCGGGTCTACATAGGGAGGTCACTAATTACTACAATGCTCGCATTAGCGAAGGCAACAAAAGTGTCTGAGTGTTGACCGAGTTTCTATGTGAGGACTGGCCAAAAGAACCTGTCTTTGCTCCTTGTCGCGAAGAACTTAAAGCTCTCCTCGTGGGGAGAATAGGAGAAAGGGCCATACCATTCAGTACAAAACTACTGCAGGGACTAACGACGTCCTTGTGCAAGATGACTGCAGGCATCTTCGCCCGTTGTAGTGGTGACAACAAGGTGGCGCTGGTGGCAACTAGCCGTCACGCTACTACTAGGGTAAGTATTGGTTTCTGTTTAAGTTCGATGAATATCTTGTCTTTTGGCTTATTCATCATCCTGAATCTACAAGTTGCTGCTTTAAACCAACGGCTCGAGGACCTGGTACTAACGCAATCTCTTAAGCTGAAGAAGACTCGGGAGGAGTTGGCCTGCATCCAGGAGGAGTTCACCCAAACCAAAGAGATTGCAGTTCCTCTTGAGTAACATTCACAACTTTAGAAAGAGGTGGAGGACACCAGGGGCCGCATTCGAGAGGTGGAGGATCAACTGGTCATGGAGAGGTCAAAACTGTTTTCCTTGGAGGAGACATCCACTGAGCTATTGAAAGATGCTGCGATCCAGACACAGACCGTGGAGGAGGAACTAGCCCGAGTCGGCAAGGAGTTTTGGATAAGTCGGATGGACCTTGAAACCCATGTTGGTGAGCTGGAAAAAACCAACGAGAACCTGTCCAAAGACCTCGACGTGATGGCTAAGGACATGCTCTTTATCACGTGGCAGAACAACAAGGACATGGACCTATCCTTCACAGAGGATCCTAATATGAGAACCAGACTCGAAGCGCGTGTCGACGCGGACATTTCTCGTAAGGATCAAGAGAGAGAGAGGACACGGGGGTGGGCCGAATTCCTGAAGACAACCCAATGGTTGAGTTGGTGACAGAGGTGCCGTCAGGCAAAGGACCCAGCAACTTGAGTAGAATCAGGCCTGTGTGCCATAACTTTTAGGGGTATAAGCATACATTTTAATGCTTGAGCCCTCAAGCACACTTGTACTTTTTTTTTTGTTTAACTATGCATCTTTTCTTTCTCTTGATTTGGTTCTTTGAATTCAACGTAACCTAAGTTTTCACATGAATAAGCACTCAAACTGTTTTAAACACTTGGTTCTATAAATTCAACGTAACATGAATGCTACGAGAGCAAGAACTCATACTTGTTTTATAATACTTGGTTCTATAAATTCAACATAACACGAATGCACAAGAATAAGAACTCAAATCATTTTTAAACTCTTGGTTCTATAAATTCAACGTAACACGAATGTCACAAGAACAAGATCTTGAATTATTTTTAAACTCTTGGTTCTATAAGTTCAACGGAACATGAATGTCACGAGAACAAGAACTTGAATCATTTTAACATTTGGCTCTATAAATTCAGCGTAACACGAATGTCACGAGAACAAGAACTCAAATCATTTTAACACTTGGTTCTATAAATTCAACGTAACACGAATGTCACGAGAACAAGAAATCGAATCATTTTAACACTTGGTTCTATAAATTCAACATAACACGAATGTTACGTTAACAAGAACTCAAGCTGTTTCAAATACCTAGTTTCTTTATTTAGTCAGTAGCTTTGATGCGAAATTTACTACAGGTCTTTAATCGTTGCCTCAGGCCCTACAATCTGATGATTTGGGCTTTCAAGGGTTCTGGCCTGTGAAAACACCTGCCCCTCGAGTATGCACTATTCAAGAGGTCGGGAGTTTCGACACTGCTCTCCGAGTGCATATCTACCTTATGGGCTATGTTTTAAGGAGGTTAAGTTAACAAGACGCCCAGGCGTAGGCCGCTTGGGTATCCGTTTGTATTGCATATATTAAGATTTGGTTCTTACTCTTCAGGTGCACGCTATCCTTAGGAGGTAACCTAAATTCTTAAGTCTATTATACACGCTTTTCTAAACATAGGATACAATGATATTAGGGGCGCTTTGCTCGTCAACTATCCAAGCTTCCCATATCACAGATTTCTCGAGGACAAGTATGGGTAATCGACCTTCTGTTCGCATCTCAAGGCCAAAAGACTTGGTCAGAGCTCCTTGGGCTCGGTGTTTGCGGGAGATGACCATAATCATTTTTCGCACTGCTTGAGTTATCTAGCTCTTAGGTACTAAGCTTAGTTATGCCTTGAACAAGCTACCTTCTAGCTAGACTTTATTAGTTTCCTATTTTCTAGGTCATTCCTTGTGAGGCGCAGTACTGCCCTACCTCCATGCCCCCCAAGTGATCGAAGACTAGTCTGTGGTCACTTGTCCAGGCGAGCGGGTGCTCTTTACACAACATTAACATGATATAATAGAAACTAAACACAAGAAAAACAAACAAATTTCTTACCGTGTTTTATATACACGATTTCCATTACATGTGCCCGAAGGCTACAGAGGATATTACAGAAATAAACAATGTTTGTCGCTCATACTACTGGTAATACCGGCGAAGATGCTCGACATTCTAGGCGTGAGGAATCATCTCTCCATTAAGTCGGGTTAATTTATATGTTCTCAGACATACAACGCTCTCGACCTGGTATGGGCCCTCCCATTTGGGTCCCAGCTCTCTCGGGTGGCTAAGAAGACTCTTCGCAACTCCAGGTCTCTGACCCCGAATTTTCTATCTTCACTTTGGAGTTGAAATATCTCGCCACCTTCTACTGGTAGGATGCTACTCGTAGCTGAGCAGCTTCACGTAGCTCCTTCATGAGGTCCAGGGACTCTAGAAGTAAGGCATTGTTCGTGGTCGGATCATATGTATCCTATTGGTGCGTGGATATTGCTGCTTCAATTAGGAGCATAGCCTCGTACCCGTAGGCCATCGGGAAGGGAGAATGGCCGGTGGAGGTCTGGGGAGTGGTATGGTAGCTCCTGAATGCCCTAGGCAGCTCCTTGGGCCAAGCTCATTTTTTCTGCTCCAACCTTTTCTTCAAAGTTGACTTCAGTGTCTTGTTCACTTGGTCGTTGGCCTGCGGATGTGCTATAGCAGAGAAGCTATTGATGACACCATGACATTGAAAGAAGCCTGTGAACACGTCGCTGTCGAATTGCAATCCATTGTCAAACACTATCTTCCTCGGAAGCCCATACTGGCAAACAATATTTTTTATGACAAAGTCCAAAGCCTTTTTGGAGGTAATTGTGGTGAGCGGCTTGGCCTCAACCCACTTCATGAAGTATTCGATGACCACTATGTTTTATTTTACCCCTCCTTTCCCTATAGGCAAAGGCCCGATAAGGTCGATGCCCCAGACGACAAAAGGCCATGGGTTGGTCATTTGAGTAAGCTCATTTAGAGGCACTCAGGGAATGTTGGTGAAGCGTTGGCATTTTTCACATTTTCTTGATGTAATCCATCGCATCTCCATTCATGGTGGGCCAAAAATACCCTTGCCTTAAGATCTTCTTGGAAAGGCTTTGCTCCCTGGCGTGATCACCACAGAATCCTTCATGTACCTCTCGCAGTATTAAACTGGCTTCTTGCTTGGACACGCATTGAAGTAAGGGCAAAGAAAAGTCTCACCTGTAAAGCCTGTTATCCATAATTATGCACCTCGACACCTGGTATAGCAACTTTCGAGCTGCCTTCTTGTCTTGGGGCAACTCCCCGGAGACTAGGTATTTAACTATTGGTTCCATCCACCCATCTTGGGGTTGTACTGTTTCCACCTCGTCTGGAGCTAAGATACTCGGAGACTCCAAGTAGTCGATGGGGACCACATTGATTAACTCGACGTCTTTGGTCGTAGCCACCTTTGCCAGGGTGTTTGCCTTAGAATTTTGCTCCCTTGACACTTGCCGAATAGTGAAACTTTGGAAGTTATGCAGCATTTCCTGATCCTTTGCCAAGTATGGTGCCATCTTTGTTCCCTAGGCCTAGTATTCTCTGAGATTTTGGTTCACCATAAGCTGGGAATCGCTAAAGATCTCAAGTTCTTCGACCTTGAGCTCTAGCGCCACGCGAAGTCCAACGATTAAGGCTTTGTACTATGCTTCGTTATTAGAGGCGCTAAACCCGAAGCAGAGAGCACTATGCACTCTATGCCCCTCTGGGGAGACCAAAATAAGTCCTGCCCCTGTACCATTCTCATTCGAAGACCCATCCACAAACAGCTTCCATGCTGGCCCGACCACTGGGGTGCACTCGGTTCTCTCCTTATTCCCGGTGCACTCGGTGATGAAATCGGCGAGTGCTTGACCTTTTATGGTGGTCCTCAGGAGGAAGGTGATGTCGAACTGACTTAACTCCACCAACCATTTCAAGAGCCTTCCTGTTTATCCAAAAAATAGCTGTTGATGATGTGGCAAGGATTTTCGACATGTGGCCGACACGTAGCAGAGATAATGCTCGCCTATCGACCAGAAATATTTCCACAAGCGAAGATCAAGTTTTATATACGACCAGCCTGGTCGTATACTCCGTTCATTTATGTAAAGATCTGTACAGTTGTATTGATATTCGAGAATATCTCTTCATTATGACCGGAAGATCTGTTTATTAAGGGAAGATATTATCTCTTGATTCATGTAACCCTTCTTGAGCCTATAAATACACAAGAAATAGCTCAAGGAAGGGGATCTTTTTCTCTTTTTCGGAAATATATTACTATTATCCATCGTTTGTATTATTTTCTTCTTCTAAGGTTTGTGAAACTCAGGAACCCTAGTTATTTGATCACACCTTTGGAGTTCAATACTAATAATAGTATCAAGTGGACATAGGTTATTACCAATCACTGGGGCCGAACCACTGTAATTCTCTGTGTTCTTTATTTTCCATTAGATTTTTCTCTCGAGCCTTGTATTATTTTTCTTTGTCGTTTTCTTGACTCTATGTCGTTGACCAAAATGAGGGTCAAAGCGAATCCTTTTACACCGTGAGCAATAACTGCTCGGATGTAATTGTTCAAGTAAAAGTAAAAGCTTCCCATGCAGCAAACAAAAATTATATTGTTTTTACATCATGACCCTTGGGTCGTGTAGTTAAAAGAAAAAATATAAACATAAAAGACTAAAGGAGCTCAAGGATTTTGGGGTGCCGGAGGATCTTGAGGAAGATTCTGGTTGACAACGCCGGTAGCCTTGTTGTCTGCCCCATCCATCCCAGCGGCCAGTGAGATTTCAGGGGAAGCAAGAACCCTTGGTCTTTCTTCCTTAGCCAGTTGTGCAGTGCAGCGAGCAAGCTCGGCATCTCTCGCATTCTCGGGAAGGTAGTCGAAGTTGGCACCCTGATTGTGCTTCCAGAAATCATAGAGGCATCGAAGGGTGGCACTCTTGTACCTTTCCAAGTTGCCGGCGTTGGCCTTCTCCAACTCTTCAATCTGGCCCTCCAGAGTTGTGGTCTCCTGCCTGCTCGTAGCCAAGTCCAGCTCAAGCTGTTGGGCCGTGCGATAATTGAAGCGGTTGGACTCCTTAAATTGGTCCCTTTGCTCGCGAACTTTCTCCAGAGACCTCTGCTTCTCCCCCAACTCCTTAGCAAGTTTGGCCTTTTCCTTAACCATCACTGCCAGTTGTTTAGCAAGTTTAGCCTCAGCAGCTTTAAGTTCATCCTCGTGTCGTTGCTCTGAAGTTATGGCTTGCTCAGTGACGACACCCAGGCAGATGCGGCCGGCAGTGAGGGTCAGCATGGCCTGCAGGCCAGGGTCGAAGTTAGACAAACAATAAACTAAAGAAGATCTGTTTCCATAAAAAGAGATGACTTACACTGGTGAACTGGTTCAGGGCACGGTTCAGGATTGGGTCAACTTCCATCGTCTCTGTAGCAGCCATTGCCTCTTGGCAGCGGTCGTGCTTCGCAATCTTGGTGATCCTCTCCTTGATCAATCTAAAGGCGTGACCAACCATCTTGCCCCCAGTTGAAGCAGGATCAACCTGCTGAGGTTGATCAGTCGGAGCCGCGGGAGAAGGAGTCGATCCGGCCAGAGCAGAAGGAGTCTGCTGCTTGTGGGGAGAAGGTGGAGTCATGGTTGCGGAGGGCCTATCCTCCGCAGGGCCTGTGTTCCGAGCCTTCTTCGCCTGAGGCGCTTTGCTGCTCTCCCCGTTTTGTCTCTTGCTAGTTTTCTTCTTGCTCGGGGGAGCCGCGGCAGCCTCTGGAACGCTGTAGAGGTCGAACACATTTACGGATTACATGTCTGAAAAAGAAGAACAAAATCGAACAGTGAGATAGCATGAATGACCAAGTACATTACATCAGAAAAAGAAGCAAAGAAAGATTGCAAAGTCAAATACCCAAGCTATTATTACCGGTCGCTATCCTACAAACTCTACTAGTCTTATACTCACTCTTTGATATGAAGAAGTCTGGACCTAAATGTGGAGCATATTTAAAATTGGCATCCCCGTCGAATAGATAATAAGGAATTGGAAATTTTTTTAAAAGTGAAATAACTGTACCATTGTCATCCGATGAATCGTCAGAGAGTTCGACAGGCTCGGTAGCCTTCTTCTTTCCTTTCCCCAAAGGGGCCGAGGGCCTCTCTGCTAGAGGAGTGCCAGTAGGTTCCCTCATCGTGACCCTAGTTGGGTTCCTCCTCAGCAAAGGCACTCCCTGCTGAGGGCACCCTCGTGTCCAGTTGAAGGGCCCAGAGGCCAACCAACCTAAGGTTAGCCTCTATAACCAGATGCTTGACGCTCTTTTCTGCATCAGTCATGCTGGCTAGGAGCACCGATCTCAACTCCATGTCCGGAGTTGGGTTTGGTCGCAGCCATGGGCCTGGAAGACATTAACAATTTGAGAAATTGTGGAGGAGAACACTAAATGAATAAGTAACAACTAGTGATATGAAAGTTTTACCTCCTTGAGCGAAGGCCAGGTTGTCCGCGACCATGTCAGTCGTAAGGAAGTACTCTTGGTAGTACATCCCCATGTTTGATATGTGGGTGGTGTCAGTTAGGAAGGTGCGCCCGATTTCCTGATGACAGAAGTAAAAGAACCCCGTGCCTTCTTGGTTGGGGTTAGATTTGAGGTCGAACAGGTAGTTGACCTCATTAGGCATTGGCACGGGCCATTTCTTTTGGCTATACAGGATATAGAGTGTCGCAAGCATCCTATATCCGCTTGGGGTTATTTGAAAGGGGGCAACTCCAAAATAATTGACCACCCCTTGAAAAAATGAATGAAGAGGCAAGGTAGCCCCTGCCTCGATATGAAACCTCGACCAGGCGCTGAAGGCGCCTCCAGGCAGATTTGCCCTTTGGTCTTGGTTGGGTCTGACTAAGGTCACCCCTGGGAGACCATATTTCCTTAAATAGTTGGCGATCAAAATGGAAGTGTTTGGTACGAGCCATATTTCAGGTCAAGACAAGGGAAGTGTTTGGATTGGTACGAGAAAATGGAATTTCGGGTATCAATGACGAGGGTTGTTCTTCGTCCTCGAGCAGTTGAGCTAGCAGGTCGTCGTCGATGGGTCTTTCTCCTCCCCACGGGTTTTGCATGTAAACTGCAAACAGACAAAGGAGGAGATAAGACGCACAACCTGGGAGCTTATGTTGAAAGTTGGAATAATGTTGCTCCCATCTATGACCAGCATCATTCTAACCGAAACACTAATTTTTATGTGAAAATTTTGAAAAATTGATCAAAAAGCGAAAGTAAAAAGTTTTTCTGGAAAAAGCTTTTTCAACTCCAAAGGGGCGGGAAAAACCCAGTTTTCAGCTAGCTTAAAAATCAAATTTTTACTTCGATTTTACGCCCTAACTTCTACAGAGAAAAACTGCATTACCCTATCAAGCATCAAACGGTATATACAAAATCCTCAAGAATTTTTACCCAAGAACACGGAAAGTTTCAGAACTCAAAAGCAGTATGTATGGCATCTCAAAGGGTTTAAAAGTTGAAGAAATTTACCTAGATGAAGGTTGGAGATTTTGAAATGGAATGACTTTGGGCTTTCAAACAAAGGACCCTTAGCAAAGCAACAGAAGACCTTCGAAGTTTCGAGCTCTGAGATTAAGTTCTTGAGAGTTCTTGGCAAGAAAATGGCGAGTAAAAAGTTAAAAGGTAAATGTGAAGATTATTTATAGAAGTTGAGATGTGTTGAAAAGGGGTAATCATGAGTTACCTTTTTCAAGGCATGGGAGAGTGTAATAGCCGTCGGAAAGGTTACTTGGAAACCGAAAAAGCATGATTGAGTCACAGTTTTTGAGAATGCACGAGAGGCTCTGATAGATTTCGTGGGGCATACGAAAAGTTAGTTTTCTAAGTTTACTTATTGCTGGTCGCAATAAATAAACTTGGGGGGAAAATGTTTATCCAAAAAATAGTTGTCGATGATGTGGCAAGGATTTTCGACACGTGGCCGACCCGTAGGAGAGATACTGCTCGCCTATCGACCAGAAATATTTCCACATGCGAAGATCAAGTTTTACATACGACCAGCCTTGTCGTATACTCCGTTCATTTATGTAAAGATCTGATAGTTGTAATGATATCTGAGAATATCTCTTCATTATGACCTGAAGATCCATTTATTAAGGGAAGATATTATCTATTGATTAATGTAACCCTTCTTGAGCCTATAAATACACAAGAAATAGCTCAAGGAAGGGGATCTTTTTCTCTTTTTTGGAAATATATTACTATTATCCATCGTTTGTATTGTTTTCTTCTTCTAAGGTCTGTGAAACTCAGGAACCCTAGTTCTTTGATCACACCTTTGGAGTTCAATACTAATAATAGTATCAAGTGGACGTAAGTTATTACCAATCACTGGGGCCGAACCACTGTAATTCTTTGTGTTATTTATTTTCCATTAGATTGTTCTCTCGAGCCTTGTATTATTTTTCTTTGTCATTTTCTTGACTCCGTGTCGTTGACCAAAATGAGGGTCAACACTTCCCAACTATTCAGGCTTCTGAAGGACTATTCTGAGCGAGTGGTTGATGAGGACCCTAATTGGATGTGCCTGGAAGTAAGGTCTTAACTTCCGAGAGGCCACCATCAAGCAGAAGGTTAGCTTCTCCATCAGTGGGTACCTTGGTTCCGCCCCGAGGAGTCTCTTGCTGATGTAATAGATGGGGTGTTGAATGCGACTTTTGTCCCTAACCAACGTAGCGCTAACAACGTCTTTCGACACAGCCATGTAGAGTAGGAGGGGTTCTTTGTCCACTAGCTTGGATAGGATAGGAGGGTTTTCCATGTGCGCCTTAAGCTGTTGGAATGCCTGTTTGCACTCTTCTGTCCATTCAAATCTCTTACTCCCTCGGAGAATATTGAAGAAAGGGATGCACTTCTTCGTCGCTTTTGAGACAAAATGGCTCAAAGCTGCGATTCTCCCTGTCAGGCTTTGAACATCTTTTTGCTTCTGGGGAGAAGGCATTTTGATTAAGGCCTTGATTTTTTCGAGGTTCGCCTTAATTCCCAGAGCGCTTATGATGAAGCCTAAAAACTTGCCGGAGGCAACCCCAAATGTGTACTTTTGGGGGTTGAGCTTCATCCCAAATCGGCGGAGCACTGTGAAGACCTCATCCAGATTGCCTACATGATCTGGGGCGGACCAGGACTTAACCGACATATCATCCACATAGACCTCCAGGTTCCGCCCCAACTGGTTCTTGAACATTTTATTAACCAACCTTTGGTAAGCCGTGCTGGCGTTCTTCTACTTAAAAGGCATCACGATGTAACAATAGACACCCTTGACGGTTAGAAAGTTGGTGTGCTCCTGATCAGCGGCGTGCATGGATATTTAGTTATATCCCGAGTATGCGTCCGTAAATGACAGGAACCCATAACTGGAGGTGGCATCGACCATCTGATCTATCCTTGGGAATGGAAAACAATCCTTCGGAGAGGCCTTGTTATGGTTCGAAAAATTTATGCATGTCCTCCAAGTGCCATTTGGCTTTGGCACGAGGACAGGATTGGACAACCACCTGGGATATTGGGCTTCTCCAATAAACCCATTAGAGAGGAACTTGTCAACCTCGACCTTGAGGGCCTCTTTCCGAGTTTGGTCAAACGTCTGTTTCTTTTGCTGGATGGGAGAAAAACTAGAGTCGTCATTCAAGGCATGGCATATGACATTTGGATTAGTGTCAGTCATGTTAGAATGTGACCATGCGAACACATCTTGGTTCTCTCGAAGGAAGACCACTAACGCTTCTCGGACCTTTGTTTTTAAGCCTCCCCCAACTTTCACCTTCCTATCGGGGGTGGAGCTATCTAGAATTACCTCCTATATTTCCTCTATTGATTCAAAGGACCTCTCCTCTTGAACCCTTGGGTCTAACTTGTCAGGCCCCGAGTCCTGCACCGCTCGTACCTCCAGGGTCTCGAAGTTCTCGAAGACTTCCTCCCTTACCATCATCACGGGAGCCTTGAGAGAGACATTGTAGCATTGTTTGCCTCCTTTTGGTTACCATGGAGTATGCTGATTCTTTCATCCGTGGGGAATTTCATGCACAAATGATGGATGGAGGTGGCCGCCCCGAACTCTACCAGTGGTGGCCATCCCAAAATGGCATTGTATGCCGAGAGACAATTCACCACCATGAAGGTGTTGTACTTGAAGGCCTAGTAAGGTACATCTCCAAGCGTCACAGGATTTATCTGCCCCATTGGGATGAGGGCTTCTCCCGAGAACCCATAGAGTGTCGAGGCACGTGGGGACAGGTTTGCTGTAGTCGAACCTATCTTCTTGAAGGTTGATTTGAATAGGATATTCACCAAACTCTCGTTGTCTACCAGAATCCATGCCACCATTTTGTTGGAGATTTGGCTCTCAATCACCAACGGATCGTGATGTGGGAAATGCACTCTCTGAGCATCTTCTTCGGAGAACGTTATGACTTGGTCAGTCATTCGCGACACTTGAGCAGGTAATTGGGTCAAGGCCATTATCTCATCATCGTGGTTCAAAGCTCGTGCATACCTATTTTGTGAGTTTCGTAAGGTGTCCCCAGGTGAGGTCCTCCTGAGATGGTTCCTACCCGCCCATTTACTAGAGGAGGCCATTGGGCTGTTGGATGCTGGGGACCTACAGGAGTTGTTTTCGGGACCTAGGGTGTGGCAGGTGGGACCGTCGGTCCGGCCACAAGTGGTTGTGCTTGACGCGGTCCACCCTTAGCATACTGATGGAGGTATCCCACCATGATGAGTTTCTCAATCACATCCTTGAGCTGGCGATATTCGTTAGTGTGATGCCCTATGTTGTTGTGGAAACGACAAATTTGTCAGGGTCCCATCTATCCCTGTCTCTTTGGATGGGTTGCGGCTTTCTATAGTGTAGGTGCTATGCCATGGACACAAAGATGTTCTCTCGGGAGTCCACTAAGTCAGTATACTCTGAATAATGCGAGACATACTTCTCGCCTGATGCAACTCCCTTCTCGGGTTGTGTGATTCTATTTCCCCTAGGTTTGCGACCCTTACCCTTCCCTCCACGCCTTGTGCCACTGCGAGCTCGACTGGATTCAGCTGGAGGAGATGGGGAGACAATTCTAGCACTGAATGCAAGCTAAAAAGCGCTGTATCCAGTGGGCGCTGCCTGAAACCTGCCGGAGACATACCAAATCCAGGAGTAGACATGGCACTACAACCGGAAGGGGTGGCACTCTGGCCTGGTTGGGCTCCCAACGACCCCTGCTGAATGTGAACATAGGGGAGTATTGGATCCCCGAGGCCATGGGGCCAGGAGCAGTCAAGGTAGGGAAAAAGGCAGACGCTACAAACGCCACAACCTGGGCGTCTTCCCAACTGATTTATTCTTGAGCCCGATGAATGAAATCATCGAGACGCGAGCATGTCCTTCGCTTAAGATCATCCCAGAGTGGGGATCCTGCGTGGATGCCAGCCTGCAATGCCATCAGCTATTGTCCATCATCAATCCTCTTAGTTCTTGTCACTTCTTCTTAGAAGCATTTTATGTAGGCCTTAAGGGTCTCAAACGGTCCTTGCTTGATGTTGGCCAAGGCGTTGACCTCAAAGCTTACCTTCCAGACTCCTATGAACTGCCTTTGGAAGGTGGATGATAACTGTTGCCACGTCTAAATGGACCCTGGTTGGAGTTTCTTAAAACATTCGTCTGCTGGTCCTGTTAGGGTTAGGGGAAACATATCACATTTTGCATTGTCGGAGACACGATACACCAAAATTAGCCTGTTGAACTTGGAAAAATGGTCAGTGGGATCCCAACAACCATCATAAGCTGGCATTGACGACATATTGAATCCCGAAGGTAGCAGGTTCTCAACAAGGTGAGGAGCACATGGCTCTACCTCCTCATCTTCCAAGTCAGACTCGCGGCCTTGTCGCCTAGCAATTCTGAGCATTATTCGCTTCAGACTTTCTAATTCTGCTCGGAGCGGATCTCAATCCCGGCTGATGCTCTGTATCAGGCTATCTCTTCTCCAAGAATTGAGATTGTCTTAGAGATCTGACGGGCCTCTACTAGTAGGCTCATGTACCCCGACCTTATTACACCTCCGAGCATTGAGCTTATCTCGTAGGACGGTGTAACGCCCTGGATAACCAAGACCGTTACACTGTGTGTTTGAAATAGTGCAAGACTTGCTAATCAAGTCATTTAGTTTGAACTGTGTATCTAATGACACAAAGGATTAGGTTAAACAGAATTTGATTATAAACGATTAAACTTTATTGAAAACAGACGTTTATTATATGGGATCCCAAATCAAGGTTTAAATAACGTAAATACAAAATTCTTAATTACAAATAATTGACCAAGCCACTCTAATGGCAAAATATACGTTTTAGGTTCCCGTTCCTGTACAAATCCTCGACCGTGGTGGCCGAGCAGCTGACAATGTACACCTCGCCCCCAGAGCTCTCCAACCCATGGCCAACTTGCCTTACCTGCACCATGTAGCACCTGTGAGCCGAAGCCCAGCAAGAAAACATAATATCATATGATAACAGTATTAACAGCTAAATAGTTCACAGAGCATAATCCAATAACCACAAAGCATTACTCAGTTCTTTCAAGCCATTAAGTCCATTCAAGACAACACGCTGGTCAATAATCAATAATCTAGCTCCAGATACTCATTAAGTCATAGACAATATTCTACAACAGATATTCAGCACATACATTCAGATTCAAGACACAATCAATCACATAATACACTCATACCACATAATATCCAGGGCCGACGACTTAGGCCGCACCCTCTGTTTAACCCACTGACTCCGACCTGCTTAAACCGAGCTCAATGCATAATAAGCTGTCCTCGGATACCAGTGTCCAAGCCATGCCCTGTGCGCAAGTGTGGATTTCGGCACCCTTAGGCCATTACCACATGTCCCCGTGGCATAATACCACCTTATGACATTCATACCATTATAGGGAACGCTTAGTCCCAACATATTCACATGGTGTATCATAATCACATAACAATACATTCAAATATAGGGAACACTTAGCCCCGTCCTATCCACATACACAGGTGCAGTTTTCTTACCTTAAATCCAAATGCTTTAATTAGAGAGGACGACCCCCGAGCACGATCCATTCCCGAGCCCTAGCTTATCACCTAGTCACAACCAAGATAATGAATTCCATTAATACTCGGATATAGGTTTTTGGTTATAAAACTAACTCCCGGGCAACCGAATTCCACCAAACACGGTGGTGAAACCAATCCCGAGCACACTAGACTACCTTCCCGTGCTTAAAACCCTCAAAAACTAATGTGTGCAACCAAGGGCTGCGGCCCTTGAAGCTTAGCCGCGACCCTTCTCCAAAACAGAGCCAACACCACACCTGAAGGGGACACGCGCCGCGGCCCTTGCTTTGGGCGCCGCGGCGCTTGCCTTTGGCTGAGCCTTCTTGGCTCCTTTGCAAGCTAGGGCCGCAGCGCTCTAGAATAGAGTCGCGGCCCTTCCCGTCGAACCCAGAATTTCCACCATTTTCAACCTCCAAACCTTAACCAAAACCATCCCAAAGCTCCCTATTTCCATATCAATCATTCCCAACACTCTTAAGACAACTTTAACATCATGATTCAACAGGAAACCTAATCTAAAACTCATTGCAATCCATGTTTCAATCTCTGAAACTCAAGAACATCAAACACCATAACCAACCATTCAAAACTCAGATTTAAACTTCTAAATCATAAATTAAAGTTTACCTTTTCAGCTGAACCCCTTTTCTAAGCAGAATCCCAGCTAGTTCCCAAGTTTCTAGCTTCAATTCCACCTTAAACATCAAAATTACAATTATCTTACTACTCAGAAAACTCAGAGTTTCTAACCTCAAAAACACAGTTTAATTCTCACCTTGGCTTTGATTAAATGTTCCCTGGATAATCCTTGAGCTAAGCTTTTAAATCCCCACTAAAATCCTCTGAAATCCCAGCCTAAATCCTCCAAATTTCCTTTGTTTTCCTTGTGCTTTTCTTAGTTTTCTTGAGAGAGAGGAGGGAGAGAGAGTAAGAGTCGGTCTAATATTTCTTTCAACTAGATTCTGTTTTAACTAAGTCTATCCTTTATCCCGTTAAGTCAATCCCGAGCCTCGGGGTGCCAGAAACGTCCCCGAGGGCAAAATGGTAAAATTCCCTAACATTCCCACCTAGACTTCCTAACCTCAAATATATCTCCATATATTTATTTTCATAACCCGATAGTCTAAATAATTACCCGATACCTATAATATCCCTGACTTATCCAAAGCCAACTATTAAGCCCCGTTGTGACTTTCCCCGCTACCTGCTCCCTAGGATGACCTCGTGCCGCTAATTACAAACGCACACACCTGTACACGCACATATATTTATCCATCTATCCACATAATAATGTGGTCTCAACAATTATCACACACATTCACATTTATGCCCTAATAGGCCAAGATTACCATTATGCCTTACCAGCCAAACAGGGCCCGCATACTTATTGAATACCCATTTCACGCTTTCTTACCATTAATTCTCTTAACCTCCAATTATGCCCTCCCGGCATACTAATCAAGGCCCTTAAGCCTTATTAGTAATTTTGGGTCGTTACAGACGGCTTGTCCTTGGAACGCACCATTATCTTCTGGGTGGGCCACCTCAGTTTCTCCATCAGACTCGTTTTCGTTTACCGTGATATTGATACCCCATTTCTGATTCGGTGGGGAATTTCTTGGGTGATTATTCCTGTGGGACTAGTTAGGTCCCAATGGGACACCAACTCCAGGCCTTGTGTGATTCGTATGAGCGCATCGGGGCGGAGGACCACGAGCTCCACGGTCGCTGCCTACTTGGCGGTGTCCTCAGGCCCTTTCTTCATTACCCTTATCAGTTTGCTGCGGAGCCGGGTGGCCTTCGGGCTCTTAATGTGCCCTCTTATGCTTCGAAGCAGGGTCATCATTGGCCTTTCCTATGCCATGGTCCCGCAGTGGCGCTGAGGCTCCAACTCCTGCTAGGTCCCTGGTGGGCACCCTAGTTGGCGGATCCTACACCTCGGCATCCAGGTGCTCAGGAGGCATATTAGTTGTGTTGATAGGTGGCACTCCAACAAGGTGCACAGGTGGCACACCTGTTGGGTGCCCAGCTGGTGTTTTTCTGTTGGGGTTCACTCGCGACCCATGGGCTGCAAGAGTGGCCTTCATGGCAAGCACTATCTTTTGAAGGGTAGCGATGTTACCTTCTTGAGCATCAAGTTTTTGTTGTTGGGTAGCCACCTGCTCGTGGAGCACCACCACCTCCGGCGTCTCTTCAGCCTCCATGGGCTGAGGATCTTCATCCTCATAGTACCCTTGGTCGGCATCATTATCTTCACCGTCATAGTCATCATACTTATCGTAGTCCTGCATCATCTCAAGTACGTCCTGAGGTGGTTGCCTACTGGGTTCTCCTCCTTCAACTCCGGTAGGAGGGGGCTCTTCATCTGTAACATTTCTTCGCGGAGTCACCATGATCGTGAATCTCAAATGCTTCCTTCAAGCTCTCAATGAAAGCACCAAAATGTTGACTGCCTTTTTCGCTGTAAACTTTTATAAGAGAGGTTAAAGAAATAACTGTAAGAGCATAAACATTTTTACGTTGTTCAGGTTATAAAAGAACCATAGTCCACGAGTCTCTAGTATCAGGGAGATTGCAAGCTTGTGATTGCAAGCTTTTTTAGTGTCTTCTCAGGCAGTGTTTAGATTGCTTTGAGTACAAGTAGTTTTCTCTCTAAAAAATCGAACCCCTTACAATGAGATTCTCAACCCTATTTATAAAGGCTGTGGTCATTAATATTAATCATAAGTACTTAATACACATTCTTCCCATAAATGGGGGAATAATACACTTCAATGCATTGGACTGCATTGAATAGAAGTCACGATCCAAGCGATATTTGCGGGGCCCACTACAAATAGGTAACCACTTTACGGGGAACATGCCCCTGGGATTGTCAAGGCATGCTGTACGTAATTCTGTGTCAAGCAGCGTAGTGGAAGTGCGAGTTGTCGAGTCGTACCATCGATAACACTGTAGGCAGATCACCCAAAAATGTTGTCAGATCTCCCTCTGAGGCAGCTAATCCGCATTGGCTGACACCTGGTCTATCCCCAAGATTCTGAGGACTAGGTCCTCAGCCTGGAATATAGCTGAGGGCAAGGAAAGACGCAGACTACCAAGTATCCCTAGGAGGTAGCCTTATGAGGACAATCACAACTCTCAGGACATGGTCCAGGAGAGATGTCGATGCCTTATCTTTATCCAAGGAGGACGACCTCCAATTGTGGGACTGACCTCCCGAGGTCAAGATTAAATGAACCATACGAAGAAAAAAAGTTGACAGGACAGTTGTCATAGCCCTCGAAACCTGAACGGATGCCAATTACAAAAAGCCACATGTCCACTACTCGATTAGTATGCATACACGATTTTACATGGCAGAAGCCTAAAATCCCTTGCTGTGCATGTCAAAAAGTGACGACATAAAGCACAAGCAAGAGTTTGGGAGAAAAATGTTGTAGCCTAAATTAGCACGAGTTTACTCACTCAACGAGGAGCACAACTAGCAGATGAATATGTAAAAAAGAAACCAAGTAGAACCTCTGGTTAACAGTCATGTGAATAGCTCGAGTTGGGACTAGGCAGACCGACATTCTGGCTATTGTCAGGCCGCCTCCTAGGATAACATTCCAGTTCGAGACCAATAGTGGTCAAATCCTCCCTTGGGCTCTCTGAGGGTACTACGAACTAAGTTTCAGATAATCTTTGAACGCCAGCTCGATGAAGACATTTAGCTCATGGCAACCTGGTCAAAACGCATACTGAAGGATCCCAAGGGACTCGAAGGCTCTTTATATGCTTATTATTGCCCAGGCTATATTGCCTATTTATCAATTATTATCCGAGATAACTGGAGTATATTCTATTCTGTTATCAAATCATATCACAATGTAAATGAGAATAATCTGTATTAAATGTATACCATATTTATTCACACGGCTATCCAAACCTGTCCAGGAAATTCCCCTATAAATATCAGGGATAATGGATAGGGAAAGGGACTGCCTTTTTGTATTACTAAAACTCTACAGAAATTGTGAGAGAAAAGCAATAATACTGTCTTGTGGACTAGGTGGATTTAACTATCGAACCACGTAAAATTTGTGTGTGTATAAAATGATTCTTATTATTTCATTACGGTTAATAAATAAGCACTAATATCCTTATTAGATTTCTTAATCTACTATTGGCGAAAAACTGCATCAACACAAGTTAACGGAAAAAAAATAAAAAACTATTAAAACCAAGAATTTCCGTTATCTACACACTTTTTATATTGAAGATATATATATATATATATATATAAAGATTACAATGCAAAACAACTCTTTTGTTTTGAAAGATAAATAAAAATTAAAACAAATATTGGACATAAATGACACTCTTAAGTATAGAATATAATATATAAAATGCTAGATCAATAAGTATTAGAAACAAAGATTAATACAAATAATGATATGCTAGATCACCATTTAGTTTCCTCTCAATATTTATTTGTACATGTTCGTAACTTACATCTCAGCATAAAACTCACACATATATATACTAGTTAGCATAAAGACATCAGCACCTAAATTATGGAGACAACTTATTAATTTAAGGAAAGGCAAAGATAACATTACTTAATATAAGGAACCATTGTCCCGAAGTGGATATCCACCACTTCTGACTATTTTATAATTCTCCTCCTTCGATATCCATTATTAAGAATAAGCCTTGTTAAAACTTTACTAGAATAAAATCTCATGGAAAAAAAAATTAGTGAAGGAAAAGGAGTACTATTTTCGTTTGATTTATACGTATTAATAATTGCCTTAGAAAAACCTTATCAGGTACACAGTAAGATAAAACCTTGGTAAAAAAAAAAGAGTTCAATATGTATTTTCTCCCCTTATAGTTACATTACATTAGATTTCTGAGACGATCCTATACTTTGTCTCAATCTTTTAAGTGTTGTAGTGGGCAATGCTTTTCTGAAAAAGATCTGCCAAGTTATCTTTTGAATAGATTTGTTGAAAATTAATATTCCCACTTTTATCAAGATTGTGAGTGAAGAAGAATTTTGGAGAAATATGCTTTGTTCTATCTGTTGGGTTTTATGCCCTTATAAAACTAAATCGGATATGTAACACGATTTTATATTGTCAGTAAAATTAATAGAAATTACTTAGTTTGACAATCGTGTTGCTTGCTTGTTTTATTACATGATTATTGGAAATAATACAGACATTTATAAAATTTCGAACATATAAATAGTTACAATTATAGTGACTAGGTCACAGTGGATTATAAATTGTAATTAAATGTTCAAAAGAACGAATCCTAATATTAAGTCAGTGCATTGGATTTCCATTGATCTGGTATACACATTCAGGGTGTGATTTTTTATCCAATGCATTGACCAAGTAGATAAGAACGGATGTATATGGGTACATTAGACTAGGACCGATATTGATTATTGATCGATAAATAAGGATCAATGTTATCGAATCTAGTCAATGTCACAACGTTGACCATATGTCAAGTTGATCTTAATTCTGAGTGATAATATTCTGCTCATTTATTATTTAATTCTTTTGACTTGTTTATTACCATCTTACCCTGCGGTCTAGCCCATACTTACATCTTGGAGATTTAGTAATGTAATTGAGTGGGAGTATTAACCATAAATATTAAATCTATAGCTTCTGTATGAGAGGTGAAAATTTGACTTCCTTAATAGCTTAGTGTAAAAGGGTAAATGATTGAGCAATCATATCTGTGATTAAGTTCACAGATTTATCATTTATAAGGGACTTAGTGGGAGTTAACGATAAAATACAAATTAGGGGTAAAATGGTAATTTCCACTTGTCTCGTTAGTAAGTCATCGATAGAGGATTGATTGGCTGTAATGGTTATCACAGTGGATAACGTGTTTGTGGTTTATAAAATACGTTCTATGAATTCAAGAGTTCAATTCTGAATCTATAGTGGAGTCATGAGGAATTAATAAATTGTGATATAATTTATTTAATAAATAAACTCACAGAAATTTAATGTAGCTTGTATTTATGAATCCATGGTCCTCGCATCACCTTTGACTAATTCATCGAGAATGTCTCAATTAATTGATTTAATTATCAATTAGGATTTTTTTTAAGATGACTAGGTCAATTTTTGAAAATTTTACAGAAACATGAGATTTAGAGAATAAAAGAAAATCTTTGGGCAAATTTATTAATATTGATAAATTGGAATCTATATAAATAAATAATATTAAATCAAGTTTCAAATTATAATTAGTTAATTTGAATAAGGATTTAATTAATTAAAAGATAAATAAATGCTCTTCCAATATTCCCATTCCCTCTTCCAATATTCCCATTCCCTCTTAACCTAATCCTCTCATAATGACCAAATAAAATAAAAAGGTAAGTTTCATTTCTCCTTTTTATTTTCTCTTAATTTTCTTATTATTTTCTCTTATGATAATTGATATAGAAGATAAATGGTGATCACATTCCTATCCTAAAATAGCTAGCTTCTTCAAAATTTGATTTTATTGCCCTAGAAAATAAGTGGAAAATCAATCCATTTCCCACTACACACTACACGTCCACCATTGCTTACCCATTCTTTTATTTATATTATTTTTTTTTCAATTAAATCAAAATCTAATAAAAGGAAATATAAGGTGTGTAGAAAATCTACACATGTGTACCATGCTACCAGGCACTAGCACACACTAAAACACTAGGTTTCATCACTATCTATCATGTACCTTAGTGCATTCAACCAAATCTCAAATAGTCACATTTTTAAAATAAAAATAAATAAATATCATTTAACAAATAATTTCACAAAAATATTCTACAACCAATTCTAACAATTAAATCAAATAACAAACAATTAAATCAAATAACAAACAATTAAATAAAACAAACAACAACTAAATAAAATAAACAACATTTAAATAAACAATTCACCACACTTAACACTTAAATAAAATAAAACACAAAAAGAAAATTTTAATAAACTAAATTTTTTTTTGGTGCACTACATAGGCCCATCCAGTTGTTAACATGTCATGCATCATTATTAAGATATTTTTGCATTTGGATTTTAAATATAATTATAATGATGACCCAATTTTGTTTGTAAAAAAATGAGAAAACTCAACTAAAACTTTTATAAAATGCTATGTTTTATTTGAGCCTAATTGAACATGTAAAGTTTAAATTCTTCTCTAGTGGGTGGTTCCACTTGTAAAGACTCATTTTCTTTGCATTACTAAATTAAGCCTAATCAATTGTAAAACAATTAATAAAACGAATGATCAAATTCCTATCTTTTTGGCATTTGTATGGAAGTTAGGGAGTCTTAGTAGTTGGTCCGACATACTGAACCCAGCTCTCCTCCATGCAAGCTAGAATTGTTAAGACTCATTTACCTAAGTTTGACTTAATTGTATTAGGTTAATCTTTTTAGTTGGACTTAATTGTATTAGGTTAATATTTTTAGTTGGACCAAATAATTGGTTGGAAACAAATTAATTCTAATTTTTGGATTAATTTTCAATGGGTAACTTTAGAATTAATGAGAAAATTATAAACTATGGTTTATTGATTATTTTAATAATTTGACAAACCTGAGTTGGTTTATTGATTATTTTGGCAAACCTGAGTTGGTTCATTGATTATTTTAATAATTCGGTAAACCTAAGTTGATAGTTTTAAAAAGAATAAAATACTAAAAGAGTTAATATTGAGTTTTAAAATCTGAATTTGATCTCCACCGTTGATTTAACAAGGTTAGAGTTTAGTGGGGCCTCATGACGCTTTGATTTCGTCTCCCTACAAAAGATGTTCACTAGCTTCTTAACATGGTTAAATTTCTTAGGATAGATGGTTATAGATGGACCTTCTATAGACTCATCCCTACGACGACTATAGGAATTAAGTCTATAATAATCAAAATCGTGGGTCAAACTCATAAAGTAAGAAATATTTGTGACTCTCGCCTACTGGGACATATGAGTTTTCGTTACTTTGATCGGATGGATAGGTAGTTAATAAAAGTCTAGGACGTTTTATTAATTGACATGTATCTCTATTTAACTAAGTGAATATTTGTGACTCTCACCTACTGGGACACATGGGTTCATGGATAATTAAAGTACCTAAGAAATAGAAGATAAGTGTTTTAGTATTTTTCTTATCTCAAAACATTTTGTATGTTATGCTATTTCTAAAATTTTGATGAATAAATATTTATCAAGCAATGCGTTAATTTCTACTTAGTTGATAATTGTAGCTTTAGGCTTCCCGCGTCATACTCTCTCTAATCTCTAAAAGGTTACTTAGTTGATTATGGACAACATCGAGTTCGTGATAATCAAATATATTCCAATTTTTCCTATGCAACAATCACCAAATCCTTCAAAGAGGATTGTTGATGGTGGTTCGAGCAAAGGAAAGAATGCTAATACTACTAAACAAGATGAAGGAGAAGCTGCTTTAAGCTTCTTCTTCAAAGGGAAAATGAGGAAGAAATTCAAACAAAAAGAACAAGAAGTCCACTAGCAAGGCACCAAATGCTGGAAAGCATCGTGGAACAAGGCCTGATTATAAGTACACAAAAAATGGGAGTGCGTAACGTACCAAAATTACCTAACAAGACTTAGGCCTTTGATTAGGGGGTCAGTGATAACTCTACAAAATAGAGTCATTTTATAACATTTTTTATGCTAATTGTTGCTTAGTCTTTGAGTTTTTAAGTAATTTATTAAGTTTTTAAGTAATTTTGAATTTATTAGTCTTATCATGATTTCATATATTTTTGTGTGTTTTTATAGATATTTTATTGTAATATGTTGTAGTTTAATTATTTGAAATCAGTCTTGTTAAGTTAGAAGTAAAAACATGCACTTTTGAAATTAAATGCTACATTAAATTAAGTTATAATTTATATTTTCAAAGAATTAATTTGATTTATTTTATACTTAAAAATATTTGATTATGACTTAAATTATGTTTATTTTGTAGGAATTGTATGATTGGTGTTTGAAAAGCCAAGAAAATTGAAGAAGAAAGTATGGCAAAGCTAAAAAGAAAGAGCTAAACAATGCAATTTCCAGGCCCAACTCGCCTATCCCCAGCTGCCAACAACAGGCCTCACTCGGCCCATGAAGCCTTCTGCCCAGCCAGAAGTCCCAGGCCCACTCGGGCCTCCTGCCTAGCCAAAAGTCCCCCACCTGGGACCACCTACAAGCGCAACTCTCAGTTGCCTCTCCTAGTCTTTGGGCCCAGGTGCACTCGCAACCCAATTCGCCCCTTGCACCCCACAGCCTGCCACAACCCAGCCACCAAGCCTCCTCTTTGGTCCTCTTGAGCCCAAAAAATGTTCCCTTGTCCCCTTTGTTCAAAAATGCCACATTTTTACCCAACTTTTACACATTTTCACCACAAAATCATCACCACCCCTACAATTTACCCATACTTGCCATATTATTATTTATTTAATTAATTTAAATTGATTATTTTAATACTCTTATTTTGGCTATAAATAGGGAATTTTCAAGACCATTTGGGTGTGCTTATTTTAGGAGGAGGTCACACTACACGTTTGCTACACTTTCAAGACCACTCCATTCTCTTCATCTTTTTCTTCTTTTTGGTCATTTTTTCTATGAGTTTTTAGAGGAAAAATTTGGAGGTTCCTCGTCCAAATTTTCCTATTTATGTTTGTAATTTTTATTTTGTATTTGCTATTTTAGTTATGAGTTTCTAATCTTTTTTAAGATTATTAACGTGATGATGAAACAATATGTAATAGATAGTATTTATGTTGTGTGTTGATTTCCCATTTTGTGCAATAAAGTTTATGGATTTTCTTTCATCTTAAATATCTTTTATTTTTTATTGTTAGAACATATTTACACTTTGTTCTTCATTAGTCCAAAACCATAATATTCTTTGATTAAGATGTGCCATTAAATTGTGCACATCAAATGCTTAGAAGAAAAATATTATGTTTTGCCTTATAAATAATATTGATTGATTCATTTGTTATTTCATTAGATTGATTTACATTAAGTACTTTGAAATTATAATTTTAAAAGTGAAGATAAATCCTACAATTCTATAATAATTTGTGCCTAAATAGAATATCTAATTTGAATAAGTGATAGTTGATTAATTTCTATATTAATGAAACTTGGGAATCAATCTACTTATAAATATTATTGAACTTATATTTTGTGGATTCTAACACCTTAATAATCTTCTTTTACCATCTTGATTTCTAATATTAATTTATTTTTATATATTGTCTTTAATTTCTTTATTATTGCCTCTTGTTTGATTTTCTTGTCACAAATTCTCATCAATTTTTGGAGCTGGGTTAGAATTTATTAATTTTGATTTAAAATAGTTTTCTTTTTTTATTTTAGGCAACTCCTTTGGGTTCAATCTCGTGCTTACACGAACACTATACTTCATATACGATTTTTGTGCTTGCGAGTTATAAATATTTAAAACATACACGTTTTAGGCCCAACAAGATTTTGGCGCCGTTGTAACGACCCAAATTCGCTGTTAAGGCTTAAGGGCCTTGACTAGTGTCCCAGGAGGGCATGATGGTAATTTTGTGTGACTTTAATGAGTAAAATGCATGATTATGATTTAAAGCATGTTATATGACTAATTGAATATTTGAGATGCATGACTATGTGTATTAGTATGCATGTAGGCCCTGATTGTGTTAGAAGGGCATGATAGTAATTTTGGCCATTTTGGGCATAACTGT
Organism: Humulus lupulus; assembly: GCF_963169125.1. Classification (NCBI taxonomy): domain Eukaryota; kingdom Viridiplantae; phylum Streptophyta; class Magnoliopsida; order Rosales; family Cannabaceae; genus Humulus; species Humulus lupulus. Next base: position 82,432,227 of record NC_084797.1, on the reverse strand, counting down.
ATTGATATGAGGTGATTGTTGAGACCACAGTGGTATGTGGATGTATCTGTGATTTGTAACTCGAGACGATCCCAGAGAGCGGATTAGCGGAAAAGTCATGACGGAAATTTATACCCGGCTCGGGGCGAGCCTGGGGGTATAAACAGGAAGTTTAGAGAATATGTTGAGGTTAATTTTGATAATGAGGTATGTATATTTGGTGATTTAGCAGGTATTGGGAAGCAAGCGGGAAAATATTAGAGACACTTGAGGAGTTAGCGGGAATTGGGAAAAATGACTAAAATGGCCCTATGTGGACAAAAAGAGTTTAGAATTTATAGGGAGGGAATTTTGGTCGTTAGACTTCTTAGAGATAGATTAAATGAGGCTTTATATAGTGAGTGGGATTGTTAGAGAGTGTGAGAAATCTGAAGGAAAAGAAAGAAAAAAGGAAGAAAAAGAAAAGAGAGAAAAATAGAGGGTTTTCCAAAAGGGGCGGTTTGAGGATTCTAGCACCATTTCTCTTTGAATTTCTTGGGGCAATGCTCAGAGGAGGGCTAGGATAGACTGAGCATCAAGGATCCTAAGCTAGGCTTGAAGATTTGGCAAGGGATTAGCAAGATCACATCAATGTTTGAGGTAAGTTTTTACAGTTTTAAGTTTTGGGTTTTGACTGGTTTGGGCTGTGTATCTAAGCTGGATTGATGGGAATCTTAGGGGAATTTCTGGGCAAGCTTTGAGAAGATCAAGCTAAGGAGGTCTAGGAGTTGAATCAAAGTCGAAATTTCATGAACGGTATGAATTCTAAGCCTTTAACTTGATGTTTGACTGAATTTCTGGGTTTAGGGTTCATCTATGGTGAATCTTGAGATTTGGGATGCATGAGCTTGGGTTTTGAGATTTGGGGATGCTTGGGATGAGTGGAGAGTGTTTATAAGCTTGATTTTGAGTTTGGTAAAGATTTGGGGAAGTTTGGGTTGAGATTGGCTCAAAGAAATCGCAGAAAAAGAAAATGAGGGTTGGCTGCCTGCAACTAGCGCTACAGCGCTAGTCTTTGGGCGCTGTAGCGCTAGGCCTTGTTTTTGGGGATGTTCGTTCTGCCTGTAGCGCTATAGCGCCCTCTTTAGAGCGTTGTAGCGCTACCCTGTGCCCAGAAAGGGGTTTTTGGGCTATTTGTGAGGGATTTTGACCTAGGGTTCGGGGTTCGATTCCACCATCTTGTTTTGTGGATCTACGAATTCTCGGGGGGCTCGGGATTGGTCCCGAGGCCAGGTTTTCGGACTTGAGGTTTGGTGATGAATTTGACCTATGGCTGTGTTTAGGTGTGGGCTAGGGCTCGAGTGGGATCGTGCTCAAGGAGTCAAGTGATGAAAGCTATCAATTTGACAAGTAAGAAAACTATAGCACCCGTAGGATAGGGCATGGGCCCATGGTGTGATTGCAGGGCACGACCCTATATTGCATGCTGAGATGATTGCAGGGCACGACCCTATATTGCATTACATGTTAGGGTGCAGACTTAATTGAATTGATATATGTTTGAATATTATTTGAGTTAGACTATTTGTGATTATAGTAGAATGAGAACGGCAATGGAGCCGAGAACGGCGAAAGGCCGAGAACGGCAATGGGGCCGGAAGTAACACCAAGCATGTGAAGTGCTTGTAGTCAGGGTGGGACGCCAATGGATACATGTGATATCCTTATGGTGAGGACCGAGGCCCCAGGCTCTGGTAATGCCTCTGGGACGGCATGGTCGTGTTTGTTTAGTTTGATGGAATACTTGTTTATCTGTGGATAATCTGATATGTTAACTATATAATTCGCATATGTTATATACTGTATGAGTTTTCTTGCTGGGCTTCGGCTCACGGGTGCTCTGTGTTGCAGGCAAGGGCAAAGATTGAGTCAACCAGCCATGAGTACGGAGAGCGTGAAGCGACGCGTACATGTTTGGCCTGCCCGACTGCTTTGGTTGGGGGTTTATTCGAGTAATGGCTGTAATAATCTGTGATTTTAATAATTGATCAAATGTAAACTTATTTGAAGTTGTAAATAGTTTTCAAACCTTATTTTGGGATCCCAAATGTTAAATGCTAGAAGTTTTTAATGAAACTACGCATTTTAAAGATTACAGCCTTAACTTTTGCTTAGTCACACCTTTGTTTTAAAAACCTCGGTTAGCGAGTTCTTTGCACAAATTTTCTTTTAAAACTCACTTAGTAACGACTTTAAGGTAGTAGGGCGTTACAACTTGGTATCAGAGCGAATTAAGGTTTATTGGTTCTGGAGATTGACTGAATATGTACGCTCGCTGTCAGTGACAAGCTCGACTCAGGGTTGGTTAGTATGAATGATTGACATGCTTGAACATATGTTTGAATGTCCTGTTTTCCTGCTTATTTATATGGAGCATGAGGAATGAGTTAACATATGCATGAGATACTGTTGGGGCTGGGCCCTTGACTATTGCATGTTGAGATTAAAGCGTGCTGAATAACATTATTATGCATGGGGATGAATATTGGGATAATGGTTTGCATATTGAGTGTATGTGGTTAATTCTATGAATCGAATTCATATGTAATATATGTTTATTGGCTTGTATGAAGCATGTTGAGACTTGGGTATACTTGGTAGTGTTAAAATTTGGTAGCTAAATGTATATCATTGTGCATTTGGCCTAAATATGCCTTGTGTGTGCATGATAACTGTGGTTATTTGGATCTGGTTGTGGTTTGGTTTAGAGTATGAACCACAGAGTTCAGGTGTTTGGCCAGCAGTGGCAGATGAATTCAAGTTGTTTGTGCCTAGGTTGGTTAAGTGGACTTGGTGTTGTTTTGTAGGGGGATTTTTGATAATAGTTGGAATTAGAGACCTCCATCTACCCCTGAAGGCTGAAGTAGATGTTTGCTAATGTGTGAACAGGCTGTGGAGTTTAATAGTTGAGACGGGACAGAGGAGTAATGGACTTCTCTAGGAAAGAGTTGTTTTGTGTGCTTTGATAATAATAAGGTTGCCAGTGTTAGCCTATTGGGAGGATATGGACAGACAAGGGTGTTATGTGAAAGGCCTAAAGGGGGGTGCTATCCTCTGATTTTGAGGGAAGTTTGAGTCGACAAAGGATCGGTCAGTGGATGAGCAAAGTTAATTCCACCCTTGGTTAGGAGGATGAGAGATCCTGATTAAAGGGTTGCGTTAAGTATTGTGCTAGAGGGATGCCTGGAAACGGCACTTGGGCTGAGGCATTAGCGTGATGGGTTGGAAAGAACCTAGATGACGAATTGTTAGAAGAGATTATAAAGACATGATTTGAACTGTGGAGACTGGTGGGCTTATAAGTGTGGTTTGGCCTGATAGGGTAACAACAGTGTAAATCAATGGGTTTGGTGAACTGGGTAATTCATTTCGGAAATTTATACTGACGGATGTATTTGGAAATGATGGCGACCCATTTAAGGATTGAACTCTGGGATAGTCCAAGGTATTTGGGCCGCTCTGATGTAAGAATTTATCGTCTGTATGTGGATGGCGGAGAGGGCCATGTTGTTCGAGGAACTGATGAATGATGTATAGAGCATGAGTGCTAGAGCCGCAAATAGCAGTGCTTCTTTTGGTAGATTATAGTAAAGATAGATTTGTGATAACCGAGTTAAAAGAACCCCAGATAGTTCTGTGGCTTCTGGTTTTGCCAGAAAGGGGGAAAAGTCTGATTGATAAGATGGTACTTTTATTGATAGAATGCTGCAAGGGAAGATTCTCAAATTTTTGAGGTAGAAGGACCCCAGACAGTGCTAGGGCACCTAATTAGAGATTGGAAAGAAGCCTGATTGAAAAGGTAGTTATCAAGATGGTGACAGGAACCAGGGAGGTTATTTGGTATGCACATGAGGGAGAGGATGCCACCTGAGAGGAGGTCAGGTGAGGGCATGACTTCTACATAGAATGACTCGATATGTTAGAATGGATTTCCCATGGTGAGGGAATGGAGAACAAGAATGCATCAATACATTCAAAGTTCGAGGCCGATTCCTCGAGGATGAGTATTTAACTGACTGGTTTATGCTTTGGTCATGTAACAAACTGGAAGAACTCGGTGTTGAGAATGTTCTGAGAGGGAGTTAGACATAGAGAATTTGCCTTATGGGTGTTATATGAGAGGCCGAAGATGGTAATACTTATTGAGAAGGAATTAGAAACTTCTGACAGATGAATTGGGATGCAAGTAATCAAGAAGTACCTAGTGAGAACAACAGAGTTTGTCTTAAGGGAGCCTCAAAATGAGTCACAGTGAGGGAGTTAATCAGTTAAGAGATAACCAAGGATTGTAAAGAATATCATCTGGAGTATTTTAACGAGACTGGATGGAAATTGAGCTGACCAGTGGGAAAATTATATGGGTATGTAAGGAAGGATTGGGGATACTTCGAGGTCGGGCTATAGGTAGGATTGGTATCAGGAATGTTGTGAAAAATGGTATTGGCTGACAGAAAAAAAAATCTACTGAAGCAATCGAAGGAATTTGACCTTGGAGTAGCCAGAGCGTTATACTGCTGGGATTGTTAGCATCGTCGGTTAAGAACGGAAAGTTTAATGTTGGATACAAGATGGGACGATGTCTCCAGGAGTTGATCTATGACCTGGTTATTACCAGCTGGGAACCAAGGATAGAGACATTTCATGAATTTGTTTATTTTGCACCAGGTAGGGTGTGAGGAGTTGGTAACAAAGATTCTAGAATGGTTCAAGCTACAGCAGCACAGGTAAGTTCTTTAGGTAGAGAATGCATGAATGGTATGGGCAAGTCCCCTTCAAGCTCATGATCAGTATATGTGGATTACTCCCAGAAGGAAATGGTGAGCAAATGATCATTATACTGAAGACGTTAGTACCCAGGAGGCAGGGTCACAGGTAAGGTTCTACGGAGTGTCAGTTTGGGTATCGTTAGGAGTACTCAGAGCAGAGCTATAAGAAGAAAGGACAGGTATGAGGAGAATTGATCTGAAGCCACAAAGAAGCTAATGAAGAATATCTGAAGAATAAAAAGCATAACAAGATTGGTAAACGCGTCAGACATCGCATAAGTATCTCCGCGGACAACTACATCAGAGATGGGGAGGACAGTAAAACTTGAGGTTAGACAGAATGATGGTGTTAAATCGGAGTTCAGGAGATAAGGTAGGAATTGATTGGTATCTGGCGATGCTGGAATATGTGTGTGATATGGTTAAGTATAGAGTGATAGCATACAGGACCTGATCTATGATGAGGATATGGAAATGTGGGAGTGCATCACGGATTGGGCACGCCCAGACACAAATTGACGTGAGGATGGATCGAACCTTGTAGGAGGTGAAAGAATGGAACATGGTTGATATACTTGGAACGTTAAGTTGACAGTTATGCATATCATCAGGTACTTGAGTGTTGGGGATTAGTAAGAAAGATAACGTTGAGACCCAGATTTAGTGAAAAGTAACAGACGGATGATCAGTGTTTGAATCCTCGGTTGAACGAGGGGAAATTTAATTGGAGGCGGAACTCCTAACTAGGGAGTGTGTGCCAGTCAAGGAATGACGCCATAAATTGTAATGGAGTGGACAAGGCAACGACTGAGATTGGCATAACGTTAGCAGATATGATTAACTGGTGAGTGTCGCTGAACTATGGAATGCAATGAGTTGGCTTTGGTTGAAATAGGGAGGAACCCTGTCAAGATGATACAAGATAGGATACCAGGATCGAATGGAGGATCCAATTAGAATTTGGTATATGAATGAGAATTCTGAATGGATATCGATCCACCTCCTAGGGTACGTGGTACCAGGATGGTTGATCGGATGACGGAATTTAGTGATTTCCTTTGGACCCTGAGGGGTTAAGTGATGTGGTGGTGTATCATGGGAATAGACCACAATAGACCTTAAGTAAGGTATCTGGACATGAAAAGTTTTAACTCAGTTGATTGAGTTAATGTAGTTGGGTAAAGTGAACTGGTTTCAGGGTAGAACGTCGTCGATACTGAATTGAGACCCTTTAGTATTTTAAATTTTGGAATGGATCTAGAGAACGAATAGAACAGAGTGGGAATCTGGAATTATCAGTTAATTGCAAGTGAAATAGTAGTCTGAAAGCTTATCAGATATCTTAAAGAATTAAGCATTGAGTATGTGAATACTTCAGATATTAAGGGAAGTGTAATCCCTGATAAGTTAGTCGTGGTGGCAAATGCTGGCGTCTTGTTAAGGTAACACGACATAGGACATGGTAAGAGGTGAAGGATAGTGAATACTACGGTTTGGCATTGGTTCAGAGAGAAAGCCAAAGAGGTTGTTGGAATTCTTAAGGCAGGAGTGTCTGCCTATTTGGGAGAATAAAAGAACTGGTAAATTGTTAAATTTTGAGAAAATAAAGTTCCGGAAGGAAAGATTTGTATCTCTCTAAGTTATAACAGACGAGGATTTGTATGGTGTTCAGAGAAAGAAGGGAGAGTTCTGACTCTTGATTCAACATAAATTTTGAAGTTGTACCAAGGGACTAGGCCAGCGGGGCCTACCAATTGATCCCACCTAGTAGAGGTGATGACTTTTGGGTATCTCTAGAATAAGGAATAAGACAATGAATTGGTCATTGTAATCTAGGCAGACCCTGAAGCTTCAGCAGGGTTGCGGTGTAAACGAGGGGCTAACGAAAGTATGGCTTCTAGACAAGATCTTGTGGGGCAAGATTGTTACTCCTGTAAGAGTGTTGTTGGGAAGTAAAGTAAGGCGGTGGACCTTGGAAATTATGGTCAGAGTTGCGGGTTTACTGACTGATGTGTTTGGGTAAATTTCGAGGACGAAATTTTTATGAGAAGGGGATAGTTGTAACGACCCAAATTCGCTGTTAAGGCTTAAGGGCCTTGACTAGTGTGCCAGGAGGGCATGATGGTAATTTTGTGTGACTTTAATGAGTAAAATGCATGATTATGATTTAAAGCATGCTATATGACTATTTGAATATTTGAGATGCATGACTATGTGTATTAGTATGCATGTAGGCCCTGATTGTGTTAGAAGGGCATGATAGTAATTTTGGCCATTTTGGGCATAACTGTATTGATATGAGGTGATTGTTGAGACCACAGTGGTATGTGGATGTATCTGTGATTTGTAACTCGAGACGATCCCAGAGAGCGGATTAGCGGAAAAGTCATGATGGAAATTTATACCCGGCTCGGGGCGAGCCTGGGGGTATAAACAGGAAGTTTAGAGAATATGTTGAGGTTAATTTTGATAATGAGGTATGTATATTTGGTGATTTAGCAGGTATTGGGAAGCAAGCGGGAAAATATTAGAGACACTTGAGGAGTTAGCGGGAATTGGGTAAAATGACTAAAATGGCCCTATGTGGACAAAATGAGTTTAGAATTTATAGGGAGGGCATTTTGGTCGTTAGACTTCTTAGAGATAGATTAAATGAGGCTTTATATAGTGAGTGGGATTGTTAGAGAGTGTGAGAAATCTGAAGGAAAAGAAAGAAAAAAGGAAGAAAAAGAAAAGAGAGAAAAATAGAGGGTTTTCCAAAAGGGGTGGTTTGAGGATTCTAGCACCATTTCTCTTTGAATTTCTTGGGGCAAAGCTCAGAGGAGAGCTAGGATAGGCTGAGCATCAAGGATCCTATGCTAGGCTTGAAGATTTGGCAAGGGATTAGCAAGATCACATCAATGTTTGAGGTAAGTTTTTAGAGTTTTCAGTTTTGGGTTTTGACTGGTTTGGGCTGTGTATCTAAGCTGGATTGATGGGAATCTTAGGGGAATTTCTGGGCAAGCTTTGAGAAGATCAAGCTAAGGAGGTCTAGGAGTTGAATCAAAGTCGAAATTTCATGAACGGTATGAATTCTAAGCCTTTAACTTGATGTTTGACTGAATTTCTGGGTTTAGGGTTCATCTATGGTGAATCTTGAGATTTGGGATGCATGAGCTTGGGTTTTGAGATTTGGGGATGCTTGGGATGAGTGGAGAGTGTTTATAAGCTTGATTTTGAGTTTGGTAAAGATTTGGGGAAGTTTGGGTTGAGATTGGCTTAAAGAAATCGCAGAAAAAGAAAATGAGGGTTGCCTGCCTGCAACTAGCGCTACATCGCTAGTCTTTGGGCGCTGTAGCGCTAGGCCCTGTTTCTGGGGATGTTCGTTCTGCCTGTAGTGCTATAGCGCCCTCTTTAGAGCGTTGTAGCGCTACCCTGTGCCCAGAAAGGGGTTTTTGGGCTATTTGTGAGGGATTTTGTCCTTGGGTTCGGGGTTCGATTCCACCATCTTGTTTTGTGGATCTAGGACTTCCCGGGGGGCTCGGGATTGGTCCCGAGGCTAGGTTTTCGGACTTGAGGTTCGATGATGACTTTGACCTATGGCTGTGTTTAGGGGTGCGCTAGGGCTCGAGTGGGATCGTGCTCAAGGAGTCAAGTGATGAAAGCTATCAATTTGACAAGTAAGAAAACTATAGCACCCGTAGGACAGGGCATGGGCCCATGGTGTGATTGCAGGGCACGACCCTATATTGCATGCTGAGATGATTGCAGGGCACGACCCTATATTGCATTACATGTTAGGGTGCAGAATTAATTGAATTGATATTGTTGACGGTGAAATCTCGTCAACGAAATTAGATCGGAAAACTCAAAGGTAAGTCAGGTGAAGTTTATATAAGAACTGAGAATAAACTTTAAGGAAAAGTAAACATAGATAAACAATGGAGCAAGCCTTAGTATATTTCTCAATAGCCTCTGCATACAATAAATTTTCCAACCCCTTCTCATGTGGGAGAGGGGTCCTTTTTATAGTAGGCTCTGATGGCCTGGGATACATGGTGGTCCAGGAGACCAAATGGTACATAAGTACTCTGTCAGGAGAGTGGTTTCAGAAGCTGAGGTCTTGCATCCAGTACAGGGGCAGGCGCCAGGAGGATGTCTCCACTACTTGTCCGTACCCATGTCAGTGGAGTGGGGACAGAGATAGTGGCGCAGGTGGTAGTGGTGTCGACTCTGACACCTGACCGTAGACGTACGGGCCATATATCTTATTCCAGCATTCCCACTCCCCCACTGGTACGGGTGTCCGTACTTCGACATACAGGGTCTTAAGGGCCGTAACCATTACTAGATCGTACATGAATGTTCCATTCGACTCGTACCCGGACCTCTAAGCATTGGGGTCTTCAAGGCATAGGGAATGAGACACTTGGTGCATGCAGTGGTCGTGACGTGAGGCCAGGCTCTCGGGTCCTTGGCAATGCCTGAAGCACCCCGAGGTCACTCATGAGCATGGGTGATGGGCATGTGGCCTCAACAGATGTCTAAGGGTGCAAGGCGAGACGCCTTCCTCGCGAACCCCTTATGGACACGGCTCCCTTGGCGTGTCGTCCCACTCGCGTGGCCACCTAGTGGCGTGGCTCCCATGCCACTCAGACTTTGAAGTCCATGGCATGGCTCCTATTCCTTTGCGAGACCTCCTTGGAAGGCCTGTTGATGGCATGGCGCGCGCGGGATGCGGGTCCTTGCATGGTGCTGGGCGTGCGCGGGACACGTGGCCTCGCCTGGTGCTGGGCGCGCGCGGGACACGTGGCCTCGCCTGGTGTTGGGCGCGCGCGAGGCAGGGGGCCTCGCTTGGTGCTGGCGCGCGCGAGGGGGTGGCCTCGCCTGATTCTGGGCGCGCGTGAGGAAAAGGGCCTCGCCTGGTGCTGGCGCGCGCGAGGGGGTGGCCTCGCCTGGTGCTGGCGCACGCAAGGCCATCAGGGCTGCCGCGCGAGAGGCAACATTGGCTCGGGGTCACCCCAACCCAGCCATATTTTTGGGCGTTTATGGGTCCTAAGCATACACTTTGAGTCTTTTATGGGCATGGAATATTGAGAATCCACAAAGGCCACACTTCATGGCTCACTAAGTGATGCTTCCCTTGGGACAATCTCTCAGTTTCACAAGACTTATAGGTTTGAGCCTGATAATGTGACTAAGTGACCTTTAGCCTTGTATTTTCACCATGTACTGGGGATTTTTTTCTTGGTGGATTTTTGGCATCCACAGATATATGTTTGAATATTATTTGAGTTAGACTATTTGTGATTATAGTACAATGAGAACGGCAATGGAGCCGAGAATGGCGAAAGGCCGAGAACGGCAGTGGGGCCGGAAGTAACACCAAGCATGTGAAGTGCTTGCAGTCAGGGTGGGACCCCAATGGATACATATGATATCCTTACGATGAGGACCGAGGCCCCAGGCTCTGGTAATGCCTCTGGGACGGCATGGCCGTGTTTATTTAGTTTGATGGAATACTTGTTTATCTGTGGATAATCTGATATGTTAACTATATAATTCGCATATGTTATATACTGTATGAGTTTTCTTGCTGGGCTTCGGCTCACGGGTGCTCTGTGTTGCAGGCAAGGGCAAAGATTGAGTCAACCAGCCATGAGTACGGAGAGCGTGAAGCGACGTGTACATGTTTGGCCTGCCCGACTGCTTTGGTTGGGGGTTTATTCGAGTAATGGCTGTAATAATCTGTGATTTTAATAATTGATCAACTGTAAACTTATTTTAAGTTGTAAATAGTTTTCAAACCTTATTTTGGGATCGCAAATGTTAAATACTAGAAGTTTTTAATGAAACTACGCATTTTAAAGATTACAGCCTTAACTTTTGCTTAGTCACACCTTTGTTTTAAAAACCTCGGTTAGCGAGTTCTTTGCACAAAGTTTCTTTTAAAAATCACTTAGTAACGGCTCTAAGGTAGTAGGGCGTTACAACCGTTGCCGGGGAGTTGCAAGAAAAGAAACAAAATTTATCTCAAGGTTAGTGAATCTTCTTCTAGTTATTTTAATTTTTGCACTTAAAAAAGCTTTATATACAAAAATATAAAAAAAAATCTTTATTTATATAAAAACTAAAAAAAAAAGATAAAAAGAAAATTTGGGACAGTTCTACCTCCCATAAAAAAACTTACTTTGATAGTTATATTTATTGTTTTTTTAGTTGACGGCACTTGTGCCTCCTATAAATCTATCTTTTTAATTTTTATAGTTGATGGAACTTGTGCCTCCTAATTTTGTTGTAACTTTGTTTTTTGTATATCTTTGTTAGTTGATGGCACTTGTGCCTCCTAACCTTTGTTGTAATTTTCTTTATTTATCTTGTTGTCATTTTTTTTTTGCAATTTACTAGTTGATGGCAATTTTGCCTCCGAGTCTTTTATCTTATGTTTTAATTGATGGCACTTGTGCCTCCTAATTTTTATCTTATTTTTTTTATGGTTGATGGCATGCTATGCCTCCCTACTCTTGCCTAATTTTCGATAGTCTTATTTAATTTTACCTTATTTTTCTTTGTCTCTTATCATATTATTGTGAAAAGAAAATACTTTTTAAAAAAAAAAAAAAATTCTCTGGAAATAGATCATTTTAATTATAGTTGGAATTATGAGTACAACTATTATAAGCACTCAAATTTAAATTATGGAGAAACTAATGATATGTATGATATGCATGAATCCTTTGATATCCCTTTTAGCCCCACCCATAATCCAAATTTTTCATGGAGTCATACCCAGTCTCCAATGAATGAAGGGCATGAATTCAACATGCATAATCAAAGTCATGCCCAATCCGGCCTATCATATCCCATTCAACAAGAAATGAGCCCATCTTTAGAGGATACCCTACAACAGTTCATACAATAAACCTACCAAATCTTACAAGCCCAGTCTCAGTCAATCTCAAAAATTGAGACAATAGTAGGACAACTTGCAACTGTTATAGAGTAGGAAAAATAAATTTATCCCAATCAACCCATTCCTAATCCAAATAGTCAAATTGAAAGTGAAAAAAAGAATGAAGTAGTTGAAGAACTTGTAAAATGCATTCAACCCCCTAATGAAACTAAAGAGTTGAATGAACTAATTTTTGACGCTCATGAGGAAAATGAAAAAGATATAATTATATCTCACGAGCCCATAATTGAACAAATTTGTATATTTACTCAAAATGAAAAGGAGACTAATATAGATATGCAATTTTCTTATTTTATTGATATTCCCTTAAAATTGCATATTTCTAATTTTCTTGTAGGTGTGATGTTATCAATTATTATTTATGGCATTTGCATAAAAGTCATAACACACCCTACTAATGAAATGCTACACCATCGATTGGGTGTAGGTTAAAAGAAAAAAAATGAATTATAGTCGAGATGAAGACTATAAACTAAAGCGCTTTGTCGGAGGCAACCCATACTTTCATGTTTCATTCTATATTTCACTTGTGTTGTGTATTTTTATTTCATGTTTTTCAAATGCTTGAAGGAAACTTCTTGCCCAAAAAAGGAAAAAAGAAGAGAAAAAAACAAAGGAGCCAAATCAAAGAAGCATACATCGAAGGGAGTAGTTCTTAATTTTTTCCATTTTATTAAACATTGAGGAAAATGTTTCATTTAAGTTTGGGGGTAGTGTGCATGTGTTTTTCTTTGTGTTTATGCATTTTTTCATTGTTGTAAAATGTTAAAAAAAAATTTGGTGATTTTTTGAATTACAGTTCTCTTAAAATACGAATAGTTCTTAAGCTTTGTTTTTAATTTTTCAGTCAAGTTCTCTAAGTGTTTTTTTATATATATTTTTCATAATAGAACACTTCTATTTCTTATAAGTTTATATGAAAAATAATATTGTTTAAATTTTTTTAGAAATCAAGATTGATTATTTGATAGGCTTAATCTATATCCATAATTTTATTTTGAGAACTATTTTCTTTGTGCAATTCTTGAAGAAATACTTAAGTTATCACCAATAAAAAAAATGTGTGTTTTAATTTTCTTTTGTTTGAGGACTAGCAAAACTTTAAGTTTGGGGGTGTGATAACTCTACAAAATAGAGTTATTTCACCACAGTTTTTATGCTACTTGTTGCTTAGTCTTTGAGTTTTGAAGTAATTTATTTAGTTTTTATGCACTTTTGAACTTAAATGATACATTAAATTAAGTTATAATTAATAATTTTAAAGAATTAATTTGATTTATTTTATACTTAAAAATATTTGATTATGACTTAAATTATGTTTATTTTGTAGATAATTGTTGTATCATTGGTGTTTGAAAGGCCAAGAAAATTGAAGAAGAAAGTATGGCAAAGCTGAAAAGAAAGAGCTAAAAAAAATGCCATTTCCAGGCCCAGCTCGCCTCTTCCCAGCTGCCAGCACTAGGCCTCACTCGGCCCACGAAGCCTCCTGCCCAGCCAGAAGTCCCACGCCTGGGCCTGCCTGCATGCCCAACTCTTAGCTGCCTCTCCTAACCTTTGGGCCCAGCTGCACCCACGGCCCAATCCACCCCTTGCACCCCACAACCTGCTACAACCCAGCCACCAAGCCTCCTCTTTGGTCCTCTTGAGCCCAAAAAATGTTCTCTTGTCCCCTTTGTTAAAAAATGCCACATTTTTACCTAACTTTTCTACACATTTTCACCACAAAATGATCATCACCCCTACAATTTACCCCTACTTGCCATATTATTATTATTTATTTAATTAATTTAATCAATTTAATTAATTTAAATTGATTATTTTAATACTCTCATTTTGGCTATAAATAGGGAATTTTCAAGAGCATTTGGGTATGCTTATTTTAGGAGGTCACACTACACATTTGCTACACTTTCAAGACCACTCCATTCTCTTCATATTTTTCTTCTTTTTGGTAATTTTTTCTATGAGTTTTTAGAGGAAAAATTTGGGGGTTCCTCCTCCAAATTTTCCTATATATGTTTGTAATTTTTAGTTTGTATTTGCTATTCTAGTTATGAGTTTCTAATCTTTTTTAAGATTATTAAGGTGATGATGAAACAATATGTAACTAGATAGTATTTATGTTGTGTGTTGATTTCCCATTTTGTGCAGTAAGGTTTATGGATTTTCTTCTTCAAATATTTTCTTTCATCTTAAATATCATGTATTTTTTATTATTAGAACATATTTACACTTTGTTCTTCATTAGTGCAAAACCATAATATTCTTTGATTAAGGTGTGCCATTAAATTGTGGACATCAAATCCTTAGAACAAAAATATTATGTTTTGCCTTATAAATAATATTCATTGATTTATTTTTTATTTCATTAGATTGATTTAGATTAAATACTTTGAAATTATAATTTTAAAAGTGAAGATAAATCCTACAATTCTATAATAATTTGTGCCTAAATAGAATATCTAATTTGAATAAGTGATAGTTGATTAATTTCTACTATTAATGAAACTTGGGAATCAATGTACTTATAAATATTATTGAACTTATATTTTGTGGATTCTGACCCCTTAATAATCTTCTTTTACCATCTTGATTTCTAATATTAATTTATTTTTATATATTGTCTTTAATTTCTTTATTATTGTCTCTTGTTTGATTTTCTTGTCACAAATTCTCATCAATCTTTGGAGCTAGGTTAGAATTTATTAATTTTGATTTAAAATAGTTTTATTTTTTATTTTAGACAACTCCTTTGGGTTCGATCTCGTGCTTACACGAACACTATACTTCATATACGTTTCGTTCGCTTGCGAGTTATAAATATTTAACACATACCTGTTTTGGGTCCATCAGCCAGTATGGTAATATATGGAGTTATATGTTTACTTAATATATTTGATTGTGATTATGTGAGTTATGTTTAGGGGTATTAAATATGCATGTGGGCCCGTTTCTTATTAGAAGGGCAATTTTGATAATTTTGCCTATTATGGGCATAATTGTATATTTATGTGCATATATGTGTGAGACCACGTTATTATGTGGGTTTATTTAAGTTACTCGGTACGAGACAATCCTAGAGAACAAGTTAGCGGGAAATTCCCAACGGGACCCAATACCCGACTTGGGACGAGTCAAGGGGTAATTTGGGTATTTGGCATTTAATTGGGTTATCGGGTAATGGGAATGAATAATTGGAGATATATTTGGAGTTAGTGAGTTTAGGAGGGAATATCGGGGAATTTGACCATTTTTCCCTTGGGACGATTTTGGTACCCCGAGCCTCGGGATTAACTTAAGTCACTTAAGCCTTAGGAAACAAAAAGAACAACAAAAACGCTGAACCGACCCTTTCTCTCTCTTCCTCTCATCTTCTCTAAGCTTCCTTAAGCTGGTTTTAAGGAATTAAGAAGGATTTTGGCTAGAAATCAGAGAATTGAAGGCTTAGAATTAGGAATTGGATAGCTTATGGTTGGAGGATCTTCATTCATAGCTAATGTAACCATTCAAACTTTCTGTTATAGTTGAATTTCTGTAGAATCCATGGCTGGTTTGAGGTGTTCTTGAACCCTTTAGCTCAAGAATAGAAATTGGTGTTTTGATGAGTTTCAAGACTAGATTCTTGTGGGATTTTGCTGTTGGAAAGATGTTAGAACTGTAGTGGAAATTGAATGATGGTTTTGGGGTAAAATTGGGATAGTTTGGATTGAATTTTCTTGTTGGAAAGTGTGAAAAATCAGGGTTCACAGGCCAAGTCGCGGCTCCGTTCTTGAGGGGTCGCGACTCAGTTGAACGTAGAGCCCATGGAGGTCTCTGTCTTGGGGGCGCGCCGTGACCCTTAAGGGAAAATCGCGGCCCTCGTCCCTTTAACAAGGGGGAGGCTCTCGGATTGGAGGGGGTGCGCTGTGACCCTCAGGGTCAGGTCGCGGTCCGCATAGGCAGTTTTGGCCTTGGGGAGTTTTTAATGATGGGAACCTTTTCCTTAGGGCTCGGGATCGATTCCACTACGCGGTTTAGTGGAATTTGAGACCCTGGAGGCTAGGAATCAGTCTGGAAGCCTTTAATTGCTCGTTATTGATGGAATCCTATATTATGGTTGTGACTAGGTCATCGCTAGGGGCTCAGAACTGGGATCATGCTCAAGGGTCGTCCTTATTTTACGCTACACGCAGACCTGAGGTAAGAAAATTGCATCCAATACGTGTTATATGTGATCAGGGCTTGGCCCGAATATTATTAATAATTATGATTAGGGCTTGGGCCCCTGAGAACGTTTATGGTTAAGCTATTGTTTCACATGATGATTGATCCTACTTGAATATTCTATACCTACTCAAGTGTTTCATGTTTGTTCTATGGATTCTATGGTTAGGGTCTGAGGCCCCATTAAATAGGTATAATTAGTATTGTGAGTGCGATTACTAGATGGTGTTATGTGATTAACATGCATGCATCCTCGTTTATTTGGGATATGTCTATTCATATCTGTTTCTATTTGAAGTTTGAATACTTGGATCAGGGCTTGACTTATTAGTCAAGGATGACAAAAGTGCGTTGCACGCTGGTAGAAAGGCTTAGGCCTAAACCAGAAACGTACTATTACGTTGGCCGACTCTATGGTCGTTGGAAAACCAAAGGTGTTGGGATAGCTCTATGGCTAGTTATTCAGAGCTAAGGGCGAGGGCCCCAGGTGACTCTATGGACACATAGCTAGGGCATAGGCCCTGGGTTGGTTTTATGGCCAACTGTTTAGGGCAACGGCCCCAAGTTGGTCCAATGACCACTTGTTTGTAACTAAATGACTGTATATGTAGGTTATTACTGCTGGACATGCTAGATAAGTATTTGGGAATCTGTATTTTGTGTTTATGCACATGTTGAGTTTTCTTGCTGAGCCTTGGCTCACGGTGCTTTGTGGTGCAGGTAAGGGGAAGGAAAAGCTTGACCAGCCATGAGTTGGAGAGCTTCGGTGGCGGCATGTACATATGAGACTGCTCGACCACAATGACCGGGGATATCTCAGAGGAACTAGGGTTGTAGCCCTGTTTTTGCCGCTTAGGTCGGTTGAATGTAACTTTTGATGTATATTACACCTTTTTAAAAGTTTAGTTGTAATATTTTGGGATCCCATGAATGTATGAATCTTTGCAAATAAAAGTCAACAGTTCTTTTGACAAAAAATTTTAAACCTAACCCTTGGAATTAACCATAGTTACACATTTTAAACTAAATGACTTGGTTAGCAATTCTGACACAATTTAAAGTACACAGTGTAATGGTCCTAGATTAGGAGGACGTTACAGAGTGTTTCCAACTGCAAGGAAACTGGGAATCGACACAAGATTTCCTGGTACTCAAGGCATATGGAACCCAAGATAATGATATTTATCTGGGATGCATGTGATTTTAGAGGATTGTTCTTCGGTTTTAGATCGTTGAATTAGGTTCTACTAAACATGCATGTATTTCTTTTTACAACTTTTTAGTATGGGAAAGGCATGAAGGATAAAATGCTGAAGCTTGGAATCCTAAAAGGGTTGTTCGTATCAAACAGGGCAAAAAGAATATCTTGAATGAATTTTGGAAATAAATATATTTTTTTAAGAAAATGTTTATTTTATTATGATTTTCAATGGAAATTTTAATTTCAGTTTTTCTTATTACATCAACAACAATTTGTAGTTACTTTCACAAGTAATAAAATCCTATTTCTTTCCATGGATGTGAATTATGGAGTGAATGTATGGAAAATGGGCTATACCTAATGCAACCAAACGAATCCTATGTACTAAATAATGAGTTGTTTAAGATAGCTAAACCTAGGACTATTAACGACAAAAGGTCAACAATGTTAAAAATAACATACCTTTGGCATCTTCGCTTAGGTCATATTTGCTATGGTAGGATTCAAAGACTAACAAAGGTTGGACATTTGAGGGAACTCACCTAGGGTCACCTACCCTGTAACGACCCGAATTTGCTAATATGGCTTAGGGTCTTGATTAGTGTGCCAGGAGGGCAATAAATGATTTAATATGTTAATATGTGGATTTATGTGAATATATGATAATGATGCATGTTTAGTTGAGTTAAATGTGCATGTGGGCCCCGTTTGGATATTAGGGGTATAAATGTGATAAATGCTATATATATGTGATATGTCTATGCAGCATGATCCGAGACAGTCCTGGTGAGCGGTTAGCCAGAAAGTCACAACAGGGTTGAGTTTCTGACTCGGGGCGAGTCGAGGGGTAATTTGGGTATTAGATGTGCTATGGGGTTATCGGGTTATGAAAATAAATATTTGGAGATATATTTGAGGATACAATGTCTAGGAGGGAATATTGGGAAAATTTACCATTTTGCCCTCGGGGACGTTTTGGTACCCCGAACCTTGAGGTAACCACATAGACTTAAGTTGAATAAAACAAACCTTAAAATTTTACAGAACACTTAGGAAACCGACTCACTCATTCTCTCTAAAGAAGTGGTTATCTTCTCTTTGGAGGCTTAAGGAGAAACTTGGAGAAATTAGCTAGAAGCTAGAGGAATTCAGCTGGAAAATCTTGGGAGCTAGGAGCTTGAGGATTAAGGATCCAATTCAGAGATTAAACTTAGCAAAGGTAAGCTCTAACCATGGGAATTAAGCTTGAATTTCTGCTGTGATTTTAGGCTATGCATGTGGGTAGAACTTGATCTGTTTTTGGGTATTTTAGTTGAGTTTTGGAGCAGGTTTTAATGGGTTTTGATGTTGATATTGAGCTGGAATGTTGTGTTGATTATCTAGGATTGTTAGCTAAGTTTTGGGTGAATTGGCTTGAGGACAAATGCAGGGGTAAGGTGAAGAATTCTGGGTTTGGAGGAGAGGGTCGCGGCCGTAGGAGGGCATCTTGCGGCCTGTGTACGCGCGCAGCCATGGGAGGCCGAGAAGCTTCATGCACGTCGCGGCGCTTGATGATGCGCGCCGTGGCCCGTGTGGGTGTCAGTGAGCTGCTAGCCTCTGTTTCGAGGCTAGCCACAACACTGGTGGATAGGGCCACGACTCTTAGTGCCATCTTGTGTTTTTAAGGGTGTTTAGGCTTGGGAACTCAATGGTTAAGGCTCAGGATGGATTTTATCACCCGGATTGATAGAATTCAAGATCCCGGAGGTTAGAGTTATGGCTCAAAGTTGTTTAATGGATTAGAAATTGATGGATGGATATTGTTAATGTGTTGTGACTAGGGTTTCGGCGAGGCTCAAGTTAGAGGACTGTGCTCAGGACATCGGTGCTCGGAGAGCTCGGGACTCAGGTAAGAAAACCCTTGTTCCCATAGAGCTTTTATGTAGGGCTGAGCCCAACGTGTTTAAATTGTAGGGCGTAGCCCCTTTGATTGTATTTGCTAGTATTCTGTACTTGTTTATTATGCTATGAGTGCAATTATGTGAATGATCGGCAAGAGCCGGGAACGGTGTAGGCCAAGGTCGGCAGGGGCCAGGAATGACGTTAGGCACGTTGAGTGCAAGGCCGGGTATGGCAAGGGGCTGGGAGCAGCGTTGAGCACGTGGAGTGCGAGTTGCTAGGGCGGGTCCCTAAAGGATACCTGGGATATCCTCACAGTGCGGACCACGAACCCAGGGCCTGGTAAAGCGCCTGGGACGGCTAGGTCGTATGTGTTTAGCCTATTGATGGCCAGTCTATATACTCATTATTTGTTTTGCATATGTTATCTGTTATGGGTTTTCTTGCTGGGCTTCGGCTCACAGATGCTCTGTGGTGAAGGTAAGGGCAACGAGAAAGCCAGCCAACCATGAGTGTAGCAGGCATGGGGCGGCTTGTACATGTTGGGCCAGCCTGGCTGCCACTGCCAGTGGATTTTGGGAGATGCTTGTAAATAAACCTAGATTTTTTCGTTTAGTCGACTTGGTTCAGTTTATCTGTTGTAGATATTTCTACACTGTATTTTGGGATCCCAAGTGTTAAACTTTTATGATATTCAATGAAATGGAATTATTTCTAAAGTTTTCTTCTCTTTATGGCTTAATTACACTAATTGATCTAAAACCTCGATTAGCGAGTTGAATGCACGTTTTTAAACTCACTTAGTAACGGCTCTAAGGAAGTAGGGCGTTACAACTTGGTATCAGAGAAAGCCAAGGTTATTAGTTCTGGAGATTGACCGAACATGTACACTCACTGTCAGTGATAATCTCGACTCAGGGTTGGTTGGTAAGATTGACTAATATGTTTGAATATGTGTTTGAATGCCCTGTTTGCCTGCTTATCTTATATAGAGCATGATGAATGAGTTAACATATGCATGATGCTAGAGCATGGCTCGTTGTGTGTTATATGCTATATGCGTTATTGCTTGTGGATGGCTAATGTGTTTGGAAGGTGGTTTTTGGATGTTGTTATCATGCCTGATGAGTGGCGTCGTTGGTTGCAGAAATGTTTGTTGAGATGCCTCGGCAATCAGCTAGACTTCGCGGCAGTAGGGCCGAGGATGACAACTAGGGTCAGGACCCTCCACCTGCCCCACAGAATTGGCAAGAGATGTTTGCCGAGATGGAAGCAAGACTGTAGCAAACAGAGGAAGGGTTGCGACAGTTGAGGCAGCAGGCCCCACCTTAGGTTACTGGGCTACCAGTGCAGCAGGTTGCAGCGCCAGTGCCAGTGTAGTCTGCTACGGAGAATAAATGGGAACCTTTGTATGAGAGGTTCAGGAAGCAGCATCCTGCCACCTTCGAGGGTGGATCAGACCCACTGCGGGCAGAGCAGTGGATGAATATGATTTCCTCAATTCTGGATTTTATGAGAGTTCAGGGGAATGAGAGGGTAGCTTGTGCTAGCTACATGTTTAGAGAGGATGCCCGTATCTGGTGGGACGTTGTGGTTCAGAGAAGGGATGTATCAGTTATGACCTGGGAAGAATTCAAAAACTTATTTAACGAGAAGTATTACAGCGTGGCAGTTCGAAGGTTGATGAGTTTAATAACCTGACTCAGAACCGATCGACAGTGACAGAGTATGCTATAAAGTTTGACAGATTGGCGAAGTTTGCGCCAGATTTAGTGCCGACTGATGCGGCAAGAAGGGACAGGTTTGTGCGGGGGTTGAATGTTATGATTGCCCGCGATGTGATTATTACCTTGGATCCAGAGACTACTACTTATGGCCAGGTTGTGGATAAGGCCCTTATTGCTGAGAGGGCCGAAGATCAGATTTGGAAGGAAAGCGATGTTAGGCGCGATGCCAGGAGGACAGTGCCTCCTTTCGTTGGGTCCAATCGTGGTGGTGGCTTTAGTGAGCAGAAGAGGAAGGCCCCAAATTCCTTTGTTCCTCCCAGTTCAGATAGGAGGGCACGGGGTGTTTCCACTGGCCGTCAGGGTGGCAGTGACAACTGGAGAAGTTTTCCAATGTGTCCGCGGTGCAGGCGATGACACCTGGGTGAGTGCAGGATTAGGGCCTGCTTTGTTTGTGGGAGTGCCAGTCATCTGAAGAGGGATTGCCCTCAAGTTAAGAAGGAGGAGCAGAAGCAGGGTGACAGTCTTGCTCCTGCCAGGGTATTCACTTTGACACAGACCGAGGCGGAGGCTAGTCCCTCAGTTGTGATAGGTCAGATCTCTAGTGCTGGTTCTCTGTATACTGCATTGTTTGATTCAGGGGATACCCATTCATTTGTATCTGCTAGAGTGATAGACCAGCTTTGTAGACCTAGTGGTGTGTATGCTAGGGGATTTCAGACTTTGTTGCCAACAGGAGAACTGGTAGTCTCTAGGAAATGGATTAGAGCATTGCCAGTAGAGGTAGATGGTAGGGAACTGTCTGTTGATTTGATTGAGTTAGAAATGGATGACTTTGATATGATTCTAGGGGTGGATTGGCTATCAAAGTATGGGGCAACGATTGACTGCAAGCGTAGAATGGTGACTTTTGAACCAGAAGGGGAGGTACCCTTTGTGTTTGTGGGGACAGTTAGTGGATCGCGAGTACCAATGATTTCGACATTGAGGGCTAGAGACCTGATGCAGGAAGGTCGCATAGGATTCCTAGCGAGCGTTGTGGATACCTCTAGGGTGGTGTCGGTTGGACCGGGTGAGACTAGATTGGTGTGTGAGTTTCCGGATTTGTTTCCAGCAGATTTTCCAGGGTTGCCACCATAGCGGGGGATTGACTTTGTTATAGAGTTGGTACCAGGAGCGGAGCCAGTATCTAGGACACCTTATAAATTGGCTCCAGCGGAGTTGAGGGAGTTGAAGATTCAGTTGCAGGAGTTACTTGATTTGGGGTTCATCAGACCGAGTTTCTCGCCATGGGGTGCTCCAGTGTTGTTCGTTAAGAAGAAGGATTGATCTCTTAGGATGTGTATTGATTATAGGGAGCTAAACAAGTTAACCATTAAGAACAAGTATCCATTGAGCTTTGCTTGTTTGTTGGCTATCCTAAAGGTACTCAGGATGGTCTGTTTTATAGTCATGTAGACAAGAAAATGTTTGGCCCTACAAACGCTACTTTTTTGGATAACAACTTCATAATGAATTTAAAGCCTCGTAGAAAAATAGTATTAGATGAAAAATGATTAACTATTGTTCCATCTTCGACGCAAGTCGATGAAAACAAGGTAGATTTAGAAACCTCTAATCAAAATTGTAAAGTTACGGTGCCTCGTCATAGTGGGAGGGTTTCTTGGAACCCAGTACCTATGAGACGGATAGTGAAACACACAATTTGGCTGGGGACACAAGTTGCAGTGATATGTTGGCCTTTAAACAGGCAATGGGTAGGTCTGAAAGGGATCTTTGACTCAAAGCCAAGTACTAGGAAATTGAGTCTAAATGTATTTGAGATCTTGTAGACGCGCCATTAGACTTTAGGCCCACGGGGCAAGTGGATCCATAAGAAGAAGAGGGGAGGTAATAGAAAGTTCAAGAAATTTAAGGCTCGACTCGTGGCAGAGAGGAAAAGTCGACTTAGAGAAATCTTTTTGTCTGGTAGCTATGATAAAATTCATTTAGTATACTCTTATACAAAGCCACAACTCCTGATTAAGAGATAAGATAAATGGACATCAAAGAATAATTTTTAATGGCTCTCTTGATGAGACCATTAACATGGATCAATTAGAAGGATTTAAAGTAGCTGGACAGGAAAGTCAGCAAGCTGAGTAGGTCAATCTATGGACATAAACAAGCTTCACGCTCCTGGAACTTAAAGTTTAATGGAAACATTAAGACCTATGGTTTTGAACAAAATGTAGTTGAGCCTTGTGTTTTACCAACTAAAAGAAAAAGACATTGTGGTGTTCTTAACCCCTTATACGGATGATATCTTACTCATTGGAAACAATGTCAAGAAATTATCAGGCATAAAGAACTGGTTGAAAACGAAATTTCAGATTTCGTTGTAGCAAGTCATGTTCTTGGTGTCCAGATCATCAAGGATAGAAAGAACTAAATTTTTGTTCTATTCAAGCGGCCTTCATAGGTGAGGTGCTTGGGCGTTACTCTATAACGAATTCCGAGAAAGGATGTTTAGTGTCTTGACATGGAATTTATCTTTCTAAGCAGTAGTCTCCACAGACTCCTCAAGAGAAAGAAAAGATGAAATGAATTCCTTGTGCATTTGCAATTAGAAGCCTAATTCATGCTATGTTCTGTGTTGTGACTGAGATCTGCTATGCAGTGGGAGTGGTGAGCAAGTGCCAGTGAAACCTTGGCAATGAACAATAGATACCGGTCGATATATTAGACGGACTAGAGACTATATATTAGTCTATTCGGGTGAATCTTTGAACCTGTTAGGCTACACATATTCAAATTTTAGACTAATGTTGACGACAGGAAGTCTACTGCTGAAAACGGTGTTTACTCTTGGGTGTGGAGCTATGATTTGGAGAATCGATATGTTGTTTTCCATCTCAATACCTTTGATTTGGAGAAGCATTAGGCTATCTGCCATTTCAGATTCCACCTTGGAGGCTGAGTATACAACTGCGTCTGTGGTGGCTAAGGAAATAGTCAAGCTGAGGAAGTACTATACGAATCTCGGTGTTATTCCAAAAATGCATAAACCACTAATTTTGTCAAGTGAAAATAATGACGTAATAACAAATTCGAAAGAACCTCAAAGCAATAAAATAACAAAGCATATAGAGAGAAAGTACCATGTAATCGGGGATGTGTGGAGAAGGCGTGATGTGAAGGTAATGAAGATTGCATTGGAATGCAATCTTTCATATCCCTTTACAAATATATAAGTAGAAAGCATAATTGTGAAGCATGTAAAATGAGTTGTTTTGAGAAACATGTCCCATTTGTTTTAAAAGGGAAAGTGGGAATTTTTTGGATTTTATGCCCTTATAAAACCATGTCGGACATGTAACATGATTTTATATTGTCACTCTACTACAAAAATAGGCTTTAAGTTTAGTTTTTATACATAAAATTGTTGGGAAATACATAAAAAGTGAAGTTAAAGCTTTTAACATACTTTTAACTTTGCTTTTTGGTTTAGCACTCATAGGAATTAACCTATTACTTTGGTTCTATTGAAGACAAGTAGAACGAAGCTTTTAACTTCGGTTTTTAAAAAAAAATCAAAGTTAAAGGGTACCTTTTAACTTTGGTCTTTTCGTAATAACCAAAGTTAAAGGGTACCCATTAACTTCGGTCTTTTCATAATAACCGAAGTTAAAGGTCTTTAAAACCCTTTTCCACCTGCACATCTCCTCATTCTAAAATGTAAAACAGAACCGAAAACTCCCATTACCACCGTGAGAGAGAAAATGGTTTCACCTATTTTCCATCACTTTTCTTGTTTTCTTCCATAATTTTTGCTAAAAACACTCATCTAGATCATAGAAAACTGGTTATATTTAGTTTTGAGAGGAAAAAATTGTTCATTTTATAATGGTTATTAGTGGTGGTAAAAAATACCCATTGTTTTGGGATTTTGAATGAATTTTCAACATCCAAACATGTTTTTTTGGCTTTGAAATAGGTATGGATTGTTAAATATTTGTTCGTATTATTTTTTAATTTTTTACTTATTATTTTTGTTTTATTATATTTTTTTATAATATAATAAATATATTCCATTTTTGGCAAATTATATTTGACAAAAATATTTTTTGATTTATTTCTTGTAATCTCGGCATTTAATTGAAGATTATTTCATTTTTATTATGTTCACATTTATGTTATGAATATATAAAACGTTGATTATATCAATCTATTCTATTTATAGAAGGTTTGACAATATACTTAACTTTTAACATATGAATCAAATAATAAATGTTGATTTATTTTATATCTGGCTGATTTTATTTGACAAACTGATTCTTATGACCAGATTTCAACAGATAGGATCAGATTGATCCTCTTTAAAATCGAAGATAGGATCTTGGAATGACAGCTCAGATACGAACTGGTCTGTAGCTACAGACAACCTGTCTGTTTCCTCAAATCACGAATTATTCAATGTAATTGATTGGTTATTTAAGGAAATATTTTCTAATGAGCTGTGGGCATTCAGACCTAGTAAAGGTTGTCTTATGTGAGTATGTTTGTGTATAACTACTTACCATAGCAACCTTTTCTAGGTTAACTCTTTTGTCTATTTTTAAACTTATTTTACATCTTTAGAAAAAAAGTGTCTATTTTGTAGAAGTTAGTGGTTCGACTATACCTCCATTATTTTGTGTCTTTGTATGTGTTTTGTGTATTGAAACAATTCAAAAAAGAGAAGAACAAAGAGCAAACCTTTGGGAGAAGGTTCGTCCTAGTCTTGCCTCGGGAGGAAGCAAGCACTCTTCAAGCAAATCGAAGGGAGTTCGAGTTCTTGAAGTTTCAGCAAGGTTCATTCATCAAGTGGAGAATACATCAAACTTGCGGCATAAAATTAGAGGGAGTCTAATCTTTGCTTAAGTCAAATACTTTGTATTTTTGAGAAACTTTATTAATGAATCTTATCTCTAGGCATGGCCCTGTGGACTAGTAATATCCAAAAGGATATTGACACCACGTAAAAAAACTCTGTGTGTTTTTCATTTTTCTGTTTTATCCTTCTGTTGTGTATTTATGTAGTTATAGAATCTCTGTCTATAGTTACAAAATATATATTCCAGTACCAACCTTTTATTCCACATTTAATTAAATATAAAGTTGGCAACATTGAAATACAGAATTTCAAATATATTGATAATGTATAGGCTTTTAAGGTTGATAATCTTGATTTGGAGTTGCATTTGACTCTTTAAAAAGGTATGAATCTTCCAAATATGTGTTTATGGTAATTTTCTTTATTAATTTTCTTTATTATTATTATATTAATAAATTTAGAATTTTTTTGTTATTTTATAAAATATTATTATTTATAATAATTATTTGCTGTATTAATCAAGTTAATATGTTGTTGTTGAAAAAAAAAAACAAATTAATATGTTGTTATTGTAAAAAAAATCAAGTTAATATTTTGTTCAAAGAGTCATTTGTATAAATATGTTTTAATGTTTAGTTTGTATTAAATATTAAATATGTTTGGAACTAGTTAAATATAAACTCAATAATTTCATTACTTTATTTTTGTTTAAACTTTTTAGGACGATTATTTTTTTGGCGGTATTTTGGTTTTGAATTGGTAACTAACTTGAAGATTAATTTGAAGGTGAGTAAGTATTTTAGTTTTATTTATTACTATTGCACATATTTATAGAATTATAGTTAAATCATATTGAATTTAGTGCAAATTAAGTTTGAAAATTAGTGAAGTAGGTTTTGGAAAATTTGTGTGTTGCGGTGGTATAATGATGGAATTATGCATATTGATTGTTGTTTTTATTTGTATTGAATTAATAGGTACTTATGAAATTGAGATATGTTTTAGAAACAGAGGAAACTCTGCCCAATTTTTTAGGATTTATTAATTGAATATGTTTTTAAATAAGTAGTATTTATTAATAGAGTTATAATTTAAACTTTTTAGGTTTGGCGGTAGTTTTTGAATGGGATCTCGGGAAATTGTGTGCTTCAGTGATAACCTTAAGTCCCTAGTTTGAAGTAACCTTATCATGCCTCTTGACTAGAAAAGGTTACTTTGAACTACAGGGCTTATGGATGCTGTCAAAATTTAAGGCAAGCATTCAAGATGGAAATGGATTAACATGAGTTCTATTGTAATTGGAGACTAATGCCACGTCTCGCTCATGGGACGCACGGACGCGCACGGACGGGCCCACGGACAGATAAGCGCATGGGGCGCATGGGCGCGCAGCCTCGGCCTGCCTTTGATGTGTCTGCGCTTGGGGGCCTAAGCACGTTGGCGCTGCGTGAGTGGTTGACGGATGGGCCACGCGGCCCATGGGTGATCCGAGTGTCCTTGGGCGGTTTGGGGTAACTTAGCTTAGATGTATTCTTCCTCAAGTAACTTAGCATAAAGGGTTTACTCCCTAATGGGCCGGCCATTTAAGTGATGGGACTTGTCCATATGATTTTTGTAGATATCTTAAAGGGAATGAATGGTGGGAGGCTTGCCACTTGTCGGCCTAGGGTGTTCTCGAGTTTCCTATATAAAGGATGAAGCCCTTACTTTTTTAGGGGCTACCATTACATTTCTCTATACTTGTAACCCAAATTTTATACATACAAAGCACGGATTCTTTGTACCTTGTTGCCTTGTTCTTTTCGTTAGTTGCTACACTCTTTCTAGTGGTTGTTATTAACCACTCCCAAAGGCTGACTTTGCCGACGGACTGGTGAACTGCCGCACTCCCCAACCTCTAAGGGTTCGGAGCGTGTCAGGTGGTATCAGAGCTGATTCAAAGGAGAAGGAGTAGAACTAATGACTGATCAATCAATGGCGGAAGCAACGAAGTCAGTGACGAAAAAGAAGGTTGAGCCAAGAGAAATGATAACTGATCTAGAAAAATGTCTCAAAACTAATGTTTATCTAGTCCATGCCATGGATTCTCGAATAGGAGGCCTCGAAGAAAGATGCAAGGACCTAGAAGCAGAAGATGCTGCTATACACGGTTCCATCTCGGATGCACTTCAAATGCAGGTCGAAGGTCTACGTGAAGAAGTCGGAACCATGTGGGATTTGCTACTTACGGAGATAAATTTAATACGAGCCCGGCTCGATATCATGGAGGTAAATGAAAGAGAGAGAGAGACATAGAGCATCGTGAGATGCTTGCCCGGCAGGAAGAGGCGAATACAGCCACCATGGCCAAGCTTGAAGAAATCCAAGCCGATTGAGCCATGTGTCGTAGAGCCGCGGCTGGAGGCGGAGTTGGCGCCCCCTCGGTTCACAAAATCGAAATACCTAAGCCGAAGTCTTTTGGCGGGTCGAGGAATGCCAAAGAAGTAGACAACTTTCTTTGGGGTCTTTCTCAATATTTCGAAGCCACCAACATCACAAACGAAGCTGCGAAGATTCGAACCTCGGCAATGTACTTATCCGATACCGCCATGTTATGGTGGTGCCGGAGGCATGGCGAGATTGGGCGACAACTCTGTGTGATGGACTCTTTTAAAGATTTCAAAAGGGAGCTAAAGAAACAGTTCTACCCGAGAACGCACTAGATGATGCAAAGGGCCAGTTGAGACGGCTTAAGCAAACTGGTGGGATCCGAGAGTATGTGAGGGATTTTACAACTTTGATCCTTGAAGTCCCAAACACCACTGAAGAGGACTCACTGTTTAACTTCATCGATGGACTGCAACAGTGGGCCAAAATTGAAGTAAGGTGGAGGAACGTCCAAGATCTTTCATCGGCCATTGCTGTGGCCGAGAGTTTAACTGACTATACTTCCTCTAGGGAGTCCTCTAGACCGAAGGAAACAAAGACATTTGCTAGCCCCAATATTGGGGGAGGAGAACGGTGGAAAGCCCGAGGGACAACCGACGCTAGTGCGAGCCAGAAGGGGAAGGCTAAGGAAACGGCCACACGAGACAATGTGAAATGCTTTGTCTGTGCTGGGCCACATTAGACACGGGAATGCCCACAAAAATGGCTGTTGAATGCCCAAGCAGTTGTTAAACAAAAGGAGCTCGGAGAAAAACAAAAGCATGAGGAGCAAGGAGCCAGATGCGGCTCGATGAAATTGTTGAAAGCCTTGAAAGCCTGCCCTCGAACACAAGTAGATGGCCAGATGTTCGTGGACCTCATCCTCAACGGAACGACGATGACGAAATTGGTTGACACAGGGGCGTCTCATAATTTCTTATCAACACAAGGAGCGAAGAGCGTTGTGGTAAAGCCTACTCATGAAGGCGGTGCACTGAAGACGGTAAATTCAGGGCCGATCCCAATAACTGGCATTGCCAACGGTGTTGAGACCTGTCTTGGTGAATGGACTGGTCAGACTAATTGGACAGTGGTGAACATGGATGACTACAACGTTGTCTTAGGGATGGAATTCTTCGATCAGACGAAGGCCATCCTCATTCCCTACGCCAATCAAGTATGCATCTCTGATGGTGCAAGTTCATGTGTTGTATCTACCCGAATAGCCACGGAAATTGAAGAGCGAGCGTTGTCCGCCCTTCAATTCAAGCGAGGAATGCACCAAGATGGTGTGAGTTACCTTGCTATATTGAAGGAGTTTGATGATGAGGTGTTATCAGCCCCGACAGTGAAACTCGATGAAGTACAAAGAGTACTAAATGAGTTTGAGGATGTGATTGTAACGCCCTGGATAGCCAAGACCGCTACACTGTGTACTTATAAAGGTGCAGGACTTGCTAATCAAGTCATTAGTAGGAAAATGTGTCACTAAACATGTAGGATCTAAGGTTAAAAAGGTTTTGGTCTCAAAAACTCATTTCTTATATTTATACTATAGTGAACATGGGATCCCATACAAAAACGAAGTTAAAGAAAGTTTACAGACTCCCAAAAGTACATGAGTAACCACTAGCCATACTAAGGCAAAACAGACAGTCTTCAGGTTCCATGTCCTTGCCTAGACCTCAACCGTGGCGGCCGAGCACCTAGCTATGTACATTCTACTCGCTGAGCTCTCCAGTCAGGGCTGATCTAACTTGCCCTTGCCTTTACCTGCACCACGTAGCACCCGTGAGCTAAGGCCCAGCAAGAAAACATCATAGATAACTCAAACAATGACAATAGGCAAATAGGTCAGTAAGCATGTATACCCATCAGATAATCCACAACAGATATTCAGCATATACGATCCAATACAAGATACATTCTATCACATATAATATTCATATCACATAATATTCAGGGCCGACGACTTAGGCCGCACCCTCTGTTTAACCCACTGACTCCGGCCCGCTTAAACCGAGCTCAGTACATAATAAGCTGTCCTCGGCTACCAGTGGCTGAGTCGCGCCCTGTGCGCTAGTGAGACCCTTGGCACCCTTAGGCCGTTGGTTCACTAAATGGCTTGCATGGCATAGTACCATCTCTTCAAGCATCTACAATAGGGAGCCCTTAGTCCCGTCACATATATTCAACCAGGTGCGGTTTTCTTACCTTTAATCTATACGGTTATCGAATTACGAGCAACGCCCCTCAAGCACGATCTGTTCCCGAGCCTAAGCTTTTATCACCTAGCCACAACCAAAGTATAGGGTTTCATATATACTCAAATATAGGTTTCCAGTTAGAAAACTAACTCCCGAGACTCCTAATTCCACCAAGCACGGTGGTGAAACCAAACCCGAGCACACTAGACCACTCCCCCGTGCTAAAAACCCTAAAAAATTCATGTGTGCAACCAAGGGTTGTGGTCCCCAAAAGCCTAGCCACGGCCCTTCCCCAAAACAGAACCTACTCCCACACTGAACCACATAGGCGTCGCGGCCCTTGCCTTGGGCGCCGCGGCGCGCCCCCGTGGCCGAGCCCCCTTGGCTTCTTTGCATGCTAGGGCTGCAGCGCTCTAGAACAGAGCCGCGGCCCTCCCCTTTGAACCCAGATTTTACACCATTTCTAAGTCTGAAACCTCACCTTAAACCATCCCCAAGATTCCCAACTCTTAACCAATTAATTCCCAACTTTTTTAGCATGATCTAAACAACATAATCCCCAAGTAAACACAGCCTAACACACTCTAATCTCTTCCTTTCAATTTCTGAAACCCAAGTGCTATAAACACTCAAACCAGCCATTCAAACTCAATTTAAAGCCTCTAAATCAGGATTTGAGACTTACCTTTGATGTTGAATCACTTCACCAAGCCATGGCCAAGCTAAGCTCCCAAGTTTTCCCTCTTAATTCTGCCTTAGAACATCAAAACTATACTTGTTTCAGCACTTAACTAAAACCCAGCTAGAACTCAGAATTCAACCACAGAAAATAGAGTTAGATGCTTACCTTAATCCCTGCTTCAGTTCCTTGATTTCCCCTGAGCTAAACCTCCAAATTCTCACCACCAAACTCAGAAATCCTAACTTGTTTCCCCTGTTTTCTGTGTTCTTTTTCCTTCCCTTTGTTTTCCTTAAGCGTGAGAGAGAGCTGAGGCTAAGTTTAAGTCGGTTTGTGTTTTTCTTCTAAAAACTTCTCTATGTCTAACTTATCTATTAAGTTAATTCTGAGGCTCGGGGTGCCGGAACCGTCCCCGAGGCCAAAATGGTAAAATCCCCCAATATTCCCGCCTAGACATCCTAACCTCAAATATATCTCCATATATTTATTTTCATGACCCGATAATCCAAATTGCTACCCGCTATCTAAAATTATCCCCGACTTCTCCAAAGTCATATCTTAAACCCCATTGTGACTTTTCCCGCTATCTGACCCTAGAATCGTCTTGAGTCGTGCTCAACGAACCTGTCCACATAATAATGTGGTTCTCACATAGATCACATATCATATTACCAGATAATATAATAAATTATCATATAAACATTATTAGACATATAATTACTCATTAAATCACAATTATTCCATTAATGCCCTCCTGGCACACTAATCAAGGCCCTAAAGCCTTATTAGCGAATTTGGGTCATTACAGTGATGTCGGATGCCTTGCCTAGTCTGCTACCCCCTCGGCGTGGTGTGGACCAAGAGATCAAGCTAGAAGCTGGCACCAAGCCACCCGCGATGTGTCCTTATTGGATGGTTCAGTCGGAGTTAGCCGAATTACGCAGCCAGTTGAAGGAGTTACTCGACGCTGGCTTAATCAGACCCTCTAAGGAACCCTTTGGGGCGCCTGTATTGTTCCAGAAGAAGAAGGACGGGAGCCTTCGGATGTGTATCGACTATAGGGCACTTAACAAGATTACCATCAAGATAAGTACCCGATCCCACTGATCGCGGACTTGTTCGACCAGTTAGGGAATGCTCGGTTCTTTACAAAGCTTGATCTTTGCTCCGGCTACTATCAAGTAAGGATCAAGGAAGGCGACGAACCGAAGAACACTTCCGTGACTCGGTATGGATCTTACGAATACTTGGTGATGCCCTTTGGTCTTACCAATGCCCCAGCGACGTTCTGCACCTTGAAGAATAAGGTATTCCAAGATTACCTTGATAAGTTCATTGTTGTCTATTTGGATGATATAGTCATATATAGCAGCAATCTGGAAGAGTACATTGACCACTTGAAGTTAGCTTTTGCCTTGTTGAGAGAAAATAACCTCTTTGTCAAAAGAGAAAAGTGCACCTTTGCAAGCAATGAAGTAATGTTCTTAGGTCACAAAATGAGAGACGAAATTCTGATGATGGATGGGACCAAGGTGTTGGCTATCCAAGATTGGGAACCCCCGAAGAAAGTCCCCAAACTAAGGTCCTTCCTTGGTTTGGTGAACTACTATCGGCGATTCATTAAAAGCTACTCTGCCCGAGCAGCTAGATTGACTGATATGCTCAAGAAAAATAAACCTTGGGTATGGGACGCTGTGTTGACCCTGATTTCGGCCAACTGACACGGAGTCAAATATGCTTGATTTGGACAACACGTTGGAAAGAATATGATGATGAAACAATAAAGAACACAAGAGTTAATAGTGGTTCGGCCCCAGAATCTGGTAATAACCTACATCCACTTGAGTTGTTATTGATATAGGATTCAAAGGAGTGATCAAAGAACTAGGGTTCAATGAGTTTCACAAACCTCTGAAGAACAAGACAATATATCAAATAGAATAACTCTGATCTCCAATGATCAGAAAGCAAAAAAGAAGAAGATCCCTTCCCTTGAGCTATCTCTCTCTATTTATAGGCTCAAGGAGGATTTACATTAATTTGTTACAGATATTATTTCCTAAATAATCGGATACTCAGGAAATCATGGGAGATAATTTCGAATACTATCGTAACTGCATAAGATCTTCTCTGCATATAGCATGCATACGACCAGGCTGGTCGTATGAAGAGATCGAACGTTGTGACAATAGATGTCTTCCTGGTCGATAGTTGAGCACGAATTCTGCCAGATGTCAGCCACGTGTACTAAATGTTTTCCATGTCATTCATGCCTATTTTTTGGATAACATTTTCCCCCCAAGTTTGTTTAGTGCGACCAGCAATAAAGAAACTTTAAGGAAACAACCGTTCATATCCCCATGATGTCTGTCAGGATCCCCATGCGTTTTTGAAAGCCGTGACATAATTATGTCTAATCAAGCCTTTTCAGTTTTCAAGAAACAAATTGACGACTTATACACTTCCCCACGTTTCGAAAATGGGGAGTAATGATTACTACTTTTTGGCCATACCTCAGTCCCCATAAATACCTTCTTTTTCTTCTTTATAATTTTTTTTTTCTTACCATCTTTGTCAAGAACTTCAAGAACCTTGCCTTCAGAATACAGAGCTTCGAAACCAGTCAGTCACCTAGTCGACGATCTTTCCAACTCGAACTTTTTCATTCTCTTCTGAATCTCCATCTTCACCCAGGTAATCACTCTGTCTTTTTAAACTTTTCATTATGCCATGCACGTCATTTCTATGCTCTATGATTTTTGTGTTCTTGAGTAGGGTTTTATGAGGATTATTTTTTTTTTTTTTATAAACCTTCCATTGCTTGGTATGAGGGCGTCTTTATGCTTTGTATAGGTTAGGACTTAGTTTGATAGTTAGGATCATAGGCTTAGGGCGTAAGGTCGACGAAAAATTCAACCTTTAAGCTAGGTGAAAGAACTGAGTTTTTTCCTGCCCTTCAGGAGTCGAAAAAGTTCTCTTTCAGAAAACAATTTTTCTTCCTTTCTGATCCATTTTTCAAACCATTAATGTCGAACTTAGTGTAGGAGTAGGATTCTACTGGTTATTTAGACGCGAGCAACGTTATCCCAATCTTCCACACTACTTCCCAGACCGTGTCTTATCTCCTCCATTGTCTGTTTGCAATTCATATGCAAGATCCTTGGAGAGGAGAAAGAACTATTGAAGACGACCTCTTGGCCCAACTACTTGAAGGCGAAGAGAACCCATCTACTTTGATACCAGAAATCCCTTTTTCTCGCCCTAGCTCAAACCGTCCTCCAATCCCCCATCAGAGAATGGCCCGAACGAAAACAAAAGCACGAAAAAGGAAAAATCCTAACTCCTCAGGCTAGCCTTCTGCTGATGCCCCCTCGACCAGTGGTCGACGAGAATTCGCTCCAGAGACCAATGTCCAAAGGCATGTCCACCCTCGCCATGTTGACCAGCCAACCATTGCATAGCACGTCGTCCCTCAAAGTACGGTGACACTGCGGATGATTGCCAACTATTTAAACAGATACAATCTGATGGGTGTGACCTTAGTAAAACCATCTATCGACCAGCGAGCCAACCTGCCAGGCGGGGCTTACAGCGCCTGGTCGAGGTTCCACATTGAGGCAGGTGCCACCCTGCCTTGTCACTCGTTTTTTCAGGGGGTGGCTAATTACTTCGGATTAGCCCCCTTTCAAATCACCCCGAACGGATATAGAATGCTGGCCGCACTCTATATCCTTTATAAGCTCAAAAAATGGCCAGTACCTTCCCCCCACAAGGTCAATTTTCTTTTTGACCTTAAATCCAACCCCAACCAAGATGGCACGGGGTTTTTTCATTTCTGCCACCAGGAATCCGGAAGCAGTTTTTTGTCCGACACCACCCATATCTCTAATGTGGGGAAGTATCACCATGAATAATTCCTCACTCCTGACCTTGCTGCGGACAACCTGGACTTCACTTGAGGAGGTAAAAATTCTTACGCAAGTAGCTTCTTTACTTAGTGTTTTTATGTCGCAATGTCTTGACATTCCACTGTGTTCCTGGCCCCTGGTTATGTCCCATCCTTACTCTGGGAATGGAGTCAAGGGCAACACTCTTAGCCAGCATGCCAAATGCTGATAAGAGTGTAAAAAACTTAGTCACGGAAGCTAACCTTAGGCTGGTCGGCCTTTGGGGCTCCCAATCTGCGACGAATGAACCCTCGGCGGGCGGTGTCCAAGCCAACGTGGAACCCGAACAGGAACCCAAGCAGCAACCTCAGGCGCCTCCTCCATGGAGGAGGACAACTGGGGTTACGATCAGGGAACCTGCCATCCCCCATCGAGCGGAGAAACCTTCAGTCCCTAAGGGCAAGGGAAAACAAAAGGCTGTCGAGCCTACCGAACTTTCTGACGATTCGTCGGATGTAAACGGTACAATAATCTCACTTTTAAATAATTTTCCAATTCCCTCTCATCTATTTGATGGGGACGGCAACTTTAGGAATGCTCCCTCTTTAAACTCAGATTTTTTCCAAGAACTAGGTAGTTCAGTAAATAATGCTACGACCAGTAGTTGTAGCCCGGGTACTTTAATTGTAATCCTTTTACTTTTATCCCTGTTCCCCCTATGACCATTTAATCTCACTGCTCGAGTTGTTTCCCTTTGTGCAGGTATGGACTCTGAGGATGTCTTCGATCACTACGAGGCTGCCATTGCCTCTTCTGTACTAAAGAAGGATAGCAAGAGGACTTGAGGGGAAAGCAGCAAGACCCCCTTGAAGAAGGCTCGAACAGACGATGCTCCAGCCACCGCCCCTTCCAAGGAGAACACGACACCTCCGCCCCCCACCGAGCAATCGACTTCCATATCTGCTAATCCACAGCCCTCTTCTAGGGACGCTGACAAGGAGGCATTGGACAACTTGCCCGAAGGCTCCCTGCCCAACTTTGTGGTCGGGTCAGCCCGAGAGAGGATATACAAACTCTCAAAGCACAGACGCAGTCAGGCCGCCATCACCAACACTGCTTCGATGGATACCGATCAGGTCATCAACAGAGGGCTGAATGAGATAGTTAGCGTAAGTAACCTCTTGTTATTTTTCTATTCATATCTGATTTCTTTCCCTTACTTTGTTTCATTTTTTATCCTTCAGGGCCTGCTAACTCTAACTGCTGGCTGGCGCCGTGTTGGGGCGTTGGTTTCTCGCGGAAAGAATTTCGATTCCAGGCTTGCTCAGGCTAAGAAAGTGCTTCAGGCTGGCAAGGACAAGCTGCTCGAGGAGAACAAGGAGCTGTCCAGACAGTACGAACAAATGTGTGAGGACCAAGCTGTTCTCACTAAGGAGCTTCAGGACAGCCAAGAGGCCTTGAAGAAAGCCAACGAGGCCTGGGAGAAATGGAGGGAAAGTTCTGTACTTGTCACCCAAGAGTGTAAGCAGCTTGGACTTGATCTGACCGTCAGTAGGGAAGAGACGAAGAAGCTCGAGGAGCGCGTGCAGGAGCTCGAGGAGGAAGGGGCCCAGAATTTGAAGAGGTACAAGGAAGCTACCCATATCTGCTTCTACGAGTTCTGGAAGCACAACCGGGAGGCCAACTTCAACTACCTGTCCGAGCGGTTGAAGAAGACTCTGATGGCGCAGTACGCCATCCGGTTGGAGGCAGAGGAGAAGGCTAAGGCTAAGGCTAAGGCTAAGGCTCCTGCTGCTGAAGCTAAAGCCGGTCCCCCGGCCGATCAAAGCACTCCTCCAAATCCTGAAGACACTCCTGCTCCTCAATAATTATCTTTCTTTTATTTTGTTTTTATGGCCCACGGGTCTGCTTGTAAAGACAATTTACTTTTATTGCGGCAAGGGCAACTTTTTTACTTATAACTGAACAATTACATCCGAGCAATACTGCTCGCGGTGTAAAAGATTGCCTTATTGATAATATAATGTTTCTTTTTATTATAATATCTGTTCGCATGACCGAACTTAGCATAGTACTTTGGTTTGATTTAACAAAACATAAATTTTGAAAAATACTCTAAGTACCGTAGCATTCTTTCACTCATTTTGTTCATGTGTTTACATACCTTTTGGTATGCTTTGCTATCGATGTACCTTATATGCCCCCCAAGTGATCAAGGAGCTTTAGGTACTTGGTCACTTGCCTTGACCACGACCTGTGCGAACATTGCTGCTCAGTAGGAAATGTAACACTTTATAATACAGCAAAACAACACACGTAATGAACAAATACTTGTAAAAATAAATTTACAAAGGTTTGCAAGAATGACTGGCTACGTACAGTCCCTTATAATCTCGTATTAAAAATGGACTAAACATGTCTTTACGAGTGATCTTAAAAAAGATCTTACACTTATAAGCGATTATCCATACAACGTGGCTAACCCTTTTTCGAAACTTGTAAAAAGTTAAAATTAATACAAGCCAGTCCTTTAAAAAGGACTGTTCATTGGTGGTACTTGCGCAGGTGTTCACCATTCCAATAGCGTGGAACGAGATCTCCATTTAAGCCTGCAAGTTTGTAGGTGCCCGGATGAAGGACTTCTTCAATCTGGTAAGGTCCTTCCCAGTTTGGTCCGAGCACTCCAGTAGTGGGGTCGTGGGTATTCAAGAAAACTCGTTGTAGCACTAGGTCGCCGATGTTGAATTTCCGCTCTCTCACCTTTGAGTTAAAATATCGGGCGACCTTTTCCTGGTACGCAGCGACTCGGAGTTGGGCTCTTTCTCGTATTTCTTCAATTGAGTCTAGGGACTCCATCAATAGTTGGCTATTTTGGCTCTGGTCGTATTTAATACGTCGATGCGAGGGGGGATCTAATTCGACAGGTAACATAGCTTCATACCCGTATGCCAAGGAAAACGGGGTGTGACCCGTCGCTGTTCGATGAGACGTTCTATACGACCAGAGGACTTCAGGCAGCTGTTCTGGCCATGCTCCTTTAGCGTCTTCAAGTCTTTTCTTCAGGGTGTCCTTAAGCATTTTATTCACTGCTTCGACCTGCCCATTTTCTTGTGGATGCACGACTGAAGAAAATCTTTTGATAATCCCGTGCCTTTCGCAGAAGTCGATGAATAAGTCACTGTCAAACTGGGTTCTGTTGTCTGAGACAATTTTTTGAGGCAAACCATGTCGGCAAACAATGTTCTTGATGACAAAGTCAAGAACTTTCTTGGTCGTTATGGTAGTGAGTGGTTCAGCTTCGGCCCATTTGGTGAAGTAGTCGACCGCTACAACTGTGTACTTCACTCCGCCTTTTCCCGTTGGCAGGGACCCACTCAAGTCTATACCCCATACTGCGAAAGGTCAAGGACTCTGCATCTGTTTTAACTCGATTGGAGCTGCGCGTGGGATTTTGGAAAATCTCTGACACTTATCGCACTTTCGCACAAACTCCATTGAATCTTCGTTCATAGTCGGCCAGAAATAGCCCTGCCTTAGAATCTTTTTTGCCAAACTTTGCCCCCCAGCGTGATCCCCGCAGAAGCCTTCATGCACTTCCTTCATCAACTCCTGAGCTTTCTCTGGTGTAATACATCTGAGCAGTGGCATAGAATATCCCCTTCGGTATAGAACACAATCGACCAGTATATACCTAGCAGCCTGCCTTTGAAGAGTTCTGGCTTTGTTCCTATCTGCAGGTAGTACACCATTTGTAAGATACTCCAAGTAAGGCGCCATCTAGGTATTTTCCATTCGGATTTCCATATTGGTTTCATTTTCTCGTATGCTTGGCTCGCTCAATCTTTCCACTGGCACAATATTCAAAGTGTCAGCATCTTTCGCGCTCGCGAGTTTGGCTAAGGCATCTGCGTTTGAATTTTGATCCCGAGGTATTTGCTGGAGGGTATACTTCGTGAACTGGGCTAACAGGTCTTTAGTTTTGTTCAAGTAGGCCACCATTTTTAGGCCTCGTGCTTGATATTCCCTTAGAACTTGATTCACTATCAGCTGTGAATCACTGTAAATATCCAGCACCCTTATACTCATGTCTTTTGCCATTCTTAATCCAGCGAGGAGTGCTTCGTATTCGGCTTCATTATTTGACGCTGTGAAGTCGAACCTAATGGCGCAGTGAAATCGATGCCCTTCTGGAGTTATCAAGATCACTCCTACTCCTGCGTGAGATTCATTTGATGACCCATCTGTGAATAACTTCCACGAAGGAGCTTTATCTTGAGGCTCAGGCACACTAGGCTTTTCGCACTGCTCGTTGTCTGGGAGTTCGGTAAACTCTGCAATAAGATTGGTCAAGACTTGTCCCTTTATTGCTACTCGTGGTGAATATGTAATATCGAACTGCCCCAGTTCGACTGCCCATTTTAATAAACTCCCAGCTGCTTCTGGTTTTTGGAGGACTTGCAGAAGGGGCTGGTCAGTTAAGACTGTAATGGGATGGGCTTGGAAGTAAGGACGTAGCTTCCTAGAGGCCAAGATTAAACAATACGCTAACCTCTCGATGGGAGGATACCTCAGTTCTACTCCGATTAGCCTCTTGTCTACATAGTAAACCGCTTTTTGTACGCCTTCCTCCTCTCGTACTAGTACCGCACTAGCAGCAACTTCAGTGATCGCCAGGTAAATGAACAAAGTTTCTCCTTCGGTAGGCTTTGATAAAATAGGAGGTTGTGCCATATGGGCTTTTAAGGCCTGAAAAGCTTGCTCGCAGTCTCCTGTCCATTCAAACTTCTTGTTGCCCCTAAGTAGATTGAAGAAGGGACGCATTTATCC
The DNA here is from genome assembly GCF_963169125.1 of Humulus lupulus. Taxonomy (NCBI): domain Eukaryota; kingdom Viridiplantae; phylum Streptophyta; class Magnoliopsida; order Rosales; family Cannabaceae; genus Humulus; species Humulus lupulus. Next base: position 82,392,624 of record NC_084797.1, on the reverse strand, counting down.
GTTGACTTGGAAATAAATCTCCTTAGGGCTGTAATTCTCCCAGTTAAACTTTGTACATCCTTGATCTTCTCTGGCGATTTCATGTTGATCAGGGCTTTTATCTTGTCGGGGTTGGCCTCGATTCCTCTTGAATTAACAATGAACCCCAAAAATTTCCCTGATCCAACTCCGAAGGAACATTTGAGAGGATTTAGTTTCATCTGGTACTTGTTCAATACATCGAAACACTCTTGTAAATCCTTCACATGTCCTTCTGATTTTTACGACTTTACCAGCATGTCGTCCACGTACACCTCCATGTTTACTCCGATCAATTCTTTAAACATGTGGTTAACCAATCGCTGGTAAGTCGCACCTGCATTTTTTAGTCCGAAGGGCATTACTTTATAATAGTATAATCCCGTATCGGTCCAAAAGCTGGTGTGATCCTCGTCAGGGGGATGCATGCTGATCTGATTGTAGCCTGAGTATGCATCCATGAAGGAGAGGATCACATGTCCTGCAATAGCATCGACCAACTGGTCGATCCTTGGGAGTGGGAAGCAATCCTTCGGGCATGCTTTATTGAGGTCTGTAAAATCCACACAGGTTCACCATTTACCGTTAGGCTTGGGAACCAGCACTGGATTAGAGACCCACGATGGATAAAACGCCACCCTAATGAACCCATTCTCCTTTAATCTTTCAACTTATTCTTTTAAGGCTCTCGACCGATCCTTATCGAGCAGCCTTATTTTCTATTGCACGGGTGGAAAGCTCTTGTCTATGTTCAGGACATGGCTGATAATTGCAGGATCTATCCTAGCCATGTCTTTGTGCGACCAGGCAAAGACTTCCTGGTTTTTCTGCAAAATCTCCACCAGTGCATGCTTCGTGGTTGGTTCTAAGTTTTTCCCGACCTTCACGACTCTAGTCGGGTCTTTTTCGTCAAGTTGGACCTCTTCCAGGTCCTCGACGGGTCCAACATTTTCCTCAAAATTCCCAAAGCAAGGATCTAAATCTCTATCCTCACTTTGGGCAACACCCTATTTGGTGACTTCATCCCCGGATTGGGCTTGTGTATCAATTGCCATTTGCAACCTATCTGGGGGAGTGCTCTTTGTCGTTCCCTTCTTTGCCTTCGTGATTGAGGCTCTGTAGCACTCCATGGCCTCCCTCTGGTTTCCCAACATGAATCCTACCCTGGCGTCTGCTGGGAATTTCATGGCTAAGTGCCACATAGAGGTGACAGCCCGTAGATCAACTAGTATAGGCCTCCCAATGACGGCATTGTATGCCGAGGGACAATCGACTATTATGAAAGTAGCGAGTAATGTCCTGGTAGCAAGCGCTGTACCTGCTATCACTGGTAGTCTGATTGACCCTGCAGGGGCGAGTCCCTCACCAGAGAAGCCGTATATTGTTTGGCTGCAGGGCTCCAGGTCCTTAACGGAAAACTTCATGCGTTCTAGTGAAGACTTATACAGGATGTTCACCGAACTTCCAATATCAACTAGCACTCTCTTCACCATCATATTGGCCATTTGGATATCCATGACCAGCGAATCGGAATGTGGGAACCGGACATGTTGGGCGTTGCTATCAGAGAAGGTTATTTCGCCCTCTTCTGACCGAGCCTTTTTTGGCGCGCGGTCATCCACAGTCATCATCTTGATGTCCTGGTCATGGCGCAGAGTCCGAGCATATCATTCTCTGGCCTTTCCGCTATTTCCCGCGAGGTGCAGGCCTCCACAGATGGTTAACAATGTGCCTGTTACGGGGTCAGGCTGCAGAGGTGGCGAGCGTTGGTGTGTGGGCGCTTGCTCATTGCCACCTGGAGCTTCTCGTTGGGAATTTCCCGAGGCGTGTATATACCTTCTCAAGTGTCCTTGTCTAATAAGGAACTTGATCTCATCCTTCAGCTGGTTGCATTCGTTGGTATCATGTCCGTAGTCGTTATGATAACGACCGAACTTAGTAGTGTCTCTTCTCGAAATATCCTTTCGAATAGGATAACTTAGCTTAGATGTATTCCTCCTCCTTAAGTAACTTAGCATAAAGGGTTTACTCCCTAATGGGCCGGCCATTTAAGTGATGGGACTTGTCCATATGGCTTTTGTTGATATTTTAAAGGGAATGAATGGTGGGGGGCTTGCCACTTTTCGACCTAGGGTGTTCTCTAGTTTCCTATATAAAGGATGAAGCCCTCACTTGTTTAGGGGCTGCCATTACATTTCTCTATACTTGTAACCCAAATTTTATAAATACAAAGCACGGATTCTTTGTACCTTGTTTCCTTGTTCTTTTCGTTAGTTGCTACACTCTTTCTCAGAACCGAAGCGATGATCAAACTCTTCTTGAGCTTCTGGAAGCTTTCTTCACACTAGTCTGACCATATGAACTTCTAGTTCTTGCGTGTTAACTCTATCAGTGATGACGCAATCTTGGAAAACCCCTCTACAAAACGTTTGTAATAACTTGCCAATCCCAAGAAACTTCTGATTTCTGAAGCATTTTTTGGTCCTGGCCAATCTCTGACCGCCTCAATCTTTGCTATAACAACCATAATTCCATCCTTACTTACTATGTGACCTAAGAAAGTCACTTGTTGCAACTAGAACTTACATATCTTGAATTTTGCATACAGCTTGTGTTCACTCAACCTCTGTAGTACCAATATGAGGTTTTGCTCGTGTTCTGTCTCTGACTAAGAGTATATCAGTGTTGACCCAAGATTTGGCCAACTGACACGGAGTCAAAATATGCTTGATATTAATGAAAGAGATGAGAAGAACGTAATGGCAAAAGTAAATAAGACACAATATTTTATAGTGGTTCGGCCCCAGGATCTGGTAATGACCTACGTCCACTTAGAATGATATTGATATAAAAACCAAAAGAGTGATCAAAGAACTAGGGTTCAATGAGTTTCACCACTTTCTCAAGTACAATACGGTATTCCTAGGATAATTACTATAATCTCTCACGTATCAAAAGCCAAAAGTCCTATCCCTTGAGCTATCTCTTGCTATTTATAGGCTCAAGGGGGATTACAAAAGATTGTTACAGATATTCTTTCCTGAATAATCAGATACTTAGGAGATTGTGTGAGATAAATTCAGGATTCATAAAGATCTTCCCATAAATGTCGCCTTGTACACGGAACTATCGACCAGACTGGTCGCGGGTAAGACAGGCTTACACTGCTTCTAATGTGTCCTCTGGTCGATACTCTAGCAGAACGTTTCCAGGTGTCAGTCACGTGTCCAGGGATTACTTGCCATGTCACCAATGATAATTTTATGGATAACATTTGCCCCCCAAGTTTATTTATCACGAGCAGTAAATAAACTTTTGGATGAACGACTCTTCGGTAACCCCACCTGACGTGTCAGAATCCTTCGTGTGTTCTTGAAAAAAGCAACCTACCTCTGTCTAATCACGTCCTTTCGGTTCCCCAGAAAAGATTTCGACGGCCATCCCGCTTCCCCATACTTTGAAAAAGGGAAATTAACGATTATACTTTTTACTATCAGAAACAAACTTATATAAGACCTTCGAAGCCTTTATTTTCTTTTTACGCACGCCATCGTTTCCACAAGAAAACCTAAAATCCAGAGCCCTTAACGTTCCTGAAGACCGTTCCGTCTGCACTTTCAGGACCCCGTCCGAGAGCCCCTTGATCTCCGAAGATCTTTCTTCCATCTCCACGATCACTTTCCTTGGTAAGTTTTCGAGTTCCCACGCTTCTAATTTTTTGTGATGCATGCTTCTGACTGCGTACTGTTTGAGTTTATCTGCTTCTGGTTCGAGACGCTTGTAGACAGAATATTTTGTAGGCGAAATAGGGTTACGAGTTAGTTTAAAATCCGGGATCATGCTCTTTAGGACGTAAAATCGAAGTAAAAATTTGATCTTTAGGCTAGTTGAAAAAATAAATTTTCCCGCCCTAAGGGGAGTTGAAAAAGATTTCTCAGAAAAACTTTTTACTTTCACCCTTTGATCCATTTTTCAAACTGTTCGTGTAGAAAGATTTAGCTTTTTGTTAGAATGCTGTTGTATAAAAAGTTAATTTTTATACTCGATCAGCGTTATTCTAAAAAGCTTTTAAAAGTTTTCTATCCTCACCTCCCAATTCTTCTGTATGCAGACTTTAATGCCAGATTTGTAGGGAGGTGAAAGGCCTATTGATGACGACCTTCTCGCCCAACTGCTCGAGGGAGAAGATCAACCAGCTGATCGTGTCCACGAGATCCCTTTTTCGTGATCCTCTTCCAGACCCCATCCTTCTCCTTCAATGGCCCGTTCCAAATCTTCAGGCAAGAAAAAACCCGAGTCTGAAAACATCCCAAATTCTCCTGCCCGGCCTGATTCGCAGGCAAGGGCTCCCTCGACCAGTGGTCGAGAAAATCTTGTTCCTGACCCTAATATCCAAATTAGGGCCAGCCCTCGCCATCAGAACTTGCCTGATGTCGAGTGGTATACTTCCCCAGCTAGTTCAGTAACTCTTCGAATGATTGCTAACTGCTTCAGGAGATTCCCCCTCACAGAGGTTTCCATTATACAACCTGCCGCAGACCAGAGGGATAACCTCCCCGGAGGTGTCAACAGCGCCTGGTCTCGGTATCATATTGAGGCGGGAGCTTATCTCCCTCTTCATCCCTTTTTTGTGGGGGTGGCCAATTATTTTGGTGTCGCCCCCTTCCAAATAACTCCAAACGGATATAGAATGCTGGCCGCACTCTATATCCTGTATAAACTTAAGAAATGGCCAGAACCTTCACCCCACGAGGTCAACTATCTCTTTGACCTCAAGTCCAACCCGCAACAACACGGAACGGGTTTCCTCCATTTTTGTCACCAGGAAACCAATCGAACATTCCTGAGTGACACTACGCATATCTCGAATGTGGGGCAGTATAATAAGGAGTACTTCCTTACCCCGGAGATATCCAGCAACAACCTGGCCTTCGCACGAGGAGGTAAGCACCGTTTCTGACTGGTCGATACTTTTACCCGAGGTGTCTCCTTTCATTTTTCTCAAACTGTAATCTGCTTTTCAGGCCCTTGGTTACGTCCGACCCTAACACCAGCCATGGTGTTGAGGTCTAATACTCTAGCTAGGATGTCCGACGCAGCAAAAAGCGTCAAGATCCTGGTGACTGAAGAAAACTTGAGGCGGTCTGGCCTCCTAGCTCCTCGCCATGAAACTAGAGGGTCCGTGGTGGACGAAGCCACTGCCGAGGGGGTTCCCGAGCAGCAACCTCCCGTGTCTCCTCCTCGGAGGAGGCCAACGGGGATTACTATTAGGGAGCCCACGGGCAATCCTTCCCCAAAAAGGCCTTCTGCTCCCCAAGGCAAGGGGAAACAAAAGGTCAAAGAGCCAGCTGTGGACTTGGGAGAGTCCTCTGATGAGAATGGTAACACTATTTTACTTTTAAATGGTTTGCTAATTCCCTGCCATTTGTTCGACGGGGAAGGCAATTTTACGTATACTCCAAAATTAGGGCCAGACTTCTTCATGCCAGATAATGAGTATATGACTAATAGAGTCAATAATGTAGCGACCAGTAGTTGTAGCTCGGGTATTCACTTTGTTGCCTTTCTTTTGTTGCATATAATGTATTTCCATCTGCCTCTCATTCTTATCAGTTTTCTGTGTTTACTTGCATGCAGATATGGCCACTCCCAATATCTTTGACATGTACCAGGCCGAGGAGGAAGAGGAGGTTCCCCAACTCCAGCGGAGATCCAAGAGGAGAACTGGCGAATCCAGCCGAGGCCCTCTAGCCAAGAAGGGTCGAACAGAAGACCTTCCCAAGGACGCGCCAACTGGGCAAACTCCTAGGCCAACGGGGCAAACTCATCCACCAGCTCCTACTGAGAAGCAGACTCCTCCTGCCCCACCAAATCCTCCGGCTGTGCCCGCCAGAGAGGAAATTATTCGTGACGAAGCTCTCGGGGCTAAACTCATGAGCCGTACCCTTCGATCAGCCAGGGATCGCCTTGACCGCATTGGCAAAGGTGACCGTGTCAGAGATGCAATGGTCGAGGCTGAAAACATGGGGGTCGACCAGGTTCTGAACAGGGCCCTGAATGAAATCTCCAGTGTGAGTACTTCTTCACTTTTTTAAGCCTTAGTCTTTTATTCTTCACGGCAGGCTCTAACTCTTTCCTTTGTTCACAGGCCTTGCTATCTGCTATCACTGCTCGTACCCGTATCCAGGCTTCCATCGAGCAGGCCAAGGCAAAGGCCACTGAGAGGCATCAAGTGAAGATGGCTGAGGAGCTTTCGGCTGCAGAGGCTAGGCACGCCAAGGAGTTGGAGGCAATGGCTCGAGAAAGGGATGCTGCGGTGACCAAATTGTCAGAGGCTGAAGCTGCAAAAGATGCCGCAGTAAAGTTGAGGCAGCAGTATTGAGATTCCAACCAAACCCATCTTCGCGAGATCAAGCATCTGGGAGAGACACTCAAGTCCAAGGATGAGGCTATTGTCACTCTTGAAGGCAAGGTGAAGCAGCTGGAGCTTGACAACTCCAAAAATCTTGAAAAGTACAAGAGGACGACGCTCCGATGTTTCTACAACTTTTGGAAACATAATCAGGGTGTCGACTTTAGCTATCTTTTGGAGGAAGTCAGGGCTGCTAAGTTGGCTCGCTGCACCGTCCAACTGGCCGAGGAGGAGGCAAGATTGAGGATCCCTGCCTCTCCAAGCATCGTTGGTGTGGAAGAAGAAGAAGTTGTCGAGGACGCGACCAACCAGGATGCTGCCTAGGACCCTTCGGCCCCAAATGCCTCTTAAACTTTCTCATTTATTTTTTCTTTCTTTTTAGCTATACAACCCACGGGTCGTGATGTAAAGACAATAATTTCTTTTTAAACTTTGCTGCATGGGCAGTAAACCCTTTTTTCTTTTATTCGAACAGTTACATCCAAGCATCGATGCTTGCAGTGTAAAAGCTTAAATCTTGATGCTATAATATCTTTATTTATTATATCATTTGTCCGTATGACCGAACTTAGCATAGTACTTTGGTATGATTTAACAAAACATAAATTTTGAAAAATATTCTAAGTACTGTAGCATGCTTTCACTCATTTTGTTCATGTGTTTACATACCTTTGAGAGTATGCTTTGCTATCGATGTGCCTTATATGCCCCCCAAGTGATCGAGGAGCTTTAGGTCCTTGGTCACTTGCCCTGACCATGGCCTGTTCGAACATTCCTGTTCGTGCGGAAAAATGATACTTGTAATACAGCAAAACAACACACGTAATGAACAAATACTTGTAAATATAAATTCACAAAGGTTGGCAAGAATGACTGGCTGCGCACAATCCCTTATAATCTCGTATTAAAAATGGACTAAACATGTCTTTACGAGTGATTCTATAATAGAACCTTACATATACGAGCAGCTAGCCATACAACATGGCTAACCCTCTTTGCAAAACTTGTAAAATTTTTAAAAAATTTAATACAAGCCAGTCCTTTAAAAAGGGCTGTTTACTGATAATACTTGCGCAGGTGTTCTCCATTCCAATAGCGGGGAACGAGATCTCCATTTAAGCGTGCAAGTTTGTATGTGCCTGGATGAAGGACTTCTTCAATTTGGTAAGGTCCTTCCCAATTAGGTCCGAGCACTCCAGCAGTAGGGTCGCGGGTATTTAAGAAAACTCGTCGTAATACCAAGTCACCGACGTTGAATTTTCTTTCTTTAACTATGGAGTTAAAGTACCGGGTGACTTTTTGCTGGTATGCAGCAACTCAGAGTTGAGATTTCTCTCGTATCTCATCGATTGAGTCTAGGGACTCCATCATTAGCTGGTTGTTCTGATCTTGGTCGTAAGTCAAACGCCGATGCGAGGGAGGATCTAACTCGACAGGCAACATGGCTTCATATCCGTAGGCTAGGGAAAATGGAGTATGTCCTGTTGCTGTACGGTGAGACATTCTATACGACCAGAGGACTTCAGGCAACTGCTCTGGCCACGCTCCTTTAGCTTCTTCAAGTCTTTTCTTCAGGGTGTCTTTAAGAGTCTTGTTTACGGCTTCGACCTGCCCGTTTGCTTGGGGGTGTGCAACTGAAGAAAAGCTTTTAATAACTCCATGCCTCTCGCAGAAATCAGTGAATAATTCGCTGTCAAATTGGGTCCCGTTGTCTGAAACTATCTTCCTGGGCAAACCATATCTGCATACAATGTTCTTGATGACGAAATCAAGAACTTTCTTGGTCGTGATGGTTGCGAGTGGTTCAGCTTCGGCCCATTTGGTGAAGTAATCAACTGCCACAACTGCGTACTTTACTCTGCCTTTCCCTGTGGGCAGGGATCCAATCAAATCTATCCCCCATACTGCAAAAGGCCACGGGCTCTGGATCTGTTTCGGTTCGTTTGGAGCTGCCCGTGGAATCTTGGAGAACCTTTGACATTTATCACACCTTCGTACATACTCCATCGAATCCCCGTTCATCGTTGGCCAGAAGTAGCCTTGCCTTAGATTCTTTTTTGCCAAACTCTGCCCCCCAGCGTGATCCCCGTAGAAGCCTTCATGCACCTCCTTCATGAGTCCCTTAGCCTTTTCTGGTGTAACGCACCTGAGTAGTGGCATTGAGAATCCTCTTCGGTACATAACACCATCGACCAGTATGTACCTAGCAGCTCGTCTTTGCAGAGTTCTGGCTTTGTTCCTATCTGTTGGGAGCGTACCATTTGTCAGATACTCCAAGCAAGGCGCCATCCATCTATTCTCCATTCGAATCTCCATACTGGACTCAGTTGCTTGTATGCTCGGCTTACTCAGTCTTTCAACTGGCACAATGTTCAAAGTGTCAGCATCCTTTGCGCTCGCGAGTTTGGCTAAGGCATCCGCGTTTGAATTCTGATCTCGCGGGATCTGCTGGAGGGTGTACTTCGTGAACTGGGCTAGTAGGTCCTTTGTTTTATTTAAGTAGGCTACCATTTTCAAACCTCGCGCTTGATATTCTCCTAGGACCTGATTCACCACCAGCTGTGAATCACTGTAGATATCAAGCGTCTTTATGCTCATATCCTTTGCCATTCTCAATCCAGCGAGGAGTGCTTCGTATTCTGCTTCATTGTTTAATGCAGTGAAGTCGAACCTGATGGCGCAGTGAAATTGATGCCCTTCCGGCATTATCTATATCACTCCCGCTCCAGCGTGGGATTCGTTGGATGAACCATCCGTGAATAGCTTCCACGAAGGAGTTTTGTCTTGAGGCTCGGGCGCTTCAAGCTGTTCGCACTGCTCGCTATCTGGGAGTTCAGTGAACTCTGCAATAAGATCGGCTAAGACTTGTCCTTTTACTGCTGCTCGTGGTGAATAGGTTATGTCGAACTGCCCTAACTCGACTGCCCATTTTAACAATCGCCCAGCCGCCTCGGGTTTTTGGAGGACTTGCCGAAGGGGTTGATCAGTTAGAACTGTGATAGGATGGGCTTGGAAGTAGGGGCGCAACTTTCTAGAGGCAAGGATCAAGCAATATGCTAACCTCTCGATTGGCGGATATCTCAATTCTGCCCCGATCAGTCTCTTGCTGACATAGTAGACTGCTTTTTGTGCACCTTCTTCCTCTTGCACTAGCACCGCGCTGGCAGCAACTTCAGTAATCGCCAGATAAATAAACAAAGTTTCTCCTTCGATCGGCTTTGATGAGATGGGAGGCTGTGCCATATGAGCTTTCAGCGCCTGGAATGCTTGCTCGCAGTGTTCTGTCCACTCAAAATTTTTATTCCCCCTAAGTAGATTGAAGAATGGGACGCACTTGTCTGTTGATTTCGAAATGAATCTACTTAGGGCTGTGATTCTTCCGGTTAAACTTTGTACATCTTTGATCCTTTCTGGCGACTTCATGTCGATCAGGGCCTTTATCTTGTCGGGGTTGGCCTCGATTCCTCTTGAATTTACGATAAACCCCAAAAACTTCCCTGATCCGACTCCAAAGGAACACTTGAGGGGATTTAATTTCATTTGGTACTTGTTTAATACATTAAAGCACTCTTGTAAATCCCTCACATGCCCTTCTGCTTTCTTAGATTTTACCAGCATGTCATCCACATATTCCTCCATGTTTACACCGATTTGCTCCTTGAACATGTGGTTGACTAGCCGTTGGTAAGTCGCTTCTGCGTTTTTTAGTCCGAAGGGTATTACTCTGTAGCAATACAAGCCCGTATCGGTCCGAAAGCTGGTGTGATCCTCATCAGGGGGATGCATGCTAATCTGGTTATAGCCCGAATATGCATCCATGAATGAGAGGATCTCGTGCCCTGCAGTAGCATCGACCAGTTAGTCGATCCTTGGGAGTGGGAAGCAGTCTTTTGGGCAGGCTTTATTGAGGTCTGTAAAATCCACACAAGTCCGCCACTTGCCGTCAGGCTTGGGGACCAACATCGGATTGGAGACCCACGACGGATAAAAATCCACCCTTATGAATCCATTCTCCTTTAGCCTTTCGATTTCTTCTTTTAAGGCTCGTGATCTATCTTTATCGAGCAACCTTCTTTTTTGTTGCACGGGTGGAAAGGTCTTGTCTATATTCAGGACATGGCTGATTACTGTAGGATCTATCCCAACCATGTCTTTATGCGACCAGGCGAAAACTTCCTGGTTCTCTCGCAAGAATTCCACCAGTGCGTGCTTCGTGGTAGGCTCTAAGTTTTTCCCAACCTTTATGACTCTGGTTGGGTCTTCTTTGTCGAGTTGGATCTCCTCCAGGTCCTCGACGGGTCCAACATTTTCTTCAAAATCTCCAAAGCGAGGATCCAAATCTCCATCCTCACTTTGGGCAATACCCTATTTGGTGACTTCATCACCTTATTGGGCTTGCGTATCAACTGCCATCTGCAATCTATCTGGGGTAGTGCTCCTTGATGTTCTGCTTTTCGCCTTTGTGATCAAGGCGTTGTAGCACTCCCTGGCTTCTCTTTGATTTCCCAAAACACGTCCTACCCCCGCGTCTGTTGGGAACTTCATGGCTAGGTGCCACATAGAGATGACGGCCCGTAGATCAACCAGTATGAGCCTTCCAATAACGGCGTTGTACGCCGAAGGACAATCGACCACTATAAAAGTGGCGAGTAATGTCCTTGTTGCAGGCGTTGTACCTGTCGTTACTGGGAGTTTGTTCATTCCGGCTAGGGCGAGTCCTTCTCCAGAGAAGCCGTATATCGTTTGATTGCAGGGCTCCAAGTCTTGTACGGACAATTTCATGCGTTCCAGTGTTGACTTATACAGGATGTTCACTGAACTTCCTGTATCGACCAGTACTCTCTTCACCATCATATTGGCCATCTGGATATCCACGACCAACGGATCGGAATGTGGGAACCGGACGTGTTGAGCATCGCCATCAGAGAAGGTTATCTCACCTTCCTCTGACCGAGCCTTTTTCGGTGCACTGTCCTCCACAGTCGTCATCTCGATGTCCTGGTCGTGGCGCAGAGTCCGAGCATATCGTTCTCTGGCCTTTCCGCTATTTCCCGCGAGGTGCGGGCCGCCACAGATGGTTAAGAGTGTTCCAGCGACGGGGGCAGGCTGTAATGGTGGCGAGCGTTGGCGTGTGGACGCCTGCTCGTTGCCACCTGGAGCTTCTCGTTGGGAATTTCCCGAGGCTCGTACGTATCTTCTCAAGTGTCCTTGTCTAATAAGGAACTTGATTTCATCTTTTAACTGGTTGCATTCATTAGTGTCATGCTCGTAGTCGTTATGGTAACGACAGAACTTGGTAGTGTTTCTTTTCGAAATGTCCTTCCGAATGGGTCCAGGTTTCTTGTAAGGCACACTGGAGCTTGTGGCCTGGTAAACCTCTCCTCAAGACTCAACGAGGGCAGTGTAGTTAGTGAACCGAGGCTCATAACGATTACCCTTAGCTCGTTTGTTGTCGGAGGTGGAAGGTTCGTTATACGGCCGTTTTCCACCATTCTTGCCATTACCGTTGCCGTTCCCGTTGCCTTTGTCGTTGCCATTAGGTTTGGAACCGTTGGCAGCTTTGGCGGGTTCGGCAACCTTCTTACCCTTGTTCGAGGTTTTTCCATCATCAGCAATGGCTTCTTCGAGCTTGATGTAGCAGTCAGCTCGATCTAAGAATTCTTGGGTAGTTCTCACTCCTTCTTTTCGGAGACTTTTCCAGAGGAGAGAGCAATGTTTAACCCCTGCGGTAATGGCCATCATCTTTCCTTCATCTCCTACCATTTTTGCTCCAGCCGCCGCTCGCATAAAGCGCTGGACGTAATCCTTCACTGACTCCCCGTCCTGCTGGCGAATTTCGACTAGCTGGTTTGCATCAGTTGGGTGCACGCAACCAGCATAGAATTGTCCGTAGAACTCCTGTACGAACATTTCCCAAGAAACAATGCTCGTGGGAGGGAACTTGAAGAACCACTCCTACGCAGCTTCAGAAAGTGTTGCAGGGAAGATCCTGCACCGAGCGTCTTCGGACACTTTCTGAATGTCCATCTGAATTTCAAACTTATTGATGTGCGAGACTGGGTCTCCATACCCGTCAAAGTTTGGAAGCATAGGCATCTTGAATTTGTTGGGAGTTTCGGCGTTAGCTATCCTTTGTACGAAAGGAGTGCCTTTTCTCCTATCGTGGTCGATGTATGATGTCCTTCCCCCGACCAGTTGCTGCACAGCCTGGTTGAGGGCGTCTATCTGGGCCTACACTGCGGTAGGAATCGTTGTGGCCTCTGTTGCTGGGGGGACGTTCTCGCCGTGTCTCTCACGGCGATCATTGAGTACACCTCTTAGGTCCTCTTCTCTTCTCCTCTGCTCGCTACCCCCGAGCCGGTTGAAGACATTATTTTGTCTGGGCTGCCCCCCAGCATCCTGTCTATTTGGTTGGTCATCTTGAGGTACCTGGCTCCTGCTTTTACCTCTTTCTCCATTCCTCCCAGCGACATTTCCTTTGCCTGAGTCGGCCTCATTGTACCCGTGGCCATCTCTGAACCTCGACTGGCTATGGTGAGATCGAGTGTTCCCTCGATGTCCGTTCCTGGCTGAACCATCCCGAGCGTTAGAGGGTGGCCTGCGTTGGTCGTGGTGTCCCCGTGCATCATCGTGTCGTGGGGGGCCCCGGACCGCAGAGCCTAACTCTGAGTCTCTCCTGTTGCCAGGAGGGTACTGACCTCTGTTCGGTAGGTTCGGCCCATCATCCCTACAGCGTCTAGGGTTGCGAGGCTGATGCTCGGCCCTATTCTGCCTCTGTTGCAGGGGATTACCCCGAGCAGCTTGGGATGGTGGCTGTGCCTCAGGATCCTGTGGGACATCGTCATGGGGCATCTGAGGCTGCTCGGGCCTTTGCGGACTCGAAGGCTGGATCGGTGGGCTCGGATTAGGACCCCTCTGGGGTGGCCCATTCACCGGTTGGTCAAGTTGCGAGGCAGGTGCAGTCTGATTTCTGGCCAATAGCAAGGCTGCCTCAAGGGCTGCCATGGCTTCGTTCTGGCGGCGGTTCACCTCCGCCTGCCTTTCGCTCAATTTCGCGCGCTGCCGTTCAATCTCCTGCTGCTGCCGCGCCATAACTTCAGCGGCAGTCTCCTGACTGGCTCTCAGACTAGCCAGCTCTTCCTGCAACGCGCCCAGGGTACTCTTCAGCGTTGCATCATCCATTTCCTCCTCCTCAAAGTCCAGTTGTGGCTCATCCTCCGCCATGCTTGCAGGAGGAGGAGGAGTTGGCGGGTTTGACGGTGCAGCGGCGGCCACCTGTCCAGCTTTCGCCATTAGTTTTCTGAACAACGATAAATCAAGCTCTCAATGAAAGCCCCAGAATGTTGACCCAAGATTTGGCCAACTCACACAGAGTCAAAATATGCTTGATATGAATGAAAGAGATGAGAAAAACGTAATGGAAAAAGTAAATAAGACACAATATTTTATAGTGGTTCGACCCCAGGATCTGGTAATGACCTACGTCCACTTAGAATGATATTGATATAAAAACCAGAAGAGTGATCAAAGAACTAGGGTTCAATTAGTTTCACCACTTTCTCAAGTACAATACGGTATTCCTAGGATAATTACTATAATCTCTCACGTATCAAAAGCCAAAAGTCCTCTCCCTTGAGCTATCTCTTGCTATTTATAGGCTCAAGGGGGATTACAAAAGATTGTTACAGATATTCTTTCCTGAATAATCAGATACTCAGGAGATTGTGTGAGATAAATTCGGGATTCATAAAGATCTTCCCATAAATGTCGCCTTGTACACGGAACTATCGACCAGACTGGTCGCGAGTAAGACAGGCTTACACTGCTTCTAATGTGTCCTCTAGTCGATATCTAGCAGAACGTTTCCAGGTGTCAGTCACATGTCCAGGGATTACTTGCCACGTCACCAATGCTAATTTTATGGATAACAATCAGTATATCATTGATAAAGATGATCACAAACCAATCCAGGTAATCCTTGAACAGCCTATTCATCAGATCCATAAACGTTGCTGGGGCATTAGTCAATCCAAATGACATCACCAAAAACTCATAATGCCCATACCTGTTGCAAAAAGATGTCTTCGGTATATCCTCCTTCCTGATCCTCAGCTGATGATAACCAGATCGAAGTTCTAATTTGGAGAATACCATCCTACTCTGCAACTGATCAAACAGGTCATCAATATTTGGTAGAGGATACATGTTCCTGATAGTCAACTTATTCAGTTTTCTATAATCAATACACATCCTCAAAGAACCGTCCTTTTTCTTCGTAAAGAGAACTGGTGCGCCCCATGGCGAGAAACTGTGCCTGATAACCAAGTCCAGTAACTCCTGTAATTGAACCTTTACTTCCTTCAGCATCCTATAAGGTACTCTAGACACTGGATCTGTCCCTAGCGCCAATTCAATCACAAACTCTATCTCCCTGTGTGGAGGTAATCCTGGAAAGTCCTCTTGAAACACATCCAGAAACTCACAGACTAATCGGGTCTGTCCTGGTCCCACTAGCACAAACTGAGTGGTATCCACACGCTAGGTAAGAACCCTATGCATCCCCCATGCAGAAGGTCTCCAACGCTAAGTATGGATATCATAGGTATACGAGGTCCATGTGCAGTGCCAACGAATACAAAGGGATCCTCACCCTCAGGCTCAAAGGTAACCATCTTCTTCTCGCAATCTATTGTTGCCCCATACTTTTCTAGCCATTCCATACCAAGAATTACATCAAAATTAGTCATCACCAATTCCACCAAGTTAACTGACAATTCTCTGCTATCCACTATAATTGGTAGTGATCTAACCCATCTCTTGGACACCACTAATTCCCCAGTAAGCAGCATACTTCCAAACCCCATAGGACAAAATCCACATGGTCTACACAATCCTACTAGCAACAAAAGAGCGCATAGCACCCTAATCAATCAAAACGGTATAGAAGGTTCTAGCACTAAAATGCTGACCTATAAGCATCGAGGGACTAGCCTCATCCTCTGCCTGGGTAAAGCTGAACACCCGAGCTGGCGTCAGGCTGCCAACTTTCTTGAGCTCTTCCTTTCTCATTTTCGGGTAGTCCTTCTTCAAATGCCCCACACTGCCGCAAAAAAATAGAGCTTCGCCCTATATTCCCCAATATGGCGCATCCTGCACTGGGTACATTCTGGGAATGCTCTCTAAGTCTCACCGCCACCCTAGTGACCCATCTTATGCCCCCTAGCCTCCTATCTGGCTGGGAAGCTGAAACTTTATCTGGAGTCATTCTCTTTTGGTCATTGGGGCCTCCGCCCCTACCGAAGCCTGTAAATGGGTCCCAGCCTCCTAGAATCCCTTCTGGCCGCATTCTCATGCCAGCTCTTGTTTTATGCGCTCTCAGCTTGTAACGCCCTACTACCTTAGAGCCGTTACTGAGTGAGTTTAAAAATGTGCAATAACTCGCTATTCGAGGTTTTTAGGACAAAAGTGTAATTAAATCGTAATTAGAGTCATAAACTTGAGGATAAATCTTTCATTGAAAAAAAAATTATAAAACGTTTAACATTTGGGATCCCAAAAACATTGTTTAGAAATATGTACAACTCAAAATATAACCAGAGTCGACTAAACGACAAAATTCAAGTTTAGTACAATCATCTCCCAAAAACACCCCTGGCCGTGGCAGCCAGGCAGACCAGACATGTACGCGCCGCTCGTCACGCTCACCATACTCAAGGCTGATAGACTTTCCCCTTGCCTTTACCTGCACCATAGAGCACCCGTGAGCCGAAGCCCAGCAAGAAAACCCTCACAAGCAATAATATATGCATATCAAACACTTAATATAAAAAAATCCATCATCAGGCTATACACGTACGACCATGCCGTCCCAGGCGCTTTACCAGGCCCTGGGTTCGCGGTCTATACCATAAGGATATCCCACGTATCCCTTGGGGTCTCGCCCTGGCAACTCGCACTCTGCGTGCTAAACACTGCTCCCGGCCTCTTGCCATTCTCGGCCTTCGCCGTTCCCGGCCTTCGCCATTCCACCATTTATATACACACATAAAATAACTAAACAGATATTTAAACACATATAAATACAATCAAAGGGCCGAGCCCTGCAACTAAATCATATAGGGTCGAGCCCTGCAACACAAGCTCTATGGGAACAGTAGTTTTCTTACCTGTGTCCCGAGCTTTCCAAGCATCGATGTCCCGAGCACGATGTTAGGAGTGTGTCCTAAAAGCATGTAAAGACATTTGTTTTTTCTGTGAATAAATAAATACAATAGTTTATTATTATTGTTATATTTAGATTGTTAAATTATTGTTTGAATAATTTTGTAAATATTAGAAAAATTCCATATTCATTATTGAGGATGTGATCTTGTATTAGTACGAGAGAATTAAGATCACATGAATGAATAAAAATAGTCAATAACAACAAATTAAAGTTATGGAATTCTTTAATTGGAGTTGTAAGTACGGTTTACTGAGTATCATTATGATACAAATAATCTAGATTCGGATTATTGATGTGGAAAGACATCTCGGTAAAGGTGCTTTATATAATATGATTATATATGACATGGACCGATGTGAATTAAAGTCTTTATCCAAAAACCATTTAACAATAAAGACTTGTAATTCATATCAAAACTGATGATCATTTATAGATCAACCTTAATCCTGAGTGTTCATGAACTCTTGTTCATGTTTATTAAATCTTTTGATTCATTCGTTAAGGTCTCTTCAAAGAATGAGGCTAATGACTTTTGTTTTGGAGATTTAATATCATGGATGGCTGGGAACATGTATCAACAATACAGAATCTAATCTTTCCTAACGGATCGTATATTAGTTCCCTTAAGGGTTAATTCTGGAACTGAATGATTTTGAGCTCAAATCTATAATTAGAATATAGATTAATTATTCACTAGTGAATTAATGGTACTTAAGGAATGAGAAGTAAATTAGAAAGGTTAAATGGTAATTCTTCCATTCTAATTTATGAACTAATTAATTAGAGGGTTGAACTATTGTAAGATGGTTATATCAATGGACGACTTAAGAAAAAGATTTCTGTAAAAGTATATCTATAACATAAAGAGTGCAATTCTGAATTTATAGTGGAGTAATATCAGAATTAATAAATTAACTATTATAATTAAAGAGTTTAATTATTTAGTTTCAATTTATTGGAGCTTAATGTTATAGGTCCATGGTCCCCAAAATGGCTCAAACAATCACAGTCAAAGGAAAATACAAAAATTGGGCAAAAAGGACTTATGTGATAAGTAAAATATTTTTCTATGTATCAAACATAATTATTGTTTAATTATGTGTAATTAATTAATTAAGAATTAATTAATTATTTGATTTAACAAAAATATAATTAATTTTGAATTAATTTATTTTTGGGATTTTTGGTATTTAAATAATAATAAAATTGGGAAAAATCACATGCCTGCACATGCATGTGGTACACGTGTGGCACAGTGCACAGGCACTATGCTACACGCATAAGAGATGGACTGAGTCTCTTGATTCCACAATTTTAGTTATTTAAATATTAAATAAATAATGAGATATTTTAATATGATTTAAATATTATTATTTAAACAAAAATCTGATAACTGGTCAGTTATTTTGAATTTGTTTAAAATAACAAATATTTTAATATATTGGATATTATTAAATATTGGATATCAGTTTTCACAGAACGTAAGTTTTCAGGGATAGAAAAATATCTAGGATTCTCTCAGAGAAAAAGATCAGTGACAAAAACAAAGGTCATTGTTCTTCACAAAACCTAGGTCCAAACTTTATCAGATCTCATGTGTTGAGAATATCTGATAAATAGTTATTGCATATTATTTGTATAGCGAGCCCACACTCGTTCTTTGGGTGACTGAGAACATTTTGGAAGATCTTGGTGTGAGATCTCAAGGATTCAGCCATACGAAAAGATAGCAGCAAGGAAGGACCTGAGGTAATGTTTCTATTCTTGTCCTTGATTCAATATATATATGAGTGTGAAGAAGTAGATCTAGAAATCTTATGGGATTAATCTGACAATTTGATTGTTGTTCTGCTGCGCATAATCTCTGATTTGATCAATAAAAACCAACACACGATTCCCTAGTCCGAGCCTCGTCGAAACCCTAGTCACAACGCATTAACAATTTCCACCCATCAAGTTCTAATCCATTAAATAGCTTTGGGTCATAATTCTAATCTCCGGAACGTTGAATTCTATCAATCTGGGTGATCGAATCCATCTCGAGCCTTAGCTATTGAATTCCCGAACCTAAAACCTCTTAAAAACCCAAAAATTCACTAAGCACCGCGGCCCTAGGGACTCATGCAGCGCGGCCCCCAGCTCAACCCGAGGCCTTGCCTCAAAATAGCCCACACGCGCCGCGGCCCTTCCTGAAGGGCACCATGGAGTGCCTCCATTTCCAAGCGCCCCAAGTTCTAAGGGGCCGCGGCTCAATAAGAACAGCGCCGCGGCCCGACCCCTTGAACCCAGAAAAATCTCCCATTTTCTCTTCTAAAACCAAGCCAATTATCCACAAAAGTTATCCTAACAATCCAAACATTCAACACAGAAGTTATTCTATGGATTCAGCAAAAAAACACAACAGGTATTCAAGCTTAAAACCTCATCAAACCCATGGATGATTCCTTACCCACACACATGCAATATTCTAACATCTTTGGAGAAAACCAAATGCAATTCAACACAACTCACCATGTTAAAGAAACTTACCTTGGAAAGAAATGAATCCCCAAATCAACTCTCTAAGCTCCAAGCCTCTAGCTCCCAAAATCCAACTGAATTTTCCTTAGTCTTTCAGTAATTCTCCAAGGATTTCCCCTAGCATCCAAAGAAGAGAAGACAAAAGAGAGATAGAGAAGAGGACAGGGTCGGTTTAGAGCTTTCTATTGGTTTCCCATATTTGTTTTATTTACCTTAAGTCTATGAGGTTACCTCAAGGATCGGGGTACCAAAAACGTCCTCGAGGGAAAAATGGTAAATTTCCCCAATATTCCTTCCTAGGCATTCTAACCTCAAATATATCTCCAAATATTTAATTCCATAACCCAATAATCCCATATGTTGACCCTCAAATTAGCCAATGACGTGGAGTCAAATATACAACAGAAAGTAGCACAATGCCTGAAAAGATAATCTAATGCAAAGTAAAAAACACCAAGAATTATAGTGGTTCGGCCCTAGTGATTGGTAATGACCTACGTCCACATTAGAATATTGTTATTATAGAATACTAAAGTTGTGATCAAAGAACTAGGGTTCTTGAGTTTCACAGACCTTAGGCGTAATACAATTGGATGATAACCACTGCCCTTTTCTCTCAACCTTAAGCAAAAAAGCTAGAATCAATCAAAAGTCCCTTCCTTAAGCTATTTCATATATATTTATAGGCTCAAGGAGGGTTACATATGATAACGTGTCTTATCTTATCCTCAATCACCACCTATCAAGGATAATTACGAAGAAATATTCAAATGCAGTTAATATTATATTATAACTTAAAAAGGAAATAAATCGGGCTTCACGACCAGCCTGGTCGTGACAATTATTAACTCCGACAAGGAGGCGCGCCTCTGGTCGATAGCCGAACAGCACTTCTTCCCTTTAATTCTGCCACGTGTCAATCTACATGCAAGTAATCTTTGCCACGTCATCAATGACCTTTTTCGGGTAAACATTTGCCCCCCAAGTTTATTTATTGTGACCAGCAATAAGTAAACTTAGGAAACTAACCTTTCGTATGCCCCACGAAATCTGTCAGAACCACCCATGCCTCTTCGAGAAATGTGACCAATCATGTCTAATCAAGTCCCTTTAGTTTCCCAAAAGTGTGTCCGACGGCTATTCCACTTCCCCATACTTAGAAAACGTAACTCGTGATTGCCTCTTTTAACGTGCCTTGGTCTTCATATATAATCCTCAAGTTACCATTTTTATCTTTTACTTGCTTTTGCCTTCTTGAAGAATACTGAAGAACTCGCACCCCAGAGCTTAGAAACTTTCAGACATCCATACTCAGACGCCCGATAGTTCTCATCTTTGGACTTCAATCTTTATCTGAGTAAGTTTTACGAACTTTCTTGTCCTTTTAATTGCTATTCGAAACTGACTCATGCGTGTTTTTATTTCTGAAACCCTTCATGTTCTTGGCCGAAAATATATGGGGACTGTTTGCATGCTGACAGATGTTTAATATGGTAGTGAAATATTGTTTTGTATGAGTTAGGAGCTAGTTTGGTAGTCAAGATTGTAGATTTAGGGCGTAAAATTGAAGTAAAAATTAGATTTTTAACCCAGGTGAAAAACTGGGGTTTTCCCGCCCCTTCGGAGTTGAAAACCTTTTTTTTCCAAAATACTTTTTATTTCTCCTTTTCAATCTATTTTTCAAACTGCTCGCATAAAACTTAGTGTTTCTGTTAGAATGCTGCTGGTCGTATACGCGAGCAACATTATTCCAACTTTCAACATAAGCTCTCAAGCTGTGCGTCTTATCTCCTCCTTTCTCTGTTCGCAGCTTTCATGCAAGATCCGTGGGGAGGAGAAAGACCCATCGACGATGACTTATTGGCTCAACTGCTTGAGGACGAGGAGCAACCATCATCACTAATACGTGACATTCCATTTTCTCGTGTCACTTCAAACACTCCACCTGTCCTTATTCAAAATATGGCTCGAGTTAAAACCAAAGCCCAGAAAAAGAAAACTCCCATTCCTTCAAATCAGCCTGCTCCTCCGGCAGAAATTCCCTCGACCAGTGGTCAAGCAAAAAATATTCCTGAACCCAATATCCAACTTCACGCCCAGTCCCGAAATGCCATTCAGCCAGATGTTGAGTGGTATGTAGTACTTGAGAGTCGAGTGACGATCAGGATGATCGCCAACTACATCAGGAAGTATGGCCTCACGGGGGTAACACTAGTCCGACCTAACCAAGACCAACGGCCGAACCTGCCCGGAGGCGCCTTCAGTGCCTGGTCAAGGTACCACATTGAAGAAGGGGCTACCTTGCCTCTTCATTCATTCTTTCAAGGGGTGGCCAACTATTTTTGGAGTTGCCCCTTTTCAAATAACTCCCAATGGGTATAGAATGCTTGCAACACTCTTTATCCTGTACAGCCACAAAAATGGCCCGTGCCAACTCCTCATGAGGTTAACTATTTGTTCGACCTCAAATCCAACCCCAACCAAGAAGGTACGGGGTTCTTTCACTTTTGTCACCAGGAGACTGGGCGCAACTTTTTGACCGACACAACTCATATATCGAACGTGGGGAGGTACTACCAGGAGTATTTCCTTACGACCGACATGATCACGAACAATCTGGCTTTTTCTCAAGGAGGTAAAATCTTTGTATCATTAGGTGTTACTCTTTATTTAGTGTTCTTCTCCACATTCTCTTAAACTTTTAATGCCTTTCAGTCCCATGGTTGCGACCAGACCCAACTCCAGACATGGAGTTGAGATCAGCCCTCTTGGCCAGCATGACTGACGTAGAAAAAAGCATCAAACATCTGGTCACAGAAGCTAACCTTAGGCTTCGGCCTTTTGTCCCCTCATCAGGACATCAGGGAGTCGATAGCGGGGAGTGCTACTGGCGGAGAAGTTCTCGAGCAGCACCCAGATGTGGAACAAACTCCTTTGAGGAGGGCCACTGGAGTGACAATCAGGGAACCTTCCAGCACCCCGCAGGCATCCGCTCCCCCTGTCCCAAAGGGAAAAGGGAAAATGAAAGCTACCGAACCCCTCAAGCCCCTCAATGAATCTTCAGACGAGAACGGTACTGATCTCTCGCTCTTAGATAGTTTGCCAATTCCCTGTCAATTATTTGACAGGGACGACAATTTTAAGTACGCTCCAAATTTAGATTCATCCTTCTTCATGCCAAAGAGTGAGTATAAGATTAGTAGAGTTTATAATGTAGCGACCAGTAATGATAGCTCGGGTATTTCACTTACAATTTTTTTCGTTTCTTTTCTTAACATGGAATATTTTATTATTTATATTGTCTTACTGCTCGAATGTTTGCTTCTGATTCAGATATGGACTCCGAGTATGTGTTTGACATTTACAGCGCTCCCGAGACTCCCGCAGCTCCCTCGAGCAAAAAGAAAGCAAGCAAGAGGCATCCTAGGGAAAGCAGCAAAGTGCCTCAGGCTAAGAAACCTTGCACTGCAGGCCTCCCGAAGGACAGACCCTCAGCCAACGCAACTCCACCTTCTCCTCACGAGCAGCAGACTCCCCCTGCTCCTGTCGGGTCGACTCCATCTCCAGCGGCCCCAACTGACCAGACTTAGCACGCCGGTCCTGCTTCCACCGGGGGTGACGTAACTAGTCGTGCCTTCAAATCAATCGAGGACAGGGTCGCGAAAATTGTAAAGCATGACCGCTGCCAAGAGGCGATGGCCGCGATGGAGGCGATGGATGTCGACCAGATCCTTACCCGCGCTTTAAACGGATTTGCCAGTGTAAGTTATCTTCTTTTTGTAGAGACGGCTTCGTGTATTCTTTACAGTCAGTCTAATCTTTACTTTGTTCGCAGGCTTTTCTAACCCTTACCGCCGGCCAGCTACGCTCGGGTACTATCACCGGGCAGTCTAAATCCTTGGAGAAGCAACATGCTGAAGAACTCAAAGCTGCCGAAGTGAAATATGTCGAACAGCTTGCAGTGGTGGTCGAGGAGAAGAATAAACTGGCCGAGGAGTTGAAGGTGAAGAAAAAATCTTTGGATACCGCCGTTGAGCAGAGGGACCAATTCAAAGATTCTAATTGCATTAACTACTGCGAGGTTAAAAAGCTCGAACAGGAGTTGATCGCGAGCAGACAGGAAACTGCAACCTTGCAGGGCTAGATCGAGAAGCTTGAGAAAACAAATGCCAGCAATTTGGATAAGTACAAGAACACCACAAGTAAGTGTTTTCAAGATTTCTGGACACATAACAAAGGGGCGGACTTTAGCTACCTTCCTGAGCGCGCGAAGCAAGCTGAGATAGCCTGCTGTGTGGCTCGACTAGCAAAAGAGGAGAGGGCAAGGGTACCAGCCTCACCCGAAATCTCCTTGGCAACTGGCATGGATGGGGCAGACAATGAAGCTATAGATGTCATCGATCAGAGCCCTCCTCAAGATCCTTCTGCCCCTCAAGTATTCGACCTGCGGGTCGTAGTGTAAAGACATCAATTTTTTATTGCTACATGGGCAACCTTTACTTTTATTTGAACAATTACACCCGAGCAGCGACTGCTCGCAGTGTAAAAGGATACATTGTGATATTATAATATATATGCATCTTATTATAACATCTGTTCGCATGACCGAACTTAGCGTATCACTTTGGTTTGATTTAACAAAATAACAAAATTTTGAAAAATACTCTAAGTACCCTAGCATGCTTTCACTTATTTTGCTCATGTGTTTACATACCTTTTAATTATATGCTTTGCTTACTTGCACCTTATATGCCCCCTAAGTGATCGAGGAGCTTTAGGTCCTTGGTCACTTGCCTTGACCAGAACCTGTTCAAACATTACTACTCGTAGCAATATCGTTATAATTATAATATAGCAAAACAGCACACGTAATGAGAAAATACTTTTAACAAATACAATAACTGGCAAGAAATGACTGGCCGCGCACAGTCCCTTATATTTATCATAATAAATGGACTAAACATGTCTGTACGAGTGATCAATAAGATCTTACACGTATAAGCGATCAGTCACATAAAATGACCAACCCTTTTTCAAAACTTGTAAAAAGTAAAATTAATACAAGCCAATTCTTTAAGAAGAATTGTTTATTGGTAATACTTACGCAGGTGTTCTCCATTCCAATAGCGAGGAACGAGAACTCTGTTTAAGCGTGCAAGTTTATAAGTGCCTGGGTGAAGGACCTCATCAATTTGGTATGGCCCTTCCCAATTTGGTTCGAGTACTCCAGCAGCTTGGTCGCGAGTGTTTAGAAAAACTCTTCGGAGTACAAGGTCTCCAACATTGATCTTTCTTTCTCGCAGTTTAGAGTTGAAATGTCGGGCGACCTTCTGCTGGTACGCAACTACTCAGAGTTGGGCTTGTTCACATTTCTCATCAATTAAGTCCATGGATTCAATCAATAGCTGGCTGTTCGCATCTTGATCGTACGTTATTCTGCAATGCGAAGGCGGATCTAACTCAACAGGCAACATAGCTTCATATCCATAGGCCAAAGAGAATGGAGTATGACCCGTTGTTGTTTGGTGGGAAGTTCTGTACGACTAGAGTACTTCAGGAAATTGTTCTAGCCACGCCCCCTTAGCTACTTCAAGCCTTTTCTTCAGTGTATCCTTTAGTGTTTTATTGACTGCTTCAACTTTTCCATTTTCCTGGGGATGAGCAACTGAAGAGAAGCTCTTGATAATACCATGTCGCTCGCAGAAATCCGTGAATAAGGCACTGTCAAACTGGGTGCCATTATCCGAGACTATCTTCCTTGGTAATCCATAGTGACAAATGATGTTTTTGATTACAAAATCAAGCACCTTTTTGGTCGTTATGGTTGCCAGGGGTTCAGCCTCGGCCCACTTGGTGAAGTAGTCAACGGAAACCACTGCATATTTGGCACCGCCTTTTCCTGTGGGAAAATATCCGATAAGGTCGATACCCCAAACCGCAAACGGCCATGGGCTTTGCATTTGTTTAAGCTCATTAGGTGCTGCTCGTGGGATTTTGGAGAATCTCTGGCATTTATCACATTTCCGTACGAATTCCATCGAGTCTTCCTTCATCGTTGGCAAGAAATATCCTTGTTGTTTACCGAGTTTTTCGGAAACGAATACAAACAGAATAATAAAAAGATAAGAACTGTAGAAGTGCAGAAATGTAAATAAACAAACAGTGTTTTTACGTGGTTCAGGCGTTAACAAGCCCTAGTCCACGAGTCGATGTATTATTCTTGTAGAGAATTACAGTAAGACGGCTGGTGTACAAGAACTTCACACACTCACAGTGTTTCTCTCGGGTTCTCTTGGAGAAGATGAAGCTAGAGAGATTTTAGCAGAGTTCTTGCTATGTAATTTGTTGGTCCTCCTCTATCGTAAAATGAGGGAGTATTTATAGCTAGGGTTTTGGATTAGGGTTTTTCTCCCCTCACATGAGTCTTAATTACACCAGCCACAAATAGGGGATACAATTACTGTAGTACCATGGCTACAAGACTCTATGTGGGTATATTTACGTGAAAGTATGGGGAATACACAAAGTCAGCCGTCTTTCCCAAGTTGTCAGCGGAACAGTAGGCGAAAAGGTACCCTTAGGCGTGCTGGGATGTGTGCGGCCTTGACCTGTCGGGCGTGTCAGGCGGGATCCTGTGTCAGGTGGATATCATTCCAAATATACCTCCTCCATGACTCGACCACTTGGTCTTGTTCCGTGCGTGGCACGGAACTGTTTCCGCGAAGGCAACCTGAAGAGCTCCTCCTGGAAGGAGCTTCCCCGAAGGATATCCCTTCGGGAGTCCGGGGGAGTTGACGAGCTTCCGTGTCGCGTTTGCTTGAAAGAGTAAGCCGGACACTAAACGGGAGAGGCGAAGCCTTTCTGTCCATCCGCGAACTCTGGTCACTTTCCATGAAAGACTTTGATAATTCTGCTTCCCCGAGGATATCCATCTAAATGCTATCCAGAAATCTGGATAACATTTACCCCCCAAGGTCACGGAGCTTTGAGAGATCCAGGAGCTTGTACAGTCTTCCGGGTATTCTGGTTTCTAGGATAGGCGAGGGGTCACCTCCTGTGTTCCTGGAAGGGTTCCTTTTTCCCGCCTGAGTGTTAGTATGAAAAAGAAAAGAAATTTCTTCTGTTTGAATCTAAGTACTCAAGTGCGGCAAGGGCCACGCGTCATGTCGGAAGTGGCTCTGCGACCAAGACGTGTGCGTGAGGCGACTGGCTGAGTATGCGTGCGTCAGGCATCTGAGTAATGATTTGACGGTTTTTAATGGTACATCGGGCCCGAGGTGGTATAATGATGGGAAATAAATACTTTATTCCCATCCGAGGAGTCATAAATAGGATCGTCGCTTCATCTCCAGCCATTGGATCTGATGCACACGGAATGGGAAGATCGGGACCGTCCATTCGAGGAATTCGAAACGACTTCTTTCCTGCTATAAAAACGAGGGAACGGACCTTTCTTCCTCTTTATGCTTTCAAATTCTCTATCCTTCGGATTTTCAGATTCCCAAACCTTTGAACTCTCAGGCTTCTAAGCTTCCGTTCCTTCCAACTTGCGACTTCTCTTGGTAAGGAATCTAGAAATTTTTCTTTTGATTTGGCAGTGGGTTTATTCGCCGAAGTTCAGGGTTTGAAACGCTGTTCGTCTTTGCAGCTTTCACTTCTCGCGATCGTTCTGTGCAGTGATCCGGTTACTCCTTCAACCTTCAACTACCCGAATACCAGTAAGTATTTCTACTTTGCTCTTTCCTCCCAAACCTTAGGTTGTTGGTAGTTGTTAGAGTTGAGTTTTCTGCCAGTATCGCCTATGTGCATGCGTGAATAGGGCTTTGATAGGTGTGCGATTGATGTGAGTCGATAAGTAATCTCATTTGCATGCTTTGACGATTTGCGTTTGGAAAGTCGTTCCTTGTCTTGCTTGCGCTGTTCTGGTTTGCTGTTTTAGGGCATAAGCATGAACGCCTTTAGGGTGTCTTTCTCTGGAAAAACACTTCTCTCGGCGGGCTTAGGCTCGGAGTCTGAGTTTGGCTCTTTGCTGTCCTTCGGGTGGCATGGTGCCAACCCCTCGGCAAGCTCGGTGGGAGCCTCTCCAAGCAGTTTTCGGGGAGGGTCTCCCCGACGCCTTTGATACCGCTAGGGTATGACAAGGGTGCTGACTGCTTAGAGTGTTTTCTTCTTTGTTTCTTTTGTTCAGTGACGAACATCTCAAAGGAACAACTCATCGTTGCGGCAGAGGCTGATTCTGCCCAGGAGAAAGGTTCCCCTGTCGCCGGCGCAAAGGGGAAAGGAAAGGCAAAAGTGGTCGCGACTAGCCCACCGACTACCAATAGTTCAATTTGGGAGATGGACCAGAAGCCGAACCTGTTCAGGAACTACGGCATGCTGGGGCTGTACTCCTCCGAGGCAGGCCTGAAGAACATCCCAGGTCTGATGTGGCACCGTCTGTCGGTGCTGGGCGAGTCGGCTAGCCAGAGTCACGAGGGCTTTGGTGCCTGGAGCTTGGCACACATAGTGTGTGGGGCGCACTTGCCCCTAAGAAGTTACTTTTCCAATTTCTGTGTGAAGGCGGGGATTGCCCCCTTTCAGTTGATTCCCCCCAGCTACAAGCTCCTAGTGGGGTGGTTCATCTTTTGCAGGTCCCGGAACCTGGAGGCTCCTACCCCGGAGGAGGTGCTGTACTTCTACGGGTTGAAGTCTCAGCCCATGAGAGGTCATCCAGACAAGGTGGGATTTTACAGGCTGGAGAGGCACCCGGACGTGATGTGTCCCACCTGTCATACTGCAAGGGTTCCAGACCTCCGGGAGTACTGGTTCCTGACGACTGGCTTCCCACTGAAGAGGGTGCCAGCCTTGTCTTTGGACTTCAAAGTCCCTGGTAAGTGCTCCTTCTTCTCCTTTTCAACTTTGTTCCTTTACGTTTGATTCACCTTCCGGGAGGATCTTTGACACCCATGTTTGACTTTTGCAGAAGCCATCCCGCGGACGCCTTGCTGTGCGGAGATGATAAGGAGGTCGCAATTCTACGAGGGGTTCTCGGAGGAGGAGCTGAAGGTGGAAGGACTTGTGACCGCCGAATCTCTGAGAGAGTATGGGCTGCTGGCCTCCTTCCAAAACATTGGGCCAGTGAGTGGCAGGGGGCAAAGTCAAGTGTCCGCTGATGTCCGGGAGCAGATTGCCTTGGAACTGTCCAAGGTGATCTGCCAGGCAGTCCAGGACGAGAGTAACTTGTCCCCCAGTTGGGCAGAGAGGTTCCCCGACCCCCAGTCGGAGGAAGAAGAAATGGAGGCTCGCTACGCCGCAGCTTACCCTAATGAAGGGACTCCGGGAGCTGGCACC
The DNA here is from genome assembly GCF_963169125.1 of Humulus lupulus. Taxonomy (NCBI): domain Eukaryota; kingdom Viridiplantae; phylum Streptophyta; class Magnoliopsida; order Rosales; family Cannabaceae; genus Humulus; species Humulus lupulus. The sequence continues at coordinate 82,364,119 of NC_084797.1, read as the reverse complement.
TCTAGGATAGGTAAGGCTAGCTTTCGATTGATTCACACCCCCAGCCTATCTGAGGTCTCCCGGACCCCCCAGATGGGGTTCGATCCCCGCTTCCTTAGGCTAGATCCGCGTAGGATACCCTTTGACAGATATTGCGATAGGGTGGATGAGCTTCTTGGGTATTTGAGTGACGGTAGTCTGCCAGAAGGTGTCGTCATGGTTGACCCTTCTTCCCTCAGCATGTCATTCCCGGAATTTACGGAGTACGGGAGCTTCCTGGAGCAGGAAACGGTGTCTTGTTTCGCTCGGGGAAGGCCATCCACGTTTCTCGTGCATGGTCGTTCCTCTCAAACGTCTCTCTTTTTTGTTCCTTGTTCCCTGTTGGCGGACTTGCTTGTGCTTTTATGTTGTTGATTGTCTTGTCTTCTGCTTATCTTTTTTCACATTGCTTGCTGGTTCGTTAACCTTGCTTCGTACGTTTCTTGCAGAATATCCCGAAGCCAAGATGTTGGGGAGAGTTAACTTACTCATCAAGAAAGCCGCCACCAGCCAAGATCCGTCCAAGGGGAAAGGACGAAAAGCCAGAGCCGGTAGGGGAGGTAAAGCCGCCACATCCAAGCAGACAGGTGCCGAGGCGCAAGTATCTCCGGCGGGGGAGAGATCTCCCGCCAAGGGGCCTTCCGAGACCATGGCGACCTCGAGCAGTAGCAGCGACGGGGAAGGGCTTGTGTTCCCCGTGAAGACGACTGGGGCGAGCAAGCATCCTGGAGGAGATGCTGAGGGCGCCAAGAAGAAATGCCTTAGACACTCTTCACCCGGTCGAAGGCAACAACAACAGCAACAGCAACAACAAGAACAACAGAGACAATCACCACCGCCACAGCAGCAGCAACAACAACTGCCAAACCCGCAGCAACAGTTTTTGGCAATTCTTCCGCCGCCGCAGCAGCAAAAGCAACAGCAACAACAAAGGCAGTGGTGTCTTCCCTACCGTCCTCAATGCCCCGTCTGCCTCCTCCTACAGCCCAAAGGGAGTCCACCCTTTCAGGGTCTCCTTCTTCTCAGCGAACAAACCTTCCTCTGCCTGGCCTGAAGTTCCACTTTCCTTAGAAACCAACCCGTTTCCCCGCTGCCCTCCTGGAGGGTGTAAGACGGGCCGATAATTTTTTGAAGAGGCGGTTGGAGGCCGAGAAGGCTGTCACTCAGGGAAGGGCGGACAACTTGTCTGCCATGAAGAGAGCTGAGCTGGCCGAGCGAGTGAGATCCCTTCACCCGGCTGGAGCAGTTTTGGATGGCCCAGCCTTGGAGAAGAGGCTGGTGCCTAGGCTCGGACGTGCATTGGCGCCGTTCGGAGCGGAGATGATGGAGGACATGGCCCTGAGCTTGTGCGATCTCAATTCTGAGAAATGGGCCATCAGTAGCAGTAAGGATCCGCTGTTGCTGACACACGCTGTGAAGCAGCAACTGTCCGGGGTAGGGCGTCCGTTGTGTTTTGGGATCACTTGTCTTAGCACATTTGGTTCTGCTTAACTCATTCTGTTGTCTTTCCTTGCAGACCTCTCTTATCGCGGAACGTTCGTTCCGGGAGGTGGGTGCAGTTCTGGTTCAACTGGAGGAAAGCCAGGTGGCTCGCCAGGCCTTGGAGGCGGAGAAGCAGAAGCTATACCAACAGGTCGAGAGCATAAAGGGGGAGGCTGCGGAGAAAGTTAACCAGGCTCGGCGCAAGGCTGAGGAAGAGGCAGAGAAGAAATATCTTGCCAAATATCACGAGTACCGGGCCAGCGCGGAGAAGGAGTTCAAGCGGCAGTCGGATGACTTGAAGGCCGAACACTTCAAGCTCCGGGAAGAGCTATCCCAAGCCAGGGTGGAGAAGGACACTTTGGAGGCCCGCTTGCAATCGAAAAATGTCCTCCTTAAGCAGCAAGGGGAATATTCCGCTCTTCAGAATAAGTTTCACGAGGAGGAGCAACTTCATACGAGGAGCAGGGATCTCGTGTCTATGCTGGAGCTGGGGCTCGCCGAGAAGGATAAAGAGATCGGAGCTTTGCAATTCACTGCCAGGGGGCATGTGACCGAGAAGCAATCCGTGCTGAACCAAAACAAGGAGCAGCGCAAGGAGATTGATTCTCTTAAGGGAGAGCGAGATGCCTCCAAGGCCGAGACGGAAAAATTGAGGGCTCAACTAACTATCGCGGAGGCACAGCTGGCAACCTCCGAGGCGGAGCGCTTGAAGGAGAAAGAGGATGCCGAGGTGGTACTGAACAGGACGATTAATATATCGCACGTGGTCCTCATGCATCAACTCTGGAAAGCGAACCCGGAGGTATTAGGCTATCTGGGAGAGGATGCCGACACCATGAGGGAGAAGCTACAGGTGTGGGATCAAGGCCCAGAGGTGTACGTCCAAACTTACAACATTGACGAGCCTGCTGGAGCCCCTGAGGCAGAAGTCCTTGAAAAGGCGGGGACCTCTGAACTCGCCACCAATGACGTTCCATCTTCCAATGAGCTGACTCCGCTAGCCCCAGCTGAAACTACTGTCTCCGAGACCCCGGTCGAGGATGCCACTGCCACCCCCAGTGCCTAAAGGGCTCTTATTTTCCGTGAAAAATATTCTTTGCTGATTATTATTTTTCATTTGTGTTTTTCTTTGGGGCGAAGCTCCCTGTACTTTTTTCTCATTGCAGACATATTTGCCATAATTATAGCATTCTCCTTTCTTTTCTGCCGAGTTCTTTGTTTAACTTTGCGTTTAGGGTAGACTTTTATACGGTAGAAACTGCTGTAGGGGCGCATGAGGTTTTGGTTCCAACGGCCAGAACCTATGCACTTCCAACTTGAAGCTCTAACGGCTGATGTCTTTTCCCACGTAGTTTCTAGGTTACGAAGGTTTCCTGGTTCCAACGGCCAGACTCCTTTCACCGTATTTCAGCTTTCCTAAGGCAAATGGCCAATCCCGGGACTTGTAGTTATACTGTTCGCTGGGATTGCTAAGGTGAGCCGTTCCATGGTGCTTAAGGTGGCTGACTTCAATGACCTGGCATGGGGCTCTGCGAGGCAAGGCTCGTTTCGGTTGGGGAAGTTGCCACGCCAACCATGTTCGATCCCGGGACAGGGACTTTGCGAAGCAAGGCCTGCTGTAATCGGGGGATCGATCATATCTGCTCCTGGAGCTGATGCTTGCGAAGCGAAGCTTGCAGTGGTCGAGGAGCTCGCCATGCATTATTTTGTTAGACCCGGAGCTGAAGCCTGCGAAGCAAAGCTTACAGCGGTCGCGGATCTTGCCATCTTTACTTTGTGAGACCCGGAGCTGGAGCTTGCGATGCAAAGCTCTACAGCGGTCGCGGATCTTGCCATCTTTACTTTGTGAGACCCGGAGCTGGAGCTTGCGATGCAAAGCTCTACAGCGGTCGCGGATCTTGCCATCTTTACTTTGTGAGACCCGGAGCTGGAGCTTGCGAAGCAAAGCTTTACAGTGGTCGCGGAATATTTTTTGAAGGACTTGCCCGGAAGTTGAGGGTGTTTCGGCGTAGCTCTCTGAACGTGCCCCAACCCCTAGTCCTGTTCATCGCTGGGCTACACAGGAGATAATTTTCATGATGCATAATGGCAGACATTTCAATGGAAATTTTCTCATAAACACATAATGCACACATGACACGTGATGCAAGTATGTTGATGGCAACAAGTTAACCTAAGCTTTTCAATGGAGATTTTCACATAAACACATAATGCACACATGACACGTAATGCAAGTATGTTCAAATTAACCTAAGCCTTACAATTTAAAAATTTCAAACACAATGCTAGCACATAAGTGGTGTTCTGTGTATGTTTTGTTCAAGGGGCGTATGGCTATGCCTTAGCCATGTATACCCCCCCAAGTGAGCGTGGGGTCCGGACGTCTCCGGACCGCGTGGTCACTTGTTAAAACGCAGCATTGAACACAGGGATAAAAAATGCAGTAAAAGCGGAGTGAATCTCTCCGTGTTTCATTAGATTAGCCTATTAGGCATGTGTTTTACAGCAGGGAGGATTATCTCCACATTTTACATTTTGTTACGTCCACCAAGGACTTTCGACTAGATAGTCCGGGGCCTACTGATAGTAACGGCGGAGGTGCTCCGCGTTCCAGGCGCGTGGGACTTTAGATCTGTCGAGTCTCTTTAAGTGATACGTCCCATGGCCCACTTTTTCTTGTACTTCATAGGGGCCTTCCCAGTTGGGTCCGAGGACTCCCACACCCGGGTCCTGCGTAGCAGGAAATACTCTCCGTAGGACAAGGTCCCCAACTTCGAATGTACGGCTCTTGACTCTTGTGTTGAAGTGTCGGGCTATCTTGCCTTGGTACATTTTGAGTTGGACCTGTGACTGCTCCCGGAGCTCATCGATCATGTCCAGGGACTCCTGGAGAAGGGCGTGGTTCCGGATAGGGTCGTAGGTGTCCTGCCTGTGAGAGGGGATCATAGTTTCTACTAGGATGACAGCCTCGCAACCGAAGGTCATGGAATAAGGTGTGTGCCCCGTCGAAGTCCTCTCTGTCGTGCGATAGGCCCAGAGTACTCGCGGAACCTCTTCCGGCCAGTGAGCCTTGCATGCTTGGAGTTTTTTCTTCAATGTGGTCTTTAAGATTTTGTTTACTGCTTCCACTTGCCCATTAGCTTAAGGTCTGGCGACTGCGGAAAAGCTTTTGATGATTCCATGCGAAGCACAGAAGTTCGTGAAATGTTCACTATCAAATTGCTTCCCGTTGTCGGACACAATTTTTCGTGGAAGCCCAAAACGACACACTATATTCCTGATGACAAAGTCCAGTGCTTTCTTAGATGTGACCGTGTTCATAGGTTCAGCTTCAACCCATTTGGTGAAGTAGTCCACTGCGACTATGGCATACTTCACTCCGCCCCTTCCAGTTGGAAGGGAACCTACTAGGTCAATGCCCCACACGGCGAATGGCCAGGGGCTGGTCATTAAGGTAATTTCTGTAGGCGGCGCTCGCGGAACCTTGGCGTATCTCTGGCACTACTCACATCTTCTGACATAATCCACACAATCCTTCTTCATGGTGGGCCAAAAGTATCCTTGTCGAAGGATCTTTTTGGAGAGGCTCAGCCCAGAGGTATGGTTGCCACAGAAGCCTCCGTGAATCTCATGGATGATGGCGCTGATTTCGGTTCCGGCAACACACCTAAGGAAGGGTATGGACAACCCCCTGCGGTAAAGCTTTCCATCCATAACCATGTATCGGGGAGCTTGATACTGGAGCTTTCTTGCGTCAGCTTTATCAGTGGGGAGCTCTCCAGTGGTGAGAAATCTGAGGATGGGTCCTATCCAGGAGTGGGAATGGTAGATGATGGCGTTTATCCTTCGTGTCTCAGTACTGGGGGCTTCTAAGTGCCCGATGGGGACTAGGCCATATTGTTCAATCTCCGGGTCTGTTGCAAGCTTGGCCAGCGTGTCCGCAAGTGAATTCTGGTCCCGGGGGACCTGGCGGATTTGGTAGCCTTTGAAATGCTGCAGGAGGCCGCGGGAGAGAGACACGTAGGCAGCCATTTTTTCGCCCTTCGTCTGGTATTCTCCGGATATTTGGTTTACCACAAGTAGGGAGTCACTGTATACTTCTATTTTTTGGGCTCCGACTTCTCTGGCCAGTTGTAATCCAGCTAGCATGGCTTCGTGTTCTGCCTCGTTGTTGGATGCTGGGAACACGAAACAGATGGCGCTCTGGAGCTGATGCCCTTGGGGAGAGATTAGGATAACCCCTGCTCCAGCTCCTTTTTCATTGGAGGCTCCGTCTACATAGACCTTCCATGTGGGAAGTTCCGGGACAGGATCTTCCGGGAGGTCGTTCATTCCCGAGCATTCCACAATAAAGTCCGCGAGAGCTTGTCCTTTTATGGAAACACGTGGCTGGTAGTGGATGTCGAACTGGCTCAGTTCCATGGCCCATTTAAGCAATCTGCCAGAAGATTCGGGCTTCTGCAAGACTTGTCAGAGAGGGTGGTTGGTGAGTACTCTGATGGTGTGCGCCTGGAAATAGGGCCTTAGCTTCCGCGAAGCGATTAGCAAACAGAGGGAGAGTTTCTCGATCATTGAATATCTGGACTCGGCGTCCAGTAACCTCTTGCTTACGTAATACACAGGGAGCTGGATACGGCCGTCTTCCCGGACGAGTGCTGCACTAACGGCGTGTTTTGTCACAGCTAAGTACAAGAACAACGCCTCCCCCTCGACAGGTTTGGACAGAATGGGAGCTTGGGTTAGATGTTCCTTGAGGTGTTGGAAGGCTGCTTCGCATTCAGGGGTCCACTCGAACTTCTTGTTTCCTCGCAACACATTGAAGAAGGGGATACACTTGTCAGTGGCCTTGGATACGAAGCGGCTGAGAGCAGCTATCCTTCCGGTAACGCTTTGGACGTCCTTATGCTTTCGGGGAGAAGGCATATCTATGAATGCTTTAATTTTCTCAGGGTTGGCCTCCACTCCGCGGGAGCTGACAATGAAACCGAGGAACTTCCCAGACGAGACCCCGAAAGTACATTTCTTCGGATTCAGTTTCATTCCGTACTTTCGGATCACGGCGAAAGCTTCCTCAAGGTCGTCACTGTGGTCCCCGGAGGTCTTGGATTTTACCAACATGTCATCCACGTACACCTCCATGTTCCTCCCCAGCTGGTCCTTGAACATCCTGTTTACTAGACGCTGGTACGTCGCCCCAGCATTCTTCAAACCGAAAGGCATGACCACGTAACAGTAGACACCCTTGTCCGTGAGGAAGCTGGTGTGTTCCTGGTCCGTGACATGCATCTTGATATGGTTGTATCCGGAGTACGCATCCATGAAGGATAAGAGTTCATACCCGGAAGTAGCGTCTACCATCTGATCGATTCGCGGAAGAGGGAAACAATCTTTCGGGCAGGCTTTGTTTAGGTCCGTGAAGTCAATGCACATTCTCCAGGACCCATCGGGTTTCGGGACCAGAACTGGGTTGGCCAACCACACGGGATATTGTGACTCCTGGAGAAAGCCTATGGACATCAGCTTGTCCACTTCAGCCTTGACGGCTTCGGCCCTCACTGGGTCTAACGACCTCCTCTTTTGGCGAACTAGAGTTGCAGATGGGTCTATGTTGAGTGCGTGGCACGCAACATTAGGATTAATCCCCGTCATATCAGCGTGGCACCATGCCAGGATATCTTGATTATTCTTCACAGTGGCCACGATCTTATCTCGAATGTCCGACGGCAGGTTTTTCCCCACCTGAATGACTTTGGTGGGATCTCCCGGGTTGAGGATCACCTCTTCGACTTCCTCCATCGGTTCTATCGCTTTCTCGATCCCCACTCTTGGGTCGAGTTCGTCAAAGTATGCCCCTTGAGCACCCCCAGTTTCTGGTAATTCTTCCATCAAAGGAACGGCAGCAACCGTCTCCTGGACCGTGTAGACGGATCGGACGGAGACGTTATAACAGCTTCGTGCACTTCGTTGGTCTCCTCGGAGGGTGCCGATACGCCCATCGTCGCATGGAAACTTCAAGCATAAATGGCGTATCGAGGTTATGGCCCCACAATCTATTAGGACCGGTCGGCCTAGGATGGCATTATACGCCGTGGGGCAGTCGACCACCACGAATGTGCTGTGCTTGAAGGCACAAGCGTCGCTTTCTCCTCTGAGGGTGACTGGAAGTTGAATTTTGCCTAATGGAATGAGCGCATCCCCATTGAACCCTTAAAGCTGGATGGGGCATGGGGTCAGGTCTGTCTCGGTTAATCCGATCGCGTGGAAGGCCGCTTTGAAGAGGATGTTTACGGAGCTTCCGTTATCGACCAAGATCCGTGAGACCTTCTTATTGGCAATCTGGGCTTCCACCACGAGGGGATCGTTGTGGGGGAAGTGCACATGTCGGGCGTCGTCCTCCGTGAAGGTGATGGGAAGGTCCATCATTCGGGGACGTTGAGCAGGTGATTGAACCAAGGCGCACATCTCCCCGGTGTGTTCTAACTCCCTCAACTACCTTTTCTGGGAGTTGCAGGTGCTTCCGGCAAGGTGCGGTCCTCCGGAAATGGTGGCTACGTGTCCGTCAACGGGTGGCGGAGCAAGGCCGGGCGGATATGGGTTGCCAGGTCCTGGAGCCAACAAGGCAATGGGTGCCAGAGCGGTTGGAGCAGGAAGTGCTGGGAACTGAGACCCGGGAGCTTGGGGGTGACCGGCTCCAGGAGCGCTAGCGGTCCCCCTCTGTCCCGGGGAATATGCAGCTCCGTGAACTACTCCCTGTCCGGGATAGATTATGGGTATCCTCACCCACTGACCGAGGTGTCCCGCTCTTGCCAGGGACTCGATCTCATCATTCAGCTGAAGGCACTCGTTCGTGGTGTGCCCCACGTCTCCGTGGAACTCACACCTCTTATTGGAGTCTCGCGGACGCCTTCCTCCGTGAGACACTTTCGGGGGCTTCCTGTAGTTGACCATATTACAGGTCGCTCGATAGACATTCTCTCGCGAGTCTATCAAACTGGTGTACTCCGTGAACTTGGGCTCATAGTTCTTCTGGGGTTTCTTTGAATGGTCCCCCCGGTTGGAGTTCCTTCCGCCTCGCTTATTCCGCGATTGGCTCAGATTTTGTTCTGGACCTTCCGCTTGCGGTTGCGACGGTCCGGGAGCGATACTACATCCGGTTTGTACAGCTCCGTACCCAGAGAAATGGGTTTGACTTGGCGTCTGAGCAGACGCGGAAGGCCCATACACGCTTGGAGTGAACTGGGCTCCTAGAAGCGTGAGGGATGGTGCGGGAGCTTGCAAAGCAAAGCTCGGCCCAGTCATGGAAGGCGTCGGAGCTGGGGGAACTCCAAAGGCCTGCTGGTAGGCATCCTCAAGGTTGATGATTCCCTGAGCTTTTGACATGAATTCGGACAGCGTTTCTGCCCGTCTCCTTTGCATTTCTCCACATAGTAGGGAGCCGACAGTAAGGCCCGATTGAAGGGCGATCAGCTTCATGTCGTCGCTGACCTTGGTCTTTGCAGCAGCTTCCATCATTCTCTGAATGAAAGCTTTGAGGTTCTCATGGGGTAGCTGCTTGATGTTGGTTAAGGAACCAACCTCCATGTCGTGGTCTCGGGCAGCAATGAACTTCCTTCTGAATGCAGACTGTAGCTCCTTCCAACTGTGGATGGATCCGGGAGCTAACCGTTTCCACTAGTCCTCCGCGGACTTGGTAAGGGTGAGTGAGAAGCACATGCATTTGGCGTCCTCACTGACGCGCGCCACTTGCATCATTTTGTTGTATTTAGCTAGATGGGTGCGCGGGTCTGTCCTCCCCTCATATAATTCTATGTGAGGCATTTTGAAGTTATCCGGGAGGGACGTTTCCGCGATCCTCCGAATACATGTTTCTGGGTCTTCCTCCTCAGAGTCTGACAGAGCCCCACTTTGCTTCCGGACCAGCTTGGTCAAGGCAGCGATCTGTTCCTCGAGCCTCTTTGTATCACTCTCCAGGAGGTCACGTCCCTGGAGCTTGTCATTAAGATGATTTCGGAGGTCCTGTCCTCGAGGCCGGGCCTTTTCTCCTTTGGTCTTTTCATACTTGGCCTCCAACCTTCTTCTTAGGTCCACCGTGGACCAGCTATCTTCGGAGTGCGCGTCCGCTGCCCGACCGTCCTGGTTGACGGAATCACTGGGGCGGTTGTTCCTTCCCCTAGGCCTGGGTGCCTTAGCACCAGGCCCTTTAGGCACAGAGTGCCCCCTTGGGGCTGAAGGACGTCTGGGCTTAGGAGCGCCAGAGACCTTCTGCGCGCGGGGGGCAGTCGGCCTTGTGATTCACGCCTTTAGGAGGTACAGGGGCGTCAACGCGCACAGGCTCCCCTACTTTTTCTTTGCCCTTGTTAGGGGCGGCTTTGGATGGTTCAGCAGCGGCTGGATCCGGCATGGGGGCATCAGCACCACCTAGAACAGAGGCATCCTCGTCCGAGTCGCCTAGATCTCCGAACTTGCTTTGGAGGCGCTCCACCATGCGTTGCATTTTTTCGGAGACGCACTCTTGCTCAGCAAGCTTGGCCTTAGTGACCACCAGTTCTTCGGCTACTTGGACCAGTTCTGGGTCCTTCTCATAGTAGCAGCCATCTTTGTAGTAACCGTCTTGGACATACTCCTCTTCGTCTTCTAAGTATGTCGTATCTTCAGTACTGACCCGATCCTGGCGGGATGTCGGGTCTTCACCTTGGTAGTCCAAGGGTTCGTTTTGTACCGCATCTTCCATCATGGTATCGGGGTTGACCCTAGCATTTTTGTCAACAGCGGATTTTCTCGTAGTCACCATCTTTTTAGCACGGAGCGAATACAAAAAATGTACACAGAAAAAGAGCTGACTAACAACTTCCTACAGCTCTCAATGAAAGCACCAAAATGTTTACCGAGTTTTTCGGAAACGAATACAAACAGAATAATAAAAAGATAAGAACTGTAGAAGTGCAGAAATGTAAATAAACAAACAGTGTTTTTACGTGGTTCAGGCGTTAACAAACAGTGTTAACAAACAGTGTAAGCCCTAGTCCACGAGTCGATGTATTATTCTTGTAGAGAATTACAGTAAGACGGCTGGTGTACAAGAACTTCACACACTCACAGTGTTTCTCTCGGGTTCTCTTGGAGAAGATGAAGCTAGAGAGATTTTAGCAGAGTTCTTGCTATGTAATTTGTTGGTCCTCCTCTATCGTAAAATGAGGGAGTATTTATAGCTAGGGTTTTGGATTAGGGTTTTTCTCCCCTCACATGAGTCTTAATTACACCAGCCACAAATAGGGGATACAATTACTGTAGTAGCATGGCTACAAGACTCTATGTGGGTATATTTACGTGAAAGTATGGGGAATACACAAAGTCAGCCGTCTTTCCCAAGTTGTCAGCGGAACAGTAGGCGAAAAGGTACCCTTAGGCGTGCTGGGATGTGTGCGGCCTTGACCTGTCGGGCGTGTCAGGCGGGATCCTGTATCAGGTGGATATCATTCCAAATATACCTCCTCCATGACTCGACCGCTTGGTCTTGTTCCGTGCGTGGCACGGAACTGTTTCTGCGAAGGAAACCTGAAGAGCTCCTCCTGGAAGGAGCTTCCCCGAAGGATATCCCTTCGGGAGTCCGGGAGAGTTGACGAGCTTCCGTGTCGCGTTTGCTTGAAAGAGTAAGCCGGACACTAAACGGGAGAGGCGAAGCCTTTCTGTCCATCCGCGAGCTCTGGTCACTTTCCATGAAAGACTTTGATAATTCTGCTTCCCCGAGGATATCCATCTAAACGCTATCCAGAAATCTAGATAACACTTGCCTTAGGATCTTTTTTGACAGACTTTGCCCCCCAGCATGGTCTCCGCAAAAACCTTCATGCACCTCTTTCATCAACTGTTTGGCTTTCTCCTTTGTAATACATCTAAAGAGTTGCAGTGAGTATCCCCTTCGGTATAGGATTCCATCGACCAGGATATACCTTGCAACTTGCCGCTGATGGGTCCTGGCTTTATTTCTGTCTGCTGGTAACACGCCGCTCGACAGATACTCTACATATGGTGCCCACGTATCTGCCATCTGGATTACTAGAGTGGTTTTTGCCGCTTGGATGCTTGGTACCGATAGTTGCTCGATTGGCACTATGTTCAAAGTATCAGCATCCTTCGCACTTGCCAATTTTGCCGAAGCGTCCGCGTTGGAATTCTGATCGCGAGGTACATGCTGAAGACTGTATCTGTCGAATTGGGCTAACAGATCATTTGTTTTGTTCAGATAGGCAACCATCTTTAAACCTCGGGCCTGGTATTCTCCCAGGACCTGATACACCACCAGCTGAGAATCAGTATAGATGTCGAGCGCTTTTATATTCATATCTTTGGCCAATCGCAATCCAGCGAGTAGTGCTTCATACTCAGCCTCATTGTTAGAAGCAGTGAAGTCAAATCTGATTGCACAGTGAAACTGATGCCCTTCTGGCGTTATCAGTATTACTCCTGCCCCAGCGTGGGACTCGTTAGAGGAACCGTCCATAAATAAATTTCCACGTGGGAGCTTGGATCTGACCTTCAAGTTCACTGGGCTTTTCAGTTTGTTTGCCACTCGTAAGTTATGTGAACTCCGTGATGAAGTCGGCCAAGGCTTGTCCTTTTATCGTTGCTCGCAGTAAGTAAGATATGTCGAACTACACGAGTTCGACTGCCCACTTTAGTAATCTACCCGCAGCCTCTGGCTTTTGCATAACTTGCCGAAGAGGCTGGTCGATCAATACCGTAATGGGATAAGCTTGGAAGTAAGGCCGCAGCTTTCTTGAGGCCAAAACTAGGCTATAGGCTAGATTCTCGATGGGCAGGTACTGCTGTTCTGCTCCAATCAGCCTTTTGCTTACGTAGTATACAACCTTCTGCACGCCTTCTTCTTCTCTTACTAAAACAACACTAGCAGTGTATTCCGTGATTGCCAAGTAGATGAACAAAGTTTCTTTATCGATCAACTTTAACAGGATGGGTGGTTGCGTCATATGTGTTTTCAGTGCTTGAAAGGCCTGTTTGCACTCATATGTCCATTCAAATTTCTTGTTGCCTCTTAGTAAATTGAAAAATTGAACGCACTTGTCTGTCAATTTCGAAATGAATCTACCGAGTGCAGGAATCCTCCCGGTCAGGTTTTGGACATCTTTAATCTTTACTGGCGATTTCATCTCGATCAGGGCTTTAATTTTTTCGGGATTAGCTTCAATTCCTCTAGAGTTAACTATAAATCCCAAGAACTTCCCTGATCATACCCTAAAGGAGCATTTAAGGGGATTTAACTTCATCCGATATTCATTCAAGACGTTGAAGCATTCCTACAAATCCCTTATATGTCCTTCTACTTTCTTCGACTTGACCAGCATGTCGTCGACATAGACCTCCATGTTAGTGTCGATCAAATCCTTGAACATGTGGTTCACGAGTCTCTGGTAAGTCGCACCAGCGTTTTTCAAACCGAAGGGCATCACTTTGTAACAGTAGAGCCTTGTATCAGTCTAAAAGCTAGTATGATCTTCATCAGGGGATGCATACTGATTTGATTATACCCGGAGTACGCATCCATGAATGAAAGGATCTCATGCCCTGCAGTGGCATCGACCAGCTGATCGATCCTTGGGAGTGGGAAATAATCCTTGGGGCAGGCTTTATTTAGGTCTGTAAAATCCACGCACGTACGCCACTTGCCATTCGGCTTGGGCACTAGTACGGGATTAGAGACCCATGATGGATAAAACGCCACCCTGATGAACCCATTCTCCTTTAGCTTTTCGACTTCCTTTTTCAAAGCCCTTGATCTATCTTTGTCGAGCAGCCTTCTTTTTTGCTTTACTGCTGGAAAGCTCTTGTCGATGTTCAGGACATGGCTGATGACTGCAGGATCTATCCCGACCATGTCTTTGTGCGACCAGGCAAAGACCTCCTGGTTCCTCTTTAAAAACTCCACCAGCGCTTTTTTTGTTGTTGTCTCTAAGCTTTTACCGACTTTCACAACTCTGGTCGGATTTTCTTCATTGAGTTGGACCTCTTCAAGGTCCTCGATGGGTCCAACTTCTTCTTCAAAATCCCCAAAGCGAGGATCTAAGTCCATATCCTTAATTTGGGCAACACTCTATTTGGTGAGATCATCACCCGAATGGGCCTGAACATCAGTCGCCATTTGCAACTCCTTTCCAGTGGCATTTCTCGATACACCCTTCTTCGCCTTGGTGATCGAGGCGTTGTAGCACTCCCTCACTTCCCTCTGGTTTCCCAATACGCATCCTATCCTTGCGTCCGTTTGGAATTTAATAGCGAGGTGCCATATGGAGGTGACGGCTCGTAGGTCGACCAAAATTGGTCTCTCGATCACAGCATCGTATGACGAAGGACAATCAACTACTATGAAAGTAGTGTGTAATATCCTATTGGCAGGTGCAATGCCTGCAGTGACTGGGAGTCTAATCGACCCTGTCGAGGCGAGCCCTTCGCCGGAAAAACCATAAATGGTTTGGTTGCATGGCTCCAGGTCTTTTATAGACAACTTCATCCTTTCCAGTGAAGACTTGTATAGGATGTTGACTGAACTTCCTGTATCGACCAACACCCTTTTCACCATCATGTTTGCAATCTGTACATCCACGACCAGCGGATCGGAGTGCGGGAATTGCACATGCTGGGCATCGTTGTCAGGGAAAGTGATCAGTTCATCCTCTGTTCAAGCCTTTTTTGGTGCTTGATCCTCAACACTCATCATCTCGATGTCTTGGTCATGGCACAGGGTTCGAGCATATCGTTCCCTTGCTTTTCCACTATCTCCTGCAAGATGTGGGCCTCCGCAGATGGTGAGTAAGGTACCTGCCACAGGCGCTGGCTGTAAAGGTGGCGAGCGTGGGCGTGCAGGCGCCGACTCGTTGCCACCTTGAGCCTCTCGCTTAGAACCTCCCGCGGCTCGCACAAATCTTCTTAAATGTACCTGCCTTATCAGGAACTTAATTTCGTCCTTTAGCTGGTTACATTCATTAGTGTCGTGCCCGTAATCGTTGTGAAAACGACAGAACTTTGTGGTATCTCGCTTGGAGATATCTTTCCTTATAGGTGTGGGTCGTTTGTAGGGCATGCTTGAGCTGGTCGCCTGGTATACCTCAGCTCGGCTTTCAACAAGGGCAGTGTAGTTGGTGAATCTCCTTTCATACCGATTACCTTTGGGGCGCTTATTCTCGGAGGTCGAGGGTTCGTTGTTTGCCCGCTTCCCACCATTTCTACCATTGCCATTCTCGTTGCCTTTTCCGTTGCCATTGGGTTTTTCAGACCCATTGGCGGATTTTCCGGGTTCTTCCTTGGGCCCATTGTCTTTTGTTGGCAATTTCCCTTCGTTGGCAATCGCGTCCTCAAGCTTGATGTAGCGATCAACTCGATCTAAGAATTCTTGGGTGCTTCTTACCCTATTCTTTCTGAGGCTGCTCCAGAGGAGTGAATGGCATCTAATCCCAACAGTTAGGCCATCATCTTACCTTCATCGCCCACAGTTTTAGTTATAGCTGCAGCTCGCATGAAGCGCTGAACATATTCTTTCAAAGGCTCTCCCTCTTTTTGGCGTATCTCGACCAGTTGGTTTGCCTCAGTGGGGTGCACACAACCCGCATTGAATTGCCTGTAAGACTCCTTTACGAACATTTCCCATGATACTATACTAGTAGGAGGGAACTTAAAGAACCACTCCTGGGCAGTGTCAGACAGTGTTGCCGGGAAGATGCGGCAGCGGGCATCTTCTGACACCTTTTGTATATCCATTTGTATCTCAAACTTATTCACGTGAGATACCGGGTCTCCATACCCGTCAAAATTTGGCAGTGTTGGCATCTTGAACTTACTGGGGGTTTCAACCCCAGCAATCCTCTATACAAAGGGGGTGGCTCTCCTTCGATCATACTCAATGTGGGATGTTTGCCCCCCGACCAGGTGTTGTACCGCCTGGTTCAGGGCATCGATTTGAGCCTGAACAACTTCTGGGATCGCTGGGGCCTTTCGTGCCGGGGGAATGTACTCATCGTGCCTTTCTCGGCGGTCGTTAAGCACGTCCCTCAGATCATCGTCTCTTCGCCGCTACTCGCTGGCTCCTAATTGACTAAAGACATTATTTTTCCTGGGCTGCCCCCCAGCGTTATGGCCCACTGGTCGATCCTCTCTAGATAGGGGCCTCCTACCTCCACCTCTTTCTTCGTTCCGCCGACTAGCATTTCCTCTGCCAGAGTCGGCTTCATTGTTATCGTGGCTGACTATGGTGCGACCGACTATTCACTCTGTTGCCTCCTTGGGCTGGCATTTTCCTAGCGTTAGGGGGAGGCTTGCACTGGTCGGTGGGTCCCCGTGCATTGTTATGCTGTGGGGGGCCCCTGACCGCTAAGCCTATCTCAGAGTTCCTCCTGTTGGTAGAACGACGCTGCCCCCTGCTCGATGGATGTGGCTTTTCATCTCCTGGGCGTCTAGGGCTGCGAGGCGGTTGCTCGGCCCGATTCTTCCTTGGGCATGGGGGATTGCCTTGACCAGCCTGAGATGGAGGCTGCTGCTTAGGATCCCTAGGTGGGACATCATCCTGAGTCATAGGTGGCTGCTCCGGCCTCTGCGGGCTTCCTGGCTGGAGCGGAGGACTAGGATTGGGACTCCTTTGAGGTGGCCTGTTTGGTGGCTGGTCTGGTTGGGAGGTTGGCGCAGCCTGATTCCTAGCTAGATAGATGGCTGCTTCAAGGGCGGCCATGGCATCCCTCTGTCGACGATCCATCTCTGCCAGCCTCTCGCTCAGCTCCTGACGCTAGCGTTCTATTTCCCTTTGCTGCGACACCATTATTTCTGCAGCATTCTCTTGATTGGCCCTCAGATTGGCCAACTCATCCTGCAACACCCCTAGCATTGCCTTCAAGGTTTCAGAATCTAGCTCCTCCTCATCAAACTCCAAATGTGGTTCGTCCTCAGCCACATTTGGGGGAGGAGGCTGGGATGATGCAGCGCCAACAGCCTGTCCGGTCTTCTTGGAATTTTTTGCCATTAGATTCTTTCACAAGCTCTCAATGAAAGCACCAGAATGTTGACCCTCAAATTAGCCAACGACGCGGAGTCAAATATACGATAGAAAGTAGAACAATGCTGGAAAAGATAATCTAATGGAAAGGAAAAAACACCAAGAATTATAGTGGTTCAGCCCCAGTGATTGGTAATGACCTACGTCCACTTTACGATATTGTTATTATAGAATACTAAAGTTGTGATCAAAGAACTACGGTTCTTGAGTTTCACAGACCTTAGGCGTAATAAAATCGGATGACAACCACTCCCCTTTTCTCTCAACCTTAAGCACAAAAGCTAGAATCAATCAAAAGTCCCTTCCTTGAGCTATTTCATGTATATTTATAGGCTCAATGAGGGTTACATATGATAACGTGTCTTATCTTATCCTCAATCACCACGTATCTAGGATAATTACCAAGAAATATTCAAATGTAGTTAATATTAGATTACAACTTAAAAAGGAAATAAATCGGGCTTCATGACCAGCCTGGTCGTGACAATTATTAACTCCGACAAGGAGGCACGCCTCTGGTCGATAGCCGAACAGCACCTCTTCCCCTTAATTCTGCCACGTGTTAATCTACGTGCATGTAATCTTTGCCACATCACCAGCGACCTTTTTTGGATAAACACCATAAAATGACTAACACCCAAAATACCCCTCGACTTGCCCCGAGTCGGATTTTCGACCCCGTTGTTACTTTCTAGCTAACCGCTCCCTAGGACTGTCTCGGATCGTGCAACACAGATTTACTACAATTATCACATTTATGCCCTCAACGGGCTTAAATTACAATCATGCCCCTAATAGCCCGACGGGGCCTACATGCATATTTAATTCACCTAAACATGCATCACTAATTACATATTCACATATTATAACAATAATTCACTTATTGCCCTCCAGGCACGCTAATCAAGGCCCTAAGCTTTATTAGCAAATTTGGGTCGTTACATAGCTGTAAGCGCCTTCTCCATAGCCTGTGCATAGGTGGTCAATCTTGGCACAGTGGTAATACAAACATCCCGAGCTATCATAGGCTGTAGCCCCTGGAGAAACCTCTCTCTTCTAGTCCCATCAATGGGCACCAGATCCCTGGTAAACTTTGCCAATCTATCAAACTTCACGGCGTAATCTGTCACTGTCATGTTACCCTGAAGTAACTTTCTGAACTCCTCAGCCTTCACAGCTTTAACTGCATTGTTGTAGTATATCTCAATAAACAAAGTTTTCAACTCCTCCCAATCCATGGTGTTTGCTTCTCTGGTATGGGATACCACCTCCCACCATATTCAGCCATCCTCCTGAAACTTGTAAGTGGCTCAGGCCACTCTCTCATTACCACCTACCCTCATAAAAGCCAGGATGGTGGGTATCATGGTCACCCATTGCTCAGCCTTCAGTTGATTTGAGCTTCCCTAAAAAAATGGAGGGTGTTATTTCCTGAACCTCCCATACAATGGTTCCCATCTATCTCCCCCTGACTGGGGTTCCACTACCACTGGTACCTCTAGCTGTATCACTGTCAGTACTGTGGGGTGTGGGTTCCCTGCTGGAGCCTATTGCTGTCTCAAGAGGAAAATCTCTTCTTCCTGCTTCTATAATCTGGCATGCATGTTAGCAAGCACCTGTTGCCAATTTTCTAGAACTGGCAGTGGGGCCTGGCCCTAGTCATTCTCTTCCCTGGCCTGTAACTCTTGGCCAGCTAACGTCTCTGACCTTCGAGGATTCATACAGATATCTACCCACTCTGTAGTAACCAAACCAACCATTTGGTAAGTAATAATCATACCTCTTGTAGCCTAACGGTCCAAGATCAAACAGACAAACAAATGCAATGCTAATAAGCATGCGAACACATAATATATTCATTCATTGTGGTAATAAGCACTTCCTGATATTCATTAGCAAATAATAATGCTAATAAGCATTCCTGACATTCATAAACAATTAACTATGTTAAAACATATCCAAACATTTACACATGTATAACAATGCTAATAAGCATGTTCTTTAATCCCTGCAAGTATTAACAGTGCTAATAAGCATTTCCTAGCCTATATACAAAAAATAATGCTAATAAGCATATCTTGACCTACATGTCCACATAATAATGCTAATAAGCAGTTCATTTGCATTCACAAGCAGTAACAATGCTAATAAGCACGTTCTTCATCATTCATGCAACAATCAAGGGCCAGGCCCTATCATATTATCTCATGCTTCCTACAGATAAAGTATTTATATCATATTTAAACAGTTAAACACATAACTACATAATAGTTACCAAACCCTGAGTTGAGCTTGTCTTTTTGTTATGAGTGTACATGTCCAACCAGTCTTCAGGAACCCTTAAACCATGGCAGCAGTGATACCAAGTTGTAACGTCCTCCTAATCCAAGACTGTTACACTGTGTATTTTAAATTGTGCCAGACTTGCTAATCAAGTCATTTGGTTACAAACGTGTAGCTAGGGTTAATGCTAAGGGTTAGTGTAATGCCCTACTACCCAGGGGCCGTTACATTGTGCATTTTATACAATGATAAACTCAATAACCGAGCCATTTGGCCATATTCGTGTAACTAAATGTGATTAATGATTTAGGGTTAAAAATATTGGTAAAAGATACAACGTTTCACTAAAACGTTTACTGTATACATTGGGATCCGAAAAATATAATTTAAAGGTTAATTACAATAAAATATTTACAACAAGCCAATCTAAGCGGCAAAATAGGGTTTATCCCTAGTTTCTCTTTAAACCCTCGGCCATGGCGGTCGAGTAGCCGCATATGTACACATCGTCACCAAAGCTCTCCAACGCAAGGATGGTCCAGCTTTCTTTTTCCTTTACCTACACCACTAGCACCCGTGAGCCGAAGATCAACAAGAAAACTCAATATGCTCATGAACAGTAATAACATGTTACTAAATCATTATAGGCATGCCTAGCAATAATAGTCCTATTCATGCATGCAAATAAGTCCAAATAATGATTGTGGGCTCTGCCCTTTGTATAGATGACTTATGGGCCTTGCCCTTTGTATAGATGACTTTCAAGTCATAATGAGAATAGATGGCTAATGTGTCCATCTAAATTAAGTGACTCAAATAAGTGACAATTAAGTCACACACTTGGGCTCTGCACCCTAATCAGATGAGTGAATAACACTTTATGATTTTGATAATCATACTGGGGCTTATAGCCCTAATCAGATGGGTGATTAACACTTTGAGATTCTGGTAATCATGTTGGTGCATGTAGCCCTAATTAGATGAGTGAGTCACATTTTGGGCTCCGCACCCTAATCAGATAGGTGACTAAAGAGTCACACTTTGGACTCTGCACCCTAATTAGATATGTGACAAATGAGTGAGTCATGAACTTTGGCTCAGCACCCATAGCCATATGACGTTGTAGTCACCTGAGCCTTTTTTGGCCCTGGATCTAAGTAACTAGCCTTTAGACTAGACAAGCACTTTTAGTTTTCATCGAACTTGAGGTCGGTCAAGCATTAATGCTCATGATGATTCATTCAATGCTTATGTTGATTAGATATATTCATTTCGGCTTGTATTGAACACATCAATGTTGTTCTTGACTCTTAAGTGAATACCATACGACTCGTGCCGATTTCTAACTCATGGGTCAGTGCCATACACAAGTAAGCAATGCAACCAGGCATATATCATATGTCAAATATCCAAATGTAGGGCATTCAACATGCTCACTTGACAATCACTAGCATAATTATGATCATGCACATTTACAGAGACTCAAGCTCTGATCAATCTCATATTCAATATTCATGTCATGTCATAATCACATGTATCTTATCCATCACATGCATCACATACTAGGTGCAGTTTTCTTACCTTTGGTCCAAGCACAGGTTACAAATGAATGAGCCACGAGCACGATTCTGTTTCCAAGCCCCTGGCGATAACCTATTCACAACCATAAACAGTGTTTCAATGAGTTCAAGTTCCAAAACCCAATCCCGAGACCAATCCCGCAGTCTCTCGAGACCTCCAATCCCACCAAACAGGGTGGTGGAATCATCCCCTGAGCCCTTGGGTCAAAACCCCAAAAATTACCAAAAAACCCCATTCTAAAGACTGAGTAGCACTATAGCGCTACAAGGAAACCCAAGTCCCCCAAAATAGAGAACCTAGCACTATAGCGCTACCAAACTAGCACTACAGCACCCAAACCATATTTCTGGGTTCTAACTTCGTGTTCTTCGAGTTTCAAAGCTCCAAATCCGACACCAACCTATCCAAATCTCAAAATTAAAGCTCCCAAACATCCTAATCTCCCAAAACCAATAAAACCCAAGCTTCAATTCATTCAAAAGCTCATCAAAACACAAAATCCAATCCAAGATTAAAAACTTTAAAAAATTAAGAACTTAAAACTTGAATTACCTCTGAATATGTCGTTTCTCGCTAAATCCTCTATCCAATAAGCTTCTAATCTTCCCTAGAATCGCTATGCCTCAATCCTCGCTTGAATCCGAGTTCTATAACTCAAGTTCCCTTAAAAAATGTGATCGGGTGTCGAAAAGGGAATGGGAGGAAGAGAGAATGTTCTGAACGTTCTTTTATAATTCTAACAAGTTACTTCAAGCTTAAGTAACCTCAAGCAAATCATAATGCTCGGGGTCCCGAAAACACCCCCCGAGGTAAAATAGTATAAATCTTGTTGTGGCTTTCCCACTAGCTTACCTCCTAGGATCGTCTCGTGCTGAGTAACCCTAGCATAACCAAATAATAATGAAGCACCACACACATGCCACATATATGCCAAATATACCCGACATGGTCAAAATATGAAAATCACCCAATTAATCATAAATGGGTTCACATGCATATTTAATACACCTAAACATGCATATAATCATTTGATTGCATAATAAATCAATTAAGGGTCCTCCCGGCCTCCTAATCATGGTCCTAAGCCTTATTAGGAAATTTGGGTCATTAAAGTTAGGGTTAGAAACTTTGGTGAAAGGAACTATTGACTTTTATTTAAAAAGTTTTATAAATACATGGGATCCCAAAATATTACAAAAAAATGTTTAAAAGGATGTATATACATCAAAAGTTACAACTGGTCGACCTAAGCGGCAAAATTAGGGCGACAACCCTAGTTCCTCTAAGATATCCTCGGCCATGGTGGACGAGTAGTAGCATATGTACAAATCGCCACTGAAGCTCTCCAACTCATGGTTGGTCAAGCTTTCCTTATCCCTTACCTACACCACAAAGCACCTGTGAGCCAAGGCTTAGCAAGAAAACTTAAACATGTGCATGAATAGAAATTACAAATCTCCATATACTTATATGGCATTTTCAGTAGTAATAACCTACTCATACAGGCATACAATTGCAAGTAAGTGGTCATTGGACCATTCTGGGGCCGTTTCCCTAAGCAGTTGACCATAGAGTGAACCCATGGGCACTATGCCATAGCTATGTGACCATAAAGTCACCTAGGGCCCTCACCCTTAGCTCTGGGTAACTATCCATAAAGCTAGCCAAATATTTTTCATTTTCCATCGACCATTGGGTTGGCCAACGTAATAGTATGTTGGTGATTTGGGCCTAAGCCTTTTAGCCAACGCGAAGCATGCTATTGCTTTCCTTGAATAATAAGTCAAGCCTTGAACCAGGTGTTCGAATACAGATACAGAAATAGATATAGATAGGCATACTTCAACAATACTAGCATGCATACATATTAATCATAATATATCATCAAGTAATCAAAAACATAGTAATAACCATGCTCCTTAACAGGGCCAAGCCCAAGCTACTTAAACCATACGAACAGTCATGTAACACTTAATCAGGTACAGAACATTCAAGTATGTATACTTAAGAAATGTAACAATAACTTAAACATAATCATTCTTAGCAGCCCAAGCCCTATTCATAACTATTATTAACAGTCGGGCCAAGCCCTAACCACATATATCACATATTGGCTGCAGTTTTCTTACCTCAGGTCTGAGTATAGCATAAAATAAGAACGACCCTCAAGCACGATCCCGGTTCTGAGCCCCTAGCAGGAACCTCAGCTGTGAATGGTGGTCCCCTAGCCACAAGCTATCTGAACTCTAACTCGAGCCTTCAATTCCTTGGTTTCCAACCAAAATCTTCTTAATTCTTCTCAAGAACACACTTAGGGAAGTTGAGAGAGGAGTGAGAGAGAGAGAGAGAGAGCCGGTTCTGAGAGTGTGAGGTATGTTTGTGTGTTTATGCCTTGTATCCTTGAGGTGTAAACGACTTAAGCTAATCCCAAGGCTCGGGGTACCAAAAACATCCCCGAGGGCAAAATGGTCAAAATCCCCAGTATTCCCTCCTAATGTCATTAACTCCAAATAAATCCTCAATGATTAATTCCCATTACCCAATAACCCGATTTAATGCTAAATACCTAAAATACCCCTTGACTCGCCCAGAGTCGGGTATTGGGTCCCATTGTGACTTTCCCGCTAACTTGTTCCTTATGATCGTCTCGTGCCGAGTAACCCAAATAAACCTACATAATAATCTAGTCTCTCACATATATCATATACACATATATACAATTATGCCCATAACGGGCCAAATTATGAAAGTTTCCATTCTAATAAGAAACGGACCCACATGGATATTTAATACTCCTAAACATGCGTAACTAGTTATATTATCATATAACTCACATAATCATATACAAATATATCATATAAGCATATAATTCCATATATTTCCATCTTGGCCCCCTAATCAAGGCCCTAAGCCATCTTAGGTAATTTGGGACATTACACTTACTGCCTCTAAAGGATTACTTTGGGAACATCACAGACTACGCTGGCATTTCCTTGTTCAAGCTTCACACTAACTCATATAGGGTCTTGGCCGCCCTTAGATCTTTATACCACGAATTGAAGTGGGATGGACCTTCAGCATGGGAGATTCTCAAGAGCAACCCCTCCCGAGCTCATGGTGGAGACGAGTTTTTCTATCTGTCGAGCTACCCCAAGAAGAGACAGTTGTTGGAGGATATCCCCAACCATCCTCCCAACTTCAAGACCATCTTTTTTTGGATGGAAGGTCTCGCTCCCTCCCATTTTCACTCATTCCAGCGGATTCATAAGTACCCTATCCTAGTTCTATGGTTTCTTCTTTTATTTCAAGCTCAAGATACTCATCCAATCTTTTCTTACAGCCAAGTATCATCGCTCATAGCCTACAGAGACCATGAAGGACCACATGGAAGCAATCCTAAAGCTCCTTTATGGTCGGCGATCCCTCAACTACCTTCTTCATGAGGACAAGCTCCGACTTTGCGACCTCCTTGGTGAAGGTAAGTCTACAGACGACTTAGGAATCCACAAGTATGCAAGGTGGGAAGAAGTCCCAATGCCAATGGCCAAGCTCCCCTCTAGGGGTAAACATGTGGATTTGAGCTCGCACGGACCTGTACCTCAGTCCGTTGAACTTTCGTATTTGGGTAACGAAGAACAAAACGAGGCCTCAATGAGTTCGACTGAATGAGGTAAAGTCATGCTCGACCTGTCGAAATGGTCGCCCACTTTTCTTATAAAGGAACCCAATACCATAGTTTTATTTAACAATCCCCAGAACAATTTTATGGTCTAGTTAAGGGTAAAACTTAAGGTTCATAGGTTTGATTTCTGGTTGGGAAAGTACCAAACGATGTACAGCTTAAACGAGGATTGGGATGGGATAGCCATCCAATATGGGACCAATGAACATAGGGACCTTTCAAGGATGTCCCTTACTTTTAGAGAGGGGACTCTAATAGAATCATCAGAAGATAGGGAAATTTTTTGGTCCCCGAGCTCGAGCTCAAATGAGTCATCCAGTTAAGTTCTTAATACTTAGTCATCTTCAATATTGAACTTGTGTATTTTTTCTTTTCCCAACATAATTGATCTTTTTTTTTCTAGTTAGGTCAGATGGACTCGGACTTGGACAACATCCTGGGGATGCGTCCTAAGGCCCGAGGCAGCAAGCGGGAACGCAGCACCTCGAAGAAAGGCGCCCCTCCTTCAAAGGTCACAAGGGTTGTTTAGGACCCTCTCTTGGCGACTTCAAAAGCTGCCTCTAACAAGCTCAAGCCCCAGACTCCTGATGCTACGAAGGTGGTCGAGGACATAACTCTAATGACCTCGAAAGGAATCATAAATGAGCCTCCAATTTCTGTGCCATCTCCTCAGGGAAAGAACACTCCTCCTCCTCCTCCTCCTCCCCACCTAGTCCTGTCTAAGGACCACGACCGTGGTTGGACAGTTCTTTGCTGCACAACATATGCCCAAGTACCACCTGGAATATGTGGCTAGGATCCTAGGAGCTAACGTATGCTCGAACTTACTATCCCGAGCAGGCCAATAATGCAGTAACCTTGATGCCAATGTGTGGTGATTTCTGAGGAGAGATAACACCACACTCCTCTTTGATCAGATTATAAAGCTCGGGGAATCTGTAAGTCTCCATTATTTAACTTTTATTTTCTTGGTTACTTGTTATTATTAATTTTTCTAACAATTACAGTTTTGTGTTTTCAACTCTTCTTGGTGTGATATGTCAGAGCTCCCTTCTCTCCTCGAAAATAGTTGTTGCCGAGGCCTTGGTCCACGACGCCCACCAGGCTCGAATCCATGCCGAGGATGACCTGAAAGGGGCCAAGGGAGCCCAGGCTATAGTCAAGAGTTTTCTCAAGGAAGCCACAAAGGCCCAGGCTTGCATTGAAACATCACTCCAAGAGGCCCAAGCAAAAGTCGAGGATGCCCTGAAAGCTTCCCAAACCAAGCTCGCTTATTTTGGGGCTGACAATAATAACCTGAAGGCCGAGCTCGACACCAGAACGACTGACTTCGATGCCGCTAAGGTAGAGATCGATCACCTAAAGGTGGAAAAGAACTCCACTTATGAGATCCTTCAGGATGAGAAGAAACGCATGCTCGAATAATTCAAGGCAAAGAAGGATTGGGCCACCGACCGGGCTATCAACAGGATGTGGTCTCTAAACCCTGAGATGGATACCTCATTCCTTCTAGATAAGGAAGAGGAGTTCATTTCCAAGTGGAAGGCTCAGTTGGCATAGGAGGAGGTAACTGTCACCACATTGGATGGCGAAGTTGAAGAGGAGGAGAAAGGCCGTGATGCTGAGTCTGCTACTGCTGGATAGAAATGAATCATGTTTCTAAAAGGGTTGCGTCCATTTTTTTTTTTTGTAATTAATTTCTTTTATGCTCTTTGGGCAAAGACAATTAAAACTCGAGGTTTGAGTTTTTATATTATATGTTAATGATAATTTTTATTTTATGCTTAAATCTCTTTCTCGAAATCTTTATGCATATTGTCTACCTTGAACGGTTTTTCCTTTATTGCATGCTTCACATTTCTAGCCTCAAAATATTTCGAGCATGCCCATAAAGTACTTACTTCTTTATTTGTTTATCTACACAAATACTTGTCATGCTTGAGCTCTAATTTCCATGCATTTATACATAGTGTAGCATCCCGAATATGCTAATAAGGCTTAGGGCCTTGATTAGAATGTCGAGAGGGCAATAATTAATTTAATTACATTAATATATAAATTTGTTGATTATGTGATTAGAAATGCATGTTTAGGTGAATTAAATATACATGTGGCCCCCATTTAGTTGTTATGGGAATATCTATAATTTTATCCCATTGAGGGCGTAAATGTAATATTTGTGTATATTGTGATTGATACCACAAGTGAGTGGTGATATATTTGTGACGCACGATCCGAGACGGTCCTAGGGAGTAGTTTAGCTAGAGAGTCACAACGAGGTCAAATACCCGTCTCAGGATGAGCCAAGGGGTATTTCAGGAATGTTATATGTGTTCGGATTTATTGAGTAATGGGTAGTAATTTAGCAATGATTTGGACATGTCAGGATTAAACGATGATTTATAGGAACACTTGAGGAATTAGCGGGACATGGTAAATGACAAACTTGCCCTTGGTGGCACTTGAGGATTTAGATAGACTTAAGGGGCATTTTAGACTTTTGACAAAGGGATATACCAGGTATAGGAAGTTGGGATTCTAGAGGGACTCATAAGGAACAGAAGGAAAGAAACAGCAAAAGCTGTTAAGCTTTCACTCATTCGGTTCTCTTTCTCCCTCTCATTGTGCTTGGTGGCTAGTGAATTTTGGGGAGTTTAGGCTAAGGAAAGTGAAAGAAATGGGCTTGTAGTGCTTGGGGAGTAACTCAAGGATTTAACTCATTCCAGATGTAAGAAATCTAGCACTGAATTGTTTAAGTTCTGATGAATTCAGTTAGAGTTATATGTTTGCATGTGAAATGGATTTTAAGTTTAATTATGGGTGTTGGCTGAGTTTATGGGATTGTCTATGGATTTGTTATGATGTCTAGGTTGTATGGACAAGGAATCCAAGGTTAATTATGGGTTTAATTAGCTTGAGTGGCTAGCGATTACACTATTTTAGAGATGGGTTTAGTGATATATATGGAGCGGATTTGTCTTTCGATGGACTATGCTATCAGACGAGAGATTCTGAATGAATCTCATACTACGTCGTACTTGTTCCATCCAGGCACCACAAAGATGTATCAGGATTTGAAATCGCTATATTGGTGGCCAGGGATGAAGAAATATGTAGTTGAATATGTGGCTAAGTGCCTAACGTGTCAGCAAGTGAAAGTTGAACACCAGAGACCAGTAAGACTATTACAGCCTTTGGGCATCCCTGAGTGGAAATGTGAGTACATTACTATGGACTTCGTAGTGGGGTTACCCAGAATAGTGGGTCAGCATGACTCAGTATGGGTAATTATGGATTGGTATACCAAATAATCCCATTTCTTGCCAGTTAGGAAAAATTTTATAGTAGATCAATATGTTTATCTTTATGTGAAGGAGATAGTGCGCCTGCATGGGACTCCTAGGTCCATTGTGACAGGTTGGGACCCCATTTTTACTTCCAAGTTTTGGGAAAGTCTGCAGAAGGCTATGGGTACACAATTGAAGTTCAGTACCGCCTATCATCCTCAGACAGATGGACAATCCGAGAGGATGATACAAATATTAGAGGACATGCTACGAGCATGTGTGTTGGACTTTGAAGGGTCCTAGATTAAATATTTACCATTGATTGAGTTTTCATACAACAACAGCTACCAGTCGACTATTGGAGTGGCTCCTTATGAGATGTTGTATGGTAGGAAATCCAGATCACCCATCCAACGGGATGAAATGGGTGAGAGGAATTTTCTGGGTCCTGAGGCAGTTTAGGGGAACAATGAGGCTATTGAGAAGATTAGAGCTCAAATGCTCACTTCTCATAGTAGAAAAAATAGCTACGTTGATCCTAAGCGTAGGGATGTATAGTTCTAGGTTAGGGACTACGTTTTCCTCCGTGTTTCACCATTGAGAGGGGTGAAAAGGTTTGGGAAGAAGGGAAAGTTGAGCCCTAGGTGCGTGGGACCTTTTGAGATCCTAGAAATTATTGTTCAAGTAGCCTATAGGTTGGATTTACCCCCATCGTTATCAGGGGTTCCTAATGTAGTCCATATTTTGACGCTTTGGAAATATGTGTTAGATATAACTCATATATTGTGTTAGGAAGATCTGGAGTTGAAGACAGATTTGTCCTATGTGGAGCGACCAGTTCAACTCTTATATAGAAAGGACACAGTATTGAGAAACAAAACCATACCTTTGGTTAAGGTATTATGGAGGAACAGCCAGGGCAAGGAAGCGACCATGGAATTAGAGTCAGATATGTGAGACCAGTATCCCAAGTTGTTCAGGTAAATTTCATGGGTGAAATTTCTATAAGGAAGGGATAGTTGTAACGTCACAAAATGCCTAATAAGGCTTAGTGCCTTGATTAGGGGCCCGGGAGGGAAATATTGTAATATTATGTGAATATCATGTGCATTAATTTGACATTGATGTGATTATGTGAATTGCATGAGTTATATTATTATATAGTTGATTATGCATGTTTAGGTGTATTAAATGTGCAAAACAGGCCCCTTTTTATTTAAAAAGGCATATTTGTAATTTTGACTCGTTGGGTGTCTAATTGTAATGATATGATACTATGTGATTGGGACCACATTATTATGTGAATATATTTGAGATATTCGGCAGGAGTCGGTCATTTCGAGCAAGATATCAGTTTAGTCACAACCTATAATTTATACGCCGCTAAGGGTGAGCCAAGGGGTATTTCAATAATTTGGTGAGTTTCCGAGACTCACGAGAGTAGGAGCCATATTTTGGGAGAGTTAGTAATATTTTGGGTTTAGCATAATTAATTGGGAATTTCAAGTATTATGTGAGACGGGAGTGTAATTGACGTTTTCGCCCTCGAGGGGCGTTGAGAGATGAGAGTTGCCTTGAGGGAATTTTTTGTCTTTTAGACCCTTAGTCTAGTATATAGCTCAGGAAGCAGAGGAAAAACATAGCAGCATATTACTCTCTCTCTCTCTCTCTCTTTCTCTCTCTCTCGTTCCCTCTATCTCTCCAAGTGAGTTTCTTTGAGAACTACTTAGTTTTAAGAGGATTAAGGCCAAGTTTGAAGTTGTGGAAGCTTAGGAATCAGCTAGGGAAACGTGTTTAATAGAGGTAATTCGATTTCTTGAGTTTGACTTTCTATTTTTTTTAAGTGTTTTTAGTGCTTGACGGAATTTTGGGTTTAATGAGGATTGGGTTAAGTTTTAAGATTAGTTTTGATGATTCTGAGCTATTGGGACCATTATTATGGTCAAAACAGGTGAAAACCATTTTTTGGAATGGTTTTTGGAGGATTGGCCATTCTGAAAGTCGTTGGTTTTTTTAGTCCGCCATGTTGAGCCGTGACTGTGTTCTTAGGAGTCGCAGCCCTTAGGAGCTCAGAGGGACAAGCTGGTGCCTCGAACTTCCTTGGCGCCGCCGCGCCAGGTGGATTGCCCCACATCGCGTGCCCTGTGGTTTTAGGCTCGGGGCTCTCTGACTTGTTGTGCGCCACCCTTAGTGGGGGGCGTCGCGGCTTTAATAGGAGAAATGAGAAAAAAAACGGGTTTTAGGAGCTGGGAACCCAAATCTAAGGGCTCAGAATGGTTCTACTACTGAGATAGTAGAATGCATGGTCTCGGAGGCTAGGACTAGGTCCGTAAGCCTTTATTAGTTCATTTTCTTATAGTTATTCATTGTTATAGTTGTGACTAGTGTAATGTCTTGAATTCTCTTTTAAGGCTGACTGTCTTGATTACTATACCCGGAGGGCATAATCAGATTTATATGTTGAATTAATTGAATATATGTGTGATTATGTTGTATAAATGATTTATATGGTAATGTGAATATTTATGCATGTTTATGTGTATCAAATATGCATGTGGTCCCATTCTGGTAAATTGGGGCACATTTGTAATGTTTTACCCGTTGAGGGTATATTTGTAATATATATATATGCTTTATGAGTGAGACCATAGCATTATGGAGATATATTTGAGATGCGTGGTCTGAGGCTATCTTAGTGAGCGGATTAGCAGAATAGTCACAACGGGGTTAAATACTCGGCTCGGGGTGAGCCTAGGGGTATTTTGGGAAACTTAGTGCGTAGTCGTGAATTTATTGGATAATGGGTAGTTATTTGGTGATTGTTTGGGTATGTCGAGAATTTATGGGGCTATTTGAGGATTAGAGAGAAATGGGACACAAAGACAATTTTTTCCCTTGAGGGCATTATAGAGTAAGTCTTGATCTAAGGGCCTTTTGATCGTTTGTGGCAAGGGATAGGCTTCGTCTTGGGCTACCTTATATATCTAGGGGCCTTAGGAAGTCTAGAGGCCACTAGAAAAAAAAAAACAAAGCCTCTCATTCTCTCTATCTCTCTCTCTAATCGGTTCTCTCTATCCCCCTTGATGTTCTTGGGGCTCATGGGGATTTTTGAGGTGGATGTTGGGGAAATTGAAGGAGTTGAGGCTAGGATTGGTGGAGATTTAGCTAGGGGATTCAAATTCTCTTAATGAATTCAGAGGTAAGACCCCTGTTCTTGGCATTTCAATGTTTTACTTGGAGTGTTGAATGTGTTTGGATTATGAATTGTTAATTGTTTTAGTTTTGAGTAATCTGAAGTGTGGGGTAGGTTTTCCTAGTGATTTGGGGTGGAATTATGGTCGAAACTATGTTAGAACTCTGGTTGAATCGATTTTGAGTCTCGTTTTTGAGCTGGGAAGTCACAGAAATTGCAGGGATTAATTGGGGAAGAACACTTTGTGTTTTTGGGAATTTTTTGGTTTCTGGCAACATAGCGCAACCGCAATACTGTCCCAGAAACTAGATAATTTTTTTGGGATTGAGTTACCGAGTCTAAGGGTGCAACCGTGCTAGGCTAGGGTGCGACCGCACCAGTACCCCAGAAAGCCCAAACTTTCTGCAGGCGCGACTGCACTAGGGGCAGTGCGACCGCGCCAGGTGCCCCAAAATGTGGCTTTGCTGATTTTTAGAATTAGGGCACGGGGACTTCGAGAATCCTTTTGGTGGCCCACTTGGGGCTCGAGGGACGTTTCTAATGTCGTGACAACTGGGAAAAAGTAATCTTAAGTGTAAGGTCTAGGGTGAGGCTCGTGATTTGGAGTTAATCCCTAACACCAGTATGTTTATGTTGTGACTAGATTACCGCTAAGGCTCGAGAATAGGGATCATGCTTGGGATTGCCATACACTATCAGCTCGGGACTTGAGGTAAGAAAATTGCACCCTGGTTGGTTGTAATCAGGGCTTGAACCCCTTTAATTGGAAATGACTATTGTTATAAATGTGATTATTCATTTATGCATTCTTATATATGTTGCATCTGATTGCATGTTGTGCAATATATATGTGATTGTATCTATTCTGAAGGTCGGCCTAAGGGCACCGGGGTCGATAACAAGTGTGCGAAACACAGCCCGGCCTAAGCGCGCCTGGGTCGGCTATAAGACCAGAGTACTTGGCCTAAGGGTGCCGGGCCTGAACGTTATACAAATAAACAGAAGTGTCGATTGTGCTTAACTAACTGTATTGATTATTGAGATTGGATTATGTGTTGGATTGAGCAGATTATTACTGCTAAGCTTGTTGCTTATATCCTATTGCTGATTAAATTTATAGATTTAAGTTTACTATTCATATACCGTTGCTCATTTGCACCTGTTGAATTAAGTTTTCTTGTTGAGCCTTGGCTCACGGGTGCTATGTGGTGCAGGTAGGGGAAAGGGAGAGCTGGACAAGCCATGAGTTGGAGAGCTTCAGGGGCGATGTGTACAGATGCAATCTACTCGGCCGCCACGACCGAGATAGCTTAGGAAGAACTAGGGTTGAACCCTGTTTTGCCGCTTAAGATGGAGAATTTTTATTTTATCTGTCTTTTATCGGTCTGTAAACTCTTTTGAGGATCCAGTGTATAAACTTAATATTTTAATGAAACATAATTACTTCGTTGACCAAAATTTTTAATACCTAACCTTGATTTAGTCTTTAATTACACATTTAAGTCCAAATAACTCGTTTAGCGAGTTAAGCATTATTTTAAACACACATTGTAAGAGTCTTTGGAAATGAGGGGATTACAACTTGGTATCAGAGCGGTCTAGGGTTAAGGGTTCCTCAAGATTGGTTGGGCGTGTACACTCATCTCTCAAGATAAGCTCGACTCACGGTTTGGTATCTAATAACTTGACTATGTGTTTAATTGCTTAAATTGAACCTATGTGCCTTCTCTGCATGCTAGAATAGAGGGCATGATGTATATAAATGTATGATGTGGGAGTAAGACTTGATAATTAATGCATGAACATTATAGACTTGTGTCTTGGTATGCATATTGTACATGGCTATTGTGTTGTTTGGCCCTACTCGTGGTATAGTTCTTGATATGGATATAATGCCTGATAGATTAAGTCATTGGCTGCAGACAGATTCAGAAGCTATGTATCCAAGGAAGTCAATTGGACCAGGCATGGTTAATATCGCAGTTGCATATGACAATCGAGGGCAGAACCCTCCATCTGCCCCCTAGAATTGGCAATAGATGTTTGTTGGCATGCAAGAAAGACTGAAAAATTAGAAGGATGAGATCAGGTGGTTGAGACAGTGGGTTTCGTCAGGGAACGCTGCTTCGTATGTTTTGACAGTAATGGCACAGTTTTGGTTCAATCTAAGGATGGAAACAGATGGGAACCACTGTATGAAAGATTCTAGAAGTAATATCCTCCAATTTTTGCTGGATGCCTGGATCCGTTTAGAGCTGAATAGTGGATGGGAATGATTAGATCCATCCTTCACTATATAGGAGTGGTAGGAAATGATACAGTATCTTGTGCCACGTACATTCTTCGGAAGGATGCATGAACGTGGTGGAAAGTGGTAACCTAGACCAGGAATGTTGTTATGATGGGTTGGGAGGAATTCAAAAAATTGTTCAACGAAAGGTCTACTGTGACGCAGACCGAATTACGAAGATCAATGAGTTTATGAACTTGGTTCAGGGTGGTAAGACAGTGGCAGTGTATGTCAAAGAATTTGACGGTTTGGCCAAATTCGCTTTTAATTTGGTACCAATAGATGTGGCCCGGAAGGAACGATTCATTCAAGGACTGAACTCTGGGGTAGCCCAGAGAGTTAGGATCGCTCTAGTACATGATATTTCTACCTATGCTCAGGCAGTAGGGAGGGCCGTTACTATGAAGAACATAGGAGAAGAGATATGGAGTGAGAGTGTCATAGGGAAAGAAGCTAAGACAATGGTACCCCTATTTGCGAGAATTGGTAGGAGCGGAGGCCCTAGTAACCAGAAAAGGAAGACCCCTTACCCATGGTCCTGACAGGAGGGGTCATAGCACTCAGGGTGGTCGCCAGGGCGGCAATGAGGTCTGGAGAAACTATCTGGTATGTGTCAGGTGTAGGAGACGCCATGTGGGAGAATGTCGAGAGAAGGCATGTTTTCTATGTGGGATAATTGAGAACATAAAGAAGGATTGCCCGAAATCGAAGACACAAGAACCAAGGAGTATAGATAGCTCGACCTCAGCTCGAGTGTCCATCTCAATGTAGTTAGAGCCGAAGGCTGCTTCCTCTGAAATGGCAAGTCATATTTCTTGTTCCCAATCTTTTATATTATGTTGAATGAATCTGGTAATACGTATCTCTTAGAAGAGACACAAATATGAGGCACATACTGTATGATTGTTACTCTATGGGGTTTGGAATCTTAGTGTCTACCAGGGAAAATTAGTAATTTCAAGGAGATGGGTTAGAGTACTATTGGTAGAAAGTGCAGTAAAATTAACTTAGCTTGTTATATGAGGATTTTGATATGATCATGAGTATGAGTATATATTAGTTTTCCAAATAGGGGACAACCATAGACTGTAAGAAAAGATGGTGACTTCTGAGATTAAAAGGAAAGGACCTGATTGCATTTACGGGATGCCTAGCTATTGTGATAGGTACCACTAAGGTTATATCAGTTAGACCATATGAAAACTGGATCAGCTAGTGAGGTTTCAAATGGGTTGACAAGGGTTCGCGAGGATCGTTGACGCGTCAAGAAATTGAGGGTGCTACAGGATTAAGACAAGGATAGAACCGGTATCAGGGACATCATGAAGAATAACATTAGCTGAGCAGAAAGAATTAAAGCTTCAGTCGAAGAAGTTATTTGACTTTAGGGTTGATTAGACGAAGCATCTCACCATGGGACATGTCAACGCCATTTGTTAAGGAAAAGGCCAAGTCTGCGAGAATGTGTACTACATATGGATAGCCAAATAAAGTAATAGTCAAGAATGAAGGATTTATTTTCCCGATTGCAAGGTAGGACATTGCTCTCAGGAATTGACCCTTGATCTGGTTATTACCAGCTGAGGATCAAGGAAAGAGACATTTCAAGAATTTTCGCTCGCACCAAGTATGATGTGATGGATTATCAGTGAAGGCTCTTGAACTGACCAATGCTTCAGTGGCCCACGTAAATTCAAAAATTAGGGAATATAGGAATGGTGTGGACATGTTGAATCTGGGTTGATCGAGAATATTTTGGATTACTTCCGACTAAGAATAGAATATGAGTAACATGTTCACTAATACTACTGAGGTGAAGGAAGCGGAGAGTTACAGGTAAGGTTCCAGAAGGGATAAGTTTCAATTTCTCCAGAGTATATTTAGTGTCACATTATGGGAAGTGATGGGATTACATATGATTTAATTAAGACAGAAACAATAAGGAAGTTTCCAAAGGAACTCCTTGGAGGCTAGAAGCACAGTGAGACTAGCGAAACACATTGGCTTCTACTTGAAGCATCATTGAGGACTGCCATACCCTTGACTGAAGTAATGTAAGAACCTAAAGTTTGTCTGAATGGGTAGTCGTGTACTAGGATTTCAAAAGTTGAAAAAAAGGTTTATTAGCATGCCATGGTATTATAATATGCATGTGATGGACTGATACAAGAAGATGGTACGATGGACATTATCCTTGTTTAAAAAGTGGAGTTATAGTGTGGTATGTCAAGGACTAGGGTGTGCTCGTGTGTATACTAAAAAGGTGATTGTTCATGCTTCACAGTGGATGAAGGGATAAGAACCTAGATGTTCTACACGGGGCGTCGAGTTGACAATCATTCCAGTGGAATGAGGTGACGACACTTAAGAACGTGATTGTTCGTTCATTGGAATGAGGTGACGACACTTATGGAAAAGGAGTGTGTGCATTAGCTCAAAAATTAAAATGTTTTGTCACCCATAGGGGGTTGCACATGAAGCAAAGTCACTAGTGGGAATTGGTGAAGGTCTCACATTGAAATCTTTTAGTACTCAGAGAAAACTAATGTGGAGGCTGACACCTTGAGTGAGAAAGGTATGTGCCAGTTGTATGATTTGCAATGGACTACAATAAAGTTAGATGAGGTAACGACCAGGATTCGTATCGGATCCGTGATTGATAATTGGCAGACATACCTCTATGAACAATGAAATACAGAAAAAAAGATCTTATAGGGATGGCTAGAAGTCCATTTTAGCATGGTTACGTTAAGATACGAGGATTGAATGAGTGATCTAATGGATGCTGGCACCAAGGTAGAGACTTTGGATGAATCTTATACCACCCTTAATTCTATTGTATCTAGGAAGTTCGAATGTGATTTAAGACCTAAAATATGTATATCGGGAGGCACACTCCCTAACCTTTTTGCAAGAGAGAGATGATAATCAGAAGCCAAAAAGGCTATTATGACTCTAGGGTATTCTGGGGTTAGTATGGAGGGGTACAAGTATGAACCGCAAGGGTGGACCACCTTAGTTTGTAGGTGAGATGAATGGATACAAGAAGTTGTGACTCAATATAGTGAGATAGCACACTTTTGTTGTGTGAGGGAATTATCATAGGAATAAGCATATGCGAAAGGATACTGTACATCTTCATGTGACACCGAAGTCGATAGTGTTGGATTGAGACCCTTTATTACCTGAGTTCTAAAAAGGGTCATGGAGGGAGATGAGTATAAGATTGGGATTTGGAATTATTTGTTACCTTCAGACTGACTAACAACCTGAAGGAACAACTCAGACTCTAAGTTTTTACTTCGACTATATAAGTTTTCAGGAAGGTGAGGAAAATACGGTCCCTTAGATGGACTATTACGATGAGGAATACTAGTCGACGGCCAGAGTGACTCTAAATAAGATATTTTGAGATAGGAAATGAGAATTTCCCTAGTCTAGGGAAATGAGATGAGAGACAGGAAATATTCTGGTTCAGAATCGGTTCGAAGGACTAGTGAAACTATTAAGGATCATCAGAGCATGAGTGTCTGCTTTATTGAAAGGACATAAGAGTTCACAAATTTAAGTATGGGAGTGTGGGGTTCTAGGATTGGCGACTTTGTACTTCTCTTAGTATTGTGGACTAAGAAGGGTAAAATAGTTTGGGAAAGAAAGATGAGTTTTGACTCTAGATTTGATAGACTTGTGAGATCCTAATAAGGATTAGGCCGGGGACCTACAGATTAGCCTTACCTCAGCATGGGGAGAGGCTCATAAGGTGTTACTAGTGCCAATGTTAAGGAAAGAGGTGTTGAGTACCACCCCTGATTGGGTGAAGCGACCTTGGGGTTTCGGTGGAACCTATTGTGTAAAGAAGAGCCTTACCGTCCTTGAATAAACCAGGAAGCAAGATTTACGCTTGAATGGCCCTAAGGTCGTCTGAAATGTTAAGCACCAAACTTGCATTGGCAGTTTTAAGGCTGGTTATGTGAGGAATTGGGAAATAGGCCCTGGTGTGACTCTATAGTCACTTATCTTGATTCATTGCATGCATGAGTAGGGTTATTACTGCAAATCATGATAGTTATGAACTTGTGATCTAATAATACACTACTTATAAGCACGATTATGTTTTCTTGCTATGCCTTAGTTCACGGGTGCTAAATGGTGCAAGTAAAGGAAAGGAAAAGCTAGACCAGCCAAGAGTTGGAGAGCTTCAGGGGCAGAGTGTACATATGCGGCATTTGAACTAAGGTTGGACCCTGATTTTGCCGCCTAGGTCGGCTTTTGTCTACATTTTGGGTTGTAAATGTTTTAAATTATATTGGGATTTCATGTATTGGAGTCAAACTCTTTTAATGAAATGGTTGACTTTTGACCAAAAATTTTAGTACCTAAACCTGTGGTTAGTTTTATTTACACGGTTTACATCCAAATGACTTATTCAGTGAGTTAAGCACTATTTATATTACACAGTGTAACATTATGTTACAGCCACCGCCTTCAGATGCTCATCATTCCAAGCTTGGAAGTTGTCCTCTAAGGGAGCGTTGATCCGCTCTCCTTCGAACGCTAGGTGAGCATAGAACTTGGAGTCTGTCTGGATGCCATGGCCCCTTATCATGCCATTCACTTGGGGCTTGGAGGTAGAAACGATATGCTCGGCCTTGTAGAAGATGTTGGCGGTTACCTCGACCTCCCTCTCCACCACTGGCCAATAGTGGGGAATAAGGGTCTCTGCAGCCTTCTAGCCTTGAAAAGAGGAGATATCTATGTTCTTTTTTTTTGTTGACTCATTTTGATTGTAATTTAGCTCCTCTTGGCATAGAACAGTACTAACTGTTAGTGGGCAACCTAAGGATATAGCTTTGGGATAAAGGTTAAGAGTATCAAGTGAATTGGTCGTACTTAGTAACCAAAGGAGGGTCCCTGAAAAACATCAATCTAACATTTGAATGAACACGTGCTACAAGCTTAAGATCCTATATGAGAGAATTCTATGAGCTGGAAATCCTATGAACTTATACAGGTTCAGAATCTATGTACGTATATGCACGTGTGCCCCTAATTCACGCGCTCTAATCTCAGAAAAGTACTATCACTTCGAAAATCGCGTGTCAAAAATCTAGTTTTGGAAAGCGGTTTTAATGAAAACCCACCACAAGAAATGTGGCCTCTATGCTACCCAATTTTGGGGTTAGAAACTCAGAAATCTAGCCTAATCAATTATTGATTCAAACCCCAAAAGCCCAGAAATTTCCCGAAAAATTTACCTATTTAGTTACTCTCTCAATGCACACGACTAAATAAACCTCAACTCTCCTTGCAAAACACGAATATGCAAACTTAAACCCTCGATAGAGCCAGTATGTAAAAAATAGTAACATTGCAGAGGCATTCAAAAGAAAATATAGCAAGAATAACATGTAACATTTTAAGAAGGTAACGAAAAACTACTTACAGTTTTGATCCAAGAGTAAAGCTTGAAGGATTGAAGGAATGGAGAAACTGGGATAATGAATTAGAGAGTAATAGCCAAAGGGTTTCTGAGGGTTTCCAAAGAATGAGAGAGAAAGGAAATTTTCTGAACAAGGAGTAAAAAGGTGGTGAGGATCAACTGGGTAGCCTTATTTATAGGCTAAGGCCGAGAAGGATTCAGAGACGTTTAATTGTAGCAATTTTAGATCGAAGGGCTCAAATTAAATAGAAAAAACAGCAACAAAAACGTAACTAGACAAATGTCACTGTTCTCAAAACTCGAACAGATGCCTATAGAATCAGACACATGTCCCATACTCGAGAGGGTAGGTGGGTACATTTCCCATGACAGAAGTAGAAAAGCCTCTACTGTGTTTTTCAAAAATAGGAGTACCGGCATACACGAGTAGAGGATTGGGGCAAATGTTGTACCTAAAAAACATGAGCTAAAGTTTCTTATTCGCAATATAGCTAGAAAGCAACCAATAAAGATTATCCAATGCGAGTCTCCAAACTATTAGCTTGAGTAAAGCCCAGCTCCAATAGACATTAAGGAGATTTCCTAGGTCCGACTCGATCAGATATCACGAAGGTTGCATAACTCACATCTCGAGCATCTTGGTGTCTAGATCACTGTATCCTATAAATCTCTAGCTCGCGAGGGACACAATTAGTTCATTGTAAACGCTTGGAATGCACAAGCTTGAATCCCTGAAGAAATAGAGACGTTACACGAATAAATAACATCTTGTAACTGTTGTAATTTCTGCCTGATAAATGTATAAAATCAAGCATTTATTGTCCTTATTGCATTCATTTGGACATTTTGGGAGTTACTCAAACTTGTATGTTACTCATTTGAAAACGGTCACCAAAATTTGTCCGTTGAA
The DNA here is from genome assembly GCF_963169125.1 of Humulus lupulus. Taxonomy (NCBI): domain Eukaryota; kingdom Viridiplantae; phylum Streptophyta; class Magnoliopsida; order Rosales; family Cannabaceae; genus Humulus; species Humulus lupulus. The sequence continues at coordinate 82,324,898 of NC_084797.1, read as the reverse complement.
CCCCTTTAAATAGAGGCAGAGTGGACTGAAAAAAGGACCGAACCTTTGTATGCCAAAACCCTACTAAAATTGTCATAAAAAGTTTTCTCATAAATCACTAAGCAATAATACAGACTCGTGGACTAGGTGAGTTTTAACCACTAAACCACGTAAACTTTTGAGTGTTTCTTACTTACGGTTTACAGTGAGCCTAATTCCTGATCATCAAACTTCTTTATTCATTGTGACGAAAAAATCGCGTCAACAACTTGTAATTCATGTACTTAGGGAAGTGAACGTTTTCCATCAAAGAATTCAAATTCCATACAATGAGTTATGAGAAATTTCTTGGTACCTTCTTCTTTGGTTTTGTACTTCTTCTCAAGTGCATCCCAAATCTCCTTTTCCGATGTTGTATTGGTGGAGAGATCAAAGAGGCGATATGAGAGAACGTTCAGTATGTGGCCTCGACATATTAGCCCATCTTCTTCCCACTTCTTCCTTTCTTTAATCACTTCTTGAGTATCATCATCCTTTGGAGCACCCAAAGTCTTCAAGATTTTGTCAAGAATATAGTGAACTTTCAATGTTGTGAGAATAAACTTGATTTTGCATTTCCATCGCACAAAGTTTGAGCCAACAAATCGATCTAGTCTCACTAGATCATTGGACATGAACTTTAGTGCTGAGTATGTAGAGCTTTCCTCCATAGCTGTTAGTAGAAAAACCTTAAAGATACACAATCTTGGAAGGCAAAACTAGGGTTTGGGTTAGAGATTGTTTATTGTTAGGGATATGGCTATACACAAACTTTGTATATTATAATTCAAATTAACAAATCCAAGATAATATAATCTACAATAAAGGAATAACACAAATAAGATCATGTAATAGAATAGACTTTTGGAGATGGAGAAACTTAGTTACATAAAATCATAAGTCTATCATTTCATGTGAATCAATAAAGGTAACAAAGGCTTGACACATATCTAATTTGTTGTCCAAAAATCTCTTTTCCTAGCCTCCCCTTAGAGATTGCTTTAAGCTACTACAAGTGGAATGAGGATGGGATTTACAAGCCTTGAATCTTTATACAAGTCAAGCTTTCTTGATGAAGATCTTGGAGAAAAACTATTAATCTTACGAGCTAGAGAGAAGTGGTTTTAGAGAGACAGAGAGGTGAGTGATCAATCACCAAGAAATCAAATGACCTCTTTACATAGTATAGGAACCCTCATTAGTCTCAACCAATGAGATTAGAGCATTTTAAATTAAGTTTTGGAGCCAAAACACGTCATTGTACGATCCTGTACAAACCGCCAAAGTGATGCATCGCCTGGTAGGCGATGCATCGCATGTATGGGGTTTTCAGTTCCAAGCGACGCGTCACCTCCTGGAGGCAATGCAACGCAAGTCAACCTGACTTGGCACCCCAAAACATGCCACAAAATATCTCCAAATACCTCCAAAAAATTTGGGTACCCTTAAATACTCCAAAGAAACACTTTGGACCCAAAAAGATAATTTATAGATGCCTATACCAAAAGTCAACTGCTCATGTTGACTTTAATGAAACTATTATAGTTTTTGCACATCTTCCTGCCTAACCTATTTCCCTATGCTTTTAACCAATCGTTACTATTAGGTGACATGTCGCTACCACCAGACGACGTGTCTTTGTTGGGTTTTGTGCCTGTAAATCAGATTTCTTATGTAGCACGAATTAATGTCAATAAGAGAAGTAGAAATAATTTTGTTCACATTGCTTACATATTGTATAATATGATTATTATAATACAAAAATCTATAAAATCCTGAACATATTTATCATTACACTTATAGTGACTAAGTCACAGTGGATTATAATTGTAATTGTATGTTCAAAAGAACAAGTCCTAAGATTAAATTAGTGCATAGGTTTTTCGCTAATTTAGTAATCTACAATAAGGTCTACTTACACAATGGTGTGATGTTCTATCCAAAATATTAACTAAGTAGATAAGATTGGATGTATTTTGTTACATTAGACTAGGACCGATATTGATTATTGATAGATAAATAAGTATCATTATTATTAAATCTAATCATTGTCATAACGTTGATCATTGATCAAGTCAATCTCAACTTTGAGTGATAATATTTATATTGATTATATTATTAGGGCTTTTGACTTATTCATTAAAGTTTTTTCTTTTGACATGGCTAATACTTACATCTTGGAGATTCAGTGATATAATTGAATGACATATCTATCATAGATACGAAATCTATGGCTTTTGTACAAGAAGTGAAAATGTGACTTCCTTTATTACTTAGTCTAAATGGTTAAATGATTAGGCTTTTTTTATTAACTTCACAAATTTATCATTTATAACAGACTTAGTGGAAGTTAAGGAAAAAATACTAATGAGGGGTAACATAATAATTTACACCCAGCTCATTAGTAAAGTCATCAATAGAGGAATGACACATAGAAATGGTTATAACAATGCATTGCATTTTTATACGAATAAATATGTTCTATGAATCAAGAGTTCAATTTCGAGTCTAAAGTGGAGTCATTCAAAATTAATAAGTTTTGATGACATTTATATGTTGAATGAAATCATAAGAACTTATTGTAGCATGCATTCATGGATCCATGGTCCCCGTGTCGTCTCTGAAAAAATTAGACCTAATAGTCTCAAACAGTTTATTTAATTATCAACTATAAATATCATGTTGTCTGAGTCAATGGGAATAAATAATGTCACATTATTTATTGATACTTTATGAGAAAAGAAATAAGAGAAAGATTGAGGATTTACTTGCAAATTCTCATAGAGAAATTTTATAGTTACTTGGGCTAACTTTATTAATATTGATCAAATATTAATTCTCATCTCCTAATTTGTGTTCGTGTCATACTAGCAAGACCACCTCGTATGGAAGGATGTCACAACATCCAATGGCACAAAGCCCTGATGAGGTAACCATCTCTTAAAATGGCGGAGATAAGGAACAATCATTTCTTGGTAGTCTTGGTAGTTCTCCCAAGTCCAACGACGATCCGAGGTGAGGCGGGAACGAAGAAGTGATGGAGAAGCCCACGCGTGCTCAGGACTTACCCCATATCCAGTAGACTTAGCATTGTAAACTATGATTGGGGATTTACCTTGATCTTAGGAAGAGGACTATATGCCTCCTAAAGCTCCTCCTCAAGCTCCTGGTCCAACCAAGCTTCTTGAGCTGCTTGGGCAGCCCGAGCATTCCCCAAATTCTCCTCCATTAACTGTTGATTATGCTTGTTGTAGGCCAGTTCGTTGATGTAAATTATATGGGTTGCAGCCATCTCCTGTAACTTGGAGGAATTTCTTAAACGAGTCAGGTCCAAGATAATGATGTGTTTCCCCCTCTTCAGGAGTCCAACTTCGACAAGATAGTCCTCCATAACCAATTAGCTATGCTCCAGCTCCACATCCGGGAGCGCGTTCATCACCTCCAAGCAATCTTCGAAAGCTTGGACATAGAGTGTACGACGAAAAGGAGCTAAAAAAATAGGAGAATTAATAAGTGTTGAATTCTACTAGTTTTGGAAAAGAGAAGCTTGGGAGGTAACAAGGAACTTACCAACCCTAAAGAAATTCAGATTGAGAGTAGGGTTGGTCCGGAGAAGGAAGTCGTTGGTGAGGAAGAAGTGATCCTTGAAATCACGTGCATGGCTCACGTTGAGTTGAGGGGCCTTGTACGTCATATTTGAGAGAACTTCATAAGGGTATCGAACCTGTCAAGATCAGTGTTATTCTTCTTCGGGCAGGCTTGAAAATTGTAGAGATATAGAATCTCTGCTGAAGAATGCTTGAGTCAATTCCTTCCCTTGTACAAGACATACAGACCTGCAAGGACCTTGTAGCCTTGGGGATTAATTGGAAAGGTGCAATCCCCACGAAGTTCAAGAAATTGACAAAGTATTGGTGGAGAGGCAGAGTTACTTCTGCGTGGAGGTGCGACTGGCTCCTGGCTCCGAGGAGGTGTACACTCCGGTGAGCTCTCTCGTTCTCACAGAAAAGATGGACAAGAAGACCCTCACCCCCAATCCCGTAATGATTTTATATACTTTTCATAGCAACAAGATGCTTCAACTTGCTCGAGATTTACATTGACTATCCTGAGGCCTCATCAGTCAATGTGGGGTGAAGGATAGGAGCCCCGCTTACCTTGTAACGACCCAAATTCTCTATTAAGGCTTAAGGGCCTTGAGTAGTGTGCCTGGAGGGCATAATGGGATTTTGTGTGTGACTTTAATGAGTTTAATGCATGATTATGATTTAATGCACGTTATATGACTATTTGATTATTTGAGATGCATTACTATGTGAATTAGTATGCATGTAGACCTGATTATCTTAGAAATAGCATAATTGTAATTTGGCCATTTTGGGCATGACCGTGTTGATATCTGTGATCTATGACTCGAGACGATCCTAGAATGAGCGGGTTAGCGGAAAAGTCAAAGCGGGAATCTATACCCGGCTTGGGTTAAGCCTGGGGAGTTTAAATGAGAATTTGGAAAATATATTGAGGTTAATCTTGATGATGAGGAATGTATAATTGGTGATTAATCAGGTATTGGGTAGCGAGCGGGAATTATTAGGAACACTTGAGGAATTAGTGGGAATTTGGGTAATATGACTAAAATGTCCCTTTATGGGAAAAAAGGTTTAGAATTATTAGGGAGGGCATTTTGGTCTTTAGGCTTGTTAGAGATAAGTTTAAGGGAGCTTTATACTTAGTGGATTTTTTAGAAAAAGAGTTATAAGGCTGAAAAGAAAGAAAGAAGGAAGAGAAAGGAAAAGAGAGAAAAGCTGAAGGGTTTTGTTCCAAAGAATCGGTTTGTGGCTCTCCCAACCATTTTCCTTCATTTTTCTTGGAGTTAAGCTCAGTGGAGAGCTAGGGTAGGCTGAGCATCAAGGATCCTAAGCTAGACTTGAGGATTGGCAAGGGATTAGCAAGATCACATCAGAAATTTGAGGTAAGTTCTTGGGGATTTCAGTTTTAGGGCTTGACTAGTTTGAGCTATGTATTTGGGCTAAATAGATGGGATTTTTGGGGAAATCAGGTCAAGGTTGTAAAGGAGCAAGCTAAGGAGGTCTAGGGTTCAACTCAAGGTCGAATTTCTATCCACAGTATGATTTCTAAGACCTTATCTTTGTTGTTTCAATGAATTTCTGGTTTTTGGGTTCATTATGGTAGATCTTGAGTTTTGGGTTGCTTGAGCTTGGGGTATGAGTTCTTGGGATGCTTGGGATGAGTGTGAGGTGTTGATAAGTTTGTTTTTGGGCTTGGGAAAGATTTGGACAAGTTTGGGGTTGAAATGGTAGAAGGAAATCACAGGAAGCGATTTTGGATATTGCTGGTCTGCAACTAGCGCTACAGCGCTAGTCAGTGGGCGCTGTAGCGCTAGCCCTTGTTCTGGGGGGTGTGGTTCTGCTTGTAGCGCTACAGCACCCTCTTTAGAGCGCTGTAGCGCTGCACTGTTCATAGAAGGGGATTTTTGGGTTTTTGTTGAGGGATTTTGACCTAGGGTTCGGGGCTCGATTCCACCACTTTGTTTTGGGGATCTAGGACTTCCCGGGGGCTCGGGATTGGTCCCGAGCCTAGGTTTTGGACTTGAGGTTTGGTAATGACTTTGACTTATGGATTTTGCTTAGGTATGCGCTAGGGCTCGAGTAGGATCGTGCTCAAGGAGTCAGGTGATCAAGGCTATCGAATTTTAAGGTAAGAAAACCGTAACACCCGGGATCAGGGCATGGGCCCACAGTGTTATTGCAGGGCATGGCCCTAGATTGTTTTACTTGCATATGTATGACCTTGGATGAAATATTATATGTTTGAACGATTATTTCGAAATGTATTATGCGTGCGATTATAATGAAATGAACGGCTAAGGCTGAGAGCGGCAAAGGCCGGGTACGGCCTTGGGGCCGGAAGTAACACTCAGCACATGGGGTGCTTATAGCCAGGGTGGGACCCAATGGATACATGAGTTATCCTTACGGTGAGGACCGAGACCCTAGGCTTTGGTAAGGCCTCTGGGGCGGCATGGCCGTGCTTGATCAGTCTGATGGTTTTCCTATTTATCAATGGATTATATGTCAGCTATATTCTGTGCATATGTTATATACTGTATGGGTTTTCTTACTGGGCTTCGGCTCACGGGTGCTCTGTGTGGCAGGTAAAAGCAAGGAGTCAGTCAACCGGCCATGAGTATGGAGAGCGTGGGGGCGGCGCGTACATGTTCGGCCTGCCCGACTGCTTTGGTTGGGGGCATTTTGTATATGGTTGTATTAACTTATTCTTTTGATAGTTAACCTGGTGTAAATCTATTTTTGAGTTGTAAATATTTTGTAAACCTTATTTTTGGGATCCCAGATGTTTGATACTTAATGTTTTCAATGAAACTAAACATTTTCAAAGGGTACAGCCTTAAATTCTGGTTTAGTCACACTTTTGGTTTTAAAAACCACGTAGAGTCAGTCAAAAGCACGATTTCTGTTTTAAACTCACTAAGTAACGGCTCTAAGGTAGTAGGGCGTTACATACCTCTTCCTCTGTTATAAAGTGGCCTCTCTGCACCGGCCTCTCTGCCACTGAAGCAACCTCCCATAGTACTTATAACGCCCTGGATAACCAAGATTGATACACTATGTGTTTAGAAAAGTGCAAGACTTGCTAATCAAGTCGTTTGGACATTAATGTGTTTCTAAAGTCAAGTGAAAGGTTAGGGTTAAAAGATTTTGATCGTAAAATGGTTGATTTTAATTAAAATAAGATTTTGATACATGGGATCCCAAAAATAAGGTTTATATGATAGATACAACCCATAAAAGCTAATACAACAGTAGCCAGTCTAAATGGGAAAATACAGGTTTGAGCTCTAGTCCCTATAATCCCCTCGGCCGTGGCGGTCGAGCGTCTGCCATTGTACACTGCGCCCCCAAAGCTCTCCAACTCATGGTTGGTCCAGCTTTCCATTGCCTTTACCTGTACCATGTAGCACCTGTGATCCAAGGCTCAACAAGAAAACCATAATCAACAAGTATAAATGACGACAGAAAGTCCATAGTACACTTTAGATCAACTAGTTCAACCAACACAATGTATAAGCAACAGATTAAGCAACAGTGAACATATACCTCCAAACATATAATTCAATCTTTAAACAAATATTTAGGTGTCGACGCCATTAGGCCGAACCCTCTGGTCATTTAGCTGATCCTGACTTGCTTAGGCCAAGACGCGTTCAGTACGCTTAACATCAACTTCGGCTCCCTTAGGCCGACTTTCACATCACACATAACAAATATATATAGCTTATGGAACACATATGTTTATTTACAGGGAATCTCAGTCCCATCCACAATTTGGGCACAACTTTCTTACCTCGTATCCCAAGAGAAGGATGTAGAGTGGTCCTGAGCACAATCCTCAATCCCGAACCTTAACGGCAACCCTAGTCACAAGCGATAATGGATAAATATCAAAATCTAATCCAATTAAATTCTTTTGAAACAAATACTAGCCTCCGAGACCTCAAATTCTACTAAATCGGGTAGTAGAATTATTCCCGAGTGCTTAGGTTTAGGTCCCCGAACCTAAAAGCCAACCTTTGCTATGGCTGCCTAGGCGGGTCGCGACCTAGCCCTAAGGGTCGTGGCGCACCTCAACTCAAAGGCTCCAGGCTCCAGGCTCCAGGCTCCAGGCTCCAGGCTCTTGCTCCAGAGGGGAGGCGGGATGTAACTTTCCCTCTAGGGGCGCAGCGCGCCCACAAGTCAGCAAGCCCCCCAAGGGCCTTCTGGGGCACGTGGGCCACGGCGCCCATGAACTAGGTCCTGGCGTGCCCCCATGAACCCAGAAATCCCTGGGTTTCACTATGTTTTCTCCCAATTAAACTCAACAAAAACCTCTTGAAACCTTGAACCAAACCCAAAATTGAGTCTAGGACTCTTAACAACACAGCCTAGGCATAAAAATCACCTAAAATCCTACTTAATTACCATCCCAAATTAACAATCAATCAACACTCAAAAACCCAGTCAAAACTCAACTTAACAATCTGAATTTCCAGAAGAATCAAGGCAGAATTCATACCTCTGTTAACAGCCTCAATCCTCAGCAATTCCTTGACTGACCCTAGCTTAATATTCCCATATTTTCCCAGCTTAAACGAAGCTTTCCCTTCAATAACCTCCTTACACTTCCAAGCCTAAGAGAGTGAGAGAGAGAAAACGTGTAAGAAGGAGGGAGAGAGAGTTTGAGAAGTTTCTATTAAGTTTTGATTATTCCCTAAAGTCTTTCAAGCCTATCACCCTACAAAAGACCAAAATACCCCTAGTATTAACCCAGCCCCTTAATTGCCCATAAGTGTAAAACAGTCATTAACCCCAATTTTCGCTAATTTCCTCTAGTCAGCCTATAAATTCCCAATTCATCCCGTCATGCCCGACTAATTACCAAACACTTACCTGTTACTTGATAAATCCCCAAATATTCACTAAGTCCCCAGAATACCCCTAGGCTTACCCCGAGCCAGGAATTAAACCCCGCTATGACTATTCCGTTAATCCGCTCACTACGATCGCCTCGGTCCAAATGCTGCAATTATATCCACATAATAATGTGGTCTCAATCATTTAACACATATACTCACATTTGTACCCTCAACGGGCCAAAATTACAAATATGCCTTTATAAACAACAACAGGCCCACATGCATATTTAATACTCATAAACATGCATATAAATATATTTATATTATCATATAAATCATGCATGCCACATAGTCACGCATTTAATCAATAAATCACACATATATCCAATTATGCCCTCCTGGAATTCTAATCAAGGCACTAAACCCTACTAGCATATTTGGGACGTTACAACTATCCCCTCCTACTGAAAATTTCGTCCTCGAAATTTTCCTGAATAACTTGGGATACTAATCTCGCATAACTGACTCTAGTTCCCAGGTCACTTCCTCGACCATGTTATTCCTCCATAATACTTTGACTAGAGGAATCGTCTTGTTCCTCAAAACTTTATCCTTCCTATTTAGGATTTGAAATGGTCTCTCCTCGTATGACAAATCCATCTGTACCTCCAGATCCTCATACCCCAATACATGGGTCATATCTGGGACGTACTTCTGAAGCATTGCAATGTGGAATACGTCATGGACCCTTGATAACGATGGTGGTAGAGCCAATCTGTAGGCTACCTGCCCAATCCTCTCCAGGATCTCAAAAGGTCCTGCGAACCTAGGGCTTAGCTTGCCCTTTTTCCAAAACCTCCTCACCCAACGCAACGACGAAACTCACATAAATACGTGATCCCCGACCTGGAACTCCACGTCCTTACGCTTGGGATCAGTGTAGCATTTCTGCCTACTCTGCGAAGAGAGCATTCGAGCTTGGATATTCTCAATAGCTTTGTTGGTCTTCTCAATAAGACATTCCCTCTAACCTCCTGCAACTGCGCATCACCCACTGATCGCAAAAATATGATGCGCAAGTATACGTAATTGATTCAAGTAATATAGATTGTCAATAAAGTATCTTCCCACAAGGACTATCAACCAATTACCAATAAATGCTTTTAAATTTCTATTTTGCTGTCGAAAATAGAGTGATTTTTAAACTAAGACTTAAAATTAAAATAAACTTTGCAATAATAAAGATTGATTCAATAATTAAAAACCTAGGGTATTAACTTCATCAACTTTTCTTTCTATCAATTTTACTAATTGGTTCTAAATCTCTTCTTCCTATTCTAATAGCAGGTTAACAAACATTGATTCCTATTCTTTTTCAAGTTATAAGATCTCAACCTATATGTAGGTTTTCCATATCTCTATGATAAACTTAAACATATAGCAGGCATTAAGCATAGAAACCTAATTACTACACAAGCCATAAAGGTACTTTTTTCCAATATGTAACCTATGTCTATATAACAATAGCATATTCAATTATCATCTTTCGAATTTTGAATCAAAATCATAAATCAAGCAAATATTGATCAAGTATTTACTAGCATTAGACAAACATTATATGGATTAGAATAAAGAAGAAGAATTAATAGAACATCATAATAAAATTAAATGGAAATCCAAGCGACTACATTAACCCCTAGATAGAAGTGTTTAGTTCATATCAGACATGACTAAAACAACAAAATAATTATTCAGAAACATAAAATTCAAAGACTTGAAGAAGAAATAAAAAAATGTATGAAAGTGTAGAAAAACTAATCTCATAATCAAATTTAATCTCTAAAAACGTAATTAAAATCTGACATCCCCCTAATTAAACCCTAAAGTATGAATTTATACCCAAAAAAAACACGATTTCCTTTTTTTTCATAGGTGGGCTGCCACTAGGCCTTTCCTAGGTCGTAGCCCGTGTCTTTTTAAAGCTCTTCAAAATCTCGTTAGCCCTCCAGACATCGCGACCCTCTAAACCCAAGTCGCGATTCGCCTCTCCATGGACCTCCTGGATTCGCCTCTGACTTCTTCTAGCATCGTTACACTTTTGAATAAGTCGTGACACTAATTCCTTTCATCAAACCTTCAGCCTCTTACTATGCTAGAGTCGCGGCCCTTAAGCCTGTGCTTTGACTCTAATTCTTTTATTTTCCCAAATTTTAACCTTTTGACATCCTTCCTTCATCAAAAACTTATTATAATTCATCCTTAGCACCAATTTGAGTTAAACAACCACCAAAAGCTCCATATTTCCACCATTTCCTCTTCTTTAAGCCTTTAACTTATGATTCAACGCACCGGCCTACAAAAAAGACAAAAACAAGCATAATCTTGCACAAAACAAACATAAGTACTCAAGATTACCACAAAAACACATCCTAAAATGACACTAAAATAGAGTTATCAAACTCCCCCAAACTTACTCTTTACTCGCCCTCGAGTAAAGAACACAACAATAAACAGACTCGACTAAAAACCTAAACAACAAACACACTTGAATCAAGAAGACAACAATAATTCATGCCTCAAGCTATGATGACTAACACACTTATGTAATCTTCAGGAAAATCAACTTACAATCTAGAATTTCAGTCAAAACATTCTTCCAATTCACTTAAGTCCAAACAAAAATAAAAGCTCTCAAAATCATGATTAATAAATCAAATGTATTCGACTCAATTCATGCTCACCAATTTTTTTTTCATTACCATCAATTAATATCATTATCCCATAAGCTTGCTATTACTAATCTCCACTAATATAAAAAACACATGCTTAGAAATCAATAGGACTTTCATAGCTTATAATTGAATGGCATAGGTAAAGGTAGATGAAAATGTCATTTAGGCTCAAAATATACCATAAGCACTTAACCAAACAATTCAACCTTTATCCACTCAAATACCAAAAAAACCAATCCCAAATTTCCCAACATTTCTTCTTTTGAGAGAATTCATAAACTTGATTTTTTTTTTCTAATGATACTATACTCCCCCAAACTTATTTCTTTGTATTTTTAATTGGACTGTAGTTCATTTTCAATATACTTTTTTTTCAACTTTTCTTCTTCTCTTGACACAAATTTTTAAATATAAACCTCATTACAAACCATCTCCCACTCACTTTTTCATATGCTCGTTGTATATCAAAGGGAAGGAAAAATAACCAAGTTTCAAATATGCTCAAAATTGGGTAACTAGGGATTTAATAAATCAAGGTTGGCTTGAAAGACTCAAATTTTCCAAAGAATTGCCTAAATCATCTTCCTAAACATGCATAATCTAGGATTTTGTCTCAAAAAGCAAGCAAACAAGTTCTAGAATAACAACCTTTTCATAAAAAAAAAATTCAACATTCAGCAAGCATAAAAATTGAGCAATTACACAAAATTTAAAAAGCATGATTAAGCTCTCAATTATTTAAGTGGACTCATGTAAACATGGTAAGAATTATCCAACCAAGCACATGGATTTTTATAGCTTCATTCCCATTCAATTTATACAGCACATCATTCAATCATATTATCATTAGCTAATCATTGTCAACTTGATTCACACTAACACTCTAAACGACCTAGACAAAACATAACAACAACAAAACAACACAAACAATAAATTCCTTCCCCCAAACTTAACCTAAACATTGTCCCCAATGTTAAAATAAAAGCAAAGGAAAAGAAACTTACCTGACACCTCAAACTACTTAAAATGATATGGATCAAGATGGTGAATCAAAAATGGGGAAAGAAAAATTCTCAGGTTAGCCCATAATTCCTTATGTCGAAGCCCGAAGTAGCGCTTCAACTCAAATTAGTCTCATATTAAATAGAAATTAAAATCAAATAAAAATAAATGAACAAAATACTAAAATTAAAATGTTCATAATCCAAAATTTAAATAAAACTAATAAAAATTGCAAATAAAAGATTTGAATGCCTCCAAATGCGTTGTCCTTAACGTCATTTACTCAGACGCTTCTCTTTTTTCATATCCAATTTGGATAAAGTCCTCCCCTCACATCCTTGAGTGCCATAGTACAATGAGAAGACACTCTTTTCTTGATATTGCATATTTTTGGAACTTGCCACCACTCATAAAACAATCAAGCTTTCTCACTAAATATCCTTTTCACTTTCTGATGAACTACTCGTTTTCCACCTTTCACCATAGTTTTCTTCTTAGTAGCTTCCAACTTATCACCCTCATTTTCCAACACATCAAATCTACAACAATTTGGAACCTCTATTGTTGCAAAAACTTTAAATGATACCTCTTCTTTTTGCACTCGCAACTTCAATTCACCTTTTTGCACATCTATTAAGGCCCTACCAGTTGCAAAAAAATGGCCTTCCAAGAATAATGGGAATACTTTCATCTTCCTCCACATCAAAAGTAATAAAATATGTAGGGAAAATGAATTTGTCTACCTTTACTAGAACATCCTCAATAATACTGCTCGGATGCTTTACTGAATCATCTGCCATTTGCAAAGGCACGGTAGTTAGTCAAGCCTCTCCCAATTTTAACTTTCTAAAAATAGATAGAGGCATTAAATTCACACTGGTCCCTAAATCACATAAAGCCTTTGTTTCTACTGAACCCCCTATAGAAGATGGGATATTGAAACTACCAAGATCTTTAAGCTTGGGAGGTAGCTTCTTTTGAAGTATCGTACTGAACTCCTCAGTAAGTGTCACTGTCTCATAATCCTCTAATTTCCTTTTCTTTGATAGGATCTCCTTCATAAATTTAACATAACTTGGCATTTGTTCAAGTGCTTTGGCAAAAGGAATGTTGATGTGAAGCTTCCGAAAGACATCTAAAAACTTTGAAAATTGCTTGTCAAACTTATTATTTTGAAGCCTTTGAGGATATGGGATCTTCATATGGTGATCTATACTCCTTTCTGGCTGCTTCACTAAATTCTTAGCAACATTAGACCCACTCACTTCCTTCTCCTTATCAGCTACTTTTGGCTCTTTTAACTCCTTCCCACTCCTCAAGGATATTACATTGCACTGTTCTTTTGGGTTTACCTCAGTAGTGCTTGGTAAATTCCCTTGACCACAGATTGTCATCGAAGTAGCCAGCAGCCCCATTTGAGTCTCCAAACTCCTGATAGATGCCCTATAAATTGGTTCAATGTGTCTGACTATGCTTCTGGTGGGTTAACTTGAGGATGCAGTGGTTGGTGTTGTGGCATTGCTTGGCAAGGATCATAATACGATCGAGGATTTAGTCCATATATTGATTGATGGGGTGTATATTGAGGATGATTTTGTGGGTATGGCAGTTGTGCTCCTTGATTATTTTTCTAAGACAAGTTAGGGTGATTCTGCCACCCTTGGTTGTAGAACATGGGATATGGGTTATTGGATGGCCTTTGGCTATTTCCTATGGCTTGAACTTGTTCCATAGGCAAATTATTTAAATCAATTGCAGGACATTGGTTAGGTGGATGGGCCATTCCACACATTTCACACACACTTTGTTTGCATGGCTTGAGCTGTGAGGTTATTCTGTTGAAGTTGTTTCATCAAGGATGCCACTTGAGCTATAAGCATTGAGATGGTATTTAGTTCAATCATCCCAGCCACCTTCTTTGTATTTTCCCTCTCAGTAGGTCACTGTTAATTGTTCATGGCCATCTCCTCTAATAGATCATAAGCTTTGTTGGAACTCTTGCACATTGTTATCCAATAAATTAGCATTTGTGACGTGGCGAATAATCTCTTGACACGTGCCTGACACCTGGAGCGTCTGCTAGAGTATCGACCAGGAGACACACCAGAAGCAGGACAGACCTGTTTTTACCACGACCAGACTGGTCGGTGGTTCCGCTGGCAAAGCAACATTTATGGAAAGATCTTATGTATCCCGAATTTATTTCATGCAATCTTCTGAATATCCCATGATTCAGGGGATAATATCTGTAACAATATTGGGCAACCCTCCATGGGCCTATAAAAAGCAAGAGATGGCTCATGGGAAGGGACCTTTTGGCAGCTAAAAAACCATAGAAATATAGAAATTATCTGTGAAAACTAATATTGTTTATGAGGAGTGTTGAAACTCATTGAGCCCAAGCTCTCTGATCACATTTTTGTTCCCATATCAATATCATTCTAAGTGGATGTAGGTCATTACCAGATTCTGGGGCCGAACCACTATAAATTACTGTGTTTTCTTTACTTTTGTCATTACGTTATTATCTATACATATTCGCCTATATCATTCATATTTTGACTCCGTGTCAGTTGGCTAAAACGAGGGTCAACATTCTGGTGCTTTCATTGAGAGGGCGACTCATCATTGTTGATAAAACTAATGGCGAAAGCAGGGAAGAAAGCTGCTCAGACCACTGCCGCTGCACCGTCGAATCCGCCACCTCCTCCTCCCCCAGCAAGCATGGCGGAAGATGAACCGCAACTAGATTTTGAAGAGGAGGAAATGGACGATGCGACTTTGAGGAGCACCTTGGGCACGTTGCAGGAAGAGCTGGCTAGTCTGAGAGCCAATCAAGAGACTGCCGCAGAAGCTATGGCGAGGCAGCAGCAGGAACTTGATCGTCAGAGGGCGGAGTTGAGCGAGAGACAGGCGGAGGTGGATCGCCGCCAGACTGAGGCCATGGCAGCCCTTGAAGCGGCCTTGCTGTTGGCCAGAAATCAGGCCGCGCCTGCCTCGCAGCCTAATCAACCTGAAACTGGGCCACCCCAGGGAGGTCCCAATCCTAGCCCACCAGTCCATCCTTCAAGTCCGCAAAGGCCTGAACAGCCCCAGATGCCCCATGACGACGTCCCACTGGACCCCGAGGCAGATCCACCATCCCACGCTGCTCGAGGTAATCCCCCGCAGCAAAGGCAGAATAGGGCCGAGCGACAGCCTCGTAGTCCTAGACGCCGCGAGAATGATGGGCCACACCAAGCGAACAGGGGTCACTACCCTCCTGGTAACAGGAGAGACTCGGAGTTAGGCTCTGCGGTCCGTGGATCCCAGCAGCATGATAATGCACGGGGACATCGCGACCAGCGCAGGCCACCCCCTAACGCTCGAGGTGTTTCTGCCAGAGACGGGAATAGAGTGAACAACCAGTCTTACCATAGCCAGTCAAAGTTCAAAGATGGCCACGGCTACAACGAGGCTGACTCAGGCAAGAACAATGCTGATGGGAGGAACGGAAATAAAGGTAGGAGCAGGAGCCAAATACCTCAAGATGATCAGCCAAATAGACAAGATGCTGGGGGGCAACCCCGGCAAAATAATGTCTTCAACCGGCTCGGAGGTAGCGAGCAACGGAGAAGAGAGGAAGATCTAAGAGACATACTCAATGATCGTCGAGAGAAGCATGGTGAGAACATCCCCCCAGCAGCGGAGAACGTAGTTATTCCTACTGCCTTGCAAGCCCAGATAGACGCACTAAATCAGGCTGTGCAACAATTGGTCGGAGGAAGAACCTCTTATATTGACCACGATAGAAGAAAGGGCACTCCATTTATCCAAAGAATAGCCAACGCAGAGACTCCCGGCAAGTTCAAGATGCCCACGCTCCCGAACTTTGATGGATACGGAGATCCCGTCTCGCATGTGAATAAGTTTGAAATCCAGATGGACATTCAGAAGGTATCCGAAGACGCTCGGTGCAGGATCTTTCCTGCAACACTTTCTGAAGCCGCGCAGGAATGGTTCTTTAAGTTCCCACCTGCAAGCATAGTTTCCTGGGAAATGTTCGTAAGGGAGTTCTACGGACAGTTCTACGCAGGTCGTGTCCACCCGACCGAAGCAAATCAACTGGTTGAGATCCGCCAGCAAGATGGAGAATCACTAAAAGATTACATCCAGCGCTTTATGCGAGCGGCAGCCGGAGCAAAGACAGTCGGGGACGAAGGAAAGATGATGGCTATAACCGCGGGAGTGAGACGCCGTTCGCCCCTATGGAAAAGTCTTCGTAAGGATGGGGTCAGAACCACCCAGGAATTCTTAGACCGAGCTGATCGGTATATCAAACTCGAAGAAGCCATTGCCAATGATGGAAAATCCTCGAACAAGGGCAAGAAGGCTGCCGAACCCGCCAAAGACGCCAATGGCACCAAACCAAATGGAAACGGCAAGGGCAACGAAAACGGCAATGGTAATGGCAAGAATGGTGGGAAACGGCAACACAATGAGCCTTCCACCTCCGACAATAAGCGAGCCAAGAGTAATCGTTATGAACCTACGTTCACTAACTACACTGCCCTCGTTGAGTCTCGAGGAGAGGTATACCAGGCCACAAGCTCTAGCGTGCCCTACAAGAAGCCTGGGCCCATTCGAAAAGACATTTCGAAAAGAGACACTACCAAATTCTGTCGTTATCATAACGACTATGGACATGACACTAATGAATGCAACCAGCTAAAAGATGAAATCGAGTTCCTCATTAGACAAGGACACTTGAGAAGGTAC
The DNA here is from genome assembly GCF_963169125.1 of Humulus lupulus. NCBI lineage: Eukaryota > Viridiplantae > Streptophyta > Magnoliopsida > Rosales > Cannabaceae > Humulus > Humulus lupulus. The sequence continues at coordinate 82,307,957 of NC_084797.1, read as the reverse complement.
GTACGGGCCTCGGGAACTTCCCAACGAGAAGCTCCAGGTGGCAACGAGCAGACGTCCACACGCCAACGCTCGCCACCATTACAGCCTGCCCCCGTAGCCAGAACACTTTTAACCATCTGTGGAGGCCCACACCTCGCTGGAAATAGCGGAAAGGCTAGAGAACGATATGCTCGAACTCTGCGCCACGACCAGGACATCGAGATGATGACTGTAGAGGACCGAGCGCCGAAAAAGGCCCGCTCAGAGGAGTGCGGGATAACCTTCCATGAAGGCGATGCCCAACACGTCCGGTTCCCACATTTCGATCCGCTGGTCGTGGATATCCAAATGGCCAATATGATGGTAAAAAGAATACTGGTCGATACAGGAAGTTCAGTGAACATCCTCTATAAATCAACGCTGGAACGCATGAAGCTGTCCGTGAAGGACTTGGAGCCCTGCAATCAAACCATATACGGCTTCTCTGGAGAAGGACTCGCTCCAGCCGGAATGATCAAACTCCCAGTGACAACGGGTACAGCGCCTGCTTTAAGGACATTACTCGCCACTTTTGTAGTGGTCGATTGTCCTTCAGCGTATAACGCCGTTATTGGAAGACCCATACTGGTTGAACTGAGGGCCATCATCTCCATGTGGCACCTAGCCATGAAATTCCCAACGGACGCAGGGGTAGGATGCGTTTTGGGAAACCAAAGGGAAGCCAGGGAGTGCTATAACGCCTCGATCACAAAGGCAAAAAGTGGAACATCAAGGAGCGCTACCCCAGAACGATTGCAGATGACGGAAGACAGCAAAACCCAATCAGGTGGAAAAGTCACCAAATAGGGTGTTGCCCAAAGTGAGGATATAGATTTGGATCCTCGCTTTGGGGATTTTGAAGAAAATGTTGGACCCGTCGAGGACCTGGAGGAGGTCCATCTCGATGAAAAAGACCCAACTCGAATCGTAAAGATTGGGAAGAATTTAGAACCTACCGCGAAACAGGCGCTGGTGGAATTCTTGCAAGGGAACCAGGGAGTTTTCGCCTGGTCACATAAAGACATGGTCGGAATAGATCCTGCGGTGATCAGCCATGTCCTGAACATAAACAAAGTCTTTCCACCGGTGCAACAAAAAAGAAGGCTGCTCGATAAAGACAGATCAAGAGCCTTGAAAGAAGAAGTCGAAAGACTTAAAGAAAATGGGTTCATCAGGGTGGCGTTTTATCCATCATGGGTCTCCAATCCGGTGTTGGTCCCCAAGCCTAACGGTAAATGGCGGACCTGTGTGGATTTTACAGACCTCAATAAGGCCTGCCCAAAAGACTGCTTCCCACTCCCGAGGATCGACCAGCTAGTCGATGCAACCGCTGGGCATGAGACCCTTTCGTTCATGGATGTGTATTCAGGCTACAATCAGATCAGCATGCATCCCCCTGATGAGGATCATACCAGCTTTTGGACCGATACGGGCTTATATTGTTACAAAGTAATGCCCTTTGGACTGAAGAACGCAGGTGCAACTTACCAACGATTGGTCAACCACATGTTCAAGGAGCTGATCGGAGTAAGCATGGAAGTATACGTGGATGACATGCTGGTAAAGTCCAAGAAGGCTGAAGGACATGTGAAGGATTTGCAAAGGTGCTTTGATGTGTTAAATAAGTACCATATGAAGTTGAATCCCCTCAAATGTTCCTTCAGAGTCGGGTCAGGAAAGTTTTTGGGATTTATAGTGAATTCAAGGGGAATCGAGGCCAACCCCGACAAGATAAAATCCCTGATCGATATGAAGTCGCCAGAAAAGATCAAGGATGTCCAAAGCCTGACCGGAAGGATAGCTGCCCTTAGTAGATTCATCTCAAAATCAACTGACAAGTGCGTTCCATTCTTCAATCTACTTAGGGGAAATAAAAAGTTTGAATGGACGGAAGACTGCGAGCAAGCATTCCAGACAGTAAAGGCTCATATGTCACAACCTCCTGTCCTATCAAAACCAATGGAAGGAGAGACTTTGTACATTTATCTGGCGATTACCGAAGTTGCTGCTAGTGCGGTACTGATACGGGAAGAAGAAGGCGTGCAGAAAGCTGTTTACTACGTCAGCAAAAGGCTGATCGGTGCAGAATTAAAATACCCACCGATCGAAAGATTAGCGTATTGCCTAATTCTAGCCTCCCGAAAGTTGCGACCGTACTTCCAAGCCCATCCTATCACGGTTTTGACCGACCAGCCCCTTCGGCAGGTCCTCCAAAAACCTGAGGCGGCTGGACGACTGTTAAAATGGGCGGTCGAATTGGGACAGTTCGACGTGACTTATTCACCGCGAGCAGCAATAAAAGGGCAAGCCTTAGCCGATTTTATTGCGGAGTTCACCGAACTCCCCAGCAACAAGTTGTGCGAGAAACCTGAGGCGCCCATGCCTCAAGACAAGACTCCTTCGTGGAAACTATTCACAGATGGATCATCTAATGAATCTCACGCTGGAGCAGGAGTGATATTGATAACGCCCGATGGGCATCGATTTCACTGCGCAATCAGGTTTGATTTCGCAGCGTCAAACAATGAAGCGGAATACGAAGCACTCCTCGCTGGACTGAAAATGGCCAGGGAGATGAACATAAAAGCGCTCGATATTTTCAGCGACTCTCAGCTGGTCGTGAATCAAGTCCTGGGAGAATATCAAGCACGAGGGTTAAAAATGATGGCCTACCTTAATAAAACAAAAGATTTGCTAGCACAGTTTACAAAATACACCCTCCAGCAAATTCTGCGAGACCAAAATTCGAATGCAGACGCCTTGGCCAAACTTGCAAGTGCCAAAGATGCTGACACCTTGAACATAGTCCCAGTAGAGAGATTAAGTGAACCGAGCATTGATGCAGCCGAAGCCAGCATGGAAATTCGAGTAGAAGATACATGGATGGCACCTTACCTGGAGTATCTGACAAATGGGACATTGCCAGTAGATAGAAACAAAGCCAGAACTCTACAAAGACAAGATGCTAGGTACATACTGCTCGATGGTGTTATGTACCGAAGAGGATATTCAATGCCACTGCTCAGGTGCATTACAACAGAAAAAGCCAAGGAACTCATGAAAGAGGTGCATGAGGGCTTCTGCGGAGATCACGCTGGGGGGCAGAGTTTGGCGAAAAAAATTCTTCGACAAGGCTATTTTTGGCCAATGATGAACGAGGATTCAATGGAGTACGTACGAAGGTGTGATAAATGTCAGAGGTTCTCCAAAATCCCACGAGCAGCTCCAAACGAGCTAAAGCAGATGCAAAGCCCGTGGCCTTTCGCAATATGGGGAATAGATTTAATTGGATCACTACCGACAGGAAAAGGAGGAGTAAAGTACGCAGTTGTGGCAGTCGATTACTTTACAAAATGGGTCGAAGCTGAACCACTCGCAACCATAACGACCAAGAAAGTTCTCGACTTTGTCATCAAGAACATTGTGTGCCGGTATGGTTTGCCCAGAAAGATAGTTTCAGACAGCGGAACCCAATTTGACAGCGACCTGTTCACCGATTTCTGCGAAAGGCATGGGGTAATCAAGAGCTTTTCTTCAGTCGCACACCCCCAAGCGAATGGGCAAGTCGAAGCTGTAAACAAAACCCTCAAAGACACCCTGAAGAAAAGACTTGAAGAAGCGAAAGGAGCATGGCCAGAACAACTACCGGAAGTCCTCTGGTCATATAGAACATCTCATCGAACAGCCACAGGGCGTACCCCATTTTCCTTAGCCTATGGGTATGAGGCCATGATACCCGTCGAGATAGATCCCCCCTCACACCGGCGTTTAACGTATGATCAAGAGAAAAACAGCCAGCTAATACTGGAGTCTTTAGACTCAATTGATGAGATACGAGAAAAGTCTCAACTCCGAGTTGCTGCTTATCAACAAAAAGTCGCCCGGTACTTTAACTCCAAAGTTAAAGAAAGAAGATTCAACGTCGGAGACTTGGTGTTACGACGAGTCTTCTTGAATACCCGCGACCCCACTGCCGGCGTGCTCGGACCTAACTGGGAAGGACCTTACCAGATTGAAGAAGTCCTTCACCCAGGCACCTACAAACTTGCACGCTTAAACGGAGATCTCGTTCCACGTTACTGGAATGGAGAACACCTGCACAAGTATTATCAATAAACAGCCCTTCTTAAAGGGCTGGCTTGTTCAAATTTTCCCCATTAATTTTTACAAGTTTTGCAAAGAGGGTTAGCCACGGTGTATGGCTAACTGCTCGTATATGTAAGATTCTGTTTCAGAATCATTCGTAAAGACATGATTAGTCCATTTTTAATACGAAATTATAAGGGACTGTGCTCAGCCAGTCGTCCTTGCCAAACTTTGTGAATTTACATTTACAAGTATTTGTTCATTACGTGTGTTGTTTTGCTGTATTACAAGTATCATTTTTCCGCTCGAACAGTAATGTTCGAACAGGCCATGGTCAAGGCAAGTGACCAAGGACCTAAGAGCTCCTCGATCACTTGGGGGGCATATAAGGCACATCGATAGCAAAGCATACTCTCAAGGTATGTAAACACATGAACAAAATGAGTGAAAGCATGCTTCAAGTACTTAGGGTATTTTTTCAAAATATATGATGCCAAAGTACTATGCTAAGTTCGGTCATACGGACAAACGTTATAATAGGTAAAAATATTATAACACCAAGAGTTAAGCTTTTACACCGCAAGCATTGCTGCTTGGATGTAATTGTTCAAACAAAAAGATTTACTGCCCGTGCAGCAAAGTTTAAAAAGAAGTTATTGTCTTTACATTGCGACCCGTGGGTCGCGTGTTTAAAAAAGAAAGAAGAACAGCTAAATAAATTAAGAGGCATGGGGGGCAGGAGGATCCTGGGCAACAACCTGGTCAGTCTCTTCCTCGATGGTTTCTTCGTCCAAACCAACGACGCTTGGGGTTGTAGGAGTCGCAGCTCTCGCCTCCTCTTCAGCCAGTTGAGCAGCGCACCGAGCCAACTCCGCAACTCTGACCTCCTCTGAAAGGTAGATAAAGTCAGCACCCCGATTATGTTTCCAAAAGTTATAGAAACATCGGAGTGTCGCCCTCTTATACTTTTCCAGATTCTTGGAGTTGTCGAGCTCCGACTGCTGCAGCTTGCCCTCGAGAGTGGCAATAGTCTCGTCCTTAGACTTGACTACCCCCTCCAGATGCTTGATCTCGCGGAGATGAGTTTTATTGTACGACCGGTACTCTTCCCTCAGCTTAACCGCTGCATCTTTAGCAGCTTCAGCCGCAGACAGTTTGGTCACCGCTGCATCCCGCTCTTGGACCACCGTCCCCAACTCCTTAGCATGTTTGGCTTCAGCAGCCGAAAGCTCCTCAGCCGCCTTCACCTGATGTTTCTTGAGAACTTTAACCTCAATCTGCTCAAAGTAGGCCTGGGCTCGGGTACGAGCAGTAATGGCAGAAAGTAAGGCCTGTAAACGAAAAAGAAGTCAAGACTCATCATGAGAACTAAAAAAACAAAGACTCGAGAAACAAAGAAATACTTACGCTGGAGATCTCGTTCAGATTCCTGTTCAGGATCTGATCGACTGGTAGCTCAACTGCTTGGATCATGGCAGCCCCAACACGCTCACCTCTGCCAATCCGTTCAATTCGATCCTTAGCGGATCGAATGGTATGGCTCACGAGCCTGGCCTCATGAGCCTCTTCGCGAGAAAGATGCTCCCTAGCAGGCGCAGGTGGAGGATTAGATCGAGCAGGGGTGTTTTGCTGTTCAGAAGGAGATGGAGGAAGGGTAGGAGTTCGCCCGGTTGGCGCAGGACTTTGCCCGGTTGGAGTACCCTGAGGAGGGTCTTCTGGTCGACTCTTCTTGGCTGAAGGGCCTCGACTGGTTTCACCAGTTCGTTTCTTTGACCTCCATTGAAGTTGAGGGACTTCCTCTTCCTCTTCGGCCTGGTACATGTCAAAGATATTGGGAGTCGACATATCTGCATGAAAATAAACACAAAAGGTTAATAAGGGAAGAAAAAGGTGGAAAAAAGTAATACAACAGAAAGAAGATAATAAAGTGAATACCCAAGCTACAACTACTGGTCGCTATACTATTGACTCTATTAATCATATACTCATTTTCTGGCATGAAGAAGTTTGGCCCTAGATTTGGAGCATATGTAAAGTTGCCATCCCCGTCGAACATGTGACAGGGGATTGGCAGACCATTTAAAAGCGAAATAACGTTACCATTGTCATCAGAAGACTCTTCCAAGTCAACAACTGGTTCTTTGGCCTTTTCTTTCCCCTTGCCGTGGGTTCCCTGATCGTAACTCCTGTTGGCCTCCTCCTTGGAGAGGGCACAGGAAATTGCTGCTCGGGAACCCCCCCAGCAGTGGGTTCGTCCGTTTCGGACCCTCTATTGTCATGGCGAGGAGCCAGAAGGCCAGACGACCTCAAATTCTTTTCTTGTGTCAAGGTCTTGACACATTTGGTAGCGGCAGACATCTTGGCCAGAGTGTCAGACCTCGACACCATGTCTGGTGTTGGGGTCGGGCGCAACCAGGGGCCTGAAAAGCAAGTCGAGTTTGAGAAATGACGAAGAGAAATACTCTATGATAAAGTATCGACCAGGGCAAAGACAAATTGTACCTCCTCTCGCGAAAGCCAAGTTGTTGCTGGATATATCCGGAGTAAAGAAGTACTCCTTGTTGTAATGTCCCACGTTTGATATGTGGGTGGTGCCACTCAAAAACGTCCGGCCAGTTTCCTGATGGCAGAAGTGGAAAAAGCCCGTCCCGTTGTGTTGAGGATTGGACTTAAGATCAAAGAGGTAATTAACCTCATGAGGTGAAGGTTCTGGCCACTTGTTAAGTTTGTACAGGACATAGAGTGCAGCCAACATCCTATATCCATTAGGGGTTATTTGAAAGGGAGCGACGCCGAAATAATTGGCCACCCCCACAAAGAAAGGATGAAGAGGGAGATAAGCCCCCGCTTCAATGTGATACCGGGACCAGGCGCTGTTTGCCCCTCCTAGACGGTTAGCCCTCTGCTCCGCAGTAGGACGTGTAATGGTTACCCCCATTAGGGGGTATTTTCTGAAGCAGTTCGCGACCATCCGAAGGGTCATCGAACTGGCTGGAGGAGTGTACCACTCGACATCAGGCGGATTGCGATGACGAGGACGAGCCCTAGTTTGGATATTGGGGTCAGGAGTAAGATTTTCTCGACCACTGGTCGAGGGAGCCCCCGCCTGTGAGTCAGGCTGGGCAGAAGGAGATGGGTTACTTTCAGATTCGGGCCTTTTCTTGCCAGAGGATTTTGAACGGGCCATAGAAGGAGAAGGGTGCGGTCTGGAAGAGGCTCGTGAGAAGGGTATCTGGTGGATGCGATCGGATATTTGTTCTTCTCCCTCGAGCAGTTGGGCAAGGAGGTCGTCGTCGATGGGTCTCTCACCTCCCCACAAATCTGGCATTAAAATCTGCAAACAGAAGAATGGGGAGGCGAGGTCAGAGGGATCTAGGAGATTCTTAAAGTAACGCTGGTCGAAGTATAAAATCTAAGCCTTTATATAACAGTATTCTAACTAAGTCTCTCTGCGCAAACAGTTTAAAAAGCGGACCAAAAGGGTGAGAGTGAAAAGTTTTCCTGAAAAGCTTTTTCGACTCCCCTCGCAACGGGAAGAAATTATTTCCAACCGGATTAAAAAATCGAAATGCTACTTCGATCCTACGTCCTAAAAAGTGCTAATCCTGGGTTTTAAACCTACTCAAAAGCATACTTTGACGACAAAAAACATCTTATCTACAGGCGTTCAAAAAACCAGATACCAAGAGATTCAAACAGTAGACCATTTAAAAGCATGCACCACGAAAGGTTAGAAGCATGGAGTTGCAGAGTAACTTACCAAGGAAAGTGGTCGTGAAGGTGGAAATGAGAGTTTCGGAAGTCAATGAGCCCACCGTCTGATCCTACAGCACGAAGGAAGGTTCGCCGGAGAGAGTAAAGCTCTGGTTTTTAGGGTTTTTCGACAAAGAGCTGACGTGCGTAAAAAGGAAGAAAATGGCTCAAGTAACCTTATATAAGTTTGTCTTTGGTATTCAAAAGGCGTGATCATTAGTTTTCCATTTTCGAAGTATGGGGAAGCGTAATGGCCGTCAAAATTGTTTCTGGGAAACTGAAAAGCCTTGATTAGACAGGAGTGGTTTGCTTTTTTCAAGAACGCACGAAAGGCTCTGACACGTCAGGAGGGGTTACCGAAGAGTCGTTCGCTCAAAGTTTATTTACTGTTTGCAGTAAATAAACTTTGGGGGCAAATGTTATCCAATAAATTAGCATTTGTGACGTGGCGAATAATCTCTTGACACGTGCCTGACACCTGGAGCGTCTGCTAGAGTATCGACCAGGAGACACACCAGAAGCAGGACAGACCTGTTTTTACCACGACCAGACTGGTCGGTGGTTCCGCTGGCAAAGCAACATTTATGGAAAGATCTTATGTATCCCGAATTTATTTCATGCAATCTTCTGAATATCCCATGATTCAGGGGATAATATCTGTAACAATATTGGGCAACCCTCCATGGGCCTATAAAAAGCAAGAGATAGCTCATGGGAAGGGACCTTTTGGCAGCTAAAAAACCATAGAAATATAGAAATTATCTGTGAAAACTAATATTGTTTATGAGGAGTGTTGAAACTCATTGAGCCCAAGCTCTCTGATCACACTTTTGTTCCCATATCAATATCATTCTAAGTGGATGTAGGTCATTACCAGATTCTGGGGCCGAACCACTATAAATTACTGTGTTTTCTTTACTTTTGTCATTACGTTATTATCTATACATATTCGCCTATATCATTCATATTTTGACTCCGTGTCAGTTGGCTAAAACGAGGGTCAACACACATAAATGTCCCTCTTGCTGCTGCATCTATGATAGTGCGAGTAGTACCGCCTAACCCATTGTAATAATTATGGACGAACATCCATTTTTCAATCCCGTGATGAGGGCACTTTCTTAACAGATCTTTAAATCTCTCCCATGCATCATACAGTGACTCTCTCTCCTTCTGACAAAAATTATTAATCTCCCCTCTCAACCGTGCAGCCTTGGATGGAGGAAAGAATTTCGCAAGGAACTTTTGAGCGAGCTCCTCCCATGTGGTAATAGAGTTAGCCTGTAGAGAAATCAACCAACTCTTTGCTTGGTCCCTTACTGAAAATGGAAACAGCCTCAACCTTATTGCGTCATCACGCACCCCATTCATCTTAAAGGTCGCACAAAGTTCTAAGAAATTAGCTATGTGTAAGTTAGGGTCCTCTATTGGCAAGCCTCTAAATTGAACAGTAGACTGGATCATTTGCAGAATCGCTGACATAATCTCAAAATTATTCCCAACAATTGTTGGAGGTCTGATGCATGAATGCACTCCCGTAAAAGTTGGGAGTACATAATATCGTAAACTTCTAGCCCCTTGATTAGCAGGGACCTCAACAGCCACTGCCTCTTCGACATCATTGGCGGCATGATTTACTGCATTCTCTTTATTTGCAGTGATGGCAAAATCCAACATTTTCTTTATCTTTCGGTTCTGTCTGCCCGTTCTTCCAATTTCAAGATCTACCGGTATGAGCTACTTTTGTCTACTTCCCTGCATATACCATTATTTCTTGAAACACAATACAGCCTTGATCCAAATGAGTATAAAACATAAAATCCAAATTAGAAAAAAAAAAATTAATTTTGATATTGGATATTATGTCCCCGACAATGGCGCCAAAAACTTCATTGTGAAAATATGATACACAAGTATACATAATTGATTCAAGTGATATAGATAGTAAATAAAGTATCGCTCCCACAAGGACTATCAACCAATTACCAATAAATTCTTTTAAATTTCTATTTGGCTGTCAAAAATAGAGTGATTTTTAAACTAAGACTTAAAATTAAAATCAACTTTGCAATAATAAAGATTGATTCGATAAATAAAAAACCTAGTGTATTAACTTGAACAAATTTTCATTCTAAGAATATTACTAACTAAATATCTTCTTCCTATTCTAATAGCAGGTTAACAAAAATCGATTCCTATTCTTTTTCAAGATATAAGATCTCAACCTATATGCAGGTTTTCTACATCTCTATGATAAACTTAAACATATAGCAGGCATTAACAAGCCATACAGGTACTTTTGTCCAATGTGTAACCTATGTCTATATAACAATAGCATATTCAATTCTCATCTTTCGAATTTTGAATCAAAATCATAAATCATAAATCAAGCAAATATTGATCAAGTATTTACTAGCATTAGATAAACATTATATAGATTATAATAAAGAAGAAGAATCAATTGAACATCATAATAAAATTAAATAGAAATCCAAGTGACTACATTAACCCCTAGATAGAAGTGTTTACTTCACATCAGACATGACTAAAACAACAAAATAATTATTTCGAAACATAAAATTCAAAGACTTGAAGAAGAAATAAAAATATATGAAAGCACAGAAAACTAATCTCATAATCAATTTTAATCTCTAAAAACGTAATTAAAATCTGACTTCCCCCTAATTAAACCCTAAAGTATGAATTTATACCCAAAAAAAACACGATTTCCTCTTTTTTTTTCATAGGCGGGCCACGACTTGGCCTTTCCTAGGTCGCGGCCCATGTCTTTTTAAAGCTCTCCGAAATTTGGTTAGCTCTCCAGGTGTCGCGACCCTCTAAACCCAAGTCATGGCCCACCTCTCCATAGACCTCCTGGATTCGCCTCTGACTTCTTCTAGAACCGCGGCTCTTTTGACCAAGTCGCGACTCTAATTCCTTTCATCAAACCTTCAGCCTCTGACTATGCTAGAGTCGCAGCCCTTAAGCCTATGCCGCAACTCTAATTCTATTTTTTTCTAGATTTTAACCTTTTGACATCCTTCCTTCATCAAAAACTTATTATAATGCATCCTTAGCAACAATTTGATTTAAACAACCACCAAAAGCTCCATTTTTCCACCATTTCCTCTTCTTTTAGCCTTTAACTCTTGATTCAACCCACCGACCTACAACAAAGACAAAAACAAGCATAATCTTGCACAAAACAAACATAAATACTCAAGATTACCACCAAAACACATCCTAAAATGACACTAAAATAGAGTTATCACCCACATGACCCTCTCTTGTCCTCTCAAATAGGGTAGATTGTAAAGTAATATTGGCCAACTGGCCCACAACCAACTCTATCCTCACTCTAGTCATCTCCTTGAGAAATTCCTTCGATATCTGTTTCAAACTAAACAACAGTGTTGGCCCCCTCTGGCTCAAAGCATTCTCCACTACATTTGATTTTCCTAGGTGGTAAAGGATGTCAGAGTCATAGTCCTTCACAAATTCTTGCCAACGTCTCTGTCTCATATTTAAGTTCTTCTGGGTGAAGAAATACTTCGAACTTTTATGATTGGTGTATATCTCGCACTTCTCTCCATACAAATAATGTTGTCATACTTTTAGTGTGAGTACCACCGTTGCTAGTTCCAAATCATGGATAGGGTATCGTTGTTCATATTCCTTCACCTGTCGCGATGCATAAGCAATAACCTTCTCATTCTGCATCAATACGCATCCCATTTCTAGCCTCAATGAGTCACTATACACCACAAACTTGTCCCCATCCGACAGAAGACTCAGTACTGGAGCAATGATCAATCGTCGCTTCAACTCTTGAAAACTATCCTCACACTTGTCTAACCATGTGAACCTCAGATTCTTCCGTGTCAACTCATTCAATGGTGTAGCAATCTTTGAAAACCCTTCCACGAACCGTCTGTAATATCTCGCTAATCCAAGGAAACTCCTAACCTCCAAGGCGTTCCTTGGCCTAGGCCAATCCCTAACTGCTTCTACCTTGTTTGGATCCACCTTAATCCCATCTCCACTAACAATGTGTCCAAGGAATGTCACTTCTGGCAACCAAAACTCACACTTCTTAAACTTAGTATACAACGGATGCTCCCTCAATCTTTGTAATACTCATCGGAGATGTTGCTCATGCTCTACCTCTGAACTAGAGTAAACTAGGATGTCGTTGATAAAGACAATCACAAACTAATCTAAGAAGTCCTTGAACACCCTGTTCTTCAGATCCATAAACATTGTTGGGGCATTGGTCAATCCAAACAACATGTCTAGAAACTCATAATGCCCGTACCTTATGCGAAAGTCCATCTTCGAAATATCCTACTCCTTGATCCTCAGCTGGTGATAACCAGATCGAAGATCAAACTTCAAGAATATCGTATTACCCTGCAGCTGACCGAACAGGTCATCCATCCTCGGTAAAGGTACTTGTTCCTGATAGTCAACTTGTTCAACTCCCTGTAGTCTATACACATCCTTAGAGTCTTGTCCTTCTTATTCACAAAGAAAATTGGAGAACCCCATGGCAAGAAGATAGGTCTAATAAATCCCAAGTCTAATAGTTCCTACAACTGTATCTTCAACTCTTTTAGCTCTGCCAAAGCCATCCTATATGGTGCACTCGACACTGGCTCTGTACCCGGCGCTAACTCAATCACGAACTAAATCTTCCTATGCGACGAAGATCCCGGTAAGTCCAAAAACTCACATACCAGCTTATTCTCTCCTGGCCCCACTGGCGTAGCCCTAGTGGTATCCACCTCACTTGCTAGGAAACCTATACAACTTCATTGTAACAGGTCCCTAGCACTCAACACTGATATCATAGGAATGCAGGGTCCTTGCATAGTACCCACAAAAACAAAGGGGTCCTCACCCTCTGGCTCAAAAGTCACCATCTTCTTCCTGCAATCTATAGTGGCCCCGTATCTGACTAGCCAATCCATCCCCAAAATCATGTTGAAATCATCCATACCCAACTCAATTAAATCTCCTGATAGTTCCCTACTATCCACCATTACTGGCAGTGCTCTAATCCATCTCCTAAAAACTACCAGCTCCCCTGTAGGCAGTATAGTCCCAAACCCCGCAGTAAAATACTCACTAGGTCTAGTCAATCTATCAATCACTTTACTAGAAACAAATGAATGTGAGAACCAGATTCAATCAATACAGTATACGAAGAGCCAGTGCTAGAAAGCAAACTTGTCACTACCGAGGGACTAGCCTCAGCTTCCACCTTTGTCAAGGGAAACACTCGACCTGGTTCCTCTTTCTTAAACTTCGAGCAATCCTTCTTGAGGTGTCCAACCACCCCACACAAGTAACATTCACCCAGATAGGGCTTCCTACATCTGGTACACTCCAGATAGCTCCTCCATGTCTCACCGCCTCCCTGGAGGCCACCCTGGTCACCTCGGCCCCTTCTATCAGGACCAGCAGTGGTCGAGGTGTCAGGGGTCTTCCTCTTTTGATCACAGGGGCCTCTGCTCCTACCAGACCCTGTAAATGGAGGCATTGTCGTGCGAACATCCCGTCTCACAGCATTCTCCCTCAAAATCTTGTTATTTTCCTCCTTAGAAGTGAGGGCCTTCTCAACTACCTAGGCATAAGTTTTCTGCCCAGGTACTAATGTGATCCTCACATCTTAGGCTATCATAGAATTAAACCCTTGAACAAACATGTCCTGCCTAGCTGCATATGTAGGCACTAGATCAGGTACAAACTTCGCTAGCCTGTCAAATTTTAGGGCATATTCAGTAACTGTCATGCTGCCCTACACTAACCCAATGACCTCAGTCACCATTGCCGCCCTGACAGCAACATTGTAATGTTTCTGGTTGAACAAATCTCTGAACTCATTCAAACTTAGAGTAGAAACATCTCGAGTTTGGGATGCCACCTCCCACCAAATGCGGGCGTCCACTCTAAGAATATAGGTGGCATAGGCTACCTTGTTATTACATTCCACCCTCATAAAATCCAGGATTGAGGAGATCATACTCATCCACTGTTCATCCTTAAGTGGATCTGGTCCTCCCTCAAAGATGGGAGGATGTTGTCTCCTAAATCTTTCATTAAGTGGCTCCCACATGTTCCCAATCTCAGGCAGCTATAACACTGGTGTCACAACATGGGCAAGTTAGATGCAACGCTCCCTGGCAAAGCCTGCTACTTCAGAAGGCGAATCTCTTCCTCCTGACTTTGAAGTCTAGCTTGCATATCAGCAAGCAACTACTGCCAGTTCTCAGGGACTGGCGGCGAGTTCTGGCCCAGCTCATCATCTCTAGCCCCGACTCCGGTGTCAGCTAGTCGAATTGATCGCCTTGGACGCATATCTATCCAATTTTATCTGCAATCAATGACTTGGCTGGTCAGGCAATGATAATAGGTTTATATTTATCCCATGGTCCAACACCAAAACTTAACCAACAATACACAATCATAGTGCAAACATGCATTTAAATAATTATTCACATACAGTAGCAATGCTAATAAGCACGCCTTATCATATTCACATAGTAGTCAAGGGCCAGGCCCTATCAGTATATCTCATGCTCCCTAATACACGCGCAGATAAAACATTTATATTTCATTAAACATTCAAACACATAATAACATATATGGTTACCAAACCCTAACTCGAGCTTGTCTTTAGTGGCGAGTGTACATGCCCAGCCGGTCTTCTGGAAACCTTAAACCTAGACGGCTCTGATACCAAGTTGTAACGCCCTGGATAACCAAGACCGTTACACTTTGTGTTAGAATAGTGCAATACTTGCTAATCAAGTCGTTTTGACATAAACGTGTTTCTAAATTCAATTGAAAGGTTAGGGTTAAAGATTTTGATCGTAAAATGGTTGATTTTCATTAAAATAAGAGTTTGATACATGGGATCCAAAAATAAGGTTTACATGATGGATACAACTCACAAAATTTAATACAACAATAACCAGTCTAAATGGAAAAATACAAGTTTGAGCTCTAGTCGTTGTAATCCCCTCGGCCATGGCATTCGAGCAACTGTCGTTGTACACTTCGCCCCCAAAGCACTCCAACTCATGGTTAGTCCAACTTTCCTTTGCCTTTACCTGCACCACGTAGCACCCGTGAGCCAAGGCTCAGTAAGAAAACCATAATCAACAAGTATAGATAACGACAGAAAGTGCATAGTAAACTTTAGATCAACTAGTTCATCCAACACAATGTACAAGCAACAAATTAAGGAACAGTAAACATATACCGCCAAACATATAATTCAATCTTCAATACAAATATTTAGGTGTCAACGGCCTTAGGTCGAACCCTCTGGTTATTTAGCTGATCCCGACTCGCTTAGGCCGAGCTGCATTCAGTACGCTTAACATTAACCTCGGCTCCCCTAGGTCGTACTTTCACATCACACATAACAGATATATAGGTTACAGAACACATATGTTTATTTACAGGGAATCTCAGTCCCATCCACAATTTGGGTGCCATTTTCTTAACTCGAATCTCGAGCAAAGGATGTAGAGCGGTCCCGAGCACGATCCTCAATCTCGAGCCTTAACGGCAACCCTAGTCACAAGAGATAGTGGATAACTATCAAAATCCAATCCAATTGAATGCTTTGGAAATAAATACTAGCCTCCGAGACCTCGAATTCCTCTAAATCGGGTAGTAGAATTCATCCCAAGAACTTAGGTTTAAGCCTCCGAGCCTCCCCGAACCTAAAAACCAACCTTGGTTACGGCTGCCTAGGTGGTCCGCGATCTAGCCCTAAGGATCGCTGTGCACCTCAAGTCAGAGGCAGCAGCCTCTTGCTCCAGGGGGGAGGCGGGCCACAACTTGCCCTCTAGGTCTGCGGTACATACAAGTTAGCAATCTCCCCTAGGGCCTTCTGGGGTACACGAGTCGCGGTGCCCATTAACTGGGTTGCAGCGCGCCCCCGTGAACCCAGAATCCCTGGCTTTCACTGTGTTTTCTCTGAATTCAACTCAACAAAAATCTCTTGAAACCTTGAACCAAACCCAGAATTGAGTCTAGGACTCTTAACCACACATCCTAGGCATAAAAATCACCCAAAAAACTACTGAATTACCATCCCAAATCAACAATCAATCAACACTCAAAAACCAAGTCAAAACACAACTTAACAATCTGAATTTCCAAAAGAATCAAAACAGAATTCTTACCACTGTTAATAGCTTCAATCCTCAGCAATTCCTTGACTATCCTTAGCTTAATATTCCCATATTTCCCCAGCTTAAACCAAGCTTTCCCTTTAATAGCCTCCTTACACTTCCAAGCCCAAGAGAGTGGGAGAGTGAGAACGTGTAAGAGGGAGGGAGAGAGAGTTTCAGAAGTTTCTATTAAGTTCTGATTATTCCCTAAAGTCTTTCAAGCCTATCCCCCTTAAAATGGCCAAAATACCCCTGGTATTAACCCATCCCCTTAATTTCCCATAAGGGTCAAATGGTCATTAACCTCAATTCCTGCTAATTCCTCAAGTCATCCTACAAATTCCCAATTCATCTCGTCATGCCCAACTAATTTACAAACACTTACCTTTTACTTGATAAATCCCCAAATATTCACTAAGTCCCCATAATACCCCTAGGCTCACCCCGAGCCGGGTATTAAACCTCGTTGTGACTATTCACTAATCTGCTCACTAGGATCGCCTCGAGCCAAATACTACAATGATATCCACATAATAATGTGGTCTCAATCATTTAACACATATAATCACATGTATGCCCTCAATGAGCCAAAATTATAAATATTCTCTTATAAACAAGAACGGGCCCACATGCATATTTAATACTCATAAACATTCACATAAATATATTCATATTATCATATAAATCATGCATCCACACAGTCACGCATTTAATCAATAAATCGCACATATATCTAATTATGCCCTCCTGGCATGCTAATCAAGGCACTAAACCCTATTACCATTTTTGGGACGTTACAGTGCTAATGCCCTGGCTTCCTCCGAATGTCGACCACCTTCTCAAGCCATTGATGGCAATTATTTGTCGAAAGCGTGGAAATTGTGCTAGTGTAGTTCGCGAAGCTCCTCGAACATGTGGAACAAAACCAAGCAGTTAGTGCTTTGACCCAAAGAAAATGGTCAAAACACTAGAGTTGCCTAAGACACCACTGGAGGCTCAAGAACACCACCAAAATCTTGGTATGTCCTAGAAATTGGTTTGGTATCAAAATACGTGAGTGGTGAAAATGGCCACTTACAGCTGGTTTTGACACCAACAAGGCTTAAAAGATGGGAAAAAAACCTCTAAATCCTAACCATTCTATTAGCTTAAGCAAGAACTCATAAACCCAAAAATTCACAAGAACAAGTACAAAAAGAAATCGATGGAGAAAACTTTCTCGATAAATAGCGCCTGTAGGTGCTTAACTAAATTTGTATGTCAAGATATTGCGTTTAGTTCACACAAAATACCACGATCTCCTCCAACCTTCCAGCGTTGATGACAATAAATTCCTGGGATTGGTAAGCAAGTTCTTGGCAAAGTGGGAGGCTATTTTCTAGCTCTGGGAATGAAAGGTTTTGAATGTAAAAAGTGAAATGTGTGGGAGTCAAAATTTTGTATATATACCCCCAAACGTGGGTAAAAATAAATTCAACCCCAATCGTTGATCACCTAGGGAGTAGGTACTCGAGTGTGATTCAACGGTCACATAAATCAAGGTGATGATCATACTCAAAAAGTTCAAAGGATGTCTCGAGTACAGAAAAGACCCTTCATTAAATGGCATTGATTGATGGGCTTGACAATAGGGAGCTGACACATGGCAATACCCTTTTTTGAAAAGTCATGTTTTGAGGACTCCCAACTGTCTCAACCCGAGTATAATCCCCCAAGGATACTCTTCTCAATTAGATTCTCCACTGCTTAAGGGCGAGTGAAGACTTGGAGGGGAAAATGTTGTTCGTGTTTTCACCGAGTGACACATGTCGCACTTTAAAAGGAATGAATACTCCACGTAAGTTGATTAAGTCTCCTGGAGCTTACTCTGGGCTCCACAGTAGTTAAGCTCATTTTTCAACTTCACTTCACCATGACAGGAGGAGTGTTCCTTCCTAGAAAAGTCACTTCCCAAGGACCATGTTCCGAGATGGTTCTCCAAGACCATCTCCTCCACTCACTTCCTCCAGGTCTACGAGGAATTTCCTTCGGCCCAGGAGAAGGGTAGCTAGGTGTCAAGCACAATGACCTTGTACAAAAAATAGCTTTCTGACACACATTATCACATGGATCATGGTGTCAAGTCTGTACAAGTGGCAAAGTGGCTTTACCACAATGCCGCCTGACATGGGAAAATGTGTAGCTACCACTCTAACAGTGTCAGAGACGTGTCCCCAAACAAAATACTTGGCTGACATTCCTCGAAGTGGGCCCACCAAGATACGTTGGATCCCACTAGCTTGTTTACTATAGGGATGTTCATTTAACACATAATAAATCATCATTAAGGGAGAATAATTGTAATTAGCTCCAATTAATGACCTTAATTACCCCAGCACCCTATAAATAGAGCAAGGGCACACATTGTAAAGGATCCCAATTTAAAGTTTTAGAGTGAGCTCACACCTTGCCCGAAACCCCCAAGAGAACTTGAACATTGCAAGTTTTTCACATCCTTATACAAGTGACTCGTGGCCTAGGGTTGATTCACAACCTGGACCATGTAAAAAGCATGTGTTCAATCTTCTTTTCTTTGAGCTTTGTTTTAATTAGTTGTTAGCAGAAAAGCTAGTCAACAATTACAACGAAGATGTTTTTTATAATTATTTTTTTAGTAAAACATATGTACATGCAGTATTAATTAAAATAATATAATTATAAAAAAAACCATTCAACCAAGAAATCGTTAAAGTTAACGGATCTTGCTTATAACGCCCCAAAATTTCCTAATAAGGCATAGGGCCTTGATTAGAGGGCCAGGATGGAAATATATGGTATTATGTGTTTAATTGTTATATTAATTGTAATTTTGTGAATTATGTGATTATACGACTAGTTGTGCATGTTTAGGGGTATTAAATATGCATGTGGGCTTGTTTCTATTTAGAATGGCGATTTTGGTAATTTGGCCCGTTGCAGGCATAATTGTATATTTATGTGCATATATGTGAGATACCACATTATTATGTGGGTTTATTTGGGTTACTTGGCACGAGGCAATCCTAGTGAGCAATTAGCAAAAAAGGTCACAACAGGAAAAAAATACCCGACTCGGGGTGAGCCTAGGGGTATTTTCGTAAATTAGTACCTTATCGGGGATTATATGGTAGTGGATATTTATTTGGTGTTTATTTAAGATAGCTGAGATTTATTTAAGGAAAATATTGAGAAATGGTGACAACTGACTATTCTGCCCCTATGGGCATTAGAGGGCAATTTTTAGACTTCAGGGCATTTAAGTCTTTTGTAGGATTTGTCTATACTTAGCCAAAATAGGAAGTTGTGAATTAAATGGAAGGAAACAAATGCAACAGAAGAAACACTCTCTATTTTTTTTTTCTCTCTTTCTCGTATCTCTCTCTTTCTCTTGGGGTTTTGCCATTTTGGAAGAGGAAAGCTTGGGAATTGAAGCCTGGAGTGTAGAATCAAGTAGTGATCAGCTTGGGAACCATTGGGCAGCCATCAAGGTAATGATTTTGAGCATCAATCTCTGAATTTTTTCTGAGTTCTTACTCTGTTTTTATGATGTTTGGAGCTTAAGAGCTTGGGTATGGATTTTTGGGATTGGTAGGAGTTTTTAGGAAAAGCTTGGTTAGGTTATGTTGCCTTTGATTAGTAGAGTGTGTTTATATGGTTAATTTTGGGTTTAGAGGTCTTGTGGGATGGATTTTGGTAGCTTTGGCTCGGGGAAACTCGAAGAGAAAACCCAGAATTTTGAAATTTTTATGTCAGCGCTAGGTTGGTAGCGCTACAGTGCTAGGCCGCGATTTTTGGGGGCTAGAGTCTCTGACTCTAGCGCTGTAGCGCTGCTTTCAAAACTTGATATTTGGGTACTTTTTAGGATTTTTGCTCAAGGGCTTGATAGACGATTTCACCACCCCGTTTGGTGGAATTAGAGGTCCCGAGGGTGCGGCATTTGTCCCGGGATTGGGCTTTGGAATTTAAACTCATCGAAGTACCATTTATGGTTTGTGACTAGGTGTTTGCTAGGGCTCAGAATGGGATCGTGCTTGAGAGTCATTCTTGTTTACGCTTACTTGGACCTGAGGTGAGAAAACTGCACCCAATACGTGTTATATGTGATTAGGGCTTGGCCCGACTGTGATATGTTATTATGAATAGGGCTTCGGCCCCAGGATGTGTATGCTAGGCTATTAGTTCACATGTTTACTGATAAATGCTTAAGTGTTTTATAATTGTTGCATAAACTCTATGGTTAGGGCATGTGGCCCCGTTAAATAGGTATGTTTACCGTTATGGAAATTGCTATTCAGTGGTATTATATGATTAACATGCATATGTACTTAATTTATTGGGATGTGTCTATCCACATCTATTTTCTCTATTGAGTTATTTAATCCTAGATCAAGGCTTGACTCCTAAATCAAGGACGGCAATAGCGCGATGTGCGCTGGTTGAGAGGCTTAGGCCTAAACTAGTAATGTAGTATTATGTTGATCGACTCTAAGGTCGATAATAAACCAAGGCATTGGGGTAGCTTTATGGCTAGTGAGACAGAGCTAAGGGCGAGGGCCCCAGGTGACTCTATGGTCACATAGCTAGGGCATAGGCCTGGGTTTGGCTCTAAGGCCAACTGGTTAGGGTAACGACCCCAAGTTGATCAAATGATCAACTGCTTTTATTTAAGTGCTAATATCTATGGGTTGTTATTACTGATTGTGTTGAATGAATATTTTAAAGTTTACATTCTTTGATTTTGCATGTTGAGTTTTCTTACTGGGCCTCAGCTCACGGGTGCTTTGTGGTGCAAGTAAGGGAAAGGGAAAGCTTGACCAGCCATGAGTTGGAGAGTTTCGGTGGCGGCGTGTACATATGTGGCTGCTCGACCACCATAGTCGAGGTTATCTCAGAGGAACTAATGTTATAGCCTTATTTTGCCGCTTAGGTTGGCTGATGTAACTTTTGATGTGTATAATTCCCTTTTTAAAAGTTTATTTGTAATATTTTGGGATCTCATGTTTATGTGAAACTTTTTAAATAAAATTCAACGATCTTTGACCAAAAATTTTAACCCTAACCCTTGTCACTAACGTTAGTTACACACTTTAAGCTAAATGACTTGATTAGCAAGTCTGACAAAATTTTTAAGTAGACAGTGTGACGGTCCTGGATTAGGAGGACTTTATAACTTTGTATCTAAGCTGCCAAGGTTTAAGGGTTCCTAAAGACTGGTCGGGCATGTACACTCGCCACTAAAGAAAAGCTCGACTCAGGGTTCGGTAACTATTATGTGTTTATAAATTTAAGTGCTTAAACATGATATGAATGCCTTATCTGCATGCTTGCTTAGGAAGCATGAGATAATCTGATAGGGCCTCGCCCTTTACTGCTGCATGAATATTAAAGAACGTTCTTATTAGCATCGTTACTGCTTGTGGATGCAAGGGAACCAGTTATTAGTGCTGCTATTATTTGTCTATAGGCCAAGGGAAAATGTTTATTAGCATTGTTATTACTGGCAGGAATTAAAAGAACATGGTTATTAGCTATGTTGGACTTGTGAAAATACTTGCATATGCCTATGTGTTTTGTTACTTGCTGATGGATATCAGAAGGTGCTTATTAGCACTATGAATGAATATATTGTGTGATGGCATGCTTATTAGCATTCCATATGTTTGTTATCTAGTGATTTTGGACCGTAAGGCGGCAAGAGGTATAGTTATTACTTACCTAACGGCCAATTTAATCTCTGTAGGGTGATTTGAGTGTCAGCATGAATCCTCGTAGGTCAGAGAGATTGGTTGGCCAAGAGTTATAGGCCAGTGAAGGGAATGACCAAGGCCAGGCCCCATCGCTAGCTCCAGAGAACTAGCAACAAGTGCTTGCTGACATGCAAGCGAGGTTAGACAGCCAGGAAAAAGAGAAACGCCTCTTGAGATAGCAACAAGTTCCAGCAGGGAACCTACAGGCCACGGTACAGGCAGTGTCACAGCCAGAGGCACCGGCAGTTGTATAGCCCCAGGTAGGGGGAAATAGGTGGGAACCCCTGTATGAGAGGTTCAGGAAGCAACACCCCCCCAGTTTTTTAGAACGGTTCTGATCCACTGAAGGCTAAGCAGTGGATGGCCATTATAACCACTATCCTAGAATTTATGAGGGTAGGTGGTAATGAGAGAGTGGCCTATGCCACTTATATGTTTCGGGAGGATTCCCGAATATGGTGGGAGGTGGTATCCCAGACTAGAGCAATTACCACTATGGAGTGGGAAGAATTCAGAACCTTATTCAATGAGAAATACTACAATGATGTAGTTAAAGCTACGAAGGCTGAGGAGTTCAGCAGGTTAATTCAGGGTAACATGACAGTGACCGATTATACCCTGATGTTTGACAGATTGGCAAAGTTTGTCGGGGATCTGGTGCCCACTGATGGGACCAGAAGAGAGAGGTTTCTTTAGGGGCTACAACCTATAATAGCTCGGGATGTTCGTATAACTACTTTGCCAGGAATGACTACCTATGCACAGGTTGTGAAGAAGGCGCTTACAGCTGAGAGAGCTAAGAACAAGATCTGGCGTGATAATGCAGCCAGAAGGGATTCTAGGAGGTTGGGACCTCCATTTCCAGGTTTTGGTAGGGGCGGAGGCCCCAGTGATCAGAAAAGGATGACCCCAAACACAATTTCAGCTTCAGGGCCGGATAGGAGGCCACAAGGTATACAGATGGGCCGCCAGGGTGGCGATGAGACATGGAGGGAATTCTCAGAGTGTCCTAGGTACAGGAGGCGCCATATTGGGGAATGTTGGGCGAAGGCCTATTTTTTTGTGGTAGTACAGGGAACTTGAAGAAAGATTGCCTGAGAGCCAGGAATGAGGAGACGAAGAAAGTGGATAGCCTGACACCAGCTCAGGTGTTCACTTTGACCCAGACAGAGGTCGAGGCTAGTCCCTTGATAGTTACAGGTTAGCTTTCTAGTGCTGGAACCTTTTATATTATTCTTATTGATTCGAGTGCTACGCATTCCTTTGTTGCTAGTAGGATTATAGATGGGTTGTGTAGACCTTGTGATTTCTATCCTATGGGGTTTGGTATGATATTGCCTACTGGGGAGTTAGTGATATCCAGGAGATGGATTAGGTCATTACCAGTTACTGTGGAGGGCAGGGAGTTATCAGTTGACTTGGTCGAGTTGGAGATGACTGATTTTGACATAATTCTTGGTATGGATTGGCTAGAGAAGTATGGGGCATCGATAGACTGTAAGAAGAAGATGGTAACTTTTGAGCCAGAGGGTGAGGACCCCTTTGTTTTTGTTGGCACTATGCATGGACCGCGTATACCTATGATATCAGTACTTAGAGCAAGAGACCTATTGCAAGGGGGATGGATAGGGTTCTTAGCTAGTGTGGTGGATACCACTCGGGTCGTGCTAGTGGGACCAGAACAGACTCGGTTAGTTTGTGAGTTTCTGGATATATTTCCAGAGGATCTTCCAGGGTTACCTCCACACAAGGAGATTGAGTTTGTGATTGAATTAGCGCCAGGGATAGAGCCAGTGTCTAGGGCCTCTTACAGGATGGCTCCAGCAGAGCTGAAGGAACTGAAGGTTCAACTACAAGAGTTACTAGACTTGGGTTTTATCATGCCCAGTTTCTCTCCATGGGGCGCACTGGTTCTCTTTGTGAAAAAGAAAGACGGTTCTATGAGGATGTGCATCAATTACAGAGAACTGAATAAGTTGACTATCAAGAACAGATATCCTCTGCCGAGGATTGATGATCTGTTTGACTAGCTGCAGGGTAAAACGGTATTCTCTAAGATAGATCTTCGATCTGGTTATCACCAACTGAGGATCAAGGAATAAGATATACTGAAGACATCTTTTCGCACCAGGTACGGGCATTATGAGTTTTTGGTGATGTCGTTTAGGTTGACTAATGCCCCAGCAGCATTTATGGATTTGATGAACAGAGTGTTCAAGGACTACCTGGACCAGTTTGTGATCGTCTTCATTGACGATATATTGATATACTCTCGGACAGAGACAGAGCACGAGCATCACCTCAGATTGGTATTACAGAGGATGAGAGAACACAGGTTGTATGCGAAGTTCAAGAAATGAAAGTTCGCGTTGCCACAGGTGACTTTCTTGGGTCACATAATCAGTAAAGATGGTATTAAGGTGGATCCAGCAAAGATTGAAGCGGTCAGAGATCAGCCAAGACCGAAGAATGCTTCAGAGATCAAGAGTATCTTGCGTTTGGTGGGGTATTACAGGCGCTTTGTGGAAGGGTTCTCCAAGGTTGCACCATCATTGATAGAGTTGACATGCAAGAATTAGAAATTTTTTTGATCGGACAACTGTGAAGATAGTTTTCAGAAGCTCGAGGAGAGTTTGATCACCGCACCAGTTTTGAGCCTTCCTACAGATCAAGGTAAGTTTTTGGTTTACGGTGAGTCTTCGAGGCAGGGACTTGGTTGTGTACTTATGCAGACGGGAAAGGTGATTTCCTATGCATTACGCCAGTTGAAGGACTATGAGCAGATATACCCCAAGCATGATTTACAGCTAGCAGTGGTTGTTTTTGCACTGAAGGTGTGGCGGTATTACTTGTATGGTGAGAAGTGTGAGATATACACTGATCACAAAAGCCTGAAGTACTTTTTCACTCAGAAGGATCTGAACATGAGGCAGAGACGTTGGTTAGAGCTGGTAAAGGATTATGATTATAAGATTCTCTATCACCCTAGGAAAGCCAACATGGTAGTAGATGCCTTGAGCTGGAAGGGGTCGGGACAGTTATATAGTGCCAAACATATATCGAGGAAGTCGTTCGATGAGATGACTCGAGCGGAGATTGAGTTAGTGGTGGGCCGGTTGGCCAACATCACTTTATAGTCTACTGTCTTGGAGAGAATCAAGCTGAGACAGCTAGATGGTCCACAGTTGGGGCAGGTTAGGAAGGACGTCCTAGCTGGAGTTGCTAAGGACTATACAATGTCGAGTATGGATTTGTTGAGGTATAAGGGTCGAATTTACGTTTCGATGGACACCAAGATCAGACGAGAGATTCTGGATGAATCTCACACCACCCCTTATTCTCTACATTCGGGCACCACAAGGATGTACCAAGACCTGAGGGTGATATATTGGTGGCCTGGGATGAAGAGGGATATGATTGAGTATGTAGCAAGGTGCCTGACCTGTCAGTAGGTCAAGGATGAGCATCAGAGGTTGGTGGGACTGTTACAGCTTCTGTATATTCCAGAGTGGAAGTAGGAAGATATCACGATGGATTTCATGGTAGGCTTGCCCAGGACAGTAGGTCAGCATGATTCTATTTTGGTCATTGTGGATCGATATACGAAATCAACTCATTTTCTACACGTGAAGACAAATTACACAGTTGACCAGTATGCAAATCTCTATGTGAAAGAGATAGTGTGCCTCCATGGGAATCTGAGGTTTATCGTGTCTGATAGAGACTGTATCTTTACTTTCAAGTTTTGGGGAAGTTTGTAGAGGGAAATGGGTACACACCTGAAGTTCAGCACAGCTTATCATCCTCAGACCGATGGTCAATCTGAGAGGACTATCCAGATATTAGAGGACATGCTGAGAGAGTGTGTGTTGGACTTTGAAGGGTCCTGGAGTAAATATTTGCCTCTGATAGAATTTTCTTATAACAATAGTTACCAATCTACCATTGGGGTGGCACCTTATGAGATGTTGTATGGTAGGAAGTGCAGATCGCCCATTCACTTGGATGAGATGGGTGAGAGGAAATATTTAGGTCTGGATGTAGTTCAGAGGACCACTGAGGCTATCGAGAAAATTTGATCCCGGGTGCTCGATTCTCAGAGTAGGCAAAAGAGTTATTCCGATCCGAGGCCGAAGAACATAGAGTTCTAGGTGGGAGACTATGTCTTCCTTAGGGTTTCACCTCTGAGAGGGGTGAAGAGGTTCGAAAAGAAGGGCAAGCTGAGCCCCAGGTTTGTGGGACCGTTTGAGATCCTGGAGAGGATCGGGCAGGTGGCCTACATGCTGGCATTACCTCCTGCACTATCTAGTGTGCATAATGTATTCCATATTTCCATGTTGAGGAAGTATGTGTCAGATAGAATGCATGTACTGAGTTAGGAGGATTTGGAATTGGAGGCAAACTTGTCTTATGAAGAACAACTAGTTCAGATTCTTGATAGGAAGGACAAAGTCCTAAGGAACAATACTACACCTTTAGTTAAGATATTATGGAGGAACAGCAAGATCGAGGAAGCGACCTGGGAGTTAGGGTCAGATATGCGAGCTCAGTTTCCCGAGTTGTTCAGGTAAAATTTTGAGGACGAAATTTCTTTAAGGAGGGGATAGTTGTAACACCCCAGAACTTCCTAATAAGGCCTAGGGCCTTGATTAGGGGGCCACGATGGAAATATATGGTTTCATGTGTTTAACTGATATATTAATTGTCATTATGTGAATTATGTGATTATACGACTAGTTGTGCATGTTCAGGGGTATTAAATATCCATGTGGGCCCGTTTCTGTTTAGAAGGGCAATTTTGGTAATTTGACCCGTTGCGTGCATAATTGTATATTTATGTGCATATATGTGATATATGTGAGAGACCGCATTATTATGTGGGTCTATTTGGGTTACTCAGCACGAGGCGATCCTAGTGAGCAATTAGCGAAAAAGGTCACAATGGGAAAAAATTCTCGGCTTGGGGTGACCTTAGGGGTATTTCGGTAAATTAGTACCTTACCGGGGATTATTGGGTAGTGGATATTTATTTGGTGTTTATTTAAGATAGCTGAGATTTATTTAAGGAAAATGTTGAGAAATGGTGACAAATGACTATTCTGCCCCTATTGGCATTAGAGGGCAAGTTTTGGATTAAGGGCATTTAAGTCTTTTGTAGGATTTGTCTATACTTAGCCAAAATAGGAAGTTGTGATTTAGAAGGAAGGAAACAAAGGCAACAAAGAAACACTCTCTATTTTTTTCTCTCTTTCCCATTTCTCTATCTTTCTCTTGGGATTTTGCCATTTTGGAAGAGGAAAGCTTGGGAATTGAAGCCTGGAGTGTAGAATCAAGCAAGGATTAGCTTGGGAACCATTGGGCAGCCATCAAGGTAATGATTTTGAGCTTCAATCTCTGAATTTTTTCTGAGTTCTTACTCTGTTTTTATGGTGTTTGGAGCTTGAGAGCTTGGGTATGGATTTTTGGGATTGGTTGGAGTTTTGGGGAAAAACTTGGTTAGGTTATGTTACCTTTGATGAGTAGAGTGTGTTTCTATGGTTAATTTTGGGTTTGGAGGTCTTGAGGGATGGATTTTTGGAGCTTTGGCTTGGGGAAACTCAAAGAGAAAACCCAGAATTTCAAAATTCTGGTGTCAGCGCTAGGTTGGGAGCGTTACAATGCTAGGCTGCGATTTTTGGGGGCTAGAGTCTCTGACTCTAGCGCTGTAGCACCCTATATGTAGCGCTATAGCGATACTCAGCTTTCAAAACTTGACTTTTGGGTACTTTTTAGGGTTTTTGCTCAGGGTCTCAGGGGACAATTTCACCACCCCGTTTGGTGGAATTAGAGGTCCTGAGGGCGCGGGATTGGCCCCAGGATTGGGATTTAGAATTTAAACTCATCGAAGTACCATTTATGGTTTGTAACTAGGTGTTCGCTAGGGCTCAGAACGGGATCATGCTCGAGAGTCATTCTTGTTTACGCTTACTTGGACCTGAGGTAAGAAGACTACACCCAATACATGTTATATGTGATTAGGGCTTGGCCCGACTGTGATATGTTATTATGAATAGGGCTTGGGCCCCAGGATGTGTATGCTAGGCTATTATTTCACATGTTTGCTGATAAATGCTTAAGTGTTTCATAATCGTTGCATAAACTCTATGGTTAGGGCAGGTGGCCTCGTTAAATAGGTATGTTTACCGTTATGGAAATGGCTATTCAGTGGTATTATACGATTAACATGCATATGTGCTTAGTTTATCGGGATGTGCCTATCCACATCGGTTTTCTGTATTGAGTTATTTAATCCTGGATTAGGGCTTGACTTATGAGTCAAGGACAGAAATAGCGATGTGCACTGGTCGAGAGGCTTTGGCCTAAACCAATAACGTACTCTTACGTTGATCGACTCTAAGGTCGATAATAAACCAAGGCGTTGGGCTAGCTTTATGGCTAGTGAGACAGAGCTAAGGGCGCGGGCCCCAGGTGACTCTATGGTCACGTAGCTAGGGCATAGGCCCGGGTTCGACTCTAAGGCCAACTGGTTAGGGCAGCGACCCCAAGTTGATCTAATACTCAACTGCTTGAATTTAAGTGCTAATATTTATTGATTGTGATTACTTATTGTGTTGAATGGATATTTTAAATTTTACATTCTTTGATTTTGCATGTTGAGTTTTCTTGCTGGGCCTCGGCTCACGTGTTCTTTGTCGTGTAGGTAAGGGAAAGGGAAAGCTTTACAAGCCAAGACTTGGAGAGCTTCGGTGGCGGCGTGTACATATGCGGCTGCTCGACCACCATGGTTAGGGTTGTCTCAGAGGAACTAGGGTTATAGCCCTATTTTGCTGCTTAGGTCGGCTGATGTAACTTTTGATGTGTATAATTCCCTTTTTAAAAGTTTAGTTGTAATATTTTGGGATCTCATGTTTATGTGAAACTTTTTAAATAAAAGTCAACGGTTCTTCGGTAAAAAATTTTAACCCTAACCCTTGTCACTAACCTTAGTTACACGTTTTAAGCTAAATGACTTGATTATCAAGTCTGACAAAATTTTTAAGTACACAGTGTAACGGTCCTAGATTAGGAGGACATTACATTGCTAAAGTTTATAGATAAAAAATTGTTGAACCAAGAATTTGTTAGACACACTTTTTATATATAAAGATGATATTCAATACATAGATAAGTACTTACTATACATAATTATAATGCAAATCTGGATAGAAATATTTAAATTTGATCTTTGTTCAATTTTTAAATGTATAATTTAAAAAAAAAAAAAACTTGACATGATTACTACTAATATGTTCAAAAAAAAATTACTCGTCTTATCCAATATAAGAATTATACATTTAATAAAAAATTAATTATTTTGTAAAATTTTGATTCTAATTGAATTAAGTGATTAGAAAATGTTAATAGATAAAATATATATGTAAAATAATAAAAAAGTATTGTGGATGCCAAATTTTGTCTCTTCAAAATACTTGACAAAAGTGGCAAGGACCAAGGCGCCTAGCACTCATAAAGGTCTGTAGTGTCAATAGGACCTCCTGTCTAAGGGTCCTCAAGCCAAGAGACCCTCAGGGCTTGACGTCCTTTGGTGAGATCCCAAAGTCGCAGGACCCCTGGGCACGAAACTCCCCTCACGAGGCCCATCTCCTCATGTGTCTTTAGTCACCTCCAGTAGGCTCGCAGTGTCCACAACCTCATCTTTCGCGAGGTAATCTATGTCAGGCGTGTCGCGAGGCTCCACTGAGAACCAAGGGTCTCGCATATGTGAGACTCTTCCTAAGATCAAGCACCTCGCACCAGCAGGACCCCCAGGAACCAAGTGTCTCGCATATGCGAGACCCCTCTAGAATTCAAGTGTCTCGCGACAGCAAGACCCTCGAGAACCAAGCGTCTCATGACACCTTCAAGGTGAGAGACCCTCGCAAGGTCCCCAATACCTGCCTCTCATGACAA
Source organism: Humulus lupulus (assembly GCF_963169125.1). NCBI lineage: Eukaryota > Viridiplantae > Streptophyta > Magnoliopsida > Rosales > Cannabaceae > Humulus > Humulus lupulus. The sequence continues at coordinate 82,278,196 of NC_084797.1, read as the reverse complement.
CCATCATTTCTACCTCGCGACATCAAGCGAACCTCGGAGGCACGCGAGACCATTATGGCACGCGACATCGCCTCCCTGAAGAGGCCTTGCCTCGTCTCTTCAAGAAAGTGCCACCACCGAGGCACACCTCCTTTCCAGACACCAATTATCCAAGGTTCTTCTTAGCAATATAGATGCTAAAATCCATCCTCACACTTGGACATGCCATTCACTATGTTCCCTCAAGACTTAGAAGTATAAATAGGAACAAAGAACAAGAAATGCATAGAGAAGACAAAGAGCCACCCCCAAGTGCATAGCACGCTGCATGAAGGACATGTATGGATGTACGACCACGTCTCCTACAATACTTGCTACAAGTAGTGGTTGTAAAAGGATATACGAGAGGGTATAAGAGGTGGTAGCACCACCTACATGCCTCTGAAAAATGTCAGATCTGGCCACCACTCTCCCAACAGTAGTACCTCCTGCTCCACTACCACCTGCAGCATCATAGTACCTCTTGGTCTCCTTGGGACCACATGTACCATGGGCAATCAGAGCCCCTCTATAAATATCTCCACACCCAATTTTCAAGGGGTTGAAAAATCATTGTAACTTGATACCAAGAGAAATACAAGTTCTTTACTCCATTTTCTTCTACAACTATTTTCTAAGTTTCTTGCTAAGCTCTTGAAGTTCCTCATTTATAATCTCCATACTTAGATTTTTCTAACCACATCGTTTACGAGTTCTCACCATCAACAGTTTGGCTTCGTCTATGGGGACAAAGATAAAGCTACTTCACTTCCATTGTTTCCGACTAGGAAAAATTACAAAGCAATCAAGACACGTGCGAGAGTTGCAAGATGTGGAGATCCACATGGATGGAGACCAGCTAAGGGCCTCCAAGAGAGACCCTCTGCCACCTCATAATGGAGGTGCACCAGAGGGACACCGAACCCCTGGTGGGGAAAGAGGATTTTTGTCTCTGATCTTCAAAGATAATGGGGATTCTCCTACACCATCAAATGCCCCCATGGGCGGCCTAGGTACACACCCTCCTCCTCGACCACGAACAACATTGTGTTTCTTCCACCAGGACCCTGGTACCACCATACATAGGCCTGACAAGAGTCTGCGGTTACACTCGATGAGCTTAAGCTCCCAAACCCATTTTTTATGAGGTCTAGATATGCAAGTTGCACTACAATATCAAAGGCTACACACTACGTTGGAAAACATGAAAGAAGTATTAAATGGCATGTTGCATGGAAAGTTAGATATGCCTATCCCCAAGCATAAAGGGAAAGAGCCAAGGAGGGGAGAAACCACTGTCCCCATGGACAATGGGAAGACTCGACATTCCAGTCAAAGCGTTGCGAGGGCTCCATGCCAATGGTAAGACCCCAAGAGCAAAGGTGGAGGGACGATGCTAACTGAAGGAATATGATTGTAGGGCAGGGCAGAGCCCAATATGATTGTATTGCAGGGCGTAGCCCTTTGATTGAATTTGTTCATGTTCAGTATATGCTTTGTTATGATATGAATGAAAATATGTAAATGTTCGGCAAGAGCCAGGAACGGCGCAGGCCGAGGTCGGCAGGGGCCGGGAACGGTGCAGGCCGAGGTTGGCAGGGGCCAGGAATGGCGCAGGCCGAGGTCGGCAGGTGCCGGGAATGGCACAGGTCGAGGTCGTAGGGCCATGAACGGCGCAGGCTGAGGTCGGCAGGGGCGAGGAACGGCAAGGGGCTGGGAACAGTGTTAGGCACGTGGAGTGCAAGGCCGAGTGCGGCAAGGGGCCGGGAGCAGCGTTGAGCACGTGGAGTGCGAGTTGCCAGGGCGAGACCCTAAAGGATACCTGGGATATCCTCACGGTGTGGACCACGAACCCAGGGCCTGGTAAAGCATCTCGGACGGCATGGCCAAATGTGTTTAGCCTATTGATGGCCTGTTTATATGTTGAGTGTTTGTTATGCATATGTTTTCTGCTTGTAAGGGTTTTCTTGCTGGGCTTCGGCTCACGGGTGCTATGTGGTGCAAGTAAAGGCAAGGGGAAAGTCAACCAACCAGGATTACGGAGAGCGTTAAGTGGCGCGTACATGTTTGGCCTGCCTGGCTGCCACAGCCAGTGGTTTTTGGGAGATGGTTGTATTAAAACCTAGATTTTGTCATCTAGTCAACTTTGTTTGTAGTTATATATTGTAAATATTTCTAAACGGTATTTTGGGATCCCAAATGTCAAACATTTAATGTTTTTCAATAATTGAAATTATTTTCAAAGTTTATTTCTCTGTTCATGATTTAATTACACTTTTGACCTAAAACCTCGATTAGCGAGTTAAATGCATGTTTTAAACTCACTTAGTAACGGCTCTAAGGATGTAGGGCATTACATCCACACCTCTGATATATGGCAGATCCGACCACCACTCTCCCAACAGCACTACCTCTTGCTCCACTACCGCCTGCAGCATCAGAGTACCTCATTGTCCCCTTGGGATCACATGTACCATGGGTCATTAGAGCCCCTCTATAAATAGCTACACACCCCATTTGCAAGGGGGTTGAAAAATCATTGTAACTTGATACCAAGAGAAATACAAGTTCTTTTCTCCATTTTCTTCTGCAACTATTTTCTAAGTTTCTTGCTAAGTTCTTGAAGTTCTTCATTTATAAGCTCTATACTGTGATTTTTCCGACCTAACATCGTTGACGAGTTCTCACCATCAACAAGTATTATTAATAGTATATATTATAAACTAGTAAATAGTTTGCGATTTTCCCAATTCTTTATAAAAATAATTAAATTATCAAAATAATTATATTTTAAATAACTAATATCTTTTAATTAATTAATATATGTTATAAGTATTATTATAGATATTTTTAATTCATTTCTATTATAATTTTTACCATAAATAATTTTTATTAATGAATTAATAACTATAAATTAGATATTTTTAATTGATATGTATTATAATTATTATTATTATAAATATTTTTTCTCTTAATTAATTAATAATCATAAATTAAAATAGTAGAATAAAATAATAGATATAATGTTTTAGAAAAAATTTATAGTGCCATATCACCTATCTAGCTATATTTATTTATATCTCTTCTATAAAATAAGTATGTAGATAACGAAAATTATTTGTTTTAATGGTTTTTTATTTTTTTAATGTTAACTTTAACGAAATATTATTATATTTAACAGAATATTCTTATATTTAACGGTAGTTTGTAAATACTTAAACTTAAATAAAACAAAATAAATAATTGAAAATTTAAAATAGGATATTTTTGAGAGATTTTATAATGATAATTATTTAAAAATAATAAATAATTAAATAAATTAAAATATGATATTTTTGAGATATTTTACAATAATAATAATTTTAAAATAATAAATAATAAATTAAATTAAAATATGATTTTTTTTTTAGATATTTTACAATGATAATTATTTAAAAATAATAAAATATTACGTTTTATAACTTAAATAAAATTTAATTAAACTTAAATTCATTTATTAGAATAATCATATTAAACATATAATATAATCTACTGTGAATTAGCAACAAATTGCTTTTTAAAAAAAACTAGCAAAAAAACTTAAATTTAAAATTCAAGTATAATATTTAATATTACATTAAACATGTAATATATAATCTTTTGTTGTCACTTCAAATTCAAAAATTAGAACAAACATAAACTTAAATAAAAATAAATAAATTATTTAATTAAAATACGATATTTATTTGAAATTTATATGACATTAATATAAATCTAATAAAAATAATTAATAAATTATTTAAATAAAACTAAGCAAATATACATATTACACGTAGTTTGTATCTAGTAAATATATATTAATTAGAGTTTAAACATCAAATTTAAATTTAGATAAGATATAACCAACAATGTTTTAGTTTAAATATGTTTTTATAATTTATAATATTGCTTATTCATTTAAAATTTATATAATAATTAAAAATAAATTGATATATTTTTAAATAAAATTAAACAACCGTGCCTTACGATCTTTTAGGTCTCTGTTACATTATTACTTAAAGTGGCATATAAGAAATAGCCAACTGAAGAGAAAAAGGAGAAAAAACAAAAACCAAAAAGAAGACAGCTGGCAAGAAAATTAGTGAATGCATGTGTCACTTGAGCCAAGAACTACCAATTTCGACTTAATTTTGTTTAACGTGCCCATTATATATGGATTACACATTGGATCCAATTAAAATATATATATATATATATTGCGAATTGACATACACCCCACTAGCCACACAGACCTAAAAGTGAACATTGCTCTCTTCTTTTCTAAAATATATATATAAATAAACCTGTGTCATAGCTTATTGAGTTCAGCGTCTGTGATATGGGTTTGGTTGTCTATTTGGACAACATACTGGTACCCTTGAGTTTCTTCATCACAGTGGGTTACCATGCCTACCTTTTGCACTGCATCAAGACCAAACCCTCTCATACAACCTTTGGCATCAATACCTTAAAACGGAGAACTTGGTTTCTGCAGTTAAAAGATGTAAGTATCAAATATATATGGATTAATTAAAAAAACATTGTATTTCTCACTTTCATAATAGGATTTGGACCCTTATTGTTCATTTAGGAAGACGACAAGAAAAGTATGCTGGCGATTCAAAGCTTGAGAAACACTCTAATGGAGATCATACTCACCGCCACTGTAGCCATTCTGGTGGTACTATCACTGGCGGCGCTACTAAACAACGCGTTCAACGTCAGCAATCTCTTCGGCATCCATCCCATTTTCGGGTCTCAATCAAGTAAGATCTACGCTTTGAAGTACGGATCCGCGTCACTTTTTCTGTCAGTAAGCTTCTTGTTTGGGTCAAATGGCCATTGGATTTCTTATCGATGCCAATTTTATGGTGAACAATGTTTCGTCCGAGTTCTCTTCGTCTTTGAATGTTACGGACGCAGTATTTGAGAAAGGCTTTATTTTGGCGCTTGTCAGTAATCGGATGCTTTGCATTAGCTTTCCTTTCATGTTATGGATGCTTGGTCCTCTGCCTGTTTTGTTGTCTTCTATGGCTCTTGTGTGGTGTCTTTATCAGCTTGACTTCGTTGGAAAATTTACCAACCACAGTAATAATAAGTACTCTCTAAAACTATAAAAAAAAATGTCAATAAGATGTATAAATATAATTTATATATATCATACTATTATACTAAGGCACTATATCTCCTCATGGGAAATTAGTATCACCATTCACTATATTGGAAATTTGTGGCATAAATTCTTATATAGTTTATTTTGTTACACTTAAATTACTATGTAATTTTTTTTGCGTTAAAAATCCCTACCATTATACATTTGGTGGAGAAATTAGTCCGTGAAATGTTAAGTGTGTCTATATATATACATTGGTTTAAAATATAATAAATATTAAACAAAATTATTTTTATTTCTTTTAAACTTAATCAAATATCCTAATTTGTAATTAACCGATTTCTTTTTAAATTTCCTAATAAAAACAATTAAAGCTAACAAATTATCACAAATAATTGTAGAAACTGTTATTTAAAATAAAACAAATCATACGACTTCTTATATTTCAGAATTTAGAAAGTCAATTAGATTTTTAAGAACAAAGTCGATTACTATGAAAGAAAGCTCTAACCATTTTGAAGTGTTGATACCCCTTAACCATTGTCAATGACAACCCAAGCAACTTCTCCATTCGATACTTCTTGTCAATACCCCATGACCCAAACGATTTCTCCAGTTGATAGCCCACCACCATTGTCGTCGACGACTGAAGAACCCAACAGAATGTTGGTGGTGTGAGCGCCTGACAACCATGTGGTTCAGTACGGTTAGTTTTTCTCATTCTTTTTTTTCCAATTTTTTAAACTTGTTTGCGCTTTTGTAAGTGGTTCCTTTTCTTACAATTTCTTTTGGGGTATTTTAAGGCCATTGTTTTTTAATTGGGCGAGTAGATATATGAAAATTTGGTTTTAAAAACTTTTGGGGCTGAGTGTTTTTTTGGTTTGCAGTAGGTATAATATTTAATGTTTGGGGAAAATAAATTTTGGAGTATGTGCTTCCACAACAGAGTTGGGTCCAGGGAATCCAAAGCTTTGTTTAATAGCTGCTGGTCATGAAAGAATCTTTTTGTTGTGATGCGGGAAATGAACCTCCTGGGAATCTTCCTTTGTGAACGCTATGTGCAGGTCCATCAGCTTTGGGTCTTGGGGCGGAGTCTGGACCAATGCGCACATCTCGTGGTCTTGATCAAGCTCACTGAGGTATCTCTTCTGATCATTCATAGACGTTCCTCCCAGGTGCGGGCCTCTGGATATGGTGGTCACGTGGCCGTCTACTCGGGGAGGCATGATTCCGGGAGGATATGGCATCCTGGGCCTTAAAGCCATAGGACCTCTAGGCGATTGCACTATTGGGGCCCCTGAGGGGCCTGTGCTCCTAATCCTGAAGCATACCCTCCCTGAGGAGCTCGATATGGTCCCTGTGCACCCTGGGCCATAGATTGTCTGAGACCTGTTGGCAATCCTGGAACTCCTGTTTGCATTCTGACCCACTGGTGGAGGTGTCCCAGTTTGATCAAATTCTCAATTTCGTCCTTCAGTTGACAACATTCTTTAGTCATGTTTCCCACGTCCTTGTGGTACGCACACCTTTTGTTGGTGTCCCTCGAGTTCTTTCCCCCTTTAAACATGGGGCTTGGTTTCTGGTAATAGACTACGTTGCCCATTGCGAGGTAGATATTGGGTATCCACCAAGTTTGTATACTCTATATACTGGGGCTCGTATCCCTTCTTTCCCTTCTTTGTGGGCTCGAATGGGTTCTGACTTTTGCCAGATCTTTTTCCCCGGGAAGGGTTGATGCTTGCCTCAGCTACTCCGGTCTGGGATTGTTGGGCACCTCGGGAGCGGCGCTATACCCGATTGGTGCTACTCTGTACCCAAAGAAAGGGGTTGACAAAGCTGGAGCATACCCTAAGGAAATGGGTCCATAGATAGTTGGAGTCATGAACGACATCCCGATGGATCTAGCAGATCTGGACACCGCTGGAGGTGCGGGATAGAGGCTTGCTAGATATTGCACTCCGTACTCAGGAAGGGTTTGTGTCATTGACTGGGGTGCTGGCTGCCATTTGAAGGCTTAGATTCAAGCCTCTTCCCAGTTGATGAAGCATTGTGCTCTCCTTAAAAATTCTTCGAGGGTGGTCGCCTTACTACGTTGCATGTCATCCCAGAGAGGGGATCCTGCTCTGATTCTGGATTGGAGAGCTACCAGATACTGTACATCATCCACCTTAGTCTTTGAGGCTTCCCCCGTGAAGCATTTAATGTAAGCCCTAAGGGTTTCGGTAGGATGTTGCTTGATGTTGGCCAGCGCACTGACTTCCATGTCCAGTTTTTGGGCGGCCACAAATTGTTTATGGACGGTCGACTGCAATTCGGACCAAGACTAGATCGGCCCCGTCTTGAGCCTTTTCCACCATTCTTTGGCGGGTTCAGCTAGAGTGGTTGAGAAGCACATGCATTTGTCGTTGTCGCATACATGGGCTACAGTCATCAGGAGATTGTAGCGGGACAAATGATCTATGGGGTCAGTGTTCCCAGTATAGGTGAGTATGCCTGGCATCTTGAATGCTTTGAGTAACACGACTTCCAGGATGCGTTTAGCGCATGGCTCCTTCTCCTCATCTTCAAAATCGGAACCTCTGCCTTCTTGCTTCCGAACTAAGCCGTCTGTGACCTTTTTTAGAGTGACCAACCATTCCATAAATTTCTTGGCCACTCCATCGTCCAGGGGGACCCTTTTGTTCCTCATGTCGTTGAGGTTATTCCTCAAGTTGCCTCCTCAAGGGCGAATCTTTTCTTTTTGGGTCCGCTCCTTTCGAGCATTGAGGCCATCTCACAAATCCACTCGGGATGTATCGTCTCCAAAACTAACCATTTTTTGCTCCTCTCCGCGTCTACGCCCTCCATGATCCTTGTTTATAGAAGCGTTGGGATAGAATGTCTGTGACACCCCACGTCACTATGGCTGCTTTATGGAATGACGATTGGCCCTACAAACCAACACGAGTCTTTTCAACATGCTTTGTCCTCACTCACATGCTTCCTAGGAAAACTTCCCAGGAGGTCACCCATCCCTAGATTACCCCAGGTCAAGTACGCTTAACTTTGGAGTTCTCAAGTGATGGGCTACCGAAAAGAAGATGCATCTTGTTGATATAGGTAGTACCCATCAATCCATTTAAGCCATCTTCAACTGTGTAGTCCCATACCTACACAGTCTTAGAATCATCACACTTGACCTTCCCCAGGCAGAGTGGGATTGCATAGCTTACCAGGTCTTTCCCCTTACGGATCACGGGAATCTGACTGTCACAATCACCCCCCTTACGGGCCCGACGTCCCCGTCGACCACACTTTTGGCTGGGTCAAGGCTCTGATACCATATGTGACGCCCCACGTCACTATGGCTACTTTCTAGAATGACGACTGGCCCTACAAACCAACACGAGTCTTTTCAGCATGCTTTGTCCTCACTCACATGCTTCCTTGGAAAACTTCCTAGGAGGTCACCCATCCCTAGATTACCCCAGGTCAAGCACGCTTAACTTTGGAGTTCTCAAGTGATGGGCTACCAAAAAGAAGATGCATCTTGTTGATATAAGTAGTACCCATCAATCCATTTAAGTCCTCTTCAACTGTGTAGTCCCATACCTACACAGTCTTAGAATCATCATACTTGACCTTCCCCAGGCAGTGTGGGATTGCACAGCTTACCCGGTATTTCCCCTTACGGATCACGGGATTCTGACTGTCATAATGTCTTCCTTGATCGTCCGGCTTGGGGACATTCTGGGGCTTTGTATCCTGCAGGCGCTTCCTCTGCGGATTGTTCGGATGATTCTGTCCTGGGACGGGATTCATCCGTTCTTTCCTAGGGAATTGCCTTTGGTCATCTCCGGTTTTTGGAGTGAGAGAAACTTTATTGTGGGGGGTTGCTTTTTCAACGGGATCGCCCACTTTGGCTTTCCCTTTTTCCTGAGCTAGGTTTGACGGACCGGCTCTGGGATGTGGGGATCGTCCCGAAGGAAGAATAGGGGTTGCATTGTTGGGCACGCCATTCCCTATAGGTGGGACAGGCGGCTGCATTCCTAGGGGAGGAACTGTAACGCCCTGGATAACCAAGACCGTTACACTGTGTATTTTAAAATAGTGCAAGACCTACTAATCAAGTCTTTTGAACAATAATGTGTTCCTAAAGTCAACTATCAGGTTAGGGTTAAAATATTTTGATCATAAACAGTTAATTTTCATTAAAATAGATGTTTGGTACATGGGATCCCAAAAACAGGGTATAAGTGATAATTTACAACTCTCGAAAGTTTAATACAATCAAAAGCCACTCTAATGGAAAAATACAAGTTTTAGGGATGTGCCCCTGTACTTTCCCTCAGCCGTGACGGACGAGCAGCTGACTATGTACACCTCACCCCCAGAGCTCTCCAACTCATGGTTGGTCCAGTTTTCATTTGCCTTTACCTGCACCACGTATCACCCGTGAGCCAAGGCCCAGTAAGAAAACCATAAACATCAAGTGCATATAACAACAGTAATATTCAATCATTCTTAACATAATCGGTTCAGTCATTTAACCAAATTCAAGCATATAACTCAACAATAGTAAATACATCATCTCAAACACATATTGTAACTAATTACATAGATGCTCAGGGTTGGCACACTTAGACCGAGCCCTCTATTAATTTAGCTGACCCCGGCTCACTTAGGCTGAGTTGCGTTCAGTACGCTTATCATCAGCCCCGGCACTCTTAGGCCATTCTTTCTCGTATACATAACAATCGTATAATCACACAATACACATATCTAGTTATTTGGAACCTCAGTCCCATTCGCAACCACAAGGGTGTAGTTTTCTTACCTCAAATCCTGAGCAAAGAATACAGAACGGTCCCGAGCACGATCCTTAGTCCTGAGCCTTGGTGATAAACCTAGTCACTGTGTCAATGGGTAACCATCAATTTCTAATCCAAATAAATACTTAGGAAACAATAGCTAGCCTCTGGGACCTCGATTTCTACTAAACTGGGTAGTAAAAATCGTCCCAAATGTCTAGGTTTGAATTCTCGAGCCTCCCCATGCCTTAAACCCCATTTTCCCTTAATTCCCCATTTAGGGTCACGACTTGCCCTTCAGGGTCGCGGCCCGCCCGTTGGACAGAGGCTCAATTGTAACAACCCAAATTTACTAATAAGGCTTAAGGGCCTTGATTAGTGTGCTGGGAGGGCATAACTGGATTATGTGTGATTTAAATGATTAAATGCATGATTATGAGATAATCATGCTTATATGATTATTTGGATATATGAGATGCATGATTATGTGTATTAGTATGCATGTAGGCTCTGATTAGATTAAAAGGGCATATTCGTAATTTTGGCCTGTTAAGGGAATAAATGTAATTATTTGTGATAAATTTTTGAGACCACATTATTATGTGGATATATTTGTATCTTGTGACTAAAGGCGATCCTAGTGAGCGGTTTAGCGAAAAAGTCATAGGGGGGATTTATACTCGGCTCGGGGGAGCCTGGGGGTATTTTTGGGAATTCGGGAAATATATTGAAGACTATTTGACATTGAGGAAAATAATTGGTGATTAGTTAGGTGGCGTGATGTGAGCAGTAATTATTAGGGACACTCGAGGAATTAGCGGGAATTGGGAACAATGACCAAAATGCCTTTAGAGTGATTAATGGCTGGGTTATATTTGGGAGGGCAATATGTCTTTTGGTGTTTAAAAAGGGAGAGGTATTAATCTGTCTTTTTAGAGCTAGTGGAAGTTGTAGAATGAATTAGAAGTTGAAGGAAATAAGCAAAAAGGAAATAAAGAAGAAAAAACAGAACATCTAACTCACCCTTTTCTTCCCCTCTCAGTTTGCTCTATTCCTCACCATTTCTTGTGAGTTTTGGAGTTGGAATCTCAAGGAAGGTCTAGGAAAAGTCTTGAGACTTTGATCCTTGAAGTGGCTAGAGGTTCAGCTGTAGTTAATACTCAATTAAGGTAAAGTTTAAAAGTTGTCCTTGAGTTTCTGAGCTTTGTTGGAATTGATTTCTAAAATTGGGTTTTGGATGGAAGTTAAGGTAATTAAGCTTTGGGAACTGAGGAGTTAAAGGCTGGAAAGGCTTGGAGGACAACCTAGGGTCAAATTCCCCATCAAAGGTAAGGAATTCTGAGCTTGACCATCTGAGTTGCTGGGTTATCTCTGGATTTTTCTGACGAGTTCTTGAGTTTTGAGTTCAATTCTTGTTTTCTTTGTTTGATAGTGCATGTGGCTAAGTTTTATGTTGTTGGGCTATGTGGGATGAGATGTAGAGGTTGGTAGGCCCAATTTGGAGTGTGGTAGAGGTTTGGAGGGGTTTTATGGAGGTTTGGCTCGGGGAAATTCGAAGGAGAAACTCAGAGTGTTGAAGGTGATGTAAGTAGCACTGTAGCGCTAGCTTTAGGGCGCTACAGCGCTAGGCTTGGGTTTCTAGGGGATTTTGCTTCTATTTGTAGCATTGTAGCGCTCACCTTGTGGCGCTGTAGCGCTACCCTGCCTTCAGAAATGGGTTTTTGAGTATTTTCTTAGGGTTTTTGCCCAGGGGTTCGGGGTTTGATTCCACCACCCCGTTTGGTAGAATTAGGGCTTCCCGAGGGCTTGGGATTGGTCCTGAGGTTAGGTTACAGAATTGAAGTTTAGTGATGGTTCTAATTTATGGCTGTGACTAGGTGTACGCTAGGGCTCGGACGAGATCGTGCATGAAGGTCAATTTTACTAATCAAAGCTATCGGAATCAAAGGTAAGAAATTGCACCCCAGTTATGTGATTCTGTTGGGACCAAGATCTCCCTATATTTGTATGAAATGTCCTGAGATGGTATTATGCCATGGGGACATGCGATAAAAGGCCTAAGAGTGCCGGAATCAATATTTGTGCACAGGGCGCGGCTCGGCCACTGGTAGCTGAGGTTAAATACATAATCATTGAGCTCGGCCTAAGAGAGCCAGATTCAGTGGAATAATTAGAGGGTGCGGCCTAAGGGCGCCGACCCTAGATTTTGGTGTGATATATTTAATGTTGTTTAAACTGATGATTGTGACGAGTTTGTTATCTGAGTAACTGATTATTGGCTTGTAATTTGATATCAATGTTTATGTGAGCTGTAGGACTTGTTGTTTATCTGATTGATGATTCGTAAATTATCTGTATGTTGGTTGTCGCTTGTGCTATACATTATAGTTTTCTTGCTGGGCCTTGGCTCACTGGTGCTACGTGGTGTAGGTAAAGGCAAGGGCAAGGTGGACCAGTCTTGAGTTGGAGAGCTTTGAGGCTGAATGTACATAGTCAGGTGATCTATAACGACCCAAATTTACTAATAAGGCTTAAGGGCCTTGATTAGTGTGCCGGGAGGAAATAATTGGATTATATGTGATTTAATGATTTAAAAGCATGTTATATGACTATTTGAATATTTGTGATGCATGACTATGTGTATTGGTATGTATGTAGGCCTTGATTAGGTTAGAAAGGAATAATTGTAATTTTGGCCCGTTGAGGGCATAACTGCATATATTTGTGATAAAATGATGAGACCACATTATTATGAGGATATATTTATAATCTGTGACTCAAGGCGATCCTAGTGAGCGAGTTAGCGAAAAGGTCACGGCGGGGATTTATACCCGGCTCGGGGCGAGCCTGGGGCTATTTTTGGGAATTTAGGTAATATATTGGAGATTATTTGATATTGAGGAATATAATTGGAAACTATTTAGGTGTCGGGAATTAAGCGATAAATATTAGAGACATTTGAGGAATTAGCGGGAATTGGGTGAAATGACCAAAATGCCCTAGGTGGATTAAAAGGCTTAGAAGTAAAGGGAGGGAAAATTGGTCATTTGGCTTATAAGGGATAAGAGTTAAGTTGCTTTATGCCTTAGTGGGAAAAGTCTAGAGTCTGAAGGAAAGAAAAGAAGAAGGAAAAATAGAAGTTCATTTTTTTTCTCTGTCGGTTTAGGATTCTTCTCCATTCCTTGGAGTCTTTTAGAGCTAAAATTCAGAGGGGTTCTTGGATAAGGTCTTGTGCTTGAGACCTTGATCAAGTGTGAGAATTCAGAAGGGATTAGGCATCAAACTGAGGTAAGTTTCTAGGGTCTGCTCTTATGTTTCTAGTTTTGGCTGAGATGATTTTCTGAACTGAGTTTTCATGGGGAATTAAGGGAATTAAAGCTAAGGATTTGAGGAGGAGTTAGCCAAGGAGGTGTAGAGGCTAGCTTAAGGTTGACTCTCCATTGAAGGTATGAAATTCTAGCTCTAAAATCCTGAGGTTTTAGTTGTTTTGTTGAGTTTTTGAGTTTGAGGTCCAGCCATGGTGAATTTGGGGATTTGGAGTGCATGTGCTTAAGTTTTATGTGGTTGGGTCATTTGGGATGAGTTAGACATGGTGATAAGCTTTTTTTTTAAGTTTGGTTGAAGTTTGTAAAATTTTTGGTAAGGTTTGGCTTGGGAAAATCGAAGGAGGGAAAAATGAAGGGTTGCTTTTCTGTGACTAGCTCTACTGCGCTAGCCTTTGGGCGATGTAGCGCTAGGCCTTGTTGTCTGGGATGTTTTTAGGTTCTGTTTGTAGCGTCGTAGCGCCCTCCAAAGAGCGTTGTAGTGCTACCATGTTTCCAGAAAAGGGTTTTTGGGTTATTTTCAAGTGTTTTTGCTCGGGGGTTCGGGGTTTGATTCCACCAACCCGTTTGGTGCAATTAGAGCTTCCTGAGGGCTCGGGATTTGTCCCGAGGGTAGGTTTTGAACTTTAGGTTTGGTGATGATTCTGATCTATGGTTTTGACTAGGTGCGCACTCGGGCACAAGAGGGATCGTGCTTGAGGATCAATTGAACGATGCTAGCAAATCTAAAGGTAAGAAAACTGCACCCGATTATGTGTTTGTGATGGGACTAAGTGCTCCCGTTAACTGTATAATGTCATAGATGGTATTACGCCATGGAACATGTGATAAACGGCCGAAGGGTGCCGTAAATTATATTTGCGCACAGGGCGTGGCTCGGCCATTGGTAGCCAAGGACAGCTTAATATTCACTGAGCTAGATTTAAGCGAGCCGGAGTCAGTGGGATAAACAAAGGGTGTTGCCTAAGGGTGTTAACCCTGGTTATCATGTGTGGATTGATTGTTGATATGGAATGATATACTTGGTATGTTGAATACTTGATTAACATGAATGCTTAAACTGTTGAGTACATGCTTATGCAGTATGAGATATCGTATTGTCTGTTGATTGATTGTGCTTTGTTATTGTGTTTTCTTGCTGGGCCTTGGCTCAGGGATGCTTCGTGGTGCAGGTAAAGGCAAAGGCAAGTTGGACCAATCCTGAGATGGAGGGCTGCGGGGTTGAATGTACATGGTCAGCTATTCGGCTGGCACGACCGAGGAGTGGAACAGGACGGGATATGCTTAACTGTCTGTTTTGCCTTAGTATGGCTAGTCACTGTATTCAAATCCTGAATCTTTTGTAGACAGTCTTAAACTTATTACTTTTGGGATCCCATGTAAATAGAAAATGTTTATTTATAAGAAATGCAGTTGTTGACACAGTTCTTCGCCAATAGGTAATTATACGAATAAACAGGGTGGATTAGTGCTAATTAGTGAACCGTAATATGAAAATAGTTTAATTCTAGACTTGGGAAATTAATAACATGGAAAGGTGATCACTCCTTTCTTTTTAGGTGGTTCGAAGGTGAATATCCCTCTAGTCCATCAGTCGATATTATTGATATCTCTTGACTATTTCTTACAGAGTGTTTCTTTACAATAATATGCCCACCCCTTGCAATGCCCAAGGTCTTGGTATTTATAGGGAGAGGATACCTGGGTTGGCAAGGGGGTCATCCCATGACCTCTTTACCCTTCACGTCATCTCTGTGACACTGATGATTAATTCCTAAAACCTGACAGTGAAGTGTGGTCTAATCAATAGGTAAGGAGGGATAATGGGCCGCATGGCCCAAACCAGTCGTGGGATGCCTGAATACGCACGTTTATACTGTGTGCCCGAGAATTCAGGAATGGAATAGACATGTGATGTCTGAGATATGCACATTTATATTGCGTGGTTGTATTTACAAGGGTTTGGGTGTCAGACCCATGCCGCATCACGAGCTTGATGTAGAGCCAGCTCGTGATATCCATATCATTGATCCGCTGCCTTCGAGTGAACTGCTAACTCTCTAATCATCTCGGGCTGGACAGGTGGAAACCCGTAATAACAGCTCCGGGTGGACGATTTACTCGTGGCGGATCGAATTAGGCCCTTTTCCAGCTCGCCAATAACTCACAGATATTTAGGGCGTACATTTGCCCCCCAAGCCCCTTCTCGTGATCCATGACGTCATCTGCGACCTTCATAGTGGGAGCTTGTAAGTTTCCTTTTTGACTCTCCATGTCCTGTCCACTACGCAGGTATCGGACACGTGGAGTGTCGTGGTTGGCGACTGTCCGGCTTCCGATAATTGCATTAAATGGCCTAGCCTATCTTCGGTCGTCATTTTTCCTCTCAAGTTATGACCCTTGTATCTCGCATTAATGCGATCGAACGGTCCTCGTTCTTTTACCTCTTACGTATATATAAGGTTGGCCACCTTCCGCATTAGCCACCCTTTAGTTGAAATTTTTTTTCTCCTCTTCTCTCCTTTTTATCCTCAGAAGTCTTTCTTCTTCCACTTATCATCCCAAAGATCCCTACGCTCTTGCCAAAAGAGTTTCTGCGCCAGTCCATCTTTAAGGATTCCACTAGGACTCCGATTACTACGCTTTTTATGGCTTCCATACGGAGAATACACTATAAGTCCTCTGCCTGTTGCATGTTTTGATCTTTCTGTTTTTCTATTAGGTAAGCCTCTTTCTTAGTCACACACTGTAGGTTGTTTTTGGCTGATTTTTGGTGCATAGGTTTTGATCCTAGGTATATCGACTATATGAGAACATGTCTAGGAATTTGATGTATAGGACAAGATAATTTCTGGATAACTTTTCTGGGTAGCTTTATGGAATGCCTGTTTGGAGAGGGGAAGGCGATATGTTTCTGGGGTGCAAAACCGGGTAACTTAGGGGTCACGCTTCCTAGGCGGTTTTGCTTTTTGAAACTTTCCCTCCAAGGCAAGCATTATCCTGACCCCCCTGACACACAAATCCCGAGCAATCGGGGATCCGTTGGAAACACGAGCACGTGATCATGGCATCACGTGTCCTCACGCACCGCGGGCTGAGATTACCTCAGCTCGTGTATGAAAATCACTTCTCGCGCTAGATTCCCTTTTCTATTTTTAGGTCGCCTATTTGAACTTTCTTCAACTTTGTTCGTTAGGCAACCAGATGGGGCCCAGGAAGAACATACCTAAAAAGAGCGCTGCCGGTTCATCATCCCAGCAGGCTAGCAAGCGGAAAGAGATAGTCGCGGAATCTCCCATCCCCCACTTCGGTCCCACAGTGGAGAATGAGGTCGAGGTGGGACCTGATGCCTTCTTCGAGGCAGAGAGGATAGTCTCGAAGATTACGACCCAAGGGAGGGTCAACAAGATCCAGTTGTCCCATAAAATCAAAATTGGGACAGGCGCTCTTGTTGCCCAACCTCCCCTCGAGGGCGAGAGGAGCTGCACGCCCCTCGACGAGGAGTTCGCGGCCTGGAGCGACGAACACCTCAAGGCCGGGGCCTTCCTACCTTTGGACCAGTACTTCGCGGATTTTCTGAATTACGTGAGCCTGGCTCCCTTCCAATTGCCCCTAACTCCTACCGTCTGCTAGCGGGGCTGAGGTACCTCTTCCTGAAGCATGAGTGGGAGGTCCCTACACCAGCGGACACCCTTTATTTCTTCTGCCTCAAAGCCATCCCGGCTCAACGGGGGCGAGGCGACGGGTTCTACTACCTGACCTGTTTTCCCAATTCTCCTGCAGTCATCGAGCTGCCCAGCCACCCCAACAACTTCAAGGACCAGTTCTTTATGTCAACGGGGTTTCTCAACTATGATCACCACTACTTCAACCGTCCTCGTAAGTTTCTTCTATCCTCAGCTCCCAAAATTGCCATGTTTACTTTATTTCTTTTCATGTTTATTAACTTGAATACCATCGTGCAACCATTTTTGCGAGGACGGCCAAATTGGTGACCGTCGGGGGTCAATATGAGACCTTGGCGGGGCTCCCACCAAGTGAAAAAGACTACCGCCAACTCATATCTGATGATACGATGCTGGCATGCAAGTTAATTTCTCCAGGCCAAACCCTGGCCTTGAGGAGGTCGCGGGCTATCCCAGTAGCTCGTGAGCTGGTGCCCATTCCCGAGGGGGGTGCTGCAGACACTGACGAGCAGGAGGAGGAAGACGAGGTGCCGCTCATGCGTCAGAAGCGGGCTCTTGAGATTGCTCAGGGGCTCGACGCGGATCGAATCCAATCTGGGGGAACAGCCGACCCCTCCAGCCAAGGTAACCCATACTTGTTTAGGGAATTAAACAGGGCTGTCGCAGACCTACGGCTCTCTAGGTTTAACCCTAGCCAGCTCATACATCGTCATCAAGATGACCCAAACCTTAACATAAATCTACTCCAGTGCGTTGATCAACTAGTGTTGCGCCATGACATGGGCCGCCCTAGGGGCACTATAGTAGTAGACACCACCTTGGCTTTTAGGTCGGCCTTTTTTGAGGAGTATGGCACCAACCTTAGGTCGTGGCCCTCCCTTCTGGTGGGTGTAGTCGCTCCGGGGCTTAGGCAGTATGTAGAGAAGTCCAGTCCTGAGGCGAAACCGGACCTAGAGCCCCCTCTCAATCGCGAAGTTATAAACTTAGACTCCCCCATAGAAGCTCCGCGGCCGGAGGTCATGGCAATAGATTCCTCCTCTAGCTCGGAGGGTAGGACCTTTTCAATACACCCTTAGACTTTTCTTGTGATCCAAGTATTCTTACATGTATACTAACGCTTCCTTATTTTTGTTTCAGGCGAAGAGATGGCACAGCCCAGAGACAACATCCTGCGGCACATCTTCCAAGGGGGGGGGGGGGGGGGGGATCCTCCCTTTGGGTCGTCCAGGCCATTGGTCAAGAAACTCTAGCTAACCAAGAAGGCTCCTCCTCCCGGAACCACCTCCAAGTCTCCCGCTAAGGGGAGGGGCCAGGTCCCTGCTGCCGCAGAGAGCATGCCCCCGCCTCCACCGCGACCTCCGGTCCCTACTCGGGAACTGGAGGCACCATCTGGAACCCCGCCAGCTCCCACTCCCACCGTGCGCATCCCGGTTAACACTCAGGCCCTAGAGAAAATCCCCGAGGCCTTCCGAGGGACGGTTTACAAGACTGCGAGCTATACGGTGGATCATTACTACAATGCCACCCCAAGGGACTTGCAGGAGATTGAGACGAGGAGCCCCGAGAATGTTATGGAGTCTTCACTGGGGATGACCCTCACGGTAAGTTTACTTAGTTAACTTAGTTAACTCTCTTTGCTTTCTCTATCACATGCCTTATTATCTTTGCCTTTGCAGGCGGCTTTGGCTCTACACCGCAGCATAGCTCGGTCCAGGGCCAGGTTTGATGAGATCAAGGGCGAGTTCCAGACTGCTCAGGCCGCTCTCGTATCTGCACAACAGCAAGAGCGATGCCAAGGCTGCCCTGACGGATGTCAAGGAAAGTGAAAAGGCCGTGCAGGTCGCCTTGGTCGCTACGAAGGTCGGTCTGGAGGTGATCCAGGCTAAGCAATTGGAGGCTGAGGCTACACAGGTCGCCTTGGCTGCCGCGAAGGTCGAGCTTGAGGAGGCCAAGGCCGCCCTTGTGGCAGAGAGGGCATCTTCCAGCTCCTCCATGGAGGCCATGCTTTATCATTGCTGGGCCTTCAACCAGGATGGCGATTTCTCCTTCCTAGCGCCCGAGGTGTGGGAGCCCTTCCTCAAGAAGTTCAAGGCTCGTCTTCAACAGGAGGTTTCCTATGAGACTGGGGAGACTTCCGCTGTAGGCGAGCAGGAGACCGATGGGTGACCTCATCGGAGCGGCCTGGGGGGCCCAGGACTTTTGTTCTTTTTTTTTTTTATTTACTTGTAATCTTTTATCATGAGGTTTTTTCTCTTCGAGACAATCAATTTTCCTGAATTTTATTTTCATCTATGTTTATCATTATTGTTATTCATTTTCAGCGCATTTGGTAAAAACTTAGTTCGCGTTAGTTCACTGACTTTTTCTTTAAAAACACAAAGCACTTAGTCAATTAACTAACTTCTAAGTTTCGAGACCTGGTTGTATCCAGGACAGTTAACTTTTAAAACACTTAGTTCGCGTTAATTTTTTATTGATGTCTCGTGCTTTTTAAGAAAAACACTGATTAACCAATTTGAATCAACTTCTAAGTTTTAGGACCTGGTTGTATCCAGGACATTGATTTTAGAAACTTATTTTGCGTTAATCCTTTATTGATATCTCGTGCTTTTTAAGTAAAACATCGATTAACCAATTTGAATCAACTTCTAAGTTTTAGGACCTGGTTGTATCCAGGACATTGATTTTAGAAACTTAGTTCGCGTTAATCCTTTATTGATATCTCGTGCTTTTTAAGAAAAATATCGATTAACCAATTTGAATCAACTTCTAAGTTTTAGGACCTGGTTGTATCCAGGATATACGCCCCCCAAGTAACCAGGAAAGGACCTTTCGTGGTTACTTGGAACATGCTTTTCTAACATTATGCTCATGAAAATACACCATGATATGAAGAAACTACTTCTCATTATTTAATAAAACAAGGTGGCTTTCCTAACTAAGCCTTACAAAAGTATTACTGATAATATTTCTTCAGGTGTACAGCGTTCCAAGTCCGTGGGACTGCTTCTCCATTAAGCCGAGCTAGTTTAAAGGTTCCTTCTTTCACAACCTCTATTATTTGATAGGGTCCTTCCCAATTTGGTCCCAACACTCCATCCTTGGGATCCTTACCGGCTAAGAAGACTCTTCTGAGCACCAGGTCGCCTACGCTAAAGTTGTGCTTCTTAACCTTTGAGTTGAAATAATGAGTGATCTTTTGTTGATAATGCGCGAGCTGCAGCTGCGAAGCTTCTCGTTTTTCGTCAATTAGGTCGAGGGACGCGCAGAGCAATTTTTCGTTCTGGTCATGGTCAAATTTCCGGACTCTATGCGAGGCTATCTTTATTTCGATGGAAGGACGGCCTCACTCCCAAAAGCCAGGGAGAAAGGAGTGTGACCCGTTGAAGTTCGGTGCGAGGTCCGATATGCCCACAGCACCTGGGGGAGCAGTTCGGGCCAAACTCCCTTGGCTTCATCCAACCTCTTCTTAAGCCTCGCTTTTAGTGTCTTGTTCACAGCATCGACCTGCCCATTAGCCTGGGGGTAGGCCACGGAGGAGAAGCTTTTAACTATGTCGTGCCTCTCGTAGAATTCGGTGAAGAGATCACTATCGAACTGTGTTCTGTTATCCGACACGATCTTCTTTGGCAGCCCGAATCGGCAGACAATACTCTTGACCACGAAGTCGAGGACCCTCTTTGAAGTAATTTTCGCTAGGGCTTCTGCTTCTGCCCATTTTGTGTAGTCTATAGCCACCACAACATAGCGAACTCCTCCCTTTCCTGTGGGAAGGGCACCAACTAAATCAATCCCCCAGATCGCGAACGGCCACGGGGACGAGATCATCTTTTGCTCGACTGGAGGGGCTCGGGCAACCATGGCGAACCGTTGGCACCTGTCGCACTTTTTGACATAAGAGATTGAGTCCTTCGATAGAGTGGGCCAATAATACCCTTGCCTCAACACCTTCAAGGCCACGGTTTGCCCCCCAGTGTGATCTCCACAAAATCCCTCATGCACCTCCCGCATAATGGTTTTCGCTTCACCTGGCAAAACACACCGCAGAAGAGGTAAAGAGAGGCCACGCCGATACAATGTCCCGTCTATCATTATATACCTCGGAGCCTGGTAAAGTACCCTCCTCGCATCGTTTCTCTCCTCAGGTAACTTCCCTGTTGTGAGGTACTCCATTATGGGAGTTATCCAGGTCGGCCTGGTGTCGATCATCTCAACCTCCGCCCCGGATTCCTCTATGCTTGGTCTTTCCAAGAATTCTACTGGTACCAGGCCCAAAGTTTCGGCCTCCCTGGAGGTGGAGAGCTTTGCCAGGGCGTCAGCATTGGCATTCTGCTCCTGAGGTATCTGCTCAATTAGGTTGTGCTCAAATGTGGACAGCTCCTTCTTTACTTTGGCCAGGTAGGTGGCCATCTTGGTTGTTCGCGCCTGGTATTCTCCTGATACCTGGTTTACCACAAGCTGGGAATCATTGTAGCACTGGACGGAGCTGGCCTTCAGCTCCTAGGCCACCCTTAGCCCGGCCAATAGAGCTTCGTATTCGGCTTCGTTGTTGGATGCTTTGAATCTGAATTGCAACGCGGAGTGGAAACGATGTCCATCCGAGGATATCAAGATGATTCCAGCTCTGGATCCATTATCGTTAGACGAGCCATCTACAAAGACTTTCCACGAGGATCGAACCGGTTCTTCCACTGGTTCTTCTTGGAATCTCGTGAACTCTGCCACAAAATCACCCAGAGCTTGGCTTTTCACTGCAGTTCGCAGCACGTACAGTATCTCAAATTGGCTGAGCTCGATAGCCCATTTCAACAGACGCCCCAATGCTTCAGGTTTCTGTAAAACTTTCCTTAAAGGTTGATTGGTTATGACATGGATTGAATGGGACTGGAAATACGGCCTGAGCTTTTGGGAGGCCGTAATAAGGTACAAAGCCATTTTCTCCATCAACGGGTATCGGGATTCAGCTCCGAGAAGCCTCTTGTTAATGTAATAGACGGGCTTCTGAGACCGATCTTCTTCCCGGACCAGTACTGCGTTAGCCGCATCTTCCGTGATAGCCAGGTAAAGGAAAAGAGGTTCTTCTACTGTTGGCTTGGACAACACGGGAGGCTCGGCTAGATGTGCTTTCAGGTCGAGGAAGGCATGTTCGCATTCTTTGGTCCACTTGAATTTTTTATTTCCCCGGAGCAGGTTGTAGAATGGCAAACACTTGTCGGTAGATTTGGAAATGAACCGATTAAGGGCTGCCACCCTTCCTGTCAGACTTTGGACGTCTTTTCGTGACCGGGGTGATAGCATCTCGAGTAGCAACTTGATTTTATCGAGGTTCGCCTCTATTCCGCTGGTGTTGATTATGAAACCCAGAAATTTTCCTGACGCAACCCCGAAAGTACACTTTAGGGGATTTAGCCTCATGTTGTACTCTCTTAAAATCTTAAAGCATTCCTTCAAATCAGAGACATGGTTATCGGCAGTTTTTTACTTGACCAACATGTCGTCAACATACACTTCAATGTTTTTCCTGATCTGATTAATGAACATCCTGTTGACTAACCTCTGGTACGTAGCTCCTGCGTTTTTCAGCCCAAACAGCATGACCTTGTAGCAATAAACGTTAGTTGGGGTCAAGAAGCTAGTGTGCTCTTGGTCTGCCGGGTTCATGGCGATCTGATTATAGCCCGAGTATGCATCCATAAAAGAAATGAGCTCGTGCCCTGCCGTGGCATCTACCAATTGATCAATCCTTGGCAAAGGGAAGCAATCTTTGGGGCAGGCTTTATTCAGATCAGAAAATTTGATGCTGGTCTGGCACTTCCCATTGGGCTTTGGGACCAAAACGGGATTGGCGACCCAGATCGGGTACTTCACCTTGCGAATAAAGCCGCACTTCAAGAGCCAGGCTACATCCTCCTCTAGGGTCTCAGCTTGGGTCATGCCCAGGCGCCTGTGTTTCTGGGACTTCGTCGACACCTTCTTGTTCAAGTTGAGGGTGTGCATGATGACCCGCCCGTTGATCCCTATCATGTCCTTATGGGATCAGGTGAACACATCTAGATTCTCTTGTAGAAATATCAGCAGCTCCGTCTTCCTTTTACTACACAGGTTTTTTCCGAGCTTCACCACCTTCGAGGGGTCTTGTGGGTCGATGCTCACCTCCTCAAGCTCTTCGATGGCCTAGAGCTCAGATCTATCTTCGCCTATCCTGGGGTTGATATCGTCATTCAAGATGATACCCTCCCCATTGGCATTCTGAGGTTTTTCGATCTCAGGAATAGGTCCTAATTCTTGAGATTCCTCATCCCCGCCTTGAATAGTCATTGTCTGTTGCCCGGATCGTGACTTTCCCTTCATGGAAATGCTATAGCATTCCCTGGCAGCGAGCTGATCACCTCGGACCGTGCATATCCCCTTGGAGGATGGGAATTTGACTGCGAGATGGCGGATGGAGGTTATAGCCTCAAATGCTATCAACGTAGGCCAACCCAGAATAGCGTTGTAGGCGGCGGGACAGTCGATGACCACAAACTCGAGGAGTTAGAGACAGTCTAGGGCCCCTCTCCCAAGGTAATTACTAGATCGATTGTGCCTATCGTTGCCGATCCTTCTCCAGAAAATCCATACAGCATCATGGAGGTGGCCTTCAACTCGGTGACAGATAACCCCATCTTCTCCAGCGTAGACCAGAACAACAGGTTCACCGAACTCCCATTATCGATCAGTATCCTCCTAACTCTCCGGTTGGCGAGCTGGGTAGTTATGACCAGAGGATCGTTATGGAGGAACTGGACGTGACTAGCATCCTCCTCGATAAAGATGATCGGTTACCTCTCCCGTCGTTGATGATTGGGTAGATGCTGCTCCGGGACAAATTCCACTCCGTTATGAGCCTTCAACTCATTGACATATCTCTTCTGGGCACCTCTGCTCGTGCCGGCCAAATGGGGGCCACCGAAGATTGTGGATATCTCTCCCCCTATCACAGGACGAGGGGTATCCTGATTTATCTGGGGCCCGGGGTGATTTATCAGAGCTTCCGGAGCCGGCTGGCTGGTAGGAACTCTGATGAGTGTCTCGATCTCATCCTATAAATGCCTACAATCGTCAGTGTTGTGGCCAATGTCGTTGTGGAATCGACAGAACTTGGAAGGGTCCCTCTTGGCCTTCTGGTGCTTCAAAGGCTCCGGCTTCTTCTAGGGGAGGCGGGCAGATTTGGCAAGGAAAATGTATTCCCTAGTGTTTGTGAGCTCAGTATAAGTCGCGTAGACTGGCTTAAATTTTTCCATGGGCTTGTTCTTCTTCGAACCATGCTGGCCACCCTCGCTACTCCCTTTTCTCTTGCCTCCACCCCGTTGATTATTCTGTGTAATGGTTTAAGTCGTTTTCACGACATCCGTTCCCACTCCAACGGGTTGATCAGGGGCTTGGCTGGTTCCCGCGACCGACACTCGCGCCTCTTCTAGGTTTATCCATCCCTTGGCCTTATTCAGGAATTCATCGATGGTACTGACACCTTTTCTCTGTATCTCTTTCCATAGCCCACCTCCAACGAGGATTCCAGTCCTCAAGGCCATGAGCTTGGAACTATCGTCTACATCTCTGGCTCGAGCCGCAACATTTGTGAACCTGCTCAGGTAAGCTTTCAAGGGTTCCTCCGGCTGTTGCTTTACGTTTTCCAGGGTGTCGGCTTTGACGTAGGCAGCTTGAGAAGCTCGGAACGCCCTCTTGAAGTCAGCAGAAAAGGTTTTCCACGAGCTGATGGACTGCTTTTTACACTGCTTGAACCATTTCCTGGCCGGCCCAGTCAAGGTGGAAGGGAATATCAAACACCTTAGCTCGGGGCCGATGTTGTGGGCCATCATCAGGGTGTTGAACATACCCAAATGATCCAACGGGTCTCCATCTCCATCGAACTTAGACAAGTGGTGCATCTGGAAACTCGATGGATACGTCGTGGCTGCTATGCTGGGGGCGAAGAGCTCGAGTTTGTCCCCCGAGTCATATTCATCTTCTTCCTTGTCTGACAAGAGCTTCTTCATCAACTCCTCCATCTGAGCTAAATGCTATAGGGTTTGGTCCTTACTTCCTTGGTTGTTCTGGGCCTGTTCAATAGCTCCAGTTCCATTGTAAGCGTTAGGCGGGTTATTGTCCCTCCAAGCTTGAGCTTGGTTAGGAGAGACACTCTGTAACACCCCAAGCTGCTAATAAGGTTTAGGACCTTGATTAGCGTGCCTGGAGGGCAATAAGTGAATTAACATGATAATATATGAATTTGAATGAATATGTGATTAGAATGCATGTTTAGGTGGTATAAATATGCATGTGGGCCCCGTTTGTATGTTAGGGGTAAATTGGTAATTTTAGCCCGCTGAGGGCATAAATGTGATAATTGTATTATGTGATTTGTACCACGTGAGTGTGGTGATATTAATGTGATGCACGTGCCGAGACGGTCCTAGGGAGCTGTTAGTTTAAAAGACACAGCAGGATTTTATACCCGGCTCGGGAGGAGCCTAGGGGTACTTTGGGAATTTTGTAAATTTGAGAATTAGTGGTTAATGGTTAATGGTAATTGAGTAACCATTAGTAACTGCTGAGAGTAACAAGTTGTGATGGGAAAATGGTAGAATAGTAATAGAGATGAAATGACAAAAGTGCCCTTGAGGTTTAGTTAGGAAAGGATCTTGAGAGAGCGGTAAAATGGACTTTTGGCAAAGGTTTAGATAAACTTCAGCTGAGGGAAAAGATGATTTACGTGTTAACACTTAGTCATGCTTTGTTTATGCTGAAAATTGGAAGAAAAGGCTAGAAAGAAAGGGAAGCAAGAAGGAGGGCTGAAACTTGAGACCTAGGAGGAAATTCAAAGGGTTTGAGGCAACCAAAATCAAGTTTAAGCTAGGACTATTCAGAGGTAAGAGTTATGCTCTGTTTTTGTTTAAATTTAAGTTTGATTTTCAGATATTAAGCGTGGAATTTAAAGGAGATTTGGCTGGTTTGGTTTGGAAAACTCAGTTTGGATAATCAAGGGAGAAGTGGCTTGAAGCTGGGATTGAGGTGAATTCAAGCTAAATTCTTGATTGAGGTAAGAGTTTTTATCATGTTTGAATTTCGTATTTGGTATGGTTTGAGATTATAGAGGCATGGAATATATTTTTCAAGCTCTGGTTTAAGTCTTAGAAGCCATGGTTTAAGTTTCTGAAATCTGAAACTCAAGTGTGGATTTTGGGTGTGATTGTGTAATTAAGCTTGTTTTTTATGTTTATAGGTTGTTAAATGGTTTATTTGGGGTTTTAAATTGATTTTGGGGTTTAGGTATTTGTTGGGGTTGAATTGGAGGTGTTTTGGCTCGGGAAAAATGCAGGGGAAAACCCAGAAATCTGGGTTCGCGTAGGGGCGCCGCAGCCCTGTTCTTTGGTGCTGTGGCGCAGGCTTGCATCAGGATCAGAGAAATCTTCTGGGCGCCACTTCCCTTGATGGGAGTGCCACGACCCTAGGCTATTTTTGACAGTCAAATTTTGCACTTTTAGGGCTTTTGCCCGGGGGCTCGGGGGATGGTTCCAATACATTGTTTTAGGGAATTAGAGGTCCTGAGAGTACGGGATTGGTCCCAGGAAGTGGTTTTGGGATTGGTTAGTATTAAAAGTGTTTTATATGTGTTGTGACTAGGATTTCGGGGAGGCTTGGGATAGAGGATCGTGCTTGTGACTTTGGTGCATCGAAAAGCTCGGGATACAGGTAAGAAAACTGTAGCACCCGTAGAGCAGGGCTTGGGCCCATAGTATTGTTGCAGGGCGCGGCCCTAGATTGCATTATTGTTAGGGTGTAGCTTTGATTGAATGGTTATATGCTTGAATGCTGTTTAATTATGATATATGTGTGGATATAGTAGAATGAACGGAAAAGGAGCCGAGAACGGCAAGGGGCCGAGAATGGCAGTGGGGCCGGGAACATCACTTAACACATGGAGTGCTTATGATTAGGGTGAGACCCCAATGGATACATGGGATATCCTTATGGTGTGGACCGAGAACCCAGGCTCTGGTAACGCTTCTGGCACGGCATGGCCGTATATGTGTTTAAATCCTATAGACTATCTGTTTATCTGTGGATTATCTGACATACTGGTTATGATGTGCATATGTTATGTGCTGTATGAGTTTTCTTGCTGGGCTTCGGCTCACGGGTGCTCTGCGTTGCAGGTAAGGGCAAGGAGAAAATCAACCAGCCATGAGTACGGAGAGCGTGGGGGTGGCGCGTACATGTTTTGCATGCCCGACTGCTTTGGTTAGGGCATTTTGAAAAATGGCTGTATTAAACTATGTTTTTTTATAATTAGTCATCTGTAAACCTATTTTGTATTGTAAATATTTTACAAACTTTATTTTGGGATCCCAAATGTTAAACTCTTGGAACTTTTAATGGAATGGAGTACTTTTAAATATTACAGCCTTGACTTTTTGTTTAATCACACTTTTGTTCTAAAAACCTCGCTTAGCGAGTTAATTGCACATTATAAACTCACTTAGTAACAGCTCTAAGGTAGTAGGATGTTACACACTCCCACTGTCACGTACTTCCGAAAGACCACCCCCTTGGTGAGCATGATTACCATTTCTAGCCGGATCTCTCCTCTGTGAGTTGAGGCGATCTCGAAGGTCGGCCCTCGGGGTGGCCCGAGGGCTTTGCGCCAAACTCAAGTGATTACGTAGGTCTTCACTGGATCTGCCACTTCGGTGGCTCCCGGTCCAATAACTCCCGTTTGAAAAGCTCAGAGCCCGCTGTTGGGGGTGAGGATCCGGGAATTCCCCGCGCGCTCGGCAGCGATGGGAAGGATCGGCGGAAGGAGGATTTCTCCTTCTGCTCCCATGTGCCGGAATGTCCTGAACTGGATGGGGAGGAGAGGGGTATCTTATTGGCGATGGGGGATGCCTAACTAGTGACACGATCCTAGTCTCGTCCGGGCGTATCAAGTTAGGTCGCGGCCACTCCACTCTACCATCCCCTGCATCCTGCGCTCGACAGTCTGACCGTGGTGCAGGATGGCTAGTCAGAGCAGGCTGTCTTCGTGAGCCCTCCCTGGATCTCCTCCGCGAGCTTCCTCGGGCCCTTCTGGGTGCGTTCAATTGTGGAACCGAGCTAGGACTTAAGGTTCAGACTGATCGGCTGAATTGCTGATTGGCCCTAGGAAACTCCTCAAACACAGTTTCCTGGTGGTGGTGTGACGTGGGGGTAGAACTCGGAGTTGAGGCTCTGATTGATCGGTTGGGCCTGGACCGGTTATCCCGGCGGGACTTATGAGTCCCACTTTGCCTCTTTCTGACATTAGTGTCAGTTGTAAGAGGGGGTAACCGGGCCAATACTTCTTCGATTTGCTTGTTTGCTCTTGACAACTGACTCCTCAACTGTATGTTCTCCATCTTTATCGCCGTCAGGAAATCTGGGTTCGGATTTGGCGGTCGGGGTGCCGAACTCCCGATGTCGCCCTGGCCCATAGGCTGCTTTCCCGGTCGCTGCTGGATCTCAGGGTTTTGTTCATCGGATATGGCGACATGGTGGGCCTCCTGCCCATCATGTTGATCCACCTCGTTACCATGTCTCGAACGAGTAACCACCATGATCAGGTTTTTGCGATAGCACCAATCTAAATCCTCTAAACGAAAGCACCAAACTGTTGACGCGGCTCTTCGCCAACAGTTAATTATACGAATAAACAGGATGGATTAGTGCTAATTAGTGAACCGTAATATGAAAATAGTTTAATTCTAGACTTGGCAAATTAATACCATGGGAAGGGGATCACTCCTTTCTTTTTAGGTGGTTCGAAGGTTAAAATCCCTTTAGTCCACCAGTCGATATTATTGATCTCTCTTGACTATTTCTTACAGAGTGTTTCTTTACAATAATATGCCCACCCCTTGTAATGCCCAGGGTCTTGGTATTTATAGGGAGAGGATACCTGGGTTCGCAAGGGGGTCATCCTGTGACCTATATACCCTTCACGTCATCTCTGTGACACTGATGATTAATTCCTAAAACCTGACAGTGAAGTGTGGTATAATCAATAGGTAAGGAGGGATAATGGGCCGCATGGCCCAAACCAGTCGTGGGATGCCTGAATACGCACGTTTATACTGCGTGCCCGAGAATTCAGGAATAGAATAGATTCGTGATGTCTGATATATGCACGTTTATATTGTGTGGTTGTCTTTACAAGGGTTCGGATGTCAGACCCATGCCGCATCACGAGCTTGATGTAGAGCCAGCTTGTGATATCCATACCGCTGATCCGCTGCCTTCGAGTGAACTGCTAATGTAATGCCCTGGATAGCCAAGACTGCTACACTATGTACTCGTAATGGTACAGTACTTGCTAATCAAGTCATTAATTTAAAAACGTGTCACTAAACATGTATGAGCTAGGGTTAAAAAGGTTTTGGTCTCAAAAGTTTTATTTTATATAATTAAATAGTTTTACATATGGGATCCCAAAAAGAAACAAAGTTTAAAAGTTGGCTTATAGAATTCCCAAAATACAGGCAACCATCAGCCATACTAAGGCAAAATATACATTTCTGGTTCTCGCGTCCCTGCCTAAACCCCAACCGTGGCAGCTGAGCAGCTGGTCATGTACATTCGGCTCGTAGAGCTCTCCAAGTCAAGGTTGATCAAGCTTGCCCTTGCCTTTACCTGCACCACGTAGCACCCGTGAGCCAAGGTCCAGCAAGAAAACATAATGTGCAACACAAACAACAATAACAGAAAGTCAATTCTTTAAGCATGATCAACCATCAAATAACCCACATTAACCAATCAGCATATATTCAGAATCAAGGATGCAACCAATCACATATAACATTCAAGTCTCATAATAATCAGGTCACATAATAGTTAGGGCCGACAACTTAGGCCGCACCCTTTGTTTACCCCACTGACTCTGGCCCGCTTAAGCCGAGCTCAGTGCATAATAGGTTGTCCTCGGCTACCAGTTGCCAAGTCGCGCCCTGTGCGCTAGTGTAGCCTTGGCACTCTTAGGCCGTTGGTTCACTGTTTACATGGCTTAATACCATCCTTTTAAATACACATATTAGGGATCCCTTAGTCCCATTACAAATACACAACCAGGTGCAGTTTTCTTACCTTTAGTCTCTGCGTTCACTGACTACAAGCGACGCTCCTCAAGCACGATCAGTTCCCGAGCCCTAGCTTTAACACCTAGTCACAACCAAGGTATTGGGTTCCATTAATATTCGAGTAAAGGTCTCCGGGTACAATACTAGCTTTCGGGACATCGAATTCCACCAAGCACGGTGGGGAAATCAATCCCAAGCACCCTAGGCTAGACTCCCATGCCTAAAATCCCCAAATGTTCAAAAATGCACCCAAGGAGCAGACATGCACCGCGTCCCTGCCCTTGGGCGCTGCGGCGCTTCCCTCTGGCCGAGCCTCCGTGGCTTATTTGCATCCTAGGGCCGCAACGATCTAGAACAGAGTCGCGGCCCTTCCCTTCGTGCCCAGAAAATTCACCATTTCTAGCATCTAAACCTCATCCAAAACCATCCCAAAGCTCCCTAATTCAAAACCCATTAATCACAACACTTTTTATCATGACTCTAACAACATATCCCAACCGAAATCCAGCCTAAAAACCTACTAAAACCCCATTTTGATTCTCTGAAACCCAGCAACTCTAAACACCAAAACCAGTCATGCAAAACTCAAATTTTAACCTCTGAATATGAATTGATGCTTACCTCTTTTCCTGAACCACCTTCTTGTTGAATTCCTGAGCTAAAGTCCAAGCTTCTCAGCTTAATTCAATCCTTAAAATAATAAACACCTCAATATTCAGCCAAAACTCAGAATTTTAACTCCCAAAAACAAGCTCAATTCTTACCTTGATCTTGGTTGGGTGTCCCTTAGCTGAGTACTAAGCTAAACCTTCATGATTTCAGCTCAATCATAGAAATTTCCAGCTTAATTTTCCCTTAGATTTTCTATGGTTTCTTGAAAGAGAAGAGAGAAGGAAGAGAAGAGAAGAGAGAAGAAGAGCTGAGGTCGGTTTGTTTTATTCCTCTGTTTTTTTTTCATTAACTTAATCTAATCCTAGCCAGTTAAGTCAATCTCGAGGCTCGTGTTATCGGAAACATCCCCGAGGGCAAAACGGTAATTTTCCCCAATATTCCCGCCTAAGCTTTCTATCCTCAAATATATCTCCATATATTTATTTCCATAACCCGATAGTCTAAATAACTACCCGATACCTAAAATACCCCTGACTTATCCAAAGTCAAATACTAAGCCCCGTTGTGACTTTTCCCACTATCTAGCTTCTTAGGATCGCCTCAAGTCGCTCACTGTAAATCTACCCACATGATAATGTGGTTCTCACATATATAGTATTTAACCACATTTATATTCATATAATCATACAAGCATGCATTAAATCATTAAATTCATTCATAAGTCAATTATGCCCTCCCGGCACACTAATCAGGGCCCTTAAGCCATATTAGTGATTTTGGGTCGTTAAAACTTTCCCCTCCTACTGAGAATTTCGTCCTCGAAATTTTACCTGAATAGCTCAGGATACTGATCCCAAATCGCTGACTCTAACTCCCAAGTCACTTCCTCGACCTTGCTTTTTCTCCACAACACTTTCATTAATGGAATTGTCTTATTCCGTAAGACTTTGTCCTTCCGATCCAGAATCTGAACTGGTTGCTCCTCATAAGACAAATCTGTCTGTAACTCTAAGTCCTCATACTTCAGCACGTGCATTGTATCTGAAACATACTTCCGCAACATGGAGAAATGGAACACATCGTGAACCCCTGACAGCGACGGTGGCAAGGCCAACCTATAAGCCACCTGCCCAACTCTTTCTAGAACCTCGAAAGGTCCAACAAACCTAGGGCTCAACTTGCCCTTTACTCCAAATCTCCTTACCCCTCTCAATGGTGAGACTCGCAGAAACACGTGGTCCTCAATCTGAAACTCCACATTCCTACGCTTAGGATTAGCGTAGCTTTTTTGTCTACTCTGCGACGCAAGCATTCTGGCTCGAATCTTCTCAATAGCCTCATTAGTCTTCTGAACCATATATGGCCCTAAGTACCTCATCTCACCCATCTCATCCCAATGTATGGGTGATCTACATTTTCTTCCATATAACATCTCATAAGGGGCCACCCCAATTGTGGACTGATAACTGTTGTTATACGAGAACTTAATCAACGGTAGATACTTACCCCAAGATCCCTCGAAATCAATCACACATGCCCTAAGCATGTCCTCTAACACCTGAATCGTCCTCTCAGACTGCCCATCAGTCTGAGGATGAAAAGCTGTGCAAAACTTCAATTGGTTCCCCATAGCTCTCTCCAGAGCTCCCCAAAACTTAGAGGTAAAGATAGGATCTCGAACAGACACAATAGACTTTGGAACCCCATGGAGACGAACTATGTCCCCCACATACAACTCTACATACTGTTCCACTGTATAGGTCGACTTTTCTGGTAGAAAATGAGCTGACTTGGTGATCCTCACCCACACCGAGTCACAAAGTCCCACTGTCCTAGGTAATCCTACCACGAAATCCATCATGATGTCCTCCCACTTCCATTCTGGGATACCCAAAGGCTGAAGCAATCCCGCTGGTTGCTGATGCTCAGCCTTTACCTGCTGACATGTCAAACATCTAGACACATACTCTACCACATCCTTCTTCATCCTGGGCCACCAGTATAATGTCCGTAGATCCTGATACATCTTCGTGGTACCCAGATGAAGCGAGTATGGCGTAGTGTGAGACTCATCCAGTATCTCTCATCTGATCTTCTCATCTGCTGGAACACAAATCCACCCCTGATATCGAAGCATACCAGTCTCAGAAATGGAATAATCCTTAGCTGTCCCCGCTAGGACATGCTGCCTCACCTTCTGCAGCTGTGCATCCACCATTTTTCCCTCCTTAATCCTCTCCAGCAGGGTCGAATGTAAGGTAATATTAGCTAACTGGCCCACCACCAATTCTATTCTTGCCCCGGTCAGTTCATCTGCTAACTCCCTCGAGATCTGGGTGGAGCTGTATAATTTCCCTGGGCCCCTCTGGCTCAATGCATCCGCCACCACATTGGCTTTCCCTGGATGGTAAAGGATATCACAGTCATAATCCTTAACTAGCTCCAACCATCGCCTTTGTCTCATGTTTAGATCCTTCTGAGTCAAGAAGTATTTCAAACTCTTGTGGTCAGTGTATATCTCGCACTTCTCCCCATACAGATAATGCCGCCAAACCTTCAGTGCGAATACCACTGCCGCCAGTTCCAAATCATGAGTAGGATACCGCTGCTCATACTCTTTCAGCTGCCGTAATGCATAGGCTATAACTTTCCCATTCTGCATCAGCACACAACCTAAACCCATCCTCGATGCATCACAGTAAACCACAAACTTTCCTTCCTCCGAAGGAAGACTCAGCACAGGTGCAGAAATAAGTCGTCGCTTCAACTCTTGGAAATTGTTCTCACACTTCTCTGACCAAACAAACTTCTGATTCTTCCTCGTCAACTCTGTCATTGGTGAAGAAATCTTTGAAAACCCCTCTACGAACCATCTGTAATAACCCGCCAACCCAAGGAAACTCGACACCTCTGAGGCGTTCCTTGGCCTCGGCCAATCTCTTACTGCTTCTACCTTGGATGGATCCACCTTAATCCCTTCTGCTCCAACTATATGCCCAAGAAAAGTCACCTCTGGCAACCAAAACTCACACTTCTTAAACTTTGCGTACAACTGATGCTCCCTTAACCTCTGTAAAACTTGTCGAAGATGTTGCTCATGCTCTGCCTTTGAACTGGAGTAAACTAAGATGTCATCGATAAAGACAATGACGAACTGATCCAAGAAGTCCTTGAACACCCTGTTCATCGAATCCATAAAAGTTTCCGGGGCATTGGTGAAACTGAAAGACATGACCAAGAGCTCATAGTGCCCATATCGCGTCCGGAAGGCCGTCTTTGGTATATCGTCATCTTTGATCCTTAACTGGTGATAACCAGATCGTAGATCAATCTTTGAGAACACTGTCTTTCCCTGCAGCTGATCGAACAAGTCATCAATCCTTGGTAGAGGGTACTTATTCTTTATGGTCAACTTGTTTAATTCTCGATAGTCTATATACATCCTCAACGTCCCGTCCTTCATCTTAACAAACAACACTGGAGCGCCCCATGGTGAATAACTTGGTCTGATGAACCCCAAATTTAGAAATTCCTGCAACTGTATCTTTAGTTCCTTCAACTCAGCTGGTGCCATTCTATATGGTGCCCGTGATACTGGTTCTGTCTCCGGTGATAACTCAATCTCAAACTAAATCTCCCTGTGCGGCGGCAACCCTGTTAGATCCTCAGGAAATACATCCAAAAACTCACACACCAATCTGGTCTCTCCCGGCCCTCCCGACATAACCCTAGTAGTATCCACTACACTGGCCAGAAAACCTATGCATCCTCCCTGCAGCAAGTCTCTGGCTTTCAACGCTAAAATCATGGGTACGCGGGGTCCACATACCGCACCCACAAAAACAAAAGGATCCTCTCCCTCAGGCTCAAAAGTCACCATCTTCTTCCTACAATCAATAGTAGCCCAATATGTAACCAACCAGTCCATCCCCAGAATCATGTCAAAATCCCCCATGTCTAACTCAATCAAATCCATTGAAAGTTCCCTGCTATCAACCATCATTGGAAGTGCCCTAATCCATCTTCTAGAAATTACAAGTTCCCCTGTAGGCAGTAAAGTCCCAAACCCTGCAGTCCGATATTCACTAGGTCTACACAATCTATCAATCACTTTACTAGAAACAAAGGAATGTGTAGCACCAGAATCAATCAATACAGTAAAAGGAGAGCCAGCGCTAGAAAGCTGACTTGTCACTACCGAGGGACTAGCCTTAGCCTCTGCCTGAGTCAAGGTGAATACTCGAGCTGGAGTCAAGCTATCCACCTTTCCTGCTTCACCTTTCTTCATTGTTGGGCAGTCTTACTTGAGATGCCCCACTGTTCCGCACACAAACAAGCCTTGGCCTGACATTTGCCCAAATGGCATCTTCTACACCTCGGGCACTCTGGATAAGTCCGCCATGCCTCGCCGCCACCTTAACGCCCACCCTGACCACCCCGACCCCTCCTATCAGGACCAGCAGCAGTCAAAGTGTCAGGAGCCTTTCTCTTGAAGTCACTAGGGCCTCCACCCCTACCTGTTCCCGAATAAGGAGGCACCACTCTGCGGCCCTCGCTCCTCACAGCACTTTCCCTCCAAATCTTATTCTCGACTTCCTTTGCTATAAGAGCCTTCTCAACGGCCTGGGCATAAGTTGTTCCTCCAGGTACCGTTGTGATCCTGACATCCCGGGCTATCATAGCATTAAGCCCCTGATGAATCTATCTTGCCTAGCAGCATCAGTAGGCACAAGATCTGGTGCAAACTTTGCAAGCCTGTCAAATTTTAGGGCATATTCAGTAACAGTCATATTGCCCTGCACCAAACTCACAATCTCATTAACTTTTGCTGCCCTGACGGCAACATTGTAGTATTTCTGACTAAACAAGTCTCTGAAGCCTTCCCAACTCAAAGTGGTAACATTGCTGGTCTGTGATGCCACTTCCCACCAGATGCGGGCATCTTCTCTCAACATATACGTGGCTCAAACCACCCTGTCATGCCCCTCTATCCTCATGAAATCCAGGATAATAGTAATCATAGTCAGCCATTGCTCGACCTTAAGTGGATCAGGTCCCCCTTCAAAGATTGGAGGTTGCTGCTTCGTGAATCGCACATATAACGGCTCCCACCTGTTCCCAACCTCCCCAGACTGAACAGCTGGTACCACTGCAGGTGGTACAATAGAGGCAGCGCTCCCTGATGGAGCCTGTTGTCGCAATAGGCGAATCTATTCATCCTGGCTTTGTAATCGAGCCTGCATTTCTTCCATGAGCTGCTGCCAGTTCTCAAGGACTGGCGGAGGAATCTAGCCCTGGTCATCACCCCTGGTCCCAAACCTAGTGCCGGCTAGTTGCGTAGATTTTCTTAGAAGCATAGCTATCCAAGCAAATCTGCAATCAACGACTCGGCAGTCAGACCATGATGATAGGGTAAAATAAAACTTCTCCAAAATCCACCAATGGAACATAACCAATCACAAACAATCAACATATGGGCATTTATCCACATGCACCGGCTGCTAATAAGCATGCACCAATAATTATGAAACAAACATTCATCCATACACAATATACAATTCACCATCCAAATATCCATTTACATGAACGGCAATGCTAATAAACATGCTTCAATATTCTCACACAACAGACAAGGGCCAGGCCCTATCAGTATCTCATGCTTCCTATTAATCCAATAAATAACAGTATTCATAATTCATTTCAGGCATATAAGCATATAAGCATATAAGAATATAAACACATTACCAAACCTTGATTTGAGCTTGTCTCTAGCAGCGAATGTACATGTCCAGCCGGTCTTCAGGAACCCTTAAACCTAGGATGCTCTGATACCAAGTTGTAACGCCCTGGATAACCAAGACCGCTACATTGTGTACTCGTAATGGTTCAGTACTTGCTAATCAAGTCATTAATTTAAAAATGGGTCACTAAACATGTATGAGCTAGGGTTAAAAAGGTTTTGGTCTCAAAAGTTTCATTTTATATAATTAAACAGTTTTGCACATAGGATCCCAAAAAGAAACAAAGTTTAAGAGTTGGCTTATAGAATTCCCAAAATACAGGCAACCATCAGCCATACTAAGGAAAAATAGACATTTCTGGTTCTCGCGTCCCTGCCTAAACCCCAACCGTGGCGGCTGAGCAGCTGGTCATGTACATTCGGCTCGTAGAGCTCTCTAAGTCAGGGCTGATCAAGCTTGCCCTTGCCTTTACTTGCACCACGTAGAACCCGTGAGCCAAGGCCCAACAAGAAAGCATAATGTACAACACAAACAACAATAATAAAAAGTCAATTCTTTAAGTATGATCAACCATCAAATAACCCACATTAACCAGTCAGCATATACTCAGAATCAAGGATGCAATCAATCACAGATAACATTCAAGTCTCACAATAATCAGGTCACATAATAGTCAGGGTCGACAACATAGGCCACACCCTCAGTTTACCCCACTGACTTCGGCCCGCTTAAGCCGAGCTTAGTGCATAATAGGCTGTCCTCGGCTACCAGTGGCCAAGTTGTGCCCTGTGCGCTAGTGTAACCCTTGGCACTCTTAGGCCGTTGGTTTACTGTTTACATGGCTTAATACCATCCTTTTAAATACACATATTAGGGAGCCCTTAGTCCCATTTCAAATACACAACCACGTGCAGTTTTCTTACCTTTAGTCTCTGCGTTCACTGACTACGAGCGATGCTCCTCAAGCACGATCCATTCCCGAGCCCTAGCTTTAACACCTAGTCACAACCAAGGTATTGGGTTCAATTAATATTCGAGTAAAAGTCTTCGGGTAAAATACTAGCTTCCGGGACATCGAATTCCACCAAGCACAGTGGGGAAATCGATCCCGAGCACCCTAGGCTAGACTCTTGTGCCTAAAATCCCCAAATGTTCAAAAATGCACCCAAGGGTTGCGGCCCTTGAAGCCTAGTCGTGGCCCGTCTCTAAAACAGAGCCATGCCCCCTCCCAAAGATAAGACACGCGCCGCGACCCTGCCCTTGGGCGCTGCGGCGCTTCCCTCTGGTCGAGCCTCCCTGGCTCCTTTGCATCCTAGGGTCGCAGCGCTCTAGAATAGAGCCGCGGCCCTTCCCTTCGTGCCCAGAAAATTCACCATTTCTAGCATCTAAACCTCATCCAAAACCATCCCAAAGCTCCCTAATTCAAAACCCATTAATCACAACACTTTTTATCATGACTCTAACAACATATCCCAACCGAAATCCAGCCTAAAAACCTACTAAAACCCCATTTTGATTCTCTGAAACCCAGCAACTCTAAACACCAAAACCAGTCATGCAAAACTCAAATTTTAACCTCTGAATATGAATTGATGCTTACCTCTTTTCCTGAACCACCTTCTTGTTGAATTCCTGAGCTAAAGTCCAAGCTTCTCAGCTTAATTCAATCCTTAAAATAATAAACACCTCAATATTCAGCCAAAACTTAGAATTTTAACTCCCAAAAACAAGCTCAATTCTTACCTTGATCTTGGTTGGGTGTCCCTTAGCTGAGTACTAAGCTAAACCTTCATGATTTCAGCTCAATCATAGAAATTTCCAGCTTAATTTTCCCTTATATTTTCTATGGTTTCTTGAAAGAGAAAAGAGAAGGAAGAGAAGAGAAGAGAGAAGAAGAGCTGAGGTCGATTTGTTTTATTCCTCTATTTTTTTTTCATTAACTTAATCTAATCCTAGCCAGTTAAGTCAATCCCGAGGCTCGGGGTACCGGAAACGTCCCCGAGGGCAAAACGGTAATTTTCCCCAATATTCCCGCCTAAGCTTTCTATCCTCAAATATATCTCCATATATTTATTTCCATACCCTGATAGTCTAAATTACTACCCGATACCTAAAATACCTCTGACTTATCCAAAGTCAAATACTAAGCCCCGTTGTGACTTTTCCCGCTATCTAGCTTCTTAGGATCGCCTCAAGTCGCTCACTGCAAATCTACCCACATGATAATGTGGTTCTCACAGATACAGTATTCAACCACATTTATATTCATATAATCATACAAGCATGCATTAAATCATTAAATTCACTCATAAGTCAATTATGCCCTCCCGGCACACTAATCAAGGCCCTTAAGCCATATTAGTGATTTTGGGTCGTTACAGCTAACTCTCTAATCAGCTCAGGCTGGATAGGTGGAAACCCGTAATAACAGCTCCTGGTGGACAATTTACTCATGGCAGATCGAATTAGGCCCTTTTCCATCTCGCCAATAGCTCGCGAATATTTAGGGCGTACAGCAGCTTTTGAGACGAAAAATCTTTAACCCTAGTTCGACTATAGTTTCTGTAACACATTTTGAATTAATTTACTTGATTAGCAAGTCTTGCTCCTTTATAAACACATAGTGTAGCGGTCTTGGCTATCCAGGGCGTTACATGATCGGCTGCCACGGCCAAGGAGTGATACAGGACAGAAGAAGCCTAAATGTTTGTTTTGCCCTTAGAATGGCCAGTACTTGTTTGCAACCTGGAGTTTTTGTAAACTGTCTTTTAAACTTTATTTCTTTTGGGATCCCATGTACGAAATGTTTGTCTAAATGAAATGTATCTTTTATGACCAAAATCTTTTAACCTTAGTTCAATTATGGTTTTAGTAACACGTTTCTAACTAAATGACTTGATTAGCAAGTCTTGCACCTTTATAAACATACAGTATAACGGTCTTGGCTTTCTAGGGCGTTACATCAATCCTCCCTGATGGGGGACACGGGCCGCGACCTGCTCTCCTCCAAGTTGCAGCGCGCCTGGCTAATAGAGGCTCCCAGCCTCCAAAATTCATGTGGGTCACGATGCCTAAAGAACAGGGCCGAGACCCGAGCCCCTAAACCCAGAAAAACCACATTTTCTCAACATTTCTTCACGAGCCTAACCTCAAATTGTTGGAAAATATATATTGCAGGATCTTTATTTATCTTCATGCAATTTACATATTATCAAACAAACCTGCAAATTCCTAGAACATGCTCATATGAAATTGATATGAATACAGAGTAAAGTAAAACTTACAATACGCAGCGGAACTGGAACAACTCATTCCTTCAATCTCTCTAACCCTTGATTCCTTTCTGGAGCAGAGTATTAGCAAGAGATTGAACTAGATCAGCAACACAATCTTTCTCACCAAGCCTTTGATCAACCTAGAACTAGTGTGGGCTGGTTCTCAAAACATGAGATAGAGATCTAGAATAGAAGAAGAAGAAATAGTGGCCAAGAAAGGTTAGACGGTCTAGGTTTTCACTTACCCAATGAATCAATTGAGACTGACTTCCTTATGAAAACCCTAGATATCATATTCCTTATATAGGCAACTTAATGTGCTTTATTTAAATTTAAATTTAAATTAATTAAAAATAATAAAGAAAAAATAAAAGCCTTGGGCTGCCATAAATGGACTTGGGCCCAATCTCTTTGTTTTGAATTTAAATCTCAATTGGGCCTAAATTAAAAATCTTTATTTTTTTTAATTAATTAATTAAATTCTTATTCAAATTAACTAATTATAATTTGAAACTTGATTTAATATTATTTATTTATATTGACACCAATTTATCAGTATTAATAAATTTACCCAAAGATTCTCTTTTATTCTCTAAATCTCACATCTCTGTAAATTTTCCAAAATTGACCTAGTCAACTTTAAAATCCTAATTGATAATTAAATCAATTAATTGAGACATTCTAGATGATTTACTCAAAGGTGATGTGGGGACCATGGTTCCATGAAATCAAGCTCCAATAAGTTACCGTGAATTTATTTACGAATAATTTCACTACCTTATTAATTCCTCGTGACTCCACTATAGACTCAGAATTGAAAACTTGAATTCATAGAACGTATTTTCCAAACGATAAATATGTTATCTATTGTTATTACCATTACAGTCAGTCAATCCTCTATTGATGACTTACTATGGGTGCAAATTACCATTTTACCCCTCATCAGTATCTTATCCTTAACTCCCACTAAGTTCCTTATAAATGATATTTCCGTGAACTTAATCACAGAAATGAGGTCTCAATCATTTAACCTTTTGAACAAAGAAATTAAGGAAATCATCTTTTCAGTTCTCATACAGAAGTTATAGATTTCATATCTATGAATAATACTCCCACTCAATTACACTACTAAATCTCTAAGATGTAAGTATGGGCTAAACCGTAGGGTAAGCTGGTAACGACAAGTCAAAAGATTTAAATAATATAATTAGCAGAATATTATCACACTGAATTAAGATTGACTTAACATATGGTCAACGTTGTGAGATTGATTAGATTTGATAACAACGATACTTATTTATCAATCAATAATCAATATCGGTCCTAGTCCGATGTAACCAAATACATCAGATCTTATCTACTTGGTCAATGCCTTGGACAAGTCATCACACCCCGAATGTGTAAGTAGATCATATCGTAGATTTCCTAATCAATGAAAATCCAATGCACTGATCTAATCTTAGGACTTGTTCTTTTGAACATATAATTACAATTAAATTCCACTGTGACCTAGTCACTATAATTGTAACTATCCATATGTTCAGGATTTTATAAATGTTTGTATTATTTCAATAATCATGTAATAAAACAAGAAAGCAACACGGTTGTCAAACTAAATGATTTCTACTACTTTTATCGACAATATAAAATCACGCTACATGTCCGACATAGTTTTATAAGGGCATAAACCCAACAAACTTCCACTTGCCCTTATAAAACAAATGGGACATGTTTCTCAAAACCATGCATTCTACATGCTTCACAATTATGCTCTCTATTTATATCTTCATAAAGGGATATGAAATATTTTCTTCCAATGCTATCTTCATCACCTTCACATCACGCCTTCACCACACATCCTCAATATTGTGGTACTTTCTCTCTTTATGCTTTACTTTTTTGTAGTTTCGAGGTTCTTTCGAATTTGTTATTGCCTCATTATTGTCACTAGACAAAATGAGTGGTTTATCCATTTCTGGAATAACAGCGAGATCCGTATAGAACTTCCTTAGCCACCATAGACGCAGCTATGTACTCAGCCTCCAAGGTGGATTCTGAAATGGCAGATAGCCTAACGCTTCACCAAATCACAGCTACTGAGATGGCAGACAACCTATCGCTTCTCCAAATCATAGCTCTACCCCCAAAAGTAAACATCTTTTTCAAAAGTAGACTTCTTGTCATCAACATCAGTCTAAAATATGAATTTGTGTAGCCTAACAGGTCAAAAATCCACCTGAAAAGACTAACATATAGTCTCTAGTCCATCAAAGATACTGACCTCCATCTATTGTTCATTTCCAAGGTTTTACTGACACTTTCTCATCACTCTCACTGCATAGCAGATCTCCAGTCACAGCACACAACATAGTATGCATTAGACTTTTAATTGCAAATTCATAAGGAATTCGTTACATATTTTCTTTCTCTTGAGGAGTCTGTGAAGACTGCTGCTTAGAAAAATAAATTCCATATCAAGATGCTAAACATCATTTCTTGGAATTTGTTAAAGAGTAACGAGCAAGCACCTCACCTCAGTCAGTCGCTTGAGTTAGAGCCAAAATGTAGTTAGTTATATCCCTGATGTTCTGGATACAAAGAACATGACTTGCTACAACGAAATCTGGAATTTTGTTTCCAGCCAGTTCTTTATGCTTGATAATTTCTTGACATTGTTTCCAATGAATAAGATATCATCTACATAAAGGATAAGGAACACCAAAATGTCTTTTTCCCTAAGTTGTCAAATACAAGGGCCAACTACATTTTGTTCAAAACCTCAGGTCTTAATGTTTCCATTTAACCTTAAGTTCCAGGAGCGGGAAGCTTGTTTAAGTCCATAGATTGACCTACTCAGCTTGGTGACTTTCTTGTCCAACTACTTTAAATCCTTCTGATTGATCCATGTTAATGGTCTCATCAAGATAGCCATTAAAAATGCTTCTTTGATGTCCATATGTCTTATCTCTTAATCAAGAGTTGTGGCTATGGATAAGAGTATACTAAATGAAAATTTAACATGGGTACCGGAGAAAAAGTTTTCTCTAAATCAACTTTCTCTCTCTACCATGAGTTGAGCCTTAAATGTCTCGACCTTTCCATTAGCTCCTCCCTTCTTATAGATCCACTTGCACCCCATGGGCCTAAAGTCCAATGGCACATCTACAAGATCTCAGACAAATTAAGAGTGTTGACAGTGAGAACTCGTCAACGAAGTTAAGTTGGAAAAATTATCAAATTAAGATCACTAATCGGAAAGCTATAAAAACTTGAACAATAACCCAAGAACTAGGATAGAACAATAATGGAGAATTCAGTCTTTCATTCACACTCAAAACCTCTGCTACAGTAAAATTTCCAACCCCCTTTCAGGTGGTCTTAGAGTTCATTTTATAGTAGGCTCTAATGGCCTTAGGTACATAGTGGTCCAGGGGACCAAGTGGTACATACATACTGTGTCAGGGGAGTGGCTTCAGAGGTCGTGGTTGTACAACCTGTACAGGAGCAGGTGTCAGGAGGATGTCTCCACTACTTGTCTGTACCCATGTCTGATGCGTGGTGGTAGGCGTAGTGGCGCAGGAGGTAGTGGTGTCGGCTCTGACCTATGGCCGTAGACGTACGGACCATGATCCTTACCCCAGCAATCTCACTGGCACTGGTATCCGTACTTAGTACTTGGTCGTACAAATATGTCCCATTCGACTCGTACTGGATCTCCTAAGCATAGGGATCTCGAGGTGTAAGGAATGGGACCCTTGGTGTGAGGTGGGGATCTTGGGTCCTTGGTATGGGGTATCCGAAACCTCCTGAGGTCACTCACGAGTCCGAGTGATAGGCATGTGGCCCTGGAAGATGTCTAAGGATGCGTGGCGAGACGCTCTCCTTGCGACCCCCTTGAGGGCGTGGCTCCCTAGCTATTCACAAGGTCGAGTGCGTTGTGGATGTGGCCCTCATGAGGCTAGGGGCACCGAGACTCGCGAGGCCACTTGGGAGGCGTGGCCTAGGTATC
This sequence comes from Humulus lupulus, assembly GCF_963169125.1. Classification (NCBI taxonomy): domain Eukaryota; kingdom Viridiplantae; phylum Streptophyta; class Magnoliopsida; order Rosales; family Cannabaceae; genus Humulus; species Humulus lupulus. The sequence continues at coordinate 82,234,484 of NC_084797.1, read as the reverse complement.
TCGCAAGGCCACTTTTGTGGCGTGCCCGAGACCTCTTGCGAGGCCACTTGAGGGGTGTGGCCTAGGCATCTCGCGAGGCCACTTGGGAGGCGTGGCCTAGGCATCTCGCGAGGCCACTTGGGTGGCATGGCCGAGACCTCTTGCGAGGCCACTTGAGGGGTGTGGCCTAGGCATCTCGCGAGGCCCTTTGGGAGGCATGGTCTAGGCATCTCGCGAGGCCACTTGGGTGGCGTGGCCTAGACATCTTGCGAGGCCACTTGAGAGGTGTGGCCTAGGCATCTCGCGAGGCCACTTGGGTGGTGTGGCCTAGACATCTCGCGAGGCCACTTGGGTGGCGTGGCCTAGACATCTTGCGAGGCCACTTGAGAGGTGTGGCCTAGGCATCTCGCGAGGCCACTTGGGAGGCATGGTCTAGGCATCTCGCGAGGCCACTTGGGTGGCGTGGCCGAGACATCTTGTGAGGCCACTTGAGGGGTGTGGCCTAGGCATCTCGCGAGGCCCTTTGGGAGGCGTGGTCTAGGCATCTCGCGAGGCCACTTGGGTGGTGTGGCCTAGACATCTCGCGAGGCCACTTGGGTGGCGTGGCCTAGGCATCTCGCGAGGCCACTTGGGTGGCGTGGCCTAGGCATCTCGCGAGGCCACTTGGGTGGCGTGGCCGAGACCTCTTGCGAGGCCACTTGGGGGGTGTGGCCTAGGCATCTCGCGAGGCCCTTTGGGAGGCATGGTCTAGGCATCTCGTGAGGCCACTTGGGAGGCGTGGTCTAGGCATCTTGCGAGGCCACTTGGGTGGCATGGCCTAGACATCTCGCGAGGCCACTTGGGGGGTGTGGCCTAGGCATCTCGCGTGGCCCTTTGGGAGGCGTGGTCTAAGCATCTCGCGAGGCCACTTGGGTGGCGTGGCCGAGACCTCTTGCGAGGCCACTTGAGGGGTGTGGCCTAGGCATCTCGCGAGGCCACTTGGGAGGCGTGGTCTAGGCATCTCGCGAGGCCACTTGGGTGGCACGGCCTAGACATCTCGCGAGGCCCTTTAGGCGGTATGGGCTGGCGAGGCCATGGGGCCGAGGGCATAGGCGAGGCCGTGGGGCGAGGCCGTGGGGCCAAGTGCGTGGGCGAGATGGGTCTCGCGAGGCTACTGAGCCTTGGCACTTATGCCTTACCAACGTGGGCCACTTGGCATCGACTCCACGAGAACTGAACCTAGACTTGTGTTGTGATGGCGTGATAGCTTCCCGAGACGACGGTGGCCTAGGGGCCTTGCCTCGGCCTCATACTTTCTATTGATGAGATTATGAGCATCAACAAAGAGTACTTAGACTTTATTTCCTGGTACTTTTCTTCGAGTCGAAGATCCCTTTCAGAATTACCCGTTTCCTATTTAATGGTCAATGGATCATTGTTACTTGTGTCCCCAACCAGCTTGAGTTTCACTATCCATTTCATAGGTATCGGGTTCTGAGAAACCCTCCCACTATGACGAGGCATCGTAACTTTCTGACTTGGATAAGTGGTTTCTAAATCTACCTTGTTTTCATCGACTTGCATCGGTGAGGATGGGACAATAGTTTATCATTTTTCCATCTAATACTATTTTTCTACGATACTTGAAATTCATTATGTAGTCGTATCCAGAAAAGTAGCATTTGTAGAGCCAAACACTTTCTTGTCTACTGGACTATAAAACAGATCACCCTGAGTATCTTTAGAATAGCCAACAAAAAAGCAAACCTCAGTTCGTTGTTCTAGCTTTCTAACCTTTTTCCTTAGGACATAAACAAGGTACCCCCAAATTCCATAATGACGTAAACCAGGTTCACGACTATTTCATAATTCTAGTGGTGTCTTTGAGACAACATTGAGATGGAACACCATTTAAAAAATGTCACATGCAGTCTAGGTAGTATGTCTCCAAAATGGATATAGGTAAGAAGTTGGTAGAGTTGAATAGCTTATCATAGAACTCACATTTTCATAAATGCACGATTCACACCGCTCAACAACACTATTCTGTTGCGAAGTCCTTGGGACAATTTTTTTAGACAATTCTTCAAGTTCAACTAAATGATCTTGGTTCTAATTATCCAAACATCCTCCACCCCTATCAGATCGCAACGTCTTTTACGATTTACCTAATTTTGTTTTAAAGCCATAGCAATGAATTCTTTAAACTTCTTAACAAATTCTCATAATTCCTATGCTTTAGGTACTTAAATGAGTCTCTAGAGCAATCGTCGATGAAGGTGACAAAATACTCATAACCACCTTGTAACGAACCAAAATTACTAATAAGGCTTAAGGGCCTTGATTAGCATGCCGGGAGGGCATAATTGGTTTATGTGTGATCTAATGATTAAATGCATGATTATATGATTATATGGATACGTGAAATGTATGTTTATAAGTATTAAATATGAATGTGGGCCCTGTTTAGCTTATAAGGGAATATTTGTAATTTTGGCCCATTGAGGGCATAAATGTGATTATATATGATAAATTGTTGAGACCACATTATTATGTGGATATATTTTTAGTATATGGCTCGAGACGGTCTTAGTGAGCGGATTGGCGTAATAGTCACGATGGGGATTTATACCCAACTCGGGGGAGCCTGGGGTGTTTTTGGAAATTTATAAAATATATTGGTGATTATTAGACATTGGATAAATAATTTGATGTTAATTGGAAGACGGGATTAATTGGTAAATGTTAGGAACACCTAAGGAATTAGCGGGAATTGGGAGCAATGGCCATTATACCCATAGATTGATTAATGGATTAAGTGTTATGAGGGAGGGCAAATTCATCTTTTCGATAAAGGGATATATTCAAATTTACTTAGGATTAAAACAGAATGAAGTAGAACCTCCCTGGCCCTTCTCTCTCACGTACTCCTCTCTCTCACTTTCCCCTTGTTGAATCTTGAAGCTAAGGACCTAAAGGCTGCACAAGCAAGGCTTGAATTGTTGAAGGAAGTTGGAGTCTTGGAAGGGAAACTAGAGGGAAACTCAAGCTGCGATTTGGAGTTGGAAAACAGAGAAGTCAGCTAGAATTGAGGTAAGAGCTTTAGTTCATCCTTGAATTTTGTTGGATTTCTAGGTATAAATTAGTTGATGAACTTAGTTTATTTATATAGAATTGAGCTGAGCTGGTGTGAGGTTTCTGCTGGGAAGTTGGGCCACAATTTAAGGTAAGAACCTTGCTTTAATCTCTATGTTTTGCTGAGTAGTTTAGGTTGAATTTTGAGAGCTTGAGTATGGGTTTTGGGGATTTGTTGGATTTTTGGGAAAAACTTGGGTAGGTTTTGTTGCCTTTGATGAGTAGAGTGAATTTTTGTGGTTAATTTTGTGTTTGGAGGTTTTGAGGGATGGATTTTTGGAGCTTTGGCTCAGGGAAATTCGAAGAGAAAACCCAAAATTTTGAAACTCTGGTATCAGTGCTGTAGCGCCCAATAGGTAGTGCTGTAGCACTACTCAGCTTTCAAAACTTGATATTTTGGGTACATTTTAGGGTTTTTGCTCGAGGGCTCGGGGGACGATTTCACAACCTCGATTGGTGGCATTAGAGGTCCCGAGAGTGCGAGATTGGTCCCGGGATTGTTCTTTGGAATTGAAACCCATCAAAGTACCATTTATGGATTGTGACTAGGTGTACTCTGGGGCTCAGAACGGGACCGTGCTCGAGGGTCATTCTTATTAACCAAAGCACTCGAACCTGAGGTAAGAAAATTGCACCTGTTTGTGTGGCTATGTTGGGACTAAGGTTCCCTATTTTTTAATACAGATATTGTATGGTTATGATATGCCATGTGAGCATGAAATAAATGGCCTAAGAGTGTCGGGGCTGATATTTGCGTACAGGACGTGGCTCGGCCACTGAGAGCTGAGGACAACTAAATAATCACTGAACTCAGCCTAAGTGAGCTGGAGTCAGTGGGTTCAATAGAGGGTACCCTGAGTATTGTATAATGATTATGATATGTTTATTATTGTTAACCTGGTGTTTATGGCTTGTTGAATACTGAGATTAATGGCTTGTGATTCGTTGATTTCTATCGCTGAGTATGTGTCTATTGAAATATGAAGCCTTCCCTTCTCTAACTGCATCCATATGTGCTACTAATGTGTCATGATTCCCTTGCCCAATCCATATATCTTCTAGCAAACTTGACTGGATAGACAAGTTAGCCAGCTTACCGATGACCACTTCTATTCCGGCACTGATCAGCTCCTGCTATAACGTCTTTTCTATTCCGGCTAGTGCTGCTAGACTTCCATAACTCTTCCTACTTAGTGCATCAGCAACTACGTTTGCTTTTCTCGGGTGGTATAGGATTTCGCAGTCATAATCCTTCACTAGTTCTAACCACCTGTGCTGCCTCATGTTGAGCTCCTTCTGAGTGAAGAAATACTTTAAGCTTTTGTGGTCCGTATAAATCTCACACCGTTCTCCATAAAGATAATGGCGCCAGATTTTCAACGCCAAGACCACCGCTGCCAACTCTATATCGTGTGTTGGATAGCGTTGCTCGTACTCCTTCAGCTGCCTTGAGGCGTAGGCTATCACCTTGTCATTCTGCATCAACACGCAACCCAACCCTTGCTTCGATGCATCATAGTAGACTACAAACTTGTCGTTGGGTGTCGGTACACAAAGTACTGGTGCTGAGCATAGCTTATCCTTAAGCAACCGGAAGCTCTCTTCACACCTATCAGTCCAGTTGAACCTTTGTTGCTTCCGGGTCAGGTTGGTAAGCAGAGAGTGGCTATCTTAGGAAAGCCCTCTACAAACCTCTGATAATAACCTGCTAATCCCAGAAAGCTTCTTACCTCAGATGCGTTCTTTGGTCTTGTCCAATCCTTCACAACCTCAACCTTAGATGGGTCTACGGCAACTTCGTTTTTGGATACAATGTTCCCGAGGAATTCTACTTGCGAAAGTCAAAATTCGCACTTCTTGAACTTGGCGTAGAGTTGATGCTCTTTTAGTCGTAACAAGATCAACATTAAATGCTCCTCGTGCTCGAATTCGTCCTTTGAGTATACCAAGATGTCATCGATGAACACTACGATGAATTTATCCAAGTAGTCCTTAAACACCCTATTCATTAAATTCATAAACGCGGCTGGAGCGTTGGTAAGACCGAAAGACATAACTAAAAACTTGTAATTCCCATAACGAGTTCTAAAAGTTGTCTTGGGGATATCTTCTTTCCGTACCTTGAGCTGATGATACCTGGACCGTAAATCGATCTTTGAGAATACGGTCGCTCCTCGGAGTTGATCAAACAAGTCATCAATTCGGGGTAGCGGGTACTTATTCTTAATCGTCACCTTATTCAGCTCGCGGTAACCTATGCACATCTGCATGCTTTTTTCCTTTTTCTTCACAAATAGAACTGGTGCTCCCCATGGCGAATGGCTTGGTCTAATGAAACCCAAGTCTAGGAGTTCTTGTAGCTGCATCTTTAACTCCTTGAGTTTGGTAGGTGCCATTCGGTATGGTTCCTTGGAGATAGGCTCAGTGCCCAACACTAATTCGATTGTGAAGTCAATTTCCCGAGCTGGCGGCAACCCTGGTAAGTCGTCAAGAAATACTTCTGGAAATTCCTTTACAATGTGAACGTCTCCAACCTTAAGTTGTGTTTCCTTTACCACATCTGTGATGCTGGCTAAGAATGCTTGACATCCTTTTCCTATCATCCTCTGGGCTTTGAGACATGATATAAGCGGTGTGCGTAGTCCTGAAACTTGTCCCATAAAGCACAGTCTCTGGCCATCAGGAGTCTCGAACGTCACTTTCTTGCATTTGCAGTCGATAGTTGCGCCATGCCTTGCTAGCCAGTCCATGCCTAGTATCACGTCGAAGTCTTTGTTCTCCAGTTCTATCAGGTCTCCTTCTAGTTCTACATCCTCAATTTTGATTGGTACTCCTCGTACTATCCGTGATGATAGAACTACTTTTCCCGAAGGCAACTCCGTCACAAACCTAGTTCTAAATCTTTCACAAGGTTTGTCTAGTTTTTCTATCAATCCTAACGAGATATACGAAAGAGTGGCTCCCGAATCAAATAATACAGAACATGCATTATTGAGGATAGAAACCTGACCTGTGACCACTTTATTGCTAGCATCAGCTTCTCCTTGGGTTAAGGCAAATACCCTGGCAGGAACCATCTTGTCTTCCCTTTTCCCCTCTGGCTTGAGCTGGGGACATTCTCTCTTTCGGTGTCCTTCTTGACCACAGTTGTAGCATCCCTTGGTGTTTTCCCGGCATTCACCAAGATGTTTCTTTTGGCACTTAGCACATTGCGGGTATTCCACATAACTCGGCCTATTACTTCCATTGTTCGTCCGTGCCCTTTTATCGTTGTCGGACTACTTGTCGTCATGATGCTTTCTTTTCTGACCATTATTGTTGCTGGACTGATTATTGTTGTTTTTGTGGTTGTTCCGACCATTCTGAGGTTGACTTGGCTGTTTAGGCTCAGGCTTACTGGCCTCCTCTTTACTAACATTTGCCTGAAGCCTTTCTACTTCTATTGTTGTTTCTAGAACATCGGCATAGGTAGTATTTCCCGGGTTTGCTAGCTTAACCCCTGGCTCAATCTTTGGTTGAATTCCTCTAATGAACTTGGTCACCCTCAGAAATTCAGTTGGAAACAATTCTGGTGCAAACTTGGCTAATCGGTCGAACTGTCGAGCATATTCTACTAGTGGTAAACTCCCTTGCTTCAGACCAGTGAACTCCTCAACCCTTGAAGCGATGACTGCCAAATTGTAGTACTTTTTGTGGAACAGCTCCACAAATCTGGTCCAAGTCATGGTAACGACATCATGAGTCTGCTGAACTAAGTCCCACCATATTCTAGCATCTTTCTTGAACAGAGACGAAACACAGGATATGCGATCAGCGCTGCCGAGATTCATGTGCGCTAGGATCGGCTCCAAATTTCTAAGCCATTCTTCTGCCTCGAAGGGGTCTGTTGTCCTGTCAAAGTTCAGAGCGTGTTGCTTATGAAACTTCTCATAAACTGGCTCCATGTGCTAAGCTGGGTATGGCGCATAGTTTGCCATTGGCCATCCCCCATATGGAACAACTTTTTGGGGTGCTGGGGCCATTTGCTGAGGCTGTGGTTGCGACAGAGGTGGAGGTTGAGTCTGAGGTTGAGCCTGTTGTCGTTGTTGCTGCAATAATTCCTCAACTTGCTGTCACAGCCTAGCAATTTCTGCAGTGTTGTCAACCGGCGAAGGTGCATTTCAGTTAGCAGTAACACGCACTCCCCTTCTACGAACTGGAGTGGCTTCATTGCTCTCAGGAGCGGCATTGGAGGCATTAGCATTGGTGCGAGTAGACCTTCTGAGCGACATCTTCAGCAGAGTTCTAACAGTTTAGAAAAACATGTTAGAACTTTACCCTAATAGGCTCTAAGGCAAAAACATAATCTAAACAAACATAACTCAAGCCTATTAATTATGATTTCTTATGAAAATTATATAAGCCTTCTTTATCATTAGAGTGAGTTTCTATACTTAGAAAAATAAGCCATCTTTATTATTTTCTAAGTCTATTTCTAATCATCCTATATGACTAATTTCTCAGGCTCGAAACTCGTCGTTATTCCAAAGTTAACCATATTGAGGGAGGGCTGGGATCAGTAAAATCGTTCCCACTACTATGGCCCCCTAACTCTCAATATGGAACCTAGTCCATTGATTTGTATCCACCCTCACCGAACTTAGTCATTATTTATTAAATTTATAATTTATTATGATTGCAAAAGAAAATCAAACTCATACATGCCATCAAAATAACAATGATATTTATTTGGAAAAAGATTTTCACTATTTACAATCACAAATGCAAATAAATAAAATAAATAAAGTAACTAATCTATTCTAAAATCTAGATCTTCTACATTTGATCCTTCATCTAACATATCATCATCTATCTCCTCATAGTCATCATTATCTTGAGCCTCAAAATGCCCTCGAGGAAGATTCGTAAAAATTCTATGTTTTTGCTCATTTGTGAATTGGAATTCCATTTAGAAGTGAACCTAAGTATGAGAAAATAATAACTCATCACTACCAGTAATTCATCTTCATCATCTATAGTCTCCCATATATCTTCTAAAGTTGCAATTACAGTAGGATAATATTTAAAAAGTCTAATTACTAAAACATATTGCTCCGCAACTCTCATCATGGTTTTCTTAGTTTCTTGGAGGTGACCTATCTCCCTGTGGAATAAGAGTAGTCTCTGAGTGATTCTTTCTAGCACTCCTACGGTGTTTCTTGGTTCTCTAATTCTTTTCAAGGCCTTAATGGCTCAGATCTCCTCATAAGTTAATGCTCCATTCATTCTTAACTGAAAACAATAGGCTAAAATGTTAGCTATACATATAAACATAATAACTAAACATAAACACTTACTTGGCAGTTAGATTCGGAGCTTGAGCGTGTGTATCAATGAGAACTTCATGCGAATGAACTGTTTCTCTGATACCAACTGTGATGACCCAACTAATTCTAAGACTTTGGACCATTAAAACTACTATGCATGGACACTATTTTCGAGAAAACATACATAAGAAACATTCACAACTTTATTATAAACTCTAAAGTAAACGTTGAAATATATAAATTCAGGGTATGGGATCCCATTGTTTGAAAATAAAACATAACTTTAAACTTAAATGAAATTGTTTACAAAGCTAAATGCGGAAAATACATAAAAACATAATAAAAAGACTAAAAATAACGTCGTCCTCGAATCGTCACGCAGTCCATCGAATCCATTCATCCTTAATACACAAACCAAGCTACTACGAATCCTTTCGTCGCCAAATCTATTTTCCTGCATCACATAAAAAAATAAAGGAATGAGCCTAATGCCCAACAAGGAAAATCTACTAATAACATAAATCATATACATAAACTATATCATAAACATATACTATAAACATATGTCATATAATACTACAATGGCCATCATACCTCTTGGGGCTTGTTAACTAAGCAAGTCATATGCCCAATAGATTTGTGGGGCTTGCTAGCCAAGCAAGTCATATGCCCAAGGACTATAAACATACTAGACATAATGTAAACATAACATAAGATAATCATAGCATAAGCATAACATATCATATAAACATATAAAATTCTATCCTATTTTCCTTACCAAAACTGGGATATGAGTACAAGGACGGGATTTGGAACACTCCTAAAACCAACAATAAGAGTGTGAGTATTTCTAAAGAAAGTGATGATAAAGAAATGAACTAAACCACCCAGAAGAAGCTTACCAAAAAGAAACCTTAAGTTCAAAGAACTTAAGTACCTAACCAAGAATGGAGAACAACGAGTTAGGATTTGAGTAAGAAAACTAAAGGAAGCTAAAGAAACATACAGAAATGAACTTAAGAATAAGAATACCTTTGGATGTACTAGAACCGAACTAAACCTCGATATTGAAACACACACGATTTATCTTACTTCCCAAGTGTTTATAAAGCTTAAATCCCAACCTAAGTGTTTATCACTCTATAGCAACCCTAGCAGCTTGAAGTCTCTGAACACAGCTTGAAGAATGAGAGAAATGGCTGGGTACTAGGTCCTATTTATAGAGTTCAAGGAGTGAACCACCTCTTTTTAGCTTGAATAAAAATAATGAGTATTAATTGAAAAATATTTGAATATTCGTTCAACAGGTGCTGAAGACTCGGTCAAAACGTTCAGAGGCCAGTCAATAGGTTAAGGAATGAATTAAGCTCGGTTTCAAAAATGTTTGAAATTATGGCCCTAGGGCCGATATATCGCCCATCATAGGCGATATATTGCCTGGGCTTATGTCCCGAGTGCTCGTCGTTTCATTTGTGCGAAGTTAACATGTTTTTCATATTCCCCGTGTGGCAATACATCGGCTCCTAGGCTGCGATATATCGGCATTCGTAAATATATTAAAGTCGTAATTGCACTTTTTCAGCATAATTGAATTGATTAATAAGGTTTGACTGAATAATACAATATTCCAACAAGATCTGGAAGGGTCTAGAGCTTCTAGAAACTTCTATTTTTGAATTATCCACTTAAAAATGCTTAAATCCTCAAATAAACAAGATTGTGACAAATGTCATGCTCTTAATGGTCTTGGAAGGTTTTTTTAGTTTTCTAGAACTTTCTTTTATTTAAACATAGTTAAATCCTTAAATAAACTTGCACACGACAAGTGTCATGATCTTGTTAATTCTATCTAAACCTTATAGTATAAAAAATGACATCTTTATAATCAGCTATATTAATCAAACCTTATGTTATAATTAACATTCTTAAATTATAGGTTAAACTTATAAAATCTATAAGTGTTGCTATGAGTGTTCAACTAAGTCCCATCTTGAACCAAAATCCACAGTAATAAACATACTATAACTACTACTAACTATTACTACTACTACTACTATCTAACTAGCTAAGTAAAATTCTGGGACTCTACATTATGGGTCATTTGATTGTTTGTATTGTTTATGCTATGCTATATGGTTTTCTTGTTGGGCTTTGGCTCACGGGTGCTACGTGGTGCAGGTAAAGGCAAGGGTAAGGTGGACCAATCTTGAGTTGGAGAGCTCCGGGGGCGGGATGTACATAGTCAGCTGCTCGTCCGCCACTGCCGAGCGATAGTACAGGGATAGGAAAACCTAAAACGTGTATTTTTCCATTAGATTGGCTTATGATTGTATATGACATTTGAAATTTTGTAAATTGTCCTTTAAACCCTGTTTTTGGGATCCCATGTACCAAAAGTTTATTTAAATGACAATTTGTCAATTTATGACCAAAATCTCTTAACCCTAACTCGATTATGGTTCTAGGGTCACATTTTTAACTAAACGACTTGATTAGCAAGTCTTGCACACTTATAAACACACAGTGTAATGGTCTTGGTTATCCAGGGCGTTACAACTTGGTATCAGAGCCGTCTAGGTTTAAGGGTTCCTGAAGACTGGATGAACATGTACATTCGCCGCTAAAGACAAGCTTGACTCAGGTTTGGTAATTGTATATTCATGTTTATATGCTTAAGTGTTTGGAAAGGAATATGAATGCTTTTATCTATATGAATAATAGGGAGCATGAGATATTAATCAGGCCTGGCCCTTGACTGTTATGTGATGATATTGAGGCATGCTTATTAGCATTGTTGTTGCATATGGATGAATTTTGGATAATTGTTATATATTGATCGCTTTGATTGCTTGTGTTCCAATGGTGAATTATGGAAAAATTGTTACCCTATCATCATAGTATGACCGCCGAGTCGTTGATTGCAGATTAACTTGGATAGTTATACGTCTAAGGCAATCTATACAACAGCCAGCACTGGGTCCGAGACTAGAGATGATGACCAGGGCCAGAACCCGCCGCCAACCCCTAAGAATTGGCAGTAGATATTGGAAGACATGCAAGCCCGGCTTCAGAGCCAGGAAGAGCAAATTCGTTTTTTAAGACAGCAGGCTCTGTCAGGGAGTGATGAATCTATTATGCCACCTGCTGTGGCACCAGTTTTACAGACACCTGAAGTTGGGAACAGGTGGGAGCCACTGTATGAGAGGCAGCATCCTCCAACCTTCGAGGGAGGACCAGATCCACTAAAGGCCGAACAGTGGATGATTATGATTACCTTTATCCTAGATTTCATGAGGGTAAAAGGTAATGACCGGGTGGCCCGTGCCACATATATACTAAGAGAGGATGCCCGCATTTGGTGGGAAGTAGCATCACAGACTAGAGATGTTATTACTCTGGGTTGGGATGGATTCAAGGACTTGTTCAGCCAAAAGTACTACAACATTGTCGTCAGGGCAGAAAAAGTAAATGAGTTTGTGGGGTTAGTTCAGGGTGTTGACGGTGAAATCTCGTCAAAGAAATTAGATCGAAAAACTCAAAGGTAAGTATGGAGATATCTACATAAGAACATAGAATGAACTTGTGGAAGGATAAACACAGATCAACAATGGATTGAGCCTTTGTATATTGCTTAATAGCTTGAGTGTACAATGAATTTTCCAAGCCTTATTCTGAGGGTTCAAGCTCTATTTATAGTTGGGCTCTAATGGCCCCTTATACATGGTGGTCCCTAGGGACAAAATAGTACATGAGTACACTGTTAGGGTAATAGCACAGGTGGTAGTGGTGTTGGAAGAGTGGTGGTCTGCTCTAGTACATGTCAGGGGTCTGCAAAAGTACTCCTGTCTTGGTACCATATTATGCCTCCATTACTTGTCGGGTATGGACCTCATAAGCGTGTCAAGGAAGTCCTGACCATGTACCATTCTTGTACTGCCACTACCTGTCTGGCGTGGACACTATATCCGTACTCTAACTCTTCTTGGTCTGTAGGCTCATTCCGTATCTCCTCTGACTTCATGTCGAATCATTGTGAGGCTCTTTTTTACCTTCCCCAACTGCATGTTCAAGAGGCCCTTGACTCTTCATTTCATGGGCCTCACAGGGAGAGTGGTGCCCCATTGGAGGCACTTACCTCAAGAAGAGAGGTAAGGCCTTTTCAATGAGGCCTGTTGCGTGTGCGGTGAGGCATGATGCCTACGAATGAGATTACGATCTCACCTTGCGAGACCATCGCATTGCAACCCATATGCCTCGAGGCCCTTGGATCATGGCTGAGGGGTGCTTGGTGTGAGACCCATGCTACGAGGCCCTTGGTTCGTGGCCGAGGGGTGCTTGGTGCGAGACCCATGGCATGAGGCCCTTAGTGCATGGTTGAGGGGTGCTTGGTGCGAGACCCATGGCGTGAGGCCCTTGGTGCATGGTCGAGGGGTGCTTGGTGCGAGACCCATGCCACGAGGCCCTTGGTGTGTGGCTGAGGGGTGCTTGGTGTGAGATCCATGCCGCGAGGCCCTTAGTGTGTGGCCGTGGGGTGCTTGGTGTGAGACCTATGCCGCGAGGCCCTTGGTGCGTGGCCGAGGGGTGCTTGGCGCGAGACCCATGCCACGAGGCCCTTGGTGCGTGGCCGAGGGGTGCTTGGCGCGAGACCCATGCTGTGAGGCCCTTGGTGCATGACCGAGGGGTGCTTGGGTAGCGAGGCAAGGTGCTCCTCTCTTGGCGCGAGACCCTTGGCCTTGCTATGCAAGGCTGCGATGCACAACCCTTGGCGCGGGGTACTTGGGCAACGAGGCGAGGTGCGCCTCTCTTGGCGCAAGACCCTTGGTCTTGTTATGTGAGGCTGCGATGCATGACCCTTGGCGCGGGGTGCTTGAGCAGAGAGTCGAGGTGCGCCTCTCTTGGCGCAAGACCCTTGGCCTTGCTATGCGAGGCTGCGATGCACGACCCTTGGCGCAGGGTGCTTGGGGAGCGAGGCGATGTGCGCCTCACATGGCGCAAGACACTTGGCCTCGCTATGTGAGGCTCCCCGTGGGCGTGCCCTCCTTGGCACTTGGCATTGTTAGGGGTGCGCGAGTGACTTGGCTGGCTACCTATATGAAGCCTCATGGCCGCGAGGGGTGCGCGAGACGTAGCACAACTAGGCTCGCATAACGTGGTCTTCACCCTCAGATGCTAGTCTTCCTCGACGCAAGGGATGTAACTCGTAGAAGACTTTATACACAGGCCTCCTTTTTGGGTGCCTTGCACTTTTAGAAATTTTTTTCTTGGTGGATTTTCAGCATCCACACAGGGCAACATGACAGTTACAGAATACGCCCTGAAGTTTGACAAGCTTGCGAAGTTTGCACCAAACTTAGTGCCTACTGATGCAGCTAGGCAGGACAGGTTTATTAGAGGGCATAATGCTATGATATCCTGGGATGTGGGAATTACAACAGTACCTGGGGGGATGACTTATGCCCAGGCTGTTGAGAAGGCTCTTACCGCTAAGGAGGCGGAAAACAAGATTTGGAGGGAGAATGCTGCGAGACGGGAGGTTCACAGGACGGTGCCTCCATATTAAGGTATTGGTAGGGGCGGAGGCCCAATTGATCTGAAGAGGAAGACCCCTGATACTTCGACCACTACTGGTCCTAATAGGAGGGGTCGGGGTGTTCAGGGTAGCCCCAGGGAGGCAATGATACATGGAGGAGTTACCTAGAGTGCACGAGGTGCAGAAGACACCATCCGGGAGAATGTCGGGCCAAGGCCTATTTTTTGTGCCGGGTGGTGGGACACCTCAAGAAGGACTGCCCGGCAAAAAAGAAAGGAGAAACATGGAAGGTGGACAGCTTGACTCCAGCCCAAGTGTTCACCTTCATGCAGGCAGAGGCTGAGGCTGGTCCCTCAGTGGTGACAGGTCAGCTTTCTAGTGTTGGCTCTCCTTTTACTATGTTGATTAACTCTGGTGCTACACATTCATTTTTTCAAGTAAGGTGATTGATAGATTGTATAGACCTAGTGAATACTATACTGCAGGATTCGGGACTATATTGCCTACAGGGAAACTGGTAGTGTCTAGGAGATGGATTAGAGCGCTGCCAGTGGTGGTAGATGGTAAAGAGCTGTCAGTAGACTTGATTGAGTTAGGTATGGAGGACTTTGACATGATTTTGGGAATGGATTGGCTGGTCAGATATAGGGCTACTATTGATTGCAGGAAGAATATGGTGACTTTTGTGCCTGAGGGAGAGGATCCCTTTGTGTTCGTGGGTGTGGTATGTGGACCCCGCATACCCTTGATATCAACGTTGAGAGCTAGGGACCTATTACAGGGAGGATGTATAGGTTTCCTAGCTAGTGTGGTGGATACTACCAGAGTGTTGCCAACAGGATCAGGAGAGACCAGATTAGTTCGTGAGTTCTTGGATGTGTTCCCTGAAGATTTACCGAGGCTGCTTCTGCACAGGGAGATTCAGTTTGTTATTGAGTTAGCGCTAGGGACAGAGCCACTGTCGAGGGCACCATATAGGATGGCACCGGCAGAACTGATGGAATTGAAGATACAGTTACAAGAGCTTCTTGATTTATGGTTCATCAGGCCTAGCTACTCGCCATGGGGTGCTCAGGTTTTGTTTGTGAAGAAGAAGGACGGGACTCTGAGGATGTGTATAGACTACAGAGAGTTGAACAAATTGACCATCAAGAATAAGTACCCTCTACCAAGGATTGATGACTTTTTTGATCATCTGCAGGGAAAGACGGTGTTCTTGAATATTGTTCTTCGATCTGGTTATCACTAGCTGAGGATCAAGGATGATGATATATCGAAGACGACCTTCCGAACGAGGCATGGGCACTATGAGTTTCTGGTTATGTCATTTGGTTTGACCAATGCCCCAACAGCCTTCATGGATCTAATGAACAGGGTGTTCAAGGACTTCTTGGATCAGTTTGTGATTGTCTTCATTAACGACATCCTAGTGTACTCCAGTTCATAGGTAGAGCACGAGCAACATCTTCGACAGGTTTTGCAGAGGTTGAGAGAGCACCGGTTGTACACCAAGTTTAAGAAGTGTGAGTTTTGGCTACCAGAAGTGACATTCCTTGGACATATTGTTGGTGAGGATGGGATTAAGGTGGACCCATCTAAGGTGGAGGCAGTGAGAGATTGGCCGAAGCCAAGGAACGCCTCAGAGGTTAGAATTTTCCTTGGATTCACGGGTTACTACAAACAATTTGTGGAAGGGTTCTCGAAGATTGCTGCACCGATGACAGAATTGACACAGAATAATTTGAAGTTTGTTTGGCCAGACAAGTGTGAGAATAGCTTTCAGGAATTAAAGCGACGACTTATTACAGCACCTGTGTTGAGTCTTCCTTTGGAGGGAGGAAATTTTATGGTATACTGTGACACGTCGAGGTTGGGTTTGGGCTGTGTGTTGATGCAGAATGAGAAGGTTATAGGTTATGCATCACGGCAGCTGAAGGAGTATGAGCAGCAGTACCCCACCCATGATCTGGAATCGGCAGCGGTGGTATTCGCACTGAAGGTGCGGCAACATTATCTGTATGGAGAGAAGTGCAAGATATACACTGGTCACAAGAGTTTGAAGTACTTCTTCACCCAGAAGGACCTGAACATGAGGCAGAGGCGTTGGCTGGAATTGGTGAAGGACTATGACTGTGATATTTTGTACCACCCAGGGAAAGCCAATATAGTGGTGGGTGCATTGAGCCATAGAGGCCCGGGACAGCTGTTTAGTTCTACTCAAATATCAAAAGAATTGGCAGAAGAGATGTCCAGAGCAAGGATAGAGTTGGTGGTGGGCAGGTTGGCCAATATTACTTTACATTGACCCTGCTAGAGCAGATTAAGAAGGGTCAATTGGTAGATGCATAGTTACAGGAAGTTAGAGAGAATGTCTTAGCGGGAGTAGCTAAGGACTATTCTATTTCTGAAGTTGGTTTGTTACGGTATCAGGGAGGGATCTATGTTCCAACTTATGTGGGGATTAGACGAGATATACTGGATGAATCGCATTCTACACCGTACACACTTCATCCAGGCACCACGAAGATGTATCAGGATCTACAGACGTTGTATTGGTGGCCTGGGATGAAGAAGGATGTGGTGGAGTACATGGCCATGTGTTTGACCTGTCAGTAGGTGAAGGCTGACCATCAGTGACTGGTGGGGTTGCTACAGCCTTTGGGTATTCCCGAGTGGAAATGGGAGGATATTACGATGGATTTTGTGGGAGGTTTACCCAGGATAGTGGGGCTTCACGACTCGGTGTGGGTGATAGTGGAAAGATACACAAAGCCAGTGAAGATGACTTATATTGTGGATCAGTATGCAGAGATGTATGTGAGGGATATTGTATGTCTCCATGGGGTTCCTAAGTATATAGTGTCGGACCGGGATCCTATATTTACTTCCAAGTTTTGGGGTGGATTACAGAAGGCTATGGGGACTCAGTTGAAGTTCAGCATGGCCTTTCATCCTCAGACTAATGGACAGTCTGAGAGGACAATTCAGGAATTGGAGGATATGCTCAGAGCGTGCGTGATAGACTTTGAGGGGTCTTGGAGTAAGTGTCTCCTGTTGAATGAGTTTTCATACAACAACAATTATCAATCAACGATTGGAGTAGCTTCGTATGAGATGTTATATGGGAGGAAGTGTAGATCGCCCATTCATTAGGATGAGTTGGGTGAGAGGAGGTATTTGGGACCGGACATGGTTTCTAAAGACTAATGAGGCCATTGAGAAGATCCGAGCTCGAATGCTTGCTTCAAAGAGCAGACAGAAAAGATACGCTGATCCTAAGCATAGGGACGTGGAGTTTCAGGTTGGGGACCACGTGTTTCTGTGAGTTTCACCATTGCGAGGCGTGAGAAGGTTTAGGAAGAAGGGCAAGCTAAGCCCTAGATTCATTGGACCTTTCGAGATTCTGGAGAGGATCGAATAGGTAGCTTACAGGTTGGCATTGCCACCATCGTTGTCAGGAGTTCATGACGTATTCCATGTTTCTATGCTTCGAAAGAACGTCTCAGATACAACTCATGTGTTGAAGTATGAAGACTTAGAATTGCAGACAGATTTGTCTTATGAGGAGCGACCGGTTCAGATCCTAGACAGGAAAGATAAGGTTCTACGAAACAAGACGATTCCTCTAGTTAAAGTGTTATGGAGGAATAGCAGAGTCGAGGAAGCGACCTGGGAGCTTGAGTCAGCAATGCAGGATCAGTATCCTGAGCTATTTAGGAAAATTTCGAGGACGGAATTCTCAGTAGGAGGGGATAGTTGTAACGACCCAAAATTACTAATAAAGCTTACGGGCCTTGATTAGCGTGCCAGGAGGGAATAATTGGTTTATGTGTGATTTAATTATTAAATGCATGATTATGTGGCATGCATGATTATATGAATATATGGATATGTGAAATGCATGTTTATGAGTATTAAATATGAATGTGGGCCCTGTTTAGCATATAAGGGCATATTTGTAATTTTGGCCCATTAAGGGCATAAATGTGATTATATTTGATAAATTGTTGAGACCACATTATTATGTGGATTTATTTTTAGTATATGGCTCGAGACGGTCCTAGTGAGCGAATTGGCGTAATAGTCACGATGGGGATTTATACCCGGCTCGGGGAAGCCTAGGGGTATTTTTGCGAATTTAGAAAATATATTGAGGATTATTAGAAATTGGATAAATAATTAGAAGTCAATTGGAAGACGAGATTAATTGGTAAATGTTAGGAACACCTGAGGAATTAGCGAGAATTGGGAGCAATGACCATTACACCCTTACATTGATTAATGGATTAAGTGTTATGAGGGAGGGCAAATTGGTCTTTTTGATAAAGGAATATATTCAGATTTACTTAGGATTAAAACATAATGAAGTAGAACCTCCCTGACCCTTCTCTCTCACGTACTCCTCTCTCTCACTTTCCCCTTGTTGAACCTTGAAGCTAAGTACCTAAAGGGTGCACAAGCAAGGCTTGAATTGTTGAAGGAAGTTGGAGTCTTGGCAGGGAAACTAGAGGGAAATTCAAGCTGGGATTTGGAGCTAGAAAACAGAGGATAAGTCGGCTAGAATTGAGGTAAGAGCTTTAGTTAATCCTTGAATTTTGCTGAATTTCTGGGTATAAATTAGTTGATGCACTTGGTTTATTTATATAGAATTAAGCTAAGTTGGTGTGAGGTTTCTGCTGGGAGTTGGGCCACAATTTGAGGTAAGAACCTTTCTTTAATCTCTGTGTTTTGCTGAGTAGTTTAGGTTGAATTTTAAGAGCTTGAGTATTGGTTTTGGGGATTTGTTGGAGTTTTGGGAAAAACTTGATTAGGTTCTGTTGCCTTTGATGAGTAGAGTGTATTTTTGTGGTTAATTTTTGGTTTGGAGGTTTTGAGTGCTGGATTTTTGGAGCTTTGGCTTGGGGAAATTCGAAGAGAAAACCCAGAATTTTAAAACTCTGGTATCAGCGTTGTAGCACTAGGTTGGGAGCGCTATAGCGATAGGCTGTGATTTTGGGGGCTAGAGTCTCTGACTCTAGTGTTGTAGCGCCTAATAGGCAGCGTTGTAGCGCTACTCAGCTTTCAAAACTTGATATTTTGGGTACTTTTTTGGGTTTTTTCTCGGGGGCCCGGGGGACGATTTCACCACCTCGTTTGGTGGAATTAGAGGTCCCGAGAGCGTGAGATTGGTCCTGGGATTATTCTTTGGAATTGAAACTCATCGAAGTACCATTTATGGATTGTGACTAGGTGTATGCTAGGGCTCGGAACAGGATCATGCTCGTGGATCGTTCTTATTAACCAAAACACTCGAACCTGAGGTAAGAAAACTGCACTCGTTTGTGTGGCTATGTTGGGACTAAGGTTCCCTATTTTTTAATACATATATTGTATGATTATGATATGCCATGTGAGAATGAAATAAACGGCCTAAGAGTGCCGAGGCTGATATTTGAGCACAGGACGTGGATCGGCCACTGAGAGCTGAGGTCAGCTAAATAATCACTGAACTCGGCCTTAGCAAGCCGGAGTCAGTGGGTTCAATAGAGGGTAGCATGAGTATTGTATGATGAGTATGATATGTTTATTATTGTTAACCTGATGTTTATGGCTTGTTGAACACAGAGATGAATGGCTTGTGATTCGTTGATTTCCATCGCTGAGTATGTGTCTATCATAACATGCTGAATACCTGGTTAACTGCCTTATGGGTCATTTGATTGTCTGTATTGTTTACGCTATGCTATATGGTTTTCTTGCTGGGCTTCGGCTCACAGGTGCTACGTGGTGCAGGTAAAGCAAGGGTAAGGTGGACCAATACTGAGTTGGAGAGCTCTGGGGGCGGGATGTACATAGTCAGATGCTCGTCCGCCACGGCCGAGCGATAGTACAGGGACAGGAAAACCTAAAATGCGTATTTTTCCATTAGATTGGCTTGTGATTGTATGTGACATTTGAAATTTTGTAAATTGTCCTTTAAACCCTGGTTTTATGATCCCATGTACCAAACGTTTATTTAAATGAAAATTTATCAATTTATGACTAAAATATTTTAACCCTAACTCGATTATGGTTCTAGGGTCACATTTTTAACTAAACGACTTGATTAGCAAGTCTTGCACGGTTATAAACACACAGTGTAACGGTCTTGGTTATCCAGGGCATTACACACCCCTCGATTGAACATTCATTTGTCCCCAGACATTTGAACATATTAGCCCTAGTGGTTTTTTGGCCCTTTCTCCTATCACAGAGAATGGATGGTTTGTCATTCTGCCCTCGAGACTAGATTCACAAACAGGTAGGTCACCCTAGGTGAGATCCCTCAAAAGCCCAGCCTTTGTTAGTCTTTGAATCCTATCAAAGCAAATATGAGGAAAGCGAAGATGCCAAAGGTATGTCATTTCTAACGTTATTGACCTTTTGTCATTTAACGATCCTATTTTAGCTATCTTAAAAAACTCATTATTTATAACATAGGGTTCGTTTAGTTGCAATAGGTATAGCCCGTTTTTCATACATCCACCCCACAATTCACATCCATTTAAGGAAATACGATTTTATTACTTGTGAAATTAACTACAAATTGTTGTTGATGTAATAAGAAAAACTGAAATTAAAATTTCCATTGAAAATCATAATAAAATAAACATTGTCTTAAAACAATATATTTATTTCCAAAATTCATTCAAGCTTATCATTTTTCATTGTTTGATAGGAACAACCCTTGATGTATTCCAAGCTTTGGCTTTTTATCCTTCATGGCTTTCCCAATGCTAAAAAGTGTAAAAAACAATATTACATGCATGTTTAGTATATTTTGATTTAGCGATCCAAAACTGAAATATCATCCTCTAAAATCACATGCATCCAAGACAAATTTAATTATCTTGGGTTCCGTATGCCTTGAGTGCTGGGCAATCTTGTTCCAATTCCCAGTCTCCTTGCAGTTGGAAACACTCCCCTTTTTGTGTACTTATAATCAGGCCCTGCTCCAAGATTCTTTGCAGCATTTGGTGCCTTGCCAATGGACTTCTTGTTCTTTTTGTATGAATTTCTTCCTCTCTTGCTCTTCGAAGAGGAAGCTTAAAGCAGATTCTCCTTGAGCTTGTTTAGTAGTATTAGCATTCTTTCCTTTGCTCGAACCACCATCAACAATCCTCTTTGAAGGATTTAGTGATCGTTGCATAGGAAAAATAGGAATATATTTGATTATCACGAACTCGATGTTGTCCATAATCAACTCCATGTTGATGCTGGACAAACATTTCGTGAGGTTTGCACCATAGAGTAACCTTTTAGATATTAGAGAGAGTATGAGGTGGGAAGCCTAGAGCTTCGATTATAAACTAAGTAGAAATCAAAGCGTTGCTTGACAAACATGTATTCATTAAATTTTTAGAAATAGCATAACATACAAAATGTTTTGAGATAAGCAAAATACTAAAACACGTATCTTCTATTTCTTTGGTACTTTAACTAGCCATGAACCCATGTGTCCCGGTAGGCGAGAGTCACAAATATTCACTTAGTTAAATAGAGAAACATCTTAATTAATAAAATGTCATAGACTTTTATTAACTACCTATTCCATCCGATCAAAGTAACGAAAACTCATGTGTCCCGGTAGGCGAGATTCACAAATATTTCTTACTTTATGAGTTTGACCCACGGTTTCGATTATTATAGACTTAATTCCTATAGTCACTGTAGGGATGAGTCTATAGAATGTCCATCTATAACCATCTATCCTAAGAAATTTAACCATGTTAAGAAGTCCAGTGAACACCTTCCGTACAGAGACGAAATCAAAGCGCCATGAGGCCCTGCTGAACTCTAACCTTGTTAAATCAACGGTGGAGTTCGAATTTAAAATTTTTAAAATCATTACTAAATATTTTAGTATTTTATTCTTTTTGAAGAAAAAAATCAACTTAGGTTCGCCAAATTATTAAAATAATCAATAAACCAACTTAGGTTTCCCTGTTTATTAAAATAATCAATAAATCAACATAGGTTTGCCAAAATTATTAAAATAATTAATAAACCAACTTATGTTTGCCAAATTAATAAACCATAGTTTATAATTTTTTTTTTCATTGATTCTAAAATTACCGTTGAAAATTAATTCAAAAAATAGAATTAATTTGTTCCTAATAAAGTTTTAGGTCCAACTTAAAAAAATAACCTAATACAATAAGTCCAGCTTAAGGTAAATGGACATTAACAATTCAAGCTTGCATGGAGGAGAGTTGGGTTCAGTATGTCGGACCCACTACTAAGGCTCCCTAACTTCCACACAAATCCCAAAAAGACAGGAATTTGAACATTTGTTTTATTAATTGTTATTCAATTGATTAAGCTCAATCTAGTAATGAAAGCAAATGGGCCTTCACAAGTGGAACCACCCATAAGAGAGGAATTTAAACTTTACATATTCGATTGGGCCCAACTAAAACCTAACATTTTATTAAAGTTTTATTTGAATTTTCCCACATTTTTCGAACACAAAAATTGGGCCATCATTATACTTATATTTAAAGCTCAAATGCAAAAAAATAACTTAATAATAATGCTTGATATGCTATTTTATAAGCATGTATTATTAAATTATGCAAATGTACCACAACAATATACTATTTTGCAAAATACCACAGTTAATTAACATAGAATTCATCAGAAAAAATTCAATAAAATTAATTAAACAAGATGCAAAATATTAAATTAATTAAAATAGAATTTATCAAACAAAATTCAATTTCAAATAATTAATTTAACCTAGGTTGTTAAGTTGTTATGAATGACAAGATATTTTAAATATTTTAACCAATTTTAAAATATCAAAATATTTTTTAACAAAATTTAAAATATGTAAAATATCTACAATTATCTGATAACTAAATATAAATATTTTAAACAATAAAAATATATTTAATAATCAGATAACTAATTTTAATATTTCATCTATAACAAAATAAAAATAAATATCTTAAAATATCATGATTATTAGATAACCAATTCAAAATATTTTAAAAAGCTAAAATATCTAAAATAATCAGATAATCAATTTTAAATATTTTAAACTTAACTACACAAAAATATCTAATTTTAAAAAAAAAAATTGCGAAAAAGTTCTGTCGCGAGGTCCGGCACCGACGTCGAACAGATCTAGTCGTCCGTACGGCCGGGTTCCCAGCGGTACTTTCATGCGTGCCTAGCATGCACACTGCCCAATCAGTCCAAAAAAAAAAATTAAATCAATGCAATTTTTCAATCCCAAAACAAGCCAAAAACAACTAATTATTGCTAAATTTACATAAGAAAACATAAACATGCACCAATAACATGTACCATCCAATTATTACCCTAACGTATCAATCAATTTCATACATGTTCATTAATGAAAATAAACTAGCAACCTATGGCTCTAGGGCCAATTGTTGGAAAATACATATTGTAGGATCTTTATTTATTTTCATGTAATTTACATATTATCAAACAAACATGCAAATTCCTAGAACATGCTCCTATGAAATTTATATAAATACAAAGTAAAGTAAAACTTACATTACGCAGCGGAACTGGAACAACTCATTCCTTCAATCTCTCTAACCCTTGATTAATTTCTGGAGCAGAGTATTATCAAGAGATTGAACTAGATTAGCAACACAGTCTTTTTTATCAACCTAGAACTAGTGTGGGCTGGTTCTCAACACATGAGATATAGATCTAGAAGAGAAGATGAAGAGAGAGCGGCCAAGAAAGGTTCGACTGTCTAGGTTTTCACTTACCCAATGAATCAATTGAGACTGACTTCCTTATGAAAACCCTAGATATCATATTTCTTATATAGGCAACTTAATGGACTTTATTTAAATTTAAATTTAAATTAATTAAAAATAATAAACAAGAAATAAAAGTCTTGGGTTGCCATAAATGGACTTAGGCCCAATCTCTTTGTTTTAAATTTAAATCTCAATTGTGCCTAAATTCAAAATCTTTTATTTATTTTTAATTAATTAAATCCTTATTCAAATTAACTAATTATAATTTGAAACTTGAGTTAATATTATTTATTTATATTGACACCAATTTATCAATATTAATAAATTTACCCAAAGATTCTATTTTATTCTCTAAATCTCATATCTCTGTAAATTTTCCAAAATTGACCTAGTCAACTTTAAAAATCATAATTGATAACTAAATCAATTGATTGAGATATTCTAAATGATTTACTCAAAGGTGATGTGGGGACCATGGATCCATGAAATCAAGCTCCAATAAGTTATCGTGAATTTATTTACGAATAATTTCACTACCTTATTAATACCTCATGACTCCACTATAGACTCAAAATTGAACTCTTGAATTCATAGAACATATTTTCCAAACCATAAATACGTTATCCATTGTTATAACCATTACAGTCAGTCAATCCTCTATCGATGACTTAGTAACAAGATGGGTGCAAATTAACGTTTTACCCCTCATTAGTATTTTATCCTTAACTCCCACTAAGTTCCTTATAAATGATATTTCCGTTAACTTAATCACAGAAATGAGATCTCAATCATTTAACCTTTTGAACAAAACAACTAAGGAAATCATCTTTTCACTTCTCATACAGAAGTTATAGATTTCATATCTATAAATAATACTCCCACTCAATTACACTACTGAATATCCAAGATGTAAGTAAGGGCTAGACCGTAGGGTAAGCTGGTAACGAACAAGTCAAAAGATTTAAATAATATAATTAGCAGAATATTATTACTCAGAATTAAGATTGATTTAACATATGGTCAACGTTGTGACATTGATTAGATTTGATAACAACGATACTTATTTATCAATCAATATCAGTCCTAGTTTGATGTAACCAAATACATCAGAGCTTATCTACTTGGCCAATGCCTTGGACAAGTCATCACACCCCGAATATATAAGTAGATCATATTGTAGATTGCCTAATCAGTGAAAATCCAATGCACTAATCTAATCTTAGGACTTGTTCTTTTGAACATGTAATTACAATTAAAATCCACTGTGACCTAGTCACTATAATTGAAACTATCCATATGTTCAGGATTTTATAAATGTTTGTATTATTTCAAAAATCATGTAATATAAAAAGCAAGCAACACGATTGTCAAACTAAATGATTTCTACTACTTTATCGATAATATAAAATCGTGTTACATGTTCGACGTGGTTTTATAAGGGCATAAAACCCAACACAAATTTCCATCTCAAACTAGTTGCCAAACTCACATTCAAGCCCATAATTCCTATCCTTATACCCCAACCATCACAACCAACCTATAACCAATTTCCCGCACCATCAAACACTCAAATCCAGCTAAGAAACTAAAACTCATGCAAATTCTAAGTTTAATATAATCTCAAACAGATTTCAACAATTGAATTGAAATTTACCTCGGTCTATGGCTTGAATTTCTCCAACTATCACCTGCCTACTTTCAGCCTTAACTCTTCAATTTGACCCAGCTCAAACTCAGCTCTAATCCAGCTTAAACCAAGTATTTTCCTTCAACAAACTCAAACTCTCAACACAAGAGGGAGAGAGAGCGAACGTGAGTGAGAGAGTGAGAGAGAGTGCTGAGAAATTCCACTACCTTCTGGCTGCCCCTTAGACACTTACTGAGTGTATAGCTTAATTAGAAAAGACCAAACTGCCCCTTATCACTAACCGAGCCCTTAAATTACCACAAAGGGTAGAATGGTCATTTTCCCCCGGTTCCCGCTAATTCCTCAAGTGTTCATACTATTAACCAATTAACCCCGTCGCGTCTAATTAATTACCAAATACTTACTCGTTACTCAATAAATCCCAAAATATTCTCTAAATTCCCAAAAATACCCCCAGGCTCCCCCGAGTCGGGCATTTAAACCCTGCTGTGACTATTTCGCTAATCTGCTCACTAGGACCGTCTCGAGCCATATACTGCAAATATATCCGCATAATAATGTGGTCTCAACCATATATCACATAAAATTACATTTATGCCTTTAATGGGACAAAATTACAAATATGCCCTTATGAACACTAAAGGGCCCACATGCATATTTAATACTCATAAACATGCATGTAATATACTCACATAGTCATATTAATCATGCATGCCACATAGTCACACATTTAACAATTTAAACACACATATAAACCAATTATGCCCTCTCGGCACGCTAATCAAGGCACTAAGCCCTATTAGCAATTTTGGGTCGTTACAGGAACAGCTGAGGGATTGGCTGCAAATCCCTAAAATCTTGAAGAGCCAGGAGGGATTCCTGCATCTGGCGGGTGGTCTCCTGCTATTCCACCATTCTTGCTTCTTGGTTCAGGACTCGTTGCCTCAAACGGACCTATTCTGGATCCTCTTGCTCAGGTTCCATGTCATTCCCGTTAGGATCCAAGGGATTCTCAGCCTCGAGGTCTTCATACCCCTCTCCATCTTCCTCATAATAATCTTTGTCTTAGTCACCCCCTTCTCCAAAGTTCTGGGAGTCATCAGGCAGGAGCCCATGATAAGGCATGTCCTTTGGTTCTTCTTGAGGAAGTGGTTGATTGGGAAATGGTTCTCCACTGTCTTGTTGTTGCTGGTGAGTGGGGCCAAACACGGTATGCCTGGTGTTCACCATTTTCGCAGATGATTAAGGTTGATTCAAGCTTTCTTCAGCTCTCAATGAAAGCACCAAAATGTTTCCCGAGTTTTTCGAAAACTATAAATATACTAAAAGATAAGAGCTGGAAAGAAAGGTTAAGGAATAAATAAGAACACGCTTTTTACATGGTTGGGGCGTTAATGAGCCTTAGTCCATACGAGTCAATAGTATTAGGCTTTAGAGAGTTTTAACAATGAAGGTTTTCTGCAAGTTCAGCAGTGTTTTGCTTACAAGAGAAAAATTGGGATCCTCTCTACAGTGCACAACTGACCCTATTTATAGGCAGTCATGTCACTTAGGTCAGACTAATCAGGGCCCAATAGGGATATAATTACAATTGCTAGCTAATGAAGCCATAATATAGGAGAGGTAGCATAATTAGGGTTGTTAATTTGGGCCCATTTGGTCGGCTTAGGCATGGTGAAGCCTTACAGCTGTCTTTTGTACATTAGCATGGACTGATCCATGTGGGCTATCGAGGTGATCCTAGGAACAAGATCTGTCAGAGTAGTGATAGTACTGTTTCCTAGGAACAATCTATATTTCGTGCGTACCCTATTCTACAAGTTAGTTAGGGAGACCAACTTCTGGATTTCTCGGGGACACATTAGCATTAGGGAAGACTAGGCATGTATTATCCGGACGAATGCTCTGGATTCATTTACCAATGTTCGGGTTTGTTTACGAAGTCCTGGTTTGTTTATCAGGGCCCAGGTTCCTTTGTCAAGGCGGACATCTCGATGGATTCTTGATAGGATCCATCTCCTGGAAACAATTAGTCTGCCACCATAACCTACATCCCGGAGGATGTAGGTTGGGTGTGATCAAGGAGGTAACTCGAGCCTGTATCTCAGTCTCGGTCCCTTTATAATGCTTGTGCCATTCGCTTGTCATTGGGCCCAGTATGGTCTGGGCTGTCAGGGTTTCCACATTCCATATTCACTGGGCTCAAGTTGGGTCAGGCCTCTTCTAAGGGCCCATGGACTCGTTTGGCCATGCCACGTGTCAAAGGTGGAAAATATGGATAACAACAGTCATAAAAAAATTGTGTTGAAAATCATCTAGGTATCAAAATCACGAATGGGGTGCACAACTATAACGCCCTACTTCCTTAGAGTCGTTACTAAGTAAGTTTAAAACGTGCTTTTAACTCGCTAATCGAGGTTTTAAGACAAAAGTGTAATTAAATCGTAAACAGAGTCATAAACTTTGAAAATATTTCCAATCACTGAAAAAAACATAAAGTGTTTAACATTTGGGATCCCAAAATACTGTTTAGAAATATTTACAACACATAAATATAAACAAAGTTCGCTAAACGACAAAATCTAGGTTTAGTACAATCATCTCCCAAAATACCCCTGGCCGTGGAAGCTAGGCAGGCCAAACATGTATGCGCCGCTTCACGCTCTCCGTACTCATGGTTGGTCAACTTTTCCCTTGCCCTTACCTGCACCACAGAGCACCCGTGAGCCGAAGCCCAGCAAGAAAACTCTCACAAGCAGATAACATATGCATATCAACATTTAGCATATACACAAGCCATCAACAGGCTATACACATACAACCATGCTGTCCCAGGCGCTTTACCAGGCCCTGGGTTCGCAGTCCACACCGTAAGGATATCCCAGGTATCCTTTAGGGTCTCGCCCTGGTAACTCGCACTCCGTGTGCTAAACGCTGCTCCCGGCCCCTTGCCGCACTCGGCCTTGCACTCCATGTGCTTAAAGCCATTCTCAGCCCCTCGCTGCTCCTGGCCTTGCCGCTCTCGGCCTTCGCCGTTCCCGGTCCTCGCCGTTCCCGGCTCTTGCCATTCATTCACATATATGTACACATAGCATAATTAAGCATATACTTAAACATGAATAAACTCAATTAAAGGGCTACACCCTACAACACAATCATATAGGGTCGTGCCTTGCAACACATTCATATAGGGTCGTGCCCTGCAACACAAGCTCTACGGGTACAGCAGTTTTCTTACCTATGTCCCGAGCTTTCCAAGCACCGTCGTCCCGAGCACAGATCCCTAATCTGAGCCTCGTCGAAGCCCCAGTCACAACGCATTAACAATATTCATCCATCAATTTCTAATCCATTAAATAACTTCGAGCCATAATTCTAATCTCTGGGACCTTGAATTCTATCAATCCAGGTGATAAAATCCATCCCTAGCCTTAACATTTTAGTTCCCAAGCCTAAACACACTTTAAAGCCCAAAAATGCACTAAGAGTTGCGGCCCCATGAGGCCATGCTGCGGCCCGCCCCCAAACCCGAGAGCCACTCCGAAATAGGGCAGGCACGCCGCGACCCTAGCTAAGGCATACCGCAGCCCACCCCTCTTCCAGGCCATCATTCTGCTTCAGAGGGCCGCGGCTCAACAAGAACAATGTCGTGGCCCGACCCATCGAACCCAGAAAAATCCTCCATTTTTACCACGAAAACCAATCCAATTAACCCCAAAATCAACCCAACAACTCAAGCTAATCATCACAGAGGTTATACCATGGATTCAGCAACAAAACCTAACAGGAATTCAAACTCAAAACCTCATCAAACTCAAAGATGATTCTTCACCCAACACACATGCAAACTCTAAGAAAAACCAGCAGCTACTCAATACAATTCACTGAGATTAAAACTTACCTTAAGCTGAACTAAATCCCTGGACTAGTTCCCTAAGCTCCAAGCCTCTAGCTCCCAAAATCCCAGCTGAAATTCCTTAGTCTTTGATTAGATTCACCAAGGTTTCCCCAAGCTTCCAAAGGAGAGAAGACAACTTCAAGAGAGAGAGAAGGAAATACTCGGTTTAGAGAATTCTGAGGGTTTCCTATATTTTGTTTTATTTAACTTAAGTCTATAAGGTTACCTCAAGGCTCAGGGTGCCAAACACGTCCCCGATGGAAAAATGGTAAATTTCCCCAATATTCCCTCCTAAAAATTCTAACCTCAAATATATCTCCAAATATTTATTTCCATAACCTCATAAAACATCTAATACCCAAAATACCCCTCGACTCGTCCCGAGTTAGATATTCAACCCCGTTGTGACTTTTTGGCTAACAGCTCCCAGGGACTATCTCCGATCGTGCTACACAGATATATCACAATTATAACAATTATCACATTTATGCCCTCATCGGGCTAAAATTACAAACATGCCCTTAATATCCAAACGGGGCCCACATGCATATTTAATTCAACTAAACATGCATCTCTAATCACATATTCACATAAATTCACATATTATAAACAATAATTCATGTATTGCCCTCCAGGCACGCTAATCAAGGCCCTAAGCCTTATTAGAAAATTTGGGTCGCTATAACTATCTCCTCCTTATAGAAATTTCGTCCTCGAAATTACCTGAACAACTCGGGATACCACTCCCGCATCACTGATTCCAGTTCTCACGTCGCCTCCTCAACCTTGATGTTCCTCCACAGCACTTTCACTAAGGCGATGGTCTTGCTCCGCAAGACTTTATCCTTCTGGTCAAGAATCTGAACTGGCTTCTCCTCATAAGAAAAATCTTGATCCAGCTCCAAATTCTCATAACTCAGAACATGCGTCGAATCAGATACATACTTCCGGAGCATGGACACATGAAACACATCATGAACCCCTGATAGGGCTGGAGGCATCGCAAATCTCTAAGCTACCTCTCCAACTCATTCCAGAATCTCGAAGGGTCAAACAAACCTAGGGCTCAGCTTGCCCCGAACACCAAACCGTTTCACTCACCTCAAAGGTGAAACCCTAAGAAACACATGGTCACCGACCTGAAATTCCACGCTCCTGCGTTTCAGGTCTAAGTAACTCTTCTGGTGACTCTAGGAGGCGAGCATTCGAGCTCTAATCTTCTCAACCGCCTCATTGGTCCTCTGAACCATCTCAGGAACTAAGTACCTCCTCTCACCCGTCTCATCCCAATGAATAGGTAACCTACACTTTCTCCCATAAAGCATCTCATACAAAGCCACTCCGATATTCGCCTGATAACTGTTGTTGTACGAGAACTCAATCAAAGGGAGATACTTACTCCAAGATCCCCCAAAATCTAGCACACAGGCTCGTAGCATATCTTCTAATATCTGAATCGTTCTCTCATACTGTCCATTTGTTTGAGGATGATAAGCGGTACTAAACCGTAACTGTGTGCCCATAGCCTTCTGCAGACTCTCCCAAAATTTAGAGGTGAACTGTCAGATACTATCGACCTTGGAGCCCCATGAAGTCGAACGATTTTCTTCACATATAACTCAGCATACTACTCCACAGTATAAGTCATCCTGATAAGTAAAAAGTGGGTGGACTTGGTATATCTATCTACAATCACCCACACCAAATCATGTTGTCCCACGGCCTTCGGTAAACCAACCACGAAGTCCATGGTAATGTCTTCCCACTTCCACTTTGGAATCCGTAGAGGCTGTAGCAACTCTGCTGGCCTCTGATGTTCAGCCTTGACCTGCTGACAAGTTAAGCACTTGGCCACATAATCCACCACATCCCTCTTCATGCCCAACCACCAATACAAAGCTCTCAGATCCTGGTACATCTTTGTTGTACCTGGATGTAAGGAATAGGGAGTGGTATGCAGTTCATCTAAGATCTCCCGCCGGGTATCAGAATCCATCGGAACACAGATCCGACCCTTTTACTTTAGTAACCCTATCTCCAAGATAGAAAAGTCCTTAGTCGCTCCGACTAAGACGTTCTCTATGTGACCTCTCAACTAGGAATCCTTCCCCTGCACCTCCTTGATCCTTTCAAGGAGTGTAGACTGAAGAGTGATGTTGGCTAACCGACCAACCACCAACTCTATACCCACTCTAGTCATCTCCTCAGCTAGCTTCTCAGATATCTGTCTCGAACTGAACAACCGTCCTGGGCCTTTCCGACTCAATGCATCAGCCACTACATTAGCCTTCCCAGGATGGTATAGGATGTCACAATCATAATCCTTGACCAACTCCAGCCACCATCTCTAGCGCATATTCAGATCCTTCTGAGTAAAGAAGTACTTCAAACTCTTATGGTCGGTGTATATCTCGCACTTCTCACCATACAGATAATGTCTCCAAATCTTAAGTGTGAACACCACCGCCGCCAACTCCAAATCATGCGTGGGATATCTCTGCTCGTACTCCTTTAACTGTCTCGATGCATAGGCTATCACCTTCCCAGCTTGCATCAGCACACACCCCAAACCCTGTCTGGAAGCATCACAATAAACCACAAACTTTTCATTATCTTTCGGCAGACTCAACACTGGCGCGGTGATCAGTCGCCACTTTAACTCTTTGAAACTATTCTCACATCTGTCTGTCCAAACATATTTTGTCTTCTTCTTTGTCAATTCTATCAATGGCGTAGCTATTCTGGAGAACCCCTCAATAAACCGCCGATAATACCCTGCCAATCCCAGAAAACTCCTTACTTCAGAAACACTGCTCGGTCTAGGCCAGTCTCTCACTACCTCAATCTTACTTGGGTCAACCAGAATCCCTTCCTTACTGACGATATGACCCAGAAATGTAACATGTGGTAACCAGAACTCGCACTTGCTGAACTTAGCATATAAACTATGTTCCCTTAACCGCTGTAATACCAAACGCAAATGCTGCTCATGCTTTGTCTCTGACTGAGAATACACCAGAATATCGTCGATGAACACAATCACGAACTTGTCTAAGTAGTCCTTGAAAACCCTATTCATCATATCCATAAAATCTTTTGGGGCATTAGTTAATCCAAATGACATAACCAGAAATTCATAGTGTCCATACCTCGTTCGGAAAGCGGTCTTTGGTATGTCCTCCTCTTTAATCCTTAACTGATGATAGTCTAACCAGAGATCTATCTTAGAAAACACTGTCTTTCCCTGTAGCTGGTCAAACAAATCATCAATCCTAGGCAATGGATACTTATTCTTAATGGTCAATTTGTTCAACTCCTTGTAGTTAATACACATCCTAAGGGATCCATCCTTCTTCTTGACAAACAATACTGGAGCACCCCATGGCGAGAAACTCGGTCTGATGAACCCCAAATCTAGTAACTCCTGCAATTGAATCCTCAAATCCTTCAACTCCATCAGAGCCATTCTATATGGTGTCCTAGATACTGGCTCCGCCCCTGGTACCAAATCTATAACAAAATCAATCTCCCGCTGCGGCGACAGCCCTGGCAAATCTGCTGGAAATAAATCTGGAATCTCACATACCAATCTGGTCTCCCCCGGTCCAACCAACACAATCCTAGAGGTATCCACAACATTCGCTAGGAATCCTATGCAACCTCCCTGCATCAGGTCTCTAGCCTTCAGTGCTAAAATCATAGGTACTTGCGATCCACTAGCTGTCCCCACAAATACAAAGGGTACCTCCCCTTCTGGTTCAAAAGTCACCATCCTACGCTTGCAGTCAATTGTCGCCCCATACTTCGATAGCCAATCCATCCCTAGGATCATATCGAAGTCATCCATCGCAAGCTCAATCAGATCAACAAACAATTCCCTACCATCTACCTCTACTGCTAAAGCTCTAATCCATCTCCTAGAGACTACCAGTTCCCCAGTTGGCAACAGAGTCTGAAAACCCCTAGCATACAAAACACTAGGTCTACACAGCTGATCTATCACTCTAGCATATACAAACAAATGAGTAGCTCTCGAATCAAACAATGCAGTATAAGAAGAACCAGCACTAGAAATCTGACTTGTCACAACCGAGGGGCTAGCCTCCGCCTTAGTCTGAGTCAAAGTAAACAACCTGGCAAGAGCGAGACTGTCGCTCTGCTTCGGCTCATCTTTCTTGGCTTGTGGGCAGTCCTTCTTCAGATGATTAGATCTCCCACAGACAAAGCAGGCCCTAATCCTGCACTCACCCTGGTGTTTTCGTCTCCACCGTGGGCATACTGGAAAGCTCCTCCAATTGTCACCTCCGCCCTGACGGCCACCAAAAGCACCATGTGCCCTCCTATCCGAGCTAGGAGGAACAAAAGAATCTAGGGCCTTCCTCTTCTGCTCACTAGAGCCACTACCCCGACTGGATCCAATAAAAGGAGGCACCGTCCTCCTGGCATCGTGCCTAACAGCGCTCTTTCTCCAAATCTGGTCCTCGGCCCCCTCAGCTGTAAGGGCCTTGTCTACAACTTGAGCATAGGTGTAGTCTCTGGATCCAAAGTGATCTTCACATCACGGGCGATCATAACGTTGAATCCCCGTACAAATCTATCTCTTCTTACCGCATCTGTCGGCACTAAATCTGGCGCTAACTTCACCAATCGGTCAAATTTCAGAGCATACTCTGTCACGGTCAACCGATTCTGAGTCATGTTGATGAACTCGTCAACCTTCGCAGCTCGGATTGCAACACTATAATACTTCTCATTGAATATGTTTTTGAACTCTTCCTAAGTCATAACGGTCACATTCCTTCTCTGAACTACCACATCCCACCAGATGCGGGCATTGTAACGCCCCAACTCCAGGGACCGCTATAGTGCACATTGCAAACAGTGCTAAACTCGCTAATCGAGTTGTTTGGCCATAAATGTGTAACTAAGTATGATTAGCGGTTTAGGGATTAAAAATTTTGGTTGAGATATAACGTCTCATTAGAACGTTTATTATATACATTGGGATCCCAAAAATATGATTTAAAGGTCTATTACAAGAAAATATTCACATCAGGTCGTTCTAAGCGGCAAAACAGGGTTTAACCCTAGTTCCTCTTTCAAACCTCGCCCAAGTATTGGTCGAGCAGCTGCATATGTACACGTCATCACCTAAGCTCTCCAACTCAAGGATGGTCCAGCTTCCTTTTGCCTTTACCTGCACCACACAGCACCCGTGAACCAAAGCCCAGCAAGAAAACTCATATGCTCATAAACAATCATATCATGATATCAAATCATATCTGGCATGCCTAGAAAACATAGCTCTATTCAAGCATGCAAATAAATTCAAACAATGTTGGGGTATCCAGGATAAGAAATCTTGCCCCTCGTATTGGAGGACTATCAAGTCAATCCTAATCAGATGAGTGTTTCAACACTTGAGGTTCTGGTAAACCATGCTGAGTAACCAACAAACAAGTCACTAGAGGCTCAGTGCCCATAGCCGTGTAACGACACCGTTACCTGGGCTTTCCTGCAATGGCTCTAACCAAATGAGTGACTGATGGGTAATCACTAGCTTAAACAGAAGAGTGGCTGCTGGGTAAGCCACTAGCCTTAACAGATGAGAGACTGATGGGTAAGTCTCTAACTTAACAGATGAGTGAGTAATGGGTAAATCACACAAGCGCTTATAATATTCATCGAACTTGAGGTCGGTTCGGCATTAATACTCTTTGAGTCATCCAATGCAGATTTTCGATTAGATCTAATCTTTGTTGGCTTGCGTTGAACACGCTAAGGTCGTCCTGACTTATGAGTCAGCTCCATGTGACCAGTGCCCAGTACCACTGCCGAACCTGACTAATGAGTCACGACTTCACAGTTAATACTAACACATTTTCCAATTCTGACTAATGAGTCAGTACCATGCACAAGTAAGCAATGCTATCAATATGTATCATATGTCAAACATCCAAAGATGGGACATTCAGCGTGCTTACTTAACAGTTGTTAGCATAATAATGATCATGCATAAACACAGAGACTCGTGCTCTGACCATTCTCATATTCATCATTCACGGCATGCCCTAATCACATGTTTCTCGTGCATCACATGCATCACACTTAATCATCCAGCATGCCTCAACAATAGTCATATGCAAATGAGCAAGATTGCTAAGCATTCAATATGCTATCAATGTTTACATTTAAACATCCAACATGCATCAATAATAACCATGCATGTCACACATGGGGTGCATTTTTCTTACCTCTGGTTCGAGGGAGAATTAAAACAAGAACGACCCTTGAGAACGATCGATCCTTTAATCCTTTAGCGGTCACCTAGTCATAACCAAATACAATCTCCGATTAATGAAAATTAACAATGATAGGGTCTTATTCTAAACCCCACTCTCGGGACCTTGAAACATGCCCACACGGTGAGTAGATTCGATCCCGGGTCTTAAGGATTGAAACCCCAAGCCAAAAACCCTTAAAAACACTTAAAACAGGGTTCTGAAGAAACAGGGTAGCGCTACAGCACTGCCCTCCTAGCGCCCCAGCGCTCTACTTAGAACCACAACCGCCGAACCTCCTCTGCAGGTAGCGCTGTAGCGCCCTACACTGGGCGTTGTAGCACTACCTTCAGCCAACTTCAGCCCAAAAATTTCCTCCTTCGATTCTACCATTTCCAACCCAAATCAAAAGCTTCCAAACATCAAATTCACTCCCAAATGAACCCAAAAACCATCCTCACATGCCCCAAGCATCACAACCCCAAGAACCCTAGCCAAAACACCCATTGAAACCCAACTTTCCAACTCAAAAACCAGCTGGAACTTAACTCAGAAAGCAGAGCAAAAGCTATAGTTCTAATGGCTAAAAACTCACCTCAATCTCAGCAACACACCCTCTTCAATGGTGGAGCATAACCCTAGCTTATCCCGGCTTGATTCCTTGGCTTGATTCCTCAAACAAAGCTTGAAAATCCAGAGAGAAAATGGAGGAAAAAGACCATCGGGAGAGAAGAAGGCAACACTGTTTTTCCTCTTCTTTCTACGGCCTTAATGGTTTATATAAATCCTTTAGGGGGGAAAAGACCTAAATGCACTTAAGCCTAAAATAAAACCTTAACAGCCACCAAGGGAAAAACTGTCCTTTCGCACCTATTTCGTTAATCATAATTAACACTCTCCAATTCCCGCTATTCTCAATATTCTCAAACACCAATAATCCATATCCCATTACCCTTCAATTCCCGGTAATGCTTTAACCATTAAAACCACCCCGAGACTCACCCCGAGACTCACCCCGAGCCCCGATCTTAAACCCGTTATGACTAGACTGAACACTTGCATTTCATGATCGTCTCATGCCAAAAGGCTCGAACATCTCTCCATAATGATGGGATCTCATTCACGAGTCACAAAACGCACCCAAATACAAAATCATGCTCTAAACGACCCAAATTGCCAAAACAGTTTAATAAACAGTTGTGGACCCACATGCATGTATATAACATCATATTATAATATAATTCACATAAACATGCATATGATCATTGAGTAGCATAATAAATCAATTATGGCCCTCCCGGCCTCCTAATCAAGGTCCTAACCCTATTAGGAAATTTGGGGCATTACAACTATCCCCTCCTTACAGAAATTTCGTCCTCGAAATTTATCTGAACTGTTGGAATATCAATTCCGCACAACTGATTCCAGTTTCCCAGGTCTCTCCCTCGACCTCTCTGTCCCTACAACATACCTTGAATCAAGGTATACTTTGTTCCTCATAAAATCAAGAATAGAGGAAATCATATTCATCCACTGCTCTGCCCGCAGTGGGTCTGGTCCACCCTCAAAGGTGGGAGGATGCTGCTTTCTGAACCTTGCATATAAAGGTTCCCACCTATTCTCCACAACAGGTTGAACCAGCACTGGTGCCACAACCTGCTGAACTGGCAACCCAGTGACCTGTGGAGGGGCGTGCTACCTCAACTGTCGAAGTTCTTCCTCTATTCATTGCAGTCTTGCTTCCATTTCGGCAAACATCTGTTGCCAATTCTGTGGGGCAGGTGGAGGGTCCTTGTAACGCCCTGGATAGCCAAGACCATTACACTGTGTGTTCATAAAGTGATAGACTTGCTAATCAAGTAATTTAATTAAAATCGTGTTACTGAAACTATAAAGGAACTAGGGTTAAAATGTTTTGGTCTCAAAAGTCGTACTTTCATTTAAGAAACATCATTTGTTTACACGGGATCCCAGAAATATTAAATTTAAAGACCGTTTACAAAAGACGCAAGGTTAATGTACAATATCAAGCCATATTAAGGCAAAACAGACAGTTAGGCAATCCCTGTCCTGACCCACTCCTCGACCATGGCGATCGAACAGCTGGCTATGTACATCAACCCCGCAGCTCTCCACCTCAGGATTGGTCCAACTTGCCCTTGCCTTTACCTGCACCACGTAGCACCCGTGAGCCAAGGCCCAGCAATAAAACACAACGACAGAGCATAAGCAATCAACAGACAAATCAATATCCCATACAGCATCACATAATCTCATCCATACAATGATCCAGTATAATCAAGTATTCAACATACTAAACATATCAACTCATATCATATATCACTGTACAAATGATAACTAGGGCTAGCGCTCTCAGGCTGCTCCCTCCGTTATCCCATTGACTCCGGCCCGCTTAAGCCGTGCTCAGTGAATATTAAGCTGTCCTTGGCTACCAGTGGCCAAGTCGCGCCCTGTGCGCAAACATTATGTACGACACTCTTAGGCCACTTTTACATGTCCCATGGCGTAATACCTGTTACATTATTTCATATAATATAATATTAGATTAAATAATGTGACAAAATGTGATTTGTCACACAAATGTGATTTGTCACACCTTGTAACATATTATTGAGAGTCACAAAATTAGACACATGTGTGTGCCCAAATGTGACATATTTTGGAGTTACAAAATCAGTTACAAATTTGTAACTCCCAAATATTACCCAATAATGTGTATATTATATGTTACACTTTTGAGATTGGATTTCACAAAGTCATGATGATATATGACTGTTGGAGACATGTTTTTAACTCCCAATAGGTGTTTGGAGGTTACAAAATCATGTGGGAAAGGATTTGGGACGTTTTGGAACGTTTTGGAAAAATGACTTTTTTGTGCTGAAAATGGCCTGTGGCCGCGGCTTGGGGGACAGAAGCCAGTGGTCGCGGCCACTGAAAAGTCGTGGCCGCAGCCAGTGAGGCTGACAGGCAATGTGAATTTTCAGTTTTTTCCAAATTGAACGGTTCTAACATCCCAAATAACTCCCAAATCTCCATTTTAATTCCATAAACATCCAATTAAACATTGGTAACAGCCATGGGGGTTGGTGGAATTTGAAATTCAAAGGGGTATCT
The DNA here is from genome assembly GCF_963169125.1 of Humulus lupulus. Classification (NCBI taxonomy): domain Eukaryota; kingdom Viridiplantae; phylum Streptophyta; class Magnoliopsida; order Rosales; family Cannabaceae; genus Humulus; species Humulus lupulus. Next base: position 82,195,826 of record NC_084797.1, on the reverse strand, counting down.
CAAACTCTATAAATAGGAGCCTAATGCTCACTTGTATGACACACCATTTTTCATCCACAAAGCACTTGGCTGAAAAATACACCAAAAGGCTTGATAATTCCAAAGAGCTATTTCCTAGAGAGATCCCTTAGTGCTTAGAGAATGGGGGGAAATAAGCTTTTGGACAAAGGTCTTGAACCTTGTTCAAGTTGGTGATCCCCACTACTCTACACTTTGGTTGTGTGAGAGTTTATTTGTGTTTTCATTCTTTTGTTCTTCTTGTTCTTCTTATTTACTTGTATTGTTATAGTGTTGAGTTTGTAATCTTCTTCTTCTACATCTTTTTATTTACTTGTTTTTTGAGCAATTGAGTTGTAATACTTATTTAATCAATATTATCTTGTCCATTGTATTTTTGCATAGAGTTGTATTTGGTTTTTCCATAATTCCATTGAGCAATAATATAAATTCTCTAACAATCAAAAGCTTATTACTCTTTGTTTCAAAGGAAGGGGAGACCATCAAGATCATGAACCAAGACCTAGTGAGGTTGGATAGGTTTGATGGATCCAATTTCACTTGGTGGCAAGACAAGGTGAAATTTCTTTTGACAACACTCAAGATAGCCTACATCCTTGAGTCAGCCTTGGCACCTCTTGCCGAGCCATCCGACAAAGACACTCCCGAAGAGGTGGAGAAAAGAAGGAATAGAGAAGAGGACAACCTTCTTTGTAGGAGTCATATCCTTAATGCCCTATCCGACAGGCTATATGATCTCTATACCAATACCAAATTCGCGAAGGAGATTTGGGATGCCTTGGAGAGTAAGTACAAGGCTGAGGAAGAAGGTACAATAAAATTCTTAATTTCTCAATATTTTGAATTTTCTTTCATTGATGGGAAAACTCTTTTACCTCAAATTCATGAGTTACAAGTGATTGTGAACAAGTTGAAAGTTCTCAAGATTGAGCTTCCCGAGGCCTTCCAAGTTGGTGCAATAGTGGCAAAATTACCACCAACTTGGAGGAGCTATAGGAAAAGAATCCTCCATAAGAATGAGGATTATACTTTGGAAGAGATCCAAAAACACATTAGAATTGAAGAGGAATCGAGAATAAGAGACAAGGGTGTGAATGAGTCTAAAGATGAGACTTCCAAGGCCAATACGGTTTCACACAAGCATCCAAGGGCAACAACAACAACAAAAGGGGTAGTGGGAACCCTTTAGGTCCAAAGAAAGATCATGGACAATTCAAAGACGTGAGAGGTCATTGTTTTGTTTGTGGAAAACCCAGGCACTATGCTAGAGTGTGTAGGTACCGAAAGGACCCACATGAGAATGAGGTAAATGCTATAGAAAAGGAAGAAGAGATCCTAGCATGATTACCATGTTTATGTGCCTTATTGGGAAAATTTTTATTTTGTAATAAAGCTTGTACTCTTGAAAGCTATCAATAAAATTAAAGTATTATTCTATGATGATTCTTTATTTTGCTATGAGACATTTGTGTGAGACATTAACAAAGTTTCAAAATGAACTTGTTAAAATAATAGGTAAGTGTGTAGACCTATTATTTCATAATGTGATTATTTGTTTGAGAAAGTCTCACATTACATTTGTGTTCACATTTTACTTTGTGAAATATATAAAAGAAAGCAACCAAGTAAAAGTTACTTTCAAATAAGTGTGCCTTGCTTTAGCAAGTAAATGAATCAAGATAAACATTGAGGTTTTTTATCTTGATCTATTGAGTGTTTATCATAAAGCTTAAGGACTCATGATGAACTTTGAGAATCATAGGTCTAGATTTATCTTAGAGGATAAATGACTTATTAGAAATGAAGAGATTTCTATTTTAAAGTGATATTTTATTATCACTATGTGAGAAATGTGGGGGTGATGCTCCAATGTTAATCAATTTATTTTGTTGTTAATAAATTGATTAATTTGGTCATCCTATCAAATAGGTGATTTGGAATTCCACATTTTAAATCACATTGGCTATATGTGTATAGAATGGATAAATCTAGACATGCTTGGTGTCTAAAGTTACTGTTTGTAATATTTTGTTTCAAGAAGGAATCAATTTAAAACATAAAGGAGAATTTTAGAAACAAAGAGATTTCTAGAATTAATATTCAAATGTTTATCTTGGATATTAAACTATAAAATAGTGGGGGTGTTGACTATGGTCAAAATCACTATTTTAAAGGGATAACTATTTTAATCAAACTATGGCTAGCAACAAAGTTTGAATAAAATAATGAGAGTGTCTAAGTATGCATACATGAGAAAAGAAATGATTCAAATGGAATCAATTTTACATCTCAAGAGATGGGACTTAGACTCCCTAAAGAGATTCACGGTTGATGGTAACCTATCTTAATACTAGTAACCAAACTAGTATTAGGTTCAATAGGTAATAACAAGTCAATCAAGTGAATAGATAGTAGTACTCAATTTTTGTCCCATCTGAGATATGAGTACTAGTGTGTTACCAAAATGAGGGTTAAAACCGAAAGGTTTTTTAATAGAACTCAGTCTTGAAAAGACAAGTATTTTAGGGTAACAAAATACTGTAAGAGTTCTACCTATATAGACCTAGGGGTGGTGCCGCCCCTCATGAGAATTGGGAGTCATTCTCAAGAAAAGTCTATGAATGGAATGTGCACATGGCCATTAACGGTGCAAAAGCGAGACATTGAGGTCTCAAGTGAACACAGTAAAGGTGTGTGTGTTATCACCGGTTTGTTATCAAGGGATAGTGGTTCAATGCTTCGGCAACCAAAATTTCAACAAACTTTGTGATAATTACACTAAGGTAAAATTCAAGTCGAAAGACATTTTACTTTATGCACCAATGCAAAGGTTTCTATAGAGAGTGATTATTTAATCAAGTGGGGGAATATTATATTTTAATATAATGTTTGATTGATTAAATAAGTGTTACAAAAAGTGATTATTTAATCTAGTGGGGGAATGTTATATTATTTCATATAATATAATATTAGATTAAATAATGTGACAAAATGTGATTTGTCACACCTTGTAACATATTATTGAGAGTCACAAAATTAGACACATGTGTGTGCCCAAATGTGACATATTTTGGAGTTACAAAATCAGTTACAAATTTGTAACTCCCAAATATTACCCAATAATGTGTATATTATATGTTACACATTTGAGATTGGATTTCACAAAGTCGTGATGATATATGACTGTTGGAGACATGTTTTTAACTCTCAATAGGTGTTTGGAGGTTACAAAATCATGTGGGAAAGGATTTGGGACGTTTTGGAAAAATGACTTTTTTGTGCTGAAAATGGCCTATGGCCGCGGCCTGGGGGACAGAAGCCAGTGGCCACGGCCACTGAAAAGTCGTGGCCGCGGCCAGTGAGGCTGACAGGCTATGTGAATTTTCAGTTTTTTCCAAATTTAACAGTTCTAACATCTCAAATAACTCTCAAATCTCCATTTTAATGCCATAAACATCCAATTAAACATTGGTAACAGCCATGGGGATTGGTGGAATTTGAAATTCAAAGGGGTATCTCAAACTCTATAAATAGGAGCCTACTGCTCACTTGTATGACACACCATTTTTCATCCACAAAGCACTTGGCTGAAAAATACACCAAAAGGCTTGATAATTCCAGAGAGCTATTTCCTAGAGAGATCCCTTAGTGCTTAGAGAATAGGGGGAAATAAGCTTTTGGACAAAGGTCTTGAACCTTGTTCAAGTTGGTGATCCCCACTACTCTACACTTTGGTTGTGTGAGAGTTTATTATTATTTGTGTTTTCATTCTTTTGTTCTTCTTGTTCTTCTTATTTACTTGTATTGTTATAGTATTGAGTTTGTAATCTTCTTCTTCTACATCTTTTTATTTACTTGTTTTTTGAGCAATTGAGTTGTAATACTTATTTAATCAATATTATCTTGTCCATTGTATTTTTGCATAGAGTTGTATTTGGTTTTTCCATAATTCCATTGAGAAATAATATATATTCTCTAACAATACCATCATTGACACGATACAAGTATCGGGAGCACTTAGTCCCATCACAAACATATAACTAGGTGCAGTTTTCTTACCTTTCAATTCACTAGCTTTGATCCCTCGACTCCTTGAGCACGATCCCCCCTCGAGCCCTAGCGCTCACCTAAACACAATCATGGGCCAAAGTCATCATCAATCCTCAAGTCCAAAACCTAGCCTCGGGGCCAATCCCGAGCCCCCGGGAAGTCCTAGTTCCACCAAACAAGGTGGTGGAATCAAACCCCAAAGCCTTGGTCAAAAACCCTTGCAAACAACCCTAAAATCCTCTTCAGAAGACAGGGTAGCGCTACAGCGCTCATGGGAGGGCGCTACAGCGCTACAAATAGAAGAAAAATCCCTCAGCAAGTTTGGCCTAGCGCTACAGCGCCCAAAGGCTAGCGCTGTAGCGCTAGTCACAGGAAGGCCAACACCAGTTTTTCCCTCCTGCGATTTCCTCAAACCAACCTCAACCAAAACTCCTCCAAATATTTCCCAAACTCAAAAACAACCTTATGACCATACTCCACTCACCCCAAACACCTAAAACTCAAGCACATGCATCCCCAAACTCAAAATTCACCATAGCCACTTCTAGACACTAAAACTCAGCAGAAACCAGTTGAACATCAAAGTTAGAGTTTAGATTTTATACCTTTGGTGGAATTTCGACCTCAAGTTGCCTCTAGACTTCCTTGGCTTGTTCTTCCTCAAATCTTGGCTCCAACTTTCCTAAAATTCCCCATCAACACAGCTTCAATAACTTAGCTAGGAACCAAAACCAGAGCTAAAGAAACTTACAGAATTTTACCTCAAGTGCTGATGAATCCTTGCTAAACCTCTGCCGATTCCTCAAACTTAGCTTAGAATCCTTGATGCTTAGTCTATCCCAGCTCTCCTCTGAGTTTTGCTCCAGAAATCCTCAAGAAACTGATGAAGGAAATATAAACCGACCTAGAAAACTCTCTCTGTTTTCTCCCCTTTCTTTTCCCTTCCTTTTCCTTCTTTTTCAGACTTCTACAATTCCCACTAACATAAAGTCTCAGTAATTCCCATATTTAAAAAAACCAAATGACCTTAATGCCCTCCCCTTTATTTCTAGTCATTTAATCCACTTAAGGGCATTCTAGTCATTTTACCCAATTCCCGCTAACTCCTCGAGTGTCTCTAATATTTCCCGCTTAACTCCCGATACCTCACTAATCACCAATAATATTCCTCAATATCAAGATAGACCTCAGTATATTCACTAAATTCTCATTTATACCCCTAGGCTCACCCTGAGCCGGGTATAAATCCCCGCTATGACTTTTTCGCTACTTTGCTCACTAGGATCGTCTCGAGTCACAGATCACAGATATATCCACATAATAATGTGGTCTCGACAATTATCACATGTATCAATACAGTTATGCCCATAATGGCCAAAATTACGATTATGCCCTTCTAACCTAATTAGGGCCTACATGCATACTAATACACATAGTCATGCATTTCAAATATTCAAATAGTCGTATAACATGCTTTAAATCATAATCATGCATCTTAATCATTAAAACCGCACATAATTCCCATTATGCCCTTCAAGCACACTAATCAAGGCCCTTAAACCTTATTAGCGAATTTGGGTCGTTACAGTCCTGACCCTGGTTATCATCCTCGGCCCTAGCTAGGGCATGTCGCAGCCCACAATCAACGATGTTGCTCATCAAATATGCCTGCAATCAACGACGTAGCTCATCAGGCATGATAACAACATCCAAAACCACCTCCCAATCACATCAGTCAACCATAAACAACAATCCACATAACATACAGATAGAATTTAACACACAACAGGCCATGCCCTAGCATCATGCATATGTTAACTCATTCATCATGCTCTATACGAAATAAGCAGGCAGACAAGGCATTCAAGCACATATTCAAGAATATAAGTCAATCATACTAACCAACCCTGAGTCGAGCTTGTCACTGACAGCGAGCGTACATGTTCGGTCAATCTCTAGAAACCATAAACCTTGGCTCGCTCTGATACCTAGTTGTAACGCCCTACTTCCTTAGAGTTGTTACTAAGTGAGTTTAAATCGTGCTTTTAACTCGCTAATCGAGGTTTGAAGACAAAAGTGTAATTAAATCATAAACAGAGTCATAAACTTTGAAAGTATTTCCAATCACTGAAAATGTAATGCCCTGGATAGCCAAGACCGTTACACTGTGTGTTTATAAAAGTGCTATACTTGCTAATCAAGTCATTTAATTAAGAACGTGTTACTGAAACTATAAAGGAACTAGGGTTAAAATGTTTTGGTCTCAAAAGTCACCATTCTCATAAAGAAACATTTCCTGTTTACATGGGATCCCAAAAATGTTAAGATTAAAACCATTTACAAAAGATTCAAGAACTAAATACAGTATTAGCCATATTAAGGCAAAACAGACAATTAGGCAATCTCAGTCCTGATCCACTCCTCGGCCATGGCGACCGAACAGCTGGCTATGTACATTCAACCCCGCAGCTCTCCTTCTCAGGATTGGTCCAACTTGCCTTTGCCTTTACCTGCACCACGTAGCACCCGTGAGCCAAGGCCCAGCAAGAAAACACAACAACAGAGCATAAGCAATCAACAGACAATCCAATATCTCATATTGCATAACATATTCTCAACCATATAAACATTCAGAATAATCAAGTATTCAGCATACTAAACACATCAACTCATATCATACATCAATTCACAAATGATAACTAGGGTTAGCGCCCTCAGGCCGCACCCTCCGTTATCCCACTGACTCCGGCCCGCTTAAACCGAGCTCAGTGAATATTAAGTCGTCCTCGGCTACCAGTGGCCAAGCCGCACCCTGTGCGCAAATATTGTGTACGGCACCCTTAGGCCGCTATCACATGTCCCATGGCATAATACCATCATTGACATTATACAGATATCGGGAGCACTTAGTCCCATCACAAACATATAACTGGGTGCAGTTTTCTTACCTTTAGATTCGCTAGCTTTGTTCACTTGATTCCTTGAGCACGATCCCTCTCGAGCCTTAGCGCTCACCTAATCACAACCATAGATCAAAGTCATCACCAAACCTCAAATCCAAAACCTAGCCTCGGGACCAATCCCGAGCCCCCGGGAAGTCCCAGTTCCACCAAACAAGGTGGTGGAATCGAACCCCAAACCCTTGGTAAAAAACCCTTGAAAATAACCCTACAACCCCTTTCTGGAAACAGGGCAGCGCTACAGCGCTCTAAGGAGGGCTCTACAGCGCTACAAGCAGAACGAAAATCCCCTAGAAAGCATGGCCTAGCGCTACAGCGCCTAAAGGCTATCGCTGTAGCACTAGTCAAAGACAGGCAACACCTCATTTTCCCTTCCTACGATTTCCTCGAGCCAAACTTAACCAAAACTTCTCCAAATCTTCACCAAACTCAAAAACAAGATTATTAACACACTCCACTCATCCCAAGCATCCCAAATACTCAAAACCCAAGCACATGCATCCATAATCTCAAAATTCACCATAGCTGACCCTAAACTCAGAAACTCAGCAGAAACTAGTCAAAACATCAAAGTTTAAAGCTCAGAATTTATACCTTTGATGGAAATTCAATTTCAAGTTAGCCTCAAGACCTCCTTAGCTTGTTCTTCCTCAATTCCTTAGCTTTAGTTCCCATTAACTTAGCTTAGATACCATAAATCAAACTAGCCAAACCAGAAACTGAAAACTCCAAACGCTTACCTCAAGTATTGGTGTGTTCCTACTAACCCCTTGCCAACCCTTCAAGCTTAGCTTAGTATTCTTGTTACTCAGCTTAACCTAGCTCCCTTCTGAGTTTTGCTCCAAGAAGAATGAAGAGAAATGGTGAGAGAACCACAAACCGAACCTAAGAAAACTACTCTGTTTTCCTTCCTTTTCTTTTTCTTTCCTCAACCTTCTACCTTTTTCTACAATTCCCACTAATTATAAAGCCTCAGCACACCTATCCCTTGCAAGCCAAATGACCATAATGCCCTCCCTTTTAATTTTAAACCTTTAAGTGCATCTAGGGCGTTTTGGTCATTCACCCCAATTCCCGCTAATTCCTCGAGTGTCTCTAATATTTTCTGCTTACCTCTTGATACCTAATTAATCACCAAATATATTCCTCATTATCAAAATTAACCTCAATTTATTCTCTAAATTCCCACTTATACCCCCAGGCTCGCCCCGAGCCGGGTATAAATCCCCGCTGTGACTTTTTCGCTATTCAACTCACTAGGATCGTCTAGAATCACAGATCATAGATATATCCACATAATAATGTGGTCTCAACAATTATCACACACATATATATATATACAGTTATGCCCACAACGGGCCAAAATTATGATTATGCCCTTCTAACCTAATCAAGGCCTACATGCATACATACACATAGTCATGCATCTCAAATATTCAAATAGTCATATAACATGCTTTAAATCATTAAGTCACATATATTCCAATTATGCCCTCCCGGCACACTAATCTAGGCCCTTAAGCCTAATTAGTAAATTTGGGTCGTTACAGAAAAAAACATAAAGTATTTAACATTTGGGATCCCAAAATACTGTTTAGAAATATTTACAACACATAAATATAAACAAAGTCGGCTAAACAACAAAATCTAGGTTTAGTACAATCATCTCCCAAAATACCCATGGCCGTGGCAGCCAGGCAGGCCAAACATGTACGCGCCGCTTCACGCTCTCCGTACTCAAGGTTGGTCGACTTTTCCCTTGCCCTTACCTGCACCACAGAGCACCCGTGAGCCGAAGACCAGCAAGAAAACCCTCACAAGCAGATAACATATGCATATCAACACTTAACATATACACAAGCCATCAACAGGCTATACACATACGGCCATGCCGTCCCAGGCACTTTACCAAGCCCTGGGTTCGCAGTCCACACCGTAAGGATATCCCAGGTATCATTTAGGGTCTTGCCCTGACAACTTGCACTCCACATGCTAAACGCTGCTCCCGGCCGCTTGCCGCACTCGGCCTTGCACTCCATGTGCTTAACGCCGTTCTCGGCCCCTCGCCGCTCCCGGCCTTGCCGCTCTCAGCCTTCGCCGTTCCCGGCCCTCGCCGTTCCCAGCTTTTGTCGTTCATTCACATATATGCACACATAGCATAATTAAGCATATACTTAAACATGAATAAACTCAATTAAAGGGCTACGCTCTGCAACACAATCATATAGGGTCGTGCCCTGCAACACATTCATATAGGGACGTGCCCTGCAACATAAGCTCTGCGGGTACAGCAGTTTTCTTACCTATGTCCCGAGCTTTCCAAGCACCGTCGTCCCGAGCACAGATCCCTAATCTGAGCCTCGTCGAAGCCCTAGTCACAACGCATTAACAATATTCATCCATCAAGTTCTAATCCATTAAATAACTTCGAGCCATTATTTTAATCTCCGGGACCTTTAATTCTATCAATCCGGGTGATAATATCCATCCCGAACCTTAACCTTTGAGTTCCCAAGGCTAAACACACTTTAAAGCCCGAAAATGCACTAAGAGCTGCGGCCCCATGAGGCTATGCCACGGCCCGCCCCCAAACCCGAGAGCCACTCCAAAACAGGGTAGGCATGTCGCAGCCCTAGCTAGGGCATGCCGCAGCCCGCCCCTCTTCCAGGCCACCATTCTGCTTCAGAGGGCCGCGACTCAGCAAGAACAATGCCACGGCCCGACCCTTCGAACCTAGAAAAATCCTCCATTTTTACCACGAAAACCAATCCAATTAACCCCAAAATCAACCCAACAACTCAAGCTAATCATCACAGAGGTTATACCATGGATTCAGCAACAAAACCTAACAAGAATTCAAACTTAAAACCTCATCAAACTCAAAGATGATTATTCACCCAACACACATGCAAACTCTAAGAAAAACCAGCAGCTACTCAATACAATTCACTGAGAATAAAGCTTACCTTAAGCTAAACTAAATCCCTGGACTAGTTCCCTAAGCTCCAAGCCTCTAGCTCCCAAAATCCCAGATGAAATTCCTTAGTCTTTGATTAGATTCACCAAGGTTTCCCCAAGCTTCCAAAGGAGAGTAGACAACTTCAAGAGAGAGAGAAGGAAAGAGTCGGTTTAGAGAATTCTGAGGGTTTCCTATATTTTGTTTTATTTAACTTAAGTCTATAAGGTTACCTCAAGGCTCGGGGTGCCAAAAATGTCCTCGTGGGCAAAATGGTAAATTTTTCCAATATTCCCTCCTAAACATTCTAACCTCAAATATATCTCCAAATATTTATTTCCATAACCCCATAAAACATCTAATACCCGAAATACCCCTCGACTCGTCCCGAGTCAGATATTCAACCCCGTTGTGACTTTTTGGCTAACAGCTCCCAGGGACTGTCTCGGATTGTGCTACACAAATATATCATAATATATCACAATTATAACAATTATCACATTTGTGCCCTCACCGGGCTAAAATTACAAACATGCCCCTAATATCCAAACGGGGCACACATGAATATTTAATTCAACTAAACATGCATCTCTAATCACATATTCACATAAATTCACATATCATAACAATAATTCACTTATTGCCCTTCAGGCACGCTAATCAAGGCCCTAAGCCTTATTAGAAAATTTGGGTCGCTACAACAACCCTAGAATTTTCCTAAATATATAAAAGTGATTTTGACCATTTTCACGAAGGGAGAAACCAATTTTTACAAATACCACATCGAGTTTCCAAACATGGTGTCATATATTACCCGTTGAATGTCTAGATAGGGTGTCGAGTGTGGGATTTCCAAACAAGGTGTCTGGTATCGAATTTCCAGATAGGTTGTCAAGGGTTTGGTTTCCAGATAGGGTGTCAGGTGTTTGATTTCAACACAAGTTGTCTTGTGTCAAATTTTCAAATTGGGTGTTGGGTAATCAGACAGGGTGTCTAATATGTAATCAACACATTATCATTATTTTTTAAAGATAACTTGTACAATGCAATTATTTTTAATCATTTATATTTATTTATTGTATTATTATTTTGTTAGATGACATCGAAAAAGATTAGATGATGGATTGTAGAAAAATAATGAACTCATAGAAAAGGATTTCAAATAACTCACAATCGAATGTAAATTTGGTTTGAACCAACATAACTTTAATGAGTTAGTTAAATAGATATATGAAGTTACAAAAATCGATCACAGCCTCTTTTATATATGATTAAGTTGCAGAATAATGATAATGGTCAAAATTAAACTGATTGCATTTAAAAGAAAATAGTACACATGTTGCGAGCTTTATTCTAGAGCAAGAGAATGATAGGGTTCGACTATGTCTAATTTTAATTGATAAAGAAAATAAAAAATGTACTCAAACTAGATAAGCTGTCAAAAGCACCAGATTAAATGTTGAAATAACCAAACAGGCTATCAAAATCACTAGACACTCTCTCAAAATCACCAGCTAGGTTGTAAAAATAACTCTTCAATTATTATTTTTAAGGATGTGAATTAATTAAAATTTTGTTTAAGGGTTGTGTTTAAAAAGTAGAGAATATTCAACATTAATTCCACAAGTCATCACATACAAAATTTGGATAAGAGTTGCACTTAAGGTAAATTTAATTATTTTTTTCCATGTAGTGTGTTTAAGAAGTAGCGAATATTCATTATTGGATTCATATTATATACAAAATTGGATAAGAGTTGCATTTAAGATAAATTTAATTAATTTTTTTTTAAAAAATGTGTTTAAGAAGTAGCATATATTTATTATTAGATCACAAATTATCCTATACAAAATTAGATAAGAGTTGCACTAATTAAGGTAAACTTAATTATAATTTTCTCAAGAATGTGTTTAAGAAGTAGTATATATTCACCATAGGATCCATAATGTTTTCATATATTCACCCTTAAGTCACCAAAGTAATTAATTATTGACTGTGAAATATTACAAGAAGAGACCTCCTTTATATATCTCTTATTCATCGAATTCAGATACAACACACCACAAAATCTTTTATTCTTTGCTGTGTTTAGTGTTTTAGATCCTGACTTACAGCCAAACAAAAAATATATTTAGTAAAGTCCAACAGAAATCTATGGATCTATAATTTGACAGCAAAGAGATAGATTAAGAACTTCTATTGGATCTTGAATTTTCCAAAGAAAAATTTTGTTGGAGAAAATAATAGTAAAAGGATTGAGGAAAATCATTTCCTAAAGTTTTTCACAGATTTTTTGTAATTTTTATTTTTGAATATTTTAAGTTTTATTCTTCTAAAAAATAAACTTTCAATTTTTTATTTGAATCCAAAAAGAGAAATGAAATCTTTTGGAATCATTTTTTCCTTTTCTAAAGTCGATGATCCAAATAAATGGTAAAGAAACGACTACCCGGTTAATAGCTAGAAATGGTTTTGACAATTCCAAATCTGCCACAAGAAGCTCCATCAAACTCACCCTTGATGTTTAATCTCAGTGGTGCCAAAACCCTAGTGCTTACTCAAAAATTGAAGCATGTATATAAATATAGGGAGCTTCTTAAGTATGGTTGTCACTTTTGTTCTTACCGATAAGAACGTCTCTATTTTTTATACGTGTAGAAATTATAACTCAATTTTTTTAAATGACAATATACATTGTAGCTATAGAAAGCATTCCACCAATTTTCGAAAAATTTTGAATAATTTACCGTACTAAAAAAATTTGTTTAAATAATCAGTTTCACACGTACTTATTTTTTTTTTATTCATGTGTAAAATAGATTGTTTGACCCTTAAGTTTTACATCGCAAATATTTATTATAACTATAATATACACTTTCATATAAAAAAAATATTTAAATTATAATTTTTTTTCGAGCTGAAAAAAAAAAAAAGATCGCCCTACTAGTAGGAGTAAAAGTAACACTCCTACTTAAAAAGCTCTATATATATAATCAACAATGTATTGTTTATATTACAAGAAGATCATGAATACTTCTATTCCGACTGAGAGAAACTAGGTAAACCCCACCTATATTAATTGCCAATGGAAGAAGCGTATACGATGAAAGTGTATTCCTGAGCTGCTGGAGCCAAACCCAAGAAAATGACTAGCATCCATTAGCGATGGCCTAACATAAACATTATAGTCATGGTTGGAGATGGAATTAATTTGTCCGGCGAGAGGGGTTGATCCAAGAGGGTTTTGCTTTTTCTTATTATTAGTATTAAGTTTTTCTGATCGCGAGTAGAGAGGAAAATACTTAATTATTTTATTATATGCTTTTAATTAAATCATTAATAAAAGTTGAGGGTATTTTAGTCTTATAATTAAGTATGTTACCAAATTTGAGTTAAAGGGTCTTGTTTTATAATTTTTTTGTTAAGATGTGTCTTATTTGTAATTATTTGTCATTCATGGAGCAAAAATGTGGTAGAAACATTAAAAAAAACCTCTTACTTAAAAATAACTTATAACTAATTATTAATTATAACTAATCATTTACTTAATATATTATAATCAAGTTTACATAAAACCTTATAAACTTATAATAATTAACTCTGTTGAGTACGTTTTTGGTCAACAATAGAAGGAGAAGAAAACTATTTGTGAATACTGAAATATTTTGAGGCTCTTGCGTCCTACTTCGTGAATTTCTTCAGAAAGTACCTAGGCGAGACCACATTGTGAGGTCCCTCAAAAGACCCCTGTGTTTCACCAAGAAAGGTGCCTCGCGAAGCAAGCCACCTCATGCTAAGAAAGGGACACGCCTCACAAGCCAATTGGTTCACACCAAGGAAAAGAAACGCCACGCGGGTTGTTGCTCGCACCAAGGGTGGCGCTTGATTAGTGCTCAAAAATATCATTTTATTAGTTTTAAAGTTTAAAATTGTTTAAGTTTTAATTAATATTTTCGTGGATTTATTGTAATATATTTTATATTTGAAAATATTAATTTTAATTTAATTTATGTTCAATTTTCTGGAAATAAAATATATTTTGACACAAAGAAAAAAAAAACAAGAAAGAAATAATTATAATTGAAGAAATGGTAAAAAAAAAATGGAATTTTTGAAGTTTAACCATGACCAAACTAAACCCAAATAGCCCAAGCCCAAAAGCCACCTGCAGCTGACACGTGTCTACAATGGATTCGTCAAGCCGAGACAAGCTAAGTCGAGCCACCTGACGCAAGTCGAGCCGCCTGATGACTACCACATCGCTTGCCACCTGACGCCACGAGTCCCACCACCTGCTAAAGCCTCCATCAGTTGCCACGCATCCCCACCACCTGCCACTAGGGGTGTGCACGGTGTGGTTTGGGCGGTTTGAACACTTTTTAATACACCACGCCACAAGTGCGGTGTAGTAGCTAGAACACACCGTGCGGTGTGATTTCGTTGCACCAAACCGACCAAACCAAACCGTTTTTTGCGGTGTGGTTTGGGTGTTTTTCCACGGTGTAAGTGTGTTAAAAAATATGTGTGAGATAGAGAGGTGATAGGGAGGAGGCGCAAATGAGATGAGAGAGGAAGGAGTTGTTGTTGTGTATGATGTGTTAGAGAATAAGGTTATACCCTAATTTTAAGTGTACTACTAATTTAAGTGGGCTCCTAGTTTTAGATTGGGTTACTAAAATATGGTATATATGTAAAGTTTAATTTTTTTTTTACATATTTGTAAGTATACGGTGGGGTGTGGTGCAAACCAAAATTTCACACCGCCAAACCGTGCACCACACCGCACCGCGCGGTTTAGCTAGGAAACAAACCATACTGAACCATTCCACTTTTGACACCGCGGTTTGTGGTGTAGTGTGGTGCGGTGCGGTCGGTCGCCGCGGTTTGGCAGTTTAGATGCTCACCCCTACCTACCACACGCTTGCCGAGATGCCTCAGCACCCAACACATGGCCTGACCGTGTCCCCCACTCCACAGCAGCACTTTTTCAAAGCCAATATGAGTGCGACACGTGTCCCACTTCCATCAGAATTTGAAGTCACTTTCTCCACTATATTGTACACAATTTTGTCACATTTTGGGGTCTACTTTCACTATAAATAGAACCCTAAAGCTAAGAAAAAAACATCAGATTTTAGAGTGGAAAAATAACATCAGATTTTAGAGTGGAAAAAAATACACTTTGATATTTTGTTGTTTTTCTTACTTCTAGCTTAGTTTTGCTTGTTTTAGGTGACGAAAATGAGTGAACTGTTTTAGAAATATTGGTGAGGTTAGAGTGTAGTTTTTGTACTTCTCATTCTCAATATTGATATTGATTCTTTTTAGTATTTCATCTACACAGATCATTAATTATTTTGTTTCTCGTCTTTTAGTTTCTTTTCTAAAATTGTTTAGCATCTTTTACATAATTTCAGTCACGCTTTTCTTATGTAACTTAGATTATTAATTTATTTTAATACATTTGTTATATTGTATGTCTTTTATTGCATTCTGTCAGTGGTATTTTTTCGCTCTTTGATATATAATATGATATGCTATGAAATTAGAAGTTAGATTCAATTTAATCTAGATTAATTAAATTGTGCTTTTAACATATATATCTTCCGGTTATAATTAATGGTGTAGAATTACAACTGTGTTTTGAATTAATATCTGTAACATCCCAAATTGCCTAATAAGGCTTAGGGCATTGATTAGGGGGCCATGATGGCAAATTATGGAAAATTATGTGATTTAATTATGAAATATGTGTTTATGTGATATATATGTGTGTCATTGTATGATTACGGGAGTTATATTATAATATGACTAAATATGCATGTGGACCTATTTCTTATTAGAATGGCAACTTTCGTAATTTGGCTCATTACTAGTATATTTGGAACATATGTGCATATATGCGATATATGTGTGAGACCACATTATTATGTGGATATATTCCGGTTACTCGGCACGAGACAATCCTAGGGAGCAAGTTAGCATGAAAGTCACAACGGGACCTAATACCCGACTCGAGGTGAGTCAATGGGTATTTTGGGTATTTAGCATATTATCGGGATATCGAGTAACGGAGATAAATATTCGATGATATATTCAGAGTTAGTGAGATTAGGAGGGAATTTCAGAAATTTTGACCATTTTACCCTCAGAGACGTTTATGGTACCCCGAGCCTCAAGATTTACTTAGAGTTACTTGAACTCTAAGTAACCTCACAAAACACAAAAACACTCAGCAAAGCACTCTCCCTCATGTTACTCTCTCTCTCTCTCTCTCTCATGTTCCTTGAGGAAATTCTCTTAATTGTGAGGAGGAAAGGATGAAATAAGGGGAATCGAAGCAAGTTTAGGCTCAGGATTGCTTGGGGAAAAGCTTAGCATCGCTCTGGGCAGCAGAGGCAACGATTTCTAGCCTTAAATCCCTGTGTTTTCTCTAGTTTTAGCTATGTTCTAGAGTTTATAAAATTTAAAAATTTGGATGAGGTTTTGGCCAAGTTTAGGCTTGGATTCTGTGGGTATTGAAGTACTAAGTTGTTTGGGAACTTTTTTTTTGGAATTCGACTATGTTAGGATAGGTTTTTGGTGAGATTTGGCTTGAAGAAAACAGGAAAAATTCTGGGTTTTCATGGAGAGTTGTGGCCTGTTCTTGGGGCGTCGTGGCTCTCATGAACGATGGGAGAAGCAGGTGCTGAAATCCCATTTGAGTCACAGCGCTTGTAGGGGTGTGCAGCGGCATATGTGGTCCAGAGGAGAGCCCGTGGGCTCTCTGACTTGAAGCAGGCCGCGACTCTTTTTCCTTGGGCCACAGCGCTTGAAGGGCTTTTGAGCCCTGGGAAGGTTTTGAGTGCGAGAACTCAAACCTAAGGGCTCGAGATCGATTCTACTACCCGTTTTAGTAGAATTCGATGTCTCAGAGGCTAGGACTCGATCTAGAAGCCCTTAATCGCTCGTTATTGACGAGATTCTCTAATTGGTTGTGACTAGTTCATCGCTAGGGGCTCGGAACCGTGATCATGCTCAAGGGTCGTTCTTAATATACATTGCACTCGGACTTGAGGTAAGAAAATTGCACCCAATTTGTGATATACCTAGTTGTTAAAAACAAATGGTCATTGGACCAATTTGGGGTCGTTGCCCTGAATAATTGATCGTAGAGCCAACCCCAAGGCCTATATACCCTAGCTGTGTGACCATAGAGTCACCCGGGGCCCTCGCCCTTAGCTCTGAGAAACTAGCCATAGGGCTAGCCCAACACCTTTGGTTTATTTTCAACAACCATAGGGTCGGCCAACGTAATAGTACATTGCTGATTTAGGCCTAAGCCTTTCGACCAGTGCACAGTGCGCTTTTGCCGTTCTTGACTAATAAGTCAAGCCTGATCCAGGTATTCAAACTTCAAAATAGAAACAGATATGAATAGGCATATCCCAACAAAAATGAGTACGCAAGCATGTTAATCACATAACACCATCGAATAACCATACTCATAACACTAATCAAACTTATTTAACGGGGCCTCAGACCCTAACCACAGAATCCATACGACAAACGCGAAACACTAAAGCAGGTATAGAATATTCAAGTAGGATCAACCAACATGTGAAACAACAGCTTAAACATAAACGTTCTGTAGAGTCCAAGAACTTTACTTAGCTAATTGTTTAGTAGTATTATAGTATGTTTAGTATTATCTTTGTAACTGTGGATTTTTGGTTCAGACCGGGAATTATTTGGACACTCATAGTAGTACTTATAGATTTTCTAAGTTTAACCTATAGTTTAAGAATATTAAGTATAACCTAAGGTTTGATTAATGTGACTGATATTAAGGATTATATTTATTATATTATAAGGTTTAGACATCAACCAATAGGATTTTAAGCACATGTTATGAATGGTAATTAAGGATTAAGATTTTTGAGGATTAAATTAAATAAGGGTAAAGTTTGAATGATATAGGGTCAGTCAGCAGCTTTGAATACGTTGAAGGCTTAGTCAAGGCTGTTTACTCCATTCAAACTTAGCTAAAAATGTGTAATTTTGTGTTTAAATATTCAGCGTGTGCCGATATATCGCAGCTATAGGGGGCGATATATCGCAGCACGTAGATACGGAAAACACGAGACGATGCACGGTCGCCTCGGGCATACTGGCCCAGGCGATATATCGCCTACAGGGGGCGATATATCTCCTCCTTCAGCATGAATTCAAACTCTTTTGAATTCATTTCCTTTCAGCCATTCAAACTCCTTCAACAGTCCAGCATCTTTTGAACGAGTCTTCAGCCTCTGCTGAACGATTATTCAAATGATTTTCACCTAAAAAGTCATTATTTTTATTCAAGTAAAATCAAGATATTTTCATTCCCAAACTCTATAAATAGGACCTAGTACCCAGCCATTATTCACCATTTGCTCTAAGTTCAGAAGCTGCTAGTGTTAAGTGAGTGTGAGAGTGTAAACACCTGGTTTGGGGAAAAACTATAAGCTTAAACATCATAAGCTTATCAAACACTTTGGGAAGGGAGTTCTATAGTATTTCGGTGGAGGTTAGATTGATCTTGCAAATCTTTGAGGTAAACCCGAAACTCTACTTCATTTATTTCATGTTATTTCCTTTCTCAAAACCTTCTACTCAGTCCCCTAACCTCATTCTTATTTTGGTTAGGGAATCCAAGTTCTTAAGCATATAAGTCGGTAAGTATGTTTTTTTTATGGTTTAGTCTTTCCATCCTTTTCATTTCTTCTTCTTCTTTCAACTCACTCTTGTTCATTATGGTTTTAGGAGTGTTCCAAAAGTCCCAACTCAGTCCATTATATCCCGGTAACTTTGGTAAGGAAAATAGGCTAGAATCAATATGATATGTGCTTATGTTATCTATATGTTTTATGTTATTAAATGTGTTATGATATGTATGTATGTTTGTAGGCTTGGGCATATGACCCATATGACTAACAAGACCCCAAATGGGTTATGGGCATATGACCTACTAAGCTAGTAGGACCCCACTAATCCCATGGGCATATGCTTGTTTAGTCTATGGGACCCCAAGTAATAATGGCCATTATAATAAGTGTATGTTATATGTATTATGTTAAGTCTTTATGTTTCTTATGAAATTATGTGTATGACTATGTGTTAGATTTTCCTTGCTGGGCATTAGGCTCATTCCTTTCTGTTTTATGTGCAGGAAAATAAGCTTTAGAGGCGGTAAGATTCGTGACGCTTAGAGGATGTGTATCGATGGTGAATGGAGTCAAGGGGCCGAGCGTTATTCGATTCGAGGATGTAGTCTCATTTTATGTTTTTATGATTTTATGTGTATTTTCCGCACCAAATATGTAATGTCTTTTATTTTTAAATCATCTTTTGTTTTAAAAACAATGGGATCCCATAATCCTTCTTAGTATTCTGTTTATTTGTAAATAACTCTTATTTTGCAAGTTACTCAATAAATTATGGTATTTTCGTAAAAATGTAAGTCTTATGTATAGTTTCGTTAATGGTCCAAATAGTCTAGAGTAGTGGGTCATTACACGTTCTCAGGAGCCCAAGCCCTAATTATAATAACTGATAACAATCGGGCCAAGCCCTGATCACATATAACACTACTGGGTGCAATTTTCTTACCTCAGGTCCTAGTATAGCGTAAAATAAGGACGACCCTCGAGCACGATCCCGGTTCTGAGCCGCTAGCAATGACCTAGTCACAACCATAATATAGGATTCCATCAATAACGACCAATTAAACACTGCCAGACTGAGCCCTAGCCTCCGGGGCCTCGAATTCCACTAAATCGGGTAGTGGAATCAATCCCGAGCCCTAAAGAAAAGGTTCCCGTCATTAAAAACTCCCCAGTGCCAAAACTGCCTAGGCGGGCCACGACCTGACCCTGAGGGTCGCGGCGTGCCCCCTCTTATCTAAGAGCCTCCCCCTCTGTCAAAGGGACGCGGGGCGTGACTTGCCCTTGAGGGTCGCGGCGCGCCTTCGAGACAGAGACCTCCCAAGGCCCTGGCTTCAGCTGAGTCGCGGCCCCTCAAGAATAGAGTCGCGACTTGGCCCTCCCAGATTTTCCTCATTTTTCAACAGCCAAATTCAATCCAAACTTACCCAATTTCACCCCAAAACCATAATTCAATCACCACAACAGTTCTAACATCTTCCCAGCAGCAATACCCAACAAAAATCTAGTCATAAAACTCATCAAAACACCAATTTCAATTCTTGAGCTAAAAGGTTCAAAACACCTCAAGAACAACCATGATTTCTAACATAAACTAGTTAAACACATAGATTGAATTGTTAGCTTAGCTGTGAATGAAGATCCCCTAGCCACAAGCTATCCAAATCCCAGTCCCAAGCCTTCAGTTCTCTGATTTCTACCCAAAATCCTTCTTAATTCCTCAAAACCGACTTAAGGAAGCTTAAAGAAGATGAGAGGAAGAGAGAGAAAGGGTTAGTTCATTGTTTAAGTGTTTTTGTTGTTCTTTTTGTTTCCTAAGGCTTAAGTGACTTAAGCTAATCTCGAGGCTCGGGGTACCCAAAAACGCCCCCGATAGAAAAATGGTCAAATTCCCCAATATTCCCTCCTAAACTCACTAACTCCAAATATATCCCCAAATATTCAATCTCATTACCCGATAACCCAATTAAATGCCAAATACCCAAAATACCCCTGACTCGCCCCGAGTCGGGTATTGGGTCTCGTTGTGACTTTCCCGCTAACTTGCTCCCTAAGATCGTCTCGTTCCGAGTAACTTAAATAAACCCACATAATAATCTGGTCTCACACATATATCACATATATGCACATAAATATACAATTATGCACATAACGGGTCAAATTATCAAAATTGCCCTTTTAATAAGAAATGGGCCCACATGCATATTTAATACCCCTAAACATGCACAACTAGTTATATTATCATATAACCCACATAATCACAATCAAATATATCAAATAAACATATAACTCCATATATTGCCATCTTGGCCCCCCTAATTAAGGTCCTAAGCCTTATTAGGTAATTTTGGGACGTTACAGTATGTTTCTTCACACTATCAAAGAAAAAAAAAACACATTAACACCACATGTACTTTGAAGACACCATATCGTAAAGTCTACCAGAGCGCATAAAGACCCTCTCATAGACTGGGGGGCTAGTGTGAACACTGAAAATTCAACATGTTCCTGAAATGGCCTCCTTGTATCCGGTGCCTAACAAGGTCATAACGTTAGGCTCTCGCATCCTACTTCAAACATTTCGTGACAAAGTACCTAGGCAAGACCACATTGTGAGGTCCCTCGAAAGACCCATGTGTTTTCGCGAGGCACCTTGTGCCAAGAAAGGGTCGTGCCTCATGAACCAATTGGTTCACACCAAGGAAAAGAAATGCCACGCGGGTCACTGCCTCGCACCAAGGGTGGCACCTCTCAAGGAGGAAGCGCCTTGCACCTGAGGTGGCACCTCGCGACCAGGTGACGCCTCGCGCTAGGAGTGCGCCTCGTGCCCAGGTGACGCCTCGCACCTTGGTGCGCATTGCACCCAGATGGCGCCTCGTGCTAGTAGGGGGCCTTGCTCCTAAGGTGGCGTGACGTGGGGAGCAAGCGCCTCGCGCCTAGGTAGCTGCAACCCAACCACACCAAGTCCCTTACTCCTTGCACCCCCAAACCAACTTGCAAGGTGCCACCAGTGAGGTGCACTACAAGCAGTGTGATACTTAGCAAAACATAAAGAGGCTTGAGGCGCAAGCACGTCGTGAAAAAAGCGAAAACTTCCACTAGGTACGTGGTACACATATAGGTACGAAATGTACGTATCAACCAAAAGGACAAAGCACGGATATAATGTCCACGCCAAACAAGTAGTGGTAGTACAAGGCAGTACACAGTGAGGCCTCCACTATCACACTCCTGACATCCGTACCAAAAAAGTAGTGGTAGTACAAAATAGTACAATTCCTATAGCATTCCTCCTGCAGGTCTCTGTTATGTACCAGAACCGACCACCACTTCTTCAACACCACTACTACATGCACCATGATCACCTACAGTCTGCAGATGTAAGCTTTTGTCCCCCTAGGACCACTGTATAGTAAGAGCCAGTAGTGCTCACCTATAAAAGGAGTCCCCCTTCTCTAAGGAGGGGGATTGTAAAATTCTTGTAACATCAGATCATTCTAAGAGAAATACATAAGTTTTCTTCCACTGCAACTTTTCTCTAAGTTTTTCTAAGTCCATCTAAGTTTACAAATTTCTTACTAATTCCTTTGAGTTTTCCAACCTTATATCATTGAGGAGTTTTTACCTTCAACACTATTGTTCAATAATTAAATGTCAAACAAGATTTAACAAATCTTACATCCTTGAGTCATTATTATTAATGAATATCTTGAAGAATTAGAGAATGGAACAGCGTAAATTGTACCTCTCTTATTTAGTAGGCATAAATTGTAGCTCTCTTATTTACCAAGGCTCTCTTATTTAGTAGGAGAGCCTTGGTAAGCCTCAAATTTTCTATTTTAAAGTCATTATTGTTCTATTATTATGCATTTGATTTTTTTTTTTTTTGTGCATTCTTTAGGAGTTTTGGATGATTATGAAAGAAAAAAAACTCAATGTTTAAAGAATCTCTCCAAAGTAAGAAAGTGTGCCTTAGTGTGTATTGTTCCATTTCATTACAGTGCAAGTATGGGACCTCGTGGCTGATCTCGACATCTTGAAAATCTCAAAACATTAAAGTTATTGCTCTTCATCTTATTATTTTGAATCATCAAATTTCGATTATATCGAAAGAGATATGGCTATTTACTGTTGTTGAGAGCTATATGTTAGATAGTTTGAACATCAAGAAAAAAACTAAGCCTAGCGAGCTTCTATCACCAGGGTCGAGTGCTAACAAACCCTCCTCCAAAAAGTTAATGAAAAACCTTAGTCACCAAACAATGGATTTCGAACTAAGAGACAAAATTGGCTCCCACAATTAGAATATGTGGGGGCCTTCCTATTAGGTCATTTGGTATGCAAGAATTTGAATATGGGAATATGAATTTAAACACTTTGCTATGTTTCTGAGTTGGAATTTTTTTAACCCAGGAAACTGAACTCCAATGAGTTTAACTTTTCCAGATTCTGGATTCAAATGAAACACACATATGCAGGTGGTTTTCAAATGTCCAAGAATGTGACACTTCAATTTTTAAAAAAAATATATATATAAAAAAATCTTAATTAAGCTAACAATTTTTTTAATTAATGACTTATTTTATTTTTAAAGCTTATAATATAAAAAAACAAATATACATATATTAAACTATAATGATTGCTTATTTAAAGAAATTGATATATATAGCATTTATATTATTAATTTAGTTTAAAATAACAAATGAACAGTATTAAAAATAAAATAAGTGTATTGTTATGTTTTTTAAAATTATACTTGATTGTATTTTTTAATTTTGTCAAAAAATTATTTTATATGTAAAATTATTTATAAATTATAATCTAAGGGAAAGTTTGATAATTTTTTTAAAAGTCATTAACTAGTTATGATTTTATTATATATTATTTTAATAAAATATATTATTATATTAATTTTATGAAAATATGAAAACTTAACTGATTCTTATACACAATCAAATAGTGATAAATCATCATAATTAAGATTGTAATGCACAACCAATTCTCAATCATCATAATTAAGATTTCAGTGCACAACCAAATACAATGATATAAATTTCTACACTTTTAAATTACCTTCTTCAACTTTTCCTAATGAAAACTCCTCGTACCAATCAACATATTGTATCAAGTGATATCAGACACTATAATATATCTTAACAATATTATTTAGATAATAAAAAAGGTCAACATTTGAGATTCAATGAAATCACGTGATATATTATAGGGAGAGCTAACACACCTTTAATTCTTGTAAGGCGTTGCTATATTCAATTGAGGGGAAAAAAGAACAAAACAAACCGCAAGTGTGAAGCCTTAAACTAGTTTAACAAAAACGTGAAACTTACTACACACCATTTCCGACAGGATGTCTTATATATTTATTTATTTATGTATGTATCTTCCCTTCTCACTACTCTATTCTATAGTAGGATGACGGGTTACCTTCTGACAGGAACCTACTTTGGCTAGTTTTTTTTTCCACTTCTTTATGCCTAAAAAAATTAAATTATTTATTATTACTTTCATTATGTGGTGTGTTTAAGAATGATGACTTGACGTCAGAAATTCCAGTATTATCGCAGGAGAAAATGATCAAAACTAGCAAGGGGAAGGACCGGGACAAAGTACGACGTCATCCATAGACAATTAAAGTTCATGATTATCCACAATAACATTGATACCCTAAAAAGGTCGTCACAAAGTCCATTACATACACGCGTATACCATAATAAAAGCAAAAGGCCTCAAAAATATGAAAAATCTACATTCGATAAAGAACTTCCGGTAGGATGCGCAGTCATGTAATACAGCTTACTGGAGGGTCGTATATACATGTTAATACTCTCTTTGTTCTTTGGCAACCTCCGCCTGCATGGAACAACTTTTTGTTATTGACACAAGGGTAGAAGAAATTTCTTCACACATTTTGACTATAAGTTCACCTGTTGACTATAAGCTCACCTGTTTATAATAGCATTTGCACATATAACAAGCATAGACAAAAATACGAACTCGTAAGGGCTTTTGTAGAGCAGAATTTAAGTTTCAGGTACGACCCAATCAAAACGTTATGCTAGAGTTTACCTATCTACTAAAAACTACAAAGTTACAGCAGGAGGACCAAGTATGAAAAATAAATAAATAAAAACGTAGTTGTTCCAAGGCAGGTTAGCGCACTTGAATTTACCTCAAGTGTGTGAAATGAATGTTATTTCTCAAATTGCCACGTTTGACGTGGTATAGTCAGATTTTGCTCATCAACAAACTTTATTGACTCTCAAGATGTGCAAGTTCACAATTCTGTTGGTCTACCAGAATATTAACTGTTTTTCTCTCTTCTATTTGATAGAAGTATCTCAAATTAGTTGACTGCATTGGTTGTAAAAGGGGTTTTGGGAGTGAGGTTTCATAGAGGGAAGTTGTTTGAACTTTTACAATAACAATTGAAAAAAAATTATCAACTTCAAAACTTGACTGTGTAATCTGAGAGTTTCAATAGTGATTGATGATGATAGACTCATGTGGGTGTACGATTAAATTTCAATCTGAAACAAGTAAAGGTCCTGGTGTTCTTTGTTTCTATTTTCAGTGTTTTATGTTTAGTGGATATTTTCCGGTTTTACTAATTGATCCGCATCTGGTTTGCAAAAAAACTCTACAAGATTGGGCCTAAGTCTGGAGTCCTAAGAGCGGTGCGTGTTAAGTATTGTTACTGCTTTAAACTGTGAAGTTTTGTTTTATTCCATGGCTGTAAAACCTTTTGAACAGTTTGTAGACATTTCCACAGATATGTTTCTTTCACTTTACATACCAGTTCTCTAATTACTTTTCACTTTCCAAATTTGATTTATAAATTTGAATCTTTTCTCAAGGGCTATAAATGATGCTTAGTTTCTGGGCTGATAAAATGAATAAGAGAATGTTAGTAGGTGTTATTGTCCAAGAGAATGTGGTGTTTTCTTTCGCTGAGTTGGTAGGTTGTGAAGTTGGAAAGTGGCCAATTAAAAATTTAGGGTTGCCCTTAGAACTTAGACAGCTCACAAAGTGTCTCGATGGATGACGCAGAGCTTTCCTTCCTAGACTCACTCTCATTCAAGTTGTATCTCTGCTCAAAATGCTTTAACAAGTCGGTCGATCCTTGGAAAAAATAATGAAAGGTTTCTTTAGGGAAGAATGTGAAGTTGATTGCTGAGATCATTTAGTAAATTGAAAAAAGACTATCGAGAAAAGCGTGGTTTAGACTTTGGAATTTTGTGAGGAATGATAAATATTTATATATGAAATGGTTACGTAGATTTCCTTTTGAGAAACATAATTTATGGCACAAAATCATTAAAAGAAAGTTTGAAGATTGTAGCCTCGGGTGAGATGCAGGAAGTTTATAGCTGCTTGTTACCCTGAGCTTTTAAATTGCGTGAGTAGGAAATGGCAGCATGCTGATGTTTTTTAAAAATATATGGTGTGATGATAGACTGTTGAAATTGTGTTTTCCAAATTTATACAGAATATCCAAAAGAAAGGCCTAATTATAATTTTCTGCAGCTCACCGTCCATCAGGTGAAGTCACATGCTGGAAATCTCATTTTCATGAGTATGAGCAATAGAGATGTTTCCTCTGTTGGGATCTTAATGAAAAATCTATTTGTTCAGACCCGGGTGCTGGTTTTACTTGTAAAATTAATGTTTTCCAATTAATAAATGAAATTTGAACTGCATAAGTTCATATGAAAATAAAATTTCCCTATAATGATCAATGTCTTTAGGAGGTTGGTAGCAAGGAATATCTTAATAAATACAATGAACAATACTTAGAAATGAAGTTTCTTTCAAGCGATCTTCCCTTCATGGTGTGTTCTTTGTATTAAAAGGTCTGATACAATTTTATCAACTAGAATAGGAAGAAAACTGTAGGCTGTTGCTTTATATAATTTACGCTAGGTTCGAGCTATTCGAGAGGCTTGATTCTCTCCACGGCATGGAACTCATCTATACAGACTAACTCTAAAATTACAACACTCTTTTTGATAGAATGGGAATTTGAACCCCTTCCCCTCCCATACCCATTCACACACCCAACCACTTGAGTTAGCATCAATCTGACATGTTCTCTAACACACATAGGCCTAGTATTTCTAGACTTGTGCTACTAACCGACTTCTTACTAATTTCCAAGAAACCCCTCAAGACAACTTATAGTAAAAGATACTAAAAGAAAAGTACAGCTGGAAGCACTCTTCTCCTGAAATATGTAAAGTGTATTGGAGGCCTAACAGACAATAAACCATCCTTGTCAAAATGTATGAAGTTTATACGCTAAGTTTCTAGTTGAATTCAATTTACAATGACTGCCCCAATGACTTGTTATAATTTGATGGTCCAAGTGTTTGTAAGAGGCATTGATAAGAAAAGGAAGTCAACTCACCCAAGAGGAGTAGCTCAAATGATCAAGCATATGGTTTTCTCCAACAAAGTCTGAGGTTTGAGTCCTTCCATGACACATATATAGCAATTTTTTATTGCTAAAGTTTCTTTCTTGGACCCCAAATATTGTAAGGTTAGCCTAATTTCAAAAAGGTAAGGAAGTTAATTTGGAACTACGGCCATGTTGTTGGCCATTGAGAAAGGACAAGAGTTTTCAAGATAAGTAGAGTGAGTTAGAGTACATTTGGGAAAGAATTACGTTGTGGGCTCCTATGTGGCTAAAGAGTGTCCAAAAAGAGATTGGGAATGCTTGATGCAGTTTTATATGTAGCACTGTGATACACAACAGGGGTATGAATGGGGCAATAAGGAAAATTTGAGTGTGAATTTTACTGAAATTAGCCAGGAAATTAAAGAGACCTGGTTTCTCTCCACAAGCTATTGCTCAACTCAATGTGATTAGACTTGCCTTCCTCATACACTCTCCTTTAATTTATTCAAATAAACTTTCCAAATAAATCTAATTCTACGATAGTTCTAGGGCATTCTATTCTAGGACATACTTCTATGGTGATTATAGGACATTCTAGGATAATTAAACTTTCCATAAACATCCTACTGCCCAAATAATTCACCCATTTACTGTTTCCCACATCGAGCATAGGTATATCGTATTGGAGGTTTATCATACTGTAGTGTCCATTTTTGGGTTTGTGAGTTTAGCTTCTGATGCTTTTGCCTTAGTTGGTCTTCTTAGGCTGTAATTATTGTTTACTTTTAATACAGTAGTTATCGTTTTTAATAAAAGAAAATATATATCATGAATGAAACTCAGGCTGAGGTAAGTAAAAGATAACCAAGATAGAACGCTCAATTACTATAATTAATTCCAAAAGACAGTTTCATCACCTAATAAGTTTAACAATACCAACAATTGATAAACCTGACAGTGTGAGGCCAGAAGCAGCTAACCAATTAGAAGAGAAACTCGAAAGTAACAAAAGATAAAAAGAGTACAATAATTTACAATAAATATAAGATTGATCATGAAGATTGCTTACCTCAAAAGTGCTCCTAAGATGGTCAAGTTCCTTATCGAGATCATTGATAGCCTGGTTATATGCTTGCATTGGTGAAGACTGGCTGGTTGTGTGAATCTTCAGAGAAAAATGAGAAGCATCACAGCATTACATAACTTACACTATTATCCTACAAATCGTATGTATTTATATACATATATAAATGAGTCCATTTATATAAAGACAAGTAAATCTCTACTCTTTAACCCAAGACCAAGTGGAATATTTCGAGTACCAAGTTTTTAGCTTCAATTCCTCCCAGAAACTACTAAGCAATTTTCTAGAGTAAATAACTAAAATCTAAATTAAATAAACCATTAGGTTTCTTTTACTTAAAAAATAAACTCTAATATTGAAATTTTCCATAATAGAGAGTAGAGGAATAAAGAGTATATATAAAAAACGACTAACCCTAACAATTATCTTGTACTGAAGAGGGTGGGGAAGCTTGTAGCCAGCAAAAAGCACATTTTCGTCCCTGTGCAACTGCCTGATTTGATTATAGAGAAAACAATATTATGAATATTATTTATTAAATTATAAATGAAAAGAAAGAAAAGAAGAATGAAGGATTAATACATGCGGAGGATGTTGCCGACGGTGTGGTCCTCTCTCTCAATGGTGAAGGAGGCGGCATTGATGATCTTAGTGTCCCTCTCATATGAGACCCTGCATCAAATTACAAGTTATAAGTTACAACAACCCTAAACCTAATTACTCTTCAAATCAAAAATATGAATCGAAAATAAATCTACTTCTTGGTTCCTTCAGGGACGACAAAACGTTCGTATCGATCAGGTGCGTTCATTCTTGACTTCTCTCCCAAATACCTACGACTCTGCACTCTCTAAGATGGTTGAGCCACAAAAACAAATACTCAATAGTGTTTCGCATTAAAAAGTAATATATATATATATATATATATAAAGGTAATAAAATGTGTTCTTGTCTTGTTTGGGAGGAAAGAGATTGTGAGAGAAAGAAAAGAAAGTTAATTTATTATATTATTATACTTTTTTATTTTTATTTTTAAAAAAAATATTATTATACTATCTTTAAATTATTGACACAGAATTTGTGTAGAAAACTATGTTAGTAATTTTACTTTTCTACGTGCTTATAAACTTTTTTTGTACTTCATTCTCGAGGTCAAAATTTAGTGGCCCACTCAAAAAAAATTGTTCCCATTTCCTTTCCTTTCAAAATAAAATATATCGTTTTTCTAATAATAATTCGTAATAATTAACAAAACAATAATTAAAAATAATAATAAGTTTCAAAAAAATAAAAAATAAAGAATAATAAAATACTAATTACACAAAAGTATTGAGAAATGAAATACAGTTAATGGCCTCTAATGTTTCAAAAGTATATAAATTCAATTACAAACGTAAGCAAAATGTGAATGCTAGCGGAGTTTTATTTGTAATTAATTTTAAGATACAGTAAGGGAAGTATTTTTACAGAACAGCTGAAATATGTATAGATTTTATGAAAATAATTAGAATACTAAAGAGGTCGTTTTCCATATAACTTTAAAAAGCATAAAAGTAAAGCGTATTCAATAAATTCGAATTAAGACAATTGAATGAAATCATTTCTTAAAAAAGCTATAAAACTGAAAAATAATTACGATGACAAGTGTTATTGAAGAATAATATTTGTAACATATTAAAAGAGAGCCCAAAACACTCAGAAAAAACAACCTCATATTATTGATAAAATGGGCACAATAAATAGGCCAAGAGACACAAAAATAACAAACTAACAAAACCCAACAGAAAAATAACACCCAAATCAGTTACAACAAACTATAACACATAATACACCCCCTTAAGATGAACTGTACAAATTTCTAACATTCATCTTGGAGATCAACTCTTGGAAATGATTTGGAAACAAGGGTTTTGTTAGCGCATCTGCAAGATTGTTTTTGGAGGTAACATGGATGAGCTTCAGGGAGCCATCCTGAATCTTTTCACGGATAAGATGACAGTCAATCTCAATGTGCTTCGTCCTTTCATGGAACACCGGATTTTCGGAGATGTGTATTGCAGCAGTGTTGTCACAATAGAGAATAGCTGGATGAGAATGCTGAATGTGAAAGTCCTTCAGCAAAGAGAGAAGCCAAGTGATCTCACATGTGGCATTGGCCATAGCCCGGTATTCAGCTTCAGCGGACGATCTAGAGACAGTGGTTTGCTTCTTAGATTTCCATGAAATGAGAGATTGTCCAAGGAAGACACAGTAACCAGACACAGACCGTCTAGTATCACTACAGGAAGCCCAATCTGCATCTGAAAAAATCTTGAGGGATAAAGCCTCACAGGTGAAGTTAGTTTCAGCATATGCATTGATATGAGGACTAGATTTAGCATAAAAAAAGAGTCCTTGGCCAGGGGTGCCTTTTAGATATTGAAGGATACGATGCGTAGCATGGAGATGAGGAGTCCTGGGAGTAGCTAAGAATTGACTTAGCTTATTGACAGCAAAAGAAATGTCAGGACGAGTAATGGTTAGATAGATAAGTTTACCAATTAAGCGTCTGTATATGGTGGGGTCAGATAGGAGCTCCCCTTCATCTTTGCTGAGTTTGGCATTAGGTTCCATTGGAGTGGAGGCAGGTTTTGCACCCAAATAACCTGTATCACTCAATAACTGTAAGGTAAAAGGTCGTTGAGACATAGATATACCATTGGAGGAACGACCAATCTCAAGACCTAAGAAAAAGTGTAAGGGGCCAAGGTCTTTTAATTGAAAAACAGCATGTAACGTGCTTTTAAATTCAGAGACAGCAGCATCGTTATTAGAAGTAATAATAATATCATCAACATAGATGAGAAGAGCGATAAAGATAGTAGAAGTGCTCTTAATAAATAAAGTGTGGTCCGCTTGAGATTGGAGAAAACCACTAGAGAGGAGAAATGTGCTAAGTTTGTAGTACCATTGTCTAGGGGCTTGTTTTAAGCCATAGAGACTTTTGGTTAATTTACAAACAGCATTTTTAGGTAGAGGACTAGTGGGTTGATACCCTTTTGGAATTGTCATGTAGACATTTTCATTTAAGTCCCCATGAAGAAAAGCATTGTTGATATCTAATTGGCATAAGGACCAATTTTTAATGGCAGCAATAGCAAGGAGAAGTTTAAGAGTGTTAAACTTTGCAACAGGTGCAAAAGTTTCAGAATAATCAATACCTTGCTTTTGGTTGTAGCCTTTGGCCACCAAGCGGGCCTTGTAACGATCAATAGCACCACTTGGTTGGTATTTGATTTTGAAGAGCCATTTGCATCCTATAGCATGTTGTCCAGGGGGAAGAGAGACAATGTCCCAAGTGTTGTTACGGTCAAGCGCATGAAGTTCATCGGTCATCGCTTGCTGCCACTCTGGAATGTTTGAAGCTTGCTTGTAACTGGATGGTTCAACTACCATGTGCGCGGCCAAAATGGCAGCCCGGAATTGATCGCTCAACCTATCATAAGATAAAACATTAGATAGAGGATAAGAAGTAGAAGACTCAGAAGTAGTAAAGTTACAAGGATAGTCTGTAAGATAAGAGGGGCGAGAAATAGGCCTTCCACTTTTGGAAGTGGTAATAATAGGTGATGGAGGAGAAGGATCCTCGAGAGCTTGATTGGACAAGGAGGGCACTTGAGGAATAAGTGGTCCTACATCAAACACTTTTTTCAGGGATAGAAAGTCAGTATACACATTAGACTTGTCATGCTGTAAAGGGAAAATATGCTCATAGAAAATGACATCTCTAGAATTAAAAATCTGTTGACTTTCAATATCAAGCAAAGTATAGGCCTTCATTCCATGAGGATAACCAATAAAGACACAAGCTTTAGAGCGAGGAGAGAATTTATGTCTATGCCTATCTAAAGTGGAGGCATAAGCAAGACAACCAAAATTTCTAAGATGCTCATACGAAGGAACTTTATTAAAGAGAAGTTCAAAAAATGTCTTTTTATGTAAAAGTAATGAAGGAGTTCTATTAATGAGATAAACAGCAGTATTAATGAGATAAGACCAATAAGGAAGAGAAATATGAGATTGAAATAACAATGACCGAGCGACATTTAGGATGTGTTGATGCTTTCGTTCAACCACCGAATTTTGTTGAGGCCGATCAACACATGAGTGAAATTGTTCAATCCCTTTGGAAGCATAAAAAGAAGATAGGTTAAGTTCTTTGGCATTATCACATCTTACAGCTTTAATAGTAATAGAAAATTGAGTAGCAATTAAAGAGAAGAATTGCGGAATAATACTTTACACATCAGATTTAGCTTTAAGTAATATACCCATGTAAAACGAGTGTGATCATCAACAATAGTAAGAAAGTATTTGTACCCTTCTATGCTAAGAACATGAAATGGCCCCCAAATGTCAAAGTGGACAAGATCAAATGGCATAGCAGCTCTATTATTATTGGCCACAAAAGGAAGCCTTTTTGTTTGGCTAAATGACAAATGGAACAAGCATTATCAGACAATTTATCAGAAAAAACAAGATCTTTATTTATGGAATTCGAAATTGACATAGAAGGATGACCAAGGCAGAAGTGCCATTGGTCCATTTTTGTACAAGCATTAACAGAAATATCATAATGTACAAAGTGAGAAAATTGGCGATCTTGCTCAAAGTAAAATAGCCTCCACATTTTCTTAGCAATCCCAATCTTGGAAGTCCGAGTGGGTGCCTGAATAAAGCATTCAGAAGCAGAAAAAATTAAAGAGTTAGGGTTGTTTTGTAGAAAAGCATTTACCGAGAAAAGATTATGCTGAAATTCTGGTATGAATAAAACATCAGTCAAGGTAATATAACTAGATAGTTGAACAGAACCAGAATAAGAAATATGAATATTATGTCCATTGGGTAAAGTGACTAATGTAGCAATAGGGTGCTTATCAATAGTTTTAAAGCAGTTAAGAGAGTAACACACATGGTGAGAAGCTCCACTATCAACTATCCACAAATAAGAGGGGAAGTCAACAAGATTACCAGAAACTTCTGAGGCAATCGGCAGGTTGGTGTCAGTGGCAGCAGAGGTGTGCTGGAGATTCTGACTTAGAAGGGAGATAAGTTGTTGACTAAGCTCAGATTGGGACAGCATAGGCGGCTTGCCTAAAATCGAAGTAGAGACAGGAGTTGCGGAAGCTTGATGAACAGAGGGTTTGAGAGCACCATCTGAACGACGTTTGTCACCATACCCAGGAGGAAATCCATGAAGAAAAAAACATTTGTCCACCAAGTGACCCAGTTTGAGACAATGAGAGCAAGTGGGTCTCGGTTTCTTTGATCTTGATGGAGGAGGCTTGGTTGAATGGGTCGAAACCGCAGCAGCAGCAATGGACGGAGTGGTGTGACCAAGACTTCTTTGTCTCTCTTCTTGAGACACCATGGAGAAAACCTTGGACAGGGGAGGAAGAGGATCATAGAGGAGAATTTGAGCCCTCACTGCAGAATAAGAGTCATTGAGACCAGCAAGAAACTGCATAATCTGATCTCTGTGATAATATCCAAGAAGCCTCTCAACAGCACCACATTTACAGCCACATGAACAGGGAACAATCGGCTGAAATTCCTTGAGTTCATCCCAAGTAGCTTTGAGACGGGTAAAATAGGAATTTATATCAGAGTCTCCTTGTTTGATTGTGTGAACCGCAGTTTAGAGCTGAAAAATACGCGGGCCATTGCCTTGATTGAACCGTTCATGGAGATCATTCCACATAGCAGTGGCCGAATCTTGAAACATAATGCTAGCTGCAATTTCACGAGAAACAGATTGTAATAACCAAGCCATAACCATATTATTACATTGAACCCAAGCATGAAAAAAAGGATTAGAAGGATGGGGTTGAGGCAAAGAGCCATCGATGAACTGAGTTTTGTTCTTGGCAGCAATAGAAATGGAGGCAGCTCTCTTCCATGATTGGAAATTTTCTTGACCCGTTAGAATCTGAGATGAAATTAGAAAGTTGGGGTTGTCTCCGCCCAAGTGGTACGTATGATCCATATGGGAAGGTTGACAGAGGGGAGATGTAGAGATACTGGGAATGCCGATACCACCATTACTGCCGAGAGGATCATGACTGCCGAGAGGACCTTGAGCACCAAGACCACCGTGACTGCCGAGAGGACCTTGAGCACCAAGACCACCGTGACTGCCGAGAGGACCTTGAGCACCAATACCACCGTGACTGCCAAGCCCACTGTGAACGCCGAGACCACTGCGAACGTCGAGCCCACCATGATTGCCGAGATTACCTTGACTGCCGAGAGGAGTAGACGAACTCCTGGGAACGGAAACAGGCGGAGGACAATGCAGAGGGGTCGGAGAGGAGGAAGGAGCAGTGGCTGGACACAAATCATCATGAGAGGGAGAAGAGGAAGCGACGTCAGGAGCCACAGCCATGGTCGGGGTCGGAGAAGGAGCAGACGGGAGCACCGGAGCCGAGGGAGAAGACGGAGCAGCAGCCCTGGGCGTAGGAGGAAGAGTGAAGGTCGATGAGCTGCGTGGCAGAGAGGCTCTCGTGCGGACCATGAAGGGAAACGGCAAGAACACGACTGAAGAAGAAGAAGAATCTTGATAGGCGGCAGAGAAGGGTTAGGGTTTTTGTTGAGATGAAAGTGGGTTGTTACGAGAATGGGCAGGAAACAAAATAGGCACTGATACCATATTACAAGAGAGCCCAAAACACTCAGAAAAAACAACCTCATATTATTGATAAAATGAGCACAATAAATAGGCCCAAGAGACAAAAATAACAAACTAACAAAACCCAACAGAAAAATAACACCCAAATCAGTTACAACAAACTATAACACCTAATATAACAATTTTTTTAGTAGAGACCTTTAAAACATTTTATAAGCAAGATCATTGCCAAACAGCAGAGTAAAAGCCAGCATTTCGCACAAGATTTAACTGGAAAAGAACATAAAGATAACCAGAAATCTCAACAAAACACAACCAGCAACTGACACTAAACTTAACTGGAAACTGGAATTGATTAGAATGGAAAGAAAACCCGATATAATTTGACTTATGATAAGCCTCCAATTAATTTAGTATATTCTAGGAGGCCACGAAACAACTATAAATAAGGATTGTTTTATATTTAACAGTAGTTGTAATTAGTTTATTCTTTTATGGGTTTATACCTTTTTGGACCCTGTGTTTTTTTCCATTACCTGTTTGGATCCTGGGTTTTGACAAATTACTTTTTGGACCTTATGTTTTGTAAAATGGTTAAAATAGAGCCCTAAACCTGATTTTGATCAATGTTTTCTCAACTAAAATCACAAATAATTTACTAAACTAACAATTCAGAACAAAAATAAAATCATTCTGTTTAAAAACTGTGATGTTATATTCAATTTTTTCATCAAAATTGAGTTTAGGGTTCTATTTTAACCATTTTACAAAACATAGGATCCAAAAAGTAATTTGTCAAAACACAGGGTCTAAACAGGTAATGGGGAAAAATACAGGGTCCAAAAAGGTATAAACCCTTCTTTTATCTAGTTGGCAAGGGTTTATCTACTTGGCGGTCATGTTTTAAAGGTCTGATTTGTATTAATCCTAGCTGGAAATTAAGTTTAAATTTGTCCAG
This sequence comes from Humulus lupulus, assembly GCF_963169125.1. Taxonomy (NCBI): domain Eukaryota; kingdom Viridiplantae; phylum Streptophyta; class Magnoliopsida; order Rosales; family Cannabaceae; genus Humulus; species Humulus lupulus. The sequence goes on along the minus strand of NC_084797.1, from coordinate 82,160,036 downwards.
TACCTATAAATAGGGGAGGGATTCATTTTGGAGGGAAGCTTGGAAATAGAAGAGATTGTACTCTAGGAGAGAGCAGCCCTCTCGAAAGGTTGTAATTGGAGAGTCTAGCCTCTCGAAAGCTAGGTGTATCTATGTTTCATTTTCAATAAAGAATTTTTGAGAGAGATTTCAGTATCTTATGTTCTATTCTATGGTAGATAAATTTCTACTCTAGGATTATTCTATCAATTTGGTGCGGTGAGCTGCGGAGATGGCGCCTAAGAAACCTGTGGACAAGGGTGACTCGACTGGAATAGAGGAAGATGTCGAAGCACTGAAGACTGAGATCTCAGAAATCAAGGGGTCCATTAAGACTTCTATGCAAGAGTTGGCAAGCAAGATTCAGCAGCAGTTGCAAGAGAACCTTGAGCAACAACTCAAGATCCTTTTGCACGTGCAAGAATGATCAAGAAGTGTCCAAGAATCAAGAGTGATCCCTGGCGCTTCTGGTAGCCATGAACAAGTTCAGAACCAAGGATTGGAGATGCCATGGGAGCCTCGGCAGAGTGGGGAAAGACCAGAATTCCGGCACCGATCGACGGGAACATCTCCTAAGACAAAATTTGAAGGGTTGGAATTGGAACCTTGAACAAGGATCTTTTGACAGAGGACAGCATGAGACCCGTGTTCGACATGAGAATCGTCTCAGGAAACTCAAAATGCCAACTTTTGATGGGGAGAACCCGGATGGATGGATTCTACAAGCAGAATGTTTTTTCCTTTGCCATTATGAAGAGGAAGAAAAGATTGAGGCTGCATTCATATCCTTTTCTGGAGATGCTCTCCTTTGGTATCATTATGAGAGCAACAAGCGAGCCATCCATAGCTGGGATGAGATGAAGCATTTAATGCTACGACATTTCCGAGATACTCAAGAGGGCTCTTTGTATGATCAGTTTCTAACAGTTAAACAAGATGGGTCTGTTTCGGACTACAAGAAACAATTTATTCAGTTGCTGGACCCATTGAGGATTGTGGAACCAGCGGTACAACTTAGTACATTCATGAACAGCTTAATTCCTTCCTTGAGGGCTGAGTTGTGAATCCTACGACCCCGGAATGTGGATGAAGCCATGGAGATCGTGCAAGACATTAAGGACAAGAACAGAGTTGCAAGACAGCGCTTCGCTCATCCTCCAACTAGACCAAGTCTCCATGACACAGCTGCAAGAACAGAGAGACCATCCAGCAATACAACATTTGGCCCATCATCCTCAACAATCCGTAAACTTGCTGACGCTGAAATCCAACTTAAGCAGCAAAGAGGATTATGTTTTCGTTGTGACGATAAGTGGTCCCCAGGCCATCGCTGCAAGAAAAGAGAGCTTCAAGTGATCATGAGACCTGCGGAGATTGATGACAACATCTCAGACCTTGAATCTGAGGAGGACAGCAAGGAAAACATGGGATCCGTGGCTAGACTATCCACAAACTCCACCATGAAAAGTATGGGTACATTAGGGCCCAAGAACGTGGTAATTCTCATCGATTCGGGAGCCACCCATAATTTTATTTCAAGAACTCTGGTCACCCAATTACAAATTCCGATAGCTGGCACCAAATCGTATGGGGTTACTTTGGGAAATGGAGAATCTTTGAAGTGTGAAGGAATTTGCAAAAATCTGAATGTACATTTTCAAGATGTGGGTGTATGGGATGATTTCTTACCCTTACCTTTGGTGGGTAGTGTTGATATCATTATTGGGTTACAATGGTTGGCTACTCTTGGCATAACCAAGATTGATTGGAAGCTACAAACAATGGAGTTCCAGCTGGAAAACAGGAAGTCTTAATTCAAGGGGATCCCTCGCTGGAAAGATCAATGGTGTCTCTCAAAACAATGGCCAAAACTCTTCAAACGAAGAAGCAAGGCATCCTCTTGGAGTTCAACTACATCAGCCCTACACCAACAATTCAGCACGACAGGTACCAGATTTTTTAGATAAAATTCTTACTAAATTTTCTGATGTGTTTGCTATGCCTGAAGGTCTTCCCTCGAAGCGTTTCCATGAACATGCCATCACCCTATAGACCGAAACTGCCCCTGTAAGCGTGCGGCCATACCGTTATGCCTATTCTCAAAAGGCTGAGATTGAAAAGCTGATTAAAGAGATGCTTCTAGTAGAAATAATTCAGCCCAATTCTAGTCCCTATTCAAGTCCAGTCCTTCTTGTCAAAAAGAAAGATAGATCGTGGAGATTTTGCGTCGACTACCGCGCCTTAAATCGGGTTACAATACCAGATAAGTATCCAATTTCGGTGATAGATGAGCTCCTTGATGAACTAAATGGTGCTCTCATTTTTTCTAAATTGGACTTAAAATCAAGTTATCATCAAATACAAGTGCGACAAGAAGATGTACATAAAACAGCATTTCAAACACATGATGGCCACTACAAATTCCTAGTCATGCCATTTGGTTTGACTAATGCTTCCTCCACCTTTCAGTCACTTATGAATGACGTTTTCCAGCCTTATTTGCCCAAGTTTGTACTGGTTTTCTTCGATGACATACTGGTATATAGCAAGACTACAGAGCTACACCAGCAACATTTGAAGCAGGTCCTGGCTCTTTTGCGCACACACCAGCTCTTTGCTAACCAAAAGAAATGCACTTTTGGCCAGCCCAAGGTTTGAGTATCTCGGCCATATTATTTCTCAACAAGGAGTTGCAGCTGATCCTGACAAAATCAAGGCAATGCTAGAGTGGCCAATACCTAAAACTATCAAAGCTCTCCAAGGATTTTTGGGTCTGACGGGATATTACCGAAAATTTGTGGCTAACTATGGCCGTATTGCTCAACCCTTAACTGACCAGCTGAAAAAGGAACAATTCTCGTGGGGAACAGCCTCTCAACAAGCATTCCGCTAGCTCCAAACAACTGACTCAAGTCCCGATATTGGCATTACCTGATTTTTCTCAGCTCTTTGTTATAGAAACTGATGTTTCTGGACACAGTTTAGGGGTTGTACTGTTACAAAATCAGAGACCCCTTGCTTTTTTCAGTCATGTTCTGGGCACCCAAGCTCGTAGGAAGTCGATCTATGAAAAAGATTTGACGGCCGTAGTTTATGCAGTGGCTAAATGGCGTCCATACTTGCTCGGTCGCAAGTTTATAGTGAGGACAGACCAACAAAGTTTGAGGTTTCTATTAAGGCAGCAAGTCATAGGTTCAGCATATCAAAAATGGGTTTCCAAGTTAAAGGGGATGGATTTCAAGATTGAGTATAGACCAGGTGCCCATAACATAGTTCCACAATACTGGCAGAGTTCCACAATACCCCATGTAGCGGCCATTCGGGGGAACTTAAAACTTACAAACGAGTGGCTATCAAACTCTTTTGGGAAGGCCTCTGTGAGGATGCCCATCGATTCGTTCAGAGCTGCTCCATTTTCCAGCAAAACAAACTTCTCACTACATCACCAGCTGGTTTGTTGCAGCCCTTAGCACTGCCGGCACAAGTTTGGGATGAGGTCACTATGGATTTCATAGAAGGGTTACCAACGTCGGAAGGGTGGGACACTACATTGGTGGTGGTTGACCGTCTAAGTATGCACACTTTATCAAACTTAAGCATCCATTTTCTGCTCCTACAGTGGCTGATTCCTTCATGAAAGAAATAGTTAGATTTCACGGTGTTCCTCAGTCAATCATTTCCGATAGAGAAAGAATTTTTCTAAGCCTTTTTTGGACCCATCTCTTCAAATTACAAGGCACTACTTAGAAGAAAAGCACTGCCTATCACCCGCAAACTGATGGGCAGACCGAGGTGGTAAATCGCTGTTTAGAAACATATCTAAGGTGTTTTACATACCAGCAGCCAAGGCAATGGTCGAAATGGGTGGCATGGGTTGAATACTCCTACAACACATCCTACCATTCCTCACTAAAATGTACCCCATTCATGGCTTTATATGGTCGCGACCCTCCTGCCCTTATACCTTACAAAATAGGGACCGCAGTGGTATATTCCGTAGATGACTAGCTGGATACTAGAGATGCCATTTTAGATGATCTTCGAATGCATCTTCTTCGTGCCCAGCACAAAATGAAGATCCAAGCTGACACCAAGAGAAGACTGCTGGAATTTTCAGTGGGAGACATGGTCTACCTCTAGCTACAACCCTACCGCCAACGTTCTCTTGCAAAACGCTCCAACGAAAAACTTTCAACACGATATTACGGACCTTTTCTTGTCATTCAGTGCATCGAATCAGTAGCTTACAAGCTCCAGCTCCCTGATCACGCCAGAAGTCACCCAATTTTTCACGTCTCTCAGCTCCGTCAAGCTATTGGCAATGAACCAGCCACGTTCACCATTCCGCCACAGCTCACAGCCGACCTCGAACTACAAACAGAGCCTGAAGCAGTTCTGAATCTCCAATTTGCTTATGCTAGTGCCCTCTCTCCTTCGGAAGTCCTCATCAAATGGCAGCATCTACCTGATTTTGAAGCCACCTGGGAGCCATACAACGCTATCTTGGAGCAATTTCCTTCTTTTCACCTTGAGGACAAGGTGAAGGTCTTTGGGGGGAGTAATGATAAGCCTCCAATTAATTTAGTATATTCTAGGAGGCCACGAAACAACTATAAATAAGGATTTTTTTATATTTAACAGTAGTTGTAATTAGTTTATTCTTTTATCTAGTTGGTAAGGGTTTATCCCGTGGCAGTCATGTTTTAAAGGTCTGATTTGTATTAGTCCTAACTGGCAATTAAGTTTAAATTTGTCTAGTACCTATAAATAAGGGAGGGATTCATTTTGGAGGGAAGCTTGGAAATAGAAGAGATTGTACTCTAGGAAAGAGCAGCCCTCTCGAAAGGTTGTAATTGGAGAGTCTAGCCTCTCGAAAGCTAGGTGTATCTTTTGAGAGGGATTTCAATATCTTGTGTTCTATTCTGTGATAGATAATTTTCTACTCTAGGATTATTCTATCAACTTACCAAAACACAAGGACATCAACATATAAAACAACACCAGGAAGTTCTTTCTCATAAGAACATTAAAAAAGAGACTCAATTGCCGAATTAAGCAAACTAGCGAGATCCAAAAATAGTCATCAATCACATCCCTTGATATTAATTTAAAAGAAGTAACAATCACCCATCCACTAATACTGTAGATAACTAACCAGAAATGTACCATTATTTGAGCACTCAAATCAAAATTTACAATAATATCAAAGAATCAAAAAACCCACAATCAACAAGAAAAGAACCCAGAAAGATGAGAAAACTAGAAAAAAAAAAAACCTATCTAACAAAAATCTATTAACATCAGTATAAGACATATTGGGAGAAAAAACCCTAAAAAGTTTTGAATATTAACAAAATTCATTAAAAGGGGCATGAAAGAGACCCAAACTCCTTAACAGAGGACCCTAACCTAGATGGAAAGCTTGAACCCATAATGTCCTTCGTACATGAACTTTTGAAGAAAGACATTAGTATACACAAATGTTTAGACAGAGGATATCAATATTAGACAGACAAATGGTTTGACAGATATTATAACATTAAACCTATAACGAATCATTATGAAAAGAGCGACTCTCAACAAAGTTAGTACACAATGAAGAAAAATAGAGAAAACTATAAAATAAAAAGAAGAAGAAGCACTAGAGATTTTGGATTAAAGTGTAACAAGAAAATTAATCATCGTGTTATTGAGCTAGACTGATTTTTATGTGGTTTTAACCAGAATCTTTCATATAATACATATGTTTATATATACTACATAATAAGTCTTCAAGATATTTCACCAAACATATGGAGTGCAGTATTTCTTTCTTCTTTAATCAGAACATAGTTCCGTTAAAATAAATCTTAAACTTAAAAAGTTTCTTACTAGGTTGGAAAATGTTCAACGAAGAATCATTAGACAATATTCCAGAAAATAAAAAGAAAAACAAAACCCAAGTTCAATTTCTGGAAAGGAATAAATACATAGCCCTTTATAATTTGAAAATTTTCTGATATTTAAAAACTCAACTTATAACGTAACACGTACCACCATCCTCTAAATCTACCTACTACTTAATTCAAAATCCTTATTTTAAACTTAAAAAATATCTCCCATGAGGCACTGTACCTTGCGGGTTCTCATTTTCCTACAAAAGCAGAGCTAAGGTCCTAAGCAGGGATGGAAAACAAAGAGATAATAAATAAAAATGACTAAAACAACGACAACAAAATGAAGAGATTGGAATTTCCGAGAAATGCACACTTGTAGGTGGCAAAAGCAAAGTTGAAGGGTAGTCGTTGGCCTTAGACTACTTAAGTTGAATTGAAAAAACTAATCAATGTTTAAAAAAGCGGTTTTGAGGCGCACCTCAGTGTGAGGCGGAAAAAAAACGCACCAAGGTGTGCGCCTTGCTTAGCAGAGGTGAGGCGCTGAGTTGAGGCGGGTGAGGAAGAAATTGGCTGAGGCATACGCCTCAGGGGTGCATTTCGTAATGGGCTTTTTTATGCCCAAAAAGATCCAAAATAAAAAACTGGTCTAAATAAGCCCAAAAAAACCTTATTAAAACTTATCTTAAATAGGCCCAAACCCAATAAAACTTAAAACTTATATTTTAACAAGCCCAATAAAACTTAAAACAAATAAAATTACTAACCCAAACAGCTCACTCACTCAGCTTCTCCTCTCCCTCTCGTTCATCTACTCTCCTCTGCCTTTTGTTCATCTCCTCAGCCCAGAAACCTGCCTAGAGCTGCTAAACTAAAGAAAGGAAAAAAAAACGAAACCAGCCTGCCTTCCTCCCTACCTCTTTGCATGGCTGCTAAAGCTTCTTTCCATAGTAGACTCCAGCTTCTATGTTTGAGTACATTTTATGACATTTCTTATTCTATGTTTGAGTTTTATAACATTTCTTATTCTATGTTTTATGATATGTTTGAGTTTTATGACATTTCTTATTCTATATTTGAGTTTTATAAGACACATTGATCTTACTTTATATCTTTAGATGTTATAAAAATATATTTTTTTTTTGAAAAAGAAACAGAGGTCAAAGACTGACCTCAATTCAAAATAATAAAAACCCTCACTTGTGGCGGAGGAAAACCGTGGTTACAAAAAAACAACAAAACAGCCCAAAAAAACACCACTAACATCAAACAACTAAACTTAAATCCAGAAATTGGCCCAATCTCTAATAAGTTCAGAGAAGAGAACCCCCTCAAAAAATTTGTTTCTATACACCCAAGTAGCCACCCAAAATTTTATCTTATCCCAAATAGTGTCTACAGAATTAGATATATCTTCAAATAGTCTATTATTTCTCTCTAGCCATAAGGCCCAAAAAGTAGCCAACACGGTAGTTTGCCAAAGATGTGAAACTCGCTTGCCGCCCCCTAACTTAGTGAGAAACAATTGAGTACAGTTAGAGGGCATACACCAAAGAATACCAAACTCAGCTAAGGCTTTTCCCCACACTTCTCTTGAGAAATGACACTCCAAGAATAAATGGCTAGTGGACTCCCCTGCCTGCTTACAACAAACGCACCAAGCAGGGGACAAACAGTGATAGAGTCTTCTTCTTTGCAGGTTGTCTTGAACATTAAGTTTATCATTGAAAACCAACCAACCAAACACTTTAACTCTTGATGGAGAGACACTTTTCCACAAAGACTTCCCCCAATCCCGAACTGAACCTAACTGAGCATAGCTTAACCTCCAAAAGGCCGATTTGCAAGAGAAAACTTCATTACCATCTGGTAACCACGCCCTTCGATCTTCTAAAACTACCGGTAACGCCACCCTTTCTAACAAAAGAAATAACTGAGAGAGACTGGTGACCTCCCAATCGAACAAATTCCTTCTAAAACGCAAATCCCAAACCTGACTTTGGAGGCCCGAACCCCTGTCTAAAAACACCATGTCCCTTATCAAAACATTTCTGGCCAACGAAATCAAAAATAAATCTGGGAACTGATCCTTTAAGGGAACACCGTTAATCCAAATATCTTCCCAAAAGCGGATTCGATCCCCCTTCCCCACCCTGAAACTAACAAACTGAAGATATTCCTCGTAAAGGGAGGAAATATCTTTCCACGGGCCCCGAACAAACAACCTCCTCCCTCTACCAGTGTCCCAAAAACCTCCATCCCCACCATACCTACTCAGCACCACTCTATGCCACAAGGTGTTCCTTTCCATCGGAAAGCGCCACAACCACTTCATAAGAAAAGCCTTATTTCTTGCATCTAAATTTCCAATCCCAAGTCCCCCGTGATCCCGAGATTTACAAACTTCTTTCCACGAGACCAGATGATCCGACTTAGACTGATCAGCCCCTTCCCAAAGAAAGTCCCGCATCAACTTTTCCAACACATCCACGACCTCTTTAGGGATACGAAATAGCGACAAAAAATACACCGGTATAGAAGAAAGAACCGATTGGATAAGTGTCAATCGGCCTCCCCTAGAAAGGAAGGCACACTTCCACCTATCCAACCTCTTAGCACAACTTGAAACCACGGGCTCCCAAAAACCTTTATTGCGGGGTGAATCCCCCAAAGGAAGACCCAAATACTTCATAGGCCACTGACCCGCCTCACACCCAATCTCCCTAGCACGAAGCTTCACTATCTCCTCCTCCAAGTTAATCCCCAATAAATAGAAAGGCCAGAAACTTCGCTAAAAACTTTCAGAATATCCATCAGGGCTGACAAGGAATCATTATCGTCCACAAAAAAAATCGTGTCATCTGCGAACTGAAGATGGCTGACTTCCACCAAATCTTTCCCTACTTTGAAACCTCGCAAGGCGTAGACACTCTTGGCCTTATCCACTATCCTGCCCAAGACATTAGCCACCAAGGTAAACAAGAAAGGTGAGAGAGAGTCACCTTGGCGAAGACCTCTAGAACCCTTGAATTTCCCCCTCGGTCTCCCATTTAAAAACACGGAGAAAGAAGTAGTAGACAAACACCCCAGAATCCACTTTCTCCAAACAACACCAAAACCTTTCTTATCCAGAACGAAACCCAGGAAGTCCCAGTCGACACAGTCATAGGCCTTAGCAAAATCAATTTTGAAAACCCAACCCTTCTTGCCTTTACTACGATACTCCTCCACTGTCTCATTAGCCACCAACACTGTATCCAAGATTTGCCTGCCCTCTACAAAAGCACCTTGAGTCTCAGCTATTGTATCAGAGAGAACCCCTCTAAGGAAATCGACCAGGACCTTAGAAATGATCTTGTATAGGCTAGTGAACAAACTAATTGGCCTGTAGTCTCGAACACGACAACTATCCAGCTTCTTCGGAATGAGGCAAATGTAAGTTCCGTTGGTCCTCTGGTGAATAACCCCATCCTTAAAGAAGCCGTCGAACACTGCTTGGAGATCACTCCTAACCGTGTCCCAGTTATCTTGATGGAAAGATAAAGAGAATCCATCGGGACCTGGAGCCTTAGACCCATCACAATCGAAAACTGAACGACGAATCTCCTCTTCCGAGAACGGCTTCTCAAGGAGAGAGGACAAAAAAGAGGGAATAGGCTCCCAAGAAATTCCTTCGACACCAATCCACCTCCTAGGGTCCGAAGAATACAACGAGGAGTAAAAATCAACAATTGTCTTTTCTATATCAGCATCTTTGTCAAGGATAGTCCCATCTTCCTGCTCAATTCGAGAGATGAAATTTCTAGCTTTACGAGCGCTGAGGATACTATGAAAGAGCTTGGAATTTGAATCTCCTTGTTTGGCCCATTGACATTTCGACTTAAACCAAACTCCTCTCTCCTCTTAAAATACAACTTGGTGCCATTCTTCCTTAATCTTCCTTCTCTCCGAAAGAAGTTGATCATTCCACTGTCCACCTTCCTCCAACCTATCCAACTCGAACATCCTTCTTTCCAATGAATGTTTAAGCAAACATCTTGAACTAAAAACCTCCTTACTCCACCCCTTTACTTTGTCTTTAACCAATGAAAGCTTTTCCATGAACCCATAACCCGGCCACCCCATCATCTTAGACGAATTCCACCACTTCTGACAAAACACCTTGAAGTCCTTATGCTCTAGCCAGGAATTATCAAATCTGAAAGGGCTGGGACCCCAGGAAGGAGGGTTTGAATCCAACACTACCAGACAATGATCTGAGACAAGGCGAACCAAAACTTCCTGACGAATGAAAGGATAGAACTCAGTCCACGAGGGCGAAAATAAAAATCTATCGAGCCTGCTGCAAATAGGCCTCTGTCTGAAGTTAGACCAAGTGTAACGGCCATTTTGGAGCTTAGGATCCACCAGGTTCATCTCTCTAATCAACGCATCAAAATTCTTCATACTTCTAGTGATGGACTTGCTATTCAGTTTTTCATCTACTCTCCTAACCACATTAAAATCTCCCCCTAAGCACCAATGACTGCCACAAATGACCTGTAAACCAGCCAACTCATCCCAAAAACTCTCCCTTCTACCATAAATCACGGGCCCATAAACACCGGTAAACCACCAAGGGTACTTACCTTCAGCTACAATACGAATGGAAACGGTGAACTCCCCAACCAAAGAGTCCGAAACAGAAACACTACGAGTATCCCAAACAATTAATGTCCCACCTGACCTACCCAAAGGCTCCTGATAAATCCAAGCTTTAAATCTAGACCTCCAAATACTCCCTATGAACCTCCTGTCTATTTTAACCTTTTTAACCTCTTGAAGCACAATAAGGTCAGGATTGACCTTGCAAATAGATTCTTTTATTGCCCTTCGCTTCTCTTTATTACCACTTCCCCTAACATTCCAAGATAAAATCTTCATGATAACTTACGACACCCAAACATTCTCCTATTCTCATAATTCACATTAAACTCTAGTTTCTTGAGTTCACGTGCACTCTTCTTAGGCAAAGATGAAGGGCTTCCTGTCTCTTCCTCCCCAAGATAACTAGGTAGTAAAGAGATTCCAAAAGACTCCATTACCGGAACAAGCCTTGAAAAATCTTGAGGCCTGTCCTCCTTTTCCACTGTACCTGCCTCTAAACCCACGCCCTCTTCCTCACCATTAGGAGCCAGTAATAACTCAGAACTAGTCCCTTCCTCTTCTTCGCAACACAACCTTCTAGCTTGGACTACGATATCTTCCATATCCTCCTTGTCAACCTCAGAATCCAAGTCTAAATCCTCCTCCTCTGAACTACACATATCCGAAGGACCATCTTCCACCGGAATAAAGAAACCATCCTCCGCCAACTCTTGTTCTGTCCCCATCGTTGTCTCTAACTGTTCTTCTACAAGAGAATTACTCACTGGAAAAGCACCTTTTGGCTTACGATGATACACTTTGAAGTTTTTAGTAGAAAACTCAGAGGTAGTATCTTCCTTTTCTGAAAGTTGAAGAGAAACAGCCCCACTGCGCCGTGCCTTTACTGGCAGATCAGTCCAAAGAGTAACTTTTCCCTTGCCAAAGGCCTTACATGGTTTGGGGCTTCTTAATTTTCGAATGGGCCTGTTCCTAATAGTCTTAAAATCCCTCCATGGCTGGCAGCCCACACCCAAGACATTTGGATTGAAGAGAGTCCTAACATGTGATAAAATTATTTTAAAAGAGAAGGCTCTGTTTTCCAAAGACAAGGCCCAGCCCAAATGACCCACCGAAAAGGCAATTTTAAATACTCTTTTTGGACATGTGGGAACAGAAAAAATATAGCTTAGACACGTGCCCTCTCCTTTATTTTCTGAGATGGATAGGTCTGAATATAGTCTTTTGAAAATTGACTTTAAGGAATAGCAAGAATTCAGCAAAACCCCCCCTGGTTTCTCGCGATATGACTCCTGGAACTCCTGAAAATCCGGATCCGAATTAAATGCCCCTGTCGACTTGGAAACGCTCTTGCTGATCTCCGGCACCACCTCAACCTCTGCATCTCGTGACCCCGGCGCCACCGCAACAAGTCCTCCCTCCTTCTGAACCTCTGTCGGCGCCGACTGAAAGTCAGAAACAGCCAATGGATCCTGGGTTGTTTTTCTAACCCAGACTTTCCTCCTGGATCTTTGATTCTCCTTTGATTTTCCTTGATTTTCCTCAAGCCGTACTCCTCTTTCGACAACCACATTGTTAACCCCCAAACTTCAGTCACCAACTTTGGTCTGTAAAGGCTGAACATCCAGATTGAACAACTTTAGAACTATGTTGCTACCTTCATACGGCAGGGAGATAGAACCCGGAATGAAGCCATTGGAATCTCCAAACATTCTCAGCCGCGCAAAAGAGATATCTCTCATCTCTAAAGAGCCTTTGTCCACTGCCATTAAACCACCACAAAGAGTCCCAATCACCTTGAACACATGGGTATTCCAGATATTGAGAGGGATACCTTCGATCCCAATCCAATTTTGGAAACAACTGACTTTCATGTTTGCCACCTGATTATTCCAATTCCAAGGCTGAAAAAAAACTTGCATGTCTGCAATAGTGATCTCCCTTCTACGTAACAGTTCCTGTTGTAACCCTTCAAGAGGGCACCAAATAATCATTCTATCATCAGACACAAAAGTTGAATCCACCTTGACTCCTAAAACTTCCTGAAAACCGTCAAAAATTTTCCCCCACTGATGTTGGCTTTTGCTGCGAAACACCAGTACTGCATGACCCTTTTTGCCCAAAAAGAAATGACTGGCTCGATTACTAAGCTTATCATCAATCTCCTTCTCTTCCTTCCCTGCTACCACGGAGGCCCACGACTTCTTAGATAAGCTCACTGTTTGATGAAGCTCCTTCTGAATGAATCCTGCTTGTCTCCCAACCGAACCCATAAGACAATTGTTCAGTTCTCTCCAGCAAGAATCCCAACCTTCATCCGGGATAATGACGCATCTGACAGCACTATGAGTGAAGGTTGAAACTTTGAGAAAAACTCCTCTAATATTTCTGAAACATTCAATTGTCACCCTCTGGTTGTTGTCCCTGAAAACGCTTCTGAATCCTCTTCTAATGGCATCCTTCAAGTCCGATAAACGCCTAATCTCATCCACCAACCACCTAGCACCTTCTAAGGACAACCTAATCTCGAATCCAGATAACCTAGTTCTTTCACACAGTCGGACTGCCTCACCGACGTTGGGCAAAGTGACCATGAAAACCTTGTGCTCTGTTCTGAAACTCCAATAACGATGAGGGTTGTTACTGGAATTATCGAGAACGGAAACATTTTTACGTCCAATTCCAGTGGGGTTCTTTCACACAGTCGGACTTCCTTCGGCGTACGCCTCAATGCGCCTTGAGGCATACGCCTCACCTCACAAAAACAAAATGCCTTGAGGCGTAAAAGCGATATTTTAAACATTGATACTAATTGCTAAGAATATGGAGGAAGTTTCATGAGGAAGGCATGTCTTTTCATTTTAGCTATCCCATCAATTTACAGTATATATATATATACTTTAAATAGAAAGGCCTAACTGCGAACAATTTCATGATTTATTTATAGTTTTTCCTTCTTCTTTTTTCAAGAATGTAAAGTGAAGGACAGAAAAGGTAAGTGGTCTGCATAATCAATCATTTTTATTATTTGTCTTTGTACACTAACAAAATAATTCAATGCATAAATAGCAAGCTTCTCCATGGTGTCTGCCACTCATATTCATCAAATCCCTCCCTCCCTCAAACATACCCACCATTCGTATATTTATATATGCCAATCCATCAGTATTATTATCTCCTCCTTTCTTGTTGTTATATATATAAATATACCAGTAAGAGATTAGATTCCCCATGTCTTGCAAGGAATTAATCTCAGACTCACGCACACATAAGCTGAGATACGAAAAGTACAGCCTGAAGGACCCTCCCTCCCTCCCTCAAACATACCCACCATTCATATATTAATATATGCCAATCCCTCAGTATTATTATCTCCTTCTTTCTTGTCTGTTATATATAAAAATATACTAGTAAGAGATTAGATTCCCCATGTCTTGCAAGGAATTAATCACACACACACACACACATACGCTGAGATACAAAACTATAGCCTGAAGGAAATCTAGAAAACTTAAGCTTCATATAGATTGCAAAATTCATGAATTACTTCAGTATAATATAAAAATAGGATAAGAAAAAAGAAAATAAGTTGTATACTAATCTAAAAGTTGAAGCCTATTCCATAAACGAGTAAGAGCCTAATATAATAAATAATTTCATACACAATCCTCAAAAAGTTGAAAATTGTAGAGGAGTTAAGAACTTGTCTTTCTTCCTCCCAAATCCTAACTCATTAGAAAACCAACCTAGTGATTGAACTGTCAAAGAATCAATTATGATAACGATATATTTGTGTACAGTAAAGCAAAGATCAGATACATCCTCTTCCAACCAAATAAGAGAGAAAAAACAACAGATACAAAATCAACAAGTTTGTGTCTATACCAAAGAACGTTAACCCAAAAACCCTGAATTCATGAGGAAAAGAGGAAAAAAAGAAGAAAAAAAAAAGAGGCATTTCACTTTTATTTTCTCTACTCCCAAATCCTAACTCAATTGAAAACCAACCTAGTGATTAAACAGTCAAAAAATCAATATTTTTGTGATGAAGTCAAAATTTTCAAAAGAAAAGTTAAGAAAATATTTTCTCTTTTTCCCATGCAATTATCATCAAAATTATGTTCTCTGGATTTACCATTAAAATGGGGCCTAAAGATCTATGTTGAAAAATAAAACCCATCAATTTGATCGTCTCCAGTCACCGAATCATAAGCAAAATTTATCACACTATATATTGAGTATACTCCCATTGCTCCAATAATAAATAATAAAAAAGACCACCAAAAAAATAAAAGGAAATTGACAACCCTAATCATATAATCTTCTCGTGCCCTAATTCCAAAACTGAAAAATACGAAACGCTCTCCACCACCAACTGAAGAATTCATAGTGACCATGTCAGATTTCTTATAAATCGGATACTTAATCGTTTTTTCTAATACTTGGCACTTTTCAACATTTTCCCATCAATCAAACAGACCACAACAATGAAAATCAGATACAAAAGCGATCCCATTAACAACAAACATAGCTCGAAAAGATTCCCATATCATGGATCTCAATACACAGATCCATAATCCAATAAAATTCAACTGATAGATAGCATACTTTACAAAATACGAGTCGGAAAAAAAAATTAAAAGAAAAAAAAAACCCACTTACTTGGAACGAGTTGGCTCGGCACAATAGTGAGTGATCAATCCGAGTCAAGCGGACAAACGAATAAGAAAAAGAACAAGAAATGGTTAGCTACTCTGTAAAACCCTAGCATAGATTCTGGGTAGGGATCACAAGCAGGGAAGCTGAAATTGTTTGTTTAAAATTTTTGTTTTTGAATTTTTTAAACACAAAAATGGTAATATTTATTTTTGTTTTTTATTTTTAAAAAATAAAAATATGTTTGGTAACCATATTTATTTTTTGTTGTTAAAAGCAAAAAATAATAAACTTGTTTGATAACTTTTATTTTTATTTTTTGTTTAACAATATGAAGTGTTGATTTGAAGAATTGAAGAAAAAAAGAAAGGAAAAATTGAAAACTGTTTAAAATAAATTTGAAATTGAAAAAATTCTATTTTCAAATTTTAATAAATTTTAATAAAAATTTAAAAAAATAGAAAATACAATTAATATTACTGAACATGATTTTGGATTTTGTTTTCATATTTTTAATAAATAGAAAATTGTTTTATTAAATGTTACCGAACGCTACCAATGGTTGCGTTTTAAAAATTTTTAAACTAAAAAATAAAAATATATTTTTGTTTTATGTTTTTTTATTTTTATAAAATAAAAATGCGTTTGATAACCATTTTTGTTTTCTGTTTTTTTTTTAAAATAAAAATAAAAATGTGTTTGATAACTTTTATTTTTATTTTTTGTTTAAAAAAATAAAAAACATATTTGGTAAATATTTTTTTTTAAATTTATTTTTTATTTTCATTTTCTAAACTAAAAAATAAAAATATTTTTTGTGACCACTATTTATTATTTTAAAATAAAAAATAAGAAAATTATAGTAAAAAAAGATCATATTAATAGTATTCAAATAATCTTAAATTTCAAAACTTAATATCTATCAACGAGATAACACAAAATCAAGAAAGTTTACATAGTAAAATAAAAACATATGAACTGATAATTGTCCAAACTTAAAGAAAAGTATTAAACGAGTCATAATAAAATAAATATGTAATATATTTATATGATTGGATCAGAATAAAACTACTGCATTGACCTAACTGCAAGCACACAGCAAATAAGATTTAGATCCCAACTTCTGGTACAGATTCAATGATTATTCAAATGAAATAATAAATTCATATAAGTGAATCAGATAGAATTTAAACTTCCAACTAGAGCTGGCATAGCACATAGTAAGATTCCATTAATAATAAACAAGTAAAGACGACCAAAAGAGATCTTCAAAATAATAGTGAGATCATATAAAAGAAATTCACATAACAAGAAAGAGGTATTCTAGCTTCTAGCTGCCTTATTATTATTACTTAAAAAAAACAGAAAATTTAGAATTCTGAAAATTTGGAATTGTTTCCCCTACTAAAAAATGTCGCAAAAAGAGTATTATAAGTTCTAATTGAAGGTCTACAACCCAAGTTCTTGTTGTTCTTCATGTGCTTATATATATTAATAGCTCTAGTCAACTTCCTAGCTTTTGTGAAAAAATATATAATGGTATTGAAAAGAGCCTCAGTACCCATATGAGAGATAGCAAGCACTTGGTTGACAACATCATCCATTTCCTCATACATTTCAGCCGCACCAAGCTTCTTTATGGCAGTGTGATAAGTGGAAGCATCATGCTTGAACCTCGGTTGCTGCAAGGCCCAATTGAACAACTCCAAGCACACAAGAGGATCATCTTGCTAAGCCATAACATTACCCAATTCTTCAGCTGTAAATCTAGGAAGAAGTTGAGACAGCGCCCTTTGAAACTGAGCTTCATCGAGAATAAGCTTACTACTAGCTTTCAATCTCTTACTAACTCTCCTCCTATAAGACCTACATATAGGCTTAGTTGAGTAAAAAGAACACAAGGGAAACAGTTCAAATCCACGTTGTAATCCTTTTGAAGCGATTCTGGAACATGGCTTGTGGCCCTTCAGTGCCATGAAAGAAAAGTATCGCAGCTCATTTCCATTAACCAAATTCGAGTTACATGACAATACAAAGACTCTTTTAAAGTAATACAGATATTGCCCAAATGGATCTACACAATTGAGCCTATTAACAAGATTCGAGTTCGAAAAACTGAATCTACGAAGAGAAATCATACTAAGACATACATACACAAGCTGCTGATTTTATGAATCAAAATTCTCGGCTAAAGACGATGTGAGAAAGGAAAAAGGTATAAAACATGTTGCCAGCCTTTTTGTTTTCAGATTGAGGAAAAAGAGAATTGAGTCAATGGAGGGATGAAATGAAGCTCAACTAAGAATGGAAGGAGATGATTCCTTTAGTGAGTTCCGTACAATCACATTCAATTTATGCTGGACCTCGGACCTCAAATCAAGGGAGATAGATAACCAAGTGATTACACCTTAGTTGGTTGTATATAAATGAATAATTTTTATGAGCAGAAGAGAAGAAAATCAGAGGCACACCAAATCTAAAAGAGGACAACAAAAGCTAATGTGGTCACATATAGTAGATGGTTTGAATTATTTGATTTATTATACTTTATACTTGTGATTAATTCGAAAGAGAAAAATGACATTCACTCACTTCTTATGAGAACAAAACAAGTCTAGTTTGAAGTCTTAATTAAGTCCGAAATGTGGTTAGATAAGCATCTACTAATGAAAAAAAAATACTGTAAAGAAGGAAAAATATTTTCAAATGAGCAATGTTATGTAGAAATATGGAAAACCCTGTTTTCCTACATGGCATAAAGAAAATCAGGTTGAAGTACTTTAGTTTTGTGGTCTCTATAAGCATTATACTTCTCAGGAACAATATCACTTCTTGAAGAGGAAATGAAAGAAAACTAAAATATAACTATACAGAGTTATTACACTAAACACAGTCAGTTCTGTCTACTAAAAAGAAACCACAATCCATAATCCAACAAAATTAAGGAATTGGAATGCAATATTAATGAGACAAACTCAGTCAATTAAAAAAGGGCCGAGTAGTAATCCAAAAAGAGTGTAAGAAATCACAAAAATCATAAAACTTATTCAAAATATTAATATATTCACATAAGGATTTTATCAAACAGTTATTAAACAAACATAACAGAAACTACCCACACTCCTAGTAAAAACTATAGTCTTAGTTAGCTCAAAACCACAAATATATACATATATAATATATAAATACAGAATAATGAGATTGAAAAGAGAGCTAATTACCACAACGCAGTAGATCATATGAGGAGAAGAACACTTGGTGTCCCAAATTTTGTACTCTCTCTAGGTGAGACAGAGAGAGGAAATAGAGCACAGAGATAAAAAGAGAGAAAACATAAATCAAGAATCCAAAAGAGGTTCAAACCAGAAAGAAAGAACAAATATGTACCTGTGAATTAAGAATACACTGAGCTTAGCTAAAATCTCAGAGGCCTGTGTCAATTATATTGGACAAGAGAAAAAATGGAGGAAAATCACAAACCCTAATCCCAAACAAAATCAGAAAAAGAGATTGAGAAGAAGAAGAAGAAGAAGAAGAAGAAGAAGAAATCATATGAGGGAGAGACATGAAAGAGATGGTGTACCTGAAGAAAATTTGGAGAGACCCATGAGAAGCCATTGAAGTTTGAGAGAGGTCTCTGTACACGAGCTTGAGATGGGAGAAAAAAAATTGGTTTAAATTTTTTTTGAAAGTATGAAAATGGTGTTTTCAAAATTTGGTCAATTTTAATTAAAATTTAAAAAAATTAAAAATAAGTTTAAAAAAACTTTAACTCACCGAACATGTGTTTTCGGTGTTGTTATCAAAATTTTTATTATTTAATCAAAAAACTATTTAAATTTTTTTTACCGAACAGGGCAAATGGGTCTCTTCTTGGCATTAACGAAAGCACAGAAAACATTTTTTTTTTAGTTTTAAAAAAACTTATTTAATGGTTTCTAAAAATAATTTTTTAGTTTTATTTAAAAAAAATCTTAAATAAAAAATTAATAAATATATTGTTGACCCTCGTTTTGGTCAACGATACGGAGTCAAGAAAACGACAAAAATAATATAAAGCTGGAGAAAACAATCTAATGGAAAATAAAGAACACAAATAATTATGGTGGTTCGGTCCCAATAATTGGTAATAACCTACGTCCACTTGATACTACTATTAGTATTGAGCTCCAAAGGTGTAATCAAAGAACTAGGGTTCCTGAGTTTCACAGACCTTAGAAGAAGAAAACAATACAAACGATAGATAATAGTAATATATTTCGGAAAAAGAGAAAAAGATCCCCCTCCTTGAGCTATTTCTTGTGTATTTATAGGCTCAAGAAGGGTTACATGAGTCAAGTAATAATATCTTCCCTTAATAAATGGATCTTCAGGTCATAATGAAGAGATATTCTCGGATATCATGAAAAGATATTCTCGGATATTACTACAACTGTACAGATCTTTACATAAATGAACGGAGTATACGACTAGTCTGATCGTATATAAAACTTGATCTTCGCATGTAGAAATAATTCTGGTCGATAGGTGAGTAGTATCTCTGCTATGTGTCGGCCACGTGTCGAAAATTCTTGCCACGTCATCAACAGCTGTTTTTCGGATAAACATTTGCCCCCCAAGTTTATTTATTGCGACCAGCAATAAGTAAACTTAGAAAACTAACTTTTCGTATGCCCCACGAAATCTGTTAGAGCCTCTCATGCATTCTCGAAAATTGTGACTCAATCACATCCAATCATGCCATTTCAGTTTCCAAGTAACCTTTCCAACGGCTATTACACTCCCCCATGCCTTGAAAAGGGTAACTCATGATTACCCATTTTCAACACATCTCAGCTTCTATAAATAATCCTCACATTTACCTTTTAACTTTTTACTCGCCATTTTCTTGCCAAGAACTCCATCTCAGAGCTCAAAACTTCGAAGGTCTTTCATCGTTTTGCTAAGGGTCCTTTGTTTGCACGCCCAAAGTCATTCCATTTTAGAACCTCCAACCTTCATCCAGGTAAATTTCTTCAACTTTTAAACCCTTTGAGATGCCATGCATACTGCTTTTGAGTTCTGAAACCTTGTGTTCTTGGGTAAAAATTCGTGAGGATTTTATATATACCGTTTGATGCTTGATAGGGTAGTGTAGTTTCGCTCTGTAGGAGTTAGGAACCAATTTGATAGGCAGGATCATAGTTTTAGGGCGTAAAATTGAAGTAAAAATTCGACTTTTAGGCTTGCTGAAAAATTGGGGTTTTCCCGCCCCTTTGGAGTTGAAAAAGCTTTTTCCAGAAAAACTTTTTACTTTCACTTTTTGATCCGTTTTTCAAACTGCTCGCATAAAACTTAGTGTTTCGGTTAGAATGTTGCTGGTCGTAGACGCGAGCAACGCTATTCCAACTTTCAACATAAGCTCCCAGGCTGTGCGTCTTATCTCCTCCTTTCTCTGTTTGTAGTTTACATGCAAGACCCGTGGGGAGGAGAAAGACCCATCGACGACGACCTGCTAGCTCAACTACTCGAGGACGAAGAACAATCTCGTCATTGATACCCGAAATCCCATTTTCTCGTGCCAATCGAAACACTTCCCCTATCTTGACTCAAAATGTGGCTCGCACCAAAACCAAAGCCCAGAAAAGGAGAACCTCCGATCCTTCTCATCAGCCTGCTCCTTCGACTGATGCTCCCTCGACCAGTGGTCGAGATGAAAGTGCTCCTGACTTTAACATCCAAAGACGCGCTCGACCTCGACACGTCATTCAGCCAAGTGTTGAGTGGCACTTAGTTCCTGAGAGCAGAGTGACGATCAAAATGATCGCCAATTATATAAGGAAGTACGGTCTCACAGGGGTGACCATAGTCAGACCCAACCAAGACCAAAGGGAAAATCTGCCTGGAGGCGCCTTAAGCGCCTGGTCGAGGTTTCATATCGAGGCAGGGGCTACCTATTGGTTTTTATTGATCAAATCAGAGATTATATGCATAGGAACAACAATAAAATTGACAGTTTAATCCCAAAAGATTTCTAGATCTACTTCTTCACATGCATATATATATTGAATCAAAGACAAGAATAGAAAAATTACCTCAGGTCCTTCCTTGCTGCTATCTTTTTGTATGGCTAAATCCTTGAGATCTCACACCAAGATCTTCCGAAATGTTCTCAACACACAAAGAACGAGTGTGGGCTCGCTATACAAACAATAGGCAAAAACTATTTATCAGATGTTCTCAACACATGAGATCTGATAAAGTTTGGACCTAGGTTTTGTGAAGAACAATGACTTTTGTTTATGTCACTGTTCTCTTTCTCTGAGAGAGATTTCTAGATATTTTTCTATCCCTGAAAAGATACGTTCTGTAAAACTGATATCCTATATTTAATATATCCAATATATTAAAATATTTGTTATTTTAAACAATTTAAAATAACTGATAAGTTATCAGATTTTTGTTTAAATAATAATATTTTAATCATATTAAAATATCTCATTATTTATTTAATATTTAAATAACTAAAATTGTGGAACCAAGACACTGATCACAATCTCTTATGCGTGTAGCACAGTGACTGTGCACTGTGCTACACGTGTACCACAAGCCAGTGATGGCAAGTGATTTTTCCCAATTTTTATTATTATTTAAATACCAAAAATCCCAAAAAATAAATTAATTCAAAATTAATTATATTTTTGTTAAATCAAATAATTAATTAATTCTTAATTAATTAATTACACATAATTAAACAATAATTATGTTTGATACATAGAAAAATATTTTACTTATCACATAAGTCATTTTTGCCCATTTTTGTATTTACCTTTGTCAGTGATTGTTTGAGCCATTTCGGGAACCATGGACCTATAACATTAAGCTCCAATAAATAAACTAAATAATTAAACTCTTTAATTATAATAGTTAATTTATTAATTATGATATTACTCCACTATAAATTCATAATTGCACTCTTTATGTTATAGATATACTTTTACAGAAATCTTTTCTTAAGTCGTCCATTGATATAACCATCTTACAATAGTTCAACCCTCTAATTAATTAGTTCATAAATTAGAATGGAAGAATTACCATTTTACCTTTCTAATTTACTTCTTATTCCTTAAGTACCATTAATTCACTAGTGAATAATTAATCTATAATCTAATTATAGATTTAAGCTCAAAATCATTCAGTTCCAGAATTAACCCTTAAGGGAACTAATATACGATCCGTTAGGAAAGATTAGATTCTGTATTGTTGATACATGTTCCTAGCCATCCATGATATTAAATCTCCAAAACAAAAGTCATTAGCCTCATTCTTTGAAGAGACCTTAACGAATGAATCAAAAGATTTAATAAACATGAACAGGAGTTCATAAACACTCAGGATTTAGGTTGATCTATAAATGATCATCAGTTATGATATGAATTATAAGTCTTTATTGTTAAATGGTTTTTGGATAAAGACTTTAATTCATATCGGTCCATGTCATATATAATCATATTATATAAAGCACCTTTACCGAGATGTCTTTCCACATCAATAATCCGAATCTAGATTATTTGTATCATTATGATACTCAGTAAACCGTACTTACAACTCCAATTAAAGAATTCGATAACTTTAATTTGTTGTTGTTGACTATTTTTATTCATTCATGTGATCTTAATTCTCTCGTACTAATACAAGATCACATCCTCAATAATGAATATGGAATTTTTCTGATATTTACAAAATTATTCAAACAATAATTTAACAATCTAAATATAACAATAATAATGAACCATTGTATTTATTTATTCACAGAAAACACAAATGTATTTACATGCTTTTAGGACATACTCCTAACACTACCTTGCCTCTTCACTCGTTTTTTTAGGGGGTGGCCAGCTATTTTGGAGTTGCCCCCTTTCAAATAACCCCAAACAGATATAGGATGCTCGCTGCACTCTATATCCTGTACAGCCAAAAGAAATGGCCCATGCCAACGCCTCATGAGGTCAACTACCTGTTCGACCTCAAATCCAACCCCAACCAAGAAGGCACGGGGTTTTTTCACTTCTGTCATCAGGAAACCGGGCGCACCTTCCTGACTGACACCACCCACATCTCAAATGTGGGGAGGTACTATCAGGAGTACTTCTTCACAACTGACATGATCACAGACAACCTGGACTTTGCACAAGGAGGTAAAATTTTCGTATCACTGGCTGTTACTTCTTCACTTAGTGTTCCCCTCCACATTTTCTTAAACTGTTAATGTCTTCCAGGCCCATGGCTGCGACCAGACCCAACTCTGGACATGGAGTTGAGATCGATGCTCCTAGCCAGTATGTCTAACGCAGAGAAGAGTGTCAAGCATCTGGTTATGGAGGCTAACCTTAGGTTGGTTGGCCTTTTGGTCCCTTAACTGGACACGAGGGCGCCTTCAGCAGGGAGTGCCTTTGTCGAGGAGGAACCCGAGCAGTAACCTCCAGTGTTACCTCCACAAAGGAGACCGAATGGGGTCATGATCAGAGAACCTACTGGCACTCCCCCAGTAGTGAGGCCCTCGACCCCCTTGGGGAAAGGAAAAAAAGAAGGCCACCGAGCTTGTCGAACTCTCTGACGATTCGTTGGATGATAATGGTACAGTTATTTCACTTTTATACAATTTGCCAATTCCCTGTCATCTATTCGACGGGGACGGCAATTTTAAATATGCTCCACATTTAGGTCCAGACTTCTTCATGTCAAAGAGTGAATATAAGACTAGTAGAGTCTATAGGATAGTGACCAGTAATAATAGCTCGGGTATTTGACTTTGCAATCCTTTTTTGCTTCTTTTTCTGATGTAATGTACTTGGTCATTCATGCTATCTCACTGTTCAACTTTGTTCTTCTTTTTCAGACAAGGAATCTGTCAATGTGTTCGACATCTACAGCACTCCAGAGGCTGCCGCGGCTCCCCCCAGCAAGAAGAAAACCAGCAAGAGACACCACGGGGAGAGCAGCAAAGCGCCTCAGGCGAAGAAGGCTCGGAACACAGGCCCTTCGGAGGATAGGCCCTCTGCCACCATGACTCCACCTTCTCCCCGTGAGTAGGAGACTCCTTCTGCTCCAGCCGGATCAACTCCTCCTCCCGCGACCCCGACCGACCAACCTCAGCAGGTTGATCCTGCTTCAATCGGGGGTGAGATGGTTGGTCGTGCCTTTAAACTAATCAAGGAGAGGATCACCAAGATTTCAAAGCACGACCGCTGCCGAGAGGCAATGGTTGCTACAGAGACGATGGGAGTTGACCCGATCTTGAACCGTGCCCTGAACGAGTTCACCAGTGTAAGTCATCTCTTTCTACGGAAACAGGTCTTCTTTAGTTTATTATTTTTCTAACTTCTGTTATGACTGCAGGCCATGCTGACCCTAACTGCCGGCCGAATCCGCTTGGGTGCCGTCACCGAGCAGGCCAGAACTTCGGAGCAATAACACGAGGATGAACTTAAAGCTGCTGAGGCCAAACATGCTGAACAGCTGGTAGTGGTGGTTGAGGAAAAGGCCCAACTAGCTAAGGAGTTGGAGGAGAAGCAGAGGTCTCTGGAGAAAGTTCGCGAGCAGAGGGACCAATTTAAGGAGTCCAACCGCTTTAACTACCGCATGGCCTAACAGCTTGAGGTGGATTTGGCTGCGAGCAGGCAGGAGACCACAACTCTGGAGGGCCGGATTGAGGAGTTGGAGAAGGCCAACGCCGGCAACTTGGAAAGGTACAAGAATGCCACTCTTCGATGCTTCTATGAATTCTGGAAGCACAATCAGGGTGCCAACTTCGACTACCTTCCCGAGAATGCAAGAGATGCCGAGCTTGCTCACTGCGCTGCTCAGTTGGCTGAGGAAGAAAGATCAAGGGTTCTTGCTTCCCTTGAAATCTCGCTGGTTGCTGGGGTGGACGGGGCAGACAATGAGGCTGCGGGCGTTGTCGACCAGAACCTTCCTCAAGATCCTCCGGCTCCTCAAAATCCTTGAGCTCCTTAGTCTTTTCTGTTTATGTTTTTTTTTCTTTTTTAACTACACGACCTACGGGTTGTGATGTAAAAACAATATAATTTTTTGTTTGCTGCATGGGCAGCTTTTACTTTTACTTGAACAATTACATCCAAGCAGTTACTGATCGCGGTGTAAAAGGATTCGCTTTGATATTATAATATATTTGCATATTATTATAACATCTGTTCGCATGACCGAACTTAGCATAACACTTTGGTTTGATTTAACAAAATAACAAAATTTTGAAAAATTCTCTAAGTGCCCTAGCATGCTTTCACTTATTTTGCTCATGTGTTTACATACCTTTTAACGATATGCTTTGCTTACTTGTACCTTGTATGCCCCCCAAGTGATCGGGGAGCTTTAGCTCCTTGGTCACTTGCCTTGACTAGAACCTGCTCGAACATTACTGCTTGTAGCAATATGATTAGCATTATAATACAACAAAACAACACATGTAATGAGCAAATACTTGTAATAAATACAATAGTTGGCAAGAAATGACTGGTTGAGCACAGTCCCTTTTATTTCTCATCATAAATGGACTAAACATGTCTTTACGAGTGATCAATAAGATCTTACACTTTTCCGAAACTTGCAAAAAGTAAAATTTGTACAAGCCAATTCTTTAAGAAGAATTGTTCATTGGTAATACTTGCGCAGGTGTTCTACATTCCAATAGCGAGGAACGAGATCTCCGTTTAAGCGGGCAAGTTTATAAGTGCCTGGGTGAAGGACTTCATCAATCTGGTAAGGCCCTTCCCAATTTGGCCCGAGTACTCCAGCAGCTTGGTCGCGGGTGTTAAGGAAAACTCATCGGAGCACAAGGTCTCCAACATTGAATTTTCTTTCTCGCACTTTAGAGTTGAAATACCTGGTGACCTTCTGCTGGTATGCAGCTACTTGGAGCTGGGCTTGTTCACGCCTTTCATCAATCGAGTCCAAGGATTCCATCAGTAGCTGGCTGTTAGAATCTTGGTCGTATGTTATTCTGCAGTGTGAGGGTGGATCCAACTCAACAGGCAACATGGCTTCATACCCATATGCTAAGGAAAATAGGGTACAACCTGTTGTTGTTTGGTGGGAAGTTCTATACGACCAAAGGACTTCAGGCAACTATTCTGGCCATGCTCCCTTAGCTTCTTCAAGTCTTTTCTTTAGGGTATCCTTCAGCGTTTTGTTAACCGCTTCGACTTGCCCATTCGCTTGGGGATGAGCGACTGAAGAAAAGCTTTTAATAATATCATGACGTTTGCAGAAGTCCGTGAATAGATCACTGTCAAACTGGGTGCCGTTATCTGAGACTATCTTCTTTGGTAACCCGTAGCGACAGATGATGTTTTTGACTACGAAGTCAAGCACTTTCTTGGTCGTTATGGTCGCGAGCGGCTCAGCTTCGGCCCATTTGGTGAAGTAGTCAACGGCAACCACTGCATACTTTACACCACCTTTTCCTGTAGGCAAAGATTTGATTAGATCTATTCCTCAAACTGCGAAGGGCCATGGACTCTGCATCTGCTTTAACTCGTTGGGAGTTGCTCGTGGGATTTTAGAAAATATCTGACACTTGTCACATCTTCGCATGAACTCTATTGAGTCTTCATTCATGGTTGGCCAGAAATATCCCTGCCTTAGGCTCTTTTTGACAGGCTTTGCCCCCAGCGTGGTCCCCGCAAAAACCTTCGTGCACCTCTTTCATTAACCCTTTGGCTTTCTCCTTTGTAACACATCTAAAAAGTGGCCGTTAGTATCCCCTTCGGTACAGGATTCCCTCGACCAAGATATACCTAGCAGCTTGCCGCTGAAGGGTCCTAGCTTTGTTTCTGTTCGCTGGTAGCACGCCGCTTGACAGATACTCTACATATGGTGCCATCCATGTATCCGCCATCTGGATGACCAGAGTGGTTTCTGCTGCTTGGCACTGATAGTCACTCGACTGGCACTATGTTTAGAGTATCAGCATCTTTTGCACTTGCCAACTTCGCCAAAGCATCTGCGTTGGAATTATGATCGCGAGGTATTTGCTGGAGTCAGTATCTATCGAACTGGGCTAACAAATCCTTTGCTTTGTTCAGATAAGCGACCATCTTCAAACCTCGCGCCTGATACTCTCCCAAGACTTGGTTCACCACCAGCTGAGAATCACTATAGATGTCAAGCGCTTTTATGTTCATATCCTTGGCTAATCGCAGTCCAGCGAGTAATGCTTCATATTCAGCCTTATTGTTAGAAGCAGTGAAGTCAAATATAATTGCACAGTGAAATCGATGCCCTTCCGATGTTATCAATATCTATCCTGCTCTTGCGTGGGATTTGTTAGATGAACCGTCTGTGAACAATTTCCATGAGGGTGCTTGGATTTGACATTCAGGCTCACTGGGCTCCTCAATCTGCTCGCCACCCGCGGGCTCTGTAAATTCAGCGATGAAGTTAGCTAAGGCTTGTCCTTTTATCGCTGCTCGCGGAAGGTAAGATATGTCAAACTGCCTGAATTTGACTGCCAACTTTAGTAATCTTCCGGCAGCCTCTGGCTTTTGCAGGACTTGCCGAAGAGGCTGGTCGGTCAATACCATAATTGGATGAGCTTGGAAGTAAGGTCGTAGCTTCCTAGAGGCCAAAACTACGCAATAGGCTGGCTAACCTTTCAATGGGGGGATACCTCAATTATGCTCCAATCAGCCTTTTGCTTACGTAATAGACAGCCTTCTGCACACCTTCTTCTTCTCTTACAAGAACAGCACTAGCAGCGTAATCCGTGATTGCCAGGTAGATGAATAAAGTCTCTTTATCGACCAGCTTTGACAAGATGGGTGGCTGCGCCATATGCGTTTTTAGTGCTTGAGAGGCCTGTTCGCACTCAATTGTCCATTCAAATTTCTTATTGCCTCTGAGTAGATTGAAAAATGGGACGCACTTGTCTGTTAAATCTACTTAGACCAGCAATTATCCCGGTCAGGCTTTGGACATCCTTAATCTTTACTAGCGACTTCATCTCGATCAGGGCTTTTATTTTCTAGGGATTAGCTTCAATTCCTCTTGAGTTAACTATAAATCCCAAGAACTTCCCTGATCCTACTGTGAAGGAGCATTTAAGGGGATTTAACTTCATCCTATATTTATTCAGGATGTTGAAGCATTCCTGCAAATCCCTTACATGCCCTTCTGCTTTCTTCGACTTAACCAGCATGTCGTTGACGTAAACCTCCATGTTTGCACCGATCAGCTCCTTAAACATGTGGTTGACGAGTCTCTGGTAAGTCGCAACAACATTTTTCAAACCAAAGGGCATCACCTTGTAACAGTAGAGCCCTGTATCAGTTCGAAAGCTAGTGTGATCCTCATTAGGGGGATGCATACTGATTTGATTATACCCAGAGTATGCATCCATAAATGAGAGGATCTCGTGTCCTGCAGTGGCATCGACTAGCTGGTCGATCCTCGGGAGTGTGAAACAGTCTTTGGGGCAGGCTTTATTTAGGTCTGTAAAATCCACGCACGTACGCCACTTGCCATTTGGCTTGGGCACGAGTACGAGATTAGAGACCCACGATGGATAAAACGCCACCCTGATGAACCCATTATCCTTCAGCTTCTTCACTTCCTCTTTCAAGGCCTTTGATCTATCTTTGTCGAGCAGCCTTCTTTTTTGTTGCACTGGTTGAAAGCTTTTGTCAATGTTCAGGACATGGCTGATGACTGCAGGATCTATCCCGACCATGTCTTTATGCGACCAGGCAAAGACATCATGGTTCCTTCTTAAGAACTCCACCAGTGCTTGTTTTGTTGTTGTCCCTAAGTTTTTACCGACTTTCACAACTCTAGTCAGATTTTCCTCATCGAGTTGGACCTCTTCAAGGTCCTCGATGGGACCTACTTCTTCTTCAAAATCCCCAAAGTGAGGATCTAAGTCTCTATCCTCACTTTGGGCATCGCCCTATTTGGTGAGATTATCATCTGAGCGGGCTTGAACATTAGTTGCCATTTGCAACTCCTTCCCGGTGACCTCTCTCGATACACCTTTCTTTGCCTTGGTGATCGAGGTGTTGTAGCACTCCCTCACTTCCCTTTGGTTTCCCAACACGCATCCTACCCCTGCATCCGTTGGGAATTTCATGGCGAGGTGCCATATAGAAGTGACGGCTCGCAGGTCGACCAGAATTGGTCTCCCTATCACAGTGTTGTACGCCGAAGGACAATTAACTACTATAAAAGTAGTGAGTAATGTCCTGTTAGTAGGTGCAGTGCCTGCTGTGACTGGGAGTCTAATTGACCCTACTAGGGCAAGCCCTTCTCCGGAAAAACCATAAATGGTTTGGTTGCACGGCTCTAGGTCCTTTACGGACAATTTCATCCTTTCCATCGAGGACTTATATAGGATGTTGACCGAAATTCCTGTATCGACCAACACACTTTTCACCATCATATTCGTGATTTGTACATCCACGACTAGCGGATCGGAGTGTGGGAATTGCACATGCTGGGCATCGTCGTCAGAGAAGGTGATCAGTTCCTCCTCTGTTCGAGCCTTTTTTGGTGCACGATCCTCGACACTCATTATCTCGATGTCCTGGTCGTGGCGTAGGGTTCGAGCATATCGTTCCCTCGCTTTCCCACCATCTTCTGCAAGATGTGGACCTCCGCAGATGGTGAGTAGGGTACCTACCACGGGAGCTGGCTGTAAAGGTGGCGAGCGTTGGCGTGCAGGTGCCGACTCGTTGCCACCTTGAGCCTCTCGCTGAGAACCTCCTGCGGCTCGTACATATCTTCTTAAATGTCCTTGTCTTATCAAGAACTCAATTTTGTCCTTCAGCTAGTTACACTCATTGGTGTCATGCCCGTATTCGTTATGATAACGAAAAAAATTTATTGAATCTCTCTTGGAGATATCTTTCCTTATTGGTGTGGGTCGTTTGTAGGGCACGCTCGAGCTAGTCGCCTGGTAAACCTCGGCTCGGCTTTCAATAAGGGCAGTGTGATTGGTGAATTTCAGTTCATACCGATTACCTTTGGGGCACTTACTCTCGGAGGTCGAGGGTTCATTGCTCGCCCGCTTTCCACCATTCTTACCATTGCCATTCCCGTTGCCATTGTGCTTAGACCCGTTGGCGGCTTTGGCGGGTTCTTCCTTGGGCCCCTTGTCTTTTGCTAGCGATTTCCCTTCTTTGGCAATCGCATCCTCGAGCTTGATGTACTAATCAGCTCTATCTAAAAATTCATGGGTACTTTTAACCCCGTGCTTTCTGAGGCTACTCCAGAGGGGAGAATGACGCCTAACCCCAGTGGTTAGGGCCATCATCTTGCCTTCATCGCCCACAGTCTTGGCTCCTGCTGCAGCTCGCATGAAGCGCTGAACGTATTCCTTCAAGGGCTCCCCCTCTTTTTGGTGTATTTCAACTAGTTGGTTCGCCTCGGTGGGGTGCACACGACCCGCGTAGAACTGTCCGTAAAACTCCTTCACGAACAATTCCCAGGATACTATACTTGCAGGAGGGAACTTAAAGAACCACTCCTGGGCGGCATCAGAAAGTGTTGCTGGGAAGATCTTGCAGCGAGCATCTTCAGAGACTTTCTAAATGTCCATTTGTATCTCAAACTTGTTAACATGAGATACCGGGTCTCCATACCCATTGAAATTTGGCAGAGTCAGCATCTTGAACTTGCTGGGGGTTTCTACCACAGCAATCCTTTGTACGAAAGGGATGCCTTTCCTCCGATCGTTCTCAATGTGCGATGTCCGCCCCCCGACTAGCTGTTGCACAGCCTGGTTCAGGGCATCAATTTGAGCCTGAACGGTTTCCAGAATTGCTGGGGCCTCTAGTACCGGGGGAATGTACTCATCATGCCTTTCTCAGCGGTCGTTGAGTTCATCCCTCAAGTCATCGTCTCTTTGCCGCTGTTCGCTGGCTCCGAGTCGACTAAAGATGTTATTTTGTCTGGGCTGCCCCCCAGCGTTATGACCTGCTTGTCGGTCTTTTCTAGGTGGAGGGCTCCTGCCTCCACCTCTCTCTTCGTTCCTCCGACTAGCATTTCCTCTACCTGAGTTGGCCTCATTGTAGCTGTGGCCATCTCTGAACCGTGACTGGCTATGGTATGACCGACTATTTCCTCTGTTGCCTCCTTGGGCTGGCATTTCCCGAGCGTTAGGGGGAGGCCTGTGTGGTCGATGGGTCTTCGTGCATTGTCATGCCGCGGGGGGCCCCTGACCGCAGAGCCTGTCTCTGAGTTCCTTATGTTGGCAGAAGGACGCTGCCCCCTGCTCGGTGGATTCGGCTCTTCACCCCCTGGGCGTCTAGGGCTGCGGGGCTGTTGCCCGGCCCTATTCTGCCTCGGGTGCAGGGGATCGCCTCGACCAGCCTGAGATGGAGGTTGTGTCTCAGGATCCCTAGGTGGGATATCATCCTGAGGCATAGGTGGTTGCACCGACCTCTGAGGGCTTATTGGCTGGAGCGGAGGGCTAGGATTGGGACCCCTTTGAGGTGGCCCGCTTGGGGGTTGATCAGGCTGGGAGGCTGGCGCAGCCTGATTCCTAGCCAGTTGGATGGCTGCTTCAAGGGCTGCCATGGCATCCCTCTGCCGACGGTCCATCTCCGCCTGCCGTTCGCTCAGCTCCTGGCGCTGGCGCTCTATCTCCCTTTGCTGCGACGCCATTATCTAGGCAGCATTCTCCTAATTGGCCCTCAGATTGGCCAACTCATCTTGCACACCCCCAGTGTTGTCTTCAGGGTCTCAGAGTCCAACTCCTCATCAAACTCCAAATGAGGTTCGTCTTCAGCCACATTTGGGGGAGGAGGATGGGATGGTGCAGCGGCAACCTGTCTAGTCTTCTTGGTAGTTTTTGCCATTAGATCTTCGTGAGTTCCAACTCTCAATGAAAGCACCAGAATGTTGACCCTTGTTTTGGTCAACGACACGGAGTCAAGAAAATGACAAAAATAATATAAAGCTGGAGAAAACAATCTAATGGAAAATAAAGAACACAAATAATTATAGTGGTTCGACCCCAATGATTGGTAATAACCTAGGTCCACTTGATACTACTTTGAGTATTGAGCTCCAAAGGTGTGATCAAAGAACTAGGGTTCCTGAGTTTCACAGACCTTAGAAGAAGAAAACAATACAAACGATGGATAATAGTAATATATTTCAGAAAAAGAGAAAAAGATCCCCCTCCTTGAGCTATTTCTTGTGTATTTATAGGCTTAAGAAGGGTTACATGAGTCAAGTAATAATATCTTCCCTTAATAAACGGATCTTCAAGTCATAATGAAGAGATATTGTCGCATATCATGAAGAGATACTCTCGGATATCACTACAACTGTACAGATCTTTACATAAATGAACAGAGTATACGACCAGTCTGGTCGTATATAAAACTTGATCTCCGCATGTAGAAATATTTCTGGTCGATAGGTGAGCAGTATCTCTGCTACGTGTCGAAAATTCTTGCCACGTCATCAACAGCTGTTTTTCGGATAAACATATATTTATAAAGAAAAAAATATTTTAAAACTTTATAATAAATAATAAGATAAAGTAATCTGGAAGAAGTAGAGAAATTTTGAGGAAGAAAAATTGAGGAGAGAAATTGATGCAAGAAAAAAAAAGAGAGAGAAAGTGATGATTGAGAAAATGGCTAGATAGAATAAATGAGGAGAGAGAAAATAATGAGATAATAAGTGATGAGAGAGTTAATAAGGAGTTCAAAAGTGATATTAGAG
The DNA here is from genome assembly GCF_963169125.1 of Humulus lupulus. Lineage (NCBI taxonomy): Eukaryota > Viridiplantae > Streptophyta > Magnoliopsida > Rosales > Cannabaceae > Humulus > Humulus lupulus. The sequence continues at coordinate 82,127,118 of NC_084797.1, read as the reverse complement.
AAGGTGAGGAGAGATAAATTAATGAAATGTAAGATAATAATAATTAAAAATGTTATGTGAGAAAAAAAGTAAGAACAACTAAAAACAATTTTTTGTTGTTCTCAAAATTTTATGTTTTTTGTAACTTTATTTTTAAAAATTGTTTTATGAAATTTGATAAAATATTTTTTAGATTTTAAAAACAAAAAACAGTTTTTTAGTTAAGGAGCCAAACACCCTCAATGTTTTTATATTGGGATATCAGCAGCTATAATTTTGTTAAAAGTTACACGATCATACCAAAAAAAATCATATATAAATCTATAATTTTTGTGGAATCATTAATACTCATTGTTAATTGTTTGTTAAGCATCACATGATAATAATATAGATTTTGTGATGATTTTGAGTTTCAATTTGAATTTGGATTGTTTCGAATTTGTAAATTTTAATTTTATTAATTAGTTTTTAATATTTTTTAGATTTTTTTTAAAACTTTAAATGATTTTTATAATATTTTAAAATTTTAAATAATTTAGTTTAAAGTCATCTTAATATCCATATGTGCCATGAGGATACTTAACGGTGAGTAGTAATAGTTGCACCAAAATTGTAGATTTAGGTATTACCGCCAAAATAAATTGGAAATTAAAGTGTAACTTTTAAAAAAATTTGGGTATTATCGCCGCCAATTAAACTAATAAAAATGTATCACGTGGATACTTAATGAGCAGTTGACAATGAGTACTATTGGTTGCACCAAAATTGTATATTTTGGTATTAAAGTGTAACTTTTGAAATTTTTTGGATATTATCACCGCCAATATTCATTTTATATTTTTCTTCGGGTGAAGCCACACAAGACGTTTTGCGCGTGAGAGAAGTGTGATTTAAAAATAGGGTCATGCTTGGGTTACTGTGTTTTGATGGGCACGCTCTTTTGAGACGTGTGTCGGATTATTATGTAATGTATATATATATATGTTGACCATAGATTTGGTCAATGACACGGAGTCACAAAAACGATGTGAAAGGTATGAATTGAACGAAATAAGACAAACAACACCAAGATTTTATAGTGGTTCGGCCCCGATAATCGGTAATGATGTAGCGTCCTCCTAATCCAAGACTGTTACACTGTGTACTTAAATTGTGTCAGACTTGCTAATCAAGTCATTTGGCTTAAAATGTGTAACTATGGTTAATGTTAAGGGATAGGATTAAAAAATTTGGTCAAAGGAACCGTTAATAAAAAGTTTCATACATTCATGGGATCCCAAAATATTACAACTAAAATTTTTAAAAGGTGTATATACATAAAAAATTACATCCAGCCGACCTAAGCGGCAAAAATAGGGCTACAACCCTAGTTCTTCTAAAATATCCTCGGCCGTGGTGGTCGAGCAGCCGCATATTTACACGGCGCCACCGAAGCTCTCTAACTCATGGTTGGTCAAGCTTTCCTTTCCCTTTACCTGCTGTTGACGGTGAAATCTTGTCAACGAAATTAGATCGGAAAACTCAAAGGTAAGTCAGGTGATGTTTATATAAGAACTAAGAATAAACTTTAAGGAAAAGTCAACACAGATCAATGATGGAGCAAGTCCTGGTATATTTCTCAATAGCCTCTCCTTACAATGGATTTTCCAACCCCTCATTCTGAGGGGTCAAGCCCCTTTTATAGCTGGGCTCTAATGGCCCCTTATACATGGTGGTCCCGTGAGACAAAATAGTACAAAAGTACACTGTCAGGGTAATAGCACAGGTGGCAGTGGTGTGGGAAGAGTGGTGGAGCAGAGGATCATAGTGTCAGCCTGGTACATAGTCAGAGGCGTGCATATAGTGCCTTAACTCTCTGGACTGATCCGTACCTCCACTACCTGTGTGGTACAGGTGTCAGGGTCATGCTTCTGTCCTCCCCATGGTTGTACGTCATGCACCCGTACACGTACGGGTACTATGTACCCAATGGTTATTCCACGTCCTACTAAGTGTAGGGAAGCTCAGGAAGAGAGATAAGGCTTCTTCAACGGGGCCTGCTGCGTGTGTGATGAGGCATGATGCCTACAAATGAGATGAGGGGCTTATCTTGTGAAACCACCACTTTGCATCCCCCATACTACGAGGCTCCTGTTATATGGCCGAAGGGTGTTTAGTGGAGGCTATGTCTCTTGAGGCCTTTGACGTGGCCGGTGAGCGAGGCGAGGCACACGTGGCCCTTGGGCGAGGCCTTTGGGGACGAGGCCGCTATATACACGCGTGATTCTTGGGCGAGACCCTTGAGGGCGTGGCCGCTAGGCATGCGCGACCCTTGGGCGAAGCCTTTGGGGGCGAGGTGAGGTGACCTCACTGCGAGCCCTTGGTGCGCGCGGGGCCCCTGGTGCGCGCGGGGCGCGAGGCCCCTGGTGCGCGCGGGGCGCGAGGCCCCTGGTGCGCGCGGGGCGCGAGGCCCCTGGTGCGCGCAGGGCGCGAGGCCCCTGGTGCGCACAGGGCGCGAGGCGCATGTGCGCGCGGGGCGCGGGGCGCGAGGCCCATGTGCGCGCGGGGTGCGAGGCACATGTGCGCGCGAGCGCGAGGACCCTGGTGCGCGCGGGCGCGAGGCCCCTGGTGCGCGCGGGGCGCAAGGCCCCTGGTGTGCGCGGGGCGCGAGACCCCTGGTGCGCGCGGGTGCGAGGCCCCTGGTGCACGCGGGGCGCGAGGCCCATGTGCGCGCGGGGCGCGAGGCCCCTGGTGCGCGCGGGGCGCGAGGCGCATGTGCGCGCGGGCGCGAGGTCCCTGTTGCGCACGGGCGCGAGGTGCATGCCTTGGTGAGACATGGGATACATCCTAGGTGCGAAATGTCTTCTTGGCGTGAGGTCCTTGGTGTGAGACACCTCGGGGCAAGGTTAGGCGCATGAGGTGTTGGCATGCGCGGGGTGCAACGGGGTGCTGCTAGAGTAGTGTTCGCGAGGCTGGGGCCTTAACTTCGAGGGGCATGGATAAGGGCCATGTGTGCATGACAAAGGCGTCTAACAAGGTGATGCGGCTTGGGGGCCTGGAATGACCTCGTGAGGCCTAGAGCCCTGCGAGTGTTTAACACTTTGATGGCCTATAATAACCTTCTGCCTTCATCGCGTACTTGGCGCCTTTGGTGCCCCTTAGCTGTTTACTTCTTTAAGGGACTAGAAACTTCTTTTGTTTTTCTTACTTGGTGGATTTTTGGCATCCACACTTGCCCCCCAGTCTATAGGGAGGCCTTTAGGCATTCTTGTAGGCTCTTCCGTTCCTTTTTATTCCTCTTTTTTTTTTCTTTTTTTTTTTTAATCATGTTCGAGGTCCTTTGGAACCCACGTGAAAAGGGGGTTCGGTAGGCCTCTCTGTGGTGCGCCTTAGTTGCACCTGTAAGGATATATTGACCCCTTGGGTTCTAGTTATCCTTTTATATATCTTCGCGCGCGCTTATTATATCTTGCGAGAAGCGTCCTTCTCATCATTAGGCATAGTACTATTTTTGCAAGCGTCTTCTTTGAGGCCCTTTTTGCAAGCGTCTTCTTTGAGACCCTTTTCGGAAGCGTCTACTTTGAGACCCTTTTGGATAGCGTCTACTTTTGAGACCCTTTTTGCAAGCGTCTACCTTGGAGACCCTTTTTGGAGGTGTCCACTTTGGAGACCCTTTTTGGAGGTGTCTACTTTGCAGACCCCTTTTTGGAGGTGTCTACTTTAGAGACCCTTTTTGAAGGCGTTTGCTTTTGAGGTGGTTTCCCCTCAGGTGGGGACTTTCACGGCTAGAGGGTCTTCGTTCGATCTCCAACTTGGCCAGCGACCCCTCTAGCACGATACCCCCCTTCTATATGGAATCCCCAGACATATTGGGAGTATGGCCACTGGAGGAAGGTTCGCTTTCTTCGACCTGGAAGTTCTTATGGCCCTCTTCCACACGTATGTACCTCTGTGCTCTCTCGAAGAAGTCGTCCAAATCTGGAACTTCCCTTTTGAGCATGTTACTCCATAACTTGCTTCCCGGACGAACTCCGGCTGTAATAGCCATCTTGAGCTCTGCTTTGTTTAAATCTCCCACCTTTGTTGCTTCTATATTGAACCTATGGATGTAGTCCCTCAAACTTTCATTTTCGCCTTGTTTTATGTTAGCGAGGTTGGTAGTCGGCATGACGTAGTCACAGGCTGCATGGTGCTGCTGAAGGAATTCATTAGAGAGTTGCTGCCATGATTTGATTGTTCCTAGCCTTAACCTCTTGAACCACTTGTACGCCACTCCTTTAAGCGTAACGACGAAGCAATGACACTTTGCCCTATTGTTGACTCCTCTTAACCTCATCAAGTTATTGAAGGAGTCTATGTGATAGTTTGGGTCTGTAGTTCCCTCGTACGGGGTCATGCGTGGCTCTCTGAAGCCAGTGGGCATTTGCTCAGCCTGAATCTCCCTTGTGAAGGGTGAATCACGGTCGAATTCTTCGTCATCCATGTGCCCCCCAAGTGTAGTGGTGATCTTGCATCGAGGGCTTTGCATTTTGGTGCTAGTCCCCTCCTCTTTTTGCATAAGGAGTTTTGCGGGTTCTCGGGCTGGTCCCTTGCCTTGGTTGTGTCCTTCGGGGGATCCACGGGGGGTACGTCTCTTACTTCTGACCTCTCTCCACGGGGCTCTTTTCTTAGGCCAGGGGGTGCTTCTTTTGAGGGGACCTCGGCCACATTCTTACGACCATCACCTTCCCTCCGCCTTTGCTCCTGGGGACATTTCGTTGGCCTAGGTCCCCCCTGGTACTTTGCCTGGGGGGTTTTACTGGTGGAAAGTTGGGTCCTCCCATCGTCTACAGGGATGGTGCTTTCCCCTTTTTCATGCCCCTTCCCTTTACGCTTAGGGAGGGGTGTGCTTGACTTCCCTTGCAGTAGGTCGTCTAAAACCTCCTGCATGTTCTCTATCATGGTTTCCAGCCTTCGAGTCTTTTTATGCAACTCGTGAATCTCATCCTTGTAGAAGTGCGTCCTTGAGCTGGCACTTACCGAGCGTACCCCGGGACCCTTGCCTGGCCAGTGCGTCGAGGGACCGGGGTCCTGGTGGCCTGAGCGCGGGGTCAACCGGGGCCGGTTAAGTGGATACACTAGTGGCTCTGAATGACCTCTGTCGGGCTGGATAGCTGGGGACGATGCTTCCCTCTCCTCCCCTGGGGGAAGAGGTTCTTCCGGCCCACCTCCATGCCCGGGCGGAGGGGAGTCTTTCTTGGAGGCCCTTCGCTCTACTTCGTCTCGGTGAGCCTCAACCTCTTGTATTTGCCGTAGGCGTTTTGAACGTCTTAGCATCTTTCTTTTTTGGAAGTGATGGAAGAACACTGGCTTGATGCTTGTTCTTCCCACAGACGGCGCCAAACTGTTGACGGTGAAATCTTGTCAACGAAATTAGATCGGAAAACTCAAAGGTAAGTCAGGTGATGTTTATATAAGCACTAAGAATAAACTTTAAGGAAAAGTAAACACAGATAAATGATGGAGCAAGTCCTGGTATATTTCTCAATAGCCTCTCCTTACAATGGATTTTCCAACCCCTCATTCTGAGGGGTCAAGCCCCTTTTATAGCTGGGCTCTAATGGCCCCTTATACATGGTGGTCCCGTGAGACAAAATAGTACAAAAGTACACTGTCAGGCTAATAGCACAGGTGGCAGTGGTGTGGGAAGAGTGGTGGAGCAGAGGATCATAGTGTCAGCCTGGTACATAGTCAGAGGCGTGCATATAGTGCCTCCACTCTCTGGACTGATCCGTACCTCCACTACCTGTGTGGTACAGGTGTCAGGGTCATGCTTCTGTCCTCCCCATGGTTGTACGTCATGCACCCGTACACGTACGGGTACTATGTACCCAATGGTTATTCCACGTCCTACTAAGTGTAGGGAAGCTCAGGAAGAGAGATAAGGCTTCTTCAACGGGGCCTGCTGCGTGTGTGATGAGGCATGATGCCTACAAATGAGATGAGGGGCTTATCTTGTGAAACCATCACTTTGCATCCCCCATACTACGAGGCTCCTGATATATGGCCGAAGGGTGTTTAGTGGAGGCTATGTCTCTTGAGGCCTTTGACGTGGCCGGTGAGCGAGGCGAGGCACACGTGGCCCTTGGGCGAGGCCTTTGGGGACGAGGCCGCTATATACACGCGTGATTCTTGGGCGAGACCCTTGAGGGCGTGGCCGCTAGGCATGCGCGACCCTTGGGCGAAGCCTTTGGGGGCGAGGTGAGGTGACCTCACTGCGAGCCCTTGGTGCGCGCGGGGCGCGAGGCCCCTGGTGCGCGCGGGCGCGAGGCCCCTGGTGCGCGCGGGGCGCGAGGCCCCTGGTGCGCGCGGGGCGCGAGGCCCCTGGTGCGCGCGGGGCGCGAGGCCCCTGGTGCGCGCGGGGCGCGAGGCGCATGTGCGCGCGGGCGCGAGGCCCATGTGCGCGCGGGGTGCGAGGCACATGTGCGCGCGAGCGCGAGGCCCCTGGTGCGCGCGGGCGCGAGGCCCCTGGTGCGCGCGGGCGCGAGGCCCCTGTTGCGCGCGGGGCGCGAGGCCCCTGGTGCGCGCGGGGCGCGAGGCCCCTGGTGCGCGCGGGGCGCGAGGCCCCTGGTGCACGCGGGGCGCGAGGCACATGTGCGCGCGGGGCGCGAGGCCCCTGGTGCGCGCGGGGCGCGAGGCGCATGTGCGCGCGGGCGCGAGGTCCCTGTTGTGCGTGAGCGCGAGGCGCATGCCTTGGTGAGACATGGGATACATCCTAGGTGCGAAATGTCTTCTTGGCGTGAGGTCCTTGGTGTGAGACACCTCGGGGAAAGGCTAGGCGCATGAGGTGTTGGCATGCGCGGGGTGCAACGGGGTTCTGCTAGAGTAGTGTTCGCGAGGCTGGGGCCTTAACTTCGAGGGGCATGGATAAGGGCCATGTGTGCATGACAAAGGCGTCTAACAAGGTGATGCGGCTTGGGGGCCTGGAATGACCTCGTGAGGCCTAGAGCCCTGCGAGTGTTTAACACTTTGATGGCCTATAATAACCTTCTGCCTTCATCGCGTACTTGGCGCCTTTGGTGCCCCTTAGCTGTTTACTTCTTTAAGGGACTAGAAACTTCTTTTGTTTTTCTTACTTGGTGGATTTTTGGCATCCACACCTGCACCACAAAGCACCCGTGAGCCAAGGCTCATCAAGAAAACTATACATGTGCATAAACAGAAAAATACAGATTTCTAAATATTTATCTAGCATGTCTAGCAATAATAACCTACACATACAGTCATTCAGTTACAAAAAAATGGTCATTGGACCAATTTGGGGTCGCTGCCCTGAACAGTTAACCATAGAGCCAACCCCGGGCCTATGCCCTAGCTATGTGACCATAGAGTCACCAGGGGCCCTCGCCCTTAGCTCCGAGTAACTAGCCATAGAGCTAGCCTAACACCTTTGGTTTTCCAACGACCATAGAGTCAGCCAACGTAATAGTACGTTACTGATTTAGGCCTAAGCCCTTCGACTAGTGCGCAATACGCTTCTACCGTCCTTGACTAATAAGTCAAGCCCTGATCTAGGTATTCAAGATTAAATACAGAAACAAATATGAGTAGGCATATCCCAACAAAACGAGCATGCATGTATGTTGATCACATAACACCACCGAGTAATTAAACTCATAATACTAATCACACCTATTTAACGGGGCCTCAGGCCCTAACCATGGAATCCATGAAACAAACATGAAACACTTAAAGCAGGTATAAAATATTCAAGTAGGATCAATCAACATGTAAAACAATAGGTTAAACATAAACGTTCCCAGGGGCCCAAGCCCTAATCATAATTATTGATAACAGTCGGGCCAAGCCTTGATCACATATAACATGTATTGGGTGAAGTTTTCTTACCCCAGGTCTGAGTGTAGTGTAAAATAAGGATGACCCTTGGGCACGATCCTGGTTCCGAGCCCCTAGCAATAACCTAGTCACAACCATAATATAGGATTCCATCAATAATGAGCAAATAAAGGCTTCTGGACCGAACCCTAGCCTCTGGGGCCTCGAATTCCACAAAACTGGGTAGTAGAAGCGATCCCAGGCCCTAAGGAAAAGGTTCCCGTTATTAACAACTCACCAAGGCCAAAACTGCCCCAACGGGCTGCGACCTGCCCTTGAGGGTCGCACGCGCCCCTATACTTCGAGGCCCTCTCCCTCTGTCAAAGGGATTCGGGCTGCGACCTACCCAAGAGGGTCGCGGCATGCCTCCCAGACAAAGGGCTCCCATGGCCCTGGGTTCGGCTGAGTCGCGGCCCCTCAAGAACAAAGCCGCAACTTGGCCCTGCGAACCAGATTTTCCTCATTTTCCAATAGCCAAATCCAACCCAAACCATCCCAATTTCACCCCAAACACCATAATTCAAACACCACAACAGTATTAACATCTTCCTAGCAGCAAAACCCAACAAGAATCTAGTTATAAAACTCATCAAAACACCAAATTCACTCTTGAGCTATAAGGCCTAAAAACACCTCAAAAACAACTGCAAATTCTTACATAAATCAGTTATACATAGAGGTTAGATTGGTACCTTAGCTGTGAATGCTGATCCCCTAGCCACAAGCTATCCAAATCCCAATCTCGAGCCTTCAATTCTTTGGTTTCTAGCCAAAATCCTTCTTAAACTCTTCAAAACCAGCTTAAGGAAGCTTAGAGAAAATGAGAGGAAGAGAGAGAAAGAGTCTATTCAGTGTTTGAGTGTTCTGTTGTGTTTCTTAAGGCTTAAGTTAACTTAAGCTAATCCCGAGGCTTGGGGTACCAAAAATGTCCCCGAGGGTAAAATGGTCAAATTTTCCAATATTCCCTCCTAAACTCACTAACTCCCAATATATCCCCAATTATTCATTCTCATTACCTGATAACCTAATTAAATGCCAAATACCCAAAATACCCCTTGACTCGCCCTGAGTCAGGTATTGGGTCCCATTGTGACTTTCCCGCTAACCTGCTCCCAGAGATCGTCTCGTGCCGAGTAATTCAAATAAACCCACATAATAATGTGGTCTCACACATATTTATCACATATATGCACATATATACAATTATGCCCATAACATGCCAAATTATCAAAATTGTCCTTCTAATAAGAAACGAGCCCACATGCATATTTAATATCCTTATAATTGTGCAACTAGTTATATTATCATATAACTCACATAATCACAATCAAGTATATAAAATAAACATATAGCTCCATATATTGCCATCCCGACCCCCTAATTAAGGCCCTAAGCCTTATTAGGTAATTTTGGGACGTTACAAATGACCTACGTCCACTTAGTGTTTTTATTAATTTAAAGACTCCAAAACCTACAATCAACGAACTAAGGGCTCACTGAATCTCACAAGCTCTGAAGATGGATACAAAGATCGTGTATATAAGCACTTTAGTTCTCTCTGAGTACAAATTATCGTGTATCCCATAAATGAATTCTATGAGTCATATTTATAGGCTCATGGATGTACATAGTGGTCATGGGTCGTCCTTAACTTGCGTTACAAGCATAAATAATAATTTTAAAAAATATTGTTTACATTTAAATTAGCAAATATCTCTGAAATATCTAACTTATAACTGCAAGTGAGCGTTTGTCTCTGTCCCACGAGCTGCTCTAGTCACATGTTTCTGTCCATCTTCTTTTCTTGCTGCGTAGCATATTCCTTGCGTCTATGGAACAGTAGAGTTTCTTCTGATAACCTAGTCGTAGGTCGACCAGACCTTCATTAATGATCGGTCACGTGTTGTTCACATGCCTTTTTAATGTGCAATGTCACGATGCTAATATGTAGGGAAACATTTGCCCCCCAAGTTTATTTTAATGTGAATAACATTTAATAAACTTACTCGATAAGTAATATGTTGACATGTCACCTCCAACTGTAATTATTTTCTCGAAAATGCAAGTAATTATGACCCTTTCGATTTTCTAGGAATGATTTGATGGTTATTGCAGTTTCTCATACCTCAAAACCCTACTTTCATCATTACTTGTCAGTAATACCCCGATCAATATAAATATAGGTCTCCTCACTCCTTGTCATTTTTACCCAAATTTTCTCTATCTTCAAGAACTCTAAAAAAATCTCCCAAAATCCTTCAAGTGTTTCTCAATGTAATCCGAAGCTTTCTGAGAAATTTCGAGCAATCTTCTTAAGATTTCTTCAACAATCTTCACTTCAAGTATGTTTTCAAGCAAGTCCATTAGATTTTGTAGCAATTTCCCTGCATTTTTTGTTGTGATTCTTCTATTTTTGTAACTGTTTTTTTTTTATGTTCTTGGTGTGTTCTTGAATATAATCGGGTTTAGGCAAAAAATACATAGGAATTCCAGGATGAAATAGATATTTTAGGTAGTTTTATTACATATAACGATGTTTAGGAGAGGTATTTGTAATCCAAGGTGGCAATCCAAAATAAAGCATTTGTAAAGGAGAGTGATAGAGTAGATGTATCTTGGTACATCGCCCTTCTTAGCATCATTTCAACCAAGATGGTGGCCAAGTATCCCTGGAAGTATGGGCTTCCTGGGATTACTTTATATATGTTGGGAATTGTGCCCTGAAAGCATATGTAGTAGACATTGTTTTAAGAAATAAATAAATAAATTGAATTTTTTATGCATATATTTTATGGACTATATTATTCTGTGATAATATTATGTAAATATAAAAAAAATTCCTAAGTTCATATATGTGATCTCAAACATGTATTGGTACGGGAGGATTGTGTTTGAGATAAATGAACTTGAATAGTTCACAGTAAAATAAAGTTAAGGAATCTTTAGATTAATTACTGCAAGTACGATCCACTAGTATTATTGTTGACGTCGTTTTTCATCAACTTAAAATGTAGAGCACGTAAACAGTAAAGAATTATGGCCAGAATAACACAATAAAACAAGGAGAGTTTTTTACGTGGTTCAACAGTTAACTCTGCCTAGTCCACGAGTCTTTGTTATTAGAACTTAGGAAATTTCTGGAAATTCTTCAGGGATGAATTCTCCAGAGTTTCTCTCAAGATCACAGAATTTTGGTCCATTACAATGGTACATGACTTCTCTATTTATAGAGGAGGTCTCAGAATACTATCCCACACGTTTCAGGAAATTATTCTGCGTATTAATAAATTTAATGGCTATAAAGCCTGTAACTCCTATATACAAGGAAACGTCCCCTAAAGACCAGGGGGCATATAACTGACTAGTTATTATCCCTTTATTGTAGGGGAGTTACAACAATAAATATCTCTTGAATGTATAGACTGCGTCTCCTCAAGTGACCTATTAAGCCGTTCGAGATCATCAATCAGCATCATACCAGTCTAAGTCTCTGAGAAAATTACAAGTTGCCTTATTTTCCCAGGATCAACTCGGAAAGGGTAAATACCACCGAGGCCGCCTTACCCCGAGCTCATCCTCATGCCAAGCTCGGGTCACTTGATCCGAGGTCACCCGACCATGGACGTACTCCGATGTTCTGTCTTTTGAGCTTGTAAGGACTTCGAGGCTGCCCATCTTCGAGGTTGCCACCTGCTTTGAAGATTCGACATCTAGATTACGAGCATGTATTTTAACTATCGCGAACTCACCCTTGATGGATCCAGCTTTCGAGGTCACAACCTCAAGTCTCGAATTCTGGGTGTAACATTTTGCCCCCTCAAAAGTATTTGTTCGAATCCTATGATAAGGAAACTTTTGAACTACTTTCTTCGGGAACCGCACCATCACACATACTCGAGTATGGACACGCGTCAGTTGAGTATTGCTTATTCAAGGTACTCGAGTGCCTTGGAAATCTGCCCACGATCGTTCGCCTACCACCTTTACGGCACCATCTTGTCTCTTATCCCTGACCATTGGATTTGATATGGAATTTGGCCAATGGCTTAGATTAATCCCTCTTTTATAATTTCTGATAGCCTATATATAAGACTTCAGTCGTCTTCTTCCTTTCATTTTCATATTTATCAGAGGAAAAAGGGAGAGAAAACCAGAGGCAAGCCTAGAAAGTGTTTGCTGTTACATGTTCTCTCAGCCAAAGAAACAAAGGACCATTAGCTTGTTCGAGACCGTGAGACTATACCTGCAGCCTCTTCTTCAATCATCTATTTCTCTGCAACCACCCTCTTCAGTGCGTAAGTATTTGATCTTAGCTTTATGTATATTTTCTCTTTTTTTTTTCCTTTACGTTAGTTTCTGCCTTTGTTGCTTTTTAATTTCTGGGAATGTGCTAGTTCAGTCTTTAATTTGACGTACTAGGATGCTTTGATCGATAGATATTAGGTTTAGGTTCCCTCATTACTCGTTCTAAATCCAGTTCATATGTAGGAAGACCCAAACATGGTATTTTTTCTGGGTTTTCAAATTTCGGAAGGCGTATCTTGCACACCAAGATATCGGGTACAAAATCTTCGTTTTAAAGAATGCACGATACTCAAAAATACCATTTTTGAATAACCGCCCCCATTTTTCCCTGATATTTTGGGATTTTAAAAAATTAAATCCACTTCCCTCCCTTTTTCGTGAAATACACGTCGTGACACTAATCGGGTCCCCAGGATCGAACTCATCTCGTATCCAAGCATTTTCGAGCTTGATCCACCAAGATCGTTATTCTTGATTCCTTGCATGCATGACCCTCACCATTTTTTCTTTCTTGCTAGATGTCACAGAATCTGGAAAGACGGTGGGGGTCGTTGCTTGCCATCCCGTATTTGCCAAAAACTCCGAGCCCGGAGTCGTTGTTTGCCCGGAACTAGCGTCTGATTTGCGAACACGAGCTGAGGCGCGAGCAAGAGGACATTCGAGATCACTTCCAACATCAGATAGACGAGGTTGAGGAAGGAAAAAGGAAAAGACTAAGGGTCACCCTTCATCCAGACCCTGACACCGAGCCTAGACCGATTCCCCTCGACCCTAAACTTAGAGTGATAGTTGCCTTCAAACCAGGTGACCTGCAGTTTTCACTGATGGGGGAGCCCTCTACCTCACAGCCGGGAGGGAATTTTTCGAGGCCGAGCATTATTGGAGATCGGTTATGTGGCTAGGCCAGATAACCGATATCCTAGCCTTTCATGGTATAAGACTATCAGGCTCGCTAAGGTGTTGAGCCCCGACCTCCCATGAGCGAAGCTGCCGCGCTCCAGGAGATAGAAATCCTGACAACAAGCTGAGATACGCGGCTTGGAGCCAGGAGCACATGAAGGCAGGAGCGATACTGCCTTTGAAGTCTTTCTTCAAAGACTTCACAGACTTTGTTGGGTTGGCCCCATTCCAGCTCAACACCAATTCTTACAGGGTTCTGTTTGCCCTGAGGTCGCTATACCACGAGCTGAAGTGGGAAGGACCATCGCCAGAGGAGATCCTATATCTCTTCTGTTTGAAAAGCAATTCCTCCCGAGCTCGGGGAGGAGATGGCTTCTATTATCTCTCGAGCTACCCCAAGGAGAAAAAGATGTTCAAGGATCTTCCCAACCATCCTCCTGACTTCAAGAAGGCCTTCTTCTGGACAGATGGCCTAGCTCCGTCTCGATACTACTCATTTAGACGGATTCATAAGTATCTCAACCTCCTTCTTTTCTGTGCTCAGACTTTTGTTTATAGGCCCGTACTTAGTTGAAATGCGTTTGACTTTCTAGCCAACTATCATCGCCCTGCTCCCACTGATGAGATGAAGGAGCATAGAGAGACTCTACTCCAACTCCCTTATGGCAGGAGATCCCTCTCATATCTTTTGCATGAAGGCAAGCTCCGAGCTTGCGGGCTCTTGGGAAAGGGTCAGTCCACCTCAGATTGGTCCAATAAAAAATATGACTGCTGGGAGCTCGTGCCTCTGCCAACGGGCATCCTCCCCCCAAGGAGAGAGGTGAGGCCTCCGCCTCTAGTTCGTCGAAGGTGTCCGCAATCAGGGAACGAGGCCAACGATGAGGCCTCGAGCTCGAATGAGCAAGGTACAGTCATCCTAAGATCGAAAATGTGGTCCCCCTCCTTATTAAAACACAAACCTAATAGTTTAGTTATGTGTGAGGATGATAGAAACCATTTTTATGTATGGTCTTGGGTAGATGAACGGGTTCATAGGTTCGATAGCTGGCTTGGGAAATATGACACCATGTATAGCCTGAATGAGGTATGGAACAAAATAGCCGTCCAATATGGGACCAACGACTATAGGGACCTTTCGAGGTTGACGTCCACCTATAGGGAAGGTACTCCCCCCGCCTCTTCTGAAGATGGGGGAATTTCGTGGTCTCCGAGCTCAAGCTCAGGGGAGAGTTCCAGTTAGGTTTTTCTCCACTTGTCTTTTTATACCTTCTACATTTGTTAGCGCCATGTTAAATCTTGATTGCAATTGTGCAGGTGCCATGGATTCTGACCTTGATGCCGTGCTCGCCAGTGGCAAGGGGGCTCAAAAAAGTAAGCGCCCGCAAGGATCGCGGAGGTCGGATCGACCCTCCAAGGTCCTCAAATGAACTGAGAAGACTCCACCAGCTCCACCTACTGCGAACACGGCCGAAGACCCGACTGCCCAGGTCGATGCATCCATCTCGGCCGCTTCTGCCGCGCTTCCTTCGGCCACAACTCATCCAGTACTCAACCCACCCCCGAAAAAACCCTCAACCTCCAAGTCACATTTGCTATCGGTCCGAACTTATGTTGATGAGTTCATGGTTAACAATGCCGCCGGGGCCCATAGAGCTGTAATTGGCTCGGATATCCTGAGTCGGGTGGGTCAGAGCCTTACGGGTTTCGACGCTGAGCACTGGGAGTTAATAAATAAAGCTCGGGACTGCAATACTCTTTATGATAAGAGTATTGAACTTACTGCCGCGGTAAATTTTCACAACTTACTTTTAATTGCTTACATTCCTTGGCTTATGTTCTAATTCAATCTCTTTGTGTTTCAGGATCTTGTGTCTCAGCTCAGCTTAATTATAAGCTGACCAATGAGGTGCACTCGAGCATGTCTTTGGCCTAAGAGTCGAGGAATCTTCAGCTTAAGATGGCTGATGAGCTCAAGGATTCGAAGACAGAGCTTGAAAAGGCGAATGCTCGGCTTGCGGAGCTGGAGAAGGCTAATGCCAAGCTTGAGGAGGAGAAGGCCGCCACTTTCGAGATAATCGAGAGTGAAAAGTCTTGCCTCCTTGCCGAGTACAAAGAGAAGAAGGACAAGGCGGTTGATCAAGCCATGTACAGGATCTGGGCCAGCAACGCCGACCTTGTCACCAGCTTCCTCGGCTCTTTCGAGGCAGGATTTGTGGCCAAATGGCAAGCTCGGCTTGACGCGTAGGATGCGGCTCGGGAGGCTGCTCGGGAGACTCAGAAGGATAGTCATGCTATTCGTCCTGGAGAGTCTAGTGTTGCTGGTGCTGAGAAGGCTAAGGAGACCAGTCCTTCATAAATCTCACCTCGGGGATGCGTCCCTTTATTTTTGTAATTGTTTTAATTTATGCCCGTAGGGCTGATACAATTTCTCTTTCTTTTTGACTTTCCTTTAATATATATGCTTTACATTTCTTGGTTTGAAATATTTTGCACATTTTATATTAAAGAGTCGTGTATGCTTGTTTATTCGCACAAACATAGTTTGGATTTAGGCTCGAGGTTCAATGCATTCATGCACAGTTTGCTCGAATTATCCGCTTCCGATCTCGTTATTTGTCAAAGTCGGATATTACTTTAACCATGCACCCGAAAGTATTTTTATGGTGTGTAATGCAAACGGTTTAGTTATATCTTATTTTTTAGTTACTTTTTCTCGTCCTTGGTTATCTCTCTGAGGTTATGAGTTCGAAACTATTTTTTTATAAGATACTCCAGCCTCGATCTCGACTTAACTCGAAGTGGGTTTATGTTCCAACTTACTGTCGATTAGTTTTAGCTGGTTTGCTCCAAACCTATTGAGGTCGTGTTTGGTTTGTAATCCATACACTTATATTTTTAATCTAGTTCGCATATTTGGTTACATCTAAACGTTTTTATCTCTTGATAATTTGGTTATGTCCAAACTTTCTTAGCTCGCGCATTTGGTTACATCCAAACACTTGTATGTTTTTGATAGCCTGGTTATATCCAGGCTATCTTAGCTCGTGCATTTGGTTACATCCAAACACTTGCATGTATTTCATAAATGTTATTTTATTTTTCAAGCTGATGGTATATATACCAATGATGCCCCCTTAATATCCTATGAATGTGACCATAGGTTATTAGATTAAGAGAGATTGCAAAAATAAATCATATTAGACGAAATAAATCTTTATTTGACAAAATCCAAAAGTAGACAAAACAGTACAAATAAATAAGCATGGTTACAGGCAACATCCTTCCTACACTATTGATAGTAAGGTCGTAGGTGTTCGCCATTCCATGCTCACAGTACTAGGCTCCCATCCAATCTCGCCAACTTGTAAACACCAGATCGAATGATTGACTTTATCTGGTAGGGTCCTTCCCAATTTGGCTCGAGCACTCAAGCTGCTGGATCTCGCGTTGCCAAGAATACACACCTTAGCACTAAATCTCCCACACCGAATTTTCGATCCCGAACCCTCTTGTTGAAGTACCTGGCAGCTCGCTGTTGGTATGCCGCATTTTTTAGCTGGGCTTCATTCCTTTGCTTTTCGATCAGGTCAAGAGTTTCTTTGAGCTGGGTGTGGTTCGAGGCTTGATCGTAAGCTAGGGTTCGAATTGTGGGAATTTCGACCTCAACTAGCAACATAGCCTCGCAACCGTACGCCAGAGAGAACGGGGTATGTCCCGTCGATGTTCGGGCCGTAGTTCTATATCCCCATAGGACTTGGGGCAATTCTTCGAGCCATCGTCCCTTTGCTTCTTCCAACTTTTTCTTCAACGAACTTTTTAGAGTTTTGTTTACAGCTTCGACCTGGCCATTCGCCTGGGGATGAGCTACTGACGAAAAACTCTTTATTATTCCATTTTTTCGCAAAAGTTGGTGAACAGATCGCTATCAAACTGGGTTCCGTTGTCGGATACAATTTTCCTTGGCATCCCATATCGACATATGATGTTCTTCACTACAAAGTCAAGGAATTTTTTGGAGGTTATAGTTGCTAACGGTTCTGCTTTTGTCCACTTTGTGAAATAGTCTACCACTACTACAAAATACCCTTTACGGGACACTTTTTTAGGACATGCACATAAATGCAAGTCCTTAAAAATATTTATAGAGTTTTTAGGACACTCATTGAGAGTCCTGAAAAAATACAATTTAGGACTCGCAATGAGTGTCCTAAAAAAATATGCGAGTCCTAAAAAAATCTGGGCTAAAAAATGAGTGTTTTACTTAATAATTTTAAGGACTTGCTTTGAAAGTCCTTAATACTCTTTAAGGACTCGCTCTGCGAGTCCTAAAATACCTTGGCTGAAAAATTAAGAATGGTGACTTTTAAAGACTCACTTTGTAAGTCCTAAAAGATTATTAAGGACTCCCAAAGGAAGTCCTTCAAATTGTCAAGTTAAAGAGCATAAAAAATACTCATGGTGTTCGAAATAGGGTCAAAATACACATTTGGGATTTATTTCTGTCACATTTGGGGATTTGTTTCAGTCACACACAATTGGGGGATTTAGGGCTTGGGTGAAGGGCGGTTGTTGGTGGTGAAGGGCGACGGTGACCATGGGTGAACGCCTCCAGCCAGCGTGGGCTCTCGGGACCCTCGAAAATCTGCTCCGACAACGTTGGATTTCGGCTGTTGGTGGTGAACGGTGACGGTGAGGCGTGGGCGTCTCTGGGTTAGTGGTTCACGGCTGGTTCCTCTCAGCAGGTTTTTTTTTTTAATTTCTTTGCTTATATACATAATATATAATCTGATAACAATTATATACATAAGCAGACCAACTCCATTGCACTCGTCAGAATGGAAAAGAGAAGAAAACAACTAGTTGAAATGACCTCAATGTATACTTTACAGAAATAAAAGATATGTCATTAAAGCTCTTTACTTACCTTCCATTACTTAGTTTATAGAGAAGATAAAATTTAGCTTAATTGTATAGTATGCAATAAACCTACCCTTTAAAAACAAGAGCTATTGCTTCGTGAAATGCAGACCAAATTAGCAATACAATTACAGACCAGGCTAGCAATAGTACGGGCCTACCATTCTCTAACCCATTTGTATATATATATATAATATAGCCTTTTTCATTGCTCTTTTCCTTTTGTTGTATTATATTTTCTGTTCTTGTTTTTATGTGTTTTTTTTTTATAAGCAATAATGAACCTTGATATGTCTTTTTATTTTTGGGTCTTGGCCCTGAATGACATTAATTGAGGATGCATAGTTTTGTTTTCCTGTGTGCATGGGTGTGTGTTTCTTTTTCAGTCCATTGGATTCAAGATTGATATGACATTACTATGCATGCATAATTTGGATCCTTTAGAGAGATTTTTATGTTCCTCTTCTTTTCCATGTTATTAATATCTACTATAAAGGTAATGGAATAAAAAAAAATGTACTTAATGCCTCTTTTTTATTATTGATACGCGTATTTCTGATGCTTATTAGATACCTCTCATGTTCTGAAAAGGGCATGTACTACTACTATATGTGTTGATTACTATATATCATGAAGGATTTTTCAAAAATAAAACTAGATATTAAGAAGAGACAGAAATAAAAAAGTGTTTACACTAGAATTTTGAGCAGGTAAGATGCCAAAAGGATTTCTCAAAATTGAAGTGAATATATGTTTTTCTTTCATAAAAAGGATTCATCCATTTAATGCAGTCATGTCTGTTTATTGCTCACATGTCTGATGAATAGGGTACTGATATCTATGTGTGGGCCTTCTTGTTTGGTGTGGCTTATCTCAATTGAGCCATGACTCACGTGACATGTTCACTTCCAAGAAAAATAAAGTTTTTGATACATAGATCATCAACAGTGAGTCATGTTCTCTTTACTTACCCCTAAGACTAGTCACTAAGGTTGAGTATTCGTCTGTATACTCTAGCTTAAAGATTCCATTCACCCAATGGTTGATGCTCTTCAAGTGTTTGAGAAATTGATGCAAAGAAACTACAGAATATGATTTAATGAAACTATGAGTGATTCTAGTTTTTGTGTGCTCAAATTACTACTGCCTTTTGTTATTATTATTGTTAGATGATTAAATATAATATATATTTATAATTATTTTTCTACTGAGTACTCTCAGTCATCATATGGACAATTCAAATCCTGCCTTTGGAAGCAGTGGTGGACATATTGGCGAAGTCCTGATTATAACCTTGTTAGATATTTCTTCACGTTGGCTTGTGCTCTCATGCTTGGAACCATTTTCTAGAAGGTTGGAACCAAAAGGTTAGTTTCGACTTGTCAGATTACATTTCTCAATTTCTATATGTTGGATACAAAAGGTGCTTACATGTTACTTTTTTTATCATATGATCAGGGAGAGCTCGACTGATCTGATTATGGTTATTGGTGTCATGTATGCTTCCGTGACGTTTTTGGGAATTAACAACTACTCAACTGTACAACCTATAGTAGCCATTGAGAGAACTGTATTCTATCGTGAAAGAGCCGCTGGAATATACTCTGCTTTGCCTTATGCCTTGGCACAGGTGAGTTTACTATAGTATAATGTTAGTTCAAGATTTAAATTATATAAACTTTGTCTCTAAACAAGCCCATTGACTGATGTTTGATCCCATTAACTTGCAGATGCTTACTGAAATACCATCTGGCTTTTTCTAAATTTTGTTTGACCAAAAGTTTTGATATCTTTCTTTTTTATTTAGGTTTCTTATTTATTTGTATGTGATGATTTATTTGCAATAAGTTGTTTGATTTAGTTCTGAAAGTTAGCTTTCTTAGCATTAATTTAGTTATGAGTATATATATGCACTCTTGTATCTAGTGGGTTCTCTTTTTATGATGCAAATCAGGTATTTGTGATATTGGATTTTGAAGTGTGATGTGTGAAATTTATGCAAGTTTCCCTTACTGCAGTAGCTAGTGATGGCTTGGGGAAGATTAGAAAAGTGTGAACTGGATAATTATGGGTAGAGTTATAGTCAACAAAAAAATGAAAGTCAGATATTTTTATGGTCTCTGTAACTCAACTAAGTTGAATTTTATTTATTGTATTTTTGGATAGGCTTTTGGGCCATAGCAATATCTAATAGAGCAAAAAAGTGCGTCTGTATAAAGGAAGTTGAAGAGCTATGGAAGCAGGTATAAGTATAACTTAGTACTCTTTTCATGTTAACATTTTCATCTCTGTTTTTTTTAATCTTTAAGAAGTTGTTCAGGGAAATGTTTTTCAAATAAATGAGGTGTTGCTTTCTATTAGACAATTTTTTTCCATTAAGGATTTTTGAAACCATTTCAATAAAAAATGACCCCTAGTCTAGTTCATCATCAATGATTTATGAGTTACATGGCATTATATCAAAATATTTATTCAAATCTAACGTAGCTCTATCTAATTTTAAACTTAGAGTGGATAATGTCTTATTCTGAGTTTGTCTCTTAACAATAGAACTAGTAATTAATTAGGTAATTATTTTTTCCTTTTGATCAAATGAAGGAATGTGTATGTGTTTACTCTCTAATTGCTTTAGTATTACACTTTATTGGAGTTTGAATATCTTAGATATTCATCCGTAGTGAAGTAGGTTTCGAGAATTCTGTGCGCTGCGGTGATAACGGAAGATTGAGAACTTGCATGTCTTAGTGAAGTAGGTTCTGAGAATTTTGTGTGCTGGGTGATATATGGATGAAAACCTGTGTGTTGTTTGATTTGTTTGACATGTTGGTATTGATTGTGACAGATGGCTAGGCTAGTAAATTAAGGGATATGCTGTTCGATTTTCTATAGATTTTTTTGTACTTAGTTTTATGTGGAAATATGAAAAAGATGACTGCCACAATGATAAATTTGTGATCTGGATATTTAACATTTGACGGTCTAATTAATAATTAAGTTGATTATGGAATTTTAAATACTTACTTAGATCTGAGATAGATTTTTAATTACTAGAATAGGCTAAAAAAATTATGTTTAGTTGTAACCCACTATACATCCAAGATAGGATTCAAATTAGTGATGTTTTTTTCTTAATTAATCAAGTAATTAAGTAGTACTAATGTCTTATCACTTAAGCTCCTTCCCACTTGAACCATAACATCATAATAAATAATAAGCTGACATTAAAGTTTTAACGAAATTAGAGATTAAGAGGTGGATTATGATTAAAAGATGCTTAATTTAGTCAAAACTATTTGATTTGAATGCAATTTGCGTAGCTTAATTATGCATTTTCACTTTGATTTGATTGTTAAAAACCAAATGATGATGATGATGTGTGCATTAATTTTTTTTGTTTAGTTATTATTTTATTCTATTTTTATTGTCGGCTAGGTGTATTATTGACATCCATAAAATTGGATCAATAGAAAGTTTTTCTTAAGGGACTAATTGCATTTAAAAAAATGAGACTTTTTTTTAAAAAATTTTCATAAAATTTTATGTTAATATCTATTTTGTTTACAAATTTAAAATATAAAGAGAAAATTAGGGGAAGTTGAGCCCCCAAACTTAGTAAGTGCCGAATTATATTACAAAGTTATAACAAAATTAAATAGTAAAATTATTTAAATTTTGTTACAAATTTAGTTTGATATTGTGCAATGGAGACTAAATGAGGTCTGTCAAAGATTGGAGCATGATCTTGTGATCCAAAGTTTTAATGGTATATTTTTTGTATTGTGCACTAGTTTTTTTGGTGTATTTTGTGACAGATTTTTGGTGTATTTTGTTAACTAAGTTGAATGGATTAATATGGTAGATTTATGATCTATTTTGTTGCTGATTTTGGTGTAGTTTGCTACTGTTTTGAAATACCTCTATGTACTGGATGTGTTATCCAGATTTCCGGATAGCGTTTAGATAGATGTCCTCGGGGAAGCAGAATTATCGATGTCTTTCACGGTAGGTGACCAGAGCTCGCGGATGAACAGAAAGGCTTCGCCTCTCCCGTTTAGTGTCCGGAATACTCTTCCAAGTAAACACAACACGGAAACTCATCAACTCTCCCAGACTCCCGAAGGGGTATCCTTCAGGGAAGCCCCTTCTAGGAGAAGCTCTTCGAGTGATCTCCGCGGAAACAGTTCCGTGCCTCGCACGGAACAAAGCCAAACGGTCGAGTCCTGGAGGAGGCATATTTGGAACGATATCTGCCTGACACAGGATCCCGCCTGACACGCCCGTCAGGTCAAAGCCGCACACATCCCAGCACGCCTAAGGGTACCTTTTCGCCTACTGTTCCGCTGACAACTTGGAAAAGACGGCTGACTTTGTGTGTGTTCCCCATACTTTCACGTAAATATACCCACATAGAGTCTTGTAGCCATGCTACTACAGTAATTGTATCCCTATTTATGGCTGGTGTAATTAAGACTCATGTACGTAGAGAAAAACCCTAATCCGAAACCCTAGCTATAAAGACCCCTTCATTTTACAAGAAGAGGGACGACCAACAAATCATATAGCAAAAACTCTACTAAAATCTCTCTAGCTTCATCTTCTTCAAGAGAACCCGAGAGAAACACCGTGAGTGTGTGAAGTTCTTGTGCACCAGCCATCTTACTGTAACCTTTTCCAAGTATAATAACATCGACTCGTGGACTAGGGCTTGTTAACGCCTGAACCACGTAAAAACACTGTTTGTTTAGTTACATTTCAGCATTTCTACAGTTCTTATCTTTTTATTATTCTGTTTGTATTCGTTTCCGAAAAACTCGGTAAACAGGATGAATAACATTTTATGAAATAGTACTATCTAACAAGATATTGTTAGCTCCTTGACTATATGAATACCTATAATGATAATGATAGTTTAATTCTCGCATTTATTATATATATATTTATAATTATTGTGTGTCTACTTATTTATAAGTTTGAATTATAATATATTTATAATTAAATAACTTTTTTATAATGTGCAGGTCTATATTGAGATGCATTTCTTTGGCACAATACTAGACAAAATTGACAGTTGAAGTTTTTAGAATAAAAAATATATTTCACTAACATTGTATACATTTCTTGTTTAATATTTGGTGATGATAAAATTTGATTGTAGTATAAACTATCATGTAATATGATTTTGTAAGCCGAGTAGACTAAATACTGAAATGATATTTTTGAATAATTAATAAAAAATTATTTTGTTGTATTTTCTTTTGAAATTTTAGAAATCTAACATATATAATACATTTTGGACACTCAAAGGGATATATTTTTTCTAAATCAAAATGAAAATTGTAGCTGCATTTTATTTAAAAAAAAAATTACTTTTAAGGGCATGCAAAGCGAGTCCTAAAAAATTACTTAAAGCACTACACCAGATTTTTTAGGACTCGAAAGGCAATCAACCAGATTTTTTAGGACTTGCACCAGATTTTTTAGGACTCACGTTGCGAGTCCTAAAAATGTTCTTTTAGGACTCGCATTGCGAGTCCTAAAAACTTAATTAAAGGCACTCAACCAGATTTTTTAGGACTCGCAACACGAGTCCTAAAAAACCTTAGTTTTTAAGGCTTTCAAATAGAGGACTCGCGCCCCGCGAGTCCTAAAAACTTTTTTAGGACTTGCAATGCTAGTCCTAAAAATCCTTTTTTGTAGTAGTGTACGGAAACTACCGCATACTTCACTCCGCCCTTGCTAGTTGGGAGAGAGCCTATGAGGTCGATTCCCCATACCGCAAATGGCCATGGGGAGGTCATCATAGTCAGCTCGGATGGTGGAGCTCGAGGAATCGTGGCGAATCGCTGGCACTTATCACACTTCTTTACATACTTGAAAGAATCCGACTTGATGGTAGGCCAGAAATAACCTTGGCGTATGATTTTCTTGGATAGGCTATGTCCCCCAGTATGGTCTCCACAAAACCCTTCATGAATTTCTTCAATGATTTTCTTGGCTTCGGGTGGAGTCACACACCGAAGTAACGACATGGTATATCCTCTTCTATACAGTCTTCCATCCATAATGGTGGAACGGGGGACTTGATACATCAATTTTCGAGCCTGGTTCCGATCTTTCGGAAGGACGTCGGTCTAAAGATATTCGACTATCGGAGTCATCCAGGTAGGCTCGAAATCAATCATACACACGTCTTCCTGCTCTGGCTCGTTAATACTAGGTGCCGAGAGATGTTCAATTGGTACGACATTTAGCTCATCATTCTCGGTGGAAGTAGCAAGCTGAGCTAAGGCATCTGCATTCGAGTTTTGTTCTCGGGGGACCTGTTCGATTGCGTAAAACTCGAAATGTTCCAACGCTAACCTTGCCTTTTCTAAGTAAGCTGCCATTTTCATGCCACGAGCCTGGTATTCTCCCAAAACTTGGTTAACCACTAGCTGGGAGTCGCTGTAACAATGTATTGCTTTAGCATTGAGCTCCTTGGCTATACGAAGTCCCGCCAGTAAAGCCTCGTATTCAGCCTCGTTATTTGATGCGTTGAAGTCGAATCTTAAGGCAGAATGAAATCTGCTTCCTGTAGGAGTGATCAAAATTACTCCTACCCCCGATCCATTTTCATTAGATGACCCATCAACGTAAAGTTTCCACAGCTCGTGGGCCGGGGTTATAACTTCATCGTTGGTCATGCCAGTACATTCCACTATAAAGTCTGCCAAGGCTTATGCCCTAATGGTCGTCCTTGGATGGTAGGTGATCTCGAATTTCCCGAGTTCAACTGCCCATTTAAGAAGTCGACCTGAAGCTTCTGGCTTGGATAAGACTTGTCTTAGTGGTTGATCAGTTAATACATGGATGGGGTGCGCTTGAAAGTAGGGTCGAATTTTCTGAGATGAATGAATTAAGCTGAGAGCTAGCTTTTCCATCAAGGGGTATCTCGACTCTTCCCCCAGTAACCTTTTATTAACGTAGTATACGGGCCTTTGCACCTTTTCTTCCTCTCGCACGAGCACTACACTTATGGCGTGCTCAGTAGTGGCAAGATATAAATATATCACTTCTCCCGTAATAGGTTTTGATAAGATAGGTGGTTCTGCGAGGTGTTTTTTAAGCTCCTGGAAGGTCAACTCACATTCTTCCGTCCATTCAAATTTCTTGCCTCCCCTCAACAGGTTGAAAAACGAAAGACAACGGTCTATAGATTTCGAGATAAACCTACTTAGTGCCGCCATCCTGCCGGTCAAACTCTGGACATCTTTGTGTTTTCGAGGTGAGGGCATATCGATCAGGGCCTGGATCTTGTCTGGGTTAGCTTCTATTCCTGGAGCGTTTACAATGAAACCCATGAATTTTCCTGAAGATACCCCAAAGGAGCATTTATGAGGGTTAAGCTTCATGTTATATTTTCGGAGCACGGCAAAGCATTCTTCGAGATCATCAACATGGTTATCGTTAAGTTGGGACTTGACTAACATGTCGTCAACATAAACTTCCATGTTGTTCCCTATTTGCTCCGAGAACATCATGTTCATGAGCCGCTAGTATGTGGCCCCAGCATTTTTGAGCTCGAATGGCATGACGTTATAACAATATAGCCCTTTGTCTGCTATGAAGCTCGTATGTTCCTGGTCAGGGGCATGCATGGCAATCTGGTTATATCCAGATTAGGCATCCACGAATGACATCAGTCCATGCCCTGCCGTGGCATCCACGAGCTGGTCAATCCGCGGTAAGGGAAAGCAGTCCTTTGGACAGGCCTTGTTGAGGTCCGAATAGTCAATGCAGGTTCTCCACGTCCCATTAGGCTTCGGTACTAGTACCGGATTGGCTACCCAATCTGGGTAAAAAGCATCCCTAATGAATCGGTTTGCTTTTAACCCGTCGACTTCCTTTTTCAGTGCCTTTTTTCTATCATCGTCCAGTTGTCTTCACTTTTGTTGCTTCGGTGGGAAGCTTTTATCGATATTTAGCGCATGGTTCACAATATTTGGAATTATTCGTACCTTGTCCGAATGTGACCACGCGAAGACATCCTGGTTTCTCTTCAAAAAGAAAATTAATTGCTATTTAGTTTCTTCGCGTAGATGTTTCCTGACCTTTACCGTTCTCGAGGGATCTGACTCTTCTAATGGTTCGAGATCAGCTCTTTCCTCCACTCTTGGGCCGATCTCTTCATCTATCTCCAAGACCGTCCCGTCCTTATTCTGGATAACGACGAGTGCTTGTTCGCTCGCCTGTTTCTTTCCTCTTATGGAAATGCTATAGCATTCCCTTCCGGCTAATTGGTCTCCCTTCAGCGTCCCAATGCCACTAGAAGTCGAGAACTTGATGGCCAGACGCCTTACAGACGAGACTGCCCCCAGCCCTACTACGGCGGGTCTCCCGAGCAGCACGTTGTAGGCTGATGGCAGGTCCACTACTACAAACTCCATCATCTTGGTTACCGAGACCAGGTAGTCTCCCAAGGTTACCCGGAGTTTGATGGACCCCATACAGGTAATCCCCTCTCCTGAAAAACCGTACAAAGTTGTTGCACATGCTTTTAGGTCTCGAAGTGCGAGTCCCATCTTTTCTAGGGTGGCCTTATAGAGGATGTTCACGGAGCTCCCATTATCAATGAGAACTCGGTGAACTCTCTTATTCGCGAGCTGGAGAGTGATGATCAGTGGGTCATTGTTGGGGAACTGAACATGGGACGCAACGTCCTCAGTAAAGGTTATCGGCTGGGATTCAATCTTCTGCCATTTTGGAGCTCTAGGTTCGGGTTCAAAAGGAGACCCGTACCCAGTTTTTAGCTCGTTCACATATCGTTTTTGGGCATTCCTGCCCATTCCTGCGAGATGAGGCCCGCCCGAGATGGTTATCACGTCTTCTCCATCAATTGTAGGGGGCCTATCTTCTTCCCTTACTCGGGAATTGTTATTTTGGGCAGGTTGTGGTGCAGCTGCCCTCTGGCTAGTAGACGCCTGATTATTATTCTGGTTTTTGACATACTGTCTGAAATAACCTCTCGAGATCAATCCTTCGATCTCGTCCTTCAACTGCCAGCACTCATCAGTAGTGTGCCCAGTGTCTCGGTGAAAACGACAGTACTTGCTAGAGTCCCTCTTGGACTTCTGATTTCTCATGGGGTCTGGACGCCTCAAAGGGACCTGGTTTTCATTAGCCAGGTATATATTCTCCCGAGACTCGTTGAGCTCGGTGTACACTTTGTACATGGAGAAATACCTCTCCCCCTTCTTCTTCTTTCCCCCTTCGGCCTCGGGGTTACTCCCTTCGTTCTTTTTTCTTTTGGAAGGGTTTTCCGCAGTAGGCTTTGAAACTGGTGGGTCCGCCGAGGTTGAGGCAGAGTTTATGTTTAACGTTGTAGTTATGGGCTGAGAAGTCATATTCAGTGTCGACCTCGCCTCCTCTACATTGACAAACCTCTGAGCTCGTGTAGAGTCCAAGAACTTTACTTAGCTAAGATAGATAGTAGTATTATAGTATTAATAGTATTATCTTTGTAACTGTGGATTTTTGGTTCAGACCGGGAATTATTTGGACACTCATAGTAGTACTTATAGATTTTCTAAGTTTAACCTATAGTTTAAGAATATTGATGTTAACCTAAGGTTTGATTATTATGACTGATATTAAGGATAATATTTATTATACTATAAGGTTTAGATAAGAACCAATAGGATTTTAAGCACATGTTATGAATGGGTGATTAAGGATTAAGTATTTTGAGGATTAAATTTAATAAGGGGTAAAGTTTGAATGCTATAAGGTCAGTCAGCAGCTTTGAATACGTTGAGGGCTTAGTCAAGGTTGTTTACTCCATTCAAACTTAGCTAAAAATGTGTAATTTCATGTTTAATTAATCAGCGTGTGCCGATATATCGCAGCACGTAGATACGGAAAACACGAGACGATGCACGACAACCTCGGGCATACTGGCCCAGGCGATATATCGCCTACAGGGGGCGATATATCGCCTCCTTCAGTATATTTTGAAACATTTTGAAATCATTTTCCATTCAGCCATTCAACCTCTTGATAAGTCCAGCATATTTTTGAACAAGTCTTCAGCCTCTGCTGAATGATTATTCAAATTATTTTCACCTAAAAAGCTATTATTTTTATTCAAGTAAAATTAAGATCCTTTCATTCCTAAACTCTATAAATAGGACCTAGTGCCCAGCCATTATTCATCTTTTGCTCTAAGTTCAGAGGCTGCAAGTGCTAGGTGAGTGTGAGAGTGTAAACACCTGGGTTGGGGAATCATAAGCTTATCAAACACTTTGGGAAGTAAGGTTTTATAGTATTTCGGTTTGAGGTGTAGATTGGTCTTACAAGTCTTCAAGGTAACCCAAAACTCTAGTTCATTTCTGTACTTGTTCTTTTAAGTTCTCATAGTCTTCTAACCTTATTCTTATTTTGGTTAGGAAATCTAAGAACTTACACATAAGTTTTTGGTAAGTATGTTTCTCAAAGGTTTAGTCATTCCATTCCTTCCATTCTTTTCATTAGTTTTTCTTCAATCTACTCACCCTGTTATATATGGTTTTAGGAGTGTTCCAAAAGTCCCAACGTTGTCCTCTTATCCCGGTAACTTTGGTAAGGAAAATAGGATAGAATCTATATGTTTTATGCTTATGTTATCTTATGTTTTATGTTATGAAATATGTTATAAAATATGTTATGAATATGTATGTTTGTAGGCTTGGGCATATGACCCATATGACTAACAAGACCCCAAATAGATTATGGGCATATGACCTACTTAGCTAGTAGGACCCTAGTAATCTCATGGGCATATGACTTGTTTAGTCTATGGGACCCCAAGTAATAATGACCATTATAGTATGTGTATGTAATAAGTGTTATTATATGTCTTTATGTTTATTATGAAATTTATGTATATGAAGTATGTGTTAGATTTTCCTTGCTGGGCATTAGGCTCATTCCTTTTTTTGTTTAAATGTGCAGGAAAATAGTTATTGGTGGCAGTAAGGTTCGTGGATGTTTGGAGATTGTGTATCGATGGTGAATGGATTCAAGGAGTCGAGAGTTCGATTTCGAGGATGTAGTCTTTTATTTATAGGTTTATGTGTAATTTTTCCGCACTTTCTATGTAACTCCTTTATTTTAAATTATGTTTTGTTTTTGAGACAATGGGATCCCATATCCTTCTTGATATTTCTGTAAGTAACTCTTATTTTTACAAGTTACCTAATAAAATTATGGTATTTTCGCAATGTAAGTTTTAGTAAGGATTTGTATGCATAGTTTCATTAATGGTCCAAAAGTCTAGAGTAGTTGGGTCATTACAGCTCGCTTATTAAACTCGGTTAAGGATCTCACCAATTTTCTCTGCATATCATCCCAGAGAGGACTTCCTGGCATTACTCCAGCTTGGACAGCCATTAGATGACCACTATCATCCACATTTCGAGCTCGAGCAACTTCCAAATTAAACCTCGTAAGGTAGCTTTTCAACATCTCGCCTGGCTGTTGCCGAACGTTGGTCAGAGTTGAGGCCTCGGGTCTCACCCCGATCATGGCTCTGAACTGCTTCTTGAAATCTTTTGATAGCTGATCCCAAGAAGTAATCAAATGTCTTTTATATTTCTCGAACCAGCTTTTGGCTGGTCCCGTAAGCGATGCTGGAAATAACATGCATCTGAGCTCGTAACCCACGTTACTTGCTCTCATTATGGTATTGAATGTGCTCAGATGGCTGTATGGGTCGGACTTCCCCTCAAAAGGTGGGACATGAGGGATCCGAAACCCTTGAGGAAACAAAGTGTTGGAAATATGGGGAGCGAACGGTTCGAGCTCCTCGTCAGAATCCTCATCCCGACTCCGACCTCGCTCATTTTGCAAAAGCCTATAGGTTTTTTCTAACTGATCAATTCTTTCTTGAACCGGGTCCGCAAGAGGTCTTGCCTGGGATTGGCTATCATCGATCACAATTTCAGGCTCGCATCTCCGCAGGGGATCTTTATGCCCATTTAGACGATCTCTTAGGTCCGGGTTCGATGGGTTACCATTACCCCGATTCTGATTCAAGTGTTCCCGCAGGTCGGAGCGGTTCCTGTAGTTCCCAGTATTTTTTCGACCTCGATCATGCATACTGACTGATCTAGTATCTCCTGAGTCGTCACTGGCAAGGCTTGTCGCATGATTATTCCGAGATGGATACCTTTCATGCTGCCTTGTCTCTACAGTGCGAGACTGAGACATTTTACTACTTGTAGACTGGGCACCTCTCCGCTCCCTGAAGGCTTCTCTGCTACCTTGTCTCCTTCCTGCATGTCTTTCCTCATCATCTCAAACTGGTTGAGCATTCATGTGAGGCGGTGAAGGGTATCTTATAGGTGATGGAGGGAATCGTATGGGTGACGGTGGCTTCGACCCATTTCGAGGCCTAGATGGTCTGGAGTTCGCCCGTGTTGGGTCGGTAACATTCTGCGTGCTACCAGGGATTTGAGTCCGAGCCTCTGTAGGGACTCGGTTATTCCCAGTTCCCACTGGTACCTCTGCAGTTGAATTAACCGGAGCCCTAGCTCGGGTATTTCTTCGGGGTCTCGAGTGAGCGGATTGCTCAGCTGGTGCCGAAGGTTGCTATGGTCTCCTTGTGGCAACATTTTTTCGAGGCTGTCCACGAGGCCTGTGGGGAGGAACATGCACGTCCCTCGGAGGTGGGGCTTGGTTCTCACGTGGAGGTGGGGGCTGAGCCGCCTGGGCCTCTGCGGCTAACCTAGCCAACTCCTCATTCCGCTTGTTGGCCTCGGCCAACTGTTTTTTCAGCTGTCGATTTTCAAGTTCCACAATGGGGACGTACCATTCAGGATTATAGTACATGTCCTCATCCCTTGGGGCTGGAGGTGCTGGAGGTCCCCGAGAATCGGAGGACTCGCTTCTCTCTTCAGTCTCTAGATTTACCATTGGCTGCTTCCCAAGGCGTCTTGGATAGTTTTCTTCAGGAATGTTTTGATCATTAACGGCCATAACTATTCAGGGATCGAACTGCTTAAGGCTCTCAATGAAAGCACCAAACTGTTGACGCCGTTTTTTGTCAACTTAAAATGTAGAGCACATAAACAGTAAAGAATTATGGCCAGAATAAAACAAGGAGAGTTTTTTTACGTGGTTCAGCAGTTAAATCTGCCTAGTCCACGAGTCTTTGTTATTAGAACTTAGGAAATTTCTGGAAATTCTTCGGGGATGAATTCTCCAGAGTTTCTCTCAAGATCACAGAATTTCGGTCCATTACAATGGTACATGACATCTCTATTTATAGAGGAGGTCTCAGAATACTATCCCACACGTTTTGGGAAGTTATTCTGCGTATTAATAAATTTAATGGCTATAAAGCCTGTAACTCCTATATACAAGGAAACGTCCCCTGAAGACCAGGGGGCATATAACCGACTAGTTACTATCCCTTTATTGTAGGGGAGTTACAACAATAAATATCTCTTGAATGTATAGACTGCATCTCCTCAAGTGACCTATTAAGCCGTTCGAGATCATCAATCAACATCATACCAGTCTAAGTCTCTGAGTAAATTACAAGTTGCCTTATTTTCCCAGGATCAACTCGGAAAGGGTAAATACCACCGAGGCCGCCTTACCCCGAGCTCACCCTCATGCCAAGCTCGGGTCACTTGATCCGAGGTCACCCGACCATGGACGTACTCCGATGTTCTGTCTTTTGAGCTTGTAAGGACGTTGAGGCTGCCCATCTTCAAGGTTGCCACCTGCTTTGAAGATTCGACATCTAGATTACGAGCATGTATTTTAACTATCGCGAACTCACCCCTGACGGATCCAGCTTTCGAGGTCACAACCTCAAGTCTCAAAATCTGGGTGTAACAATTATGAATACATGTGATCTAGATCCAGATTACTAGTGTAGTAGGACACTTTAGTGGAGGTACTTTTTATATTAGAGAATATATAGAACTGGACTAGATATGTTTATTAATACTTAGTTAAATACCGTCTTGAAGTATTAATTAAATGTATCAACTGATGATCATATACAAATAGATCTTAATCCTGAAGTTACTATGAACTCTTGTTTATATTATATGAGTTATTTAATTCACTCGTTAGGGTCTGTTAGAATGATCAGGTTAGAAACTTTTGTATTGGGAACTCATTAATGTAAATGGCTGGGGACATAGTATACAGATATGGAATCTATACCTTCTTGTAAGAGATTTGTTATCCCCAAAAATTTTGTTCAATGACGTGGCAATCGGGTAGACAAGTGGCAATGCATGGTCAGTAAATAACACATTGATAGTCAATAAATGTGTTGATTAAAGGACTGAAAAGTTTGGGAGTTGAGTTGTGATATTACTAGTCAGGAAATAGATTTACCTGGTCAGGAAGTGATTTACCCGACCAGGAAAGGTGTCTTGGCCGACTAGTAATGTGCCTTGGCCGACTAGTAATGTGCCTTGGCCGACCAGTCACTTCGGGGAATGGAATTGGTCGATCGAACGAACTAGAATCTCAGGAGTTAACCATCCAGCGACTCTTCAATGAAGCCTTAGTAACAACTTCAACTCGAATCACTCGTAACTACCAGGGGAATCTCTCAGATATCCCGAAGTAATAGCTATATTGTTGTAATTTGAATTTATTTATATTTTAATAATTAAAGTTGGTTGAAACAACCACAGACCCCATCAAAACGGGATATTTCTCATGTACGATCTATGAGCTTATAAATAAAAGGGCTCATGGCATCATTATGGGGACGAATTTTTTGGGGAGACTTTGAGACTTTTAAGACTGTGATTCTGGGAGCATTTTCTGAGAGTTTAGAGGGAGAAACACTGCACTTTTCTACTTATACTTGAGAAACTCAGTTGACTAAGATTCATCTGATCTTAAGTGTAGGCTATGTATATCACAACTCTAAGTGGATTAGGCTATTACCAAAAAATTGGGGCTAAACCACTATAAAAATTACTTGTGTTATTTATTTTCTATTCAAGGTTTATTGTCATTTTTGCGTCTACTCGCCGTTGGCCAAAATCGTGGTCAACATTTTTGGTGCTTTCATTGAGAGCCTGAATAGAAGAAATACACTACTATTCTACCAATATGGCGCCCAGGAAGCCCGGTACATCAAAAGAGCCCATTAGATCAAAAGGTTCTGGACCTCAGAACCCTGAGACTGAGCCTAGGGTCTTTCTCGAGGAGACAACCCCAGGAAGCAATGGGGAATTTCCAACAAGAGATGATGCAATTCAATGCTCGGTAGGAGTCTTTCACTGAGGAAATGGCCAGACAGAAGGCTGCATTTGAGTAGCAAAGACGGGAGATGGATGCCAAAAGTGAAGAGATCAGGAGACGATAGGAGAAGGTCGACCGGCGACATCGAAGGGCTGCACTTGCTTTAGAAGAGACTACTTAGTTGACCCAGGTCAATGCCAAAACCGCAGCATGAGGAGCAGCCACCCAGGGAGCGAGGAATAATAATGGTGGTCAGAGGACCGCTGGTAGAGCCAATTCTCAGGGGCCGGATAAAAGCAGGAGTAATGCCACTGGTTGGGGAGATGATGGGGTCCGCTCCGCGGCTGCCTCGACGCAAAGGGAGAATTCTAGAACCCCTTCTAGGAGCCACCGGTCAGAAAATTCTAGCTCTAGGAGTCACCGGTCAGGTGGTAAGAAGACTCCACCCAGGCACAATCAGACCAAGACTCCTCGAGGTAAGAAAACTTCATAGTTTAAAGACGGATATGGTCGTGATGAGGCTGATAGTCATCACACCAATTAGTCAAAGGAGAAACAGGGCAACGACCAATAAGGAGGAAAAGACTGCGCGGGACATACTGAAAAGCTGCCTTTACATCCCGCCCAACAGCGTAGTGGGAGAGAGCAGGTCCCGCGCAGTAAGTATTCTGAAAAATCTAAGAGCATAGCGTTGATCGATTAGGAGGACGCACTTCCCGGAAGGATCTAAGGGACGTTATCAGCGACAAGAGGAGGACTGTCCCGGTCGAAGGGCAATATCTAAATCGCCCTGCCAGTCAAGTAGAAATACTTGATGACAGTGCACCAGATGGAAATGCCCGACCAGGCGGTCAAGACCTTGGAGCCTCGTTGGTTGCACCAGCCATCCAAGCCCAGCTTGACGCGATAACAGCTGCAGCATAGGGTTTATCAAAACGACCTTCCGGGATGGATGTGGTAGACCACAAAAGTGGCAGTCCATTTTGTGCTCGGATCAGAGCAGCCCAGCCATTAGCAAAATATAAAGCATCGGTGCTGCCAGTATATACAGAAAAGGCAGATCCCATTAGACATGTTGGGAAATTTAAGGACCAAATAGAACTGCTCTGTGTAAGTGACGATTATCGGTGTAGAGTTTTCCTAACTACATTATCCGATACTGCCTAGGAATGGTATTGGAAATTCAAGCCAAATTCTATTACCTCTTGGGAAACTTTCAGGAAGGAGTTTTGTAGACAGTTTAGCGTTGCCCAGACTCCACCAGTTTATGCCAACCACTTGGCATATATCAAATAAGGAAAGGATGAGTCTCTAAAGAACTATATACAGAGGTTCATGAGAGAAGCCAACCGAGAAACTATTGTCAGAGATGAGGGAAATATGGTTGCCATATCTTCTAGAATCATGTATAGGAGCCCTTTGTGGGATAGTATACATCGAAATCCAATTTCAACACTTCAACAATTTCTTGACCGAGCAGACAAGCATATGAAATTGGATGACGGAATAATCAAATTACCGGTCATAGCAGGAGACACTCCTAGGCACGAGATGGTCATGACAGAGTTTTTGATAGTAGATTGTTCATCGACGTGCAATGTGGTGATTGGTCGACCACTACTCACGGCTCTACACGTGGTAGTGTCTATATGGCACCTTTCCATGAAATTCTCGACCAGTGCAGGCATAGGCTATGTTCAGGGAGACCAAAGAGAAGCTATGGAATGCTATAAGGCTTCAGTGGTTAAGGCACGGAGTGGAGCTAAGGAGAATAACATGATTATGTGTGGAGAGAGAGAAGAAGTAGTAGACGAGATGGACATCGACCAATATAGCATTGTGAATTTAGCCGACCAAGACAAAGTTTTAAAGGTTACCAACCAAGAAAGTACTCCTGGTGTTAATGAGCAACATGCCCTATTCGGTGATGAAGTCACCAAATAGGGTGTTGCCCAAAGCGAGAGAATGGACATTGATCCTCGCTTTGGGGATTTGGAGAGTGAAGTAGGACCTATGGAGGACTTAGAGGAGGTCCTGATAGATGAAAATGAACTGACTAGAGTGGCCAAAGTTGGGAAGAATTTAAAGATGGAAGTGAGAACACAGCTGGTAGAATTTTTGCAAAGGAATCAAGATTTCTTCTCCTGAACTCACAAGAATATGGTGGGTATCTCACCAACTGTGATTAGCCACGTGCTTAACGTGGATGAAAACTACCCAGCAATGCAGCAGAAGAGAAGGTTGCTTGACAAGGAACGAGCGAAAGCTCTAAAAGAAGAAGTCGAGCGACTAAAGGAAAATGGGTTCATAAGGGAAGTTTATTACCCCGCCTGGGTTTCTAACCCAGTGTTAGTGCCCAAGTCCAATGGGAAGTGGAGGACCTGTGTGAACTTCACCGATTTGAATAAAGCATGTCCCAAGGACTGTTTTCCCTTGCCCATGATAGACCAGTTGGTTGACGTAACTTCCGATCATGTAACTTTGTCCTTCATGGACGCTTACTCTAGGTATAATCAGATAAGTATGCACCCTCCTTACAAGGAGCATACCAACTTCCAAACAGACATAGGATTATACTGTTATAAGGTTATGCCATTCGGCTTGAAGAACGCAGGAGCCACCTACCAGCGTTTAGTGAATGGCATGTTTCGCCACTTGATTGGCAAAAACATGGAAGTGTACGTCGATGACATGCTAGTCAAGTCAAAGGAAGCTGGGGGGCATGTACGAGATATGGGGGAGTGCTTTTCAATACTTAGAAAGTACCGCATGAAGCTAAACCCCCTCAAATGCTTGTTTGGAGTAAGTTCTTGAAAGTTTCTCGAATTTATAGTTAACTCTCGCGGAATAGAAGCCAATCCTGAGAAGAATAAGGCACTCATGGAAATGAAGTCTCCGACCAGAACCAAAGATGTACAGATTTTGACTGGGCGGATTGCTGCTCTAAGTAGGTTTATTTCCAAATTAACGCACAAGTGTGTCCCATTTTTTAACATACTAAGAGGAAGCAAGAAATTTGACTGGACAGAAGAATGCGAGCATGCATTCCAAGCCATAAAAAAACATTTGGTTCAGCCTCCAATTTTATCGAAGCCCATAGATGGAGAGGACCTTTTCATTTATTTGGCAGTCACAGAACATGTCGTCAGTGCTGCTCTAATACGAGAGGAAGATAAGGTGCAACATCCGGTCTACTACGTCAGTAAGCGGTTGGTAGGAGCAGAGTCAAGGTACCCTATAATCGAGAAGTTAGCATACTATTTAGTGCTTGCGTCTCACAAATTACGACCATACTTCCAGGCGCATCCCATAAAGGTGCTTACCGGCCAGCCCTTACGCCAAGTCCTACAAAAACCAGAAGCCTTTGGTTGTTTTCTTAAATGGGCTGTTGAATTAGGCCAATTTGAGATCAAGTATCAACCCCGATCAGCCATCAAAGGACAAGCTCTAGTGGACTTCATTGCAGAATGCACCGAAATTCCTGATATTCCCGACGAGACAGAAAATGTAGTTGGGCGAAGAAATTTTTTTCCTACCTGGCAACTTTATGTGGATGGATCTTTGAATGAGCATCATGCGGGGGCCAGACTTATATTGATCACACCAGAGCAACATCAAATTCATTGCACATTAAGGTTCAGATTCAATGCCTCCAATAATGAAGCAGAATATGAAGCCCTATTAGCAGGATTACGATTGGCCAGAGATGTACATGTCCGGTCGATCAAAGTAAATAGTGATTCTCAGCTGGTGGTTTACCAAATTTTGGGAGAATATCAGGCGAGAGGTTTTTGTATGGTGGCATACTTAAATAAAGCTAAGGACTCGTTAGCACAGTTTGAAGAGTACACAATCAAGTGGGTACCACGAGAGCAGAACCCCAATGCAGACGCCTTGGCAAAATTGGCTAGTGCAAAGGATGCTGACACTCTGAACATAGTACCAGTTGAATACTTAGCAAACCCAAGTATTACCGAGTAGGAAGTAATGCTAATTACTGTAACAGACACTTGGATGACACCCATCATCACGTACCTCGAGCAAGGGACCTTACTAGATAACCGCAATGATGCCAAGAGGACGATGAGACAGGCTGCTCAGTATGTCATGATGGAGGGGGTGTTGTATAGAAGAGGATACTCTATGCCACTACTCAGGTGTGTGACGCTCGACCAGTCGAAAAATCTGTTAGCCGAAGTACACGAGGGATTTTGTGGAGATCACGCTAGGGGGCAAAGTCTCTCTAAAAAGATTTTGCGACAAGGATTTTTCTGGCCTACAATGAACGATGACTCCATGGAATATGTGAAGAAATGTGATAAATGTCAGAGATTTTCTAAGATACCCAGAGCACCTCCAAATATTTTAAAACAAATGCAAAGTCCCTGGCCTACAGTATGAGGAATTGATCTGATCGGGAGGCTACCTAAAGGAAAAGGAGGAGTACAGTTTGCAGTAGTTGCTGTGGATTATTTCACTAAGTGGACTGAAGCTAAACCATTAGTCACAATCATGTCAAAGAAAGTGTTAGATTTTGTGGTGAAAAATATCATATGTCGCTATGGCTTGCCAAAAAAGATAGTGTCTGATAATGGTACACAGTTTGATAGTGATCTATTTACAAATTTTTGTGCTAGGCATGTCATCACGAAGAGCTTCTCCTCGGTGGCTCACCCACAGGCGAATGGGTAGGTAGAAGCGATAAACAAAATGTTGAAAAACACCCTAAAGAAGCAGCTCGAACAAGCTAAAGGATGTTGGGCGGAAGAATTACCAGAAGTTCTCTAGTCGTACAGAACCACTGCTCGAACAACAACTGGCCATACTCCTTTTTCCTTGGCATATGGTTATGAAGCTATGATACTGGTCGAGATCGACCCCCCGTCCCGTCAAAGAAGCACTTATGACCAGGAGGAGAAGAATCAATTACTGGCTAAATCTTTGGATTTTATTGAAGAAAAGCGAGAAAAGGCGAGCATGAGAGTTACTGCTCATCAACAAAAGGTGGCCCGCTATTTCAATTCTAGAGTTAAAGATTGAAAGTTCTAGGTTGGAGATTTGGTTCTCAGAAGAGTGTTCATCAAAGACTCAGGAGTTGGAGTGTTAGGACCAAATTGGGAAGGACCATATCAGATTGAGCAAGTCTTACCGCTATACACTTACAAACTTTCTAGGCTTAATGGTGTGTTGATCAGAAACTACTGGAATGGCGAGCACCTTAGGAAATATTATCAATAAATACCACTTGAACAGTGGTAGCTTAGATTCAAGTGTTTTACTTGTTATTTAAGTATGTTTATGATCTGGTTATTTGCAGACCAATCATTTGTTTTTAAAAAAAAATTGTTTGTTTGAGACTCATTATTAGACACGTTTTGTCCTTTTCAAATTTATGAATAATAAAAGATACTACACGCAACGTGGTCGATTCTTGCTACAAATATGCATATGTGTTAATTTTTCGAACAATGTTTAACTGATCGGTAAAATCGGGCAATGTTCAACTGCTCTCTGTGTTCAATTGCTTGAATATTTTCTTTATATTCAATGTGTTTCATGAGTAGTAATTGCTCGAACAGATTCAGTCAAGTAGCAAGTGACCAGGGATCTTAAAATCCTCGATCACTTGGGGGGGACATGGGGTATACTGGTAAATAATGCAACACAAGCAATGAGAGCACGAATTAATATATTTGTTTTTAGGCTGACTTGTATATTTTCGAAGTCAAAAAGGCCATTTAGCTAACTTGTTTATCAAAGCTTAAGTAACTTGACATCTTTCAAAATTCTAAGTTAAAAGCAAATATTCGTGTGAAATTAAAACATTAGGCTCATAAAATGTTAGAGCAATAAGAGTGTGAGAAAGTATACTTAGCAGGGACTTATGAAATATCTATAATTTCTAAGTTAGAAAACTAAGTACTCATGCGAAAAATTCATGGCATAGATCAAAGAGATTTTACTATTCACAAAAGACTTGGGATGTTTTAAGAAAAGTAAAGTAAAGTGTCAAGCAGCTTGGCCATACGAGCAAAATATAATAACTACTGAGCAGTAATTGTCTTCACAAAAGTATGAGAAAAAGAAATAAACTACTGACTAGAAACAAAGTTTTCACTAGTCAAGTTGAGCATGCTCTCTGGTTGGCCCAAAATACTCACTGGTCGGGTAGACTATTGCCTGGTTGGTCAACACCGTCCTCAGCATCAGGGACATCCTCTGGTTGAAATGATAGAGAAGGAGAAGCAGGCACAACATTAGCTGGATTAGCTACCTCCTCAGCGGCATTGGCCTCACATTTGGCAAGCTCTTCCACCCTTGCCTCTTCTGAGAGAAAGTCAAGGTTGAGAGGCTTGTTTAGCTTCCATATCTGATAGAAGCAGTTAAAATAGATCTCTTCATAACGGGCAAGATCAGCTTCTTTGTCTTGTTTCAACTCTTCATTCTCATGAGTCATTTTCTCTAGCTGGTCAGTCAATGTCTTGTTGGTTTTGATCTGTTTTTTATTTTCATTAGCCAACTCCCTTAGAGATCCGTCTCGCTCGGCAATTGTCTTCTCTACCTGCTCAGCCTTGGATTGAAGATCTTCCTCATATTTAGTCAAAGTTTCAATCTTAGCTTGAGCTTCCACAAACTGATCATTCAAGACCTTGATCAACTCTTTATAGTCGACTGCTCGGCGTTGGGCATGACTAACTGTGATAAGTCCCTGGAATAAATAACTGGGAAATATTAAAATAAGAGTGATCAATAAGAAAGTAAATGTTTCTGATAAGATGCTTACACTCATAATTTGAGCAAGGCCTTTGTGGAGGACAACTTCGACGCTTTGTTGGGGTAGAGTCTCAAAGGTCTGAGTTGTAGTTGCATGGTGAAGAGTATGGTCTAATAAATCTTTGTCATATTCACCAACAACGCGAAGAGGCTCACTTAAGCAAGTTGACCGAGTAGTCTGTAGACTAGCAGAAAAGGGAATTGACGGAGGAGCCAAGCGGGGATAATGAATGACTGGTCAAATGGTTTCCCCTGACTATGTGGTGTAGTCTTTATAACCTTGCTTGGAGGAGTTGAGTTGCTACCTTCACCAGATTTCCTATTTTGGGCAGAGGCGGTGTTGAATTGCTTGAACATGGTAGAATCTTCATAAAAGAAAAGCAAAAATTGGGTTAGTAGAAATAATAAATCTGGGCAAAAGAAAAAAGAAATAATAAATGAACATAGGTGAAAAATAAAATTCTACAGATTCATCACAAAATCTAATTATGGTTACTGTCAGCAAAACCTGAGTTCAGAATTTTGTTAAAAATCTCATCCTCATCCTCCGACGATGAGTTGTCTTCTCTAAAGAGCTCGATACTTTTGCCTTTGCCAGGCCTGACAGGGAAGGCAGGTTGGTGAGGATTTTCAAATAGAGGCATTCTAATAATGGGACCACCTGGTCGGCGTGGATGAGGGGATGGTATAGGAGAAAATTGGTTGGTCACTACTTTGGTATCGACATTAGACTGATCAGTCGTGTTTGTTTCATTAGTCGTACTGCCCACAACAATATCTTGGTTGTTCGGTAACAATCCTACCAGTCGGAGATTCTCCAAGGAGACCAACTATTCAACGCCCTTTTCTTCTAGGGGTATGTTGGCAAGTTCTTCTGCTCGAGCATGCATTTCCCTGGTTGGGAGAGGTTGATCAAAAGGGCCGGCATGCGTAAAAGCCAGGTTGTTGGCTTTAATGTCTGCAGTAAGGAAGTATTCTGTATAATATTTCCCAGGATTCGATTTATGGGCTATGCCATGAAGGTACTTAACCCCTTTTTGCCTATGAAAGAGTTGGAAAAAACCTACATTCTTGTGGCTGGGGTTAGTCCTAAAATCAAATAAATAGTGTGTTAGAGAATATATGTTATTGCTCAATGGAAATATGGAAAAAACCAAAATACAACTATATGCAAAGAATACAATAGACAAGGTAATTGATTAAATAAATAT
Source organism: Humulus lupulus (assembly GCF_963169125.1). Lineage (NCBI taxonomy): Eukaryota > Viridiplantae > Streptophyta > Magnoliopsida > Rosales > Cannabaceae > Humulus > Humulus lupulus. The sequence goes on along the minus strand of NC_084797.1, from coordinate 82,085,941 downwards.
TACAACTCAATTACTCAAAATACAAGTAAATAAAAATAGAAGAAGAGGATTACAAACTCAATACAATAATAAAACAAGAAGAACAACATGATGAAAAGACCAATGAAAAAACAAACTCTCACACAACCAAAGTGTAGAGTAGTGGGGATCACCAACTTGAACAAGGTTCAAAACCTTTGTCCAAAAGCTTATTTTTCCTTATTCTCTAAGCACTAAGGGATCTTTCTAGGAAATAGCTCTATGGAATTATCAAGCCTTTATGGTGTATTTTTCAGCCAAGTGCTTTGTGGATGAAAAATAGTGTATCTTACAAGTGAGCATTAGGCTCTTATTTATAGAGTTTGAGATACCCCTTTGAATTTCAAATTCCACCAACTCCATGGTTGTTACCAATGTTTAATTGGATGTTTATGGAATGAAAATGGAGATTTGGGAGTTATTTGGGATGTTAGAACAGTTCAATTTGGAAAAAACTGAAAAATCACATAGGCTGTCAGCCTCACTGACCACAGCCAGGACTTTTCAGTGGCCGCGCCCACTGGCTTCTGTCCCCCAAGCCGCGGCGACTCACAGGCCATTTTCAGCACAAAAAAGTCATTTTTTCAAAACGTTCCAAAACGTCCCAAATCCTTTCCCACATGATTTTGCAACCTCCAAACACCTATTGGGAGTTAAAAACATGTCTCCAACAGCCATATTTCATCATGGCTTTGTGAAATCCAATCTCAAATGTGTAACATATAATATACACATTATTTGGTAATATTTGAGAGTTACAAATTTGTAACTCCAAAATATGTCACATTTTTCCACACACATGTGTCCAATTTTTGTGACTCTCAACAATATGTTACAAGGTGTGACAAATCACATTTTGTCACATTATTTAATCTAACATTATATTATATGAAATAATATAACATTCCCCCACTAGATTAAATTGTAACACTTATTTAATTAATCAAACATTATATTAAAATATAATATTCCCCCACTTGATTAAATAATCACTCTCTATAGAAACCTTTGCATTGGTGCATAAAGTAAAATGTCTTTCGACTTCAATTTGACCTTAGTGTAATTATCACAAAGTTTGTTGAAATTTTGGTTGTCGAAGCATTGAACCACTATCCCTTGATAACAAACTGGTGATAACACACACACACCTTTGTTATGTTCACTTGAGACCTCAATGTCTCGCTTTTGCATCGTTAATGGCCATGTGCACATTCCATTCATAGACTTTTCTTGAGAATGACTCCCAATTCTCTTGAGGGGTGGCACCACTCCTAGGTCTATATAGGTAGAACTCTTACTGTATTTTGTTACCCTAAAATACTTGTCTTTTCAAGATTGAGTTCTATTAAAAAACCTTTCGGTTTTAACCCTCATTTTGGTAACACACTAGTACTCATATCTCAGATGGGACAAAATTTGAGTACTACTACTATTCACTTGATTGACTTGTTATTACCTATTGAACCTAATACTAGTTTGGTGACTAATATTAAGATAGGTTACCATCAACCGTGAATCTCTTTAGGGAGTCTAAGTCCCACCCCTTGAGATGTAGAAATGATTCCATTTGACTCATTTCTTTTCTCATGTATGCATACTTTAAACACTCTTTATTTTATTCAAACTTTGTTGCTAGCCATAGTTTGATTAAAATAGTTACCTCTTTAAAATAGTGATTTTGACCATAGTCAACACCCCCACTATTTTGTAGTTTAATATCCAAGATAAACATTTTCCTTGAATATTAATTCTAGAAACCTCTTTGTTTCTAAAATTCTCCTTTATGTTTTAAATTGATTCCTTCTTGAATCAAAATACTACAAACAATGACTTTAGACACCAAACATGTCTAGATTTGTGTGTTCTATACACATATAGCCAATGTGATTTAGAATGTGAAATTTCAAATCACCTATTTGATAGGATGACCAAATTAATCAATTATGATCAACAAAATAAATTTATTAACTTTTGGAGCATCACCTCCACATTTCTCACATAGTGATAATAAAATATCACTTTATAATAGAAATCCCTTCATTTCTATTAAGCCATTTATCTTCCAAGATAAATCTAGACTTATAATTCTCAAAGTTCATCATGAGTCCTCTAAGCCACATGATAAACTCTCAATAGATCAAGATAAAACCTCAATGTTTATCTTGATTTATTTACTTGCTAAAGCAAGACACATTTCTTTCAAAGCAAATTTTACTTAGTTTCTTTCTTTTATGTATTTCACAAAATAAAATGTGAACACAAATGTTGTGAGAATTTCTCAAACAAATAATCACAAATTTTCATTTTTTAGTTGTCTAAATAATCTCAAAATCACTTAAAAAACTTTTGTGTATTTCTTAAGAGTCTCTTTGAGATTCTTTTGAAAATATCAATTTGACATCCATTGATTTTCTCATCAAAATCAAAAGCAAAATGTCAAATTTTTAAACACTTTAAATAAAAAAAAAACCCTCATTGGTTTATTTAAACGCTTTGATTTCTTATGTTTTTGTTTAAAATTGTCTCCTCATTGAGATTAATTTAAACATATCACCATCTTTAACTAAAATGAATAAAGTTCTCATTTATTCACCATTGGTGTAAAGATTCAAAATTGCTTCTCTAATTTTGAAAATGTCTCCTCATTGAATATTTAAGAATTATTGTCACTAAATAATTCTCAAATATATTTCATTTGACCACACTCTAGATTATAAGTCTATTGAGTCAATATGTCATCCCACAATTTTTGAATCCACTTTGATCCATTTTTCTTGCAATGGCATGACACTTATCAAAACATTTAACCCTCTTAGGTTCATCTTTTCTTATCTCATAATTGAGATGCTCAACATTTTAAATGGGAATTTTAATTTCCAAATAATACACTTTATTCACCAAATAAATGGTAACTTATTACATTCTAATGATATAGGATAAAACATATTATCATTTCACAAATATTTGAAATATAATTTCACATTTCTATTGATTCACAAAATCAATATATTTATACATGTCATAAAAAACTCATATAGTTGTCATTCTAATAATTTCCCATTAACACAAAATAAGAATATGCTAGCATATTACCCTATAATCTACTAGATTATTTACACAATGATCACATATAACAAAAACTCAAGATATTAAATTATCTTCTAGTCTAACAATTAAAAAACAAAGGAGATTAGAAAACAATGAATCTCATTTATAAACTTTTCTTCTTCTCATTTCTATCACTATAAGAAAACCATTAGATCTTCTAAGAAAACAAAGAAGAACATTGCCTTGTCTTACCATCTTTTCAAAGTTGGATCCTCACAAGATCTCTATGGTTTCCGTAACGCCCTGGTTACCCCAGAACAGTTACGGTGATCAGTGAACCAGAAATTTGACTCGCTACCCGAGTCCTTTGGTTAAAAACGTGCTTCTAAGTGTTATTAACAGGCTAAGGTGGAAAAACAATAAAAAGGAAATGATATATTTTATTAGGTACATAAAAATGTTCATGGGCCCATCAAAACGTTTACAAATTATTTACAACTCAAAATGGTCATTACTGTTTCAAATTTACAAACCCGCCGTTCTAAGCGGCAAAAATAGGGTAAACCCCCTAGTTCCTCTGAGAACTCCTTGGCCGTGGCGGTCAAGCGGCCGCAATGACATCACCACCTAAGCTCTCCACTCAAGGCTGGGTGAGCTTTTCTTTCCCTTTACCTGCACCACATAGCACCCATGAGCCAAGGCCCAACAAGAAAACACAATATAGCATGATATAATATCAACAATGATCATAATAACCATTTAGGACTTTCAGTCCAAGACAGGTAAGTGACAGTCGCAAAAGTCACTAAGATGGGTACAACTTCCTTTAGCCATGTGACGATAGGGTCACTGGGGTTTAATAGATAAGTGAACCTTTCACTAGCTTAAACATGATAGGTGCATGATGACTAGTCACCAACAGAACCTTCCTCATGACTCTAGAGTCATAACTATGGAACACTGTCCCTAGCCATGTGACAAGCAGTCACCTAGGCCTTTGGCCCTGGCTCTGAGTAACTAGTCTTAGACTAGCCAAGTGCTTATAAGTTTCATCGACCTTAGGGTCGGTCCAACATTAATGCCTTAGAGTCATTCAACGCTGATATCGATTAGATCTACTCTTCATTCGTCTCTGCATTCAGGACGCTTATGCCGTTTCTGACTCTTAGGTCAGTGTCCTTAACTAGTCAGTACCATAAAAAAATAAACAATATCCGCTAGCATTTAATATGCAATCAATGTCCACATTTATCAACCAACATGCCTCAACAACAATCATGCATGTCATATACACAGGATGCAGTTTTCTTACCTCAGGTTCGAGCGGGAAATAATATAAGAACGACCCTTGAGAACGATCAACCTTTAGATTCCTTACCAGTCACCTAGTCATAACCAATTAGAAACCATTAATAAAGTAAATCAATGAATGGTTCATAATCTAAACCACACTCCCGGGATCAATCCCTCACTCTCGGGACTCTCAATCTACTCAAAAGGGGTAAAGGAACCAACCCCCGAGCCTTAAAAACCATCCCGAGCCCTAAAAATAACATCCCCTAAAATTGACCTAGCACCTAGGCGCTTCCAACTAGTGCTGGGGTGCTGCCCCAGGAGCAGAGAAGGCCATTCTCCGCCCTGCATAGCGCTGGGGCGCCAACTTCACACAGCAACACCTCTGATTTTCCCTCCTTGTGATTCCCCTTGAAACCAACCTTCCAAACCAATCCCAAAACATCCAATTCAACCCCTAAACCTCATCTACATCACACCCTCATCAAAACCCAATCAATCTTACACAAAAACTCCCATTAATTCCAACTATCCACATCAAAATCTATAGGCTGAAAACTAAAAGAAAAACAGAGTATAACTTAAAATTCATGGATGATTTCTTAACTCAAGCTGGTTTTGAATCCTCCTCAATGGATGAACTAAGTCTATTACCTCCAAGCTTTGATTTCCTATCTTGATTTTTCAATTTGGGACCAAAAACTTCAAAGGAAGATAGAGGGAAGATGATGTACGTGAAGAAGAAGTGAGGGCTCTGTTTTGTTCTGAATGTTTCTACAGCCAACTAAGTCATACATATCACAGGCCAAATGACCTTAATGCCCCTAGGTCAAATAAAAGCTTCCAAAGTCTCCCAAGGGCAAAATCGTCATCTTTCACCTATTTCGTTAATCATAATTAACGCTCTCAAATTCCCACTATCCTCGATATTCCCAAATACCAATAATTCATATCCTGTTACCCTTTTATTCCCGGCAACACTCTAATCATTAAAACATCCCGAGACTCACCCCGAGCCTCGAACTTAGTCCCGTTATGACTAAACCGCTACTTAATATTCAAAGATCGTCTCATGCCAAAAAGCTCAAACAAATCCACATTATAATGTGGCCTCAACAATATATCACCGACATACATAAAAATATACAATTACGCCTTGTCATGAAATGTGGACCCACATGCATGCATTTAACATAATATTATAATATAATTCACATAAACATGCATATATTCATTTAATGACATAATTAAACAGTTATGGCCCTCCCGGCCTACTAATCCAGCCATTAAACTGCATTAAGGATTTCGGGGCATTACAGTTTCTCCTTCCATTGAAAAGGAAATTAAGCTTTTGATTGTTAAAGAATATATGTTATTGCTCAATGGAAATATGGAAAAAAACCAAAATACAACTCTATGCAAAGAATACAATAGACAAGGTAATTGATTAAATAAATATTACAACTCAATTACTCAAAATACAAGTAAATAGAAATAGAAGAGGAGGATTACAAACTCAATACAATAATAATACAAGAAGAACAACAGAATGAAAAGATCAATGAAAAAATAAACTCTCACACAACCAAAGTGTAGAGTAGTGGAGATCACCACTTTGAGCAAGGTTCAAAACCATTGTCCAAAAGCTTATTTCTCCTATTCTCTAAGCTCTAAGGGATCTCTCTAGGAAATAACTCTAAGGAATTATCAAGGCTTTATGGTGTATTTTCCAGCCAAGTGCTTTGTGGATGAAAAATGGTGTATCTTACAAGTGAGCATTAGGCTCCTATTTATAGAGTTTGAGATACCCCTTTGAATTTCAAATTCCACCAACCCCCATGGCTGTTTCCAAGGTTTAATTGGATGTTTATGGAATTAAAATAGAGATTTGGGAGTTATTTGGGATGTTAGAACCATTCAATTTGGAAAAAACTGAAAAATCATATAGGTTGTCAGCCTCACCAGCCACGGCCATGGCTTTTTAGTGGTCGCGGCCACTAGCTTTTGTCCCCCAGGCCACGACCATTGAAGTCAGTGGCCGCGACCACAGGCCATTTTCAGCACAAAAAAGTCATTTTTCCAAAATGTTCCAAAACGTCCCAAATCCTTTCCCACATGATTTTGTAACCTCCAAACCCCTATTGGGAGTTAAAAACATGTCTCCAACAACCATATTTCATCATGGCTTTGTGAAATCCAATCTCAAATGTGTAACATATAATATACACATTATTGGGTAATATTTGGGAGTTACAAATTTGTAACTGATTTTGTAACTCCAAAATATGTCACATTTTGCCACACACATGTGTCCAATTTTTGTGACTCTCAATAATATGTTACAAGGTGTGGCAAATCACATTTGTGTGACAAATCATATTTTATCACATTATTTAATCTAACATTATATTATATGAAATAATATAACATAGTGTACCTCGTGAGGAATTCCAGCCCTGGAAGTGGTAAAGAATGTATAGAGCAGACAAGGCTTGTACCCCATTTGAAGCAATCTGGAAGGGAGACACATTGAAGTAGTCTTCTATTGATCTAAAGAAGGGATGCAAGGGGAATGTGACTCCTGTATAAACGTGATACTTAGACCAGGCACAATAGGCTCCACCAGGATTATTGGCTCTTTGGTTTGGGTGTGCATGTCACATTCACTCCTTTGAGACCCAAGGTATCTATATGCTTATAAATTTTTTTGGAATGTAGCTTATAAGGCCTAGCTACAAACTAGGAAGGCAAACAATCTTCTTCTTTCCACATATTAAGTGTAGCAATTTGCTGGATTTTTGAGGCGAATGTCTGGGTAACCTTTCTCTTGGGTTTTCTAGTTTTTCGAGCTTGGCAAGGGGGTTTTGAAGAAGCTTCAGTCTCGGATTCTCCTAATAAATTTTCTCGCACACAGGGTACTCATTCTACCATCTTTTGTGTTGCTCTACGAGCTACTTGGGGATCTTGTTCTTGAGGGAGTCGATTAGACTTCTTCACCCTCATCGATCGGTGCTGGTGTTGTTGCTTAAGGAACTAATCTTTGTGAAGAAAATATAAAGCTAATCGCGGAAGGATTTTCTTGAGACGACGAAGACGATCTTCAGGAGTTCGTTTGCTGGGGGATTTGAAAGAAGAATCACTGCTTGAAAGAGTGTCCCTTGAAGCGAAAACTGAGGAATCGAAGTCTGTTTGGTTGTCACCTCCCCTGTAGTCGAAGCGATTCATCTAAAAAAAATAAGGGTAGGTGAGCAAACCAAATAGAAAGTGAATGAAAAACAAAAATACTCACTACACAGTGAAAAAATTTCTTTGAGAAGAGAAATCAACTTACCCCAGATAAAGACATTTTTTGGGAAATAATGATAATTTTGAGAGATTCATAGAAAAGACAAGAAAATTGTTTCAAATGTCGTGTGGTGTTCGGGGGTATAAGGCCTAAAGTGTATTCGAGCATTTGGGTGTGTGTCCGAGCGGTTGTGCGGTGCCCGAGCGGTTAGGAGCATGTCCGAGGAGCTTGGGACATGTTCGAGGTGCTGGGGCTTGTCCGAGGATATGGGAGCATGTCTGAGGAGCTGGGGCGTGTTTGAGGCGTTGGGGCGTGTTCGAGGAGATGGGAGCATGTTCGAGGATCTGGGGCGTGTCCAAGGCGCTGGGGCGTGTCCGAGGAGATGGGAGCATGGCCGAGGAGCTGGGGCGTGTTTGAGGTGCTGGGACATGTCTGAGGAGTTGGGTGTGTCCGAGGAGCTGGCGTGTCTGAGGTGCTGGGCGTGTCTGAGGTGTTGGGCGTGTCCAAGGAGTAGGGAGGCGTGTCTGAGCAGTTGGGAGGCGCACCCGAGGGCCAAACAGGGGTTTAAGCGGCTAAGAAATTATTTGGGTTCTGAGGGGCCAAAGGAATCCCATCGGCTAGGTTTGGTTATGGGGCATAGCCTGATGTATAAATATATTTTCTTAATCTTGGACTATGCAAACAAGATCAAAAAGTGGAATTCTAAGAGTTCAACAAGTCTCAAGAAAATATCATATACTCTTCTTAAGCCCATGAACCCGAAACTACAATGTGGAATGGGAAATCATTTTTCTTTCAAAATTTCATGAAATTGAAAGAAAAATTGACTAACCCAAAGCCTAAACGACACTATATCAGCCACAAAATCTCTATTCTACAAAGACTTATCACAAAAAATCCAAGAATGTATTCCAAAAGGGGTTTCGACATGTGTATGTTCTAACAAGTTTTTGTGTAGATTTTTGAAGTTTAAAAAGCTTAAAAATGAAGATGAAGAAGGAGAAACTTACCCAAATGTATTGAAGAGCCTTTGATTTCTTAAAAGAGCTTGGATTTGCTCGAAAAATTGAAGCGCCTTGGAATTTTGTGGAGGTTTCGGCCAAAAGAAAGGAAGAGTTTTGCTGATGATGAACTTTTTTCTTATGAGTAGTGGGCATCCGTGGGTCTATTTAAAGGGGAGAGAGGAAAACTCCCACTTACCCTGAAAACTCTTGGTATTCTCTCTCCCACGATTTGGAACGGGTAACTGCAATTTTCGTGGGCTGAAAAATTTAATTATACCTTTATTTTCAAAAGGCGGGAGAATGTCAAAGGTCATTTTTGGAATTTTAGGACACAATAATTATATAAATTTACTGTAGATCCTTATGAGGAGTAAGAGGAAAATTTTATCATATGAGAAAATCATATAATAAACTTGGGGGGCAAATGTTATCCCCAAAAATTTTGTTCAATGACGTGGCGATCAGATAGACAAGTGGCAATGCATGGTCAGTAAATAACACATTGATAGTAAATAAATGTGTTGATTAAAGGAGTGAAAAGGTTGGGAGTTGAGTTGTGATATTACTGGTCAGGAAATAGATTTACCTGGTTAGGAAGTGATTTGCCTAACCAGGAAAGGTGTCTTGGCATACCAGTAATGTGCCTTGGTCGACCAGTAATGTGTCTTGGCCGACCAGCCACTTCGGGGAATGGAATTGGTCGACTGGACGGATCAGAATCTCAGGAGTTAACCGTCCAGTGACTCTTCAGTGAAGCCTCAGTAACAACTTCAACCCAAATCACTCGTAACTGCCATGGGAATCTCTCAGATATCCCGAAGTAATAGCTATATTGTTGTAATTTGAATTTATTTATATTTTATTAATTAAAGTTGGTTAAAACAACCACAGACCCCGTCAAAACTGGATATTTCTCATGTACGATCTATGAGCTTATAAATAAAAGGGCTCATGGCATCATTCTGGGGACGAAATTTTTGGGGAGACTTTGAGACTTTTAGGACTATGATTCTAGGAGCATTATCTGAGAGTTTAGAGGGAGAAATGCTGTACTTTTCTACTTATACTTGAGAAACTCAGTTGACTAAGGTTCATCTGATTTTAAGTGTAGGTTACATATATCACAACTCTAAGTGGATTAGGCTATTACCGAAAAATTGGGGCTGAACCACTATAAAAATTACTTGTGTTATTTATTTTCTATTCAAGGTTTATTGTCGTTTTTGTGTCTACTCGCAATTGGCCAAAATCGTGGTCAACAAGATTGAATAATTGTTCTCTTAAGGGTTACTTTTGGGATTGAAAGGTTATTGAGCTCAAATTTATAATTTTGTTATGAATTAATCTTCACTAGTAAAGTCAATAGTACTTAAGGAAATAAGATATAATTAAAAGGGTAAAACGATAATTTTATTCCCGATTAATAATGAACCATTATTGGAGGGTTAATTTGTATGTAATGATTATATCAATGAACACTTTATTTTATAAAGTACTCAGTAAATGAAATGTCTATAATTACAAGAGTGCAGTCTCATATTTATAGTGGAGTAATCATGAGATTAATAAATTAAGATTATTTAATTAAAGAGTTTAATTAATAATTTCAAATTTATTGGAGCTTGAAATTATAGGTCCATAGGTCCCCACAACGTCTCTATCACCACTATTCAAGGCAAGAGTTGATATAAAAGGAAAAATGGTTGAAATACATATTTAAGAAGAAATTTGTTCTTCGGGTCAAATATGAAATTATATGATAATAATGATTAATTAATTAATTACAAATTAGTTGTAATTAATAAAATTAATTAATATTTAATTATTATGTAATTTTCAAAATTATATTAAATAATTAAATTTATTTTCAAAATTATATTAAATAATTAATTAATTATAATTTTTGAAATTATAATAAATTAAATATTTAATTTCGAAATTGTTATTTAATTTAAATTGGTTTTAATTAATTGGTAGAATTAATTAAATATCTTTATTTGAGTGGGAGATAATAATCTGTTAAGTTCAATTTAGATTTGAATTTAAAAAGATTGATATTTATTCAAATAATTAATTATATTTGATAATTAGTTAAAAAGATAATTAATTCAAATTTGAATTAATTATCAGGTTGTTAGATTTTATCTGATAAGGTAGTTTGAATAAATAATTAAATAATTATGGAAAAATCAAATATCCCTAAAATATAGGGTGGTACACGACACACACAATCTATGGACTATGTGTGGCGTGTACTACACAGTTTTTCAATGATGGATTTTTCAATTTTAATTATTTAATTAATGGAAAATTCTAAAGTTAGTTTTTGGATATTTTCATTAATGAGATAATTAATTAATTAGAAGATAAATTGTAAATTTTTTACATATTTATTTTTTAAAATTAAATATTTTCTATTTAAGTTAGACTTATCAGAAAATAAGAAGACATACTCTATTATTCGCTATGTGAAAAGAGCGATACTTTTCTATCTCTCCCTGAAAAAGATAAAGAACCAATCCCAGGCCTATTATCTTGATCTCATGTGTTGAGTACATCAAGTAGAATAAGAAATTAACTAACCTTTATTCTCTAAGTGCCCACACACTTCTTGAGGTGTAGAGAACGTTGTGGAAGATCTTGGTGTGAGTACCTGGGAGTAGCTAGGATAGGAAGTTCATTCAAATTACGAAAAGATAGCAAGGACACTTGATAGGCATCAAGATGTATGTTTTCTATTATTTTCTTGCTTATGATTAATGTATGTATATTAATGGATCCACATATTTAAAGGCAGTTTAAATATGTTACAAAAATTTTGTTGTACACTGGGCCAACCCACCACCTTTCCACTGCGTATAAGGAAACTCATTCCTAACAATATAAACCTACCTCCGACTAGAGGGCAAACTTGCTCGGAGGCGCCTTCAGCGCTTGGTCGAGGTACCATATGGAGGCAGGGGCAATTTTTCCTCTACACGGTTTATTCTGAAGGGTGGCAAACTACTTTGAGGTCGCCCCCTTCCAAATAACCCCGAACGGATATATAGTGTTGTCCGCACTCTATATTTTGTATCACTATAATAAGTGGCACGTGCCCACTCCTCATGAGATCAATTTTCTATTCAATCTCAAATCCAACCCCAACCAACATAATACGGGTTTTTTTTTCATTTATATCACTAAGAATCTGGTCGTACCTTTCTGATCGACATAACCTATAAGTCCAATGTGGGGAAATATTTCCAAGTATATTTTCTCACAACCGATCTGGTCGTTGACAAAATGGCCTTTACTCGGGGAGGTAAATTTCTACTAATCTATGTTAGTAACTTTCTAGTCGATTCTTTTGCTATATGTGTCCTGTAACGCCCCAACTCCTGGGACCGTTACGGTGTGCCTTGTAAACAGTGCTAAACTCGCTAACCGAGTCATTTGGCCAAAATCGTGAACTAGGTATGATTAGCGGTTTAGGGATTAAACATTTTGGTTAGGGTGTAACGTTTCACTAGAACGTTTAGTATATACATTGGGATCCCGAAAATATAATTTCAGAGTTTATTATAGAAAATATTTACAACAAGCCGTTCTAAGTGGCAAAACAGGGTTCAACCCTAGTTCCACTTTAAACCTCGACCGTGACGGACGAGCAGCTGCATATGTACATCTCATCACCTAAGTTCTCCAACTCAAGGATGGTCCAGCTTCCTCTTGCCTTTACCTGCACCACGTAGCACTCGTGAGCCGAAGCCCAGCAAGAAAACATAACACTATACATAAACATTATCAAATGATTATCATTATAATCACATTGAGCATAAAATTTTCAAACCAATAGGTGAGCATCACATGATTCGAGAGGGAGAGTGGCTGCTAGGTAAGCCACTAGCCTCCAAGCACTTATTTCATTCATCGACCCTCGAGGTCGGTCTGGCATTAATGCTCTTTGAGTCATTCAATGCTGATGGTCGATTAGATCTAATAACCGTTGGCTTGCGTGAACCACGCTAAGACCATTCTGACTAATAAGTCAGCGCTAAGTGACCAGTGTCCAGTATCACTGCCGAACTTGACTGATAAGTCACAGCTTCACAGCTGATTCTAACACCTTTGCCAATTTCTGACTGACGAGTCAGTGCAACGTGACCAGTGCCCAGTACCACTGCCGAACCTGACTAATGAGTCACAGCTTCACAGTTGATACTAGCACCTTTGCCAAATCTGACTAATTAGTCAGTACCACGCACAAGTAAGCAATGCTATCAATATGTATCATATGCCAGTTATCCAAGAATAGGGCATACAACATGCTTACTAAACAGTTGCTAGCATAATCATGGTCATGCACAAACTCAGAGACTCAAGCTCTAGCCAATCTCATATTCATCATTCATGGCATGCCCTAATCACATGTTTCTCGTGCATCACATACATCACACCTAATCATCCAGCATGCCTCAGTAATAATCATATGCAAATAAGCAAGATCGCCAAGCATTCATTATGCTATCAATGTTTACATTTAAACATCCAACATGCATCAATCATAACCATGCATGTCACACATGGGGTGCAGTTTTCTTACCTCAGATTTGAGATAGAACCAATATAAGAACGACCCTTGAGAACGATCAACCTTTAAGCCCTTAGCGGTCACCTAATCATAACCAAATATGAAACACCATCAACAACATGATAATCAAAGGTTCCACACCAATATCTAGCCCCTAAGAGATCAATCCAAACTAATCCAAGTAGTAGGGACACTCCCGAGGCCCATAGCTAAGTTCCCAGGGTCAAAACGAGCAAACGGGGTGAAAACAGGGCAAAGGCTGCGGCCCTATCACCTTGGGCCGCAGCCCCCAGGGTTCTCTGAGGCAAGGGCCGCGGTGCCCAACAAGGCCAATTTCCTGACACCTGCTTCTTCAAACTAGGGCCGCGGCGCTCAAGAACAGGGCCGCGGCCCCCAACCCTGGGCCATTCCCAAACGTGTTTTAAGCACTCCAAATCCTCCAAAAACATACCCAAACATTCCCCAATCATCAAATCAAAGTTCCCAAGCTTCCCAATACTCCAAAACCCTCAAAACCCAAGGTTCAAACTAACCCAAAACTCAACAATTCACAAAGTCCAATTCTAAGCTTAAAAACTTTAAAAACTTAAAACTTTAAGCTTAGATTACCTTTGATTGGGTTGTTTTCCATCAAATCCTTCGGTTAAGAAGCTTCTAATCTTTCCTAGGATTGCTATGCCTCGACCCTCGCTTGATTCCGATTCCTAGAACTCAAGATTTCCTCAAAAATGCTCAAACGGTAAAACGGACCGTCAGAGAGAGAACGAAAGGTTTTCTAACGTACGTTCTTATCTGGGAAGCTACTTCAAGCTTAAGTAACCTCAAATAAAACCTAGTACTCGGGGTCCCGAAAACACCCCCGGGGACACTATAGTCAAACTTTCAGAATTTCCGCCTGATCTCAAATACTCCCAATCTATCACCAAATAAACATTTCTATTACCCCGAAATTGACCCCGTTATGACAAACCGCTAATCCATTATATATGACCATCTCATGTCGAATAGCTCGAATATATCTCCATAATAATGAAATCTCATTCACATATTACAATATGCACCCAATTTTCAAATATGCCCTCAGCAGGCCAAATTACCAAAATGCCCTTATCATTATAAATACACCCATATGCATGCATCTATCATCATATAATAATATAATTCACATTAACACACATATGATCATTAAGTATCATAATAAACCAATTATGGCCCTCCCGACCTCCTAATCAAGGTCTTAATCCTTATTAGGAAATTCGGGGCATTACATGTCCTTAGTTATTATTTTTGCAGCCCATGGGACAGACCATAACCTACTCCAAAAATGGAGGTAAGGGTTGCGGCCCTGGCCAATCTGACGCCTGTTGAGAAGAGTGATGGACCCAAAATGGGCATGTTTTAAATATGTAAATCGCAAGCGCGTGAATCGTATATATAGTATAGAGTTCGTGTAAGCAAGGATGTCGAACGCAAATGAGTTGTCTAAAAAAAAAAAAAACTATTTTAAACCAAAATTAAATAAATTCTAACCTAGCTCTAAAGATTGATAAGATTTTTTTGACGGTAAGAACTTGTCAACTAAGTTAGATCAAGAACTTTTGGAGTTATAAAAAGAGTGAACTTTACACTCACTAAACTTCAGGCAAACTTCCTTACGATTTCAATAACATCAAATGTAAATGATGGAATTCCAAAATGAAAAATGGAGAGAATGTTCATTATCTCTTTTCATTAGCAATAACTGGTTACAAAATTCTCCAAAAATCCCCCCCCCCCCCATTCTCAGGTGAAGGGGGGGTCATATTTATGGTAGAGCACTATTGGCTCACTGTACACGGTGGTCCCTGGGGACACGTTTCTGCATATGCAGTCTACAGATGGTAGTGGTGCCAGGAGCGTGGTTGCTGGCTCCAGTACATGCCAAGGGCCTGAAGGAGCACCTCCACTTCAGTACCTGGGCGTACCTCCACTATATTCTTGGCACCTATGTCAGAAGGTGGATGGGAAGGACCACGCCAAGTACCTTGCACGTAGACCACTAATTGTCTGGCGTGGAGTTAAGGTCTGTCATCTTGGGCTCTCAGGGCCGTACCTCCGTACATATTTCGTACATGGAGTAGACGAGGTTCACCACTTGTCTGTGCATTCCTCACACATACGTGCTCTTCTGATCATGCGCGAGCTTTCATCCTCACAGTGCATCCCATTCTTTTAACCTTTAAGTGTTGAAGTCTCTTTAGGTCGTCATGGAAGATATGGCCCCAAAGGGCATGGAAGGCGATATGATAGTACGAGGCAGAGGTTGGTGCGCGAGATAGTGCTTCGTGAGGCCCTTGGCGCGAGGAGCAAGGGCACGTAAGCGAGATAATGCTTCGTGAGGTCCTTGGCGCGAGGCGCATGTAAGCGAGACAATGCTTCGTGAGGCGCTTGCATAAGACAGAGTCATACAGGGGAGAGGCTGTGCCTTGTGAAGCCTTGGCGCGAGACGGAGGCATGCGGGCGCGAGGCTGTGCCTCGCGAAGCCTTCGCGCGAGACGAAGGCATGCAGTCGCGTGGTTGTGTCTTGCGAGGCCTCAGTGCAAGGTGGGCCATTCCTAGCAAGACATCCGCCCCCCTTGGGACCCTCAGTGTGAGATGCGTTGTTAGCTCTGAGGGGTGATCCGACCTGAGCTTGGACACAAAGTGAGGCTCTGTAAGAGAGGCGCATGCCTTGCGAGGCCTTTGGTGCAGGGTGCAAGGTCGGTCTTGGCTATTTGCATTCTGAGCCTTTATTTTGAGGGTCACGAGGTGGGGCCTTGTGCTACTAAAATTCTAATATCCACACTTGCCCCCAGTCTAGGGGAGGGCCTTTAGGTGCTCCGGTAGACTTTTCGGTATAGTGTCTTCAAAGCATAGGTGGTGTTAGTATGTTTCTTTGCCTTGGTGGCATATAAAAACACACTTTGGAGGTAGTGATCCTCACGTTCCCTTGAGATTGAATGTGAGCCTATCATTTGGCTTTGCGGATCCCAATGTAGGTGTTTGGCTTCATTTTTTTACCATAGATCAAGCACTGGATTCAACGGCTAGGATGAGTTTGAGCTTCTTATAAATAGGTCTTCTTCTTAAACACAATTACTAGACTTTCTTTTCTTAGCTTGGTGGTACTTGTGTCTTCAAATTCTCCAAGAGGTAAGTGGTTCCATCCCTCACAAGGGCACTTTGTCTTTCTTTCCTCCTTATTTTTTTTTATATGTAAATTTCTATATATGTGCTAGGAGACTAAAACACCTTTCTCCTTTCTTTTTGTAGGCGGGTACTTTCGATCCTTGGTATTTCTTCAGCTGTGATGGTGCGCGACTTTACTCGCTCAAGGTACACTTTAATTGGTTTAAATTAGTGTTACTTGGGATAGGTTGTCTTGGCCGGAGCTCCTCATGAGCTAATTCACATATATGCACTCGCTTGCACATATATCCTCCCTTGTACCCTGTAGTTGGTTGTTTCGAGCACTTGTGTCTAGAGGTTTTGAGCTTATTCCTTTGTGTTTTGTAGTACCCTTTCCACATACACTTGCACCCATATTACCAACAAGAGGCGGCTTTATGGCATGTGAGGGGTCGTCTAGCGTTCCTCCAAGGCTCAAGTTTGTAGACTTATCCTCAGACTCAGGATCCCCCGAAAACAACCCTTACCAAAACTACGACACCTTGAGGAGGGCCCGTATATGTCACCTTGAAGGCATGGCCGAGATTAGGCATAAAATCTGGGTGGTGGAGAGCGAGATAGATTCGACCTTGAGGGGTGATGGAGTCCTTCTCCTTTGACCTTAATGACCACATTGCAAGGCTTAGAGTGAGCCTTTTTGATCTGCAAATGGAGCTGGAGTTCATGGAGGGAAACCTCCCTCCTGAACCCCCTACCCCATTTTCTCCCTATAGTAGCCCCGAGGTCACCTCTGGTTCCCCTCAACCCTTGTCCTTAATCCACCCGTGTTTGATGCTTCCACACTCAATGTCTCGGTGAAAAACTCATGCAAGAAGAAGAAAATGGAGGGTCAAGTGCTCTGTTTTGACCTCACTTTTTTCCTTTGGTTTTGCAGACATGTCAAAGAGAATGAGACGACAGGTGGCTCCCGAGAAGCTGGACTCCGGTCCTTTATTGGCGTCCACCATCATGTCCAATGTGTCAGAAAACCGGCTGTTAGAGTTGTCCGAGAAGTACCACATTAGTAAAGAGTACAAGCTGTATGTACCCTCCAACAAGTGTCGGGCTGATAATGCCCCCCAAGGCTATGTCACTATGAGCGAACACATTTTGAAGGTGGGTAGGACCATTCCCTTACACCCGTTCTTCATCATGGTCCTGAATCACTTTGACCTTGCTCCGCTTCAGTTGGCACCTAACAGCTAGTTGGCCTTAAGTTGCCTGTATATGGCATTCGTGAAGCTTAACGGTCATGCTCCCATGGCCCAGGAGGTGCATTTTATGTACAATCTCATTCCCACTCCTAAATCTAAAGGCTTCTACTTTTTACAGAAAGCCAACTCTCAAGTCTCCTTGATAGAGGGTTCTGTTTCTAACCCGGGTTCTTGGAAGCAGGACTCTTTCTTTGTGAAATGTCCCTTTTCCCTCCGCGAACATTTCCATTCTTCCCCAAGTAAGTATTTCAAGTCTTTCCTTTTATATTTAGTTTGCTATTGTGGAACTTATACTCATATTAATAACTAATTTGATTGTTCAGAGAGCTTCAGTATCCCCGACATTCCTGAGTTAGAGGCGGCACTGGTAGATGTCTTCCTTGACGCAAACCTTGCAATGAAAATGGATACCCATCTCTTTATTGTGGCCAACCTCAATCACTATGGTCTATCTAGGGTTTCGGAGCCCGACCTGCTATGGCACATTTCCGAGCGAAAGAAGAAGACAACTCTGGCAGAACCTCACTCGGACAAGGGTGATGTTGAATGGGTGCCTGGGGAGGTTTCCCTAGAGTCTAAACGTCCAGCTCAGCTATCTCCATCCTCTAGGTGGTGTCCCTCTTTTGCTCCTATGGACCGCGACATAACTTCTCATTCCTGTGGTCCACAGACCATGCAAGGGCACTTCATTATACCCTTCTCTGATGAAGTTTATAATCTTCCTTACGCTCCCGCTAGTCATGGCCATTCAGGGTACCCTTTGTCTGATGTTCTTGCGCCCCATCCTCCCTTGGTGAATGGGTCATCTATCCCTTCTCACCCAGGTGCTCCTGATTTGGAGGGGACTTCCTGGGTGGGTCGCACGTCAGCCCCTTTCGTGCAAAGGTATGCCCAAGTTTTCGAGTGTATTCCCGAGATCGAGTGGAGAGGTCTTGAGAATTTTACCATGGAGGAGTTTGGGGAGACCCTCATGTGCTCCACAACTTGGGTGAGTTCATGTGTCTTACATTGGTGTTTTTTGTGTTTTGGGCTCCTTGTTTGCGCACTTTTTGCTTCCTTGTAGGCTTCTTTGGTGGCTCAACACTTCGTAGACTTGGCACAGGGCCTATCTTCATCCAATGCCGAAAGGGATCGTCTAGCAGTCAGAGTTTAGGAGCTCGAGGGACAGCATGCCTATGTCAACCTCAAGCTGGAGAAAGCCCTGGCGAAAGCCTGTTCATCGTAAAAAAAGAAGAAGAGAGTGGAAGCTAAGGCTGAGGTGTTGCGGGAGAGGGTCACTCTCATGGAGGCTAATTTGCCAGAGGTTAAGTATAAGTCTGTAGAGCGCACCCTTTATGGAATGTGGAGGTAGAATCCTAGCTTCGATTGCTCCTCCTTTAGTGACCATGCCGTTGCAAAGGTGGCAGAGTGGAATGCTCACAGCGAGAGGCCTTGAGATTTTGCTTCTACAATTTTTATCTTTCACTACAATTTGGTTGTATGCTTATTCGAACCTTATTATACTGGAGAGGTTTCTCATGATTTTTTTTTCTTCAGGAACTTTTCTAAGTCCTGCTGTGGCTGATGTCGACTTTATCTTGCAACATTATCGCAACTTTTTTTTTTATATATATATATGTGATCATTTTTTTTTGTTTCTCTATACTTGAGGTCCTTTTGAGCCCACTCAAAGGGGTTCAATAGGTCTCTCTTTTTTCTTTATGCTTGAGGTTCTTTTGAGTCCACTCAAAGGGGTTTGATAGGTCTCTCTTTTTTCTAATAACTCATCGATACTTTATTTGGACCGATAGTGATGGTCTCTTTGGTGCACCTTGATTGTATTTGTAAGGATATGTTGACCCTTTGGGTTCTAGCCATCCTTTTATATATTTTTTTGTGTGTGCTTGTTATTTCTTGTGAGAAGCGTCCTTCTCGTCATTATGCATAGTACTATTTTTACAAGGGTCTCTTTTAGGACCCTTTTTGGCTAGACGACTTAGTGGTCGCTCTAGGTTTATTGGTGGATGCTCTCCCCAAGGCCTTTCCTCTAGTGGAGGTATCAAACTTTATTAGGAGGTTTTTCATGTAGGACCATTTGACTCTCTTGATGTTCATTACAGTAGCTACTCCTTGTGAACTCAAGAGATGCTTTGCTAGGATTTCTTCTTTATTTTCTTTTTTTTTTATAAGGGTCTCTTTTAGGACCTTTTTTGGCTGTATACTCTGCCCCCCAAGTGGTTGGCGAGATTTATCTCGTCAGGCACTTTGATCATTTTTCTCATGCACTTTGATAATTCCAATTGGTGATAGGTGCACGAGAGTTAGATACGTGCTCACGTAAATGAGGAGTGTGACATGCCAATAAGAAACATATTCATTAAAAATGAGTAGAGTACATAGGTATCTATGGCATCATTGTTCTTACTACATATCAGGGCATCTAAGTTACCCCCTCTAATTCATAGCTGCTTTTAAGGGGATGACTCACAACTATGTTAGGGGGCTCACTATGGTAACCCTTTTTATTTTTCATACTAAAAGTGGAGCTTTACCTAATGTTTCCTCTCAGGCACGTATGCACAACCATTGATTCTGATCTCCTCAGTAACTTTGGGGTTGAAAGAGTATGAATAGAGATACCCCACTCATGATCTGGAGTTGGGAGTAGTGGTCTTTGCATTAAAAGTATGGAGCCATTAACTTTTATGGGGAGAAGGGTGAGATATACACTGACGACAAGAGCCTGAAGTACTTTTTCACATAGAAATACCTGAATATGATACATAAGCATTTGCTGGAGTTGGTGAAGGATTATGATTGTGAAATCCTATATCACCCAAAGAAGGCTAATGAGGTGGCAGATGCCTTAAGCCGGAAGGGTCCGAGACAGACATACAGTGCGAGACAAATATCCATAAAGTTGGCAAAGGATATGACCAAAGCTGGTATAGAGTTGCCGGTGGGCCAGTTGGCCAATATCATGCCACAATCTACGTTGTTAGAGAGGATAAAGGAAGGTCAGTTGGTAAATCCACAATTGACAAAGATTAGATGGGACGTCCTAGCTGGGGTGTCTAGGGACTATACAATGTCAAATATAGGCTTGCTGAGGTACAAGGGTCGAATCTGTGTTCCGATGGACACTGTTAATCAGACGAGAGATTCTGGATGAATCTCATACCACCCCTTACTCTTGCATCCAGGCACCATGAAGATGTATCAGGATGTGAGATCACTATATTGGTAGCTTGGGATGAATAGGGATGTGACATAATATGTGGTTAAGTGCTTGACATGTCAATAGGTCAAGGCTGAGCATCAGAGACCAGTAGGGCTATTACAACCTCTAGACATCCCAGAGTTGAAATGGGAGGACATCACGATGGACTTCGTGGTGGGGTTACCCAGGATTGTGGGTCAACATGATTTAGTGTGGGTTATACAGTTGACCAGTATGGAAAATTCTCTGTGAGAGAGAAAGTGCGCCTTCATGGGGCTCCGAGGTCGATCGTGTCAGATCGAGATCCCGCATGCAGCGTCCCAAATTTGCTAATAAGGCTCAGGGCCTTTATTAGCGTGCCTGGAGGGCAATAAGTGATTTATTGTATTTATGTGTGAATCTGATGAGTATGTGATTAGAAATGCATGTTTAGGTGAATTAAATTTGCATGTGGGCCCCATTTGGTTATTAGGGACATGTTTGTAATTTTAGCCCGTTGAGGGCATAAATGCAATATTTGTGATCTTTACCACGTGTGAGTGGTGATATATTTGTGATGCATGAACTGAGACGGTCCTAGGGAGCAGTTTAGCTAGACAGTCACAACAGGGTCAAATACCCGGCTTGGGAGGAGCGTATGGGTATTTTGGGAATGTAATATGAATTTGGGATTTATTGAGTAACATGTATTAGTTTAGTAATATTTGGACATGTTGGGTTTAACTGGGGATTTATGGGAACATTCGGGAATTAGCAAGATTTGGCAAATGACTAAATTACCCTTGGTGGTATTTGAGGACTTAGAGTAGTTCGAGGGGGGGGGGATTCAGTCATTTTGGCAAATGGATATACTCAGTGGGAGCTAGGGATTCTAGAGGCACTTAGACAAAACAGAGGAAAGGAAGGAAAATTATCAATTTCTCTCAGATCACTCTCCCATTTGCTTCTCTCTCTCTCTCTCTCTCTCTCTCTCTCTCTCTCCATAGTGCTTGATTTTGAAGGATCTTAGGCCAGAAATTCAAGTGTTCAGAGGCTTAGTTAGGATCAAGGGTAAGTTTTCTATTCAGCTCTTTGTTGATTTCTGCTGGAAGTGTTGTTTTGGTGAGCCGAATTTATGTTTTGCTTGGTGGATTTTGGGATGAAGTTTTGTGAAGCTTAAGCTTAGGAATTTGGGAATTTAAACTGGGAACTGGATTTGAAAGCAGCTCAGGGTCGAATTCCTACTTAAGGTAAGAGTATCATTGATTTCTTAAGTGAATTTGCTGGTGTGGTTTAAGTTTTCGCGGAGTTTTAAACCACTAGGTGATTTTGAGCTAGGTTGGACGTTTGAGCTTGTTTTTGGTGTTTATGTGTTGTTATATTGTTTATTTGGAATTTTGGGTCGAATTGGAACTTGGGTGTACTTGGGCAATGATTTGGGTAAGTTTTGGCTTTGGAAAAATGGTGGGAAAAATCAAGTTTTATGGGTTCGTGTATGAGCACCGCGACCTTGTTCTTCTGTGCCGCGGCGTTGGGACAAGTCAGGATAAGGATCCCCTACCCGGTGCCGTGGCCCTTGTAGGGCTGTGCTGCAGCACTAGGCCATTTCAGGATGTTGGATTTTGTGCTTTTAGGGCTTTGGCCCAGGGGGCTCAGGGGACGCTTTCACCACCTTGTGTGGGGAAACAGGAGATCCTGAGAGCACGGGATTGGTTCTGGGGTACAATTATGAATTGGTTAGTAACGAGAGCGTTACTTGTGTGTTGTGACTAGGTTTTCAGTGAGGCTCGGGTTAGAGGACTGTGCTTGGGATTTCGGTGCTCAAGAAGCTCGAGACACAGGTAAGAAAACTGTTGTACCCTTAGAGCAGGGCGTGGCCCTATAGTTCTATTGCAGGGCATGAACCTATGTGGTTGAATTGCAGGGCATAGCCCTATTGCTTATATTTTGGTATTTGTTTAAGTATTTGTTGATTATATGCTATGTATTGCATACTTGTGAATGAACGGTGAAGGCCGAGAATGGCAGGAAGCCGAGTACGGCAAGGGACTGGGAACGGCGTTAAGCACGTGGAGTGCAAGGCTGAGTACAACGAGGGGCCTAGAGTGGCGTTGAGCACACGGAGTGCGAGCCGCCAGGGTGAGACCCTTCTCGAATGCTAGAGTCATCCTTACGGTGTAGACCGCGAACCTTGGGCCTGGTAAAGCGCCTAGGACGGCATGGCTGCTATAAGTTTAGCATGTTGGCAGCTTTGTTATACGCTGATTGATAGATATGCATATGTTGATTATTTGTGTTGAGTTTTCTTGTTGGGATTCGGCTCACGGGTGCTCCATGGGGCAGGTAAGGGTAAGGGAAAGATCGACCAACCATGAGTACGGAGAGCGTGAAGTGATGTGTACATGTTTGGCCTGCCTGGCTGCCACGGCCAGGGGTATCGTTTGAAAATGATGTGTATTGTCCTGAATTTTTCGCCTAGTCAACCTTAAATGTATTTTGAAATGTAAAGTATTTTCTAAATAATATTTCGGGATCCCAAATGTATAACGCTTTAAAATTTCAATAAATGACTACATTTTCAAATCAAATGATCTGTTTATTACAGTTTAGCTACACTTTTATCCTAAAACCTCGATTAGCGTGTGTTAATTGGACGTTTTAAACTCACTTAGTAATGGCTCTAAGGAAGTAGGGGGTTACATGAGCAGTTTACCTAGGAAGTCACAACGGGACCCGATACCCGACTCAGGGCGAGTCAAGGGGTATTTTGGGCATTAGAAATTTAATTGAGTTATCGAGTTATGAAAATAAATATTCAGAGATATATTTGATGTTAGAGCGTTTATGAGGGAATATTAGGGAAATTTACCATTTTGCCCTCGGGGACGTTTTTGGTACCCCGAGCCTTGGGGGTAACTTAAGTGACTTAGGCTAAGTAAGAAAAAACATAGAAACACTTAGGATTTTCTCAAAACTGACCCTATCTCCCTATCACTCGTTTTCTCTCTCTTTGGGTGCTTGAAGGCTGAAGAAAATTCTAGGGGAATTAAGCTAGAAATTCAGAAATCTAAGGCTTGGAATTTGGGAGGAGTAAACTTGGGAAGTTGAAGAGCAAGTGTAGATTGAATTCATCCTTGAGGTAAGAAGCCTAATATTAAATTATCTGAGTTTATGCTGAGTTTTTGTTAGAATTATAAGTTTATGCATGTAAGCTGAAAGGTGAATCACTCTTGGTTATTTGGGAGAGTTATGGGATTAGTTTCTATTGGGTATTGTTGTTGGGAGCATAATAGAATTCTTGTACTGATTGAACTATGTTGTTGGGATGGTTTTGGGTTAAATGGAATAGGATTTGGCTGCTGAATGGGGTATTTTCTGGGTTCGAAGGGGTCGGGCCGCGACATTGTTCTTGGTGAGCCGCGGCCCTCTAGAACAGATGGGAGGCTAGGATGAAGGGCGGGCCGCGGCGCCCCTTTGGTTGGGCCATAGCGCGTGCTTGCAGAATGGGGAGGTTGAGTCTCTGGTTGAGGCGGGCCACAGCACAAGGACTTGCCGCCGCGACTCTTAGGGGGTTTTTGGACCTCGAGAAGGTTTTTTTCTTGGGAACCCAAAAGTTAAGGCTCGGGATGGATTTTATCACCCGAGACTAGAATTATAACCCAAAGTTTATTTAATGGATTAGAGTTTGATAGAAAGATGTTATTGATACGTTGTGACTAGGTTTTGAGTGAGGCTCGGACTAGGGGACTATGCTCAGGATATCGGTGCTCGGGAAGCTTGGGACACAGGTAAGAAAACTATTGTACCCGTAGAGCAGGGCGTGGCCTCTATTGCAAGGCACGACCCTATGTGATTGTGTTGCAGGGCGTAGCCTTATTGTTTATGTATTTGTTGACTATATGCTATGTGTTGCATATTTGTGAATGAACGGTGAAGGCTGAGAACGGAAGGAAGCCGAGTATGACAAGGGGCCGGGAACGGCGTTAAGCATGTGGAGTGTAAGGCCGAGTACGACAAGGACCAGGAGCGGCGTTGAGCGCGCGTAGTGCAAGTCGCTAGGGTGAGACCCTTCTCGGATGCCTGAGTCATCCTCACGGTGTAGACCACGAACCCAGGGCCTGGTAAAGCGCCTAGGACGACATGGCCACTATGTGTTTAGCATGTTAGTTGTCTTGTTATATGCTGATTGATAGTTATGCATATGTTGATTGTTTGTGTTGAGTTTTCTTGCTGGGCTTTGGCTCATGGGTGTTCTATGGTGCAGGTAAGAGCAAGGGAAATGTCGACCAACCATGAGTACGGAGAACGTGAAGCGACGTGTACATGTTCGGCCTGTCTGGCTGCCACGACCAGGGGTATTTTTGGGAGATGCTATGTATTAATCCAAATTTTGTCGTTTAGTCGACTTTAATCATATTTTTTATTGTAAATATTTCTAAACAGTATTTTGGGATCCCAAATGTACAATGCTTTATAATTTCAATGAATGATTACATTTTCAAATTATATGACTTTTATTACAGTTTAGCCATACTTTTAACCTAAAACCTCGATTAGCGAGTTAATTGCACGTTTAAAACTCACTTAGTAATGACTCTAAGGGAGTAGGGCGTTATAACTTGATATCAGAGCGAGCCAAGGTATATGGTTCTTAGAGATTAACTAAACGTGTACGCTCGCTGTTAGTGACAAGCTCGACTTAGGGTTAGTTGGTAATGATTGAATTATATGTTTGATGTGCTTGAGTGCTGTGTTTGCCTGATTATTTTATATAGAGCATGATGAATGAGTTAACATATGCATGATGCTAGAGCATGGCCCCCTTAAGTGTTGTATGTTATTTGTGTTATGTGGACTACTGTTTATGATTGGTTGATGTGAATTGGGAGGTGGTTTTGGATGTTGTTAACCTAAAACCTCGATTAGCGAGTTAATTGCACGTTTAAAACTCACTAGTAACGGCTCTAAGGGAGTAGGGCGTTATAACTTGGTATCAGAGCGAGCCAAGGTTTATGGTTCTTAGAGATTAACTAAACATGTACGCTCACTGTTAGTGACAAGCTCGACTCAGGGTTAGTTGGTAATGATTGAATTATATGTTTGATTATGTGCTTGAGTGCCGTGTTTGCCTGATTATTTTATATAGAGCATGATGAATGAGTTAACATATGCATGATGCTAGAGCATGGCCCCCTTAAGTGTTGTATGTTATTTGTGTTATGTGGACTACTGTTTATGATTGGTTGATGTTAATTAGGAGGTGGTTTTGGATGTTGTTATCATGCCTGATGAGCAACGTCATTGATTGTAAGCATATTGTTGAGATGCCTCGACAATCAACCAGACTCCGCGGCAATAGGGCCGAGGATGACAACCAGGGGGGGATCCTCCACCCGCCCCACAGAATTGGCAACAGTTGTTTGTCGAAATGGAAGCCAGACTGCACCGAACATAAGAAGAGATTCAACAACTGAGGAAATAGGCCCATCCTTAGGGCATTGGGTTGCAGGTTCAACAGGCTGTGGCGCCATTGCCAATTCAGCCTCTTATGGAAAATAGGTGGGAACCTTTGTATGAGAGTTTCAGGAAGCAACATCCTCCCACCTTCGAGGGTGGACCAGACCCACTGCGGGCAAAGCAGTGGATGAATATGATTTCTTCCATCCTGGATTTCATGAGAGTGGAAAGCAATGAGAGGGTAGCTTGTGCCAGCTACATGTTCAGAGAGGATGCCTGCATCTGGTGGGATGTAGTGACTCAGAGAAGAAATGTTGCAGTTATGACCTGGGAAGAGTTCAGAAGTATTTTCAATGAGAAGTATTATAGTGTTGCAGTTCGAGCTGCGAAGGTTGACGAGTTTATCAACTTGACTCAGATCCGGATGATAGTTACTGAGTACGCCTTGAGATTTGACCGGTTGGCGAAGTTCGCACCAGATTTGGTGCTGACTGATGCGGTACGAAGGGATCAGTTTGTGCGGGGGTTAAATGTTATGATCGCCCGTGATGTAAAGATTACCTTGGATCCAGAGACTACTACGTAAGCTCAGGTAGTGGATAAGGCCCTTATGGCTAAGGGGACCGAGGATTAGATATGGAGAGAGAGCGCTGTTAGGCTGGAGCTAGTCGGGGTAGTGGCCCCAGTGAGAAGAAGAGAAAGGCCCTAGAGTCTTTTGTCCCTCCTAGCTCAGATAGGAGGGCACGGGGTGCTTTTAGTGGCCGTCAGGGCTGGGGTGACAACTGGAGGAGTTTCCTAGTGTGTCCTCGATGCAGACGACGACATCAGGGAGAGTACAGGATCAGGGCCTGGTTTATTTGTGGGAGTGTCAATCATTTGAAGAAAGACTGCCCATAAGCCAGGAAAGAGGAGCCGAAGCAGAGTGACAGTCTCGCTCCTGCCAGAGTATTCACCTTGACCCAGACTGAGGCTGAGACTAGCCCCTCGGTCGTGACAGGTCAGATTTCTAGTGCTGGTTCTTCTTTTACTGCATTGATTGATTCGGGGGCTACCCACTCATTTGTATCTTGTAGAGTGATAGATCAGCTGTGTAGACCTAGTGATTTGTATGCTAGGGTATTTCAGACTTTATTGCCTACTGGGGAACTGGTAGTCTCTAGGAGATGGATTAGAGCATTGCCAGTAGAGATACGCGGTAGAGAGTTGTCTGTTGATCTGATTGAGTTAGCAATGGATGACTTTGATATGATTCTAGGGATGGATTGGTTATCGAAGTATGGGGCGACGATTGACTGCAAGCGCCAGATGGTGACTTTTGAACTAGAAGGGGAGGTAACCTTTGTATTTGTGGGGACAGTTAGTGGACTACGGGTACCTATGATTTCGGCACTGAAGGCTAGAGACCTGATGCAAGAGGGTTGCATAGGATTCCTAGCAAACAATGTGGACACCTTTAGTGTTGTGTCGGTTGGACCGAGTGAGACCAGATTGGTATGTGAGTTTCCAGATCTATTTCCAACAGACTTGCCAAGGTTGCTGCCGTAGCGAGAGATCGAGTTTGTTATAGAGTTGGCACCAGGGGCGGAGCCATTATCTAGGACACCTTATAGAATGGCTCCGGAAGAGTTGAAGGAATTAAAGATTCAGTTGCAGGAGTTACTGGATTTAGGGTTCATTAGACCAAGTTTCTCACCGTGGGGTGCTCCAATGTTGTTTGTCAAGAAGAAGGATGGATCTCTTAGGATGTGTATTGACTACAGGGAGCTGAACAAGTTGACCATTAAGAACAAGTACCCACTACCTAAAATCGACAACTTGTTTGACCAGCTACAGGAAAAGATAGTGTTTTCTAAGATTGATCTCCGGTCAGGTTACCATCAGTTAAGGATTAAAGAGGAGGACATACCAAAGACCGCTTTCCGCACGAGATATGGACACTATGAATTCGTGGTGATGTCCTTTGGATTAACCAACGCCCCAAAAACTTTTATGGATTTGATGAATAGGGTTTTCAAGGACTATTTGGACAAGTTTGTGATTGTGTTTATTGACGACATATTGGTGTACTCTAAGTCAAAGACAGAGCATGAGCAACATTTACGCCTGGTATTACAGCGGTTGAGAGAGCATAGGTTATATGCTAAGTTCAGCAAGTGCGAGTTTTGGCTACCGCAAGTCACATTTCTAGGCCATATTATCAGTAAGGAGGGGATTCTGGTTGACCCAAGTAAGATTGAGGCAATGAGAGATTGGCCTAGGCCGAGCAGTGTGTCAGAAGTTAGGAGCTTTATGGGATTGGCAGGGTATTATCAGCGGTTTGTTGAGGAGTTCTCTAGGATAGCCACACCGTTGATTGAATTGACGAGAAAAAAGACTAAGTATGTGTGGACAGACAGGTGTGAGAACAGTTTCAAGGAATTGAAGCGGTGACTGATCACCGCTCCAGTATTGAGTCTGCCGTCAGACAATGAGAAGTTTGTGGTTTATTGTGATACTTCCAGACATGGTTTAGGGTGTGTGTTGATGCAAGCAGGAAATGTGATAGCCTATGCATCGAGACAACTAAAAGAGTACGAGCGGAGCTATCCCACGCATGATCTGGAGTTGGCAGCGATGGTATTTGCACTTAAGGTTTGGAGACATTATTTATATGGTGAGAGTTGCGAAATATACACCGACCATAAGAGTTTGAAGTACTTCTTTACTCAGAGGGATCTGAATATACGCCAGAGACGGTGGCTGGAATTGGTAAAGAATTATGATTGTGATATCCTATACCATCCTGGGAAGGCTAATGTAGTGGCTGATGCATTGAGTTGGAAGGGCCCAGGACAATTGTTCAGTTCGAGGCAGATATGTGATAAGTTAGCTGAGGAGATGGCTAGAGCGGGTATAGAGTTTGTGGTTGGTCGGTTAGCCAACATCACTCTTTAGTCTACACTCCTTGAGAGGATCAAGGAAGTGCAGGCGGAGGATCCCCAGTTGAGAGGGCACAAAGAGAGTGTCTTAGTCGGAGCGGCTAAGGACTTCTCTATCTCGAAGATGAGACTACTGAAGTACAAGGGTCGGATTTGTGTTCCGATGGATTCTGATATCCGGTGAGAGATCTTCGATGAATCTCATACCACTCCCTATTCTTTACATCTAGGTACAACAAAGATGTACCAAGATTTGAGAACCTTGTATTGGTGTTCGGGAATGAAGAGGGACGTGGTGGACTATGGCCAAGTGCTTAACTTGTCAGCGGGTAAAGGTTGAACATCAAAGGCCAGCAGGGTTATTACAGCCTCTAGGGATTCCGGAGTGGAAGTGGGAGGATATCACCATGGACTTTGTGGTTGGTTTGCCGAAGACCGTGGGACAACATGATTCAGTATGGGTGATTGTGGATAGGTATACCAAGTCTGCCAACTTTTATTGTGGAGCAGTATGCTGAGTTGTATATGAAGGAAATTGTTCAACTTCATGTGACTCCGAGGTCGATAGTATCCGACAGGGACCCCACCTTCACCTCCAAGTTCTGGGAGAGCCTACAGAAGGCTATGGGCACACAGTTGCAGTTTAGTACCGCTTATCATCCTCAAATGGGTGGATAGTCTGAGAGGACGATTCATATATTGGAAGATATGCTACGAGCCTGTGTGCTAGATTTTGGGGGATCTTGGAGTAAGTATCTCCCTTTGATTGAGTTTTTGTACAACAACAGTTATCAGGCGACTATCGAAGTGGCTCCGTATGAGATGCTATATGGGAGGAAGTGCAGATCACCTATCCATTAGGATGAGACGGGTGAGAGAAGATACCTGGGTCCTGAGATGGTTCAAAGGACCAATGAGGCGATTGAAAAGATTAGAGCTCGAATGCTCACCTCCAAGAGTCGCCAGAAGAGTTACTCGGACTTGAAACGTAGGAGCGTAGAGTTTCAAGTCGGTGACCATCTGTTCCTTAGGGTTTCACCCTTGAGAGGAGTGAAAAAGTTTGGTTTTCGGGGCAAGCTGAGCCCTAGGATTGTAGGCCCCTTTGAGATTCTGGAACGGGTTGGAGAGGTAGCTTACAGATTGGCGATGCCTCCAGCTCTGTCAGGGGTTCATGATGTTTTTCATGTGTCCATGCTTCGAAAGTATGTATCAGATTCTATGCATGTACTGAGTTATAAGAAACTTCGAGCTGGACCAGGATTTATCATATGAGGAGAAGCCGGTTCAGATTCTCGACTGGAAGGATAAAGTCTTGCGGAGCAAGACCATCGCCTTGGTGAAAGTGCTATGGAGGAACAACAGGGTTGAGGGGGTGACGTGGGAACTTGAGTTAGATATGCGGGAGCGGTATCCTGAGTTATTCAGGTAATTTCGAGGACGAAATTTCTGTAATGAGGGGATAGTTGTAGCGTCCCAAATTTGCTAATAAGGCTTAGGGCCTTGATTAGCATGCCTGGAGGGCAATAAGCGATTTCTTATATTTATGTGTGAATCTGATGAGTATGTGATTAGAAATGCATGTTTAGGTGAATTAAATATGCATGTGGGCCCCATTTGGTTATTAGGGGCATGTTTGTAATTTTAGCCCATTGAGGGCATAAATGCAATATTTGGGATCTTTACCACATGTGAGTGGTGATATATTTGTGATGCACGACCCGAGATAGTTCTAGGGAGCGGTTTAGCTAGGAAGTCACAACGGGACCCGATACCAGACTCGGGACGAGTCAAGGGGTATTTTGGGCATTAGACATTTGATTGAGTTATCGGGTTATGAAAATAAATATTTGGAGATATATTTGAAGTTAGAGCATTTAGGAGGGAATATCAGGGAAATTTACCATTTTCCCTCGGGGACGTTTTCGGTATCCCCGAGCCTTGGGGGTAACTTAAGTGACTTAGGCTAAGTAAGACAAAACATAGAAACACTTAGGATTTTCTCAAAACCAACCCTATCTCCCTATCACTCGATTTCTCTCTCTTTGGTTCCTTGAAGGCTGAAGAAAATTATAGGGGAATTAAGCTAGGAATTTAGAAATCTAAGGCTTGGAATTTGGGAGGAGTAAACTTGGGAAGTTGAAGAGCAAGTGTAGCTTGAATTCATCCTTGAGGTAAGAAGCCTAATATTAAATTATCTGAGTTTATGCTGAGTTTTTGTTAGAATTGTAAGTTTATGCATGTAAGCTGAAAGGTGAATCACTCTTGGTTATTTGGGTGAGTTTTGGGATTAGTTTCTGTTGGGTATTGTTGTTGGGAGCATAATAGAATTGTTGTGCTAATTTAACTATGTTGTTGGGATGGTTTTGGGTTAAATGGAATAGGATTTGGTTGCCGAATGGGGGATTTTCTGGGTTCAAAGGGGTCGGGCCGCGACATTGTTCTTGGTGAGTCGTGACCCTCTTGAACAGATGGGAGGCCAGGATGAAGGGCGGGGCGCGACTCGTGTCTGCAGAATGGGGCGGCTGAGCCTCTGGTTGAGGTGGGCTTGGGGCTGCGACTCTTAGGAGGTTTTTGGACCCCGAGAAGGTTTTTGGCTCAGGAACCCAAAAGTCAAGGCTCGGGATGAATTTTATCACCCGAATTGATAGAATTCAAGGTCCCCAAGACTAGAATTATAACCCAAAGTTATTTAATGGATTAGAGCTTGATAGACAGATGTTGTTGATACGTTGTGACTAGGTTTTTAGTGAGGCTCGGACTAGGGGACTGTGCTTAGGATATCGGTGCTCGAGAAGCTTGGGACACAGGTAAGAAAACTGTTGTACCCGTAGAGCAGGGCGTGTCCCTATAGTTTATATTGCAGGGCACGACCCTATGTGACTGTGTTGCAGGGCGTAGCCCTATTGTTTATGCTTGTATTTGTTGAATATATGCTATGCGTTGCATATTTGTGAATGAACGGTGAAGGCCAAGAATGGTGAAGGCCAAGAACGGTGAAGGTCGAGAACGGCAGGAAGCCGAGTACGGCAAGGGGCCGGGAATGGCATTAAGCACGTGGAGTGCAAGGCCGAATAAGGCAAGGGCCAGGAGCGGCGTTGAGCATGAGTGCAAGTCACTAGGGTGAGACCTTTCTCAGATGCCTGAGTCATCCTCATGGTTTAGACCACGAACCCAGGGCCTGGTAAAGCGCTTGGGACGGCATGGCCACTATGTGTTTAGCCTGTTAGTACCTTGTTATATGTCGATTGATAGTTATGCATATGTTGATTGTTTGTGTTGAGTTTTCTTGCTGGGCTTTGGCTCACTGGTGCTCTATGGTGCAGGTAAGGGAAAGGGAAAGGTCGACCAACCATGAGTACGGAGAGCGTGAAGCAACGTGTACATGTTCGGTTTGCTTGACTGCCACAACCAGGGGTATTTTTGGGAGATGCTACGTATTAATCCAAATTTTGTCGTTTAGTCGACTTTAATCATATTTTTGAGTTGTAAATATTCTAAACAGTATTTTGGGATCCCAAATGTATAATGCTTTATAATTTCAATGAATGATTACATTTTCAAATTATTTGACTTTTATTACAGTTTTGCCACACTTTTAAACAAAACCTCGATTAGTGAGTTAATTGCACGTTTAAACTCACTTAGTAACGGCTATAAAGAAGTAGGGTGTTACACCACATTTACTTCCAAGTTTTGGGGAAGTTTGCAGAAGGCTATGGGTACACAACTAAAGTTCAGTAATGCTTATCATCCTCAGACAGATGGACAATCTGAGAGGACGATACATATATTAGAGGACATGGTGCGAGCATGTGTGTTGGACTTTGATGGGTCCTGGAGTAAGTATTTTCCTTTAATATAGTTTTCCTACAATAACAACTATCGATCGACTATTAGGGTGGCTCCTTATGAGATGATGTATGGTAGGAAATGTAGATCTCCCATTCATTGGGATGAGACAGGAGAAAGGAAATCCTTGGGTCCTGAGGCAGTTCAGAGGACCAGTGGGGCTATTGAGAAGATCAGAGCTCGAATGCTCGCTTCTCAAAGCAGGCAAAAAAGTTATGCTGATCCCAAAGGTAGGAACGTGGAGTTCCAAGTGGGAGACTATGTCTTCCTTAGAGTCTCACCATGGAAAGGGGTGAGGAGATTTAGGAAGAAGGGCAAGTTGAGCCCGAAATTTGTAGGACCATTTGAGATCATGGAAAGGATTCGTCAGGTGACCTATAGATTGGCCTTACCTCCGACACTGGCGGCCATACACAATGTATTTCATATTTCATCCCTTCAAAAATATTTGTCTGACGTGACTCATGTATTGAGTTACGAGGATCTGAAGCTTGAGGCAGATCTCTCCTACGAGGAACAACCAGTCCAAATATTAGACATGAAGGATAAGTTCCTGAGAAATAAAATTATACCTTTGGTTAAGGTATTATGGAGGAACAATAAGGTCGAGCAAGCGACCTAGGAGTTGGAGTTAGATATGTAGAATCCATATCCTGAGCTGTTCAGGTAAAATTTTGAGGATGAAATTCCTGTAAGGGGGGGGATAGTTGGCTATGTTTAGAGTTGGCATGGGAAAAACGAAGGAAAAATAGACCACGACCCTGTTCTTGGGGCCCCGCGACTCTCTTGAACGAAGGAGAAACAGGTGGCTGTGGGGCTTTTGAGCCGCGACGCCTGCTAGGGTGCACTACGGCGCTAGTACAGGCAGGGAAGAGGCTCGGGCCTCTGACTTGAGTGGGCTGCGACTCAAATGTTTGGGGGTTGCGACGCTTAAGGGATTTTGGGCCTTGGGGAGGTTTTGAGTGCGGGAACTCAAACCTAAGGGCTCAGGATCGATCCTACTACCCGATTTAGTAGAATTCGATGTCCCAGGGGCTAGGACTCGGTCTGGAAGCCTTTATTTACTCGTTTTTTATGAGTTTTTACACTTGGTTCTGACTAGGTTATCGCTAGGGGCTCGGGATCAGGATCGTGCTTGAGGGTCCTTCTTATTTTACATTACACTCGGACCTAAGGTATGAAAACTACACCCATTATGCGATATACATGATTAGGGCTTGGCCGAATGCTGAATATAGACTTGATTAGGGCGTTGGCCCCTGTAAATGCGCATGATTATGATTATGCCTGTGATTATTGATTAAGCATGTTGAACGCTCTGTTTATTGATATTTGTTATATGATGAATGTCTGTTTGCATTATATAATGGAGAAAAGCATTGACTTATCAATCAAGGATGACAATAGCACTAAGCGCTGGTCGAAAAGCATTGACTTATAAGTCAAGGATGGAAATAGCTCTGAGCACTGGTCGAAAAGCATTGACTTATGAGTCAAGGGCAGCAATAGCGCGTTGAGTGCTGGTCGATATGGTTAGATCTAATCAAGAGTGCATTATGCGCTTGTTCAACCCAGTGATTGTGGAAAACTAAAGCGCCAGGTACGCTGGGTCAGCTCCAAGGCTGGTTATTTAGAGGATAGGGCAATGGGCCCCGGGGTGACTTATGAGTCCCAGATCCTAGGGCACTGATCCCCAATGTGATTTATTAATCATGTACTTGGGCAACGGGCCCCGATATGATTCAGTTAATCATTTATTTAGGGCATTTGGACACATATAATGTTGTGGGCATTTATAAGAATGGTATGCATGCATGAGGAGGGTTATTACTACTAGGCATGGTTATATTGGTTTGGTTATGTATTAGTAACTGCTTATGAGCATGTTTAAGTTTTATTGTTGGGCCTTGGCTCATGGGTGCTATGTTGTGCAGGTAAGGGGAAAGGAAAGTTGGACAAACCATGAGTTGGAGAGCATAGGTGGCGACATGTACATATGCAGCCGCTTGACTACCATGACCAAGGCTTCTCAGAGGAACTAGGGTTAAACCCTATTTTTGTCGCTTAGGTCAGCGAGTTGTAACTTTTGAGTTGTAAGGACCTTTTTGGAACTGTAAATAACTTTGTGAATGTTTATTATGGGATCCCATGTAAAATTAACCTTTCAATGAAATATCCATTCCCTTTGGCCGAAATTTTTAACCTTGGACCATTGATCACACTTAGATGCACGTTTATGGCCTAATGACTTGTTTAGTGAGTTAAGCACTATTTAAGATACACAGTTTAATGGTCTTGGCTAACCAGGGAGTTACATGCATGAATCGTATATATAGTATAGAGTTCGTGTAAGTAAGGATGTCAAACCCAAATGAGTTTTCTAAAATAAAAAAGAAACTATTTTAAACCTATTATCCCTTAAAAATCCAGAGATGATGTGGCAAATGAGAAAGCGGTACGTGGCTCAGGGAAGAACGACAAAGTATTGAAAAAAGACCGACGAACAAAGATGGATAGGTCCAGAACCTATAGAAAGTCAACCAAGCCTAAACCCCTAAGGGGTGGTCGGGCCTAGCATTGGCCCCCTAGGGGTGGTCGGCCTAAGCATGCCCAAGAACCCCTTGGGGTGGTCGGCCTATACTCCCAAAGACACGTCACTGGGTAAAACTCACGCTCGTTCAAATTGAGATCAAAAGGCATAGCACCCAGATGGTCATCAGGCCTAACACCCAGAAGATCAACAAGCCTAGCACCTAGAGGGTCATTAGGTCTAGCACCCAGAAGATCAACAGGCCTAGCATCCAAGCTCTAAAGGGTCATCGGGCCTAGCAGCTAAGTTTCATAGACCAACCAAGACCTAGCGTTTTCCTAAAGGTTTTAATCGTGTATCATCAACCACGATCCAGAGAAACATAGAGAAGACCCACGATCTCATAATCATGGGGAAGTGGACATGTATCTCCACTCACAATGATTGTATACCAAACCACGATCTCCAGTCCTACTGATCATGTCACAGCCCATGGGTATTATAAATAAAAGAACCCAGGGATTCATAAAGAAGACTTTTGTACTATTTTTTCCTTGGGGAAGACTCTTTTTCTAGACTTTTTGGATCGATCTTTGGACGAACTTGTGAGGAGTGAAGTCTGAGTTGATCTTTGTAATTTTCTACCGGGCGATTCAATACTAAATACTAAGAGGATTAGGATATTACTGTTTAGAAGAACAGGGCTGAACTACTATAAAATTTCCATGTGTTTATTTAAGATATTTGTACTCTATTGTATATTAGATTCATTCCGTTCAAAAGGTGTCATATATTGTACATACGACCGTTGATCAATTTCACAGGTCAACATTTCGGTGCTTTCGTTGAGAGTGCAAAATCAAGAAACACACTTTCATCAGTTTTACGATGCCTCCAAAATCCAGTCAGACAAAGAAGACGGCTCCCAGGGATTCCACCACTCAGGATCCCATCGATCCCATTAACGAACCTCAAGTGGAGGTTGGAGACCAAACTGATGCTGAAGATCCACAAGATGCTCACCAGGAGGAGATGGCACAATTTTTAGCGAGGTAGGAGGCCTTTGCTGCAGAAATTTCCCTCCAGAGGGCGACTATGGAATGACAATGGCATGAGATAGATGAGAAGGTCCAAAGGATGATCTAGAGGGAGCAGGAAGCTGACCGGAGGCACCGGGAGGATGTTGTGGCCCTGGAGGCGACTACTCAGTTAGCCCGAGCTAACGCTGAAGCTGTTGTTTAAGCGGTAAGGGAGGCTCAAGCCAAAGTAGCAGGGATTCGAGATAGCAGTAACAGGGAGTCCCAGGGGAGGAGTTGAACCCCAAGGACACTCTTAGAGCCACTTTCCCAGAGACAGGATGAAGAGGCACAGTCCAAGACTGCCTCCTCCATGACTAAGAAGAATAACACTTCATCTCGGAGTAAGAATGTTACCTACTCGAAGGTCCCCTCCCAGGGGGACAGGTGAAACAATGCAGGAGATGAGGGTCAAACATCTAAGAGGCATGACAAGAATGGAAATGGCCGCTCAAAGACTCAAATTCATGTAGGAGAAGAGGCTCGAAGGAAGGGTCGCACCGACAAGGGCAAGGCAGACCTACCACACCTACACCCTCAGTCTCGCAAGGGAAAGAAATCGATGAACAACACCAATACCGTGTTCGATAGGCTCGGGAAAGATGCACAACCTCATGATCTGAGGGAGGTCATCAACAGGAGGACCAAGGCTCAGGAAGGGGTACCAGGGACGTCTACCCCACCTGGAGCAGCGATCCCACCAGCAGTGTAGGCTCAAATAGATGCACTCGTCATGGCTATCCAGGGTCTGACAAAGAAACCTTCCGATATCGAGTTGGCTCATAGAAGTGGGAGTCCCTTCAGTGCAAAGATACAAGCTGCTCAAACACCACTGAAATACAAGACCCCGAAACTTCCAACATACACTGGGAATGAGGACCCAGTACGACACATTGGAAAGTTCGAGGATCAGATGGAGTTACTCGGTGTGGAACATGATTATAGGTGCAGGGTATTCCCTACCACTCTCTCTGACTCAGCTCAAGAATGGTCTTGGAAATTCAAACCTAGATCCATCACTTCCTGGGAGCCATTCAGGAAGGAAATTTGCAAGGTCTTCAGTGCCGCATGGATTCAACCAGTTTATGCCAATTAGCTAGCAGACATCAAGCAAGGGAAGGATGAATCCCTGAAGGACTATTGCAATGCCCTGCTAATTAGGGTACGTAACCACGTGTGTTTAAAACCAGTGTTGGACTCACTAAATGAGTCATTCAGACTAAAACATGTGATTAAGCCACTAAGGGTTCAGGTATTAAAATTTTTGGACAAGAAGTAAACATTTCCATTGAAATAAGACTTTAGTTACATGGGATCCCAAAATAAAAGTTTATAAATTTGTTTACAACTCTAGGATTACAAAATAAGCTGACCTAAGCGGCAAAACAAGGTCCAACCCTAGTTCCCTTGCGATACCTCAGCCGTGGCGATAGTGCAGACTGCATATGCACACTTCGCCCCTAACGCTCTCTAACTCATGGTTGGCCAAGCTTCTCCTTACCCGTACCTGCACCACAAAGCACCCGTGAGCCAAAAGACTCTTTAAGAAAACATACTAATAGATTCAAATGGCCAACATAATATAACAACATGCTTGATAGTAATAACTGAAACCAAGCATACCCACTATACTAGTAAGTGACCATAGGGTCATACAAGTGCGTGTCACACTCCCAATCATTCATGTGGCATCTGCACCAGTCAAGTGCATGATGCACTCCCATTCATTCATATGGAATCCGAGCCAGGAAAGTACATGATGCATTCACATTCATTCATATGGCATCCGAGCTAGTCAAGTGCATGATGCACTCCCAGGATGGCCTAGCCATAACGGTCTGCACTCAGCACGCATGATGGTGAATGTGACTAATAAGCTGAGCCTC
Source organism: Humulus lupulus (assembly GCF_963169125.1). Lineage (NCBI taxonomy): Eukaryota > Viridiplantae > Streptophyta > Magnoliopsida > Rosales > Cannabaceae > Humulus > Humulus lupulus. The sequence continues at coordinate 82,047,425 of NC_084797.1, read as the reverse complement.
GCAAACCCTGGACTCATAAGTTGAGCCTTGGGAACCCTCGACTTATAAGTCGACCTTGTAAATCCTCGACTCTTAAGTCGAGCCTTAAGAATCCCTCAACTCATAAGTCGTGGGTCATATGTCGAGCCTTGTGAACCCACGACTTATAAGTTGTCACTTATAATCCTTTGGCTTATAAGCCGACCTTGTAAATTCTCAACTCGTAAGACGAGCCTTATGAACCCCTCGACTCATAAGTTGATCCTTGTAAACCCACAACTTATAAGTCGGGCCTTGTAAATCCTCGACTCGTAAGTCAAGCCTCATGAACCCCTCGACTCATAAGTCGCGCCTTGTAGTCCATCGACTTATAAGCCGAGCCCTTTTTAGTAGAATATACCCTTGGCTAGCAGGGCGAGCTTTTGGTTAGGTACAATAGTCAAACTCCCGACTTATAAGCCGAGCCTCCCAGTCGGGAACATACATACATATAATACATTCATTATACATAGATACAAGACACTACAATGTACTAACAAAGGTATACACATGCATAATTATAATTATGCTCATTAGCTGGGCCTGTGCCCTAATCATGTCTACAATTAACAGTTGGGCCAATCCCCATTCATATTACATTTAACAGTTGGGCCAAGCCGTAATCATAATACATTTAACAGTTAGGCCATGCCCCAATCATAATACATTTAATAGTTGGGCTAAGCCCCAATCATATTACAATTAACAGTTGGGCCAAGCCCTAATCATAATACAGTCAACAATGAGGCCAAGCCCTAATCATGTTACATTCAACAATGGGGCCAAGCCCTAATCACGTATCTCACACACCGGGTGTAGTTTTCTTACCTCAAGTCTAAGTGTGATTTATATTAAGAACGACCCTCGAGCACAATCTATTCCCGAGCCCTAGCAGTAACCTAGTCATAACCAAAATAAATTATATTCATCAATATCGAGTAAATAAAGGCTTCCAAACCAAGTCCTAGCCTCTAGGATGTCAAATTCTACTAAACCAGGTAGTAGGTTCAATCCCGAGCCCTTAGCTTCGAGTTTCCATCACTAAAAACCTATTTTGGCCAATTTTTCTATTTTGCGCTGTGGCCCCAAGCTCCTGAGCCGCGACCCCGCTCAAGTCAGGGGCCTAAAAACCCACTCTAGTTGCACTTAGTGCCGCGAAACTCTTAACTAGTGTCGCAACTCAAATAGCCCAACAGCTAGCTCCTTCTCCTTCATCTAACTTGAGTCGTAGCGCCCAAGAACAGGGTCGCAACTGGACCTGGAAACCCATAATTTTCTCCAAATCCAAACCTTCCAAAATCATCCCAATGCTTCCTCAAAGCTCCAATTAGGTACCAAAAACATTTACACACACCATATACATCACAAACACCCTAATAACCAACTTAAATCCAAACCAAAACTCAGAATCCGTCAAAGTCTAAAATTCTAGAAAAAACTTGGAAACAGATTAAACCACAGAAAATTAAACTTAAAACCATAACGAATTATTACCTCTAATGTGGATTATGGTCCCAAGTTTCCTTTAGCTTAATCCTAGACACCAACCCTTCAATCCCCAAGCTTTGTTTTCTCAAAAATCACAAAATCCACAAGTCACCAAGGAGGGAGAGAGAGAGCAATGGGAGAGAGGGAGAGTAAGAGAGTTTTTCCTTAGTTTTTTTTTTTTATGCTCAGTGTTCCTTTTTTTTCCACAACCTTCCACATTGGCTAAGCCAAGCCAAGGTCTACCAAAAGACCACTATGCCCCTTAGCCTAAGCCTTGCCCTCTTAAGCCCTTAAGGGTAAATTTGTCATTTGCCACTTATCCTCTTAACCATAATTAAGATCTCAAAAATTCCCGTTACTCTCAATATCCTCAAATAATTACCAAATAACTTCCCATTACCCGCTCAATCTCGGTAATGTACTAAGTTACCAAAATACCCCTGGGCTCACCCCAGGCTGGGTATTTGACCCCGTTATGACTTTTTTGCTAACTTGCTTACTAGGATCGCCTTGTACTGAATAACCCAAATATATCCACATAATAATGTGGTCTTAATCATAAAACACACATATTTACAATTATACCCTCAACAGGTCAAATTACGAAAAATGCCATTCTAATTAAGAAGCGGGCCCACATGCATATTTAATACACCCAAACATACATGCATAATTATATTATAATATAATTCATATAATTCACATAAAGGCATGCTCACAACAAATAAGCACTCAATCAATTCAATTATTGCCTCCCGGCCCCCTAATCCAAACACTAAGTCATATTAGGGCGTTACAATTATCCCCTCATTACAGGAATTTTGTCCTCGAAATTTTACCTGAACAACTTGGGATAATGATCCCGCATGGTTAATTCCAATTCCCTGGTCGCCTTCTCGACCTTGCTGTTCCTCCATAATACCTTAACTAAAGGTATGGTTTTATTCCTCAGGGCCTTGTCCTCCCTATCTAATATCTGGACTGGTTGCTCCTTAAAGGATAAGTCTGTCTCCACCTCTAGATCTTCATAGCTCAAGACATGATCTTCATCAGATACATACTTCCATAGCATCGCACTATGGATCACATTGTGTACGGTCAACAACGCCGGACAATCTATAGGCTACATGACTGATCCTCTCCAGGATCTCAAAAGGTCTTACAAACCTAGGGCTTAGCTTGCCCTTCTTCCTAAACCTCCTCACCCCCTTTAGTGGTGAGACTCCAAGGAAGACGTAGTCTCCCACCTGGAACTCCATGTTCCTGCTCTTCAGATCCGCATAACTTTTCTGTCTACTTTGTGATGCGAGCATCTGAGCTCTGATCTTCTCGATAACTTCATTGGTCCTCTGAATTGCCTCAGGACCCAAGTATCTATGTTCACCCATCTCATCCCAGTGAATAGGTGATCTGTATTTCCTACCATGCAACATCTCATAAGGAGCCACTCCTATTATCGCTTGGTTGCTGTTGTTGTAGGAAAAACTCTATCAGAGGAAAATACTTACTTTAGGACCCTTCAAAGTCTAGCACACATGCTCTCAGCATGTCTTCCAATATCTGGATAGTCCTTTCAGACTGACCATTGTTCTGGGGATGATCAACTGCACTAAGTTTCAGCTGCGTACCCATTGCCTTTTGCAAATTTCCCGAAAACTTGGAAGTGATATGTGAGGTCCTGATCCGATACGATCGACCTCAAAGCTCCAAAAAGAAATTCTATCTCTCTCACATAGAGATTCACATATTGATCAACTGTATAAGTCGTCCTCACTTGTATGAAGTGAGCTTCTTTGGTGTGTTTGTCTACAATAACCTACACCAAATTGTGTTGACCCATCGACCTGGGCACCCACCACAAAATCCATTGTGATGTCTTACCATTTCCACTATGGGATATCCAAGGGCTGTAACAGCCCCGTTGGTCTCTGATGTTCAGCTTTGATCTATTGACGCGTCAGACACTTGGCGACATAGTTAGTTACATCCCCCTTGATCCCCAACCACCAATATAAAGTCCTCAAGTCTCGATGCATCTTCGTGGTGTCGGGATGCAAAGAGTATGGTGTAATATGAGATTCATCCAAAATCTCCTGTTTGATAATAGTATCCATCGTAACACAAATCTGACCTTTATATCTTAGCAAACATATATCTGATACTGTATAGTCCCTAGCTATTCCATCCAGGACATCCTCTCTAATCTTCACAATTAGAATTGGTGCACCCCATGGTGAGAATCTGGGTCTGATAAAACCCAAGTCTAAAAACTACTATAATTGTACCTTCATTTCTTTCAACTTTGTTGGGGCCATACTATAAGGTGCCCTAGACACTGGCTCTATCCCAGATGCCATTTCAATAACAAATCCTATCTTTGCCTACTGCTGTACACCCGATATTGGAGCAGCAGGTGGGGCCTCTGATGCAACATTCCTTGCCAGAACCTGCTATTGCCTCAACTGGCGAATCTCTTCTTCTTGCCTCTACAGCCTAGCTTGCAAACTAGCAAGCACCTGTTGCCAGTTTCTAGGTTCTTGCAAAGGGGTCTGACCCTAATTATCATCTTCGGCCTATATTCCCTGGCCGACTTGCAGATCTGACCGCCTTGGAAGCATACTTCCAACATGTACCTTGTTGCAGTAATCAATTAAGCTAGTTAGGTAGTAATAACTAAACCTCTTGCTACCCTATGAACTAAGACTGACAAAAAAACGTTCACACTCAACAGTCATGATAATAAGCATGCCCATTAATATTCATATCCAAACATGGTGCTAATAAGCATTTCCTTAACATTCACAACAAGTAATGGTACTAATAAGTATGTTTTAGCACTTACAAACCAATATCGATGCTAATAGGCCTTTCTTTAACATTTAACAGTGCTAATAAGTATTTTCTAGCAAACCGCTTCCTTTTGCATTCATAAGCAATGTCAATGATAATAAGCATCCCTATACGCTCACACATATACGATCATGCTATTAGGCATGGAGATTCATACTCATGTTCAAACAAAGTGCTAATAAGCACATTCTTAGCATTCACAAGCATTAACAACAATAAGAAGCACATTCCTGGTATTCACATACATAACATAATGCTATCAAGCATTTCCAACATTCAAGGGCAAGAAGGATGCTAATAAGAATTTTCTGTCATGCATAGACAATTAGCGATGCTAATAAGCATTCCTTTTAACATTTAACGGTGCTAATAAGCATCTTTTGACATACATGCACATATAGCAGCGCTAATAAGTGTTTCTGACATTCAAACACAATAATGATGCTTATAAGAAATCCTACAACATTTACAAGTGACTATTATGCTAATAAGTACATCCTTAACAAGCATACAACAGTCATGGGCCAGGCCCTATCAAAATAGCTCATGATTTCTATTAAGACAAGAAAGTAAGGCATATATACTTCATTTAAGAAGTTACACACATAACTATAATAATAGTTACCAAACCCTGAGTCGAGCTTGTCCTTAGCAGCGAGTGTACATGCCCAGTCCATCATCAGGAACCCTTAAATCTTGGTAGCTTTGATACCAAGTTGTAACACCCTTCTAATTAGGGTCCGTTACCACGTGTGTTTAAAACCAGTGTTGGACTCGCTAAACGAGTAATTTGGACTAAAACATGTGATTAAGCCACTAAGGGTTCAGGTATTAAATTTTTTGGACAAGAAGTAAACATTTTATTTGAAATAAGACTTTAGTCTTTACATGGGATCCCAAAATACAAGTTTAGAAATTTGTTTACAACTCAGGGATTACAAAATAAGCCGACCTAAGCGGCAAAACAGAGTCCAACCCTAGTTCCATTGCGATACCTTAGCTGTGGCGATTAAGCAGACTGCAGATGTACACTTCGCCCATAATACTCTCGAACTCATGGTTAGCTAAGCTTCTCCTTACCCTTACCTGCACCACAAAGCACCTATGAGCCACAAGACTCGTCAAGAAAACATACTAACATAATTAAATAGCCAACATAATATAATAACATGCTTGACAGTAATAACTGAAACCAAGCATACCCACTGTACCAGTAAGTGACCATAGGGTCACACAAGTGCGTGTCACACTCCCAATCATTCATATGGCATCTGAACCAGTCAAGTGCATGATGCACTCCCATTCATTCATATGGCATCCGAGCCAAGAAAGCACATGATGCATTCACATTCATTCATATGGAATTCGAGCCAGTCAAGTGCATGATGCAATCTTAGGGTGGCCTAGCCATAACAGCTTGCACTCAGCGTGCATGATGCCAATCGTGACTGATAAGCTGAGCCTCGAAAACCCTAGAATCATAAGTCGAGTCTTGGGAACCCTCGACTTATAAGCCAACCTTGAAAATCCTCGACTCTTAAGTTGAGCCTTATGAACCCCTCGACTCATAAGTCGAGCCTTGTGAACCCACGACTTATAAGTTAGGCCTTGTAATCCTTCGGCTTATAAGCCGGCCTTGTAAATCCTCGACTCATAAGTCGAGCCTTATGAACCCCTCGACTCATAAGTTGAGCCTTGTGAACCCACAACTTATAAGTTGGGCCTTGTAATCCTTCGACTTATAAGCCGACCTTGTAAATCCTCGACTCGTAAGTTGAGCCTTATGAACCCCTCGACTCATAAGTTAAACCTTGTAGTCCTTCGACTTATAAGCAGAGCCCCTTTTTAGTTGAATATACCCTCGGCTAGCAGGCTGAGCTTTTGGTTAGGTACAATAGACAACCTCCTGACTTATAAGCCGAGCCTCCCAGTCGGGAATAGACAAACATATAATACATTCATCTTACATAGATACAAGACACTACAATGTACTAACAAAGGTATACACATGCATAATTATAATTATGCTCATTAGCTGCGCTCGAGCCCTAATCATGTCTACAATTAATAGTTAGGCCAATCCCCATTCATATTACATTTAACAGTTGGACCAAGCCCTAATCATAATACATTTAATAGTTGGGCCAAGCCCCAATCATAATACATTTAACAGTTAGGCCAAGCCTCAATCATATTACATTTAATAGTTGGGCCAAGCCTTAATCATAATACAGTCAGCAATGGGGGCCAAGCCCTAATCATGTTACATTCAACAATGGGGCCAAGCCCTAATCACGTATCCCACACATTGGGTGCAGTTTTCTTACCTCAAGTCCGAGTGTGATGTATATTAAGAACGACCCTCGAGCACGATCCGTTCCCGAGCCCTAGTAGTAACCTAGTCATAACCATAATAAATGATATTCATCATTATTGAGTAAATAAAGGCTTTCGAACCAAGTCCTAACCCCCAAGACGTCAAATTCTACTAAACATGGTAGTAAGTTCGATCCTGAGCCCTTAAGTTTGAGTTTCCATCACTAAAACTTATTTTGGCCAATTTTTCTATTTTGCGCCGTGAACCCAAGCTCATGAGCTGCGGTCCTGCTCAAGTCAGGGGCCTAAAACACATTCTAACTGCACTTAGCGCCCAACGCTCTTAACTAGTGCTGACTTGAGCCGCGACGCCCAAGAACAGGGCCGCGACTCGAATCGACCTTGAAACCCAGAATTTTCTCCGAATCCAAACCTTCCAAAATCATCCCAAGGCTTCCCCAAAGCCCCAATTAGGTCCCAAAAATATTTACACATGCCATATACATCAAAAACACCCCAATAACCAACTTAAATCCAAACCTAAACTCAGAATCCATCAAGGCCTAAAATTCTAGAAAAAACTTGGAAAAAGCTTAAACAACAAAAAAGTAAACTTAAACGCAGAACGAATTCTTACCTCAAATGGCTGGATTATGGTCCCAAGTTGCCTTTAGCTTAATTCTAGACACCAACCCTTCAATCCCCAAGCTTTGTTTTCTCAAAAATCACAAAATCCACAAGTCACCAAGGAGGGAGAGAGAGTAAGAAAGCTTTTCCTTTGTTTTTTTTTTATGAGTGTTCCTCTATTTTCCATAGCCTTCCACATTGGCTAAGCGAAGCCTAGGTCTACCAAAAGACCACTATGCCCATTAGCCTAAGCCTTGCCCTCTTACGATCTTAAGGGTAAATTTGTCATTTGCCACTTATCATAATTAACATCTCACAAATTCCCGTTACTCCCAATATCCTCAAATAATTACCAAATAACTTCCCATTACCCGCTCAATCCTAGTAATGTACTAAGTTACCAAAATACCCCTAGGCTCACCTCGAGCTGGGTATTTGACCCCATTATGACTTTTATGCTAACTTGCTTACTAGGATCGCCTCATGCCAAATAACCCAAATATATCCACATAATAATGTGGTCTCAATCATGAAACATACATATTTATAATTATACCCTCAATGGGTCAAATTACAAAAATGCCCTTCTAATTAAGAAGCGGGCCCAGATGCATATATAATACACCCAACACATGCATGCATAATTATATTATAATATAATTCATATAATTTACATAATAGCATGCTCACAACAAATAAGCAGTCAATTGATTCAATTATTGCCTCCCGGCTCTCTAATCCAGGCACTAAGCCATATTAGGGAATTTGGGGTGTTACAACTACATCGAAAGATTCATGAGAGAGGCAAACTGAGCATCCACAGTAGGAGATGAGGGGATGATTGTTGCCATCTCGGTAGGAATAATTTATCACAGTCCCTTGTGGGTTAGGATCCCAAGAACCCTGTCAACACCTTGCAGGAGTTCGTGAACCGAGTAGACAAATACATGAAGCTAGATGACGCTATCATGAAGGAAGAAAAAGGCATAAACTATCAAACCACTACCAAGACAAACAAGAATGACACAAACCCTCAGGGCGGCAATGGGGGCAACGGTAAAAGGAGGAGTACCTCAGGGGCCGAGCAAGATGGAGAAAATATCGAGGGCTGATATTTAATTGGCAACATACCAAGAGGTACCATACCGAAAGCCACCACCCTTGCGTTCAGAAGGAAAGAGGGACAAAAATAAGTTTTGTCATTTCCACAATGATTATGGGCACGACACAAATGAATGCAAACAGTTGAAGGATGAGATAGAGTTTCTCCTCCGATCAGGAAAACTCTCAAGGTACCAAGTCAAGACCGAAACCCCAAGCAGGAATCCAGAGTTCCGAAGGCAGAGGAGTCCACCACTGGAGCCAGTGGCTGTGGAATTCACATTGGATACCATATGTGGGGGGCCCCACATAGTAGGCAACGGTAACAATGCTTGTGAGCGATATGCAAGGACCCTAAGACATGAGGTAGGGGAGTCTTCCCAGTGCATGGTAGTCGAGGAGCGGTCTCCAGAAAATCCAAAGTATGGAAGTGAAACTCTCAAATTTATGGAGGATGACGTCAGGCACGTGAGGTATCCCCACAATGACCCTCTGGTCTTTACCCTTTAAATCATCAATGTCCGAGTGAAGAGATGCTTGGTGGATACGGGAAGTTCAGTATATATCATCTACAAATCATCCCTTGAGAAGATGAAGCTCATGGTCAAAGACCTGACACCATGTTCCCCAGTGATATATGGGTTCACGGGAGAATGCCTAGCACTAGCAGGAACTATTAGAATACTGGTCACGGTGGGGGATGCCCCCAGGCATGAGACTATGATGACAGAGTTTCTGGTTGTAGATTACACATCGGCTTACAATGTAGTGCTCGGGAGACCCCTCCTAATGGAATTACACGTAGCAGTGTCTATCTAGCATCTATCTTTAAAGTTCCCCACAAGCGCAGGGCAAGGATGCATATAGGGTAACCAAAGGGAGGCACTAGAATGCTATAATGCGTCAGTAGTCAAGGCAAAGAAAGGACCATGCGTAAACAACATGGTAATAACCTGCTGCGAAGAGAATGAAAGAACCAATGAGGTTGTCAAATGGAAGTTGATGTTGAAAGAAACACTCCACTGGAGTCGGGGGCTCCTTTTAACGAATATTTGTTATTATAGCAAGTTTCCCAAAGAGAGGGAGTTGACATCGATCCTCGATTTGGGGACGACGTCATGGGGGTAGGACCAGTCGAAGATCTTGAAGAAGTCCTACTAGATGAGGATGACTCGACTAGAGTAATTAAAGTTGGGAAGGAGCTAAAGGTGGAAATTAAGGCACGATTGGTAGAATTTTTGAAGAAGAACCAGGACGTCTTTGCCTGTTCACACAAGGACATGGTTGGAATTTCTCCATCCGTGATAAGTCATATCCTCAATGTGGACAAGAACTACCCACCAGTGAAACAAAAGAGGATATTGCTTGACAAAGACCGATCTCAAGCCTTAAAGGAGGAGGTCGAGCGGTTCAAGGAAAACGGTTTTATAAGGGAGGCCTATTACTCAGATTGGGTATCAAACCCCATGCTGGTCCCAAAGCCAAATGGGAAGTGGAGAACATGCGTGGAATTCAAATATCTGAACAATTCCTACCCGAAAGACTACTTCCCATTACCCAGAATAGACAAACTAGTTGATGCAACTATAGGACATGAAATACTCTCATTCATGGATGCATATTCTGGGTATAATCAAATAAGTATGCACCCTCCCAATGAGGAACATACCAGCTTCCGAATAGACAAGGGATTGTACTGTTATAAGGTAATTCCATTCGGCTTGAAGAATGTAGGAGCCACCTACCAACGTTTAGTGAATGGCATGTTCCGAGACTTGATCGGCAAAAATATGGAGGTATATGTCGATGACATGTTGGTCAAGTCCAAAGAAGCTGAAGGGCATGTTCGAAACTTGGAGGAATGCTTTGCAATACTTAGAAAGTATAGTATGAAGTTAAACCCCCTCAAGTGCTCGTTTGGAGTTGGTTCTGGTAAGTTTCTCGGATACATAGTCAATTCAAGTGGAATCGAGGCTAACCCCGAGAAGATCAAAGCATTGATCGACATGAAGTCACCTACCATAATCAAAGAAGTGCAAAGCTTAACAGGGAGAGTAGCTGCACTAAGTAGGTTCATATTGAAGTCAATGGACAAGTGTGTCCCTTTCTTTAACTTACTGAGGGACAACAAGAAGATCCAATGGATCGAGGAGTGCGAGAAAGCTTTCCAAGCCTTGAAGGAGCATCTCACTCAACCTCTCCTCCTAGCAAAGCCAATATGTGGTGAAGTACTATTCATCTATTTGGCAATCACCGAGCATGTAATCAACACTGCTTTGGTGAAAGAAGAGAACAGGGTACAACACCCTGTGTACTAGATCAGTAAAAGGCTAGTAGGTGCGGAGTATAAGTATCCCCTTCTTGAAAAGCTAGCCTACTATTTAGTAATCGCCTCTCGAAAGATGCGTCCATACTTCCGAGCTCACTCGATTCGATTCCTGACCAATCAACTACTGCGACAAGTTCTTTAGAAACCAGAGGCCTCAGGACGATTACTCAAGTGGGCAGTGGAACTAGAACAGTTTGATATCACTTATCATTCGAGGACGGCGATAAAATGACAAGCATTGACAGACTTCATAATCAGAGGCACCAACCTTAAAGACCCTTCCTACCAATCGGAGAATGGAGATACCGAGAAGGAATGAGATACTCCTGTATGGAAGCTATATGTTGATGGAGCATTCAATGAACACAATTCAGGCGCAGGAGTCATACTAATCACTCTGGAGAATCATTGAATCCATTGCGCTCTCAGATTTGGATTCAATGCTTCAAACAACGAGGCTGAGTACGAGGCATTATTAGTAGGATTACGCTTGTCTCGGGATGTGCATGCATAGTCACTGGAGATATTCAACGATTCCGAGCTAGTGGTGTACTAGGTACTATGGGAGTATCAAGCCAAGGGACTTAGGATGGTGCAATACCTGAACAAGGTGAAGGACTTGTTGACACAGTTCAAGAGATACTCGATTACATAAGTCCCGAGGGAGCAGAATGCCAATGCTGATGCCTTAGCCAAGCTTTCCAGTGCCAAAGATGCAAACACCCTGAATGTTGTTCCAGTCGAATACTTGGTGGAAAGATGCATAGCTGAGCAGGAGGTAAATGTATTATTTTTCAATTATCTATGTAATAGCCATTATGCTTCAATGAGTGAATGAATTTAATTTCTTAAGTTTCACTTAGTTCTTTAAATTTCTTTCATCGAGGGACTTATCCTTTAGACCTGTCAACCCCATCGGATCATGTTCGATTCTTTTCCTTGAGGGACCTATCAAACCAATGATCCAAAAGAGAGGAAGGTCCTTGGACCTTGTCGTCAAGTTATCAGATCATGTTCAATTCTAGTCCTTGAGGGACCTATTGACCCATAAGATCTGAACAAGAACTGGTCCGAGGATCTTGTCGCCAAATTATGATGGCTCATTTTCCATCTTGGTTCTTGAGGAGCCTATCAACCCATACGATCCAAATCAGAGATAGGTCCTAGGACCTTGTCGCCAAATTAATGGAACATGTTAAATCTTAGTTCTTGAGGAGCCTATCGACCCATACGATCCAAAAGAGAGATAGGTCCTAGGACCTTGTCATCAAATTATGGATCATATTCGATCTTGGTTCTTGAGGAGCCTGTCGAATCATATGATCCAAGCAAGAGACTGGTCCGAGGACCTTGTTTCCAAACTATTTGATCATGTTCGATCTTGGTTCTTGAGTAACCTATCGACCCACACGATCAACAAGAGAGACAGGTCCTAGGACCTTGTCTTCAAATTATGGATCATGTTCGATCTTGGTTCTTGAGGATTCTATCAACCCATGTGATCCAAACAAGAGACTGGTCCAAGCACCTTGTTGCCAAACTATTTGATCATGTTCGATCTTGGTTCTTGAGGAGCCTATCGACCCATACGATCCAACAAGAGATAGGTCCTAGGACTTTGTCTTCAAATTATGGATCATGTTCGATCTTGGTTCTTGAGGAGCCTATCGACCCATATGATCCAAACAAGAGATTGGTCTGAGGACCTTGTCGCCAAACTATTTGATCATGTTCAATCCTGGTTCTTGAGGAACCTATCAATCCACATGATCAACAAGAAAGACAAGTCCTAAGACCTTGTCCTCAAATTATGGATCATGTTCGAACTTGGTTCTTGAGGAGCCTATCGACCCATACGATCCAAACAAGAAATTGGTCCAAGGACCTTGTCACCATTATTTGATCACGTTCAATCCTGGTTCTTGAGGAACCTATCGACCCATACGATAAAAAAAAGAGACTAGTCTGAAGACCAGTCGCCATCATCGGATCATAATCGAATTTGGTCCTTGAGGGACCGATCGCTAATTTGATCTAAGACTCGTTATAGGTTTGATTAGCCCATCTAGACCCGGTTGGTCCAACTTAGATACTTTTGTCTACAATCATTATAATGAGTACACAAGAGATTACGTAGATCGTGATCAACACTTGCTACACAATCTGCATCTGTGTATAGGTATCATTACTACTGAGTATGAAACCATCACCCGACTACCAATGAGGGACAAGCATTTGCTACTTGCATCATTAGGTGAAAAGGATACTATGTGTCTAAACGCTTGAAGCAAGGCATGGTCAAGTAGCAAGTGACCAAGGATATTAACCCATGATTGTGCATCATTGGGGGGCATATAGTACATTTCGATCGGGGTATACACAAGCAATGAGGGCGTGACCTTAAGTACTTAGCAAGCTCAAGTTTTTCTAGGAAATTTGTTCAACATATGTTCCGAAAATGCAAAAAGCAAAACCAAAAAGGCATTGGTGAGAAGACTCTTAGCTAGGTCCCTTATTGGGTGGTTGGCCAATCCATCAACCTATAGGGTGGTCGACCTATCACCCATGAGGTGGTCGACGTGACCTGTTTTGTTCATGGTACTTGGTGAAGTATCATACTACTCACATTACCATGGTTGTTAGCATGAAAAACATAAAAGAGTAAGGTTAGTATGGCACGTGAAATACATGTTGTACGCCCTGATTTTCCCACGGGCTGATTAGCAGGCTGAGTTGCGACCTAATCATGATTATCTCGTGGACATCCCCAAGACCAGAGCTTCCATCATAAGGTCGTACCTCCTTAGTTCGAGGTAACCCAAGGGTTCGCCAAGATTGCCTAAGACCTGAGTCTGGACTCTGAAGGCCGAAGGTCGAATTAAGTATCCAGCTCGTGGTACGAGCTGGATATGGAGGCTATGACCCTTTGTAAAGTCAACGCATGCAAGGTAAACGTGCATATATCAGAGTGCACATTTCTGATATGCCCCTGACTTCTCGGACACGCAGTAGGAACGTGCGTATTCAGACACCCACGACTGGGTTGGGCCGTGCGGCCCATTATCTCCTTACCCATTGATTTGACCACACTTATGTGTCAGGTTTAGGAATTAATCATGAATGTCACAGAGTTGATATGATAGGTAAGAAGGTCACGGGATGATCTTCTTACCAGCTCCCAGGTGCCTTCTCCTATAAATATGGAGACCCTGGGAATTAATAGAGGTTGGATTGGATTATCTCTTGTAAGAAATATCCTGTAATGATACACCCAGAATATAGCAATAATATTGACTAGTGGAGTAGAAGGATTATAACCTTTGAACCACTTAAAAACCGTGCCTTGAGTCACCTTTCCATTTTCTAAGATCATATATCTGTTTCGGTTCATTATTAGCACTAATCCCTTTCTCTTCTTCTCTTAATTACATGTTGGCGAAGAACCGCGTCAACAGTTTGGTGCTTTCATTGAGAGCAAGTCCGATTCAGTGCTGTCGCAAACATCCGACTATGGTGACAACTCGATCCAGGCACGGTAACGAGGCAGAGCAACATGATGGGCAGGAGATTCATCATACTGCCACCCCTAGTGAACAAGTTCCTGAAGTCCAGCAGCGGCCAGAAAAACAGCCGACGGGCCAAGATGATACTGGAAGTTCGGCACCTCGGCCGCCTAACCCGAACCCATGTTATTACACTGCGGTGGAAATGGAGAATGCTCAGCTGAGGAGCCAGCTAGCAATAGCTAGTCAGTAGATCAAGGATGTGCTAGCCCGACTACCTCCTCTCACAACCGACGTTAACGTCGAAGAGAGGCAAGGCAAGGCTTCTAAGTCTCGCCAGGGTAATCGGTCCAGGCGTAGCCGTTCAGATAGACTTCCGATGCCCAACTCCACTCCTTCATCACACCATCGAGAGGCAGACTTCAGAGGAATGCCTAGAGCCGAACAACAGCAGTACAGCTGTTCGGTCAGAACGTCGACTCCCAGCTCCCAACCATCCTCGAGCGCGCCCAGGAGAGCTCGAGGAAATTCCCGAAGGAGATCCGGGGAGGGCTCACAGCATCAGCCCATCCCCAACAACCATCCTGCGCCTCGTCCAGATCGCCAGGCGCGAGACCAGCGGGTCGGCAGGGCCGAAAGGCCCCCACCGAATCTAATCCGACCTGACTGAACCAGGATCGCCTCTCCAGTCAGGCATCCTCCGTCTCCGATCAGATATCCGTCTCCTCCTCGACCCGTTCGAGATATTCCTGCTTACGGAAGTAGTAAGAGAGATCCGCCATCAGCTGGACCTTCCCAGCGTAGCAGGGCGCCAGGGGAAAGCCCAGGTCCTCACCACCAAAGGCAGACTCCAAGCCTATCTAGCAGGAGCCACTGGATTGGAAGTCGCCAGAGTGATCTCTCTGGGGGAGACCTGCGCCAGCGTTTGAGTTCGGTGCAAAGTCCTCGAGTCACCCAAGGAGGCGACCTTCGAGATCGCCTCAACTCCCATAGAGGGGAGCAGGTGGGAGGAGACAGCCACGCTCGCTCAGGGGGGGCCCTGTCCGAAGTATGTAACGGAGGGAATGCCCCAAATAACCTATCTCAAGATAGGAGGGGCAATAACCCACCAAATATGTACAATGGATCCGGAGCTATTGAGCAGCCCCAGAATAACCAAGGACACCAGGACCAAACCCTCGAATGCCTAACTCAGATGGAGGAGCTTATGAGGAATCTCCTGACGGAAAAAGAAAAAGATGAGTACGATTCAGGGGACGAGATGGAACTCTTCGCCCCCAGTATAGCAGCAACGGCGTACCCGCCTGGCAAACGTATGCCGCACCTATCAAAGTTTAATGGAGACGGATACCCATCGGATCATCTAGGAATGTTCAACACCTTGATGATGGCTCACAACATCGGCCCCGAGCTGAGATGTTTAATCTTCCCTTCCACACTGACTGGGCCTGCCAGGCAGTGGTTCAAACAAGGTAAAAAGCATTCAATCAGCTCCTGGAAGACTTTCTCGGCAGATTTCAAAAGGGCATTCCGAGCCTCCCAGGCCGCCCGTGTTTAGGCCGACTCCCTGGCTAACGTGAGGCAGCAGCTCGGTGAGACTCTGAAGGCCTACCTGAGCAGATTCGCGAACGTTGCTGCTCGAGCTAAAGACGCGGATGATAGCTCCAAGCTCATGGCCATGAGAACTGGAATCCTCGTCGGAGGAGATCTCTGGAAGGATATATAAAGGAAGGGAGTCAGCTCGGTTAACGAATTCCTTAACAGAGCCCAAGAATGGATCAACTTGGAGGAAGCCGAAGCTTCTGCTGCAGGAACCAGCCAGGTCCCTGAGTAGCCCACTGGAGTGGGGACGGAGGTCGTGGCAGAGACCCAGAACGTCACATAGAACAACCATCTTGGAGGAGGCAAAAGAAAGGGGAATGGTGAAGGCAGCCAACACGGTCAAAAGAAGAATAAGTCCATAGACAAGTTTAAGCCCGTCTTCGCGACTTATACCGAGCTCACCCAGTCTAGGGAGAATATCTTCCTAGCCAACTCTACTCGAGTCCCCAGGAAGAGGCCGGAGCCATTAAAGCACCACAAGGGGAAGAGAGACACTTCCAAGTTTTGCCATTTTCATAACGATGTCGGCCACAATACCGACGATTGTAGACATCTAAAGGATGAGATTGAGACTCTCATTCGAGCCGGCCCCTTGGCTCAATATGCACGAAATAGGGTTTCAGCAAGCCGACCTGCTCCGGAAATCCCGGCCAATCAGCCCGGGTCTCGGGTAGACCAAGATGTTCCTCCTCTTGTGGTAGGAGGAGAGATATCCACCATCTCTGGAGGTCCACACATGGTCAGCACGAGCAGAGGCGCCCAGAAGAGATACTTGAACGAACTAAAGGCTCATAACGGAGTGGAGTTCATCCCGGAGCAGCGTCAATCAAAGCAGCAGCGATTGGAGAGGCAACCAATCATTTTTACGGAGGAAGATGAGGGCCATGTCCAGTTCCCTCACAATGATCCCCTGGTCGTAGCAGTCCAGCTCGCCAATCGGAGAGTGAGGAGGGTTCTGATAGACAACGGGAGTTCGGTGAATCTCCTATTCCAATCGACCTTAGAGAAGATGGGTTTGACTGTCGCCGAACTGAAGGCAACCTCCATGATGTTGTATGGCTTTTCAGGAGAAGGATCAGCAGCGATAGGGAGGATTGAGCTGGTGATCACCCTAGGTGAAGGATCTCGGACAGTCTCCAAGCTCCTCGAGTTCGTGGTCATTGACTGCTCCGCTGCCTACAGCGCCATTTTGGGACGACCTACGCTCATAGCTTTCGAGGCCGTCACGTCCATTCGCCACCTCGCGATGAAATTCCCTACTTCGACGGGAATTTGCACTATCCATGGCGATCAGCTCGCTGCCAGGGAATGCTACAGCATTTCCATGAAGGGAAAATCTAAACCCGGGCAGCTGGCAATGGCCATTCAAGGTGAAGAGGAATCTCAGGAACCCTTGGCAGATCCTGAGATTGAAAAACCTCAAAGCTCCGAGGGGGAAGATGTCGTCTTAAGTGAGGATATTGACCCCCGAATAGGCGAGGACAGATCCGAACTCCAGGCGATTGAGGAGCTCAAGGAAGTGAACATTGATCTGCAGAATCCATCACGGATGGTCAAGCTCGGGAAACACCTCTGTAGCAAGAGGAAGGCGGAGCTGACCAAGTTTCTGCGAGATAACCTGGACATGTTTGCCTGGTCCCACGAGGATATGGTGGGAATCAGCCCGAGTGTCATCATGCATACACTTCATCTGGATAAAAGCGTTCCTGCCAAGTCCCAGAAGCAAAGGCGTTTAGGAACAACTCGAGCTGAAGCCCTAGAGGAAGAGGTAGCCCGACTCAAGAAATGCGGCTTTATCCGTGAAGCCAAGTTTCCAATATGGGTTGCCAACCCCGTGCTGGTCCCGAAGCCTAACGGGAAATGGCGGACCTGCATCGACTTCTCCGACCTGAATAAAGCCTGCCCCAAGGATTGCTTTCCATTGCCCAGGATTGACTAGTTGGTAGATGCCACGGCAGGGCACGAGCTCATGTCCTTTATGGACGCATACTCAGGCTACAATCAGATCGCGATGAATCTGGCGGATCAGGAGCACACCAGCTTCATGACCCCGACTAACGTCTATTGTTACAAGGTCATGCCGTTCGGTCTGAAGAACGCCGGAGCTACCTACCAAAGGCTAGTAAATAGAATGTTCGCGGACCAGATCGGAAAAAACATGGAAGTGTACATTGATGACATGCTAGTCAAGTCAAAGACCGCCGATAACCATGTTTCCGACCTGGAAGAATGTTTTAAGATACTACGGGAATATGGCATGAGGCTCAATCCACAGAAATGCACTTTTGGAGTCGCGTCAGGGAAATTCCTGGGGTTCATAGTCAATACCCAAGGAATCGAGGCAAACCCCAACAAAATCAGATCACTGCTTGAGCTTCCTTCGCCCAGATCGCGAAAAGATGTCCAAGGCCTGACAGGAAGAGTGGCAGCCCTCAACCGGTTTATTTCCAAGTCCATCGATAAGTGTTTGCCCTTCTACAATCTGCTCCGAGGAAACAAGAAGTTTGAATGGTCAGTAGAATGCGAAAGCGCATTCCTCGACCTGAAGGCACATCTGGCTGAGCCACCCGTGCTATCCAAACCCAAGGCAGGAGAGCCTCTTTTTCTCTACCTGGCTGTTACTGAGGACGCAGCTAGTGCCGTACTGGTATGAGAAGAGGACCAAGTTCACAAGCCAGTCTACTACATCAGCAAGAGACTTCTCGGGGCTGAGTCCCGATACCCGCTGATGGAGAAATTGGCGTTCTGCCTTATCACGGCTTCGCGAAAGCTCAGGCCGTATTTCCAGTCCCACCCGATTCATGTTATGACCGATCAACCTTTAAGGCAGGTTTTGCAAAAACCTGAAGCCTCGGGATGTTTGTTAAAGTGGACCATCGAACTCAGTCATTTCGAGATTCTGTACACTCCGCGAAATGCTATAAAAGGTCAGGCCCTGGCCAATTTCATGGAAGAGTGCACGGGATTCCAAGAGGATCCTGCAGGAAACTCACCCCAAGTCAGCTCGCCCCTGGCTTCGTGGAGGGTCTTTGTAGATGGTTCATCCAACGAGAACGGCTCCGGGGCTGGAATCATTTTGATATCCCCCGAGGGACATAGATTCCACTCAGCACTGAGATTCGGATTCAAATCCTCCAACAACGAGGCCGAATACAAATCTTTGCTGGCGGGACTGAGGATAGCCCAGGAGTTGAAGGCGAGCTCCGTCCAGTGCTTCAGTGACTCCCAGCTCGTGGTAAACCAGGTCCTGGGCGAATATCAAGCACGGGGACCCAAGATGGCCGCCTATCTGGCGAAGGTAAAAGTTGAGCTGTCCGCATTTGAGCGAGGCTCGATCAAACAGATACCTCGGGAGTAGAACGCTAGCGCGGACACTCTTGCCAAGCTCGCCACCTCTGGAGAAACGGAGACCTTGGGACTAGTACCAGTCGAATTCTTGGAGAAACCAAGCGTAGAAGATGTTAGGACGGAGGTCGAGATGATCGATGCCAGGCCGACCTGGATGACCCCCATCCTTGAATATCTCGCCGAAGGCAAGCTGCTTGAGGGACGTAACGATGCACGACGAGTCCTGTACCAAGCTCCTAGGTATACGATAGTCGATGGGGTGTTGTACCGACGTGGGCACTCCCTACCTCTCCTCCGGTGTGTTCTTCCAAGCGAAGCAAAGGCCATCCTGCAGGAAGTGCACGAAGGATTTTGCGGAGACCACACTGGGGGGCAAAGCTTGGCCTTAAAGGTCCTAAGGCAAGGATATTACTGGCCAACTCTGTCCAAAGACTCGATCTCATACGTGAAGAGGTGCGACAAATGCCAGCGATTCGCCGCAGTTGCCCGAGCTCCTCCAGTCGAGCTGAAGATGATCTCGTCCCCATGGCCGTTTTTCGTTTGGGGGATAGACTTGGTTGGCGCCATCCCCACTGGAAGAGGCGGGGTCCGTTACGCCGTGGTAGCCATCGACTACTTTACAAAGTGGGCTGAGGCAGAACCCTTGGCGACGATAACTTCCAAGAAAGTGCTTGATTTCGTGGTTAAAAGCATTATCTGTCGATTCGGCCTGCCCAAGAAGATCGTTTCAAATAACGGCACTCAGTTCGACAGCAACCTGTTCACCGAATTTTGCGAAAGACACGGAATTGTAAAAAGTTTCTCCTCCGTGGCCTATCCTCAGGCGAATGGCCAGGTCGAAGCTGTCAACAAGACCCTAAAGGCAAGCCTCAAGAAGAGATTAGATGAAGCAAAGGGGGTCTGGCTAGAACAGATCCCCAAGGTCCTATGGGCATACCGGACCTCGCATCGGACTCCTACGGGTCATACTCCCTTTTCCCTAACCATTGGGAGTGAGGCAGTCCTCCCTGTTGAAATTAAGGTGCTTTCGCATAGAGTCCAGTCTTACGACCAAGATCAAAACCACGAGCTCTTGTGCCATTCCCTCGATCTAGTTGACGAAAGGCGAGAGGATTCGCAACTCCAGCTCGCCCATTATCAGCAGAAAATCACTCGCTACTTCAACTCCAAAGTCAAAAAACGCGCCTTTAGCGTTGGCGACTTGGTCCTAAGGAGAGTTTTCCTGGCCGGGAAAGATCCCAAAGATGGAGTTTTAGGACCAAATTGGGAAGGACCATACCAGGTCATCGAAATCATCAAGGAGGGAACTTATAAGTTAGCTCGACTTGATGGAGGGGCGGTCCCGCAGACTTGGAACACCATCCACCTAAAGAAATATTATCAATGATTCACTTGTAAGGCGTGGAAGGCCACTTTTTATGTATGAATGAGAATCAACTTTTTGTACATGTTTGCAAGTATAATCTAAAGTAACCACGAAAGACCCTTTCCCAGTTACTTGGGGGGCATATGGTGCCTGGATATAACCAGGTCTCCTTAATGACTTAGAAGTTGATTCATATCGATTGACCGTTGTTTTTCTTAAAAAATACGAGATATTGATAAGGATTAAACGCTAACTAAGTCCTATCCTGGATATAACCGGGTCATGAAACTTAGAAGTTGATTTAAGTCTATTGATCGTTGTTCTTCTTAAAGAGCTCGAGATATGGATAAAAGTTAACACGAACTAAGTTTTCAAATTAAGTTCCTGGTCATAACCGGGTCATAAAACTTAGAAGTTGATTTAAATCTATTGATCGTTGTTCTTCTTAAAGAGCTCGAGATATGGATAAAAGTTAACACAAACTAAGTTTTCAAATTAAGTTCCTGGTCATAACCGGGTCATAAAACTTAGAAGTTGATTTAAATCTATTGATCGTTGTTCTTCTTAATGAGCTCGAGATATGGATAAAAGTTAACACGAACTAAGTTTTAAATTAAGTTCCTGGTCATAACCGGGTCATAAAACTTAGAAGTTGATTTAAATCTATTGATTGTTGTTCTTCTTAAAGAGCTCGAGATATGGATAAAAGTTAACACGAACTAAGTTTTCAAATTAAGTTCCTGGTCATAACCGGGTCATAAAACTTAGAAGTTGATTTAAATCTATTGATCGTTGTTCTTCTTAAAGAGCTCGAGATATGGATAAAAGTTAACACGAACTAAGTTTTCAAATTAAGTTCCTGGTCCTAACCGAGTCATAAAACTTAGGAGTTGATTTAAATCTATCGATCGTTGTTCTTCCTAAAGAGCTCGAGATATGGTTAAAAGTTAGCACGAACTAAGTTTTTCAAGAAATTGTAACCAAAGAGGATCAATTGAAAGCGTTAAATCAAATTGTCTCGAGGTGAAAGCACCTCATGCAAAGGTTACATAAAAAGTATTTAAAAATATTGAAGGGCACAAGAAAAGAAACGCCCTAAGCTCCGCCAGGTGGCCCCTTGGAGGTCGCCGTCTCGCCTTGCTCAGCTGCGCCAGAACCATCCCCGGTCTCCGAGGGCGCCTCTTTATCAAGGCGAGCTTGGAACTTCACCAGCAAGCGCTCCCAGAGGCTCGCTGACATGAGGGAGAAGTCTGCATCTGGATTGTAGACCCAGCAATGGTAGAACAGATCTTCCATGGACTTTTTCGAAGTTATCCGCTCGGCCTCTAAGGCAGCCTGGGCGACCTGGACCTCAGTCTTCGCGGCATCTAGGTCTGTCCGCGAGGTGGCGAGAGAGGTCTCGAGCTCTTGAACCTTCGAGCGGGTTTTTTCCAACTCGACCTGCGAAGCTGCCAAGGCATCCTTAGCCACCTGCAGGGTAGTCTGGTGCTCGCTCCCCATGTCCTCGAGCTGAGTTTTGGTCCTGACGATGCTCCGATGAAGGGCTACGGTGCTCTGCAAAGTTGAAAAGACAATTACCTCAGGAAAAAAGGAAGGAAAAGCAGAGCAAAGTGTAATGATAAAAACCATGAAAAAGTAAGTTAGCTTACCGTCATGGCCATGCCCAATGAAGACTCCAGCACACCCACTGGGCTCAGTGTCTCGATGGCCCGGAGCTCCTTCTCGGTGAACCTGTATATGTGGCTGACGGCGTAGTTCGCTGACTCATACACCGTTCCCCGGAAGGCCTCGGGGATCTTCTCCAGGTCCTGGGGATTGACTAGGATGCGTACATCAGAGGGTACAGCCGCCGAAGTCCCGAGCTCCGTTCCTGCATCCCGGGCGGCGGCTGGAGCTCGCGGAGGGGGTGGAGGCATGTTGCTTCCCCCTGCGGCAGGAAGAATCGCTCCCGCGACCTGAGCAGCTAGGGTTTGCTCCTTCTCCTTAGCCGGAGACTTGGTGGGGACCCCAGCGGCATTCTTGGACGTCCGGGACCTTTTCATTCTTGGCCCAGCTGAGGGGTTCCCCCCGAAGACCGCACCTCGCACGCTCTCCTCGGGCTGAGAGATCTCTTCTGTCAAAACAAAAACATGGTTAGTACGAGTTAGCAACCATACAGATACAAAAACAAAGGGGTAAAGATAAAAAGTATATGAATACTAAGGGAATCCTACCCTCTGAGCTAGAAGAAGAATCTAAGTCGATTACTTCCCGAGCTGGCGCAAGTTTTGGGTCCGAGTCCGACTCAGGGCTAGATTCATCTATGTATTTCCTAAGCCCCAAAGCTACGACACCTCTCCGGAGTGATGGCCATGTACGAAGGTTGGTCCCATACTCCTCGAATAAGATCGACCTAAAGGCTAGGGTGTTATCTACTACTACGGTACCCCTAGGCCGGCTATCTTGGTAGTCCAGCACAAGCCGGTCAACACAGTGGAGCAGGGTGGTATTCAGGTCCGGATCATTTTGGTGACGATGGACAAGCTGCCTAGGATTGAACCTAGCCAGCCGAGGGTCTGTTGTGGCCCTATCTAGACTCCTAAACATGTAAGAGTTACCTTGGCCAGAAGGACCCGCGGCTGCTCCGGATTGGATCCTCTCCTCGCCCGTCCTCTGGGCGACCTCCAAGGCCCGCTTCCTATTCCTCACAAGAGGAACTTCGTCGCCCTCGTCCTCCTCGTCTTCGTCTCCCACGACCTCCTCCACGAGGAACTTCGTGAGCTGGGGGAAGCCCCCGGGGCCTCCTGAGGTTTAAAGTCTGATTTGGGAAAATCAACTTGCAGGCTATCATCGTCTCGTCTGTTACGAGCACGCGGTAATCTTTCTCGCTGGGGGGCAAGCCCGCCAGCGTCTCGTATTGGGCCCCGAGGGTCACAGATTTCTCTGTCCTCGCGAAGATGGCTGCAGAATTAGTCTAAGTCAGAAAGGGGTACGGGAGGAGCTAAAACGACACTTAATTTACGAGCTAAGGATGAAAAACACTTACGAGGACGATTGAAGTGGTGGAGCTCGCAATTCCTGAACCCCGTCGACATGAAGAATTGATCCTTGAAGTCATTGGGGTGGCTGGGCAGCTCGATGGCCGCGGCCGTATTGGGGAATCGGGTTAAGTAGTAAAACCCATCGCCTCGCCCCCGCTGATCCGGGCTCGCCTTGAGGCAGAAAAAGTATAAAATGTCTGCTGGAGTGGGAACCTCCCACTCGTGCTTCAAAAATAGATATTTCAACCCCACCAACAACTGATAAGAGTTGGGGGGGGGGGGGGGGAGATGAAACGGTGCCAACCTCACATAATTGAGGAAGTCTGCGAAATACTGGTCCAGCGGGAGGAATGCCCCTCCTTGAAATGCTCGCCACTCCAAGCCGCGAATACCTCGTCGAGCAGCGCGCAGCTCCGCTCGCCTTCCGCGGGAGGTCGGGCCACCACAGATGTTCTCCCCAAGGCGACGTTGTGGGAGAGAAAGATTTTGTT
Source organism: Humulus lupulus (assembly GCF_963169125.1). NCBI lineage: Eukaryota > Viridiplantae > Streptophyta > Magnoliopsida > Rosales > Cannabaceae > Humulus > Humulus lupulus. The sequence goes on along the minus strand of NC_084797.1, from coordinate 82,023,366 downwards.
GATCTTCGCCTGGTCGGTGACCTTTGAGACGATCCTCTCCGCCTCAAAGAAGGCATCGGGGGCGACCTCGACCTCCTGCTCCACCGCTGGCCCAAAGTTGGGGATTGGGGAGTCCGGCATCACCGCCTTTCCTTTGTCCTCTTGTGAGGCCGAGCTGCTGACGGTCTTCTTGGGAGCGTTCCTTTTCGGTGCCATCTGGTCGCCTAACGAACAAAAGAAAATATTTCAGAAAAGGCGACCCAAGCGTGAGGAAAAATCAAATGTTATTTGCACGAGCTGAGGTAAGCCCAGCCCGTTGAGAGTGGGATTACGCGGTTCAATGAACACGCGCCTGTGCTCCCAACAGATCCCCGATTACTCGGAATTCGTGTGTCAGGAGGGTCAGGATAAAATTTGTCTTGGGGGGAAAGTTTCGATAAGCAAGGTTGGCAAAACCGCCTGTGAGGCGTGTCCCCTAAGCTACCCGGTTTTGCACCCAAAATATGTCAAAAATCCTACCCAGAAATCGTCCCCAGAAAAAGCATCCTGTAAACCATACTCTTAAGTGATTTCCTACAGCAAAAATACCCTAACCTAAAAAGGCTTGCACCCTCCGTATCCACAAAGCCCAGTAAACCCTTGCATGCGGCTACAGTAAAATATTTACCTAAGCTACAGTGAAATATATTTTCAAAACACACATGGTCAGGAAACTTACAGTGTTTGGCTGGGAGGTGGATGAAGGTATCGCCTAGGTGAAAGCTTCTTCGGAGTATTGGCTTCCAAAGCTTTGAAGAAATCCTTACGTCTGAGCTTCTTGAGCGCTGAAGAGAAGAGAAGAGGGTTTATCTTCTGAGATGAGGAGAGAAGAAGGAGAGAAGTTCTGAGAAATTTCAAATGAAAGGGTGGCCCATGCGTAGGGTGACCACCCCTTTTTATATACGTGAAGAGTCACGTGTAGAGGGCCGTTGGATGGCCCTGATGAGGGATCCGAGGCCCTCCACTCGAAATACGGAACGACAACTGGGCATAGGCTAGGCCATTAAATGCGGTTCTCGTAAGACGTACCGTCACCAACCACGATGTTCCACGTATCAGGCGCCTGCGTAAGAGGTGGAATGTGAAGAGTTCATGGGGAAGCCTAAAAGCCCCTATTGTGATCTTATACCACGAGCAGGGGCTTGGGGGACAGATGTACGCCCTGATTTTCCCACGGGCTGAGCTGCGACCTAATCATGATTATCTCGTGGACATCCCCAAGATCGGAGCTTCCGTCATAAGGTCGTACCTCCTTAGTTCGAGGTAACCCAAGGGTTTGTCAAGATTGCCTAAGACCTGAGTCCGGACTCTGTAGGCCGAAGGTCGAATTAAGTATCCAGCTCGTGGTACGAGCTGGATATGGAGGCTATGACCCTTTGTAAAGTCAACACACGCAAGGTAAACGTGCATATATCAGAGTGCACGTTTCTGATATGCCCCTGACTTCTCGGACACGCAGCAGGAAAGTGCGTATTCAAACACCCACGACTGGGTTGGGCCGTGCGGCCCATTATCTCCTTACCCATTGATTTGACCACACTTATGTGTCAGGTTTAGGAATTAATCATGAATGTCACAGAGTTGATATGATAGGTAAGAAGGTCACGGGATGATCTTCTTACCAACTCCCAGGTGCCTTCTCCTATAAATATGGAGACCCTGGGAATTAATAGAGGTTGGATTGGATTATCTCTTGTAAGAAATATCCTGTAATGATACACCCAGAATAGAGCAATAATATTGACTAGTGGAGTAGAAGGATTTTAACCTTTGAACCACTTAAAAACCGTGCCTTGAGTCACCTTTCCATTTTCTAAGATCATATATCTGTTTCGGTTCATTATTAGCACTAATCCCTTTCTCTTCTTCTCTTAATTACCTGTTGGCGAAGAACCGCGTCAACACATGTGTTTAGAGCATACTTGTACCTAAACCAATGAGGGTTGTGAGTTGATATACGTAGTAAGAATTGGAAATAAAAATTTTCAATCAATACACTGAGTACTCGTAACAAAAAAGCATATAGGCATAAAATGTCATATATAAAAACTATCAAGTACAAGGTGCCCCGCCAATGGCACAAAAGGAAAGATAAAGAATAAAAGACCAAAAAGAAGACTAACTAAGGCAAAGAGTATCATCTGAAAGACCACCCTGAGCCTCGACAGCCTCGCGAGCGAGACACTTCCTAAGCTCCTTTGCTCGCGTCTTCTCAGGAAGGAAATCCAAGTTCAGATCTTTGTTGGACTTCCAGATCAAGTAGAAGAAAGAGAAATTTGTCTCTGAATACTCCTCTTGTGCCTTGTCCTGGGCAGCCTTGACCTCTTGCTCCTTCTCGACAAGAGCATCCTTCCGCAGTTGGTCCATGTCAGCAATCAACTTATCTTTCTTAGCTTCAGATTGTTGGAGCTGATCGGCAAGTTTCCCCTCCATCTGGGTTATCCTGAGAGTAAACTTAGTCACTTCCTGCTATTTGAGCTCCACAGTACTGCGAAGAGTGTTGATCTTTTCATCTTTCAAAGCAATGTCCGCATCCTTGGGGCCAAGAACGTGCCTAAGGTCCAGCACCTCCTGGCGGATAGTTTCAAGCTCAGAACGAAGGTTGGAAAGTGTATAGGTATACCCTATAGACCTATCACGGACATGGGAGACCAACATTAGCGCGTGCAAAAAACATACAAGTGTTAGATGAACGTCAGCACACAAGCCAACTTAATAAGAAGAAAACTGTAGAGGACTTACACTCTGAATGTCAAGGAGTGACTTCGTGAGGATGGTGCTCAAGTCCCCATTCTCAATCCCATTAAAAGCCATTTTTGTCTGCTCCAGATGGGATGCTCGGTCCATGATGGCACCTAGTTTTGTGTGGTAGACTGGTGTGGCTCAGATAAGAGAGCAGGCACAGAACAGGAGGTACCCGCATCAGTGAAGATGGGAGGAACCGGAGTAGGCAAGGATGGCGCTACCTCTGCGACAAGACTAGTCGCCAAAGGAGTCGGAGGAGGCACCTCGGGAGGAACCTCCATTATCGACTCAGCCTCAACACTCGCCCTCTTAGCCGCTCGGACAGAAGGATTGGCCTCAGTGGGAGTTGACCTCTGCTAGGTATGGACAAAGATGAACATGTCTGACCTAAAGAAGATCAAATGTTAGAAGGATATTAAGCACAGATGAATCATAAAATAAAAGTGATAAAGTGTCGAACCTTCTAAATGAGATTCGGGCTCAAACATAGTCTCATCAAAGTCATCCGAAGCAAGCGATGAGTACGCGACAGATGCACCCACCTCATCACCCTCCTGTCTAGCTAGCACAGGCAAAGAGGGTATCTCCTCGACATGAATAGGTCCAGGGGAGTCTATGGCGTTCATGGGCTCGGGACCATCTTCATTCGGAACATCGACTATAGTAAGAGGAAATATCCCAACCTTCCTAAGGTTCTTTGAAGTAACAAGGGTCTTGACATTCTTCTATGTAAGGGTCATGGCAATCAATGCCTTGGCCCCAACTGTCATAGCCTGGGTCTAGAGCGGTCTATAAAAAGGCCCGACATGCTTAAACTTGGAGTAGTTGGCCTCTGCATCCATAGTGAAGAAATAGTTGTTGGCATATCTAAACGCATTGCTATTTCCAGAGATATCTTCAAAGAAGGTGTCGGCACCCTCGCTCATATAATGGTGAAAGTGGAAATACCCCAAGTTGCACTGAGAAGGGTTTGTCTTCAGGTCAAATAAGTAGTGGATCTCATGAGGCACTGAAGCATCCCATTTTCTGCGATGAAAGATAATGTACAACGTAGATGACACCAAGATCGCATTGGGAGCCAGTTAAGAAGGACTAATACCAAAATAATTCACAACGCTCTGAAAGTATGGATGAAGTGGAAGTAGGGGACCAGACTTGATGGCAGAACGTGTCCAGGCGCACATATCCAAAGGGGGTCCTCAGCTCTGTCATTTGGACCAGGGATAGTAATGGACACGCCAGAGAGGTCAAAGGTCTTCCTTAAGTTCTTTACCTTCTCTTCAGTCATGTCAGAGGCAGCCCTTGTGAACCACACAACCTCGTAACCAGCAGGGAGAGGCTTCTCAACCGGTTTCCATATGATCTCTGTAACGCCCTGGTTACCCCAGAACAGTTACGGTGATTGGTGAACCGGAAATTTGACCCGCTACCCGAGTCCTTTGGTTAAAAACGTGCTCTAAATGTGATTAACAGGTTAAGGTGGAAAATTCAATAAAAGGGAAGGATAGTTTATATTATAAATTGCTCTGCAGAGCTAATCAAAACATTTACAAGTTGTCCTCAGTACAAAATGGTCATTACTATTTTAAATTTACAATCCCGCCGACCTAAGCAGCAAAATAGGGAAAGCCCCCTAGTTCCTCTGAGAACTCCTTGGCTGTGGTGGTCAAGCGGCCATCACCACCTAAGCTCTCCACTCAAGGCTGGGTGAGCTTTTCTTTCCCTTTACCTGCACCACATAGCACCCATGAGCCAAGGCCCAGCAAGAAAACACAATAAAGCATGATATAATATCAACAATGATCATAATAATCATTCAGGACACTCAGTCCAAAGCAGATAGGTGACAGTCGCAAAAGTCACAAAAATGGGTACAGCCCCCTCTAGCCATGTGACGATAGGGTCACCAGGGCTTAACTAATAAGTGAGCCTTTCATAAATTTGACCAGGATAGGTGTATGGTGAATAGTCACCAACATAACCCTCCTCATGACCATAGAGTCATAACCCTGGAACATCGTTCCCTAGCCATGTGACAACAGTCACCGAGGCCTTATGCCCTGGCTCTGAATAACTAGTCTTAGACTAGCCAAGCGCTTATAAGTTCATCGACCTTAGGTTCGGTCCAGTGTTAATGCCTTAGAGCCATTCAACACTGATATTGATTAGATCTAATCTTCATTCGGCCCTGCGTTCAGGACGCTTATGCCGTTTCTGACTCTTAGGTCAGTGTCCCTGACTAGTCAGTGCCATATACAAGTAATCAACATTCACTAGCATTTAATATGCAATCCATGTCCACATTTATTAACCAACATGCCTCAATAGCAAACTCGCATGTCACATAGACACAGGGTGCAGTTTTCTTACCTCAGGTTCGAGCGAGAAGTATAATAAGGACGACCCCTGAGAACGATCAATCTTTTGGATCCTTAGCGGTTACCTAATCACAACCAATTATAACCTCCATTAATGAGAATCCAAAATAATAGGATCTTAACCTAAGCACCACTCTCGGGACCTCGAAACATGCCCACACGGTGAGTAGATTCGATCCTGGGCCCTAAGGATTGAAACCCCAAGTAAAAAACCCTTAAAAACACTCAAACCGAGACTTTGGAGGAACAGGGTAGCGCTACAGCGCTGAACCCCTAGCGCCCCAGCGCTATACTCAGAACCCCCAACATGCCGAAAAGCCTCCTGAGGAGCGCTGTAGCGCCCTAGGGTGGGCGTTATAGCGCTACCTCCAGACCAAAACTCCCCTGAACCAACCTTCTTCATCTCCTTCGACTCCAGCCTGATTTCCAAGCTTCCAAATCCCATTCTTGATGCCAAATGAACCCAAAAACCATTCTAACACACCCCAAACATCACAAGCATAGGAACCCTAGCCAAAACTCCCAATAAAACCAAGTATTCACCCTAGAAATCTCAGCTGCAAAACAAAACCAAAACAGGGCAAACCAGAGAATTCTATAGTTAGAAACTTACCCAAAGCTCAGCTTATGATGCTCTTCAATGGAGGAACTGATAAACGAGTTTTAGGCTCATTTATGGTCCAAGTTTTTAGGCTATTTTTCATTAGTTAGGATTATTTTATTTCGGAATTATGCCCGTTTGTTCTTGTTTCAGGGTGATGAATGTTAAAGTGATACAAATAATGAAAAGGAGCGAAAGTGGAACAAAATCGGGACGGATTTGTGAATTTTCTTGGTTCTGTAAGTAGCGCTACAACACCACTAAGGGAGCGCTGTAGCGCTAGGAAGAAGTTCTGAAGAAGCTCGACTCTGACTTTAGCGCTACAGCGCTTGGACGCAGTTTTCAGGAAGTTTGTCCCTGACTTTAGCGCTACAGCGCTACCATAAGAGCGCTACAGCGCTGGTGCCCAGATTTCCCCCATTTTGTTTCTGACTTTAGCGCTACAGCGCTACAATGGTAGCGCTACAGCGCTGGTTTCGCGATTTTTGACATATCTGATTACTTTTGATGGGCAATTGAGTCTTTTCCAGAGGGAATTTTTAGTAGGGATTCTTGGGAAACATATATGCGACTGAGACAGGGCTGTAAAGGGGGTTTGACGGCTGGGAGTAAGAATACCATCTTGGAGGATTGATTGCTGTGTTTTTCATCTTTTTCTTTAAATTTTTATGTTTGTAATTGAATTATCTTATTGCTAGAATGAATATCATGGGCTAAATTATTTTTTAGGGCTTTTATGTGAATCTTTTGGAAACCCTTTTTATGGTTTAATGCAAAATTGATGTTCTTCTTCATCTCTATCAATTCCTTACAATATGTGTTGTTTGTGCGATTATTGATTGATCACCTCTAATTGCAATTTCATGAATCAAATTGAAATCTGAAAAGTGAAATTTGATATGCTTTGATTGTTTGGATGCAAATTTAATTTAGAACAAAAGTATCTAGATTATTTGCCTAATTTTCTGAGTTGCGTGGTTAATGCCTTCTACATGATTCAACTTACCATAGAAATATAGGAAGTTGTCATTTAGATTGAATTTTATAAATCTTGACCAGATTATGAATTGTTTTTGCAACTTATTCTTGAATAGGGAGAAGGGGATATAAATTCTTGCATTAGGAAATAAAAGGGTGGAAAATAGAGGATCATAATTTTCCTAATTTCATTTTCTCTGTTATTTTGTTTAAATTTTCATTTTGCTTGGTTAGTATTCTTCTTATTTGAAATCTCTGAAAATTGTTTGATCAAATAGAATTAAAAAGATTGATTGATTGGTAATTGATAAATCACTCCTTGAGGACGATACTTGGTTTTTACCATTTTATTACGAATTGCGACTATGTGCACTTGCATAGCAAAATTATCGCAACAAGTTTTTGGCGCCGTTGCCGGGGATTGAAAATAATTATCAATATCAGTCTAATTAATTTTTATTCTAATTTGATTTTAATTTCTCTTGTTTCTAATCTGTTTAGTTGCTTAATTTGTCTATCTCAGGTGAACTATGTTATATGCGTAGCAGAAGAGGAGCAGACAAACTTGTTCCTTTGAATCCTGAGATTGAAAAGTCGTGCAAGCAAAACAAAAAGAACAAGAGGGAGGCCCAGAAATCTGTGAAGATGGCATAGAATGAAGGGGATGGCAGGAATGCTTTAATTCCTGGAATTGTACAAGGGGGTCAGGCTCAGAACAATGCTGAGAGGAGCCTGAGAGATTATGTACTGCCCACTCTGACGGGAGTACAAAACAGTATACGTCCACCAGCTGTAGAGGCCAACAATTTTGAAATCAAGCTAGCTATTATACAAATGGTGCAATCCTCTGTGCAATTTAATGGGTTGCCTTCTGAAGATCCTCATACCCATTTGTCTAATTTTCTGGAATTGTGTGGAACCTTCAGATACAATGGGGTGAGTGATGACGCAATTAAGCTTAGGCTTTTCCCATTCTCTCTGAGGGACAGAGCTAAAAGTTGGCTGAACTCGCTGCAACCAAACTCTATTGTCACCTGGCAAGATCTAGCTTAGAATTTTTTTCTAAATTCTTCCCTCCGTCCAAAGCTGCTAAATTGAGGGGAGAGATCAATAACTTTTGCCAGAATGACGGAGAGTCATTGTATGAAGCTTGGGAACGGTTTAAGGAACTCCTGAGAAGATGTCCTCATCATGGCATTGAATAGTGGATGCTAGTACAGAATTTCTACAATGGTTTATGTCCTACAACCAGAACCATTATTGATGCTACAGCAGGTGGTACGTTTATGAGTAAGAGTGCAACTGGTGCTTATGAGCTGCTGGAGGACATGGCCACAAACAATCATCAGTGGTCTGAGGAAAGATCATCAGGCGTCAGAAAGGTAGCTGGGGTGCATGAGCTGGATGCAATCACTGCTCTAACAGCACAAGTAGCCTCTCTGACAAAGCAGTTACAACAGAGCACTATATCTGCTAATGCGGTTCAAATGGCAGTTAGGTGTGAAATGTGTGGTGGTTCTCATTCTGTCGATCAGTGCCCTATCAGTATGAATAATAACACTCCGATGGATCATGCTCAAGTTCAAGCGGTGGGAAACTTTCAGAGGCCAGTAAATAACCCATTCGCCAATACTTACAATCCTGGGTGGCGAAATCATCCCAATTTCTCTTGGAAGAATAATCAAGGCCAACAACCTCAGTTTCAGGGCCAATTTCAGAATAACATGCCCCAGCCACCTATGTATCAAGCTTCGTCATCACAACAGCCTAGGCCGCAACAATCAATGAATCAAGCTCAACCTGAAAGGCCTAATGAACTGCAAGCAGCCTTGTTGACCCTCACTAATACTCAGACTCAATTTATGACTGAGACCAGATCCTCTATTCGAAACCTTGAGACACAAGTTGGGCAGTTGGCCAATATGCTCAATAACAGACTGCAGGGAAATTTGCCTAGTAATACTGAAGTCAACCCTAAGGAGCAAGTTCAGGCAATTACTCTGAGGAGTGGGAAGCAGACTGAGCAGCCTAGACCTCCACAGGCAGTGGTTCAGAATAAAGAGATGGGTGAACACTCTGATTCAGAAAGGGTTACTGAAGACCACCAGCTTCCAGAACAGAGTCCGCCAGTTGTTGTTGAGCAGCCAGTTCGAGTTCCATACCCTCAAAGGCTTAGAAATACTACACTAGATAAACAATTTTCTAAGTTTTTAGAGGTGTTTAAAAAGCTGCACATAAACATTCCTTTTGCTGAGGCCTTGGAGCAAATGCCCAGCTATGTGAAATTCATGAAGGAGATTCTATCAAAGAAAAGGAGGATGGAGGACTATGAGACTGTAGCACTCACTGAAGAGTGCAGTGCGATATTACAGAGAAAGCTACCCCAAAAGCTGAGAGATCCGGGGAGCTTCACCATACCTTGCACCATTGGCAAGTTTGAATGTAAGCACGCCTTATGTGATCTGGGGGCAAGTATCAATCTGATGCCCTTATTTGTGTTTAAAAGACTTGGTTTGGGGGAGGCAAAACCAACAACTGTCACTTTACAGCTCGCAGACCGATCATTGACGCATCCACGGGGTATTATTGAAGATGTTCTTGTGAAGGTGGATAAGTTCATATTTCCAGCTGACTTTATCGTTTTGGATATGGAGGAGGATACAGATGTACTAATTATTCTCGGTAGGCCATTTCTAGCCACAGGCCAAGCTCTTATTGATGTTCACAAAGGAGAGCTTAAGCTTAGAGTTCAAGGAGATGAGGTGGTCTTTAATGTCTTCAAGTCTATGAAGTATCTGGTGGCTAGTGACAGTTGCTTTAGTGTGGATGTGATAGAAAAGGCAGTTTCAAAGAGAAGGATGAGCAGTGATGCCTTAGAGGCAGTATTATTGGGTGATGAGGGCGATGATGATGATGATGATGCTGAGATCAGAGAATGTGTAAACTGGATCAACTCTTTCTTACCATATTGGAAGAAGTTTCAAGAATTAGCAGATGCGACTGATAAACCACTAACCTCCATTCAGCAGCCACCGCAGTTGGAATTAAAGGTCCTCCCAGATCACTTGCGATATGCTTATTTGGGAGAGAATGAAACTTTGCCTGTCATTGTGTCAGCTGACCTGTCAAAGATAGAATTGGAGAAACTGTTGAGGGTTCTAAGGGAGCATAAATTGGCCATTGGGTGGACCTTGGCACATATTAGAGGAATAAGCCCATCGACAGTGATGCATAAAATCTTATTGGAGGAGAATAGCAAGCCATCCATAGAGGCCCAGCGAAGACTCAATCCAGCCATGAAGGAAGTAGTACTGGAGCAAATTCTTAAATAGTTGGATGTTGGGGTGATCTACCCAATTTCTGATAGCGCATGGGTGAGCCCTGTGCAAGTGGTCCCTAAAATGGGTGGTATGACAGTGGTGAAAAATGAGAACAATGAACTCATTCCAACAAGAACTGTAACGGGGTGGCGGATTTGTATAGATTACCGCAAGCTCAACAAGGCAACAAGGAAGGATCATTTTCCTTTGCCTTTCCTTGAACAGATGCTTGACAGATTGGCAGGCCATAGCTACTACTGTTTCTTGGATGGGTACTCAGGGTATCATCAGATCGCTATTGCACCAGAGGATCAAGAGAAAACAACTTTTACATGTCCTTATGGCACATTTGCTTTCAGAAGAATGCCATTTGGACTATGTAATGCCCCTGCCACATTTCAACGGTGCATGATGGCCATATTTTCAGATATGGTAGACCGGTGTATCGAGATATTCATGGATGATTTCTCTGTTTTTGGCTCATCATTCGACCTCTGTTTGGGTAACTTGGAGAACGTGCTGAATCGTTGTGAGAAGGAAAATCTGGTGCTGAATTGGGAGAAATTCCATTTTATGGTGAAAGAGGGGATTGTTCTTGGCCATAAAATTTTGAGTAAGGGAATTGAGGTAGATAGAGCAAAAATTTCTACCATTGAAAAGCTGCCTCCACCAGTTTCAGTCAAAGGTGTTAGAAGTTTTCTTAGTCACGCTGGGTTCTATCGAAGATTCATAAAAGATTTCTCTAAGGTGTCCAAGCCTCTCTCAAATCTGCTTATGAATGGAGTTGTTTTTTATTTTAATGATGAATGTTTGAGGGCTTTCAATTTTTTGAAAGAAAAGCTTATTTCTGCTCTAATTGTGATAGCTCTGAATTGGGAATTGCCTTTTGAGTTGATGTGTGATGCCAGTGACTACGCAGTGGGGGCAGTTTTGGGACAGCGGATTGACAAGGTATTCAGGTCTATTTATTATGCTAGTCGGACTCTAAATGATGCTCACCTGAATTATGCTACTACAGAAAAAGAGCTGCTAGCTATTGTGTTTGCTTGTGACAAATTTAGACCATATCTTATTGGTAACAAAGTGATTGTCTACACTGATCACTCTGCCATTAAATACTTGATGTCAAAGAAAGATGCCAAGCCCCGCCTGATTAGATGGATTCTTTTGCTTCAAGAATTTGACATGGAAATTCATGACAAGAAGGGCAGCGAGAATGTGGTAGCTGATCATCTCTCTAGACTTGAAGTGGAGGAGACTGAAGATAAGAAAGCAGTGCAAATCAATGATCACTTTCCTGATGAGTAGTTGTTTGGGGTAAGTGAGACTTTAGCTGTCCCTTGGTTTGCTGACATAGTGAACCTCTTGGTTGCCAAGATCATGCCTCCTGAAATGTCAAAGTTGCAATTAAAGAAATTTTTTTCTGAGGTCAAACATTACTATTAGGAGGAGCCTATTCTCTATAGGCATTGTGTTGATCAGATTATCAGAAGGTGTGTTCCTGAAGAAGAGATGCAGTCCATTCTTAATCACTGTCACACTCAACAATGCGGAGGGCACTTTGGAGCATCAAGAACGGCGGCCAAGGTATTACAAAGTGGTTTCTATTGGCCTTCATTATTCAAGGATGCCAATGTTTTTGTCAAGGCCTGTGATAGATGTCAGCGAACTGGTAATATTTCGAGGAGAAATGAAATGCCTTTACAAGGGATTCTTGAAGTGGAACTGTTTGATGTTTGGGGCATCGATTTCATGGGGCCTTTTCCACCCTCTTACAACAATGAATATATTCTATTGGCAGTCAATTATGTATCTAAATGGGTGGAGGCTGCAGCAACTAGAGCCAATGACGAAAAAATTGTGCTTAATTTTTTGCATAAACATATTTTTACTAGATTTGGCACTCCCCGAGCTCTTATTAGTGATGAAGGGAAACACTTTGTGAATAAGCAACTTGATGCATTGCTGGCTCGTTATGGAGTATATCATCGAAAAGCTTTGCCTTACCATCCTCAATCAAATGGGCAAGCTGAAATTTCAAACAAAGAAATCAAGAGCATCCTTGAGAAGACCGTTGACAGTTCGAGGAAAAATTGGTCGAAGAAGTTAGATGATGCGATTTGGGCATACAGAACTGCATTCAAAACACCAATAGGCATGTCTCCTTACAGGTAGGTGTTTGGTAAAGCGTGTCATCAACCAGTTGAGTTGGAGCACAGGGCATTCTGGGCTATGAAAAAATTAAATTTTGATTGGAGTGCAGCCAGTGAACGAAGGTCGTTGCAACTGAATGAACTTGATGAGTTCAGAAATGAGGCTTATGAAAATGCCAAGATTTATAAGGAGAGAACAAAGGCTTGGCATGACAAGAACTTAGTCAGGAAGGAGTTCCAACCAGGGCAGAAGGTACTTCTTTTTAATTCAAGGCTGAGACTTTTTCCTGGGAAATTGAAGTCAAGATGGTCAGGGCCATTCACTGTTGTTCAGGTCTTTCCATATGGTTCTGTAGAAGCTCGGGGTAACTCAGGTGATTCCTTTAAAGTCAATGGCCAGAGATTGAAACCCTACTTGGGTGGTACTTTTGATCAAGCAAAGTCTATCCTCCTTCTGAAGCCTCTTTGAAGAGGGATCCAGTGTCCGGCTAAATGACGTTAAAGACAGCGCTTTGAGGAGGCAGTTCTCAATTTTCAATTCATTTTATTTTATTTTATTTTGTTTTGTTTTGAACAATGATGGAAATTTGTTTTTAGTTGTTATTTTTATTTTAATGTATTGGTTGAACCGTGAAAATCGTGAAAAAAAAATGAACATGTGGTGATTGCAGGTGCCATAGCGCTATACTTGAAGTGCTATGGCGCTAATCTCATAAACGAAAAGACACACAGGACGTTACCAGCGCTACAGCGCTGTCATGAGGGCGCTACAGCGCTGGTTCCAGAAGCTAAATTCCAATTCGCGTATTAGCGCTACAGCGCTACCCTTATAGCGCTATAGCGCTCGGCCCATAATTTTTTTTTTAAATCAGAGGGGTGCGATTTTCCCCCTCATTTCCTCTACTTTCTTTTTCTTCATTTCGATTTTCTTTTCTCCATCCTCTCCATAACCTCCATAGATCTTCCCTTGCCGCCCCTTTCGCAGAAATTTCTCCACACACCCTCCATCTCTCCTTCATTTCTCCTCTTATTTCCCTCCTTTCTTCACTTTCTTCTCCAACCCATTTCAATTTCGCCCCAAATCTGTTTTGAAACCCTAGGAATTCATTGATCTAATTTCTTGCAAAAGGTGGAAATTTTCAAGGGGGTGTTCTAATTCAAGCGTAAAGGAATCTATTGCAATGGTTTGGTAAGTGGTCTTTCCCCCTTTCCTCCTCAGCTTTTTTTGTGGTATTTGGGATTGGCTGGCTTTGATTGATTGTAGAGGGTGGATCACTTTTGTTGTTTGAGTGTGGGGATTTTAGTTGATTTGTTTGAAAGATTGAATATTGTAACTGTTTGTGAAGAGGAAAAGGGTCCATTAGTAGGGGAGGTGCTGTCAAAATTCTATCTTGTGGGTTGGTAAGAGTGTAGATAATGGCTCCTAAGAGTAGAGCGGGTAGAAATAAGGATAAAGGTAAGGGACAAGCATCTGCGTCTCAACCAAGGGAGGATAGTTCTGAGCATGAGTACGATGAGACTAGGTTTATCAATTTCAAGGCTCAAGAGCGGTATGAGAAATTTGTTAGAAAGCCTTTGATTCCCGAGCGTGAAGTGGAATTTCAGTCTGAACCTTTTGCTCATCAGATTTTTGAACGGGTTCGGGCGAATCTCATGAATAGGAAATGGGGAGATTTTGTGACTAAATTGGCACAGGCTAATGTGTCATTGGTATATGAGTTTTATGCGAACTTAAGAGATAAACACAATGACACCGTCTTTGTTCGAGGTAAACGTGTGCCTTTCACCGCTGAAGCGATTAATAAGGTGTTCAAAGCCCCACACATAAAACAGGAGGATGAGGAATATGCTCAGTTCTTGAATGGATCTATAGATTTTGCGGCTGTGGCTGATAAACTGTGCTTTGAAGGCGCTCCCTGGAATTTATCTGCCAGTCTCCCTAAAAGTATAGCATCGTGCCAGCTTAACATTGAGGCGAGATTTTGGGCGTTCTTTGTGTGTGCTCCATTTATGCCGGTTAGTCATGTGTCTGATATGACTAAATATCGAGTCTTATTGATGTACGCATTAATGCTGGGCATGAGTGTTAATCCGGGTATTTGGATCAAGTCCAACATTAATTTCATTGAAAAAGGGCACACTACTGGAGGTTTGGCCCATGGATCCGTCATCACGATGTTGTGCTGTAAGGCTGGTGTTCCAGAATTTGTTACTGATATTTATCAGTCGCTGCAGCAACCGTTGTCCATCAATTTGATGAATGACTATCCTGAGCCTGCTCTATATGTGCCGCAGGCAAGAAAAAAGGGAAAGCGCCGTGTGGAAGCTGATGTGGAGGAAGAAGCTGAACCAGTTTTGTTGGGTGGCAGTAGCAATTCAAGCTTGCAGCAAGTTAATGACAAGTTGGATTATCTAATCCAACAAAATCAATATGTGGTTCAGCAGCAGCATATGGTGAATCAGTATTTAGGCCAGCGATATGATTATGAAGTGAGTCATGTGGCTAAATTAAACAATTTGGTGAGCCGTTGGTCGCTAGATGAATCGGATTGCACTTATTTTGCTCCACCACCGCCCTATCCACCGTACTCTCCATTTTACCCTCCGCCTCCACCCCCGTCTTTTGCTGGTTTTCCTGAACCTCAACCTCCGCAGTCTCAGCCTTTCGAAGGTCCTTCATTCCAAACACCACCACCGCCATACTGATGTGGCTGGTCAGGTAAGTTCTCTTCCTCTGTTCTTTTCTTTATCACATTGGGGACAATGTGCGTCTTTAGTTTGGGGAGGGGTGGGGGGGAGCTTATTCTGTTTTATTTTGTGTTGTTTAGTTTAGCTCTTAGTCTTTTGTGTTATTTTCTGTGGTTGTTTAGTGTAACTGTTAAGCCATCATTCTTGTCTATTGCTGCTTTGTCTTTGCTCGTGGAAAGGAAATTGAATTCAACTGTGTGCTTGGTTCAATTGTTTTAGAGTTTAATTTTAAGGTTTTGTGGAAAATTTTTAATATGTTTTGAAAATGCAACATTTTGGATTTTATTATATATGTTTGACTAGGGTTGGTGGTATGACAATTTGAATTTGATAGAACTTGCATTATTTGGCCTTTGAGGCGAAATCCTTGATGACAAGCGTTTTGAAAAGTGATTTAGGCAATTTTATTGGATCGATTGTGCTTTTCAAGCCAACCTTGACTTAATTTTCCCTAGATACCCTCTTTGAGCCTAAAAGTTCACCTTTTATTGTCAAACACTTGTTTTGAGCTTAACCGAATATCTTATTATTTTTCCATTCCCAGATTTGTACCATGAGCTTATAAAATCTAATAGGGGATTGATTTATAATGGGTGTTACTCTTGTGTATTGGTGTTGGCAATAGAAAATAATTCAAGAAAAGATTGAGAAATAATAATAAAAAAAAAAACTCTCTAGTGTTTAAATTTCTCAATCTTTGGAAATAAAGAGGATCTTTGGGTTGTGTTAAATTGTGTTGTGAATATCAAGTTTGGGTGTAAATTTTATATGCTTGTGGTAATGTTGAGCCTAAATGACAATTTCATCTACCCTTGCCTAAACCTAACGCTATAACCTGTGAAAGTCCTTTTGATTTCAAAACACGTGTTATTGACATTAGTGGAGAAGGTTAATTAATGCAAGCATATTGAAAATATTTGGTTTGTGGAATTGTCTGGAATGAGTTGAGCATATATGATAGAATCCAAGTGTTGCAGTCATTTTCGTGATATATTATTTATTTCCCTAATTGAACTTTACAAATTGGACTTTAAGGCAATTGAGCTGAAATTCTAATTATTATTATTGCAATTGAGATTTCATGAGTTTTGGCAAAGCAGTGTAGATGGTAATGATGGTCTAGCTTGTTCGTTTTGTGTTTGTTTCTTTTTGTTAGTTTAACTTGGTATTTACTCGAGGGCGAGTAAAGATTTAGTTTGGGGGAGTTTGATAAATGAGTTTTAGGCTCGTTTATGGTCCAAGTTTTTAGGCTATTTTTCATTAGTTAGGATTATTTTATTTCGGAATTATGCCCGTTTGTTCTTGTTTCAAGGTGATGAATGTTAAAGTGATACAAATAATGAAAAGGAGCGAAAGTGGAACAAAATCGGGACGGATTTGTGAATTTTCTTGGTTCTGTAAGTAGCGCTACAGCACCACTAAGGGAGCGCCGTAGCGCTATGAAGAAATTCTGAAGAAGCTCGACTCTGACTTTAGCGCTACAGCGCTACAACATCAGCGCTATAGCGCTTGGACGCAGTTTTCAGGAAGTTTGTCCCTGACTTTAGCACTGGTGCCCAGATTTCCCCCATTTCGTTTCTGACTTTAGCGCTACAGCGCTGGTTTCGCGATTTTTGACATATCTGATTACTTTTGATGGGCAATTGAGTCTTTTCCAGAGGGAATTTTTAGTAGGGATTCTTGGGAAACATATATGCGACTGAGACAGGGCTGTAAAGGGGGTTTGACGGCTGGGAGTAAGAATACCATCTTGGAGGATTGATTGCTGTGTTTTTCATCTTTTTCTTTAAATTTTTATGTTTGTAATTGAATTATCTTATTGCTAGAATGAATATCATGGGCTAAATTATTTTTTAGGGCTTTTATGTGAATCTTTTGGAAACCCTTTTTATGGTTTAATGCAAAATTGATGTTCTTCTTCATCTCTATCAATTCCTTACAATATGTGTTGTTTGTGCGATTATTGATTGATCACCTCTAATTGCAATTTCATGAATCAAATTGAAATCTGAAAAGTGAAATTTGATATGCTTTGATTGTTTGGATGCAAATTTAATTTAGAACGAAAGTATCTAGATTATTTGCCTAATTTTCTGAGTTGTGTGGTTAATGCCTTCTACATGATTCAACTTACCATAGAAATATAGGAAGTTGTCATTTAGATTGAATTTTATAAATCTTGACTAGATTATGAATTGTTTTTGCAACTTATTCTTGAATAGGGAGAAGGGGATATAAATTCTTGCATTAGGAAATAAAAGGGTGGAAAATAGAGGATCATAATTTTCCTAATTTCATTTTCTCTGTTATTTTGTTTAAATTTTCATTTTGCTTGGTTAGTATTCTTCTTATTTGAAATCTCTGAAAATTGTTTGATCAAATAGAATTAAAAAGATTGATTGATTGGTAATTGATAAATCACTCCTTGAGGACGATACTTGGTTTTTACCATTTTATTACGAATTGCGTCTGTGTGCACTTGCATAGCAAAATTATCGCAACAGGAGCACACTCCCAAACTCCCAAGGCTTGCTTCCCAAGCTCAAATCCTCAAGAATGGTTCAAAAATTACAAAGAAAACTAAAGAAAAGAAGGTATGGGAGAAACTTTGAAACTTGCTCTGTTTTTCTACCTTATTTCAGCCAACAATTGCTTTATCTATCCTAGGGGTGAAATGACCATTTTACCCCTAGGTCAATTTAAGATTTCTAAAGGCTCCCAAGGGCGAATTTGGTATTTTCCTCCTATCTCGTTAATCATAATTAACGCTCTCCAATTCCCGCTATTCTCAATAATCTCAAACACCATTAATTCACATCCCGTTACCCTTTAATTCCCGGTAACGCTCTAATCATTAACATCACCCCGGAACTCAACCCGAGCCCTGCACTTAAACCTGTTGTGACTAGACCGCTAATCAATAATCCAAGATCGTCTCATGCCGAATAGCTCGAACAAACCCACATTATAATGTGGTCTCAACATATATCAACGACATGCATACAATTATACAATTATACCCTCAACGGGCCAAATTACCATCACACCCCTGTAATTAAAATGTGGACCCACATGCATGCATTTAACATCATATTATAATATCATTTAATGGCATAATTAAGCAGATATGGCCCTCCCGGCCTACTAATCCCGCCATTAAACCACATTGGAGAATTTGGGGCATTACAACTATCCCCTCCTTATAGAAATTTCGTCCTCGAAATTTACCTGAATAGCTCGGGAAACTAATTCTGCATATCTGACTCCAGCTCCTAGGTCACTTCCTCGACCTTGCTGTTCCTCCGCAATACCTTAACCAAAGGTATCGTCTTATTTCTGAGGACCTTATCCTTTCTGTCAAGTATCTGGACAGGCTGTTCCTCATAGGAGAGATCTGTCTCAAGCTCCAGATCTTCATAGCTCAAAATATGATTAACATCAGGCACATACCTCCGAAGAGCTGAAACATGAAATACATTATGCACGGCCAATAACGCTGGAGGCAAAGCCAACCTGCAAGCCACCTGACCAGTCCTTTCCAGGATCTCAAATGGACCTACATATCTAGGACTCAGCTTGCCTTTCTTCCCAAACCTTCTCACCCCTTTCCATGGTGAGACTCTAAGGAAGACATAGTCTCCTACCTTGAACTCCATGTTCCTGCGTTTGGGATCTGCATAGCTCTTCTGTCTACTCGGAGAAGTAAGCATTCTAGCTCTAATCTTCTCAATGGCCTCATTGGTTCTCTGAACTGCCTCAGGACCTAAGTATCTCCTTTCACCTGTCTCATCCCAATGAATGGGAGATCTGCACTTCCTACCATACAGCATCTCATAAGGTGCAACTCCAATGGTAGACTGATAATTGTTGTTGTAGGAGAACTCCATCAAAGCCAGATACTTACTCCAAGATCCACCAAAGTCCAGTACACATGCTCTCAGCATGTCTTCTAATATCTAGATCGACCTCTCAGATTGCCCATCTGTCTGAGGATGATAAGCAATACTGAACTTCAACTGTGTCCCCATGGCCTTTTACAAATTCCCCCAGAACTTGGAAGTAAATGTAGGGTCCCGATCTGACACGATCGACCTAGGCGCACCATGGAGCCGCACGATCTCTCTCACATAGAGATATGCATACTGGTCAACTGTATAAGTAGTCCTCACTGGCAGAAAGTGAGATGACTTGGTGTAGCGATCCACTATCACCCAAATAGAATCATGCTGACCTACGATCCTGGGTAAGCCCACCATGAAATCCATCGTAACGTCTTCCCACTTCCACTCTGGGATATCCAGAGGCTGCAATAACCCTGCTGGCCTTTGATGCTCAGCCTTGACCTGTTGACATGTCAAGCACTTAGCCACATATTCAACTACATCTTTCTTCATCCCCGGCCACCAATACCACAATCTCACATCCTGATACATCTTCGTGGTGCCTGGATGCAAAGAGTAAGGTGTAGTATGAGATTCATCCAGAATCTCTCGTATCAAAGCAGTGTCTAACAGAACACATATCCGCCCCTGGTTTCTCAACAAGCCCATCTCAGACACTGTATAATCTCTGGATGCTCCAGCCAGAACATCCTCTCTGATCTTGATCAGCTGTGGATCACTCAGTTGACCTTCCTTAATTCTCTCTAACAGCATAGACTGTAGCATAATATTAGCCAACTGGCCCACCAGTAACTCTATACCAGCTCTGGTCATATCATCAGCTAATTCTCTGGATATCAGCCTCATACCATGAATCTGTCCCGAACCCTTCCGGCTTAAAGCATCAGCTACCACATTGGCTTTTCCTGGATGATACAGGATCTCACAGTCATAATCTTTTACTAACTCCAGCCAACGCTTTTGCCTCATATTCAGGTCCTTCTGGGTGAAGAAGTATTTCAGGCTCTTATGGTCTGTATAGATCTCACACTTCTCTCCATAGAGATAATGCCTCCATATCTTTAAAGCAAAGACCACAACTGCTAACTCTAAATCATGAGTAGGATATCTCTTTTCATACTCCTTCAACTGCTGGGAAGCATAGGCAATTACCTTCTCTAATTGCATCAGAACACAGCCCAAACCCTGATGAGAAGCATCACAGTAAATCACAAACTTATCCTAATCTGTTGGAAGACTCAGAATCGGAGCTGTAATCAATCTCTGCTTCAGTTCCTGGAAGCTGTTCTCATATTTATCTGACCACGCAAACTTCTGGCTCTTGCGTGTCAGTTCAGTCAATGCGCTAGCTATCTTTCAGAACCATTCCACAAAACGTCTATAATAGCCCGCCAATCCAAGGAAACTTCTAACCTCAGAAGCATTCTTTGGCCTTGGCCAATCTCTGACCACTTTGATCTTCGCTGGATCTACCTTAATCCCCTCCTTACTAACAATATGCCCAAGAAAGGATACCTGAGACAACCAGAATTGACACTTCTTGAATTTAGCAAACAATCTGTGTTCTCTCAGTCTCTGTAGAACCAACCCCAGATGCTGCTCATGTTCTGACTCAGTCTGAGAATATACCAGAATATCATCGATGAAGATGATCACAAATTGGTCTAAATAATCCTTGAACACTCTGTTCATCAGATCCATAAACGCAGCAGGGGCATTAGTCAATCCAAATGACATAACTAGAAACTCATAATGCCCATACTTGGTACGAAAAGCATTCTTAGGTATATCTCCCTCCTTGACCCTCAACTGATGATAACCAGAACGAAGGTCGATCTTTGAGAATACCTTCTTGCCTTGCAACTGATCGAACAGATCATCTATCATTGGCAAAGGATACTTATTCTTAATTGTCAACTTATTTAGTTCCCTGTAATCAATACACATTCTCAGAGAACCATCCTTCTTCTTTACAAACAGAACTAGTGCACCCCAAGGTGAGAAGCTAGGTCTGATAAAACCCAAATCTAACAGTTCTTGCAACTGTACTTTTAATTCTTTCAACTCAGCTGGGGCCATTCTGTAAGGCGCTCTAGACACTGGCTCTGTCCCAGGTGCCAGTTCTATAACGAACTCAATTTCTCTGTGTGGTGGCAACCCTGGAAAATCTTCTGGAAACACAACCAGAAACTCACATACAAGTCTAGTATTTTCTGGTCTCACTGGCACGACCTGAGTGGTATCAACCACACTGGCTAAGAATCCAATGCAACCTCCTTGCAATAAATCCCTAGCCCTCAATGCAGAAATCATAGGAATGCGAGGTCCATGCATAGCACCAACAAACACAAGAGGATCCTCACCTTCAGGTTCAAAGGTGACCATCTTCCTTCTGCAGTCAATGGTTGCCCCATACTTTTCCAACCAGTCCATACCCAGTATCATATCGAAGTCAGTCATAACCAACTCTATCAAGTCCACTGACAACTCTCTGCCCTCTACTGTCACTGGCAAAGATCTGACCCACCTCCTGGATACCACTTACTCTCTAGTGGGTAACAAGGTACCAAACCCCACAGCATAAAAATCACAAGGTCTACACAATCTATCAATAACATTACTAGCAACTAAAGAATGTGTAGCACCGGAATCAATCAACACATTATAAGGGGTTCCAGCACTAAGAAGCTGACCTGTAACAACTGAGGGAGAAGCATCGGCTTCTGCTTGAGTCAACGCGAACACTCGAGCTGGGGCCGAGCTGTCCGCTTTTCTGGGTTCTTCTTTTCTTGCCTTAGGGCAATCCTTTTTAAGATGACCTACTGCTCCACATGAGATGCAGGCCCTTGCCCAACACTCTCCCAAGTGATGCCTCTTGCATCTAGGACACTCAGGATAAGACTTCCAGGCTTCACTACCTCCTGGACGACCCATAGAAATACCACGGGGCCTCCTGTCAGGACCTGGAACTGGGAAGGTGTCAGGAACCTTCCTCTTCTGATCACTAGGGCCAACACCCCTACCTGAACCCACAAATGGAGGACCTGTCCTCTTGAAATCCTTTCTGGCTGCACTGTCACGCCAGATCTTGATCTCTGCACTCTCAGATGTGAGTGCCTTCTCAACCACCTATGCATAGGTAGTAACCCCTACCACAGTGGTGATACGTACATCTCGGGCTAACCTGGGCTGTAGCCCCTGCAAGAATCTCTCTCTCCTGGTCCCATCAATGGGCACCAGTTCCTAGGCAAACTTTGCCAAATGATCAAACTTTAAGGCATACTCAGTGACTGATAAGTTCCCCTGAAGTAGCCTAATAAACTCCTCACTAAGTGATGTGCCTGACAATATGAGGATCATCTTTGGAAGGTTGCCGAGTTGTCTATTTTACTCTCGCCATTGGGCTATACCTTTTCAAGAAGTCTTCCTCACTAAACAAATATAAAGCGGAGCAAGAGAAAATCCTTTTCACCATTTCTAAGAACTCTTGGGGAGTACACTCGCTTACAGACTTCTCTGACGAAGAAGAGCTGGACATCTACATCAAAGGAAAAATAAAGAGTAAAGTTAGTAAGTGAACATAATGAAGCCAATAGCTGGTGGCATATCCATTAACTAAGGAGCAAAAATAAAGAAATCAGGGGAAAAATCTATATACGTTGTCGGCCCAGTGAGACTAAGCTCAGGCCGACCACCATAGGACTCCCCTAGACTTGGAAAAATCGATCGAAGCCATAAAGAAGGGTTAACCTAGGCCCTAAGCTTACAAAACGTGAAAGAAAGGGCATAGGTGGTTGACCTACCACCTTAGGCCGACCACCCTAGGGATGAAAACCTCAGAAAATACTAAAGGACTAAGGTTCAAGTCTCCAATAAATTATACAGTACAAGGAATACCCCAAAGAGATCAATAAAGAAGGATAACATTTTTTTTTAGGGTCCCAGGTGGTTGACCTATGATTGGACCGACCACCCTAGACCCTGGATCCCTGGAAATTGCCCAGGAAGTGTGGTGGTCGGCCCATGATGGAAACCGTAAGGTGTTCGGCCCATGATGGGATATGTAAGCCTAGAAGTCGCATAAGGCAAGGTAAATACAAGGGAAGTCCTAGAGGTGGTCGGCCCATGATGGAAACCCTAAGAGTGGTAGGCCCATGATAGAATTTACATCCTTGGAAATCGCCTATGCCTGGTTCTGAAAGCCTGAAAATCACCAGGCTAGTGAATCTCAAAGAGTGATCGGCCTAGGTCAAAGTTTTACAAACCTGGAAATCACCAGGGGCATGAAGGTGGTCGGTCTAGGGTTTTATGAGCCTAAAATCGCCTATGCTAGGGTTTAGAACCCTGGAAATTGTCCAAGCTATGGAAATCATAGACTTGATTCAAACAAGTCAATTATTTTGGATCAAAATAAAACAAAACAAGGAGACTCAGCAGATTCCTCAAAGATTCAAAGTATTTCTTCTAAATCTAATCACATTTAAATTGAATGATGTAAAGATTAGGATAAAATACTTACCGAAGTGAAGATCTGAGTTTGATGAAGAATTGAAGAAATCACGCTTGGAGAATCCTCCAACATAGGCGCATAGAGCAGAGAATTGAGAAGTGAATACCCTACTTATAGCCTCTCAGGCTATCCATATATTTTTAGGAATTAATATCCTTGAATAATATATTATATTTTTAGGACTTCAAAACTCCTTGAAAAATATATTATATTTTAGGACTTCAAATTTCCTTAAAAAATATACTAGATTTTTAGGAAATTAATTTCGCTTGAAAAATCTAATTATTTTTAGGAATTACAATTATCCTTGAAAAATTTGTGTTCAGCAAATTATTGATAGTTGATAAAAGTACTACGTAATGTCCCGAGGGACTTTGCTGTTAAATTACTACTACGATATGTTTCTCGGGCCAGATCAAGTTTACCGTAATGTTGAACACATTACGATAAACTTAGGGGGCAAATGTTATCCCTCAAAAATCCAAAGATGACGTGGTGAATGAGAAAGAGGCACGTGGCATCACAAATCAAGGAAGAACGACAAAGTATTGAAAAAAGACCAACGAACAAAGATGGATAGGTCCAAAACCTATAGAAAGTCAATCAGGCCTAAACCCCCTAGGGGTGGTCGACCTGGAATTGGCCCCCTAGGGGTAGTTGGCATGGCCCCATCCCCTAGGGGTGGTCTACCTAAGCATGCCCAAGAACCCCTTGGGGTGGTCGGCCCACCCAATCCTTCATAGGGTGGTCGGCCTACACTCCCAAAGGCACTTCACTGGGTAAAACTCACATTTGTTCAAACTGAGATCAATAGGCCTAGCACCCAGATGGTCATCAGGCCTAGCACCCAGAAGATCAATAAGCCTAGCACCTAGAGGGTCATCGGGCCTAGCACCCAGAAGATTAACAGGCCTAGCACCCAAGCTCTAAAGGGTCGTTGGGCCTAGCACCTAAGTTTCATAGACCAACCAAGACTTAGCATTTTCCCAAAGGTTTTAATCGTGTATCGTCAACCACGATCCAGAGAAACGTAGAGAAGACCCACGATCTCATAATCGTGGGGAGGTGGACACGTATCTCCACTCACAATGATCGTGTGCCAAACCACGATCTCCACTACTACTTATCATGTAACAGCCCATGGGTACTATAAATAAAAGGACCTAGAGCTTCATAAAGAGGACTTTTGGACTCTTTTTGCTCTAGGGAAGACTCTTTTTCTAGACTTTTTGGATCAATCTTTTGGACGAACTTTGTAGGAGTGAACTCTGAGTTGATCTTTGTAATTGTCTATCGAGAAATTCAATACTAAATACTAAGTGTATTAGGTTATTACTGTTCAGAAGAACATGGCTGAACCACTATATAATTTATGTGTGTTTATTTAAGATATTAGTACTCTGTCGTATATTAGATTCATTCTGTTCAAAAGGTGTCGTATATTGTACATACGACCGTTGGATAATTTCACAGGTCAACAAAACAAAAATTAAATAAATTCTAACCTAGCTCCAAAGATTGATAAGATTTAATGTCAATAAAATAAAATAAAAGATTGAAAATTAAGTTATTTAAGAGAAGAAAAATAAACCAATTATAATGTGTAAATAAGCTGTAATTTTTTTTATTAAGATACTAGAATCCACAAAATGTATGTTTAATAATATTTATTAGTATATTGATTCCCAAGTTTTAGTGATAGTTAAAATAAATCAAACTATCATTTTACAAATATATTTATAATTTAAGAACAAATTATTTCTAAAAAGATAGGATTTTTCTTCACTTTTAAAAAAAAATATATAATATCAAAGTATTTAATGTGAATCAACCTAATGAAAAATAAAATCAAATAACATTAATTATAAGGCAAAACATAATATTTTTGTTCTAAGCATTGGATGTGTACAATTTAATGACACATCTTACACAAAGAATATTATGTTTTGTTAAATAAAGAAGAAAGTGTAATATTATCTAACAATCCAAAATACAAGATATTAAAGATGAAAGACATATATGGAGAAGAAAATCCATAAACTTTGTTGCATTACAAGGGAAATCAACGTACAACAATAAATACTATCTAGTTACAAGTTCCTTCATCATGATCTTAATAATCTTATGAAAAAGATTAGAAACACATAACTAGAATCCAAAATATATTACAAAATAAATACATACTTGGCACAAAATGGTTTTCCAAAAGGAAGAGAGAAAAATGTAGAGAGAAAGTGTAGAAAGATATAGTAACAAAAAATTAAGCACCTAAAAATGGTCTTGAAATGACATATTTATAGCCAAAATGAGAGCATTAAAATAATCAACTTAAATCAATTAAATTGATTAAATTAACTAAATAAAGTAAATATGGCATGTAGAGGTAAATTCTAGAGTGTAATGATGATTTTGTGGTGAAATATGTAGGAAAGTTGAGTAAAAAAGGTGGCATTTTTGGTCATTGGGACAAGGGGACAATTGTGGGCTCAAGAAAAAGGAGGCAGCTAGGTTGTGGCAGGCGACTGGGCCATGGGGCCTGGGCCGACAGGCTTGCTGGGGTCACGGGCCTGGGCAGGTGCGGTTCCAGGTGGGTGCGGGGCAGGCGCCTGGGCTGACTAGAGGCTGGTGCAGGCCTGGGCTAGTTTCCTTTTGGCTTTTCATAAATGCCAATTTCTCTTTTTTTTTCTTCAGATTTAACTTGTTTCTTTTTCTGAATTTTCAAGCACCGAAATTCAAATTAAACCTTACAATAAAATATCTATAAAAACATATAAAAATCTAAGAAATTACAATAAGACTAATAAATTCAAAATTACTAAAATCCTCAAAGACTAAGAAGCAATTAACATAAAAAAGTGGTAAAATAACTCTATTTTGTAAAGATATCAAAGAACGTCAAAGAGCTGGTCACTGAGAATAATCTGACGTTGGTCGGCCTTTTGGAACCTCACCAAGACGTGAAGGAATCGACCGTGGGGAGTGCTACCAGAATGGCACCGAGGAGCAGGCAACCCTTGATCAACAACAGGATGTTTCACAACTCCCTAGGCATCGTCTAACAGACGGGTGTGAACATCCAAGAACCTGACCCCAACACCCTACCAGCTGACATCCATCCTCGACATGGAAAGGGAAAACAAAAGCTGCCCAAGTATTCTAGTCGGGTGTATGAGTCTTCTGACGAGAATGGTATGGATTTTTCACTCTTAGATACGCTGCATATTCCTTATAACATGTTCTATAGGGATGGCAACTTTATTTTTTTAAGTAGTAGTGTTAGCTTGGACTTCTTCGAGGCAAATCGTGAGTGCAGCTGTAGTAGCTTAGATAAAGTAGTGACCAGTAATTGTAGTTTGGGTATAGCACTTAGAATTTCTCTTGGTTTGTCTTCACATAACTTTTTGAGCTATTTTTAACTTATCTGATCGTTCATTTTTTGCAGTCATACATACTAATGTTGCTTTCGACATCCACGCCTATGGGAGCAAATCTGTTGGCTCGAAGAAATCGAGCAGAAGAGAAGCTGGGGATGCCTGTGGGGCACCTTCAAGCAAAAGAACACGAGCAGCAGAAACTCCTGCACCAACTCCTTCCAGAACCACCACTCTTCCTCCACCGAGTAGGTGGGAGGACCCTCAGCGACCAAGCTGTTGAGCAATGCCTCTAGCTCAACAATTGAAAAAGTACAGAAGGTGGCCAGACATTGCCTCAGGAAAGAGGCTTTTGTCTGTCTATCCTCATTGAAACTCGACTAGATCCTTGCTCGCGGGTTCAACAAACTAATAGGCATAAGTTTCCCCTCTATTTTATCAACGTTTGTTTTATTCCTTCTTTTAGATACTAACAACTTCCATTTTTACACTGTTTGTAGGGTCTTCTGACCGTGAATAACGGTTGGTACTGTGTAGAGGAGATTAGCTCGAAGCATGCTAATGAGATAAAGGCATGGGAGGATAAAGTGTCTATTTTAACCGAGGAGCTGAGGAAGAACAAGGAGAGCTTGGAAAAAGGCATGGCTACTAAGGAGAAGTTTATGGCGGCATCTGAGCATAACCATACTAAAGCATTCAAGCTCTAGGATGAATTGGTCGTAAGCCAGAAATAGGTCGCTGATCTAGAGGATAAAGTTAAGTTGTTTGTAGATCAGAATGCCACCGACCTGGAGAGGTTCTAGGGGGCTACTTTTAATTGTTTTTACATGTTTTGGAAGAACAATCAAGGTGAAAACTTTGACGATCTTCCCAAGTAGGTGAAATAGTCTGAGCTTGCTCGTTATGCTGCTCGACTGGAAGTGGAGAAGAATGCCCTTGAGTCTCCTGAAATCTCCCTGGCTACAGGCATCAATGGAGGAGAAGAGGAGGTTGGTACTACCGTCGACCAAAAACCCCAGCAGGACCCCCCCGCAGCTGCTTAGTAGACTCTCTTTTTTTCTTTTTTATTTATTTCGTATTTTGTAACTAGAACACCCGAACAGACTGTTTGTGGTGTTAAGACAATTTGCTGCCTAAGGCAGTTTTATTTACTATTTATAATAGTTTTATTTACATTCGAGCAATAATTGCTCGCGGTGTAAAGATATTTTGTTTTGATATTACAATTGTTATTATAACATCTGCTCGTATGACCGAACCTAGGATAACACTTTATTATTTCACAAAATCTATTAATTTTTTTGAAAAATACTCTCAGTGTCGTAGTATGCTTTCCCTTATTTTTCTCAGGTGTTTACATATGTTTATAGTATGCTATGCTCCCTTAGTATCTTATATGCCCCCCAAGTGATCGAGGAGTTTAAGGTGCTCGATCACTTGCCATTGACCAATACCTGTTCGAACATTACTGCTCGTGTAATTGTAAACAACAATGAGAATATAGCAAAACAACACATGTAATGAGCAAATACTTGTAATAAATACAATAATTGGCAAGAATAACTGGCTGAGCATAGTTCCTTTTATTTCTCATAAAAAATGGACAAAAATTCGTGTATGTACGAGTGATCAAAATTTGATCTTACACTTATAAGCGACCAACCATCTAGCTGGCCAGCCCTTGTTTAAAAACTTGTAAAAATTAAAACTAAATACAAGCCAAATCTTTATAAATAAATATTCATTGATAATACTTGCGCAAGTGGTCTCCATTCCAATGGCGAGGAACGAGATCTCCGTTTAAGCGAGCAAGTTTGTGGTGTCTGGTTGAAGAATTTCTTCAATTTGATATGGACCTTCCCAGTTTGGTCCGAGTACTCCTGCATCCTGGTCATGATTATTGAGAAAAACTCTTCGAAGTGTCAAATCTCCTATGTCAAACTTTCTTTCGCGCACTTTAGAGTTAAAATATCGAGTGAACTTTTGCTGGTAAGTTTCAACTCGTAATTGGGCCTGCTCGTGCCTTTCATCTATTAAGTCCAAAGATTCCATCAATAATTGGTTGTTTGTACTCTGGTCATAAGTTAGCCTTCTATGAGAGGGTGGGTCTAACTTGACTGGTAACATGGCTTCATACCCATATGCCAAAGAAAATAGTTTATGGTCTGTTTTTGTTTTGTGCGTTGTTCTATACGACCAGAGTACCTCAGGTAGTTCTTCTAGCCATGCTCCTTTTGCATGTTCGAGTCTTTTCTTTAGTGTGTCTTTTAGCATTTTTTTTCATCTTCAACTTGTCTGTTCTCTTGTGGATGGGCTACTGATGAAAAACTTTTTGTTATACCATGTCATTCGAAGTAATCGGTGAATAGATCGCTATCAAATTACGTGTCATTATTTGATACGATCTTTTTTTGGCAATCCATATCAGAATACAATGTTTTTGACAACGAAATCCAGCACTTTCTTGGTCGTGATTGTTGCGAGTAGTTCAACTTCTACCCACTTAGTAAAGTAGTCAACAACAACTGCGTATTTGACATTTTCTTTTCCTGTAAGCAATGATCTGACTAGGTCTATTCCCTAAACTGCAAATGGCCATGGGTTTTGCATTTGTTAAGCTCATTTGGGGCCACTCGAGGTATTTTGGAGAATCTTTGACATTTATCACATCTTTTAACAAACTCCACGGAATCCTTGATCATAGTAGGCCAAAAATACCCTTGTCATAGAATTTTCTTTGCCAAGCTTTGCCCCCCAGCATGATCTCCACAGATGCCTTCATGTACTTTTCGTATCATTTCCTTAGCCTTTTCCTTGGAAATACATCTCAATAAGGGCATAGAGTACCTTCGTCGATACAAAATTCCATCGACCAAATAAATCGAGTTGATTGCCTTTGTAGTGTTCTCGACTTATTTCTGTCTGCTGGTAACAATCCCTGTTCAAGATATTGAATGATGGGGGGTCATCCAAGTGTCAACTACTCGTGTTTCTAGGGAGTATTCTTCTACTTGAATGATGAGAGCTGATAAGTGTTCGACCGACACTATACACAGTGTGTTGGCATCTTTGGTGCTTGCTAATTTGGCTAAGGCACTAGCATTGGAGTTCTGGTCGCGAGGTACTTGCTGTAAAGTATACTTTTCAAACTGCATTAGGAAGTCCTTTTCCTTGTTTAGATACGCGACCATTTTGAGACCCCTGGCCTAATATTCTCCGATGATTTGATTAAAAATTAGTTGGGAGTCATTGTATATATATCTAGTGACTTCACATTCACATCTCTAGCTAGTCTCAAACCTAGGAGCAATGCTTCATATTCGGCTTCATTATTGGAGGCATTAAAATTAAATCTTATTGCACTGTGAAACCGATGTCCCTCAGGAGTTATAAGAATTAATCCTACCCCTGAGTTATGCTCATTTAAGGATCCATCCACGAACAGTTTCCAGGTCGGAGTTTTATCTTGGGCGTCAGGGTCTACAATTTGCTTGTTAGTTGGGAGTCTAGAGAATTCTGCTACAAAATCTACTAAGGCTTGACCCTTTATTCCTGCTCGTGGTGAATAAGAAATTTTGAACTGCCCTAACTCAACGGCCCATTTTAATAGTCGACCAGCGACTTCTAGTTTTTGCAAGACTTAACGTAGTGGATGGTCGGTAAAAACTATTATAGGGTGGGCTTGGAAGTAGGGTCGCAACTTTCTCGATGCCAGTATCAACCAGTAAGCCAATTTTTTATAGCCTGATAACGTAAATTCGCTCCCATTATACTTTTACTTATATAGTATACTACCTTTTAGATGTTGTATTATTCCCCGATTAAAACAGCACTGGAAACATACTCTGTTATCGCTAGGTAGATGTACAAAGTTTCTCCTTCAACCGGCTTGGACAGAATGGGTGGTTGTGACATGTTGTCCTTAAGTGCTTGAAAAGCTTGTTCACACTCTTCTATCCATTCGAATTTTTTGTTTCCTCTGAGTAGATTAAAAAATGGGATGCACTTGTCCGTAGATTTGGATATAAATCTACTCAGAGCAGCAATTCTTCATGTTAGGCTTTGTACATATTTAATTTTAGTTGGTGAATGCATCTTGATCAATGCTTGGATTTTTTCAGGATTGGCTTCAATTCCTCGCGAGTTTACTATGAATCCAAAAAAAAAATTTGATCCGACTTTGAAGGAACACTTGAGAAGATTAAGCTTCATCTGATATTTTTTTCAAGATGTTGAAGCATTCCTGAAGGTCCTTGACATGCTCACCAACTTTTTTTAACTTGACCAACATATCATCAACATAAACCTCCCTGTTATTACTGATTTGGTCTTTGAACATGTGATTTACTAGTCATTGGTAAGTCGTACAAGCATTTTTCAAATCGAAGGGCATTACCATGTAACAGTAAGGCCCTATATCTGTTCGAAAGTTGGTATGTTCCTCATCAGGCGGATGCATACTAATTTGATTATAGCTGTAGTACACATCCGTGAATGATATAATTTCATGCCTTGATGTAGCATAGACCAGCTAGTTGATCCTTAAAAGTGGGAAACAATCTTTTGGGAAGACTTTATTAAGGTCTGTGAAATCCACGAAAGTCCTCCATTTACCATTTGGGTTAAGGACCAGTACGGGATTAGACACCCAGGACAGATAAAACGCTACCCTGATGAATCCATTTTCCTTTAGCTTCTTGACCTCTTCTTTTAAGGCTTTAGATCTGTCTTTGTCGAGCAACCTTCTTTTTTGTTGGACCAGTGGGTGGTTTTGGTCTATGTTAAGAACATGGCTGATAACTGTTGGGTCAATCCCCACCATGTCTTTATGCGACCAAGCAAAGACTTCCTAGTTTTTCTTCAAAAACTCCACCAACTTTTCTTTGATTGTTGTTTCTAAGTTTTTACCGACTTTCACAACTTTGGTCGGTTATTTTTCTTCTAATTGGATCTCCTCGAGATTCGCCATGGGTCCTATATCTTCTTCAAAATGCCCAAAGCAAGGATCTATGTCTTCATCCTCACTTTGTGCAACACCATATTTGGTGACTTGTTCACCTGATTGGGCATGTGCTTCATTTATTACTAGCAACCTCTTTTCTGCTATGCTAGAACTGCTCGAAGCAATTTATCCACTCCCCGATCAACACTTTCTCACTTTGGTAATCGAAGAGTTATAGCATTCTCTAGCTTCTCGTTGGTTTCCCAACACGTACCCAACTCCTGCATCTGTTGGAAACTTCATGGCTAAATGCCATATTGAAGTTACTGCTCGTAGCTCTACCAGGATAGGTCTTCAAATCACGACATTATATGCGAATGAATAATCAACTACTATAAAAGTAGTGAGTAATGTCCTGTTCGCAGGTGGTGTTCTTGCGGTGACTGGGAGTTTGATTGACCTTGTTGGTGCGAGTCCTTCACCAGAGAAACCATAGATGGTTTGGTTGCATGGTTCTAAATCTTGTATTGACAGTTTCATTCTTTCTAGTGACGATTTATAGAGAATGTTCATCGAGATTCTAGTATCTACCAACACTCATTTTACCATCATGTTGTTAATTTGAACATCCATAACCAAGGGATCTGAATGGGGGAATCAGACATGCTGCACGTCAAGCTCAAAGAAGGTAATACTCTCTTCCTCTGTTCGAGATTTTTTGGGAGCATGCTCCTCAATGTTTAGCATTTCAATGTCTTGCTCGTGACGTAGGGTCCAGACATATCTTTCTCTTGCCTTACCACTGTCACCAACTAAGTGTGGTCCCCCATAGATAATGAGCAAAGTGTCAGCAACTGGGGCTGGCTGCAGATGAGGCAAGCGTTGGCATACGTGTGCCTGCTCGTTGCCTCTGTTAGCCCTCTATTGGGGATCCCCCCTGTTCATACATATCTCCTCAGATGTCCTTGTCATATAAGGAACCCAAACTCGTCTTTTATTTAGTTACATTCGTTTGTATCATGGCCGTAATCGTTGCGGAAGCGATGAAACTTTGTTATGTCTTGTTTGGAAATGTCCTTCCTGATTGGGGCTAGTCACCTGAAAGGAATAGTGCTATAGTTGGCTTGATACACTTCTGCTCGGCTGTCGATCAGGGCTATGTAGTTGGTAAACCTCATATCATACCTATTCTGCTTAGGGCACTTGTTATCAGACGTTGTATGCTCAGTGTTTGCCCTTTTTCCTTTGTTTTTGTTATTATTTTTGCCATTATTATTGTTGGGTTTGCTAGACCCACTAGAAGCCTTGGTCAACTCTTTCTTTTTGCCCTGGTCAGCCTTTTGAGACTTTCCTTCATTGGCGATAGCCTCCTCCAACTTTATGTATTTGTCTACTCGATCCAATAATTCTTGAGTACTTTTGACTCCATTTTTTCTTAGGCTGCTCTAGAGTGGAGAATGGCACTACACCCCTGCAGTAATGGCCATCATCTTTCCCTCATCTCCAACTGATTTGGCTCGAGCAACTGCTCAAATGAACCTCTGGATGTACTCTTTAAAGGATTCTCATTCTTTTTTCCTTATATCAACCTGTTGGTTGGCCTCTGTTGGATGTATCTGACTAGCATAAAAGTGTCTGTAAAATTCATTTACAAACATTTCCCATGAAACTATGCTGGCCGGTGGAAATTCAATGTGCCACTCCTGAGCAGCATCAGACAAAGTAGCAGGAGATCCTGCATCGAGCATCTTCGGACACCTTCTGGATGTCCATGTGTAACTTAAATTTGTTCACATGAGATATTGGTCATCTTTTCCAGTATAGCTGGGCAGCACTGACATTTTGAACTTGCTTGGGATTTCGGCCATAACAATTCTGTTGATGAAAGGGGTGCCCTTTCTCCGGTCGTAATCTATATGGGAAGTTTTATTCCTGACCAGCTGTTGTACTGCCTGGTTTAGAGCATCTATTTGAGCTTGAACAACAGTTGGTATAGCAGGGGCATGAGCAACCACAACAGGTGGGACATGCTCATCGTGTCTTTCTCTTCGATCATTGAGTATATGCCTTAAATTCTCGTCTCTCCATCTCTGCTTGCTTGCTCCTAGCCAGTCAAAGATGTTAGGTTGCCTGAGTTATCCCCTGCGTTCGAGCTTGCTAGTCGATTATCCATTGGAGGAGGGTTTTGCTGCCCGAACCTTTGCCCTTGTTGCCAACCAACATTTCTTCTATGATAACCAGAGTCCCTTTCATTATAATTATGGCCGTCTCTGAACTGCAACTTGTGGGTATGCAACTTGCTATATGTAATGTCCCCCTCTCTTCTCCCCAAATTGTCTCGGTAAACAGGAGGAGACGTGCGCTAGCTATTGGGTCTCAAGACATTATTCTATCATGGGGGATCCCAGATCGCAGAGCCTAAGTCCGGTTGCCTCCTGTTTCCTGAGGGAACCTGTCCCCTGCCAGGTAAGACTTGCTCGTCTATTGCGAGACATCTAGGGCTTCTGGGATGTTGTTCATCCCTATTCTATCTATGTTGCTGTATGCTACCCCGACCAGCATGAGAGGGTTGATGCTGCTCGTTATTTCTACCAGGATTCTAAGGCTGTGTTTCATGCTGGGCAGCTTGGTGTTGTTTCGGTTGCTGGGGATTTCTCGGGTTTTGTGGGTTCGGAGGATATTGGCAATGCTCAGATCGTGGGTTTTGAGGAGGATGAGGATTTTGCAGTAACTCTTGTTGGGGATGTTGTGCAGTGACAGTCCTCAAGCCAACTATATAGCTGCTTCTAAGGCCACCGTCACATCTCTTTGTCGATGATCCATGTCCGCCTGTCTCTCGTTTAATTCTCACCGTTGCCGGTCGAGCTTCTTCTGTTGCATCACCATTGTCTCAGCCATGTTCTCTTGGTTAGCTTTTAAGGTGGCTAACTCATCCTGCAACATTCCCAAGGCTGTTCTTTGGGTTCCAGTGTCCTTCTCCTCCTCTTTCTCTTCCAATTCCACCTATGGTTCCTCATCTGTCACGCCTGGTGGAGGAGGTGGATTTTGTGGATTCTCCGAAGTCTGGCTTGCTTGACCCATCCTCCTGGTGTTCTTAGCCATTTTTTTTATCCTTGAGTTTAACTCTCAATGAAAGCACCAAAATTTTGACCCTAGATTTGGTCAACGACACCAAAGACAATGTGAAAAGTATGAATTGAACGAAATAAGACAAACGACACCGAGATTTTATAGTGGTTTCGCCCCGATGATCGATAATGATCTATGTTAACTTAGTGTTTTTATTAATGTAAAGACTCCAAAACCTGCGATCGGCGAACTAGGGGCTCACTGAGTCTCACAATCTCTGAAGATGGATACAAAGATCGTGTATATCAGCACTTTAGTTCTCTCTGAGTACAAATTATCACATATTCCATAAATGAATTCTATGAGTCCTATTTATAGGCTCATGGATGTATATATGGGCCATGAACTGTCCTCAACTTGCGTTACAAGCTTAAATAATACTATTTACATTTAAATTAGCAAATACCTATGAAACATCTAACTTATAACCACATTTGAGCATTTGTCTCGATCCCACGAGCAGCTCTGGTCGCATGTTTCTGTCCATCTTCTTTTCCTGTTGCTTAGCATATTCTTTGCGTCTATCGTGCACCCAAGTTTCTTCTGATAACATGGTCGTAGGTCGACCAGACCTTCATTAATGATGAGTGACGTGCCTTCACATACCTTTTTAAAGTGCCACGTCATCATGCTAATATTTAGGGAAACAATATATATTTTATAAAAAAATGACAAATTTCATTGAGTAGAATTGTAATGACCCAAAATCACTAATATGGCTTAAGGACCTTGATTAGTGTGCCGGAAGGGCATGATTGGTTTATGTGTGAAAATTATTAAATTAGCGTGTGACTATTTCATAAACATGTTTGTATGGCGATATGAATATAAATGTGGTTGTATGTTATATTTGTGAGAACCACATTATCATGTGGGTAAATCTGCAGCATGCGACTTGAGGCGATCCTAGAGAGCTAGTTAGTGGGAAGTCACAACGGGGCTTAATATTTGACTTGGGGCAAGTCAAGGGGTATTTTAGGTATTAGGTGATAATTTGGGTTATCGGGTTGTGGAAATAAATATATGGAGATATATTTGAGGTTAGGAAGCCTAGGCGGGAATGCTGAGGAATCTTACCATTTTGCCCTCGGGGACGTTTTTGGTACCCCGAGCCTCGGGATTGATTTAATTAATTAAGATTAGACTAAGTAAAATAGAAGTCAGTGGAACAAAAGATACAAACCGACCCTTTAGAATTTATTCTCCTCCTTCTCTTCTCTCTCTTTTCTCTCTTAAGAAAACTACAGAAATCTAAGGAAAACTCAACTGGAAATTCTGTGTTTAAGCTGAATTTGTGAAGGATTAGCCTAGCTCTGACGAAGGGACACTAAACCAGGATCAAGGTAAGAATTGAATCTCATTTTTGAGCACTAGAATTCTGAGTTTTGGCTGAGTATTAAAAGTGTTTATGGTTTTGATGTTAAGGATTGAATTAAAGCTGAGAAGCTTGGATTTTAGCTTAGGAATCTATTAAGGAAGTGGTTCATCAAAGGAGGTAAGCTTCAATTCATAGTTTAGAGCTTAAATTCTAAGTTTGCATGACTGGTTTTTGAGTTCTTTAGTTGCTGGGTTTCAGAAATCAAAAAGGGATTTTGATGGGTTTTTAAGCTGGATTTCTATTGGATTATGCTGTTAGAATCATGTTAAAAGTCTTGTGATTAATGGATTTTGGAACTAGGGAGCTTTGGGGTGGTTTTGAATAAGGTTAGGATGTTAGAAATGGTGGATTTTCTAGGCACGAAGGGTTGGGCTGCGGCTCTGTTCTAGAGCGCTACGGCTCTGCAAAGCAAGGAAGAGCCAAGGGGGCTCTGCAGTGGGGAAGCGCCGCGGCGCCTCAGGGCACAGCCGCGGCGCGTGTCTGTCTTCAGAGAGGCTTAGCCTCTGTTTCAGGGGTGGGTCGCGGCTAGGTTTCAGGGGCCGTAGCCCTTAAGAGCATTTTTGATCTTTTGGGAGTTTTATGAGCGGGAACCTAACCTAGGGTGCTCGGGATCAATTCCACCACCGTGATTGGTGGAATTCGACGTCTCAGAAGCTAGAACTCCACCTGGAAATATTAACTTGATTATTAATGGTGCTCCATATCTTGGTTGTGACTAGGTGTTAAGCTAGAGCTTGGGAAATGGATCGTACTCGATAGGCGTCACTCGTAATCAGTGAACTTGGAAATTAAAGGTAAGAAAACTGCACCCGGTTATGGTATTATGATGGGACTAAGGGTTCCCTATTCTGTATGCTTTGTAAAGGATGGTATTATACCATGTAAACAGTAAACCAATGACCTAAGAGTGCCGAAGTTTACACTAGCGCATAGGGCGCGGCTCGGCCACTGGTAGCCGAGGACATCTTGTTAAGCACTGAGCTCGGTTTAAGCGGGCCGGAGTCAGTGGGGTAAACAGAGGGTACGACCTTAAGTTTCGACCCTGATTATAATATGATTTGTTTGCTATTATTGTTTGGTGGGTTGTTATGCCGAATAGTTGGGTGACAATTAGCTGACTCTTTGGTTGAATCTCCATGCTTTGTGAATATTGTGGTATGTTAAGTGTATGAACGTGCTTAAAAGGGATATCCAAATATTGTTATTGCTTGACATGGAATATGATATGTTTTCTTGCTGGGCCCTGGCTCACGGGTACTACGTGGTGTAGGTAAAGGCAAGGGCAAGCTTGATCAGCCCTGATTTGGAGAGCTCTAAGAGCAGAATGTACATGAACAGCTGCTCAGCCGCCACGATTAAGAGTGAGACAGGAACAGGAGAGTCAGAAATGTCTGTTTTGCCTTAGAGTGGCTAACGATTGTTTAAACTTTGGAAATTTTGTAAACGGACTTTGAACGCTGTTCCTTTTTGGGATCCCATGTGTAAAAATGCGTAAATTCTATGAAATGTACCTTTTTGAGACCAAACTCTCTTAACCCTAGCGCATTAATGGTTTTAGTGACACGTTTTAACTAAATGACTTGATTAGCAAGTCCTGCACCTTTATAAGCACACAGTGTAGCGGTCTTGGCTATCCAGGGCGTTACAAGAATCATGAACTACATTGCTCATAACACAAGGTGGAACTTCTTCCAACCAAGTAACTTCATTTTCATCAGGAAACTACACCTAGTATTCTTAATAACCACACTAATACTAATCATATACCGTAATTTTTGTTTCTCACTAAAATATCTCTAAAATACCCTTTTAAAAAATTAGGTTCATATCGTTTGGGATCTCTCCATTGGCTTCACCATCTATTCCTTCTCTCTCAGGTCAAACCCACCATCATCAACTACCCACTGTAGCTGCCGTCGCCTGAGACCGAAGCAATGCTGGAGCCATTGTCGGATCCTGCAACCCTCTTCGCCAAAGTCGAAGATTATAACCCCATTCACCAAAGCCGAAGGCCTGCCTGCATCCCCCTTCATTGAAGCCCATTGCCTCCATGCCTGCAACCAGTGCTGCTTGAGCCCGCAGCCGCTGCCTTTGTCTCTAGCCCTCGCATGCCCGCCAATGCCTGAGACCCCACTCTCCCCTTGCAAGCCCAATAGCCCTTCCAATTTGTGAAAGTATTTTTATTCTATGATTTATGTTGTATTATTATCTATTTAGATTTTGTGGTATTGTTCTTATATTGTTTATGGTCCCCTATTTATTTTGACTTTGTCATATTAATGTTTTGAGATTTGATGGTTATGGCTCAGGCTTTGATTAAATTTCTTTGTTCTAGATATTTGAGCCATGTTTTAATTTGGTATGAACAATGTGTGAATTTAGTGGAGCCATGTGTGAAGTGAAGTTGGTGTGAATTTGGTGTGAAGTTGTTATTGTATTACTATTGCGCAAAACATGTACTAGGCACACACCCAGAAAGACAAATAACAAAGATCTAATAATCCTAAGAATATAGCTCCATTGAGAAACATCACGAGAGGAAGAAGTAGAGTTAACGACAACCTCTGCATCACTTTCAACTATACAAACAAAGAAACCAACTTCCAAACACCCCTTCAAACCATGCGAAGGCTTTGCCAAGCAGCCTAAAGGAAAGCCATCAAAGTCCCTAACAAGAGCGCCAATACCAATAATACCAGTCTCACAACTATTAGCAGTATCCACATTTAATTTAAGTGAACCAGGAGGGGGAGCTTTCCACAGGCTGGCGTTTACAGATCGAGGACCCAAAACCAACTGATGGTGAGAGGGTTGGACCTGCAACCAACATTCATAGTACTGAGAAACCCATTTTAGAGACCAGAAGCATCTTTGAAAGAAGAACCATGCTTGTCTTTATTCCTCTCTCCCTATATAATCCAAACAATAATGAGAAACTAACTAAACTATTGGGGTGTTAAAACAAATAGAAGATACTGGAGGATGTCAACAATGTTCCATGAGAGATTGGGCTTCAACAGGCTCCAAAAACATGATAACTTCCAAACTTGAATAGACAGTGAGCAAAGGAAAAGAGCATGCAAAATGACAACCAGCGATAGGTGTTGTAAATAAGAAACAAAATAAATGGAAATAATACGATGTACATAATTAAAGTGATAAAGAAAAACACAAAGAATAAACCAACCTTTTCCTAGTTATACTGGGGAACGACTCACCTGTTATGTGTCAAATGGCACAATAAATGTCAAATCCAAGAAGATAAAGATGATAATGATGGTGATTTGTTCCAGGACTTCACCTTTTCCAGAGTAAAAAGGCAGAGCAGAGCAGGTAAATTTGCTTAAATCAAAGAACAATTTGTTACGTGCACTAAGCCAGATAATCACAATTGACAAAAGAAAAGATTGTATCTTAAATTCTCGACACACGAAACTTCAGCAGGAACAAAATTACCATTTACATATATTTATATATATATATATATATGGTTAGTGTCAAGTAATAAACCACACATGCACATAAGCTAAAACTTAGATTGAAGGGAAAGCATTGAATATTCACTATATTGAACTAGCAATCCAATTAAAGGCACATGACTAACATACACTATTGCGAATAAGAGCTCCACTTAGCTTGTCCTGTTTCTTTGTTAGAAATCACATCCTTCTTTTGGGTAGAATTCTTCATTTCATTATTTACTCTTTCTATTCCTATACATGGGGTTTTAAATGATTTATATGATGATGTTTTAAACAACATCATAGACTTGGCATTTGCGCAACTGAAAAGAATCAATGAATATAAAAACATAGAACCAGTTTCCATTGTACACACTTAGAACTTAGAAGGATAAATTTAATGTGACATGACATTTATACAATTAACCAAAGATTAATAGTGATGGCCAGTCTCCACCTAGTGACCATCTAAAAGATACAAATCTGAAAACATAATACATACCATGGTTTGCAATTTCTGTATCTCAGTAGCCTAATGAATCTAGCGAATGGAGTTTTACACTATTTCACCTGATGCAAAAAAGTCATCACAAGCCCAATGATAACATCCAATAATTTCACCAAATGAAAAACCTGCTCACATTCCTGTCAAGAATGCTAGAAAAAGATTGCACATCAGCCCTCAAAAAATGAACATCTGAAGCAGTTTCTTTATGTTTTCGCAATTGGTCTTGCATGTTTTCCATTTCCACAGGAAAGGAAGACACCAAGGCTTTAAATTTTGCAATCATTTCTTTTCTTCCTGAAATAATAATTCTTCCATCAGAATTAAAGAATAAAAAGAGCCATTGGCTTGCAATAAAGCTTCAGGTTTCTTCTACCCAGGTTCTCTTGAAGCATCTTCCACCTTTGTTTCAATCATCTTTCTCTCATCGTTCTGCTTCTGTATTTCTATCCTAAGATCTGAAATCTTTGAATTCTCAATTGCAGCAGATCTTCGAAGGAAATCAATGACATCACTTTTAACATTAAGTTCCCTTTCCTTTAAGACAAGAATATCCTTCTCGGCCTACAATCTCCAATGAAAACATTATTTTTAGCATCATAGTGACATCTTAGCAAAAAATGGCAGATAAAAGGCAAAAATAAACTACCGACCAGTTACAACCTGAAGTTTCTCATACGAAGCCTGATACTCAATAACTTCAAATTTTGATTTTTCAATTTGATCTCTCACTAAGAGGTAGGCTTGGGAAGAGGAAATACATGCTACATTATTCAATTTGCTCTGTCCATTTGTGACAAGAGTTAGCATTAGTGAAATGATATTTTAAAGTAATAAAACCAGCACATACAAAAGACTAGTTATACATTAAAGTGACCTGAAAGTTAGATAACTGCAGCAATATATGTACTCTCTCTTCGTGAAGACCTTTTATTTCTTTAAGCCGGCAAGAAGCTTG
Organism: Humulus lupulus; assembly: GCF_963169125.1. Lineage (NCBI taxonomy): Eukaryota > Viridiplantae > Streptophyta > Magnoliopsida > Rosales > Cannabaceae > Humulus > Humulus lupulus. Next base: position 81,982,269 of record NC_084797.1, on the reverse strand, counting down.
ATCCTGCAGAGCTCAAATCAGTTAGAATGGATTATCGTCTACAAAAGATTAATTTACAAAGGTAAGTGTTCGAAAGAAAGGTAATTACACTACCATTAATTCTTTAAGAGCAGTCTCCATATCTTGTATATCTTTTACTTTATCTCTAACTTTGTCACAACTAACATGCTTGCTCCCTAAATTTAAGACAGAAAAGCCTGCCACTTTTGCGGCATCTCTCCGAGATTTGAGAATTGCTAGTTTGCAATTACTCTCTTCTAGTTCAACAACTCTATTTTCTAACTCCCCTTCATAAAACCAATGCACTTAACATTAGCTTCACAGAACATTCAGTTATCCTCCAAGATAATGAAAACTATAAACAACTAAACAAAAATTTTCCATATTTTGGCAAGAGAAAACCAACCCTTCAACTTATTCCATTGTATCCATTTATGAAGAACTTTAAAATACAACAATGTTCACTTAAAATTACCTTTTGTTTCAAACTTCAGTTACATCAACTTATCAAGTGACCACAAGATTCCCTAAATTGCTATAAATTATGATCAATCGAAAGTTTTAATGTATTACATGAAGGATTTCAAAAAGTTGAGGTTCCTATGAGTACCAATATGAATGCATATTCATTAAAAAGAAAAAGATAATATACTAATCTAGCACTTCATTTTTAGACAAAGTTACAAATACCAAATTTCTTTTTACAGATGGACCAATCAACACGAGTGGGTGCTGCCCCAACTTAAAACCTGAGTAGTAATATTGTTCTTCTCTTAGCTAGACAATAATAATGGACTCCTTGGGCCCAGATAAAGTTATTAGAGGTAAGAAAATAAATTTAACTGTTTTCAGTATGAGACTAGTGAAGATGTACAAGTTACCTGATTCATTTCCCATGTGTTTAGTGTCTCTAAATCCAATTGTTACAACAATGGAAAGGATCATGAGAATCCAATTGATCTCTGGAATATATATCTGACCATGAATCTTGTAAGAAGTTTGAACGACCTTGACTCTTGGGAAGCAACCAATCGACTGTCTTTGGTTTATGATAGAAAATATTCCACGGATGATTGCTTGGCTTCCAAATACTGAAGCAAGAATAACTACAACAAGAACTGGCCACCTTATGCATTCTGCATTCAAATTTTTTTATAGATATCATATCTTTCGTAACGAGTACTTATACCAGTCACTATTCACAACAGAAGTTTGAAATAATAATATTAAAGAATGAGATGTGAAGTTTAATATTCTTTAACATCATCTATCAAATGCTAGGAGAATATGGTGAATCTTAGTTTTAATTTATTTCATCTTGTCAAAGCTTGCCCAACTAGAAATTAAACAACAGTACTTCATACAAAAGGGAAGAATGACCCTTACCAGGAACTGAGACATAAAAACTGATACTATGTTTGGAGTGGTGATGATGTAATAAATAAGCAGCTTGGCCCATGTATGCCAAAATAAGTGTTGGATAAACCAGAAAGGTGAAACCAATTTGCGGTAGGAAAATACATTAGGAGTTGAAATTCCCTTGTTAGATTAGACATCCACTGAAAATGAGATTAAAACATGATAAAGTACTGTTATAATGATGTTCAAAGTTACCTAAATGGCCGCATATGAGAAGTGTCCAAGATCAGCAAACATAGCCGCTGAGCCTGAAAAAACACACGGATTCATTAGTGGCATGTAATAACACATAAAAATCTGACAACAGCTTATGTCTTAATAAAGGTCATTCATATCTTATCAAACATGCAAAAAAAAAAAAAAAAATACAAAGAGCTCTGTTTTCTTTCCTAAGAAAAATGACTCAAAATATTATGTGTGTTCCCCTATTTTACCTGTTATGCACAGTAATATTCCACCTAAAGACATCCATCCACTTATCCTTGTCTTCTTCAAGAGCTTGAACATGTAATATGGGGAAAGAGCTTGATAAACATGTGGGTTCCAGCGAAATATATTATACAAGCCAAGGGTACTGATGCATAGCAGCCACGTCAACACAATTGGTTCAAAGAAGAATCCAACTCGGTGCGTACCATAATGTTGATGAGCAAATAGGCACAATAATATGAAGCAAGTTATTGGAATCACAACATCTGGAATTCAGTCAGATAGGGATGTTAAGGCAAAGATGACTAGCTAAAACTACAATAAATTCATTAGTGCTGTATTTAACTTTTAATGAATCTTCTACGCTATACACAAAAGCATAATAAAAGACGAATATTTCCTGACAAGGCATATTTATAGCTAACCTTACTGCACGAATAATTCAGAAAATTAGAAGTATTAAAAAGAAGTATAACAGTAAAAAGGTATAAGGGTATAACCAAACCACGAAGTTGTGCTAAAAAATAAAATGTAAAATAAAGTTATCCTCTCAAGTCAAATTAACAACTTTAAAAACAAACAAAATATGAAAAGAACAAGTATTTACATTCATAGATAACTCCTTCTCTATAGATACTTTATTCCTATATATACATAACAATAAACATGTAGAGAATAACCAATTACCATGGTTGAAGATGAATCGAAACTTGGGCTAATGAGAGAGATGGAAAGGCTTTTTGAAATGAATTGTAACAGATGCATGTTTGGGGTCAAATACTTAATTGAAGTCATATCTTGAGTATAAATAGATATGGATAGAAACTTGCACGAAGAATATAATAAAAAAAATGAAAACAACAACAGATATGTTCCACCATTTTCGTGAGCCATAGGGCCACGCCTTTCCATTTTTAACCTACGCTCCACCACCACCACAAATCACCACTAGCAACTTGCACGTGAATAAAAAACACAATCCAGACCCAACCCACGATCTCGCAAAAGTGAGACCTCACACCAACCACATTAGATAAGAAAAAAAAAAGAAGAAAAAAATCCATATTCGATAGGGAAACTTACCAAGTACGAGCTCTGAACCCAAGTCTTCGTCCACAGCGTGTTGAGGTGAAGAATAAGAAGAAGAAGGCATCATCACTGTCGGACCCTGAAAAGACCCACTATGCGTCGAGGAGGAGAAGGATTCATCATCACCAAATCTTTTGGTTGTAAGTTAATTGAAAAAAACTAAAAAAGTATAATGAATGGAGGTATGGATGGATAAAAGATGATAAATGGTATAAATTACAGAGAATAAAAAACTTGGAGCATCAAATTCTCAGACTTAAATCAATTAAAAATGATTATAGATGATAAAGACTTGTAGAAATGTTCATTAATAAAAAATAAGAGAGAATCATATCTGAATGTATTCAGACATTTGGCAGTAGTAATTTTTGGGCAGCCACCTTTGTGAAGTCCAAGATGATTGACGCTTGCCCTAAGTAGACCCATCGCTTATTGGAGTAATTTGGTCTGTCACTGGCTGTAAAAGTTTGTTGCTTTGTTTTTGTGCCCCAATTCAGATTTGATTTGGGAACTCTTGTCCCCAAGAAAATGAGAAAGAAAATGAAGAAATCACAAGAAGAAGAAGAAAAATGTGGTTTCATATTCATGTGCAATGGCTCAACCAAACCCCAATGCTATCTTTACTGTGTTTTCGGGCTACCCATGGCGCAACAAGAAGTTGTCCTTCAGATCAAACCGGGTGCCAAGTTTTTTCTTTACGACTTTGGCGCAATAAAGATATATGTTTTAAGACCATTTTAATTTTCAGTTTACCTCTAAATAAATTAACTACCCGCCTTTTACACTATAGAGCATTTTATTGTAATGTCTCACTAATCTAGACTATTTGGACCATTAACGAAACTATACATAAACTTACATTTTTTTACGAAAATACCATAATTTTATTGAGTAACTTATAAAATAAGAGTTACTTACAAATAAATACTAAGAAGGATATGGGATCTCATTGTCTTTAATAACAAAACATGATTTAAATGAAAAGAATTACATAAGAAATGCGGAAAATACATATAAAACCATAAAAAGATAAAATGAGACTACATCCTCGAATCGAATAACGCTCGGCCCCTTGACTCCATTCACCATCGATACACATCCTCTAAGCGTCACGAATCTTACCGCCTCTAAAGCTTATTTTCCTGCACATAAAACAGAAAGGAATGAGCCTAATGCCCAGCAAGGAAAAATCTAACACATAGTCATACACATAAATTTCACAAGAAACATAAAGACTTAACATAATACATATAACATACACTTATTATAATGGTCATTATTACTTGGGGTCTCATAGACTAAACAAGCATATGCCCATGGGATTAGTGGGGTCCTACTAGCTAAGTAGGTCATATGCCCATAACCCATTTGGGGTCTTGTTAGTCATATGGGTCATATGCCCAAGCCTACAAACATACATGCATACATATCATAACACATTTAACAACATAAAACATAAGATAACAGAAGCATATAACATATTGATTCTAGCCTATTTTCCTTACCAAAGTTACCGGGATATGTGGACTGAGTTGGGACTTTTTGGAACACTCCTAAAACCATAATGAACAAGAGTGAGTTGAAAGAAGGAAAGAGATGAAAAGGAAATGGGAAGACTAAACCATTTGAGAAACATGCTTACCGAAACTTATGTGCTCAAGAACTTAGATTCCCTAACCAAAATGAAGATTAAGGTTAGAGATTGAGTAGAAGACTATGAGAAAGAAAATAACATAATACAGAAATGAACTAGAGTTTTGGTTACCTCAAAGACTTGAAAGACCAATATACACCTCAACCGAAATACTATAGAACCTCACTTCCCAAAGTATTTGATAAGCTTATGATGTTTAAGCTTATGATTTTCCCAAACCAGGTGTTTACACTCTCACACTCACTTAACACTAGCAGCTTCAGAACTTAGAGCAAAAGGTGAGTAATGGCTGGGTACTAGGTCCTATTTATAGAGTTTGGGAATGAAAGTATCTTGATTTTACTTGAATAAAAATAATGGTTTTTTAGGTGAAAATCATTTGAATAATCGTTCAGCAGAGGCTGAAGACTCGTTCAAAAGATGCTGGACTTATGGAGGAGTTTGAATGGCTGAAAGGAAAAGAATTCAAAAGTGTTTGAATTTATGCTGGAGGAGGCGATATATCGCCCCCTATAGGCGATATATCGCCTGGACCATTGTTCCCGAGGCGACCGTGCATCGATTCGTGTTTTCCGTATCTACGTGCTGCGATATATCGCCCTCTATAGCTGCGATATATCGGCACACGCTGAATATTTAAACACGAAATTACACATTTTTAGCTAAGTTTGAATGGAGTAAACAGCCTTGACTAAGCCCTCAACGTACTCAAAGCTGCTGACTGACCCTATAACATTCAAACTTTACTCCTTATTAAATTTAATCCTAAAAAATACTCAATCCTTAATCACCATTCATAACATGTGCTTAAAATCCTATTGGTTGATATCTAAACCTTATAGTATAATAAATATAATCCTTAATATCAGTCACATTAATCAAACCTTAGGTTATACTTAATATTCTTAAACTATAGATTAAACTTAGAAAATCTATAAGTACTACTATGAGTGTCCAAATAATTCCCGGTCTGAACCAAAAATCCACAGTTACAAAGATAATACTAAACATACTATAATACTACTAAACAATTAGCTAAGTAAAGTTCTTGGACTCTACATTTATGTCCCATTTCTTTAACAAGCTTTTATAATACTTTTTCAATAGTCTTATAACCATGTGTTGTGAAAAGTGGTTTTTCTTGTAGTGTAAGTTAACAATATCTTCTGGATATCTTTGGTGACTTGATCGACTTTGATAGATCCCAAACCCAAACTACCTAACTGTCGTCGAGATGGAGAACATGCAATTGAGGAGCCATCTCACTAGGAAAAATAAGCAGATTGAGGAGGATTTGACCCGATTACCCCCTCTTGCAACCGACATTAATGTCGGGAAGAGGCAAAGTGGGTCTCATTAGTCCCACGGGAATAATTGATCCAAACCGAGTCGATCAGTTAGAACCGCCACTCCAAGTTCTATACCTGCGGGGCGAGATTACCAGAATGCTCGACCCAGCGACCGTCATAGGGGTCGTCAGCAAGTCAGTCGATCGGTTAGGACTGCAACCCCAAGTTCATTTCCTTCTTTACAGGTCCATGGGAATGCCCATGAAAATCCATGAGGAGGGGCTAGAACAGGCTCACAAAGAAAAAATGCTCCAACAATTCCTCCTACGCCGCGATCGGATCACCAGACACAAAGAACTAGAGACATTGGAGTAGAACAGAGGGGGGCTAATTTAGTCCTTCCTAATGGAATGAGGATAGCCTCACCAATAAGGCATCCCCCGTCACCTATAAGACATCCAACACCACCTCGTCCTCAACGGGATATTCCATCTCATGGAGACAGTAGGAAAAATCCTCCCCCATCGGCCAATACTTACGTCCCACAAACACGTGCCGAGAATCCAGGTCCTCGGCCCCAGCCGTGAGTTGTAAGCTTCGCAAACGGGAGTCATTGGACTGAAAGCCATCGTAGTGGCAGGTCCGAGAGCGACCTAAGGAATCATTTGAGTTCAGCACAGAGCCCTCTATATGATCCACAACCTGATATGCACAATTGTTTGAACTCCCAGAGAAGTATCCAGTTCGGGATGGATATATTAGCTATACTCGACAAGAGGGAGGTCCGTCCATAGTACGCGATCATGGGAATGCCCTGCAAAACCAAGCTTGAACTTGGAGGGAAAATAACTCGTCAAATGCGCATGATAGGATGGGAGCTATTGAACAGCCCCCAGCCAACCTAGAGACTAGGGACCAAACCCTCGAGAGACTAGCTCTGATGGAAGATCAAATGAAAAAACTCTTGTCTGGAAAGGAAAAGGACGATTGTGACTCAGACAAGGAGCTCGAGCCTTTTGCTCCAAATATTGCGACGACGACATACCCTGTGGGTTTTAGGATTCCATACTTGTCAAAATTTGATGGAGATGGAGATCCGTCAGAACACCTCGGAATGTTTAACACCATGATGGTGACCCACAATGTCGGGATCGACCTAAGGTGTATTTTGTTCCCTGCAATTCTGGTCGGGCCAGCTAGGCAGTGGTTTAAGTAATACAAGAGACATTCCATAAGCTCGTGGAAGAAGTTTTCCTCCGAGTTCAAAAAAGCATTCCAAGCTTCACAGGCAGCTCGAGTTAAGGCTGGTTCATTGGCCAGCGTAAAGCAGCAACCTGGTGAAACGTTGAAGGCATATCTGAGTAGATTTGCCAATGTTGTTGCACGAGCTAGGGATGCTGATGACAGCTCCAAACTCATGGCAACGAGGGCAGGAATCCTTGTTGGGGGTGACCTATGGCAGGAACTCCAAAGAAAAGGAGTTAAGAATGTAGATGAATTCTTTGCTCGAGCTCAAGAGTGGATAAATCTCGAGGAGGTGCAAGCTTCTGTTGCAGGAACCAGCCAGACCCCTATCCAACCCATTTGAACGGCAATAGATGTGGCAATTACGGCCCAAACCGTTACCCAGAATAACCAATGGGGGAATAAAAAAAGAAAAAGGAATGGAGAACTCGACCAGAGCGAGATGAAGAAAAATAAGCCTGTAGAGAAGTTCAAGCCTATCTACACCACGTATACCGATCTAGCGGATACATGTGAGCACATTTTTCTTGCCAATTCTAGTCGTCTTCCATGGAAGAAGCCAGAACCATTCAAGAACCAGAAGGCAAAGAGGGATGCCTCAAAGTTGTGTCAGTTCCACACCGACATCGGTCATAACACTGATGATTGTTGGTAGCTGAATGATGTGATTGAAACCCTCATTAGGGCGGGACCTTTGGCCCAGTACGTCCAAAATCGGGTGAATCCGAGTCAGCCGTTGGGCAGACCTTGCTACTTGTTCCGAAAGCTCCGACGACAGGAAAACTGGAGCTCAAGCTAATTAGGTCAATCCTCCTCTGATAGTAGGGGGAGATATAACCACCATTTCGGGAGGACCTCATTTGGCGGGCATGAGCAGCAGGGCCAAAAGAGGTACATTAACGAGCTGAAGTCCCATAAGGGGGTGGAGTTCGTCCCGGAGCAACGGTTATCGAAACAGTAGCGATTGGAAAAGCAACCAATCATTTTCACAGAAGAGGATGCTAGCCACGTCCAATTCCCACATAACGATTTGCTAATGGTAACCATTCAACTCGCCAACTGAAGAGTCCAAAGAACACTAGTGGATAACAGAAGTTCTGTGAATCTACCTTTTAGGTCCACCCTGGAAAAAATGGGGTTATCCGTAACTGATTTGAAGGCGACCTCGATGACTCTGTACGGGTTTTCTGGTGAAGGTTCGGCAGCCATTGGGATGATCAGATTGGTGGTGACATTGGGAGAAGAGTCGTGAACTATTTCCAAGTTGCTCGAGTTCATGGTAATCGATTGTCCAGCTGCATAAAATGCGATTTTGGGCCGACCTGCGCTGATGGCATTTGAAGCCATAACCTCTATCTGCCACCTAGCAATGAAATTCCCCTCAGCTGCGGGAATATGCACCATCAGAGGTGATCAGCTTGCTGCCAGGGAATGCTATAGCATTTCTATGAAGGGAAAATCACAACCTGGGCAACAAGCGATGGTCATAAATGACTGAGGTGAGGGGTCCTATGAAGTAGGAGTTACTCATGGGATGGAAGAACCTTAGCAAAAGAAGGATAGTGAGGTCGTCAAACTCGGCGACATTGACCCACGGGTAGGCGAAGACTGATCAGAGCTCCAAGCCATAGAAGAGCTCGAGGAAGTAAACATTGACCCTAAAGAAGCTTCAAGAGTCGTATAGATTGGAAAGAATCTTGACGATAAAAGGAAGAAGGAGCTAGTAGATTTCTTACAGGAAAACCTGGGCGTCTTCCCTTGGTCACATGGAGATATGGTGGGAATAAGTCCAAATGTAATTATGCACACCTTAAATTTGGACAAGAATGTGCCTGCAAAATCAAAAAAATGGAGACATTTAGGAATTGTCCGACCTAAAGCCCTTGAGGAAGAGGTAGCCCGATTATTAAAATGTAGGTTTATCCGGGAGGCAAAATACCTGATATAGGTTGCCAATCCCGTGCTGGTCCCGAAGCCAAACGGGAAGTGGAGGACCTGTATCAACTTCTCTGCTCTAAATAAAGTTTGTCCCAAGGATTGTTTCCCACTGCCAAGGATTGACCAGTTGGTAGATGCCACGGTAGGTCACAAGCTCATGTCCTTCATGGACGTATTCTGGATATAACCAGATCGCGATGAATCCTGTGGACTAGGAACATACTAGCTTCATGACCAAACATAACTGTTGCGAAATTTATTGCTAGACAAGTGCACTCATCGCAAATTAGTAATAATCTTGGTAAAACCAAGTATCATCCTCAAGGACTGAATCACCAATTACCAATCAATTAATCTTTTTGTTTCTATTTGGTCAATTAAACTTTGATTCTTGTAACAAGACAGAAGAAAATATAAATTGTAGAAATAGTAATTAAGAACTGAATAAAAACAATAAGTAATAGAAAAACATTGAATTTAAATAATGAGAGGGCAATTAGGGCATTTAATCTCATCAACTATCCTCCCTATTAATCCCTAATACAAGTTACCAATTTCTTCTTCTTTCTTCCTATTTCAATTAACGAGTTGACAAAAGCAGCTAATAATCATGTTATGAATTATAAACTCAATCTAAGTGAAAATTTCCTATATTTCTATAGTAAATTTAATCACAAAGACAACATTAATTAGAACAACTGAAAAGAGAATTACACAATTAATCTAGATACTCTCGTTCCAAATTAAAATTGCATCCTAAACAACCAAAGCAAATTCAAATTGCACTTCTCAGATTTTGATTAAAAAAAATAAAGGTAATGACTATAGATGGCCAGTCAATAATCAATCAACAAGCACAGACTGTGAGGAATTGAAAAGAAGATGAAGAAGAAATGATAAATTGCATTAGTTCATAATATGGATTCAAGAGATTTAATTAATAGCCCTAAATAGAAAATTAGTTCATAATTGTCATTCTAAACATAAAGAAATTAAAAAACAAACATGAAAAATAAAGAGTAGATGAATGAAAAACAATTGAGGAAGCCTCCAATGGTGTTCTCCAAGGTTCTAGTCACCCAAAAAAAATTTCTCTTTCTTTTTGAATCTAGGTTTATAACCTATTTTTTTCTTTCTAAAGGACTTGGGCCGCGGCCCGTGTCCCAAAAACTGCATTTCTCGTTGAGGCGGGCTGCGGCCCAGCTGTTTCACTGCCGCAGCCCGTCTCTTTGATTCCTTAGAAAATTTGCTCTTCCAAGCCGCGGCCCTCCAAAGCCATGCCACGGCCCGAGTCTAGACTCCGAAACAATGCTTCTATGAAGAGGCTGGCCGCTGCTCCAAATTGCTTAAGACGCAGCCCTTAAGAAATTCTTCAAATTTTGCAATTATAAACCTGAAAAATCACCAATGCCTTCAAATCATGCTAGAATCCATCCTTTATTGAAAACAACATCGAAACTTGGGTTTTTCTTCTCTTTTTGAACCAATTTCCTCCAAGTATTCAAATCTTCCTTTTTATTCACTAAAACTGAAAACAAACAACAAAAGCGTAAAACCATACTAAATGAAATAAAAACAACATAAACGACTACCTAAAACACCACCTAACTTTGACATAAACTAGACTCAATAATAACATATATTTTTATAAAGTTATGCCCTTCGTGCTAAAGAATGCCAGGGCTACATATCAACGCTTGGTCAACAAAATGTTCGCTAGCCAGATCGAGAGAAATATGGAGGTGTATGTCGATGACATGCTTGTCAAATCAACAACTGCCAATAACCATGTGTTCGATCTAGAAGAATGTTTTGGAATATTAAGGAGGTATGACATGAAACTGAATCCCCAGAAATGTACTTTCAGAGTGGCATCTGGAAAATTCCTGGGGTTCATAGTCAACACAAGGGGAATATAGGCAAATCTTGAGAAAATCAGATCGTTGTTAGAAATGCCCTCACTCAGGCCGCGTAAAGAAGTTCAAAGTCTAACTGGAAGAGTGGCGGCTTTGAATCGATTCATTTGAAAATCCACTGACAAGTGTCTGCCATTCTACAACTTGCTCAGAGGAAACAAGAAATTTGAGTTGACCGAGGAGTGCGAACAGGCATTCCATGACCTAAAAACGCACCTGGCCAAGCCCCTGGTATTATCTAAACCTATGTCTGGAGAATCTCTATTCCTTTATTTGGTCCTGACAGAGAATGCGGTCAGTGTCATGTTAGTTCGAGAAGAAGACTATTCTCAGAAACTAGTACATTATGTAAGCAAGAGACTTCTCAAAGCGAAGTCAGGGTATCCACTGATAGAGAAGCTGACATTCTGTTTGATATTGGCTTCCAGAAAGCTCCGGCCATATTTCCATTCCCATTCAATCAACATCTTGACAGACCAACCTTTAAGGCAGGTTTTGCAAAAACATGAAATGTCGAGACGTCTCTTAAAATGGGCCATCAAAATTAATCAGTTCGAGATATTGTACATGCCACGGACCTTAATCAAAAGTCAGGCCCTTGCTGATTTTATGGTTGAATGCACCAGTTTTCAAGAAGAGCTCTTGAGGGAGCCAGTGCAGGAATTATGGAAAATCTTCATTGACGGATCGTCAAATGAGAACGGATGAGGAGCTGGGATCATCTTAATTGATTTCATATAGCTCTGAGGTTTGGATTTGAGGCATCCAACAACAAAGCCGAATATGAGGCCTTACTAGCAGGACTGAGGGTAGCAAGAGAGCTCAAGGCGAAAGCCATCGAATGCTATAGTGATTTCCAACTCATGGTCAATCAGGTATTAGGAGAATATCAAGCTCGAGGTACCAAGATGGCGGCCTACCTAGCTAAGGTAAAGGGAGAACTAGATAAATTTGAGTACAACTCTATTGAACAGATACCCCGTGAGCAGAATTCTAATGTTGATGCTTTGGCACGTCTTGCTACCACAAAAGAGGTTGATACATTGAATGTAGTGCCAGTGGAGTTCTTGGAGAGTCCGAGTGTGACAGGAGAAATGATGGAGGTCAGAATGATCGACATAAGACTGACTTGGATGAATCCCATAATGGAGTACCTCGCAACAAGAAAGTTACCTGACGACAGAAAAGATGTGAGAAAAATCTATCAAGCTCACGGTACGTAATAGTAGATGGAACCCTATATCGGCGTGGTCATTCGTTACCTCTCCTATGATGCGTTCTGCCCGAGGAAGCCAAAACCATTTTACAAGAAATACACGAAGGCTTTTGTGGGGATCATGCTGGGGGGAAAAACCTGGCACTAAAGATACTGAGACAGAGCTATTTTTGGCCCACTTTAACGAAAGACTAGATCTCGTATGTTCAGAAGTGCGACAAATGTCAGCATTTTGCCATAATTTCCTGAGCTGGTCCAGTCTAGCTAACGATGATTTCATCCCTGTTGCCATTTGCAACATGGGGAATCGATCTAATAGGTTCCCTCCTATGGGAAAGGGAGGAGTTTGATATGCGGTGGTGGCGATCGATTACTTCACGAAGTGGGTAGAAGCCGAGCCTCTAGTAACCATCACATCAAAAAGAGTCCTGGACTTCGCGGTGAAGAATATTGTATGTCGATTTGGACTTCCTAAGAAAATTGTATCAGACAATGGGGCGCAATTCGACATTGATCTCTTCACTACTTCTGTGAAAAATATGGCATCATGAAGAGTTTCTCATCGGTAGCATACCCACAAGCCAATGGGCAGGTCGAGGCTGTAAACAAAACCCTTAAGGCAAGCTTGAAGAAGAGGTTAGATGAAGCCAAAGGACTATGGCCCGAATAGCTCCCGCAAGTACTTTGGGCCTACCGAACTTCTCGTAGGACCTCCACGTGGCATACTCTTTTTTCTTTAACTTTTGGAAATGAGGCCATGCTTCCATTCGAAGCCATTGTAGCTACTCACAGGCAAAGGACATTTAATCAAGAATAGAATGACGAGCTACTTAACGCATCTCTCGATCTGATCGAAGAAAAATGAGAAGAATCACAGTTACAGCTCGCCCATTATCAACAAAAAATCACTCACTATTTCAATTCTAAAGTTAAGGGGCGCATATTTGGATTGGGCGACCTAGTTCTCTGAAGGATCTTTTTGGAAAATAAAGACCCCAAGGATGGTGTATTAGGCCCGAACTGGGAAGGACCATACCAAGTCATAGAAGTCCTGCGTGAGGGAACTTTCAAGGCTTGATTGAATGGGGAAGTAGTCCCACGGACCTGGAATGCTCTGCATTTGAAAAAGTATTACCAATTGTACCACCATCAATGTAAGGCTTATTTATAAAAGCCATTTCGATTAAATAATAGATGGATTGTTAAATAACTATTTCTTAGTGTTGTTATTACAAGCTCGTGTTTTCATATTTGTAAAAGCAACCAAGAAATTTTATACATCTTGGTTACTTGGGGGGCACATAAACGAGGTTGGCAAAATTAAGCTTGCTCGGATAAGATTAGAAAACTTAGAAGCTTGGAAAAATTGATTATTCAACGACTTTTTAAAGCTCGAGTTTTCAATAAACCTAGCGCGAACTAAGTTTAAATCATCTAAAACCTTGGATATAACCAGGTCCAAAAACTTAGAAGCTTGGAAAAATTGATTGTTCAACGCCTTTTTAAAGCTCGAGTTTTCAATAAAGCTAGCGCGAACTAAGTTTAAATCATCTAAAACCTTGGATGTAACCAGGTCCGAAAAACTTAGAGGCTTGGAAAAATTGGTTATTCAAAGGCTTTTTAAAAGCTTGAGTTTTCAATAAACCTAGAGCGAACTAAGTTTAAACCATCTAAAACCCTGGACGTAGCTAGGTTTGAGGTCTGATTCTTAACAGGTGCGACGCAAATAAGCGAACAAAAACTTGGACATAACCGAGTTCGATAAAATCTATCTCTATCGAAAAGTCGATTCCTAAAATCTCGAATGTACAAGAGTCTAAGGATTCATAAGCATGAGAAGATAATAAAGGAAAGACAAATGTATCAAAAGTTAGATATATATTAAAAATAAGACAAACAAATATAGTCACATCGAGGAGAAATAACCTCGAACTAAGCCCAAAGGCAATTGTTTAATATCAAAAGATTGTTAGACAAATACAAAGAAAATTATAAATGAGATCACTGGGCTCCGTTAGCTCGCCCCGCCGAAGTGACCTCCTCTCTATCTCCCTCTGCCACTCTGGAAGCCTCACCAGTCTCCAAGGGTTCTTACAAGAACCGAGCCTTGAATTTAGCAAGGTATGGATCCCACAACCTGGGCTCCATAAAAGAGAAGTTACTGTCCTGGTTGAAAGCCCAACAATTGTATAGCATCTCCTCCATGGATGATAATGACATTGCCTTTTCCTCCTTGGCTTTAACTTCGGCCTCGAGTAACTTTGCTTTGAGCTTACCAATCTTGACCTGAGCTGTTCAGCATGATGGTTCGCTTCTGCCATCTGAGCTTGGGAGGCGGATAGTGCGGTCGTTATGGCCTGCTCACTTTCGTGGGAAGAGGTAAGAGTAGCCTTAGCAACATGCTCATTCTTTTGAGCAGCTGTCAAGGCAGCTTTGGTGGTCTGCTCACCCTACTGAGCAGCATTCAGGGCAGCCTTGGCAGTGGCCAGCTCGGCTCGAATCTCTTCATTTCTGGCCTTAGCACGAGCTATGCTTTGGTATTGGGCTAGGACGGACTACATAATTACAAAATAAGTTCAAATAAAAAAAGAAGAAGAGGAAGAACATATTAAACAAAAAGGAAAAAATCAGTTATGGGAGAAGGACTCATGGTGAGGTTCATCCCCATGGCAGATTGACGTCCTCTAGGCTGCGCTCCTCTATGGCCCTTAAGTCCCTCACACTGGCTTTGTATGCATGACCCATCGTATGAGTCGCAGTCTCATATACTATACCTCGAAAGGCCTTGAGGAACTTTTCCAGGTCTTGTGTTTCCACCGGTATTCAGACGATGGAGACCTCTGTTTGAATGACATGGGGAGGTGGAGGCATGTTTCAAGGTGGAGGGGGAGGAAGTTTCTCAACGAAAAAAGTAGTCACTGAAGCTGGCTCCCAAGAGGAGCTCATGCCTTTACCCTTGGAGGGGGATTTTGTAGTATCTCCCGTCTTAGGGGCGGTCTTCTTCGCCACTCTGGGCCTCTTCATGACGGGGCCCGCTCTGGCTTTCTTAGCCTGGAAGGCAGTCCGTAGGTCGGGAGCTCTGGTCGATTCCATCTCTTTGCCTAAAAAAAGCAGTTAATTCACAAAAGTTATGTTTCAAAGACATGTAAAGAAAAGGGGGAAATATAGATCCTACCCTCCGGGCTGGGAGAGAAGTCTATTATCACCAGCTTGGGTGTATGAGTCGGGCAAGGCACGACCTCTGGCCCTAGGATTAATGGAGGGGAGGGAGAATCTAAGGATATAATCTCTAAGATCTTAGGGGGTTCAGGTCCCTCCTTGGGGCTGGATTCATCTACATATTGCCTAAACCCAGGAGCAAATGCTCCCTGGAGTAGAGAAGGTCAGGTCCTAAGGTTGGTTCCGTACTCTTAAAAAATAGAAGACCTAAAGTTCAGCGTGTTGTCAACTACAATGGTGTGAGTGGGATAATTGTGGTTGTAACATACTACTAAATGATCTACGCATTGAAAGAGAGTTACATTTAGGTCCGGGTTAGTGGGGTGGCGACTAACTAGCTGGTTGAGGTTAAAGTGTGTTAACCTAAAGCTAGCAGCAGCTCGATCTAACTCCCTAAAATGGTATGGGTTACCTTGGCCAGAGGGGCCGACTGCTGCCCCAGAAGCAGCCCGGTCAGGATCAGGTCGCTGATCAGCTTCGGGAGCCCATCTTTTCCAAATGAGAGGCACCTCGGCCTCCTCTTCATCGGTATCCTCGGCGGTTGGCAGAGCCTCTTGTGAGGAGGGAACCTCGGGGATCACCGGAAGGGGAGCTCGGGTCCTTAGAGCCAGTGTTTGACCCTCACCGATCAACTTACAAGCGAACATCGTGACGTCATTCACGACCTGGCGATAATCTTTTTCCCTGGGGGGAAAGTGTGGATAGTTTCTCGTATTGACCCCCGAGGGTTACCAATTTTTCTGTCCTGAAAAATATGGTTGCATGAAAAACAAACTCAATCAGGACGTGTTTAAAAAAAAATATATTTCATGGAATAATAAATTCACAAGTTGAATTTGCAAAGGTAGAAGACTTACAAGGTCGGTTGAAGTATCGGTGTTCGCAATTCTTGAAGCCATTCAACATAAAGAATAAATATGTATAGTCGTTTGGATGGATGGGAAGATCAATGACGGAGGCGGAGCTGGGAAATCGCGTGAGGTAGTAAAACTCGTCACCGCGTCCTCTCTGGTCAGGGCTTGCTTTGAGACAATAAAAGAACAAAATATCTGCTGGAGAGAGGACCTCCCACTCGTGCCTTAAGAACATATATTTCAGCCCCGCCAAAAGTCTATATGAATTTGGGGGGAGCTGGAAAGGAGCCAGTTTGATGTAGTTTAAAAAGTCTACGAAATACTGATCCAAGGGAAGGAAGGCCCCAGCCTTCAGATGCTCATCGCTCCAGGTCGCATAGTCATCTTGGAAAGGAGCACAACTCTGTTCCCCTTTGAATGCAGATCGGGCTAAGAGATCGCCAGCTCCCATCTCGATGTTGTGACTCAACAGGATTTTATTCACCTTCCCTTGAGTCTTGATTTTTGAGACTATATGCTCAGCCTCGAAGAACGCATTGGGGTCGATGGGAACTTCTTTCTCCACAACAGGACCGAGGTGCGGAATAGGAGAGTCAGAGGCGACCTGCTACCCTTTGTCTTTGTGTTGGGTAGATGAGCTCGCAGATTTCTTCTTAGGAGGTGCCATCAGATTGCCTGACGACAAAGCGACTTAGTTAGTAGGCGACCTAAGATGATCTATAACTATGTCGCGAGGGTATGAAGAATGAAATGGATTATTCTCGTTATACAAGCTAAAGTTAGCCGAAATCCATCGCGTGGTGCCACGCGATATCGAAAGCTACGCGCCTCGGTTTCTTAACAGTCCCCTGATATTTAGGGATCCGTGTATCAAAAATGTCGGGTCACTACTTTCCTTGGTAAAGCGGTTAAGTGCAAAACCGCCTAAGGAATCGTAACCCTTAAGCTACCTGGTATTTAACCTAGAGACGTTACAATTTCTATGCCCCAAACAGGTATTCTCTAAACCTATTTGTCATTAGAACTACCCCAGATTAACCCAGAAATTTACCCAGTTTTATGGATACTTTTTGTTTTATAAAAACATATTCGGTTTCACTTATGGAGTCTAAAGACGAAACCTATTCCCTATTGGCATTCATAAAAAGTCTCAAAATAACGAACGATGAACATTGCTAAAAAGAAGAAAAAGAAGTTTCTTTGGATCATGAAGAATAAAGAAATTCGTTCAAAGCAAAGGATAAGATACTTACAAGAAATGTGTTCGATGATCGGAGAACGTAGATTTGGATCACGAAAAGCTCCTGGAAAGCTTCTAAATGACTGGGCACGATGAACATTTTTTGGGATTCTGGGGAAGAAGAATGGAAGCTTGAGAGTTTAGAAATGGGAAATTTTCAAATGCAAATGTGGTGAGGTTTGAAATCTAATCACCCTATTTATACGTAACTATAGAAATTAATCTGGGCCATCCAATTGGGGTATCTCGAGATCCAAGGGCCAAGATTAAATAGACCAGATGGCGGAAAAAAGTTGACAAAACAATTATTGCAGTCCTCGAAACCTGAACAGATGCCAATTGCAGTAGACCACGTGTCCAGTACTCGAGTAGTAGACATGCATGGTTTTATGTAGCAGAAGTCTAAAAGCCCCTATTGTGTAGGTTAGAAAATGATGACATCATACACGAGCAGGAGCTTGGGGGAAAATATTGTACCCTAATTTTAGCACGAGTTCATTCACTCAGCTTGGGTACAGCTGACAGATAAATACACAACAAAATAACCAAGTAGAATATCTGCTTATTATCCATGTGGACAGCTAGGGATTCATAAATATCAGACATGGTGTTAGGCGTCCTAAGTTTATCACGAACTGAGAACACGATGGATGTTAAGCACAAGCTCAGAATCAGATAACTGTCGAAGCATGAGTTTGGAAAAGATATCCAACTCATGACGGTTCAACTATGATGCATATTTTGGGATCCCCAGAGACTCGGGATATGTTTTTACATTTATTTATGACCAGGCTGTCATATTTATTATCCGAGATAGCATGAACATATTTATTCTGTTATCAAATCATATCCCCATATGAATGGGAATTATTTGTATTGAATGTAGAAATTATGTAAATGCGTGATTGACTCACGCAGTTACCCAAACCTGTCCATGGAAATCCCCTATAAATACTGAGAATGTTGGATAGGAAGGGGGATTTTTATTCTGTAATACCGAAACTCTGCCAAAATAGTGAGAGAAACAGTAATAATAGTGACTCATGGACTAGGTGGATTTTAACCACTAAACCACGTAAAAGTTCTGGGTTCTTGAGTGAATTCTTGTTATTTTCATTACGTTTTACCATTAAGCACTAATCTGCCCTTATTATTTCTTAACCCACTATTGGCGAAAAACCACATCAAGATACTCTAAGTATTTATAGAATTATATTTACAGAGTTTTCTCTTGTAGTCCATTGATATAATCAATAAATGTAGTTATGTCCTCCATTTATTAGTTCGTTAATTATAGCTGGTCAAGAATACCGTTTTACCCTTCTAATTACCTCTTGATCCTTAAGTACCATTAATTCACTAGCGAATAATTAATCTATAATCAAATTATAGATTTAAGCTCAATAAGTATTCAGTTCTAGAATTAACCCTTAAGGAAACCAAAATTCGATCCATTGGGAAAGTATTGATTTCATTTTTGTAATTCATGTTCCCAGCCATTCATGATATTGAATCTCCAAAATAAAAGTCATTAGCCTCATTATACTAAGAAACCTTAACGAGTGAATCAACATTAGTAAGATGTTTATCCACATCAGTAATCCGAATCTAGATCACTTGCATCCTATATGCTTAGTAAACCGCACTAGTAACCATTCATTAAAGATTCCTTACTTTAATATGTTACTGACTATTTTATTCATTATATATAACCTTAATTCTCTCGTACTAATACAAGATCATATTCTCATTAATGAATAAGGAATTTTCTTGATATTATCATATAATTAATTCAAACAATAATTATGATATTCAAATATAATAAATTTGTTATTTTTATTTAATTCAATAAAATTTCTTTACATGATTTTAGGACATTAATCCTAACAATCTCCCACTTGCCCTTAAAGCAAGTGAGGCATCTCCCTTAATCCCATGTTGCATACATGACCCATAAACGACTTTGCAGGAAGTGTCTTAGTAAACGGGCCAGCCAGGTTCTGCTCAAACGCTATCTTCATAACAGTCACAATACCACAGTGTACAATCTCTCTAACCAGATGGTATTTCCTTTCTATATGCTTTCCTCTCTTGTGGCTTCTTGGTTCATTGGAGTTAGCTATTGCTCCATTGTTATCATAGTATAGGATTGTTATCTTATCCATATCTAGGACTACTTCCAAATCAGTGTAGAACTTTCTCAACTGAACTGTAGTGTCCTCCTAATCCAGGACTATTACACTGTGTACTTTAAATAGTGTCAGACTTGCTAATCAAGTCCCTTGGTTATAAACGTGTAACTAAGGTTAGTGACAAGGGTTAGGGTTAAATTTTTTTTTCAAAGGGAAACATTCACTTTTTAATAAAAATGTTTGCGTTCATATGGGATCCCAAAATAACATAAACATATGTTTAAAAGGTTTATTACAGTTCAAAAGTAACAACCAACCGACCTAAGTGGCAAAATAAGAGATATAACCCTAGTTCCTCCAAGATAACCCTAGTCGTGGTGGTCGAGGAGCCACATATGTACATACCACCACCGAAGCTCTCCAACTCATGGTTGGTCCATCTTTCCTTTTCCCTTACCTGCACCACATAGCACCTGTGAGCCAAGGCTCAGCAAGAAAACTTAATCATGTGCATGAACAGTAAATGTAGATTCCAGGTGCATATCTAGCATGCCCAGCAGTAATAACCTACTCATGCATGCATACAATTACAGATAAATGACTACCATGTCATAATAGGGGTCCGCTTCCCTAAATAAGTTGTCAATAAGTCATACTGGGGCCCAGTGCCCTAAGATATGGGACTAATGAGTCACCCCGGGGGACCCTGCCCTATCCTCTGTATAACTAGCCTTAGAGCTAGCCCAGCGTACTCGACGCTTTAATTTTCCACAACCATTGGGTTGGACAAGCATATAGCGCGCTCCTGATAGGGCCTAACCATATCGACCAGCGCTCAACGCGCTATTGTCGCCCTTGACTTATGAGCCAAGGCTTTTCAATCACATAATGCAAACAAGCATACATCTTTTAACAGTTATGGACGCCAAAAATCCACTAAAGAAAAACTCTCTAGTCCCTGGTCAGAACACAAGGATAAAGGTCGCTTAATCATGCTATCGGGCTTAAGCCTGTAGGCCTTTCGAAAATGGGAGGTTGTCTCAGGGGAAGCAACACGTTATGAGTCATGGGGTTTGGCCCTGCTAAGCTAAGAGGCCAAAATAAACATTGCAAAAGGATAAGTGCACAAGGCCCTCACATAATGAGGTCTCGGGTGTCGAGTGAGGTTGACATGCTCATAGGTCAAGATGTACTCTCATACGTGAGAGTTGACAAAGGCACCTAAGGCTTGCGCCTACCAACGTGCAAGGGGCGCTAGAGCCATATATGTCGAGGGCACCCGAGTCATACGCCTCGCGACACCACCAGGGACCCGCGCGCATAGCCTCGCGACACCACCTGGGGTCGCGCGCATGGCCCTGCGACACCACCAGGGACCCGCGCGCATGGCCTCGCGATACCACCTGGGGTCCGCGCGCATCGCCCGTGACACCACCAAACACCCCGCGCCAAGGGTCGTGCATCATGGTCTCGCTCCAAGGGGCCTCGCCCAGGTGACCGTCTCGATCGCCTAGGGGCCTCGCCCAGGTGACCGTCTCGATCGCCTAGGGGCCTCGCCCAGGTGACCGTCTCGCATGCCTAGGGGCCTCGCCCAGGTGCCGCCTCGCGCACCTAGGGGGTCTCACCCAATTGACCATCTCGCGTGCCTAAGGGCCTCACCTCGCATGACCACACACCACAAGGATTGTTGGGGGTGTCTCGACGAAGGCATTGCGAGACACATCTCGACTCATTTTCATGGTGCCATCCTGCATGGTCCATAATTGCCAAGCACCTTGGAATAATTTAAGGGTGTCAACACTTGAAGTCCATGGGAATAAGATACCTTGTGAGGATAAAAACTTGTGGCTCGAGGAGGCCGTATAGGTACGATATGCGCCTATGAACCAAGAAGAATTAGAGTACGGACATGATGTCCATGCCAGACAAGTAATGGCGGTACAAGAATGGTACATGGTACGAAATCCTTCAGTACGCTTATGAGGTCCGTACCAGACAAGTAGTGGAGGCATAATAAGGCACCAAGACAGGAGCACTTTTGCAGACCTCTAACACGTACTAGAGCAGACCATCACTCTTCCAGCACCACTACCACCTATGTTGTTATCTTAAAAGTGTACTCATGTACTAATTGGTCCCAGAGGACCACCATGTATAAGGGGGCCATTAGAGCCCAGCTATAAATATAGCTTGACCCCTCAGAATAGGGGGTTGGAAAATTCATTGTAAGTTGAAGCTATTAAGCAATATACAGTTTTTACTCCATTGTTGATCTGTGTTTATCCTTCCATAAGTCCATTCTAAGTTCTCATCTGAATATCACTTTACTTATCTTTGAGTTTTCTGATCTAATTTCGTTGATGAGATTTCACCGTCAACAACAGTTATCCCAAAACAGAGCATTCATGCATGCTTAATCAATTAATCGCACACATAATCATAATCATGTTCATTCTTAGGGGCCCGGGCCCTATTCATAATCACATTAAACAAGTAGATAAATAGGTAACCAGTTACTGATAAGCATACTCCAAATAATACAAGTATGCATACATATTAATCATACATCTCAGCCAATTAAATACAAGCACAGTAATGACTATGTTTTTTAACGGGGTCGAGCCCTAACCACACAAATAATCACATTTAATATGTAATGTGTGTAGTTTTCTTACATTAGATCCGAATGCAATGTATAATAAAAACGACCCTCGAGCATGATCCTGATTTTGAGCCCCTGGCGATAACCTAGTCACAACCAATAGAGAATCTCATAAAAAAAATGAGTGAATAAAGGCTTGCGGATGGAGTCTAGTCTCTGGGACGTCGAATTCTACTAAATCGAGTAGTAGAATCGATCCCGAGCCCTTAGGTTTGAGTTCTTGCACTCAAAACCTTCTCGGGGCTCAAAAGCCCTTCAAGTGCTGCGACCCAAGACAAAAGAGTCGCGACCCACCTCAAGTCAGAGAGCCCAAGAGCTCTCCTCTGGACCACACACGCTGCAGCGCGCCCCTACAAGCATCGCGTCTCAAATGGGATTTCAGGACCTACTTCTCCCAGCGTTCATGAGAGTCGCGACGCCCCAAGACTAGGGCAGTGACTTGCCATGAAAACCCTTAATTTTCAATTATTTATTCAAGCCAAATCTCATCAAAAACCTATCCAAACATAGCTAAATCCCAAAAGTTAAGTTCCTAATCCATCCAACACCTCACTACCCATAAAACCCAAGCTAAAACTTGGCCAAGACCTCACCAAATCTCCAATTTAGAATTGAGTTTTCAGAGTTCTAAAACTCAGCCAAAACTAGAGAAATCAAAGAGAATTAAGGCTAGAAATTGTTACCTCTGCTGCCCAAAACGATGCTAAGCTTTTCCCCAAGCAATTTTAAGCCTAAGCTAGCTTCGATTCCATCTAGATCGCAAGAATTTCCCAATGAATTGAGAGGGAGTGTATGAATGAGAGAGAGAGAGAGAGAGAGAGAGAGAGAGAGAGAGAGAGAGAGAGAGAGAGAGAGAGAGAGAAAGAGAGAGAGTTGAGAGGGATTTTTCTAAGTATTTGTGTGTGTTTTTCGGTTTGTGAGGTTACTTAGAGTTCAAGTAACTCTAAGTAAATCCCGAGGGCTCAGGGTACCAAAAACATCCCCAAGGGTAAAATTGTTTAATACTCCTCCAGACCACAGCTCCTCCACCAAGAGTGACCACTAACCCAGGCGTTAACTTATGACTGTCTTTGTCTGATTGGAAATCAGAATCAGTGTATCGAGTAGGGTTCAACTCACCCCCTGAATATACAAGTATATAATTTCTCGTTCTCCTAAGATAGTTGAGAATGTGCTTTACTTCAATTTAGTGTTCCAAACCAGGATTTGATTGAGAACGACTCACAATCCCTACTTCATAACATATGTTGGGTCTTGTACACTAGACTCCCAACTGCTGAAGCATAGGGATACTTTCTCATATCCTTTTCCTCTTGAGGTGTCTTAGGACACTGTTTCTTGGAGAGAGTAATTCCATGTCTGGTCGATAACTAACCTTTCTTGGAATTATCCATAGAGAATCTTTCAAGCACCTTATCGATATAATTAGCCTGAGAAAGTTCCAAGAGATTGTTATTCCTATCCCTAAGGATTTGGATTCCTAGAACATAGCTCACCTCGCCCAAATCTTTCATTTGGAACTTTTCAGCTAACCACTTTTACATGTTTGACAATGTCTCTACATTGTTGCCAATTAGGAGAATGTCATCCACGTAAAAAACTAGGAAAACCACTACTTTTCCTTTGATGTATTTGTACACACATGATTCATTGATATTTTGTTCGAATCCATATGTTTTAATTGTTTCATCAAATGTGACATTCCAAGATCTAGATGCTTGCTTTAATCCATAAATGGATTTCAACAACTTACACACCTTTTGATCTTCCTCATTCTTGATGAACCCTTGTGGTTGTACCATATAGATACTTTCATCAAGATAGCCATTCAGAAAGGCTATCTTGACATCCATTCGCCATATCTCATAGTCATAGGTGGAAGCTATGGATAAGAGGATGCAAATGGGTTTAGGCATGGCCACAGGAGAAAATGTTTCTTTATAATCAATACCTTCTCTCTGAGTGTAGCCTTGCTTTGAAAGTCTCCACTTTCCCATCTACACCTTTTTTCTTCTTGTATATCCATTTGCACCCAATGGGCCTGACATCTTCAGGTGAATCTACAAGTTCCTAGACAGAATTGGAATACATAGATTTCGTTTCTTGGTTCATGGCTTCTTGCCATTTCTCCATTTTAGGATCATCCATTGCCTCTTTAAAGGTTAATGGATCATCCTTGTTTGTATCAGAAACAAGGACATGTGCCTCTTGTTCATAGCGAACATTTTGTCTTACAATCCTCCCATTATGACGTTGCATAGGGGTTTCTTTCTCAGTAATTGCGGTTTCCTCGATTTGACGTTTATCATTTAATGATGACAATGAAAGTGATGGAATCTTATCAGCTGTGAGTTCCTCCCAAACTACTTTTCTATGAGGTTTATAATTATTCATATATTTTTGTTCAAGGAAGGTCACATTTGTTGAAACAAATACCTTTTGGTCCTATGGACTATAGAAGTAACTACCTCTTGTTTTTTAGCGTAGCCCACAAAAATGCACACTTCAGACCTTGAATCAAGTTTCCCTGATTTAGGTCTAAGAACATGAGCAAGATAGCCCCAAATGCTGAAATGGTGCAAACTAGGTTTGTTTCCATTCCACAGTTCCAGTGGCATTTTGCTTATGATCTTAGATGAGACTACATTCAAAATGTAAGTCGCCATTTGAAGTGGATATCCCCAAAATGAGAGAGGAAGTGAAGAGTAGCTTAACATAGACCTGACCATGTCTAACAAAGTCCTGTTTCTTCTTTCAGAAACACCATTTTGCTATGGCATTCCTAGTGCTGTGAGTTGGGATAGAATACCATGCTTAAACAAGAAATCTTTGAATTCTAAATCCAAATATTCTCCACCTCGATCAGATCGAAGTGTCTTACCTAATTTCTTCTCAACCTCGACTTTGAATTCTTGAAACTTACCAAAGGTTTTAGATTTCCTAAGCATTAAGTAAGTATGACCATATCTTGAGTAATCATCAATAAAAGTGACGAAGTGCTCATACTCACCTCTTGCTTATACATTGACTGGACCACAACATCGACGTGTACAAGTTCCAAAGGTTCTTTAGCTCTGTTGCCTTTCGCTGAGAAATGGCGTTTGGTCATTTTGCCTTCTAGACAAGATTCACAAACCGGAAGAGTTCCAACTCTTATATCTCTCAAAGGTCCATCTTTTGTTAACCAGTTTATCCTGTCTAAACCTACATAGCCAAGTCTAAGATGACAAAGATATGTGTCATCCTCATTTGAAACTTGTTGTCTTTTCTTTCCTTGCGGTTTTACTACTTTGAATAATTCTAAGTTATTAAGCGTTTGTTCATTAGGTTTGAGCATATACAGTCTGTTTGTATGTTCTGCTTGACAAGTTTTGAAACCATTCTTCGAAATAATAATTGCATTATTATTAAAATAATTATCAAAAGATTGTTCATGCAACATATATAAAGAAACTAAATTTCTAGAAAATCCAAGAATAAAACAAACATTGTTCAAAACAAGATAATTGTTCCCAAAATGTAAATGGACTGTTCATTTTGCTCGAGCTGAAACAAGCACTCCACTTCCAACTCACATGGTCACCTTGCCATCAGCCAGCTCCCTTGATGACTCAAGTATCTATATAGAAGAACAAACATGGTTAGTGGCTCCTAAATCTAAAACCCAAGATGACATATCGTCTTCCAATACACAAGCTTCAAGTACAAGTAAATCAGATTTACCTTTCCTTTTCAGCTCCAAGAGATGATTTTTACAGTTTCTCTTCTAGTGACCTTCAACTCCACAGTAGAAACATTTTCCTTGTGGTTATTTCTTCTTGGAGTTATTGTCATTCTTCTTCTCCTTGGCTTTTGGTGCCTTCTTGATTTTCTTGTACTTCTTGCCCTTTCCTTTGTCCTTATCATTGCATTTCTTTCTCTTCTTGGATTTATCCTCAGAGTTTGAAGGTTTACCCTCTACCACATTTGCCCCAGCCTCTTTTGTAATGGATTTATTAAGAGACTCAAATGTCTGCAACTCATTCAACAACTGGGTCATGTTGAATTCCAACTTATTCATAATATAGTTGGTGGTGAACACAGGAGTGAGTGATTCAAGTATGACGCTTACTTGTGTATGTTCATCAATGATGGCCCCATGTATTTCTGTTCCATGCATCACGTTAATCATGCTCAAGACATGTTCACGTACAAAAACACCTTTCTTCATCTTAGTAGTCATGGGTTCTAGTAGCCTCATGTCTACTTTGATCAGATTGCTATCCAAACATGGCCTACAGAGAATCCATTATCTCAAACGCGGTTTCCATGGGTTCATGCTTTGTTCTCAGAATATCATTCATGCTCACAAGCATGTAACACTTTGCCTTGTTGTTGGATTAAGTCCAAGTTTCATACTTATCCCAAACATTCTTCAAGCAGTGGCAGGTTTCATACTTGTCATTCATGCTCACAAGCAGTGGCAATGGGCTCTTCAGGACATTCCTCAGTTAGGAAAAATTTATGGTTCTCACAGATTAACATAAGATTCAAGTTTGATTTTCATCTTATAAAACTATCACCATTAAGTTTTTCAAGTGAAAGTAATGCGGTTATAGAATTGCCACCGTTCGACATTACTGAAAGAAATAAAATACAATAATATTACTATTTGAAAAATATCAATTATTCGAAAAGTAAATATGATGCATAAATTCAACAATTAAAACACATAAATAAGCATTTACTTTTCCATGATAAAACTACCCAACAAATAAAGTGTCGCCTTCAGTCGGTCAAGTTAAATTTAGATAGCTTATAAGAAAATCTTATCTTTATAATTTAAAACTCAAAATAACTCTTTATTTTCTCTTTTAAAAATAAAGTACCACTGGTTTGGTCAAGATGCAATTATCCACTGCAAAAGTTTAACTGCATCTTTGTAAGTGTGACCCACTATTTCAAAATTCATGACTTAACGTAG
The DNA here is from genome assembly GCF_963169125.1 of Humulus lupulus. Classification (NCBI taxonomy): domain Eukaryota; kingdom Viridiplantae; phylum Streptophyta; class Magnoliopsida; order Rosales; family Cannabaceae; genus Humulus; species Humulus lupulus. The sequence continues at coordinate 81,955,004 of NC_084797.1, read as the reverse complement.
AGAGTGCCGCCTTAGGGTCGATCAAGACTAAAATACATCACTCCTTCCTATCTTCGTAAGAAGCCAACCTTGGTATTAATATGTCTAGAAACCTTCTTTGGGGGGACATAAACAAATCAGCCTCGAGGTCCTGTTCATATCTCGCAGTGTTGTACTAATAATGGAGACCATAGGTCACATTCAGATGTTCACCTTCTCCCACTTACTATTTTAGAAAAAATATGTTTTTATTAAACTAATCAATTAATTCCAAATTAATTACTAGTTTATTAATAACATGTGAATGTAATTAATTACAAAAAACATTTAATTATAAAAGAGCTTGTTTATACAATTAATGTGATCTAGATAATTACTCATTACATTCATTCAACTTTACTAAAACACTTTTTAAATAAAGTTAGTTATCTTAAAGACCTATAAAAATTATTGCCTTTATTATGGTGTGAGTTACCAAGTTTTAACTAATTTAATACTTAGTAGTTTACATGCAATTGATTTCTCCAAAATAATTCACATAAACAATTAGTACAATCCTAAATAATCATGTTTCTAAAAGATGCATGATTAATGAAAGCTGTGTGGGGTTTCATGAATGGCATGTAGTTGACTAATGCATGATCATGTTATCAATCAAACATGAATTAAAATTTATTTAAATAAATACAATAAATAAATAAATAAACAATAAATGTTGAACCGAGTACTATTGTGTATTTCTAAATTTACAACCTTTGAAAAAATAGACATAAAATTTCAAAATAGCCTTTGGCTTGTTTTCAAGACTCCAAGAATGCTTCTCCTCTCTTTTAGGCTTTCTTGCTAATCTTTAGGAATTTGTTAGGCCCAAGTAATTAATTAGAAACTAACTTTCCAATTAATTTACTTAATTAAAACTAACTTTTAATTAAATAACCATTCTGTCATCTTTTTAATTTACTTTAATTTAAATAATTAAAGATTCAAATTCAACTAATTATTTAAACATAAGATAAAATCTTAACCAACTAAAAGATATTTTATTTTGTTAACAAAAATAAAATAAGATAATTAATCTTTTAAATTCAAACAATTAAAAAATTAATTAAATAAAAGATTAATTACACAAAAATAGGATCTAGATTTGGGCACCAAGATTGGTGCCCTAGACCACTAGGGTCTACGACTGGGTGATAGTTGGCATGCAGGCCGCAGGTGCGTAGGGAGGGTAGGTCAGGCGTGCATGGAGCAGGGGCTCAGGTTGGGCGATGCACGCGAGAGCCTGGGTGCTAGAGGCCGTACGGATGGCACAGGCAGGGGCCTGGCAGAGTGACGCGTGCGGGAGCAGTGGCTCGCCTGGGTCCTTGTGTACGGCTGGCTGGGGAGGGCTCGGGCCGCTGGTTTGGTTGATGGCTGCTCCTTTTTCTTATTTTTCTTGTGTAAAGATTTTTCAGATTTTAATTTCAAAAAATAAAATTACAAAAATCTTATGCCCTTTATGGCTTACACAAAATCTAGAGATTCAAATTTCTAACCCAATAGTACCATATAATTAACTATCCATCATTCAACCATACATTCAAAAACATATTCATCCATTCATATACATATCAACATACATATAACAAATGCAAGAAACCCCCACAACATTTAATATATATATATATGTATGTAGACTGCTCTGGTAACCAATTGTTGGTATTAAAAGAGCAAATCAAACATACACAGCGGGGAATGGGCCCTTTTTTATAATTATTAATACTAGCCAAGATCATACACATACATATATTAAATCACATACAATTAGATTAGAGATTACATCTTGTAGCCCATTAAGTATTGGCATGGGTGAGGTTGGCACTGGAATCACAACAACTTGACCTTGGTGAGATTGGCACGAACAAACAATCCATGTAAGAGGTTTAGGTACACCTTGGTGAAAATTCCCCAGTTGTAAAAAGATTAGTCAATTCCTTTAACTTGGCTCGTTACTAGAACTCAAAGCTAGGCTTAGCTTTGAAGATCAAGGATGTAGGTGGCTTTAGTTCCACCGAACCTTGTAAATAGAGAGATTGCGTCCCTATAACCTTAAACTCATTTACATTTGTGCTAACTTGATTGTTTACATTGGTTCTATCTATTTATTGTATGAAATTTAACTAAGTTGCTAGAAATAGATAGTTGAGTTTTAAATTCCCAATTCACCCCCTCTTGGAGCCAATATCGGGCTAACAATTGGTATCAGAGCGTAGTTCTGATTTTATATAGATATAATCATCTATAGTATGGTTTACCCATTACATTCAGAAAATAACATGGTAGAGGGTTTGGACTCAACTAGGCCACCCTTTTTCAATGGTATGGTTTTTACATAATGGAGAATTAGGATGGAAACATATCTCCAAGCAATAGCTTATGATCATTGGCACATTATTAGTGAAGGACCCCATGTCCCAAAGAAAATCATAGGAGTTAAGGAGATAGTAAAGGAATATAAAGATTTTGATAAAAAGATGCTAACTAAAAATGATAAGGCCAAGTATGCATTAATATGTGGATTAGATAGAGACATATTAAAAAATGTAGAACAAGCATCATCCGCTCACACATCAAGGTACTAGCTCCATAAAAGAGACTAAAATTGTAGCGCAACAAATTTTTATGTTATTTTATTATTATTTGTTTAAGTGATTAGTTATTTTAATTTATTTATTTAAGTGTTAATTATGTGAATTTATTTTTAATTGTTTTATTTATTTAATTAAATTGTAATTGTTATGCATGAGTTTTGATTGTGTGCATGATTAGTAGTGATAGACTTGTGTGCATGTACACGGTATGCATGGTGAGCATGCATGAGAAAACCATGAACCTAGACTAAATAGAGGCTATTTAAGATCCCCCCCCCCCCCCCCCCCCCTCGAACTATGTCACATACCAAATCATGCCCCTCAGTTATTAAGCCTGTTAAAAATTCCCCCTAAACTATTGAGTTTGTTAAATTGTGAGATTTCCTTCCAATTCAATTCAATTTTTATAACAGTGCTGTGATCTAGCAACTACCCCTATGATGTGGCCTAGCACGTCAGAGGTAGTTGAAAAATTTATTGACAAATAATACCAAAAATAAAATGATAAAATAATTTCTTTATATACTGGTTTAGGGTCTTTTTTAGGAACCCTAGCTCTTAATTTTAGTCGGCTTATTCTCAGTGTTTTTCTCTCAATCTACACCAACAAAGACCTTCATTTTTCATAGACAGCCAGCATATATGTCTTATTCCAGCAATTCAATCAATAGTGGTAGAAGGTATGAGGAAGAGCTTCAATTGAATAAAACCATTTGTGATTGTGGGTTTGAGTCTGTAATCCACACTTCTTGGACAATTGATAATCCAGGTAGTATGGCTACCCAAATTACAAGGTTAGTTGTTAGTTAATTATTTTTCTTTTGAATGTGGTTATGGCGTTATGGATTGTTGTAATATGCCGTTTTTTTCTTTTTGTTTTACAGAGAAATGTGAATGATGGTTGTTGGTTTCTTATATGGATAGATTCAAAACATGGTGCAAGAAAAATGAATGATTTAGGAGTGTTGTTTAGAAGGTTGGAGGAGATTGAGGCCAATGTTAAGCAACTATAAATTTTGGTTGAAGTAAGAAATGAAGAAGTTGGTAGAATGTTAAGTTGTTGAAAAATGTTAAATTTGGTGTATGTATTTGCATTGTAATATTGGCTTTTATTTTGGATTTAATCTTTGGCAGTGTTTGATATATGTAATAGGTAGTGTTTGATATCTATAATAACTGATTGTGAAATGCAATTATCACAAGCAATTATCACTTTGTTGTTATGACTAAAAGAAATGAATTTGTTTGAATGGTTACTAGTGAAGATCGATATCATTTGTTGTTATGAAATGTTAAAATAAGAACTCCAAACAATAATGTGAACTCATGATAGCACTTATGCTTGAATAAGAAACATGTTTACAAAGAGTTCCACAAATTCCTTTTACACAGTCATCATAAACTAATCAAATTGGCAGACACAAAATACGAACCTTCCTGTTGAGATGTTGTACATAAATTAATCAAAATGACTAATTTATAATCGCAAAATTTTTGGTCATCCTTTACATAAACTAATAAAAATGGAAGACATGATTTGCCAATATTCATGTTGATACACATAATTGATACAAAGACAAATAAGTGATCGATATTCAACAGCATTCAAAATGGTGAAAAGCATCCCAATATCCAAAAAAAAAAAAGCATCCAGTGGTCATATTCATGGGTCATTGTTCATTGATACAACCCTCCCGTTCTTCCGCACAATGTTTTCACCTTTATCTTGGTTTTTTGTTGGTTTCCTTCGAATAGATTTCTTGGCCCGTGCTCTATTATGAGAAAATCAATACATTCATAAGTTATAAAGGTGTAAAAAACAAAGGTAATAATAATCAATGATTTCATAAGTTGTTTGAAGTACTTGAAATTGTTGAGTGGTTTCTTGTGCACTTGTGTTTTGGGTTAATGATCTTACTGAATCATGAGACATTGGATTATGGTTTGTTGCATAAGTTCCAAGATCCTTTGGTGGGTTCTTCTTAGCCTATAAAACAAGTTAAAGCAACAAAATCGACAACATTTATGTAATTTCAAAACTGAAATAGAAACAACATCATAAATAAATTAAAAGAGCATATCGAAGTTGCTGCATTTCTTGCACATGTTTTGAAATTGTGCCCCTTTCCACTACAGCCAAAACACTTAATTGTTATATATCTTCTTTTCAATTTCTTTCCAGTAGCTGAAGTCATTTCTTCAAGCTCCAATTTCCTTGTTTTCTTTGGCCTGCCTGGCTGTTTTTTTGCAAATAGGGCTAAACATTGCAACCTTCCCACTTCTAGGCCACTCATCTTGATTTCTAATTGGAAAAATTTGGTGAGTGAAAGCCTTCATGTAGTATTCTTTCGTGTACCACTTACTAACATACAACTCAAGATCTTATTTATTATGCCAAATAGCAGCCACGACATGGCTACATGGAATGCCAGTAAGTTCTCATTTTGTACATGAGCACACCCACGCTTTCAAATCCACAGAGTACATGGACCCATATATGGTTTGGATCTGATAGATCAAATATCTTGATTTTGTGGGCAAGTGTGATCCAGCTTCAACCTTGATTTTTTCAAGAATGGTAACTATTTTTTGTGCAAGGTTATAATCCATATGTTTGCAGTCTGCCTATTTTTTGGTCATTCTTTGCATCAAGTACATCCTGAGTCATTCTAGCATTGACAATATTGGTCTGTCTCTAGCAACCAATATTGATTTTATCACATTTAGGATTAGTCCTAAAGTGTGATCTAGACCAATGTTTTGGATCTGCAGCAATCAACCACTCATAAGCTTCGTTATTGATCATTCTAATCTCTTCCATAACAACTTCAAACCTTCAAATAGTTACTTCTCTAGCAGCCTTCCATAATAGGTCTTTTAATGATTTATCCTTGAACACCTTGATGAAATTTTTCTCCAAATGCCTAGCACAATGTCTATGCTCAGCTTCAAGTATCCCTTCTTCCCACATCCCATTTAATATGACACCCATCTAAATCAATGACGTGTTTGCATCCTCCATTGAAACCATCTCTCAACCCAAAGTAGCTATTGTACATCCTCTTAAACCGTGGCACCCCATTCTCTGCCATTTCTGTCGAAAACTCAACCGTTGAACCCATATTAGTTGACTTAATTTCCTTTGCATAGTGCCACAAAGCAACATATTGTTCCTCATAGCTCCCTTCAATGTTTTTTATTGCAATCAGCTGAGCTATATAGGCTTTATCCCTTGATATATCAAGCACATGGTCCTTACTAACCTTGTGCATAAATGTGGAGACACCTATCTTTTCATTAATCTTGAAGTCTTCCAAGTATTTCTCACTCAACCACTGGGAAGTTACAAACCGGTTATTATTCGTCCTTGAGCACTTGTGTTCAACTTCATATATTTTGATGACAAAAGTGGGAGTGTCCTCAACCATAGATGCAAAACACACCCAAGGGTAGTTAACACCCTTACATTATGTCCTCACTCTATGTGGATCGTTCTTCTTAAACAATGTATCATTTCCATTATGTATTGCATACTCCATTATTTCTTGCTTAAACACTATTCTTGATGGAAAGGATAATCCCAATTTAAAAGTTGGTTTGGCCATGTCAGTTGTTGCTACAAACTCAGGCAAATCAGGTAGTTTCACTTTTTTAAATCTTTTCTTTCCTTTGTGGAACTCACTACCATCATTCTCATCACTCTCATCCTCAGTTGAGCTATCACATGCACCCATTTCACTGTTAGATTTCACCATATCCCCAATCTCATCTTGATTTCACCCTCACCACCTCAGTTCCCCACACCACCCAATCTCACCCTCACCACCTAAGTTCCCCACACAATCTCACCCACATTGTTTTTCAAAGATTGATTGATTTGTTAATTATATTAAAATTTAAGTTTATTTAAAGTTAATTAATAAGATTTAATTAGTTTTTTTAATTTATTAATTAAATTTATTTTTAAAATAATTTTGTTTATTAAAATTATTTTAATGTTTTAATTAAATATTTATTTTATTTTATGAATTCTGAAAATATATTTAATAATTTAAAAATAATAAAACAATTAAAAATTAAATAAATCATTAAATGAGGGGTATTATGGGAATATTTAAAATTTAAACGTACGGAGGATACCAAACAATGTAGTTTTTGCAAACATAGGGTATCGATTGATAATTATCACAAATAGAGGGTACCGAGTTTGTATTTTGATAAAACACAGGGTACCAAATGAGTATTTACCCTATAATATAATTAGTCTATGTTTTATCAATAAATGATAAATTACTATTCTTGACTTAAACTATGCAGCGCCTCCCCCAAGAAGAAGATGTCAGTCTCGATCCAAAAATTTAGAGGAGCTTGTGCAAGAAAATAATGGTCTATTGACTCTACAATTTGATCTGAATGAGGGAACCTACAAAGTAGTTGGTGATTCTGGATCATTGTTCATGAGACTTATTGGTAACCTTATTGGTCACCATGTGTCGTTATATTATGACTCATGACAGTGCGTTCCAGAGGAGAACAAGACAAAATTAATGGAAAAAATTAAGGTAAATTTATAAAGATATTCACATGTAATATTTTTTATAATTTCAAAATTCTAATAATTATTTTTTGAAGGAATATTTAATTCTCCCTAGACATCTCATTGGGTGGCAATTGATAGAGACCAAGATTGAGTGAGAGTTTCAGGATTGCTACAAAGATAGAAAATGCTGAAAGAAAAAATATTTCGACGAACATGGCAGATATGATGATATCGAGACAGCCAGGAAGAATCCATCGAAGGACATTGAAAATGACAGTTGGCAGAAGTATGTTGATATTTTCACCTCTGAATAGTACATGACCTGTTCAAAGGTAAATGTTGTCAATGGAGCAAAATAGAAGTATCCAAATCTCTCCATGGATCGACCTCTTACGCTTTTGCTCGATTTAAGAAGGTAAATAATAATATATATATAGTTTTAATTATTTTCAGTTATCTTAATAATAATTTAAGTATTTAACTGATATTTTGTCACATTTGGTTTTCTAAAGATGAATCCTCAAACTAATGATCTGCCCAACTTGATTGATACGTTCCATGATATGCACAATCATCCAACACGTTGATGGGTGAACACGAATGCTAAGGATGCATATGTAAGTAATTTTCTATGTTTTGTATATATGATTATTAACTAGTTATATTATGTATTAATTGTATTTTTTATAAATTGTAGGAGGCCTTGTAGCAAGAAGTTTGGACTCAAACACAATCCCAATCCTCATCTTTAGCAAGAAGTGTCTCTATCAATGAGACGCAATTCATCACAAAGGTACTTGGTCAACGTCGTGGCCATAACCAAGGTGTTGGACGCAAGTTGAAGGGCACTAGTTCTCTTGCTGCCAAGGCCACTGGGGCCACCAGAGTCTCCTCACAGTCAGAGGCATCACCATTTACGTCGACCACTGTCAGCCCTGCAATGGTACTAGCTGAGGCTTTCCATTCAATGGTTCAACACTTCAATCAAGCCATCATAACCCAGAACAACAACTTTCTCCAAATGCACATATAAACAAATAATCAAGTGCATAATCATAGAAGAATAATGAATTAAAAATAGACAAATTTGATACTTATCAAATTCCCCCGCACTTTACATTTGCTTGTCCTCAAGCAAACAAAATAAAAACTAATCACATAAGCAATGGTTTTGTCAAAAGCACTAGTTGTCTAAAAAATTGATCAAACAAATAAGTCATAGGAAAAATTTGAATTTCACATTACTCAGAATTTCAACTCAATGCCCAATCACCACTTAAACTCGATCTCTTTATAATTATGCATAGTCAAACTTACCAAAACACAAACATACGAATCAATTTATACATGCCAAAGTATGTTTTAAAGTCTCTTGTACAGTAAATATTTTCGTGAAAAGCATCCACTCCATAGACATTATCCAATTATTCTCCACTAACGTAAACACACATAATTAAGAATCAAAAGGTCTTTAAAAACTTGCAATGTAAGGCTAAAGTTAAAGATAGATGAAAAATGAATATTTAAGCTCAAATCACACCATAGCCTATATCCATTCTATTCTCTAGATCTTCCCACCAATTCCCCATACATTTAAAAAATACTTAACTTTTCCCTTTTCATCTTTCCACATCGATCATATTATTTCCCCCATACTTATACTTTTGCAAACTTTTCTTCTCTTTTTTTCAATGCAAAATATTTTTTTTTTCAACTTCATTGGGAGAAACAGTAGATCAAACTTCCCCTTCTTACAATACATAACCCAACCCACAAAATAAAACATTCATAGGTCATAAGAAGAGATAAAATTTTCAAGCTACGAAGGTTTAGATATTGGATTCATAAAATAAAAAATTAGTCATTATGGCTCAAAAATGAGAAACTAGGATATTAAATTTCATAGGTAAGCTTGAAAGGCTCAAACGATCTAAAGAACATGCTTTAATCATCTTCATAATCATGTGTACTTAGGATTTTGCCTCAAACAATTAATCAATGATTTCTAGAGTGGTCGAGACTATATATAGGTAATAGGATGCATAAATATCTCCAAACAATAGTGAAACTGTAAATCTAATTGTACACACATTATGTTTAAAAATCGAAGATCAAGCTTAAGTAACAATCACACAAGAGTTAAGCATACAATTCATGCAGAATTCATCAATTTCCTAGAAGTAGTCTCATCTCAATCAGAAGTTTTATCATCAACAAACAACTTTCAGCATAATCATGCTTATGACAACCTAAAAACAAACTAAAAAAAAAACTAAAAACAACTAAACAACACAAACACAAACACAAACACAAATAACAACTAAAGAAGTGACAAATAAAAACAAAACAGGCAATTTTTCCTTCCCCCACACTTAATTTAAGCATTGTCCTCAAGGCATATACTAAATAAAAAATCAATGCAAAATAAAAAGTTAAGGGAAGAAAAACTCCTGCGAGTTTGCTTTGTTTAATGTCATTAGCTTGACTAAATGTTGTGGTCACGATTGTTATGGTGAGTCATTTAACAAAACCTTCTACCTCTTGTACTTATCAATAGAACTCAATAGATCAAACTGTATAACTTCACCATCAAATTTCATTGTAAGTACCCATGTTGTAACATCCAACTTTCTACTTGTAATCAGTAGGAATGACCTCCCAAATTGAACCTGCACCAAAACATCTTCAACTACCCCTTGGGGATAAGCATTAGCGCGATCAACGAACCGAATAATAACACCAATTTCTTTTAATGGCCCAAGATTTAATGAAGCATATATAGAATAAGATATAACATTAATAGATGCTCCTAAATATATTGTACAATGATCATACCTAGTTTTACCGATGTTGTATGGATTTGTAAACATCCCAAGGTCCTTACACTTGAGTGGCAACTTTCTTTGAAGAATAGAAAAAACATTCTCCCCCACACTTATTTTTTTATCACTTCTCAGCTTTCTTCTGTTTATGCATAACTCCTTAAGAAGCTTAACATATTGTGATACTTGCTTGATGGTCTTAAGGAGCAGAATATTGATTTTATGGATCTCCTTATTCTCCTCATCATTCTTAGATTTTGTCAATGTGCTCGGAAGAGGAAGGAGAGGGACATACAATATGACAGTTGGTTTGTGTACCATGTTCTGTGATGATGGACCAACTGATGTGAAAGTTTTGATCTCCAGTGGAGAAGAAGCTTCTGGGGTTTAATTGCTGACTTCTTGAGTTGGAATTGGGTCAAATGTTTTGTCTAGGTGAGGTGACATGTCAAGTTGTGTACCACTTTGGAAATATAGGGTACTATCATTCTCTATTAAATTACTTTCCAGCTCTGTGGGTAATTCTCCAAAATTCTTAACCTCAATATTACTCAATGATGCAGCAATTTGTCCCATTGTACTCTCCAAATTTTGAAAAGATTTCAGATTACTATGAAGAATTACTTGGGTGTGTATACTTGAAGCCACCTATGTTTTTAGCATATCTGAAATTCATGGTTCATGATCTTCTTGCATTCCTATAGGAGGTTGTTGAGGAAAAACCCCATAAGCTTGTTGTGATATCTATTGAATTTAGAGATTGCTCGCATTCAATGCATTGATGAGATCTCCAATTGATGGATGTGACTATTGTGGCACGGACTCATTATATTCTGATTGAGAGTAGTAATTCAGTTCAACATATTGATTTCCATCATAGAAAGTATTAGAATATCCTCCCATTGTGAATTGTAATTGTTAGAATCTCAAACCAAGTTTTATGCAAGCCCTGAAAACATCAACCACACAGCTAGTAAACCAAGTTAGTAAAAAGAAAAAAAAATGAATAACAAATTAAATAAAATAGTCCCCAGAAACAGTGCCAAAAATTATGTGTGTCATATGCCGTACCAAATTTAATTATATTTATTCCTTATTACTCACTAAATTATTAGTAAAGTGGTAGTAAGGGTCAAACTCACGCGGACTATTATTCAGTTTATCATTAAAAATAAAAACAATAATTAAAAAGGGAATTTTGTTTCAAGATTTAATAACATAAAATAAAGTAATAAACAAAGAACACTGGATAATGGATAATACGCTTTTAGAAAACAGTTAACAATTATTCTCCTCCTTCGACAATCGATCTATCAACAATGACAAATAATATTCCCTATTCCCAATTAAACTATTAACCCCACAGATAATACTTAAACAGTCAATTATCACAGTTTCCCTATTATAATAAATTAAAGTTGAGTGCTCTTAATTAATCATTTTTACCAAGCAATAAACCCATTAAGCATGCGATCTATTTAACCCAAGAAAAATATTACATTTAATGGAAACAAGTTAATCTAGGGAACAATTTCATTAAGCTTGCAATTCATTTAAACTAGGTTCTATTCTTCATTACAATTAAAATACTTGCCACAATACCTAATTGTAATTTATCACTCTACTTAGAATCCTAAACTATTAGGTGAATAGCAATCCTAAGATGATAGTAGAACAATGTAAAACCCTAATTAGTAGCCATCTAAACAAGATTTTACAAGATTCATAACATTCAAATGGAAAAATATAAGCAATTTAATATAAGGAAATAGAATGAATAAAATTCGTCAATGCATTCAAGATCTCATGCCTAGGGTTTTGAAATAACCCTTAACCTAAAACGAAGCTACTCCATAATCAAATTCATGATCATAAACATAAACATTCAATGAAAATAAAGAAGTTTAGAGAAGAAAGAAAAACTAGATTGAAGAATGTAGATGATTATGTCTTTTATTTTCCTCTGCTGCTCCAGCCTCTAAAATTCACAATCCAAAGTTGTATTAAAAGTTAACCCTAATCTCTTTTATAGCCCTTTCAAAAATAAATTTAAAATTAAAAAATTAAGGAAAAAATTGATCGTCGACTGCGGCCACTGGAACATGTATTTTCTAGAAAATTAGGCTCCAGCTATGGCATGGGCCATTGCTGGCCCCAGCCACTGCGTTCTGTCCCCATGCCACAGCCTGGAATAAGGCTGGCCGCGGCCGTAGCAATTTTTCAATTTTTTTGTTTTCTTCATCTACAACCACTAACAATATTTTAACCATAAATTCATCGATATAACTTGGAATTGAACGATTCAAAAAGATATGAAAATATATAAAACTTGTATTTCTTGAAAGATTTTCAAAAGAGTATATTAAAATTATCAAAATCAAGTATGAAGTTTCAAACTTATAATTTCGAGCTTAACCATTGCTTGTAAAACTTCCCAAATTCATTATTTTTCACCTAAATGTCTTGGAAGTCCTAAAAACACAAAATAAACTTATTAAACATATATAAATAAATAAATAATCAAATGTATAATCATAGAAGAATAATGAATTAAATGTAGACAAATTTGATACTTATTAGTGTGCTATAATTTTTATAAGAATAATTTTAAAAGCATATTGTATTGAAGTGATTCTTACACTGTAATGTTATGTGTCATGAATAAATTAATGTATATATGTGAGTTAGGAAGCATGGTAGAAATTATTTATTTAATTTTTGCATAAATTTTATAAACATGTTAGGTTAATTCGAAACATTGTAAAATGAATTTTTAGACATTTTAACATTTTATGTAATTTGTATGCTTGCTTAATTTTTGTACTTCTAAAATGGTAGTTGGTAAATAATTTAGAAAGAGAGCAAACTATGTCTTGAAATCATATTTTAAAACTAAGATGAGAAAAATGGTGTAATTTTATGCATGTGACTAGTATTTTAAAATATAATATATGCTAAATTTTAATATTTAAAAGTTGTAAATTTTTTTATTTAAAAGTGCTTAGAAAATTAGTTTATTGAAAATGTAAATATTATGAGCCATTTTTCCAAATTTAGATAATTATAAATAATATGAATTTTATGACCTAATAATTATTTTTGAAAAGAAAATAAATATGTCACATTTTATTGGTATTATTTACTTAATTTTGCCAAATTAATTATTTTATAAGTAAGGCTATTTAGGTTTTTTACCCCCCGAACTATTACATATGCATTATTGTGCCCCCCGATTTTTTCAGACCGTTAAAAAATCCCCCGATCTATTCACAGTCATGTAAATTAGGACTTCCGTCCAATTCCGTTCATTTTTAGTAACAAGAGGATGATGTGGCCTTTTTTTTACATGATTTGGGATGATACGTGGGACTCTAAAGTGTGAGTTGGATATTATAACCCGCTGACATGGAAATTTAATTTTAACCCAAATGAATTATGAAAATAGAAAAGAAAGTGAATAATAAAAAGAAGGATTTTCAATTTGGGGTTGGGTCAATTGGGATTTTAGGGCTTACTTTCAGATTTGAACCATTAGTTTAGGGAGGTGATATTGGTGATTTTTCTCATACGAAAATTTGGCTGGAAGTGTGGAGGAGATTCGACTGGAAGTGCCGCCTGAAATCACCACATCCGAGCCAAACGTCGAGCATCTGTGGTGGAGTTCTGCCTGAGTTTGCTACAATCAGGCCTGACTGATCGTGTGGTGGAGAAACATGGGGAGGAATCGTAAATCTTTAGCAAAGAGGAAAGGATACCCAAAACCCCATGAAAGTGTGAATGAGGTTCCATTTTATGGTAAGATTTTTTTTCTTCTTGTTTTTGTGGGTTCTTGGTTTGTGTTTGAATGCTTTATGGTGGGTGGGCATTTTAACTTATGAACCTAACTGGTGGGTATAGGTATTTCGAAATATAAATGCTACAAATTGTAATTTATACACACACAAGTGTTTTTTGGTCATTTTGGTGTTGGTGGGTCTGACTACAATGTGTTAATCAGTCATTTTGTGGTCAGTGTGCACATGGAAACACAGTTAAAGTTTTTAAGACTTTTATTTGGTCTTTGTGGGGTCTGTGGCATCTGTTATGTATTGGTATGTGTATATTGTGTTTTACTTTGACTAGATTCCATTCAATAAATTAATGGATCCTAAATTTGTGTGTATGTGTTGGGACCACCCATTGTTTTGGCTTTGAATAAGTAATATATGCTATTATTTTTTTTTCTTTTTTTGCAGAGCCAACATCTAGTATCTTGACTCTGAAAGTTCATCACAAGGGACAATTAAAAATGATAGGTAACAGTCCTAGTTACTTTGGTGGGGTTGTTACCAATGTTCATTATCAAGATATGGATAATATGAGCATATTTGAATTGCATGGAATAACAAAAGACTTGGGGTACTCGGATCCTTCTTCTGTTAGTTATTATTTTAAGTGGGCAGATTGTGTGACTTTGCAATGTGTAACCAATGACAATATTTTTCTTGAGAAAGTTAGGGCATCTGTGAGGAATAATCGAGTCCTTGATTGTTTTTTCTATGAACATGTCTTCAATGAAAGTCAAGCTTCAAGTGTAGTTGGGCCGAACCAAGTAGGTGGGGTGAGTTTAAATACTGATGAATCTAGGCCTGCTTTGGGTAGTGAAGATCATGTATTTGGGTCTGCTATATGTGAGGAAAATGTCATAGAAACTGAGGTTACAAGGGCTGGTTTGGATGGTTCTACTGTGGTTCATGAAACAAGTGAGGGAGGGGTTGGTTTAGTTCATGAAACTTCTGAGGGAGGGGCTGGTTTGGTTGATGGAACAATTGAGTCAGGGGCAAGTTTGGATCATGAAACTTGTGAGGGAGGGGCTGGTTTTGTTGATGGAACAAGTGAGGCAGGGGCTGGTTTGGATCATGAAACTTGTGAGGGAGGGGCTGGTTTTGTTGATGGAACAAGTGAGGCAGGGGCTGGTTTGGTTCATGGAACAAGTGAGGCAAGGGTTGATACCAGTGAAGATAGTGGTGATGATGAGGATGAATATGAGGCAGACCCGAAATATGAACAAGAGGATGACGGAGTGGAAGTAAATGATAGTGTCGAGAAACATTTGATTAGGAAAGGTAAAAGACCTATAGAGATTGATGTAGGTAATGAGACAGTTGAAGATTCTGACAATGAATATGGTGCACATGATAGCTCCACAAATGATGAGGACACTACAGAAACTGTTGGTGAGGACAGTGAGCCACACAAACCAAACAAGAGGTCCAAAAAAGTCAAGATGCCAGAGTTGCCTGAGTTTAACACTGCAATTGATATGGCCAAACCCAAATTTAAGTTAGGATTATCCTTTCCATCTGGTGCAGTGTTTAAGAAAGCAGTAAGGTAGTATTCAATACAAAACGGGAAGGATATATTCTTTAAGAAGAATGACCCGCACAGGGTTAGAGCATAAGGTAAGGGTGTAAAGTGTCCTTGGGTATGTTTTGCTTCAAAAATTGATGACACTCCTACCTTTGTCATCAAAACATTGAATGATGAACACATGTGTTCTAGGACAAACACTAACTGATTCACAACTTCCAAATGGTTGAGTGAGAAGTATTTAGAGGAGTTCAAGATCAATGTGAAGTTGGGTGTTTCCTCTTTCGTGCAAAAAGTTAACAAAGACCATGTGCTAGACATAACAAGGGACAAGGCATACAGAGCTTGACTTTTAGCAACAAAAGCCATTGAAGGAAGCTATGAAGATTAGTATGATGCTCTCTGGGACTATGTCGAGGAGATTAAAAACACCAATAGGGGTTTAACTGTGGAATTTTTGACAGAACCAGGTGAGAATGGAAAACCAAGGTTCAAGAGGATGTATTTATGCTTTGCTGGGTTGAGGGAATGTTTCAATGGAGGATGTAGACCAGTGATTGGTTTAGATGGAGCTCATATTAAAGGGGTTCATCCTGGGCAACTTTTGACAGCAATTGGAATATATGGAAACAACCAGATGTATCCTATTGCCATTGCTGTGGTTGAAATAGAGAATAAGGACTCATGAAGTTAGTTTCTTAATCTACTTAGAGTTGACTTGATAATTGAGAACTCTAATCACTGGACCTTCATAACAGACAAGCAAAAAGGCGTGGAGCAAGCTTTGAAGGGAATGTGGGATGAAGGGATACCTGAGGCCGAGCATCGACATTGTGCTCGACACTTGGAGAAGAACTTCATTAAGGTATTCAGGGAGAAAATCCTTAAAGACTTATTATGGAAGGCTGCTAGAGAAGTGACTGTTAGAAGGTTTGAAGTTGTGATGAAGGAGATTAGAATGGTCAATGAAGCAGCTTATGAGTGGTTGATGGCTGCAGGACCAAAACACTGGGCTAGGTCACACTTTAGGACTAATCCTAAGTGTGAAGTTTTATTGAATAACATGTGTGAGGGTTTCAATTGGACATCGACAATATTGGAAGCAAGAGATAGACCCATTTTTTCTATGCTAGAGCGTATCCAGATGTATTTGATGCAAAGGATCAGCAAAAATAGATAGTTAGTTGTCATATGGGAGTCCAACATTGCTCCAAAAATTGCCATAATTCTTTAGAAGAACAAGGTTAAGGCTTCATCCCACATACCCACAAAGTCTTCAGATGACATTTACCAGGTCCATAACATGTATGGGGGAATGTCTCAGTTGATTTGAAAGCATGGGTACGTTCGTGCAGAAGATGGGAATTGACCAGCATTCCTTGTAGTCATGCGGTGGCTGTGATTTGGCAAAGAAGGCAAGATCCAGATCTCTATGTCAACAAATGGTATACCAAGGAATACTACATGAAGGCTTACTCAATGCATATTTTTCCAATTAGGAATCAAGATGAGTGGCCTATAAGTGGAAAGCTTGGAATGGTTGGCCCAATTGACAAAAAACAATCTGGTAGGCCAAAGAAGAGCAGGACTTTGCAACTTGATGAAGTAGCTACCGGAAAGAAGTTGAAAAGAAGATACATTAGCATTAGATGTTTTGGTTGTGGTGCAAAGGGACACAACTTCAGAACATGTTCAAGAAACAAAAAAAAATTGGTATGTAGACATTGCCATTTTAATTTTGATGTTGGGTATGTTTTGCTATTTTTAATGGTTAATAACTTGGTTGAATATGCTTCCCTAGTCAAACAAAGCTCCTCCACAAGATCCTTCTAATTATGGGAGGAATAGTGATCCTTTACCTCACGGTTCTGTGAGCTCTTCTTCACAACAGGCTGCTTCAGAAGTCACGAATCCACCACAGGTATTCCAATCTAAAATCAATGTTGTTATATTTTTTTGGTCTTTGCTACTGAAATAAAGAGCCATATTGCTATATTTTATTCAGTCTACTACTGAAATAAAGTGGGGCAGGTGGTTATAAGGTTGGATAGTTAGTGTTGTTCATATATTCTGCTTAAACCTATGGATAATCATGTTGTTTAAACCACTGCAGCAGAAAAGGCCAAGGTATAAGGAACTAGTGCAGAGAAGGAGTACCAGACTTGCAGAAGGAGGAGCCTAAACATGACAGAAGACCCTTTTTTTGGACATGGGATGCTTGGACTCATTTTGGATGTGGTTGTATAGCAAATGACATTTTGATAAGTCAGACAAGCAGTATCATTTTGATAAGTCAGTGTACTGTATAACATCTCAACAGAATCAAATGTAATTTTTGTCAGTTATTTTGATACATTTGCAGCAAGAACAATTGCCTTTTTATTTATCTACACTCAGATTGTAAGCATGATAAGTATTCAATGAAAATATTAGCTCTGAGATAACTTTATTGTGTTGAATTCTTCTTATGTTACTCCAGATATATTGTAAAAACTATATAATTCAAATTCCATTTTTCATTAAACAACACATCACAGTTTAATTCATTAATTCTAAATGACCAATACATCTTGATTCAACAGGATTCAACAAGATGTTCCATTTGTTTTACTTGACAATAAAACAATAAGAAATAAAAAACTATTTCTTACTTAATAAACAACTATTGATTCACTAAGTCTAAAAGTTACATTAGATTTTTAAACAATGACTGCTTAATACTCCCAATTAAGAAATAAACAACATAACTAAGATATACAAAACACACGAAAATATTCCAACACAAAAACAAACACCAGATTTCAAATCTCTTAACAACTTCAATATTGAACCAAGTTCTTCTTCTCTTTTTTCAGCCATAATCTGTAGTTGCTTAACATTATCTTCCATCTCCTCTAACATTTTCAAAAACCCTCCTATTTCCTCCTTAGACCTTTCACCATGTACAGGGAATGATGGAGGGTCCACCCATCTGATAAATCCACACCCATCAACCTCATTCCTCTGAAATAAAAACAAAAATCAGAACCAATAATCCAAATCAAAGGAAACCAATAAATTTACAAACCTTTTTTAGTAGAATTGTTCAATGTCCAAGTAGTGCGCAGTACACATTGAAACTCACAATCACAATTGGGTTTACTCCATTCTTCTTCAAACCTTCGACCACCATCCATGGAGAAATAGGCAGCAATAATTTATCTTCAAAGTCTGCAGAAAGGGGGAAAATTGAAACCGGGGTTCTAAGTTTGTTGTAAAATTCGGTTTATAACAAATTATTCTTATTTATTTTTGTTATTTTCTCTATAATATCCAACTCACACTTTAGAGTCCCACGTGTCATCCCAAATCATGTAAAAAAAAGGCCACATCATCCTCCTTTTACAAAAAATGAACGGAATTGGATGGAAGTCTAATTTACATGTCTGTGAATAGATCGGTGGGATTTTTTAACGGCCTGGAAAAATCGGGGGGCACGATAATGCATATGTAATAGTTCGGGGGGGTAAAAAACCTAAATAGCCTATAAGTAATCATATATTTTGTCACATTTTATTGTTATTTAATAATAAATAAGTTTATTATTTTGTACAATTTAAGCTAAATAATTATTTTAGTAAAAGAAATTTTGTAATAAAAATTATGAATGACAATTGTATGATTTAAAGGAATAAAATAGTAGTAACCAAGTTGGTAATTTATTTTATGCTTGCTGAATTTTTGTGAAATTGATAAGAAAATAAAAGAATTAATATTACCAACTTTAAGTGAGTTTTCAAGAACCATCCCATGTACACATGTTACATGCAAGATTACTTTTGTGTTCAAATATATGTTATTTAATAAAATTCATGGTTTTTGTTTTGAAATCATTGAGAATTACTTAGTAGAAATGATATTATTCTTTTGTGATTTTATGTGAAGTTTGTTGTATGAATTAAGTTGTGATGCAAATTGTGTAGAATAGATGCCACGTCTGCATGACTCATGCACATGTGGGGTACGTTTGTGTGAGATGCTTAGTTTTTCTTGATATTAAGACGAGTGTTTGATTGACTATTCTAGGCTCGTTGTGAAGTTGTCTCGCGTTTTATAGCTTGGACTTGAGGTAAGGAAGTTAGTTAGATTTCTTATGCGATTATGTTGAACTGTATGAGATACAAGTTATGAGATAAGTTATTATGTATGTATGAATTTTATGATTGTAAGAAAAGCAGAGTGTTGTTACCGTGCTGAAACACAATACAACAAATGAGTTACTAAGGTATGACGTAGCTCATAGGGCGGACATGCCAAGAGGCCCACAAGAGCAAGAGGAGGATTTACTGGGTTATACTTTACTAGTTACTTCATAGAAATGTTTGCTTTATTTGTTTATGATGAAATTAAGATAAAGTGTATGTTATTATGAAATGTCTATGTTATGCCATTTTAAGTTATGTACGTTGAGAATAACTTTGTATTGTACTTGTATGAATTATTGTTCTTGTTTGTACTTCCTTACTGAGCTTTTAGCTCACCCCATTACTTTTCTCCTTTCCAAGTAGGCGATAGGTCTTCTGTTTGGCACACATCATGATTTGGGGAGTTCCATAGTCAAAGCATGTATGTTGTGGGATGCGGTGAACGAAAAACAATTTAGCAACGCCAATAGACATTTTTATGGGTTTTATTATGTATATTTACATTTTTGTGGGACTTTGCTATTTTCTATTTAAAATTGCATAAAAGACATTATATTTTGATTGAAACAAATGGAACCATAATGCATCTTTTAATAAGGCCCCACTTAACCTTTTGAATAATTGTGGTAATTTTCTAAATAAGCATCAATTAGTAGTCGTTTGCAAATGATAGTAGAATAGAGTGTTTTACAATAATCAACTTTCTTGTGACTCAATATGAAAACTTTAGGATGAAGTCTCATGAAACCATTTCTAATATGTATACATGTTTCTCAACTATTACTAATGGTTTGAATACTCTTGGCAATGTACTCTCACGAAAAGAGATGGTAAGAAAAATCTTAAGGAGTTTGACCAAAGCCTATGATGGAAATGTGACTGCAATTCAAGAAGAAAAATACATCTCAACCATTCCATTGTAGGAGCTCATTGGTTCCTAATGAATTATGAAATGTTCTTAAATGCAAGTCAAGATGAGGAGAAAGCCGAAACGAAGAAAACGGTCGCATTAAAATCCACCTCCCATAATGATGAGAATGATAGTGAAATGGAAGACATGGTTTTAATGGCAAGAAAATGCAAAAAGTTCATGAATTTGAAAGAAAGCAAAAGCAAGAAGCATTACAAAGGAAGTGTCTCAAAGAAAATGAAAGCAAGAAGAAAACCTCATTTTCAAGTGATTCAAGTGATGAAGATCTAAATGAGGTTGCTAGCTTGTGTCTTATAACCATCAATGATGAAGTAAGCTCTCTTGAACTCATTAATGAAAATGTAATTGATGAACTAAAAAGAAAAGAAAAATGTTAGATACTTTCTTCATTTGTTTTGCATAGTATCTTGTACATATTTACTTTAAGTTTTGATTACTACGCATATTTGTTTTATTTGCCTTAATTTTCATACTTTTGCATTTTAACTATATGGATTGCATAAACATGTTTAGAATTATGCATATGAACTTTTTGAAAAGAATTTTTTTTAAAAAAAAATGCATATTTCTCATTCTTGACATATGAGTTGTTTTATTGCTTTTATTAAGCTTAGTTTTTCACAACTTGCCCAAATTGATGAATTTTTGAGATATTATTATTTTTATTGCTTGAGAATATTTATTTAAGTATATTGAGAGTGTATTAAAAGGATTTGTTTTTAAATAATGAGTTAAACTCAGTTTTGACATGTGAGTTGTTCTCTTGATCGTTTTTAGCTCAAAATTTTGAAAATATACCAAAATTTCTTATATTTTGATTTTTAAATAATTTCTCTGCTCAAACATGTGTGTTGACCCAAGATTTGGCCAACTGACACGGAGTCAAAATGTGATTGATATGAATGAATATATAGAGAAGAACGTAATGACAAAAGTAAACAAAACACAGTAATTTATAGTGGTTCGGCCCCAGGATCTGGTAATGACCTACGTCCACTTAGACTGATATTGATATAAGAATCAGAAGAGTGATCAAAGAACTAGGGTTCAATGAGTTTCACTAACCTCTGAAGAACAATACAAGTTTACTAGGAGAATTACTATAGTTTCGAATGATTCAAAAGCCAAAAAGTCCCTCCCTTGAGCTATCTCTTGCTATTTATAGGCTCAAGAGGGGTTACAAAAGATTGTTACAGATATTCTCCCCTGAATAATCGGGTACTCGGGAGATTGTATGAGATAAATTCGGGATTACAAAGATCTTCCCATAAATGTTGCCTTGTACACGGAACCATCGACCAGACTGGTCGCGGGTATGACGGGCTTACCCTACTTCTACTGTGTCTTCTGGTCGATACTCTAGCAGACGCTTCCAGGTGTCAGCCATGTGTCCAGGGATTACTTGCCACGTCATCAATGCTAATTTATTGGATAACATTTTCCCCCCAAAGTTTATTTACTACGAACAGTAAATAAACTTTTGAACGAACGACTCTTCGGTAACCCCACCTGACGTGTCAGAACCCTTCGTGTGTTCTTGAAAAAAGCAACCCACTTCTGTCTAATCATGCCTTTTCAGTTCCCCAGAAACGATTTCGATGGCCATCCCGTTTCCCCATACTTTGAAAAAGGAAAACTAATGATTACACTTTTTTAATATCAGAGACAAACTTATATAAGACCGTCGAAGCCTCCTTTTTCTTTTTGCGCACGCCATTGTCTTTGCAGAAAACCCTAAAAACCAGAGCTTTGAACTTCTCCGGAGACCGTTTTCCTGCACTTCCAAGACTCAGACCGTGAGCTCCTTTATCTGCGAAGACCTTTCTTCCACCTCCATGATCACTCTTCTTGGTAAGTTTTTGAAACCCCATGCTTCTAATTTCTCGTGGTGCATGCTTCCGATGGTGGACTGTTTAAGTTTTTCTGTTTCTGGTTTAAGGTGCTTGTAGACAGAATGTTTTGTAGGCAAAGGAGAGTTACGAGTTAGTTTAAAATCCAAGATCATGCTTTTTAGGACGTAGAATCGAAGTAAAATTTTGATCTTTAAGCCAGTTGAAAAATAAATTTTTCCCGCCCTAAGGCGAGTTGAAAAAGCTTTTCCAGAAAAACTTTTTACTTTCACCCTTTGATCCGTTTTTCAAACTGTTCGTGTAGAAAGATTTAGCTTTTTGTTAGAATGTTGTTGTATAAAAGCCTAACTTTTATACTCGACCAGCGTTATTCTAAAAAGCCTTTTAAAGTTCTACATCCTCACCTCCCCATTCTTCTGTTTGCAGACTTTAATGCCAGATTTGTGGGGAGGTGAAAGACCCATCGACGACGACCTTCTCGCCCAGCTGCTCGAGGGAGAAGAACAACCAGCTGACCGTGTCCACGAGATTCCTTTCTCGCGATCCTCTTCCAGACCCCATCCTTCCTCTTCAATGGTCCGCTCCAAGTCTACTGGCAAGAAAAGACCTGAGTCCGAAAGCAACCCAAATTCTCCTGCCCAGCCTGATTCGCAGGCTAGGGTTCCCTCGACCAGTGGTCGAGAAAATCTCGTTCCTGACCCTAATATCCAAACTAGGGCCCGCCCTCGCCATCAGAATCCGCCCAATGTCGAGTGGTATACTTCCCCAGCCAGTCTAGTGACCCCTCGAATGGTCGCTAACTACTTCAGAAAATTCCCCCTCACGGGGGTTACTATTATACGTCCTACCGCAGACCAGAGGGCTAACCTCCCAAGAGGAGCAAACAGCGCCTGGTCCCGGTATCACATCGAGGCGGGAGCTTACCTCCCTCTTCATCCCTTTTTCGTGGGGGTGGCCAATTATTTTGGTGTCGCCCCCTTCCAAATAACTCCAAATGGATATAGGATGCTGGCCGCACTCTATATCTTGTATAAACTTAACAAATGGCCAGAACCTTCGCCCCACGAGGTCAACTATATTTTTGACCTTAAATCTAACCCACAGCACAACGGGACGGGCTTCTTCCACTTCTGCCACCAGGAGACCGGCCGGACGTTCTTGAGTGGCACTACCCATATAACAAACGTGGGGCACTACAATAAGGAGTATTTCCTTACTCCAGACATAGCCAGCAACAATTTGGCCTTCGCACGAGGAGGTAGGAGCTTGTCTTTGACTAGTCGATACTTTAATCTAAGGTGTCTCCTTTCATTTTTCTCAAACTTTAATCTGTTTTTCAGGCCCTTGGTTACGTTTGACCCCAACACCAGACATGGTGTTGAGGTCCAACACTCTGGCCAGGACGTCTGACGCAGCAAAAAGTGTCAAGACCCTGATAACTGAAACAAACTTGAGGCTGTCTGGCCTCCTGGCTCCTCGCCATGAAAATAGAGGGTCCGTGGTGGACGAAGCCACTGCCGAGGGGGTTCCCGAGCAGCAACCTCCTGTGCCTCCTCCTCGGAGGAGGCCAACGGGGGTTACAATCAGGGAACCCACGGGTAGCCCTTCCGCAGAAAGGCCTTCTGCTCCCCAAGGCAAGGGGAAAGAAAAGGCCAAAGAGCCTATTGTTGACTTGGGAGAATCTTCTGACGATAATGGTAAAGTTATTTCGCTTTTAAATGGTTTGCCAATTCCCTGTCATATGTTTGACGGGGATGATAACTTTACATATGCTCCAAATCTAGGGCCAGACTTCTTCATGCCAGATAATGAGTATATGACTAATAGAGTCAATAGTGTAGCGACCAGTAGTTGTAGCTTGGGTATTTACTTTGTTACCTCCTTTCAGTTGTATAACAAACTTTCACCTGCCTCCTTTCTTATTAACTTGCTGTGTTTACCTACATGCAGATATGTCTACTCCCAACATCTTCGACATGTACCAGGCCGAGGATGAAGAGGAGGTTCCTCAACTCCAACGGAAGCCTAAGAAGAGAACTGGTGAATCCAGCCGAGGCCCTCCAACCAAGAAGGGTCGAACAGAAGACCTTCCTCGGGACACGCCAAATGGGCAAAGTCCTGCGCCAACAGGGCAAACTTCTACCCCTCCTCCAGTCGAAACCTCCAGCCGTGTCTGCCAGAGAGCAGCTTACTCGTGAAGAAGCTCTTGGGGCCAGACTCATGAGTCGTGCCATTCGATCTGCCAGGGATCGTCTTGATCACATTGGCAAAGGCGACCGTGTTAGGGCTGCAATGGTCGAAGATGAAGACTTGCCAGTCGACCAGATCCTGAACAGGGCTCTGAACGAAATCTCCAGCGTAAGTACTTCTTTGTATTTCAAGCTTTAGTCTTTTAGTCCTCATGATAAGTTCTAACTCATTTTTTCTTTATTTACAGGCCTTACTGTCTACCACTACTGCTCGTACCCGAGCCCAGGCTTACCTCGAGCAGGCTAAGGAAAAGGCCATCGAGAGGTATCAGGTGAAGGCGGCCGAGGAGCTTTCGGCTACTGAGGCTAGGCATGCCAAGGAGTTGGAGGCAATGGTCCGAGAGAGGGATGCGGCGGTGACTAAGATGTCAGAGGCTGAAGCTGCGAAGAATGCAGCAGTCAAGTTGAGGCAGGAGTATCGAGATTTCAACCAAGCCCATCTTCGCGAAATCAAGCATTTGGGAGAGGTACTCAAGACTAAGGATGAGGCTATTGTCACTCTCGGGGGAAAGGTGAAGCAGTTGGAGCTTGACAACTCCAAGAATCTGGAAAAGTACAAGAGGACGACACTCCGATGTTTCTATAATTTCTGGAAACATAATCAGGGTGCTGACTTGAGTTACCTTTCAAAGGAAGTCAGAACTGCTGAGTTGGCTCGATCTGCTGCCCAACTGGCCGAAGAGGAGGCGAGAGCTGCAATCCCTGCCTCTCCAAGCGTCGCTGGTGCGGAAGAAGAAGAGGTTGTCGAAGACGCGACCAACCAGGATGCTGCCGGGACCCTCCGGCCCCGAATGCCTCTTAGAATTTTCTCTTATTTTTTCTTTCTTTTTGGATATACGACCCACGGGTCGTGATGTAAAGACAATAGTTTCTTTTTCAACTTTGCTGCACGGGCAGTAAATCTTTTTTCTTTTACTTGAACAGTTACATCCAAGCAGCGATGCTTGCGGTGTAAAGGCTTAAATCTTGATGCTATAATATTTTTACTTATTATAACATTTGTCCGAATGACCGAACTTAGTATAGTACTTTGGCATGATTTAACAAAACCTAAATTTTGAGAAATACTCTAAGTACTGTAGCATGCTTTCACTCATTTTGTTCATGTGCTTACATACCTTGAGAGTATGCTTTGCTATCGATGTGCCTTATATGCCCCCCAAGTGATCGAGGAGCTTTTAGGTCCTTGGTCACTTGCCTTGACCATGGCCTGTTCGAACATTCCTGTTCGTGTAAAAAATGATACTTGTAATACAGCAAAACAACACACGTAATGAACAAATACTTGCAAATGTAAATTCACAAAGGTTGGCAAGAATGACTGGCTGCGCACTGTCCCTTATAATCTCGTATTAAAAATGGACTAAACATGTCTTTACGAGTGATTCTATAATAGAACCTTACATATACGAGCAGTTAGCCATACAACGTGGCTAACCCTCTTTGCAAAACTTGTAAAAAATTAAAAATCTTTACACAAGCCAGTCCTCCATTCCAGTAACGTGGAACGAGATCTCCGTTTAAGCGTGCAAGTTTGTATGTGCCTGGGTGAAGGACTTCTTCAATCTGGTAAGGTCCTTCCCAATTAGGTCCGAGCACTCCAGCAGTGGGGTCGCGGGTATTTAAGAAAACTCGTCGTAGCACTAAGTCACCGACGTTGAATTTTCTTTCTTTAACTTTGAAGTTAGAGTACAGGGCGACTTTTTGCTGGTAAGCAGCAACTCGGAGTTGAGATTTCTCTCGCATCTCGTCGATTGTGTCTAGGGAGTCCATCATTAGCTGGTTGTTCTGATCCTGGTCGTAAGTTAAGTGCCGATGTGAGGGGGGATCTAACTCGACAGGAAACATGGCCTCATATCCATAGGCCAAGGAAAATGGGGTATGGCCTGTTGCTGTTCGGTGGGACGTTCTATACGACCATAGGACTTCAGGCAGCTGCTCTGGCCACGCTCCTTTAGCTTCTTCAAGTCTCTTCTTCAGGGTGTCTTTAAGAGTTTTGTTCACAGCTTCTACTTGCCCATTCGCTTGGGGGTGTGCGACTGAAGAAAAGCTTTTAATAACTCCATGCCTCTCGCAGAAATCGGTGAATAAGTCGCTGTCAAACTGGGTCCCGTTGTCTGAAACTATTTTCCTGGGCAGACCATACTGGCATACAATGTTTTGATGACGAAGTCAAGAACTTTCTTGGTTGTGATGGTTGCGAGTGGTTCAGCTTCGGCCCATTTGGTGAAGTAATCAACTGCCACAACTACGTATTTTACTCCGCCTTTTCCTGTAGGCAGGGATCCAATCAAATCTATCCCCCATACTGCGAAAGGCCACGGGCTCAGCATCTGTTTTAGTTCATTCAGAGCTGCCCGTGGAATCTTGGAGAACCTTTGACATTTGTCGCATCTTCGTACATACTCCATCGAATCCTCGTTCATTGTTGGCCAGAAGTAGCCTTGCCTTAGAATCTTTTTCGCCAAACTTTGCCCCCCAACGTGATCCCCGCAGAAGCCTTCATGCACCTCCTTCATGAGTTCCTTAGCTTTTTCTGGTGTAACGCACCTGAGTAGTGGCATTGAATATCCTCTTCGGTACATAACACCATCGACCAGTATGTACCTAGCGGCTCGCCTTTGCAGAGTTCTGGCTTTGTTTCTATCTGCTGGCAGTGTACCATTCGTCAGATACTCCAAGTAAGGCGCCATCCATGTATCTTCTAGACGAATCTCCATATTGGCCTCGGCCGCTTCTATGCTCGGCTTATCCAGTCTTTCTACTGGAACTATGTTCAAGGTGTCTGCATCCTTTGCGCTCGCGAGTTTAGCCAGGGCATCTGCATTCGAATTCTGGTCTCCTGGAGGCTAGTATTAAGCAATATGCTAACCTTTCGATTGGCGGATATCTTAATTCTGCACCGATTAGCCTCTTGCTGACATAGTAGACCGCTTTCTGTACGCCTTCTTCTTCCTGTACAAGTACCGTACTAGCAGCAACTTTAGTAATAGCCAGATAAATAAACAAAGTTTCTCCTTCGATCAGTTTTGACAAGATGGGAGGTTGCGCCATATGAGCTTTCAAGGCCTGGAATGCTTGCTCGCAGTCTCCCGTCCATTCAAACTTCTTATTGCCCCTGAGTAGATTGAAGAAAGGGACACATTTGTCAGTTGATTTCGAGATGAATCTACTCAGGGCAGCGATCCTTCCGGTCAAACTTTGTACATCCTTGATCTTCTCCGGCGACTTCATGTCGATCAGGGCCTTTATCTTGTCAGGGTTGG
The DNA here is from genome assembly GCF_963169125.1 of Humulus lupulus. Lineage (NCBI taxonomy): Eukaryota > Viridiplantae > Streptophyta > Magnoliopsida > Rosales > Cannabaceae > Humulus > Humulus lupulus. The sequence continues at coordinate 81,927,204 of NC_084797.1, read as the reverse complement.
CCTTGATTCCTCTTGAATTTACTATAAACCCCAAAAACTTCCCTGATCCGACTCCAAAGGAACATTTGAGGGGATTCAACTTCATCTGGTACTTGTTTAACACATCAAAGCACTCTTGTAGATCCCTCACATGTCCTTCTGCCTTTTTAGACTTTACCAGCATGTCATCCACATATACCTCCATGTTTGCACCGATCAGCTCCTTAAACATGTGGTTGACTAGCCGTTGGTAAGTCGCACCTGCATTTTTTAGTTCGAAGGGCATGACTTTGTAACAGTATAAGCCCGTATTGGTTCGAAAGCTGGTGTGATCCTCATCAGGGGGATGCATGCTAATCTGGTTGTAGCCCGAATATGCATCCATGAACAAGAGGATCTCATGTCCTGCAGTTGCATCGACCAGCTGGTCGATTCTTGGGAGTGGGAAGCAGTCTTTTGGGCAGGCTTTATTGAGATATGTAAAATCCACACAGGTTCGCCACTTGCCGTTAGGCTTGGGGACCAGCATCGGATTTGAGACCCACGATGGATAAAACGCCACCCTGATAAACCCATTCTCCTTAAGTCTTTCGACTTCTTCTTTCAAGGCTCTTGATCTATCTTTATCGAGCAGCCTTTTTTTTTTGTTGCACGGGTGGAAAAGTTTTATCTATGTTCAAGACATGGCTGATTACCGCAGGATCTATCCCCACCATGTCTTTGTGCGACCAGGCGAAAACTTCCTGGTTCTTTCGCAAGAATTCCACCAGTGCATGCTTCGTGGTAGGCTCTAAGTTTTTCCCAACTTTCACGACTCTGGTCGGGTCTTCTTTGTCGAGTTGGACCTCCTCCAGGTCCTCGACGGGTCCAACATTCTCTTCAAAATCCCCAAAGCGAGGATCCAAATCTCCATCCTCACTTTGGGCAACACCCTATTTGGTGACTTCACCACCTGATTGGGCTTGCGTACCTACTGCCATCTGCAATTGGTCTAGGGTGGTGCTCCTCGACGTTCCACTTTTCGCCTTTGTGATCAAGGCGTTGTAGCACTCCCTGGCTTCCCTTTAGTTTCCTAAAATGCGTCCTACCCCCGCGTCCGTTGGGAACTTCATGGCTAGGTGCCACATAGAGATGACGGCCCGTAGATCAACCAGTATGGGCCTTCCGATAACGACGTTGTACACCGAAGGACAATCGACCAATACAAAAGTGGCGAGTAATGTCCTTGTTGTAGGCGTTGTACCCGTCATTACTGGAAGCTTGATCATTCTGGCTGGGGCGAGTCCTTCTCCAGAGAAGCCATATATCGTCTGATTGCAGGGCTCCAAGTCCTTTACGGACAATTTCATGCGTTCCAGTGTTGACTTATACAGGATGTTCACTGAACTTCCTGTATCGACTAGTACCCTCTTTACCATCATATTGGCCATCTGGATGTCCACGACCAACGGATCGGAATGTGGGAACCGGACGTGTTGGGCATCGCCATCAGAGAAGGTTATCTCACCTTCCTCTGACCGAGCCTTTTTTGGTGCACGGTCCTCCACAGTCATCATCTCGATGTCCTGGTCGTGGCGTAGAGTCCGGGCATATCGTTCTCGGGCCTTTTCGCTATTTCCCGCGAGGTGCGGGCCTCCACAGATGGTTAAGAGTGTTCCAGCCACGGGGGCAGGCTGTAATGGTGGCGAGCGTTGGCGTGTGGTAGCCTACTCGTTGCCACCTGGAGCTTCTCGTTGGGAATTTCCCGAGGCCCGTACGTATCTTCTCAAGTGTCCTTGTCTAATAAGGAACTCGATTTCGTCTTTTAATTGGTTGCATTCATTAGTGTCATGTCCGTAGTCGTTATGGTAACGACAGAACTTGGTAGTGTCTCTTTTCGAAATGTCCTTTCGAATGGGTCCCGGTTTCTTGTAAGGCACACTAGAGCTTGTGGCCTGGTAATCCTCTCCCCGAGACTCAACGAGGGTAGTGTAGTTAGTGAACCTAGGTTCATAACGATTACCCTTGGCTCGTTTGTTGTCGGAGGTGGAAGGCTCGTTATACGACCGTTTGCCACCATTCTTTCCATTACCGTTGCCGTTTCCGTTGCCATTAGGTTTGGAACCATTGGCGGCTTGGCGGGTTCGGCGGCCTTCTTACCCTTGTCCGAGGGTTTTCCATCATCAGCAATGGCCTCTTCGAGCTTGATGTAACGATCAGCTCGGTCCAAGATCTCCTGGGTTGTTCTAACTCCTTCCTTTCGGAGACTTTTCCAGAGGGGAGAGCAACATTTAACCCCAGTGGTAATGGCCATCATCTTGCCTTCGTCTCCGACTGTTTTTGCTCCAGCTGCCACTCGCATAAAGCGCTGGACATAATCCTTCACTGACTCCCCGTCCTGCTGGCGAATTTCGACTAGCTGGTTTGCTTCGGTTGGGTGCACACGACCCGCATAGAACTGTCCGTAGAACTCCCTTATGAACATTTCCCAGGAAACTATGCTTGCAGGCGGGAACTTAAAGAACCACTTCTGTGCTGCTTCAAAAAGTGTTGCAGGGAAGATCCTGCACCGAGCGTCTTCGGACACTTTCTGAATGTCCATCTGAATCTCAAACTTATTCACATGCGAGACTGGGTCCCCATATCCATCAAAGTTTGGGAGCGTAGGCATCTTGAATTTGCTGGGAGTTTCGGTGTTAGCTATCCTTTGGACGAAAGGAGTGCCTTTCCTCCTATCTTGGTCAATGTAAGAAGTCCTTCCTCCGACCAGCTACTGAACAGCCTGGTTGAGTGCGTCTATCTGGGCCTGCACTGCGGTAGGAATCGCGGTGGCCTCTATTGCTGGGGGGATGTTCTCGCCGTGCCTCTCGCGGCAATCATTGAGTACATCTCTCAGGTCCTCTTCTCTTCTTCGCTGCTCGCTACCACCGAGCCGGTTGAAGACATTATTTTGTCTGGGCTGCCCCCCAGCGTCCTGCCTATTTGGTTGGTCATCTTGAGGTACTTGGCTCCTGCTTTTACCTCTTTCTCCATTCCTCCCACCGGAATTTCCCTTGCCTGAGTCAGCCTCATTGTATCCGTGGTCATCTCTGAACCTCGACTGGCTATGGTGAGATCGACTGTTCCCTCGATGTCCGTCCCTGGCTGAACCATCCCGAGTGTTAGAGGATGGTCTGCGCTGGTCGTGGTGTCCCCGTGCACCATCGCGCCGTGGGGGGCCCCAGACCGCAGAGCCTAACTATGAGTCTCTCCTGTTGCCAGAAGGGTACTGACCTCTGTTCGGTAGGTTCAGCCCATCATCCCTATGGCGTCTAGGGCTGCGAGGCTGATGCTCGGCCCTATTCTGCCTTTGTTGCGGGGGATTACCCCGAGCAGCTTGGGATGGTGGCTGCGCCTCAGGATCCTGTGGGACATCGTCATGGGGCATTTGAGGCTGCTCGGGCCTTTGCGGACTCGAAGGCTGAATCGGTGGGCTCGGATTAGGACCCCTCTGGGGTGGCCCATTCACCGGCTGGGCAGGCTGCGAGGCAGGTGCAGCCTGATTTCTAGCCAATAGCAAGGCTGCCTCAAGGGATGCCATGGCTTCGTTCTGGCGGCGGTCAACCTCCGCCTGCCTTTCGCTCAATTCTGCACGCTGCCATTCAATCTCCTGCTGCTACCGTGCCATAACTTCAGCGGCAGTCTCCTGACTGGCCCTCAGATTAGCCATCTCTTCCTGCAACGCGCCCAGAGTACTCTTCAGCATTGCATCATCCATTTCCTCCTCTTCAAAGTCCAGTTGTGGCTCATCCTTCGCCATGCTTGCAGGAGGAGGAGGAGGTGGCGGGTTTGACGGTGCAGCGGCGGTCGCCTGCCCAGTTTTCTTTCCTGCTTTCGCCATTAGTTTTCTTAACAGCAATAAATCAATCTCTCAATGAAAGCACCAGAATGTTGACCCAAGATTTGGCCAACTGACATGGAGTCAAAATGTGATTGATATGAATGAATATATAGAGAAGAACGTAATGACAAAAGTAAACAAAACACAGTAATTTATAGTGGTTCGGCCACAGGATCTGGTAATGACCTACGTCCACTTAGACTGATATTGATATAAGAATCAGAAGAGTGATCAAAGAACTAGGGTTCAATGAGTTTCACTAACCTCTGAAGAACAATACAAGTTTACTAGGAGAATTACTATAGTTTCGAATGATTCAAAAGCCAAAAAGTCCCTCCCTTGAGCTATCTCTTGCTATTTATAGGCTCAAGGGGGGTTACAAAAGATTGTTACAGATATTCTCCCCTGAATAATCAGGTACTCAGGAGATTGTATGAGATAAATTCGGGATTACAAAGATCTTCCCATAAATGTTGCCTTGTACACGGAACCATCGACCAGACTGGTCGCGGGTATGACGGGCTTACCCTGCTTCTATTGTGTCTTCTGGTCGATACTCTAGCAGACGCTTCCAGGTGTCAGCCACGTGTCCAGGGATTACTTGCCACGTCATCAATGCTAATTTATTGGATAACAATGTGTTTATTATGCATATTAGAGATGCTACAAAAGAAATTTTTCAAAAACTATGCATGAAACAAATTTTTGGTATACTACTTGTTTTAGAAGCCCTTTTTAGGCCAAAAATGCAAAACTCGCCTAAATTTTCAAATGGTTGAGTTTTCACTGATCCTTTTGCATGAACACTTTTAACTATTCATATTGAGATTTCCTAAAAAGAAATTTTAAAAAAGGATGCATAAAACTCAATTTGGGTTCATAAATTGTTTACTCATGCTTAAATAAAAAAACTTACCAAAAACTTTAGATTTTTTAGTTTTATTTAGTTTGATTGCACAAACACTTGTATTTTAGCATCCTTGAACTAATGCAAAAATCATTTTTGAAAAATGAATTACGGAAATCATTTTACACAATGCAAATGAACTAATTTTGCAAAAAGTCTACATTTTATATGCATTTTTCTGCACTATACTGATTTTTTCTACATTTCAAATGCATATTCATACAAATTGTAATAATTTCATGCATGTGAATTTTCAAATAAGTCCTAAAATTTATTTTACACTTATGCATATACTCAAAGTCATTCCATCTATGCTAAACTCAAAATCAAATTTTCAAAATTTGATTTGCTATAATATTTGACTCACTGAACTATTTTGCTCATATTATTAACATGCATATGGTTAAATAGCCTTCCAAACTTGATCACCTCCCAAATACCTTTTGATGATATCAAAGAGGGAGAAAATGTAAAAATTATTTGCACATACTTAATCATGTTGCTTTGAAGGTAATATTATTTTATTATATGATTAAGGGGTAGAGTATAAGAAATAAAAATAATCTTTATGTGCAAAATTTGAGGGGGAGCTTACGCTTACTTGTTTAAAGTTATTTTTTTCCTTTCAAATAATCAAATATTTGTTATCATAAAAAAAAGGGAGATTATTGACTCAAAGTCATCATCACTCTTGTTTTGATGATATATAATATTTGATTATGAAGTCACTAACCGTTTTTTATTTTGTAGCAAAAGCGTTTATCTTGTTGGAAACAAGTTTACTCAAATGATTAAGAAAGAGTGGCTTTTTCGTAACTAGAAAGTAACAAATCTGTAACCAGAAAAACCAAGAATTTGTTACCAAAGAAAAATGTCACCTGCCCAGAAATTGCATAGGTCGGTCGACCGAAAAGTCACCTCTTGTGGACCCTGCAGTTTGGCAACTTTTTTGAAAGTGCAGCTCCAACGACTCTTTAAGCAAGTCGACTGGCTGCCCGCCCGGCTGAAGTCAGAGAGCTCCAAAATTCCCCCAACGACTCTATTTTGCTTCCCTATATAAATAGACTTACTTCTAGACTTAATATAGATCTAATACTAGTTTTATATCATAGTATTAAGATAGAGAAAGTGTTCTAAGCTCTTACCTTGTGTAGATCATTCCAAAACACTTTTCACACACTTGAGCCAAAATTGTAAGGATTTATTTGTAAGTGTATTCATCTCTCTATAGGTTCTCAACTGAGATTGACACTTCAACAATTCACAAGAGAGGTGAGGTTGGCACTGATATGGTCGGTATCAATCCTCATGTAATCAATCATTCACTTAACATTGACGAGAATTCCTTTCCCATACAATATTAGAGGAGATAATAATTACCGACAAGTTGAAAGTTTTGAAAGCCAAATTACAGAAGTTATTTTCCAACAATTTCATTTGAGAATCCTTGTACTCTGTTTGGGTAGCTAACCCAGTTATCGTGAGAAAGCCAAATGAGATTTGGAGAACTTGTATAAACTTCACAGATGTCAACAAAGCGTGTCCAAAAGATTATTTTCTTCTGCCACGCATTGACCAATAGGTGGATGCTACATCAGGGCATGGGTTATGAACTTTCATGGATGCCTATTTAGGCTATACCAGATCGCCACGCATATCCTCGACCAAGAGCATACTAGTTTCTTTACGGATAAAAGGGTGTATTGTTAGAAATTAATGCCCTTCGGGTTGAAGAATGCAGCCACTCCCTATCAAAGATTGGTCAACATAATGTTTAAAGATCAGCTCGGATGAAACATGGAAGTATATGTTGATGATATGTTGGTAAAATCGAAGTCCTCAGGAGGGCATGCCGTGAACCTAAGGGAGGCTTTAACTGTCCTACACAAGTTCAACATAAAGCTCAACCCCCAGAAGTTCACCTTTGGAGTAGCCTCATGGAAGTTTTTAAGCTTCATTGTGAGCTCGCGGGGCATAGAGGCAAACCACGAGAAGATTAAGGCCCTCACTGACATGCAATCTCCTTCTAAGTGCAAAGATATCCAAAGCTTAATAGGTAGGATAACTGCCCTGAGTCGTTTTGTGTCTAAAGCAACAGACAAATGTACATCGTTCTTTAATGTCCTCTGAGGAGCCCGACAATTTGAATGAATCGAAGAATGCGAGGATGCCTTCCGAGCCCTCAGAGCCCACATGTCTCAACCACCAGTCATTTCAAAATCGGTGGACAGGGAAGTATTATTTCTATACCTGACCATTACCAAGCACGTAATCAGTGTCGCCTTATTGCTCGAGGAAGGAAAAGCACAACATCATGTCTACTACATCAGCAAAAGGTTGCTGGGGGAAAAATCTCAATATCCGTTGATGGAAAAATTAACTTTTTGCCTAGTGGTGGCCACGCAAAAACTCCGCCCATATTTCCAAACACAGGCCATAAAAGTATTGACCAACCATTTGTTGTAGATTTTTTTTTTAAATGCGCAAGTGCACGCAATCAAAAAAGTAGTATTATTAAGTATAGTGTCGAAGAACAAATTAAAAAAATAACTAAATAAATGAAATAAAACAACAAACAAGAGTAATAAAGAACCATGATTAGGGGGCCATGATGGCAAATTATGGATAAGATATATGTAACGTCCCGAATTACCTAATAAGGCTTAGGGCCATGATTAGGGGGCCATGATGGCAAATTATGGACGTTATGTGCATATGTGATATTTATGTGTATCATTGCATGATTATGTGAGTTATATTATAACTTGATATGCATGTTTAGGTGTATTAAATATGCATGTGGGCCCGTTCTCATCAGAAGGAAAATTTTTGTAATTTGGCCTATTATGGGTATATTTGGCATATATGTAATATATGTGTGAGACCACATTATTATGTGGATATATTTGGGTTACTCGACACGAGAAGATTCTAGGGAGCAAGTTAGCAGGAAAGTCAAGGGGTATTTTGGGTATTTAGCATATTACCGGGATATTGGGGAATGTGAATGAATATTCGATGATATATTTGGAGTTAGTGAGATCAGGAGGAAAGTCAGGGAATTTTGACTATTTTAACCTCAAGGGCGTTTTTGGGACCTCGAGCCTTGAGATTTGTTTAAGGTTACTTGAGCCCTAAGTAACCTGTCATAAACGGAAGTACATTCAAAACTCTCATTCTCTCTCTCCCGTTCGCTCATTTGACGTCGTTAGCATTTTCGAAGGAAACTCGAGTTTTAGGACTCGGATTCAAGAAAGGTTAGAGTCATAACGATTCTAGGAAAGATTAGAAGCTTGATAGCCAGAGGATTTGGTGGAAAAATGACATAACCAAAGGTAATATAAGCTTTGAATTTCTGAGTTTATGTTTCCTTTAGTTTCTTGAGTTTTGAGTTGGATTTTTCGGTTTGGTGGTCTTTTGATCCATCGGAAATGTGGGTTTCGTTGCTTGGGAGGTTCTAAGGATGTTGTAAGATTTAATGGTGAGTTTGGTATGGATTTGGGGTGATTTTTTAGAGGATTTTGGACTGAGAAAACTGAGTTCCCGGGGTCGCGCTGCAGCCCTATTCTTGGGCACCACGACCCTCATGAACTCTGATGTCAGGCGGTTTCCTGAAGCTAGGTAGCTCTGCGGCCCTGGTCCTGAGTATTTTGGGCCTATGCTCTCTGGTTGTGAGAGATGCAACTCTAAATGGTGGGGTGCCATGATGCAAATGGGGGGTTTTTGGGCAATAAAGGTTTTGAGTGTAGGAACTCAAACCTTAGGGCTCGTGATCGATCCTACTACCTAGATTAGTAGAATTCGATGTCCAGGAGGCTAGGACTTGGTCCAGAAGCCCGTGTTTACTCGTTATTGATGAGATTCTATACTTGGTTTTGACTGGGTTATCACTAGGGGCTTAGGATTAGGATCGTGCTCGAGGTTCATTCTTATTTTACATTACACTCGGACCTGAGGCAAGAAAACTACACCCATTACGTGATATACATGAATAGGGCTTGGCCCGAATGTTGAACATAGTCTTGATTAGGCATGGGTCCCTCTAAATGTGCATGATTATGATTATGCTTGCGAGCGATTGATTAAGCATGTTGAATGCTATGTATATGGATATTTGTTATATGATGAATGTATGTTAGCATTATATAATTGAGAATGGCTTGAATTATGAGTCAAGGACGGAAATAGCACTGAGCGCTGGTTAAAAAGCATTGAATTATTAGTTAAGGATGGCAATAACACTGAGCGATGGTCGAAAAGCATTGACTTATCAGTCAAGGACGGCAATAGCGCTGAGTGCTGGTAAAAAATCATTGACTTATGAGTGAGGACGGCAATAGTGCACTAAATGTTGATCGATATGGTTAGATTTAATCAGGAGCACATTATACGCTTGCCCGACCCAATGTTCATGGAAAAACTAAAGCGTCAGGTACGCTGGGCCAGCTCCAAGGCTAGTTATACAAAGGATAGGGTTGTAACGTCCCAAAATTACATAATAACGCTTAGGGCCTTGATTAGGGGGCCAGGATGGAAATATATGGAATTATATGTTTACTTGATATATTTGATTGTGATTATGTGATTGATATGATAATATAACTAGTTATGCATGTTAAAGATATTAAATATGCATGTGGGTCGTTTCTTATTAGAAGGGCAATTTTCATAATTTAGCCTGTTATGGGCATAATTGTATATATGTTCATATATGTGAGAGACAAAATTATTATGTGAGTTTATTTGGGTTACTCAGCACGAGACGATCCTAGGGAGCAAGTTAGCGGGAAAGTCACAACGGGGCCCAATACCCGACTCGGGGTGAGTCAAGGGGTATTTTAGGTATTTGGCATTAAACCAGGTTATCGGGTAATGAGAATGAATAATTGAGGATATATTTTGAGTTAGTAAGATTAGGAGGGAATACTGGGGATTTTGACCATTTTGCCCTCGGGGACGTTATTGGTACCCCAAGCCTCGGGATTAGCTTAAGTAAACTTAAGCCTTAAGGAAAACACAAACACTCAAAACACTCCTTCTTAGAACCGACTCCCTCTCTCTCTCTCTCTCTCTCTCTCTCAGCTTCCTAAGTAAGTTCTTCAAGAACTAAGAAGATTTTGGCTACATACTAAGGAATTGAAGGCTTGGGATTAGAATTCGGATAGCTTCTGGCTAGGGGATCACCATTCATAGCTAAGGTAATGTGTTAATCTTTGTGTTTAACTGAATTATGTTAGAATTCATAGTTGTTCTTGAGGTGTTCTTGAGCCTTATAGCTCAAGAGTTGAATTTGAAGCTTTGATGAGTTTTGCATCTAGGTTTTAGTTGGGTTTTGTTGCTGGGAAGATATTAAAAATGTTATATAGAATGAATTAGTGTTTTAGGGTGAAATTGGGATAGTTTTGGTTGGATTTGGCTGATGAAAAATGGAGGAAATCTGGGTTTGCAGGGCCAAGTCGCGGCCTTGTTCTTGAGGGGTCGCGACCCAATCGAACCCAGGGCCCGGGGAGGCTTCTGTCTGGGAGGCGCGCCGCGACCCTCAAGGGCAGGTCGCAACCTATGTCAATTACTAGGGGAGGGGGGCCTCTTACTTAAGGGGCGTGTCGCGACCCTCAAGGGCGGGTCGCAGCCCGCCTGGGCTGTTTTGGCCCTGGTGAGTTTTTAGTAATGGGAATCCTTTCCTTAGGGCTCGGGATCGATTCTACTACCCAGTTTAGTAGAGTTCGAGGTCCCGGAGGCTAGGACTCGGTCTGGAAGCCTTTATTTGCTCGTTGTTGATGGAATCCTATATTATGGTTATGACTAGGTTATCGCTAGGGGCTCGGAACCAGGATCGTGCTTGAGGTTCGTTCTTATTTTACGCTATACTCAGACCTAAGGTAAGAAAACTGAACCCAATACGTGTTATATATGATTAGGGCTTGGCCCAACTGTTAATAATAATTATGAATAGGGCTTGGGCCCCTGAGAATGACTATGATTAAGTTATCATTCTATTTATTGATTAAACATACTTGAATATTCTATACCTGCTTAAGTGTTTCATGACTGTTCGCATGGTTTGTGTGGCTAGAGCTTGGCCCGTTAAATAAGTATGATTATTACAATGATTATGGTTACTTAATGATGTTACGTGATTAATATATATATGCATGTTTTTCTTGTTGAGGTATGCCTATCCATATCTGTTTCTGAATCGATATTCGAATACCTAGATCAGGGCTTGACTTATTAGTCAAGGACAGAAATAACGCGCTACGCGCTGGTCAAAAGGCTTAGGCATAAATCAGCAACGTACTAGTATGTTGGCCGACCCAATGGTCGATGAAAAAAAAATGTGTTTGGCTAGCTCTATGGATGGTTACCCAGAGCTAAGGGTGAGGGCCCCATGTGACTCTATGGTATGTAGTTAGGGGATAGGGCCATGGGTTTGTCTCTATGTTCAACTACTCAGGGTAGCGGCCCCAAAATGGTCCGATGACATGTATGAGTAGGTTATTACAACTGGACGTGCCAGATAAGTATCTGTAGATTTATACTTTCTGTTTATGCACATGTTAAAGTTTTCTTATTGAGCCTTTGCTCATGGGTGCTTTGTGGTGCAGGTTAGGGGAAAGGAAATCTTGACCAGCCATGAGTTGGAGAGCTTTGGTGGCGGCGTGTACATATGCGGCTGCTCGTCCCCCATGCAGAGGATATCTCAGAGGAACTAAGGTTGTAGCCCTAATCTTCCCGCTTAGGTCGGCCGGTTGTAACTTTTGATGTATATACACAATTTTAAACGTTTGTTTGTAATATTTTGGGATCCCATGTATGTATGAAACTTTTTAAATAAAATTAAATAGTTCATTTGACCAAAAATTTTAACCCTAACCCTTGACATTAACCTTAGTTACACGTTTATAACCAAATGACTTGATTAGCAAGTCTGACACAATTTAAAATACATAGTGTAACGATCCTAGATTAGGAGGACGTTACAAGGGAAATGGGCTCCGGGGTGACTTATTAGTCCCAGATCCTTGGGCACTGAGCCCCAGTGTGATTTATTAATCATGTAACTTGGGCAACGGGCCCTGATATGATTTAGTTAATCATTTAGTTAGGGCATCTGGCCCCATATGACATTGTAGTCATTTATATGAATGGTATGCATGCATGAGTAGGTTTATTACTACTAGGGATGTTTATTATGATTTGGGAATGTGTTAATCACTACTTTTGAGCATGTTTAAGTTTTCTTGTTGGGCCTTGGCTCATGGGTGCTATGTGATGCAGGTAAAGGGAAAGCAAAGCTGGACCAGCCATGAGTTGGAGAGCTTAGGTGGTGACGTGTACATATGTAACGTCCTGCGTTTTCGGGTACCTTTAAACGACTCGGGTCGGGATTTTTCCCCGAGTTAAGAATATTATTTTAAATAATATTATATTTGTTTTGAAATTATTCTATGAGTTATTTCTAGCCAAAATATGAATTTCGTGATTTAAAAGTCAAGATAAGACTTTCGGTCTTAGACCGACACAAAAACCCTGATTGGGTAAAAATCTCGGAAAATAAAATGAAAAACTATGGCAAATATTTTTTGGGCATAAAATACATTCATAAAAATTAAATTTTGGTAAAAAATAATAAACCTAAGGGAAAATGGAAATTTTAGGGCATTTTGTGTTAAATGCTTAATTTTACCAAAATGGGGAATTTTATCCCATGAATGGACCTTAGGTTAAATTTTATTGTGTGATTAAATAAATTAAATGTGAGAGACATTTAATTTAATTATTATGTGTTAAGTTTTGTGTTTAAAACTTAATAAGAGTGAAAAAGGTTATAGGAAGTCAAATTGGATTTTTCTTCTTAGGAATTCTTTATTAACCTTTATATAAAAAATATATATATATGATTACAAATAAAACAAGTGGGTGGCCAGCCTGTGATATGGTTTATTATGGTGGACCAAATTTTTTTTAGTTTAATCCCAATTTAAAGATAAGGGTTAAGGCAAGTGGGTAGTAAAACACTTGAGTGTTTTTAGGATAATTTTAAAGTTGTATAAACTCTTCTAACCTCCCCCCCCCCCCCCCTCTCCCCCCTCTGAAACTGACCACTGTCTCTCTCTCTTTCACTATCATCTTTTTGAAAACTCTCTCAAGTTTTCTCTCAATCTTCAACCTCAAGAACACTAAGGAGGCTTGGAAGCATTTAAGCCTTGGTCTAGGAAGGGTTTTCCCTAAGGTAAAGTATCGATAAACTAGACTTTTGTAAAGTTTTAACCATAGATTTTTCATTAGCTAATTATCTATGTTGTTGGGGGGAGTTAGTTAAGGTTTTGAAAGGGTTTTGAAGGAGCCAAAGCTAATAGGAAGATCCAAATCTTAAGCAAGAACAACAAGAGGTAAAAAGTTTACTTTTATGGTTGTCATTGTATGGTTTTTAGTTTTAAGCATTATTTTGTATAGTTAATACTTAAAGTTTCTTATTGGTGATGTAATAAGGTTATGGTAGTTGTTTTATAATTTTTATGATGCTTGTGTGTTGATTTTTCAAAATAGGGACCAAAACCCCCAAGGGTTTTGTTGGAAACCCTAAAACAAAATATATGTTTTGAGCTGTGACTTCCAAGGGGTCAAGCATCCACTGTATACTAATATACTGTGATGTGATTGAAATTGAGTACATAAAATTGAGCTTTTGAAACACTCAAAAATATTTAAAAATGAGTGAGTTATGCTATTTCAAAGTTTAGGTAAAAACTGTTTTTTCGTATTCTTAATTTCGGGACCAAGTTTGGACAGCCATTGTATAGGGAAAATAAACCCATTTTTTTTTTAAATTTGGTAGACATATTATTGGCATAATCTAGTATTCCACTGTAAAATTTGGTAAGAAAATAATGAACATTTTGAAAGTTATTAAGTTTCAAAGTTTGGAAAAATATAAGGACTTGAAAATAAGGTCTTTTTACCTCATTGTTGGAAAATAATTTCACCAATAAAAAATACTCCTTTTGACCTAAGATTTTACAAAGACCTAAAAGGCATACCAAACATGGAATTGGGAAATTTTTGTAACAATTGGGTAAGTAAATTTCAAGTTATGAACTAACAAAGTATGTAGTTAAAAATGTGAAAACTAGGGTTTTCACACTTAGTGCAGAAATGAGATTTTGGAACTTAAAGTAAAAAGTAAAATTTTGCTTATTGCAAGATAAAAACTTGGCAAGTCTTGAAAACATATTTTGACCTAAAATACCACTTTGAGTTTAGTGGGAATTGTTTTTATTAATTTTTTTTATTCTTTCTAAAAATAAAAGAATTCATTTATGAATAGATTAAAAGAGGGTTTAAAACCCTACATTTTGAGAAAATAATAAAGTGAATTATATTTCTAGTAAGTAAACTTAATTAATTGACTTCGGAAAATTAACTAGTCAAGATGGGAAATTTTTAACGGTTTTCCTAATTAAGAAAAATTAGGCAATTTTCTTAAAACGATTTTTAGAGATTAAAACCTTAAGAAAAATAAAAGGAAAATTAAGAGTTTATTTTCGTTAAAAATAATTAAGGAATTTAATTTGTATTTTCGAGATATAATACCGACTAAAATCTTTTATATATTTTACCGACTGTTGAAAGTATGGGTTAATAGCGGAACTTTTAAAGAAAAAGATTTTTAGTGGATTGTGGGAAAATACTATTGTGATACCCGAGCCTAGGCATCGAGACCATAGGGTAGGTCTCCCCGAGACTTAGGGTTTAGTCTCAAATATTTTTGTATGAATTTCCTTAATGAGTTTAAACCCCAAATAAGGATCTTTAATCCTTACTAATGATTTTGAAAATGAACAAACTGCCTAAAATAATAATAATGAATTATGAGTGTCATAATTGATCCAAGTATACTGTATGGATAACTAAAGTATTGGATAAGCCTAACTGGACTGAACGTTGGAGGGTGAAAACCTGCTGAGTGCTAAGGACTCCAAGTAAGTCAACTTATATTGTGTGGCTGCAACATGAAACGACTATTGTATTGTATGTTAGTACAGGGACACATGCACATATATACACTGTCGTAGAAAGTTGCTTAGAGATGTTAGTCTAGTGAGTGCTGATTTAGAAAATATAAACAGTAGATATCCATCATATCCTAGATGGCTGATCCCCGTTACACTACTTGATTTTATTATGTCCGGTTCATTACCGCAACGAGTGGCCAAGAGGTGAGGATTGCTGGTTAAACCTAGGAGCGCCAAAATGAATGGGACCTAGGAGCCCTGATGCTTACTTAACTAGTGAATGGTTATAACCCGAGCAAGTTCTCTGATAAGTTATTCCCGGATAGCAGCTGTGAATATTGGCCATTCAGTGAGAGTGCCTAGAGATACTAGGGGTTTCCAAGTTTGAGTGAGGCTGAACACCCTAGGGGCAACTGCTCACCAGCACCACTTATTAACATAGAAGTCTCTATAAAACCATGTAAATTCGATTACTCTCTTGGATAAGTAGTGATGCCCTAGGTAACACAATAGTTACCCTTGATGGCGATATTTATTGGCTAGATCTTAGTGTTGAGACTCGGTTCTCTCTTACAGATTAGCATTTATGCTGGAGGGCGTGTTACGCCCGAATTATTGGAATTGTCGAGCGTTGGTCTCGAATTATATTGTGATATATTATATTTGCTTGCTTTGGGATTTTCTGAGTGCATGGATTTAATTGTTGTTATGAAATAGTTGTGATATTATATAACTGCTTGCTCTAGGATTTTCTGCGTGCCGGGTTTTATCTGTTATAGGAAATAATTTATCTTTGGTTATCAGGCATGTCCATAAGTTTTCCAGGATGGTTTTGCGTTCTTGAAATTGATTGTGTAAGGTCTGGATGGATCCGGAACCCTAATTCTCTGCATGCTTTTGTTTTAAGGTTGAACTTACTAAGCGTATTTGCTTACCTAGTTGTTTCATGTTGTATGTAAGAACAAGGGCAAGGCAGAGAAGTGAGTGATGGAGTCTACCTTGCAAATGTACATGTGGACCGACCTTTTGGGAAGCCGTTTTATTTTTGGAAATGTTGTGTAATTTTCCTAAACTAGGCTCACTCTACTCTTTATAAAATATGTTTGTAATTAAATGTTAAGTATGGCCATACGACGTTTAAAAAGTTTTTTTATACGGGTTTTTAAGACATCTGTTAAATGAAAACATTTATATTTCCGCATTATCGAGTCTTGAAAATCTGGGTCGTTACAACATATGCGGCTGCTTGACAACCATGACCAAGGTTTCTCAGAGGAACTTGGGTTAAACCCTATTTTTGCCGCTTACGTCGGCGTGTTGTAACTTTTGAATTGTAATTACCCTTTTGGAACTGTAAACATCTTTGTAAACATTTATTATGGGATCCCATGCACAACTTAACATTTTAATGAAATATTCATTCCTTTTAACCAAAATTTTTAACCCTGGACCGTTAATCACATTTAGTTGCACATTTATGGGAAAATGACTCGTTTAGCGAGGTTAGCACTATTTAAAATACACAGTTGTTATCCCAAATATATACACAGCTGACATGGCATGAAGAATGGACACGTGGCATCATAGTGTGGGAACATGTCATCAGATTCTTTACACGTGGTATAGGCATCTAACAGTCCAACAAGCTGGAGAGATCACACTTTTCAGGAGAGTAACAATTACTGCTTGGTATGCTTTCCAGGCAAGAGGCTGCTCGGTATGCTCTTCAGGAAACCCGGTATACCTTGTTGGATGAAGTCAGTTACATCTTCCTCACGCCTGACAGTTTACCTGTAACGACCCAAAATCACTAATATGGCTTAAGGGCCCTGATTAGCATGCCGGGAAGGCATAATTGACTTATGAGTGAATTTATTGATTTAATGCATGCTTGTATGATTATTTGAATGTAAATTTGGTTAAATGTTATATCTGTGAGAACCACATTATTATGTGGGTAGATTTGTAGTGAGCGACTTGAGGCGATCCTAGGGAGCTAGATAGCAGGAAAAGTCACAACGGGGCTTAGTATTTGAATTTGGATGAGTCAGAGGTATTTTAGGTATCGGGTAGTTATTTAGACTATCGGGTTATGGAAATAAATATATGGAGATATATTGGAGGATAGAAAGCTTAGGCGGGAATATTGGGGAAAATTACCATTTTGCCCTCGGGGACGTTTCCGGTACCCCGAGCCTCGGGATTGACTTAACTGGCTAGGATTAGATTAAGTTAATGGAAAACAGGGGAACAAAACACAAACCGACTCATACTCTCTCTCTCCTCTACTCTTCTCTTTTCTCTCCCAAGAAACTACAGAAAACCCAAGGGAAATCAGCTGGAATTTAGTGATTTGGGCTGGAAACTTGTAGGTTAAATCTAGTGCTCAGCTAAGGGAACCCAACCAAGATTAAGGTAAGGGCTTAATCATATATCTGAGCATTTGAATTTTGAGTTTTGACTGGGTATTAAGGGAGTTTATGGTTTCGATGTTTAAGGATTGAATTAAGCTGAGAAGCTTGGATTTTAGCTCAAGAATTCGTCAAGAAGGTGGTTCAGCAAAAGAGGTAAGCTTCAATTTGTATTCAGAGGTTAAAATTTGAGTTTTGTATGACTGGTTTTGGTGTTTAGAGTTGCTGGGTTTTAGAGAATCAAAATGGAGTTTTAGTACGTTTCTAGGCTGAATTTCTGTTGGATTATGTTGTTAAAGTCAGGTTAAAAGTTTTGTGAATAATGGGTTTTGAGTTAGGATGCTTTGGAATGGTTTTGGATGGGGTTAGGATGCTAGAAATGGTGTGTTTTCTGGGCACGAAGGGGAGGGTCGCGACTCTGTTCTAGAGCGCTGCAGCCCTACAAAGCAAGAGAGCCAAGGAGGCTCGGCCAGGGGAGAGTGTCGCGGTGCGCTTGGGCAGGGCCGCGGTGCGTGTCTGCTTGCTGGGGGCCTTGGGCTCTATTTTAGCTGCGGGTCACGGCTAGGCTTCAAGGGCCGCAGCCCTTAGGTGTATTTTTGAACATTTGGGGATTTTGGGTGCGGGAGACTAGCCTAGGGTGCTCGAGATCGATTTCCCCACCGTGCTTGGTGGAATTTGATGTCCCAGAAGCTAGTATTGTACTCAAAGACCATTATTTGAATATTAATGGAATCCAATACCTTGGTTGTGACTAGGTGTTAAAGCTAGGGCTCGGGAACAGATCGTGCTCGAGGAGTGTCGCTCGTAATCAGTGAACGTAAAAAAACTAAAGGTAAGAAAACTGCACCTGGTTGTTTATCTGTAATGGGACTAAGGGTTCCCTAATGTGTATGCTTGAAAGGATGGTATTATGCCATGTAAACAGTGAACCAACGACCTAAGAGTGCCAAGGGTTACACTAGCGCACAGGGCGCAGCTTGGCCATTGGTAGCCGAGGACAGCTTATTATGCACTGAGCTCGGTTTAAGAGGGCCGGAGTCAGTGGGGTAAACAGAGGGTGCGGCCTAAGTTGTCGGCGCTGATTATTATGTGACCTGATTATTATGAGACTTGAATGTCATTTGTGATTAGTTGCATCTTTGATTCTGAGTATGTGCTAAATGGTTAATGTGGAATATTTAATGGTTGATCATGCTTAAAGAATTGACTTTCCGTTATTGTTGTTTGTGTTGCATATAATGTTTTCCTTCTGGGCCTTGGCTCACGGGTGCTACATGGTGCAGGTAAAGGCAAGGGAAAGCTTGATCAGCCCTGACTTGGAGAGCTCTGCGAGCTGAATGTACATGACTAGTTGCTGAGCCGCCACGGTTGGGGTTTAGGCAGGGACACGAGAACCAGAAATGTCTATTTTGCCTTAGAATGGCTGATGGTTGTCTTTATTTTGGAGATTCTGTAAACCAACTTTTAAACTCTTTTTCTTTTTGGGATCCCATGTATAAAACTGTTTAATTATATAAAGTGAAACTTTTGAGACCAAGACCTTTTTAACCCTAGCTTATACATGTTTAGTGACACGTTTTAAATTAATGACTTGATTAGCAAGTCCTACACCTTTATAAGTACACAGTGTAGCGGTCTTGGCTATCCATAACTTGGTATCAGAGCATCCTAGGTTTAAGGGTTCTTGAAGACTGGCTAGACATGTACATTCGTTGCTAGAGACAAGTTCAATTCAGGGTTTGGTAATGTGTATATGTGCTTATATGCTTATATGCCTGGAATGAATTATAAATGTTGTTGTTTATTGGATTAATAGGAAGCATGAGATAGTGATAGGGTGTGGCCCTTGACTGTTATGTGAGAATATTGAGGCATGTTTACTAGCATCGCCGTGCATGTAAATGAATATTTGGATGATTAAATCGCATATTGTGTATGGATGAATGCTTAATTCATAGCTATTGTGTGAAATGATTGGGGCATGCTTATTAGCAGCTGGTGCATGTGGATAAATGCCTATATGTTGATTGTTTGTGATTGGTTATGCATCATTGGTGAACTTTGGAGAAGCTTTTACCATGTCATCATGGTCTGATTGCCGAGTCATTTATTACAGATTGACTTGGATAGCTATGCGTCCAAGAAAATCTACGCGACTAGCCAGCACTAGGTCTGGGACCGGGGGTGATGACCAGGGCCAAATTCCTCCGCCATCCCTGAGAACTGGCAGCAACTTATGGAAGATATGCAGGCTCGATTACAGAGCCAAGATGAACAGATTCGCCTATTACGACAGCAGGCTCCATCACGGAGTGCTGCCCCTATTGTACCACCTGCAGTGGTACCAGCTGTACAGTTTGGGGAGGTTGGGAACAGGTGGGAGCCGTTATATGAGCGGCTCAGGAAGCAGCAACCTCCAATCTTTGAGGGGGGACCAGATCCATTAAAGGCCGAGCAATGCCTGACTATGATTACTACTATCCTGGATTTCATGAGGATAAAGGGGCATGACAGAGTGGTCTGTGCCACATATATGTTGAGAGAAGATGCTTGCATCTGGTGGGAAGTGGCATCATAGACCAGGGATGTTACCGCTTTGAGTTGGGAAGGCTTCAGAGACTTGTTCAGTCAGAAATACTACAATGTTGCCGTCAGGGCAGCAAAAGTTAATGAGTTTGTGGGTTTGGTGCAGGGCAATATGACTGTTACTGAATATGCCCTAAATTTTGATAGGCTTACGAAGTTTGCACCAGATCTTTTGCCTACTGATGCTGCTAGGCAAGATAGATTTATCTGGGGGCTTAATGCTATGATATCCCGGGATGTCAAGATTACAACAGTACCTGGAGGAACAACTTATGCCCAGGTCGTTGAGAAGGCTCTTACCGTTGAGGAAGGAGAGAACACGATTTGGAGGGAAAGTGCAATGAGGCATGAGGGCCGCATAGTGGTGCCTCCTTATTCAGGGACAGGTAGGGGCGGAGGCCCCAGTGACTTCAACAGGAAAACTCCTAATACTTCTACCACTGCTGGTTCTGATAGGAGGGGTCAGAGTGGACAGGGTGGCCGTCAGGGTGGCGGCGAGGCATGGCGGACCTATCCGGAGTGCCTGAGGTGTAGAAGACACCATCTGGGTGAGTGTCGAGCCATGGATTGCTTTGTGTGTGGGACAGTGTGGCATCTCAGGAAGGACTACCCAACAGTGAAGCAAAGTGAAGCAGGGAAGGTGGATAGCTCAACTCTAGCTTGAGTGTTCACCTTGACTCAGGCAGAGGCCGAGGCTAGTCCCTCGGTAGTGACAGGTTAGCTTTCTAGCGCTGGCACTCCTTTTACTGTATTGATTGATTCTGGTGCTACACATTCCTTTGTTTCTAGTAGAGTGATTGATAGATTGTGTAGACCTAGTGAATATCGGACTACAGGGTTTGGGACTTTATTGCCTACAGGGGAACTAGTAGTTTCTAGGAGATGGATTAGGGCACTGCCAGTGATGGTTGATAGTAAGGAACTTTCGGTGGATTTGATTGAGTTAGACATGGAGGATTTCGACATGATTCTAGGGATGGATTGGTTGGTCAGATATGGGGCTACTATTGACTGCAGGAAGAAGATGGTGACTTTTGAGCCCGAGGGCAAGGATCCTTTTGTTTTTGTGCGTGCGGTATGCGGACCCCGCGTACCCATAATTTCAGCGTTGAGAGCGAGAGACTTGTTGTAGGGGTGATGCATAGGTTTTTTGGCTAGCGTAGTGGATATTGATAGAGTTTTGCTGGCAGGGCCGGGAGAGACCAGATTGGTGTGTGAGTTTTTGGACGTATTTCCTGAGGATCTACCAGGGTTGCCGCCACGCATGGAGATTCAGTTTGAGATTGAGTTGGCACTGGGGACAGAACCAGTATCTAGAACACCATACAGAATGGCACTAGCAGAATTGAAAGAGTTGAAGATATAGTTGCAAGAACTTCTGGATTTGGGATTCATCAGGCCTAGTTATTCTCCATGGGGCGCTCCAGTATTGTTTGTTAAGAAGAAGGACAGGGCTTTGAGGATGTGTATAGATTATAGAGAATTGAACAAGTTAACTATCAAGAATAAGTACCCTCTACCAAGGATTCATGATTTGTTCGATCAGCTGCAGGGAAAGATGGTTGTTGACGCGGTTCTTCGCCAACAGGTAATTAAGAGAAGAAGAGAAAAGGATTAGTGCCAAATGTGGAACCGAAACAGATATATGATCTTAGAGGAGGAAAGAGGTGACTCAAAACACGTTTTTTAAGTGGTTCGAAGGTTATAATCCTTCTACTCCACTAATCAATATTATTGATCTATACTGAGTATTTGATTACAGAGTATTTCTTACAAGAGGTTATTTTTTCCAACCCTTATCAACTCCCAGGGTCTCCATATTTATAGGAGAAGGCACCTGGAAGTTGGTAAGATGGTCATCACGTGACCTTCTTACTTGTCGTATCAATTCTGTGACATTCATGATTAATTCCTAAACCTGACACATAAGTGTGGTCAAATCAATAGGTAAGGAGGTAATGGGCCGCACGGCCCAACCCAGTCGTGGGTGTCTGAATACGCATGTTCCTACTGCGTGTCCGAGAAGTCAGGGGGATATCATACACGTGATGCCTGATATGTGCACGTTTACCTTGCGTGTGTTGACTTCGCAAAGGGTCATAGCCTCCATATGAAGCTCGTATCACGAGCTTCATACTTAGCTCGGTCTTCAACCTTCGGAAACCCTGCCCCGGCCTTGGGCAGTGAAGGTGAGCTCTTGGGCCTTCCTCGAGCTAGGAAGGCACGACACTACGACAGAAGCTCCAGCCCCTGGGGATGATCATGAGGTAATCATGGTTAGGCCGCAGCTCAACTTGCTAATCAGTCCGTGGTAAAATCAGGGCGTACATCAGCCCCCCAAGCTCCTGCTCGTGGTATATCACGTCGTATATCAGACCACAGTAGGGGCTTTTAGACTTCCCCATGAACTCTTCGTATTCTACTTTTTATGCAGGCGCTTGATACGTGGAACATCGTGGGTGGTGACGGTATGTCTTACGAGAACCGCATTTAATGGCCTAGCCTATGCCCAGCCGTCGTTTCGTATTTCGAGTGGAGGGCCTCGGATCCCTCATCAGGGCCATCCAACGGCCCTCTACACGTGATCTTTTATGCATATAAAAAGGGGTGGCCACTCTACGCATGGGCCACCCTTTCATTCGAAGTTTTTCAAACTTCTCTTCTCCTTCTCTCTTTATCTCAGAAGAACAAACCCTCTACTCATTACTGCCATTTTCAGCGTTCAAGAAGCTTAGGCGCACGGATCTCTTCGAAGCTTTGGAAGCCAATACATCGACGAAGCTTTTACCAAGGCGACACCTCCATCCACCTCCCAGCTACACACTGTAAGTTCCCTGACCATGTGCGTTTTGAGAATATATGCTACTGTAGCATAGGTAAAATTTTTACTGTAGCCGCATGCAAGGTTTTACTGGGCTTTGTGGATACGGAGGGTGAAAACCCTTTTTAGGTTAGGGTATCTTTGTTGTAGGAAACCATTTTAGAGTATGGGTTTTAGGATGCTTTTTCTGGGGAAAATTTTCTGGGTAGGAGTCTTGATAATTTTGGGTGCAAAACCGGGTAGCTTAGGGAGCACGCCTCATAGGCGATTTTGCAATTTTCTGCCTACTGAAACTTTCCCCCCAAGGAAAATTCTATCCTGACCCCCCTGACACATGAATCCCGAGGAATCGGGGATCTGTTGGGGGCCCAGGCGCGTGTTCATCGAATTGTGTGGTCCCACTCTCCACGGGTTGGGCTTACCTCAGCTCGTGCAAATAATAATTGCTTTTTCTTCATGCTTGGGTCGCCTTTTCTGAAATGTTTTCTTTTGTTCGTTAGGCGACCAGATGGCTCCAAAGAGGAATCTCCCCCAGAAGAACGTCGGCAGCTCGGCCTCCCAGCAGGACAGAGGAAAGGCGGCGATGCCTGACTCCCCAATCCCCCGCTTCGGGCCGACAGTGGAGAAGGAGGTCGAGGTGGCCCCTGATGCATTCTTTGAGGCGGAGAGAATCGTCTCAAAGATAACCGACCAGGTGAAGATTAACAAGATCTTCATCTCCCACAACATCGCCCCGGGGAAAGCATCCGTAGTGGCCCGACCTGCTTCAGATGGAGAGCAGAGCTGTGCACCACTCGAGGAGTCATTCGCGGCCTGGAGCGGTGAACACTTTAAGGCAGGGGCCTTCCTTCACCTGGATCAGTATTTTGCTGATTTCCTCAACTACGTGGGGTTGGCCCCGTTTCAGCTCCCCCCCAACTCCTACCGTCTGCTGGTAGGGTTGAGGTATTTGTTCCAGAAGCACGAGTGGGAGGTCCCCACTCCTGCAGACATTTTATATTTCTTCTGCCTCAAAGCCAGCCCGGACCAACGGGGGCGAGGTGATGGGTTTTACTATCTAACCCGGTTTCCTAATACGGCGGCGGTCATCGAGCTGCCCAGCCACCCTAATGACTTTAAGGACCAGTTCTTCATGTCAACTGGGTTCCGAAATTGCGAGCATCACTATTTCAATCGTCCTCGTAAGTTTTCTTCGACCTTAGCTCATACTTTAAGTGTCATTTTATCTCCACCCGCACCCCGTTCTGACTCAGACTAATCTTGCAGCCATCTTTGTGAGGACAGAGAAATCTGTGACCCTCGGGGCCCAATACGAGAAACTGGCGGGCTTGCCCCCCAGTGAAAAGGACTACCGGGTGCTCGTGACGGACGAGACGATGGTGTTTTGTAAGCTGATTTTCCCAAATCAGACTTTGAATCTAAGGAGGCCTCGGGGGCCTCCCCCAGTTCGCTCCTCTATGCCCATAATCGTGGAGGAGGTCGCGATGGACGAGGACGAGGAGGACGAGACTCCACTTGTGGGGAGCAGGAAGAAGGCACTGGAGCTCGCCCAGATAACGAACGAAGAGAGGATCCAGTCCGGAGCAGCCGCGGGTCCCTCGGGCCAAGGTAACCTTTACATATGTAGGAACTTAGATAGGGCCATTTCCGACCCCCGGCTAGCTAGATTCAACTCCTGACAGCTCATTCATCGTCACCAAAGTGATCCGGACCTGGACACAACCTTGCTCCACTGCGTCGATCAGCTCGTGTTGGACTACCAAGATAGCCGACCTAGGGGTACCGTAGTAGTAGATAACACCCTAGCCTTTAGGTCAATCCTATTCGAGGAGTATGGGACCAACCTTCGTTCATGGCCATCCCTCTGGAGGGGTATCTTAGCTCCGGGGCTTAGGCAGTACGTAGGAGAATCTAGCCCTAAGTCAGACCCGGACCCAGAACTTGCGCCAGTTCGGGAAGTAATCGCCTTAGGTTCTTCTTCCAGCTCGGGGGGTAGGGCTCCCTTAGTATTCGCATACTATTTACCTTTAACCCTTTGTCTTTGTCTCTGTATGGTTGCTAACTTGTATTAACCATGTTTTTGTTTTGACTGAAGAGATGTCTCAGCCCGAGGAGAGTTTGCGAGGCGCAGTCTTCGGGGGGAACCCCTCAGCCGGGCCAAGACTGAAAAGGCTCCGGGGGTCCAAGAGCACTGCTGGGGTCTCCACCAAGTCTCCAGCAAAGGAGAAGGAGAAAACCCCGGCAGATCAGGTCGCGGGAGCGATTCTCCCTGCTGCAGGAGCAGGCCAAATGCCTCCACTGCCTCCGCGAGCTCAAGCCGCCACCCAGGACGCGGGGTCGGAGCTTAGGACTCCGGTCGTGGTGGCCTCCGATGTACGAATCCCGGTCAACCCCCAGGATCTGGAGAAGATCCCAGAGGCCTTCTGGGGAACGGTGTACGAGTCGGCGAACTATGCCGTGAGCCATATATACAAGTTCACCTAGAAGGAGCTTCGGGCCATTGAGACAATGAGCCCGGTTGGCGTAATGGAGTCTTCAATGGGCATGACCCTAACAATAAGCTGCCCTGTTCTCTTAAAGCTTTTACCATTACACTTCGCCCTATTTTTCCTCTAAGGCAATTTATCTTTCATTTCTCGCAGGGCGTCGTCGCTCTTCACCGGAGCATCGTCAGGGCCAAAACTCAGCTCGAAGATATGAGGACCGAGCACCAGGCCTGTCTTCAGGAGGCTAAGGCGACTAAAGATGCCCTGGCGACCTCGAAGGCCGAGTTGGAGAAGACCCGCTCAAAGGTCCAAGAGCTCGAGACCTCCCTTGCCACCTCGCGGACAGACCTCGAGGCCGCGAAGACTGAGATCCAGGCCGCCCAGGCCGAGTTGGAGGCCGAACGGACTACTTCGGAGCAGTCCCTGGAAGATCTATTCTACCACTGCTGGGCTTACAATCTGGAGGCTGACTTTTCCTTCATGTCACTGTGTCTTTGGGCGCGCTTGCTGGTGAAGTTCCAAGCTTGCCTTGACAAAGAGGCGACCTCCCAGGGGCCATCTGACGGAGCTTAGGGCGTTTTGTCTCTTTTCCCCTTGAATATTTTTAAGTATTTTTTTTTATGTAACCCTTGCATGAGGTGTTTTCACCTCGAGACAATCTGCTTTGACGTTTTTAACTTACGCTTTTTCATGCCTTTAAGCATTTTGGTTACAATTTTTTGAAAAACTTAGTTCGCGTTAACATTTATCCATATACCGAGCTCTTTAAGAAGAACAACGATCAATAGATTTAAATCAACTTCTAAGTTTTATGACCCGGTTAAAACCAGGAACTTAATTTGAAAACTTAGTTCGTGTTAACTTTTATCTATGTCTCGAGCTCTTTAAGAAGAACAACGATCAATAGATTTAAATCAACTTCTAAGTTTTATGACCCGGTTAAAACCAGGATAGGACTTAGTTAGCGTTAACCCTTATCAATATCTCGCGTTTTTAAGAAAACAACGGTCAATCGATAAGAATCAACATCTAAGTCGTTAAGGAGACCTGGTTATATCCAGGTACCATATGCCCCCCAAGTAACTAGGAAAGGGTCTTTCGTGGTTACTTTAAGATGACACTTGCAAATATGCGTAAAAAGATGATTTTCATTGATACATAAAAAGTGGCCTTCCAGGCCTTACAAGTGGATCATTGATAATATTTCTTTAAGTGGATGGCGTTCCAAGTCCGCGGGACCGCCCCTCCATCAAGTCGAGCTAACTTATAAGTTCCTTCCTTGATGACTTCTATGACCTGGTATGGTCCTTCCCAGTTCGGTCCCAAAACTCCATCTTTGGGATCTTTTCCGGCGAGGAAAACTCTCCTTAGGACCAAGTCGCCCAAGCTAAAGGCACGTTTTTTGACCTTGGTGTTGAAGTAGCAGGTGATTTTCTGCTGATAATGGGCGAGCTGGAGCTGCGAATCCTCTCGCCTCTCCTCAACCAGATCGAGGGAATGGCACAGGAGCTCATGGTTTCGATCCTGGTCGTAAGACTGGACTCTATGCGAAAGAACCTTTATCTCCACGGGGAGGACTGCCTCACTCCCAAAGGTTAGGGAAAAGGTAGTATGACCCGTAGGAGTTCGATGCGAGGTCCGGTATGCCCATAGGACCTGGGGGAGCTGTTCTGGCTAGACCCCCTTCGCTTCATCTAATCTTTTCTTGAGGCTCGCCTTTAGGGTCTTGTTGACAGCTTCGACCTGGCCATTAGCCTGAGGATAGGCCACGGAGGAGAAACTTTTTACAATCCCATGTCTTTCACAGAACTCAGTGAACAGGTCGCTATCGAACTGAGTGCCATTATCGGAGACGATCTTCTTGGGCAGGCCGAACCGACAGATGATGCTTTTAACCACGAAGTCAAGCACCTTTTTGGACGTTATCATTGCCAACGGCTCTACCTCAGCCCACTTAGTAAAGTAGTCGATGGCTACCACGGCGTAACGCACCCCGCCTTTTCCATTGGGGAGGGCGCCAACCAAGTCTATCCCCCAAACGGCAAACGGCCATGGGGACGAGATCATCTTCAGCTCGACAGGAGGAGCTCGGGCAACTGCAACGAATCGTTGGCACTTGTCGCACTTCTTCACATATGAGATCGAGTCTTTGGATAGAGTTGGCTAGTAATACCCTTGCCTGAGAACCTTTAAGGCCAAGCTCTGCCCCCCAGTGTGGTCTCCGCAGAATCCTTCGTGAACTTCCTGCAGGATGGCCTTCGCTTCACTTGGAAGAACGCACCGGAGGAGAGGTAGGGAGTGCCCACGTCGGTACAACACCCCATCGACCAACGTATATCTCGGAGCTTGATACATGATTCGCCGTGCATCGTTACGCCCTTCAGGCAGCCTGCCCTCGATGAGATATTCAAGAATGGGGGTCATCTAGGTCGGCCTGGCGTCGACCATTTCGACCTCCGCCCGGTCTTCTTCTATACTTGGTATTCCCAAGAATTCTATTGGCACCAACCCCAAGGTCTCCGTCTCTCCTGAGGTGGCGAGCTTGGAAAGAGCATCTGCATTAGCGTTCTGCTCCCGAGGTATCTGCTCGATCGATCCTCGCTCAAATGCGGATAGCTCGGCTTTTACCTTTGCCAGATATGCGACCATCTTGGGTCCCCACGCCTGATACTCGCCCAGAACCTGGTTTACCACAAGTTGGGAGTCACTGAAACACTGGACGGAGCTCGCCTTTAGCTCTTTGGCTATCCTCAGCCCGGCCAACAAAGCTTCGTACTCTGCCTCGTTGTTGGAGGCCTTAAACCCGAACCTTAGCGCCGAGTGGAATCTATGTCCCTCGGGGGATATCATAATGATTCCGGCCCCGGAGCCGTTCTCGTTGGAAGAACCATCCACAAAGATCCTCCACAACGATTGGGGCGAGGTGACCTGGGGTGAACCCTCTGCTGGATCCTCCTGGAATCCCGTGCATTCTGCCACAAAATCGGCGAGGGCCTAACTTTTCATTGCAGTTCGGGGAGTGTAGAAAATCTCGAACTGACTGAGCTCGACCGCCCATTTTAACAAACGTCCCGATGCTTCAGGTTTTTGCAAAACCTGCCTTAGAGGCTAATCGTTCATGACGTGTACTGAGTGAGATTGGAAGTACGGCCTGAGCTTTCACGAGGCCGTGATTAGGCAGAACGCCAATTTTTCCATCAATGGGTATCGTGATTCTGCCCCGAGAAGTCTCTTGCTGATGTAGTAGATTGGCTTCTGGACTTAGTCCTCTTCTCGTACCAGTACGACACTAGCTGCATCCTCAGTGACAGCCAGGTAGAGAAAAAGAGGCTATCCTGCCTTGGGCTTGGATAGCACTGGCGGTTCAGCCAGATGGGCCTTCAGGTCGAGGAATGCGCTTTCGCATTCTAATGTCCATTCAAACTTCTTGTTTCCTCGGAGCAGGTTGTAGAAGGGCAAACACTTATCGGTTGACTTGGAGATAAACCGGTTGAGGGCCGCCACTCTTCCTGTTAAGTCTTGGACATCTTTCCACGACCTGGGCGAAGGAAGCTCGAGCAGAGACCTGATCTTACTGGGGTTTGCCTCGATTCCTTGAGTATTGACTATGAACCCCAGGAATTTCCCTGACACGACTCCAAAAGTGCATTTCTGGGGATTGAGCCTCATGCCATATTCTCGTAGTATTTTAAAACATTCTTCCAGATCGGAAACATGGTTATCGGCAGTCTTTGACTTGACCAGCATGTCATCAACGTACACTTCCATGTTTTTACCGATCTGGTCCGCGAACATTCTATTTACTAGCCTTTGGTAGGTAGCTCCGGCGTTCTTTAGTCCGAACGGCATGACCTTATAGCAATAGACATTAGTCGGGGTCATGAAGCTGGTGTGTTCCTGGTCCGCCGGATTCATCACGATCTGATTGTAGCCTGAGTACGTGTCCATAAAGGACATGAGCTCGTGCCCCGCCGTGGCATCCACCAGCTGGTCAATCCTTGGCAATGGAAAACAATCATTGGGGCAGGCTTTATTCAGGTCGGAGAAGTCGATGCAGGTTCGCCATTTTCCGTTGGGCTTTGGAACTAGCATGGGGTTGGCGACCCAAATTGGAAACTTGGCTTCGCGGGTAAAGCCACATTTTTTGAGCCGGGCTACTTCTTCTTCTAGGGCTTCAGCCTGGGTTGTTCCTAAACGTCTTTGCTTCTGAGACTTGGCGGGAATGCTTTTGTCCAGATGAAGCGTGTGCATGATGACACTCGGGCTAATCCCCACCATGTCCTCGTGGGACCAGGCAAATACGTCTAAGTTAGCCCGCAGAAACGTAGTCAGCTCCGCCTTCCTCTTGCCGCAGAGATTTTGTGGATCAAGGTTCACCTCCTCGAGCTCCTCAATAGCCTGGAGCTCGGATCTGTCTTCGCCTACTCGGGGGTCAATATCCTCACTCAAAGCGACATTTCCCCCTTTGGTGCTTTGAGGTTTTTCAATCTCAGGGTCCGCTGAGGGTTCCTGAGATTCCTCTTCACTCAGAATGGCCATAGCCAACTGCCCGGGTTTAGATTTTCCCTTCATGGAAATGTTGTAGCATTCCCTAGCAGCGAGCTGATCGCCATGGACAGTGTAGGTTCCCGTTGAAGTAGGGAACTTCATGGCGAGGTGTCGAATGGAAGTGATAGCCTCGAAAGCTATGAGCGTAGGTCGGCCCAAAATGGCGTTGTAAGCAGTGGGGCAGTCTATGACCACGAACTCGAGTAGTTTGGAGACTGTCCGAGATTCTTCCCCTAGGGTGATCACCAGCTCGATCGTCCCTATCGCCGCTGATCCTTCTCCTGAATAACCATACAGCATCATGGAGGTTGCCTTTAGCTCGGCGACGGTCAAACCCATCTTCTCTAAGGTGGATCGGAATAGGAGGTTCACCGAGCTCCCGTTGTCTATCAGTACCCTCCTCACTCTCCGGTTGGCGAGCTGGACTGCTACAACCAAGGGATCATTGTGAGGGAACTGGACATGGCCTGCATCTTCCTCCGTAAAAATGATTGGTTGCTTCTCCAATCGCTGCTGCTTTGACCGGCGCTGCTCCGGGACGAACTCCACTGCGTTGTGAACCTTTAGTTCATTCACGTATCTCTTCTGGGCACCTCTGCTCGTGCCAGCCATGTGCGGACCTCCAGAGATGGTGGATATCTCTCCTCCGACCACGGGGGGAGGGACATCCTAATCTACCCGAGACTCGGGCTGACTGGCTGGGGTTTCTGGAGCAGGTCGACTCGCTGGGACCCTGTTCCGCGAGTATTGAGCCAAGGGGCCGGCTCGGATGAGAGTCTCGATCTCATCTTTCAAATGCCTACAACCGTTGGTATTGTGGCCGATGTCGTTATGAAAACGGCAAAATTTTGAAGTGTCTCTCTTTCCCTTGGGGTGCCTCAATGGCTCCGGCCTCTTCCAACGGACCCGAGTAGAGTTGGCCAAGAAGATACTCTCTCTGGACTGCATGAGCTCGGTATACGTCGTGAAAACGGGCTTAAACTTATCTACGGACTTATTCTTCTTTTGGCCGTGCTGACCGTTTTCATCATTGCCCTTTCTTTTTCCTCCACCAGGCTGGTTGCTCTGTGCGACGTTTGGGGTCGCTGCCACGACCTCCGTCCCTACTCCCACGGGCTGATCGGGAATCTGGCTGGTTCCCGCAGCTGAGGCTTCGGCTTCTTCCAAGTTTATCCATTCTTGGGCCCTGTTAAGGAATTCGTTGACCGAGCTGACTCCCTTCCTCTGTATATCCTTCCATAGGTCTCCTTCGACAAGGATTCCGGTTCTCATGGCCATGAGCTTGGAGCTATCATCTGCGTCTCTAACTCGAGCAGCGACGTTCGCGAATCTGCTCAGGTAGGCCTTCAGAGTCTCACCGGGCTGCTGTCTCACGTTAGCCAGGGAGTCGGCCTGAACACGGGTGGCCTGGGAGGCTCGGAATGCCCTTTTGAAGTCGGCTGAGAAGGTCTTCCAGGAAATGATTGACTGTCTTTTACTTTGCTTGAACCACTGTCTGGCAAGTCCGGTCAGTGTGGAAGGGAAGATTAAGCATCGTAGCTCCGGGCCAATGTTATGGGCCATCATTAGGGTGTTAAACATCCCTAAATGGTCCGACGGGTCTCCGTCCCCGTTGAACTTTGACAAGTGAGGCATACGGAAACCAGATGGGTATGCTGTTGATGCTATATTGGGGGCGAAGAGTTCCATCTCATCCCCTGAATCATATTCGTCTTTTTCTTTTTCTGATAGGAGCTTCCTCATCAGCTCCTCCATCTGAGTCAGGCGCTCGAGGGTTTGGTCCTGATGTCCTTGGTTACTCCGGGGCTGTTCAACAGCTCCGGATCCATTGTACACATTTGGTGGGTTATTGCCCCTCCTATCTTGAGATAGGTTATTTGGGACATTCCCCCCGTTCCGTACTTCGGACAGGGCCCCCCCTGAGCGAGCCTGGCCATCTCCTCCTGCTCTGTCCCCTCTATGAGAGTTGAGGCGATCTCGCAGGTCACCTCCCTGGGTGGTTTGGTGACTTTGTGCCGAACTTAAACGCTGACGAAGGTCTCCCCCGGAGAGATCATTTTGGCGAATGCCGGTCCAGTGGCTCCTGCTGAATAGGCTTGGAGTCCTCCTTTGGTGGTGACGACCTGAGCCTTCCCCTGGCGCCCTGCTGCACCGGGAAGGTCCAGCTGATGGCGAGTTTCTCCCACTACTCCCATAGGCTGGAATGTCCCGGACGGGCTGAGGAGGAGACAGATATCTGATCGGAGATGAAGGATGCCTGACTGGGGAGGCGATCCTAGTTCCGTCTGGACGGATCAAGTTTGGTGGGGGCCTTTCGGCCCTGCCAACCTGTTGGTCCTGCACCGGGCAATCTGGACGAGGCGCAGGACGGTCGTCGGGGATGGGCTGACGTCGTGAGCCTTTCCCGAATCTCCTTCGGGAATTTCCTCGAGCTCCCCTGGGCGTTCTCGAGGATGGTTGGGAGCTAGGAGTCGACGTCCTGACCGAACGGCTGTATTGCTGTTGTCCGGTCCTAGGCATTTCCTCGAAGTTTGCCTCTCGATGGTGTAATGAAGGGGTGGAGTTGGCTGCCGGAAGTCTATCCGAACGACTATGCCTGGACCGGTTACCCTGGCGAGACTTAGGAGCCTCGCCTTGCCTCTCTCCGACGTTAACGCTGGTTGTGAGAGGGGGTAATCGGGTCAGGATATCCTGGATTTGCTGGCTAGCTGTTGCTAACTGACTCCTCAGTTGAGCATTCTCCATTTCCACCGCAGTATAAAAACATGGGTTCGGATTAGGTGGCCGAGGCGCCGAACTACCGGTATCATCTTGGCCCACCGGCTGTTTTCCTGGCCGCTGTTGGACTTCAGGAACTTGTTCATCAGGGATGGTAGTATGATGAGCCTCCTTCCCATCATGTTGTTCTGTCTCGTTACCATGCCTGGACCGAGTAGTCACCATAGTTGGATGTTTGCAGCAGCACTAATCGAACTTGCTCTCAATGAAAGCACCAAACTGTTGACGCGGTTCTTCGCCAACAGGTAATTAAGAGAAGAAGAGAAAGGGATTAGTGCCAAATGTGGAACCGAAACAGATATATGATCTTAGAGGAGGAAAGAGGTGACTCAAAATAAGTTTTTTAAGTGGTTCGAAGGTTATAATCCTTCTACTCCACTAATCAATATTATTGATCTATACTGAGTATTTGATTACAGAGTATTTCTTACAAGAGGTTATTTTTTCCAACCCTTATCAACTCCCAGGGTCTCCATATTTATAGGAGAAGGCACCTGGAAGTTGGTAAGATGGTCATCCTGTGACCTTCTTACTTGTCGTATCAATTCTATGACATTCATGATTAATTCCTAAACCTGACACATAAGTGTGGTCAAATCAATAGGTAAGGAGGTAATGGGCCGCACGGCCCAACCCAGTCGTGGGTGTCTGAATACGCATGTTCCTGCTGCGTGTCTGAGAAGTCAGGGGGATATCAGACACGTGATGCCTGATATGTGCACGTTTACCTTGCGTGTGTTGACTTCGCAAAGGGTCATAGCCTCCATATGAAGCTCGTATCACGAGCTTCATACTTAGCTCAGTCTTCGACCTTCGGAAACCCTGCCCCGACCTTGGGCAGTGAAGGCAAGCTCTTGGGGCTTCCTCGAGCTAGGAAGGCACGACACTACGACAGAAGCTCCGGCCCCTGGGGATGATCATGAGGTAATCATGGTTAGGCCGCAGCTCGACTTGCTAATCAGCCCGTGGTAAAATCAGGGTGTACTATGGTGTTCTCAAAGATTGATCTTCGATCTGGTTATCACCAGCTGAGGATCAAAGATGAGGATATACCGAAGATGGCCTTCCGGACACGGTACGGGCATTATGAATTCTTGGTCATGTCTTTTGGGTTGACCAACGCCCCAGCAGCCTTCATGGACTTAATGAACAGGGTGTTCGGGGACTTCTTTGATAAGTTCATCATTGTCTTCATCGATGACATCTTGGTTTACTCCAGTTCAGAGGCAGAGCATGAGCAGCATCTCCGACAGGTTTTGTAGAGGTTGAGGGAGCATCAATTGTATGCCAAGTTTAAGAAGTGTGAGTTTTGGTTGCCAGAGGTGACTATCCGTCCAAGGTAGAAGCAGTAAGAGATTGGTCGAGGCCAAGGAATGCCTCGGAGGTGCGGAGTTTCCTTGGGTTGGCAGGTTATTACAGACGGTTCGTGGAGGGGTTCTCAAAGATTTCTTCACCAATGATAGAGTTGACGAGGAAGAATCAGAAGTTTGTTTGGTCAGAGAAGTGTGAGAACAGTTTCCAAGAGTTGAAGCGAAGGCTTATTTCTGCACCTGTGCTGAGTCTTCCTTCAGAAGAAGGAAAATTTGTAGTCTACTGTGATGCATCGAGGATGGGTTTAGGCTGCGTGCTGATGCAGAATGAGAGAGTTATAGCCTATGCATCGCGGCAGCTGAAGGAGTATGAGCAGCGGTATCCTACTCATGATTTGGAATTGGCAGCAGTGGTGTTCACACTGAAGGTTTGGCGGCATTATTTGTATGGGGAGAAGTGCGAGATATACACTAACCACAAGAGTTTGAAATATTTCTTCACTCAGAAAGATCTGAACATGAGACAGAGCCATTGGTTGGAGCTGGTTAAGGATTATGACTGTGATATCCTTTACCTCCTAGGGAAAGCCAATGTGGTGGCGGATGCATTGAGCCGGAGGGGTCCAGCGCGATTATATAGCTCCACCCAGATCTCAAGGGAGTTAGCAGATGAAATGACTAGAGCAAGAATAGAATTGGTGGTGGGCCAGTTAGCTAATATTACCTTGCAGTCGACCCTGCTGGAGAGGATTAAGGAGGGACAAATGGTGGATGCACAGTTGCAGGAAGTGAGGCAGCATGTCCTAGCTGGGACAGCTAAGGATTATTCCGTCTCTGAGACTGGTATGCTTCGATATCAGGGGCGGATTTGTGTTCCAGCAGATGAGGGGATCAGACGAGAGATACTGGATGAGTCTCACACTACGCCATACTCACTTCATCCGGGTACCATGAAGATGTATCAGGATCTACGGGCATTATACTGGTGGCCCGGGATGAAGAAGGATGTGGTAGAGTATGTGTCTAGATGTTTGACATGTCAGCAGGTAAAGGCTGAGCATCGGCGACCAGCGAGATTGCTTCAGCCTTTGGGTATCCCAGAATGGAAGTGGGAGGACATCACGATGGATTTTGTGGGAGGACTACCCAGGACAGTGGGACTTTGTGACTCGGTGTGGGTGATAGTAGAAAGATACACCAAGTCAGCTCATTTTCTACTAGTGAAGTCGACCTATACAATAGAAAAGTATGCAGAGTTGTATGTGAGGGAGATAGTTCATCTCCATGGGGTTCCAAAGTCTATTGTGTCTGATCGAGATCCCATCTTTACCTCCAAGTTTTGGGGAGCTCTGCAGAGAGCTATGGGGACTCAGTTGAAGTTTAGCATAACTTTTCATCCTCAGACTGATGGACAGTCTGAGAGGATGATTCAGGTATTGGAGGAAATGCTTAAGGCATGTATGATTGATTTCGAGGGGTCTTGGAGTAAGTACCTACCGTTGATTGAGTTCTTGTATAACAACAGTTATCAGTCCACGATTGGGGTAGCCCCTTATGAGATGTTATATGGAAGAAAGTGTAGATCACCCATTCATTGGGATGAGATGGGTGAGAGAAGGTATTTGGGGCCAGATATGGTGCAGAAAACTAATGAGGCTATTGAGAAGATTCGAGCCAGAATGCTTGCGTCACAGAGTAGATAGAAAAGCTAGGCTGATCCCAAGCATAGGGACGTGGAGTTCCAGGTTGGGGACCACGTGTTTCTGCGAGTT
Organism: Humulus lupulus; assembly: GCF_963169125.1. Lineage (NCBI taxonomy): Eukaryota > Viridiplantae > Streptophyta > Magnoliopsida > Rosales > Cannabaceae > Humulus > Humulus lupulus. Next base: position 81,891,731 of record NC_084797.1, on the reverse strand, counting down.
TCACCTCTGAGAGGGGTGAGGCGATTTAGAGTAAAGGGCAAGCTAAGCCCTTCGTTTGTTGGACCTTTCGAGGTTCTAGAAAGAGTTGGACAGGTGGCTTATAGGTTGGCATTGCCACCATCACTGTCAGGGGTTCGCGATGTATTCCATGTCTCCATGTTGCGGAAGTATGTTTTAGATACAGCGCATGTGCTGAAGTATGAGGACTTAGAGTTACAGACAGATTCGTCCTATGAGGAGCGACCAGTTCAATTTTTGGATCGGAAGGACAAAGTTTTATGGAATAAGACAATTCCGTTAGTTAAGGTGCTGTGGAGAAATAACAAGGTCGAGGAAGCAACCTGAGAGTTAGAGTCAGCGATGCGGGATCAATATCCCGAGCTATTCAGGTAAATTTCGAGGACGAAATTCTCAGTAGGAGGGGATAGTTGTAACGACCCAAAATCACTAATATAGCTTAAGGGCCCTGATTAGCATGCCGGGAAGGCATAATTGAATTATGAGTGAATTTATGGATTTAATGCATGTTTGTATGATTATTTGAATGTAAATGTGGTCAAATGTTATATCTGTGAGAACCACATCATTATGTGGGTAGATTTGCAATGAGCGATTTGAGGCGATCCTAGGGAGCTAGATAGTAGGAAAAGTCACAACGGGGCTTAGTATTTGACTTTGGATGAGTCAGGGGTATTTTAGGTATCGGGTTGTTATTTAGACTATTGGGTTATGGAAATAAATATATGGAGATATATTGGAGGATAGAAAGCTTAGGCGGGAATATTGGGGAAAATTACCGTTTTGCCCTCGGGGACGTTTCCAGTACCCCGAGCCTCGGGATTGACTTAACTGGCTAGGATTAGATTAAGTTAATGGAAAACTGGGGAACAAAACACAAACCGACTCATACTCTCTCTCTCCTCTACTCTTCTCTTTTCTCTCCCAAGAAACTACAGAAAACCCAAGGGAAATCAGCTGGAATTTAGTGATTTGGGCTAGAAACTTGTAGGTTAAATCTAGTGCTTAGCTAAGGGAACCCAACCAAGATTAAGGTAAGGGCTTAATCATATCTCTGATCATTTGAATTTTGAGTTTTGAGTGGGTATTAAGGGAGTTTATGGTTTCGATGTTTAAGGATTGAATTAAGCTGAGAAGCTTGGATTTTAGCTCAAGAATTCGTCAAGAAGGTGGTTCAGCAAAAGAGGTAAGCTTCAATTTGTATTAAGAGGTTAAAATTTGAGTTTTGCATGACTGGTTTTGGTGTTTAGAGTTGCTGGGTTTTAGAGAATCAAAATGGAGTTTTAGTAGGTTTCTAGGCTGAATTTCTGTTGGATTATGTTGTTAAAGTCAGGTTAAAAGTTTTGTGAATAATGGGTTTTGAGTTAGGATGCTTTGGAATGGTTTTGGATGGGGTTAGGATGCTAGAAATGGTGTGTTTTCTGGGCACGAAGGGGAGGGTCGCGACTCTGTTCTAGAGCGCTGCAGCCCTACAAAGCAAGAGAGCCAACGAGGCTCGGCCAGGGGAGAGCGCCGCGGCGCCCTTGGGCAGGGCCGCGGTGCGTGTCTGCTTACTGGGGGCCTTAGGCTCTGTTTTAGGTGCAGGCCATGGCTAGGCTTCGAGGGCCGCATCCCTTAGGTGCATTTTTTAACATTTGGGGATTTTGGGCGCGGGAGACTAGCCTAGGGTGCTCAGGATCAATTTACTCACCGTGCTTGGTTGAATTCGATGTCCCGAAAGCTAGTATTGTACCCGGAGACCTATATTTGAATATTAATGGAATCCAATACCTTTGTTGTGACTAGGTGTTATAGCTAGGGCTCGGGAACGGATCGTGCTCGAGGAGTGTCGCTCGTAATCAGTGAACGTAAAAAAACTACAGGTAAGAAAACTGCACCTGGTTGTTTATCTGTAATGGGACTAAGGGTTCCTTAATGTGTATGCTTGAAAGGATGGTATTATGCCATGTAAACAGTGAACCAATGGCCTAAGAGTACCAAGGGTTACACTAGGGCACAGGGCGCAGCTTGGCCGCTGGTAGCCGAGGACAGCTTATTATGCACTGAGCTCGTTGTAAGCGGGCCGGAGTCAGTGGGGTAAACAGAGGGTGCGGCCTAAGTTTTCGGCCCTGACTATTATGTGACCTGATTATTATGAGACTTGAATGTCATTTGTGATTAGTTGCATCTTTGATTCTGAGTATGTGCTAAATGGTTAATGTGGAATATTTAATGGTTGATCATGCTTAAAGAATTGACTTTCCGTTATTGTTGTTTGTGTTGCATATTATGTTTTCTTGCTAGGCCTTGGCTCACGGGTGCTACGTGGTGCAGGTAAAGGCAAGGGAAAGCTTGATCAGCCCTAACTTGGAGAGCTCTTCGAGCTGAATGTACATGACTAGTTGCTGAGCTGCCACGGTTGGGGTTTAGGCAGGGACACGAGAACCAGAAATGTCTATTTTGCCTTAGTATGGCTGATGGTTGTCTGTATTTTGGAGATTCTGTAAACCAACTTTTAAACTCTATTTCTTTTTGGGATCCCATGTATAAAACTGTTTAATAATATAAAGTGAAACTTTTGAGACCAAAACCTTTTTAACCCTAGCTTATACATGTTTAGTGACACGTTTTAAATTAATGACTTGATTAGCAAGTCCTACACCTTTATAAGTACACAGTGTAGCGGTCTTGGCTATCCAGAGCGTTACATTACGTGAAAACTCGGTCAAACTCCTAAAGAATAGGACTACAACTACCCGCGAAAAGGAAGGGATATTTTGCAGCAGTTGCGGTGCAGGCACAACTGCCTAGGCGTTAGGGATAGTATAAATGCAAGTCTTCTACCACTGTAGAGGGGGTTTAGATTTTTAGCCTACCGACCAGCCTGTCAGGATCACTCAACAACGATTTCTGCCATTCTGTGTTGTTTTTACACTTAGAATTGTACCTGTTTTCACTGGTCATCTTGTTTAAACCTTAAAGATCAATACAAATCTAAGAGGAAGTAGGTCATTACCATTTTTTGGGGCCGAACCTCTATAATTTCTAGTGTCTTTTATCAGTCATTGCTCATAGTTATTAGGTTCTTGGCTTATTTATGGTTTATTGATTGTCTGAATGAAATCTCTCTAATTAATTAATTTAACTCCGCGTTAGTTGACCAAAAAACCAGTCAACATTTTGGTGCTTTCATTGAGAGTTGAACTCAAGACAATCACATTAGATTTTTGTTATCGCAAGGATGGTGGTCTCAACCCGAAGGTCAAGCCAAGAACCTCCAAAGCCCGAGGTTGAAATCTCTCGTCAAGAACCTTCAATGAGCAATTTGAATGGGCAACAAGGAAACTTAACGCCCAGGAACCCATCTCGTATTGGGGGCAAACCACTGGGCTCGCTGCACCAGGGTGCGGAGCTGCCGCTTCTACTAGAATCGCCCATGTAGGAACTTCAGGTGGAGGTGCTGCAAGAGGTACCGACCAACAAGGACCAGGGGTTGGAGGTCCGAGACGGTATGAGCCCCGCGTAGATATTGAAGGACTCGACCCTGAGATTGATCAGATAAGAGAAGTCGCTGGGAAGATGTAGGATCAGCTGACTTCTATGAACTAGGGGCGGGCCACTACGCAGGAGGCCCTTAATGAAACCTTCGAAAAACAAAGGAGAGATTTTCAAGAGTGGATGGATCGGCATGCACGGGAGATGCAGGCCCGACAAGGGAGGCTGCAGAATCTATTTGCAATTACATGCAATAGTAGCCAACCCAAGGTGTGGGGACTACAACTGGAACTACTGCCCATAACCAGCAACGTCCTCATGTCTTTGGTTTCGATGAAGGAGTCATGCACGGACCAGAAACTCAGCCCCAACAAGGAAATCATGGTCCAACTAGGAGTCATCGATCTGGTCGGGGGGCCTAAGCCAACAATAATAGGCATCCCTTGCCAGCTGATGAACAGGTTCTGCCTGGGTACTACATGGGGTTGGACTGGATAGGAAACTTTCAGCCAAGAACTCAAGGAAATGGCCGAGAAAGAAATCTGGAAGTTGCGGATCGGGCTGGCCATCACCGTGTGCCAGCACAGAATAAAAGCAGTCAACCCCAAAACTACCAGCAACAACTTGGTCAGTATAGAGAACATCAAGAATACCGACAAAGGTCCCGAAGAGATGAGCCGAAAGTTAGTAGCGCATACAGGCCCCACTATGCCGACGGGTATGACCATAATGAGGCAGCAAGCCAAGTTCGCCAGCAGAACAACCAAGGTCAAGGGGTAACCAGCCCGAAGGACTGTTTGTCCCACAAGGGCAGGAAATTCCTAACAACCAACCACCCCGAGGTGAAGGGTTCCAAGGAGTAACTCCAGTACCGGGGATAGCAGGCAGCCAAAATGCTGGGGGCAGGCAAAATGTTTTCAATCAGAAGGGGCCCATGGGAGGTGAAGACCTCAAGACGCTCTTAATCGTAGCAGGGAAAATTGATACTCAAACAATGTAGCTCTGCCTAAGCCTGTTCAAGACCCGAGAATGGATGAGGCCCGCAATGCAGCACAACCCCAGGTAGCTGCAGACCTTAACATCCAAGCCCAACTAGATTTGTTAACCCAACTGGTAAGGGACTTGACATCCCCCAAGTTAACAGATATTGAAATGGAAAGACAGAGAGGTTCCCCATTTTCAAACTGTATAAATCAGTTGCCCATACCTGTCAAATTCAAAATGCCAACATGGAAAATGTATACTGGGCTGGAGGACCCAGTATCCCATGTTCATCACTTTGAACTACAAACTGACCTCCACGGGGTTCGGGATGATGCTAGGTGCAGGATCTTCCCAGCCACTCTGTCAGAAACTGCCCAGCGTTGGTTTTTCAAGCTATAGCCAAGATCGATCATGTCATGGGACAGTTTCGTCCGCATATTCTATTCTCAGTTCTCCTCGACAATGCCCCTTCCAGCCGAGCCAAACGATTTGGTGGACATCAAACAAAGGGACAACGAGCCTTTAAAAGATTACATTCAGTGTTTCATGCAAGAGGCCACCAAGTTAAAGTCCCTTAGTGATGATGGTAAGTTGATAGCCATCAATTTGGGAGTCAAGATAAAAGTTTATTCTAGAGTAGCTTGAAGAGGAAGTCAGCGCATACTACTCAAGAATTTCTTGATAGGGTAGAAGAATTTATCAAGTTAGAGGAAGCTGAAGGAAAGGTGGATAATCCTACGCAGGCAACTACTGAGCAAGAGAAAACAAGTACTGGGAACACCACCAACCCTGCACAAGGAAGTAAAAATGGGGGCAAGAGCGGCAAACACAGTAACGGGGCTGGAAGCAATGGTATCTAGAATGACAGCAAGAAGCCTAAGACCACCGAATAGTCGAAACCACGAGAGTACGTGCCCAAGTTTACTACTTACACCGTCTTATTAGAGTCTCGAGCAGATGTTTTCAATGCTACACAGGCCGTCCTAACGTACAGAAGACCTCCACTGATGAGGAAGGATGTTAATAGACGGGATATGACCAAGTTCTGTCGGTTTCATAATGATTATGGTCACAAAACAAATGAATGTAACCACTTGAAGGAGGAAATAGAATTTGTCATTAGACCAAACAATGTTCATCTGAAGAGGTATGTACGACCAGCCACCGACCCACAGCTTCAACAACCCCCTCAGCAACAGCCTCTCCAACAGTATCAATGCAGTTAACCACTCTTACCACCACCAGTTGCTAGTCAACTAGATATGATCTGTGGAGGGCCACATTTGACCAGTAACAGCGGCAAGGCTTGAGAGAGGTATTCTCGTTCCCTTAGGCACGAGCAGGAGGAAGATGTACTCGCTGTCCAGGAGCGTACTCCCAAACAACCTCGCTACGAGTATGAGCCTATCACGTTCAGTGAGGAAGACACAAGTCATGTACATCATCCGCACAGTGATCCCTTGGTGATAGAAGTACAAATAGCTAACATGATCGTAGCCCGAACGATGATTGATCATGGCTCGTCTGCCAACATTCTATTCAAGAATACCCTAGATAGGATGAATTTAAGCATTACAGACTTGGAACCATGTGAGCAGCTGCTGTATGGGTTTACTGGGAACGGTATGGCCCCTGCAGGAAGCATAAGGTTTCCCTTAACAATGGGGACGACACCTAAGAGAAACACGGTAATGACTTTGTTCGTGGTAATTGACATTCCCTCTCCATACAACGCCATGATAGGCCGACCAGCCCTGTATGACCTCCGAGCAGTTACCTTGGTTTTCCACTTATTACTCAAATTCCCAACCCAAGCAATTGTAGGATGTCTTAAGGGGAACCAACCGGTGGCCATAGAATGTTATAATTCATCAGTTAAAAAGGCAGGCAAGGCAGTCTGTACTGCCCAGCCTGCAGGGCCCAGTCACCAAAAATAGGATGCAACCCAATACGGGGGAGATGGCATAGATCCTCATTTTTGGCATACCGACACAGGGGTGGGTCCAGTTGAAGAATTAGAACGGATCCCACTTGACCCGAACAACCCAACCAAGGTTGTCAAGGTAGGGAAAAGGCTTTCCGGGAACATAAGATCCGCTTTGATCCAGTTCCTATGGGAAACCCATGATGTATTCTCTTGGTCACATGATGATATGGTGGGGATCTGCCCAACCATTATAAGCCATGCCCTCAACATTGACACAGAACACTTCAAGCCTGTGCAACAAAAAAGGAGGTTACTAGATCAGACGAGAGCAAAGGCATTGAAGGAGGAAGTGGAGAAGCTTCAAAATAACAACTTTATCAGGGAAGCTTTCTACCAAGTATGGGTGTCCAATCCCGTATTGGTGTCGAAGCCTAATAACAAGTGGAGGGTGTGCACAGATTTCACAGATTTTAATAAAGCATGTCCCAAGGACTGCTTCTTACTTCCAAGAATTGACCAACTGGAAAACGCTACAGCCGGCCATGAAATTTTAATCTTCATGGATGCCTACTCGGGGTACAACCGAATAAGCATGCATCCACCCGACCAGGAGCATACAAGTTTTCGCACAGACGTGGGGCTGTATTGCTACAGAGTAATGTCGTTCGGCCTAAAAAATGTTGAAGCAACATATCAGCAGCTGGTAAACCGTATGTTCAAGGACCAAATAGGGAGAAACATGGAAGTTTATGTGGACGATATGTTGGTAAAATCCCAACAGGTTGAAGGGCACATTGAGGACTTGGAGGAGTGCTTCGGTATCCTAAGGCAGTATAGAATAAAATTAAATCCCCTAAAATGCTCCTTTGGTGTGGGGTCAAGAAAATTTTTGGAGGTCATAGTAAACTCCAGAGGAATAGAGGCAAACCCCGAAAAGATAAAAGCACTGTTGGACATGCCTTCAGCAGCCAGGATCAAGGACGTGCAGAGTCTAATAGGGCACATAGCAGCACTCAGCAAATTTGTGTATAAATCAATTGATAAGTGTATTCCATTTTTTCATATCCTCAGAAGCACAAAGAAATTTGAATGGACTGAAGAGTTCGAACAAGCCTTCCAAGCTTTAAAGCAGTAGCTGGCACAACCCTCGATCCTTTCAAAACCTCTTGAGGGTGAGGAACTAAGCATATACCTAGCAGTAACTCAACACACTGTTAGTGCAGTCCTGATCAGGGAAGAAGACAAGATACAACATCATGTCTTCTATGTTAGTAAAAGGCTGGTTGAAGCCGAAAGCAGATACCCTCTACTTGAAAAATTAACTTACTGCTTGCTTTTGTCTTCGATAAAACTTCGCCCATATTTCCAAGCTCATCCAATCAAGGTTCTTACCGACCAACCACTACGTCAAGTCTTGTAAAAGTCGGACACCTCTGGTCAATTGCTCAAATGGTCTATAGAGCTTGGGCAGTATGAGATTATCTACCAGCCCCAAACAGCAATTAAAGGCCAGGCTCATGTCGACTTTGTAGTTAAGTGTACTGGACTACCTGAACCAGATGGAGTCATAGCTGAGCAGTCATCCAAATCTGAACTACCGCACAGCACGAAAGTTGCGCAGAGTGTCGGACACCCAGAATCCAGCACTATTGATTCTAAAAAAGAACAAAAAACCTAGAAACTACACGTAGATGGCTCGTTTACTGACCAATTGTCTGGAGCTAGTCTCACTCTTATCACTCCCGAAGGGCAATGCATCCATTGTGCACTTTGTTTTGGATTTGAGGCATCCAATAACGAAGCGGAATACGAAGCACTAATTGTAGGCCTAAGATTGGCTAAAGAAGTGAAAGCTCAATCCTTGGAAATATATAGCGACTCGCAGCTAGTTTTCAACCACGTCCTCGGAGAATAGATTGCTCTGGGAGAGAAAATGATGGCTTATCTCAGTAAAATCAAAGATTTGCTCGCTCAGATTAAGAGATACACCATTTAGCAGATACCTAGAGAAAAAAATGCCATGGCAGATGCACTGGCTAGGCTTGCTAGCAATGTCGTGGTGGACAAAGAAAATTGAGTCCCCATCTGGACCCACCCAGTATCAACTTTCCTGAACCAGTCCTTCTAATAGACAACACACCGTCCTGGATGACCCTGATTGCAGCTTATCTAGAGCACGGAATCCTGCCGAACGGTCTGTTAGAGAATATATATTATTGCTCAATGGAACTATGGAAAAACCAATATACAACTCTATGAAAAAAATACAATAAACAAGGTAATTGATTAAATAAATATTACAACTCAATTGCTCAAAATACAAGTAAATAGAAATAAGAGAAGGAAGAGAATTATAAGAACTAAAACCCTAAAACAAAAGACACCAATAAATATGTAAATAGAAATAGAAGTAGAGGATTACAAACTCAATACACTAATAATACAAGAAGAACAACAGAATGAAAAGATTTATGGAAAAAACAAACTCTCACACAACTAAAGTGTAGAGTAGTGGGGATCACCAACTTGAACAAGGTTCAAAACCTTTGTCCAAAAGCTTATTTCCCCCTATTCTCTAAGCACTAAGGGATCTCTGTAGGAAATAGCTCTCTAAAATTATCAAGCCTCTATGGTGTATTTTCCAGCCAAGTGCTTTGTGGATGGAAAATGGTGTGTCTTACAAGTGAGCATTAGGCTCCTATTTATAGAGTTTGAGATACCCCTTTGAATTTCAAATTCCACCAACCCACATGGCTGTTACCAATGTTTAATTGGATGTTTATGGAATTAAAATAGAGATTGGGAGTTATTTGGGTGTTAGAACCGTTCAATTTGGAAAAAACTGAAAAACCAAATAGGCTGCCGGCCTCACTGGCCACGACCAGGACTTTTCAGTGGTCGCGGCCACTGGCTTCTGTCCCCCAGGCCGCGGCCACTGGCCATTTTCAGCACAAAAAAGTCATTTTTCCAAAACGTTCTAAAACGTCCCAAATCCTTTTCCACATGATTTTATAACCTCCAAACACCTATTGGGAGTTAAAAAAATGTATCCAACAGCCATATTTCATTGTGAAATCCAATCTCAAATGTGTAACATATAATATACACATTATTGGATAATATTTGGGAGTTACAAATTTGTAACTGATTTTGTAACTCCAAAATATATCACATTTGGGCACACACGTGTGTCTAATTTTTGTGACTATCAATAATATGTTATAAGGTGTGACAAATCACATTTTGTCACATTATTTAATCTAACATTATATTATATGAAATAATATAACATTCCCCCACTAGATTAAATAATAACTTTTTGTAACACTTATTTAATCAATCAAACATTATATTAAATATAATACAGTCGTAACGAGTCTAGAAATTTGATAAGGAAAGTTGCTCGGTACCTCATCTTGGACGGGGTCATGTACAGAAGAGGATTTTCCATGCAATTGCTTAGGTGCATCAACCAAACAGAATCTGGACAGCTTCTTGAAGAGGTACATGAGGGTTTCTATGGGAATCATGATGGGGGCAAAGCCTATCTAAGAAAATTCTAAGGCAAGGCTACTTCTGGCCAACTATCAATGAGGACTCCATATCGCATGTTCGAAAGTGTGACAAATGTCAGAGATTTGAGAAACCCCCCCGAGCAGCCCCAAATGAACTAACACAAATGCAAAGTCCATGGCCCTTTGCCATTTGGGGGATCGACCTTATTGGTCGGTTGCCAAAAGGAAAGGGGGGAGTACAGTACGCGGTAGTAGCAGTGGATTACTTTACCAAATGGACGGAGGCCGAGCTGTTGGCAACAATCTCTTCCAAGAGAGTCTTGGACTTTGTGGTAAAAAAATATAATTTGTAGGTTTGGTCTACCCCACAAAATAGTATCTGACAACGGCACGCAGTTTGACAGCCAGTTATTTACTAATTTCTACACTAAACTTAAAAAGCTTCTCAGCAGTCTCACACCCATAAGCAAATGGGCAGGTAGAAACAGTTAACAATACTCTCAAAGACACTCTGAAAAAGTATTTAGAAGAGGCTAAGCGAAACTGGCCTGAGAGACTACCTGAAGTACTATGGTCTTATAGGACTACCGAGCAAACAGCTACTGGAGATACCCCCTTTGCACTCACATATGGGTATGAAACGATTCTACCCGTAGAGGTGACTCCACTGTCTCACAGGTGCACAACATATGACCAGGATGACAATCACCAGTTGTTAGCTGAATCCTTAGACCTAATCGAAGAAAGACGCGAAAAGTCCAACGTACGCCTGGCTGCCCATCAGCAAAAAGTTGCCCGGTACTTCAATTCTAGAGTTAAGGAACGAAAATTTGGCATAGGAGACCTAGTCTTACAAAGAATATTCCCTGAAACTCGAGATGCTTCAGCAAGAGTATTAGGCCCCAGCTAGGAAGGCCCCTACCAAGTCACGGAGATAGTACCACCCGGCACATACAAGCTAGCGCGGTATAACCAAGATCTCCAAATAGTACCTGTCCCCCGTTATTGGAATGGGGAACACCTAAGGAAGTACTACCAATAAGATTGCTTTTAAGTGATCGTTGACTGGTCGGTTCAGGCACGATTGCCCTTACCACCGACCAGCCAAAGTTAGTTTTATTAATTATGCATAGGCACGATTTGCCCATTTATTGTAATAATTAATGTTTATGAAAGTAAGCTACTATGTAGCGACGCAACTTGTATGGTTAATCTTTAATCAATAAGACATGTTTTGTCCATTCTTTCAAGCCTTTATTTTTACAATGATTATCTTGCTAACTAGTGAATTACATCACATATTGTCGGCAATGTATGAAACCTTTGCAGGTTTTGGCAAACCCAAGTGGGCCCGAACATGTTATTATGAACAGCTCTAGCCAATTAGCAAGTGACCAAGAGGATAACCCAAGAGTTATAAATCCCACTCGGTCACTTAGGGGGCACCATATTCATACAGGGACAAGAAGAGAAAAAAAAAAGAGAATAACTAAAAGGACTTAGAAGCATTAATTTTTATTAATGTTAAAGTGCTTGCGCGTTGCTCGGTATACCAAGCAAAAAAAAAGAGCCATAAAACAATTTCTATAGACAGGGTTGAACAGTATTGTTTACAACTCATTCGAAAAAAATTAATTAGCTCCAATCAACAAATAGAGCCGCATAACTCCAAACAAAAAACAACATACATCGAGCAATGATAAAAATAAAATACGAGCATATGCATACCCAAATAAAAATATCATATAGACATGTGTCAAAGGGTGCTCGAGATTAAAAGCTTCTTGGCTCAACTGATGTTTCAACAAAGGGAAAATAAATACACGAGAATAAAGACTGCCCGACTCAGTCATTTGTGTTTAGGCATAAACTATAAAAAAAGGAAAACAGGAAGAGTTTTCAAGATTCAGGAATGTGGCTCGAGCTCAACAACAAGAGCTTTAGTTGGAAGAGTGTTGGATTGGTCCGCAGGAGTTTGAGCATCAATTGAAGGACTTGGGTTGGATGGCAGGACATCCTCTACAGAAACTATGACTACTGGCTCGGTGGGTGGCTCGACAGTCCCAGGCTCAGAGACTGCCAGGTGCTTAGTGGGTATGGCCAGGGCCTCGTTCCTCTCCCGCTCGGTACAGTACTGCATGAGCTCATCGTAAGCTTCTCTCAGATAATTGAAGTCTACTATTTTGTTACGAACCAAAAAATCGAAGAAAGTGCTCAGGCCGAAATCCTCCAAAGCTTTAGCATCAGCAGCCCGGTCAGATTTTCTTGCTCAAGGGCCTTTGCCAGTTTCTCCTCCTTTACTTGGGCGGCTTTCTCAACAATAGCGACTTTTTCCTTCAGCTCTTCGAACCTCCTCTCCAACTGATTAACATCAAGGTCCCTCTACTTGGCCACGCTTTTAAGATTCTCGTTTGCCTTAATAACCTACTCGGAGATCCGTTGAAGATTTTGAATTTGTTCGGACAACTCGTTAATTTGGAAATTTTTTTCTTCAGACTTCTTCACTAACCCTATAACGCCCTACTTCCTTAGATCCATTACTAAGTGAGTTTAAAACGTGCAATTAACTCACTAATCGAGGTTTTAGGATAAAAGTGTGGCTAAACTGTATTAAAAGTCATATAATTTTAAAATGTAGTCATTCATTGGAATTACAAAGCGTTATACATTTGGGATCCCCAAAATACTGTTTAGAAATATTTACAACTCAAAAATATGTTTTAAGTCGAATAAATGACAAAATTTAGATTAATTCATAACATCTCCAAAAAATATACATGGTCGTGGCAGCCTGGCAGGCCAAACACATAGCGGTCATGTCGTCTCAGGCGCCTTACCAGGCCTTGGGTTCGCGGTCTACACCATGAGGATAACTCAAGCATCCGAGAAGGGTCTCACCCTAGCGGTTTGCACTCTGCGTGCTCAACGCTACTCCCATCCCTTGCCGTACTCGGCCTTGCACTGCACATGCTTAACATCGTTTCCAGACCCTTGCCGTACTCGGCTTCCTGCCATTCTCGGCCTCCGTCGTTCCTGGCCCTCGCCGCTCATTCACAAGTATGCAATTCATAGTATATATTCAACAAATATTTAAGTTAAACACAGAACATAAACAATAGAGCTACGCCCTGCAATTCATTCACATAGGGCCATGCCCTGCAATACAAACTATAGGGCCACGCCCTGCTCTACCGGTACAACAGTTTTCTTACCTATGTCCCAAGCTTCCCAAGCACTGATATCGTGAGCACAATCCCCTAGTCTGAACCTCCCTGAAAACCTAGTCACAACGTATCAACAACATCCATCCAGCAAGCTCTAATCCATTAAATAACTTTGGGATATAATTCTAGTCTCCGGGACCTTGAATTATATCAATCCGGGTGATAAAATCCATACTGAGCCTTAACTTTTGGGTTCCCGAGCCAAAAACATTATCGAGGTCCAAAAACCCCCTAAGAGTCGCGGCCTCATGGCCTTGTGCCGCGGCCCGCCTCAATCAGAGGCTCAGCCTTCCCATTCAGCAGACATGCGCTGCCACCCAACCAAAGGGGCGCCACAGCCCGCCCTTCATCTGGGCCCCCTATCTATTCTAGAGGGCCGCAGCTCACCAAGAACAATGTCGCGGCCCGACCCCCTTCAAACCCAAAAAATCCCCCATTTTAACAACCAAAACCCAGCCAATTTAACTCAAAATCCATCCTACAATACAGTTTAACTATCACAATAGTTCTAGAATTGTCCCAGGAACAAAACCTAACAAAAAACTAACTTAAAACCTCATCAAATCCCCAATTAAATCTTTAGCTTCAAATACCCAAGAAAACTAAAACTCAGCCAAGAACCACATAATTTAATGGCTAAAATCACAATTCAAAGCCTACCTCAACCTCTGTTGAAATCCACAAGCTAAAACTAAGCTAATCCTCAAGTCTAGAGCTCCAATTCCTTGCTTAAGCTTCAATGGTTCCCTTGGAAAAGTCTAGAGAAAACAGAGAGAGAGAGAGAGAGAGAGAGAGAGAGAGAGAGAAGGGAGATAGGGTCAGTTTAGGCCAAGTTTTCTGAGTGTTTCTATGTTTTTTCTTACCTAACCCCCAAGGCTCGGGGTACCAAAAACGTCCCCAAGGGCAAAATGGTAAATTTCCCCGATATTCCCTCCTAAACGTTCTAACTTCAAATATATCTCCAAATATTTATTTTCATAACCCAATAACTCAATTAAATGTCTAATGCCCAAAATACCCCTTGACTCACCCCGAGTCGGGTATCGGGTCCTGTTGTGACTTCCTAGCTAAACCGCTCCCTAGGACTGTCTCGGATCGTGCATCACAAATATATCACCACTCGCACATGGTGCCAATCACAATATACACAAATATTGCATTTATTCCCTCAATGGGCTAAATTTACAAACATGCCCCTAATAACCAAACGAGGCCCACATGCATATTATATTCACCTAAACATGCATTTCTAATCACAGACTCATCAAATTCACATTTTAACATAATAAATCACTTATTGCCCTCCAGGCACGCTAATCAAGGCCCTAAGCATTATTATTAAATTTGGGATGCTACAACTATCCCCTCCTTATAGAAATTTCGTCCTCGAAATTACCTAAATAACTCGAGATACTTCTCCCACATATCTGTCTCAAGTTCCCATGTCACCTCTTCAACTTTGTTGTTCTTCCACAACACTTTCACCAAGGCGATGGTCTTGCTCTGCAAGACTTTATCCTTTCGGTCAAGAATCTGAACCGACTTTTCCTCATATGACAAATCTTGATCCAGCTCCAAGTTCTCATAGCTCAGTATATGTGTAGAATCTGATAAATACTTCCGGAGCATGGACACGTGAAATACATCATGAACCCCTGATAGAGCTGGAGGCATTGCCAATTTGTAAGCTACCTCTCCAACCTGTTCCAGAATCTCAAAGGGGCCAACAAACCTAGGGCTCAGCTTGCCCCAAACACCAAACCGTTTCACTCCTCTTAAGGGAGAAACACGTGGTCACCGACTTGAAACTCTACGCTCCTGCATTTCAAGTTCAAGTAACTCTTTTGGTGACTCTGGGAGGCGAGCATTCGAGCTCTAATCTTTTCAATCGCCTCATTGGTCCTCTGAACCATCTCAGGACCCAAGTATCTCCTCTCACCCATCTCATCCCAATGGATAGATGATCTACACTTCCTACCATATAACATCTCATATGGAGCCACTCCGATAGTCACCTGGTAACTGTTGTTGTACGAAAAACTCAATCAAAGGGAGATACTTACTCCAAGATCCCCCAAAATCCAGCACACAGGCTCGTAACATATCCTCCAGTACCTGGATCAACCTATCAGACTGTCCATCTGTCTGAGGATGATAAGCGGTACTAAACCACAATTGTGTGCCCATAGCCTTCTGCAAGCTCTCCCAAAACATGGAGGTGAAGGTGGGGTCCCTGTCGGATACTATCGACCTCAAAGCCCTATGAATTCGAACAATTTCCTTTACATACAATTCAGCATACTGCTCCATAGTATAAGTCGTCCTAACAGGTAAAAAGTGGGGGGACTTGGTATACCTATCCATAATCACCCACACTGAATCATGTTGTCCCACGGTCTTCGGCAAACCAACCAGAAAGTCCATGGTGATATCCTCCCACTTCCACTCCGGAATCCCTAGAGACTGCAATAACCCTGCTGGCCTCTGATGTTCAGCCTTTACCTACTGACAAGTTAAGCACCTAGCCACATAGTCCACCACATCCCTCTTCATTCCAGACCACCAATACAAGGTTCTCAAATCCTGGTACATCTTTGTCGTAGCTAGATGTAAAGAATAAGGAGTGGTATGAGATTCATCCAAGATCTCTCATTGGATATCAGAATCCATCAGAACACAGATCTGACCTTTGTACTTTAGTAGTCCCATCTCTAAAATAGAGAAGTCTCTAGCCACTCTAACTAAGACACTCTCTTTGTGCCCTCTCAACTGGGGATCCTCCCCCTGCGCTTCCTTGATCCTCTCAAGGAGTGTAGACTGAAGAGTGATGTTGGCTAACCAACCAACCACCAACTCTATACCCGCTCTAGTCATCTCCTCAGCTAACTTATCAAATATCTGCCTCGAACTGAATAATTGTCCTGGGCCCTTCTGACTTAATGCATCAGCCACTACATTAGCCTTCCCAGGATGATATAGGATATCACAATCATAATCCTTTACCAATTCCAATCACTGCCTCTAAAAAATATTCAAACCCCTCTGGGTAAAGAAGTGCTTTAAACTCTTATGATCGGTGTATATTTTGCACTTATCACCATATAGATAATGTCTCCACACCTTAAGTGCAAATACCACTGCTGCCAACTCCAGATCATGCATGGGATATCTCTGCTCATACTCCTTTAGTTGTCTCGATGCATAGGCTATCACCTTTTCGGCTTGCATCAACACACCCTAAACCCTATTTGGAAGCATCATAATAAACCACAAACTACTCATTGTCTGACGGCAGACTCAATACTAGAGCGGTGGTGAGTCACCGCTTCAATTCCTTGAAACTATTCTCACACTTGTTTATCCATACATACTTAGTCTTCTTTCTCGTCAATTCAGTCAACGGTGTGGCTATCTTGGAGAACCCCTCAACGAACCACCGATAATACCCTGCCTATCCCAAAAAGCTCCTAACTTCTAGTACACTGCTCGGCCTAGGCCAATCTCTCACTGCCTCAATCTTACTTGGGTCAACCAGAATCCCCTCCTTACTGACAATATGACCCAAAAACATGACTTGCGGTAGCCAAAACTCGTACTTGTTGAACTTAGCATATAACCTATGCTCTCTCAACCACTGTAACACCAGGCGTAAATTTTGCTCATGCTCTGTCTCTGACTGCGAATACACCAATATGTCGTCAATAAACACAATCACAAACTTGTCCAAATAGTCCCTGAAAACCCTATTCATCAAATCCATGAAAGCTGCTAGGGCGTTGGTTAATCCAAAGGACATAACCAGGAATTCATAGTGTCCATATCTCTTGCGGAAAACATTCTTTGGTATGTCCTCCTCTTTAATCCTTGACTGATGATAACCTGACTAGAGATCGATCTTAGAGAATACTGTCTTTCCATATAGCTGATCAAACAAGTCGTCGATCCTAGGTAGTGGGTACTTGTTCTTAATGGTCAACTTGTTCAGCTCCCTGTAGTCAATACACATCCTAAGAGATCCATCCTTCTTCTTGACGAACAACACTGGAGCACCCCATGGCGAGAACTCGGTCTGATGAACCCCAAATCCAGTAACTCCTACAACTGAATCTTCAATTCCTTCAACTCTACTGGAGCCATTCTATAAGGTGTCCTATATACTGGCTCCTCCCCTGGCGCTAACTCTATAACAAACTCGATCTCCCGTTGTGGCAGCAACCCTGGCAAGTCTGCTGGAAATAAATTTGTAAACTCACATTCCAATTTGGTCTCACTCAGTCCAACTAACACAACCCTAGAGGTATCCACAATGTTCGGTAGGAATCCTATGCAGCCTTCCTACATCAGGTCTCTAGCCTTTAGTGCTGAAATCATAGGTACCCGCGGTCCACTAACTGTCCCCAAAAATACAAAGGGTACCTCCCCTTCTGGTTCTAAAGTCACCATCTAGCGCTTGCAGTCAATCATCGCCCCATACTTCGGTAACCAATCCATCCCTAGAATCATATCGAAGTCATCCATTGCTAACTCAATCAGATCAATAGACAACTCTACCATCTTTCTCTACTGGCAATGCTCTAATCCATCTCCTAGAGGTTACTAGTTCTCCAGTCGACAATAAAGTCTGAAATCCCCTAGCATAAAAATCACTAGGTCTACATAGATGATCTATCACTCTAGCAGACATAAATGAATGAGTAGCCCCTGAATTAATCAATGCCATAAAAGAAGAACCAGCACTAGAAATCTGACCTGTCACGACCGAGGGGCTAGCCTCAGCCTCAGTCTGGGTCAAGGTGAATACTCTGGCAGGAGCGAGGCTGTCGCTCTGCTTCTGCTCCTCTTTCCTAGCTTATATGCAGTCCTTCTTCAAATGGTTGACACTCCCACAAATAAAGCAGGCCCTGATCTTGGACTCTCCCTGATGTCGTCGTCTGCACCGAGGACACACTGGGAAACTCCTCCAGTTGTCACCACGACCCTGACGACCAGTAAAAGCACCTCGTGCCCCCCTATCCGAACTAGGAGGGACAAAAGAATTTGGGGACTTTCTCTTCTGTTCACTGGGGCCACTACCCCGACTATCTCCAGTAAAAGGAGGTATCATCCTCCTAGCATCGTGCCTAACAATGCTCTCTCTCCATATCTGATCCTCAGCTTCCTCAGCTGTAAGGGCCTTGTCCACTACCTGAGCATATGTAGTAGTCTCTAGATCCAAGGTAATCTTTACATCATGGGCGATCATAACATTCAAACACCGCACAAATTGATCCCTTCGTGTCGCATCAGTCGGCACCAAATCTGGTGCGAACTTTGCCAACCGGTCAAATCTCAAGGCGTACTTAGTAACTGTCATCCAGTTATGAGTCAGCTTGATAAACTCGTCAACCTTCACAGCACGGACTGCAACACTATAATACTTCTCATTGAAAATGTTTATGAACTCTTCCCAGGTCATAATTGCAACATTTCTTCTCTGAGTGACTACATCCCACCAGAAGCGGGCATTCTCTCTGAGCATGTAGCTGGCACGAGCTACCCTCTCATTCCCTTCCACCCTCATGTAATCCAGGATAGAAGAAATCATAATCATCCACTGCCTTGCCCGCAGTGGGTCCAATCCACCCTCGAAGGTGGGAGGATGCTTGTAACGCCCTACTTCCTTAGAGTCGTTACTAAGTGAGTTTAAAAACGTGCTTTCAACTCGCTAATCGAGGTTTTAAGTCAAACAGTGTAATTAAGCCTTAAACAGAGGAAAAATGTAGAATTAACTCCATATCATTGAAGATCATAAAAGTTTGACACCTTGGATCCCAAAATACAGTTTAGAAATATTTACAACATAAAAATTGTACTAAGTCGGCTAAACGACAAAATCTAAGTTCATTTACAAGCATCTCCCAAAATCCTTTGGCTATGGCAGCCAGGCTAGCCAAACATGTACACACCGCCTCACGCCTGCTGTACTCATGGTTGGTTGATCTTCTTTTTACCCTTACCTGCCCCACAGAGCATCTGTGAGTCGAAGCCCAGCAAGAAAACCCACAAACAGATAACATATGCAACACATAAATCAAGCATATAAACAAGCCACCAATTGGCTAAACACATACGGCCTAGCCGTCCCAGGCGTTTACCAAGCCCTGGATTCGCGGACCACGCCATGAGGATATCCCAGGTATCCTTCTAGGGACTCGCCCTGGCAACTCGCACTCCACGTGCTCAACGCTGCTCCCGGCCCCTTACCGTTCTCGGCCTTACACTCAACGTGCCCAACGCCATTCCCGGCCCTTTGCCGTTCTCGGCCTACACCGTTCCCGGCTCTTGCCGATCATTCACATCATAATACATATAGCATAGCAAGCAAGTATAGAATTCTAGTATAGTCAGTTAAAGGGCTATGCCCCACAGTTCTAACATATTGGGCTCGGCCCTGCATATCAATTCTATTCAAATACATTGGGCTCATCCCTACACACAAGCTCTATGGGAACAAGGGCTTTCTTACCTGAGTTCCGAGCTTTCTGAGCACCGATGCCCCGAGCACAGTCCTCTAACGTGAGCCTCGCCAAAACCCTAGTCACAACACATTAACAATGTCCATTCATCAAATTCTAATCCACTAAATAACTTCAAACCATAACTCTAACCTCCGAGACCTTGAATTCTATCAATCCGAGTTATAAAATCCATCCCGAGCCTTACCCCTTGAGTTCCCAAGCTTAAAATACCCTTAAAATCTCAAACTAGAACTAAGGGCCACGGCCCCACCCACAAGAGTTGCGGCTAGCCTCGAAACAGAGGCTAGCACCGCACTGACCCCCACACGATCCGCGACGCGCGCACCAAGCACCGCGGCGCGCATGAACCTCTCGGCCATGCATGGCCACACATGCACACAGGCCACGACGCACCCATCCTAGGGCCGCGGCTCTCACCTCCAAACCCAGATTTTTCCACCATTTTCCACACCTTTCCTCAAGCCAATTCACCCAAAACTCATCTATTAAACCCAGATAACTAACACAATTATTTTAGCTTAGTAACAGCACCAAAACCTCATTGAATCCTACTTCAAAACTCAGCCAAAATTCTCAAAAAGTAAACCAATCTTGACTAACATGCAATCCCCAATAACCAGCAGAAATCCAAGACTAAACCTTAGTAATTAGAGCTTACCTTTGCTGAACTCAGTCCCTGGGTTGATCCTCAATCCTTAAGCTTCAAGCTCCTAAGATATCACAGCTGAATTCCCTTTAGTTTCTAGCCAATTCCTTTGAGTTTCCCTTTGAGTTTGCCTTAGAGAGTAAATAAGAGAAGAGAATAAGAGCTATCTCAGTTATGGAAGATTGTATATGTCGGTTTCCCCAAAGCTTCTAAGAAATTCCTCTTTTTGTTTTGTTTGACTTAAGTCTAAAGGGTTACCTCAAGGCTCGGGGTACCAAAACGTCCCCGAGGGCAAAATGGTAAATTTCCCCAGTATTCCCGCCCAGACATTCTATCCTCAAATATATCTCCAAATATTTATTTTCATGTCCCGATAATCCCATAACACACCTAGTACCCAAATTACCCCCGACTCGCCCCGAGTCCGAATCTCAACCCTGTTGTGACTTTCTGACTAACCGTTCACCAGGACTGTCTCGGTCCGTGATACACAGACATATCATATATATATAACATTTATCACATTTATACCCCTAACATCCAGATGGGGTCCACATGCATATTTAACTTAACTAAACATGCATCATAATCATATATACACATAAATCCACACATTAGCATATTAAATCATTTATTGCCCTCCAGGCACACTAATCAAGGCCCTAAGTCCGATTAGAAAATTCGGGTCGTTACAATGCTGCTTCCTGAACCTCTCATACAAAGGTTCCCACCTATTCCCCATAACAGGCTGAACTGGCACTAGCGCCACAGCCTGCTGAACCTGCAACCCAATGCCCTAAGGAGGGGCCTGTTGCCTCAATTGTTGAAGCTCTTCTTCTATTCGGTGCAATCTAGCTTCCATTTCAGCAAACAACAGTTTCCAATTCTGTGGGGCAAGTGGAGGTTCCTGACCCTGGTTGTCATCCTCGGCCCTATTTTCGCAGGGTCTGGTTGATTGCCAAGGCATCTCAGCAATATGCCTGCAACCAACGACACCGCTCATCAGGCATGATAACAACATCCAAAAACACATCCCAATTGACATCAACCAACCATAAACAGTATTCCACATAACACAAATAACATGCAACACTCAAGGGGCCATGCCCTAGCATCATGCACATGTTAACTAATTCATCATGCTCTATATAAAATAATCAGGCAAACAGGGCACTCAAGCACATAATCAAGCATATAATTCAATCATTACCAACCAACCTTGTGTCAAGCTTGTCACTGACAGCGAGCGTACATGTTCAGTCAATCTCTAAGAACCATAAACCTTAGCTCGCTCTGATACCAAGTTGTAATGCCCTACTTCCTTAGAGTCGTTACTTAGTGAGTTTAAAATGTGCAATTAACTCGCTAATCAAGGTTTTAGGATAAAAGTGTGGCTAAACTGTATTAAAAGTCATATAATTTTAAAATGTAGTCATTCATTGGAATTACAAAGCGTTATACATTTGGGATCCCCAAAATACTGTTTAGAAATATTTACAACTCAAAAATATGATTTAAGTCGACTAAACAACAAAATTTAGATTAATTCATAACATCCCCCAAAAATACCCCTGGTTGTGGCAGCCAGGCAGGCCAAACACATAGCGGCCATGCCATCCCAGGCGCTTTACCAGGCCTTGGGTTCGCAGTCTACACCATGAGGATGACTCAAGCATTCGAGAAAGGTCTCACCCTAGCGATTTGCACTCCGCGTGCTCAATGCTGCTCCCGACCCTTGCCGTACTCGGCCTTGCACTCCACATGCTTAATGCCATTTCTAGCCCCTCTTCCTGCCGTTCTCGGCCTCCGTCGTTCCCGGCCCTCGCCATTCATTCACAAGTATGCAATTCATAGCATATATTCAACAAATATTTAAACTAAACACAGAACATAAACAATAGGGCTACGCCCTGCAATTCATTCACATGGGGTCATGCCCTGCAATACAAACTATAGGGCCACGCCCTGCTTTACG
This sequence comes from Humulus lupulus, assembly GCF_963169125.1. NCBI lineage: Eukaryota > Viridiplantae > Streptophyta > Magnoliopsida > Rosales > Cannabaceae > Humulus > Humulus lupulus. The sequence goes on along the minus strand of NC_084797.1, from coordinate 81,869,450 downwards.
GGTACAACAGTTTTCTTACATGTGTCCCAAGCTTCCCGAGCACCAATATCCTGAGCACAGTCCCCTAGTCTGTGCCTCGCTGAATACCTAGTCACAACATATCAACAACATCCATCCATCAAGCTCTAATCCATTAAATAACTTTGGGATATAATTCTAGTCTCCGGGACCTTGAATTCTATCAATCCGGGTGATAAAATCCATCCCGAGCCTTAATTTTGGATTCCCGAGCCAAAAACATTATCGAGATCCAAAAATCCCCTAAGAGCTGCGGCCCCATGGCCTTGTGACGCGACCCACCTCAATCAGAGGCTCAGCCTCCCCATTCAGCAAACACATGTCGCACCCAAAACTATACCTTTGATTAAGGTATTATGGAGGAACAAAAAGGTCGAGGAAGGGACCTAGGAGCTGGAGTCAGATATGCAGGATCAGTATTCTGAGTTGTTCAGGTAAAATTTTGAGGACGAAATTTTTGTAAGGAGGGGATAGTTGTAACATCCCAAACTACCTAATAAGGCTTAGGGCCTTGATTAGGAGGCCAGGATGGCAAATTATGGAAGTTATGTGCTTATGTGATATTTATGTGTACCATTGCATGATTATGTGAGTTATATTATAATATGACTTGATATGCATGTTTAGGTGTATTAAATATGCATGTGGGCCTGTTTCTTATCAGAAGGAAAAATTTTGTAATTTGGCCCGTTATGGGTATATTTGGCGTATATGTGATATATGTGTGAGAGAACATTATTATGTGGATATATTTGGGTTACTCGGCATGAGGCGATCCTAGGGAGAAAGTTAGCGGGAAAGTCACAACGGGATCAATACTTGACTTGGGGTGAGTCAAGGGGTATTTTGGGTATTTAGCATATTACTGGGATATTGGGTAATGTGAATGAATATTCGATGATATATTTAAAGTTAGTGAGATCATGATGGAATTATGAGAATTTTGACTATTTTACCCCCAGGGGTGTTTTTGGTACCCCGAGCCTTGGGACTTGTTTAAGGTTACTTGAGCCCTAAGTAACCTGTCATAAACAAAAGTACGCTCAAAACTCTTGTTCTCTCTCTCCCGTTCTCTCATTTGATGTCGTTAGCATTTTCGAAGGAAACTCGAGTTTTAGGGCTCGAATTCAAGCAAGGTTAGAGTCATAACAATTCTAGGAAAGATTTGAAGCTTGATAGCCAGGGGATTTGGCGGAAAAACGACATAATTAGAGGTAATATAAGCTTTTAATTTTTGAGTTTCCATTTCCTTTAGTTTCTTGAGTTTTGAGTTGAATTTTTCGATTTGGTGGGTTTCGATCCATCAAATATGCGGGTTTTGTTGCTTGGGAGGTTCTAGGGATGTTGTAAGATTGAATGGTGAGTTTCGTACACATTTGGGGTGATTTTTGAGAGGATTTTTGACTAAGAAAACTAAGTTCACGGGGTCGCATCGTGACCCTCATGAACTCAGATGTCAGGCAGGTTCCTGAAGCTGGGCAGCGCCATGGTGCCTCATAGGCTGTGTCGCGGCCCTGGTCTTAAGTATTTTGGGTCTGGGCTCTCTGGTTGTGAGAGTCGTGACTCTAAATGGTGGGGCGCCACGACCCTAATTGGGTGCGTCGCGATGCAAATGGGGGTTTTTGGCCAATAAAGGTTATGAGTGCTGGAACTCAAAACTTAGGGCTCAGGATCGATCCTACTACCCGATTTAGAAGAATTCGATGTCCCAGAGGCTAGGACTTGGTTCGGAAGCCCGTGTTTGCTCATTATTGACGGGATTATATACTTGGTTGTGACTAGGTTATCGCTAGGGGCTCGGGATCAGGATCGTGTTCGAGGGTCGTTCTTATTTCACATTACACTCGGACCTGAGGCAAGAAAACTACACCCATTACCTGATATACATGATTAGGGTTTGGTCTGAACGTTGAATATAGTCTTGCTTAGGCGTGGGCCCCTGTAAATGTGCATGATTATGATTATTCCTGTGAACAATTGATTAAGCATGCTAAATTCTCTGTATGTTGATTTTGTTATATGATGAATGCATGTTACCATTATATAATTGAGAAAGGCTTGACTTATGAGTCAAGGACGAAAATAGTGTTGAGCGCTGGTAAAAAAACATTGACTTATCAGTCAAGGACGACAATAGCGCTGGTAAAAAAGCATTGACTTATCAGTCAAGGACAACAATAGCGTTGAGCACTGGTCGAAAAGCATTGACTTATCAGTCAAGGACAACAATAGCGTTGAGCACTGGTCGAAAAGCATTGACTTATCAGTCAAGGACGGCAATAATGCTGAGCGCTAGTAGAAAAGCATTGACTTATGAGTCAAGGGCAGCAATAGTGCATTGAGCGTTGGTTGATATGGTTAGAGCTAATTAGGAGCGCATTATACATTTGTCCAACCCAATGGTCGTGGAAAAATTAAAGGGCCAGGTACATTGGGCCAACTCCAAGGTTAGTTATACAGAGGATAGGCCAATGGACCCCGGGGTGACTTATTAGTCCCAGATTCTAGGGCGTTGCGCCCCAGTGTGATTTATTAATCAAGTAACTTGGGAAACGGGCCCTTATATGATTCAGTTAATCATTTAGTTAGGTCATCTAGCCCCATATGACATTGTAGTCATTTATATGAATGGTATGCATGCATGAGTAGGGTTATTACTGTTGGGCATGTTTATTATGATTTTCGAATGTTATTTGGGAATGTGTTAATCACTACTTATGAGCATGTTTAAGTTTTCTTACTGGGCCTTGGCTCATGGGTGCTATGTGGTGCAGGTAAGGGGAAAGGAAAGTTTGACCAGCCGTGAGTTGGAGAGCTTAGGAGGCGATGTGTACATTTGCGGCCGCTTGACCACCACGGCCAAGGTTTCTCAGAGAAACTAGGGTTAAACCCTATTTGTGTCACTTGGGTCGGCTGGTTGTAACTTTTGAATTGTAATTACCCTTTTGGAACTGTAAACAACTTTGTAAACTTTTATTATGGGATCCCATGCACAACTTAACATTTTAATGAAATATCCATTCCTTTTAACAAAAAATTTCTAACCTTGGACCGTTAATCACATTTAGTTGCACGTTTATGGCCAAATGACTCAATTATGAGTTTAGCACTATTTAAAATACACAGTGTAACAGTCTTGGCTGACCAGGGTGTTACAATATAGGTTGAACTTCATCAACTATCCACCTATGCTTCTCTAATATAAATTCCAGAATTCCTATCTCTACCGTGATAGTGGATTACAATTACAACTTATATTCTATTAGGGCATATAACTCTCTACAATAAGCAAATGTAACGTCCTAAATTACCTAATAAGGCTTAGGGCCTTGATTAGGGGGCCAAGATGGAAATTTATGGAAAGTTATGTGTTTATGTGACATATATGTGTGTAATTATATGATCATGTGACTTATATTATAATATGACTAGAAAAGCATGTTTAGGTGTATTAAATAAGCATGTGGACTCGCTTCTTATTAGAAGGGCAGTTTTCAAAATTTGGCATGTTACGGGTATATTTGGAATATATGTGCATATATGTGATATATGTGTGAGACCACATTATTATGTTGTTATATTTGGGTTACTCGGCATGAGACGATCCTAGGGAGCAAGTTAGTGGGAAAATCACAACGGGACCGAATACCCAACTCGAGGTGAGTGAAGGGGTATGTTGGGTATCTGGAACATTATCGGATTATCAAGTAACGGGAATAAATAGTTGAGGATATATTCGGTATTAGTAAGATTAGGAGGGAATTCTGAGAGTTTTGACCAATTTTCCCTAGGGGACATTTTTGGTACCCCGAGCCTCGGGATTTGCTTAAGGTTACTTAGAGTCTAAGTAAACCTCACAAACACCAAAACAGAAGAAAACTCTTTCAGCTCTCTCTCTCTCTCTCTCTCTCTCATTCACACACTTACTCAAATTCCTTGGGAATTATTGCGATCTAGAAGGAATCGAGGCTAGCCTATGCTCGGGATTGCTTGGGGAGAAGCTTAGCATCAATTGGGGCAACTGAGGTAACAATTTCTAGCCTTGAATCTCTCTGTTTTTCTATTTTTTTAGTTAAGTTTTGGAGTTTAGAAACTCAGCTATGAAGTTTGGGATTTGAAGAGGTTTTGGCCAAGTTTAGGCTTGGGTTTTGTGTATTTTGAGGTGCTGAGTTGATTGGGAATTTTACTTTTGAGAATTAGCTATGTTTGGAAAGGTTTTTGGATGGATTTGACTTGAGAAAACAAAGAAAAAAAAAAGTTTTCGGGTCGAGTCATAGCCCTATTCTTGGGGTGTTGCAGTTCTCATGAACACAGGGAGAAGTAGAAGCAGTCTGCCCTTTTGAGCCGCGGTGCCTGTTGAGGCATGCCGTAGCATGTGTGGAAGCAGGGGAGACCTTGGGCTCTCTCGCTTGGGGCAGGTCGCGACTCTTTTGTTTTGGCTGAGATGCTTGAAGGGGTTTTGAGCCTTGAGAGGGTATTGAGTGCGAGAACTCAAACCTAAGGGCTCGTGATAAATTCTGCTACCCGGATTAGTAGAATTTGATGTCCCTGAGGCGAGGACTCAGTCCGAAAGCCTTTATTCCCTCTTTTTTGACGAGATTCTCTATTGGTTGTGACCAGGTTATCGATAGGGGCTCGGAACAAGGATTGTACTCGAGGGTCATTCTTAATATACATTGCACTCGAACCTAAGGTAAGAAAATTGCACTCAATACGTGATATGTGTGATTAGGGCTTGGCCCAGTTGTTGGCTATAACTATGAATAAGGCACGGGTCCCTGAGAACGAGCATGAGTAAGTTATGTTTGTGCTCATTGATTATGCATGCTTGAATGCTCTATGTTGGGATAATCGTTTAATGATTGCTTGCATTGTCTGCGTAATTAGGGCTCGAGCCCATTAAGGAACATGGTTATTACTATGTTTGTAATCAATTGACTGAGATATATGACTAATATGTGTGCATACTTGTATTGTCTGAAGTATGCTTATTTTTTTATGTATATATTTGTCTGTTTATCCGAATATCTGGCTAGGCCTGGACTTATTAATCAAGGGCGTCAATAGTGTGATGTGCGCTAGTCGAGAAGCTTAGGCCCAATCAGGGACGTACTATTACGTTGGCCGACCCTATGGTTGTTGGAAAACAAAGCGCTTGGCTAGCTCTATGGCTAGTTACTCAGAGCTAAGGGTGAGGGCCCCAGATGACTATATTGTGACATAGCTAGGGCATAGGGCCCCGAGTTGACTCTATGGTCATCTATTCAGGGCAGCGGGCCCCAGAATGATCCAACGATCATTTATTTGTAATTGTATGCATGCATGACTAGGTTATTACTGGTTGGCATGCTAGATATGTATATGGAATCTGTATTTACTGTTCATGCACGTGTTTAAGTTTTCTTGCTGAGCCTTGACTCATGGGTACTATGTGGTGGAGGTAAGAGTAAAGGAAAGCTAGACTAGCCATGAGTTGGAGAGCTTCGGTGGAAGCGTGTACATATGTGATTGCTCAACCACCACAACCGAGGATATCTCAGAGGAACTAGGGTTGTATCCCTTATTTGCCACTTAGGTCGGCTAGTTGTACTTTTGATTAGTATATACCCTTTTAAACAACTGTTTGTAACATTTTAGGATCCCATGTATGTATTAAACTTTTAAATGAAAATTCAATGTTTCCTTTGACCAAAATTTTTAACCCTAACCCTTGACATTAACCTTAGTTACACTGTAACGCCTTGGATAGCCAAGACCGCTACACTGTGTACTTATAAAGGTGCAAGACTTGCAAATCAAGTTATTAATTTAAAAACGTGTCACTAAACATGTATGAGCTAAGGATAAAAAGGTATTGGTCTCAAAAATTCCACTTTATATAATTAAGCAGTTATTTACATGGGATCCCAAAAGAAACAGAGTTTTAAAAGTTGGATTACAGACTTCCCAAAATACTAACAACTGTCAGCCATACTAAGGCAAAATGGACAATTTCTGGGTCTCGCGTCCCTGCCTAAACCTCAATCGTGGCAGCTAAGCAGCTGGCCATGTACATTCCGCTCGCAGAGCTCTCCAAATCAAGGCTAATCAAGTTTGCCCTTGCATTTACCAGCACCACATAGCACTCGTGAGCCAAGGCCCAGCAAGAAAACATGATGTGCAACACAAACAATAATAACAGATAGTAAATTCACTAAGCATGAACTCTCATAAAAAAAACTCCACATTAACCATTCAGCATATATTCAGAATCAAGGATGCAGTCAATCACTTATAACATTCATATCACATAATAATCAGGGCCGACAACTTAGGCCGCACCCTCTGTTTATCCCACTGACTCCAGCCCGCTTAAACCGAGCTCAGTGCATATTAAGCTGTCCTCGGCTACCAGTGGCTAAGTCGCGCCCTGAGCGCTAGTGTAACCCTTGGCACCCTTAGGTCGTTGGTTCACTAATTAGTTTGTGTGGCATAATACCATCCTTTCAAGCATACACAATAGGAAACCCTTAGTCCCATTACAGATATACAACCAGGTGCAATTTTCTTACCTTTGATCTTTGCGGTTACTGATTACGAGCCACGCTCCTCAGGCACGATCCGTTCCCGAGCCCTAGCTTTTATCACCTAGTCACAACCAAGGTGTAGGGTTCCATTAATATTCAAATAAGGGTTTCCGGATACAAAACTAACTTTCGGGAATCCAAATTCCACCGAGCATGGTGGTGAAATCGATCCCGAGCACTCTAGGCTAGATTCCCGTGCTTTAAAACCCTAAACGTTCAAGTATGCATCTAAGGGTTGCGGCCCTTGAAGCCTAGCCGCGGCCCTGACCTTAAAACAGAACCAAGGGCATGCCTAAAAGAAGACACGCGCTGCGGCCCTTGCTTTGGGCGCCGTGGCACTCACCCTTGGCCGAGCCCTCCTGGCTCATCTTCATCCTAGGGCCGCAGTGCTCTAGAACAGAGTCGCGAACCTTCCCTTCGAACCCAGAAATCCCTCCATTCCAAGCTTAAAACCTTACCCAAAACCACCCCAAAGCTTCCTAATTCAAAACCAATTAATCCCAACACTTTTAGAGTGACTTAAACAACATAATTCAACTGAAAACTCAACCTAAAACTCATGGAAATCCCATCTTCAATTTCTGAAACTCAAGAACTTCAAACACTAAAACCAGCCATGCAAAACTCGAATTTAAGCCTCTAAATCATGAATTATAACTTACCTCTTCAGCTGAACTCCTTTTCTAAGCAGAATCCCTGTTAATTCCCAAGTTTTCCAGCTCCAATTCAACCTTAAACATCAATATCACAATCATCTCATTACTCAGCCAAAAGCTCAAGATTTCTAACTTCAAAACACAGTTTAATTCTTACCTTAGCCTTGATTAAATGTTCCCTGGATAATCCTTGAGCTAGCCTCTAATTTCCCCTCTGAATTCTTCTGAAATCCCAGCTCAAATTCCAACAATTTCTCCAAAATTCTCAGTGTTCCTTGTGTTTTCTTCTTAGTTTCCTTGAGAGAGAGAAAAGAGCTGAGAAGGAAAAAGGGTTGGTTTATTTCTTTCTACTTTTTTCCTTAAACTTTAGCCTAACCTTATCCCGTTAAGTCAATCCCGAGGCTCGGGGTGCCGGAACCGTCCCCGAGGGCAAAACGGTAAAATTCCCCAATATTCCCGCTAGACTTCCTAACCTCAAATATATCTCCATATATTTATTTTCATAACCCGATAGTCTAAATAACTACCCGATACCTAAAATACCCCTGACTTATCCAAAGTCAACTATTAAGCCCCGTTGTGAATTTTCCCGCTATCTAGCCCTAGGATCGCCTCGAGTCGTGGTCTGCAAACCTACCCACATAATAATGTGTTTCTCACAAATACCAAATATATATCACATTAACATTCAATATAGTCATACAAGTATTATTAATCATATAATTATGCATTTAAATCTATAAAATAATTCAAATCACATTTAACCCAATAATTCTCTCCCGGCACACTAATCAAGGTCCTTAAGCCTCATTAGAGAATTTGGGGTCGTTACAACTATCCCCTCCTAATGAGAATTTCATCCTCAAAATTTACCTGAATAACTCGGGATACTGATCCCGCATCGCTGTCTCTAACTCCCAGGTCGCTTCCTCGACCTTGCTATTTCTCCACAACACCTTAACTAACGGGATTGTCTTATTCCTTAAAACTTTGTCCTTCCGATCCAAAATATGAACTGGTCACTCTTCATAGGACAAATCTGTCTATAGCTCTAAATCCTCATACTTTAGTACATGTGTTGTATCAGAAACATACTTCCGCAACATGGAGACATGGAATACATCATGAGCTCCTGACAGCGACAGTGGCAAGGCCAACCTGTAAGCCACCTACCCAATCCTCTCTTGGATCTCGAAAGGCCCAACAAACCAAGGGCTCAGCTTGCCCTTCACTCCAAACCTCCTCACCCCTCTCAGTGGTGAAACTCGCAGAAACACGTGGTCCCCAACCTGGAACTCCACATTCCTACGCTTAGGATCATCGTAGCTTTTCTGTCTACTCTGCGAAGCAAGCATTCTAGCTCGAATTTTCTCAATAGCCCCATTAGTCCTCTGAACCATATTTGGTCCTAAGTACCTCCTTTCACCCATCTCATCCCAATGTATGGGTGACCTACATTTTCTCCCATATAACATCTCATAAGGGGCCACCCCAATCATGCACTGATAGATGTTGTTATACGAGAATTCAATCAACGGTAAATACTTACTCCAAGACCCCTCGAAATCAATCACACAGGCCCTAAGCATGTCCTCCAATACTGGAATCGTCCTCTCAGACTGTCCATCAGTCTGAGGATGAAAAGCTGTGCTAAACTTCAACTGAGTCCCCATAGCTCTCTGCAGAGCTCCCCAAAACTTGGAGGTAAAGATAGGGTCTCGATCAGATACAATAGACTTTGGAACTCCATGGAGAAGAACTATCTCCCTCACATACAACTCTGCATACTGTTCCACTGTATAGGTTGCCTTCACTGGTAGAAAATGAGCTGACTTGGTGTATCTGTCTACTATCACCCACACTGAGTCACAAAGTCCCACTGTCCTGGGTAATCCTCCCATAAAATCCATCGTGATGTCCTCCCACTTCCATTTTAGGATACCCAAAGGCTGAAGCAATCCCGCTGGTCGCTGATGCTCAGCCTTTACCTGCTGACATGTCAAACATCTAGACACATACTTTACCACATCCTTCTTCATCCCGGGCCACGAATATAATGTCCGTAGATCCTGATACATCTTCGTGGTACCCGGATAAAGTGAGTATGGCGTAGTGTGAGACTCATCCAGTATCTCTCATCTAATCTCCTCATCCGTCGGAACACAAATCCGTCCTTGATATTGAAGTAAACCTGTCTTAGAAACAGAATAATCCTTAGTTGTCCCCGCTAAGGAATTCTGTCTAACCTCCTACAACTGCAAGTCCACCAGCTGACCCTCCTTGACCCGCTCTAACAGGGTCGACTGCAAGGTAATATTAGCTAACTGGCCTACCACTAGTTCTATCTTTGCTCTAGTCATTTCATCTGCTAACTCCCTTCAAATCTGGGTGGAACTATACAACAGTCCTGGGCCCCTCCGGCTCAACGCATCTGCCACCACATTGACCTTCCCAGGGTGATAAAGGATATCACAATCATAATCCTTAACCAGTTCCAACCAACGTCTCTGCCTCATGTTCAGATCCTTCTTAGTGAAGAAATACTTCAAACTCTTATGGTCAGTGTATATCTCGCACTTCTCCCCATACAAATAATGACGCTATACCTTCAGCGCGAATACCACTGCTGCTAGTTCCAAATCATGAGTCGGAAACCGCTGCTCATACTCCTTTAGTTGCCGTGATGCATAAGCTATAACTTTCCCATTTTGCATCAGCACGTAGCCTAAACCCATCCTTGATGCATCACAATAGACCACAATTTTTCCTTCCTTTGAAGGAAGACTCAGCACAGGTGCAGAAATAAGTCGTCGCTTCAACTCTTGAAAAATGTTCTCACACTTCTCTAACCAAACAAACTTCTGATTCTTTCTTGTCAACTCTGTCATTGGTGAAGAAATCTTTGAAAACCCCTCTACGAACCGTCTGTAATAACCTGCCAATCCAAGGAAACTCCGCACCTCCGAGGCATTCCTTGGCCTCGGCCAATCCCTTACTGCTTCTACCTTGGACGGATCTACCTTAATCCCTTCTGCTCCAACTATATGCCAAAGAAAAGTCACCTCTGGCAACCAAAACTCACACTTCTTAAACTTGGCGTACAACTGATGCTCCCTTAACCTCTGGAGAACCTGTTGAAGATGCTGCTCATGCTCTGCCTCTGAACTGGAGTATACCAGAATGTCGTCTATGAAGACAATGACGAACTGATCCAAGAAGTCCTTGAACACCCTGTTCATCAAATCCATAAAAGCTGCTGGGGCATTGGTCAAACCAAAAGACATGACCAAGAACTCATAATGCCCATATCGCATTCGAAAGGTCGTCTTCGGTATATCCTCATCTTTGATCCTTAGCTGGTGATAACCAGATCGAAGATCAATCTTTGAGAACACTGTCTTTCCCTGCAGCTGATCGAACAAATCATCAATCCTTGGTAGAGGGTACTTATTCTTGATAGTCAACTTGTTCAATTCTCTATAATCTATACACATCCTCAAAGTCCCATCCTTCTTCTTAACAAACAACACTAGAGCGCCCCATGGAGAATAGCTAGGCTTGATGAACCCCAAATCCAGAAGTTCTTGCAACTGTATCTTCAACTCTTTCAATTCTGTCGGTGCCATTATGTATGGTGTCCTAGATACTGGTTCTGTCCCCGGTGCTAACTCAATCTCAAACTAAATCTCCCTGCATGGCGGTAACCCTGGCAGATCCTCAGGAAATACATCCAAAAACTCACGCACCAATCTGGTCTCTCCCGGCCCTGCCGGCATAACCCTAGTAGTATCCACTACACTGGCCAGAAAACCTATGCATCCCCCCTGCAACAACTCTCTGGCTCTCAACGCTGAAATCATGGGTACGCGGGGTCCACATACCACACCCACAAAAACAAAAGGATCCTCACCCTCAGGGTCAAAAGTCACCATCTTCTTCCTGCAGTCAATAGTAGCTCCATACCTGACCAACCAATCCATCCCTAAGATTATATCAAAATCCTCCATATCTAACTCAATCAGATCCACCGAAAGTTCCCTACTATCAACTATCACTGGCAGTGCCCTAATCCATCTCCTAGAAACTACCAGTTCCCCTGTAGGCAATAAAGTCCCAAACCCTACAGTCCGATACTCACTAGGTCTACACAATCTATCAATCACTCTACTAGAAATAAAGGAATGTGTAGCACCAGAATCAATAAATACTATAAAAGGAATGCCAGCACTAGAAAGCTGACCTACCACTACCGAGGGACTAGCCTCGGCCTCTGCCTGGGTCAAGGTGAATACTCGAGCTGGAGTCAAGCTATCCACCTTTCCTGCCTCACCTTTCTTCACTGTTGGGCAGTCTTTTCGGAGATGCCCTACTGTCTCGCACACAAAGCAAGCCTTGGCCCGACACTCACCTAGATGGCATCTTCTACACCTCGGGCACTCCAGATAAGTCCCCCATGCCTCGCCGCCATCCTGACGGCCACCCTGACCACCTCAACCCCTCCTATCAGAACCAGCAGCGGTTGAAGTGTCAAGAGTCTTTCTCTTGAAGTCACTGGGGCCCCCGCCCCTACCTGTCCTTGAATAAGGAGGCACCACTCTGCGGCCCTCCCGCCTCACTGCACTTTCCCTCCATATCTTGTTCTCCACTTCCTTAGAGGTAAGAGCATTCTCAACGGCATGGGCATAAGTTGTTCCTCCAGGTACAGTTGTGATCCTGACATCCCGGGCTATCATAGCATTAAGCCCCCTGATAAATCGATCTTGCCTAGCAGCATTAGTAGGCACAAGATCTGATGCAAACTTCGTAAGCCTATCAAATTTTAGGGCATACTCAGTAACGGTCATATTGCCTTGCACCAAACCCACGAACTCATTGACTTTCGCTGCCCTGACGACAACATTGTAGTACTTCTGACTGAACAAGTCTCTGAAACCTTCCCAACTCAAAGTAGTAACATCCCTGGTCTGTGATGCCACTTCCCACCAGATGCGGGCATCCTCTCTCAACATATAAGTGGCACAAGCCACTCTATCATGCCCCTCTATCCTCATGAAATCCAGAATTGTAGTAATCATGGTTAGCCATTGCTCAGCTTTCAGTGGGTCCGGTCCCCTTTCAAATATTGGAGGTTGCTGCTTCCTGAACTGCTCATATAATGGCTCCCACCTAATCCCAACCTCCTCAGACTGAGCAACCAGTACCATTACAGGTGGTACAATCGGGGCAGCGCTCCCTGATGGAGCCTGCTGTCGCAACAGGTGAATCTGTTCATCCTGACTCTGTAATCGAGCCTGCATATCTGCCATTAACTGCTGCCATTTCTCAGGGACTGGCGGAGGAATCTGGCCCTGGTCATCAACCCCGGTCCTGGACCTAGTGCCGGCTAGTCGCGTAGATTTTCTTGGACGCATAACTATCCAAGTCAATATGCAATCAACGACTCGGCAATCAGACCATGATGACAGGGTAAAAACTTCTCCAAAATCCACCAATGGAACATAACCACACACAAACAATCAGCATATAGGCATTTATCCACATGCATCGGCTGCTAATAAGCATGTCCAATCTCATCACACAATAGCTATGTATCAAGCATTTATCTATACACGATATACAATTAATCATCCAAATATTCATGTACATGCACGGCTATGCTAATAAACATGCCTCAATATTCTCACACAACAGTCAAGGGCCAGGCCCTATCAGTATCTCATGCTTCCTATTAATCTAATAAATAACAACATTCATAACTCATTTCAGGCATATAAGTATATAAACACATATACACATTACCGAACACTGATTTGAGCTTGTCTCTAGCAGCGAATGTACATGTCCGGCCAGTCTTCAGGAACCCTTAAACCTAGGACGCTCTGATACCAAGTTGTAACGCCCTGGATAGCCAAGACCACTACCCTGTGTACTTATAAAGGTGCAAGACTTGCTAATCAAGTTATTAATTTAAAAACGTGTCACTAAACATGTATGAGCTAAGGTTAAAAAGGTTTTGGTCTCAAAAGTTCTACTTTATATAATTAAGCAGTTATTTACATGGGATCCCAAAAGAAACAGAGATTTAAAAGTTGGATTACAGACTTTCCAAAATACAAACAACTGTCAGCCATACTAAGGAAAAATGAACAGTTTCTGGGTCTCACGTCCTTGCCTAAACCTCAACCGTGGCAGCTAAGCAGCTGGCCATGTACATTCCGCTCGCAGAGCTCTCCAAATCAAGGCTGATCAAGTTTGCCCTTGCCTTTACCTGCACAACGTAGCACCTGTGAGCCAAGGCCCAGCAAGAAAACATGATGTGCAACACAAACAATAATAACAGATAGTAAATTCACTAAGCATGAACTCTCATCAAATAATCCACATTAACCATTCAGCATATATTCAGAATCAAGGATGCAGTCAATCACTTATAACATTCATATCACATAATAATTAGGGCCGACAACTTAGGTCGGACCCTCTGTTTATCCCACTAACTCCAGCTTGCTTAAACCGAGCTCAGTGCATATTAAGTTATCCTAGGCTACCAGCGGCCAAGCCGCGCCCTGTACGCTAGTGTAACCCTTGGCACCCTTAGGCCGTTGGTTCACTGATTAGTTTTCGTGGCATAATACCATCCTTTCAAGCATACACAATAGGAAACCCTTAGTCCCATTACAGATATACAACCAGGTGCAGTTTTCTTACCTTTGATCTTTCCGATTACTGATTACGAGCCACGCTCCTCATGAACGATCCATTCCCGAGCCCTAGCTTTTATCACCTAGTCACAACCAAGGTGTAGGGTTCCATTAATATTCAAATAAGGGTTTTCGGATACAAAACTAACTTCCGGGAATCCGAATTCCACCAAGCACGGTGGTGAAACCGATCCCGAGCACTCTAGGCTAGATTCTCGTGCTTTAAAACCCTAAACGTTCAAGTATGCATCTAAGGGTTGCGGCCCTGACCTCAAAAAAAAACCAAGGGCATGCCTGAAAGAAGACACGCGCCGCAGCCCTTGCTTTGGGCGCCGCGGCGCTCACCCTTGGCCGAGCCCTCCTGGCTCATCTTCATCCTAGGGCCGCAACGCTCTAGAACAGAGTCGCGGCCCTTCCCTTCGAACCCAGAAATCCCTCCATTCCAAGCTTAAAACCTTACCCAAAACCACCCCAAAGCTTCCTAATTCAAAACCAATTAATCCCAACACTTTTAGAGTGACTTAAATAACATAATTCAACTGAAAACTCAACCTAAAACTCATGGAAATCCCATCTTCAATTTCTGAAACTCAAGAACTTCAAACACTATAACCAGCCATGCAAAACTCGAATTTAAGCCTCTAAATCATGAATTATAACTTACCTCTTCTGCTGAACTCCTTTTCTAAGCAGAATCCCTGTTAATTCCCAAGTTTTCCAGCTCCAATTCAACCTTAAACATCAATAGCACAATCATCTCATTACTCAGCCAAAAGCTCAAGATTTCTAACTTCAAAACACAGTTTAATTCTTACCTTAGCCTTGATTAAATGTTCCCTGGATAATCCTTGAGCTAGCCTCTAATTTCCCCTCTGAATTCTTCTGAAATCCCAGCTCAAATTCCAACAATTTCTCCAAAATTCTCAGTGTTCCTTGTGTTTTCTTCTTAGTTTCTTGAGAGAGAGAAAAGAGCTGAGAAGGAAAAAGGGTTGGTTTATTTCTTTCTACTATTTTCCTTAAACTTTAGCCTAACCTTATCCCATTAAGTTAATCCCGAGGCTCGGGGTACCGGAACCGTCCCCGAGGGCAAAACGGTAAAATTCCCCAATATTCCCGCCTAGACTTCGTAACCTCAAATATATCTCCATATATTTATTTTCATAACTCGATAGTCTAAATTACTACCCAATACCTAAAATACCTGTAACGCCCTACTTCCTTAGAGCCGTTACTAAGTAAGTTTAAAAACATGCTTTCATCTCGCTAATCGAGGTTTTAGATCAAACAGTGTAATTAATCTATAAACAGAGGAAAAACCTTAGAAATAGTAATTTCCATAGAAAATCATAAAAGGTTTACACTTGGGATCCCAAAATACAGTTTAGAAATGTTAACAACATATTAACTAAACCAAATTGACTAGACGACAAAATCAGAGTTTGTTTACAAGCATCTCCCAAAATCCTTTGGCAGTGGCAGCCATACTGGCCAAACATGTACACGCCGCCCCACGCCTGCTATACTCATGGTTGGTTGATCTTCTCTTTACCCTTACCTGCACCACAGCGCATCTGTGAGCCGAAGCCCAGCAAGAGAACCCACAAACAGATAACATATGCAACACATATATCACGCATATAAATGGGCCACCAATTGGCTAAACACATACGGCCTAGCCGTCCAAGGCGTTTACCAAGCCCTAGATTTGCGGTCCACGCCGTGAGGATATCCCAGGTATCCTTCTAGGGACTCGCCCTGGCAACTCACACTCCACGTGCTTAACGCTGCTCCCGGCCCCGTGCCGTTCTCGGCCTTGCACTCAACGTGCCCAATGTCGTTTCCGGCCCTTTGCCGTTCTCGGACTACACTGTTCCTGGCTCAAGCCGACCATTCACATCATAATACACATAGCATAACAAGCAAGTATAGAATTCTAGCTTAATCAGATAAAGGGCTACGCCCCGCAGTTCTAACATATTGGGCTCGGCCCTGCATATCAATCCATTCAAACACACTGGGCTCAGCCCTGCATATCATTCCATCCAAACACATTGGGCTCAGCCCTGCACACAAGCTCTATGGGAACAAGGGTTCTCTTACCTGAGTTCCGAGCTTTCTGAGCACTGATACCCCGAGCACAGTCCTCCAACGTGAGCCTCGCCAAAACCCTAGTCACAACACATTAACAATGTCCATCCATCAAATTCTAATCCAACAAATAGCTTAAAGCCATAACCCTAACCTCCGGGTCCTTGAATTCTATCAATCCGGGTGATAAAATCCATCCCGAGCTTTACCCCTTGATTTCCTAAGCCTAAAATACCCTTAAAACTCAAACTGGCACAAAGGGTCGCGGCCCCACCCACAAGAGTCGCGACTAGCCTCGAAACAGAGGCTAGCACCTCACTGACCCCCACACGGGCCGCAACGCGCCCACCAGGTGTCACAGCGCGCATGAGCTTCTCGGCCTCCCATGGCCGCGTGCGCACACGGGCCGGGGCGCACCCCTCCTAGGGCCACGACTCTCACCTACGAACCCAGATTTTCCACCATTTTTCCACACCTTTCCTCAAGCTAATTCACCCAAAACTCACCTATCAAACCCAGATACTTAACACATACATACCAGCTCAATATCAACACTAAAACCCCATCAAAATCTGCTCCAAAACCCAACTAAAATACTCAAGAACATATCAAACCTAACTAGCATGCATACTCTAGCAAACCAGTAACAATTCTCAACATAATCCCAACAATTAAAGCTTACCTTGCTGAATTCAATCCATGTAGTTGATCCTCAATCCTCAAGCTTTAAGCTCCTAAGTTTCCTCAGCCCAATCCCTTGCTTAAGCTAGCTTGCACCAAAAAATTCCCTTTGATATGCCTTAGAGAATGAAGGAGAGAAAGATGTAAATGGTGAGATGCTATCCTTAGTTCAGAAGGAGAAGTATAGAGGTCGGTTTCCCAAAGCTTCTAAGTAAATCCTCTTTTTTGTTTTATTCAGCTTAAGTCTATATGGTTACCTCAAGGCTCGGGGTACCAAAACGTCCCTGAGGGCAAAATGGTAAATTTCCCCAATATTCCCGCCTAGACATTCTATCCTCAAATATATCTTCAAATATTTATTTTCATGTCCCGATAATCCCATAACACACCTAGTACCCAAATTACCCCTCGATTCGCCCCGAGTCAGAATCTCAACCCTGTTGCGACTCTCTGGCTAACCACTCCCTAGGACTGTCTCGGATCGTGCTGCACAGGCATCTCACATATATATAACATATATCACATTCATGCCCCTAATATCCAGACGGGGCCCACATGCACATTTAACTCACTAAACATGCATCACTATCATATAACCACATTAATTCACCCATTAACACATTAAAGCATATTAAATCATTTATTACCCCCCAGGCACACTAATCAAGGCCCTAAGCCCGATTAGCAAATTTGGGTCGACTAGATTGCTATCCTTTCTGCAACCAATCAGTAATTCTAGATTATCGCTCTGTTTCCTTCGATCTCAGGTCCCTTTCCATAACTTAGAAACTATAGGGTCTCAATTCATCATTACCAATGCCCTATTTCATTACCAATTTATACAAACCAGAGTATGTTATCTTATTCAGCTGAGTTACAACCCCTCCCCTGATCCACCTCCTTATTTATAGTCTAATGTGATCCATTCTTATGATCTATCATCGTATCATTTTACTTCTCCATATTCGAGTATCCCGGGTTCTACCATCAGTCAAAACCTCCCAGTACTACAAACCCTAGGAGGTGAAACAACTCCAACTTATAATTCCCATCTCCACTCCAAATTCTCCTTGGACCATTCATCTGGTTCTTGTACCTTATCTTGTATAATACTCGTAGGGTTCTTCCCTGTTTCCACAAAACCAAAGCTTTGGATTCCATTATCCAAAGAAAACATATGTGTCCATCACCACACACTAACACTATACCAGTTTCAATTGTTATCCTGTCAATTCCATTGTAACCTGTGGTGCTCTTCTAATTGACACACACCTTCCAAGTAAGAGATCCACCTCATATTAAATCTCCTCCTCGCACAGTCGAAGACTTATAACATCAACCTTCCATCTGCTGCGTTCCACTAAATTTGAGTCTCAAGATTATCTTTCTTACTAACAACCCAACACTCAAGTACCTTATGCTATGCATAACTGTCAACTTAACATTCCAAGTATATCAACCATGTTCCATTCTTTCACCTCCCGCGAGGTTCGACCCATCCTCGCGCCAATTTGAGCCTGGGCGTGCCCAACCTGTGGTGCACCCCCACGGTTCCATACACTCATCATAGATCAAGTCCTTTATGCTATCCCTCTATACTTAACCATAACACACACATATTTCTGCATCACCAGATACCAATCAACTCTTGCCTTGTCTTTTGAATTCTGATTTGACACCATTCATTCCGTCTAGCCTCAAGTTTTACTGTTCTTCCCATCTCTGATGTAGTTGTCTGCGGAGATACTTATGTAGTAAATGACGTGCTTGCCAGTCTTGTTATGCTTTCTGTTCTTCAGACTTTCTTCATTAGCTTCTTCGTGACTTCAGATCAAATCTTCTCATACCTGTCCCTTCTTCTAATAGCTCTACTCTGAGTACTTCCAACGAAACCCAAACTGACACTTCATAGAATCTTACCTATGACCTTGCTTCCATGGTACTAACGTCTTCAGCATAACAGTCATTTGCTCTCCATTTTCGTCTGGGAGTAGTCCATATATACTGCTCGTGAACTTGAAGGGGACTTGCCCATACCGTTCTAATATTCTCTACTTAAGAACGTACCTGTGCTGCTGTAGCTTGAACCATTCTAGAATCTTTGTTACCAACTCTTCACACCTTACTCAGTACAAAATAAAAACTCCTGAAATGTCTCTTTCCTTGATTTCCAGCTGGTAATAACCAGGTCATAGATCAACTCCTGGAGACATTGCCCCATCTTGTACCCAATATCAAACTTTTCATTCTTTACCGTTGATGCCAACAATTCTCACCATATAATGCTCTGACTAATCCAAGGTCAAATTTCTTTAATTACTTCAGGTAATTCTTTCTGTCAGCCAGTGCCGTCTTCCACAACATTCCCGATACCAAATCTACCTGTAGCCCGACTTTGTAATAACCCCAATCTTTCCTTATATACCTATACAAGTTTCCCACTGGTTAGCTTAGTTTCCATTCAGTCTAATTAAAATACTCAAAATGATATCCCTTATAATCCATGATTGTCTCTTAACAGATCCACTTTCACTATGCCTCATGTTGAGACTTCCTTTAGACGAACTCTATTGTTCTCACTATGAACTTCTTAATTACTTGTATCCCAATTCATCTGCCAGGAGTTCCTTATTCCTCCTCAACAAATGTTCTTATCCTCAGCTTCTCACACAGCACCCTCGAGGCAAACTCTCTATATATAACTCCCTCTCAGAACATTCTCAACACTGAGTTCCTCCAGCTTATTACATGACTAAAACATAAAACATCTAGTTAAATACTCATCTTCGAGGAATCGGCCTCGAACTTCGAGTGTAACGAGGCATTCTAGTCTTTCGTTCCCCCACTATGGAAAATCCATCCTAACATACTGAATTATTTCATTTAGAAGTCGTGCCCTCACCCGACATCCTCTCAGGTGGCATCCTCTCCCTCAGGTGCATACCAAATAACCTCCCTGGTTCCTATCACCATCTTGATAACTACCTTTTCAGTCATGCTCCTCTCCAATCACAAATCAGGTGCCCTAGCACTGTCTGGGGTCCTTCTACCTCAAAAACTGAGAATTTGTCTTTACTGAATTCTACCAATAGAAGCACTGTCTTCCACATCCCTTGCCCCGTAGCACTCATGCTCTTTACCTCATTCCACAGATCTCAAATAACATGGCTCTCTCCGCTACTCAAATACCACCGAAGATCTAATACACTGGAGCAGCCTTGACACTCTGAACCATTCCAGAATTTAATCCCTACATGGGTCATTATTTCTAACCACCACCACTTGCATAAATTTCCAAAGTGAGGTATCCAACTCCTAACACTCACTAACACAGGTTGTCATTGTCTTATTATTTCAAATCAAGCTCATAGATTTATTAATCTCCTCGTCCTTATAACTTCTTTTATCGAATCCCCATTTGAGTTCTTTCCAACCCATCATGCCAATATCTCAACCTGAACACCACTTTCTAGTGTCCTCCTGTCACAAGTACTTAGCACAATCCTTTAGTTATGACCTTTCACCTCCATATAACCAAGAATGAAGTTAGCTTTGTCCATTCACTAAACAATTCCTAGGCAACCCAAACTTTCCTCTCCAACTAGAGGCTAATGCCTCTTAAGTCTTCCAGTTACTATTCTTTATCTGTCTGTATCCTTATACTGTACCAATACCATTTACTCATATACTAGCGGACATCTCCGGACTTTCAAGGTAGATGGAAGTTTCCAACCCCAATTACCATCTGCAACTCTCCTGTATTACGATGCCAAATCTACTTAACCATCCCGGATGCAAGCCATCTGAGTTCATCCGCCACCGCTGACTAAACTTCTTTACCTTGAAGTTCACACTCCGAACCAAACCACATCCAGGTCCAAAAATCACAATATTCACACACACATAAAGCATATTAAGCCAAATCCACAATACCATACATTTAGCTACCCAATTATACCACAACTAAGTATACTCGTGTTTCATTATGCCTCCTACAGGCCAATAAACAGATATTACATATGGATTTAATTTAGGCAGTTAACCACACACACTCAGTATGCAAACCATTAACCCAATATTCATCCACATGCATTAGCAACGCTATTCAGCACACTTCAATCTCTTCATGCAATAATCAAGGGCCAGGCCCTATCAGTATCTCATGCATATGTTAATTCATTCATCATGCTCTATATATAAAATAAGCAGGCAAACAGGGCATTCAAATAAATATTCAGACATATTAGCCAATCTTACCAACCAACCCTGAGTTAAGCCTGTCACTGACTGCGTGTGTACATGTTCGGTCAATCTCCAGAACCAATAACCTTGGCTCGCTCTGATACCAAGTTGTAACGCCCTACTTCCTTAGAGCCATTACTAAGTGAGTTTAAAAACGTGCTTTCATCTCGCTAATCGAGGTTTTAAATCAAACAGTGTAATTAAGCTATAAACAGAGGAAAAACCTTAGAAATAGTAATTTCCATAGAAAATCATAAAAGGTTTACACTTGGGATCCCAAAATACAGTTTAGAAATGTTTACAACATATTAACTAAATCAAATCGACTAGACGACAAAATCAGAGTCTGTTTAGAAGCATCTCCCAAAATCCTCTGGCCGTGGCAGCCAGGCTGGCCAAACATGTACACGCCGCCTCACGCCTGCTATACTCATGGTTGGTTGATCTTCTCTTTACCCTTACCTGCACCACAGAGCATCTGTGAGCCGAAGCCCAGCAAGAGAACCCACAAACAGATAACATATGCAACACATATATCACGAATATAAATGGGCCACCAATTGGCTAAACACATATGGCCTAGCCGTCCCAGGCGTTTACCAAGCCTTGGATTTGCGGTCCACGCCGTGAGGATATCTCAGGTATCCTTCTAGGGACTCGCCCTGGCAACTCACACTCCACGTGCTTAACGCTGCTCCCGGCCCCGTGCCGTTCTCGGCCTTGCACTCAACGTGCCCAATGCCATTTCCGGCTCTTTGCCGTTCTCGGACTACACTGTTCCCGGCTCAAGCCGACCATTCACATCATAATACACATAGCATAACAAGCAAGTATAGAATTCTAGCTTAATCAGATAAAGGGCTATGCCCCGCAGTTCTAACATATTGGGCTCGGCCCTGCATATCAATCCATTCAAACACACTGGGCTCAGCCTTGCATATCAATCCATTCAAACACATTGGGCTCAGCCCTGAACACAAGCTCTATGGGAACAAGGGTTCTCTTACCTGAGTTCCGAGCTTTCTGAGCACCGATACCCCGAGCACAGTCCTCCAATGTGAGCCTCGCCGAAACCCTAGTCCAACAAATAGCTTAGAGCCATAACCCTAACCTCCGGGTCCTTGAATTCTATCAATCCGGGTGATAAAATCCATCCCGAGCTTTACCCCTTGAGTTCCCAAGCCTAAAATACCCTTAAAACTCAAACTGGCACAAAGGGTCGCGGCCCCACCCACAAGAGCCGCGGCTAGCCTCGAAACAGAGGCTAGCACCTCACTGACCCCCACACGGGCCACAGCGCGCCCACCAGGTGTCACAGCGCGCATGAGCTTCTCGGCCTCCCATGGCCGCGTGCGCACACGGGCCGCGGCGCACCCCTCCTAGGGCCGCGGCTCTCACCTCCGAACCCAGATTTTCCACCATTTTTCCACACCTTTCCTCAAGCTAATTCACCCAAAACTCACCTATCAAACCCAGATACTTAACACATACATACCAGCTCAATATCAACACTAAAACCCCATCAAAATCTGCTCCAAACCCCAACTAAAATACTCAAGAACATATCAAACCTAACTAGCATGCATACTCTAGCAAACCAGTAACAATTCTCAACATAATCCCAACAATTAAAGCTTACCTTGCTGAATTCAATCCCTGTAGTTAATCCTCAATCCTCAAGCTTTAAGCTCCTAAGTTTCCTCAGCCCAATCCCTTGCTTAAGCTAGCTTGCACCAAAAAATTCCCTTTGATATGCCTTAGAGAATGAAGGAGAGAAAGATGTAAATGGTGAGATGCTATCCTTAGTTCAGAAGGAGAAGTATAGAGGTCGGTTTCCCAAAGCTTCTAAGTAAATCCTCTTTTTTGTTTTATTCAGCTTAAGTCTATATGGTTACCTCAAGGCTCGGGGTACCAAAACGTCCCTGAGGGCAAAATGGTAAATTTCCCCAATATTCCCGCCTAGACATTCTATCCTCAAATATATCTCCAAATATTTATTTTCATGTCCCGATAATCCCATAACACACCTAGTACCCAAATTACCCCTCGACTCGCCCCGAGTTAGAATCTCAACCCTGTTGCGACTCTCTGGCTAACCACTCCCTAGGACTATCTCGGATCGTGCTGCACAGACATTTCACATATATATAACATATATCACATTCATGCCCCTAATATCCAGACGAGGCCCACATGCACATTTAACTCACTAAACATGCATCACTATCATATAACCACATTAATTCACCCATGAACACATTAAAGCATATTAAATCATTTATTACCCCCCAGGCACACTAATCAAGGCCCTAAGCCGGATTAGCAAATTCGGGTCGTTACAATACCCCTGACTTATCCAAAGTCAACTATTAAGCCCCGTTGTGACTTTTCCCGCTATCTAGCCCTAGGATCGCCTCGAGTCGTGCTCTGCAAACCTACCCACATAATAATGTGGTTCTCACAAATATCAAATATATATCACATTAACATTCAATATAGTCATACAAGCATTATTAATCATATAATTATGCATTTAAATCTATAAAATCATTCAAATCATATTTAACCCAATAATGCCCTCCCGTCACACTAATCACGGCCCTTAAGCCTCATTAGCGAATTTGGGGTCGTTACATACACGTTTATAACCTAATGACTTGATTAGCAAGTCTGACACTATTTAAAGTACACAATGCAACGGTCCTGGATTAGGAGGATGTTACAACTTGGTATTAGAGTTGCCAAGGTTTAAGGGTTCCTGAAGACTGGTCGGGCATGTATACTCGCCACTAAAGACAAGCTCGACTTAGGGTTTGGTAACTACTTATGTAATTAAGTGTTTAACTGTTTCAAATAAATGTTTACATCTTATATGCATGCCTTATTAGGAAGCATGACATATTCTGATAGGGTTTGGTCCTTGACTGTTGCATGAATGATAGAAAGATGCTTATCAGCATTGTTACTACTTGAGAATTGCAAAGTGTGGATGCCAAAAATCCACCAAAAAGAAACTCTTTAGTCCCTGGTTGGAACATAGGGATAAGGGTCGCTTATTCATGATATTGGGCTCGAGCCTGTAGGCCTTGTTGAAAACAGGAGATCATCTCATGAGAAATGTTGATGCTCATAATCCCATCAAGAGAAAGTATGAGGCCGAGGCAAGGCCCTAAGGCCACCGTCGTCTCGGGAAGCCATCGCGCCATCACAACACGAGTCTGGGTTCGTTTCTCGTGGAGTCGATGCCAAGTGGCCCACGTTGGCAAGGCATAGGTGCCAAGGCTCAGTAGCCTCGCGAAGCCCCTCTCGCCCATGGCCTCACTCCATGGCCTCCTCCATGGCCTTGGCCCCATGGCCTCCTCCATGGCCTCGCCCATGGCCTCCTCCATGGCCTCGGCCCCATGGCCTCCTCCATGGCCTCCTCCATGGCCTCGGCCCCATGGCCTCCTCCATGGCCTCGGCCCCATGGCCTCCTCCATGGCCTCCTCCATGGCCTCGCCCATGGCCTCGTCCATGGCCTCGGCCCCATGGCCTCCTCCATGGCCTCGCCCATGGCCTCCTCCATGGCCTCGCCCATGGCCTCCTCCATGGCCTCGGCCCCATGGCCTCCTCCATGGCCTCGGCCCCATGGCCTCCTCCATGGCCTCGGCCCCATGGCCTCCTCCATGGCCTCGGCCCCATGGCCTCCTCCATGGTCTCGCCCATGGCCTCACTCCATGGCCTCACCCATGGCCTCCTCCATGGCCTCGGCCCCATGGCCTCACCCATGGCCTCCTCCATGGCCTCAGCCCCATGGCCTCCTCCATGGCCTCGACCATGGCCTCCTCCATGGCCTCGGCCCCATGGCCTCCTCCATGGCCTCCTCCATGGCCTCGCCCATGGCCTCCTCCATGGCCTCGGTCCCATGGCCTCCTACATGGCCTCGGCCCCATGGCCTCCTCCATGGCCTCGCCCATGGCCTCCTCCATGGCCTCGGCCCCATGGCCTCCTCCACGGCCTCGGCCCCATGGCCTCCTCCACGGCCTCGGCCCCATGGCCTCCTCCATGGCCTCGCCCATGGCCTCCTCCATGGCCTTGCCCATGGCCTCACTCCATGGCCTCCTCCATGGCCTCGGCCCGAAAGCCTCACTCCATGGCCTCCTCCATGGCCTCGGCCCCATGGCCTCCTCCATGGCCCCGGCCCCATGGCCTCCTCCATGGCCTCGCCCATGGCCTCCTCCATGACCTCGCCCATGGCCCCGGCCCCATGGCCTCCTCCATGGCCTTTTCCATGGTCTTGGAGGTGAGAATACTCACAAGGGGCAAGGTACACGCATGAATATGGAATGTACCTACGAACCTAAAGAAGTCAGAGTACGGATATAGTACCCCTACCAGAAAAGTAGTGGGAATGCCAGGAGTGGGTATGCAAGGATAGGAGTTATGGTCCGTACGTCTACGGCCATAGGTCAGAGCCGACACCACTACCTCCTGCGCCACTACGCCTGCCACCACGCATCAGACATGGATACAGACAAGTAGTGGAGACATCCTCCTAACACCTGCTCCTATATGGGGTGTACGACCACAGCCTCTGGAGCCACTCCCCTGACACAGTACGTATGTACCACTTGGTCCCTTGGACCACTATGTACCTAAGGCCATTAGAGCCTACTATAAAATGAACTCTAAAACCACCTGAAAGGGGGTTGGAAAATTCATTGTATGCAGAGGCCATTAAGAAATATACATTTTTTCACTCCATTGTTCATCTGTGTTTATCCTTTCATAAGTTAATTCTAAGTTCTTATCTAGAGATCGCCGCATTTACCTTTGAGTTTTCCGACCTAATTTCGTTGACGAGATTTCACCGTCAACACAAAGGAACCGCTTATTAGCGTTGTTATATGGACATGTAGGTCAGAACATGCTTATTAACGTTGTTAATTGCATATGGGCCAGAAAATACTTATTAGCACTGTTAATACTGACAGGGATTAAAGAACATGCTTATTAGCATCGATATACATGTATAAATGCTTGAACATGCTTACTTGCACCGTTAGTTGCTTATGGAAGCGAGAAATGCTTATTAGCATTGTTATTTGATGATGGATATCAGGAAGTGCTTATTAGCACCATGATTGAATGTATTACGTGTTGTCATGCTTATTAGCATTGCATTTGTTTGTTTGTTCGGTCTTGGACGGTCATGCGGCAAGAGATATAGTTATTACTTACCTAACGGCTGATTTGATCACTATAGAGTGGGATAGTTATCAGTATGCTTTCTCAAAGGTTGGAGAGGTTGGATGGCCAAGAGATACAGGACAGGGAAGAGAATGACCAGGACCAGGCCCCACCACCAGCTCTAAAAAACTTGCAACAGGTGCTTGTTGATATGCAAGCCAGGTTACAGAGGCAGGAAGATGAGATTCGCCTATTGAGACAGCAACAGGTTCCAGCAGGGAACCTACAGCCTGCAGTACCAGCAAACCAGCGACAGTATAGCCCCAGGCAGTGGGAGATAGATGGGAACCCCTGTATGAGAGGTTCAGGAAATAACACCCTCTGGTTTGTTAGAGCAGCTCACACCCACTGAAGGCTGAGTAGTGGATGACTATGATAACCACCATCCTGGATTTCATGAGGATAGGTGGTAATGAGAGAGTGGCCTACACCACTTACAAGTGTTCGGGAGGATGCCCGAATATGGTGGGAGGTGGTATCCCAGACCAGGGCAGTAAATACTATGGAATGGGAGGAATTTACAACTCTACTCAATGAGAAATACTACAATGACGCAGTTAAAGCTGCAAAGGCTAAAGAGTTCAATAGGTTATTTAAGCGCAACATGTCAGTGACCGAGTATGCCTTGAAGTTTGATAGATTGGAAAAGTTTGTCGGGGATCTGGCGCCCACTGATGGGACCAGAAGAGAAAGGTTTCTCCAGGGGCTACAGCCTATGATAGCCTGTGATGTTCGTATGACTACCATGCCATGGGTGACTACATATGCACAGGCTGTCAAGAAGGCACTTATAGCTGAGAGCATAGAGAACAAGATCTGGTGCGAGAATACGGCCAGAAAGGATTCTAGGAGGTCGGGACCTCCATTTGCAGGCTTTGGTAGGGGCAGAGGCCCTAGTGACCAAAAGAGAAAGACTTCAGATGCAGTTTCAACTCATGGCCAGATAGGAGGCCAAGGGGTATACAGATAGGCCGCCAGGGTGGCGGTGAGATCTAGAAAGCATTCCCAGAGTGTACTCAGTGCAGGAGGCACCATATTGGGGAATGTTGGGCGAATGCCTGCTTCTTCTACAGGAGTGTGGGACACTTGAAGAAGGACTGCCCAAAAGCCAGAAAGGAAGAACCCAAGAAGGTGGACAACCTGACACCAGCTCGGGTGTTTACCTTGACCCAGACAGAGGCAGAGGCTAGTCCTTCATTGGTTACAGGTCAGCTTTCTAGTGCTGAGACCCTTTATACTGGTTTGATTGATTTGGGTGCTACACACTCTTTTGTTTCTAGTAGGAATATAGACGAAATATGTAGACCATGTGACTTTTTGTTAGGAGTATGTCCTAAAAGCATGTAAAAGACATTTATTATTTCAATGAATAAATAAATACAATGGTTTGTTATTGTTATATTTAGATTATTTAAATTATTGTTTGAATAATTTTTTTAAATATCAGAAAAATTCAATATTCATTATTGAGAATGTGATCTTGTATTAGTACGAGAGAATTAAGATCACATGAATGAATAAAAATAGTCAACAACAAATGGAAGTTATGAAATTCTTTAATTAGGGTTGTAAGTACGGTTTACTGAGTATCATGTTGATACAAATAATCTAAATTTGGATTATTGAAGTGGTAAGACATCTCGGTAAATGTGCTTTATATAATATGATTATTTATGACAAGGACCGATATGAATAAAAGTCTTTATCCAAAAACCATTTAATAATAAATATTTGTAATTCATATCATAACTGATGATCATTTATAGATCAACCTAAATCCTGAGTGTTCATAAACTCCTGTTTATGTTTATTAAATCTTTTGATTCATTCGTTAAGGTCTCTTCCTAGATTGAGGCTAATGACTTTTGTTTTGGAGATTTAATATCATGGATGGCTGGGAACATGTATCAACAATACGGAATCTAATCTTTCCTAACGGATCGTATATTGGTTCCCTTAAGGGTTAATTCTGGAACTGAATGATTTTGAGCTCAATTCTATAATTAGATTGTAGATTAATTATTCACTAGTGAATTAATGATACTTAAGGAATAAGAAGTAAATTAGAAAGGTAAAATGGTAATTCTTCCATTCTAATTTATGAACTAATTAATTAGAGGGTTGAACTATTGTAAGATGGTTATATCAATGGACAACTTAAAATAAGATTTCTGTAAAAGTATATTTATAACATAAAGAGTTCAATTCTGAATTTATAGTGGAGAAATATCAGAATTAATAAATTAACTATTATGATTAAAGAGTTTAATTATTTATTTTTAATTTATTGGAGCTTAATGTTATAGGTTTATGGTCCCCGAAATGGCTCAAACAAACACTGACAAAGATAAATACAAAAATGGGCAAAATGACTTATTTGATAAGTAAATATTTTTCTATGCATTAAACATAATTATTGTATAATTATGTGTAATTAATTAATTATTTAATTTAACAAAAATATAATTAATTTTGAATTAATTTATTTTTGGGATTTTTTGTATTTAAATAATAATAAAAATTGGGAAAATCACATGCCCTCCCTGACATGAGTTGGGCGTGTAGCACAGTGCACACACATTATGCTACACGCACAAGAAGATTCTAGAAGAATCTTGGTTCAACAATTTTAGTTATTTAAATATTAAATAAATAATGAGATATTTTAATATGATTAAAATATTATTATTTAAACAAAAAAATTGATAATTGATTAGTTATTTTTAAATTGTTTAAAACAACTAATATTATTTATTTTTAATGTGTTGGATATATTAAATATAGGAGATTAGTTTTTCCAGAGCGATACTTTTCAAATATAGAAAATATATCGTGAAATCTCCCTGAAAGAAATAGAACAGTGCTACATGCATAGGTCACTGTTCTTCACAAATTTAGGTCCAAACTTTATTAGATCTCATGTGTTGAGAACATCTGATAAATAGATCTTGCCTATTGTTTTGTATAACGAGCCCACACTTGTTCTTTGTGTGTTGAGAACATTTTTGGAAGATCTTGGTGTGAGATCTCGAGGATTTTGTCGTACAAAAAGATAGCAGCAAGGAAGGACTTGAGGTAATTTTTCTATTCATCTCTTTGATTCAATAAATATATGTATGTGAAGAAGTAGATCTAGAAATCTTGTGGGGTTAAATTAACAATTTTGATTGTTATTCCGCTGTGTATAAACTCTGATTTGATCAATAAAAACCAACAAATAGTACCAGAGCCATCTTCACATATATAAATATATATTGAATCGGTGTGGGTTTAGTTTTATGCATTTATTTATTTATGATGAATGAATGGATGGCTTAATATAATTGAATGCATGGGAATGTTGAATCGTTAATTGTATGGTGTTTTTGGGTTATGATTTGTTTATGATTAGATCATTGTGTAAGCCATTAAGGGGCATAGGATTTATGTAATTTTATTTGTTTTTTTTTAAATCATAAAAGTGTAATTCTGATCATACAAAGTCAAAACAGAGCCCGGGATTCAGAATTCAGCAGCTGTTCCTCCGAGGCCATCCTCCAAGTCACTACCAGGGACGTCGTATGGTTCCGAACAGTGGGCCCCGACAGCACTTTTCAGTGCCGCATGTCCCTGTCTTACTGGTCCAGAATTTTTTTTATTTTTCTGAAATTAATCTGTTATTTTTTAAAAAAAATTTAAAATGTTAAATATCCTTTTTGTTAGAAATTTGATATTTAAATAATGAGATATTTTTGTTATCCTAACAAACTTTTTTTTTAATATCTTATTTTAAAAAAAATTCAAAATAACAGATTTTAATTAAATTTATTTCTATTTTTAATTAAAAGTTGTTTTAATTAGTGGAAAATAAAATTATGATTATTTAAAAGTTTTGTTTTAATTAATCAAGATAATTAGAAAATTGTTTTCTTATTATTATTCTAGACCAATGACACAAATTCTACTGAAAGTAAAGTGAAGAAGTCTGATGGAGATCTAGGCGGTTTTTTATTTTATATTATTTTAATTTTATAAAGAGGTTGTAAAATTAGAAATACCCAAAAGCACTCAGTTCAACATTTATTGTTTATTTATTTAAATAATTATTTTCATGCGATTGATAATATGTTCATGCATTTTGTGCCATACATAATAAACCCACACAGTTATTATCATGCATCTCATTGGTAGAAACATGATTATTAAGATTGTCCTATATGTTTATATGATTTGTTTTGTGAAACTAATTGCATATAAATTACTTAGTTTTATTCTTTTGAAAACTTGGTAAAATATCACACCATTTTTTTTAAGTCTTTATGACTTAATTTCTTTAAACCAACTTTATTTTAAAATTATTTTTTAGTAAAGTTTAGATGAATACAATTGGTAATTTAAAATTGGATATTGCCTAGAACATGCTTTCTTACCAATTTTAATTATATTCATAAAGTTTAAAGAATCTATAATTAATTTGGAATTAATTAGGTTAAAAACACTTATTTCAAAATAGTGAATGGGAGAGGGTTGATAACTCAGCATAACCCGTGGTCTCCATTATTGATATAACACCGTGAGATATGAATAACGCCTTGTGACGGCTTTGTTTCCGTCCCCCTAAGGAAGGTGTCTAGACATGTCAATAGCAAGGTTATATTTCTTACACAGATAGGGACTAATGATGTATTTTAGGTTTGACCGACCCTAAGGCGGCACTTTAATTGTTAGAAAGTTTTATCGTGGAAATTAAACTTTATTTTATGTGTTTTTTATTGTGCTCATGCATCATGTTTAATTTCTGATACTTTGATATTTATTTTTCTAAATATAATAATATTTGTATTTTTTTTTATTCAGAAAATGTCTATCTCTAGTCATCCAATCACTGCTTTAATCGCACAAGACAAATTAACTGGTGATAACTTCACAAAATGGAAATCAAATATGAATCTGTTGTCGGTTAGCGAAAACCACAAGTTTATCCTAAATGAGGAATGTCCTGAAGAACCTGGCACCACTGCCCCGAAACATATTCGGGACAAATATGATGCATGGATTCAATCCAATAACAAAGCTAAGTGCTATATGCTTGTAAGCATGAGTGATGTCTTACGAACAAAGCATGAATCCATGGAAACTGCTTTTGAGATACTAGAATCTCTTAAGGAAATGTTCTGGCGCCCATCTGATCAAAGTCGTCATGAGGCTACTAGAACCTACATGAATGCTAAGATGAAGAAAGGTCAATCTGTGCGTGAGCATGTCTTGAACATGATCAGTGTACTCCATGAAGCTGAGACGCACGGAGCAGTCATGGATGAAAAGACACAAGTAAGCATTATACTTGAGTCTTTAACTCCTGCTTTTCTACATTCACAACAAATTATGTCATGAAAAAATTAGAATTTAACATGACACAATTGTTGAATGAATTACAAAATTTTGAGTCTTTGAACAATACAATCTCATGTCAGGTTGAAGCAAATGTTGTTGAAGCCAAGCCATCTTCTTCTAAGAAGAAAAGGAAAAGCAATAACAATGACTGCAAACCTAAAAAGGACAATTCAAAAAAGGCAAAGAAGTCATCCAAGGCACCCGAGAACAAAAAGAACAATGACCCCAAACAAAAGGCATCCAAAGGAAAGTGTTTCCATTGTAATGTCGACGGTCATTGGAAGAGAAATTGTCCAAAGTATCTCGCCGAGCTGAAAGAGAAAAAGAAAGGTAAATTAGATTTACTTGTACTCGAAGCTTGTATGGTGGAACATGATAAATCATCCCGGATAGTTGATTCTGGTTCCACGTACCATGTTTGTTCTTGTTTGCAAATGCTTGAGTCCGCAAAGCAATTGGAGCAAGGAGAGATGACTATGAGAGTGGGAAGTGGAGCACTTGTTTCAGCTAAAGTATGTGGAACAGTCCGTTTAATTTTTAAGAACAATTTTCTAGTTTTGAATAATGTTCTCTTTATTCCTAAAATTACTAGAAACATTATTTCTTTATCTTTGTTACATGAACAAAATTTTGGCATTTCTTTTTATAATAATGTGATTTTTATTTCAAAGAATGGGGACAATATTTGTCATGCAAAATAAAAAGACAGACTGTACATGCTTAATCCAATTGAAAAATCGCTCAATAATTCTAAATTATTCAAAGTGGCTAATCCAAAAAGTAACAAAAGACAAAAGGTTTCTAAAGAAAATGACATGTATCTTTGGCACTTAAGATTAGGTCATATTATTCTAGATATGATAAATCGGTTAACTAAAGATGGACCTTTGAGGGAACTAATAGTTGGAACCCTACTGGTTTGTGAATCCTGTTTAGAAGGAAAATTGACAAAACGACATTTCACTTCAAAGGGAAATAGAGCCAGAGAACCACTAGAGCTTATACATAGCGATGTATGTGGTCCAATTAACATTCAAGCTCAAGGTGGTTATGAATATTTTGTCGCATTTACTGGCGACTATTCTAGATACGGTCATTTCTACCTAATGCTTAAGAAGTCAGAAACTTTTGATAGGTTTAAAGACTTCAAAGCCTTAGCTGAGAAGCAATTAGGTAAATCTTTAAAGACACTCCGATCTGACCATGGTGGTGAATATTTGGATTCTGAATTCAAAGATTTCTTGCTGGAGCATGCTATTCTATCCCAACTCACAGCACTT
Organism: Humulus lupulus; assembly: GCF_963169125.1. Lineage (NCBI taxonomy): Eukaryota > Viridiplantae > Streptophyta > Magnoliopsida > Rosales > Cannabaceae > Humulus > Humulus lupulus. The sequence goes on along the minus strand of NC_084797.1, from coordinate 81,836,616 downwards.
GGAACACCACAACAAAACGGAGTTTCAGAGATAAGAAACCGGACCTTGTTGGACATGGTCAAGTCTATGTTAAGCTACTCTTCACTTCCCTTATCGTTTTGGGGATATGCACTTGAAACAGCTAATTACATTTTGAATGTAGTTTCGTCCAAAGCTATGACAAAGACACCACTAGAATTATGGAATGGAAATAAACCTAGTTTATAACATTTTCGTATTTGGGGTTGTCCTGCTCATGTGCTAAGACCTAAATCTGGAAAACTGGATTCAAGGTCAGAAGTGTGTATATTTGTGGACTATGCTCCAGAAACAAGAGGCAGATATTTCTATAGTCCAAGTGATCAAAAGGTATTTATTTCTACGAATGCAACCTTTTTAGAACACGACTATATGCATGATTTTAAACCTCAGGGCAAAGTAGTTTTACAGGAACTAATGACAGATAAAATTTCATCTCCATCTTCTTCATCAGTTAATGATTAAACAACCAAAGAAACCACAATTCCTAAAAAGGAAAAACCAGTGCAACGTCGTGGTCGGAGGATTGTGAGACAACATATTCTCTACGAACATGAGGCAAACGTTCTTGTATCAGATACTGAAAAGGACGATCCATTGACTTTTAAAGAAGCAATGGAAGACCCTGATGTTGATAAGTGGCAAGCTCCCATGAATCAAGAAATGGAATCAATGTATTCCAATTCTGTCTGGGTTCTTGTAGATCTGCCTGACAATATTAAAGCCATTGGATGTAAATGGATCTACAAGAAGAAAAGGGGTGCAGATGGAAAGGTAAAGACTTATAAATCAAGGCTTGCGGCCAAAGGCTACACACAGAGAGAGGGTGTAGATTATGAAGAAACATTTTCTCCTGTAGTCATGCTTAAGTCCATTCACATAATTTTATCCATAGCTGCCATCTATGATTACGAGATCTGGCAAATGGACGTCAAGACAGCCTTTCTAAATGGCCAACTTGATGAAACCATATATATGGAACAACCAGAAGGGTTTATTAAGGAGGATCAAGATCAAAAGGTATGCAAGCTGTTGAAATCCATATATGGATTGAAACAAGCATCAAGTTCTTGGAACTTAACTTTTGATGAAACTATCAAAACATATGGCTTTGAACAAAATGTTGACGAAGCATGTGTTTATAAATACATCAAAGGGAAAGTTGTGGTTTTCTTAGTTCTTTACGTTATGATATCCTACTCATTGGGAATGATGTAGAGATATTATCAAATGTAAATAAATGGTTGGCTGACAAATTCCAAATGAAAGATTTGGGAGAAGCGAGCTATGTTCTAGGCATTAAATTTCTAAGAGATAGAAAGAACAAGCTCTTGGCACTTTCACAAGAAAATTATATTGATAAAGTGCTTGAAAGATTCTCTATGGAAAATTCCAAAAATGGTCAATTGCCGACCATACATGGAATTACTCTTTGCAAAGATTAGTGTCCAAAGACACCACAAGAGCAAGAGGACATGAGAAAGTATCCCTATGCATCAGTTGTAGGGAGCCTAATGTATGCAATGTTATGTACTAGACCTGACATATGTTATGCAGTAGGGATTTTCAACCATTATCATTCAAATCTAGGTTTGGAACACTGGATTGCGGTGAAACATATTCTCAAGTATCTCAGGAGAACAAGGAACTATATGCTAGTATATTCGGGTAGTGACCTTGAACCTACTGGATACACTAACTCAGAGTTTCAATCAGACAAAGATAGTAGAAATTCTACTTCTGGGCCAGTATTCACTCTTGGTGGTGGAGCAGTTGTCTGGATAAGCATTAAGCAATCCAGTATAGTTGATTCAACCATGGAAGCTGAATACATAGCAGCTTGTGAAGCAGTTTGGCTGAAAAAGTTCTACACGAATCTGGAAGTGGTTCCAGAAGTGGAGAAACCACTTGTTCTTTACTGTGACAACAGTGGAGCAGTGGCTAATTCTAAAGAACCAAGAAGCCACAAGAGGGGAAAGCATATAGAGCGCAAATACCACTTAGTCAGAGAAATCGTACATAGAAGAGATGTGTCCATTCTGAAAATCGCATCAGAACACAACCTGGCAGACCCATTTATGAAGACACTTCCTGCAAAGCAATTCGAGGGTCATGTACGTAATATGGGATTGAGAGAAATGCCTTACTTGCTTTAAGTACAAGTGAGAGATTATTAGGAGTATGTCCTAAAAACATGTAAAAGACATTTATTATTTCAATGAATAAATAAATACAATGGTCTATTATTGTTATATTTAGATTATTTAAATTATTGTTTGAATAATTTTTTTTCAATATCAAAAAAATTCCATATTCATTATTGAGAATGTGATCTTGTATTAGTATGGGAGAATTAAGATCACATGAATGAATAAACATAGTCAACAACAAATTGAAGTTATGGAATTCTTTAATTACGGTTGTAAGTACGGTTTACTGAGTATCATGTTGATACAAATAATCTAGATTCAGATTATTGATGTGGTAAGACATCTCGGTAAAGGTGCTTTATATAATATGATTATATATGACAAGGACCAATATGAATAAAAGTCTTTATCAAAAAACCATTTAATAATAAAGATTTGTAATTCATATCATAACTGATGATCATTTATAAATCAACCTAAATCCTGAGTGTTCATAAACTCCTGTTTATGTTTATTAAATCTTTTGATTCATTCGTTAAGGTCTCTTCCTAGATTGAGGCTAATGACTTTTTTTTTGGAGATTTAATATCATGGATGGCTGGGAACATGTATCAACAATACGGAATCTAATCTTTCCTAACGGATCGTATATTGGTTCCCTTAAGGGTTAATTCTGGAACTGAATGATTTTGAGCTCAATTCTATAATTAGATTGTAGATTAATTATTCACTAGTGAATTAATGATACTTAAGGAATAAGAAGTAAATTAGAAAGGTAAAATGGTAATTCTTCCATTCTAATTTATGAACTAATTAATTAGAGGGTTGAACTATTGTAAGATGGTTATATCAATGGACAACTTAAAATAAGATTTCTGTAAAAGTATATCTATAACATAAAGAGTTCCATTCTGAATTTATAGTGGAGAAATATCGGAATTAATAAATTAACTATTATGATTAAAGAGTTTAATTATTTATTTTTAATTTATTGGAGCTTAATGTTATAAGTCTATGGTCCCCGAAATGGCTCAAACAAACACTAACAAAGATATATACAAAAATGGGCAAAAGGACTTATTTGATAAGTAAAATATTTTTCCATGCACTAGACATAATTATTGTATAATTATGTGTAATTAATTAATTATTTAATTTAACAATAATATAATTAATTTTGAATTAATTTAATTTTGGGATTTTTGGTATTTAAATAATGATGAAAATTGGGAAAATCACATGCCCTCCCTGACATGAGTTGGGCATGTAGCATAGTGCACAGACACTGTGCTACACGCACAAGAAGATTCTAGAAGAATCTTGGTTCAACAATTTTAGTTATTTAAATATTAAATAAATAATGAGATATTTTAATATGATTAAAATATTATTATTTAAACAAAAAATCTGATAACTGATTAGTTATTAGTTATTTTTAAATTGTTTAAAATAACTAATATTATTTATTTTTAATATATTGGATATATTAAATATAGGAGATCAGTTTTTCCAGAGCGATACTTTTCAGAGATAGAAAATATATCGTGAAATCTCCCTGAAAGAAATAGAACAGTGCTACATGCATAGGTCATTGTTCTTCACAAATTTAGGTCCAAACTTTATCAGATCTCATGTGTTGAGAGCATTTGATAAATAGATCTTGCCCATTGTTTTGTATAACGAGCACACACTCATTCTTTGTGTGTTGAAAACATTTTTGGAAGATCTTGGTGTGAGATCTCAAGGATTTTGCCGTATAAAAAGATAGCAGCGAGGAAGGACTTGAGGTAATTTTTCTATTCATCTCTTTGATTCAATATATATATATGTATTTCAAGAAGTAGATCTAGAAATCTTATGGGGTTAAATTAACAATTTTGATTGTTGTTTCGCTGCGTATAATCTCTTATTTGATCAATAATACCAGTCAGGTCGTTCCAGTGGGACCAAGACAGACTAGATTAGTTTGTGTGTTCTGGATGTGTTTCTAGAGGATCTGCCAAGGTTACCTCCACACAGGGAGATAGAGTTTGTGATTGAACTGGCACCAGGGACAGAGCCAGTGTCTAGGGCAGCTTATAGGATGGCTCCGGCAGAGCTGAAGGAACTAAAAGTTCAATTACAGAAGTTACTAGACTTGGGTTTTATTAGGCCCAATTTTTCACCATGGGGCACACTAGTTCTCTTCGTGAAGAAGAAAGATGGTTCTCTAAGGATGTGTATCAATTATAGTGAACTAAACAAGTTGACTATCATGAACAGGTATCCTCTGCCAATGATTGATGATCTGTTTGATCAATTATAGGGTAGGACTATATTCTCAAAGATAGATCTTCGATTTGGTTATCACCAGCTGAGGATCAGGGAGGAGGATATACCAAAGATAGCCTTTCGTACCAGGTACTGGCATTATGAGGTTTTGGTAATGTTATTTGGACTAACTAATTCCCCAGCATCGTTTATGGATCTGATGAACAGGGCCTTCAAAGATTGCCTGGATAGGTTTGTGATCATCTTTATTGACTACATACTGGTATACTCTCAGTATGAGACAGAGCACGAGCAGCATCCCAGATTAGTATTACAGAGGCTGAGAGAGCACAGGTTGTATGCGAAATTCAAGAAGTGCGAGATTTGGTTGCCACAAGTGACTTTCTTCGGTCACATAGTCAGTAAGAATGGAATTATGGTGGATCCAGCTAAGATTGAGGTTGTCAGAGATTAGCCAAGGCCAAAGAATGCTTCAGAGATCAGAAGTTTCCTGAGGTTGGCAGGTTATTACAGACGCTTTGTGGAGGGGTTTTCCAAGATTGTGTCACCACTGACAAAGTTGAAACGCAAGAATTAGAGGGTCATATGGTCAGACAGGTGTGAGGATAGTTTCCAGAGACTGAAGAAGAACTTGATCACCGCCCTAATTCTGATTCTTCCTACAGATCAAGACAAATTTGTGGTTTATTGTGACGCCTTGAGGCAGGGCATATGTTGTGTTCTTATGCAGGCAAGGAATATGATTGCCTATGCATCACGTCAGCTGAAGGAGTACAAACAGATGTACCCCACACATGATTTAGAACTTGCAGCAGTAGTTTTTGCATTGAAGGTGTGGCGACACTACTTATATGGTGAGAAGTGTGAGATATACACAAAACACAAAAATTTGAAATACTTCTTCATCCAAAAGGATTTGAACATGAGGTAAAGACATTGGTTAGAGCTGGTGAATGATTATAATTGTGAGATCCTCTATCACCTAGGGAAAGCCAACATGGTAGTAGATGCCTTAAGTTGGAAGGGTCCGGGACACTTGTATAGTGCTACGAAGATATCCAAGGAGTTGGCTTAGGATATGACTAGAGCAGGTATTGAGCTAGTGGTGGGCCAGTTAGCCAACATCACCTTGTAGTGTACTCTGTTGGAGAGGATTAAGGAAAAGCAATTGAGTGACCCACAGTTGGGAAAGATCAGAGGGAACGTTCTAGCTGAAGTAGCTAAGGACTGGGTTTATTAAGATACAAGGATCGGATTTACGTTCCAATGGACATTGGGATTAGACGGGAGATTCTCTATGATTCTCATACTACCCCTTATTCTTTACTTCCAGGCACCACGAAAATGTACCAGGATCTAAAAGTTTTATATTGGTGGTCTGGGATGAAGAGGGATGTGACTGAGTACGTGGTGAAGTGCATGACCTGTCAGCAAGTCAAGGCAGAGCATCAGAGACCAGCAGGGTTGTTGTAGCCTCTACATATCCCAGAGTGAAAATGGGAGGACATCGCGATGGATTTTGTGGTCGGATTGCACAGGACAGTGGGCCAGCATGATTCAATTTGGGTCATTGAAGATCGGTATACGAAATCATCTTACTTTCTACCAGTGAGGACGAATTACACGGTTGACCAACATGCAGATCTCTATGTGAGAGAGATAGTTCACCTTCATGGGACTCTGAGGTCTATTGTGTCTGATGGGGACCCTATCTTTACTTCCAAGTTTTGGGGAAGTTTACAGAGGGCGATGGGTACACAGCTGAAGTTCAGTACAACTTATCATCCTCAAATCGATGGTTTGTTTGAGAACACTATCCAGATATTGGAGGACATGCTAAAAGCATGTGTGTTGGACTTTGAAGGGTCTTAGAGTAAATGTTTGTCTCTGATAGAGTTTTCCTATAATAACAGCTATCAATAGACTATTGGAGTGACACCTTATAAGATGTTGTATGGTAGGAAGTGTAGATCACCCATTCATTGGGATGAGACGGGTGAGAGGAAATATTTGGGTCTTGAGGCAGTTCCGAGGACCACTGAGGCTATTAAAAAAATTAGAGCTCGGATGCTCGTGTCTGTGAGTAGACAGAAGAGTTATTCAAACCCAAAGCGAAGGAACGTGGAGTTCCAAGTGGGAGCTATGTCTTCTTAGGTTTTCACCACTGAGAAGGGTGAAGAGATTTTTGAATAAGGGCAAGTTGAGCCCTAGGTTTGTTGGACCTTTTGAGATCCTGGAGAGGATCGGTCAAGTGGCCTATAGGTTGGCCTTACCCCCTGCACTCTCTAGTGTGCACAATGTATTTCATATTTCCATGGTTAGGAAGTACGTATCAGATGGGATTCATGTATTGAGTTACAAGGATTTGGAACTGGAGACAGATTTGTCCTATGAGGAGCAACTAGTTCAGATTTTAGACAGGAAGGACAAAGTCCTGAGGAACAAGACTATACCTTTAGTTAAGGTACTATGGAGGAACAGCAAGGCCGAGGAAGCAACCTGGGAGATGGAGGCACATATGAAGAATCAGTATCCCAAGTTGTTCAGGTAAAATTTCTAGGACGAAATTTTTGTAAGGAGGGGATAGTTGTAATATCCCAAATTACCTAATAAGGCTTAGGGCCTTGATTAGGGGGGCAGGATGGCAATTTATGGAAATTTATGTGTTTATGTGACATATATGTGTTTAATTATATGATTATGTGAGTTATATTATAATATGACTAGATATGCATGTTTAGGTGTATTAAATATGCATGTGGGCCTGTTTCTTATTTGAATGACAATTTTCGTAATTTGGCCTGTTATGGGTATATTTGGAATATATTTGCATAATGTGATATATGTGTGAGACCACATTATTATGTGGGTATATATGGGTTACTTGGCACGAGACGATCCTAGGGAGAAAGTTAGCGGGAAAGTCACAACGGGACCTAATACCCAACTCGGGGTGAGTTAAGGGGTGATCGGGTAATGGGAATGAATATTCAAGGATATATTCAGTATTAGTAAGAATTAGACGTAATTCTGGGAGTTTTGACCATTTTTCCCTAGGGGACGTATTTGGTACCCCGAGCCTTGGGATTTGCTTAAGGTTACTTAGAGTCTAAGTAAGCCTCACAAACACCAAAACATATGAAAACTCATTTAGCTCTCTCCCTCTCTCTCTCTCTTTCACACACTCACTCAAATTACTTGGGAATTCTTGCGATCTGGGAGGAATCGAGGCTAGCCTAGGCTCGGGATTGCTTGGGGAGAAGCTTAGCATCACTTGGGGCAACTGAGGTAATGATTTCCAGCCTTGAATCTCAATGTTTTTCTAGATTTTAGCTAAGTTTTGGAGTTTAAAAACTCGGCTATGAAGTTTGGGATTTGAAGAGTTTTTGGCCAAGTTTAGGCATGGGTTCTGTGTGTTTCGAGGTGTTGAGTTGATTGGGAACTTTACTTTTGAGATTTAGCTATGTTTGGATAGGTTTTTGGAGGGGTTTGGCTAGAGAAAAATGGAGAAAAAAATAGAGTTTTCATGTCGACTCACGACCCTGTTCTTGGGGCGTCGTGACTCTTATGAACGCAGGGAGAAGTAGGAGCTATCAGCCCTTTTGAGCAGCATCACCTGTTAAGGCATGTCGCGGTGCGTGTGGAAGTAGGAGAGAGCTTGGGCTCTCTGACTTGGGGTAGGTCGCAGCTCTTTTGTTTGGGCTGCGACGCTTGAAGGGATTTTGAGGCTTTGGAGGGTTTTGAGTGCGGGAACTCAAACCTAAGGGCTTAGGATCAATCCTTCTACCTGGATTAGTAGAATTTGACATATCAGAGGCTAGGAATCAATCTGGAAGCCTTTATTCGCTCATTTTTTTTACGAGATTCTCTATTGGTTGTGACTAGGTTATTGGTAGGGGCTCGGAACCGGGATCGTGCTCGAGGGTCGTTCTTAATATACATTGCACTAGCACCTAAGGTAAGAAAAATGCACCCAAAATATGTGGTATATGTGATTAGGGCTTGGCCTGGTTGTTGGCTATAACTATGAATAGGGCTCGAGCCCCTGAGAACGATCGTGAGTAAGTTATGTTTGTGCTCATTGATTATGCATGCTTGAATGCTCCATGTTTGGATAACTGTTTAATGATTGTTTGCATTGTCTGTGTAATTAGGGCTCGGCCCCATTAAGGAACATGGTTATTACTATGTTTGTAATCAACTGACTGAGCTATATGACTAATATGTATGCATATTTATATTGTCTGAAGTATTCTTATATGTATCTATTTGTCTGTTTATCTGAATATCTGGTTTAAGGCCTTGACTTATTAGTCAAGGGTGGCAATAGTATGTTGCACGCTAGTCGAGAGGCTTAGGCCCAATCAGGGATGTACTATTACATTGGTCGACCCTATGGTCGTTGGAAAACAAAGTGCTTGGCTAGCTCTATGGCTAGTTACTCAAAGCTAAGGGCGAGGGCCCCATGTGACTTTATGGTCACATAGCTAGAGCATAGGTCCCAGGTTGACTCTATGGTCATCTATTCAGGGCAGCGGTCCCCAGAATGTTCCAATGATCATTTATTTGTAATTGTATCCATGCTTGAGTAGGTTATTACTGGTTGGCATGCTAGATATGTATCTGGAATTTGTATTTATTGTTCATGCACGTGTTTAAGTTTTTTTACTGAGCCTTGACTCATGGGTGCTATGTGGTGCAAGTTAGGGGAAAGGAAAGCTAGACCAGCCATGAGGTTGAGAGCCTCGGTGGTGGCGTGTACATATGCGCTGCTCGACCAACACGATCGAGGATATCTCAGAAGGACTAGGGTTGTATCCCTTATTTTTTTGCTTAGGCTGGCTGGTTGTACTTTTGATTAGTATAGACCCTTTAAAACATCTGTTTGTAACATTTTGGGATCCCATGTGTGTATTAAACATTTAAAAGAAAATTCAACATCTCATTTGACCAAAAAATTTAACCCTAACCCTTGACATTAACCTTAGTTAGACGTTTATAACCAAATGACATGATTAGCAAGTCTGACACTAGTTAAAGTACACAGTATAATGGTCCTGGATTAAGAGAACGTAACAAAAAACTTCCTACATCTCTGTGGTAAATTAAACAAATTGCAAGCATTAAACACGTAATCCATAAGCTACATAAATCATACGGGTACTCTCGTCCAATACAAATCTATGATTATTTGAATGAAGCATATTTATCCTTCACTTTTCAGATTTTAGATTAAAATCATATAAATCATGCAATTGGTGGCCAATGTTTCACAAGCATTAAACACAAATCAAATAATTCACGATATTCACATGAAATTCATAAAAATTGCATTAGATAATCATAAGGTTTCAAGAAGAATCCATTAACACCCTAAAAAGAAAATTAGTTCATGCTTGTGGATGCCAAAATTTCAATTACATGAGGTCCCCGCCTTGTAACCTTCAAAGTATAGGCTTAGGATGGAAACGGCCAATCCCGACCTTTGGCCTTGCACTAAAGGCCCCGCGACAGCACCAAGCGAGGCATGGTCTCGTGCCACAGGCCTCCGCCTCGCGACCCTGTCTCACGCCACAGACCCCTGCCTCGCGCCAATGCCTCGCGAAGCACCGTTTCAAGCCCCAGGCCTCTACCTCGCTACCCCGTCTCATGCCACAGGTCCCTGCCTCGTGCCAATGCCTCACGAGACACCGTCTCGTGCCCTAGGCCTCTGCATGGCGACCCCATCTCGCGCCACAAGCCTCTGCCTCGTGCCAACACCTCGCGAGGCACCCTCCCACGCACCCAAGCCTCCACCTCACGACCCCGTCTTGCGTCACAGGCTCCTGCCTCGCACCAATGCCTCACAAGGCACCATCCCGTGCCATAGACCCTTGCCTCATGCCAACGCCTCAAGAGGCACTGTCTCATACCCCAGGCCTCCACCTTGCGACCCCGTCTTGCGCCACAGGCCCCTATCTCGCACCAACATCTCAAGAGGCATAGCCTTCCACATGGTCCTTCCCCCCATGACGAGCATCTTGTAAGGCATTGGCCTCCCATGCCTCTTGGGATCGTGTCTCCCTTGATGAACCATAAAGACTTCAACACTTAAAGGTTAAAAGAGTAGGATGCATTGTGAGGATAAAAACCTATGCATGACTCAAAGAGATCGTATAGATACGAAGTACGTACGGGGGTACGGCCCTGAAGACTCCAGGTGTTTAACCCTAAACACCATGCCATACAAGTAGTGGTCCTGGGAGTAAGGTACCTGATGTGGTCCTTCCCAGCCAACCTCTGACATTAGTACTAAATAGATGGTGGGGGTACAACTAGGTACTAAAGTTGAGGTGATCCCATAGACCCTTGGTGTGTACTGGAGCCGACCACCACACTCCCAACACCATTGTCATCCGTAGACTGCATATACAGGGTCATGTTCCCCTAGGACCACCATGTACAGTGAGCCAATAATGCTCTACTATAAATATGACCTCCTTGAATTTTGGGAGTTTTGTAATCAGCCATTGCTAATGAAAACACACATTCTACATTCTCTCTATTTTCCTTTCTTAAATTCTAGCATTTGCGTTTTGTGTTCTTGAAACCATCAAAAAATTTGCTTGAAGTTCAGTCGATTTAAGTTCGCTTCTTTTACAACTCACAAAATTCTTGATCTAACTTAGTTGATGAGTTCTTACCATCAACAATTTGGCACCGTCTGCAGGAAGGATAAGTGTCAAGCCACTGTTCTTCTATTGATTCCAACAAGGAAAGATGCCAAGACGTTCTAAGCACTTGAGAGAACCACAAGAGTTTGTTGTCCACCTGAACAGAGATCCGTTGAAAGCCTCCATGAAGTACCCTCCACCCCCCGGAAATGTGGATGCACCAAAGGAGCCCATGGCTCCTGAAAAAGAAATGGAGGCTTCATCCCCAACTTCCAACCTGATGGAGACCATCCATGACCAGCAGCTGCTCCTACGGGTGGCAGAGGAGCATTCCCTCCCCCAAGGCCACCACCGGAGTCAAACTCCGGCTGGCGAGATCCGGGTCCTTCAACGCAGAGTCCCGACAAGAGGCCTCGAGTACATTCCATAAGCTTGAGCTCGAGGACTCAATTGTTCGAGGATGAGATATGTGAGTTACACCAAATAAACCAAAGGCTAGAAACCACCTTAGAAAACAGGCAAGAGGTGTTAAATGGCCTGTTACAGGGAAAGTCAAGCATGCCTCTTCCTAAGCGAAAGGAAAAAGGCCATGAGAGGGGAAAGACCACAGTCCCTGTGGATGATGGGAGGAATCGACTCTCCACTAGCAATACCCCTTGGCCAAAGAAGCATTAGTGTCCTGGGCAGACGAAGCAGCCTAAGAGGACGGAGCGGAGGAACGATGCTAACCCTCGAAATGAAGTTGAGGCCACTTCAAGGGAAACACCCCCGGACTTGAGGGAAGAGCTCAATAGGAGAAGGTCGGGTGTGGGGACCACACCTCCTATGGCTCCCCTAGAAGACAAAAGGAAAGGAAAGGCCAACCCATCCGACTTGAGGGACTCCTTGAACAAATGGAGACAAGACCTAGACACCGAGATGAGGAGCCTACATAGCAAGATAATCACCGCGTTTGGGGGGCACGTTATCGATGACGAGTTTAATTACGACTCACCCTTCACTAGAGAAATCCAAGTCGTGAGGCGAACGACCAACTTCAAAGAGCCCCACATGACCCCCTATGAGGGAAATATGGATCCAAAGTACCGTCTTGATGCATTCAATGACCTAATGAAGTTAAGGGGGATTAATAACAAAGCCAGATGCCACTGCTTCGTAGTCACGTTAAAGGGACCTACATACAAGTTGTTCAAGAGACTTAGGCCAGGGTCCATCAGGTCTTGGCAACAATTTTCTGATGAAATCCTCCAGCAACATCACGCAGTGCATGATTACACCATGTTGGGCACCAGCCTTGCTAACGTAAAACAATGAGAGGATGAGAAGCTAAATATCTATATTAATAGGTTCAATATGGAGGCAACTAAAGTAGGAAGCTTGACCCGAGGGGAGTTAAAAATGGCAATTACAGCTAGAGTGTGCTCGGGTAGTAAGCTATGGGATAACATGCTAAAGAGGGAGGTCACTGACTTAGACAACTTCTATTGTAATGCCCCAAAATCCCTAATGTGGTTTAATGGTTGGATTAGTAGGTCGGAAGGGCCATAATTGATTTATTATGCCATTAAACTATTAAATGCATGTTTATGTGAATTATATTATAATATGATGTTAAATGCATGCATGTGGGTCCACATTTCATCACAGGGGTATTTTGGTAATTTGACCAGTTGAGGGCGTAATTGTATATTTGTATGCATGTCGGTGATTTGTTGTTGAGGCCACATCATAATGTGGATTTGTTCAATCTATTCGGCATGAGACGATCATTGAATGTAAGTTAGCGGTTTGGTCATAACGGGATTAAGTTCGGGACTCAGGGTGAGTCGCGGGGTAATTTGGTGATTAGAGCGTTGTTGGGAATAAAAGGGCAACGGGATATGAATTATTGGTATTTGAGAATATCGAGAATAACGGGAATTGGAGGGTGTTAATTATGATTAACGAAATAGGTGGGAAAGGAAGATTTTACCCTTGGGAGTCTTTAGAAACCTTTAAATGACCTAGGGGCAAAATAGTCTTTTCACCCCTAAGATATATATCAACCATTTGGATTGTAGAAGCTTACCAACGCAGAGCTTTCTCACTCCTTCTCACAATCATCATCCCCCTCCTTCCTCCTTTGGAATTTTTGAACCCCAATTTGAAGAACCAAGCTAGGGAATCAAAGTTTGGAGCTTAGAACTTTAGTTCATCCATTGAAGAGGACTCAAATCCAACTTGAGGTAAGAATTCATCCGTGAAACTTTAGCTATACTCTATTTTTCTAATGGTTTTCAGTTGTGAAATTGGAAGTGATTAGTTGGGAATCAATGGAAGTTTTTGATTAAGTTTACTTGGGTTTTGATGAGGTTGGGGTATGGATGAAGTTTTGGGGTTAAATGGCATGTTTGAGTGATGTTTAGGGTTGGTTTGAAAGCTTAGTTTTCAGGGGAAATCTGTAACGACCCAAAATCACTAATAAGGCTTGAGGGCCTTGATTAGTGTGCCAGGAGGGTATGTTGGGATTTATGTGTGATTTTATGAGTTAAATGCATGGTTATGATTTAAAGTATGTTATATGACTAATTGAACATTCGAGATGCATGACTACGTGGTTAGTATGCATGTTAGGTGAAATAAATATGCATGTGGACCCCGTTTGCATGATAGGGGTAAATTGGTAATTTTAGCCCGCTGAGGGCATATATGTGATAATTGTATTCTGTGAATTGTACCACGTGAGTGTGGTGTTATTGTTGTGATGCACGTGATGAGGACACCAAGACCCAAGTATCAAGCCAAGTTCCAGTTGGTCCAGTGACGAGGGCACGAGCCAAGAGATTCAAGGAAGAACTTAACAGCCTAGTCCACAAAGTCCTAAAACAAGAGGAGACCGTGGTCAACATTGGTGTCCGAAACTATTCTAGAGTTTGTTGATTTCCTTATTTCAATTGTCTCCTTGTTTGAAATCCGAGCCTAGGTTCATACGGTTTGGCCTAGCTTTTTTTTTTTCCCCTTGTTTTTTCCATTTCGTTTCTTTGTTCAAATATTGGAATTGAATTAGGGTTTCTGAAATTTCCCCTAATTTGTTTTCTTTTTGTTTCTAAAATCGTGAATTAGGGTTCTTAACGTGAATTAGGGCTTTGAGTTTTTCTCTTGTTCTAATTGTGGAATCTGAATTGTCATTGAGTTTCTCTTGCTGTTTTGTTTTGAAATCCGAATTTTGTCTTGGGTTTCTCTTGTTCTTGTTGTGAAATCCGAATTTGGTATTGATAACTCCCTTGTTTCAATTGTGTCCCTGGTTTCAATTGGTTCCTTTATTTGATGTGGAATCCGAGACTATTATAGTGCCACAAATTATTTTGGTTTTGATCTTATTGGTTGAATCACAGATTGGATTTTGGGAATATTGGTTTTCTGTTATTGGGAGTGTTCTTGAATCTGTTATAGTACCACAGTTTGCTTGGTTTCCGGATTGGTTCTTTGGTGTTCAAAAAAATTTCTTTTCAAAAATTGAGTATCTGGGTTATCAAATTTGAGAGATAAAAAAAAAAACAAAAAGGAAGAAAGGAAAGGAAAGGAAAAGGGAAGGGGATCCGAGAGCAAAAAAAAAAAAAAAAAAAAAAAAAAGAGTCTGGAAACCCCTCTTAAAAATTTTTTGTTATATTCTTGTTCCCCATGGTCTAGAGGCCTTTTTGCCAAAACCCCACACAAGTGTTCCAAAAATCATCATTTTTCGTCATTTTTACCAGTTTTCGTCGGTGTTCGTTTGGTTTGTTTGGTTGGATTTGCTGCTTGAATACTCCATATCACTGTTTCATTAGTTTTCAAAGAGCTTAAAGAAGAAAATAGAGGGGAAAAAGGCAGAGGTGTGAGCTTATTTGAGGGTAAAAGCCATCATTGAGTGCAAACACGAGTGTACTTGAGTGACCATTTTCTTTGAGTGAAACACGTGAGGGAGTGCAGTGAGGTCCTTTCTATAATTGTCTAACCTTATTGTTTTGCAGATTCTCCATCATGTCACAAAATACAGAAAGAAATGCAGGCAATGATGCTCCACCACCTACAGTTCCAAATCTACAAATTGAAGCTTTAATGGGGGAGATGAGGAGGATGTTGAGGGAGGAGTGTGAGCAAATACATGAGCGGTTGGATAGGGTAGAAGAGAGGGCACAACGGAGACCAAGGAGGAATAGGGTGCACCAAAGGGAGGATGAGAATGAAGGGGATTTAGAAGGGGTAGTTTCTGATGATGAGTTTGATAGGATGTCGACGGGTAACCATCGGAGGTATGGTGGGAATAGAGAAGATAGGAACCAGGTAGATAATTATATGGGGAATATCAAAATGAGAATCCCGGCATTTCAGGGGAAGAGTGATCCTGAAGCATACCTTGAGTGGGAGAAGAAAATGGAGCTAGTTTTTGATTGTCACAACTACTCCGACATGAAGAAGGTAAAACTTGCTGCCATTGAGTTTACTGATTATGCTATTGTTTGGTGGGATCAATTATGCATCAACAGGAGGCGGAGTGGAGATCGCCCTATTGACACATGGGAGGCCATGAAGAGGGTGATGAGACGGCGATTTGTACCATCTCATTATTATCGAGATCTATACCTTAAGTTGCAGGGTCTTCGTCAAGGGTCCAGAAGTGTTGATGAGTATTACAAGGAGATGGAGATGGCTATGATTAGAGCCAATGTTGAAGAGGATCGGGAGGCAACCATGGCAAGGTTTTTGAATGGGTTGAACAGAGAGATTGCTGACCCAATCGAGCTACACCATTATGTGGAATTGGAGGATTTGGTTCATATGGCAATCAAATTTGAGAGGCAGCTCAAGAAGGGTAGTTCAAGTTCGAGGTCAAGACCGAGCCCACACAATCCAAGTACAACACCTTGGAGGTCGAACTATCCAAAGAAAGAAGACCAACCCACTTCATCATCTACACCAAAACCAGCCACCACAGCCACGCCACCTCAAGGTAAAACAACTCCTACTAAGTCTCATTCTAGTGAGATAAGGTGTTTCAAATGTCAAGGGAGAGGACACATTGCTAGCCAGTGTCCAAACAAGAGAGTCATGGTGATTCGAGAAAGTGGAGAGATAGATTCTGAAGATGAAGATGATCTTGCTGACATGCCACCATTGGAAGATGCTTCTGACAATGAGTATGGACCAGAATCTGGTGAGATGCTTGCACTAGTCACAAGGCGAGTCCTGAATTTGCAAGCAAAAGAAGAGGAAGAAGAGGTGCAGCGAGAGAACATCTTTCACACTCGTTGTCATGTGAGAGACAAGGTATGTAGTGTCATTATTGATGGAGGTAGTTGTACTAATGTTGCTAGTGCTTCCATGGTTGCCAAGCTGGGGCTTACAACGCTTAGGCATCCTTGTCCATACAAATTGCAATGGCTGAATGATAGTGGTGAAGTGAGGGTTACAAAACAGGTGCTAGTCTCATTTCGAATTGGCAAGTATGAAGATGAGGTGTTGTGTGATGTGGTTCCCATGCAAGCTGGACACCTCCTTCTAGGAAGGCCTTGGCAATTTGATCGGCGGGTGCAGCATGACGGCTTCACCAACAAGTATTCATTCACATTCCGTCAACGAACAATCACTCTAGCGCCTTTGACACCAAAGCAAGTGTATGAAGATCAAGTGAGGTTGCAAAAATTGAGTGACAAAAAGAAAATGAGTGAGCAAAAAGAGAATGAAAAGATGAATGAGAGTGAGGAAAAAGAGAGACAAAGAGAGAAAAGTGTGGAATCAAGTGAGAGAAAACAAAATAATTTTTATGCAAAAAAAAGTGAGGTTAAGAGAGCATTGTGTACAAAACAGCCCATGATTTTACTCATGTATAAGGAGGCTCTTTTAAATACTAACCAACTTGATTCTTCGCTGCCAAGTGTTGTTGTGTCTATTTTGCAGGAATTTGAGGATGTGTTTCCTGAGAAAGTACCACATGGTTTGCCACCTGTTCGAGGAATAGAACATCAAATTGATTTTGTTCCAGGTGCTTCCATCCCAAACCGACCAGCCTACAGAAGTAATCCTGATGAAACAAAGGAATTGCAAAGGCAAATTGAAGAATTGATGGAGAAAGGGCATGTGAGAGAAAGCATGAGCCCTTGTGCTGTTCCAGTGATTCTAGTTCCCAAGAAGGATGGAACATGGAGGATGTGTGTTGACTGTCGAGCCATCAACAATATAACGGTAAAATATCGACATCCCATTCCTCGTTTAGATGACATGTTAGATGAATTGCATGGTTCTTGTGTGTTTTCCAAAATTGATCTTAAAAGTGGGTATCATCAGATACGTATGAAAGAAGGGGATGAGTGGAAAACTGCTTTTAAAACTAAACATGGATTGTATGAGTGGTTAGTCATGCCATTTGGACTAACTAATGCACCTAGCACTTTCATGCGCTTAATGAATCATGTATTGCGTGCTTTCATTGGAAAATTTGTGGTTGTGTATTTTGATGATATTCTTATTTATAGTAAGAATTTGCATGACCATGTTTTGCATTTGCATTCTGTTTTGGATGTTCTTAGGAAACAGAGTTTATATGCTAACCTCAGTAAGTGTACTTTCTGCACCGATAAGCTTGTTTTCCTAGGCTTTGTTGTAAGTGCTACAGGTATTCAGGTGGATGAAGAAAAGATCAAAGCCATCCAAGAGTGGCCGACCCTTACAACTATAGGTAATGTTAGAAGTTTTCATGGACTTGCTAGCTTCTACAGGAGGTTTGTGAAAAATTTTAGCACCATCGCCGCACCACTTACAGAAGTTATCAAAAAGAATGTGATATTTAAATGGGGTGAAGCTCAAGAGGAGGCATTTCAGCTACTGAAATACCAGCTTACTCATGCTCCTTTACTTGCTTTGCCTAACTTTTCTAACACTTTTGAAGTTGAATGTGATGCTTCTGGAATAGGTATTGGCGCTGTTCTTATGCAGGATGGGAGACCGCTTGCATACTTTAGCGAAAAGCTAAGTGGGGCTGCCCTCAATTACCCCACCTATGACAAAGAATTGTATGCACTAGTGCGTGCTTTAGAAACATGGCAGCACTATTTGTGGCCAAAGGAGTTTGTGATTCGCACAGATCATGAATCCTTGAAACATTTGAAAGGCCAACACAAGCTCAACAAGAGACATGCCAGATGGGTTGAGTTCATTGAGACATTTCCTTATGTCATTCGCTATAAACAAGGTAAGGAGAATGTGGTTGCTGATGCCCTTTCTCGCAGGTATGCCCTAATCTCCACTCTTGATGCTAAATTACTGGGGTTTGAACACATAAAGGAGCTGTATTTTGCTGACCATGATTTTGGGGAAATTTATGGTGTTTGTGAAAAATCTGCTGAAGGAAAATTTTATAGGCATGAGGGTTTCTTGTTTAGGGAACATAGGTTGTGTGTACCAAATTGTTCTTTGAGAGATTTGCTAGTTAGAGAGTCCCACGGGGGAGGGTTGATGGGACATTTTGGAGTTGCTAAGACCCTAGTTATGTTGCAAGAGCACTTCTTTTGGCCCCACATGAAACGAGATGTTGAGCGAATTTGTGGTAGGTGTGTCACTTGTAGGCAAGCTAAATCAAGAGTTCAGCCAAATGGCCTTTACACACCCCTACCTATCCCTAGTTCACCATGGGTTGACATTTCAATGGATTTTGTGTTGGGTTTACCTAGAAGTAAGCGTGGGAGGGATTCAATCTTTGTGGTTGTAGACAGATTTTCTAAGATGGCTCATTTTATTCCTTGTCATAAAACTGATGATGCCTCTAACGTTGCAGATTTGTTCTTTAGGGAGATTGTGAGATTACATGGTATGCCTAGAACAATTGTATCAGATAGGGATGCTAAGTTCTTAAGCTATTTTTGGAAAACATTGTGGGGAAAACTTGGGACAAAACTATTATTTTCTACTACTTGTCACCCTCAAACCGATGGTCAAACAGAAGTAGTTAATAGGACCCTATCCACCTTGTTGAGGGCTATCATAAGTAAAAATATTAAGACTTGGGAAGATTGTTTGCCACATGTTGAGTTTGCTTATAATCGTTCAATGCATTCTGCTACTAAATTTTCACCATTTGAAATTGTTTATGGTTTTAATCCTCTAACTCCTTTGGATTTATCACCTTTACCTGTTTCTGAGCATTTGAATTTAGATGGCGAGAAGAAGGCAGAATTTGTGAAGAAAATCCATGAGAGGGCGCGACTCAACATAGAAAGAAGGACTGAACAATACATTAAGCAAGCTAACAAGGGTCGTCATAAGCAGGTTTTTGAGCCCGGTGATTGGGTATGGTTACACATGAGGAAAGAGCGATTCCCAACACAAAGGCGTTCAAAATTGCTACCTCGAGGAGATGGTCCATTTCAAGTACTTGAAAGGATCAATGACAATGCCTACAGACTCGATTTACCAGGTGAGTATAATGTTAGTGCTACTTTTAATGTTTCTGATTTGAGTCCTTTTGATGCAGGTGACGATTTAAGGTCAAATCCTTCTAAAGAGGGGGGGAATGATGAGGACACCAAGACCCAAGTATCAAGCCAAGTTCCAGTTGGTCCAGTGACGAGGGCACGAGCCAAGAGATTCAAGGAAGAACTTAACAGCCTAGTCCACAAAGTCCTAAAACAAGAGGAGACCGTGGTCAACATTGAAGGAGAACAAAGACTTGTCTTACTCATCAAAGTTGACTGAGTTTAGGAGCTTCATGAGTCTTATTGTATTTGTCATTTTAATTTATTTACGTTATTGTTGTTATTTGGTCTTTCTTTATTTTTGTGATAAGTCAAACATTTGACTTGTGTGAGTCCAATAGTCCTTTTGTCTTTAATTTTCGGTTTTCATGAGGAAGACAAAATGCTTGTCTTTAATTTCAGTTTTCATTAGGAAGACAAAGGGGCTGTCCTTAATTTTTCGGTTTCATTAGGAAGACCAAGGGTCTTGTTTTCATGTAATTTTCGTCCTTATAAGGACTGCCAAAACATTTGGGAAAATCAGATTATGTTGAATGAAATTGTGAGTTTATTTCTTCTTGAGTTCTTGAAGAAACTTTTGAACTTATCAAGGAGATTCCTTGTGGCGTTCATCCTGACTTATCAAACGGATTCCATTCCCGTTTGTGGCGTCTTCCTCATACCAAGGTTCGTGCTTGGCTAAGCATTGGGTCGCGGTTCCATTCCAATCTCGTGTGCTCTTGGTGGCTGTTCCTTATTTGGTGTCGGGTTTCGTCACACTTGTTGGCGTAGTTCGTATCAGCACGTGCGGAGACGGTCCTAGAGAGCAAGTTAACTTAAGATTCACAACGGGATTTCTATACCCGACTCGGGAGGAGCCTAGGGGTACTTTGGGAATTTTATGGTTAAGTAGAGAATTGGCGGTTAATGGTTATTGGAGATTTAGTAACCTGGGTAACCATTAGTTATTGCTGAGAGTAACAAGTTTAGGTGAAAGAAATGGTAGAATTGCAATATATAAAAAATGACTAGAGTGCCCTTGAGGTTTAGTTGGCAAAAGGATTATTAGGAGGGGTATTATGGTCATTTGGCTGGGAATTGGATATGTTGCAGCTGGGTATTAAGGGGTACACGGTTTGGGGCTTGGTCATTGTTTGGTTTTGTTAAAAATAAAGAGAAGAAAAACTAAAGAGAAGGAAAGTTAGGGCAATGAGAAGAAGAAGAAGAAGAAGAAGAGTGAAGGAGCTGAAATTGGAGACTTAGGAGATGAATCAAGGGAGCTTAGGGTGGGATTCTTCATTCAAGGTAAGGACTTTATGTAATTTAAGGCTTGTTTCTGTTATGGTTTGAGGAATTTAAGCATGGTTTAAGTTTGAGTTTTGGGTTTTATATTTTCTGAAGTTGAAAATCAAAGATGTGGATTTTGGGGATTTGATTGTGTGTTTGGGTTTCTTTAATGATGTTCTGAGTTGTTAAATGGTCTATGTGGGGTTTTGAATTGATCTTGGGGTTTAGGTATTTGTTTGGGAGTGTTTTGGATGATGAAATGCAGAGGAAAACCCCAGTTTTTCCTGGGTTCGCGAAGGAGCGTCGCGGCCCTGTTCTTGGGCGCCGCGGCGCGAAGCTGTTTGCAGTCAGGGGGCTTTCTGACTTCTCTGGGCGCCGCGGCCCTTGCGGGTAGTGCCGCGGCGCTACACCTTTTTCAGGATGGGAAATTTTGCAAATTTGAGCTTTTGCTCCGGGGGTTCAGGGGATGTTTCCGATGAATTGTTTTAGGAATTTGGGAGTCCCGAGAGTGTGGGATTGGTCCTGGGAAGTGGTTTTGAATTGATTAGTATTAAAGGATGTTTCATGTGTGTTGTGACTAGGATATTAGAGAGGCTCGTGCTAGAGGACCGTGCTCGCAGCTTTAGTTCATCAGGAAGCTCGAAGTACAGGTAAGAAAACTATAACACCCGTAGGATAGGGCATGGGCCCATAGTGTGATTGCGGGGCACGGCCCTATATTGCATGATGAGATGATTGCAGGGCACGACCCTATATTTTGCATTACATGTTAGGGTGTAGACTTAAATGAATTGATATTTGTTTGAATGTTGTTTGAGTTATACTATATGTGGTTATAGTGGAATGATGCGGCGCGGAGCCGAGAACGGCAATGGAGCCGAGAACGGCAGTGGGGCCGGAAGTAACACTTAGCACATGGGATGCTTATAGTCAAGGTGGGACCCAGTGGATACATGTGAGATCCTACGGTAAGGACCGAGACCCCAGGCTTTGGTAAGGCTTATGGGGCGGCATGGCCGTGTTTGCTTAGTCTAATGGTTGACTTGTTTATCTGTGGATTATCTGATATGATTAACTGTATAATTTGCATATGTTATGTTCTGCATGAGTTTTCTTGCTGGGCTTCGACTCACGGGTGCTCTGTGTTGCAGGTAAGGGCATAGATTGAGTCAACCAACCATGAGTACGGAGAGCGTGAAGCGACGCGTACATGTTTGACCTGCCCGACTGCTTTGGTTGGGGGTTTATTCGAAAAACGGTTGTAATAATCTATGATTCTTATAACTAATCAACTGTAAACTTATTTCAAGATGTAAATAGTTTTCAAACCTTATTTTGGGATCCCAAATGTTTAATACTAGAAGTTTTAATGAAACAACGCATTTTCAAGGATTACAGCCTTCACTTTTTAATTAGTCACACTTTCGTTTAAAAAAAAACCTCGGTTAGCGAGTTCATTGCACACTGTTTTGTCTTAAAACTCACTTAGTAACGGCTCTAAGGAAGTAGGGCGTTACAAAATCACAGGGGAGAAGACCAAAAAAATCGGGTCCTGCAGGTGGCGCCCCAGCGCTAGGCAGAGCAGGGAGGTGGGTCTCTCTGACTTGGGGCAGCGCCCCAGCGCTAGGTCAGCTTCTGTAAGTCCTAGTTTTAGGGCTCGGGATGACTTTCGGGGTTCGGGGGTTGGTTTCTTTACCCCGTTTGGGTGGATTAGGAGTCCTGAGAGTGTGGGATTGATCCCGGGAGTGAGGTTTTAGATTATGAACCTTTTATTGATTTACTTTATTGATTGATTCCAATTGGTTATGACTAGGTGACCGCTAAGGAACTAAAAGACAGATCATTCTAAAGGGTCGTTCTTTTACTAATTCTCGCTCAAACCAGAGGTAAGAAAATTGCACCCCATATGTGACATGCATGGTTATTCTTGAGGCATGTTGAATGTTTAAGTGTGGACATTGATTGCATATTGAATGCTTGGAAAATCTTGCTCACTTGTGCATGGCACTGACTAAATAGTCAGAATTGGAAATGGTGTCAGTATTAATTGTGAAGCTGTGACTCATTAGTCAAGTTTGGCAGTAGTACTGAGCACTGGTCACATGGTATTGACTCATAAGTCATGAACGGTCTTAGCGTGTTTAATGCAAGCCGACAAAGATTAGATCTAATCGACATCTGCATTGAATGACTTAAATGAGTATTAATGTCAGACCAACCTCAAGTTCGATGAAAACTAAAAGCGCTTGTCTAGCCAAAGGCTAGTCACTTAGAGCCAGGGCTAGAAAGCCCCAGTGACTGTTTAGTCACATGGCTGTGGGTGTCGAGCCCGTAGTGACTACCCATCAGTCACTCAACGGATTAGAGCCAGGGCTAGAGAGCCCCAATGACTATTTAGTCACATGGCTATAGGTGTCCAGCCCCATAGTGACTTGATTTTCAGTCACTCATTATGGTTTACCAGAACCTCAAGTGTTAAACCACTCATCTAATTAGAGTTATACGCTCCTTCGTGGTTAACGTAACCACAAAGTGATATTCACTCATCTGTTCAGGGATATAAGCTCTGTATGATTATAATGATCATCATTTGATAATGTTTATATGCAGTAATGAGTTTTCTTGCTGGGCTTTGGCTCATGGGTGCTATATGATGTAGGTAAAGGGAAAGAAAAGCTCACCCAGCCTTGAGTGGAGAGCTTAGGTGGCGATGTGTACATATGCGGCCTCTTGACCACCACGGCCAAGGAGTTTCTCAAAGGGAGTAGGGGTTAACCCTATTTTTTGCCGCTTAGGTCGACGGGTTGTAAATTTTATACTATAATGACCATTTTGTATCGTAAATAACTTGTAAACGTTTTTATGGGCCCATGAACAGTTTTATGTTTTAAATAAAATATATCCTTTCCTTTTGATTTGTTTTACATCTTAACCTTTTAATAACACCTAGATGCACGTTTATAACCAAAGAACTCGGTTAGCGAGTTAAGCACGGTTCAAAGTTCACAGTAACGGTCTTGGAGTAACCAGGGCGTTACATCTATGAACAGGCACAGAAATACATCTACATTGAGGATGGCCATGAGAGTCTTAAGGCTAGAAAGAGTGAGCCATCCCTAAAACCCTCAACCCATGAAGGCCTAAATAGTGCAAAGAAAAATAGGGCCTACGAAGGGCCGAGTGATGATCATCCTAGGAAACCCAAACGTGTGGGTGAACATAGGCAGACCCCATACACCTTTTATACTGACCTAACACATACTAGGGAACATATCTTCGTCACGAATGAGAATCAGGTCCCCTTCAAGAGACCCCCACCAATGAAGAGAGACCGATCGAAGAGAGATCCCAGCAAATACTGTCAGTACCATAAAGACATTGGCCACTCCACGGCAGAATGCACTCATTTAAAGGTGGAAATCGAAGAACTCATACGTAGGGGGAACTTGGGTAGATACATCCGAAGAGAAAACAAAAGACCAGAAGACAAACCACCCTTGCCACGGGCACGAGATGTAGCCATAGAGGTGCAAGGAGAGGTGAGGACCATCTTTGGAGGGCCAGGATTCAGAGGCGAATCGAGGAAGGGGCAAGATAGATACGGCAGGGAAGCCAGGCAAAGTCCACTTCCATGCATCTTAAGCTTGGAACAACGACCCCCAAAAAGCTTTAAGGGAGAAAATGACTCAATAGCCTTCATTGAAGAAGACGTACGGGGTGTGCATTTTCCGCACAACAACCCCTTGGTACTGACTGTACAGCTGGCTAACATGAGGGTGCATCGGGTCCTGGTAGACAATGGGAGCTCCATAGACATCCTATACCACCCAGCAATACCTCCTTGTATGGGTTTACAAGGGACTCGATACAGCCCTTAGGCGCAATCGAGTTACCCTTCACCATGGGAGAGCAACCTAGACAAACCACTGTAATGACAAACTTTGTCGTGGTAGACTATGCCTTAGCCTTAAATTCAGTATTTGGAAGACCATCCTTAAGAGAGTTGAAGGCAATAACCTAAGTATACCACTTGGCCATGAAATTCCCAACTCCTGGAGGAATAGCGAGAGTGAAAGGGGAAAAGAATGAAGCGAGGAAAGTTATAACACGTCCCTTCGCTCAATCATGAAACCGCCAGTACACATGGTGATGGTAGTGCATGGAAGCGCAAACCTGCATGAGTTAGACCCTCGAGTTGCTGAGGAGATCAGAATCGAAATGGATAAGAGAAAGATAGATGAGCTACGCCTAAAAAAATAAAAAATTAGAAGAGACAGTGCGAAAAATGCTAAAAGTGCTCTACTACATGGCACAAGCAAAATTTGATGTACCTTCCACCATGAATGTAGGAGAAGTACAGGGAAAGAAGGAAACGATTGTCCCCATTGACAGTGGAAAAATCCAACTTCCAGAGAGTAGTTCCCCATGTCTGAAGCACCACGAAGGTTCCTTGCCACAGGTGCGGTCAAGAAATGAGGGGCACACGCATGATCTGAATACTGCCTCCTCGAGGAAGAAGTCGGGGGACAAGAGGGGTATGTCCCAACAAAGTGAAGATGGAGTGAAAGGAAAAAAGGTCCTCACAGATTCTTTCATGGAGGAGAGAAAGACCCTAGCTCTATCCACCTGCGACCTTCTAAACGCGATAAACAGGAGGAGGGAGGAGCTAGGCAACACGATGAAGAACCTTAGAAAATAGATAGGAGTTGCATAGAAAAGGAAGTTGGAAGCCAATACATCCATGGAAAAATCTCCACTTTCGAAGGAGATCCTAGAAGAATCTCTCCCATCTAACCCCAAAAAATCGCGTATGACTCGAGGAGGGGAATGCCTCCCGCAACAATGCTCATTCCCTAGCGCTGTGACACCTGCTAGGAGCCACATCAACATAAAGCAAGGTGAAAATGAAAGCCTGAGAAAGTATATCCAACGCTTCAACGCAGAGGTAGCCAAAGTGGGAAGGTAATCTAAGGACGAGTTAAGAATGGCCATTACCGCAAGGGTACATCCGAAGAGCGGAATGTGAGGAAGTGTGCTCAAGAGAGAAATAGGGGACATAGGTGACTTCTATGAAAGAGCTTTAGAATGCATCCGAGTAGAGGAGGAACATGACCAGCTGAGGATACGTGCTTGAGAAGGAATATCGAGTAAAGCTCCACTTTTGGTACAATGAATCAAAGACTATTAACCTCCCAACGTAGTTATGAGTCATCCCCTCAGAGGCAGCTATGAATTAAAGGGGTCACCTAAATCCCCTGGTACGAAGTAAGCACATTGTTTCCATAAATATCTATCTACTCAACTCATTTTTAATGAATATGTTTCTTATTGGCGTGTCACACTCCTCATTTATGCGAGCACATATCTACCTCTTGTGTACCCATCGCCAATTGAAATTATCAAAGTACATTAGCAAAATGATCAAAGTGCCCGACGAGATCAATCTCGCCAACCACTTGGGGGCAGAGTATATAGCAAAGAAAAAAAAAGAAATAAAGAAGAAAATCTTGCAAGGAACCTCTTGAGTTCATGAGGGTTAGCTACCCTTGTGGATATCAAGGGAGCCAAAAGGTCCTGCAGGGATAACCTCACAACAAAGGCTAAACACCTCCGCGAGGGGTATGGTCTCAATGAGGACACCCGCTGATAAATCTGGAGCACTTCTTGGGTTCATAAGGATTAGCTACCCTTATGGATGTCAAGGGAGCCAAAAGGTCTCACGAGGATAACCCCCCTAATAAGGGCTAACACCTCCACGAGGGGTAAAGCCTCAAGGGGGACATCCACCAATAAGCCTAGAGCGGCCACTAAGTCATCTAGCCAAAAAGCATCCTAAAAGGTACCCTTGTAAAAGAGACGCATGTGAAAAGAAGTCAAACGATTTCATGAGGATAACCCCGTAATAAAGGTTGATACTTCCACGAGGGGAACACCTCAGGGAGAGCATCCACCAATAAGCCTAGAGCAGCCACCAAGTCGTCTAGCCAAAAAGGGTCCTAAAAGAGACCCTTGTAAAAATAGTACTATACATAATGACGAGAAGGACGCTTCTCGCAAAAAAATAACAAGCGCACGCGAAAATATATAAAAGGATAGCTACAACCCAAAAGGTAAACATATCCTTACAAATACAGTCAAGGTGCACCGAAGAGACTATTACTACTGGTCCAGATTAAACATCAGCAAGTTATCAAAAAAGAGAGACATATCAAACCCTTTTTTGCTCCTGTATAC
The DNA here is from genome assembly GCF_963169125.1 of Humulus lupulus. Taxonomy (NCBI): domain Eukaryota; kingdom Viridiplantae; phylum Streptophyta; class Magnoliopsida; order Rosales; family Cannabaceae; genus Humulus; species Humulus lupulus. Next base: position 81,809,538 of record NC_084797.1, on the reverse strand, counting down.
AGGAGCAGGCTCAAAAGGACCTCAAACATAAAGAAACAATAACAAAAGATCACATATATATAAAAAAAAAAAGCAAAAAAAAAAGTTATAATTCTGCAGGATAAAGTCACCACCAACCACAACAGGACTTATAAAAGTTCCTAAAGGAAAAAAGCAAAGAACCTGGAGAAACCTCTCCGGTATAATAAGGTTTGAATAATTATACAACCAAATTGAAATGGGAAAATAAAAGCTGTAAAAAGAAAATCTCGAGGCCTCCCAACGCGAGCATTCCACTCGACCACCTTGGAAACGGCATGATCACCAAAGGAGGAGTCGAAACCAGGATTCTGCCTCCACACTCCTACAGGATGTGCTCCACAGACTTATATTCAACCTCTGCCAGATCGACCTCCAGGAGGGTGATCCTCTCTCGCAACACCTCATCCTGGGCTTCTGCTCCCTTTTTCTTTTTGGCTGACGATGAGGCATTCGCCAAGGCTGTCTCTAGCTTGAGATTGGCATTAGTAAGTTGTCCCTCAAGCTCCTGAACTCTGGTCACAAGATGATCCCTTTCAGCGTTGGATGAAGATAAGTCAAGTGCCGAATCTATCAAGTGCTGAGCCACCAGAGAAGTCTGCAAGGAAACAAAAAGTGAGCAAATAGGGAACCCAAACACAAAAAAAGACCAATGTAAGATGCATGAACTCACCCAAGTAGTGGAGTGCATGAGGGTCTCCCCAAGCTCCGCCATGTTAAAACTCTCGAGACCTCTCCACTCGCTCTCGGGGATATCCTCGACAACCTGGGCATACCTTTGCACATAAGGGTTAATGTGCGACTCACCCAAGACATCCCTTCCAAATCAAGAGTGTCGGGGTGAGCAGGGACAGATGACCCACTCACCGAGCGAGGAGGAGGCGCAGGAGCATTAGATGAAGGATACCCACAATAGCCATGACTAGCAGAGGCATAAGGGAGATTGTCAAATTCATCGTAAGAAGGAAGAACAAAGCGCCCTTGCATGGACTGTGAACCATGGGAATGAGAAGTCGTGTCATGGTACATAGGAACAGAAGAAGGGCATCCCCTAGAGGCTGGAGGCAGTCGGGCTGGACATTTTGATTCGAGAGAAGTCTCCTCAGGCACCCATTCAACATCACCATCGTCTGAGTGAGGTTCTGCCGGAGCCATTTTTTTCTTTCGCTTAGAAATGTGCCATAGCATGTTGAGCTACAAAACCCTGGATAGACCATAATAGTTGAGGTTGGCCACAGTAAAAAGATGGGCAGCCATCTTTGTTGAAGGGTCCGCATCAAGGAAGACATCCACCGGAGCCGCCTCTGACTCAGAAACGCAAGGATAGTAAAACTCTCTGAACAACCAACCCAGCTATCATTATGAATATAAGGTCCACAATAGCAAGCTTAATGTAAAATAAAAGACTTGAAGTACTTACTTGGAGAGGAACGAAAATGTTCGCAGACAGAAAGAGGGCCTTTGACAAAGAAAAAGACCTACTTCCACGAACCCGGGTTAGAAACGGATCCTTTGATCAAAGAGACCAAAGAGTTGGCCTTTTGTAAAAAGTAGAAGCACTTCAACTTGGGAGTGGGCATGAGATTGTACATGAAATGCACCTCTTGGTTCGTGGGAGTGTGATCATTGAGCTTCATGAACGCCATGTACAAGCAGCTCAGGGTCAACCAGCTGTTGGGTGCCAGCTGAAGTGGAGCGAGGTCAAAGTGGTCCAGGATCATGACGAAGAACGGGTGTAGAGGAATGGTCCCACCCACCTTCGTAGACTTAGAATCTGTAGGAAACTTTCAAACAACTCTAGAAACTACACTCAGCAGCTCTCTTTTCTTCTCTCTCTCATTTCCCTCTTTCCCTTGAGCCTTGAATGGGGTTGCATCATTTTGGAGGAGTTGGCTTAGGAATTTAAGGCTAGAAACTTGGATTTGGTGAGCTTGGAAGGGATATAGAGTTGGGAATTAATCAAGGGCCAGCCTAGGTTCGTAATTTGCGATGAGGGTAAGCAAATTCCTCTGTTCTTATTGAATTTCTAGTTTGGTTTTGGTGTTTTTGAGTTTTGAACTCAAGGATTTGATTTTGAGTTGTGATGAAGTTTTGGGCTTAGTTGTTGTGGTGGTTGTGTTGCCTTAGGTGTAGTATTGAGGCATAGAGGTTCAATTCTGGATTTAGTTTACATTTGGAGTGAATTCTGATTATTTTGGTTTGGGGAAAACGCAAGAAAAACCCAGAAATTTTGGGTTTGCGAGGTCGCGCCGCGGCATTTTTTTTTAGCGTCATGACCCGCATGAACTTGGAAGACCTTAGGGGTCTTTGAAACCGTCAAGGCATCGCGACGCATGTTAGGGCATGCTGCGGCCCGCGTCCCCCAGAAGAAGGCCTTGGGGCTCTCTGACTCGTAGCGCGTTACGGCCCTAGGGGGTTGGGTTGCGGCTCAAATTAGGGGAATGGCTAAAATAGGGTTTAAGCTCAGGAACTCAAATTTAAGGGCTCGGGAAGGATTCTACTACCCAGTTTAGTAGAATTCGAGGTCCCAGAGGCTAGAATATTATTCTGAAGTTTTTAATTGGTTTAGTGTTTGATGGATATTTATTATTGTTGCGTTGTGACTAGGTTTTACCAATAAGCTCGGATTTAGGGATTGTGCCCAGGATCGCCTTGTGTTGTCAGCTCAGGACTCAAGGTAAGAAAACTGCATGTGCCCGTAGAGCTATATTGTGCTTAGTGTTATGTGTATTGTTTGTAACTATTACGTCATGCATGTGCTTGTGACGGAACGGCAAAGGTCGGGATCGGCAAAGGCTGGGAATAGCAAAGCCCAGAAGCGACAAGGGTCGGGAGCGGCAAGGGCCGGGATAGGTAGAGATCGAGAATAGCAAAGGCCGGGAGTGGCAAATTCCAGGATCGACATTAAGCATGTTGAATGCCGGCCACCAGATCGAGTCCCTCTAAGGGTGTTGTACTCCCCCGCTTGGTTGGGACCGTGAACTTGGTGCCTGGTAGCGCACCCTGATCGGCGTAGGCCACTTGTAGCGCCCCAAATTACCTAATATGGCTTAGTGCCTGGATTAGGGGGTCGGGAGGCAAAAATTGAATTAATTGAGTGCTTATGTGTTATGAGCATGTTATTATGTGAATTGTATTATGATATGATTATGCTTGCATGTTTAGGTGTATAAAATATGCATGTGGGCCTGTTTCTTATTAGAAGGGTATTTTCATAATTTTGACTCATTAATGGTATAATTATAAATATGTGTGATATACGATTGCGACCACATTATTATGTGGATATATTTGAGCTACCCGGCATGAGGCGGTACTAGGGAGCTAGTTAGCGGAAAAGTCACAACGGGGCAAAATACCCGGCTCGGGGTGAGCTTAGGGGTATTTTGGTAAATTATCGGGAATTATTGAGTAATGGGAATTAATTGATGAACATTGGTTTGATAAATTATTTGGGATTGTATATGATAATTTGAGGTTAGCGGGAAATATGCCAAACGACTAAATTACCCTTGAGAGTAACCGTTAGGGGTAATGGGGCAAGGGGCATTATGGTCTTTTGACCACATGGGTCTATTGACTAGGCCAGCAACTGGGTACCTAGCTCACTCACATACAACACTCTTTTCTTTGGTTGTGGGAGCAATTTGGAAGAACTCACTTAAGGCACACCAAGGCAAGTCTAAGCTTGAATTTTTGTGGAAAGTGAAGGCAATTCTAGAGGAGTGGCAACTTGGGATTGGAGTTAGAAGCAGCTAAGGTTATCATCACATCCATAAATTCAAATTTAGAGGTGTGATTCCTCTATTTGGGTATTTAATTTGTGTTCTTGAGTTTTATATTTTTTTTATTTCTGAATTGTAAGTTTGTGGATGTTTTGGATGGTATGATTAGTAGGTTTTGTTACTTGGGCTTAGAGTAGGGTTTCTGTGGCTGGAATTATGATAAAAACATCTGGATGGGTCAAAATTAGAACTCGAGTTCTAGGGTTAAGTCATGATGACGTATACTTGCGTTGTGACTAGGGTTTCCACCAAGCTCGAGTCAGGATCAGCGCTCGAGGTCGTTCCACTACCTGCACGAAGATTGAGGTAAAAAAATTGCATCCGATACGTGAAATGTATGATTGAGGCTTGGCCCAGCTATTAATGTAATATGATTGGGGCTTGGTCCATTTGTTAAATGTAAATGTGATTAGGGCTCGAGCCCAGCTAATGAGCATGATTATAATTATGCATGTGCATATCTGCTTAGTATACTGTGGAGCATTGTATCTACATGTATGATGAATGTATTATGTGGATGTTTGTTCTGCCTAGGAAGCTCGGTTTATTAACCGAGAATTTATTTGTTGTATCTAATTAAAGCTTGATCTTCTAGTCAAGGGTATATCTGGTTAAAAGGGGGTTCGGCTTATAAGTTGAAGGTTTCCAAGGCTTGACTTATAAGTCAAGGGTCTGTAAGGCTCAACTTATAAGTCGTGATTGGTGTTATGCGCGTTGAGCGCAGGCCATTATGGCTAGGCCACCTCGGGAATGCCTTATGCGCTTGACTGGTTCGGATACCATATGAATAAAAGGGAGTATGACATGCACTTTTGTGACCCTATGGTCACTTATCTGTACAGTGTGTATGCTTGGTTCCAGTTATTACTACTAAGCATGTTGTTATATTCTGTGAATTGTCTGAATATGTTTTCTTGCTGAGTCATTTGGCTCACGGGTGCTTTGTGGTACAAGTAAGGGTAAGGAGAAGCTTGGTCAGCCATGAGTTGGAGAACAATAGCGGTGATGTGTACAAATGCAGTCCGCTCGACCGCCACGACCGATATATCACAGGGGAGCTATGGTTGGACCCTGTTTTTCCAATTAGGTCGGTTTATTTTGTAATCTCTGGGTTGTAACCAACTTTTAAACTTGTATTTTGGGATCCCATGTAAAGACTTAAGTTTTTGTTCAATGGAAATGTTTATGTCTTGACTAAAAATTTTATACTTGAACCCTTAGTGGCTTAATCACATGTTTTAGTCCAAATGACTCGTTTAGCGAGTCCATCACTAATTTTAAACACACTTGGTAATGGACCCTAATTAGCAGGGCGTTGCAGCGTTGTTGTGAATTCTGATAGATACTTTTAGATTGTCGGTTATGTTTGATTAGTTATGCATTTGTTGAAATAAATTATTATATATTGTGTTGTGAAGTTTTTTTGATGGGCCTCCGCTCACGGGTGCTATATGGTGCAGGTAACGGCAAGAAAAAGATCGGCCAACCATGAGTTGTAGGGCATGGAGTGGTGTGTACATGTTTGGCCTACCTGGCCTCCACAACTGGGATAGTTTTGAGGAACACTGTACAAACATTTGATTTTGTGGCTTAGGTAAACTGTACCCTAACTTTTGAGTTGTAAATATATTTTAAACGATATTTTTGGATCCCAATGTAGCACTTTTATGATTTAAATGAATGTCCAACCTCTTATACTAAAATCTTATTTAAATGAGTCTTTACTTTAATTAATCACACTTTTTGGCCTTTATACCTCAATTAGTGAGTTAATTGCATGTTTTAAAATCACATGGTAACGACTCTAGGGTAGGAGGGCGTTACAAAATAAGCATATAAATTCCCTGAAATGACTCTCCAAAACGTTGTAAAAACTATCCTATCACCATCCTCTATGACAAGTCTTCCAAAAGCCAGAAGCTTCAAGAAGACTGTTAAAATGGGCCATTGAACTCAGCCAATACGATATAGCTTACTGCCCAAGAATGACTATCAAAGGACAAATGTTAGCTAATGTTGTCGCTAAAAGTACCAAAATATGTGATAGGCCTGAGACAAGCAGAATATAGGTCCCCACTTAGAAGTTATTTGTTGATGGGTCCTCAAACGAGGTTGGCTCGGGAGGTGACCTTATTTTGGTATCATCCGACGGTCATCGGGTACACAACGTCTTGAGATTCAGTTTTGAGGCTTCCAATAATGAAGCGGAATATGAAGCACTCCTCGAAGGATTACAAGTTCCCCAAGAGTTTCAAGCTAAGGGACTCGAGATTTTCAGTGATTCACATCTAATGATAAATCAAGTGACTGGTGAATACCGAGCTCAGGGCTCTAAGATGGCCTTTTATTTGGCTAAAGCATGAGAACTACTTGTTGGTATTAATTTAACAAAATCAGGGATGCAGCGGAAGGGGCTGCTGGTTTTAAAAAAAATCTTTAATACGGAGCCAGGATCAATACATATATTTATACATTAAATATACACACAAAAAGGAAAGAAGAATACCTCTTGTAGCCTATCAAGAGTCCTTAAGTCCTTTTGTATAATCAAATGATCTTCCTATCCACAAAAAGTGTAATGTCCCAAATTTGATAATAAGGCTTAGTGCCTTGATTGTCAGGAGGGCATAATTGGATTTATATATGTGGAATTAATTGAATAAATGTGTGACTACGTGGCATACATGATTTATATGGTAATATGAATATATGTGTATTAAATATGCATGCGGGCCCCCTCTTGTTAATAAGGGCATATTTGTAATTTTGACTTGTTGAGGGTATAAATGTGATTATATGTGTTAAATGATTGAGACCAAATTATTATGTGGATATATTTGCGATGTTCGGCTCGAGGAGATCCTAGTGAGCGGATTAGTGAAATAGTCACAACAGGATCAAATACCCGGCTCGGGGTGAGCCTAGGGGTATTTTGGGAACGTAGTGCGTACTCGAGATTTACCGATTAACGGGTAGTTATTTGGTGATAAATTGGGTATGTCATGATTAATTAGGAATTTATAGAACTACTTGAGGATTAGCGAGAAATGTGGTAAATGACGGGTTCGCCCTTGGAGGCATTAAAGGGCTAAGGATAAGACTAGGGGCATTTTAGTCATTTTCTAAGCTTAGGATATACTTAGGCAATCCTGAGAAACAACCAGAAACAAAAAGGACATTCCCTCAGCTTACTCTCTCTCTCTCTCTCTCTCTCTCTCTCTCTCTTTCTTTCTCTCTTGAAGCTTTGGAGAAACCTTAAGATTTTGAGGATGAAGGGTTGACAATTGAGGCTGTGAATAGGGGATTGAAGCTAGGATTGAATTGGAACAACTCAGGGGGTCAAAATTCTTAGTAGAGGTAAGGCTTTTTATTTGGTTTTGGTGGATTTCTGCTGTGATTTTAGTTTAGGTTAAGTTTTTAATAATGGTTGAGTTTTGATTTGGGTTAAGGTATTGGCTTGAATTACTGGGTTGGTTGTGTTGTTTGTGATATGTTATTGAGAGTCCTAGACTCAATTCTGGCTGTAGGGCATGTTTAGGACAAATTTTGGTGAATTTGGTTAGGGGTAAATGCAGGGAAAAGCCCCATAATTTCAGGGTTTCGGGTTCAAGCCGTGGTGTTGTTCTTCAAGCGTCGAAACCTGTATACATGAAATGGCTTAGGTGGTTCTCTGAAATCGCCTAAGCACTGCAGTGCTGGTTATGGTGCACCGCGGCCCGTGTCTCTCAGGAGAGAGCCCCAAGCTCTCTGACTCGGCCCTTGGGCCTGAGCCATGACTCTAATTGAGAAAAACAGCCAAAACATTTTTTTAGCTCGAGAACTCAAACATATGGGCTCGAGAAGGATTCTACTACTCGATTTAGTAGAATTCGAGGTCCCAAAGGCTAGTATATTATTTTGAAGCTTTTAATTGGTTTAAGTTTTGATGGTTATCCACTATTGCATTGTGACTAGGTTTTACCGCTAAGGCTCAGGATTAGGGATCGTGCTCGGGACTGCCTTACACCTTCTGCTCAGACTCGAGGTAAGAAAACTGCGCCCGGGTTGTGATCAGGGCTTGGACCCTTGTTAACAAATATGATTATGACTATGATTATACATGAAAGTATGATTATATTTGTGTTTGAGAATATTTTGTTATGCATGCTTGTTTATGTTGCAACTGATTGCGTATTCTGCAATCTATTCATTTGTTTATGCTTAATCTGAATGTCCGGACTAAGGGAATCGGGGCTAACGATAATTGTGCAGAACGCAACTGGGCCTAAGCGTGTCAGGGTCAGCTATATGACCAGAGGACTCGGCCTAAGGGATGTCACTAAAATAAATAGAAGTGTCGTTTGCACTTAACTAACTGCATTGAATGTTGAGATTGAATTATGTGTTGGAATGAGCACATTATTACTACCTAGCTCATTGCTTATGTCATGTTATTATTTTGAGTTGAATACTTTGAGTCGACTATTTATATATTGTTGTTCATTTATGTTTGTTATTTAAGTTTTCTTGCTGAGCCTTGGCTCACGGGTGTTATATGGTGCAGGTACGGGAAAGGGAAAGTTGGACCAGTTGTGAGTTGGAGAGCTTTAGGGGCGGCGTGTACATTTGCAGCTGCTCGACTGCCACGGCCGAGGGATCAACGGGGACTAGAGCCAACTTAATTTTTCCGCTTAGGCTGGCTTACCTTGTAATTATTTTGAAGTTGTATATGCCTTGTAAACACTTATTTTTTGGGATCCCATGTACAGACTCAAACTTTTGAAAATAGCTATTTCTACAATCAAAATCTTTTGACCCTAATTCGTTAATTAACCTTAGTAACACGTTTATGTACAAATAACTTGATTAGCAAGTCCAGCACTATTTAAAATACACAGTGTAATTGTCTTGACTATCTAGGGCATTACACGAAGACTCACACCAAAGTCTTCCAAGCAATTCCTCAAACACACAAGGACATGTGTGGGCACGTGAGATTCACTGGTTTAATTATTTAGGCTCGTTAGATGTTCTCAACACATGAGATCTAGAGAGTTTGGAGAATAGAAGGCTTTTGAGAGTTCTAGGGAATTTTTTAGGCTTAGAAAAATATATCGACTGATTCCAACTGATACGTCTGATTAAAGATCGTATCTTTTTAAACTTATATAGATAATAAAACAATTTTATTTCTTTTTAAATTTAATCAATTCAAAACTGATATGTTAGATCTTTATTTTAATCAAATTAAAACAATAATTAAATAAACAAATAATATTTGAATTTTAAACAATTCAAAATTCAAATCCCAGGGACACTTGTCACATGAGTGTGGTGCCACTCACTGAGCAAACACAGTGAGTGGCGTGTACACACACTCATATGTCCCTATTTTTTCTCATTTGTTTTTTTAATTAAAGTTAAGACAATATATTTATTAAAAAATAATACAAATATTATTTCAAAAATAAATATCACTTAACTCAAAATTAACCTTATCTTAATTTATCTGTTTTGAATAATTATCTTATACTAAGATAATATTTAACTCTCTATAATATTAATCCAAATACTGATTAATATTAATTTCAACTACTATAAAGTTATTCGAATAAAACTAATTAGTCAAACAATTAATTAATTACACATAATTAATTAATTGTTAAGAAGTGGGACAAGTGCCAGCGTTACGTCAACATACCCCGAGCACCTCCTAATGAGTTGACTTAGAAGACCAGCCCGTGGCCTTTCGCAGTTTGGGGAATCAACTTAATCGGATTGTTACCCATAGGGAAATGAGGTGCATGGTACGCAGTGCTAGCAGTCGACTACTTTACCAAATGGGTTGAGGTCGAACCACTCGTAACCATCACATCCAAGAAGATTCTGGATTTTGTGATCAAGAACATTATCTTCCGGTACGGGCTCCCGAGAAAATTGGTGTCGGATAAGGGTTTGTATATCGATAGTAGCATTTTCACCGATTTATGCGAGAAGCATGGAATTCACAAAAGTTTCTCGGTCGTAGTGCAACCCCAAACGAATGGCCAAGTAGAAGTCGTGAACAAAACGCTCAAAATGTCTTTGAAAAGAGGTTAGAACAGGCAAAGGGTGCTTGTAACGCCCCAAACTCCAGGGACCGTTACGATGTGCCTTATAAACAGTGCTAAACTCGCTAATCGAGTTATTTGGCCAATCGTGTATCTAAGTATGATTAGCGGTTTAGGGATTGAAAATTTTGGTTAAGATGTAACATTTCATTAGAACGTTTACTATATACATTGGGATCCCAAAAATATAATTTAAAGGCCTATTACAAGAAAATATTTACAACCAGCCGATCTAAGCAGCAAAACAGGGTTTAACCCTAGTTCCTCTTCAAACCCTCGGCCGTGGCGGTCGAGCAGCTGCATATGTACACATCGTCACCTAAGCTCTCCAACTCAAGGATGGTCCAGCTTTCTTTTGCCTTTACCTGCACCACATTGCACCCGTGAGCCGAAGCCCAGCAAAAAAACTCAATATGCTCATGAACAGTAATAACATGTCATCAAATCATAAGGCACACGCCTAGCAGATATAGCCCTAGTCAAGCAGGCAAATGAATTCATGTATTGTTGAGTATAACACATCAACCAATGATCATAATAATCATTCAAGGCTTTTAGCCCCAAATAGAAGAGTGACAGTTGTAATAGTCACTAAGGTGGGTTTATTCCCAATAGTCATGTGATGATAGGGTCACCAGGGCTTTATAGATAAGTGAACCTTTCACTAGCTTAAACAGGATAGGTGCATGATGACTAGTCACCAACATAACCTTCCTCATGACTCTAGAGTCATAACTATGGAACTCTGTTCCCTAGCCATGTGACAAGCAATCACCTAAGCCTTAGGCCCTTGCTCTAAGTAACTAGCTTAGACTAGTCAAGCGCTTATAAGATTCATCGACCTTAGGGTTGATCCAGCATTAATGCCCTAGAGTCATTCAATGATGATATCGATTAGATCTAATCTTTTAATCAGCCCTGCGTTCATGACGCTATGCCGTTCTCGGCTATTAGGTCTATGATACTCGACCAGTGCCGACCCTGACTAGTCAGTGCCATACACAAGTAAGCAATGCCACCAAACATATATCATATGTCAAATATCCGAATGCATGGCATTCATCATGCTTACTCAATTATTACTAGCACAATTAGGATCATGCATAAACACAGAGGCTCAAGCTCTGAACAATCTCATATTCAATATACATAGCATGTCCTAATCACATGTTTCTCGTGCATTACATTTAAACATCCAACATGCATCAAGAATAACCATGCATGTCACATATACACAGGGTGCATTTTTCTTACCTCAGGTTCGAGCAAGAATTAGTAAACGAACGACCCTAGAGAACGATCAACCCTTTGATCCTTTAGCAGACCGCCTAGTCATAACCAAATATGGAATCCCATCAATAAAATAAATCATAAAAAGGTTTATAATCTAAAACCACACTCCTGGGATCCATCCCGCACTCTCGGGACTCTTAATCTACCCAAACGGGGTAAAGGAACCAACCCCCAAGCCTTAAAAGTCACCCCGAGCCCTAAAATAGGCTTGCTGGAAAATTCACTAGCACTGGGGCGCTGCCCCAAAGTCAGAGAAGCCCAAAACCTGCCCTGCCTAGCGCTGGGGCGCCATCAGCGGACCAGAAACTTTTCTGGTTTCCCTCCTTGCGATTTCCCCCTGAAACCAAGCCTCAAAACCAATCTCAAACATCATCTAAACATCTAATTTAACCCCTAAACTTCATCTACAACACACCCTCATCAAAACCCAAATAATCTTACACAAAAACTTCCATGAATTCTCACAACTAACACCTCAAATTATCAACTGAAAACTTACTAGAAAAACAGGGTATAAACCAAAGATTTTCATGGCTGAATTCCTTACCTTAAGCTTGACTTAGATCCCCTTCAATGGTTGAACCAAGTTTATAACCTGTAAACTTGATTTCCTAGCTTGATACTTCAAATTGGGGTCAAAAATTCCAAGGGAGAAAGAGAGGAGATGATGATCATGAGAAGGGAAAACAAATGCTCTGTTCTGAAAGTTTCTACAACCCAAAGATTGATATATATCTTAGGGGTGAAATGTCTATTTTTCCCCTAGGTCGCTTAAATCCCTCTAAAGTCTTCCAAGGGTAAAACCGTCCTTTCCTGCCTATCTCATTAATTATAATTAATACCCTCCAATTCCCGTCATTCTCAATATTCTCAAATACCAATAATTCATATCCCGTTACCCTTTAATTCCCGGCAACGTTCTAATCACCAAATTACCCCGAGACTCACTCTGAGCCCCGAACTTAATCTCGTTATGACTGGACCGAAAACTTGCATTCCATGATCGTCTCATGCCGAATGGCTCGAACCAATCCACATATAATGTGGTATTATTTATAGTTCACCCATATGCATGAAAATACACAATCACGCCATCAACGGGTCAAATTACCAAAATGCCCTTACAATTAAAATTGAACCCATATGCATGCATTTACCATCATATAATAATATAATTCACATAAACATGCATATAATCATTAAATATCATAATTAATCAATTATGACCCTCCCGGCCTCCTAATCAAGGTCATAAACCTTATTAGGAAATTTGGGCCATTACAACTATCCCCTCCTTACAAAAATTTCGTCCTCGAAATTTATTTGACTTGCCCGGAATAAGAATTCCGCACAACTAATTCCAGTTTCCCAGGTCATTCTCTTGACCTCACTGCTTCTGCAACATACCTTAACCCAAGGTATACTTTATTCCTCAGAACCTTATTCTTTTTGTCCCATAACTGGACTGGCTATTCCTTTCAAGATAACTTAGCCTCAATCTTCAAATTGTCATAACTCAACTCATGAGTTTCTTTCAACCCATGTCCTCAGCATGTAAATACAAAATACACTGTTCACAACTGACAGTGCCAAAACAAGGTCGAATCAAGTTAACCTGACCAGTCCTATTCAGGACTCAAACGGTTATACTTTTCTAGGGCTCAACTTGCCCTTAACTCATCACCCATTTCCACGGTGATACTTGTAAGGAAGATATGATCTTCTACCTGGAACTCTATGTTCCTGCTTTTCAATTCAGTAAAACTTTTCCATTTACTCTAAGAAGTGAGCATCGAAGCTCCAACCTCTCATAGTCTCAATGGTCCCTTGAACCATCTTATGATCCATAATCAACACCTCACTCATCTCATTCCAATGAACTGGTGCTAAACATCCTTTATCATACCTTATCTCATAAGATACCTTTTCAACACTGGATAACTCTCTTCCTTTCTCAAAGAGATCTGAATACGAATCAGCTGTGTCACTTATCCTTACTGACAAAAACAAACTCACTTGGATTGCTGGTCCACATTGACTCACTGCCAACTCATACTGGCCCACTAACCTGGGCAATCCCACCGCAAAACCCATCCCGATGCTATCTTGTTTCCATTATAAAGTACTCAAAGGCTACCATGGTCTCACTAATTTCTGACCCTCTGATCCGGCCTACTAACAGGTTAAGAACTTTGCCACATATACCATTACATCCCTCTCCATCACAGGCCATCACTATGAAGCTTTCATATCCTACCACATTCCCATGATACATGAATGAAGAGAATAAAAGAGTAACATGAGATTCATCCAGAATCTCCCAATTAATCTCAATGTTCATCGGATCCCAAGTCCGATCCTTACACCACAATAAACACATACCTGATATTGCAAAACCCTTAGCTAATCCAGCTAAGATTTCCATTCAATTTTTCTTATATGTGGTTCACTTAGTTATTTTCCTTTTGATCTTCTCTGAGATAATAATCTCAAACAATAAACTGGCCACCTGGCCCACCAGAAACTCTACTCTAGTTCTGGTCAGATACTTTAATCAACATGTTGCTTAGGCAATTACTTTTCTCTGTCACTGAGATGTCATAACAACCCACTAACTGGTTCTGATCTGCAAAAAGACTCAGAACCTTTTCATAAAGCACCTGTAATATCCTTACCACCCAAGGAAACTCTTGCCTTCCAAGGTGTTCCTTGACCCATTCAAATAATCTTTTGAATATTCTGTCCATCTAATTCACAAACACTTGGCATTAAACAAATTCTCAAGACATACTCAGCACTCCCTGTGCTCTTATCTATTATAATAGTCTTCTGATCAACCTTCTCCCTGGTCTCTAACTGATCCTAACCAGATCCAAGATCCACCTTAGAGAATTCCATCTTACTCAATATCTAAACCTTGAGTTCTTACAACCCTACTGAGCCATTCAATACAGTGCCCTAAATTTGACTCCACTCCTGGCACTAATCCAATCACCATTCTACCTTTTCATATAAAGGAAACCCTGGCAGATCCCCTGGAAGCACATCCAGAAACTCACAGACTAATCCAGTCTGTCCTGACCCCACTGGCACCATCTAAGTGGTATCCACCACACTAGCTAAGAGTTCTATGCATCCCTCTGCAATAAAACTCTAGCTCTCAATACAAATGTCATCAGCATACCAACTCTATGCACAGTGCCAACTGTCACAAGGCTTTCCACTCTCAAGCTCAAGAGTTACTATACTTTCCTTGCCATTTAGCATTGCCCCATAATTACTTAACCAATCCATATCCCGAATCATCTGAAGTCAGTTATAACCAACTTAATCAAAATCACTGATGAGTCTCATTTAATCATAACCCAACTCATATCTTAAATCACCAATACTATATCACTTTCCCATCACAACATAACCATGTGATCAACATATCATCTTTATGCCCCTATATATGCAACAAACAAAGGAATAACATGACACCAAAACCAATAGCATAACTTAGAAATCAAAACTAGAAAACTGACCTGCCACCCCTGAGGAACTAGTCTCAGTCTCAGACTCTGACTGCCTCGAAATAAACACTTGAGCCGGAGTCGAGCTGTCTATCCCCTTTTTCTTATCCTTTCTTAACCTTGGGCAATCCTTCTTGAAGTGCCCAACCATGTCACATAAGAAACATGCCCTTGCTCGGCATTCTCCCAGATGATGCCTCTTGCACCGAGCGCATTCTGGGTAAGTCTTCCAGCTTTTCTTCTTGCTTACTCCAATAAGTGGAGATACCATTATCTGAGATTCGTATTCCTTAACACTCTTATTCTCATCTCTTATGCTCTCAACAGAAAGAGCCTTCTCTACCACCTAAGCATAGGTAGAGACTTCATGTACTGGGGCAACTCTAATGCCCTGAGCTATTCCAGGATTCAATCCTTGAATAAACCTTTCCTTCCGAGCTACATCTATGGATACTAGATCAAAAGCAAACTTGGCCAACCCATCAAATTTATTAACATACTCAGTTATTGTTGCCTTACCCTGAACGAGATGCGAAAACTCATTCATCTTAGATGTCTTAGCTACATCACAATAATACTTTTTCATTAAACAGCTGCCTAAACTCTTTCCAGTCCATCACAGCCGTGTCTCGTGTTTGGGATACTACCTCCAACCATGTCTGGGCATCATCCCGCAGTACATATGTAGCACAAATCACCCTATCGTGACCTACCAGCCCCATACTGTCAAGAATGGAACTGATCATGGCCATCCATTGCTCAGCTCTGAATGGATCTAGGCTTCCCTCGAAGACTGGAGGGTAATACTCCTGGAATCTTCCACAGAGAAATTCCCATCTATTCTCAACCCTAGGCTGAGCCAAAGCTGGTGCCACTCCTGGCATAACCAAGGAAGAAGTGCTCCCCAACAGACTCCGATGTTACTTCAAACACATGATCTTTTCCTCATGCCTCTGCATTCTTGATTGCAAATCTGTGACAATATGCTGAAAATTCGTAGGAGCAGATGAAGAACTGATACCCTGGCTGTAATTTCCAGCCTCTGTTTAACCACCACCAGGCCTCATTGTCTGCCTTGGCTATAAACCTGTTGTTTGAATCTGCAGTCAATAACTTGACCCATTAATCATTATGAGCATATCAAGAGCTTTCCCCGTGGGACCAATCTTACCATACCATAATCTCAAACCACTTGTAGTGCTAAAAAAACATGCCCATGGCATTCATACATTAATCATGTTCCCTGCTCTTCCATCATTCATACCATGCCTCCAACTCCAGCATGCAAATAATATAATTATATATTCATGGAGCAGGTAATCATATGATCACAATCATATATATAATTACGGAGCATATAATCATATAGTCAAGAGTTTAGCCTGGCTCTATCAAAATCTCATGCTCCCTAATACAATGTGCAGGTAAAGCATTTACATTCTATTTAAGCAGTTAAATACATAACTACAAAAATAGTTACCATTCCCTGAGTGAAGCTATCTTCAGTGACAAGTGTACATGCCCAGCTTGTCTTCAGGAACCCATAAACATTGACAGGCTCTGATACCAAAGTTGTAACGCGTCAACTCCAGGGACCGTTATGGTGCACATTGCAAACCGTGCTAAACTCGCTAATCGAGTCATTTGGCCATAAACGTGTAACTAAGTATGATTAGCGGTTTAGGGATTAAAAATTTCGGCTAAGATATAGCATCTCACTAGAACGTTTACTGTATACATTGGGAACCAAAAAATATAATTTAAAGGTTTTTTACAACAAAATATTTACAACCAGCCGATCTAAGCGGCAAAACAGGGTTTAGCACTGGTTCCTTTCCTTCAAACCTCGGCCATGGCGGTCGAGCAGCTGCATATGTTCACATCATCACCTAAGCTCTCCAACTTAAGGATGGTCTAGCTTTCTTTTGCCTTTACATGCACCACAAAGCACTCATGAGCCGAAGCCCAACAAGAAAACTCAGCATTTCATATAAACATTATCAAATGATTATCATTATAATCACACAGAGCTTATAGCTCTTAAACAGATGGGTGAATATAACTTGAGGTTCTAGAAAACCATACTGGGTGACTGACAAGCAAGTCACTAATTTAAACAGAAGAGTGGCTGCTAGGTAAGCCACTAGCCTTACAGATGAGTGACTAATAGGTAAGTCACACAAGCGCTTATAGTATTCATCGAACTTGAGGTCGGTCCGGCATTAATGCTCTTTGAGTCATTCAATGCAGATATCGATTAGATCTAATCTTTATTGGCTTGCGTTGAACACGCTAAGGCTGTCCTGACTTATGAGTCAGCACTGTGTGACCAGTGCCCAGTACCACTGCCGAACCTGACTAATGAGTCACAGCTTCACAGTTGATACTAACACCTTTGCCAATTCTGACTAATGAGTCAATACCATGCACAAGTAAGCATTGCTACCAAACATATGTCATATGTTGAATATTCAAACGTAGGGCATTCAACATGCTTACTTAACAGTTGCTAGCATAATTATGATCATGCACAAACACAGAGACTAAAGCTCTGATCAATCTCACAGTCAATACTCATGGCATGCCCTAATCACATGTTTCTCATGCATCACATGCATCACACTTAATCATCCAGCATGCCTAAAAAATAACCATATGCAAATGAGCAAGATTGCTAAACATTCTATATGCTATCAATGTTTACATTTAAACATACAACATGCATCAAGAATAACAATGCATGTCACATATGCGGTGCAGTTTTCTTACCTCGGGTTCGAGCAAGAATTAGTAAAAGAATGACCTGTAACGCCCTGCATAGCCAAGACCGTTACACTATGTGTTTATAAAAGTGCTAGACTTGCTAATCAAGTCGTTTAATTAAGAACTTGTTACCGAAACTATAAAGGAACTAGGGTTAAAATGTTTTGGTCTCAAAATTCACCATCATCATAAAGAAACATTTCCTGTTTACACGGGATCCCAAAAATGTTAAGATTAAAACCATTTACAAAAGATTCAAGAACTAAATACAGTATTGGCCATATTAAGGCAAAACAGACAATTAGGTAATCTCAGTCCTGATCCACTCCTCGGCCATGGCGACCGAACAGCTGGCTATGTACATTCAACCCTGCAGCTCTCCTTCTTAGGATTGGTCCAACTTGCCTTTGCCTTTACCTGCACCACGTAGCACCCGTGAACCAAGGCCCAGCAAGAAAACACAACAACAAAGCATAAGCAATCAAAAGACAATCCAATATCTCATATTGCATAACATATTCTCAACCATATAAACATTCAGAATAATCAAGTATTCAGCATACTAAACACATCAACTCATATCATACATCAATTCACAAATGATAACTAGGGTTAGCGTCCTCAGGCCGCACCCTCCATTATCCCACTGACTCCGGCCCACTTAAACCGAGCTCAGTGAATATTAAGCTGTCCTCGGCTACCAGTGGCCAAGCCGCGCCCTGTGCGCAAATATTGTGTATGGCACCCTTAGGCCGCTATCACATGTCCCATGGCATAATACCATCATTGACATTATACAGATATCGGGAGCACTTAGTCCCATCACAAATATATAATCGGGTGCAGTTTTCTTACATTTAGATTTGCTAGCTTTGTTCACTTGATTCCTTGAGCACGATCCCTCTCGAGCCTTAGCGCTCACCTAATCACAACCATAGATCAAAGTCATCACCAAACCTCAAATCAAAAACCTAGCCTCGGGACCAATCCCGAGCCCCCGGGAAGTCCTAGTTCCGCCAAACAAGGTGGTGGAATCGAACCTCGAACCCTTGGTCAAAAACCCTTGAAAATAACCCTAAAACCCCTTTCTAGAAACAGGGCAGCGCTACAGTGCTCTAAGGAGGGTGCTACAGCGCTACAAGCAGAACCAAAATCTCCCAGAAAGCACGGCCTAGCACTACAGCGCCCAAAGGCTAGCACTGTAGCGCTAGTCACAGACAGGCAACACCTCATTTTCCCTTCCTGCGATTTCCTCGAGCCAAACTTAACCAAAACTTTTCCAAATCTTCACCAAACTCAAAAACAAGCTTATTAACACACTCCACTCATCCCAAGCATCCCAAATACTCAAAACCCAAGCACATGCATCCCTAATCTCAAAATTCACCATAGTTGACCCTAAACTCAGAAACTAGTCAAAACATCAAAGTTAAAAGCTTAGAATTTATACCTTGGATGAAAATTCGATTTCAAGTTAGCCTCTAGACCTCCTTAGCTTGTTCTTCCTCAATTCCTTGGCTTGAGTTCCCCTAAAATTCCCATCAACTTAGCTTAGATACCATAAATCAAACTAGCCAAACCAGAAACTGAAAACTCCAAAGGCTTACCTCAAGTATTGGTGTGTTCCTGCTAACCCCTTGCCAACCCTTCAAGCTTAGCTTAGCATTCTTGTTACTTAGCTTAACCTAGCTCCCTTCTGAGTTTTGCTCCAAGAAGAATGAAGAGAAATGGTGAGAGAACCACAAACCGACCCTAAGAAAACTACTCTGTTTTTCTTCCTTTTCTTTTTCTCAGCCTTCTACCTTTTTCTACAATTCCCACTAAGTATAAAGCCTCAGCACACCTATCCCTTGCAAGCCAAATGACCATAATGCCCTCCCTTTTAATTTTAAACCTTTAAGTGCATCTAGGGAGTTTTGGTCATTTCACCCCAATTCCCGCTAATTCCTCGATTGTCTCTAATATTTTTCGCTTACCTCCCGATACCTAATTAATCACCAAATATATTCCTCATTATCAAAATTAACCTCAATTTATTCTCTAAATTCCCACTTATACCCCCAGGCTCGCCCCGAGCCGAGTATAAATCCCCGCCGTGACTTTTTCGCTATTCTGCTCACTAGGATCGTCTCGAATCACAGATCACAGATATATCCACATAATAATGTGGTCTCAACAATTATCACATATATATCTATAGTTATGCCCACGATAGGCCAAAATTACGATTATGCCCTTCTAACCTAATCAGGGCCTACATGCATACTAATACACATAGTCATGAATCTCAAATATTTAAATATTCATATAACATGCTTTAAATCATTAAATCACATATATTCCAATTATGCCCTCCCAGCACACTAATCTAGGCCCTTAAGCCTCATTAGTAAATTTGGGTCGTTACAACTATCCCCTCCTAATGAGAATTTTGTCCTCAAAATTTACCCGAATAACTCGGGATACTGATCCCGCATCGCTGTCTCAAGCTCCCAGGTCGCCTCCTCGACCTTACTATTCCTCCACAACACTTTAACAAGAGGAATCGTCTTATTCCGCAATACTTTATCTTTCCGATCCAAGATCTGAACCGGTTGCTCTTCATAAGCCAAATCTGTCTGTAACTCCAAGTCTTCATACCTTAACACATGAGTCACATCTAAGACATACTACCGGAGCATAGAAACATGGAATACGTCATGAACTCCAGACAACGATGGTGGCAAAGCTAATCCGTAAGCCACTTGACCAATCCTTTCCAGGATCTCAAATGGTCCAATGAATCTAGGGCTTAGCTTGCCCTTCTTTCCAAACCTCCTCACCCCTCGCAATGGTGAAACTCGAAGAAATACGTGGTCCCCAACCTGGAACTCCACGTCCCTACGCTTAGGATCAGCGTAGCTTTTCTGTCTGCTTTGAGAGGCGAGCATCCTAGCTCGAATCTTTTCTATAGCTTCACTTCTCCTCTGAACCATATCTGTCCCCAAATACGTCCTCTCACCCATCTCATCCCAATGAATGGGTGATCTATACTTCCTCCCGTACAGCATCTCATAGGGAACCACTCCAATTGTTGCATGGTAACTGTTGTTATATGAAAATTCAATCAATGGAAGATACTTACTCCATGAACCCTCAAAATCAATCACACATGCTCTGAGCATATCCTCCAACACCTGAATCATCCTCTCAGACTGTCCGTCAGTCTGAGGGTGAAAGGCTGTACTAAACTTCAACTGAGTCCCCAAAGACTTCTGTAGACCACCCCAAAACTTGGAAGTGAAGATAGGATCCCAGTCTGACACTATAGACTTAGGAACCCCATGGAGACGTACGATCTCCCTCACATACAACTCCGCATACTGATCCACAGTATATGTCGATCTCACTGGTAGAAAATGGGCTGACTTGGTGTATCTATCCACTATCACCCACACCGAGTCATGAAGCCCTACTGTCCTGGGTAAACCTCCCACAAAATCCATAGTAATGTCCTCCTATTTCCACTCAGGAATACCCAAAGGCTGAAGCAACCCTGCTGGTCGCTGATGCTCAGCTTTCACCTGCTGACAGGTTAAGCATCTGGCAACATACTCCACAACATCCTTCTTCATCCCGGGCCACCAATACAACGTCCGTAAATCTTGGTACATCATCGTGGTACCCAGATGAAGTGAGTACGGCGTAGTATGAGACTCATCCAATATCTCTCGTCTGATCCCCTCATCAGCTGGAACACATATCCGTCCCTGATACCGAAGTAACCCAACCTCAGAAACAGAATAGTCCTTAGCTACTCCCGCTAAGACATCCTCTCTAACCCTCTGTAACTGAGCATCTGCCAACTATCCTTCTCTGATCCGCTCTAGCAGGGTCGACTGCAGAGTAATATTGGCCAACTGACCTACCACCAACTCTATCCCCACTCTGACCATCTCATCCGCTAACTTCCTTGAGATCTGAATAGAAGTATATAACTGACCTGGACCTCCACGGCTCAATGCATCCGCCACCACATTGGCTTTCCCCGGATGGTAAAGAATATCACAATCATAATCCTTTACCAACTCCAGCCAATGCCTCTGTCTCATGTTCATGTCTTTCTGTGTAAAGAAATACTTAAGACTCTTATGGTCAGTATATACCTCGCACTTCTCTCCATATAGATAATGTCGCCAAATCTTCAGTGCGAATACCACCGCTGCTAGCTCCAAATCATGGGTAGGATACCGCTGCTCATACTCCTTCAGATGTCGTGATGCATAAGCTATAACCTTCTCATTCTGCATCAACACACAGCCTAGGCCTAACCTTAATGCATCGCAGTACACAACAAACTTCCCTTCCCCCGAAGGAAGACTCAACACTGGCGCTATAATAAGTCGTCGCTTCAGCTCTTGAAAACTATCTTCACACTTGTCTGACCAGATAAACTTCAGATTCTTCCGTGTCAATTCTGTCATCGGTGCTGCTATCTTTGAGAAACCCTCAACAAACCGTCTGTAGTAACCCGCCAAACCAAGAAAACTTCGCACCTCCGAGGCATTCCCTGGCCTCGGCCAATCCCTAACCGCCTCTACCTTGGATGGATCCACCTTAATTCCATCTGCACCCACAATATGTCCAAGGAATGTCACTTCTGGTAACCAAAATTCACATTTCTTAAACTTGGCGTACAACTGATGCTCCCTCAATCTCTGAAGAACCTGTCGAAGATGAAACTCGTGCTCTGTCTTTGAACTGGAATACACCAAGATGCCATCGATGAAGACAATAACAAACTGATCCAGAAAATCCTTGAACACCCTATTCATTAGGTCCATAAAGGCTGCTGGGGCATTGGTCAAACCAAATGACATGACCAGAAACTCATAGTGCCCATACTGCGTTCGGAAGGCTGTCTTAGGTATGTCCTCATCCTTGATCCTCAGCTGGTGATAACCAGATCGAAGATCAATCTTTGAGAACACCGTCTTACCCTGCAGCTGGTCGAACAAGTCATCAATCCTTGGTAGGGGATACTTATTCTTAATAGTCAACTTGTTCAATTCCCGGTAATCTATGCACATCCTCAAAGTCCCGTCCTTCTTCTTCACAAACAAAACTGGAGCACCCCATGGTGAGTAACTAGGCCTGATGAACCCCAAATCCAGAAGCTCTTGCAGCTGTATCTTCAATTCTTTCAGTTCCGTCGGTGCCATCCTATATGGTGCCCTCGACACTGGCTCTGTCCCCGGTGCCAACTCAATAACAAACTGAATCTCTCTACGCGGCGGCAACCCAGGAAAATCCTCAGGAAACACATCCAGGAACTCGCAAACCAATCTGGTCTCCTCCGACCCTGCTGGTGAAACTCTGGTGGTATCCACCACACTAGCCAAAAAGCCTATACATCCACCCTGTAACAAGTCTCTGGCTCTCAACGCCGATATCCTGGGTACGCGGGGTCCATACACTGCTCCCACAAAAACAAAGGGATCCTCGCCCTCTAGCTCAAAAGTTACCATCTTCTTCTTGCAATCAATGGTGGCTCCATATCTAACCAGCCAACCCATACCTAAAATCATATCGAAATCCTCCATACCCAACTCAATCAAATCTACTGACAACTCCCTACCATCAACTATCACTGGGAGTGCTCTAATCCACCTCCTAGATACTACCAGTTCTCCGGTAGGCAAAATAGTCCCAAACCCTGGAGTACTATACTCACTAGGTCTACACAGTCTATCAATCACCTTACTAGAAACAAATGAGTGTGTAGCACAAGAGTCAATCAATACAGTAAAAGGAGTGCCAGCACTAGAAAGCTGACCTGTCACTACCAAGGGACTAGCCTCGGCCTCTGCCTGCGTCAGGGTGAACACTCGAGCTGGAGTCAAGCTGTCCACCTTTCCTACATCTCCCTTCTTCACTATCGGGAAATCTTTCCTGAGGTGTCCCACCACCCCGCACACATAACAGGCCTTAGCCCGACACTCGCCCGGATGGCGTCTCCTGCACCTCGTGCACTCCAGATAGGTCCTCCATGAATCACCGCCTCCTTGACGGCCACCCTGGGTACCCCGACCTCTCCTATCAGGACCAGGAGCAATTGAAACCTCAGGGGTCTTCCTCTTCAAATCACTGGGGCCTCCGCCCCTACCTGAACCAGAATATGGAGGCACCGCCCTTCGGCCCTCCCTCCTCACTGCACTCTCTCTCCATATCTTCTTCTCTGCTTCCTCAGCGGTAAGAGCCTTCTCCACAGCCTGGGCATAAGTTGTCCCTCCAGGAACTGTGGTAATTCTCACATCTCAAGCTATCATAGCATTCAGCCCTCTAATGAATCTGTCCTGCCTAGCTGCATCAGTAGGCACAAGATCTGGTGCAAATTTCGCAAGTCTGTCAAACTTCAAGGCATATTCTGTAACTGTCATACTGCCCTGAACCAACCCCACGAACTCATTTACTTTTGCTGCCCTGATGGCAACATTATAATACTTATGACTGAACAAGTCCTTAAACCCTTCCCAAGTCAATGCAGTAACATCTTTGGTCTGTGATGCCACCTCCCACCAGATTCGAGCATCCTCCCTCAGCATATAAGTGGCACAGGCCACTCTGTCATGTTCTTCTACCCTCATGAAATCAAGAATGGTAGTAATCATAGTCATCCACTATTCAGCCTTCAGTGGATCAGGTCCTCCCTCAAAGATCGGGGGCTGTTGCTTCCTGAACTGCTCATACAACGGTTCCCATTTGTTCCCAACCTCAACTGGCTGCACTACAGGTACCACTGCAGGTGGCACAATAGGGGCAACACTCCCAGATGGAGCCCGCTACCGCAAAATTCAGATCTATTCATCTTGGCTCTGTAGCTGAGCCTGCATGTCTGCCATTAACTGCTGCCAGTTCTCAGGGACTGGAGGAGGAGTCTGGCCCTAATCATCATCTCTAGACCCAGACCTGCCGGCTAGTCGCGTAGATTTCCTTAGACGCATAATTATCCAAGTCAATCTACAATCAACGACTCGGCAATCAAACTATGATGACAGGGTAATAATCCTTTCATGATCCATCACTGGAACTCCAATCATTCACAAGCAATCAAAATATAATAATTTATCCAAATATTCATCCACATGCACAGCAGTGCTAATAAACACACCTCAATAGCATCATGCCATAATCAAGGGCTAGGCCCTATCAGTATCTCATGCTCCCTATTAATCAAACAGATATCAACAGTCATATCTCATTCAAATCATTTAAACACATAATCATGTATACACAATTACCAAACCCTGAGTCGAGCTTGTCTCTCGCGGCGAATGTACATGTCCAGCCAGTCTTCAAGAACCCATAAACCTAGGACGCTCTGATACCAAGTTGTAACGCCCTGGATAGCCAAGACCGTTACACTGTGTGTTTATAAAAGTGCTAGACTTGCTAATCAAGTCGTTTAATTAAGAACGTGTTACCGAAACTATAAACGAACTAGGGTTAAAATGTTTTGGTCTCAAATGTCACCATTCTCATAA
Organism: Humulus lupulus; assembly: GCF_963169125.1. Lineage (NCBI taxonomy): Eukaryota > Viridiplantae > Streptophyta > Magnoliopsida > Rosales > Cannabaceae > Humulus > Humulus lupulus. The sequence continues at coordinate 81,784,552 of NC_084797.1, read as the reverse complement.
AGAAACATTTCCTGTTTACACGGGATCCCAAAAATGTTAAGATTAAAACCATTAACAAAAGATTCAAGAACTAAATACAGTATTAGCCATATTAAGGCAAAATAGACAATTAGCCAATCTCAGTCCTAATCCACTCCTCGGCCATGGCGATCAAACAGCTGGCTATGTACATTCAACCCCGCAGCTCTCCTTCTCAGGATTGGTCCAACTTGCCTTTGCCTTTACCTGCACCACGTAACACCCGTGAGCCAAGGCCCAGCGAGAAAACACAACAACAGAGCATAAGCAATCAACAGACAATCCAATATCTCATATTGCATAACATATTCTCAACCATATAAACATTCAGAATAATCAAGTATTCAGCATACTAAACACATCAACTCATATCATACATCAATTCACAAATGATAACTAGGGTTAGCGCCCTCAGGCCGCACCCTCCGTTATCCCACTGACTCTGGCCTGCTTAAACCGAGCTCAATGAATATTAAGCTGTCCTCGGCTACCAGTGGCCAAGCCGTGCCCTGTGCGCAAATATTGTGTACGGCACCCTTAGGCCGCTATCACATGTCCCATGGCATAATACCATCATTGACATTATACAGATATCGGGAGCACTTAGTCCCATCACAAACATATAACCGAGTGCAGTTTTCTTACCCTTAGATTCGCTAGCTTTGTTCACTTGATTCCTTGAGCACAATCCCTCTCGAGCCTTAGCGCTCACCTAATCACAACCATAGATCAAAGTCATCACCAAACCTTAAATCCAAAACCTAGCCTCAGGACCAATCCCGAGCCCCCGGGAAGTCCTAGTTCCACAGAACAAGGTGGTGGAATTGAACCCTGAACCCTTTGTCAAAAACCCTTGAAAATAACCCTAAAACCCCTTTCTGGAAACAGGGCAGCGCTACAGCGCTCTAAGGAGGGCGCTACAGCGCTCTAAGGAGGGTGCTACAGCGCTACAAGCAGAACCAAAATCCACCAGAAAGCATGGCCTAGCACTACAGCGCCCAAAGGCTAGCGCTGTAGCGCTAGTCACAGACAGGCAACACCTCATTTTCCCTTCCTGCGATTTCCTTGAGCCAAACTTAACCAAAACTTCTCCAAATCTTCACCAAACTCAAAAACAAGCTTATTAACACATTCCACTCATCCCAAGCATCCCAAATACTCAAAACCCAAGCACATGCATCCCTAATCTCAAAATTCACCATAGTTGACCCTAAACTCATAAACTCAGCAGAAACTAGTCAAAACATCAAAGTTAAAAGCTCAGAATTTATACCTTTGATGGAAACTCAATTTCAAGTTAGCCTCTAGACCTCCTTAGCTTGTTCTTCCTCAATTCCTTGGCTTGAGTTCCCCTAAAATTCCCATCAACTTAGCGTAGATACCATAAATAAAACTAGCCAAACCAGAAACTGAAAACTCCAAAGGCTTACCTCAAGTATTGGTGTGTTCCTGCTAACCCCTTGCCAACCCTTCAAGCTTAGCTTAGCATTCTTGTTACTTAGCTTAACCTAGCTCCCTTCTGAGTTTTTCTCCAAGAAGAATGAAGAGAAATGGTGAGAGAACCACAAACCGACCCTAAGAAAACTACTCTGTTTTTCTTCCTTTTCTTTTTCTCAGCCTTCTACCTTTTTCTACAATTCCCACTAAGTATAAAGCCTCAGCACACCTATCCCTTGCAAGCCAAATGACCATAATGCCCTCCCTTTTAATTTTAAACCTTTAAGTGCATCTAGGGCGTTTTGGTCATTTCACCCCAATTCCCACTAATTCCTCGAGTGTCTCTAATATTTTCCGCTTACCTCCCGATACCTAATTAATCACCAAATATATTCCTCATTATCAAAATTAACCTCAATTTATTCTCTAAATTCCCACTTATACCCCCAGGCTCGCCCCGAGCCGGGTATAAATCCCCGCCGTGACTTTTTCGCTATTCTGCTCACTAGGATCGTCTCGAATCACAGATCACAAATATATCCACATAATAATGTGGTCTCAACAATTATCACATATATATCTACAGTTATGCTCGCGACGAGCCAAAATTACAATTATGCCCTTCTAACCTAATCAGGGCCTACATGCATACTAATACACATAGTCATGAATCTCAAATATTTAAATAGTCATATAACATGCTTTAAATCATTAAATCACATATATTCCAATTATGCCCTCCCGGCACACTAATCTAGGCCCTTAAGCCTCATTAGTAAATTTGGGTCGTTACACGACCCTTGAGAACGATCAATCCTTTGGTCCTTTAACGGTCACCTAGTCATAACCAAATATGGAATCCCATCAATAAAATAAATCATAAAAAGGTTTATAATCTAAAACCTCACTCCCGGGATCCATCCCACACTCTCGGGAATCTCAATCTACCCAAACGGGGCAAAGGAACCCATCGTCGAGCCTTAAAAGCCATTCAGAGCCCTAAAAAAGGCTTGCTGGAAAATGGACCAGTGCTGCAGCCCTATTAAATGGCATTGAGGCGCTATTTCCAAGTCAGAGAGGCCCAGATCTCTTCCCTGCCTAGCACTGCTGCGCCCTGAGTGGCATTGCTGCGCCAACCACAGACCAGAAACTTTCTGGTTTCCTTCCTTGCGACTTCTCCTGAAAAACAACCCTTCAAACCAGCCCTAAACCTTACCAAAACATCCAATTCAACCCTAAATCATCATCTATATCACACCCTCATCAATGCCCAAGCATCCAAACTCAAAAACTCCCATTAAATCTTACTATCCACATCAAAATCCTCAACTGAAACCAATAGAAAAATAGGGTATAAACCAAAGATTTTCATAGCTGAATTCCTTACCTCAAGCTTGATTTAGATCCCCTTCAATGGTTCAACCAAGTTTATAACCTACAAACTTGATTTCCTAGCTTGATACTTCAAATTAGGGTCAAAAACTCTAAGGGAGAAAGAGAGGAGGTGATGATCGTGAGAAGGGAAAACAAATGCTCTGTTCTGAAATTTTCTACAACCAAAAGATTGATATATATCTTAGGGGTGAAATGTCTATTTTGCCCCTAGGTCGCTTAAATCCCTCTAAAGACTTCCAAGGGTAAAATCGTCCTTTCCTGCCTATCTCATTAATTATAATTAACACCCTCCAATTCCCGCTATTCTCAATATTCTCAAATACCAATAATTCATATCCCGTTACCCTTTAATTTCCGGCAACATTCTAATCACCAAATTACCCCGAGACTCACTCTGAGCCCCGAACTTAATCTCGTTATGACTAGACTGAAAACTTGCATTCCATGATCTTCTCATGCCGAATGGCTCGAACCAATCCACATACAATATGGTATTATTTATAGTTCACCCATATGCATGAAAATACACAATCACGCCCTCAACAGGTCAAATTACCAAAATGCCCTTACAATTAAAATTGAACCCATATGCATGCATTTACCATCATATAATAATATAATTCACATAAACATGCATATAATCATTAATATCATAATAAATCAATTATGGCCCTCCCGGCCTCCTAATTAAGGTCCTAAACCATATTTGGAAATTTGGGGCATTACAATATTGCCCCTAGGTCAATTAAATCCCTCTAAAGACTTCCAAGGGTAAAACCGTCATTTCCCGCCTATCTCGTTAATTATAATTAACACCCTCCAATTCCCGGCAACATTCTAATCATCAAATTACCCTGAGACTCACTCCGAGCCCCGAACTTAATCCCGTTATGGCTATACCGAAAGCTTGCATTCCATGATCTTTTGTATCGCATGCCTGGAAAGCCGACCACCTTCGTCGGTATTACCAATGACAATTTAAGCAATGTTTGTATTGTATTTACTTCTTGCATTTTCTTTTTTGTTTATGTAATGAACCTACAAGCAAAATTTAATGAAAATCGTGTGGTCCTAAAACACGATACAATGAATGTATTGCTTAAATTATGTATCAATAACAGCAACGCTTATGACTCGCCCGAACACTCGAAATAAGTGATCACATATTACAATTCTCCAATCACTTGGGGGTAGATGAGTATACTACAAGAAAAAAGATTTTTAGCTACAAAGAAATATGTAGCAAATGATATATATTTAGTAGCTAATACATTTTTAGCTACCAAATTTTTTGGTAGCAACTTCGTAGCTAAAACCCCGTCGCTAAAAGTATTTTGCTACCAAAATTTTTTGCAGCTAATAGTTCTTATTTGCTAATAAATTTTTAGTAGCAAAATATATTAAATTTAGTAGCAAAATAATTATTTTTGAGACTATTAAAATTGTTTTGCTACTACAATTTGGTAGCAAATTTCTTTTAAACTGGTAGCCAAAGCAATTGTCATTAAAATTTTAAAATCGAACAAAATGATTTTACTACCAAATTTTGGTAGCAAACAATTATTAAACTAGTAGCAAATAAATCTTAAATAATTTAAAAATATAGTAATTTTGCTACTAAAATTTGGTAGCAAAATTAATATACATTAAATTGTGATTTTTAATCTAATATATAATTATTTTTATTTTATTTTTTTGTTATTTTATTATTATGTCATTTCTAATTATTTGTTTATTATATATATAAAAAAAATATTATTAAAATACCCAAGCTAATTTTTATAAAATTAATGAGCTATATTTTATACAATTTAAGTGTTTACAATACCAAATCTAAAATATTATACAAACTAATTACATATACAAATCTACACAATACATCAAAAGTTCATGTTACTGCATGTGGATAGTGACTGATCTTTTCCTCATTCCCTTTCCCTTTTGGTTTCCAAAAGAGCTAGAAGTTCTTATATGTGAGTTTGTTTGATATTCTATCAATCATAGAGGTCACACAAAATGAAGAGCATGTAACACACTTCTCTTTTTCCTTTGGCCCTTTGAAATGTCCATTCATTTCCTCTTGTATTAGTACATCCTCTTGTATATTATCATGACACCCAACGTAAGAATAGCATCCTTCTGTTTGTCATGCTCCTTCAGTCCACTCGTTGATGATTGATTCAGTATCTGAATGTGGGTTTTCATATCCCAAGTGTTCTTGCCATTTCATTTTCTGTAAAAAGGAAAAATAAATTAACTTTGAAGATAACAGTAACACTCACGCTCATAAAATCTATTTTATGTGTCTAGAAAGGTTTCCTAATAAAACATTTCTTACCAGAAAAAAACTATACATGATAATATGCCCATCTTCTATATTTGTTTGTATGATGTTCATCAGTTGTGTTATATTTAAGCAAGACGAATTGTCCTTACTGTAAACAGTTGTGCCCTGTAACATAATACTCAAATTTCTCCAAACATTTTCTCCTCCATGAGCTTTTCTAGTAACCTCCAGTGAAGGAACGTAGAATGTAAGGGTCGAGACTATTTTGTTTCTTTCATAATATATATATAAACATGTATTTGCCATTTACAAAAAAAACTTTACAGCAATATCTGGATCGCTCATTCATATGCTCCACAATTTTATGACTCTTGCTGTTTATGAATTACACAGTATGCTCTAGTTCTTCCTATACCTGCACTGTAGTGAAAAAGAAGTTGAAGTCAATTGGGAAGAAGAAGAAGAATTGAAATTTGGAAACTATACTTGAAGTATCACTATGAATGAGAAGGAGAGAATACAATTAATCTTGCAAAGTGGGAAACGTGTGAAGTGGTTTGATGAATCAACAAAATTGATTAATATGTATTGGACAATAATACAAATATCTTTGACAAAAATTTAAAAAATTAACCTACTATATATATGCATATTCTATTTTTTAATAATAAAAAACTACTAAACTTATCTATAACCACACATTTGGGAAATAACAACTATTAATTATAAAATAGTAAATTTAGTTTTAATTTATCATAAGAGTGTAAAGAAGCAAATAATAAACATTAATTATAAAAATATAATTTAATATTTTCAAATTTGTATTTCATAAAAGATACATATCTATATACGTATAATTAAACACAAATGTAGGAAATAAAAGTATTGATTAAAAAAATAGAAATAACTAATTTGAATTTCTTAAAAAAGTTACTAGCTAAGAAAATTAATATATATATCTCTTCTATATATATATATATATATATGCAATATTTTTGTTTCAAATTACTTCAAAATAATAAATAATATTCAATTACGCTAATTGAGGAATTGGAAATCTACGGCTTGATTTTTTTTATTAAAACTTTCAAACTTACTTTAACCTTGAATTTTTATTTAAACTTTCAAATTTACTTTAATATTTTTAAATAAATTCAATAAAAAAATTGATCAACGCCTTTACTTAGTTTTTTGTTAACGTGAATGATAAAAATATCAAACTTGATATTTATGTTTCAAATTTCTATGCACTAATAAATAATATTCAATTACACTGATTGGCAAATTTGAAATCTAAGCCTTTATTTTGGTATTTAAAATTTGTTTTATTTGAAAAAACTGTGACTAAATACATGATCAAATCATTCAGAATAAATACTCTCTAAATTTAATCCATTCTGTTGAGATCTTTTCAAACAATATTAAGTTTAAATTAATTTTAAAATAATATATATAATTTAACATCACAATCACATTCTTATATAAGAGTTACCATATCAATTATTTTTATCAACATAGAATTTTTCTCTCCAACCAATATCAAGTATGAGAGTACATCATAATTACATCTAACTCAATTTCTTTATAATCATAAAGCATTGATTGTTGTATTATTTAAATTGATTTACAACTCTTTTTTTTTTCCAAATCAGGTGTTCAATCTATGCAAAGTTCCAAGGTAAATCTTTATTGTCACATAAAAATATTGCAAATTCAATTTTTTTAAAAGAAATTATACTATTCATCTTATACAAAATCAGTTTTTATCTCAAATCAAGTAGTGAGTCACAAGAATCACAAGGTACAATTTATACAAATTCAATTATAAATAAACATATTCATCTTTTACAAATCCAATTATAAATTAATATATTCATCTTATAGAAATTCAATTTTTATCTCTAAACAGGTAGTGAATCACAAATAAGTGAAGTTGGTTCATATAAGATAAAGTTCAACGAAACACGAATCACAAGGTACATCTTATACAAATTGAGTTATGATTTTCTCTATTCATCTTATACAAATTCTTGAAAAAACCATGAGTAGAGTTTATCAAAATTAAGTCCAACTCAATTTCTTTATAATCATACATCATTGATATATTATTTAAAGTGATTTACAACCCTTTTTTTTTCTCAAATGAGGTGGTCAATCTACGCAAAGTTCCAAGGTAAATCATTATTGCCACACAAAAATATTGCAAAATTATCTTATACAAAATCAGATAATGAGTAAATCAGCACGAATCACAAGATACAATCTCATTTCCCATACAAATTCAATTATAAATTAACATATTTATCTTATAGAAATTCATTTTTATCTCAAATTAGATAGTATTTAGGTACCATCATATACAAATTCATTTATAACCTATAAACCACACTTGCCTCTGAAAAGTATATTTAATAAATCCTATAAATCCTAAATAATATATTTAATATAGTAACATATAAAAAAATATTAACATATAAATATAGCAACGACCACATAAATAAATAGTTAATAAATATAATAACCAAATAACATATTCAAAATCATGCAATATTCAAACAAATTTCAGAATATAGTAACAAAATAACATACTCAAAACACATGCAATATTCAAACAAATTTAAGAAAGAATAGCTTTATAGTAAGAAAATTACCTAAAATTTAAAATATTGGTACCTCAGAATGCTATCAATAAAGGTCAATCTTTGACCCAAACCAAACTACTACCATTTTGGAATATGATTAGAAGACTTGTCCTATTTTTCAGCCTCCCTAGGTATTGTCTCTACCACAACAAAACAATAAGTTTACAACCAGAGAACAAAAACAACAAAGTATAAAAAAAATTATAAACGAATAGAACCAAAACTACCAGAAATTTTGAAATTCAACGCCAAATATTACACAAACCTGTAACCCCAAAAAAGCTAATATTAGAAACTATTTATTGCCTAATAATATGTTTGGAGGAAACTTTATTAAAGACAAACCATAATAGGGGTACTAACATCAACAAAAGGGACTACATAGTAGAAAACATAGTAAAAGAAGTTGCTTTCTTCTTAAAGGTCTTGTGATTATTTAAGAAAAGCACAAATACAAAACACACCACCCATAACAAAACGAAAAGATAAAACAAAAGGCAGTAAACTTCATGCAAAAGTCCTACAATATATTTCATAAATAAACCTTAAACTTGCTTTTGTCAGATGACTGCACTCGGCAAACAAATCCAGCTTGTGCTTCCTCAATTACAATGACTCCACTATAGTTCAAGAAAAATGATAACTCCCATTAGAGAACTTGCATAAAACCCACAATAGGAGCTTCAAATTTACCATTATTTTCTCCATTGAAAAACCCACTAGAAATTTTGGAACTAAAACCCATAAAAGAAGCAAAGATAAAGCAAAATAAAATCAATACATTTCTGGGTTGCTTGCCATAAAAAAGCTCTGTAATTAAACTTAACTAATATAAACATAATTAGTGAGCCTCCTAAATATCACTATAAACCATTTTTATACCCTAAAGCATATAAAAAAAATTACAAAAACCATTAATTCACCAATACTTATTGGTGGATAAAAGTCTTGAAATGGGACATCATTTCCTGAGTTTGAAGTTGAGAAAAATTAGAATTATGCAGGATTGGAAATGCATGACCAGCCATTTTATACATAACCATTTCCACCTTCCTTGAGCTAGCCAAAGCATTACACAATGCCAAGTTTCTGTCTCTCAATATATCCATCTCTGAAACACACACCATTACAGCTATATTAGACCACAACTTGGCCAACAAATACACAACAGAATTAAACAGAATAAAAATATACTCAAAAAATACTTAGATTAGAGGACAAAAAAACATAATTAAATTATAAAAATATTTCAACAATACACAAACAAAAAATTAATCACACACAAAAAAAAAGAAAAATTAATGAGAATACACACTTAATTTGATAAATAAGATGGTGAAGAAAGTGGCCCAAGCCCAACACTCGATCACAATGACTAAATCAATATTATGATTGAAATTAAATTTGTAGTGAGGATATAGAACAAATCTGAATATATACACACACATACACAAGACGAATAACCAAAACTTACAGGCGTTAAAGCAAGAAAGTAACTTAAACAAAAAAAATTGTATATGTTTGTTCTTATTAATACATACATAAGTTTGAATAGTCAACATCCCAATACAATAAATACAAATTAAACTTAGAGACTACACTCCTTATTACTCCTTAATGTAACCTCAATTCGATGTAATGATTATTCATTTCTTCCACAAAATTCCCAAGAAGACAAAATCTGTATCCTAATTTCTTGGTCTCTAATAATGGAAATGCATTATTACCTCTTGTTTGAGCTCTTTGTTGTCCTTTCTCAGTCATTCCAAGACCAACCTATATATATACATAAACATGAAAATTGATTTTCCAGTAATTGAAAAATACACATATATATATATATATAAAGAAAGAGAGGAAACTAACCATAGCTCGTGGAAGACATGGCCGCAAATGGATATAGCTTGAAGATCTTCAACAATGGCCTTCAGATCTTCGTAGCAGATTGAGCAAATGGTTTTCCCAAAGGTCTTGTTGCCATTGACCATCTCTGTTAGGGTAAAATATATATACATGTGAAAAGAAGAGAAGAGAGGCAGAAATCACTCCTGGTCTAGTTTGGGTTTGGTGTGAAAACAGGCGAGGTGAGGTGGCGCAAGGGTGGTCAGATGGTGGTGAGGGCTAAGTTGGGGTCGTGTCTGGGTTCGGGTCACCTGACTTCAGGGTCGCGCACGAGGGACGCCGAGATGGGTCTGGGTGATTCAGACACTTGCACTTGGGTCCTCATGACCCGGGTAGGACCGTTGAGGTGGGAGATGGTGAGGGAGGGGCAACAGGGTCTGACTGTTTTTGGGTGAAGGGAGATGGAGCTGATGAAGATGGTGGTGGTATGAGGGAAAGAAACATAGGGTATGAGGAGAAGAAAGAAGAGATCAGAGAAAGAAAGAAAGAGGGGCGGCTGAGTTTGGCTAGCTAAGAATGTGGAGAGAGAATAGGGTTTCAACTTTTAAAATAATAATAATATATTATAATTATATAGAAGGAAAGAAACATAGGTCTAAATTCTGGTTTCTTTTTATTATTACATTCAACGTCTCTGTTTTTTTTTTATTATTATTATTATACATTACATATAAGTCCAAAATGCCACCTAGTCTACTTGCAAATACTCCATTAATTTTTAATGACCTACAATTTTAATCATTGAAAAAAACTTTTATCGTACGTAGTGTAAGACATCATAGGGAGTCGATAAAAGTAAAAATTGTTGTATTGAATTAAACACATTAGAATTAACATACCAACAATTTAGAGCCAAAGAAAGTACACAAAGCAAGTAATTTAAAAATAATATTATTTATATCTATTTTTTACTTTTTTTGGTTGAAAATAAAAATTATATATTTAAAAATAATATTGAGCTCCATCATTATCTTTGTCAAATTTGTCAAAATGTAGGGTGTTTGGATTTACATTTCAATTTTATTCATAATATTTAATTGCTTCTGGTCAACTCTCCCAAATAATTATTTTCTCTATTTTTGAGGTAAGTCTTTAATTATAGCTTTTATTTTTTATTTTGGCTTGTCGATTGTTGTAATTTATTAATATATTTTTAAAGAGTAATTTGTAGAAAAAACATCATATTTTTTTCTTTGTAGCACTTAAATACCCTAATTTTTATTTTCTTGATAAGCGTAGGTTCCTGCTTGTTAAGTGTGATATAGACACATATGTGGCCGTCTTTGATTGGTCCATGTCATTATTTTTTATTTAAAAATTCATTTTAATATTAAAAAATTATATTAGAAATAGAAAATGAAGATTTGATTTAAATGTATGTTTAGTTTATTATTTAGGTTTTATTTTCATTTAACTTTAGAATTTTATATATTAAATTATTTTAAATTAGAACTTAAGCTAAGATTTTCTAAAGTTTTTTTCATTTTTTATTTTTATTTTACTATTTTAATTAAATTTATAAATGAATAATAATTTTAGTATGTAAAATAATTTCTCCTTCAAAAATAATATTTAAAGTATTTTTTAAATGTTTTTGAATTTTTTTTATTAGATTTTAAATAATTTTTTAATATTTGAATGAAATTTTTAAATAAAACATTAAAAATAATGGCATGTACCAATTAGAGCTGTAAATGTGGGCCAGGCGCCTGGCCCACATTTTCGTACCTTTGATAAATTTGGATCGGGCCGGACCGGCCCATTTTTGAAAGAGTAGGTCCAGCACGGCCCATGTCGTGTCGGCCCACTTTTTATATTCGGGCCCAAATTTGGGCCCACTTTATTATTGCCAAAAAATGTGAGGATGGAGAATTGAACCCACCACCTCCTCTTTAACCATCAATGGACTTACCACCAAACCAAATACATTTCTTTGTTTAAATTATAATTTTAGATATTTTTATTTACTTTTTAACAATATTTTACACAAAATTATATCAAAGATAATTATTAGAATTTTAATACCTACTAATAAATGCTGAAAAATTTAACTCACAAATCTTAAAATAAATTAATATAATTATAAAAATATAAACATTGAGAAAAATAAGACTTCTATTATCATTTTAATTTATTAATAATTGACAAATAAAAATTTATTATGATTATTAATGTCAAAATATCGGGCTTTTTATCATGTCGTGCTTTCGGGCTAGTTTGTTCGTGCTTTCGTGTCGTGCCTTCGAGCTTGTCGTGTCGTGCCATGCTCAAGCCCATGTCTTGTCGTGCCGTGCCGTGCCGTGCCAATTTTCAATTCGTGTTGTGTCTGGCCCAGACCCATATTTTTTCGTGCCATGTCGTGCTCGTGCCTCCCGGGCTCGTGCCGTGCTAGAAAGCCCGGCCCGTATTTACAGCTCTAGTCCAATCAAAGACTTCCACATATGTGTCTATCTGACACTTAAATTAAATGTATTTATAAATATATATATGTAAAATAATTATAAAAAAAATATGCATGTAATCGAGTAGGATAGGAAACTGTTATCCAAAAAACAGGCACGGGTGACGTGGCAGACGTTTTTAAACACGTGGATGACACCTGGCAGAGTTCCGTTAGAGTATCGACCAGTAAGATATTGCAAGCATAACGGTTGAGTTTTTCTTACGACCAGCATGGTCGTACACTCCGCATATTTCAAGATGATTTTGTAAAGATCATAGTCAATCCCGAGATTGTCTCCAATAATTCCTGATGATCCGATTAATTAGGAGAAAATATCTATAACAAATTAATGTAATCCTCCTTGAGCCTATAAATAGAGAAAGATAGTTCAAGAAAGGGACTTTTGGCTTTTTGATTACTTGAGATTATAGATTTACGAGAGAATTAGAGCTATTACATTACGATATATTGTTTATTCTTCAGAGGTTAGTGAAACTCATAGAACCCTAGTTCTTTGATCACTTCTTTGAAATATCATATCAATAATAGCTTTGTACGCCCTGGATTTCCCACGGGCTGTTTAGCAAGACGATCCTCGGACTAAACATGATTTAGCCCGAGGCTCCCACAGGCCAGAGGCTTTATCTTCAGGACGGGCCCTTTCTAGCTCGAGGGGATGGAGTTTCCTGCTCCCTCTTGTTGTTCCAGGAGCTGGGAACAACATCCGGCGACCACTGACGGATCAGCTCGGGTTATGGATTGCTCCGGTAGCGAGCTTCTCAGGAAGCTCTGACCCTATGGGAAGTCAACACGCAAGATAAACGTGCATAATCCTGCCATCACGTGTCTGATATCCCCCTGACTTCTCGGACACGCCGCAGGAACGTGCGTATTCAGACACCCACGGACGGGTTGGGCCGTGCGGCCCATTATCTCCTTCCATACTGATTAGACCACACTTGTGTGTCAGGTTTAGGAAGTAATCATGAATATCACAGACTTGATATGACAAATGGTAAGGTCACGGGATGACCTCCCTACCAATTTCCAGGTGCCTTCTCCTATAAATATGGAGACCCTGGGAATTGATAGGGGTTGGAAAAAATAGTCTTGTAAGAACTATATATTTGGTAAACCAATTACCCAGAAAAGATCAATAATATTGACTAGTGGAGTAGAAGGATTTTTAACCTTCGAACCACTTAAAAACGTGTTTAAGGTCACCTAGTTCTTTTCACAAAGATTTCATATCTGCGGCGGTTCTACTTTTAAGTACTAATCTCTTTCTCTTCTTCTCTTAATTACCTGTTGCCGAAGAACCGCGTCAACAGTTTGGTGCTTTCATTGAGAGCAAGTCCAATTAGTACTACCACAAACATACAACTATGGTGACCACTCGATCCAAACATGGCAACGAGACAGAACAGCATGATGGGCAGGAGGCCCGCCATGTTGCCCTCCCCGAGAAGCAAGTTCCTGAAGTCCAGCAAAGGCCAGGAAAGCAGCCGGCCGGCCAAGACGACACTGGTAGTTCGACGCCCCGGCCGCCTAATCCGAATCCAGGTTATTATACTGTGGTGGAGATGGAGAATGCTCAACTGAGGAGCCAGCTAGCAGCAGCTGGTCAGCAAATCCAGGATATTCTGAGTCGACTACCCCCTCTCACAACCAACGGTAACGTTGGAGAGAGGCAAGGCGAGGCTCCTAAGTCTCGCCGGAGTAATCGATCCAGGCATAGCCGTTCGGGTAGACTCCCTGCAGCCAACTCCACCCCTTCATCACGCCATCAAGAGGCGAACTTCAGGGAAATGCCTCAGACCGAATCGCAGCAGTACAGCCGTTCGGTTAGGACATCAACCCCTAGCTCTCAGCCTTCCTCGAGGACACCCAGAAGAGATAGGGGAAATTCCCAAAGGAGGGCCGAGGAGATCCGGAGACGTCAGCCCGTCCCCGAAGAGCGTCCAGTTCCTCGTCCAGATCGCCCAGCGCGAAACCATCAAGCTGGCAGGGCCGAGAGGCCCCCACCAAATTTAGTCCGTCCAGACGGCACTAGGATCGCCTCTCCGGTTAGGCATCCTCCTTCTCCCATCAGATACCCGTCTCCTCAGCCCGTCCGAGACATCCCGACCTACATAAATAGTAGGAGAGACCCGCCATCGGCCGGGCCTTCCCGGCGCAGCAGGGTGCCGGGGGAAGGATCAGGTCGGAGCCGCCAAAGACGCACATCGAGCCTGTCCAGCAGGAGTCACTGGACCGGTAGTGCACGGAGTGATCTTTCGGGAGGAGACCTGCGACAGCGACTAAGTTCAGCACAAAGTCACCATAATACCCATGGAGGCGACCTTCGAGATCGCCTCAACTCTCACAGAGGGGATCGAGTTAGGGATGGTAGCCAGGCCCGCTCAGTTGGGGTCCGATCCGAAGTACGTAATGGCGGGAATGCCCCAAATGACCTATCTCCAGATAGGAGGGGCAATAACCCGCCTAATATGTACAACGGGTCCGGAGCTGTTGAACAGCCCCGGAATAACCCAGGATCTCAGGACAAAACCCTATAGCGCTTAACTCAAATGGAGGAGCTGATGAAGAAGCTCCTGTCAGAGAAAGAAAAAGACGAATATGATTCAGGGGATGAGATGGAGCTCTTCGCCCCCAACATAGCAGCAATGGCATACCCTTCTGGCTTTCGTATGCCTCACTTGTCAAAGTTCAACGGGGATGGAGACCCATCTGACCACTTAGGGATGTTCAACACCCTAATGATGGCTCATAACATCGGGCCAAAGCTTCGTTGCTTGATCTTCCCTTCCACCCTAACTGGACCTGCCAGGCAGTGGTTCAAACAAAGTAAAAGGCAGTCAATCAGCTCCTGGAAGACCTTTTCGGCTGACTTCAAGAGGGCATTCCGCGCCTCTCAGGCCGCCAGGGTCCAGGCCGACTCCCTAGCTAACGTGAGACAGCAACCTGGAGAAACGCTAAAAGCCTACTTGAGCAGATTTGCAAATGTCGCTGCTCGAGCCAGAGACGCCGACGACAGCTCCAAACTCATGGCTATGAGGACCGGGATCCTAGTAGGCGGAGATCTGTGGAAGGATATTCAAAGGAGGGGGGTCAGCTCAGTTAGTGAATTCCTTAACAGAGCCCAAGAATGGATAAACTTGGAGGAAGCTGAAGCTTCAGCCGCGGGGACCAGCCAGGTCCTCGAGAAGCCCGCTGGGGCGGGAACAGAGATCGTAGTAGCGACTCCCGACGTCACGCAGAGCAACCAGCCCGGTGGCGGCAAAAGAAAAGGAAATGGTGAAAACGTCCAGCACGGTCAAAAGAAGAATAAGTCCGTGGATAAATTCAAGCCCGTGTTCACAGCGTATACCGAGCTCACCCAAACCAGAGAGAATATTTTCCTGGCCAACGCTACGCGAGTCCCCTGGAGAAGACCGGAGCCAATAAAGCACCCTAAGGGAAAGAGAGACGCTTCCAAATTCTGCCGTTTTCATAACGACGTCGGGCACAATACCGACGACTGCAGGCACCTCAAAGATGAAATCGAGACTCTCATCCGAGCAGGTCCGTTGGCGCAATACTCGCGGAACAGGGTCCCCACAGGTCGACCCGCTCCGGAGATCCCAGCCAGTCAACCTGGACCTCGAGTAGATCAGGACGTCCCTCCCCCCGTGATCGAGGGAGAGATTTCCACCATCTCTGGAGGGCCACACATGGCTGGCACGAGCAGAGGCGCCCAGAAGAGGTACATAAATGAGTTGAAGGCCCACAATGGAGGGGAGTTCGTCCCGGAACAACGTCAATCAAAACAACAAAGATTAGAGAAACAACCAGTCACTTTCACGGAGGAGGACGCGGGCCATGTCCAATTCCCTCATAACGATCCCTTGGTCGTAGCAGTCCAGCTCGCCAACCGGAGAGTAAGGAGGGTGTTAGTGGACAATGGGAGCTCGGTGAATCTCCTATTCCGTTCAACCTTAGAAAAAATGGGTCTGACCGTCTCCGAGCTAAAGGCAACCTCGATGATGCTATATGGTTTTTCAGGCGAAGGGTCAGCAGCGATAGGAACGATCGAGCTGGTGATCACCCTAGGCGACGAGTCCCGAACAGTGTCCAA
Organism: Humulus lupulus; assembly: GCF_963169125.1. Taxonomy (NCBI): domain Eukaryota; kingdom Viridiplantae; phylum Streptophyta; class Magnoliopsida; order Rosales; family Cannabaceae; genus Humulus; species Humulus lupulus. Next base: position 81,768,311 of record NC_084797.1, on the reverse strand, counting down.
ACTGCTCGAATTCGTAGTCATTGACTGCTCCGCTGCCTACAATGCAATTTTGGGCCGACCAACGCTCGTTGCTTTCGAAGCTATCACATCCGTCCGGCACCTCGCCATGAAGTTCCCTACTTCGACAGGGGTCTGCACTATCAAGGGCGATCAGCTCGCTGCCAGGGAATGCTACAGCATTTCCATGAAGGGAAAATCTAAACCCGGGCAGGTGGCGATGGCCATTCAGGATGAAGAGGAATCGCAGGGACCCAAGGCGGCCCCCTGAGATTGAAAAACCTCGGGTTTCCGAAGACGAAAAGCTCGCCTTAAGCGAGGACATTGACCCCCGAGTAGGCGAGGACAGGTCCGAGCTCCAAGCTATTGAAGATCTCGAGGAGGTAGGCATCGATGAACAAAATCCTTCACGGACGGTGAAGCTTGGAAAGAACCTCTACGATAGGAGAAAGGCGGATCTGACCGCGTTTCTGAAAAAGAACCTAGACGTATTCGCATGGTCGCACGAGGACATGATAGGGATCAGTCCGAGCGTAATCATGCACACGCTCCACCTAGACAAAAGCGTCCCTGCAAAGTCTCAAAAGCAGAGGCGTTTAGGGACAACCCGAGCCGAGGCCCTTGAAGAAGAAGTGGCCCGGCTCAAAAAATGTGGCTTTATCCGCGAAGCCAGATTTCCCATTTGGGTTGCCAATCCCGTGTTAGTTCCAAAGCCCAATGGCAAGTGGCGGACCTGTATCGATTTTTCCGACCTGAATAAAGCCTGCCCCAAGGATTGCTTTCCGTTGCCGAGGATCGATCAACTGGTGGATGCCACGGCGGGGCACGAGCTCATGTCCTTCATGGACGCGTACTCGGGCTACAATCAGATCGCGATGAATCCAGCAGACCAGGATCATACCAGCTTTATGACCCCGACTAATGTCTATTGTTATAAGGTCATGCCGTTCGGTCTTAAGAATGCCGGGGCAACCTACCAAAGGCTGGTAAATAGAATGTTCGCGGATCAGATCGGGAAGAACATGGAAGTGTACGTCGATGATATGCTTGTCAAATCAAAGACTGCCACCAACCACGTTGCCGACCTGGAAGAATGTTTTAACATACTGCGAGAATATGGCATGAGGCTCAATCCTCAGAAATGCACTTTCGGTGTCGCATCGGGGAAGTTCTTGGGTTTCATAGTCAATACCCGAGGAATCGAGGCAAATCCCGACAAGATCAGGTCACTGCTCGAGCTTCCATCCCCCAGGTCGCGGAAAGATGTCCAAGGCCTCACAGGAAGGGTGGCGGCACTGAACCGGTTCATTTCCAAATCGACCGACAAGTGCCTGCCTTTCTACAACCTGCTCCGCGGAAACAAGAAGTTCGAATGGACAGTAGAGTGCGAGGGCGCATTCCTCGACCTAAAAACGCACCTAGCTGAGCCACTTGTGCTATCAAAGCCCAGGGTAGGAGAACCTCTTTTCCTCTACATGGCCGTGACTGAGGACGCAGCTAGTGCCGTTCTGGTGCGAGAAGAGGACCAGGCTCAGAAACCGGTTTATTACATCAGCAAGAGACTCCTCGGAGCTGAGTCAAGGTACCCGTTGATGGAAAAGCTGGCGTTCTGCCTAATCACGGCCTCGCGAAAACTCAGGCCATACTTCCAGTCCCACTCTGTACACGTCATGATCGATCAGCCTCTAAGGCAGGTTTTGCAAAAGCCTGAAGCCTCGGGACGCTTGCTAAAGTGGGCGGTCGAACTCAGTCAGTTTGAGATTTTCTATACTCCCCGAACTACCATAAAAAGTCAAGCCTTGGCCGACTTCGTGGCAGAATGCGCGGGATTCCGTGAGATCCCATCGGAAGATTCACAGCAGCTCACATCCTCAGGCTCATCGTGGAGGATCTTCGTTGATGGCTCATCTAACGAGAACGGCTCCGGGGCCGGAATCATTCTGATATCCCCAGAAGGACATAGATTCCATTCGGCGCTGAGGTTCGGGTTCAAGGCGTCCAACAACGAGGCAGAGTACGAGGCCTTGTTAGCCGGACTTAGGATAGCTAGCGAACTAAAGGCAAGCTCTGTCCAATGCTTCAGCGACTCCCAGCTCGTGGTGAATCAGGTCTTAGGCGAATATCAGGCGTGGGGTCCCAAGATGGCCTCTTATTTGGCTAAGGTAAAATCCGAATTGTCTACGTTTGGGCAAGGGTCGATCGAGCAGATACCTCGGGAGCAGAACGCCAATGCAGATGCTCTCGCCAAGCTCGCCACCTCGGGGGAGGCAGAAACCCTGGGGTTGGTGCCAATTGAGTTCTTGGACAAACCAAGCATAGACGGAGATCGAGCGGATATTGAGATGATTGACATCAGGCCGACCTGGATGACTCCCATTGTTGAGTACCTCGTCGAGGGCAAGTTACCCGAAGGGCGCAACGACGTACGGCGAGTCCTTTATCAAGCTCCGAGATATACGCTAGTCGAAGGGGTGTTGTACCGACGTGGGCATTCATTACCTCTCCTCCGGTGTGTTCTTCCAAGTGAGGCGAAGGCCATCCTGCAGGAAGTTCATGACGGATTCTGCGGAGATCACACTGGGGGGCAAAGCCTGGCCTTGAAGATCCTTCGGCAGGGTTTTTACTGGCCGACTCTGTCCAAAGACTCGATCTCATACGTAAAAAAGTGCGACAAATGTCAGCGGTTCGCCGCAGTTGCACGAGCACCCCCGGCCGAGCTAAAAATGATATCGTCTCCCTGGCCCTTCGCCATTTGGGGCATATCTAGTAGGCGCCCTGCCCACCGGAAAGGGCGGGGACCGTTACGCCGTGGTAGCCATTGACTACTTCACAAAGTGGGCCGAAGCAGAGCCGTTGGCGACAATAACATCGAAAAAGGTGCTAGACTTCGTGGTTAAAAGCATCGTTTGTCGATTCGGCCTACCCAAAAAGATCGTTTCCGACAATGGCACTCAATTTGACAGCGACCTGTTCACCGAATTTTGCGAAAAGAACGGAATTGTGAAAAGTTTCTCATCCGTGGCCTATCCCCAGGCGAACGGCCAGGTCGAAGCTGTCAATAAAACTCTGAAGGCAAGCCTCAAGAAGAGGTTAGGTGAGGCAAAGGGGATCTGGCCAGAACAGCTCCCCCAAGTTCTGTGGGCCTATAGGACCTCACATCGGACTCCCACGGGTCACACTCCTTTCTCCCTAACCTTTGGAAGTGAAGCGGTCCTCCCCGTGGAGGTAAAGGTCCTGTCGCACAGGGTCCGGTCCTACGAACAAGACAAGAACCACGAGCTCCTATGCCACTCCTTAGACTTGATGGATGAGAGGCGAGAGGATTCACAACTCCAGCTCGCCCATTATCAACAGAAAATCACTCGCTACTTCAACACTAAGGTCAAAAGACGTGCCTTTAGCGTCGGCGATTTGGTCTTGAGGAGAGTTTTCCTGGCCGGGAAAGATCCCAAAGATGGGGTTTTGGGACCAAGCTGGGAAGGACCATACCAGGTCATCGAAGTCATCAAAGAAGGGACGTATAAATTAGCTCGACTTGGTGGAGGGGCGGTCCCGCGGACTTGGAATGCAATCCACCTAAAGAAATATTATCAATAAACATTTGTAAGACCTAGAAGGTCACCTTCCATGTACAAATAAAAATCAAATGTTTCTCGTTATTTGCAAGGGTAATTTTAAAGTAACAACGAAAGACCCTTTCCCAGTTACTTGGGGGGCATATGGTACCCGGATATATCCAGGTCTCCTTAACGACTTAGGTGTTAATTTTTATCTATGGATAAGAGTTATCACAAACTAAGTCCTATCCTGGTCTTAACCAGGTCATAAAACTTGGAAGTTAACAAAAATTTGTTGACCGTGGTTCTTCTTTAAAGAGCCCGGGATACGGATAAAAGTTGACGCGATCTGAGTTTTTTCAAAATAAGCTCCTGGTCTTAACCAGGTCATAAAACTTAGAAGTTAGCTAAAATTTGTTGACCGAGGTTCTTCTTTAAAGAGCCCGGGATACGGATAAAAGTTGACGCGAACTAAGTTTTTTCAAAATAAGCTCCTGGTCTTAACCAGGTCATAAAACTTAGAAGTTAGCTAAAATTTGTTGACCGAGGTTCTTCTTTAAAGAGCCCGGGATACGGATAAAAGTTGACGCGAACTAAGTTTTTTCAAAATAAGTTCCTGGTCTTAACCAGGTCATAAAACTTAGAAGTTAGCTAAAATTTGTTGACCGAGGTTCTTCTTTAAAGAGCCCGGGATACGGATAAAAGTTGACGCGAACTAAGTTTTTTCAAAATAAGTTCCTGGTCTTAACCAGGTCAGAAAACTTAGGAGTGAACTAAAAATTTGTTGAACGCGGATCTTATTTAAAGAGCCTGGGATACGGATAAAGTTAACTCGAACTACGTTCATAAAAATAAAGAGATAAATTATGACCAAATGCATAAAAATATATATGTAAAACTGGTTGAGCAAATTGTCTCGAGGCGAAAACGCCTCACATAAAAAAGAGAATTACAATAAAAAAAAAAAAGTGTTCAAAATACGAAAACAAGAAGCATCCTAAGCCCCATCAGCTGGCCCTTTGGAGGTCGCGGTCTCACCCTGCTCCGCCGCGGCAGAGGCCTCTCCAGTCTCCGATGGAGGAGCCTCCTTATTCAGGCGGGCTTGAAGCCGCGGCAACAGGAATGCCCAGAGGTCCGGCGGCATGAAGGAGAAGTCCGCGTCCGGATTGTGGGACCAGCAGTGATAGAATAGGTCCTGTAAGGACTGCTCCGACACGACCCGCTCGTCTTTCAGGGCGGCCTGGGAGGTCTGGACTTCGGCCGTCGCCACCTCAAGGTCTGCCCGCGATGCGGCCAGGGAGTTTTTAAGCTCTAGGTTCTCGGAGCGAAGCTTCTCTAGCTCGGATGCGGCCAGGGAGCGTTTAAGCTCTTGGTTCTCCGAGCGGACCTTCTCTAACTCGGCTTTTGAGGCCGCCAAGGCGTCTCTCGCCTCCTGAGACTCCTGGAGGGCAGTCTGGCGATCTACTTCCAAACCCTCGAGCTGGGCCTTGGTCCTAACGATGCCTCTATAGGCGGCAGCCATGCCCTGCAAGAAAAGAGTGATAAATTAGCAAACTGGAAGGAGAAAGGTGGCGTGTGAGTGTCAAAGCCTTAGAAGAAGGGGGCACTTTACCGTTAAAGTCATGTCCATAGCGGACTCTATAACTCGGACCGGGCTCGTTGTTTCGATGGCCCGGAGCTCCTTCTCCCTGATATTGTAATAGTGGCTGACGGCGTAGCTGGCCGACTCGTACACCGTACCCCGGAATGCTTCGGGCATCTTCTCCAGAGCCCGGGGGTCGACCGGGATACGCACGTCGGGGGCTGCCGCGGCCAGATTCCCGACCTCTATTACCCCGTCCTGGGCGGCCAGTGGAGATCGTTGGGGTGGCGGATGCATGAGTCCTGTCCTGGCGACAGGGAGGTTCGCCCCCGCGACCTGGGATGACGGGTCTCTCTCCTTCTCCGTAGCTGGGGATTTGGTGGAGACCCCGGTCGAGCTCTTGGACTCGCGAAGCCTCTTTAACCTCGGCCCCGCTGGGGGATTCCCACCAAACACAACGCCCCGCAGACTATTCCCGGGCTGAGACATCTCTTCTGCCAAAGAGCAAAAAACACGGTTATCAGCAATCATACAGAAATAAAGGCAATAAGAAAGCAAATACTAAGGGAGCCCTACCCCCCGAGCTGGAAGAGCCTAGGACGATTATCTCACGAACTGGCGAAGGTTCTAGGTCCGGTTCTGAATCGGGGCTGGACTCTTCTACGTACTGCCTAATCCCCGGAGCGTAGACGCCCCTCTGGAGCGCAGGCCACGTGCGTAAATTGGTCCCGTACTCCTCAAAAATGGCCGACCTAAAGGCTAGGGTATTATCTACTACTACGGTACCCTTGGGCCGACTCTCTTGGTTGTCCAGCACGAGCTGGTCAACGCAGTGGAGCAGAAGCGTGTCCAGGTTCGGATTCCTTGGGTGACGATGGACGAGCTGCCTAGGGTTGAACCTAACCAGCCGGGGGTCTGCAGTGGCCCTATCTACGTTCTTAAATAAGTAAAAGTTACCTTGACCGGAAGGACCCGCGGCTGCTCCAGATTGGGCCCTCTCCTCGATCATCCCCTGGGCGACCTCCAAGCTCCTCTTCCTGTTCCTCACCAGAGGAACTTCCTCACCTTCTTCCTCGCCTTCGTCATCTGCGACCTCCTCCACGACGGTCGGCCTTTTGTCGCGAGCTGGGGGAGGACCCCGGGGCCTTTTCAAATTCAAAGTCTGATTTGGGAAAATCAGCTTGCAGAATACCATCGCCTCGTCTGTCACGAGCACGCGGTAGTCTTTCTCACTGGGAGGCAGGTTCGCCAGTGTGTCGTATTGACCCCCGAGGGTCACGGACTTTTCGGTCCTCGAGTAGATGGCTGCAAGGTTGGTTGAAATCAGAATTGGAATAAGGGACGAGCTAAAATAAGATAACCGTTAAAAGGCGAGCTAAATGGAGGATTACTTACGAGGGCGGTTGAAATAATGATGATCGCAGTTTCGGAACCCAGTAGACATAAAAAACTGGTCTTTGAAGTCGTTTGGATGGCTCGGCAGCTCGATCACTGCTGCTGTGTTAGGGAAGCGGGTTAAGTAATAGAACCCGTCGCCTCGCCCCCGCTGGTCCGGGCTGGCTTTGAGGCAGAAGAAATATAAGATATCAGCAGGAGTGGGGACCTCCCACTCATGCTTTTGGAACAAATACCTCAGTCCCGCCAGCAGACGGTAGGAATTGGGGGGGAGCTGAAATGGGGCCAACCCCACATAGTTCAGAAAATCAGCAAAATACTGATCCAGGGGGAGGAAGGCCCCTGCCTTGAAGTGTTCCCCGCTCCAGGCCGCGAACGACTCGTCGAGCGGCGTGCAGCTCCTCTCCCCATCCGCAGCAGGTCGGGCGATCACGGAGGTCTTCCCCAGAGGAATGTTGTGGTTAAGGAAGATTTTGGTGATCTTTGCCTGGCTGGTTATCTTCGAGACGATTCTCTCCGCCTCGAAAAACGCGTCAGGAGCCACCTCGGCCTGCTTCTCCACCGCCGGTCCAAAGTGAGGAATTGGCGAGCTGGTCACCACCGCCTTTCCTTTATCCTTCTGGGAGGCTGAACTTCCCACATTCTTCTGTGGAAGATTTCTCTTTGGAGCCATCTGGTCGCCTATCGAACAAAAGAAAACACTTTAGAAAAGGCGACCCAAGCAGGAGAGTGAGGCAAGCATTAAGTACACGAGCTGGGGTAAGCCCAGCCCGTGGAGAGTGGTGCCACGCGTTCCAAGGAACACGCGCCTATGCCCTCAACAGATCCCAGATTACTCGGAATTCGTGTGTCAGATGGCTCAGAGTAAGAAAAAAAATTTGCCTTGGGGGGAAAGTTTCAACAGGCAGGGCGTGGCAAAACCGCTTTTAAGGCGTATTCCCTAAGCTACCCGGTTTTTGCACCCAAAGTTCCTACGGATCCTACCCAGAAATTGTTCCTAAGAGAGAATCATGGAACCCATGTTCTAAGGCGATGTCCCATGGCAAGTGTGCCCTAATCAAAGAAGGGCCATCACCCTCCATATCCGCGCGACCCAGAAAACCTCTGCATGTGGCTACAGTAAAATTTTTTACCTAGGCTATAGTGGCATGCTTTCAAAAATAAACAGGGACAGAAGACTTACAGTATAGGGTTGGATGGTGAGCGAGGTTGCTGCGCTGGTAGGAGCTTCGTTGGCACAGTAGTCTCCAAGGCCTTGAAGGAACTCGCACGCTTAAGCTTCGTGAACGGAGAAGATGAGAGCAATGGAAATGAGGGTTTTGTTCTTCGGAAGGTCAGAGAGAAAAGAAGGAAATTTGAGAGGTTCTGAATGGTAAGGTGGTCCGTGCGTGGGATGACCACCCCCTTTTTATACAAGGGGGGATCACGTGTAAAAGGCTCCTGGGAGACCCTCCACTCGAAATGTGAAACGACGGCTGGACAGTAGGCTAGGCCATTTAATGCGGTTCTCGTAGAGTGTACCGTCGCCACCCACGGCGTTCCACGTATCAGACGCATGCGAAAAGCATGGAATGCGAAGGGTTGTGGGAGAAGTCTAAAAGCTCCTACTGTGGTCTCCCATGTCTGACGTCATGGACCACGAGCAGGAGCTTGGGGGGCAGATGTACGCCCTGGATTTCCCACGGGCTGTTTAGCAAGACGATCCTCAGACTAAACATGATTTAGCCCGAGGCTCCCACAGGCCAGAGGCTTTATCTTCAGGACGGGCCCTTTCTAGCTCGAGGGGATGGAGTTTCCTGCTCCCTCTTGTTGTTCCAGGAGCTGGGAACAACATCCGGCGACCACTGACGGATCAGCTCGGGTTATGGATTGCTCCGGTAGCGAGCTTCTCAGGAAGCTCTGACCCTATGGGAAGTCAACACGCAAGATAAACGTGCATAATCCTGCCATCACGTGTCCGATATCCCCCTGACTTCTCGGACACGCCGTAGGAACGTGCGTATTCAGACACCCACGGACGGGTTGGGCCGTGCGGCCCATTATCTCCTTCCATACTGATTAGACCACACTTGTGTGTCAGGTTTAGGAAGTAATCATGAATATCACAGACTTGATATGACAAATGGTAAGGTCACGGGATGACCTCCCTACCAATTTCCAGGTGCCTTCTCCTATAAATATGGAGACCCTGGGAATTGATAGGGGTTGGAAAAAATAGTCTTGTAAGAACTATATATTTGGTAAACCAATTACCCAGAAAAGATCAATAATATTGACTAGTGGAGTAGAAGGATTTTTAACCTTCGAACCACTTAAAAACGTGTTTAAGGTCACCTAGTTCTTTTCACAAAGATTTCATATCTGCGGCGGTTCTACTTTTAAGTACTAATCTCTTTCTCTTCTTCTCTTAATTACCTGTTGCCGAAGAACCGCGTCAACAAGCTTAAGTGGACGTAGGTCATTACCAGTTCTGGGGCCGAACCACTATAATTTCTTGTGTTCTTTACTGTTTTTGCCATTATATTAATTCCAACGCATCTGTCCACATCAAGCATTTTGACTCCGTGTCAGTTGACTAAAATCAGGGTCAACATTCTGATGGTTTCATTGAGAGCTTGATACGATATTGTTGAAACAGTAATGGCGAAAACAACAAAGAAGACTGGACAGGCGGCCGGCGCTGCACCATCTCAGCCGCCTCCTCCTCCAAACGTGACCGAAGATGAGCCACATTTGGAATTTGATGAGGAAGAAATGGATTCCAAGACACTAAGAAATACCCTAGGGGTATTGCGGGATGAACTGGCCAATCTGAGGGTCAGCCAAGAAAATGCTGCAGAGATTATGGCGCGGCAGCAGCAAGAGATTGAGTGACAGCGCCAGGAACTGAGTGAAAGGCAGGCAGAGATGGACCGTCGTCAGAGGGAGGCCATGGCAGCCCTTAAAGCAGCCCTGCAATTGGCTAGGAATCAGGCTGCACCTGCCTCACAGCCTGATCAACCAGCAAATGGGCCGCCCCAAAGGGGTCCCAATCCTAGCCCGCTAATCCACCCGTTGAGCCCCCAAAGGCCCGAGCAGCCACCAATGCCTCAGGATGATGTCCCGCTAAGGGATCCTGAAGCGCAGCCTCCATCCAAGGCTGGTCGCGGCAATCCCCCGCAACCAAGGCAGAATAGGGCCGGGCAGCAGCCCCGCAGTCCTAGACGCCATAGGGGCGAAGAGCCGAACCCACCGAGCAGAGGGCAGCGTCCTTCTGGTAACAAAAGGAACTCAGAGATAAGCTCTGTGGTCCGGGGCCCCCCACGGCATGACAATGCAGGAGTACCTGCCGACCAATGCAGGCCACCCTCTAACACTCGGGAAGTTCCAGCCCGAGGAGGTAATTGAGGGGACGACAAATCCCACCATAGCCAATCAAGATTCAGAGATGGCCATGGTTACAATGAGGCCGACTCAGGCAGAGGAAATGTCGGTCGGAGAAATGAAGATAGAGGTGGGGGCAGAAGCCCCCCACCTAGGGAAGACCAACTCGAGAGACGCGACGCTGGGGGGCAGCCCAGACAAAACAACGTCTTTAACCGGCTCGGAGCAAGCGAGCAGCGGTGAAGAGACAAAGATTTGAGAGATGTGCTCAATGACCGCCGGGAACGGCATAATGAGTACATTCCCCCAGCAGAAGAGGCCTCGGCGATTCCTGCTGTCGTGCAAGCCCAAATAGATGCCCTGAACCAGGCAGTACAACAGCTGGTCAGGGGAAGGACGTCTCATATCGAGTATGACAGGAGAAGAGGCACTCCTTTCGTTCAAAGGATAGCTATGGCAGAAACTCCTAGCAAGTTTAAGATGCCCACGCTTCCAAACTTTGACGGGTATGGTGACCCGGTATCTCATGTCAACAAGTTTGAGATACAGATGGACATTCGGAAAGTGTCCGAAGACGCTCGGTGCATGATCTTTCCTGCAACACTTTCTGATGCTGCACATGAGTGGTTTTTCAAATTCCCTCCTGCAAGTATTGTATCTTGGGAGATGTTCGTAAAGGAATTTTACGGACAATTCTATGCGGGTCGTGTGCACCCAACTGAGGCGAATCAGCTGGTGGAAATACGCCAGCAAGAAGGAGAGCCACTAAAGGATTACGTCCAGCGCTTCATGCGAGTAGCGGCTGGAGCCAAAACAGTGGGTAACGAGGGCAAGATGATGGCCCTACCTGCAGGAGTTAGGCGTCGTACACCTTTGTGGAGTAGCCTCAGAAAGCATGGAGTTAAGACTACTCAAGAGTTTTTGGATCGAGCTGATCGCTACATCAAGCTCGAGGATGCCATCGCCAGCGAAGGAAAGCCCCCAGGCAAAGATAAGGGGATTGCCGAACCCGCCAAAGCCGCCAATGGGTCAAAACCCAACAGCAACGACAAGGGCAATGGGAACGGCAATGGAAATGGCAAGAATGAGGGGAAGCGGCCGCATAATGAACCGTCCACCTCTGAAAACAAACGCTCTAAGGGAAATCGTTATGAACCGCGGTTCACTAACTACACTGCCCTTATCGAGTCCCAAGGAGAGGTGTATCAGGCCACGAGTTCTAGTGTGCCTTACAAGAGACCCGCTCCCATTCAAAAAGATATTTTGAAGAGAGATACTACCAAGTTCTGTCGTTATCATAACGACTATGGACATGATACAAATGAATGCAACCAGCTAAAGGATGAAATCGAGTTCCTTATTAGACAAGGACACTTGAGAAGATATGTACGGGCCTCGGGAAATTCCCAACAAGAAGCTCTAGGTGGCAACGAGCAAGCGCCTGCACGTCAACGCTCGCCACCTTTACAGCCTGATCTCGTAGCTGGCACTTTACTAACCATCTGTGGAGGCCCACACCTTGTGGGAAACAGCGGAAAGGCAAGGGAAAGATATGCTCAGACCCTACGCCACAACCAGGACATCGGTATGATGACTGTAGAGGACCGGGCATCAAAGAAGGCTCGGTCAGAGGAAGGTGAAATAACCTTCTCTGATAGCGACGCTCAGCATGTCCGATTCCCACATTCCGATCCGCTGGTCGTGGATGTTCAAATTGCCAATATGATGGTGAAGAGAGTGTTAGTTGATACAGGAAGTTCAGTAAACATCCTGTACAAATCTTCGCTGGAACGCATGAAGTTGTCCATCAAGGACTTGGAGCCCTGCAACCAATCGATTTACGGCTTCTCCGGTGAGGGACTCGCCCCAGCAGGGTCAATCAGACTTCCAGTAACAGTAGGTACAGCGCCTGCTACCAGGACATTACTCGCTACTTTCATAGTAGTCGATTGTCCTTCGGCGTACAATGTTGTCATTGGAAGGCCCATACTGGTTGACCTTCGGGCCTTCACCTCAGTATGGCACTTGGCCATGAAATTCCCGACAGACGCAGCAGGGGTAGGACGCGTGTTGGGAAATCAGAGGGAAGCAAGGGAGTGCTACAACGCCTCAGTCACAAAGGCGAAGAAGGGAACATTGAAGAGCACTCCCCCAGATAGGTTGCAGATGGCTATTGATACACAAGCCTAATCCGGTGATGGAGTCACCAAATAGGGTGTTGCCCAAAGTGAGGATAGGGACTTAGATCCTCGCTTTGGGGATTTTGAGGAAGATGTTGGACCCGTCGAGGACCTGGAAGAGGTCCAACTTGACGAAAAAGACCCGACCAGAGTTGTAAAGGTCGAGAAAAATTTAGAAGCAACAACGAAGCATGCACTGGTGGAATTTTTGCAAAAGAACTAGGAAGTTTTTGCCTGGTCACATAAAGACATGGCTGGAATAGATCCTGCAGTTATCAGCCATGTCCTGAACGTTGACAAGAGTTTTCCACCCGTGCAACAGAAAAGAAGGCTGCTCGATAAGGATAGATTGAAAGCCTTAAAAGAGGAAGTTGAAAGACTGAAGGAGAATGGGTTCATCAGGGTGGCGTTTTATCCATCGTGGGTCTCTAATCCAGTACTGGTTCCCAAGCCTAACAGCAAATGGCGAACCTGTGTGGATTTCACAGACCTTAATAAAGCCTGCCCAAAAGATTGCTTCCCACTCCCAAGGATCAACCAGCTGGTCGATGCAACTGCAGGACATGAGATCCTCTCTTTCATGGATGCATACTCAGGATACAATTAGATTAGTATGCATCCCCCTGACGAGGATCACACTAGCTTTCGGACCAATACAGGGTTATACTGTTATAAAGTAATGCCCTTCGGATTGAAAAACGCTGGTGCGACTTACCAGTGATTGGTAAACCACATGTTTAAGGAATTGATCGGAGCAAACATGGAGGTGTATGTGGACGACATGTTGGTAAAGTCAAAAAAGGTAGAAGGACATGTGAAGGATTTACAGGAGTGTTTCAATGTTTTGAACAAGTACCAGATGAAGTTAAATCCACTCAAATGTTCCTTCGGAGTAGGATCAGGGAAATTTTTGGGGTTCATTGTTAATTCAAGAGGAATCGAGGCCAACCCCGAAAAGATCAAAGCCCTAATCGATATGAAATCGCCAGTGAAAATCAAGGATGTACAAAGTTTAACTGGATTGCCGCACTCAGTAGATTTATTTCAAAGTCAACGGATAAATGCGTCCCTTTCTTTAATCTACTTAGAGGCAACAAGAAGTTCTAATGGACTGGAGACTGCAAACAGTCTTTCCAAGCCTTAAAGGCCCACATGGCACAGCCTCCTATTTCATCAAAACCCATAGATGGAGAAACTTTGTTCATTTACCTGGCAATCACCGAATTTGCTGCTAGTGCGGTACTAGTACGAGAAGAAGGAGGCGTACAAAAGGCGGTTTGCTATGTAAGCAATAGGTAAATCGAGGCCGAATTGAGGTATCCTCCCATCGAAAGATTGGCCTATTGCTTAATTCTGGCCTCAAGGAAACAACGCCCTTACTTCCAAGCCCATCCCATCACAGTTTTAACTGACCAGCCCCTTCGGCAAGTTCTGCAAAAGCCAGAGGCGGCTGGGTGCTTATTGAAATGGGCAGTCGAACTTGGGCAGTTCGATATCACATATTCACCGCGAGCAGCAGTAAAAGGACAAGTCTTGGCTGATCTTATCGCTGAATTCACTGAACTCCCAAATGACGAGCAGTGCGAAAAACCTAGTACACCTGAGCCCCAAATTGAAGCTCCTTCGTGGAAGTTATTCACGGACGGATCGTCCAACGAATCTCACGCAGGAGCAGGAGTGATATTGATAACGCCAGAAGGGCATCGATTTCACTGCGGTATTAGGTTCGATTTCACCGCATCAAAAAATGAGGCCGAATATGAAGCACTACTCGCTGGACTAAGATTGGGCAAAGACATGAGTATAAAAGTGCTTGACATTTACAGCGATTCACAACTGATAGTGAATCAGGTCTTAGGGGAGTATCAAGCACGGGGCCTGAAGATGATGGCCTATCTTAATAAAACCAAAGATCTGTTGGCGCAATTCGAGAAATACACCCTCCAGCAATTACCTCAGGATCAAAATTCAAACGCGGATGCCTTAGCCAAACTCGCAAGTGCGAAAGACGTTGACACTTTAAATATAGTGCCAGTAGAGAGATTATGCGAGCCAAGCATACGAGCGGATGAAACCAATATGGAAATCCGGATGGAAGATACATGGATGGCACCATACTTGGAGTATCTCACGAATGGTGTACTACCAGCAGATAGAAACAAAGCCAGGACTCTTTAAAGACAGGCTGCTAGGTATATATTGGTCGATGGTGTTCTTTATCGAAGAGGATACTCCATGCCACTACTCAGATGTATTACACCGGAAAAGGCTATAGAGCTGATGAGGGAAGTACATGAAGGTTTCTATGGGGATCACGCTGGGGGGCAAAGCTTGTCGAAAAAGATTCTGAGGCAGGATTATTTCTGGCCGACTATGAACGAAGACTCAATGGAGTTTGTGCGAAAATGCGATAAGTGTCAGAGATTTTCCAAGATCCCACGCACAACTCCCAACGAGTTAAAGCAGATGCAAAGTCCGTGGCCCTTCACAGTATGGGGGATTGATTTAATTGGGTCCTTGCCAACGGGAAAAGGTGGAGCAAAATACGCAGTTGTAGCAGTCGATTACTTCATCAAGTGGGTCGAAGCTGAGCCACTCGCTACCATAACAACAAAGAAAGTTCTTGACTTTGTCATCAAGAATATTATTTGCCGGTATGGATTGCCTCGAAAGATTGTCTCAGACAACGGCACCCAGTTTGACAGCGACCTATTCACAGACTTCTGCGAAAGGCATGGAATCGTCAAAAGCTTTTCTTCAGTCGCACATCCACAAGCAAATGGGCAAGTCGAAGCAGTGAATAAAACACTTAAAGATACCCTAAAGAAAAGACTCGAAGAAGCTAAAGGAGCATGGCCGGAACAACTGCCCGAAGTACTCTGGTCGTATAGAACGTCTCATCGAACAACAACAGGCCATACCCCGTTTTCTTTAGCATACGGGTATGAAGCTATGTTGCCAGTCGAGTTAAATTCGCCCTCTCATCGAAGAATCACATACGAACAAGACCAGAATAGCCAACTATTGATGGAGTCCCTAGACTCGCTTGAAGAGAAACGGGAAAGAGCCATACTCCGAGTAGCTGCGTACCAGCAAAAATTCGCTCGGTATTTTAACTCAAAAGTGAAAGAAAGAAAGTTCAACGTCGGAGATCTAGTACTTCGGCGAGTTTTCTTAAACACCCGCGACCCAACTGCTGGAGTACTCGAACCAAACTGGGAAGGACCTTACCAGATTGAAGAAGTCCTTCATCCAGGCACCTACAAACTTGCACGCTTAAATGGAGATCTCATTCCACGCTATTGGAACGGAGAACACCTGCGCAAGTATTATCAATAAACAGTCCTTTTTAAAGGACTGGCTTGTATTAATTTTTACTTTTTACAAGTTTTGAAAAAGGGTTAGCCATGTTATATGGCTAATCACTTATAAGTGTAAGATCTTTTTAAGATCACTCGTAAAGACATGTTTAGTCCATTTTAATACGAGAATTATAAGGGATTGTACGCAGCCAGTCATTCTTGCCAACCTTTGTAAATTCTTTTTTTTACAAGTATTTGTTCATTACGTGTGTTTTTTTGATGTATTATAAGTGTTGCATTTCCTACCGAGCAATAATGTTCGTACAGGTCGTGGTCAAGGCAAGTGACCAAGGACCTAAAGCTCCTCAGTCACTTGGGGAGCATATAAGGTGCATCGATAGCAAAGCATACCAAGAGGTATGTAAACACATGAACAAAATAAGTGAAAGCATGCTACGGTACTTAGAGTATTTTTCAAAATTTATATTTTGTTAAATCAGGCCAAAGTACTATGCTAAGTTCGATCATGCGAACAGATGTTATAATAAGCAGAAATATTATAATATCAAAAGGAATTCTCTTACACCGCAAGCAGTACTGCTTGGATGTAATTGTTCAAAGTAAAAGGAAAATATGCTGCCCATGCAGCAAAATTAAAAATAAAATTTAGTCTTTACATCATGACCCGTGGGTCGTGTAATTAGAGAAAAGTAAAAGAATAAAAACTTCAAGGAGCATTAGGAGCAGGAGGATCTTGTTCAGCACTCTGGCCGACTACGTCCCCAGTGGCTTCTCCTCCCTCCGCTCCGGCAGTTGGCTGAATGCTTCGGGAAGCAAGAACTCTAGCTTTCTCTTCAGCGACCAATCTAGCAGTACAGCGGGCTAGCTCGGCATTCCTGGCATCTTTTGGGAGGTAACTGAAGTCGGCACCTTGGTTGTGTTTCCAAAAATCGTAGAAACATCGAAGTGTCGCGTTCTTATACCTCTCCAGGTCTTTGGCATTAGTGATCTTGAGCTGTTCCACCTGGCTTTTGAGAACAGCAATGGTCGCGTCCTTAGCGAGGTGCTCCTCCCTAAGTTTCTTGACTTCGCGCCATTGGATTCGGCTGGACTCCAGGTAGTCATTCCTCTGCTTCCTCAGAGTTTCCTGAGAAGCTTGCTTCTCAGCCAGTTCTGCCACCAAAGCATCCTTCTACTGGGTGACCACCTCCAACTCCCCAGCATGCCTAGCCTCTGCGGCCCGAAGCTCCTCGATGACCTTTGCTCGAGACTGCTCGATGCTAGCACTAGCACGAGTACGAGCAGCGGTCATTGTCAGCATGGCCTGCAATCAAAGAATAAAAGTTAGGCTATATTACAAGAAGGAAAGATAAAGGCCAAGAGAAAGAATACTTACACTGGCCACTTCGTTAAGAGCCCTATTAAGGATCTGATCGACCCCCATGCTCTCAGCTTTAGCCATTGCTTCCCTGCAACGGTCATGCTTCAGGATGTGAGCAAGGCGATCTTTAGCTGATCGCAGGGAACGGCTCGAGAGTCGGGTCCCAGGAAGTTCAGTTTGTTGGGCCTGTTCTTTTTTAACCGCAGGCGGAGGGTTGATGATGGCAGGCACTGCCTCCTTCTCAACAGAGGCAAGTGTTTGAGGAGAAGGTTGGCCAGAGGGCCCATCCTTGGGAGGGTCAGTTGCTCGACCCTTCTTGGTTGGAGGTGCTTGGCTTGACTCGCCATCTTGTCTCCTGGCCGATTTCTTTCGGCGGACCAGGGGAACTTCCTCCTCCTCCTAAGTCTGGTACAGATCGAAAACATTGGGGGAAGCCATCTCTGCAGAAAAGAAAAGCATGCAGACAGTAAGACAAAAATAGATAAAAAATCATGGCAAATCAGAAAAGAGGTCACAAAGTTTAATACCCGAGCTACAACTACTTGTCGCTACACTACTGACTCTATTAGTCATACACTCACTCTCTGGCACGAAGAAGTCTGGCCCTAGATTTGGAGTATACATAAAATTGTCATCCCCGTCAAACAAGTGACAGGGAATTGGCAAGCTATTTAAGAGCAAAATAACAGTACCATTTTCGTCTGAAGACTCATCCAAGTCTATGACAGACTCTGCTGCCTTTTGTTTCCCCTTCCCCTAGGGCACAGAAGGCCTCTCTGCTGAAGGGACGCCAGTTGGTTCCTTGATCATAACCCCCGTTGGCCTCCTTTGAGGAGGGGACAGTGGGGGTTGCTGCTCGGGATGCCCCTCGGCAATGGCGTCTGCCACCACGGGTTCCCTCATTTCCTGACGAGGAGCCAGGAGGCCAGACAGCCTCAGGTTTTCATCAATGACCAGGGACTTAACTCTTTTTTCAGTGTCAGCCATCCTGACCAATGCGTTGGACCTCAACACCATGTCTGGTGTTGGGTTCGGGCGTAACCATGGTCCTGAAAGGCACAGCATACTTTAGAAGAGCACAAAAAATTTTGCCAAGGAAAAGTAGCGACCAGTGGAAAGGGATATTTACCTCCTCGAGCAAAGGCCAGGTTGTTCGTAGTCATGTCTGGTGTGAGGAAATACTCTTGATTGTACTTCCCCACGTTGGAAATATGGGTAGTGTCACTCAGGAACGTGCAGTTGGTTTCCTGGTGACAGAAGTGAAAAAAGCCCGTCCCGTACTGCTGAGAGTTGGACTTGAGGTCAAAAAGGAAGTTGACCTCGTGGGGAGTAGGCTCTGGCCAATTATTGAGTTTGTAAAGGATATAGAGTGCAGCAAGCATTCTATATCCATTTGGAGTAATTTGAAAGGGGGCAACACCGAAGTAGTTTGCCACCCCCTGGTAAAATGGATGTAGAGGAAGGGTAGCCCTCGCCTCTATGTGGTACCTTGACCAAGCGCTGTAGACGCCCCCGGGAAAATTAGCCCTCTGGTCAGCAGCAGGGATTTTGAGATTGACCCCGGTAAGTGGATACTTCCTAAGGTAATTGGCAAGCATCCGGGGAGTCACCTGGCTGGTGGGAGAAAGATACCACTCGACATCAGGAAGGTTTTGATGCCGAGGGCGAGCCCTAACTTGAATGCGAGGGAATCCTAGCCTGCAAATCAGGCTGGGCAGAAGGATTTGGATTGTTTTTCAGGGTTCGGTTTCTTTTTGCCTGAAGATTTAGAGCGGGCCATTTGAGGTGGTGATGGTTGAGGTCTAGAAGAAGTTCTTGAAAATGGAATCTCGTTAACATGCTGGGCCGGCTGTTCTTCGCCTTCAAGCAGTTGTGCAAGAAGATCGTCGTCAATTGGCCGCTCACCTCCCCGCAAATCTGGCATTAAAAGCTGCGAACAAAAAAATGGGGAGGTGAGGATGGAGAATCTAAGAGGTTGGTTAGAATAACGCTGGTCGTGCATAAAAGTCAAACTTTTATACAACAGCATTCTAACAAAAAAACCAATTTTTTCACACGAACAGTTTGAAAAATAGATCAAAAAGTGAAAGCAAAAAGTTTTTTGAAAAAGCTTTTTCAACTCCTTTTAGGGCAGGAAAAACTTAGTTTTTCAACTGGCATAAGAATCGAATATTTACTTCGATTTTACGTCCTAAAGTTGTGATCTCAACTATCAAACTAACTCGTAACTCCTTAATGGCAAAGAAATATCATCCTATACAACATCACCCATTAAACCCCCTACTATCATGCATCTCAACCCAGGAACATAAGAACTTAACAGCCAATTCACAGAGGCATGCACGGCAAAAATAAAGAGCATAAAAGTTCTGAGACTTACCAAAGAAAAGATCATGGAGGTTTAAACGAGTTTCGAGCGTCGATGAACTGACGGGTTGGATCTTGAAATGCTGGAAGATGGTCTCCAGAAAAGAATGGAGGTTCTGATTTTAGGGTTTCTTGAAGGAGGAATAACTTGCGTAAAAAGGAAAAGGAGACTCTGGGAAGGCTATATATATTTTGTCCATGGCATGAAAGAGGAAGTAATCATCAGTTTCCTCTTTTTCGAAGCATGGGGAAGGGTGATAGCCGTCAAAAGGTTACTTGGGAACCGAAAAGCCGTGATTAGACAAGGGTAGGTTACTTTTCCCAAGGTTGCACGAACTACTCTGACAGATCTGGTGGGGTGATCGAAGAGTCATTTTCCTTAAAGTTTATTTATTGTTGGTCGTAATAAATAAACTTGGGGGCAAATGTTATCCAAAAAACAGGCACGGGTGACGTGGCAGACGTTTTTAAACACGTGGATGACACCTGGCAGAGTTTTGTTAGAGTATCGACCAGTAAGATATGGCAAGCATAACGGTTGAGTTTTTCTTACGACCAGCATGGTCTTACACTCTGCATATTTCAAGATGATTTTGTAAAGATCATAGTTAATCCCGAGATTGTCTCCAATAATTCCTGATGATCCGATTAATTAGGAGAGAATATCTATAACGAATTGATGTAATCCTCCTTGAGCCTATAAATAGAGAAAGATAGTTCAAGGAAGGGACTTTTGGCTTTTTGATTACTTGAGATTATAGATTTACGAGAGAATTAGAGCTATTACATTACGATATATTGTTTATTCTTCAGAGGTTGGTGAAACTCATAGAACCCTAGTTCTTTGATAACTTCTTTGAAATATCATATCAATAATAGCTTAAGTGGACGTAGGTCATTACCAGTTCTGGGGCCGAACCACTATAATTTCTTGTGTTCTTTACTATTTTTTCCATTATATTAATTCCAACGCATCTGTCCACATCAAGCATTTTGACTCCGTGTCAGTTGACTAAAATCAGGGTCAACAGAAACATTTATACTCGTATCCCCTATACTCGCATCGGATACATGTTTTTTTTATACCATAACCATATCATACCCTATAACTATAATTCAATGGCTAATTAAGTGTTTTATTTTTGTCAATGTAGTATAATTCACCATCTACTTGTTCGAAAGATAATAGAGAACTGATGGATAAAAATTGGATTTTCCAAAAGAATAGATTATCCGTAGAGTATTTTGATGGAGTTAAGAGTTTTATTAAATTATCAACACTTCACTTAAATGGTGAAAATAAGATTCTATGTCCATGTGTTTCGTGTATGAACTTATATTACCATGACTTGGAGACAATTGAGCGTCATATATTTGTAAAGGGATTTTATAGTAAATATGTTACGTGGGAGTATCATGGGGAAGATATCAAAGAAGTAAACAAAGACCGAGAGGAACTAGAAACAAATAGTGAAGAAGACGAAATATCATGTGATAGTGATAATGAAGACGATGACAATATGATACCAGCATTAGAAGATTTAGCTAATCAATATCATCATAATAGTGATTTTGTGAACCTTGGAGATTCAAATGACCACAACAATGAAATGAATACATTGCCTGAATTATTTGCTGAAGCAGAAAAAGAGTTGTATTTTGGATGCACAACATTCTCAATATTAACATTTATTGTTAATTTAATGCACATTAAAGTTATGTGTGGTTGGACCAACAAATCATTTGACTTGTTGCTTGACTTACTTTGGAAAGCATTTCCCAAAGACAATAAGATTCCACAGTCTTATTATGAGGCTAAGAAAATATTGCGTGATCTTGGTTTAGGGTGTGAAACTATTCATGTATGTGAGTTTGATTGTGCTTTATACTGGAAAGAAAATAAAAATGCTGAAAGATGTCCTATATGTGGTCATGAACAATACAAATTCCAAGGAACTAAAGGTAAGAAGATCCCGAACAAAAAGATGCAATATTTTCCTATAACTCCACGTTTGCAGCGACTTTTTATGTCTCGTCATACATCATCTAATATGAGGTGGCATATGGAAGAACATGTTGATACCGAAGGTGTACTTAGACACCCAGTAGATGCAGAGGTTTGGAAGAATTTTGATAGACAATATCCTGATTTTGCAAAAGAATCTAGAAATGTTAGGTTAGGATTTGCAACAGATGGGTTCAATCCATTTGGTGATTTATCAAACTCGTATAGCATGTGGCCAGTGTTGCTAATGCCATATAACATGCCACCATGGAGATGTATGAAACGAGAATTATTAACGATGGCATTACTAATTCCAGGACGTCGTGCTCCAAATAAAGACATAGATGTCTATTTAGAACCTTTGATCGATGAGCATAAGGAACTATGGGAAAATGGTGTACGTACGTTTAATATTATCAATAAATAATATTTTACCATGCGTGCTGCAGTATTATGGACGATAAATGATTTTCCAACATATGGTACTGTATCTGGGTATAGCACTCGTGGGTATAAGGCTTGTCATGTTTGTCAGGATGACACATCTTCATTTCGAATAAGAAGAAAAATATTTTTTATGGGTCATCATCGATATTTGTGTCCGAATCACAAATGGCAGAATGATAGAGAGTATAATGGTACAACTGAAAGAGGTTTGCCTCCAGGAATTTTAACAGGAGATGAAATCTTAGATAAATTAAAAGGTGTGTGGAAATGTAGGCCAGGTAAAAATGATAAGATCATTAAGGACGATAAGCAACAAATGAATGATGCATGTTATGAAAACAAAACGAACTAGAAGCAAAAAAGTATATTTTGGGAGTTACAATATTGGCCTAAATTAAAACTAAGACATAACTTGGATGTGATGCATATTGAGAAAAATATATGTGATAGTGTGGTTGGTTCAATATTTAGTATCGATGGGAAGTCTAAAGATACTGAAAATGCAAGACTTGATTTACAAGACTTAAATATTCGTAAGCAGCTACACATGAAAAAGAAGGGGAATAACTGGTTGAAACCAGCAACATGTTATACGTTATCAGCGAAGGAACGACAAGAATTTTGTACGTTTATAAAGTATGTAAAATTTCCTGATGGGTATGCAGGAAATATTTCTCGAAATTTTAACATGAAGGATGGGAAATTATTTGGGTTGAAAAGTCATGATTGTCATATCTTATTACAAAGGTTGTTACCTATTGGACTAAGGCCATATTTGAAAAAGAAAGTGATGGATGTAATTGTTGAGTTGTCGTTATTCTTCAAAAAACTATGTGCGAGAACATTATATGTGAAAGACTTAGATGAATTGGAAGAGGGCATTGTGTTCACGCTATGTAAATTAGAAAGTATTTTTCCTCCTGCTTTCTTCTATGTGATGATACATCTTGCGGTGCACCTGCCATTAGAAGCTAAGTTAGGCGGTCTAGTACAAATGAGATGGATGTATTTGATCGAAAAGTAATATAAATTACAACTTAAGTTATTTTATAATCATTGAAGACAATATTTTTATTACTATTTATTAAGAACATAATAATTTTCAGGGAATTATGTCATTTGAAAAAATATGTAAAGAACAAAGCCCAGCCTGAAGGTTCCATTGCTGAAGGATACGTTATTACTGAGGCTTTAAATTTCTGTTCAATGTATCATCATGGAATAGAAACACGCTTTAATCTTCTGGATCGTAATCCTAAACATCTTGGAATTAGAAAATAATCTACCCTGTCTATATTCAACGTGCCTACAAGACCATTTGGAAGACAATCATCTATCACATTGACTCAAGATCAACGAAACCAAGTACAATGGTACATTTTAAATAATTGTCTTGAGTTAGAACCATACTTAACGTAAGTTTATTGCTTTTTATTTTCCTAATTCTAACACATTTATGTTTTAGTATAAAATTAATCTTTCAAGTGCTTATTATGAAAACAGTGAACATAGATTATTCTTACAATCACAAGGAATTTTGGATATTGATCAAGTGCAAAAGAATGAATTTTCAACTTGGTTTGAAAATAAAGTAAGTTTAAAATATCTCTGTTTGATATTTTAAATTTATTATGTGCCTTCATTTTACATTTACAATATGTTATTGTGATCACAGATAAAAAAAACGAATGAAACGTCATCTGATGAAGCAGAAGAAGATTTGTATGCAATTCTAATGCAACTAGATTACTTGGTTTGTACATATGCTAGTTGTATTGTTAATGGAGTTCGATACCATACAAAAAGTCGAGATGAAAAACGTTTAACTCAAAACTATGGTATTAAGGTTGAAGCTAAATATGATGGAAAAATATGCGATTTTTACGGTGTCATCGATGAAATTTGGGAAGTGCATTACCTATATTGGAACAAAGTTATATTGTTCAAATGTTCTTGGTACAATACAAACGAAAGTGAAAATAGAATGTACACTGAATATCATTTTACTAGTATAAACACTAGCTCAAAATGGTTTGAAGATGAACCATTTGTTATTGCCAATCAAGTAAGTTCAGTTTTTTATTTGGACGACCTTAAAAAAATAAAGATTAAAAAGCGGTGCAGAAAGTAAATCATCGTCACATCTGGGACATACCTTCAAAACCAGAGGATGGTGAAGTTGATGATGAAGATCCCACTATCATCAATTCTAAAGCATATCAAGAAGAATCGTCGAATGACATTGACATAAATTTTGATTCAACAACAAGTGATAGTAATCTTATTCGAGGTGATATTGCCGATATAGAATGTGATGGTGGATTGTTCAATGATCTTCTAATAGATCATAATGATCAAGTTCAAAACAAAATAAACACTGATGAAGAATCTTTACTTAATGATTCCGAAGAAACAATTTTGAGTGATGAAAGTGATTAATCATAAAGTGTGTTATTATTATATTTTTGTAAATTTTTTATTATGCAAATTTATTATGTGCTAATACTAATTACATATTCTCAGCTCTTTAATCATATCAAATAAGAAGTCTCTCGATCCACCATTAACTAGTAGAAGGTTGTTTGGTCGTAAGAGGACGCATATTAACTCTTCATCATCTACACAGTCTCATTCTCCTTTGTCAGGTTCTCCAAATGATGAATCAGCAATACCACTAAATGATGAAACACATGAATCCTTAGAAGGTACAAAGTGTTCATGTATGACTTATGATAATATATACATTAAAATTTTATGAAAATAGTTTTGATTACAAGTAATATTATAATTATTATACAGAATCAAAGAAGAGAACTCGTGGCCCTACTCGTGGGGATGGTGTCAGACGTTTATTAAAGGATGATACAAGTAAGTTAAAGATTTCCTATAAAAAAGGTGAACCTCGAGTTCATGGGACACATGCCAGTACATTTGCAAACACTATTGGTGTAAAAGTACGCCATCATGCTCCACTTCAGTATAGTGGCTGGGCCAAAATTCCCCCAGAAGATAAGAAAGTTGTATATGCTTGTATCATGGTATGTTTATGTCTGTACATGTATTTTATAATATTATTTTAACATAAAAACAATTTATTTTATAATTTTTAATAATTTATTTATTTTCTTAAATTCTTTTTTTAGGACGTATTCGAAATGGATTTTAAAAAATATCCATATCTAGAAACTATATGTAATCACTATTGTTTAGAGCGCTATAAAGACTATTGTAACAATTGTCATACACAATACAAAAATATCATCAAAGAAGGTAAAAATCCTTTAGAAAATCGTCCTGTGAAGTTGGTGCTAAGAGACGAAGATTGGGAATTAAGGTGCAATGAATGCTTCTCTAATGAAGAATAGAAGGTATTATATCTTTCTTGAATTTGTACATATTTCATCATTTTTAATTCTTAAAACTCACATGAAAAATATTTTGTAGAAAAAGTCAATTGCAGGGTCAAAAAATAGATCAAGCGTTTCTTTTATGCATTTTGGTGGAACTAAGTCATTTATTCAGTATTTACATGAGGAGGTAAACATATTTTTGACATAATATCATTGTAATTTTATTATATTTAATATTTTTAATTATTTAAATGCATTACAGAAATCAAAACAAACAACAGATGACAAAGTACAACAAGAAACAATGAAGTTTGGAGAGATTGAAATGTTTCAAAATACTCATTGTACAATTAAGAATGAGTTGACCAACAAAATAGCCAAGGACAAATATGTATGTTCGAATTTTAAAAATTATGAATTTTACCTTCTAACTTTTATAAAACTATTATACTATTATTTTGTTGTTACTGTAGAAGGAAATGATAGAGTTACGAAAAGAGAAACTCATTCAATTTGAAGATGGATTGTTGATGGACCCAACACGGGTATGTTTTAAATATTTATACTCGCAAGCGCACGAATCGTATATGGAATATAGTGTTCGTGTAAGCACGAGATCGAACCCAAAGAAGTTGTCTAAAATCGAAAAGAAAACTATTTTAAACCAAAATTAATAAATTCTAACCTAGCTCCAAAGATTGATGAGAATTTTGAATAATAAAAATAAAATAAAAGACAATAATATAGAAATTAAAGACAATATATATTACTAAATTAATAATTGTAAACAAGATGGTAAAATAAGATTATTAAGGATTAGAATCCACAAAATATAAGTTCAATAATATTTAAAAGTACATTGATTCCCAAGTTTTAGTGATAGTTAAAATAAATCAAAGTATCATTTTCTAAATAGATTTATAATTTTAAGCACAAATTACTTCTAAAAGATAAGATTTTTCTTCAATTTTCAAAATTATAATTTCAAAGCATTTAGTGTAAATCAATCTAATGAAATAACAAATAAATCAATGAACATTATTTATAAGGCAAAACATAATATTTTTGTTCTAAGCATCGATGTGTACAACTTAATGACACATCTTACACAAAGAATATTATGTTTTTGCACTAATGAAGAACAAAGTGTAAATATGTGCTAACAATCCAAAATACATGATATTTAAGATGAAAGAAGATATTTGAAGAAGAAAATTCCATAAACTTTGTTGCACAAAATGGGAAATCAACATACAAAATAAATACTATCTAGTTACATATTGTTTCATCATCACCTTAATAATCTTAAAAAGATTAGAAACTCATAACTAGAATAGAAAATACAAACAAAAAAATTACAAACATAGATAGAAAAATTTGGAGGAGAAACCCCCAAATTTGTCCTCTAAAAATACATAGAAAATAACCAAAAAGAAGAAGAAGATGAAGAGAAAATAGAGGTTTTGAAATGTGTAGAATTTTTGGTATGGTAACCTCTTCCAAAATTGACACCAAACTCCTTTATTTATAGCCAAAAAATGGGCATTAAAATAGTCAATTTAAAATAATTAAATTGATTAAATTAATTATAATATGGCAAATAGGGGTAAATTATAGGGTGAAATAATGATGTTTTGGGGTAAAATGTGTAGAAAGTTGGGTAAAAAGTGGTATTTTTGGCAAAGGGGACAAGGGTACAAAAGCATTTTGTTGGGCTCAATTTGTGGGGAAATGGCAGCATGTTGGCTGCTGGCGGCTGTTTTGGCAGATGAGCCCAGGCGTGGCTGCAACTGGGTGTCTTTGGTGGAGATA
Organism: Humulus lupulus; assembly: GCF_963169125.1. Lineage (NCBI taxonomy): Eukaryota > Viridiplantae > Streptophyta > Magnoliopsida > Rosales > Cannabaceae > Humulus > Humulus lupulus. Next base: position 81,741,573 of record NC_084797.1, on the reverse strand, counting down.
TTGGGGCTGGCCGAATGGGTGCTGGCTGGAGGAAATGGGCCAGGTTGTTGGGCCTGGGGAGCTGGCAGCTGGTGCGGCCCAAGAAGGAGGCCAGGCGGGCCTTGATTGGTGAAGGAGCAGGCGGCTAAGAGAGTTGTTGAGATGTAGCTGGAGGCAACGTGGATTGGTGGTTGGCTGGAGAAATAATGATCAGCAGCTGTTGGAGAGTTTGGGGATTGCTTGGAGGTGCTGAACGGCTAAGGAAGGAGTGTTGGATTAAAATTGGGCCTGGAGCTGGGCTGCAGGCATTGGGCCTTTGCTGGTGGGTCTTGTTTCTCCAAAAATGCCACTTTTTCCTTCTCTTTTTTAGCTTTCTATCCTTGTCATTTAAGCACAAAAATACACCAAATTTCCTAACAAAATAAACATAAAATAAATCATAATAACACATTTTCATTATAAAATCAATCAAGTTAATTCTTTGAAAATATTAATTATAACTTAATTTATATTTAACATTTAGTTTCAATAAAACAACATTTTTTTACCCAAACTAAACAACAATAATTTAAATAATTAGCTACAATATTTTACAACAAAATAACTATAAAAACACACAAAAATATATATGTTGACCCTGATTTTAGTCAACTAACACGGAGTCAAAATACGCTTGACGTGGATGAATACGTTGAAAAGAATGTGATGACGAAAGTAATAAGAACAAAAGATTTTATAGTGGTTCGGCCCCAGGATCTGGTAATAACCTACGTCCACTTAGATTGTTATTGATATAAGATCCAAAGGAGTGATCAAAGAACTCGGGTTCAATGAGTTTCACCCACCTCTGAAGAACAATACAATATAGCTAGTTTGATTACTCTAATCTCAAGTGATATAAGAGAAGAAAAAAGATCCCTCTTCCCTGAGCCCTCTTCTCCTATTTATAAGCTCAGAGAAGATTTACATTGATTTGTTACAGATATTCTTTCCTAAATAGTCGGATACTCAGGAAATCATGGGAGATAATTTCGAATTCCATCATAACTGCCTAAGATTTCCTCCGCGTATAATGTGCGTACGACCAGGCTGGTCGTATAAAGAAACTAATCGCATGATACTGCATATCTTCCTGGTCGATTGTCGAACACAGATTCTGCCAGGTGTCAGCCACGTGTAATTAATACCTGCCATGTCATTCGCTTCTGATTTTTGGGATAACAATATAAAATCAAAATAAACCTAATAAATCCAAAATTACTTAAAAACTTAATAAATCAATTAAAAACTCAAGAATTAAGCAACAATTAGCACATAAAAAGTGGTAAAATAACTCTATTTTGTAGAGTTATTAATTGTTACTAGTAGTGGATGAGGCTGCTATATACATGCAAGTTTTAGGCGAAGAAAAATATGGTTGGTTACGAGGTTTTGGTCCTATACCCGGAAAGAAGATGTCAACCCAGTTATCATCCAAACGTGAAGAGATTGAAGATGAATGTTTGAAGAAATTAGAGAAAATCGTTGAAGATCTTAAAAACGAACAAGATAACAACATTTCAAGAATTATTCAAGAGAATATGGAGAAGTTCTACGAATCACAACAAAGTCGATTATTAGAACAAAGAACATTAGAGTCACAAATCACACCTCCATCAATGGTTTCATTAAATTTTAAATTTTAAATCCAATATTACATATAATTTATGATGTTTTTTTCTAATCAATTATTAATTTTATCTTTTGTTTCATAATAAACAATATAGCCTTTCACCGCAACTAGAGCCATCTAAAGGAAAAGATCAACTCTCTTCTTCACAAATTCTCAGTACATCCTCCACAAGTTTAAAGGAAGTGCAAAAATCTCCAATTCAATTTGAGATGCCCAAGGATGCTCCAAAGAGTGTAAAAGCTGTATTACTAGTTGTTCAACTTTATGAACCTTCACACACATTTCATATTGCCATGGACCCAGAAATTTTGGATAGTGATCAATACTTATTTATTTCACCTGAAGATGTGATTCACCTTGGCACCATGACAGAGATTGGAGCTCCTTGTATAACATTTTGGATCAGGTAAAAAAGAAATACCTTTTGTTGACCACGATTTTGACCAATGACGAATAGACTTCAAAACTACAGTAAACCTTCAAGAGAAAATACGACACTGATAATTTTATAGTGGTTCAACCCCAATTTATTGGTAATAGCCTAATCCACTTGGAGTTGTGATATATAGATCTACACTTAAGATCAAATGAACCTGTGTCAACTGAGTTTCTCAAGTGTAAGTAGAAAAATACAGAGTTTCTCACTCTAAAGAATACAAGCTTTCTCTCTCTAAGCTCTCTTAGAAAATGCCCCAAGAATGCCCCAAGTAACAATCCCAAAGTCTCAAAACTAGAGAGTTTTTCTCAGTCTCCAAAGATCAGATCCCCTTAAATGATGCCATGAGCCATTTATTTATAGGCTCAAGGATCGTACATCAGATATATCCCTTTGACCAGGTCCTTGGTTCTTCCAACAGACTTTAATTAATAAAATATAAATGAATTTAAATTACAATAATATAGCTATTATTCCGGTATATCTAAGAGATTCCCGCGGCAGTTGAGAATGATTCGAGTTTAAGCTGTTACTGAGGCTTTTCTGAAGAGTCACTAGACAGTAACTTTTGAGATTCTGATCCGCGAACCAACCAAATCCATCAACTCACCGGTCGACATAGGCAAGCCCCTCTCGTCGGCATAGGCAAAGCACTCCTCTAGCACACCTCTGGTCTAGCATGACACATCTCTGGTCTAGCATGACATATTTGGTCTAGCAAAACACTTTACTGGTCGGGCAAAACAAATGACTGGTCGGTCAAAATACTCCACTGGTCGGCCAGAACATTTTACTGGTCAGTCAAAAATCTTTACCGGTCGGACAAAAATTCTACCTAGTCGGTCAAATCACTTCCAAACCAGATAAATAATTTTCATGACCAGTAATATCACAACTCCGAAGAACCAATACATTTATTGACTATTAATGTGCCATTTACTGACCATGCATTGCCACTTGTCACTTTTGATTGCCACGTCATCGAACTGAAATTTTGGGGATAACACCTTTCACATAATTCTCATGCACAAAATAACATTATTTGTCTTAGAAATTCAATTGTAATATTTAGGATCTTACATCGAAAGTCGGAAAAAGCAAATCGAGCACAATATTTTCATTTATTTCATCCAACTTTGGCTTTGGATTCGTGTCAAACACAAAAAGCAATATCAATGGTAAATCGCTTGGAAGACACAGAAACAGGACAATTTTGGTTGCTTTCTATTTATATTGGGTAAAAAAAAATTATTTAACTAATTACATTATCAATATATTAATTTATATACAATATCGTATTTTATGGTCAGCAGATATCATTGGATGCTAGTAATAATTGATCCATTGTGTGATACATGTTATTGGCTTGATCCAATTAGACTACCCCCACGTAACGAAATTAAAAGTCTAATGGCAATGTAAGTTAAATAGTGCTATAGATTAGTCTTATTTAATTTTTACTTTAAATTTATTATTAAATATTTTATTTCTTTATTAGGGTTTTTTATTACTACAATACCTCCAAAAATAAGAACCAAAATAGTCTAGTATTACATGGAAATCTATAAAGGTAAGTTATAAAATAATGTCACATAATATATATTACATTTGATAATTACTTTAAAATATTACAATATAATATTGTATTGAAAAATTAAATTATCAAAGTCTTTTTATCTTGTCATTTACATTTTATGAATTTGTGTAGTGTCCTCAACAACCATCGAATATTGAGTGTGGATATTATGTAATGAGATATATGTGTGACTTTTGCATGGATTCTAGACCTATCAATTGGTTAACTACTCATGTAATGACCCAAAATTACTAATAAGGCTTAAGGGCCTTGATTAGTGTGTCGGGAAGGTATAATTGGTTTATGCGTGATTTAAATGATTAAATGCATGATTATGTGATGACCATGCCTATATGATTATTTGGATATATGAGATGCATGATTATGTGTATTAGTATGCATGTAGTCCCTGATTAGATTAAAAGGGCATATTCGTAATTTTGGCCTGTTGAGGGCATAAATGTAATTATTTGTGATAAATTGTTGAGACCACATTATTATGTGGATATATTTGCAGCTTGTGACTCGAGGCGATCCTAGTGAGCGGTTTAGCGAAAAAGTCACGGTGGGGATTTATACCTGGCTCGGGGGAGCCTGGGGGTATTTTTGGGAATTTGGGAAATATATTGGAGACTATTTGGCATTAAGGGAAATAATTGGTGATTAGCTAGGAGTCGGGGTTTAAGCGGTAATTATTAGGGACACTTGAGGAATTAGCGAGAATTGGGAGCAATGACCAAAATGCCCTCAGAATGTTTTAAGGCTTAGGTTTTAATGGGAGGGAAAAATGGTCTTTTAGGTGGTTAAAAGAGGATAAGTGATATTCTACCTTTATAGACTTGGTGGAATTTTTAGAAAGTATTAGAAGCTAAGAGAAGAGAAAAGAAGAAGGAAAGAAGAGAAAACAGAACACTTGAGCTTACCTCCTTCTCCTCCACTCGGTTTGCCCATTCTTCACCATTCCTTGAGGATTTCTGAAGCTGTAACTCAGTGGCGGCTTAGGCTAGAGCTGGGACCTTGGTTCTTGAGGTAATCAAGAGGGTTAGCTGGAGTTAATTCCCAAATAAAGGTAAGGTTTAAAGCTATGTTGAGATTTCTGAGTTTTAGTGAGTTTGAGTTCTGAATTTGGATTTTTTAAATGGAAGTTAAGGGGTTTGAGCTTGAAGAATTGAGGAGCTAAAGGCTAGAAGGATACTAAGGTAAACCTAAGGGTCAAATTCCCCATTAAAGGTAAGAATTTCTGAGCTTGATGATCTAAGTTGTTGGGTTGATTCTGGTTTTCTGATGAGTTCTTAAGTTTTGAGTTCAATTCTTGTTTTCTTTGTTTGATGGTGCATGTGGTTAAGTTTTATGTTGTTGGGCTATGTGGGAGAAGATGTAGAGGATGGTAGGCTCAATTTGGTGTGTGGTTGAGGTTTGGAGGGGTTTTAGGGAGTTTTGGCTCGAGGAAATTCGAAGGAGAAAACCAGAGGTTGAAGATTGCTGTTTGTAGCACTGTAGCGCTACAGCGCTATGCTGGCTTCCTGGGGGGCTTTTGTCTCTGCTTGTAGTGCTGTAGTGCCCACTTTGTGGTGCTTTAGCACTACCCTGCCTCCAGAAGTAGATTTTTGGGTATTTTCTTAGACTTTTTGCCCGGGGGCTCGGGGTTTGATTCCACCACCCCATTTGGTGGAATTAGGGCTTCCCGAGGGTTCGGAATTGGTCCCGAGGTTAGGTTACGCAATTGAAGTTTAGTGGTGGTTCTAATTTATGGCTGTGACTAGGTGCACGCTAGGGCTCGGACGAGATTGTGCTTGAAGGTCAATTTCACTAATCATAGCTATCAGAATCAGAGGTAAGAAACCGCACTCGGTTATGTGATTATGTTGGGACTAAGAGCTCCCTATATTTGTATGTGATGTCATGAGATGTTATTATGCCATGGGGATATGTGATAAACAACCTAAGAGTGTCAGAATCAATATTTGCGCACAGATAGCGGCTCGGCCACTAGTAGCTGAGGTTAAATACATAATCACTGAGCTCGGCCTAAGCGAGCCAGAGTCAGTGGGATAATTAGAGGGTGCGGCCTAAGAGCGTTGACCCTGGATTTTGGCGTGATATGTTTAATGTTGTTTAAACTGATGATTGTGATGAGTTTGTTATCTGAGTAACTGATTATTGGCTTGTAGTTTGATATCACTGCTTATGTGAGTTGTATGACTTGTTTGTATCTGATTGATGGTTTATGAAATATCTGACTATTGTTTGTCGTTTATACTCTGTAATATGGCTTTCTTGCTGGGCCTCGGCTCACGGGTGCTACGTGGTGTAGGTAAAGGCAAGAGCAAGGTGGACCAGTCCTGAGTTGGAGAGCTTTGAGGCTGAATGTACATAGTCAGCCGATCAGCCGCCACGGCCAAGAAGTGGTATAGGACAGGAGAAGCCTATATGTTTGTTTTTCCCTTAGAGTGGCCTGTACTTGTTTATAATCTGGAATTTTTGTAAACTGTCCTTTAAACTTTATTTCTTTTGGGATCCCATGTACAAAATGTTTAATTAAATGAAATGTATCTTTTATGACCAAAATCTTTTAACCCTAGTTCAATTATAGTTTCAGTAACACATTTCTAATTAAATGACTTGATTAGCAAGTCTTGCACCTTTATAAACACACAGTGTAACGGTCTTGGCTACCCAGGGTGTTACAACTCATGTAAGATGTATATATATACTACTGAAATAGAATATTTTGTTATTATATTATACAATTGACTAATATTCATCATTACTTACATTTATTTATTACAGTGCAATGAGAAGATGAAAGATTACACAAAATAAAATATTGATCAAATTCGAGTGGAGTGGGCTGACAAATTCATAGAATTGGTTGACTAATTCCAATGAGAAATACTATAGTTCCTTCTCCAATTGTTTCATTTTCAAAAGTTGTATCCAAAGAGTTTTGTGGTTCTGGTTTTTTATTTATTTTGAATAGTTTTATAGTCACTGTGCTCTTTTTTCCCCCAAGAGGCTTTTTCCCATTGGATTTTCCATTTTGCATTTTTTTACTGAGGCTTGCTATAGGTTCAATGCAATATATTTGTTTTAGGAAAGTTATATGCATCCCTATACATGACTTATGTAGTTTCTTACTTTTATTTTCCTTCGAGTTTGTTATTGTACTTATGATATTTTTAATTTTATCTTTTGATTTTGTCCATATACATTTAGTTGGTTTTTTTACCTTGATCTTATTTTTTAAAAAATAAAATTATCTTACGAATTAAAATATTATTAATTTGTTGAGAGTTCATAACACAAATCTAGATTTAATTACTTTATGTTTGGTATTCTTATATATTTTTTACACTATAATTTTTATTGTGTACTTTCTCTACCAATACTTTTGTAGCAAAAATACTACTACTAGAAATATTTTATTTGCTAGTGCCAAACTATGATATAATTTAGTAGCAATAAATTTATTTCTACTACCAAAGAATTGATCACTAAATGAGAAAAAAACAAAGATAAAATCATATAAAATGCATCAATTTTATATTTGGTGCTAATATTTAATTTTAGCTACCAACAAATATTGGTAGTTGACAATATAAATATGTTACCAAATATTTTGGTAGCAGATGTATTTGGTATCATTTAATTATAATTCGCCACTAAATCATTTTGCTACCAAAATTTAGTAGCAAATTTATTCATTGGCGCCAACAATATTAGCTACCAAAGAACATTGGTAGCTGAAAATATAAATGTGCTACCAAAATATTTGGTAGCAGTAATATTTGGTATTGTATGATTAGAATTTACTACTAAATCATTTTGCTACCAAAATTTAGTAGTAAATGATAATTAACCGCTACCAAAAATATTTGGTAGCTAAAACTTTTGTAGCTAAAAACCTCATTTCTATCACTCGGGAGCTTCAGTTCTCGCCTGGGAGACCTAAGCAAAGCTCAAATGGGAGGAACCTAAAAAAGGTACCTTAGAGTGTTTCAAACCTTAGCGTCGATAATAGGCATGCGAGATCTTGAATATGGTCCTCGACCACTGCTCACTCGTGCCTACGGTGTCTTCAAACCCAAATTCAATGCGAAAAGCAATGGATCCAAAGTATAGCTTTAAATCCTTGGGCCAACTCATATAAGAGGAACCTAAAAGAGGTACCTTAGAGTTGGGAAAAGAATGAACAAAGTTAAGAAAACTTGAGTAATCGCACTACGAGACGCCTTAGCCTCAAAGTTATGAGTGCACAAAAACTCAAGATAAGCACGACAATGCAAACCTAGGTTTAAAATGCGTTACAGTATATGTGAAAAACCTTGAAGGCTTAGGTGCATCTTGGAGCCCTAATGATAAAATAATTCGGATACTTAAAAGGACAGGCATAAAGCTGCCTATTTATCCAAACATAGTCAAAGAACTTTGGTATTGATTTGCATTACTGGCGCCCGAGTGCATTGTGAGGCCTCAGTACCACACTCCGTATGTGGGGAACCATAAAACACGATTGACTAAGTTGAAGGAAATAAATGCATAAGTAAGAAGAGTTATATATTAAGTTACATAAAAAAAATATGTGTACAAAAAGGCTCGGGAGCGCGAGCAATATAAATTTTATGTTCTAAAGACCTATAAATATTACACAAAAAAAGGTAACAAAAACATCTATTGAGGGGGCTGCCCTTCACCATTGACAAGGGCGTCCGAGGACCCTGGGGGCAACTCACCGGTGAGGACTACGACATTCTCGAGTCATGTAGGCCCAAGGGTAGTCAACACGCTGTTGTCGAGGGCCTCCTCGACTTCCAAACAGTACTCACAAAGAGCTCAAATATAGGCCTCTTCATTACCAAGGTAGCTCAGGTCCAAATCTGGGTTATAGAGCCACACTTGGAATATTGCATCCATACCAAATAAATTGGACAGCTCCCGAAACTTAGCAACCTTCACCTGACTCTCCTTGATTACCTCAGCCACCCGAGCTACTTGGGCATCTATTCTTGTCTTTAAAGTTACTTCCTAGTGGATCAGGTCTGCCTTGTCCTACTCCAGTGTGACAATCTTCTCCCAAGCCTCAATAAGCTCTTGCTTAGCAGCCTCCTGATGGGTCTTCTCCTCATCTTGGGCATACTCAGCTTCTACGAGGGACTGGGTCAACCTTTTTACCTCTTTGGGAGGGATAATACCATCATCCTTTAGCTTGGCCAGCTCCGCCTCTGACTTATTAAGAAGTTCAGTGTAATTCTAGAGATCCTCATGAAGGCATTGGGTGTACACATCAGCCCCTTCACAATATCGCTTTGTTGTATAGTGAGGAGGGCAATCTGTAAGAAAGACACGCATTAGAAGTTAGTTAAACATGAACAAAACTTATGATGAAAAAAAGAGAAGCACATCAAAAAGAGGAAACTAACCAGCACAAAAGTAACCGACTGACTCCAGGAGAGATGGGCGATGTTCTGCTCCTAAAGATGAGCCCACCGACAAGGAGTATGCTCCCTATGATATCGCCCACTATCGCTAGTAATCCTGCAACAAGTGGGGTGACCTCATCCTCGAGTCCTCGGAGGTACTCCATGAACCCAGCGTGGGAAAATTAGGGGGAAAGAAGACTAACAAAGAGGGAAGAAGGAGAAAAGTGCGAGAGAAAAAATGATATATTTTTTACTAATTAAAATGTATTTTTAATTTTAAAATCATTTTACAAAAATTTTAAGTTGGATTAATTAGAATATAATACGTGTCAATTCTTTTTTTCCAAATCAATTTTTAATTACTTAATCACATATTGTTTCATGGTTTATCAAAGAGGACACATGTCGCATTCTGAGCTGATTCACACCACACAGATCACTCAAAGATTGTGTAAGTTCTCGTCCTCCACATCAAAACGAGAAGAGTCTCATCCAGCTAAGCCTAAAATAAGAACCTATTGTAAAGACTAAAACTTGTAAGAAGGATCTCGTGAGAAAGACATGTTGAGGGTAGTGGTTTAATTCAATGATGGGGATCTACAAAACTTATTACAATAAACAAATAGGACAATAACATAAATTAACATAAAGGCTTGCACAAAAAGAGGATCTTTGTCCAAACTCTTTATTCCTAATCCACTATGAGAGTTGCTTGAGGTTTCAACAAGCAAGATTAAGGAGTAGGATACAACAAGCCTATGAAATTCTCAACTCAAGCAATCTTGATGAATTTCTTGGAGAAAATTGAGAGTCTTAGAAAGCTAGAGAGAAAGTTAGAATAAGGGATTGAGTCCCAAAAACTCTAAAAAAAAACCCCTTTGAATGGGTTAAGCATCGTCATTAGGTCCAACCAATAGGATTAGACCTTTTTAAAACACATTTTGGAGGCAAAATACATGACATGTACGGACGCAGCAAGCGACACATCGCCTACTGTGTGGCAGCTGATGCATCGCCTACAGCAGGCAATGCATTGCTCTATGTGGCAGATGATGTGTCACCCTACAATAGGTAATGTGTTTCCCTACAATAGGCAATGTGTTGCTTGTTGTAGTGTTACAATTCTTGTCGCGTGCGCACAACGCGTCACCTCCAAGGGGGCGATGCGTTACCTCAAAGCCTGTCCAACTTGTCTACAAGTGACCTTAAACACCTACAAATATTCCCAAACTTTTTGGGCATGCTCTACCTCATTGTTTCACTTTAGATCCAAAAAGATAATTTTTAAATGCCTACAATAAAAAGTCAAATTTTACAACACTATTATGTGAAATCATTAAGTATTTTTTCACTACTTTATGAAAAAAAAACACTTAACATTATATTTAATCAATCATAACATTCTCCACGAGAACCTCCCATCAGCGAAAAACTTCTTTCCAAATGATTACTCAGGACTCGAGAATGCCCATACTAATGGAATATGACACTTGAACTCGAAAATTACAGGCGAATAATTGCACGACATGTGGCAAATCCCAAACATCCTGCAAGGTACAGTACATTGTACCTAACAACTATATTGCCTGACGTGACACTACATACTCAAACCTGTAGGCACTACGCTTGATTAGTGCCACTATTCATGAATAGTGGAGGTGCATAACTTGGTAGCCGCTGCAGTAGGCATGCATTGAGGACATCTATCTTAATTTACACGTTATTTTCATTCCCATTGTATTCATAAACCCTATAAAATGGGGGAAAAGGAACTTGGGGGGAGGTTTGGAACTCTTCATTGTTAAGCCACAATTAATGCAAGAACCGTGTTTCTTCTTCATCCTTCATTCTCTCTGTATTCACTGCGAATTCATTTCTTTCTTTATAAGTGATTGCCATAATCATTTATTGAAGAGTTATTAAGTCTTCCTTCCCATTAACCATTTCGAGTATCAACAAGTTACTATTTTATTGCATCCATTACCACCATTTTCATTATATGTTGTTATCGTTGATTAGGATGACACATGTCAATGCATTAGTGGTCCACCTTATAATATTTTTAAAATATATATATATATATTATAATTTGATTTTACAACAAAAAAAACTAGTTAAAAATGTATAATTATTAAAAAAAATTAATAAAGATAAAACAAAATAAAACAAAATAAAACAAAAAAATTTAAACTTTTTTCTTTTCTTCCTGTGTCTCTCTTCATGTCATTCTCACTTCTTTCTTCTCCATTCATCTTCTTCATCTTTTCTTCTTCTTTTTCCATATACTGACGTAGGTGGTCGCGGCTTAGATCGAGGAGCTTGGAGGCAAGGGGTGGGTAGCAAGCTCGGGCGACGGAGGTTCAGGCGAGAGGCGAGGCTAGCCAGATGGAGGCTCTGGGTGACTGGATGACTGAGACGATGAAAAAAGTTTGCGGAAACAGGCATGGGTGATGGCAATCTTCTTCCCCCTTTTTTTTTATTGTTTTTCGTTAATCTAGGTTTATTGAGTTTTATTTGAGTTACTGTTAGATTCTTAATTTTTGGAATTTGGTTTAGATGATTGGCATTACTATTATATTCTTAATTCTTTGTATCTTGATTTAGGACTACTGATTTTGATTTTTCATTGTAATTGTGAAATACTAAGTATTGCATTTTAATTTGTGTTTATATTTGGTTTTTTTTACAAGAATTATTATATAAATTTAAAATTCATGTTAAGAAGAAGAAAAAGAAGAAGAGGAAGTATAAGTAGTATCGAAAAAGGAAGAAATAGTGGTAGCATTGGTTTTAGTTTAATTTTTTAATTATTAATATATTTTTGTTAAGTTTTGTGTAAACTATTGTTATATGTTTCAAGTTTAATTTTGTTTGATCAATTTTTTTATTTGTTTTAAAATATTAATAAGTTTATTTAAAATTATAAGGTACTAACATATTAACAAGTGTTGTCCTCATAAGTCATAATAGTGTTTAACAAAATTGGTGGTAATAGATGTAAGAAAATAGTAATATTAGGTGGTCTCATGAATATTTCATTTTAGATATATAACTGTATAAAATCGAAAACAATAAATATTTATGGCGTAAATACTCTTATTAAAAATTTGTTAACTAAAATCGAACTTGCATACCTTTTTTTTGGAAAGTGTTGACGATGAAAACTCGTCAACGATATAGGATCGGAAAACTCAAAGTGTATTGCAAAAACTATGTAGAAAGAAGATATAAAAAACTTGAAGGAGAAAGATGCAAAACTACAATGAAGCAAAAATTGTATATTCCTTAATTGTCTGAGCATACAAAAGAATTTTCCAACCCCTTTGCTGGAGGGATGAAGATCTATTTATAGTGGAGCTCTAATGGCTCCTAATACATTATGGTCCTAGGGGACAAGATTGTACATAGGTACACTGTTAGGGTAGTGACACAGGTCGTGGTGGAGCAGAAGGTTGTGGTGTCGGTCTTAGTACATGGTCAGAGGTATGCAGGTAGTGCATCCACTCTTTGTAAGAATTCGTAACCACCACTACTTGTCTGATACAGATGTCAATGTCACGATTCTGTCCTCCTCATGATCGTACATCTCATACTCGTACACGTACACATACCTTGTACCCTAAGGTTGTTCTCACATTTCCAGGACATGTATTTGCTCCAAGCTCTTCCATATTCTTCTAAGTGTAGGAAAGCTTGTGAGTTATCATGAACGATGAACTCAATCATCCTTATCACTCCTGGCTTGACACCAAATAGTTGTTGGGTCTTTCTTAGTGTTCCTTGTACACCCACTCATGAGGTTTCAGACTTTATATGTCGAGAGAAGCCAAGGTGTGAGGGTGCCTCGTTGGTGGCACCTACTTCAGGGAGGGAAGTGGGGCCTCCTCAACGAGGCATTGGGTGTCCAAGCGCGCATAGGAGGCCTGACAAGGTCCTCTTATAGCGAGGGTGACACAACAAGGTGTGAGGGTGCCTCACTTAGGCATGCACGGGACGCCTGCCATAGGCCTCGCATAGCGAGGGTGGCACAGCAAGGTGCGAGGGTGCCCGCTTAGGCGCGCATGAGAAGCCTGGCATGGGCCTCGCATAGCGAGGGCAGCACAACAAGGTGTGAGGGTGCCTCACTTAGGCGCGTGTAGGAGGCCTGGGAAGGACCTCGCACAGCGAGGGTGGCCTCTCTATGCACTTATGTTTGGGGGCTTCATCGTGAGGGCAAGGCTAACCTAGAGTTCCGCACAACAAGACATGTGAGGTTCGTAGAGTACCTCGCATAGCGAGGCACCCTCTTGGCTTAATTGTTTTGATGTAAGGATGGCTTAGCGAGGGCCTTGAATCGAAAGACTGGCCCTTCGAGGAGCCTTAATGCGCGGGAGGGCTTTTTATTGGGGATACGACCCAACGGGCTGGGTCTTACATGGCGAGACACTTTCCCACGGGGTCCTTGTGCTTAGAAGCCACTTTGGTTAATGAGCGCTGCCCTTCAATTACAATTGAGGCCTTAACTTCACAATTCAATTGGTGTCGTTTATGGAGTAGATTTTCCCATATTCACAGTTGCCTTATGCCTTTAGTGATTTTCCTATAGTCACAGAAAGTTTACAAAATTACTTCAGATTTAAAAAAATACTAAGAATACAAAATCTAAAAAAAATTACAAAAGTACGGATGGATATAAACGTAAATACAGATTTTTTTATAACAAAGTTTACTAATTTGTAACAATAAAATTTTTTTGTAACCAAAGTCTTGACGGCAAAAACTCGTCAACGATGTTAGGTCAGAAAACCCAAAGGCTAGTAAGAAGATAGCTGGATAAGAACTTAGAATAGACTTAAGGAGAAATAAATGCAAATCAACAATGGAGTAAACATTTATACATTGCTTAATAGCCTTAGTATACAATGAATTTTCCAACCTCTTAGTTTGAGGGGTGGAATCCTATTTATAGCTTGGCCCTAATGGCCATGGATACAAGGTGGTCCCATAGGGCAAGAAGGTACTTAGGTACTGTAACGCCATGGATAACCAAGACCGTTACACTATGTGTTTGAAATAGTGTGAGACTTGCTAATCAAGTCGTTTAGATAAAAACGTGAATCTAATGACACAAACAGGTTAGGTTTAAACGATTTTGGTTGTAAACGAAATAATTTTCATTAAAATAAGTGTTTGATACACGAGAGCCCAGATTAGGGTTTAAATAGCGTAACTACAGAATTTCCAAACTTTATAAACAATCAAGCCACTCTAATGGCAAAATACATGTTTTAGGTTCTCGTTCCTGTACAATCCCTCGACCGTGGCGGCCGAGCAGCTGACAATGTACACCTCGCCCCCAGAGCTCTCTAACCCATGGCCAACTCGTCTTACCTTAGCCTTTACCTGCACCATGTAGCACCCGTGAGCCAAGGCCCGGCAAGAAAACATAGCATTTAAAACATAACCAATATTAATAACCAACTGTTTACCGAGTTTTTCGGAAACGAATAACTAACAGAATAATAAAAAGATAAGAACTGTAGAAATACTGAAATGTAACTAAACAAACAGTGTTTTTACGTGGTTCAGGCGTTAACAAGCCCTAGTCCACGAGTCGATGTTATTATACTCGGAAAAGGTTACAGTAAGATGGCTGGTGCATAAGAACTTCACACACTCACAATGTTTCTCTCGGGTTCTCTTGAAGAAGATGAAGCTAGAGAGATTTTGGTAGAGTTTTTGCTATGTGATCTCTCGGTCCCCCCTCTTCTTGTAAAATGAAGGGGCCTTTATAGCTAGGGTTTCGGATTAGGGTTTTTCTCCACGTACATGGGTCTTAATTACACCAGCCATAAATAGGGGATACAATTACTGTAGTCGCATGGCTACAAGACTCTATGTGGATATATTTACGTGAAAGTATGGGGAACACACAAAGTCAGCCGTCTTTTCCAAGTTGTCAGCGGAACAGTAGGCGAAAAGGTACCTTTAGGCGTGCTGGGATGTGTGCGGCTTTGTCCTGACGGGCGTGTCAGGCGGGATCCTGTGTCAGACGGATATCATTCCAAATATGCCCTCTCCCGGACTCGACAGTTCGGTTTTGTTCTGTGCGAGGCACGGAACTGTTTCCGCGGAGACCACTCGAAGGGCCTCTCCTGGAAGGGGCCTCCCCGAGGGGTATCCTTCGGGAGTCCGGGAGAGTCAACGAGTTTCCGTGTTGTGCTTGCTTGGAAGAGTAATCCGGATATCAAACAGGGGAGGCGAAGCCTTTCTGTCCATCCGCGAGCTCTGGTCACCTACCGTGAAAGACATCGATAATTCTGCTTCCCCGAAGTCATCAATCTAAACGCTATCCGGAAATCTGGATAACATTTACCCCCCAAGGTCGCGAAGCTTTGAGAGATCCGGGAGCTTGTACAATCAGTTTCTTAGACTAGGCGAGGGGGCACCTTCTGTGTTCCCGAAAAGGTTCCTTTTTCCCGCCTGAGTATTAGTATGAAAGAGAAAAGGAATTTCTTCTGTTTGAGACCAAGTACTCAAGTGCGGCAAGGATCACGTGTCATTCTGGGAATGGTTCTGCGACCAAGACGTGTGCGTGAGGCGACTGGTTGAGGATGCGTGCGTCAGTCATCTGACCAATGATTTGACGGTTTTTAATGGTACTCAGGGCCCGAGGTGGTGTAATGATGGGAAATAATTACTTTATTCCCATCCGAGGAGTCATAAATAGGATCGTCGCTTCCTCTCCAGCCGTTGGATCTGATGCACACGGAATGGGAAGAACGGGACCGTCCATTTGAGGAATTCGAAACGGCCTCTTCCCTGCTATAAAAACGAGGGAAAGGACCTTTCTTCCTCTTTACGCTTTCAGATTCTCCATCTTTAGGATTTTCAGATTTCCAAACCTTCGAACTCTCAGGCTTCCCAGCTTACGTTCCTCTGAACTTGCCATTTCTTTTGGTAAGTATCTGGAAACTTTTTTTTTTTTTGATTTGGCAGTGGGTTTATTCCCCGAAGTTCCTGGTTTGAATCGCCGTTCATCTTTGCAGCTTTTACTTCTCGCGATCGTGCTGTGTAGTGATCCAGTTACTCCTTCAACCTCCACCTACCCGAATATCAGTAAGTATTTCTACTTTGCTCTTTCCTCCCAAACCTTAGGTTGTTGGTAGTTGTTAGAGTAGAGGTTTCTGCCATTATTGCTTATGTGCATGTGTGAATAGGGCTTTGGTAGGCATGTGATTGATTGTGAGTCGATAAGTAGCCTTTTCTGCGTGTTTTGGCGATTTGCGTTTGGAAAGTCGTCCCTTGTTTTGCTGTTTTAGGGCATAAGCATGAACGCCTTTAGGGTGTCTTTCTCTGGAAAAACACTTCTTTTGGTGGGCTTAGGCTCGGGGTCTGAGTCTGGTTCCTTGCTGTCCTTCGGGTGGCATGGTGCCAATCCCTCGGCAAGCTCGGTGGGAGCCTCTCCAAGCAGTTTTCGGGGAGGGTCTCCCCGACGCCTTTGATACCACTAGGGTATGACAAGGGTGCTGACTGCTTAGAGTGTTTTCTTCTTTCTTTTCTTTTGTCCAGTGACGAACATCTCGAAGGAACAACTCCTTGCTGCGGGGGAGGCTGAATCTGCCCAAGAGAAGGGCTCTCCTGTCGCTGGTGGAAAGGGGAAAGGAAAGGCGAAAGCGGTCGCGGCTAGCCCACCAACCTCCAATAGTTCCATCTGGGAGATGGACCAAAAACCGAACCTTTTCAGGAATTATGGCATGCTGGAGCTGTATTCCTCTGAGGCAGGCCTGAAGAACATCCCAGGTCTGATGTGGCACCGTCTGTCGGTGCTGGGCGAGTCAGCTAGCCAGAGCCACGAGGGCTTTGGTGCCTGGAGCTGGGCACACATAGTGTGCGGAGCGCACTTGCCCCTAAGGAGTTACTTCGCCAATTTCTGTGTGAAGGCGGGGATTGCCCCCTTCCAGTTAATTCCTCCCAGCTACAAGCTCTTAGCGAGGTGGTTCATCTTTTGCAAGTCCCGGAGACTGGAAGCTCCTACCCCGGAGGAGGTGCTGTACTTTTATGGGTTGAAGTCTCAGCCTATGAGGGGTCACTCAGACAAGGTGGGGTTTTACAGGCTAGAAAGGCACCCGGATGTGATGTGCCCCACTTGTCATACCGCGAGGGTTCCAGACCTCCGGGAATACTGGTTCCTGACGACTGGCTTCCCGCTGAAGAGGGTGCCAGCCCTATCTTTGGACTTCAAAATCCCTGGTAAGTGTTCCTTCTTTTCCTTTTCAACTTTGTTTCTTTGCGTTTGATTTGCCTTTTGGGAGGATCTCTAACGCTTGTATTTGATTTTTGTAGAAGTCGTTCCGTGGACACCTCGCTGCGCGGAGATGATAAGGAGGTCCAAGTTCTACGAAGGGCTTTCTGAGGAAGAGTTGAGAGTGGAGGGACTTGTGACCTCCGAATCGTTGAGGGAGTATGGGTTACTCGCCTCCTTCCAAAATATCGAGCCAGTAAGTGGTAGGGGGCAGACTCAGGTGTCGGCTGACATCCGGGAGCAGATTGCCCTGGAGCTGTCTAAGGTGATCACCCAAGCCGCTCGGGACGAAAATACTCTATCTCCTAGTTGGGCGGAGAGGTTCCCCGACCCCCAGCCGGAGGGAGAGGAGATCGAGGCTCGCCACGCCGCGGCTTACCCTAACGAAGGGGCTCCGGGGGCTAGTTCCTCCGGGAGAGGTAAGACTAGTTTTCGATTGATCCACACCCCCAGCTTGTCTGAGGTTTCCCAGACCTCTCAGATGGGGTTTGATCCCCGTTTCCTTAGGCTAGATCCGCGTAGGATACCTTTCGACAGGTACTGTGATAGGGTAGATGAGCTCCACTGGTGTCTGAGTGATGGTAGTCTGCCAGAAGGTGTCATCATGGTTGACCCTTCTTCTCTCAGCATGTTCTTCCCGGACTTCAAGGAGTACGGGAGCTTCCTGGAGCAGGAAGCGATGTTTTGTTTTGCTCGGGGAAGGCCATCCACGTTTCTCGTGCATGGTCGTCCCTTTCAAACTTTTCTTTTTCTTGTTTCTTGTTCCCTGCTGGCGGGCTTGCTTGTACTTTTATGTTGCTGATTGTCTTGTCTTCCGCTTATCTTCTTTCTCATTTCTTGTTGGTTCGTTAACCTTGCTTTGTACGTTTCTTGCAGAGTATCCCGAAGCCAAGATGTTGGGGAGGGTTACTTTTCTTATTAAGAAGGCTGCCACCAGCCAAGACCCGCCCACGGGGAAAGGACGGAAGACCAAGGCTGGTAGGGGAGGTAAGGCTGCCTCCCCCAAGAAGACAAGTGGCGAGGCGCAAGCGTCTCCGAGGGTAGAGAAGTCCCCTGCTGAAGGGCCTTCCGAGACTATGATGGTCTCGAGTAGCAGTAGCGACGGGGAAGGGCTTGTGTTCCCCGTGAGGACAACTGGGGTGAGCAAGCGTCCCGGAGAAGATGCTGAGGGTGCTAAGAACAAACGCCTTAGACACTCTTCTCCCGGTCGAAGGCAACAACAACAGCAACGACAGCAATCACAACTACAACAACAGCAGCAACAGGAACAAGAGAGACAATCACCAACGCCGCAGCAGCAGCAACAGCAACATCCAAACCAGCAGCAGCAACAAGGGCAATTACTTCTGCTACCGCAGCAGCAAAAGCAACAGACCAGGGCCTTAATACCCTGGCTGCCTCCTCCTCCAGCCCAAAGGGGGTCCACCCTTCCGGGGTCTCCGTCTTCTCAGACAACCAATCTTCCCCTGCCTGGCCTGAAGTTCCACTTTCCGCGGAAGCCAACCAGTTTTCCCGCTGCCCTCCTGGAGGGTGTAAGACGGGCCGATAGTTTTTTGAAGAGGCGGCTAGAGGCGGAGAAGGCCGTTACTCAGGGAAGGGCAGATAACTTGTCTGCCGTGAAGAGGGCTGAGCTGGCCGAGGGGGTGAGATCTCCTCACCCGGCCGGAGCGGTTCTGGATGGTCCAGCCTTGGAGAAGAGGCTGGTGCCTAGGCTTGGACGTGCATTGGCGCCGTTCGGAGCTGAGATGATGGAGGACATGGCCCTGAGCTTATGCGAGCTCAATTCTGAGAAATGGGCCATCAGCAGCAGCAAGGATCCGCTGTTGCTGACACACGCTGTGAAGCAGCAACTGTCCGGGGTAAGCCGTCAGTTGTTATTTTTTTTTTGGGACCACCTGTCTTTTGGTCCTGCTTTAGCTCATTCTGTTGTCTTTCCTTGCAGGCCTCTATGATCGCGGAACGCTCGTTCCGGGAGGTTGGTGCAGCTCTGGTTCAGCTGGAGGAGAGCCAACTGGCTCGCCAGGCCTTGGAAGCGGAGAAACAGAAACTGACCCAACAGGCCTTGGGGGCTTCGGAGAAGATTGATCAGGCCCGGCGCACGGCTGAAGAAGAGGCGGAGAAGAAATATCTTGCCAAATATCAAGAGTACCGGGCCAAGGCAGAGAATGAGTTTAGACAACGGTCGGATAGGATTAAGACCGAAAACTCCAAGCTCCGGGAAGAGCTGTCCCAAGCCAAGGTGGAGAAAGATACCCTGGAAGCCCGCTTGCAATCAAAGAACGATCTCCTCCTTAAGCGGCAAGAGGAATATTCCACTCTTCAGAGTAAGCTGCACGACGAGGAGCAACTCCATAAGAGGAGCAGGGATCTCGTGTCTATGCTTCAGTTGGGGCTCGCCGAGAAGGATAAAGAGATTGGGGCTTTGCAATTCACTGCCAGGGGGCATGTGACCGAGAAGCAATCCGTGCTGAACCAAAATAGGGAGCAGCGCAAGGCGATTGATTCTCTTAAGGGGGAGCGGGATGCCTCCAAGGCCGAAATGGAAAAATTGAGGGCCCAACTAATTGCCGCGGAAGCACAGCTGGCAACCTCCGAGGCGGAGCGGTTGAAGGAGAAGGAGGATGCTGAGGTGATACTGAACAAGACTATTAATATATCGCATGTGGTCCTCATGCATCAACTCTGGAAAGTGAACCCGGAGGTGTTAGGCTATCTGGGAGATGATGCCGAAGCCATGAGGGAGAAGCTACTCGTGTGGGATCAGGGCCCAGAGGCGTACGTCCAAACTTATAACATTGACGAACGTGCTGAAGCTCCTGAGGCGGGAGATCCCGGAGAGGCGGGGACCTCTGAACCTTCTCATGACCAAATCCCTCCCTCCAATGAGCCGACTCCGCCAGCCTCAGCTGAAACAGATGCCCCCGAAGCTGCGGTCGTGGACGCTGTAGTTACCCCCAATGCTTGAAGGGGTTTTATCTTTAATTGTTTTTCATTTTGAGTTTTTCATTGCGGACATTTTTGCCATAATCATAGCATTCTCCTTTCTTTTCTGCCGAGTTCTTTATTTATCTTTGCGCTTAGGGTAGACATTTATACGGTAGAAACTGTTGTAGGGGCGTATGGGGTTTTGGTTCCAACGGCCAAAACTTATGCACTTCCCACTTGAAGCTTTAACGGATGATGTCTTTCCCCACGTAGTTTCTAGGTTACGAAGGTTTTCTGGTTCCAACGGCCAGGCTCCTTTCACCGTACTTTATCTTTCCTGAGGCAAATAGCCAATCCCGGGACTTGTAGTTATACTGTTCGCTGGGATTGCTAAGGTGAGTCGTTCCATTGTTTGGAACGGGAGTTCTTTTGGTGAGTGTCGCTAGACTTAAGGTTAGATCTTTGCGAAGCAAAACTAACTGTTGTTGCGAACCTCATGGTGGCTGGCTTCAGGGACCTGGCATGGAGCCCTGCGAGGCTAGATCCGCGCGAAGCAAAGCTTTAGAGCGCTCGCGGATCTTGCCATCTTTTGCCTTGCGGGATCCGGAGCTGGAGCATGCGAAGCAAAGCTTTACAGCGCTCGCGGATCTTGCCATCTTTCGTCTTGCGGGACCCGGAGCTGGAGCTTGCGAAGCAAAGCTCTTCAGCGCTCGCGGATCTTGCCATCTTTCGCCTTGCGGGACCCGGAGCTGGAGCTTGCGAAGCAAAGCTCTATAGAGCTCGCGGAGAATTCTGCAAAGGACTTGTCAAGGAGTTGGGGGTGTTTTGGCGTAGCTCTATGAACGTGCCTCAACCCCCAGTCCCGTCCATCGCTAGGCTACACAAGAGATAATTCTCATGATACATAATGGCAGGCATTTCTGTGGCAATTTTCACTTAAGCACATAATGCACATATGACACGTAATGCAAGCATGTTCATGGCAACAAATAAACCTAAGCTTAACAATTAGAGCAAAACAATTTAAAAACTTCAAATACAATGCGAGCACATAAGTGGTGTTCTGTGTACGTTTTGTTCAAGGGGCGTATGGCTAAGCCTTAGCCATGTATACCCCCCAGGTGAGCGTGGGGTCCGGACGTCTCCGGACCGCGTGGTCACTTGTTAAAACGCAGCTTTGAACATAGGGATAAAAAGTGCAGTAAAAGCGGAGTGAATCCCTCCGTGTTTCATTAAAATAGCCTGCTAGGCGTTAGTTTTACAACAGGGAGGATTATTTCCACATTTTTCACTTTTGTTATTTTCACCAAGGACTTCCGACTGGATGGTCCGGGGCCTACTGGTAGTAACGGCGGAGGTGCTCCGCGTTCCAGGCGCGCGGGACTTTAGATCCGTCGAGTCTCTTTAAGTGATACGTCCCATGGCCCACTTTTTCTTGGACTTCGTAGGGGCCTTCCCAGTTGGGTCCGAGGACTCCTACTCCCGGATCCTGCGTAGCAGGAAATACTCTCCGTAGGACAAGGTCCCCAACTTCGAATGCACGGCTCTGGACTCTCGTGTT
Source organism: Humulus lupulus (assembly GCF_963169125.1). Classification (NCBI taxonomy): domain Eukaryota; kingdom Viridiplantae; phylum Streptophyta; class Magnoliopsida; order Rosales; family Cannabaceae; genus Humulus; species Humulus lupulus. Next base: position 81,719,720 of record NC_084797.1, on the reverse strand, counting down.
AAAGTGTCGGGCTATCTTGCCTTGGTACATTTTTAGTTGGACCTGCGACTGCTCCCGGAGCTCTTCGATCATGTCTAAGGACTCCTGGAGGAGGGCATGGTTCCGGGTAGGATCGTAGGTGTCTTGCCTGTGAGAGGGGATCATAGCTTCTACTGGGATGACGGCCTCGCAACCGAAGGTCATGGAATAAGGCGTGTGCCCCGTCGAAGTTCTCTCTGTTGTGCGATAGGCCCAAAGTACTCGCGGAAGTTCTTCCGGCCAGTGAGCCTTGCAGGCTTGGAGTTTTTTCTTCAACGTGGTCTTTAATATTTTGTTTACAGCTTCCACTTGTCCATTAGCCTGGGGTCTGGCGACTGCGGAAAAGCTTTTGATAATTCCATGCGAAGCACAGAAGTTCGTGAAGTGTTCACTGTCAAACTGCTTTCCGTTGTCGGACACAATTTTCCGTGGAAGCCCAAAACGACACACTATATTCCTGATGACAAAATCCAGTGCTTTTTTAGATGTGACCGTGTTCATAGGTTTAGCTTCAGCCCATTTGGTGAAGTAGTCTACCGCGACTATGGCGTACTTCACTCCACCCTTTCCAGTGGGGAGGGAACCTACTAGGTCAATGCCCCAAACGGCGAACGGCCAGGGGCTGGTCATTAGGGTAATTTCCGTAGGCGGCGCTCACGGAACCTTGGCGTACCTCTGGCACTGCTCACACTTCCTGACATAATCCACACAATCCTTCTTCATGGTGGGCCAGAAGTATCCTTGTCGAAGGATTTTTTTGGAGAGGCTCAGCCCGGAGGTATGATCGCCACAGAAGCCTCCGTGAATCTCATGGATGATGGTGCTGACTTCGGTTCCGGCAACACACCTAAGGAAGGGTATGGACAACCCCCTGCGGTAAAGCTTTCCATCCATAACCACGTATCGGGGAGCTTGATACTGGAGCTTCCTTGCGTCAGCTTTATCGGTGGGGAGTTCTCCGGTGGTGAGAAATCTGAGGATGGGTCCTATCCAGGAGTGGGAATGGTCGATGATGGAGTTTATCCTTCGTGTCTCAGTACTGGGGGCTTCTAAGTGCCCGATGGGGACTAAGCCATACTGTTCAATCTCCGGGTCCGTTGCAAGCTTGGCCAGCGTGTCCGCGAGTGAGTTCTGGTCCCGGCGGACCTGGCGGATTTGGTGTTCTTTGAAATGCTGCAGTAGGTCGCGGGAGAGAGACACGTAGGCAGCCATCCTTTCGCCTTTCGTCTGGTATTCCCCGGATATTTGGTTTACCACAAGTAGGGAGTCGCTGTACACTTCGATTTTTTGGGCTCCGACTTCTCTGGCCAGTCGTAACCCAGCTAACATGGCTTCGTGTTCTGCCTCGTTGTTGGATGCTGGGAATGCGAAACGGATGGCGCTCTGGAGCTGATGCCCTTGGGGAGATATTAGGATGACCCCCGCTCCAGCTCCTTTTTCATTTAAGGCTCCGTCTACGTAGACCTTCCAGGTGGGAAGTTCCGGGACAGGATCTTCTGGGAGGTCATTCATTCCAGAGCACTCCACAATAAAGTCCGCGAGAGCTTGACCTTTTATGGAAACACGCGGTTGGTAGTGGACGTCGAACTGGCTTAGTTCCATGGCCCACTTAAGCAATCTGCCAGAAGACTCGGGCTTCTGCAGGACTTGTCGGAGAGGGTGGTTGGTGAGTACTTTGATGGTGTGCGCCTGGAAATATGGCCTCAGCTTCCGTGAAGCGATCAGCAAGCAGAGGGAGAGTTTCTCGATCATCGAATATCTGGACTCGGCGTCCAATAACCTCTTGCTTACGTAATACACAGGGAGCTGGATACGGCCATCTTCCCGGACGAGAGCGGCACTTACTGCGTGCTCAGTCACAGCTAGGTATAAGAACAACGCCTCTCCTTCGACCGGCTTGGACAGAATGGGGGCTCGGGTTAAATGTTCTTTGAGGTGTTGGAAGGCCGCTTCGCATTCGGGGGTCCACTCGAACTTCATGTTCCCTCGCAGAACATTGAAGAAAGGGATACACTTGTCGGTGGCCTTGGATACGAAGCGGCTGAGAGCAGCTATCCTTCCGGTAACGCTCTGGACATCCTTATGCTTCCGGGGGGAAGGCATATCTATGAACGCCTTTATTTTCTCAGGGTTGGCTTCCACTCCGCGGGAGCTGACAATAAAACCGAGGAACTTCCCAGACGAGACCCCGAAAGTACATTTCTTCGGATTTAGTTTCATCCCGTACTTTCGGATCACGGCGAAAGCTTCCTCAAGGTCGTTACTGTGGTCCCCGGAGGTCTTGGACTTTACCAACATGTCGTCCACGTACACCTCCATGTTCCTCCCCAGTTGGTCCTTGAACATTCTGTTTACCAGACGCTGGTAAGTCGCCCCAGCGTTCTTCAAACCGAAAGGCATGAACACGTAACAGTAGACACCCTTATCCGTGAGGAAGCTGGTGTGTTCCTGGTCCGCGACATGCATCTTGATCTGGTTGTATCCGGAGTACGCATCCATGAAGGATAAGAGTTCGTACCCGGAAGTAGCGTCCACCATCTGATCGATTCGCGGGAGAGGGAAACAATCTTTCGGGCAGGCCCTGTTTAGGTCCGTGAAGTCAATGCACATTCTCCAGGACCCATCGGGTTTCGGGACCAGAACTGGGTTGGCCAACCACACGGGATAGTGCGACTCCTGGAGAAAGCCTATGGACATCAATTTGTCCACTTCAGCTTTGACGGCTTCGGCTCTCACTGGGTCCAGCGGCCTCCTCTTTTGGCGAATTGGAGTTGCAGCTGGGTCTATGTTGAGTGCGTGGCACGCAACATTGGGATTAATCCCCGTCATATCAGCGTGGCACCATGCCAGGATATCCTGATTATCCTTCACAGTGGCCACGATCTTATCTCGAACGGCCGACGGCAGGTTTTTCCCCACCTGAATGACCTTGGTGGGTTCTCCCGGATTGAGGATCACCTCTTCGACTTCCTCCATCGGCTCTATTGCTTTCTCGATTCCCACTCTTGGGTCGAGTTCGTCAAAGTATGCCTCCTGAGCATCCCTAGTTTCTGGCAATACTTCCGCCGAAGGAATGGCAGCAAACGTCTCTCGGACCGTGTAGACGGCTCGGACGGAGACGTTATAACAGCTCCGTGCACTTCTTTGGTCTCCTCGGAGGGTGCCAATACGCCCATCGTCGCAGGGAAACTTCAAGCATAAGTGACGTATCGAGGTTATGGCCCCACAATCGATCAGGACCGGTCGGCCTAAGATGGCATTATACGCCGTGGGGCAGTCGACCACCACGAATGTGCTATGCTTGAAGGCACAAGCGTCGCTTTCTCCTCTGAGGGTGACTGGAAGTTGAATTTTGCCTAATGGCATGAGTGCGTCCCCATTGAAACCTTGAAGCTGGATGGGGCATGGGGCCAGGTCCGTCTCGGTCAATCCGATCGCGTGGAAGGCCGCTTTGAAGAGGATGTTCACGGAGCTTCCGTTATCGATCAAGATCCGTGAGACCTTCTTATTGGCAATCTGGGCTTCCACCACGAGGGGATCGTTGTGGGGGAAGTGCACATGTCGAGCATCGTCCTCCGTGAAGGTGATGGGAAGATCCATCATTCGAGGACGTTGAGCAGGTGATTGGACCAAGGCGCACATCTCCTCGGCGTGCTCTAACTCCCTCAAGTACCTCTTCTGGGAGTTGCGGGTGCTTCCGGCAAGGTGTGGTCCTCCGGAAATGGTGGCGACGTGTCCGTCAACGGGTGGCGGAGCAAGGCCGGGCGGATATGGGTTGCCTGGCCCTGGAGCCAACAAGGCAATGGGCGCCGGAGCAGGTGGAGGAGGAAGTGCTGGGAACTGAGACCCGGGAGCTTGGGGGTGACCGGCTCCAGGAGCGCTAGCGGCCCCCCTCTGTCCCGGTGAATATGCAGCTCCGTGAACTACCCCCTGTCCGGGATAGATTATGGGTATTCTCACCCACTGACCGAGGTGTCCCGCTCTTGCCAGGGACTCGATCTCATCCTTCAGCTGAAGGCACTCATTCGTGGTGTGCCCCACGTCTCCGTGGAACTCACACCTCTTATTGGAGTCTCGCGGACGCCTTCCTCCGTGAGACACTTTCGGGGGCTTCCTGTAGTTGACCATATTACAGGTCGCCCGATAGACATTCTCTCGCGAGTCTATCAAACTGGTATATTCCGTGAACTTGGGCTCATAGTCCTTTCGGGGTTTCTTTGAATGGTCTCCCCGGTTGGAGTTTCTTCCGCTTCGTTTGCTCCGCGATTTGCTCAAATTTCATTCTGAGGCTTCCGCTTGCGGCTGCGGCATGCCAGGAGCGATACTACATCCGGTTTGTACTGCTCCGTACCCAGAGAAATGGGTTTGACTCGGCGTCTGAGCAGACGCGGAAGGCCCATACACACTCGGAGTGAATCGGGCTCCTGGAAGCGTGAGGGCTGGTGCGGGAGCTTGCGAAGCAAAGCTCGGCGCAGTCACGGAAGGGGTTAGAGCCGGGGGAACTCCAAAGGCTTGCTGGTAGGCATCCTCAAGGTTGATGATTCCCTGAGCTTTTGACATGAATTCGGACAGGGTTTCTGCCCGTCTCCTTTGCATTTCCCCCCATAGCAGGGAGCCGACAGTAAGGCCCGATTGAAGGGCGATCAGCTTCATGTCATCGCTGACCTTGGTTTTTGCAGCAGCTTCCATCATTCTCTGAATGAAAGCTTTGAGGTTCTCAGTGGGTTGCTGCTTGATGTTGGTTAAGGAACCAACCTCCATGTCGTGGTCGCGGGCAGCAATAAACTGCCTCCTAAACGCGGACTGTAGCTCCTTCCAACTGTGGATTGATCCGGGAGCTAATCTTTTCCACCAGTCCTCCGCGGACTTGGTAAGGGTGAGTGAGAAGCACATGCATTTGGCGTCCTCACTGACGCGCGCCACTTGCATCATTTTATTGTATTTAGCTAGGTGGGTACGCGGGTCTGTCCTCCCATCATATAATTCTATGTGAGGCATTTTGAAGTTATCCGGGAGGGACGTTTCCGCGATCCTCCTAATACATGGTTCCGGGTCTTCCTCCTCAGAATCTGACAGGGCCCCACTTTGCTTCCGGACCAGCTTGGTCAAGGCAGCAATCTGTTCCTCGAGCCTCTTCGTATCACTTTCCGGGAGGTCACGTCCCCGGAGCTTGTCATTAATATGATTTCGGAGGTCATCTCCGCGAGGCCGGGCTTTTTCCCCTTTGGCCTTCTCATACTTGGCCTCCAACCTTCTTCTTAGGTCCACCGTGGACCAGCTATCTTCGGAGTGCGAGTTCGCAGCCCGACCGTCCTGATTGACGGAATCACTGGGGCGGTTGTTCCTTCCCCTAGGCCTGGGTGCCTTAGCACCGGGCCCTTTAGGCACAGAGTGCCCCCTTGGGGCTGAAGGGCGTCTGGGCTTAAGAGCGCCAGAGACCTTCTGCGCGCGGGGGGGGCAGTCGGCCTGGTGATTCACGCCTTTAGGAGGTGCAGGGGCGTCAGCGCGCACAGGCTCTCCAACTTTTCCTTTGCCCTTGTTAGGGGCGGCTTTGGATGGTCCAGCAGCGGCTGGATCCGGCATGGGGGCATCAGCACCACCTCGAACAGAGGTATCCTCGTCCGAGTCGCCTAGATCTCCGAACTTACTTTGGAGGCGTTCCATCATGCGTTGCATTCTTTCGGAGACGCGCTCCTGCTCAGCAAGCTTGGCCTTAGTGGCCACCAGTTCTTCGGCTACTTGGACCAGTTCTGGGTCCTTCTCATAGTAGCAGCTGTCCTTGTAATAACCGTCTTGGACATACTCTTCTTCGTCTTCTAAGTATGTTGTATCTTCGGTACTGACCTGATCCTGGCGGGATGTCGGGTCTTCACCTCGGTAGTCTAAGGGTTCGCTTTGCACCACATCTTCCATCACGGTATCGGGGTTGACCGTAGCATTTTTGTCAACAGCGGATTTTCGCGTAGTCACCATCTCTTTAGTACGAAGTGAATACAAAAAACGTACACAGAAAAAGAGCTGACTAACAACTTCCTACAGCTCTCAATGAAAGCACCAAAATGTTTACCGAGTTTTTCGGAAACGAATAACTAACAGAATAATAAAAAGATAAGAACTGTAGAAATACTGAAATGTAACTAAACAAACAGTGTTTTTACGTGGTTCAGGCGTTAACAAGCCCTAGTCCACGAGTCGATGTTATTATACTCGGAAAAGGTTACAGTAAGATGGCTGGTGCATAAGAACTTCACACACTCACAATGTTTCTCTCGGGTTCTCTTGAAGAAGATGAAGCTAGAGAGATTTTGGTAGAGTTTTTGCTATGTGATCTCTCGGTCCCCCCTCTTCTTGTAAAATGAAGGGGCCTTTATAGCTAGGGTTTCGGATTAGGGTTTTTCTCCACGTACATGGGTCTTAATTACACCAGCCATAAATAGGGGATACAATTACTGTAGTCGCATGGCTACAAGACTCTATGTGGATATATTTACGTGAAAGTATGGGGAACACACAAAGTCAGCCGTCTTTTCCAAGTTGTCAGCGGAACAGTAGGCGAAAAGGTACCTTTAGGCGTGCTGGGATGTGTGCGGCTTTGTCCTGACGGGCGTGTCAGGCGGGATCCTGTGTCAGACGGATATCATTCCAAATATGCCCTCTCCCGGACTCGACAGTTCGGTTTTGTTCTGTGCGAGGCACGGAACTGTTTCCGCGGAGACCACTCGAAGGGCCTCTCCTGGAAGGGGCCTCCCCGAGGGGTATCCTTCGGGAGTCCGGGAGAGTCAACGAGTTTCCGTGTTGTGCTTGCTTGGAAGAGTAATCCGGATATCAAACAGGGGAGGCGAAGCCTTTCTGTCCATCCGCGAGCTCTGGTCACCTACCGTGAAAGACATCGATAATTCTGCTTCCCCGAAGTCATCAATCTAAACGCTATCCGGAAATCTGGATAACACCAACTATTTCACAAGACATAACCAGGTACTCAATAGTACATAACATTCATCTATTCAACGATGACAGTTAACAAACTAACAATCTGTCATTCAAATAACTGGCATATCATTTTCATCATAATAATAACAATCAAATCTCATGATAATTAGGCCGACAACTTAGGTCGCACCCCCTGTTTATCCCACTGACTCCGGCCCGCTTAAACCGAGCTCAGTGCATATTAAGCTGTCCTCGGCTACCAGTGGCCGAGCCGCGCCCTGTGCGCAAGTGTAAACTCCGGCGCTCTTAGGCCGCTCGTTTACTATTTACATGGCATGATACCATCCATTTACAATTCACATGGCATAATACCATCCTCTCAACGAGCATACAAAACAGGGAACCCTTAGTCCCAATATAAATCCACAACCGGGTGCAGTTTTCTTACCTTTAATCTTCAAGCACTTAACTAGTACAGACGACCCCCGAGCACGATCCTGCCCCGAGCTTAAGCGTAAACCTAATCACAACCACAATAAAGGATTCCATCAATAGTTGCATAAGGGTTTCCAGATAGAATTCTAGCCTCCGGGACATCGAATTCCACCAAATACGGTAGTGGGATCAATCGCGAGCACCAAAGGTTAGGTTCCCACGCTTAAAAACTCCAAAAGGCCACAAATGCCCTTAAGGGTCGCGGCCCTTAGGACCTGTGCCGCGGCCTGCCCCCCCTAAAACAGAGGCTAGGCCTCTCTGATCACAGACACGCGCCGCGGCCCTGCCCTTGTGGCGCCGCGGCGCTCCCTCATCTCAGAGCCCTCCTGGCTCTTCCTTGCTTCGAAGGGCCGCGGCACTCTTGAACAGAGTCACGACCCAGCCCCGCGAACCCAAAAAAACTACCATTTTTAATATTCAAACCTCACCCAAATCCACCCTAGACCATACCAATAACATAACTCAACTATCCCAACATTCTAACATGTTTCCAGCAACAAAACCCAGCAGAAATCTAGTCTAAAAACTCATTAAAATCCCATTTTAATTTCTGAAACTCAACAGTCCAAGAACATAAGAAAACCAGTCATAAATGCTCAGAATTCAAACACTAAAATGAGAATTGGAGTTTACCTTCTCTGTTGAATAGGATTCCTGAGCTAACTTCCAAGTTTCAGCTTCAATCCAACCCTTCAATATCAAAATCCATAAACACCTCAAAACCCAGCCAAAACACAGAATTTATCACTTTGCACAAATCTTATATCTTACCTCAGTTCTTGATTGAATTCCTTAGCTAAACACAGAACTAATCCCTCAAGATTCCAGCCCCAATCCATTGAATTCCCAGCCACAAATCCTCTGATTTCACTGAGTTCCTTGAGAGAGAAGAAGAGAGGGAGAGAAGAGTCGATTTAGCCTTTTGTTCCACTGCTTTCTAAAGTTTACTTAGTCTATCCTTAGGTACTTAAGTCAATCCCAAGGCTCGGGGTACCAAAAACGTCCCCGAGGGCAAAATGGTAAATTTCCCCAATATTCCCGCCTAAACTTCCTAACCTCAAATATATCTCTAATTATTTATTTCCTTAACCCAATAGCCCAAATAATCATCTAATACCCGAAATACCCCTTGACTTGCCCCAAATCAAGTACCGGGTCCCGTTGTGACTTTCCCGCTACTTGCTCCCTAGGATCGCCTCGTGCCGAAAATTGCAAACACATATATCCACATAATAATGTGGTCTTAACAGTTTATCACAAAATCACATTTATGCCCTAACGGTCCTAAATTACAATTATGCCCTTACAACCAAACAGGGCTCGCATGCTTACCAAACACTCACAAACATGCATATCACACCATTAATTCACACAACTTCCAATTATGCCCTCCCGGCATACTAATCAAATCCCTTAAGCCTTATTAGTAATTTTGGGTCGTTACAGGTACACTGTCATGGTAGTGGCACAGGTTGTGTTGGAGCAGAGGGTTATGGTGTCGATGCTGACAAAAGGTCAGAAGCATGCAAGCATGCCACCACGTCTCGTACTAATTCATACCACCACTACTTGTCGAATATGGATGTTAGAGTCACACCTGTATCATCCTCATGACCGTAGCTTTCATACCCGTATGTGTGTCTCGTACCTGATGGTCCTTCTTACGTTTCCAAGACATATCTTTTCTCCCAGCTCCCTTGTATCTCGCTAAGTGTGGGAAAGCTTGCACGCCATCATGAGTAACATACCTAGCTTCCTTCACCAATTCCAGTTTGATACCAAATGATGGTTGGGCCCTTACTAGTTCCCCTCATATGACGAGGCAAGGCGCCTTTCGTAGGTCTCCATTGTAATGCCCTGGCTACCCCAGAACAGTTACGGTGATCGGTGAACCGAAAATTTGACCCGCTACCCGAGTCCTTTGGTTAAAAACGTGATCTAGGTGTCATTAACAGGTTAAGGTGTAAAACCAGTAAAAAGGAAAGGGCACTTTTCATTAAGTAAATAAACTGCTTATGAGCCTTTTTAAAATGTTTACAAGTAGTTCATGTTACAAAAGAGTTGCTACAGTTCCATATATACAATCCCCGCCGGCCTAGGCGGCAAAAATAGGGTAAACCCCTAGTCCCTCTGAGAACTCCTTGACCGTGGCGGTCAAGCGGCCCTGTATGTACATCACATCGCCCAAGCTCTCCACTCAGGGTTGGCCAAGCTTTTCCTTTCCTTTACCTGCACCATGTAGCACCCATGAGCCAAGGCCCAGCAAGAAAACATAACAAAACATGATATAATATCAACAACGATCATAATAACCACTCAGGACTATCAGTCCAACAAATAGGTGACAATAGCTAAAAGTCACAGTAATGAGCATCACTCCCTCTTGCCATGTGACGATAGGGTCACCAGGGCTTAACTGAATAGTGATTCGTTTATAAGTTCGTTTAGGACAGGTGCATGGTGATTAGTCACCAACATAACCTTCCTCACGACTCTGGAGTCGAAGCTATGGACAACGTCCCTTAGCCATGTGACAGACAGTCACCGGGGTCTCATACCTTGGCTATATTCATCTGGTTGTAAGCCAGGCAAGCGCTCATAAGTTTCTCGACCCTAGGGTCGGTCTGGCATTAACGCTATAGAGCCATTCAATGCATGATTCTCGACTTTAGAGTCGGTCCCTGACTAGTCAGTGTCTCAAGCAGGTAATCAGCGTTCAATAGCATTTAATATGCAATCCATGTCCACATATATCAACTAACATGCCTCAAGTATCAAACCACGCATGTCATATACCTATACAGGGTGCAACTGTATTCAAACACCATTTTCTTACCTCTGGTTCGAGTGAGAATAATAATATGAACGACCCCTGAGAACGATCAACCTTTAAATTCCTCGACGGTCACCTGGTCATAACCAAAATATAGGATCCATCAATAAAAATGATAACCGGGGTTTCCCAAACCAAATCCCAGCCCCCGAGACTTCAAAAACTACCCAACCGGGTACTAGGTCCAACCCCGAGGCTTATGGTTTGGATCCCTAAGCTAAAAACCGTTTTCTAGCAAATCTGACCTCTTGGGCCGCAGCCCCCAAAAGCCGTGCCGCGGCACGCCCCAAGCCTCCGTCTGCCAGAGACACCTGGGCCGCGGCACACAAAAGCTGTGCCGCGGCACCCAGCCCAGAAAAGCAAGAATGCCCAACACGAACCATTTTTCAATCCCTGCGTTTTCCCTCTCAAACCAGACCTTCAAATCATCATATAACCTCCTCCAAACATGTAATTGAACCCCCAAAACTTACCTATAACACCTCCTCACCAAAACCCAATCAACTAACACCAAGAACTCCCTTTAATCCTCACTCCCCACATCAAAATCCATAAGTTAAAAACCAAAACGAAAACAGAGCTTAACTTGAATTCAATGGTCAAAGCTTACCTTAGAACCTGTTTTGAACCTCCCACACAAGCAGAACCAAGTCTCCAACCCAGCCCTGAGTTCCTTTAGCTTGAATCCACAACTAGAGCTCAAACATCAAAGAAGGAAATGGAGGAATTTGTACGGGAAGAGAAAAGAAGCTAACCCCTGTTTTTACTCTGTTTTGTTATACAGCTTCAGCCTCTTAAGTTTATATATATCCACCCCCTAAAATGACCAAAATGCCCTTGTGTCATCTAAAGCCTTTCAAACTATTCTAGGGGTAAAATTGGTACTTCTAGCTTAACCCGTTAATTATAATTAACGCTTCCCATTTCCCGCTAATCTCAATATCCTCAAACTCCAATATTCCAAAACCCGTTACCCTAAAATCCCCGGTAACGCTATAACCTTTAATATCACCCCGAGACTCACCCCGAGCCCCGAGCTCAAGCCTGTTATGACCAAACCGATAAATCACGTTTAACAATCGTCTCATGTCAGAATTCTCGAACCAATCCACATTATAATGTGGTCTCATAATATATATCATTAGCATACAACAAATATTCAATTATACCCTCAACGAGCCAAATTACCATAATACCCCTGTAAACAAATGTGGACTCACATGCATGCATTTAACATCATATGATAATATAATTCTCATAAACATGCATAAACACATTTAATGGCATAATTAAACAGTTATGGCCCTCCCGGCCTACTAGTCCGGCCATTAACCATAATAGGGAATCCGGGGCATTACATCCATCCAGGAAAAACACGAGGCCTTGCATGGACCCTTGAGCGCAGGGCACATCGTCTCACATGGCGAGGCTTATGGACCTATGTCGAGGCATGCCTTTGGCTAGGGATGCATTGGCAAGCGGCATGCGGCCCTATGCGCGAGGCGCTGGGCATGGTCGAGGCATCTTCACAAGACCAAGGCGCGAGGCGCTGGGCATGGCCGAGGCGTCTTCACAAGGCCCAGGCGCGAGGTGTTGGGCATGGCCGAGGCGTCTTCACGAGGCCCAGGTCCGAGGCACTGGGCGTGGCCGAGGTGTCTTCAAGAGACCAAGGCGTGAGGCGCTGGGCGTGACCGAGATGATCTCCGTGAGACCCTGGCGTGAGGCGCTTGATGCCTCGTGTGATAGTCTTGCAATGCGAGTGGGCCTTACGGGGCTTTAAACTTGATTGCTTTGGACCTTTTACCAGTGTGGAATTCTTGTCTCCCATTGGCATGGAATGACTTTGTGAGGCCTAGAGACTTGCAAATATGTGGCCTCTTGGTGGCACGTAATAACCTTCTGCCTCTATCGCGTACTTGGCGCCTTCGGTGCCCCTTAGCCGCTTACTTCAATAAGGGACCAGACCTTTTTTCCTTGGTGGATTTTTGGTATCCACACAATATTTATAAATTTGTAATTAAAGTATATAAATTTGTAACTAAAGTTTATAAGTTTGTAACTAAATGTTATAATGTTGTAAACAACATTCACAGACTAAATACAATTTTGTAACCAAATGTCGACTGCATTTTTCGCTATCAACCTTAAGAAGAGAGATTAAAGAAACTAGCAATAAGAACACAAGGATTTTTACGTGGTTCAGGTTATAAAAGAACCCTAGTCCACGAGTCTCTGGTATTAAGAGGATTGAAATCTTGTGATGGCAAGCTCCAATGGTGTATTCTCAGGCAGTGTTTAGATTGCTTTGAGTACAATGTGTTTTCTCTCTAAAAAATCGAACCCTTTACAATGAGACTCCAGCTCTATTTATAGAGGCTGGAGTAATTAATGATAATCATTTGTAATTAATATACATTTTCCCCTTATTGGGTGACTAATATCAATTCAATGCATTGGGCTGCATTGAATAGAGACCATGAACCAAGCAAGATCCGCGGGACCCACTGCAGAACGGTACCTACTTTATGGGGAACGTGCCTCTGGTACTCAGGGCATGTTGTACGTATTTCCATGTCAGACAGTGTAGTTGGAATACAAATTGTTGAATCGTACAATCGACAACATTGTAGGCGGATCGCCTAAAAGGCTGCCAGGTATTCCTCTAATGCTGCTAACCCACATTGGCTGACACCTGGCTTATCCTTTAGAACCCGATGGCAAGGTCCTCGCCTTGGAATATAACTGATGGAAAGAACCCCGTGGACTGCCAAGCAGCCCTCAGGACATAGCCTTAGGAAGACGTTCGTAGCTCTTGGGACATGGCCTTGGGGAGATGTCCACGTCCTCCCTCTATCCGAGGGAGATAATCTCTGACTGTAGGACCGACCTCCCAAGGACTAATCCTCGTAGTGTGGCCTCATCGAAAGAAGTACACATTCTGCCACATGTCCTACTCGGATTGCCACATGTCTTACTCGGACGATCAAGTGTCATTGGGTAAAAACACGGACAACATTTTCCCCTCAAGTGTCTACTCGTCCTCGGACAATGTAGACTTAAAACTGGGGGAAAACTTCGAAAAGTCTTATAAGAACATTTGGACTTTTGCTAATGTCACTACGAGATTTCCTGCCACGTGCTGGAACCCCATTGCTGGGCCCATCAATCCGTGCAATTAATGAATGGTCAATTCTGTGGCCCGAAACGTTTTTTTCGTACCCTAGGCGTCCTTTTAGCTTATACTCGAGATTTCCCTTTTCCAATGCCAATGATCACAATTCGCACCTCTCTAAATTTTGGCCCTTGGATCGTTCTTGAGTACCCATGTCCTAGATAATCCGACGATTGGGGTGAACTTATTTCGCCCCCAAGCACCGGATCTATAAAAGGTTAAGAATCAAATTTTCAACATTACTTTAGCCCATTTCAAATTTATCATGCCTTCAAACTCTTCAACCTCTCAACCCATTTTCTGGCATTGCATCCTCTCCAACCCCCTTGCCACTCTGGATGACTGGCACGAAGCTTCATACTTCTGGGTGAACGGCAAACAGTTCTTCAAAGTTCGCAATGAGTTCAGCACAATCTGATGCTACATTTTGAGTAAGTATCCTTGAACTATGACTTTTCATTTTCATGCGTATTTGAGAATTTAGGATGCATGCTTAGGGGTTGTTTTTTGAGCCTTTCAGATGTTGTTTTTTCCTTATTTGTTGTCATAAATGGCCTAAATGTCTCATTTAAGCGTTCTGAAGTGTTCTGGGGCGTTTTTCCTTAATCTGTATCTTTGGCCAGAATCTGGAAAATTTCAAGATTCCGGCGATGTTCCTCATCTCCGGTGCCAAGTACTTGGCTCCGAGGACACCCCAGTGTCATTTGTCTATTTCTTTCTCCTTCCCCGAGCAGTTGTCTTAGGGGTTCTCGTTTTGGCTTAACTTCCTTCGGGTCAAGGCACTAATTGCTTGGTGTTTGTTTTCAGAGGTCCGAGGAGCTTCATCAGCTCCACCAACAAGGGTTCTACGCCTTTGACAACGAGATCCTCCAGATGGTTTGAGAGGCAGAACAACGCCCCGAGAAGGGGAAACAAGCGGTTGACGGCAACCAGGCTCTTATCGTACGGGAGAGCTTGGGGCCGGCCGCGGTGAGGCCTTGCAGAATTGGCCTCTCGAAGGAAGAGGCCAACGTTGGGCCGACACCATCAAAGACCCCATATCTTTCCATAGGATTCGAAGTAGAAGACATTATGAGTAAGCTACGATATTGGGGTGCCTTGGCTAAAATACTCACCAACTACGAGTTAGATGACAGTGAAATATCAGTGCGCTTGGCTCGAGAGGATGAGAGGGCGCACGAAAGTATTCACGGGTTGGGCCCTGGAGTGCCTCACATCTCCAAGCGGGTGCAGCCTTACTGCTGCATCAATACTATGTCGACTTCCTCAAATTCATCGGCATAGCCCCATTTCAGTTGTCTCTGAACGGTCGGGCTCTACATTCTATACAAAATCAAGAAATGGCCCACTCCATCCCCCGCTGAAATACTGTATATCTACAGTTGTTGGCAATGCTCAAAGAAGGGGGAAAATGGGGGGGATATTATACTCTAATGAAACACACAAGTCTGGGGAGAGGCTATAAAGCCCCGTGCGGCAACGAGAACCACACTTGGGCTTATAAAGATCAATTCTTTTGGCGGACGGCTTCCCAACGAGACTAATCCTACTCTACTCCTGGACTTCACCATTGTCGGTAAGTATTGCTCTCGCGTAAGTTAGCATGATGGTACTTAGCTCACTACTTATCTCTGTTCATGTCGTCCTAATCAGGTTCGTATCATTGTACCCCTTTCATTGATTCCTTCGACGAGAGGCTTCAAGCGATAGGCTCTCTCCGCGACGAGGAACTAGAACTCCCCCTCCTCGTCACCAATGCCCGTCTTCGACAGTATGGGTTGCTGAAGGCGGGGCAAAGCATAAATCTGGTAGTCTTAACCAAGTTTTGGGACTTGAAGAGATCTCGGATGGAGGCGAGGCTACATACAGATTACATGGCGGCCAAGGCACAACAACAATACTAGCAGTATCTTCGCGAGGAGCATGCGGAGAATGTTCTTGCTATCAAAGCAGTCGCAGAGGCAAAAGAAGACAAAGAGCTCAAGGCGGAGCTCGAAGTGGGGATCAAATCATTCTCCATGCCTCAAGGTAAATCTCCGATCATTCTTCACTATGCTAGGTGTGTAAGGGAGGGAACTAGTCCCGGGCATATATTGTTTTCTACCTCCCTTATCGAATGTGGCCAAGTTTGGGAGCATTACTGGTTCGTTGAAGAGTACCAAGATTACCAAGATCTCATTGGCACGTTCCTCCACAACTCAAGGAGAAAAAGGCACCCTCAAGGCTTCATGCCTCTTGACAAGTCGATGACCATGCACGCCTCTTGGTTTTGTCAGTACAAAACCAACTTAACACAAGAGATGGGTCTTCTTGTACGCAAATTTGCTAGTACCATCCTCCATTCCTAGGAGCCTGATCGTGGTGGGGCTCTTGAGGAATTTTATCTTTCTTTTCTACACGTATTATTCTGTTGTTGTTTTCCTTTCATTTATTGGGATTAACCAGAATGTTTCCTTTATGCAGACAGTATGGGCCTTTCAGACTTGGTGCGTTCGAAACGTCAAAGGGTGTCAGGCCCTTCTGAGATTGACCCCCTAACGGCCCCGAAAATGGTGCCCACACCCTCTTCAACTGTTCCAACACCCTTAGTCATTGCTCCAACGACCCTTACCCCAAGCGTAACAATCATTGGCTAGGTCATAAACCTTGAGGCCTCCTCTCCCCGAAATGAGGGATTCTCTGGGAAAGACAAAGAGATCCCTTCCAATCCTCCTCAAGCCAAGGATCCCCAGTTGGTCATCTTTCCAGAGTATTATGATGACGATGGCTCAGATCTGCACAGGGAGGTCACCGAGTACTACAATGCTCATATCGATGAGGGCAACGAGAGTGTCCAATTGTTGACCGAATATATGTACATGAACTAGCCAAAGGAACCCGTCTCTACTCCTCACGGGAAGAATAGGAGATAAGGCCTCACCACTTGGCACAAAATTCCTGCAGGGAATAGTGACATCCTTGTGCGAGATGACCGCTGGCAGCTTCGCCCGTTGCGGCGGTGACAATGCGCTGGTGGCAACTAGCCGCCAAACTTCCACTAGGGTAAGTCTTCATTTTTGTTCAATTTCAATGAATATCTTGTCTTTTTGGCTGACTCGTCATTCTGTATTTACAGGTTGCAGCCCTAAATCAACAACTTGGGGAGTGCTGATGCAGTCCCTTGAGTTGAAGAAGGCTCGTGAGGGGCTGGTTTGTGTACAAGTGGAGCTTGCTCAAATCCAAGAGACTACAGTACCCCTAGAGGAACAGGACACCAGGGCTCACGTTTGAGAAGTGGAGGACCAACTGGTCATGGAGAGGTCGAAGTTGTTTGCCTTGGAGGAAACATCCTCCAAGTTACTGGAAGATCCCGTAGGCCACACACGGACCGTGGAGGAGGAACTGGCTCGAGTCCGCGAGGAGTTTTGGTTGAGCCAAGTGGAACTTGAAGCCCGTATCGGTGAGTTGGAAAAAGCCAAAGGGGAGCTTGTCGAAGACCTCGACGTGATGGCCGAGGACATGCTCTTCGTTGCGTGGCAGAGCAATAAAGACAAGGACCTCTCGTTCACAGAGGATCCTGACATGAGGACTAAACTCGAGGCATGCCTCGAGGCGAATACAGCCCACGCGACTCAAGATAGAGAGGCCTCGGCAATGAGTCGAGCTCCCGAGGACAACCCGGTGGTCGAACTAGTGACAGAGGTGCCATCAAGCGAAGGCCCCCAGTAATTTTTCTTTATTCAACATTTTTCTTTTTAAACTGAATAGGCTCGTGTGCCATCATTTTTTGGGGTATAGACAATCAACGCTCAAGCCCCCAACACACTTGTAATTATTTTCCCGTTTAACTATGCATCTTGCCTTTTTCATTTGATTTGGTTCTCTGAATTCATCGTAACTTATTAGCCACGAGAATAAGCACTCAAACCACCTTAGACACTTGGTTCTATAAATTCAACGTAACACAACTGTCACGAGTACAATAACTCAAGCCATTTTAAACATCTGGTTCTATAAATTCAACTTAACGTGACCGTCATGAGAACAAGAACTTGCACCACTTAACATCTCGTTCTATAAATTCAACGTAACGTGACCGTCACGAGAACAAGAACTCAAACCACTTTAAACATCTGGTTCTATAAATTCAACGTAACGTGACCGTCACGAGATCATGAGCTCAAACCGCTTTAAACATCTGGTTCTATAAATTCAACGTAACGTGACTGTCACGAGAACAAAAATTCAAACCTCTTTAAACATCTGGTTCTATAAATTCAACATAACATGACCGTCATGAGAATAAGAACTCACACCACTTTAAACATCTAGTTCTATAAATTCAACGTAACATGACTGTCATGAGAATAAGAACTCAAATCGCTTTAAAGGTGGTTCCAGCGTTTAATCTCTTGCAGGCTCATAGTCCTAAAAGTAACTTTGATGCAAAATTTACCATTAGTCCTAACTCAACGTCCTATGCCCCTACGATCCAAAGATTCGGGCTTTCAGGGGTCCTTGTACGTGAAAACGCCTGCCCCCCTGAGTACGCACTACTTGGGATGTCGGCCAGGGGTTTCAACACTGCTTTCTGAGTGCATATCTTGTCACTTCCAGATCGTCTCACACCTTCTCGGGAGGTGATGTTAACGAGGTGCCCAAACATAAATGGCTCGGGCACCCGTCTGTATCTCGCAGTCTAGGATTTGGTTATCACTCCTTGGGTGCACGCTGTCCTCGGGAGGTAACCTGAATTCCTAAATTTTCGTTATACTTGTTTTTTTAGCTATGGGATATAGGGACATTAGGGGCACTTCGCTCGTCGACTAGGCAAGCTCTCCATGTCACGGATTTCCCTGGGCCAGGTATGGAGTACTCAGCCTTCCATTCACATCTCGAGATCAAGAGACTTGGTCAGAGCTCCTTGGGCTCAGTGTCCATGGGAGGTGACAAAAGTTTATTCTCGCGCTACTTGGGTTATCTAACTCCTAGGTGCTGAGCTCTGTTCTGCCTAGAACAGGTTGCCTTATAGGCTAGACTTGAATAGTTTCCTAGGATTTTCTATTCTCGGGATGGAGACGCTAGGCTTACTCCTCTTGATAAGCTTAGTTTCCTAGGTCGTTCCTTTGTGAGGCGTAATGTTGCCCTAACTCCATGCCCCCAAGTGATCAAAGACTAGTCTGCGATCACTTGTCCAGGTGAGCGTGTGCGCTTACATAGCATTACCAGAATAAATGAAACTAATAAATATAAGCAGACAATAAATTTCCTATGGTGTTTGACATAGACGGTTTCCATTATATGTGCCCGAAGGCTACAAGGGGTATTGCAGAAATAAACAATGTTTCCTACTCATATTACTGTTAATACCAGCAAAGATGCTCGGCATTCCAGGCATGAGGAATCAGCTCCCCACTTAGTCGAGCTAACTTATATGTTCTCAGACACACAACGCTCTCGACCTAGTATGGGCCCTCCCAGTTAGGTCCCAACATTCCTGTACTGGGGTCTCGGGAGGCTAAGAAGACTCTTCGCAACACCAAATCTCCGACCCCAAACTTTCTATCCTTCACTTTGGAGTTAAAATATCTAGCTACCTTCTATTGGTAGGACGCTACTCGAATCTGAGAAGCTTCACGTAGCTCCTCCATGAGGTCCAGGGATTCCCGAAGTAAAGCATGGTTCGTGGTCGGGTCATACGTATATCGTCAATGTGTGGAGATTACTGCTTCAACTGGGAGCATAGCCTCGTACCC
Source organism: Humulus lupulus (assembly GCF_963169125.1). Classification (NCBI taxonomy): domain Eukaryota; kingdom Viridiplantae; phylum Streptophyta; class Magnoliopsida; order Rosales; family Cannabaceae; genus Humulus; species Humulus lupulus. The sequence continues at coordinate 81,700,537 of NC_084797.1, read as the reverse complement.
GTAGGCCATTGAGAATGGGTGGGGTAGCTCCACAATGCCCTAGGCAGCTTATCAGGCCAGGTTCATTTTGCCTGCTCCAGCCTCTTCTTCAATGTAACTTTGAGTGTCTTATTAATTACTTCCACTTGGCCATTGCCCTGCGGATGGGCCACGGAAGAGAAGCTCTTGATGACACCATGTCATTGACAAAAGTTTGTGAACACTTCACTGTCGAACTACAATTCGTTGTCATCTTCCTCGGAAGCCTATACCGGCAAATAATGTTCTTAACGACAAAGTCCAAGGCCTTTTTAGAGGTGATCGTAGCGAGTGGCTCGACCTCGACCCACTTTGAGAAGTAGTCGACAACCACTATGACATATTTCACTTCTCCCTTCCCTATGAGCAAGGACCCAATAAGGTCGATGCCCCATACAGCAAAATGCCATGGGCTAGTCATCTGTGTAAGTTCATTTGGAGGTGCTCGGGGAATGTTGGTGAACCACAGACATTTGTCGCATTTCTTGACATAATCCATCGCATCCCCATTCATGGTGGGCCAAAAGTATCCTTACCTTAAGATTTTTTTTGGAAAGGCTTTGCCCCCCAGCGTGATCTCCGTAAAAGCCCTCGTGTACTTCTCAGAGTATTAGATTGGCTTCTTGCTTGGACACACACCAAAGCAAAGGCATGGAGTAACCTCGCTTGTAAAGCCTATTATCCATGATTATGTACCTCGATACTTGATACAACAACTTCTGAGCTACCTTCTTGTCTTGGGGCAGCTCCCCGGAGATGAGATATTTGACTATTGGCTCCATCCACCCATCTTGGGGTTGTATAGATTCCACCTCACCTGGAGTCGAGATACTCGAAGACTCCAAGTAATCAACGGGGACCACATTGATTAACTTAGCATCTTTGGTCGTGGCCAGCTTAGCCAGGGTGTCATCATTGGAATTCTGCTCGCGCGGTACCGGCTGAATAGTGAATCTTCGGAAGTTATGATGCATTTCTTAAGCCTTTGCAAGATACGTTTCCATATTTGTTCCTCGGGCTTGGTAATCTTCGAGAACTTGGTTCACAATGAGTTGGGAATCGCTAAAGATCTCGAGCCCTTTGGTCTTGAGCTCCAGTGCCACGCGGAGCCCATCGATTAAGGCTTCGTATTCCACTTCATTGTTATAGGTGCTCAAAGCAAAGGGCGCTATGCACTCTGTGACCCTCAGGGGAAACCAGAATAAGTTCAGCCCCGACACCATTTTCGTTCGAAGACTCGTCGACAAACAACTTCCAAGCTGGTCTGGCCACTGGGGTACCCTCAGTCTTCTCCTGATTCCCGGTGCACTCAGTGATGAAATCAGCGAGTGCCTAACCTTTTATGGCAGTCCTCGGATGGTAGGTGATGTCGAACTGACTCAGCTCCACCAACCACTTCAAGAGCCTTCCCAACGACTTAGGTTTTTGAAGGACTTGTCTGAGGGGATGGTTTGTGAGGACCTTAATCGGATGCGACAAGAAGTAGGGTCTTAGCTTCTGAGAGGCCATCATTAAACAAAAAGTTAGCTTCTCCATCAGCGGGTACCTAGACTCTGCCCCAAGGAGCCTTTTTCTAACATAATAGACGGGGTATTGAACACGACTTTCTTCCCTCTAATGCGACACTGATGGCATCCTCCAAAACAGCCATGTAGAGCAAGAGAGGCTCTCCGTCTATCGGCTTGGACAAAATTGGAGGATTTTCCATGTGTGCCTTGAGCCATTGGAATGTCTATTTGCAATCTTCTGTCCATTTAAATCTTTGACTTTCTCGGAGAACATTGAAGAAAGGGATGCACTTGTCCGTTGCCTTGGAGAGAAAACGGCTCAAAGCTTCGATCCTCCCTATCAGGCACTGAACGTCTTTATGTTTCCAAGGAGATGGCATCTCGATGAGGGCCTTGATCTTTTCGGGGTTCGCCTCAATACCCCGAGCACTGACGATGAAGCCTAGGAACTTGTCGAAGGCAAACCCAAATGTGCATTTTTTGGGGTTTAGCTTCATCCCAAACTGGCGGAGCACTGTGAAAACCTCAGTCAAGTCGCCCACATGGTCAGGGGCGGTCATGGACTTGACCAACATGTCGTCCACATAAACCTCCATGTTCCGCCCAAACTGGTTCTTGAACATCTTGTTAACCAGCCTCTGGTAGGTGGCGCCGACATTTTTCAGCCTAAAAGGCATCACGATGTAACAATAGACACCCTTATCCATTTGAAAGCTAGTGTGCTTCTGATCTGTGATGTGCATGGATATCTGGTTATATCCCGAGTATGCATCCATGAATGACAACAACTCGTAGCCAGATGTGGCATCGACCATCTGGTCTATCTTGGGGGGTGGGAACAGTCCTTTAGACAACCCTTGTTAAGGTCTGAGAAATCGATGCATGTCCTCCAAGTGTCATTCGGCTTGGGCATGAGAATAGGATTGGATAGCCACTTGGGGTATTGGACTTCTCAGATAAACATTGAAGAGGAGCTTGTACACTTCGACCTTGAGAGTCTCTTTCCGAGTTTGTTCAAACATCCGTTGCTTCTGCTGGACGGGAGCAAAGCTAGGATCGATATTAAAGGCATGGTGTATGATATTTGCATCAATACCAGTTATGTTGGGATGTGACCATGCGAACACGTCTTGGTTTTCTCAGAGGAAGCCCACCAATGCCTCTCGGACTTCTTTTTTTAAGCTTCCCCAACTTTTATTTTTCTATCGGGGGTGGAGGTATCAAGAACTATCTCCTCCACCTCCTCTATTGGTTTGATGGACCTCTCTTCTTGAACCCTTAGGTCTAACTCGTCAGGTCCAGTCTCCTGGACAGCTTGTACCTCCAAGGCCTCAGACTTCTCGGGGCTTACCTCCCTTACCATCACCGCGGGAGCCTTGAGGGAGACATTGTAACACTGTCTTGCCTCTTTCTGGTCTCCACGGACCGTGCCAATTCCTACATCTGTGGGGAACTTCATGCACAGATGACGGGTGGAGAACTCCAAACTCCACCAGTGCGAGTCATCCCAGGATGGTGTTGTACGCCGAGGAACAATCCACCACCACAAAGGTGCAGTATTTGCAGGCCTGGAGAGGCACCTCTCCCAACGTCACAGGGAGCTTTATCTGTCCCATCGGGATGAGGGCCTCTCCCAAGAATCCATAGAGTGTCGAGGCGCACGGGGACAAGTCTGCCGTGGTCAACCCTATCTTCTCAAAGGCTGACTTAAATAGGATGTTCACCGAACTCCCGTTGTCTACTATAATCTGCGCTACCATTTTGTTGGAGATTTGGCTCTTAATCACCAAGGGGTCGTGATGTGAGAAATGCACTCTCCGAGCATCGTCTTCAGAGAATGTTATGAATTGGTCAGTCATTCATGGCATTTGGGCATGTAGCTGGGCCAAAGCCATTACCTCATCATCGTGATTCAAAGCTTGTGCATACCTATTCTGCAAGCTTCGTGAAGTGCCCCCAAGTGAGGCCCTCCTGAGATGGTTCCTACCCGCCCGTTCACCAGAGGAGTTCCTTGGGCCACTCCGTTGGGGAACTACAGAAGCTACTGCTGGGACTTGTGGTGTAATAGGTGGGACCACCAGTTCTGCCACGAGAGGTTGTGCTTAACACACTCCACCCTTAGCCATTTGATGGAGGTGTCCCAACTTGATGAGATTCTCAATCTCATCCTTGAGTTGGCGGCACTCATTGGTGTGGTGCCCTATGTTGTTGTGGAAATGACAAAATTTGCTAGGGTCCCGTCTTTCCCTATCTTTCCAGATGTGTTGTGACTTCCTATAGTGAACGTGTTGTGCCATGGCCACGAAGATATTTTCTCGGGAGTCTACCAAGTCGGTATACTCGGAATACTAGCATACTTCTCTCCAGATGGTACTCCCTTCTCAGCCTGTGCAGCTCCACTTCCTTTGGGCCTTCAACCCTTGCCTTTCCCCCCGCGCCTGCTGCTGTTGGGAGCTCGACTGGATTCAGAAGGGTGGGAGGGGGCAACAACTCCAGCACTAAAGGCAGGCTGAAAAATGTTATATCCAGTGGGTGTTGTCCCGAACCCTACTGGAGCCATACTGAATCCAGGAGCGGGCACGATGCTATAACTGTAAGGTGGAGCGCTTTGGCTGGGTTGGACTCCCCCTGAGCTCGGTTGGACGGGAACAAAAGGGAAATATTGGATTCCCGAAGCCACGGGCTGGGTGTGACTGATGTAGGGAAAACATGGGATGCTCCAAATGCCCCGATCTGGGCATCCTCCCAGCTGATATATTCTTATGCTCAACGAATGAAGTCGTCAAGACGTTGGCATCCCTTTTGTTGGAGATCATCCCAAAGCAGGGACCCTGCACGGACGCCAACTTGTAATGCCATCAATTGCTGGCCATCATCGGCCCTTTTGGTTCTCACTGCTTCCTCCTTGAAGCATTTGATGTAGGCCTTGAGGGTCTCGAAGGGCCCTTGGCCAAGGCATTGACCTCAAAGCTTACCTTCCCAACTCCTATGAATTGTCTTCGGAAGGCAGACGATAACTGATGCCATGATTGAATGGACCATGGTCGGAGCTTTTTAAACCATTCATCTGCTGGCCCCATCAGGGTAATCAAGAACACATGACACTTAGAATCGCCGGAGACATGATGCACCGACATTAACCTGTTGAACTTAGACAGGTGATCTGTGGGATCCCAGCCACCGTCATAGGGCAGTATGGATGGAATTTTGAAGCCTGGTGGTAGAGGGGCCTCAACAATGTGAGGGGCACATGGCCCTACTTCTTCGTCCTCTGAGTCAGATTCTTGGCCTTATCGCCTGGCCATTCTGAGCATTATCTGCTTTAGACTTTCTAATTCAGCATGGAGCGGGTCATGATCCTGGTTGATGCTCTAAGCCAGGTTATCTCTTCTCTGAGCATTGAGATTATCCCGGAGGTCTGGTAGACCTCTCCCAGCGGGCTCACGTCCTCCTGCCTTACTGCATCTTCGAGCATTGAGGTTGTCTCGCAGGTCAGCCTATCCTCGAAATGCACTGTTACCCTCGGAACGAACCACTTCGGTCTCTCCATCGGACTCAACATTTTCGTTTACCGAGATACTGATGCCACGTTCTCAGTTTTCTGGGGCATTCCTCGGGCGGATCTCTGGACCGTTATTCCTACGGGGTTGGTTAGGTACCGAGGGGACACCAGCTCCAGGCCTCGTGCGGTCCGTATGGGTGCGTCGAGGCGGAACACCCCAAGCTCCACATGCGTTGACTGCTTGGAGGTGCCCTCGGGCCCCTGAGCCATTGCCTTTGTCAGCCTACTGAGGAACCTGGTGACCTTTGGGTTCTTGACGAGCCCTCTTCTGCTTTAGAGCAGGATTATCGTCAGCCTTTCCCTTACCATGGTCGTGCAGTGGCATCGGGGTTCCAACTCCTGCTGGGTGCCCAGCGAGCACCTCAGCCCGCGACTCTGCAGCCGGGTGCTCGGGAGGCACTCCAGCTGCATTAACAAGTGGTACTCCAATGGGGTGCGCATGAGGCACACTAGTTGGGTGCCTCGCTGGTGCACTGCCATTAGGATCCACTCGCAACCCCTGGACTGCAAGAGTGGCCTTCATGGCAAGCACCATTCCCTATAGGGCGATGATGTTACTCTCTTGTGCGTCAATCTTCTGTTGTTGGGTGGCCACTTGCTCACGGAGCATCACCACCTCCGGCGTTTCTTCTGCATCCGTGGGCTGAGGATATTCCTCCTCATAGTACCCCTGGTCGACACTGTCATCTTCGTCATTGTATTCGGCGTCTTCTTCGTAATCCTCTGCCATCTCAGGTACGTCTGGAGGTGGTTGTTGACTGGGTTCCCCTCCTTCGGCTCCGATAGGAGGGAGTATATCATCTGTAATGTTTCTTCGTGTAGTCACCATAGTTGTAAGTGTTCCAAATGCTTTCTTCAAGCTCTCAATGAAAGCACCAAAATGTGACTGCCTTTTTCACTATCAACCTTAAGAAGAAAGATTAAAGAAACAAGCAATACGAACACAATGATTTTTACGTGGTTCAGGTTCTCTGGTATTAAGAGGATTGGAAGCTTGTGATGGCAAGCTCCAATGGTGTATTCTCAGGCAGCATTTAGATTGCTCTAAGTACAAGGTATTTTCTCTTTAAAAAACTAAACCCTTTACAATGAGACTCCCAGCTCTATTTATAGAGGCTGGGGTAATTAATATTAATCATTTGTAATTAATATACATTCTTCTCGTTATTGGGAGATTAATACTAATTCAATGTATTAGGCTGCATTGAATAGAGACCACGACCCATGCGAGATCTGCGGGGGCCACTACAGAAATGCACCTCCTTTATGGGGAACATGCCCCTGGTACTGTCAGGGCATGCTGTACGTATTTCTGTGTCAGACGGCGTAGTGTGAATGCGAATTGTCGAATCATACAATCGACAACATTGTAGGCGGATCACCTAAAAAGTTGTCAGGTATTTCTCTGATGCTGCTAACCCGCATTGGCTAACACCTGACTTATCCTTTAGAACCCGATGGCAAGGTCCTCGCCTTGGAATATAACTGATGGAAAGAACCCCGTGGACTGCCAAGCAGCCCTCAGGACATAGCCTTAGGAAGACGTTCGTAGCTCTCGGGACATGGCCTTTGGGAGATGTCCACGTCCTCCCTCTATCCGAGGGGGATAATCTCTGACTGTAGGACCGACGAGGACTAATCCTCAGGGCGTGGCCTCATCGAAAGAAGTACACGTCTTGCCACATGTCCCACTCGGACTGCCACATGTCCTACTCGAACAATCAAGCGTTATTGGGTGAAAATACGGACAACAATTACAAACAATTATCCATATTTTCATAAAGTTCGGTATTTTTCATTTTTTTTAAAATTTACGATATTATATGTAATTTTTTCATTTTAAAAAAAAAATCTGTGTTTCGTTTTATTATAATCTACTAAATGAGAATATTATTATTATTATTTTACTAATAATACTGTATAATGTAGTCCGACAAATCACTTCGGGTTGTGATTTACCGTCCTATCCTTTTGAATCATCATCATTTTATTTTATACCTTCGTGATCTTATTTTGGAAAAAGAAAAGGAGTATTACGAGAAAAACGAAGATAGAGCTATTTAAAAAAAAAAAGCTCTCCCCACAAAAAAAAAGCTCTCCCCACAAAAAAAAAGCTCTAAAACCCTACTAATTTCTAATGTAAAACAAAAAAAGCCCTAGTTCTCTTCTTCTTCGTTGGCCTTTACTCTCAACCTCTCATCACCTTTGTCCTTTGTCCTTTGTCTAGATATGTTTGGCTTAACAGCGGTTTCTCCCAACAGAACCGCTACACTTGGAGCAGTGAACCCTTCAGTTCCCAAGACCGATCTTCTTCGACTAAACTGTTCTAATACCTATAGAAGACGTCTGTGTCCTCTACCGGTAATGGTGTGAGACACACACACACACATATTTTATACATACATATATATAGTTTTTGGGTGTTTTGGGGGGGGGGGGGTGGATTTCGTTTCATTTAATTTTATCCATGTTATAATGCAGCCTTCTTCAGCTAAGTATTTGTACCTGTTGCACTCACGGTGTGCTACTTTCAAAGCAATGGCAGCTCAGGAAACAGTGGCACATGAAACAGCAGTGGAAACTCATTCTGGTATCTATGTATATGGGATACTTGCTATTCATATTTTAGATTTTTGTTTCTAATGTAATTGGATTTTATTTTTCTTTTCCTGTTTGTCTGTTTTGTTTTTTATTACGTAATATGATTTTACATGATGATTTAACAATCTAATTTTATATTGGGGCTCTTTCAGGTAATAAACAGGCACTAATATCACTGTCAGACAAGAGAGACCTAGCTTTATTGGGGGGTGCGCTTCAGAAATTGGGGTAAATTCTTGGCCTTAAAAGATTAATACTTGTTCTGATTATTTAGGATGATCGCTTCATAATATATCTTTCTTTTCGTCAATATGTTGGCTTGGTTCCTGTTAATTAGTCTGTTTCTAAAGTTCTCACTTGCATTAATGTAACTTTATTTGATTTGGGTTGACAGAATAAAAATGTACCTGGTAATAATTGAACTTGACTGATTTAAAGATTTTCCATTTTGTAAGCTATTAAGATATCTGTTGTTATTAACTGAAGCTACACAATTGTGTCAACTGGAGGGACAGCTTCTGCTTTAGAAACTGCTGGGGTGTCTGTTACAAAAGCAGAACAACTTACTCGTTTTCCTGAGATGGTGAGTTGGTTCTTCTTTTGAATTTACCTTTTTCTATTAGATGTCGCTGTCTGTTGTGAATTTCTTTGTAGTTTAACATTTTTCGTTTTGATCTTATGTAGTTTAATATTTTTCTTTTAATCTTTGTCCTAGAATTTGTGTCAACATAATTAATGCTTCAATACTGTTTAACATGTTTTTTATTTACTACTTTTAAACATTACATAAAAATTGAATCAAAACATGTTAGTCTTTTATCAATTAAATTATTAATAAAGTTAGTTCTTAGTAATTAGTATTTTGTTTTTTTTTCCTTTATCCCTGTGTTATTTTTCAAGTTTCTGAGGTGATTTAGGAACTCTCTAATTTTGACTGTGAAGATCAGAACATATAAAGTAACCAATACTTATACTTTTACTTTCATACGAAGCTAGCTTTCATAAGAGGCCTTTGTGCTTGTTCTGCACCTTATTTTTTTTCTCCCGCAATTTTAATAGAAATATGTTCAACATTTCACAGATCATTCATAAATGTAGTAAAAGAAGTTAATATGATACTCATTCTCTCACTCCCTTATTTATTTATATCTTTCTTATTCCGTCTTCAGAGTTTTGTGCTTGTATGCAATACATGTTTAAGGAATCCGTAATATCCCCTTTTTCTTTCTCTTTTTGTTTTGTGTTAAAATGTGGGTTAGTGGGGAAGTTTGTTTTGTTGGAAAATTTAAATAATTTAACAGACCCTTGGTACAATTCACCTATGCTAGGAGGAACCAAAGTGCCACATATACGCTGAGGGTGGTTTGGGAACATCAGTGGGAGGTGTAGTGGCCTGAGTTGCATTGGGATTGTTGAGTTAGTTTGAAAAATATGCTTAATTGGGTATAAGGGGAAAGGCCGAGGGAAAAAGGGGTATGTAAATTGTACTAAGTGAGCATTTTCTTTTGGGAGAGTGCAAGTCTCTCAAATACCTGTGTGTTTTAGCTTGTGTGTTTTTATTCAATAATATCCCTCTCATCACACTACTATCTTTCTGTTTTACCTACTGTTCTTGCTACTGTATTTGGACATCCTAATTGGGGTCTATCATAATTTCAAGTATAAAGGTTGCATAGAAGCACGGGTTAGTAAATAGCAATTCCTTTTAGTTAAGTTTTGTTATTCACCTAAGCTGTTGCCAGAATATTTTTGTGTGTTCAACATAGCAGCTTTTAAATAAACCTTTCCCATCAGCTCCCTACATACAGCTCTTGTTGGTTCCTCAAATACTTTCTATTTGTTGCTGAGTGCTTCCACCTAATTTATTCAAACAGTCATAGACATTTGTTAGATATGGTTGTTATATATCAAAATTTATTGTTAAAAAAATGTTGCAATTGCCTTATCGTCTTCTCTAATCTGTGATTCAGTCTTCTTTTTTTTGTTCTTCCCTTTTTTATATAATATAAAAGCTTTGTTTCTTATGTGTGTGTGTAAATGTTGTCAACTCACAGATAGATAACAATATAGGGAGGAGCCTCGTATTTTCTGAGAAAAATATTCTTAAATAGTAATACTTAAACATGTAGAGAAGACATAATTCTAGTTATCTATTACAGCTTGATGGTCGTGTAAAAACTTTACACCCAAATATTCATGGAGGTATTTTGGCTAGAAGAGACCAAAAGCATCATATGGAGGCTCTAAATGAACATGGAATTGGTGAGTTATCCTATAAGACCATTCACTCTACTTGCATGAGTTTTTGTCTTTGACTCACAAAAGACAGGCTTATATTATTTGCAACATATCATTTGGTTGATACTTTTTGTAATATTTTCTACAGGTGCATTTGATGTTGTGGTGGTGAACTTGTACCCCTTTTATGATACAGTTACTTCGACTAAAGAAATTGAGTTTGAACATGGAATTGAGAACATTGATATTGGTGGTCCTGCCATGATAAGAGCTGCTGCCAAGGTTTTTCATTTGAATTATTTTGCCATTCTGCTAATGGTTGTGAGTCAAATAGTGAGGCATATGCCTTGTCTGAGCTGAAATATGTCTCCTGAATTCAAACAGAATCATAAAGATGTCCTGGTTGTTGTTGATTCACAAGACTATCCCGCGCTTTTAGAATTTCTAAAAGGAAACCAAGATAATCAACAATTTCGTAGAGAGCTTGCATGGAAGGCTTTTCAGCATGTTGCTTCTTACGATTCTGCAGTTGCAGAGTGGTTGTGGAAGCAGACAACTGGAGGTATTTTGTTTAAAATAGTTTCTGCTAGATAAAAGATACATTTTTTTTACTTCTGTTGTCTCAGTCTCATGTTGACACTGAGAACCTTCTTTATTTTGTCATAGGTAAATTTCCTCCTAATATCACAGTGCCCATGACACTTAAAAGCTCCCTTCGTTATGGTGAAAATCCTCATCAAAAGGCTGCATTTTATGTTGATAAGAGTCTTTCTGAAGTTAATGGTGGTGGTATTGCAACTGCTATTCAACACCATGGGAAGGTCAGTGATAAATGCAACTGTGTTCATCTGATCCGCTTGATGTAAATATCTAATGTATGTCAATTTACAAAGCTTATTTTGTCCAACAAGTTACTTCTGGAGTCTTAAGTGTAAGGTATGAAGCTTTGATTGGATCAGCTTGTGGATATTTAGAAGATGTATCTTATATGATAATGAAGGCACTTATATATTTGATAGGGTCAACCTGCAAATCACACACAACACACCAGTACAGCAATATGGAAGAAGGTAAACTGTGAGTCTATATTGCTGTCAAGGAATTCGAGAGCCTTGTTCTCTCCCAAAAGGTTACAAAACTATACCAAAATTCTCCACACTTGTAAATGTAAATGACATCCCACTCTTCTATTTATTTCTCACAACAGTAGAACAAGCTCACCCTACACCCTGTGTACCAAATAATAGCCCAGCTCAACAATCCCAAGGCCTAACTAACTTTCCCCAGCTGCAAAAGTGTTGTGTGATGCTGACTTGGTGTCTGATGTGGCTTGGTGACCACCTAGATGCCTACGTGCATAAGTGTAGGTGATGGGAGGTCTTTCAATATTATATCATTAACTTTAAAGTTCAAGTCAATTTACTGATCTGATGACCACTGGCTTAAGTAATAATTTCTGTTACTATCTAATTTAAATTTGAAACTCTCGCTGAGGCTAATCAGGTATAGAATAATAATAAAAAATCATGTTTTATCAGAAAAATGAACGTAAAAATTATTGAATATTTTCAATGACAAGTAACAATAACTGGCTATCTTATAGGTTTTAATTTGCATGTTTGGATCATTTGTGGTCTTGGCTTCTCCTGTGGAGCTATCTTTCCTGGTTCACCAAACTGCTTTTTTTTTTTTACCCCTTCAATTTGGCAGTTAAGCTGTTGCCATTAGAACCAAAGTTATGAGTCTGTGTTTCCTAATGTGACTATATGCAGTAACGTTTTGTGTTAGGATCTTTTTTGCAATAATTTGGGTGCAGGCAATAATTTGCTTGCATTCATTACAAATACAAATCAGTTAAACCACAATTGTTTACGACCTATTATCTTTTGGGTGCAGGAAATGTCATACAATAACTACTTAGATGCTGATGCAGCCTGGAATTGTGTGGCAGAGTTTAGAAAACCTACATGTGTAGTTGTAAAACATACAAATCCTTGTGGTGTAGCTTCTCGTGATGATATCCTTGAAGCTTATAGACTTGCTGTAAAAGCAGATCCAGTGAGTGCATTTGGTGGTATTGTTGCCTTCAACATAGAAGTTGACGAGGTCAGCTCAATCTTTCAGCCCTATTTTACTGCTCAGTTATTCAAGTCTAGACTAAGTCTAATTAGCATTCTCTTTGGCAAATTTAAATGACGAGTGGATCTGTTTTGATTCTTTGAGAAGCCCTCACTTTGGGTTGCTTGTCAATATTTTCTGTTTATTTGTTCTGCTCTATTATTTATTTATTTATTTTGGGTTTCAGGCTCTTGCTAAGGAAATCCGAGAATTCAGAAGTCCAACAGATGGTGAAACCAGGATGTTCTATGAGATTGTGGTTGCGCCCAAGTATACAAAGAAAGGGCTTGAGATCCTCCGTGGAAAATCAAAGACTTTAAGGATCCTTGAGGCAAGAAACAATGAGAAAGGAAAACTTTCCCTTAGACAGGTTGGTGGTGGGTGGTTAGCCCAGGACTCTGATGATATAACCCCTGAGGACATACAATTTAAAGTCGTTTCTGAGAAGGCTCCACAAGAAAGTGAGCTTTGTGATGCAGAGTTTGCATGGTTGTGCGTCAAGCATGTCAAGAGCAATGCTATTGTGATAGCAAAGGTTGTTACTTCTCTACCCATTTAGTTTCTTTTCCATTTTTGGTGTTTTAATTTAGGCTTTGTTTGGATATTGTATTTTACAATGAAAATTTTGTGAGAGAAAAAAGTAGATAAAATATTTAGGAAAATATTTTTCTAAAATTTTATAAGAGATTTTTTTGAATATATTTTTAGTTCCAAAATTTTATAATATTATATTATAGTTAAGTTTAATTTAAAAAAAAATAAAGATTTCTCAACTTTTTGTTTTAATCCGAACAGAGAAAATGAAATTCTTTACCCTCCTCTGTTGGAACCCAGATTTTAGGGATGGAAAAATTGAGTTCCAAAGAATTTTGTTTTCTTTTGTTTGGATTAAAAAAAAAGAGATTATATACTTTTAGAAAAAGTAAGAGTTAAATTTAATGTAATTTTATAAAATTTAGAACACTATCATGAAATTTTGTGAGAATATTTTCTCTTTTTTCTATTATTTTCTCTCAAATTTTTTCCTTGGTAAAATCTGAATTCCTAACAAAATCCAGAATTTATTTCATCAAACAGAAGGATAAAATTCTGATTAATTGCTAACTGTTTAATTAATCTTCAATCCTTGACAAATTTTTTTATCTTTTGTCAATTGGGCAGAACAACTGTATGTTAGGAATGGGAAGTGGGCAGCCAAATCGTCGGGAGAGTTTAAGGATAGCTTTGAAGAAAGCCGGAGATGAGGTCAAGGGAGCGGCTTTGGCTAGTGATGCTTTCTTCCCATTTGGTAATATTACTCGCACACTATTTTCATTGATGGGTGGTAGATTGACAAGATTTAAGTAATGACTAAATTTAGTGATAAACTTAAAACCAGATATAATTGACACAATCTTTTAAATCTGTACCTACGTCTTATAGTATAGTAAATTGCAACCCTGTTGACGTAAATGATATTTGTTTTTGGATCAGCTTGGAAAGACGCTGTGGAAGAAGCATGTGAGAGTGGAATTGGTGTTATTGCTGAGCCTGGGGGGAGCATCAGAGATGGGGATGCCATAGACTGCTGCAACAAGTATGGTGTATCGCTTGTCTTCACAAATGTGAGGCACTTTAGGCATTGATGACGAAGCTGATACCACCATTTGAAAGAATTCAGTTACGGGTGGCTCAATTTTGGTTGGTCTGCTTTCCCTTGCAAAATAAGTCATTTGTACTTTAGAGGCATTGGTGACAATTTTGTAATTAACTTGGTCTATGCAAAAATATGGAGGAGTTGCTCGTTCACATATATATATATATATATTTTGAGTAAAAATTCATAGAATTTCATTAGGCAAACAGCCTCAATGCAGAAACATCAAACATAAAGAGTTTTAAGGCCAAAGGCAAGAAGGCAAACCAGGCCACCAAACTCTAGGAGAATCAAAACATAACGCAAGTTTTGCTAAGGAATGAGCAGTAGAATTACTAGCTCGATTACAATGATAGATGGAAATAGACGAGAAAGAGCTCCACACTTGATAAATGTCTGGGAGAGCAATGCCATATTCTGAATGATAAGCCTCCTTACGAATAATGCTTTGACAAACACGAGACAAACACGAAGACAGTCGGTACTGATCTGAATACAAAGGAAGCCTAGGCAAATACAGAGAACCATCCCTTGACGGGCAGCTGCTACTTCAACTACATGTGGTGCTAACGACGCCGTCGTTGGAGTTGCAGCAGAGCAACGAACAGTCCCCAAGCTATCAACCACCACCGCCCCCATACCTACCATCCCTTTATCAACATCTAAACCAGCATCTATATGAACACCCATCTCTCCATCAGCCAAGGGAACCACTTGTGCCATACCTACCATCCCTTTATCAACATCTAAACCAGCATCTATATGAACACCCATCTCTCCATCAGCCAAGGGAACCACTTGTGCAGCAGTAGTATGCGTAGAGGAACCACCACTACCCTTCTCAATTCAGGTTTGGCTTTGTGCCTCTTGATAACGACATAGAAAATTCAGCACCCAAGGACCCACCATACCATCATCAAGAAGCTTATTATCATGAACAAATTGGTTACAACGATACCAAATTCTCCAACCCAACACAAAAAATTTCTCCACCTCTTTTTTCTCAAGAATCTCCATACATCCAATAAGAACTTCATAGAAAGAGGAATCCAAACCTTTTAAAAGCCATTCACCCCGAATATTCTTAAGAGTAGGATACCTCCAAAGAGCATGAAGAGTGGTTTTATTATTTTGACAACAAATAGGACACACAGGTGGAGAAGAGAGACCTTGTCTCATCAAATTAGCATAGGTAGGTAGAAAATTAAGTGCCGCTTTCCAAACAATTTTTTTTACCTTAGGGGGTAAAGATAGTGCCCACATAAATTTCCACCAAAGAGATTGACCTGAAAAAGACGAAACTTTGCCTATACCCTACTGTTTCACTTCACTTCAATACCCACTTTTGACAGTATAGTAACCTGACTCCGTAAAATGCCAAATAAGACGATCTGGTCTCTCAAAGGAAGAAGTAGGGATAGAGAGCACCGCCTTAGCTTCCATTGGGTCAAACAATTCCTCAATGAGGGAAGCATTCCACCCTTCCATATCATTCTTCATATCACACACCTGAGTAACCTCCAGCTTCTCACGAAAAGAGTAAGCACGACCAGCATGATCCTTAGGAATCCACACATCCTCCATGATACTAACGGTATCATCCTGACCCACAAGCCACCGAGCTCCATCTTTCCTCAAGTCCCTCCCCCATAGCACATTCTTCCACAAGAAATACGTTTTTTTAGAGGGTTTCACGTCTACCACGACATTAGTAGGATAGTAAAATCCTTTCATATTTAATCATTATGTTTCAACTGTTTTCGTTTTATTAACTTTTATTAATTTCCATTGTGTGAAGAGCAAACTCATGCTTGGAATAAAATTGATTTAAAATGATATAAAAATAGACCAGTTTTAAACCTCTTTATAATTAATATATCGTTGTCAAATTATATAGAAAAATTATAATACTCGAGTTTCTTAGCAAAATAACTAAATTTGATGTAAAAGTATATTAATGGATACTTATATAAGTGAATATTGTATCAAAGAACCAATAATAAAAATACTGGAGTACATACTAAAATGAGGTGTAAATAAGAGAAATTTCAAGAAAACATTGATTTAAAAAGGAATTTACCTCTTACATAATATTCCCAACTAACGCACTTCTTTTTTCTATTTCAAACCGAAATCCATCACCACCATTGCTATGAAATTTTCAAAAAGCATCGGGTTTTATAATTTATTTTTGATAAAAAAGTGAGAGTTTTATAAATATTTTAATAAAACAATTTTTTAACAAATAATTTATCTAAAAGGATTTATACTATTTTAGACTATATATTTTACTTGATTACAAGTTTGAACCTTATGTTAAAAAAATTTGACTTTTAAACTTTCTGTATTGTAAAAAAAAAGTTAAAAATTGGCTTCTAAAATTAATTTTGGTCAAATATTTTTTAATATGACTCAAATACTCTTATTTTTTATAAATTAGTTTATTTAAAAAAGTAAAATAAAATAAAATAAAATAAAATAAAATAAAATAAAATAAAACAAATTAAAATTCTAATAAATAATTAATTAGTAAAATAATTAATTAAAACTTAAAAAGTACTTTTAATAAACAAAAATTAAAATTAACACTAAATCCTAAACTGAAAACCTAAATTTTAATTTATTAAATACAAATAACATATTTTTATTGAAAAAAACTCTATGAAATTTTCAAAAGCATCGGGTTTTATAATTTATTTTTGATAAAAAACTGAAAGAGTTTTATAAATATTTTAATAAAACAATTTTTTAACAAATAATTTATCTAAAAGGATTTATACTATTTTAGACTATATATTTTACTTGATTACAAGTTTGAACCTTATGGCAAGGGCTTGGTTGTGAGGGGATTGGGTTGGGCAAGATCTGGGCTGGGTGTGACGGTAGGGCTCAAATTCGACGGTGGATCTGGGCGAGGGGCTTGCTGGTTTGGTTGTTCTTGCCCTTTATTTTTATTCTTTATTTGTTGGCTTTTGTTTATGTTTTTGCTGGGTTTTGTTCATGACTTTGCCGAGTTTTTGTTGATTTGTCTATGAAATTGTAAGATAATCGTAACGTATAATAAATGCAATATGATAAATACAATAATTATATCTATATCTACTAAATTAAAGATACATAAATATTATAATTATAAATAATACAATATAAATAACTATAATATATATAACAATATTATAATTATAAATAACAATATAAAAAACTATAATATATATAATAATTATAAATAACAATATATAAATAACTATAATATAAATGACAATATTATAATTATAATTATAAATAACACAATATAAATAATTATAATATAAATAACAATATTATAATTATAAATAATTATAATATAAATAACAATTATAATTAATTTACACAATAATTATAAAGAACAAAATTAAAAGCCGAGGTTTGTGTAACACACAGTTTCCTTAAAACAGATTCGCCGCCTCTACGAGGTTTCGACGTCTATCTCCCAGGATACAACAGTGAACGACGAGTAACTCAATTACTTCGCCGAACCAAATATGCCCAAACTCTATCACACTACAACAGATCTAAGAACTCTAAAGAGTAAAAAGGAAAAAATAATATTGAAAATATATATATATATAACTTAATCTTCAAAGAAAGACAAATATATATATATATATATGTGAATATGTTTTTGGTGTATTTGAAACTAAGACCTCAAAGGTTTATTTATAGTTTCTAACTAAGGAGATTTTTCATTCATAAACAATGTGGGACAAGAAAAAAAAATACTATTCATTACTGAATTTTTTTCTAACAATCCCCCACATGAATGAAAATTGACACAAGAATAACCAACAGATGGTTTAGACCCTGGTGATAGAGTTCAATGTTAGAAACCCGCATAGGATAGGTAGGTGTTACCCTTTGAACCTTCCATTGTGTAAGTATATTTACTTTACTGGCTGATCAGTGGACGCGATGTCCTTGAACTGTTCTGCCGTTCGTGTAAACGATGATATACCACACACAAGAATCTTTCCTGACATATATTGGTTCTCAAGATTATGTTCGTTTTGGCCCTGAACATTTCCCTGGTTTTGCAAGAGATATTCTAGGAATTGAGCCCTTATTCAATCCTATAGAAGCGGCCCATCTTCTCTCTCACATAGGTGATTTTCTTAATTAAGTGTAACCCGTATTACTCTGCTTGACATTTCGACGCATAAGAAATCATTAAAAGCATAGCTTAACCTTTTCCTTACGGTTATCACTGTTTCATCATAGGAATGGACAATGAGGATAACCCCCACAGTGATCCAACATAGTCTTTACATTTTTAGTTGTCCCTTTGAACCTAGATCTTGGGATCTCCAGTCAACTAGGTGGGGTGTCTACTGTATTGAATTTATTCATTCATGGGCTTTAGACCCATTCCCCTCGATGATTTTTCAACCAACTCTCTATTTAACCCTTTGGTTAGCAGATCCGCAATATTATCCTTTGACTTCACATAGTCAATAGAGATAACTCCAGTTGAGAGTAGTTGTCTAATGGTATTGTGTCTATACGACGTATATGTCTAGACTTACCATTATACATATTATTATGTGCCCTACCAATTGCAGATTGACTATCGCAATGTATGCCAATAGCTGGCACTGGTTTAGGCCATTTTGGAATATCTTCTAAAAATTGACGAAGCCATTCAGCTTCTTCGCCACACTTGTCTAAGGCAATAAACTCAGATTCCATCGTGGATCTAGCTATTACCGTTTGTTTAGAAGATTTCCATGATACAGCTGCACCACCAAGTGTGAACACATATCCACTCATAGATTTTGAATCTTTCATATCAGATATCCAATTAGCATCACAATACCCTTCAAGTATTGCTGGATATTTAGTATAGTGCAGCCCATAGCTACGAGTAAATCGTAAGTACCTAAGTACTCTTGTTATTCCTTTCCAGTGGTCAGACCCTAGATTACTCGTGTATCTACTCAGTTTACTAACTGCGTAGGCTATATCAGGTCTTGTACAACTCATTAAGTACATTAGACTTCCAATAATTCTAGAGTATTCTACTTGAGAGATACTCTCCCCTTTGTTCTTGAACAAATGTAGACTCGAATCTATAGGGGTTCTGGATACACCAGAATCTTCTTTGTTGAATTTCTCAAGAATTTTGTCCACATAATGTGACTGGCTTAGAATGATCTTATCAGATGTCCTTGAGATTTGAATCTCCAAAATGACATCTGCTAGACCCATATATTTCATGTCAAATTTCGAGTTCAACATACTCTTGATAGATTTGATAATCTTATCACTACTTCCAACAATGAGCATGTCATCTACGTAAAGACACAAAATGACATAGTCATTATCTGTTTCTTTAACATAAATACATTTATCGCATTCATTGATTTTGAAGCCATTTTCCAACATAGTCTGGTCAAATTTCTCATGCCATTGTTTTGGTGCTTGCTTTAAACCATATAAAGATTTCACCAATTTACATACTTTTCTTTCTTGACCTGGGGAGGAAAACCCATCGGGTTGTTCCATATAAATTTCTTCATTTAAATCCCCATTTAGAAAAGCAGTTTTCACATCCATTTTATGTACTTCAAGATTGCGTAACGCAGCAATAGCAAGTATCATCCTAATTGAATTTATTCTCGTCACAGGAGAATAAGTGTCAAAGTAATCAAGGCCTTCACGCTGCTTATAACCTTTAATTACAAGTCATGCCTTATACTTATCAATTGAACCATCAGATTTCATTTTCCTTTTGAAAATCCATTTGGCCCCTAAAGGCTTACATCCTGGAGGAAGATCTACTAACTCCCAAGTGTGATTTTGAAGTATGGATTCAATCTCACTATTAATAGCATCTTTCCATAAAGAGCCTTCAGTGGAGTTCACAGCTTCATCAAAGCTTTGAGGTTCACCTTCTAGCAAATAGGTCAGAAAATCTGGACCAAAAGATTTTTCTGTTCTAATTCTTTTGCTACGTCTAGGTTCATCCTCACATTCTTGACTTTGATCCTGACTATTTTCAGCAATAGTCTCTGTGTTTGTTTCAACGAACTTGAATCCTCTTTTGATCTAAAAGGAAATACGTGTTCAAAGAACGACGCATTTCTGGATTCCATTATCGTGTTTTTGTGTATGTCAGATATTTTAGACTCATACACCAAAAACCGATACACACTACTATTATGTGCATAACCAATGAAAATGAAATCAATAGTTTTTGGACCTATTTTTACCATTTTTTGTAAAGGTATAGCCACTTTGGCAAGACACCCCCACACTCTTAAGTATTTGAAGGGATGTTTCGTTCCTTTCCATAACTCATAAGGGGTCTTATCTTTTTTTTTGGTATCTTATTTAAAAGATAATTAGCTGATAAGATAGCTTCTCCCCACATGTTCTGAGGCAATCCAGAACTAATCAACATCGCATTCATCATCTCTTTCAATGTACGATTTTTTCGTTCAGCAACACCATTTTGCTGAGGTGAATAAGGTGCAGTGGTTTCATGGATGATTCCATGTTTAGCACAGAATTCACGAAATGGTGATTCATACTCACCATCTCGATCACTTCTCAACACCTTAATCTTTTTGTTAAGTTGATTCTCAACTTCGGTTTTATAGAGAACAAATTTCTCTATAGCCTCGTCTTTGCTTTTTAGCAAATACACATAGCAATATTTCGTGCCATCATCAACAAAAGTAATAAAATACTTATTGCCTCCCCTTGTTTGAACAAATTTTAAATTACATACATCGCTATGTATTAAATTTAGGGGTTCATTATTCCTTTCAATCGTTTTGAAGGAAGACCTTGTTAGTTTTGCCTCAACACAGGTTTCACACTTATGATTTGAATCAATGTGGAATTTTGGTATGTGATTCAAGTTAATTAATCTTCGTAGAGTATCATAATTAACATGTCCTAGTCTACCATGCCAAACATTGGAAGACTCAAGCAAGTAAGTAGAAGAGTTATTAACTTTATTGATAATTGGTTTAACAACCATTACACTGAGTTTAAACAACCCATCAGTTACATAACCCCTTCCCACATACATTCCACTTTTGGATAGAACAACTTTGTCTGACTCAAATACAATTCAGAATCCGTGTTTGTTCAACAGTGAACCAGACACTAGGTTTTTTCGAATCTCTGGTATGTACAATACATTGTTCAGAGTCAACTCCTTTCCAGAAGTCATTTTTAGGATCACACTTCCTTGACCCGCAATTTTAGATGTGGCAGAATTTCCCATGAAAATCTTCTCGCCATTATCTACCTGTTCAAAAGATTTGAACAGACTCTTGTTTGAGCATACATGCCAAGTGGCACCAGTATCAATCCACCACTCCATTGGGTTGGAGTTGACTAGGTTTATCTCAGACACCATGGCTGATAGATTTATTAAATCAAACTTAAAGAAAATTCTTAGGTTAGCCTGGAAGGGTAAAATACCCAACCATTCGTGGTCTAGCCTCTCGTAGAATATTTCTATTAAGTATTTATCTAGCCTCAAATATCTCTACTAGATAATTTCCAAAGAACACTAGAAGGGTCTAGCCCCTGCCTCAGCAGTCTAGTTTCTTTGAAAATATTCAGTTCCCAGAACTTCTCTAGTGAGATTTAAGTTCAAACGAACTTTTCGCAATAGCAATATCTTTCAATATATAGATATAGAAATATCACTAATAAATATATTAAACATTATAATAATATAAAATATATCTAACATTCAAATATTATATTTAAACAATAATCAGTTTTAAGATTGTAAGATAAACATAACGTATATAATATTTGAATAACCACAATATGATAAATACAATAATTATATCTATATTATACTAAATTAAAGATACATAAATATTATAATTATAAATAATACAATATAAATAACTATAATATATATAACAATATTATAATTATAAATAACAATATAAATAACTATGATATATATATATATATAACAATATTATAATTATAAATAACAATATATAAATGACTATAATATAAATGACAATATTATAATTATAAATAACACAATATAAATAACAATATTATAATTATAAATAACATAATATAAACAATTATAATATAAATAACAATTATAATTAATTTACACAATAATTATAAAGAACAAAATTAAAAGCCGAGGCCTGTGTAACACACAACGACAAGTAACTCAATTACTTCGCCGAACCAAATATGCCCAAACTCTATCACACTACAACAGATCTAAAAACTCTAAAGAGTAAAAAGGAAAAATAATATTGAATATATATATATATATATCTTAATCTTCAAAGGAAGACAAATATATATATGTGAATATGTTTTTGGTGTATTTGAAACTAAGACCTCAAAGGTTTATTTATAGTTTCTAACTAAGGAGATTTTTTATTCATAAACAATGTGGGACAAAAAAAAAAAAACTATTCATTACTGAATTTTTTTTCTAACAATTAGGTATGGTAGAAAGGAAATGGTTCGATTCTGTTATGGATTTTGGATATTGATTTGTGATGTTTAGCAAGCCTATCCTCCAAACGCACTTTGACAGCATTCATCTGGTCCTCTTGAGCTTTTTGAAAAAAAAAGGTCATAAAAAGAATGAATAGATGGAAGAAAAAGAAGAAAGTATGAATATGAAAATTACATGAACTAAGGATTGTGTGGTTATAAGTGTCATGATTATTAATAATTGACATATTGTAAGAAGAAGCTCGAGAAGAGTGAGCCTCTGATCTTGCCTAAACCTTGATTAGGTTAATCTTTCCGAACCTACGAGACTCAGGAGGGTTAGATATCGCCAGACCTTGCTTATTTGAAACTGTTATGCGCTGCCTTTAGGCTATTGATGTAGACCAATCAGGATAAGTCTCTTTCTAACCTTAACTGACTTATGAAAAACTATAAATAACACCTCGAGGAAACCAAAAATAGAACTTTGGATTGTTCACACACACACTTGTACTATTTGTTGCTGATCTTTGAGAGAATTCTTGGTGACTTGAGCATCCGAGTGCTTTCTTGTAGGCAACTCAATATATTTCTTTCAGTACCAAAAGACTCGTGATTCAATCCTTTCGGTCATTTTTTTTATTTAATTTTTGTATTTTCATTTCATATGCAACCTTTAACCTAAATATTAAATGAGATTACTTAGAAACTTTTGGATTGAACAAAAAATATACAATAAGCATCTTTTATGTGTATTAGTCAACTGTACGCCCTGGTTTTCCCACGGGCTGTTAGCAAGCTGAGAACACGGCCTAATTTTGAGGGTCGGCCTAATCATGTTTACCACGTGGACATCCCCAAGACCGGAGCTGGGATCGTAAGGCCCTACCTCCTCAGCTCGAGATAACATAAGGGTTCGCCAAGAATAGACGGAGTTTGGACTCTGAAGACCACAGGTCGAGGGAAGCATCCAGCTCGTGGTACGAGCTAGAGTTGGAGGCTGTGACCCTTTATAAAGTCAACCACGCAAGGTAAACGTGAATATATCAGACATCACATGTCTGATATATCCCTGACTTCTCAGACACGCAGCGTGAACGTGCGTATTCAGACACCCACGACTGGGTTGGGCCGTGCGGCCCATTATCCCCTTACCTATTGATTTGACCACACTTATGTGTCAGGTTTAGGAATTAATCATGAATGTCACAGAGTTGACATGATAGGTAAGAAGGTCACGGGATGACCTTCTTACCAACTCCCAGGTGCCTTCTCTTATAAATATGGAGACCCTGGGAGTTACAAAGGGTTGGATTGGATTATGTAAAAAATACCCTGTAAAAGAATACCAAGCATATAGCAATAATATTGATTGGTGGAGTAGAAGGATTTTAACCTTTGAACCACCTAAAAAAATGTATTTTGTGTCACCATTCCATTTCCAAGATCATTCATCTATTTCGGTTCAACATAAGCACTAATCCCTTCCTCTTTCTTTTCTTAATTACCTGTTGGCGAAGAACCGCGTCAACAGTTTAGTGCTTTCATTGAGAGCAAGTTAGATTGGTGCTGTCGCAAACATCCAACCATGGTGACTACTCGATCCAGACACGGTAACGAGATGGAACAACATGATGGGAAGGAGGCTCATCATGTCGCCATCCCCAACGAACAAATTCCTGAGGTCCAACAGCGGCCAGGAAAACAGCCGGTGGGCCAAGATGACACTGGAAGTTCGGCGCCCCGACCACCTAATCCAAACCCAGGTTATTACACGGCTGTGGAGATGGAGAATGCTTAGCTGAGGAGCCAGCTAGCAACAGCTAATCAGCAGATCAAGGATGTGTTGGCCCGACTACCCCCTCTTACAACCGACGCTAACGTCGGAAAGAGGCAAGGAAAGGCTCATAAGTCCCACCGGGGTAATCGGTCCAGACATAGCCATTCGGACATACCTCCGACAGCCAACTCCATTCCTTCATCGCACCATCGAGAGGCAAACTTTGGAGGAATGCCTAGAGCCGAACAACAGCAATACAACCGTTCAGTTAGAACTTCAACTCCCAGCTCCCAACCAGCCTTGAGCGCGCCCAGGAGAGCTCGAGGAAATTCCAGAAGGAGATACGGGGAGGGCTCGCAACATCAGCCCGTCCCCAACAGCCGTCCTGCGCCTCGTCCTGATCGCCAGGCGCGGGACCCGCAGGTTGGCAGGGCCGAGAGGCCCCCACCTAACCTCATCCGTCTTGACGGAACCAGGATCGCCTCTCCGGTCAAGCATCCTCCCTCTCCAATAAGATATCCATCTCCTCCTCGTCCCGTCTGAGATATTCTGGCCTATGGAAGTAGCAGGAGAGACCCGCCTTCTGCAGGGCCCTCCCAACGTAGCAGGGCGCCGAGAGAAAGCCCAGATCCTCATCGCAAAAGACGGACTCCGAGCCTCTCTAACGGGAGCTACTGGACCGGCAGTCGTCGGAGCGACCTCTCTGGCGGAGACCTGCGCCAGCGCTTAAGCTTGGCACAAAGTCCTCGAGCCACCCAAGGGGGCGACCTGCGAGATCGCCTTAACTCTCACAGAGGAGAGCCAGTGGGAGGTGGTAGCCATGCTCGTTCAGGGGGAGACCTGTAACGCCCTACTACCTTAGGGCCGCTACTTAGTGAGTTTAAGACAGAAATCGTGCTTTTGACTGACTCTAGGTGGTTTCTAAAACCAAAAGTGTGAATAAATCAAAGTTTAAGGCTGTACTCTTTTAAAAATGTTTAACTTCATTGAAAGCGTTAAGTATAAAACATCTGGGATCCCAAAATAAGGTTTACAAAATATTTACAACTCAAAAATAGATTTACACCAGGTTAACTATCAAAGAATGGATTAATACAGCCATTTACAAAATGCCCCCAACCAAAGCAGTCGGGCAGGCCGAACATGTACGCGCCGCCCCCACGCTCTCCATACTCATGGCCGGTTGACTGACTCCTTGCTTTTACCTGCCACACGGAGCACCCGTGAGCCGAAGCCCAGCAAGAAAACCCAAATAGCACATAACATATGCAAATAATATAGCTGGCATAATTCACAGATATATAGGAAAACCATCAGATTAAACAAGCACGGCCATGCCGCCCCAGAGGCCTTACCAAAGCTTGGGGTCTCGGTCCTCACCGTAGGATAACCCATGTATCCCTTGGGTCCCACCCTGGCTATAGCATCCCATGTGCTGAGCGTTACTTCCGGCCCCACTGCCGTACCCGGCCTTCGCCGCTCTCGGCCTTAGCCGTTCATTCTATTATAATCACACATATAATACATTCAGAATTAACCATTCAAACATACAATAGTTCATCTAAGATTACACATTTGCACACAATACAATCTAGGGCCGTGCCCTGCAATCACACAGTGGGCCCATGCCCTATTCTCGGGTGTTATGGTTTTCTTACCTGTATCCCGAGCTTTCTGATGCACCACGGTCACGAGCACGGTCCTCTAGCACGAGCCTCTCCGAAATCCTAGTCACAACACACATAAAACACTTTTAATACTAACCAAACCCAAAACCACTTCCCGGGACCAATCCCGCACTCTCGGGACTCCCAAATTCCTAAAACAAATCATTGGAAACATCCCCCGAACCCCCGGAGCAAAAGCTCAAATTTGTAAAATTTCAAGTCCTGAAAAAGGCGTAGCCGCGGCGCTACCCGCAAGGGCCGCGGTGCTACCCGCAAGGGCCGCGGCGCGCCCTTACGAACCCAAAATTTCTGGGTTTCTCTCCTTCAATTCCTTCATCCAAAATACCTCCAAACCAGCCCAAACACATAACTCAACCCCAAAACTCAATTCCAAACTTCACATGAACAATCTAACAACCTATAGACACTAGAATCAAGATCAAAACATCAACACACCCAAGATCCACACCTTTGATCTCTAGTTTCAGCAACTCAAACCAAAACCCATGAAAAGCTTAACTCAAGCATTAAATTCCTCAAATCAACACAGAAACCAAACTTAAGTGTGTATAAAATCCATACCTCAAGTGAAGAATCCACCCAACAAGCTTCCTTGATCTCCTCCTAAGCTCCCACTTCAGCCCTTCTACCCTTCTTCTTCTTTTCTTTTTACTTGCCCTAGCTCTTCTTTCTCCTTCTCTTTCTTCTCTTCAATTTCTATCAAAGCATCAAGTGACCCCAAATGCCCAAACCGTACCCCCTATATCTCAGCTGAAAGTTTCATAATCCCCTTGCCAAAAGACCAATTTACCCCTTCCTAATAATCCTTCCCAACTAAACTTTCAAGGGCACTTAAGTCTTTACACTTCTATTTCAATTCTATCACTTTCTATCTTAAAACTTGTTACCCACAGCAGTTACAAACGGTTACCCAGGTTACTCAATTGTCAAAACTATAACCATTAGTTCTCACTTCAACTTACGAAATTCCTAAAGTACCCCTAGGCTCCTCCCGAGCCAGGTACAACATCCCGTTGTGACTTTTAGACTAAATAGCTCACTAGGACCGTCTCGCCGCGTGCATCACGATAAAAACTCACACTCACATGGCACAATTCACATAATACAATTATCACAGTTATGCCCTAACATGGCCAGATTAAAATCATGCTCATTCTAAGACAATCAGGTCTACATGCATACTAATTCACATAGTCATGCATCTCAAATAATCAAATAGTCATATAACGTCCAATAAATCGTAATCATGCATTAAACTCATAAAAGTCACACACAGAATCCCATTATGCCCTCCAGGCACACTACTCCAGGCCCTTAAGCCTTAATAGCGAATTTGGGGTCGTTACAAGACCTGTTCGAAGTACGTAACGGTGGGAATGCCCCAAATAACCTATCTCAAGATAGGAGGGGCAATAACCCACCAAATATGTACAATGGACCTGGAGTTGCTGAGCAGCCCCGGAATAACCAAGGAAATCAGGACAAAACCCTCGAGCGCCTGGCTCAGATGGAGGAGCTGATGAGGAAGCTCCTGTCGGAGAAAGAAAAAGATGAATATGATTCGGGGGACGAGATGGAACTCTTCGCCCCCAGCATAGCAGAAACAGCTTACCCACCTGGTTTCTGTATGCTGCACCTGTCTAAGTTCAATGGAGACGGAGATCCGTCGGATCATCTGGGGATGTTCAACACCCTGATGATGGCCCACAACATTGGCCCCGAGCTGAGATGTCTAATCTTTCCCTCCACACTGACTGGACCAGCCAGGCAGTGGTTCAAGCAAAGCAAAAGGTAATCAATTAGCTCCTGGAAAGCATTCTCGACTGATTTCAAAAGGGCATTCCGAGCCTCCCAGGCCGCCTGCGTCAAGGCCGATTCTCTGGCTAACGTGAGGTAGCAGCCCGACGAAACTCTGAAGGCTTACCTGAGCAGGTTCGCGAACGTCGCGGCTCGGGCCAGAGACGCGGATGACAGCTCCAAGCTCATGGCCCTGAGAACTGGAATCCTCGTTGGAGGGGAGCTCTGGAAAGATATACAAAGGAAGGGAGTTAGCTCGGTGAACGAATTCCTTAATAGGGCCCAGGAATGGATCAACTTGGAGGAGGGCGAAGCCTCAGCTGCAGGAACCAGCCAGGTCCCTGAGCAACCCGCTGGAGTGGGGACGGAGGTCGTGGCAGCGACCCAAAATGTCACACAGAACAACCAGCTCGGTGGAGGCAAAAGAAAGGGAAATGGCGAGGGCAGCCAACACGGCCCAATGAAGAATAAGCCCGTGGACAAGTTTAAGTCCGTTTACGCGACTTATACAGAGCTCACCCACTCTAGGGAGAATATCTTCCTGGCAAATTCTACTCGCCTCCCCTGGAAGAGGCCGGAGCCGTTGAAGCACCAGAAGGGGAAGAGAGACACCTCCAAATTTTGCCGTTTTCACAATGATGTTGGCCACAATACCGATGATTGTAGGCATTTGAAAGATGAGATCGAGACTCTCATCCGAGCCGGCCCCTTGGTCCAGTATGCGCGGAACAGGGTTCCAGCAAGTCGACCTGCTCCGGAAGTCCCGGTCAGTCAGCCTGGGTCTCAGGTAGATCAGGACGTCCCTCCTCCCATGATAGGAGGAGAGATTTCCACAATATCTGGAGATCTGCATATGGCTGGAACGAGCAGGGGTGCCCAGAAGAGGTACGTAAACGAACTCAAGACACATAATGGAGTAGAGTTCATCCCGGAGCAGCGCCTGCCAAAGCAGCAGCGATTGGAGAAGCAACCGATCATTTTTACAGAAGAAGATGCGGACCATGTCCAGTTCCCTCATAACGACCCTCTGGTCATAGTAGTTTAGCTCGCTAACCGAAGGGTTAGGAGGGTGCTGATCGATAATGGGAGCTCGGTCAACCTTCTATTCTGGTCCACGCTGGAGAAGATGGGTTTGACTGTCGCCGAGCTGAAGGCGACCTCCATGATGCTGTATGGTTTTTCGGGAGAAGGATCAGCGGCTATAGGGACTATCGAGCTGGTGATCACCCTAGGAGAAGGACCTCAGACTGTCTCCAAACTCCTCGAGTTCGTGGTCATCGACTGGTTCGCTGCATACAACGCAATTTTGGGACGACCCACACTCATAGCCTTTGAGGCCGTCACTTCCATTCGTCACATCGCGATAAAATTCCCCACTTCCACGGGAATATGCACTGTCCATGGCGATCAGCTCGTTGCCAGGGAATGCTACAACATTTCCATGAAGGGAAAATTGAAACCCGGGCAGCTAGCAATGGCCATCCAAGGTGGTGGAGAGGAATCTCAGGAACCCTTAGCTGGTCTTGAGATTGAAAAACCTCAGAGCGCCGAAGGGGAAAATATCGTCTTAAGAGAGGATATTGACCCCCGAATAGGCGAGGACAGATCCGAGCTCCAGGCCACTGAGGAGCTCGAGGAAATAAACATCGATCTGCAGAATCCTTCACGGATGGTCAGGCTCGGGAAAAACCTCTGTAGCAAGAGGAAGGCGGAGCTGACTAAATTTCTGCAGGACAACCTGGATGTGTTTGCGTGGTCACATGAGGACATGGTGGGAATTAGCCCGAGTGTCATCATGCACACCCTTCATCTGGATAAAAGCGTTCCTTCAAAGTCCTAGAAGCAAAGACGCCTAGGAACAACCCGGGCTGGAGCCTTAGAGGAAGAAGTAGCCCGGCTCATGAGATGCGGCTTTATCCGTGAAGCCAAGTTTTTGATTTGGGTCGCCAACCCCGTGCTGGTCCCAAAGCCCAACGGGAAGTGGCGGACCTGCATCGACTTCTCTGACCTGAATAAAGCCTGCCCCAAGGATTTTTTTCCATTGCCAAGGATTGACCAATTGGTGGATGCCACGGCGGGGCACGAGCTCATGTCCTTTATGGATGCGTACTCAGGCTACACTCAGATCGCCATGAATCCGGCGGACCAGGAGCACACCAGCTTCATGACCCCGACTAACGTTTATTGTTACAAGGTCATGCCATTCGGGCTGAAGAACGCCGGTGCTACGTACCAAAGGTTAGTAAATAGAATGTTCGCAAAGCATATCGGGAAGAACATGGAAGTGTACGTTGATGACATGCTAGTCAAGTCAAAGACTGCCGATAACCATGTTTCCGACCTGGAGGAATGCTTCAAGATACTACAGGAGTATGGCATGAGGCTTAATCCACAGAAGTGTACTTTTGGAGTCGCGTCGGGAAAATTCCTGGGTTTCATCGTCAATACCCGAGGAATCGAGGCAAACCCCGACAAGATCAGATCATTGCTCGAGCTTCCCTCACCCAGGTCGCGCAAAGATGTCCAAGGCCTGACAGGAAGGGTGGCGGCCCTCAATCGGACAGGTATGAGAAGATTTGATCTGAAGTCACAAAGAAGCTAATGAAGAACGTCTGAAGAACAGAAAGCATAACAAGACTGGTAAGTGCGTCATCTATTACATAAGCACCTCCGGAGACAACTACATCAGAGATGAGGAGAACAGTAAAACTTGAGATTAGACGGACTGAGTGGTGTCACATCAGAAAGAAATTCAGAAGACAGGTAAGAATTAATTGGTATCTGGCGATGCTGGAATATGTGTGTTATGGTTAAGTATAGAGTATTAGCATAAAGGACCTGATCTATGGTAAGGAGATGGAATTGGGGGAGTGTACCACGATTTGGGCACGCCCAGTAATTAATTGACGCAAGGATGGATTGAACCTTGCGGGAGGCGACTGAATGGATCGTGGTAGATACACTTGGAACGTTAAGTCGACTGTTGTGCAGGGCATAAGGTACCTGAGTGTTGGGTATTAGTAAGGAAGATAGCGTTGAGACACAGATGTGGTGAAAAGTAACAGAAGGATGATCAGTGTTTGAAATCCTCGATTGAAAGAGGGGAGATATAATTGGAGGCGGAACTCCTAACTGAGGGGCATGTGTAAGTCAAGGAATAACGCCATAGATTGTAATGGAGGATACAAGGCAACGACTGAGATTGGCGTAACGTTGGCAGGTATGATTAGCTGGTGAGTGTCACTGAGCTATGGAATCCGAAGCGTCGGCTTTGGTTGAAACAGGAAGAACCCTGCTAGGGTGGTACAAGTTGGGATACCAGGGATGGATGAAGGATCCAATTAGATTTGGTTTCTGAATGAGAATTCTGAATGGATATCATTCCACCTCCTAGGGTACGTCGTACCAGGAGGGTCGAGCGGGTGACAGAATCTAGTGTTTTCCTTTGGACCCTGAGGGGTTAGGTGATGTGGTGGTGTATCGTGGGAATAGACCACAATAGACCTTAAGTAAGGCGTTTGGACATGAAATTTTTTAACTCGGTTGTTTGAGTTAATGTTGTTGGGTCAAGTGAACTGGTTTCAGGGTAAAACGTCGATGATACTAAATTGAGACCCTATAGTATTTTAAATTTTGGAATGGATCTAGAGAACGAAAAAGAACAGAGTGGGAACCTGGAATTATCAGTTGATTGCAAGTGGAATGGTAGTCTGAAAGTTTATCGGATATCTTAAGGAATTGAGCGCTGAGTAGGCGAATACTTGAGGTATAAAGGGAAGTGTAATCCCTGATGAGTTAGTCGTGGTGGCAGTTGCTGGTGTCTTGCTAATGTAACGCGACATAGGGCTTGGTAAGAGGTGAAGGATAGTGAATACTACGATTTGGCATCGGTTCAGAGAGAAAGCCAAAGAGGTTGTTGGAACTCTTAAGGCAGGAGTGTCTGCCTATTTGAAAGAATAAAAGAACTTGTAAATTGTTAAATGTTGAGGAAATAAAATTCCGGAAGGAAAGAGTTGCATCTCTGCGTAATAACAGACGAGGATCTGTAAGGTGTTCAGAGAAAGAAGGGAGAGTTCTGACTCTTAATTCAACATAAAATTCTGAAGTTGTACTAAGGGTTAGGCCACCGGGGCCTACAAGTTGATCCCACCTAGTAGAGGTGATAACTTTTGAGTATCTCTGGAATCAGGAATAAGACAATGAATTGGTCATTGTAATCTAGGCAGACCCTGAGGCTTCAGCAGGGTTGCGGTGTAAACAAGAAGCTATCGAGAGCATGGCTATTAGACAAAATCTTGAGGGGCAAGATTGTTACTCTTGTGAGAGTGTCATTGAAAAGTAAAGTAAAGGCGGTGGGCCTTGGAAATTATGGTCAGAGTTGCGGGTTTACTGACTGATGTGTTGGATAAATTTCGAGGACGAAATTTTTATGAGGAGGGGATAGTTGTAACGACCCAAATTAGCTAATAAGGCTTAAGGGCCTTGATTAGCGTGCCAGGAGGGCATGATGGGATTTATATGTGATTTTTATGAATTAAATGCATGATTATGATTTAAAGCATGTAATATGACTATTTGTTTATCTGAGATGCATGGCTATGTATATTAGTATGCATGTAGGCCCGGATCGTGTTAGAAGGGCATAACTGTAATTTTGGCCATGTTGGGCATAACTGCATTGATATGTGATGATTGTTGAGACCACATTGTGATGTGGATGTATCTGTGATTTGTGACTCGAGGCGATCCCAGTGAGCAGGCTAGCGGAAAGTCATGACGGGAATTTATACCCGGCTCGGGGCGAGCCTGGGGGTATAAGCAGGAATTTAGAGAATAGATTGAGATTAATTTTGATGATGGGGAATATTTATTTGGTGGTTTATCAGGTGTTGGAAAGCAACGGGGAAATATTAGAGACACTTGAGGATTAGCGGGAATTGGGTAAAATGACTAAAATGGCCTTATTTGGACAAAAGGATTTAGAGTTAATAGGAAGGGCATTTTGGTCAATTGGCTTTTAGAAGGTTGATTTATGAGGCTTTATACACTTAGTGGGATTTATAGAGAAAGAGTGTTGGCTGTGGAGAGAAAGAAAGAAAAGAAAGAAAAAGGAAAGAAAGAAAAGAGAGAAAAACAGAGGGGTTTTCCAAAGGATCGGTTTGTGCATTTTTGCACCATTTCTCTCCATTTTTCTTGGAGCAAAGCTTAGTGGAGAGCAATGGTAGGCTGAGCATCAAGGATCTTGGGTTAGACTTGAAGATTTGGCAAGAACACATCAACTTTTGAGGCAAGTTTTAGAGATTTCAGTTTTAAGGGTTTTGATGGTTTGAGCTGTGTTTTGAGCTGAGTTGATGGGAATTTTAGGGAATTTCTGGGCAAGCTTTGATGATGAACAAGCTAAGGAGGTCTAGGGTTGAATCAAGGTCGAAATTTGCATCAATGGTAAGAATTCTAAGCCTTTAACTTTGTTGTTGACTGAATTTCTGGGTTTAGGGTTGTTCATGGTGAATTTTGAGATTTGGGTTGAATGTGCTTGGGTTTTGAGTTCTTGGGATGCTTGGGATGAGTGTGAGATGTTTATAAGCTTGATTTTGGGTTTGGAAAAGGTTTGGACAAGTTTGGGGTTGATTTGGTTGAAGGAAATCGCAAGAAGCAATTTTTGGGTTCTGCTGGGCTGCAACTAGCGCTAGTCAGTGGGCGCTGTAGCGCTAGCCCCTGTTCTGGGGGGAGTGTTCTGCTTGTAGCGCTACAGCGCCCTCTTTAGAGCGCTGTAGCGCTGTACTGTTCACAGAGGTGAATTTTTGGGTTTTTGATGAGGGATTTTGACCTAGGGTTCGGGGATCGATTCCGCCACTTTGTTTTGGGGATTTAGGAATTCCCGGGGGCTCGGGATTGGTCCCGAGGCTAGGTATTCGGACTTGGGGTTCGGTGTTGACTTTGACCTATGTTTGTGCCTAGGTGTGCGCTAAGGCTCGTGTGGGATCGTGCTCAAGGAGTCAGGAGATCTAAGCTATTGAATGGAAAGGTAAGAAAACTATAACACCCGTAGGATAGGGCGTGGGCCCATAGTGTGATTGCGGGGCACGACCCTATATTGCATGATGAGATGATTGCCGGGCACGGCCCTATATTGCATTACATGTTAGGGTGCAGATTTAAATGAATTGATATTTGTTTGAATGTTGTTTGATTTATGCTATATATGTTTATAGTGAAATGAACGGCTATGGCCGAGGGCGGCAAGGCCGAGAACGGCAGCGGGGCCGGAAGTAACACTTAGCACATGGGATGCTTATAGTCAGGGTAGGACCCAGAGGATACATGTGAGATCCTTACGGTGAGGACCGAGACCCCAGGCTGCGGTAAGGGTTCTGGGGCGGCATGGCCGTGTTTGCTTAGTCTAATGGTTGACTTGTTTATCTGTGGACTATCTGATATGATTAACTGTATATTTTGCATATGTTATGAACTGCATGAGTTTTCTTGTTGGGCTTCGGCTCACGGGTGCTCCGTGTTGCAGGTAAGGGCAAAGACTGAGTCAACCAACCATGAGTACGGAGAGCGTGAAGCGACACGTACATGTTTGGCCTGCCCGACTGCTTTGGTTGGGGGTTTATTCAAAAATGGCTGTAATAATCTATGATTTTTATAACTAATCAACTGTAAACTTATTCCAAGATGTAAATAGTTTTCAAACCTTATTTTTGGGATCCCAAATGTTTAATACTGGAAGTTTTAATGAAAACGACGCATTTTCAAGGATTACAGCCTTAACCTTTTTATTAGTCACACTTTTGTTTTCAAAACCTCGATTAGCAAGTTCATTGCACACTGTTTTGTCTTAAAACTCACTTGGTAATGGCTCTAAGGTAGTAGGGCGTTACAAACGGCTCCGGGGCTGGAATCATTTTGATATCCCCTGAGGGACACAGGTTCCACTCGGCGCTGAGATTCAGATTCAAGGCCTCCAACAATGAGGTCGAATACGAAGCTTTGCTGGCCGGGCTGAGGATAGCACAGGAGCTGAAGGCGAGCTCCGTTTAGTGCTTCAGTGACTCCCAGCTCGTGGTAAACCAGGTTCTGGGCGAATATCAGGCACGAGGACCCAAGATGGCTGCCTACCTGGCAAAGGTAAAAGTTGAGCTGTCTGCGTTTGGGCAAGGCTCAATCGAGCAGATACCTAAGGAGCAGAACGCTAACGTCGACGCTCTTGCCAAGCTCGCCACCTCCGAGGAAACGGAGACCTTGGGGTTAGTGCCAATAGAATTTTTGGAAAAACCAAGTATAGAAGAAGTCTGGACGGAGGTCGAGATGATCAACGCTAGACCGACCTGGATGACCCCTATCCTTGGATATCTCACCGAGGGAAAGCTACCCGAAGGGCGCAATGATGCGCGACGAGTGTTGTATCAAGCTCCCAGGTATACGATAGTAGATGGGGTGCTGTACCGACGTGGACACTCCCTACCTCTCCTGTGATGTGTTCTTCCAGGCGAAGCAAAGGCCATTCGGCAGGAAGTGCATGAGGGTTTTTGTGGGGATCACGCTGGGGGGCAAAGCTTGGCCCTAAAGGTCCTGAGGCAAGGATATTACTGGCCCACTCTGTCCAAGGATTCGATCTCTTATGTCAAAAAATGCGACAAGTGCCAGCGGTTCGCCTCAGTTGCCCGAGCTCCCCCAGTCGAGCTGAAGATGATTTCTTCCCCATGGCCGTTTGCAGTTTGGGGGATCGACTTAGTCGGCGCCCTCCCTACTGGAAAAGGTGGGGTCCGCTACGCCGTGGTGGCCATCGACTACTTTACGAAGTGGGCTGAGGCAGAACCTTTGGCAACGATAACTTCCAAAAATGTCCTCGACGTCGTGGTTAAGAGCATTATCTGCCGATTCGAGCTGCCCAAGAAAATTGTTTCCGACAATGGGACTCAGTTCGACAGCGACCTCTTCACCGAATTTTGCGAAAGGTACGGAATTGTGAAAAGTTTCTCCTCCTTGGCTTATCCTAAGGCGAATGGCCAGGTCGAGGCCGTCAACAAGACTCTAAAGGCGAGCCTTAAGAAGAGACTAGACGAAGCGAAGGGGGTCTGGCCAGAACAGCTCCCCCAGGTTCTCTGGGCATACCGGACCTCGCATCGGACTCCTACGGGTCATACTCCTTTTTTCCTTGACCTTTGGGAGTGAGGCAGTCCTCCCCGTGGAGATTAAGGTACTTTCGCATAGGGTCTAGTCATACGACCAGGATCGCAACCACGAGCTACTTTGCACTTCCTTAGACTTGATGGATGAAAGACGAGAAGATTCGCAACTCCAGCTCGCACATTATCAGCAAAAAATCACTCGTTATTTCAACTCAAAAGTCAAAAAGTGCGCCTCAGCATTGGCAACCTGGTCCTCAGAAGAGTTTTCTTAGCCGGGAAGGATCCCAAAGATGGAGTATTGGGACCGAACTGGGAAGGACCATAGCAAGTCATCGAGGTCATTAAAGAGGGAACTTATAAATTAGCTCGGCTTGATGGAGGGGCAGTCCCACGGACTTGGAACACCATCCATTTGAAGAGATATTATCAATGATTCCCTTGTAAGGCCAAAAAGGTCATTTTTTATGTATTGTGCAATGAGAATTAACTTTTTCGTTTATGATTGTACATATTTACGAGTGTAATCTTAAGTAACCATGAAAGATCCTTTCCCAGTTACTTGGGGGGCATATGGTGTCTAGATATAACCAGGTCGACTTAAAAGGCTTAGAAGTTAATTCAAATCGATTGATCGTTGTTCTTCTTAGAGAGCACGAGATATTGATTAAAATTAACGCGAACTAAGCTGTATCCTGGATATAACCAGGTCATAAAACTTGGAAGTTAATTTAAATCGATTGATTGTTGCTTTTCTTAAAGAGCACGAGATATTGATAAAAGTTAACACGAACTAAGTTTTCAAATTAAGTTCCTGGATATAACCAGGTCATAAAACATAGAAGTTGACTTAAATCGATTGATTATTGCTTTTCTTAAAGAGCACGAGATATTGATAAAAGTTAACACGAACTAAGTTTTCAAATTAAGTTCCTGGATATAACCAGGTCATAAAACATAGAAGTTGACTTAAATCGATTGATTGTTGCTTTTCTTAAAGAGCACGAGATATTGATAAAAGTTAACACGAACTAAGTTTTCAAATTAAGTTCCTGGATATAACCAGGTCATAAAACTTAGAAGTTGACTTAAATCGATTGATTGTTGCTTTTCTTAAAGAGCACGAGATATTGATAAAAGTTAACATGAACTAAGTTTTCAAATTAAGTTCCTGGATATAACCAGGTCATAAAACTTGGAAGTTAATTTAAATCGATTGATTGTTGTTCTTCCTAAAGAGCACGAGATATTGATAAAAATTAACGCGAACTAAGTTTTTTTTAAAAATAGTAACTAAAGTGCGCAAAGACAAGGAAATAAGTCAATTAAAAATAAAATTGA
This sequence comes from Humulus lupulus, assembly GCF_963169125.1. Lineage (NCBI taxonomy): Eukaryota > Viridiplantae > Streptophyta > Magnoliopsida > Rosales > Cannabaceae > Humulus > Humulus lupulus. Next base: position 81,663,643 of record NC_084797.1, on the reverse strand, counting down.
TCATTGGATTGTCTCGAGGTGGAAACACCTCGTGCAAAAGTTACACAAAAAAAATATAATAAGAATAAAAGAGTGGGAGCAAAAAGGAAGGCCCTAAGCTCTGCCAGGCTGCCCCGTGGAGGTCGCTGTCTCGCCCTCCTGCTCAGCTGTGCCGGAGACTTCCCCGGCCTCGGAAGGTTCTTCTTTCTCGAGGCGAGCTTTAAACCCTTCCAGCAAGGGCTCCCAGATGTCCGCTGCCAAGAAGGAGAAGTCGCCGTCCGGGTTGTAGGCCCAGCAGTTATAGAGCATGTCCTCCAGGGCGGTGCCGGAGGCTGCCTGCTCGGCTTCCAGGGCAGTTTTGGCCCCAGCCTTTGTAATATCTTGCTCCGCCCGCGCAGCAGCGAGGGCGGCCTTGGCCTCCTCTGCCCCAGCCTTCGCAGCGTCTAGCTTCGCCCGCGCGACGGCAAGGGCGGCCTTGGTTGCCTCGACCTCTTGAAGCTTGGGACAGGCTTCTTCCAGCTCGGCCTGTGTGGCCGCCAGGGCGTCCTTAACCACCTGATGTTTGCCCCGCATATCTTCAAGCTGGGCCTTGGTCTTGGCTATGTTCCGATGAAGGGCGGCGACACTCTGCAAAAACGGAGAGGCAACTGCCTTAGAAAGAAAAAAGAGAAGGGAAAAAGGAAAAACAGGGTAAGGCATGATAGTCTAGAAACCATAAAAGGTTGAGGTCAGCTTACCGTTAGGGCCATGCCCAGTGAAGATTCCAGCACACCCACCGGGCTCCTTGTTTCGATGGCCCTGAGCTCCTTCTCGTTGAATTTGTAGATGTGGCTGACGGCGTAGTTCGCCGTCTCATACACCGTCCCCCGGAAGGCCTCTGGAATCTTCTCCAGGTCCTGGGGGTCAACCGGGATGCGCACCTCGGAGGTTGAAATTGCCGAAGTCCCGAGCTCCGCCCCTGTGTCCCGGACGAAGGCCGGAGCTCGTGGAGGGGGTGGGGGCATGCTGCTCCCCCCTGCAGCAGGAGGAACAGTTCCGATGACCTGAGCGGCTGGGGGCTGCTCTTTCCCCTTGGCAGGAGACTTGGTTGGGGTCCCGACGACTTTCTTCGCCATCCGGAGCTTCTTCATTTTGGGCCCAGAGGCCCCAGCTGGGGAGTTCCCCCCAATGAGCGCAGGCCGTAGACTTTTACCCCCGGACTGAGACATCTCTTCTGTCAAAACAAAGATATGGTTAGCACACAAGTCAACATTCATGCGAAAACAAAAGCAAAGGAAAGAAAAGAAAAAATGCAAAATTCAAGTATATATATGTACTAAAGGGGAATCCTACCCCCCGAGCTAGAGGAAGAGTCTACGGTTACGACCATCGGCCCTGGAGCTTCTTCGGGGGAATCTAAGACAATCACTTCTCGAGCTGGCGCGAGTTCTGGATCCGAGGCCGGCTCAGGACTAGACTCTTCTAAATATTGCCTAAGTCCTGGAGCTACAGTACCCTCCTGGAGTGAGGGCCATGACCAAAGGTTAGTCCCATACTCCTCGAATAGGACCGACCTAAAAGCTAGGGTGTTATCTATAACTATGGTCCCCCTAGGGCGGCTACTTTCGTAACCCAGCACAAGCTGGCCGACGCAGTGGAGCAGGGTTTCATCTAAGTCCGGGTCACTTTGATGGCATTTGACGATCTGTTTGGGATTGTACCTAGCTAGCCGGGGGTCGGCAGTGGCCCTATCTAAGCTCCTAAACATGTATGGGTTACCTTGGCTAGAAGGACCCGCGGCTGCTCCGGACCGGATCCTCTCCTCGTCCGTTCTTTGGGTGACCTCCAACGCCTGCTTCTTCGTCCTCACGAGAGGCACCTCGTCCTCCTCGTCCTCCTCATCTTCATCCCCCGCGACCTCCTCCACAATGATAGGCCTGGTGTCACGAGCTAGGGGAAGCGCCCGGAGCCTCCTTAGGTTCAGAGTCTGACCTGGGAGGATCAGCTTACAGGCCACCATCGTCTCGTCTGTCACGAGCTGACGATAGTCCTTTTCACTGGGGGTCAAGCCCGCCAATGTCTCGTACTGGTTCCTGAGGACCACAGACTTCTCTGTCCTCACGAAGATAGCTGCAGAATTAATCTAAGTCAGAAAGGGATACAGGAGGAGCTAAATGGTACTTAACTTACGAGCTAAGATTGAAAGGCACTTACGAGGACGGTTGAAGTAGTGCAGCTCGCAGTTTTGGAAACCCGTCGACATAAAGAATTGATCTTTAAAGTCATTGGGGTGGCTGGGCAGCTCGATGACCGCGGCCGTGTTGGGGAACCGGGTTAATTAATAAAACCCGTCACCTCACCCCCGCTGCTCCGGGCTGGCCTTGAGGCAGAAGAAATACAAAATGTCCGCAGGAGTGGGGACCTCCCACTCCTGTCTCAAGAACAAGTATCTTAACCCTGCCAACAAACGATAAGAGTTGGGGGGGGAGCTAGAATGGGGCCAACCTCACGTAATTGAGGAAATCAGCGAAGTACTGATCCAACGGGAGGAAGGCCCCCGCCTTGAAGTGTTCGTCGCTCCAGGCCGAGAACGCCTCATCAAGCGGCGCGCAGTTCTGCTCGCCTTTTGCAGGAGGTCGGGCAATCACGGATCCTCTCCCCAGCTCGATGTTGTGGGAGAGGAATATTCTGTTTACCCTCGCCTGGTCAGTAATCTTTGAGACGATCATCTCCGCCTCAAAGAACGCATCGGGAGCCACCTCGAGCTCTTGTTCCACTGCTGGCCCGAAGTTGGGGATAGGGGATTCGGCCATCACCTCCTTTCCTTTGTCTTGGTGGGAGGACGAGCTGCCTACAAGCTTCTTGGGAGCATTCTTCTTGGGTCCCATCTGGTCGCCTAGCGAACAAAAAGAAGAAATTTTAGAAGAAGGCGACCTAAAAATGGAGAAAAATCTGTATTTCTTTGACATGAGCTGAGGTAAGCCCAGCCCGTGGAGAGTGAGACCACGCTGTTCTATGAACATGCGCCTGTGCTCCCAACAGAACCCCGATTACTCAGAATTCGTGTGTCAGGAGGGTCAGGATAGAATTTTGCCTTGGAGGGAAAGTTCCAATAGGCAAGAAAGGCAAAACCGCCTGTGAAGCGTGTCCCCTAAGCTACCCGGTTTTGCACCCAAAATTCTGGATATTTTGAACTAGCATCCCAAAAATCCTACCCTGAAATTTTCCCCAGAAAATGCATCCTGTAAACCATGCTCCTAAATGATTTTCTACTATAAAGATACCCTAACCTAAAAGGCTTTCACCTTTCATGCCCACAAAAAACCAGCAAACCCTTGCATGCGGCTACAGTAAATATTTACCTAAGCTACAGTGAAAAATAATTTCAACACATGCACGGTCAGAAGACTTACTGAGTGTTCTGGTTGAGAAGAGGATGAAGGAATCGCCTAGGTTGGGGCTTCTTCGGAGTGGGTGTTTCCAAAGATTCAAAGGATCCCGTGCACCTGAGTTTCTGGAACGCCGAAGATGGTAACCGGAAAGAGAAAAAAGGGGGGATTTTTGAGAGCAAGAAGAAGAGGAAAATTTCTGAAAAATTTCAAATGAACGGGTGGCCCATGCGTAAGGTGGCCATCCCTTTTATATACGTGAAGGGCCACGTGAGGAGGATCGTTGGATTGCCCTGATGTGGGATCCAAGGCCCTCCACTCGAAAGACGAAATGACAGCTGAGTATAGGCTAGGCCATTAAATGCGGTTCTCAGAAGACGTACCGTCACCAACCACGATGTTCCCCGTATTCGGCGCCTGCGTAGAATGTGGAATATGAAGAGTTCATGGGGAAGCCTAAAAGCCCCTACTGTGGCCCTACACAACGTCGTGTACCACGAGTAGAGGCTTGGGGGGCAGATGTACGCCCTGGTTTTCCCACGGGCTGTTAGCAAGCTGAGAACACGGCCTAATTTTGAGGGTCGGCCTAATCATGTTTACCATGTGGACATCCCCAAGACCAGAGCTGGGATCGTAAGGCCCTACCTCCTCAGCTCAAGATAACATAAGGGTTCGCCAAGAATAAACGGAGTTTGGACTCTGAAGTCCACAGGTCGAGGGAAGCATCCAGCTCGTGGTATGAGCTAGAGTTGGAGGCTGTGACCCTTTATAAAGTCAACCACGCAAGGTAAACATGCGTATATCAGACATCACGTGTCTGATATATCCCTGACTTCTCGGACACGCAGCGTGAACGTGCGTATTCAGACACCCACGACTGGGTTGGGCCGTGCGGCCCATTATCCCCTTACCTATTGATTTGACCACACTTATGTGTTAGGTTTAGGAATTAATCATGAATGTCACAGAATTGACATGATAGGTAAGAAGGTCACGGGATGACCTTCTTACCAACTCCCAGGTGCCTTCTCCTATAAATATGGAGACCCTGGGAGTTACAAAGGGTTGGATTCGATTATGTCAAAAATACTCTGTAAAAGAATACCAAGCATATAGCAATAATATTGACTGGTGGAGTAGAAGGATTTTAACCTTTGAACCACCTAAAAAAACGTATTTTGTGTCACCATTCCATTTCCAAGATCATTCATCTATTTCGGTTCATCATAAGCACTAATCCCTTCCTCTTTCTTTTCTTAATTACCTGTTGGCGAAGAACCGCGTCAACATCAACCTATATTAATTTTATTTTATACGAAAAATGGTAGAAATTCTTAATAACTCACCATGCCACTCATCCAGATTAAAAACCCATTAAGTAATTGGATATGTTACCATTTGTAATTCATATAAACTAAATAGGTTCATTATTTTTTATATACTTATTATTTTGTTCTTGTTTTGGTTTTTATTTTAATTAAGGATATTTTTACTAAAATTTGTTTGTTAGAGTTTTAGGTTAAGTTTTCTTTAATGGATTTGGGAAAAGGGGATTTAAACTTGGAGGATAAGATATATTACCAGGAAACTTATGTCAATTTCCATATTTTAGAAACAATTATCAAACATATTAAATTAAATTTTAGGCTTACTAAGGGCATGCTTGGAAGTTACTGTATAATTATATTGTATTTTTAAATATATGGTTTGTTTAGATGTCAAGAAGTAATTATATTTGAATTTTCATTGTCATGTTTAGCAAGACAAATAGTAATTACACACGAAAATAAATAGTGTTTGATTATTTATATATAAAATTAGTAATATTTAGTAGAATAAATTAAAATAAATTTGATCTAAATAAAATATTTAAAACGAATATAGGTGTTTGAGTATTTTTCATTCCTATACCAATTAAAATTTCAAACATATAACATTTATATCATTCAAATACATTCAATAATACATAAATAAAAATCAATAAACATATAGATTGAAATTGGTGCTAATTTTTTGTTTTGTTCTTGCTTACAATTATGTTTTCAATAAAGAAAAGAAAGAATAATTAGTATTTTTGCCCTTCGAACTTATGACACAACCAGATTGTGCCTTCTAAAATATACAAGTTATTAAAAATTCCTCCCGAACTATTACATTTACAGAAACATAGACCTTCTATTAGCTTCCATTCCATTTCATCCTTTTATATGATGATGTGGCATTGTCACGTCAATGCCACATGTAGAATAATTAACATTTTTGCCTCTTGAATATTGACAACTACCAAATTGTGTATTTTTTTATTAAAAAAATTAATTTAAAAATTAAAAAACTATTTTTTTCTTAATTCTTAAAAAAATAATCCAAATCTTAAAAATTGAACAAAAATCATTGAAAATTAAAAAAAACTAAAATTCATTTTTAGTTACTTAAATTAAAACATGTGATACTTGAAAAAAACATAATCAAATGGGTTTTTCTTCCTTCCCTCTGGTTTCTTTGGATTCACAGTGTTGACCAACGTTTTGGTCAAGACATTGAGTCAAATTGAACGATAATTAAGAATATAAAGAGATGAATTCAAGTAAATGACACAAAAGAATTTATAGTGGCTCGACCCAAGAGTTGGTAATGACTTATGTCCACTTGCACTTTTATTAATAAAAAAGGTCTCAGACTCAAGATCAGAATAACAAGATTCAACTGAGTTTCTTAAGCCTGAGAGAAAATACAATTCGACAGGGATTTTGTATGTAAAGTACGTATGAAAAAGTAATGACTGTGAGAAATCTCTCTTTATAGAGTCCCTTGGTGGGCTATGGGCCTTACAAGCATGAAATGGCCCCTACACGCCTAATGTGTGTTTGTTACCACGTAATATATAATAAAAGAATATAAAAAATATATTCAAATAACAGTTACATAAATATCTCATAAAACTCGGGCTATTCTGGTCGAGTGAGCTTGTAACGACCCAAAATTACTAATAAGGCTCAAGAGCCTTGATTAGTGTGCCGGGAGGGCATAATTGGAGGTTAAGAGAATTAATGGTAAGAAAGCGTGAATATGGGTATTGAATAAGTATGCGGGCCCTGTTTGGCTGGTAAGGGCATAAAGGTAATCTTGGCCGTTAGGGCATAAATGTGAATGTGTGTGATAAATTGTTGAGACCACATTATTATGTGGGTAGATTGATAAATATATGTGCGTGTACAGGTGTGTGCATTTGTAACTATCGGCACGAGGTGATCCTAGGGAGTAGGTAGTGGGAAAAGTCACAACGGGGGTTTAATAGTTGGCTTTGGATAAGTCAGGGATATTATAGGTGTCGGGTAGTTATTTAGACAATCAGATCATGAAAATAAATATATGGGGATATATTTGAGGTTAGGATGTCTAAGTGGGAATATTGGGGGATTTTACCATTTTGGCCTCGGGGACGGTTCCGGCACCCCGAGCCTTGGGTTTGACTTAAATGATAAGGTTAGACTTAAGAAGATAGGGGAAACACAAATAGACCGACTCTTCTTCTCTCTCCCTCTTCTCTCTCAAGGGAACTAGGAAGAACACAAGAAAAGCAAAAGGGAATTTGGAGGATTTAGGTTGGGATTCCAGAGAATTTCAGTGGGGATTCAAAAGCTTAGTGCAAGGATTATCCAAGGAACATTCAATCAAAGCCAAGGTGAGAATCAAACTGTGTTTTTGAGGTTAGAAACTCTGAGTTTTCTGGGTAGTAAGATAATCATAATTTTTATGTTTAAGGTTGAATCGAAGCTAGAACTTGGGAACTAGCTGGGATTCTGCTTAGAGAAGAGGTTCAGCTGAAGAGGTAAACTTTAATTTATGATTTAGAAGCTTAAATTTGAGTTCTGTATGGTTGGTATTAGTGTTTGATGTTCTTGAGTTTCAGAGATTGAAACATGGATTGCAATGAGCTTTAGGTTGGGTTTTCTGTTGAATTAAGATGTTAAAGTTGTCTTAAAAGTGTTGGGAATGATTGATATGGAAATAGGGAGCTTTGGGATGGTTTTGGTTAAGGTTTGGAGGTTGGAAATGGTGGAAATTCTGGGTTCGAAGGGAAGGGCCGCGGCTCTGTTCTAGAGCGCTGCGGCCCTAGCTTGCAAGGGAGCCAAGAAGGCTCGGCCAAAGGCAAGCGCCGCGGCGCGTGTCCCCTTCAGGTGTGGTGTTGGCTCTGTTTTGGAGAAGGGCCGCGGCTAAGCTCCAAGGGCCGCAGCCCTTGGTTGCACACATTAGTTTTTGAGGGTTTTAAGCATGGGAAGGTAGTCTAGTGTGCTCGGGATTGGTTTCACCACCGTGCTTGGTGGAATTCAGTTGCCCGGGAGTTAGTTTTATAACCAGAAACCTATATTCGAGTATTAATGGAATTCATTATCTTGGTTGTGACTAGGTGATAAGCTAGGGCTCGGGAATGGATCGTGCTCGGGGGTCGTCCACTCTAATTAAAGCATTTGGACTTAAGGTAAGAAAAATGCACCTGTGTATGTGGATAGGACGGGTCTAAGTGTTCCCTATATTTGAATGTATTGTTATGTGATTGTGATACACCATGAGAATATGTTGGGACTAAGAGTTCCCTATAATGGTATGAATGTCATAAGGTGGTATTATGCCACGAGGACATGTGGTAACAGCCTAAGGGTGCCGAAATCCACACTTACGCACAGGGCGCGGCTCGGACACTGGTATCCGAGGACAGCTTATTATGCACTGAGCTCGGTTTAAGCGGGCCGGAGTTAGTGGGTTAAACAGAGGGTGCGGCCTAAGTCGTCGGCCCTGAATATTATGTGATAAGAGTGTATTATGTGTTTGATTGTATCTTGAATCTGAATGTACGTGCTGATTATCTGTTGTAGATTATTGTCTATGACTTAATGAGTATCTGGAGCTGGACTATTGGTTGTTGTCCAGTGTGTTGTCTTGAGTGGACTTAATGGCTTGAAAGAATTGAGTAATGCTTTGTGGTTATTGGATTATGCTCTGTGAACTGTTTAGCTGTTAATACTGTTATGATATGATATTATGTTTTCTTGTTGGGCTTCGGCTCACGGGTGCTACATGGTGCAGGTAAGGCAAGTTGGCCATGGGTTGGAGAGCTCTGGGGGCGAGGTGTACATTGTCAGCTGCTCGGCCACCATGGTCGAGGATTTGTACAGGAACGGGAACCTAAAACGTATATTTTTCCATTAGAGTGGCCTGGTCAATTATTTGTAATTAAGAATTTTGTATTTACGTTATTTAAACCCTGATTTGGGATCCCATATATCAAACGTCTGTTTTCAATAAAGCTTAACCATTTATAATCAAATCCTTCTTAACCTAGTCTTTTTGTGTCATTAGATACACAGTTTGAACTAAATGACTTGATTAGCAGGTCTTGCACTATTTCAAACACACAGTGTAACGGTCTTGTTATCTAGGGCGTTACAGAGCTGTTCCTTGACCAAGTCTTCTTTTGAGCAACCCATATTATCAATGTGCCATCAATCAGGTCCTTGTTGTCGATCGGGTCTGTTGACCCTTGATTTGGCCAATGACACGGAGTCAATAATACGACAAGAAATGTGATAATAATAAAAAATGTAATCTAATGGTAAAGAATAGACACAAACGATTTATAGTGGTTCAACCCCAATGAATGGTAATGACCTACGTCCACTTAGTGCTATTATTAATATTGAATCCCAATGTCGTGATCAAAGAACTAGGGTTCTTGAGTTAAAATATTACCTCCTTGGGTGAATGCCAGGTTGTTGGCAACCATGTCTGTATTCAGGAAAAAGATTAAAAAACAAAAAAGTCCCTTCCTTGAGCTATTTCATGCATATTTATAAGCTCAAGGCGGGTTACATGGGCCTTAACTTTCCTTAATATCTGTGAATCAATGTAATAAAGAAGAAATAATCAACGTAATTATTATAAGATTACATTCTTTAAAGGAAATAAATCGAATCATACGACTAGATTGGTTGTATCTAATCGTGAAGTATGGTGAAGCAATGTGTAGCTGGTCGATCGTCGAACAACACCTCCTTATTTTGACTCTGCCACGCGTCAACCATGTGTGAGAAATCCTTGCCACGTCATCAACAACCGTTTGCGGGTAAACATTTGCCCCCCAAGTTTACTTTACTGCGACCAGCATAAAGTAAACTTAGGGAACTGACCCTTCGCTTACCCCACCAAATCTGTCAGAGCCGCCAATGTCTTCTCGAAAAAGGTAACCAATCATGTCCAATCAAGCCTTTTTGGTTGCCCAAAAAGTTGTATGATGGCTATTTCACTTCCCCATACTTTGAAAGAAGTAATTCCATGATTACCTCTTTTACGGCACCACAATCACTATAACTAATACCCCAAAATCACATTTTTACTTTTTACCTTTCACTCGCCTTCTCTTCTTCAAGAACTTAAAGAGCTTTGACCTTCAGAGCTCAGAAAACCCAGAAGCTTTCCTTGCTGATCTACGAAACTTTCGCTCAGACGTTCAAAACATTTGTGTTCATACTCTAACTTTCATCCAAGTAAGTTCCCCGAATCTTTCTGTCGTTTGGGATGCCATGCAAAACCTTCTTATATCAGTTTTATCTCTGAGCTTTTGAATTTTCTTGGTTGAAGTTGTTTTGGGGTAAGTGGGTATATTGATCGATGTTTGATAGGGTAGTGAAATAATGTTTTATAGGTGATAGGAGTCAGTTTGGTAGTTAAGATTGTAGATTTAAGGCGTAAAATTGAAGTAAAAATTCGATTTTTAAGCTAGCTGAAAAACTGGGTTTTTCCCGCCCTTTCAGAGTCGAAGAGTTTTTCCTGAAAAACTTTTCACTTTTTCTTTTTAATCTATTTTCCAAATTGTTCACTTGAAGTACAGTGTTTTTTATCAGAATGTTGCTGGTCGTATAAACGCTTAACTTTTATACACGAGCAGCGTTTTCGAACTTTTAAACACAAGGCTTTTAGGCCTTAAATTCTCATCTGCCCCTTTTCTGTTCGCAGCTTTTCATGCAAGATCCATGGGGAGGTGAGAGGCTTATCGACGATGACTTGCTGACCCAATTAATTGAAGACGAGGAGCAACCGCCGCTGTTGATACCTGAAATTCCCTTTTCTCCTGTCACCCCAAACACTCCATTGACCCCACCTCAAAATATGGGTCGAGTAAAATCCAAAGCCCAGAAAAGGAAACCATCTGCTTCCCGTTTAAATCAGCCTGCTCCTCGGGCTGAAACTCCTTCGACCAGTGGTCGGGAAGAAAACACCCCCGACCCTGCTATCCAAACTCAAGCCCAACTTCGAAATGCCATTCAACCAGATGTTGAATGGTATGTTGCCCCTCTTAGCCGAGTAACAGTTAGGATGATTGCCAATTACATTAAAAAATATGGACTTCCTGGGGTGACCCTAGTCCAACCTACCAGAAACCAACATGCAAAATTTCCTGGAGGCGCCTATAGCGCTTAGTCGAGGTATCACATCGAGGCAGGAGCGATCCTGCCTCTCCATCCTTTTTTCCAAGGAGTGGCCAACTACTTTGGGGTCCCTCCTTTCCAAATAATCCAAAATGGGTATAGAATGCTCTCTGCACTCTATATCCTTTATAGCCATAAGAAATGGCCTGTCCCCACACCACACGAGGTCAACTATCTGTTCGACCTAAAATCCAACCCCAATTAAGAAACACACGGGGTTCTTCCACTTCTGTCACCAGGAAATGTCCCACACTTTCCTGAGTGATACAACCTTTATATCCAATGTGGGGAAGTACCATCTGGAGTACTTTCTGACTACAGACATGGTTGCCAACAACCTGGCCTTCACCCAAGGAGGTAATATTTTAACTCCCCTGGTTGTTTATTTTTCTGTAATTCTTCCTGCATTTCCCTTAGATTTTTAGTGCCTTTCAGGTCTATGGCTGTGACCGGCTCCCACTCCAGACATGGAAGTCCGATCAGCACTCTTGGCCAGCATGACTGATGTAGAGAAGAGCGTCAAGCATCTGGTCACAGAGGCTAACCTGAGGCTGGTTAGGCTTTTGGCACCTCACCAGGATGTGAGGGAGTCAACAGCGGGAAGTGCCACCGGCGAGGAGATTCCCGAGTAGCACCCAGACGTGTCGCAACCTCAAAGGAGGAGGACAACTGGCGTTACAATCAGGAACCCTCCAGCACCCCACGAGCTGCTGCTCCCCCAGCTCCACTGGGAAAGGGAAAAAAGAAAGCTACCAAACCCTCTGCCCCCATCGACGAGTCCTCGGATGAGAACGATACTATTTTCTCATTCTTAGAAAGTTTGCCAATTCCCTGTCACTTATTTGACGGGGACGACAACTTTAAGTATACCCCAAACTTAAATTTAGATTTCTTCCAGGCAGTAAGTAGTTCAGTAAGTAATGTAGCGACCAGTAGTTGTAGCATGGGTACTTTACTTATAATATCCTTACTTTCTTTTTTAGTTCCATCTATATATCTTGTCTCACTACTCATATTGTTTCCTTTTGTGCAGATATGTCGTCTGAAGACGTGTTCAAAAATTACAAGGCCGCTGCTGCTTCCTCAGGCAGGAAGAAAGACAGCAAGAGGACTCGGGGAGAGAGCAGCAACCGCCTCAAAGAAGGCCCAAACTGAGGGTCCTTCAGAGGTTGTTCCTTCGAAGGAAAACACGTCACCTCCATCTCCACTTGACTAGCCAGCCTCAACGCCATCGGCCGACCAGCATTCCACTCCTCCAGCACCGGTCGATCAGCATCCCACTACTCTAGCGCCTTCTAACCAGACACACCACACTCAGCCCGAAGGCTCCCTATCCAGCACCGTGGTCAGTTCAGCCAGGGAGAGAATATACAAGCTCTCCAAACACAAACGTAGTCAAGAGGCCATAGATGGCACCATCTCCACGGAGACCAACCAAATACTAAATCGAGGGCTGAATGAGATAGTCAGTGTAAGTTGCTTTCTGTTGCTGAGTAATTTACTTTTGATTTTCTACCATCGCCTTATTCTTTTCATCTGGTTGCAAGGATTGTTGACCATGACTGCTGGCTGGCACCGTGCGGGTGCAATGGTGTCCCAGACCAAAAGCTTTGAAACTAGGCTCGCTGAGGCCATGAAAGTGCTCGAGGGAAAAACTGCTGACCTGCTCGAGAAGAACACTGAGCTGACCAAGGAGAACGGTGAATTGCTCGAGAAAAATGCGGAGCTAACCAAGCTGAATGATGAATTGCTCGAGCAAAAAGCCATGCTGACCGAGGAGCTGTTGGAAAGCCGGGATTCCCTGAAGAAAGCCAAAGAAGATAAAGAAAAATTCAGGGAGAGTGCCAAACTCAATTACCAACAATCCAAACATCTTGAGCTCGATCTAATTGCGAGCAGGCTAGAGACGGAGGAGCTGGAAAGGCGTGTGAAGGAGCTTGAGGAAACTGAAGCCAAAAACTTGGAGAAGTACAAGGAAGCCACCCACCTTTGCTTCTACGAGTTTTGGAAGCACAACCGAAAGGCCAACTTCAGCTACCTATCTGAGCACTTGAGATGGACTCTAATGTCCCAGTGCGCCATTCGCCTGGAGGAAGAAGAAAGAACTAGAATTCCTGCTTCCTCTGAGATTTCCCTGGCAACGGGGGTAGATGGCGTAGATAATGAAGCTGGCGCTGCTGTCGACCAGGACGCTCCTCAAGACCCTCCAGCCTCGTAGTCTTTTTCCTTTTTTCTTTCTATCTTTTGACTGCACGGCCTACGGGTCGTGATGTAAAGACAATCACTTTTTTTTTAATTATAAAATTTTATTGCTGCATGGGCAGCTTTTACTTTTAACAAAAAATTACATCCGAGCAACGACTACTCGTGGTGTAAAGGAATTCCTCTAGATATTATAATATTTGCATTTTATCATAACATTTGTTCTCATGACCGAACCTAGCATAGTACTTTGGTTTGATTTAACAAAATACAAAATTTTGAAAAATACTCTAAGTTCCTTAGCATGCTTTCAATTATTTTGCTCATGTGTTTACATACCTTTCGATATGCTTTGCTTACTACATGCCCCCCAAGTGATTAAGGAGCTTTAGGTCCTTGGTCACTTGCCTGGACCATAACCTGTTCGAACATTACTGTTTGGAGCAAAGGAATTAAAACAATAATACAACAAAACAACACACGTAATGAGCAAATACTTGTAATAGATACAATAATTGGCAAGAATGACTGGCTGTGCACAGTCCCTTATATTTCTCATAATAAATGGACAAAACGTGTCTGTACGAGTGATCAGTAAGATCTTACACTTATAAGCGATTAGTCACATAAAATGACCAACCTTTTTTCACAACTTGTAAAAAGTAAAATTAATACAAGCCAATTCTTTAAGAAGAATTGTTTATTGATAGTACTTGCGTAGGTGTTCTCCATTCAAACAGTGAGGAATGAGATCTCCATTTAAGTGAGCAAGTTTATAGGTGTCTGGATGGAGGACTTCTTCAATTTGGTACGGTCCTTCCCAATTAGGTCCGAGTACTCCAGCAGCCTGGTCGCGGGTGTTTAGGAAAATTCTTTGAAGTACTAGATCTCCGACATTGAATTTCCTTTCACACACTTTAGAATTGAAATACTGGGCGACTTTTTGCTGGTAAGCAACTACTCAGAGTTGGGCTTGCTCACGCTTCTCATCGATTAAATCCAGGATTCCATCACTAGTTGGCTATTAGAGCCTTGATCGTACGTTATTCTGCGATGTGATGGCGGATCTAGTTCAACATGCAACATAGCCTTGTACCCATAAGCCAAGGAAAATGGGGTATGGCTTGTTGCTGTTCGGTGGGAAGTTTTGTACGACCAAAGGACTTCAGGCAATTGTTCTGGCCATTCCCCCTTAGCTTCTTCAACTCTTTCCTTCAGAGTATCCTTTAGCGTTTTATTGACTATTTTGACTTGTCCATTTGCTTGAGGATGAGCGACTGAAGAAAAGCTCTTGATAATTCCATGTCGTTCGCAAAAATTCGTGAACAGATCACTATCAAACTGCGTGCCGTTGTCTGAGATGATTTTCCTCGGCAATCCATAGCGACATATGATGTTTTTGACCACAAAATCGAGCACTTTCTTGGTCGTTATGGTTGCGAGTGGCTCGGCTTCGGCCCATTTAGTGAAGTAATCGACCGCAACCACAACATACTTGACGCCGCCCTTTCCTGTGGGTAAAGATCCAATCAAGTCTATACCCCAGACTGCGAACGGCCACAGACTTTGCATCTGTTTCAGCTCATTAGGGGTTGCTCGTGGGATTTTGGAGAACCTCTGGCACTTGTTGCACCTCCGCACAAATTCCATCTAGTCTTCATTCATTGTTGGCTAGAAGTACCCTTGCCTTAGGATCTTTTTTGATAAGCTTTGCCCCCCAGCGTGGTCCCCACAAAAGCCTTCGTGTACCTCTTTCATCAATTCCTTGGCCTTCTCTTTCGAAATACATCTAAGGAGTGGCATCGAGTATCCCCTTCGGTACAAGATACCATCGACCAGGATATACCTAGCGGCCTGCCGCTGAAGGGTCCTGGCTTTGTTTCTGTCCATTGGTAACATGCCTTATGTTAGATACTCTATGTATGGTGCCATCCATGTATCCGCCACCTGGATCACCAAAGTAGTCTCCTCTATTTGGATGCTTGGCACAGACAACCATTCAACTGGCACTATGTTCAGAGTATCAGCATCCTTCGCACTTGATAATTTGGCCAAAGCATCAACGTTTGAATTCTGGTCGTGAGGTACTTGCTGAAGGGTGTACTTGTTAAAATGTGCTAATAGATCCTTCGTTTTGTTTAAGTAAGCGACCATCTTTAAGCCACGGGCCTGGTACTCTCCCCTGACCTGATTTACCACCAGCTAAGAGTCACTGTAGATGTCAAGTGCCTTTATGTTCATGTCCCTGGCCAATCGTAATACAGCGAGCAATGCTTCATACTCAGCCTTGTTGTTAGAAGCAGTGAAGTCAAACCTGATTGCACAGTGAAATTGATGCCCCTCAGGCGTTATCAGAATCACACCTGCTCTTGCGTGATGTTCATTAGAGGAGCTGTCTGTAAATAACTTCCATGAAGGAGCTCGGTTTTGAGGCTCAGGCTCTTTAGGCTGCTCGCTATCTGGAAGTCCAGTGAACTCCGCGATGAAGTCAGCCAGGGCTTGCCCTTTTATCGCTGCTCGTGGCAAGTAAGAGATATCGAACTGCCCAAGTTTGACCGCCCATTTCAATAATTTGCCTGCGGCTTCTGGCTTTTGCAGAACTTGCCGTAGAGGCTGGTCGGTCAAAACCGTAATTGGGTGAGCCTGAAAGTAAGGCTGCAGCTTCCTAGAGGCTAAAATTAAGTAATAGGCTAACTTTTCAATAGGTGGATACCGCAACTTTGCTCCAATTAGCCTTTTTCTTATATAATAAATAGCCTTCTGCACGCCTTCTTCTTCTCTTACTAAGACAACACTAGTAGCATATTTTGTGATTGCCAAGTAGATGAACAAAGTTTCTTTATCAACCGGCTTTGATAGGACTGGTGGTTGCGACATGTGCATTTTCAATGCTTGGAAATCCTGCTCGCACCCCTCTGTCCATTCAAATTTCTTGTTGCCCCTGAGTAGATTAAATAATGGGACGCATTTATCCGTCGATTTGGAAATAAATCTACTCAGAGTAGCAATTCTTTCGGTCAAACTTTGAACATCCTTGATCTTTGCTGGAAATTTCATATTGACCAGGGCTTTGATCTTCTTGGGGTTGGCCTCAATTCCTCTCGAGTTTACTAGAAATCCCAAGAACTTCCCTGATCCTACTCCGAAAGAGCACTTGAGGGGATTCAGCTTCATCTGATATTTGTTTGACTTAACCAGCATGTCGTCGACATTGAAGCATTCTTGCAAATCCCCTATATGCCTTTCTACCTTCTTCGACTTAACCAGCATGTCGTCGACATAGACCTCCATGTTTGTGCCGATTAGCTCTCTAAACATGTGGTTGACCAGTCGCTGGTAAGTCGCACCAGCATTTTTCAAACCGAAGGGCATTACTTTGTAACAGTAAAGCCCTGCGTCACTCCGAAAGCTAGTGTGATCCTCATCAGGAGGATGCATACTAATCTGATTATAGCCGGAGTATGCATCCATGAATGAGAGAATCTTCTGCCCTGCAGTGGCATCGACCAGTTGGTCGATCCTGGGGAGTGGGAAACAATCTTTTGGGCAGGCTTTATTAAGATTTGTGAAATCCACGCACGTTCGCCATTTGCCATTCGACTTGGGAACTAGCACGGGATTAGAGACCCATGATGGATAAAACGCTACCCTAATGAATCCATTCTCCTTAAGCTTCTCGACTTCTTCTTTTAAGGCCTTTGATCTATCTTTGTCGAGCAACCTCTTTTTTTGTTGTACCGGTGGAAAGCTTTTGTCTATATTAAGGACATGGCTAATGACTGCAGGGTCTATTCCAACCATGTCTTTATGCGACCAGGCAAAGACCTCTTGGTTTTCCTTAAAAAATTCCACTAGTGCTTGTTTTGTTGTTGTCTCTAAGATTTTACCAACTTTCACAACCCTGGTCGGATTTTCTTCATCGAGTTGGACCTCTTCAAGGTCCTCGATGGGTCTTATCTCTTCATCATAATCCCCAAAGCGAGGATCTAAGTCTCTATCCTCACTTTGAGCAACGCCCTATTTGGTGACATTATCACCTGATTGGGTTTGTACATCAACTGCCATTTGGAACTCTTTTCTGGGAACTTCCCTCGATACACCTTTCTTCGCCTTAGTTATCGAGGCGTTGTAGCACTCTCTCGCTTCTCCCTAATTTCCCAACACGCATCCTACCCCTGCGTCTATTGGGAATTTCATGGCAAGGTGCCATATTGAAGTGACGGCTCGCCGGTCGACCAGAAATGGCCTCCTAATTACAACATTATATGATGAAGGACAATCAACTACTATGAAAGTAGTGAGTAATGTCCTATTAGCAGGTGCAGTACCTGCTGTAACTGGAAGCCTAATCAACCCAGTTGGGGTGAGCCCTTCGCCGGAAAAACCATAGATGGTTTGGTTGCATGGCTCCAGGTCCTTGACGGACAACTTCATTCTCTCAAGTGAAGACTTGTATAGGATGTTGACCGAGCTTCCTGTGTCAACCAACACCCTCTTCACCATCATGTTGGCAATTTGCACGTCCATGACCAGCAGATCGGAGTGTGGGAATCGTACGTGCTGGGCATCGTCTTCAGAGAAGGTTATTAATTCCTCCTCTGTTCAAGCCTTCTTTGGTGCTCAATCCTCCACACTCATCATCTCGATGTCCTGGTCGTGGCATAGGGTTCGAGCGTATCGTTACCTTGCCTTCCCACTGTCCCCTGCAAGGTGTGGGCCGCCACAGATGGTGAGTAAAGTGCCTGCCACAGGAGCTGGCTGTAAAGGTGGCAAGCGCTGGTGTGCAGGCGCCTGCTCGTTGCCACCTTGAGCCTCTCGCTGAGACCCCCTGCAGCTTGCACATATCTCCTTAGATGTCCCTGCCTAATCAGGAACTCAATTTTGTCTTTCAACTGGTTGCATTCATTAGTGTCGTTCCCGTAGTCGTTGTGAAAATGACAGAATTTCGTTGTATCTCTCTTAGAGATATCCTTCCTTATAGGCGCGAGTCGCTTATAAGGCACGTTAGATCTAGTCGCCTGGTATACTTCCGCTCGACTTTCAACATGGGCCGTGTAGTTTGTGAATCTTGGCTTATACCGATTGCCTTTGGGACGTTTATTCTCAGAAGTTGAGGGCTCATTGCTCGCTCGCTTTCCACCATTTCTGCCATTTCCGTTCCCGTTGCCGTTGCCGTTGCCATTGGGCTTCTCCGACCCATTGGCGGCCTTGGCGGGTTCTTCCTTTGGCCCCTTGTCCTTCGTTGGCAATTTACCCTCATTGGCAATCACGTCCTCGAGCTTGATATATCGATCAACTCGATCCAAAATCTCCTGGGTACTTCTTACCCCATTCTTTCTTAGGCTACTCCAGAGGGGGGAGTGGCGCCTAACCCCAGCAGTTAGGGCCATCATCTTGCCTTTGTCACCCACTGTCTTGGCTGTAGTCGCTACTCGCATAAAGCGCTAGACATACTCCTTCAAGGGCTCTCCCTCCTTCTGGTGTATCTCGACCAGTTGGTTGGCCTCTGTGGGGTGTACGCGACCCGCATAGAATTGTCCGTAAAATTCATTCACGAACATCTCCCAGGATACTATACTAGCATGAGGGGACTTAAAGAACCACTCCTAGGCAGTGTCAGATAGTGTCGCGGGGAAGATCCTGTAGCGGGCATCTTCTGACACTTTCTGTATATCCATTTGTATCTCAAATTTGTTGACGTGAGATACTGGGTCTCCGTACCCATCAAAGTTTGGCAGTGTTGGCATCTTGAATTTACTGGGGGTTTCAGCCACAACAATCCTCCGATCGTATTCTATGTGGGACGTTCGACCCCTGACCAACTATTGTACTACCTGGTTCAGAGCATCAATCTGAGCTTGAAATGCTTTTGCGATCGATGGGGCGACCGGTGCCGGGGGAGCGTACTCATCGTGCCTTTCACGGTGGTCGTTGAGTACGTCCCTTAAATCATCATCCCTGCATCTCTGCTCGCTAACTCCTAGCTGACCAAAGACGTTATGCTGCCTGGGTTGCCCCCCAGGGTTATGGCTAGCTGGCCTATTTTCTCTAGGTGGGGGGCTTCTGCCTCCACCTCATTCCTCATTCCTCCGACCAGCATTCCCTTTGCCAGAATCGACTTCATTCTAATCGTAGCTGTCTCTAAACTAGGGCCGACTATGGCGTGACTGTCTGTTCACGCTATTTCCTCCTCGAGCTGGAATTTCTTGAGCGTCAGGGAGAGGCCTGCGCTGGTCGTTGGGTCCCCGTGCATTATTATGCCATGGGAGGCCCCTGAACGCAGAGCCTGACTCATTTTTCCTTCTGTTGGCAGAAGGACGCCGTCCCCTGCTCGGTGGATTTGGTTCTTCGTCCCCCCGGCGTCTAAGGCTGCGGGGCAACTGCCCGGCCCTATTCTACCTCTGGCGCAGGGGATTTCCTCGACCAGCTTAAGATGGAGGCTGTTGCTCAGGATCCCAAATTGGGACATCATCCTGAGCCACAGGCGGCTTCTTCGGCCTCTGAGGGCTTGCTGGCTGAAGTGGAGGACTGGGATTGGGAGCCCGTTGTGGTGGTGCTCTCGGTGGCTGATCTGGCTGAGAGGCCGGCGTAACCTGTCCTCGAGCCAATTGAATGGCTGCTTCGAGAGCGGCCATGGCATCCCTTTGCCGACAGTCCATGTCTGCCTACCACTCACTTAGCTCTTGGTGCTGACGTTCAATTTCTCTCTGCTGCAGCGCCATTGTCTTCGTTGCGTTCTCATGATTGGCCCTCAGATTGACCAAATCATCCTGCAACACCCCCAGTGTTGCCCTCAGTGTTTCCGTATCCAAATCCTCCTCTTCAAACTCTAAATGTGGTTCATTCTTCGCCACATTTGGAGGAGGAGGTTGAGATGATGCAGCGCCAACGACCGGTCCAGCTTTCTTAGATGTCTTTGCCATTAGATTCTCTTACAGCTTCTTGATCAAACTCTCAATGAAAGCACCAGAATGTTGACCCTTGATTTGGCCAACGACACGGAGTCAAGAATACGACAAGAAATGTGATAATAATAAAAAATGTAATCTAATGGTAAAGAGTAGACACAAATGATTTATAGTGGTTCAGCCCCAATGAATGGTAATGACCTACATCCACTTAGTGCTATTATTAATATTGAATCCCAATACCATGATCAAAGAACTAGGGTTCTTGAGTTTCACAAGCCTTAGGGAAAATACAACTATTTGGAGGATAATCGCACTATATACTCTTTCTCTCAGTATTCAGGAAAAATATTAAAAAGCCAAAAAGTCCATTCCTTGAGCTATTTCATGCATATTTATAGGCTCAAAGGGGGTTACATGGGCCTTAACTTTCCTTAATATCCATGTATCAAGGTAATAAAGAAGAAATAATCAACGTAATTATTATAAGATTACATTCTTTAAAGAAAATAAACTGAATCATACGACCAGACTGGTCGTATCTAATCGTGAAGTATGGTGAAGCAATGTGTAGCTGGTCGATCGTCGAACAACACCTCCTTATTTTGACTCTGCCACACGTCAACCACATGTGAGAAATCCTTTCCACGTCATCACCAGCCGTTTGTGGGTAAACAAGGTCTTTTCCGAGCAATGATCTTCAAGTAGTAATCTTCAATCTCTTTAGCTGATAAGGGCAGGCTCTTCTTCTTTGGTCAAGTACAATCAGTCATCATAAGTAAATCGACCAGCATGACAAATTTAAAATCTATTGCTACCATGTGTCATTGTCATCTTCCACATCATCATGTCCAACTTTGGGTTAAACATTTTTCCCCCAAGTTTATCTTAGTACGACCAACACTAGATAAACTTGCATGCTTCGACCAGACTAGTACTACACATTGAACAATAAAGTACCATTATTTCCAAGTGATGGTGATACTTTTTGATAAAGCAAATGACATTTTTTGGTTTCCAATGCTTGTTGTAGTCACATCAATTGGATTAATGATGGTTCCTTTTGGTAAAAGAAATGATGATTTTTCAACTTCCTATGCAACTGACGTCACATCATCTTGGAAATAAAGATGACCTTTTTCCTGATGATGTCATGGCTCCTCACATGTGGACAAGGTTATAAATAGCCTTGCCTTTCCTACTTCCTTCACTTTCTTCAAATCCTTCAAACTCTCTCTTTCCTCCAAGAAACATCTCAAACCCGAAGTTTTTCTTCTATTTCTATGGAATTGTGATCTATTTCTCGTCAATTTCTCCTTCAGAATCATCATTCAAGTAAGTTCCTGATCACATACTTGTAGCTTTTTTTTTTCTTCTGCCGAATCTGTGGTCATTTTTGAATTTCACTGACGTGTTCTTGTTGTTCTTGAGAAAACCGTAAGAAACTTAGGGTTTTTTTCTTAAAAAATTGTTGTTTTTCTTGGGAAAATTAATGTTTTGGAAGTAGGAAAATGCATTCTAGGCTTCGGGAATGCTTTACTTTATGCTTGATGCTAGGAAAATTCATAGAATTGAAGGAAAATTTGATTTTTGAGTTATGAAAAATTGGTGGTAAAATTCCCTCCAAAAGGAAAGTGAAAAGGTCTGTGAAAAATATTTTTAACTGCCTTTTGGATCAACTTTTTGACTTGGTCGAATACAATATTATGTTTATTCGAGCAGCATACTACTTTAGGCACACATATGCTGGTCGAATAACTCACTTTCCCTTTGTAACGTCCTGCGTTTTCGGGTACCTTTAAATGACTCGGGTTGAGATTTTTTTCCCTGAGTTAAGAATATTATTTTAAATAATATTATATTTGTTTGGAAATTATTCCATGAGTTATTGCTAGCCAAATTATGAATTTTGTGATTTAAAAGTCAAGATAAGACTTTCGGTCCTAGACCGACACAAAAACCCTGATCGGGTAAAAATCTTGGAAAATAAAATGAAAAGTTATGGCAAATATATTTTGGGCATAAAATACATTCATAAAAATTAAAGTTTGGTAAAAAATAATAAACCTAAGAGAAAATGGAAATTTTAGGGCATTTTGTGTTAAATGCTTAATTTTACGGAAGTGAGGAATTTTATTCCATAAATGGACCTTAGGTAAAATTTTATTGTGTGATTAATTAAATTAAATGTGAGAGACATTTAATTTAATTATTATGTGTTAAGTTTTGTTTTTAAAACTTAAATAGAGTAAAAGGTATAGAAAGCCAATTTGGACTTTTCTTCTTAGGAAATATTGATTCACCTTTATATATATATACACATGCATATATAGGAGGTTGGCCGGCCATGTGAGGCTTTAAAGTGGTTTGAACAAAAATTAATTAACTTTTAAATCCCATTTATTTAAATGTTAGGGATAAAGGAAAGTGGGTAAAATACTTGAGTGTTTTAGGTTATAATTAGAGTTGTATAAACTCTTCCAACCCCTTCCCCAAACCAACCACTCACTCTCTCACTTTCATTATCATCTTTTTTTGAAAACTCTCTCAAGTTTTCTCTCCATCTTCAACCTCAAGAACACTAAGGAGACTTGGAAGCTAAGCCTTGGTCTAGAAAGAGTTTTCTCTAAGGTAAAGTTTCAATAAACTAGACTTTTGTAAAGTTTTAAACCATAGATTTTTAAATAGATAATTATCTATGTTGTTGGGGGGAGTTGGTTAGGGTTTTTAAAAGGTTTTGAAGGAGCCAAAGCTGGTAGGAAGATCCCCACCTTAAGCAAGAACACCAAAGAGGTAAAAAAGTTTACTTTTATGGTTGTTATTGTATGATTTTTAGTTTTAAGAATTATTTTGTATAGTTAATGCTTAAAGTTTCTTATTGGTGATGTAATAAGGTTATTTTAGTTGTTTTTATAATTTTTATGATGATTGTGTGTTGATTTTTTGAAATAGGGATCAAAACCCCCAAGGGTTTTGTAGGAAACCTTAAAACAAAATACATGTTTTGAGCTGTGACTTCTAAGGGGTCAAGCATCCACTGTATATTTATTTTGTAAAATTTAAGTATACTGTGATGTTTTTGAGATTGAGTACATAAAATTTAGCTTTTGAAACACTCAAAAATGTTTAAAAATGAGTGAGTTATGCTATTTCAAAGTTTAGGTGAAAAACTGTTTTTTTTTCGTATTCTTATTTTCGGAACCAAGTTTGGACAGCCACTGTATAGGGAAAATGAATCCAGTTTTTTCTAAAATTTGGTGAACATATTATTGGTATAACCTAGTATTTCACTATAAAATTTGGTAAGAAAATACTGAACGGTTTGAAAGTTATTAAGTGTCAAAGTTTGGAAAAATTAAAGACTTGAAAATAAGGTTATTTTTACCTCATTGTTGGAAAATAATTTCACCAATAAAAAATGCTCATTTTGACCTAAGATTTTACAAAGACCTAAATGGAATTGAGAAATTTTGGTAACAATTGGGTAAGTAAATTTCAAGTTATGAACTAACGAAGTATGTAGTTAAAAATGTGAAAAAATAGGCTTTTCACATTTATTGTAAAAATGAGATTTTGGAACATAAGGTAAAAAGTAAAATTTTGCTTATTTCAAGATGCAAACTTGATAAGTCTTGAAAACATATTTTGACTAAAATTACCACTTTGAGTATAATGTGAATTATTTTTATTAAAGAATTTTTATTCTTTTTAAAAATAAAAAATTTAATTTATTAATAGTTAATAAATTAAAAGAGGGTTTAAAACCCTATATTTTGAGAAAATGATTGAGTGGATTATTTTATAGTAAGTAAACTTGATTAATTGATTTTGGAAAATTAACTAGTCAAGATGGGAAATTTTTAATGGTTTTCCCAATTAAGATATATCAGGCTATTTTTCTTAAAACGATTTTTAGAGATTAAAACCTTAAGAAAAATAAAAGGAAAATTAAGAGTTTATTTTATTTAAAAATAATTATGGAATTAATTAGTATTTTCTGGATATAATACCAGCTAAAATCTTCCATATATTTAACCGACTTGTTGAAAGTACGGGTCAATAGCGATGCGTTTAAAGAACAAGATTTTTAGCAGATTATGGGAAAATACTATTTGATACCCAAGCCTAGGTATCGAGACCATAGGATAGGTCTCCCCGAGACTTAGAGTTTAGTCTCAAATATTTTTGTATGAATTTCCTTAATGGGTTTAAAAACGAAATAAGGATCATTACTCCTTACAAATGCTTTTTATTAAAATGACCAAACTGCCCAAAATAATAATAATAATGAATTATGAGTGTCATAATTAATCCGAGTATACTGTATGGATAACTACAATATTGGCTAGCGTAACTGGACTGAACGTTGGAGGATGAAAACCTGCTGAGTGCTAAGGACTCCAAGTAAGTCAACTTATATTGTGTGGCTGCAACATGAAACGATTATTGTATTGTATGTTAGTATAGGGACACATGCATATATATATATATATATATACACACTGTCGTAGAGAGTTTCTTAGAGACGTTAGTCTAGTGAGTGCTGATTTTAGAAAATATGAACGATAGATATCCGTCATATTCTAGACGGCTGATCCCCGTCACACTACTTGATTTTTTATGTCCAGTTCATTACTGCGACGAGTGGCCAAGAGGTGAGGATTACTGGTTAAACCTAGGGGCACCAAAATGAATGGGACCTAGGGGCCCTCATGCTTACTTAATCAGTGAACGGTTAGAACTCGAGCAAGTGCTCTGATAAGTTATTCCCAGATAGCAGCCGTGAGTATTGGCCATTCAGTGAGAGTGCCTAGAGATACTAGGGGTTGCCACGTTTGAGTGAGGCTGAACACCCTAGGGGCAACTGCTCACCAACACCACTGATTAACATAGAAGTCTTTGTAAAACCGTGTAAATTCGATTACACTCTTGGATATGTAGTGATGCCCTAAGTAATTTGATGGTTACCCTTGTGAGGGATTTACTCTTGGATAAGTAGCGATGGCCTAGATAAAATGATGGTTATCCTTGATGGGGATATTTATTGGCTAGATCTTAGTGTTGAGACTCGGTTCTCTCTTACAGATTATCATTTATGTTGGAGGGCGTGTTACGCCCGAATTGTGGGAAATTGTCGAGCGTTGGTCTCGAATTATATTGTGATATGATATATCTGCTTTCTCTGGGATTTTCTGAGTACAGGGTTATATTTGTTGATAAGATATAGTTGTGAAATAATATATCTGCTTGCTCTGGGAAAAAAAAGAAGGCCACTGGCGTTGGCGTTGGAGTTAGGAATGGTTCCCTTGAAAACATATGTATTGGACAATGTTTTATGAAATAAATAATTAAGATGAATTTTTTCATATATTGATTGTTTATTTTTATTATTAGAATAATATTATATGAATATCAGAATATTCCCAAATTCGTTATTGCGACTACAATCTTGTAATGGTACGAAATGATTAAGATTGTAGGGAACGAATTTAAATAGTTCACAGTAAAACAAACTTATATTCAATCTTTGGATTAAATCCTGTCAGTACAGTTCACTATTATTATGAAGACATGTAATCTAGATCCGGATTACTGAAGTAGTAGGACATCTTAGTGGAGGTACTTTGTATAAAGTTGTTATACAAGAACTGGACCCGATATGTTATAATGTTGGGAAAACTTATACATGATCTTTATTTATTTTCATGTAGATCTAATATTAAACAAATTAATATGAGATAACCTAGAACATGTGTCTAAAATTGAATTCAAAGAGAAACAAAGATAAGAATACTTACAGTATACGCAGCGGAATGAAAGAGTCCTTCCTTCAGTTTCTCTAACTCTTGTATCCTTTCTGTCACAGAGTATTATCAAGAAACTGAACCGTTCTTCTAATTTCTTCACAGTCTTCCAATGTATCCTTAGAATTACCTAGACTAGTGTGGGTAATTCTCAACACATGAGATAGATACAGAGAGAAGAAGAGAAAATAACAAAGAGGCTTAGAAAATGACTTGTGTTTAGAGAGAATCTAAAACCTATCAGAAAATATGACTTGTGACTTGTCAAATTTTTTTTTGACTTCTCTCTAAGCACTCCTTTTATAGACTCAATTAGGCCATTTAATTTAATTAAAATATCAATAAAATAATAGGCAATTTGAAGCCCTAGGTCGAAATTATCATGGGCTTTAGGCCCGTGAAATTTCCCATTTGATTATAAGCCCATTGGACTTAAAATCAAGGCATGCATTATTTTCTATTGATTTAATTGATTAAATAATTATTTAAATCCTTTATCAAATTAATTATTTATAATTTGAACTTTGATTTAAACTTATCTATTAATTTATATACCAATTTATCTTAATTAATAAATCTGCCCTAATTAATCTTTTCTTCTAAAAAATACATAACTCTATGAAACTATCCAAAATTGACCTGGTCAACTTTGATAATTCTAATTGATAATTAAATCAATTAATTGAGACTATCTAGATGATTTTATCCAAGGTACAATAGGGACCATGGGCCTATGAAATCAAGCTCCAATAAGTTATCATAAACCTAACAAATAAATTTACTAACTTGTTAATTCCTCGTGACTCCACTATAGACTCGAAATTGCACTTTTGAATTCATAGAACGCTCTATAACAAATATAGATATGATATTATTTATCCATTGTTACAACCATAATTGTCACTCAATCCTCTATAGACGGTCTACAATGAGATAGGACTAAAATACCGTTTTACCCCTCATTGTATTTTATCCTTAAAACACTTAGTTCCTTGTAAATGATATTTCAGTAAACTAATTTAATTACTGAAATGAGATCTCTATCATTTAAAACCTTGAACCAAACTAAAAGGAAACCATCATTTCACTTCTTCATCAAAAGCTATAGATGTTCATATCTATGATTAGCACTCCCACTCAATTATAATACCGAGTTCCCAAGATGCAAGCTAGTAACGAACAAGTCAAAGAACTCAAATAATACAATCATTTAGAATACTAACCACTCAGAATTGAGATTGAATTGACCTATGGTCAACTATATAATATGACTAGAATAGATAATAACTGTATGTTTACTTATCTTATCAACTGTCAATATCGGTCCTGTCCGATGTAATAAATACATCCAATCTTATCTACTTTGCTAAGGTTCTGGAAAGAACATAACACTGTGATGTGTAAGTAGATCATATCGTAGATTAACAAGTCAGTGTAAATTCTGTGCACTGACTAATCTTAGGACTAACTTATTTTGAACATATAATCATATTTATATTCCACTATGATTACGTCACTATAAATACGATTAGCTATATGCTCGGGATTTAATAGAAGTTTATATTAAACAAATTGTACGCCCTGTTTTTCGCACGGGCTGATTAGCAGGCCAAGCTTCGGACTAATCATGGTTAGTCCATAAACATCCCCCAGGTCGGAGCTCCTGTCTTGAGGTCGTACCCCCCTTAGCTCGAGGAATCCTCAAGGACTCGCCAAGACTCCCAAGACTGGAGCAAGGAATCGGAAGGCCGAAGGTCAGGTCAGATGCACAGCTCGTGGTACGAGCTAGATATGGAGGCTATGACCCCTTGAAAAGTCAACACATGCAAGATAAACGTGCATATATCTGACATCACGTGTCCGATATCTCCCTGACTTCTCGGACACGCTGCAAGAACGTGCGTGTTCAGACACCCACGGCTGGGTTGGGCCGTGCAGCCCATTATCTCCTTACCTATCGATTTGACCATACTTATGTGTCAGGTTTAGGAATTAATCATGAATGTCACAGAGTTGATATGACAAATAAGAAGGTCACGGGATGACCTCCTTACCAACTTCCAGGTGCCTTCTCCTATAAATATGGAGACCCTGGGAGTTGATAAGGGTTGGAAAAAATAGTCTCTGGAGAGATATACTTTGTAACCAAATACCCAGAATATATCAATAATATTGACTAGTGGAGTAGAAGGATTTTAACCTTTGAACCACTTAAAAATGTGTCTTGAGTCACCTATTTCATTCACTAAGATCTTATATCTGTTACGGTTCTACATTCAACGCTAATCCCTTCCTCTCTTTCTCTTAATTACCTGTTGCCGAAGAACCGCGTTAACACAAATAATCATGAAAATAAAACATGTGAGCAAAGTGATTGACCAAGTCAAAAATTGATCTCTATTCTTTTATTGATAATAAAATGAGATTACAAAGAATTTGAGTTTTAATTAGGGCATAAAACCCCAACAATAAATACTTAACTGAATATCGTTTTGTTTTATAAGTATTAATTGAACATATCAATAAGATGATCATATGCAATTGATCTTAATCCTAAAGTTATTATGAACTCTTGTTTATGTTATTTGAGTCCTTTGATTCACTCGTTATGGTTTGTCAAAATGATCAAGCTGAAAACTTTTATTTTGGGGACTCATTGATATGAATGGCTGGGGACATAGTATACAAATATGGAATCTATACCTTTCTGAGAGGAATTGAAAAATGGTTCTCTTAAGGGTTAGCTTTTGGAACTGAAAGGTTATTGAGCTCAAATTCATATATCAATTTATGAATTAACCTTCACTAGTAAAGTTAATGGTACTTAAGGAAACAAAAAATAATTAAAAAGGTAAAACACTGATCTTATCCCTGCTTTAATTATGAACCATTAATAGATGATTTAATTTTATGTAATGATTAAATCGATGGACACTTTATATCTCTAAAAAGTACTCTGTAAATAAATGTCTATAATTGCAAGAGTGCAGTTTCATATTTTTAGTGAAATAATATTGAGATTAATAAATTAAGGTTATTATATTAAAGAGTTTTAATTAATAATATAAATTTATTGGAGTTTGAAATTATAGGTCCATAGGTCCTTGAGATGACTCTATCGACACTATTCAAGGTAAGAGTTGAAACTGAGAAAAATGAGTGAAAGAGCATATTTAGAAGAATTTGTTCTTCAGAGGCAAAATTGTAATTAAGATAAATCAATTAATTAATTTTATTAATTTTTTGAAATTAATTCAACTTTTCAAAAATAATAATTTAATAATAATTGTAATTTTTGAAATATATAAACAATTAAAATAAATAATTTTGAATTAATTAATTTTATTTATTTAAATAATGTGAAAGATAAATCAGATAATTCAAATTGGATTTGAATTATTTTAAAATTTATTAATTAATTAAAATGTTTTTTTTGATAAGGTTAGTTAATAGGTTTAGATATTTTTTATTAATTTTTTTTGAATAAATAAATTATTGAATAATAAATAAATAAAAGTTGTTAAGATACATGCCCTGTAAAAGACATGTGTCTCACACCAATCATAGTGACTGAGTATAGACTCAGTCTTGGTTTCTTTTATTTATTTAATAATTATTTTATAATTTGAATTTTAATTCATTTATAAGACTATATGATGAAAAAGGGTTTCTAGAGTCTTTCAAGATTTTACGTTTTCTGTAATGTCCCGAAATTCCTAATAAGGCTTAGGGCCTTGATTAGGGTGCCAGGAGGGCATGAGTAGAATCATATGTGAATTAATTGAATATTTATGTGATTATGTGAATTGCATGGGTTATATTATTATATGGCTGATATTGCATGTTTAAGCGTATTAAATATGCTTACAAGTCCGCTTATGTTGAAAATGACATTTTCGTAATTTTAACCCACTATGGGCATATCTGTAATTATGTGTGTTATATGTTTGAGCCCACATGATTAGGTGGGTATATTTGAGATATTCGGCAGGAGTGTCCTTTTGAGCAAGATAGTGGTTTAGTGACAACATGGACTTATACCCAGTTCAGGATGAGCCAAGGGGTATTTCAGTAATTTGGTGAGCTACTGGGTCTCATTGAAGTATGAGTCATATTTTGGGAAAAATAGTGATATTCTAGGTGTGGCAGAATTAATTCAGAATGATAAGTGTAATGTGAGACGGGAGTGTAAAATGATGATTTTTCCCTTGGGGCTCAAAGGGGGAGGATTAATTGGCCAGAGGCATTTCGGTCTTTTTAAGACCATTATGTATAGGCTAAGGCTGATTTATCAACTTAGAAAAAAAAAACAGAGCACTCTCTCTCACTCCTCCCTCACGTTCTCTCTCCCCCTCTCTAAGTTTTTTTGAAGTTTTGGAAGAGAAACCTTGAATCCAAATTTGAGAAGTGATATTTGGGAAATCGGGAGCTGTTTAAGGTACCACACACTAGAAGGATTCAAGCTTGTTGCAAGGAATCTAGAGGGTGAACCATTAGGCTCGGGAGGAAATGACCATACTCGGGGTCATCATACTTTATTCACTCAAGACCTGAGGTAAGAAAACTGCACCTCGACTGTGGTTAGGGATTAAGCCCCAGTTATTGAACATTATTGTATTCGTGCTTAGAATATTTTGTCAAACATGTTGATTGCATTGTGCATACCTATGTTAAACGATGACTGCTCATCTTATTAAAAAGCTCGACTTATAAGTCGTTGGTGGGAATATTGTGCCAAACGCAGGCCGATGTCGTCATCTGTCATATTTGATTGAGAGGCTCGGCTTATAAGTCGAGGGCAGGACTAGCCTGTTGAACGCAGATTGATGTGGTTAAGCGTGCAAGATGCGTTGGGCTAGCTTTAAGGCTGGTTAGATGGGAATAAAGCAGCGGGCCCTGGTGTGACTCTATAGTCGCTTATGTGGATTAAGCAGCTCAGCTTATAAGTCGAGGATGACAATAGCGTGCTGAACTCAGGCCGAAATGGAGAGGCCAATAGAGAAGCTCTACTTATAAGTCGAGGACGGCAATAGCGTGCTGAACGCAGGTCGAAATGGCAGGGCCAACAAAGAAGCTCGACTTGCTAGTAGAGGATGGAAATGACGTGTTGAACGCAGGCCGAAATGGAAGAGCCAATAGAGGAGCTTGGCTTATAATTCGAGGATGGAAATAGCGTGTTGAACTCAGGCTGAAATGGCAGGGGCAATGTATCGTCCCAAATTTGCTAATAAGGCTTAGTGCCTTGATTAGTGTGCTGGGAGGGCAATAATTGATTTAATCGTATTATTACGTGGTTAATTGTGAGATATGTGTATTAGCATGTGATTACGTGGACAAATGATTATATGACTAGATATGCATATTTAGGAGAATTAAATATGTATGTGGGCTTGTTCTTGTTAATAAGGGCATACTTGTAATTTTGGGCCGTTGAGGGCATAAATGTAAATTATATGTGTATTATGCTTGAGACCATAGGATTGTGGAGATATATTTGTGATGTGTGATCTGAGACGGTCCTAGGGAGCGGATTAGCGGAATAGTCACAACGGGGTCGAATACCCGGCTCGGGGTGAACTTAGGGGTATTTTGGGAATTCGGCGTGCGCTCGGGATCTACCGGGTAGCGGGTAATGATTTAGCGGTTATTTAAGTATATTGATATTAATTTAGAATCTATAAGAATACTCGAGGAATTAGCGGGAATGTGGCAAATGAAGGATTTACCCTTGGTGGTATTAAAAGGCTAGGATTGATCTTAGGGGTAATTTGGTCAGTTTGGGGGCTGAGGATAGACTTGGACTTACCTTAGGATCTAGAGTTAATCAGAAGGAAAAAGAAGAAAACACTTAGACTCTTTTTTTCAGCCTTTTCTCTCTCTCGATTCTCTCTCTCCTTTGGTGTACTAAGGGAGTTTTTGTTGAAATTCAAAGGAGGAAGCTTGGAATTTGTTGGTTGAAGTCGGGGATTTGGCTAGGAGCAATTCAAAGCTTGGTTCACACAATTGAGGTAAGGATTATATGCTGATCTTGTTGAGTTTTCTGTTGGGGTTTAGAGGTTTTTATAGGATTGAACCTTGACTCTAATTCTGAGTTTTAGTGAGAGTATGGGGTGGTTTTTGGGATATTAATACAGTTGATGCTGCTTGGATATGAATACTAGAATGAATTCCAGGTCTAGGTTTTGAATTTGGTGAATTTTAGGGTGTTTGGCTCGTAAAAATGCATGGAAGATTGCTGGGTTTTGGCCTCGAGCCACGACCATGTTATTCAGGCCTTGCGATCCGTGTGTGTGAAGAGGCTTGGGGAGCCTCTGATTTTGCCCAGGCGCTGCAGCACAGGCAGGGAGCGCCGCAGCCTGTGTCCCATAGAAGAGAGCCCCAAGGCTCTTTGACTTGTAGCGGGCCGCGACTCAAATTAAGGGAAATGACCAATATAGGGTTTTAAGCCCGGGAATCCAAATTTAAGGGCTCATGAAGGGTTCTACTACTCTGTTTAGTAGGATTAAAGATCCCGGAGGCTAGAATATCATTCCAAAATTCTTATTTGGTTTAGGGCTTGATGGATTGTTATTATTATTATGTTGTGACTAGGTTTTACTGCCAAGGCTCAGGTTTAGGGGATCGTGCTCGAGATCGCATTAGTCAGTCAGCTCAGGACATAGGTAAGAAAACTATTTGTGCTCGTGGAGCAGGGCATGGCCCGATTACTTGTGTTTAATGCTATGTATGAATATTTGAAATTGTTATACTATGTTTGTGTGATTGTGTCTGATCGGCGAAGGCTGGGATTGGTGAAGGCCGGGAACGACAACAAGCATGCTGAATGCAGGCTGCCAAGGCATGGTCATCTAGGGTGTTGTGCTCACCCATTCGGTGAAGACTGCGAACCCAGTGCCTGGTAAAGAACCTGGGTCGTCATATGCCGTTATGTGAATAGTCTGATATCTGTTTAAGCTTGTGTATTTATTTGATTGAACTGTCATATGCTATGTGTGGAGTTTTCTTTTTGGGCCTTGGCTCACGGGTGCTCTATGGTACAGGTAAGGACAGAGGAAAGGCCGACCAAGCACGAGTCGGAGGGCATGGAGCAGTGCGTACATGTTTGGCCTACCTGGCTACCACGACTGGGGTTGTTTTGAGAGACATGCTATAAACAGTTGATGTTGTCGCTTAGGTCGACTGTACCTTAACTTTTGAATTGTAAATACATTTTGAAACAATGTTTTGGGATCCCAATGTATCACTTTTATGAGTTTAATAAATGTCCAAACCTTTTATACTTAATTTCCATTAAATGAATCTTTATTCTGGTTTAATCACACTTTTTGATTTAAAACCTCGATTAGCGAGCGACTGACACATTTTAAAATCACATGGTAACGACTCTAAGGTAGTAGGGCGTTATAGCCAACATAGAAGCTCGGCTTATAAGTCGTGGAAGACACTATCGTGCGTAATGGGTCGTTATGGTTGGGCCAACCCGGAAGCATGATATACGCTTGCACGACTTTATAGCCACTCATAACATGGAGCGTGGTCCACGCTTGATCAGCTCCATAACTGTTTCCAAGGGAAAATGGTGCGATGGGTATCCGTGTGGCTCAATGGAAGCTTAGATGGACTGAATACATGCCTAAGTATCGATTATAATTGCTAAGCCTGCTATTTATGATCAGTAATCTGTTGAATAGCTGTTTATGAATCTGTTTATGTTTTCTTGCTGAGCCTTGGCTCACGGGTGCTAGTGGTGCAAGTAAGGGCAAGGAAAAGCTGGACCAACCATGAGTTGGAGGGCTTCGGGGGAAAAGTGTACATATGCGGCCTGCTCGACCGCCATGGATGGGATTACTTGCTGGAACTAGGGTTGAACTGTAACAACCCAAAATCGCTAATAAGGCTTAAGGGCCTTGATTAGTGTGCCAGGAGGGCATGTTGGGATTTATGTGTGATTTTATGAGTTAAATGCATGATTATGATTTAAAGCATGTTATATGACTAATTGAACATTCGAGATGCATGACTACGTGGTTAGTATGCATGTTAGGTGAAATAAGTATGCATGTGGACCCCGTTTGCATGATAGGGGTAAATTGGTAATTTTAGCCCACTGAGGGAATATATGTGATAATTGTATTCTGTGAATTGTACCACGTGAGTGTGGTGTTACTATTGTGATGCACGTGCCGAGACGGTCCTAGAGAGCAAATTAACTTAAGAGTCACAACGGGATTTCTATACCCGGCTCGGGAGGAGCCTAGGGGTACTTTGGGAATTTTATGGTTAAGTTGAGATTTAGTGGGTAATGGTTATTGGAGTTTTAGTAACCTGGGTAACCATTAGTTACTGCTGAGAGTAACAAGTTAGGTGAAAGAAATGGTAGAATTGCAATATAGGAGAAAGGACTAGAGTGCCCTTGAGGTGTAGTTAGCAAAGGGTTTTGATGAAGGGGTAAAATGGTCATTTGGCTGAGAAATTGATATATTGCAGCTGGGTATTAAGGGGTACACGGTTTGGGGGGCTTGGTCACTTGATGCTTTGATAGAAATTGAAGAGAAGAAAGAGAAGGAGAAAGAAGAGCTAGGGCAAGTAAAAAGAAAAGAAGAAGAAGGGTAGAAGGGCTGAATTGGGAGCTTAGGAGGAGATCAAGGAAGCTTGTTGGGTGGATTCTTCACTTGAGGTATGGATTTTATACACACTTAAGTTTGGTTTCTGTGTTGATTTGAGGAATTTAATGCTTGAGTTAAGCTTTTCAAGGTTTTGGTTTGAGTTGCTGAAATTAGAAATCAAAGGTGTGGATCTTGGGTGTGTTGATGTTTTGATCTTGATTCTAGTGTCTATAGGTTGTTAGATTGTTCATATGAAGTTTGGAATTGAGTTTTGGGGTTGAGATATGTGTTTGGGTTGGTTTGGAGGTATTATGGATGAAGGAATTGAAGGAGAAAAACCCAGTTTTTCTGGGTTCGCGAAGGAGCGTCGCGGCCCTGTTCTTGGGTGCCGCGGCGCGTGGCTGTTTACAGTCAGGGAACTCTCTGACTTCTCTGGGCGCCGCGGCCCTTGCGGGTAGCGCCGCGGCGCTACGCCTTTTTCAGGATGGGAAATTTTGCAAATTTGAGCTTTTGCTCCGGGGGTTCGGGGGATGTTTCCGATGAATTGTTTTAGGAATTTGGGAGTCCCGAGAGTGTGGGATTGGTCCCGAGAAGTGGTTTTGAATTGAGTAGTATTAAAGGATGTTTCATGTGTGTTGTGACTAGGATATTGGAGAGGCTCGTGCTAGAGGACCGTGCTCGCGGCTTTGGTGCATCAGGAAGCTCGGAGTACAGGTAAGAAAACTATAACACCCGTAGGATAGGGCGGGGGCCCATAGTGTGATTGCGGGGCACGGCCCTATATTGCATGATGAGATGATTGCAGGGCACGACCCTATATTTTGCATTACATGTTAGGGTGTAGACTTAAATGAATTGATATTTGTTTGAATGTTGTTTGATTTATGCTATATGTGATTATAGTGAAATGAACGGCTATGGCCGAGGGCGGCAAGGCCGAGAACGGCAGTGGGGCCGGAAGTAACACTTAGCACATGGGATGCTTATGGTCAGGGTAGGACCCAGGGGATATGTGTGATATCCCTACGGTGAGGACCGAGACCCCGGGCTTCGGTAAGGCTTCTGGGGCGGCATGGCCGTGTTTGCTTAGTCTAATGGTTGACTTGTTTATCTGTGGATTATCTGATATGATAAACTGTATAAATTGCATATGTTATGTTCTGCATGAGTTTTCTTGCTGGGCTTCGGCTCACGGGTGCTCTGTGTTGCAGGCAAGGGCAATGACTGAGTCAACCAACCACGAGTACGGAGAGCGTGAAGCGACGCGTACATGTTTGGCCTGCCCGACTGCTTTGGTTGGGGGTTTATTTGAGAAATGGCTGTAATAATCTATGATTTTTATAACTGATCAATTGTAAACTTATTTTGAGAAGTAAATAGTTTTCAAACCTTATTTTGGGATCCCAAATGTTTAATACTAGAAGTTTTATTGAAACAACGCGTTTTTCTAAGATTACAACCTTAACTTTTAATTAGTCACACTTTTGTTTCAAAACCTCGGTTAGCGAGTTCATTGCACACTATTTTGTCTTAAAACTCACTTAGTAACGGCTCTAAGGAAGTAGGGCGTTACATGAACCCTAATTTTGCTGCCTAGGCCCGCCTTTTTGTATCTACGTTGCTTATGTATCAATTTCTAAACTTGTTGAGGCTCAGAACTCCACGCCCTCGAAAGGTCAAAGGCGCGCACTATGGTCCCATAAGTACTTAATTACCAGATGGAGCCGCGATGCCCTCGGGCTCCCATTGTCCCACACCAACCACGTACCTAGCGAAACCATGGCTTAGATGCACCTGACGGCCTCGCTGGTGGAGCGCCTCGCTGGGCATAGTGGCCTCGCTGGTGGAGCGCCTCGCTGGGCGTGGTGGCCTCGCTGGTGGGGGGCCTCGCTGGGTGTAGTGGCCTCGCTGGTGGAGCGCCTCGTTGGAAGTGGTGGCCTCGCTGGTGGAGCGCCTCGTTGCACATGATGGCCACGCTGATGGAGCGCCTTGCTGGGGGTGGTGGCCTCGCTGGTGGAGCGCCTCGCTGAAGGTGGTGGCCACGATGGTGGAGCGCCTCGCGGCACCTAATGGCCTTGCCAAGAAGGGCCTCGCCATGCATGGCCTCGCCAAGAAGGGCCTCGCCACGCATGGCCTCGCCAAGAGGGGCCTCGCCTCGCATGGCCTCGCCAAGAGGGGCCTCGCCAAGCATGGCCTCGCCACGAGGGGCCTCGCCAAGCATGGCCTCGCCAAGAAAGGCCTCGCCACGCATGGCCTCGCCAAGCATGGCCTCGCCACGCATGGCCTCGCCAACAGTTTCCCTCGCCATGCATGGCCTCGCCAACAGTTTCCCTCACCACGCATGGCCTCGCCAAGAAGGGCCTCGCCACACATCTTTAGACGTCCACCAAGGCCATATGCCTATCGCCCAGACTCGTGAGTGACCTTGGGAGACTTCAGGCATCTCATGTCAAGGACACAAGATCTCCACCTCACACCAAAGGTCCCATTCCTTACACCTTGAGACCCCTATGCTTAGGGGCCACAGTACGAGTCGAATGGGACATGCTTGTACGACCTAGTACTGAGTACGGATACCAGTGCCAGTGAGACTGCTGGAGTAAGAGTCATGGTCCGTACGTCTACGGCCATAGGTCAGAGCTGACACCACTACCTCCTGCGCCACAACGCCTGCCACCACACATCAGACATGGGTACAGACAAGTAGTGGAGACATCCTCCTGACACCTGCTCCTGTACGGGATGTACGACCACAACCTCTGAAGCCACTCCCCTGACACCGTACATATGTACCACTTGGTCTCCTGGACCACTATGTACCTAAGGCCATTAGAGCCTACTATAAAATGAACTCTAAGACCACCTGAGAGGGGGTGGGAGAATTTACTGTAGTAGAGGCTTGAGTGTGAATGAAAGACTGAATTCTCCATTATTGTTCTATCATTGTTCTTGAGTTATTGTTCAAGTTTTTACAGCTTTCCGATTAGTGATCTTGATTTGATAATTTTTCCAACTCAACTTAGTTGACGAGTTCTTACCGTCAACAAAACTCTTTTGGGATCCCGTGTTTAGAGTTAAACATTTTTAATGATTATTATTCGACCGAAATTTTTAATACCTAATCCTTGAGTTAGTTTTAATTGCACATTTTAAGTCCAAATAATTCGTTTAGCGAGTTAAGCACTATTTTAATTACACAATGTAATGGTCCTAATTAGTAGGGAGTTACAACTTGGTATCAGAGCAGTCTAGGGTTAACGGTTCCTAAAGACTGGCTTGACATGTACACTCGCCGCTAAAGATAAGCTCAACTCAGGGTTCGGTAATCATTGATGTGGTTATGTGTTTAATTATTTAGTTGACATATATATGCCTTTCATGCTAGAACAGAGAGCATGATATTTATATTGTTAAGAGTAGGGCATACTAATTGATGCATAAGTAATATAGGCATATGAAATTTATTGTTGTATGTGGATGTTTTTTTTTTTGGGGAATGGCTTCTAGATATGATTATCATGCCTGATAGGTCAAGTCATTGACTATAGATGAACTTGGAAGTTATGTACCCAATGCAGTCAGTTGGACTAAGCGACGTTTATATCGAGGCCGGGAATGATAATCAGGGCCAGAATCCTCAGCATGCCCTTTGGAATTGGAAGAAGGTGTTTGTAGATATGCAAGCAAGATTGCAGAGGCAAGGGGAAGAGATCAGGTGGTTGAGGTAGCAAGTTCTGCCAAGGAACGTATGCTTCATTAGTACTACCAGGGGTGGCACCAGTATTGGCTCAACCTGAGGTTGAGAACATATGAGAACTACTTTATGAGAGATTCTAGAAACATTACCCTCCAGCTTTTGAGGGAGGCCTAGATCCATTTGAGGCTGAGCAATGGATGGGCATGATTAACTCCATCATCGATTATATGAGGGTGATTGGCAATGACATAGTGATCTATGTCATTTTTATGTTACAGGATGATTCCCAAACTTGATGGGGAGTGGTATCCCAGACTCGAAATGTTGTTATGATGGCCTGGGAAGAGTTCAGACAATTGTTCAATGAGAGATATATTACAGTGATACATTTAGGACTACGAAGACAAATGAGTATATGAATCTGGTTCAGGGCAACATGATAGTGACAGAGTATGTAACGCCCTGGATAGCCAGGATCGCTACACTGTGTACTTATAAAGGTGCAGGACTTGCTAATCAAGTCATTTAGTCAAAACGTGTCACTAAACCATAAATGTGCTAAGGATAAAATGGTTTTGGTCTCAAAAGATACATTCCATATACTTAAACAAATTTACATATGGGATCCCAAAAAGGAACAATGTTTAAAGGTTAGTTTACAAAATTTCCAAAATACAGACTACCATCAGCCACTCTAAGGCAAAACAGATATTTATAGCTTTTCTGTTCCTGTTATCCTCTCAACCGTGGCAGCTGAGCAGCTGGTCATGTACATTCCGCTCATAGAGCTCTTCAAGTCAGGGCTGATCAAGTTTGCCCTTGCCTTTACCTGCACCACGTAGCACCCATGAGCCAAGGCCCAGCAAGAAAACATATTACACATCTCAACAAACATATTACATATCAAGAGAATAATTCATCAAGCATGATCAACCACTTAACATTCCACATTAATCGCATAGCATGTAATCAGAATCAAAGATGCAACCAATCATTAATAACAGTCAAATCACATAATAACTAGGGCCGACAACTTAGGCCGCACCCTCTGTTTACCCCACTGACTCCGGCCCACTTAAACCGAGCTCAGTGCATAATAAGCTATCCTTGGCTACCAGTGGCCGAGCCACGCCCTGTGCGCAAGTGTAACCTTTGGCAGTCTTAGGCTGTTGGTTTACTATTTACATGGCATAATACCATCCTTTTCAATGCATACATATTAGGGAACCCTTAGTCCCATTACAAATACACAACTGGGTGCAGTTTTCTTACCTTTGGCTTCCAAGTGAACTAGTTACGAGCGATGCTCCTTGAGCGCGATTCGATCCCTGAGCCCTAGCTTAGCACCTAGTCACAACCAAGATAAAGGATACCATCAACAATCTTAAATGAGCTTCTAGACAAAGTTCTAGTCTCCGGAACTTTGAACTTCACCAAACATGGTAAAAGATTCAATCCCGAGCACCCTAGGTTAAATTCCCAAGCCTAGAATCTCAAAATCCCAAAATCCCTTAAGGGCCGCGGCATGGCCCCAACCAGAGGCCTCCCAATGCCCAAAAATAGCTAAGGGCCGCGGCCCTACTCAAACCATGCCGCAGCCTGCCCTCCTTCCTCAGCATACATCAGTTTCGAAGGGCCGCGGCTCACCAAGAACTATGCCGCGGCCCGACCCCTTCGAACCTAGAAAAACCTCCATTTTTAACTCTCAAACCTCATGCAAACTCACCCAAAACTACCCCAATTCCACAACTCAATTACCCAAAACTCCCCACAAGATTCCAACAACACAACCCAGCTAAAAACTAGACTAGAAACCCATTAAAAACCTATTTCAATCACTAAAACTTTCTAACTCAAGAACACAAAACCCAGCCATGGAAACACCATAACTTAGCCATTAAACCTTAAATTCGAGCTTACCTCAACTATAGAACCAATCCTCCAAGAGCTTTCTTGGCTAACTTCCAAGGTTCTAGCCTCAATTTAATCTTCAAATCCAAAACCCAAAAACCACTTAGAACACACTCAAAATCACATAATTTCAACCACAGAAAATTGGATTCAATGCTTACCTCAACCTTGATTAAGTTTCTTTGATAACCCTTAAGCTAATCCTCTAAACTCCAGCTTCAATTCTTAGAATTCCAGCCAAGACCACTAAGTTTCTGTGTTTTTTCTTTGGGAGAGAAAGAGAGAAAGGAAGAGAGGGTCGGTTTGCTATATCTCATAGTTTTCTAAAATCTTCTTAAGTCTATCCTTAAGCAATTAAGTTAATCCCAAGGCTCGGGGTACCAGAAACGTCCCCGAGGGCAAAATGGTAAAATTTCCCAATATTCCCACCTAGACTTCCTAACCTCAAATATATATCCAATTCTTTATTTTCATAACCCGGTAATCTAAATAACCACCCGATACCTGAAATACCCATTGACTTGCCCAAAGTCAAACATTAGGCCCCGTTGTGACTTTCCTGCTATCTAGCTCTCTAAGATCGCCTCAAGTCGCCTGCTGTAGATTTACCCACATAATAATGTGGTTCTCATAAGTATAACATTTAATCACATTTATATTCATATAATCATACAAGCATGCTTATCATGTAATCATGCATTAAATCAATAAATTCACACATAAACCAATTATGCCCTCCCGGCACACTAATCAAGGCCCTTAAGCCATATTAGTGAATTTGGGTCGTTACAGAGTATGTCAATAAATTTGATGGTTGGCCCAATTTGCTTTTGACTTGGTGCCAACAGATGTGGCTCAGAAAGAATGATTGTTCAAGGACTGAATTTTGGAATAGCTCAGGGCGTTAGAATTGCCCCAGTGCATGAGATCTCTACCTAGGGAAGGCCCTTGCTGTAGAGGGCACATGAAATGAGGTATGGAGGGAGAGCACCATGGGGCGCAAGGCTCAGAAAGTGGCACCTCCGTTTACTAGGTCGAACAAAGGCCCCAATGATCATAAAAGAAAAGTTACAGACTCATTTAACACCCCTAAACCAGAGAAAGAGTTCCATGGTGCTCAGAGTAACCGTTAGGACAGGGGCGAGCACTGGAAGATTTACCCAGACTGCACTCGGTGCAGGAGGCACCATCTGGGAGAATGCCAAGCGAGGGCATGCTTCATATGTGGAGTGGTTGGGCACCGCATGAAGAATTGCCCAAGACTGAGGAAGAAAGAACTAAAGAGGGCGAACAACTTGACTCCAGCTTGAGTGTTTGCTCTGACATAGTCAGAGGGTGAGGCTAGCCCCTCAATAGTAACAAGTCAACTTTCTAATTCTGGTTCTTCTTATACTATGCTAGTTGGTTTTGGTATTATGTATTTCTTGGTATCTAGTAGAGGCATAGATAGATTGTGCAAATTATGCAATTATTACATTATGGGGTTTGGGACCCTATTGCCTACTAGAAATTTGTAGTTTCCAGGAGATGGATCAGATTATTACTAGTACAGGGTTATTAGTGGATTTGACTGGACTGGTCATGGACTAGCCAACCTAGTATGGGGCAACCAAAGACTGTAAGAAAAGGCCGTGACCTTTGAGTTTGAAAGAAAGGACCCGTTAGTGTTCATGGGGTTCCTAGCTATTGTGGTGGAACCACCAAGATTGTATCAGTTAGATCAGAGAGGTTTGGATTGGCCAGTGAGGCTTCAGATGGGTTTTCCAAGAATCTACTGGGATTGCTATCATGTCGAGAGAATCAGTCAGCTACGAGACTGACATCGGGATAGAATCGGTATCCGAGGCATTGTACAAAATAGCTCCAGCAGAGTTGATAAAATTGAAAGTATAGTTATAAGAACTAGTGGATTCGGGGTTTATAAGATCTAGCTTCTCACCATGAGATGCACCAATTTGGGGTTGTGAAGAAAAAGAAGGATGAGACATTGAGGATGCATGCCGAATACAAATAGTTGACCAGGTTGACCTTCCAGAGTAAGTATCCTCTACCAGGGATGGATGACTTATCTAATTAGTTGCAAGGTAAGATTGAGTTCTCAAAGATTGATCTTTGAGGATGGCAATAGCATGCTGAACGTAGGCCGAAATGGCGGGGTCAACAGAGAAGCTTGGCTTATAAGTCGAGGACGGAAATAGCATGCTGAACGCAAGCCGAAATGCCAGTGCCAACAGAGAAGCTCAGATTAGAAATCGAGGATGGCAATGGAGTACTGAACGCAGGCCAAAATGGTAGGGTCAACAGAGGAGCTTGACTTATAAGTCGAGGAAGACAATAGTTTGCTTAACGCAGGCCGAAATGGCAAGGTCAACATAGAAGCTGTAACGCCCTGGATAGCCAAGACCGTTACACTGTGTGATTATAAAGGTGCAAGACTCGCTAAACAAGTCATTTTAATCAAATGTGTCATTAATTGAGGTGTTCTAGGGTTAAAAGATATTTTGGCCTCAAAAGATACATTTCATAAAGTATAAACCGTTTACAGCAGGGATCCCTGAAACCATTTAGTGTTTACAAATAGATTACAAAAAATAAAATAAAAGTCAAAGACAATGTTGGCCCTACTAAGGCAAAACAGGTGATTCCGGTCCTCTTGTCCCTGTAACCTCCTCAACCGTGGCGGTTGAGCGGCCTGACATGTACATTCACCCTGCCGAGCTCTCCAATCAGGGCTGATCAATCTTTCCTTTGCCTTTACCTGAACCACGCAGCACCCGTGAGCCAAGGCCCAGCAAGAAAACAACATACAAAGCATAAACAATATTATCAAGCAAACATTCCAATAAGCATGTTCAGATATTCAATCCACAGCATATAAGCACACTTCAAGGTACAAGTAACCTCATCTATACTCAGATTATTCAACCATCTCAATAATCACATTCATAGCCAAATATAATAATCAATTAACACAAATACTAGGTTCGACACCTTAGGTCGCACCCTCTGTTTAACCCACTGACTCCGACCCGCTTAAACCGAGCTCAATGCATAATAAGCTGTCCTCGGATACCAGTGTCCGAGCCGTGCCAATTGCATAAGTTAACCGTGGCACGCTTAGGCCATTGGTTTACAATTTACATGGCATAATACCATTCTTTCAATCATATATATCAGGGAGCCCTTAGTCCTGTTTAAATATTCAACCGGGTGTAGTTTTCTTACCTTTAGCTTCTAGATGAATTAGCTACAGGCGATACTCCTTGAGCGCGATCCGATCCCCGAGCCCTAGCTTAGCACCTAGTCACAACCATGATGAAAGATACCATTAACAATCTTAAATGAGTTTCCAAACCAAGTTCTAGTCCCTGGAACATTGAACTTCACCAAATACGGTAAAAGATTCAATCCCGAGCACCCTAGGTTAAATTCCCAAGCCTAAAATCTAAAAATCCCAAAATCCCTTAAGCGCCCCGGCATAGGCCACCCATGCCGCGGAATGGCCCCCAAACAGAACCATCTAAGGCACAAAAACAGGTAAGGGCCGCAGCATTGCTTGGACCATGCCGCGGCCCGCCCTCCTTCCTCAGCATGCAACAGCCTCGAAGGGCCGCGGCTCACCAAGAACCATGTCGCGGCTCGACCCTTCGAACCCAGAAAAATCCACCATTTTCAATCTCTAAACCTCACCTTAAGCAATCCCAAAGCCCCCAAATCAAAACCAATTAATAACAACATCATTAGAATGATTTAAACAACACAATCCAACAAAAAATCCAGTCTAACACTCACCAAAATCCCAATACCAATTTATGAGATTTCAAACCCATAAAACTAAAAACCAGCCATGAAAACTCTCAAATTCAACCATCAAACTTTAAATTAAACCTTACCTCAGTTGTAGAATCGTTTCTCCAAGGATCCCCTGGCCTGTCTTCAGAGTTTTAAGCCTCAACTCCACCTTGAATGTCCAAACCACAACTATTAAAAACTCAGCCGTTTTTCCTTAAATTTCTAACCTTAGAAACAAAAATTAATGCTTACCTTGGCTCTAATTCAACCCTTGATTAGTTCCTTGAGATAATCCTCTGGTTCAGCCCTTCAATTTCCCCAAGTTTCAGTCAATTTCCCCCTTGAAAATCAGAGTTTTGCCTTTGCTAAGAGAGAGAAGAGAGAGGAGAGAAAGGCCGGTTTAAACTTGTGTCTACTGTTTTCTAACATATTCCTTAAGTCTATCCTTAAGTTATCAGACTAATCCCAAAGCTCGGGGTACCGGAAACATCCCAGAGGGCAAAACGGTAAAATCCCCCAATAATCCCGCCTAGACATCCTAACCTCAAATATATCTCCAATTATTTATTTTCATCACCCGATAGTCTAAATCACTACCCGATACCTAAAATACGCCTTGACTTGTCCAAAGTCAATTATAATGCCTCGTTGTGACTTTTCCCGCTATCTAGCCCTAGGATCGCCTCGAGTCGCCGGCTGCAGAATTATCCACATAATAATGTGGTTCTCGCATATAACTCATACATATATATATATCATATCATCATATAATATCATCAATTATCATAAGCACACTATTAATCATATAATTACGCATTTAAATCAATAACATTCATTCTAATCCCAATTATGCCCTCCCAGCACACTAAACAAGGCCCTTAAGCCTTATTAGCAAATTTGGGTCGTTACAGAAGCTCAACTTATAAGCTGAGGACGATAGTAGCGTGCGAAACACAAGCTGTTATGGCTGGGCCAACCCGGAAGCATAATATATGCTTGCAAAATTCTATAGCCACTCATAACATGGAGCGTGGTCCATGCTTGACCGGCTTCATAGCCATTGTAACAACCCAAAATCACTAATATGGCTTAAGGGCCTTGATTAGTGTGCCGGGAGGGCATAGTTGGTTTATGTGTGATTTAAATGATTTAATGCATGATTATGTGATAAGCAT
Organism: Humulus lupulus; assembly: GCF_963169125.1. NCBI lineage: Eukaryota > Viridiplantae > Streptophyta > Magnoliopsida > Rosales > Cannabaceae > Humulus > Humulus lupulus. Next base: position 81,618,717 of record NC_084797.1, on the reverse strand, counting down.
GCTTATATGATTATATGGGTATGTGAAATGCATGCTTATGAGTATTAATATGCATGTGTGCCCTGTTTAGCTTATAGGGGCATATTTGTAATTTTTGGCCCGTTGAGGGCATAAATGTGATTATTTGTGGTAAATTGTTGAGACCACATTATTATGTGGATATATTTGCAGCATATGGCTCGAGACGGTCCTAGTGGGATGTAACGCCCTACTACCTTAGAGCCGTTACTAAGTGAGTTTAAAATGTGCTTTTAACTTGCTAATCAAGAAATTAGGTCAAAAGTGTAACTAAACTGTAATAAAATCACTTAATTTGAAAATGTAGTCGTTCATTGAAAATTATAAAGCGTTTAACATTTGGGATCCCAAAACACTGTTTATAAATATTTACAACTCAAAATATGACTGAAGTCGACTACACGACAAAATAAGATTTAGTACAAAACATCTCCCAAAAATACCCCTGGCCGTGGCAGCCAGGTAGGCCAAACATGTACGCGTCGCTTCACTCTCTCCGCACTCATGGTTGGTCGACTTTCCCCTTGCCCTTACCTGCACCACAGAGCACCCGTGAGTCGAGGCCCAGCAAGAAAACTCCACACAAATAAATAACATATGCATATCAATCATTCAGCATATAACAAAACCTGCCAACAGGCTAAGCACATGCGGCCATGCCATTCTAGGCGCTTTACCAGGCCCTGGGTTTGCGGTCTACACCATGAGGATATCCTAGATATCCTTTAGGGTCTCACCCTGGCAACTCGCACTCCGCGTGCTAAACGCTGCTCCCGGCCCCTTGCCGTTCTCGACCTTCACTGTTCCCGGCTCTTTACCGTTCATTCACATATATGCACGCATAACATAATTAAACAAATACTTAAACACGTATAAACATATTAAATGTTGCTATGCCCTGCACCAAAATCACATAGGGCCGTGCCCTGCAATACAAACTATAGGGCCTCGCCTTGCTCTATGGGTACAACAGTTTTCTTACCTGTGTCCCGAGCTTTCCAAGCACTGATGTCCCGAGCATAGTCCCCTAGTCCGAGCCTCGCTGAAAACCTAGTCACAACACACAAGTAACACTCCCGTTACTAACCAATTAACAATTGTACCCTAGAACCAATCCCGTGTTCTTGGGACCTCCTGTTTCCCCACACAAGGTAGCGAAAGCATCCCCCGAGCCCCCTGAGTTAAAACACTAAAAACACAACTTCCAAACTCCTGAAATTGGCCTAGTGCTGCAGCACAACCCTATAGGGGCCGCGGTGCCCAAAATGGTTCCCATATCCTGATTCAGCCTAGCGCTGTGGCACGGAAGAACAGGGCCGCGGCGCTCTTATGCGAACCCAGAAAACTGGGTTTTTCTACTATTTTTCTCGAGCTAAAACTTAGCCAAATCAATACCCAAGTACACCCAAGTCCCCAATTCGATCTAAAACTTCATGTAAATAGTATAACAACTCATGAACACCAGAAACACACTCAAACACTCATCCAAACTCAAAATCACAAAGTGGTTTAAAATTCACAGAAACCTAAACCACACCAGAAATTTCACCTCAAAAATTAATGAAATTCTTACCTCAAATAGGAATTTGACCTTGAGTTGCTTCCAAGCCTAATTCCAAGCTCAAATCCACAAATTTCTAAGCTTAATCTTGCCAAAACTTCATTCCAATGTCCACAAATCAAAACACATATCAGCTCCCAACCATAACATTTCTTAGTAGAATTCAATCAAAGAACTTACCTTTGAACCTAGCTCAGTCTCCCAAATCCTAGCCTTGAATCCCTTGAAATTTCTGGCCTAAAATCCTTAAAAATCAACCACCTTAGAGAGGAAGAGGGAGAGCATCAAATGGGAGAGAGAGAGAGTTGAGAGAATTTGGTTCACTTTTCCTTCCTCTGTTTTGTGTAAGTGTTTCTAGTATTCCCCAGCTCTTAACTGAGTATATCCAATTGCCAAAAATGACTTATTTGCCCCTTAAGTTAACCTAAGTCCTCAAATATCACCAAGGGTAGTTTAGTCATTTACACATCCCGCTAAGTCCTTGAGTATACCTAAAAATACCCGTTAATCCCGACATACCAAATTTTAATAAGCTACTAACCATTACTCAATAATTCTCGAACACAAGTTATATTCCCAAAATATCCCTAGGCTTCTCCCGAGCCGGGTATTTGACCCCGTTGTGACTTTCTAGCTATACTGCTCCCTAGGACCGTCTCGGATCGTGCATCGCAATTATATCACCACTCACACGTGGTATCAATCACAATATACACAAATATTGCATTTATGCCCTCAACGGGCTAAAATTACAAATACGCCCCTAACAACCAAATGGGGCCCACATGCATATTTAATTCACCTAAACATGCATTTCTAATCACATAATCATCAAAGTCATATATTAACATAATAAACCACTTATTGCCCTCCAGGCACGCTAATTAAGGCCCTTAGCCTTATTAGCAAATTTGGGTCGCTACATGGGCAGTTTGGCAAAATAGTCACAGCGGGGATTTATACCCGGCTCGGGGGAGCCTAGGGGTATTTTTGGGAATTTAGGAAATATATTGGAGATTATTAGACATTGGGTAAATAATTGGTGATTAATTGGATGATGGGATTTAAGTGGTAAATATTAGGAACACTTGAGGAATTAGTGGGAATTGGGAACAAATGACTATTATACCCTTAGTTCAAGTTAAAGAATAGTTTTGTTGGGAGGGGTAAAATGGTCTTTTTGTTAATAAATGATATGCTCAGCCTTTTTATTAGGACATAAGCAGAGAAGGTTTTAGAGTAATCTAGGAAAGAAAGAGGGATAAAGTCTCAGCTCTCTCTCCCATCCCCTCACATTTTCTCTCTCACTCTCACTATCCCTCATTGAAGTTGAACCTAGCCTTGGGCTGGGAATTTTCAAAGAAAAATAGAAGGAATTAAAGAGGAACTAGCTGGGATTTGGAGGAAATTCAGCTGGGAATTGGGCTGTAAATTGAGGTAAGAATCTGGCTTTAATTTCTATGTTTTATGGTTGAGTAGGTTAGGTTGATTTTGAGTTTGAGTATGGGTTGAGTGATGAATTTGGCTGATGGTTTGACTAGGAAATTTCAGTGGTTATTACTAGAATTCTTGTGGCTAAATTGAAGTGCTGGTTTCTGTTTATATTGGTGAGAATTATAGGGTGAAAATATGTGATTATGGGTCTAAATTCGTGGCTGGTTTAGTGTGGAATTGAGGGGAAAATTTCTGGGCAAAGCTTGAATGTTCTTGGCTGGGAAAAGGAGGAGGAGGAAACCCAGGTTTTTCTTGGGTTCGCAGGGCGCGCTGCGACCCAGCCTGGGGGCGCCGCGGCGTGTGTGGCCCTTTTGGTCGTGGGAGCTCTTTGACTTGGGGGTGTGCTGCGACTTGCTTAGCCAAGTCGTGACTCGCCTCCCCTTTTTGCGTGGGAGGTTGCTCTCTAACTTGGGGCAAGACGCGACCTGCCTGGGAGTTTTAAGCTTAGAGGAGTTCTTAGTGTTGTTAGGGCTCGGGGGGTTCGAACCTAGAGGCTTGGGACAATTTCTACTACCCGGTTTAGTAGAAATTTAGGTCTCGGAGGCTAGTTTTGTTCCCTAGGTATTTTATGTCTAATTGAAAGTTGATAGATATCAATGACTCTTGTGACTATGTTTGTTGCCAAGGCTTGAGGCTAAGGATCGTGTTCAGAACCAGTTCACCTTCTCCACTCGGAATCAAAGGTAAGAAAACTGCACCCGGTTGTGTGGCTATGTTGGGACTAAGAGTTCCCTATACTTGTATGCAATGTTTTATGATGGTATTATGACATGTGAGCATGAAACGACCTAAGAGTGCCGAAACTAATATTTGCGCACAGGACGCGGCTCGGCTACTGGTACCTGAGGTTAATTATATAATCACTAAGCTCGGCCTAAGTGAGCCGGAGTCAATGGGATAAACAGAGGGTGCGACCTATAGGCGTTGACCCTGGATATTGTATGACATGTTTAATGTTGTTAATTTGATGATTGTGGCATGATAATTATCTGGATGATAGATTGTTAGTTTGTTGATTGATATCACTGATTATGTGAACGATGTAGTCTGCTGAGTATTTGATTAATGAATTATGAATTGCTTGATTATTGTTATTGGTTATGTTCTGTATATGGTTTTCTTGCTGGGCCTTGGCTCACGGGTGCTACGTGGTGCAGGTAAAGGCAAGGGTAAGCTAGACCAACCTTGATTTGGAGAGCTCTGGGGGCAGAATGTACATAGTCGGCTGTTTGACCGCCACAACTGAGGGATGATACAGGAATAGGAGATCCTAAAATGCCTATTTTTCCATTAGAGTGGCTTGTGGTTGTTCATAACCCTTGGAAATTTTGTAAACTGTTATTTAACCCTATTTTTGGGATCCCGTGTATCAAACGCTTATTTAAATAAAATTTATCTTTTATGTTCAAAATCTTTTAACCCTAGTTCAATAATGGTTTTTGGTGACACATTTTCAACTAAACGACTTATTTAGCAAGTCTTGCACCTTTATAAACACATAGTGTAATGATCTTGGTTATCCAGGGTGTTACAGCCGTTTCCAAGGGAAAATGGTGCGATGGGTATCCGTGTGGATCAATGGAACCTTAGATGGACAGAATGCATGCCTGAGTATCGATTATAATTGATAAGCTTGCTATTTATGATTAGTAATTTGTTGAATAACTCATTATAATTCTGTTTATGTTTTCATGTCGAGCCTTGGCTCACAGGTGCTAGTGGTGCAGGTAAGGGCAAGGAAAAGCTGGACTTGCCATGAGTTGGAGGGCTTCAGGGGCGGAGTGTACATATGCGGCCTACTCGACTGCCATAATCGAGATTACTTGCTGGAACTAGGGTTGAACCCTGATTTTTCCACCTAGGCCGACCATTTTGTATCTACATTGCTTATGTATCTGTTTATAAAATCTTTATGGATCTCGTGTTCAAGTAAAATCTTTTTAATGATTGCTGTCTGACCAAAATTTTTAATACCTAATCCTTGAGTTAGTTTTAATTACACATTTTATGTCCAAATAACTCGTTAAGCGAGTTAAGTACTATTTTAATTACACAGTGTAACAATCCTAATTAGCAGGGCATTACATTTTCATAGGGAGAAAAAGATATCATATTTTCTTCTCTAAACCTGAAAATTATCTCAAACCTGAAAATTCCAAGATCTCATGTGTTGAGAATATCTTCTGAATCACTAAAATCCCCACCATTACTCTACCTTCCTACTCGTGTCTTGAGGTGTAGAGATACATCTTGGAAGATCTTGTTCTAAGTATTTTGGAGACTGCTTAGGATTTGATGTTCCTTAGAGATACAAAGAGATAGCGAGGAATCTTGATAGTTCTTCAACTGGTAAAATTCCTTATCTTTTCCATGTCATTGATTAATGTGTTAGGATTAATGTCCTTTAAGCATGTAAAGACATTTTATTGATTTAAATAAAATTATATTTTTTAATTATATTTGAATATTATAATTATTGTTTGAATTGATTATATAATAATATAAAGAAAATTTCATATTCATGTATGAGAATTTGATCTTGTATTAGTACGAGAGAATTAAAATCATATATAATAAATAAAAATTCAGTAACATATTAAAGTAAGGAATCTTTAATGGATGGTTACTAGTGCGATTTACTAAGCATACAAGATGCAAGTGAGTTAGATTCAGATTACTGGTGTGGATAGACATCTTAGTAAATGTGATGTATATAATAGAGATTATATATGACATGACCAATGATAATTAATTATCTTTATAAACTTACCGTTTGACATAAAGATTTAATTCTTATCATAATAGATGATCATTTGTAAATCAGTCTAAATTCTGAGTATTCATGAACTTTTGTTTGTGTTTATTGGATCTTTTGATTCACTCATTAAGGTCTCTTAGTATAATGAGGCTGTTGACTTTTGTTTGGGAGATTCAATATCATGAATGGCTGGGAATATGATTTACAATAATGCAATCTATACTTTCCTAACAGATCGAATATTGGTTCCTTTAAGAGTTATTTTTGGAACTGAATAGGTATTGAGCTCAAATCTATAATTTGACTATAGATTAATTATTCGCTAGTAAATTAATTGTACTTAAGGATCAAGAGGTAATTAGAAGGGTAAAATAGTGATTTTGATAAACTCTAATTAATGAACCAATAAATGGAGGACAAAACTACAATTGTTGATTTTATCAGTGGACTACAAGAGAAAAATTTGTAAATATAATTCTATAAATACTTAGAGTGCAATTCTATAATTATAGTGGAGTAATCATGGAATTAATAAATAAGATTATTAGATTAAATAATTTAATTAATAATGTGGTATATTGGAGCTTCGTATTATAGCTCCATGGACCCTAAATCACCTTTGTCTTACACTGTCAAGGGCAATGATGTCATAAGGAAGATCTGTAGAGAGAATGACTAAATTGCAAATGAATTAATTGTCCGAGACAAGGAAATAATTATGGGAAATTGATTAATTATTTAACTGTATAGTTTTATTTTGAAAAACTATATGTTAAAATAAATATTAATCATATTTAGATTAATATAGAGAGAGATTAATAATTATCTTATCTTATTATAATAAGATATTTATTTATTTAAAACTAATATTTTAGGATAAAGTTAATTTTGAATTAACTGATATTTATTTTGGGATAAATAATTATCTTAAATATTAAATAAACAAAAAAAAAAATGAAAAAATTAGGGAAAACCCTAATGTGGCTCATGACACACTCACTGTACAGTGACTGTGTGTGGCGCCACCCAAGGACAGAAATATCACTAGGATTTGAATTTTGAATTTCAAACTTATTTGTTTGTTTAATTATATTTAATTATTCTTTTTAAATATGATTTAAATTAAATAAGTAGTAATTGATCAATTTTATTTTAAACAAAATAAAGATTAATTAAATTAGTAAATTATCTTTATAAACCTGAAAGAAGAGATACTTCCAGAAGAAGTTTTAAGTTGTTTTGACTATCAGACTCTCTCAAGAAAAGAAACAAAAGAATTTCCTAAATTCTAGAAATTTCTATAGCCTTTCTCTTCTCAAACCTCTCCAGATCTCATGTGTTGAGTACATCTAAAGAGTTCTAAATCAACCTTTTGAATCCTACGTGCCCACACACGTCCTTGTGTGTTTGAGGATTGGTCTGGAAGATCAAGGTGTGAGCTTTTAGAATAAGGATAGGATGATCGTTGATTTATACAAAAAGATTCGTGGACTCTTGATAGGCTACAAGAGGTAATATCTAATCTATTTGTGTTTTATTTAATATATCTATATATGTATGATCCTGGCTGGTTTTAATAAATTTAAAAAAAACCCATTTCGCTGCGTATCCTAATTTATCATATTCAATACCAACATAATGTACACATGTTAATGAATCCGGTTATTTAAAGTTTGTTTAAATAATTTTTTTGAAATCTCTTGGGCCCACCACCCTGTGCACATGGTAAACCAATTACCAACAGTGGGCTGAGCAGGGAACAAACTCCATCCAAATAGTCCAAGCTAATCTATCCTCCAACTCCAGCAACTCCTCCGACCAGCCAAACACCTCCTCATGCGAGCAACTCTCCTGCTCGTTCAGCAGTCGATCCAAGCACCTCCCTGGCTTTACTCTAAAGCCTTAAGACCTCAGCCGAGAAGATCAGCAACCCGGCAGGCAAATTGTCTCAGCATCGCCTAAGTCCAGAGGCTTTTGCTGCCCTTGAGGTATCTTCCATGGACATGGCCTTTGGTCGGGCTATCTTGGAAGTGCTGTTGATAAGAATATTTTTCATCATTTGTATATTTGACCAATAGTATTATTTATGCTCATTTCTAACTTTAGATTTTTCAAGGTGTGATAGCTCTAACTCACACTTGTCCTCGAGCAAAGGTAGTTGCTGAGGAGCTCAGGAAAACAAAGGCCTTCTGTAATGCCCTAGTTACTCCAAGACCGTTACTGAGAGCTTTGAACCGTGCTTAACTCACTAATCAAGTTCTTTGGTTATAAATGTGCATCTAGATGTTATTAATAGGTTAAGGTGGAAAACCAATAAAAAGGAAATGATATATTTTATTTAAAATATAAAACTGTTCATGGGCCCATAAAAATGTTTACAAGTTATTTACAATCCAAAATGGTCATTACAGTGTAAAATTTACAAACCGTCGACCTAAGCGGAAAAAATAGGGTTAACCCCCTAGTTCCTCCAAGAAACTCCTTGGCCATGGTGGTCAAGCGGCCGCATATGTACACATCACCACCTAAGCTCTCCACTCAAGGCTGGGTGAGCTTTTCTTTCCCTTTTCCTGCACCACATAGCACCCGTGAGCCAAAGCCCAGCAAGAAAACTCATTACTGTATGTAAATTATATCAAATGATGATCATGATAATCATACAGAGCTTATAGCCCTGAACATGTGAGTGAATATCACTTTGAGGTTCTATTAACCATGATGGGGCTTATAGCCCTAATCAGATGAGTGACTGATGAGTGAGTCACTACGTAAACCAGATGAGTGACTGTTGGGTAAGTCACTACGTAAACCAGATGAGTGAGTCACTATGGGGCCTTCTGGTCCTGGCTCTAAGTGACTAGCCATAGGCTAGACAAGCGCTTTTAGTTTTCATCGAACTTGAGGTCAGTCCAACATTAATGCTCATGTTGAGTCATTCAATGCAGATGTCGATTAGATCTAATCTTTGTCGGCTTGTGTTAAACACGCTAAGACCATTCTTGACTTATTAGTCAATACCATATGACCAGTGGTCAGTACTACTGCCGAACTTGACTAGTGAGTCACAACTTCACAATTAATACTGACACCATTGCCAATTCTGACTAATTAGTCAGTGCCATGCACAAGTGAGCAAGATTTTCTAAGCATTTGATATGCAAACAATGTCCACATTTAAACACTCAACATGCCTCAATAATAATCATGCATGTCACATATGGGGTGCAGTTTTCTTACCTCTGGTTCGAGCGAGAAATAGTAAAAGAATGACCCTTGAGAAAAATCGACCTTTTGATTCCTTAGCGGTTACCTAGTCATAACCAATGATAACCTCCATGAATGAAAATCAACAATAAAAGGGTCTTGACCTAAACCTCACTCCCGGGACCCCGAATTGTACCCAAACGGTGAGTAGATTCGATCCCGAGCCTTAGGAATTGAAACCCCGAGCCAAAAACCCTTAAAAATGCCCAAAACAGGATTTTGGAAAAATAGGGTAGTGCTGTAGCGCCACCCCCCTAGCACTATTGGCAGAGGAGATTGACGTCTGGCTAGCGCTGTAGTGCCCACTGATGGGCGCTGTAGCGCTACAACCAGGGTTTTCAACCCTGGTTTTTCCCTCCTTCGACACCACCATTTCCAACCTGAATAACAAGCTTCCAAACCTCATTTTAAGTCCCAAATGAACCCAAAAAACCATCTACACATGTCCTATGCATCATAACCCAAGTTACCCCAGCCAGAAACTCCCATCAATTCCCATTATCAAATCTAGAAAACCAAGCTGAAATCCAAAACAAAAACAGAGCAAACCAGAGTTTTTAATTGCTAGAAACTTACCTCAAGCTCAGTTTAGAACCCTCTTCTATGGTGGAACACAATCCTAAGCCCTCAAGGTCCACTTCCCTAGCTTGAATCCTCAAAAGAAGCTAAAATATCCAAAGAGAAAATGAAGAGAAATGATGTACGGGAGAGAAAGATAGGAAACTGTGTTTTGGAAAGCTTCTACAACCTTCAATAGCTTAAGTATATCTTAGGGTGAAAAGACTAAATTGCCCCTAGGCTATTTAAAGTCTTCTAAAGGCTCCCAAGGGTAAAGCTGTCCTTTCCCACATATTTCGTTAATCATAATTAACGCCCTCCAACTCCCGTTATTCCCAAAATTCTCAAATACCAATAATTCATATCCCGTCACCCTTTAATTCCCAGCAACGTTCTAATCACCAAACTACCCCGAGACTCATCACGAGCCCCAAACTTAATCCCATTATGACCAAACCGCTAACTTGCATTCAAAGATTGTCTCATGCCGAATGGCTCGAACAAATCTACATAATTATGTGGCCTCAACAATAGTTCACCAACATGCATACAAATATATAATTACACCCTCAACGGGCCAAATTACAAAAATACTCCTATGATGAAATGTGGACCCACATGCATGCATTGAACATCATATTATAATATAATTCACATAAACATGCATATAATCATTTAATGGCGTAATAAATTAGTTATGGCCCTCTCGACCTACTAATCCAACCATTAAACCTCATTAGGGATTTTGGGACATTACACCTTCTTAGATCGATCTCAAAGCATTGCAAAAAAAAAACAAAGAAGATGTTGAGCAAAACAAGAAGGAGCTACTTGATAAAAGCAATCAGATTGAGAAAAAAAAAAAAAGCAAAGTTATTCAAGCTCTCTAGGAGAAGGAGAATAAAAAAGTCTGCCTCCTCACTGATTAAGACCAAAAGCTGAAGGAGCACGAGGAGCGGATACAAGGTCTTTAAGAGGAGCTTTCTCAATAGAAGGAGAAGTACTCCTTAGATATGACCAGGTTCAGAAATGTTGCTTTCAACTACTTCTTCATGTTTTGGAAGAACAATAAAGAGGAAAATTTTGAGTACCTTCCCGCTGAGCTTTGGAAAAAGGAGATTGCTAAGTGTTTTGCTCGCGAGGTTACTGTCCAAGACACTCTTGAGCCAAAAATCTCCTTTAACCTGAATGGCGACCAGGAGCATGAGGAGGTCAAGGGGGATGTTGTTGAACGTCAATGATGCTGCTTCTTTGTTACTTTTATTTTTTTAATTTTGAAACACCCGAGCAATTATGTTCGTGGTGTAAAGACAATGGATGTCCGAGAAACTTTTAATCTCAGGTACTTGTAATATTTCTTGTGCATATCGATACACTATGTTGCTCCTTTAATTTTAACTAGATATAACCTTTATATGTTATATATGATTTCTAACTTCCTTGCTTCATTTAACGAACAAAATTTTTAACTTCCAAGCTATGGACCAATAATTTTCTCATTTAATTTTCAACTCTTACCTTGATTAGTGTTGATAGAGCCGCCTCGGTGACCTATGGACCAATAATTCCAAGCTCCAATAAATAAAAGATTATTAACCAAAACTCTTTGATTCAATAGTCATATTTATTAATCTCATGATTATTCCACTATAAAAATGTGACTGCACTCTTGAGAATTAAATACATATATTTACTGAGTACTTTATTGTAACCATACATGTTCATTGATATAATAATTACATATAAATTAATCATTTATTGATGATTCATAATTAAGTGGGAATAAAAATTACTGCTTTACCCTTTTAATTATATCTTGATTCCTAGTGTACCATAGACTTTACTAGTGAAGGTTAATTCATAATCTGATTATGAATTTGACGTCAATAACCTTTTCGAATCCAAAAGCAAACCCAATAAGGAACCATCATTCAATCTATAAGAAGGTATAGATTCCATATCTGTTAAGCTATGTCCCCGACCATATACATCATTGAGTCCCCAAAACAATAGTTCTTAGCCTAATCATTCTGACAAACCGTAACACGTGAATCAAAGGATCAAATGACATATATAGGAGTTCATAGTAGCTTCAGGATTAAGATCAGTTTGTATATGATCATCAGTTGATGTGTTTTATAATACTACAAAATGATATTTAAACAAGTATTATTAAATCACATCTAGTCCAGTTCTACATACTCTCAGCATGCAAAATACCTCCACTAAAGTGTCCTACTACACTAGTAACCCGGATCTAGGTCACATGTATGCATAATACTAGTGGATCGTACCAACAGTAATTAATCTAAAGATTCCATAACATTATTTTACTGCGAACTATTTACGTTCATTATCTCAATCTCGATCCTCTCATACCAATATGAGATTGAAACCACATAGATGAACTTGGGAATTTTTTGATATTTACTTAATATTATTAACAATAATATAGTACATACGCTACATATATACAATAATTCAATTCATTCATTTATTTCATTATAATTATTGTCAACTACAATTGCTTTAAGGGAATAATTCCCAACATTCTCCCACTTGCCTTAAATCAAATGAGGCATTTCCCTCAACCCCATGCTTCATACATGACCCTGAAAAGTTTAATAGATAAATTCTTTGTGAATGGATCTGCAAGATTATCTTTAGAGGCAATCTTCAAGACAGAAACATCTCCTTGGTTGACTATCTCTCAGATCAAATGATATTTCCTCTCGATGTGTTTTCCCCTCTTATGACTTTTGGGTTCCTTTGAATTAGCTAATGCCCCATTGTTATCACAGTATAGAACAAGTGGTTGATCCATGCCTGGAACAACTTCCAGATCAATATAGAACTTCATGAGCCACACATCCTCTTTAGCTGCTTCACAAGCTGCTATGTATTTGACTACCATGGTGGAGTCTGCAATAATAGATTGTTTAATACTTCCCCAAACTACAGTACCTCCTCCGAGTGTGAAAACTGATCCAGATGTCGACTTTCGACTATCTATGTCTGGTTGAAAATCAGAATCAGTATATCCAATGGGGTTCAGGTCTCCACCTGAATACACAAGCATGTAATCTCTAGTATGTCTGAGATACTTGAGAATATTCTTTACTGCTATCCAATGACTCAATCCATGATTAGATTGATAACGGCTGACTATCCCTACAACATAACAAATGTCAGGTCTGGTGCATAACATTGCATACATTAGACCGCATATTGCAGAGGCATAGGGATACTGTCTCATGTCTTGCTCTTCTTGAGGTGTTTGTGGACATCGTTCTTTAGACAATTTAACTTCTGACTGGGTAGGCATAGTGCCTTTATTGGATTTTAGCATGCCAAAGCATTCTAGCACTTTATCAATATAAGTTGCTTGAGACAGTGCAACAATTTTGTTCTTTCGATCTCTACAGATCTGAATTCCTAAAACATATTTGACTTCTCCCAAATCCTTCATTTGGAATTGCTCAGCTAACCTTTCTTTACTTTTGATAATGTTTCCATGTCATTCCCAATGAGTAGAATATCATCAAAGTAAAGAACAAGGAATACCACAATCTTATCTTTGATCAATTTGTAAACACAAGGTTCATCAACATTTTGTTCAAAACAAAACGTTTTGATAGTTTCATCAAATCTAAGATTCTAAGATCTCGAAGCTTGTTTAAGTCCATAAATAAACTTAAGAAGCTTGAAAACTTTTGAGAACTTTGCGTATAGTTTCTGATCCTTACCCATTGTAGAACCATCTCCATATGTATATCATGCTCTTCTTTGTTCTTGGAATAGATCAAAATATCATCAATAAAAACGATGACAAACTTGTCAAGATATTCGTTAAACACATAGTTCATCAGATCCATGAATTTTTCTAGCGCATTGGTGAGTCCAAAAGACATCACAATGAATTTGTAATGACCGTAGCGCGTGCAAAAACCCATTTTGGGAATATTTTCCTTCTTTCACCTTGAGTTGATGGTAGCCAGATCGTAGGTCTATCTTGGAAAAAGCTGAAGCTCCTTGTAACTGATCGAACAAGTCTTCTATCCTAGGCAGTGGATAACGATTCTTGATGGTCACTTTGTTCAGCTCCCGGTAATCATACACATCCTCATAAAGTCGTCCTTCTTTTTCACAAACACGGGCGCACCCCATGGAGAATGACTTGGCCTTATAAACTTTTAATGTAACAATTCCTATAGTTGTGACTGAAGTTCCTTGAGTTCTTTCAGTGCCATTTGATATGGAGCCTTTGAAATGAGTGTCATCCCAAGTATTAGCTCTATTTTGAAGACTACTTCTCTATCCGGGGGAATACCTGGAAGGTCATCAGGGAATACTTTCGGAAACTTACATACGATGGGCACGTCTGTTGGCTGTAGTTTTGTCTCCTTATCCTTATCTAGTACGCTTGCCAGGTTCCCAACACATCCATCGTGAAACATATTCTTGGCCTTCATCATTGAAATCATTATGAATTTCTTCTCTCGAGATGTTCCTTGGAAGACGAACGGTTCTTCTCCCTCTGAGTGAAAAACCACTCCACGCCTCTTGCAATTTACAACCACACCATATTGGATAACCAATCCTACCTAATATGAGGTCATGCTAATGTAATTCAAAGACTAACAGATCGACTTCCAGCTCGTGGCCCTCTATCCAAACAGGTACAAATCTTACCCAGAACCGTTCCAGCAAATCCTCCCCAAAAGGAAAGCATACCCCATAGAAACTTGGTAAGGGTACAAAACTAAACCTAGCTTCTTAACATAGTTCGTAGCTACAAATGAGCGAGACGCACCTGTATCCATTAAAGCATAAGCAAAAGTTTGAGCGGTAAAAATATGACCTGATACCATTTCTATGTGTTTGTTCCCTTTTCTCGTTGGGTAAGTGCAAAAACTTGTGGGGCAGCTCCGATTTGTTTCTGTTGAGAGCTACCACTTCTCCCACATGAGTTTGGCCATCCTTTAGCAAAGTGCCTTGGTTTCCCACAAGCATAACATCCCCCAACCCTACATTCACTAGGATGACGCCGACTACATTTGTTACAAACTTGCCAATTCATAAAATCTCGTCTAGGCTGTTTATTAGGACCATTCATTCCTAGGTTATAAGGTCCACCCTTCCCCTTGTTCCCATTATTATGGTTGAATCTTGAGCCACTCTGATTACATGATCTTCCGGAGTTCTGGTTGGTTTTGGGAGTGAACCTCCCCTTAGGTCCATTCCGGTTCAATTGAGATTGCCCAGAATAGTTGGGAGTAAATCTCCTCTCCTCACTATTATGAGGTTCCCTTTTTACTGAGCTGGCCCACACTTCTTGGCAGATAGCTCTCTCCACTACTTCAGCATAAGCATCTAGCCCCGTCTTTCCAATGTCAACAAATTTGACAATGTCTCCTCAAAGCCCTCGCATGAACCTCTAAACCTTGGTAGCTTCAGTGCTAACCAGATTTATTGCAAAATAAGTTAGTTGATCAAACTTCCAGACATAGTCTTATACACTTAGAACACCTTGTCTCAAATGGGTAAATTCCTCTACCTTGTGATCTATCACAATCTTGTTATAATATTTGGTATTGAAAAGATTTAGGAATTCTGGCCATTCCATTTCCACCACCATGCATCCTTTTTTAATTGCATCCCACCAGATGCGAGTGTCTAGCCTTAACATATACACAACACAAATAACCTTTTCTTGCTCCGAGATTTCTATGAACTCAAAGATCCTATCAAGTATGCTAATCCATTCCTCAACTACCATAGTATCAGTTGACCCTGCAAAGGTAGGTGGATTATATTTGCTGAATGTTTCTGAAATAGGTTTCGATCGAGCGACTTTTGGAACTTCAACTGGCGGATTGGCTTTTTCGGCTCCGGCTTGTTGCTCAAGGACTTCGGTGTTTTCCACAAGCGGTACTCGGTCGTTAGGAGCATTATCGGGTGCCGCAGGAAGCCGTTGCAACAAGGTTTGGTACATTTTCAATCTGGCAGGCCTCAGTATCGGCATGACTTTGTCTATCCTACTCCCTTTGCTCCAACTGTTCCACCATTTCCCACTGCAAGGCTTATAATTGTTCCTCCAAGGTAGGTTGATTCTCTTGTGCCATGTATTTTTACTAGAGCAGAAACTCCTAAATGAAGCCAAAGGAGAAAAAATCAACACAAGAAACCAAACAACTACTTAACATAAAATTTAAATACAACAACACATCATTTACGAAAACATGCATAGATTTCATTAACAAAAGAACAACCACAGAGTTCAACAACAAAGGTACCTTTGTACAAAAGATCAATCTTTGCCCAGTCAAAAGAGTACTAGTTTTGGGTAATTAACTTGACACTAGTTACAAAATTAGTTCTATCTAAGAACTTAGGGTTCATGGATCTACCCTACTAATATAAAAAAAAAAGAAAAAAAACAGGCTAAGCTTGGTAAATCTAAACCATGTATTTTGTACAAAAGTTATAACCCTTGCGAACTACTATTCTAGGTATCTAGCATGTCCAGGTCAGTATCGGTATCCTCGTCTGAGTCTTCTGGAATCTTATAGACAATCCTTTCTGCTCCAGCCTAACTTTTTGAGTCTTCCTCAGGGTCCTCCTCTTGGTCTTCTTCGTCTGGGTCCTCTTTTGGATCTACTTCTTTTGGGTCCTCCTCTGGGTCTTCTTCCTCGAAATCCTCGTCTGTCACTTCCCTATTTGGAGCTGCTGCAGCGGCCTGTTCCGCTATTTCCTCTCGAATTGCCCTACGAGCTAGCTCATCTTCCATTCGATGTTTATGCGCCACTATACCCCTCCTATATTCCCTATACCATAAAGACCGTAAGTGAATTGGTCCATAGGTAGTTCTATGGAGATTCAGAACTCGACCCATGAAGCAGTGAAAGGTGCCAAATGTCGAGTCTAGAACCAAAGAAAAGCTCCACCTCACAAATACATGCTCGCCAATCTCACTTGAAACTCTGCACGAGTGTTAAGCTCGGTAAAAATGTGTTCTAGGCTATAGGTCCAAGCCCATACATTGAATGAATCATTTTCCAGCCCAGTGAACAATTGTGGTCCCATCATATGGAAGTTCTCGTAAATCATAATCCTTTGCTCTAGGGTATAGTCTATAGGTGGGTTGACTATAATAGGATGTATTACTTCAGGTGGGTCTGCCATCTCAACCTACAACTTATAGAAATTTAGGTGAGTAAAAGAAAAAAAGATTAAAGACAGTACATACAGTGAGTGTAGGTCTATCTTCATGAAATGTACATGTGGATTGATCTACAGAATCGGCTCAACTCGAGCTCTGATACCATTTGTAAAATCCCTTACTCACGACACTAAATAAAGCTGAATTTTCAAAGTTTTTCATAAATTAAAGGACATTGAAAATCCATATATAAAATATTTAAAAAAAAAGTAGTGTGCACACACTTAACAACCACTTAAAAGAAATTATTCATTCAACTTCCTTACAACAATTCAAAAGTACTTAGTTAAAATAGAAAAAACTTCAAACTCAAAAGATGTTCCCACAATCGCCCCACATGTACATCCGGAAATTCAGACTTGGGCGCTCACTGTTCCTCCTTTCTTTTCAACATACCTACAACATGAAACAACTACGTAAGCAATAATGCTTAGTAAGAACAACTTAACATACATAGCATGAAGGAGACAAACATGAAGCCCTGACAGTGATCATACATATATTCAACCATAAATAGGGTTTCGGAAATAGCGAAACTTAACATACAATTCAAGAACGTGTGAACGCCCAAGCAACCTTCTGGTCATGCCCAATAACCAGATTTCGTAACTAGTAAACATGCACGCAGAAAATCCCAGAGTAAGTGTATATATACATAAGATCCTAACCCATAACCTATTTATCGTACATAACATGCATATCATACTTAACATGCATATCATACATATCGTGCTTATCAGCTTATCATACTTAACATGCATATCATACATATCATACTTATCATCTTATCATACTTAACTTACTTATTGCCATGACTATACTATTACTATTGAATTGAAGCTGAGTAAGTAGGCAACATGGACTTTGTTAATTAAACTCATCATAACATAACTCACGAGAGTTCTAAGTCACCGAATTAGGTCTTGTGCTCGAGCTCAAAGAGTCGAGTCTCTATCAACTTCTCTTAGTACTTAGACATGTTTTAGGCTGTTAGTGTTGCTCTGTAGGCTGATGGTCCTCGAGAGTAACTTTAATGTGAAGTCAAGTGACACTTGACGCGGCCCTGCATCCCCAAGTTCTAATGGCCCAGGATGGGGTTAGCTTGCGGTACTTAGAGCCTAAGGACCTTCATGCCAATGTCTAAACGCTTATGCATTTAGTGTTTCTTCTTAGGCTCATGGTCCTAAGATTAACTTTGATGTGGGTTCAAGTGAAGGCACTTGACTATCCTACGCCTTTGAGTTTCAATGAATCGGGCTTTGAGGAGGTCTATTTGTATTGTAGGGTTTTGCCTTAGTGCTCGACGCTTAAGAAATTTAGTGTTGTCTTCTAGGCTCAATGTCCTTGAAAGTAACTTTAATGTCTTCTTGTGTTACCGAGTCCCAATGACTTGGGTCCCTAGGAGGTCATTTGCACTAAGCTACCTGCCCCCCGGGTACGTGGTCACTGTTGGGTCAGCTTGGGCCTTTTGATTTTCCCCTTGAGTACATAACTCGGGACCTAAGACTAGGTTTTTTGCGACACTCAATTTTAGAAATCAAGGTCTAACTCCAAAATAAAATGACTCGGGCTTCCATTCAAATTTTGAGATCATAGGACTAGGTCATTTCTCCCCAGACATAATGTCAATGGGAGGTGACCTAATTCCGTTCTCACGCTACTTGGGTTTTTCACTCTTGGTCCATTCTTTACTTCAAGTGCTAGTGACTCAGGCCCTAACTCGCATCTCGAGATCGAGGAACTTGGTTATTACTTCTTGGGCAAAGAATCCACGGGAGGTAACCCTAAGTATGTTCTTGTGCTATTTTGGGGCAATTAGTGCAAGGTTCCGTAGAGTATTATGCTTAAGTCTTAGGCAAGTTAGGCTCATGCCTGAGTAAGGATGACTCATGCTTCCGTTCACATCTTTAGGATTAGGATTTGGTTATTACTCCTCAGGTGCACGCTATCCTCAGGAGAATATGCTAGATCCAATCTCGTGTTACTTGGATCTCTTTGGCACTGGGTATCTCCCAGACCAATTAGCTATGGGGTCTCATGACATTAGGGATGCTTCACTCGTCGACTAGCTTAGCTTCCCAAGTCATCGACTTCCTGATGCTATTTTTGCTTGTGGCCTACTGAGGACTTGGTCAATGCCCCTCGGGTCTAGTGTCCATGAGAGGTAACCTAAGTCCATACCTCAGGACCGAGTAAAGAGGACTCGGTCTTCCGTTCCCATCTCGAGATCAAGGGACTTGGTCAGTGCTCCTCGGGCACAATGTCCATGGGAGGTGACCCAAGTCTGTTCTCGTGCTACTAGGATTCTTAGTCTTCAGTCCCTAGACACTAAGCTTACTTCGTGTGCTCAAGACTTTTTAGTTTCCTAGGTTTTTCTATTCTTGGGATATTGACACTAGGCTTACTCCACTTTTTACAAGCTTAGTTTCCTAGGTCATCCTCCGTGAGGCATCGTACTCTGTGAGACCGCCCTAACTCCAAGCTCCCCCCCCCCCCCTCGCCCCCCAAGTGATTGGATACTAGTTTGCGTTCACTTGTCCACGCCAGTGAGCAAGTGCTCTACGAGTAGTACATACAGAATAAAGGAAACTAACAAATATAAGCAGAATCTCTCAAAAACATTTACGGTGTTTTGTCTGCACAGTTTCCATTACTTGTGTCCGGAGGCTACAAGGAGATTACATAAATTAATAAATTTACTGCCCATATCACTGGAAACATCATCTCAGATGCGCAACATTCCAGGCATGGGTATTAATTCCCCACTCAGTCGGGCTAACTTTTATGTCCCCAGAAATACAACGCTCTCAACT
Organism: Humulus lupulus; assembly: GCF_963169125.1. Taxonomy (NCBI): domain Eukaryota; kingdom Viridiplantae; phylum Streptophyta; class Magnoliopsida; order Rosales; family Cannabaceae; genus Humulus; species Humulus lupulus. The sequence continues at coordinate 81,599,029 of NC_084797.1, read as the reverse complement.
TGGTATGGGCCCTCCCAGTTGGATCCCAGCACTCCTACACTGGAGTCTCGGGTGGCTAAGAAGACTCTTTTCAACATCAAATCTTCGACCCCAAACTTTCTATCCTTCACTTTAGAGTTGAAATAACTGGCCACTTTATGTTGGATTAGAGCGGCGTTTGGATTGAAATTAAAGGCATGGAAAATGATACTCGGGTGAATGCCAGTCATGTCGGAGTGAGGCTAGATGAAAATTGTAACGACCCACGTCCCTATGGCTGCTTTCTGGAATGAAGACTGGCCCTACAAACCAACACGAGTCTTTCCAGCGTGCTTTGTCCTCACTCGCACGCTTCCTGAGAAAGCTTCCCAGGAGGTCACCCATCTTGAGATTACTCCAGGTCAAGCACACTTAACTTTGGAGTTCTCAAGTGATGGGATACCGAAAAGAAGGTGCATCTTGTTGATATAGGTAGTACCCATCAATCCATTTATGCCCTCTACTACACAGTCTTAGAATCATCACACTTGAACTTCCCCAAGCGATGTGGGATTGCATAGCTTTACCCAATCTTTCCCCCTACGGATCACGGGATACTGACTGTCACAATCACCCCCCCTTAGGAGCCCGACATCCCCGCCGGCCACACTTCCGACTAGGTCAAGGCTCTGATACCATTTGTAATGCCCCACGTCACTATGGTTGCTTCCTAGAATAACGACTGGCCCTACAAACCAACACGAGTCTTTCCAGCGTGCTTTATCCTCACTCGCACGCTTCCTAGGAAAGCTTCCCAGGAGGTTACCCATCTTGAGATTACTCCAAGTCAAGCATGCTTAACTTTGGAGTTCTCAAGTAATGGGCTACCGAAAAGAAGATGCATCTTGTTGATATAGGTAGTACCCATCAATCCATTTATTCCCTCTTCAACTGTGTAGTCCCATACCTACACAGTCTTAGAATCATTACACTTGACCTTCCCTAGGCGATGTGGGATTGCACAGCCTTACCTGGTCTTTCCCCCTACGGATCATGGGATACTGACTGTCACAAAAATGTCTTGATTTTCCCAGAGAAATCCCACTAGTGTTTATCGGACTTCTGCCTGTAGACTCTTTCTGACCTTTGTCTTCCTTTCAGGAACGGAGGCATGATGTCCACTTCCTTAACTTCCTCCATGGGCTCGATAACCTTATCTTCTTTAACCCACGGATCCAACTCATTGGTTTCATCATCCTAAATAGCTTGTACCTCTACCTTCTCAGGAAGAGGGTGGCCAATGCCTCAACAACCATTATTGGTTGCCTAAGGGACACATTGTAGCATTGCCTTGCCTCTTTTTTGTCTCCTCAAACTGTGCCAATCCTCGACTCCGTGGGGAACTTCATGTACATGTGTCGAATGGAGGTGACTCCCCCGAGCTTTACTAAGGTTGGACGCCCCAAGATGGTGTTATACGCTGAAGAGTAGTCCACTACCACGAATGTGCAATACTTAAAGGCATGGCGAGGCACTTCTCCAAGTGTCACAGATAAGTCGCTTGTGGTCAGCTTGATACTCTCGTAGGCTGACTTGAACAGGATGTTCACTAAACTCCCATTGTCCACCAGGATTTGAGCCACCATCTTATTGGAAACTTGGCTCTCGATCACCAAAGGATCTTGGTGTCAAAAATGCACTCTCCGAGCTTCATCCTTGGATAATGTGATGACTTGGTCGGTCATCCTTGGCATCCGGGCTAGCAATTGAGGTAATGCCCACATATACCTATTCTACGAGTCTTGGGAGGTACCCCCCAAGTGGGGTCCTTTGGAGATGGTACCCATTTTCCTATTCACTGGGTGAGGTCTATGGACCATCTGCTGCTGTGGAGCTGTAAGGACTGCACTTGTACCTCGGGGAGCCGCGGGTGATGGCGCTTCCACGGTAGGGACCTGTTCCTGGTGTGCTCCATCCCAAGCATACTGGTGGAGGTGTCCCATCTTGATGAGGTTTTTGATCTCTTCCTTGAGTTGGCAGAACTCATTAGTGTGGTGCCTTACATCGTTATGAAAACAAAAAAAATTGCTGGGATCTCGCCTTTCTCGATCTTTTCGAATGGGCTGTGGCTTCCGGTAATGGACGTGTTGTTCCATGGCTACATAGATTTTTTCCTGAGAATCAACTAAGACAGTGCACTCGGAGCACTCGGAGCACTACAAGACATATTTCCCATCGGGGGCAGCTCCCTGCTATGTCTGCGCTGTCCCATTTCCTTTGGGCTTTCTGCCCTTGCCCTTGCCCCCGCATCTACTGCGGCTAGGGGTCCGACTGGGTGTGGCTGACTTAAATGGAACAACTACTCCACCACTAAATGCAGGATGACAAACACTATATCTAGTGGGCGTTGGTCCATATCCCGTCAGAGTAGCACTGAAACCAGCAGGAGCCAGGGCACTAAATCCAACTGTCGGGACTATTGTACTGAATTGGGCACCTGCCACACTCAGTTGGACAAGAGTGTAAGGCAGTGACTGGGTCACTAAACCCACGGGTCTTGGCGCTGTCAAAGCAAGAAGGGAGATAGGTCCACAGAATGCTTTGATGTGGGCATCTTCCCAGTTAATATACTCTTGTGCTCGATGTATGAAATCGTCAAGCCTACGACATCCTCTTTGCTGTAGGTCATCCCATAATAAGGACCCCGTGTGGATTCCAGGCTGCAAGGCCATTAACAATTGGTCATCATCAACCCTCTTTGTCCTCGCAACTTCCTCCTTAAAGGGCTTGATGTAAGCTTTGAGGGCTTGAAGGGTCCTTGCTTATTTTTTGCCAAAGCGTTGACCTCGAAGCTTACCTTCCGAGCAACTATGAATTTTCTTCACAATAAAGATGACAGTTGGTACAATGAATGAATTAATCTCGGGTTGTGTTTCTTGAGCCATTCATCTGCTGGTCTAGTCAAGGTTATTGGGAACACATGACACTTGTCATCTTCGGAGATGCGATGCACCGACATCAATCTATTGAAATTCGAAAGGTGGTCGGTGGGATCTGTGCTACCATCATAAGACGTGATGGAAGACATCTTAAATCCTCATGGTAATGGGGCTTCCACAATGTGAGGTGTGTACAACTCTCCATCCTCGCCCTTTGAGTCAAAATCGTAGCCTTGTTTTCGGGCCATTCTGAGCATTACCCTCTTCAAGCTCTCGAACTCTCTGCAGATGGGATCGCAGTCTTGGTTGGCACTTTGTGCTGGGTTATCTCTCTTTTGGGCGTTGAGGCTATCTCAGAGTACCATGTTACCCCTACGAACATTCAGGTCATCTTGTAGGTCAGTTTCACCTCAGGATGCACCACTGTCCTTGAGGTATGCTACTTCCGTTTCCCCATCAGACTCAATATTTTCATTGTTTATGAAGAAGTTTTGCTTGTTGGTTCTTTGGCCATTGTTCTTGTGGTGATGGCAAGGTGCTGGGGGCACACCACATCTAGGCCTCGTATGATATGTACTGGCGTATGTGGCCAGAACTCCCTGGGTTCCACGGGCGCTGACGGCCTGGTGGTGTCTTCTGGCACCTAGGCCTTTACCCTTACCAGCTGGCCTTAGGGCCTGGTTGTCTTCAGGGTTCCAACGGACCTTCTTTTGCTTGGGAGCAGGGTTGTCTTCGATCTTACCCTTGCCACAATCCTGTGGTACAGGTGGGGTTCCAACTCCAGTTGGGTGCACGGGGGGCACACTAGCTAGCGTTTCTTCTGCCACATCAACCGAGTGCCTTGGAGCCACACTGGCTGGGTTAACATGTAGCACTCCATCAGGGTGCACAGGTGGCACACCAGCTGGCTACCTAGGTGGTACTTCGCTAGAGGGGTAAACTCGCACCCCTTAGGCCACAAGAGTGGCTCTCATGGCGTTAACCATCTCTTGTAGGGCAGCGATATTACCCTCCTTGGTGTTGAGTTTCTATTGTTGAGTGGCCACCTGGTCACCTAGCGCCACCACTTTTGGCATCTCCACTGCGTCCATGGACTGAGGGTATTCCTCATAATACTCCTCATAATATTCGTCACCCATGCCATCGTGTTCGGAATTTTCATCATCGTCTTCCACCATCTCAGGGAGGTCCTGGGGTGGTGGAAGGCTGGTTTCTCCTCCCTTAACTCCAGCAGGAGGAGCTGGATCTTCTAGTGCATTTCTCCGTGTAGTCACCATGATTAAGTTCTTCAAGATTTCTTCAAATTCTGAATGAAAGCTCCAAATGTTTTCCCTTTTTTCGCCTCCCAACATCTGGAAATTAAGAGTGATTAGTGACAATATAAGTCATGAGGTTCTCGAAGTGTAACCCCTCCAGGAAGCCCAAGTTGGACAAGTCGTGGATGTCTCAGATTGAGGCCACGCCCCGAGGTCTGTCCTCGAAGTGAGGATGTCTCCAGGTGAGGCTACGTCTCGAGACAGTTGACAAGTCATGGATGTCTCCAAGTGAGGCCATGCCCTAAGGTCTATCCTCGAGGTGAGGATGTCTCCAGGTGAGGCCACGTCCTAAGGAGATCTCTTCACTCGCTCGTCTCCTAGGTCTAGGATTCCGATCCTTGGACCTGGGGTAGCTGCCATGTGCCAGTCAATACGGGTGTGGGCCACCAGATGATCGTCTGAAAACTTTTGGTGGGTCTCGAGTAGTGGTGTCGAGTTCATACACTTGAAAATCGACATTTCCCATAATGCCGCCTGACACGGGCAAATGTGTGTTGCACCCTGACAGTCAAAGATATGTTCCCCATAAAGTTGGTATTCGACTTTTTGCAATGGGCCCTATACAATCCTCTGGGTCGTAGTCTCTATTTAGTACAGTCCTTTTTGTATTAATTCAACATTAACTCCCCATAATGGGAGAATTTTGTATTAATGATAGATGATTAACATTAATGACCTCAGTCCCTATAAATAGGGATGGGGTATCTCCTTGTAAAGAGTTCAATTTTTTAGAGAGAGAAACTCTGTAACTCAGTGCAATATACACGTTGCCTAAGAACCACCATTGAAGCTTGCTATAACAAGCTTCAAGCTCACTAAATAATAGAGATTCGTGGACTAGGGCTCTTTTATAGCCTGAACCACGTTCCTAGTATTTCCTTTAATCTTTCAAATTAAGTTGATAGCTAAAAAGCCAGTCAACAATAATTAAATTTCATCGGTCATTTCATATATAATCTCTATTATATACAACACATTTACTAAGATGTCTATCCACATCAGTAATCTGAAACTAGATCACTTGCATCCCGTATGCTTAGTAAACCGCACTAGTAACCATTCATTAAAGATTCTTTACTTTAATATGCTATTGACTATTTTATTCGTTATATATGATCTTAATTCTCTCGTACTAATATAAGATCATAGTCTCATAAATGAATAAGGAATGTTCTTGATATTATTATATAACAATAATTATAACATTCAAATATAATAAAATTGTACTTTTATTTAAATCAATAAAATGTATTTACATGCTTTTAGCACATTAATTCTAACACTATCTGTAATGCCCTGGATAACCAAGACCGTTACACTGTGTGTTTATAAGTGTGCAGGACTTGTTAATCAAGTCGTTTAGTAAAAAATGTGACCCTAGAACCATAATCGAGTTAGGGTTAAAATATTTTTGTCATAAATTGGTAAATTTTCATTTAAATAAGAGTTTGGTACATGGGATCCCAAAAATAGGGTTTAAATGACAGTTTACAAAATTTCAAATGTCATATACAATCACAAGCCAATCTAATGGAAAAATACGCATTTTAGGTTTTCCTGTCCCTGTACTATCGCTCGGCCGTGGCGGACAAGCAGCTGACTATGTACATCCCACCCCCAGAGCTCTCCAACTCAGGATTGGTCCACCTTACCCTTGCCTTTACTTGTACCACGTAGAACCCTTGAGCCAAAGCCCACCAAGAAAACCATATAGCATAGCATAAACAATACAGACCATCAAATGAGCCATAAGGCAGTTAACCAGGTATTCAACATGTTATGACAGACACATACTCAGCGATGGAAATCAACAAATCACATCCCATTCATCTCAGTACTCAACAAGCCATAACCATCAGGTTAACAATAATAAACATATCATACTCATCATACAATACTCAAGGTACCCTCTATTTAATCCACTTACTCCAGCTCGCTTAGGCCGAGATCAGTGATTATTTAACTGACCTCAGCTCTCAATGGCCAAGCTGCGTCCTGTGTGCAAATATCAGCCCTGTCACTCTTAGGCCGTTTATTTCATGTTCACATGACATATCATAATCATACAATATCTGTATTAAAAAATAGGGAACCTTAGTCCCAACATAGCCACACAAATGGGTGCAGTTTTCTTACCTCAGGTCCGGGTGCTTTGGTTAATAAGAACGACCCTCGAGCACGATCCTATTTCGAGCCCTAGTGTACACCTAGTCACAATCCATAAATGGTACTTCGATGAGTTTAAATTCCAAAGAACAATCCCGGGACCAATCTTGCGCTCTCAGGACCTCTAATTCCACCAAACGAGGTGGTGAAATCATCCCCCTAGCCCCTGAGAAAAAACCCTAAAAAGTACCAAAAATCAAGTTTTGAAACCTGAGTAGCGCTACAGCGCTAGCTATTGGGCACTACAGTGCTAGAGTCAGAGACTCTAGCCCCTAAAATTGTAGCCTAGCGCTGTAGCGATCCCAACCTAGCGCTACAGCGCTGATACCAGAGTTTCAAAATTTTGGGTTTTCTCTTCGAATTTCCCCGAGCCAAAGCTCCAAAAATCCATCCTTCAAAACCTTCAAACCCAAGATTAACCACAGAAATAAACTCTACTCATCAAAGGAAACAAAACCTAACCAATTTTTCCCCAAAACTCCAAGAAATCCCCAAAACCCATACTCAAGCTCTCAAAATTCAACCTAAACTACTCAGCAAAACACAGAGATTAAAGCAAGGTAGTTACCTCAAATTGTGGCCCAACTTCCGAGCAGAAACCTCACACCAGCTCAGCTCAATTCTATATAAATAAACTACGTTCATCAACTAATTTATACCAAGAAATCCAACAAAATTCAAGGATGAACTAAAGCTCTTACCTCAATTCTAGCTGACTTCTCCTCTATTTTCTAGCTCCAAATCCCAGCTTGAATTTCCCTCTAGTTTCCCTTCCAAGGCTCCAACTTCCTTCAACAATTCAAGCCTTACTTGTGCTGCCTTTAGATCCTTAACTTCAAGATTCAACAATGGGAAAGTGAGAGAGAGGAGTACGTGAGAGAGAAGGGGCAGGGAGGTTCTACTTCATTCTGTTTTAATCCGAAGTAAATCCGAATATATCCCTTTATAGAAAAGACCAATTTTCCCTCCCTCATAACACTTAATCCATTAATCATTTTGTTGACCCTCAAATTGTTCAACGACACAGAGTTAAGTAAAACAATAAAACGATAGGAAATGAGATGAAATCAAGATTAAAAGACAAACAACACCAAAGATTTATAGTGGTTTAGCCCCAATAAAATGGTAATGACCTACGTCCACTTAGTGTTCTTATTGATGTAGAATTCCAAGAACTGTGATCAATGAACTAGAGTTCACGAGTTTCACAAGCCCTTAGATGAATACAATTGTGGTGGATAAAAACACTCTTTTTCTCTCTTAGAATTCCGAAGCTCCAAAGTTCAAAAGTTACAAAAGTCCCCTCTCTTGAGCCCTATGATTCTTATTTATAGGCTCAAGGAGTTATACATGGGCCAATGAGCCTTAATTACATTTAAAACAGACGTATCTAAATAATAATAGAAACTACAATTAATACGTAATTACAAGATTACACATCTGATGGAAATAAATGAAAATATGCGACCAGACCGGTCGCCCATAATTATGATGTCTGATGAGCCAATTCTCTTCCGGTCGATGGTCAAACATATTATACTTACTTAAACTGGCACGTGTAGGCCAATCCTGCCATGTCATCAGGTAGTCCGTTTTTCGATAAATATTTTCCCCCCAAGTTTATTTTACTGTGACCAGCATAAAGCAAACTTAATCGACCGACCTTCTGTGTGACCTGTCACATCTTCCAGTGCCTTTTTGAAAAAAGTAACTAATCATGTCATTGCAGTTTCCCAAAAGCGTTTTGACGGCTAACACATTTCCCCACGTTTCGAAAACTCATCCCCATCATTACCTTTTTATCCGTGCCTCGATCAATATAAATAACCCGTTCTTTTCACTTTTTACCATTCTTCTTTTCCTCAAGATATGTGAAGAACAAAGCAAGAAAACTTAGAAAAAACTTGGTGATCCGAGGTGTGTCCGTCCAGCTCACGCATCAATGCTCATGATTTCATTTCTATCTTCTATCCAAGTATGTTTCCTAATCTTCTTTGTCTATGATATTCCATGCAATAACTATCTCTCGAATTTTTTGATATTTGGTATTTGAGTATTTGAATGTTCTTGAGAAAAATTAATTTGGGGTAATCAGGCTAGTAGGTAGTAACATGATAGGATAGGGAAACATCACTAAATGAAGCTTAGGAATTGGCTTGGGAGTTAGGATTACTGATTTAGGGCGCAAAATCAAAGTAAAAATTCGATTTTTATGCACTCAAAAAAATCTGGGTTTTTCCCGCCTATTTTCAGAGTCGAAAAGTTTCCCTGAAAAAACATTTCACTTCTGCTTTTTAATCTGTTTTTCAAAACTGTTCGCATGTTTTTAGTGTTTACATTAGAATGTTGCTGGTCGTATAAAATCTTATCTTTTATACCCAAGCAACGTTATCCCAACATTTCCACTTCTTCTGTCTGTTGGCCGTAGATTCTCATCTCCCCTTTTCTGTTCGCTGATTTTCATGCACGATCTGTGGGGAGGTGAGAGGCCGATTGATGACGACTTGCTTGCACTACTGTTCGAGGATTAAGAACAATCGTCTCTGCCATTTTCAGAAGTTCCTTTTTCTCAACACAACTTAACAAACAAACCTTCGACCAGTTCAACAAATATGGGTTGCGTAAAATCTATTGCTCAAAGAAAGAAGAAAAAAACCAACCAAGCCCGACCTCGCGACGACCTTAGGCCGGAGGTTGAATGGTACGTTGCACCTCCTAGCATCATATTTCTAGGATGGTAACCAACTATCTCAAGAAGTATGGTCTTCCTGGGATAACCCTCATTAAACCTTCACTCGACTAGCGGGAAAACATGCTTGGGGGCGCCTTCAGTGCCTGGTCGAGGTACCATATCGAGGCAGGGGCAATCTTGCCTCTGCATCAACTCTTCCAAGGGGTGGCAAATTATTTTGAGGTCGCCCCTTTTCAAATTAACCCCAACGGATATATAGTACTCTCTGCACTCTATATCCTTTATAACCACAAAAAGTGGCCAGTACCAACACCACATAAGATCAACTACCTGTTTGATCTCAAATCCAACCCTAACCACAACAACACAGGGTTCTTCCACTTCTACCACCAAAAGTCTGCTCGCACCTTCCTAAGCAACATAACCCACAAGTCCAATGTAGGGGAGTACTTCCAGGAGTACTTTCTTACAACGGACCTGGTTGTTGACAACCTGGCCTTCACCCGAGTAAGTAAATTTTTTACTCACTAGTCGTTTAATTTTTCTAGCTTCTCTGTACATTCTTTAGAACTTTGGTGTTGTTTAGGTCCATGGTACGGACCAGTCCATAATCCAGAGATGGAGATAAAGGCAGCAGCCCTAGCCAGCATGATGAACATTGAGAATAGTGTCAAAGAGTTGGTCACGGAGAGTAACCTAAGGCTGGTCGACCTTCTTGCACCGCACCAGGATGTGAGGGATTCAACAGCAGGGAGGGCTGCTGGAGGAGAGATCCCCAAGCAGCACCAGGATGTGTCACAGCCCCCGAGGAGGCGGGCTACATGTGTGACCATCAGGGAACCTTCTAGCACCCCAGGAGCTGCTGCTGTCCCTACTCAACATGGGAAGGCCAAGCAGAAACTTCCAGAACGCTCCGAGCCCATACTCGAGTCCTCTGATGAGAACGGTACTGACTTTTCACTCTTAGAAAGTTTTCCCATTCCCTATCATTTATTTGACAGTGACGACAACTTTAAATATGCAACTAGTTTAAATTCAGAATTCTTCAAGGCAGAGAGTGAGTGTAGCAGTACTACAATAAATAATGTATCGAACAGTAATAATAGCTCGGGTATATTACTTAGAATTTTTCTTACTTTTATTTCCTTGCTTTAGTAAGTATCTCAATTTGTATTGCCTAATTGTTTATTTCTATCCTGCAGTCATGCCTTCTGACGATGCGATTGAACTGTATAGTGTAACACCCTAAGTTGCTAATAAGGTTTAGGACCTTGATTAGCGTGCCTGGAGGGCAATAAGTGAATTAGTATGTTAATATATGAATTTAAATGAATATGTGACTAGGATGCAAGTTTAGGTGGTAGAAATATGCATGCGGGCCCCGTTTGCATGATAGGGGTAAACTGGTAATTTTAGCCCGCTGAGGGCATGAATGCGATAATTGTATTGTGTGATTTGTACCACATTTGTGTGGAGATACCAGTGTGATGCACGTACCGAGACGGTCCTAGCGAGCTAGATAACTCAAAAGTCACAGCGGGATTTTATACCAGGCTCGGGAGGAGCCTAGGGGTATTCCGGGGATTTTGTAATTTAGTTCTTGGGAGATAATGGTAACTGGTAATTTGGTAACTTGTGTAACCGTTAGTAACCACTGAGAGTAACAAACTTGGTTGGAAGAAGTGGTAGAATTGTAATAGATAAGAAAAGACAAGAGAGCCCTTGAGGTTAGCTAGGAAGGGGATATTAAAGGAAGGGTAGAATGGTCAATTGGCTAAGGATAGATAAGTTTCTGCTGAAGGAGAAAGGAATATGTAACGCCCTACTCCCTTAAAGCCGTTACCAAGTAAGTTTTTCAAAGAAACTTTGTGCAAAGAACTCGTTAACCGAGGTTTTTAAAAACCAAAGTGTGACTAAGCAAAAGTTAAGGCTGTAATCTTTTGAAAATGCTTTACTTTATTGAAAACTTCAAGTATTTAACATCTGGGATCCCAAAATAAGGTTTGAAAACTATTTACAACTTAAAATAAGCTTACAGTTGATTAGTCATTAAAATCACAGATTATTACTGCCATTTTTCGTAAATACCCCCAACCAAAGCAGTCGGGCAGGCCAAACATGTACGCGTCGCTTCATGCTCTCCGTACTCATGGCTGGTTGACTCATTCTTTGCCCTTACCTGCAACACAGAGCACCCGTGAGCCGAAGCCCAACAAGAAAACTCATACAGTTCATAACATGTGCAAATTATACAGTTAACGTATCCCGTAATCCACAGATAAACAGGTCAGCCATCAGACTATGCAAACACGGCCATGCCGCCCCAGAAGCCTTACCAAAGCCTGGGGTTTCGGTCCTCACCGTAAGGATATCCCATTTATCCGCTGGGTCCTACCCTGACTATAAGCATCCCATGTGCTAAGTGTTACTTCCGGCCCCGCTGCCGTTCTCGACTCATTAGCCATTCTCGGCACCTTTACCGTTCTCGCTACTATAATCACATATAGTATAATTCAAATAACATTCAAACGTATATCAATTCAATCAAAACTATACCATAACATATAATACAGTTTAGGGCCGCGCCCTGCATTAATACTATGGGTCCAAGCCCTGTCCTACGGGTGCTACAGTTTTCTTACCTGTATCCCAAGCTTCACAGTGCACCAAAGTCACGAGCACGATCCTCTAGCACGAGCCTCACCGAAATCCTAGTCACAACACACATAAAAAAACTTTTAATACTAACCAACCCAAAACCACTTCCCGGGACCAATCCCATACTTTCGGGACTCCCAAAATCGTAAAACAATTCATTGGAAACATCCCCCGAGCCCCCGGAACAAATGCCCAAAATTGCAAAATTTCCCATCCTGAAAAAGGCGTAGCGCCGCGGCGCTACCCGCAAGGGCCACGGCGCCCAGAGAAGTCAGAAAGTTCCCTTGACTGTAAACAGCCTCGCGCCGCGGCGCCCAAGAACAGGGCCACGACGCTCCTTCGCGAACCCAGAAATCTGGGTTTTCTCTTGCATTTTTCCCGAGTTAAAACCCCTCCAAATCATCCCAAACAATTACCTAAACCCCAAGATCAATTTAAAACTTCAAATGAACCATCTAACAACCCATAAACACTAGTATCAAGATCAAAAACACAATCACACCCAAAAATCCACACCTTTGATTTCAACCTTAGAAAATTTAAACCCATAGCTCAAAACTTAAACCATGCTTCAATTTCTTAAACCAAAACAGAAACAAGCCTTAAATTTACATAGAATCCTTACCTTGAATGAAGAATCCAACCCTAAGCTTCCTTGATTCATCTCCTAAGTCTCCAAATTTCAGCTCCTTCAACTCCTCTTCTTCTTCTTCTTGCCCTAGGTTTTCCCTCTAGCTTTTCTTCTCTCTATTTTTAACAAAACCAAAATATGACCAAGCCTAAACCGTGTACCCCTTTAACCCAGCTGAACATTGTCTAAACCCCCTGCCAAATGACCATATTACCCCTCCTAATAATCATTTCCTAACTAAACCTTCAAGGGCACTCTAGTCCATTCACTTCTATTTCAATTCTACCATTTTCCACCTAAACTTGTTACTCACAGCAGTTACAAATGGTTACCCAGGTTACTCAATCACCAATAACTATAACCACTAGTTCTCGACTCAACTCACAAAATTCCCCAAAATACCCCTAGGCTCCTCCCGAGCCGGGTATAAAATCCTGTTGTGACTTTTGAGTTAACTAGCTCTCCAGAACCGTCTCGGCACGTGCATCACAATAATAACACCACTCTCACGTGGTACAAATCACATAATACAATTATCACATATATGCCCTCAGCGGCTAAAATTACCAATTTACCCCTATCATACAAACGGGGTCCACATGCATATTTATTTCACCTAAACATGCATACTAACCACATATTCATTAAATTCACATAAATTAATGCAATATAACAATTATTGCCCTCTGGGCACACTAATCAAGGCTCCAAGCCTTATTAGCAAATTTAGGTCGTTACAACTATCCCCTTCTCATAAAAATTTCGTCCTCGAAATTTACCCAAACACATCAGTCACTAAACCCGCATCTCTGACCATAATTTCCAAGGTCCACCACCTTTACTTTATTTCTCGACGACACTCTTACAAGAGTAACAATCTTATCCCACGAGATCTTGTCTAATAGCCATACTTTCGTTAGCTCTTTACTTGCACCGTAACCCTGCTGAAGCTTCAGGGTCTACTTAGATTACCGTAATCACCTCAATGTCTTATTCCTGATTCCATAGATTCCCAATAGTCATCAACCTACTAGGGTGAGATCAATTTATAGGCCCCTGGCCTAACCCTCGGTACAATTCCAGACTTATATTGAATCAGGAGTCAGAACTCCTCTTTCTTTCTCTGAACAAAATACTAATCCTCGTCTGCTATTACTTAGAGATATACAAATCTCTCAACCTGGAACTTTATTTTCCCAAGATTTAACAGTTTACAAGTTCCTTTATTCTTCCAGATAGGCAGACACTCCTGCCTTAAGAATTCCAACAACCACTTTGGCTTTCTCTCTGAACCAATGCCAAACTGTAGTATCCACTATCTTTCACCTTTTACCATGTCCCATGTTGTGTTACCTTAACAAGACGCCAGTATTGTCACCATGACTAACTCATCAAGGATTGCACGTCTCTAAATATCTCAAGTACTCGCATACTCAACGCTTAACTCCTTAAGATATCTGATAAGCTTACAGATTGCTATTCCACTTGCAATCAACTGATAATTCCAGATTCCCACTTTGTTCTATTCGTTCTCTAGATCCGTTCCAAAATTTAGAATACTGTAGGGTCTCAATTCAGTATCATCGACGTTCTACCCTGATACCAGTTCACCTAAACCAACTGCATTAACTCAATCAGCTGAGTTAAAACTTTTCATGTCCAAACACCTTGCTTAAAGTCTAATGTGGTCTATTCCCACAATACACCACCACATCACTTAACCCCTCAGTGACCAAAAGAAATCACTAAATTCCGTCACCCGATCAACCCTCCCGGTACAACATACCCTAGGAGGTGGAATGATATCCATTCAGAATTCTCATTCAAAACCAAATTCTAACTGGATCCTTCACTTAATCCTGGTATCCTAACTTGTACCACCATGGCAGGGTCCTTCCCTGCTTCAACCAAAGCCAACACTTTGGGTTCCATAGTTCAGTGACACTCACCAGCTAATCATTACCTACTAACGTTATGCCAATCTCAGTCGTTGCCTGGTCCATTCCATTACAATTTATAGCGTTATTCGTTTACTGATACACGTCTCCCAGCTAGGAGTTCTGCCTCCAATTAAATTTCCCCTCGCTCAATCGAGGATTTCAAACACCAATCACCTATCTGTTACTTTTCACTAAATCTGGGTCTCAACGTTATCTTTCTTCCTAATACCCAACACTTAAGTACCTTATGCCATGCATAACTGTCAACTTAACGTTCCAAGTATATCAACCATGTTCCATTCTTTCACCTCTCGCAAGGTTCGATCCATCCTCGCGTCAATCTGAGCCTGGGCGTGCCCAACCTGTAACGCACCCCCACAATTCCATATCCTCATCATGGATTAGTTCCTTTTGGCTATCCCTCTATACTTAACCATAACACACCCATATATCTGCATCACCAGGTACCAATCAACTCTTACCTTATCTTCTGAACTCCGATTTAACACCATTCACTCTGTCTTACTTCAAGTTTTACTGTTCCTCCCGTCTCTGATGTAGTTGTCTGTGGAGATACTTATGTGATAGATGACGCGCTTACCAGTCCTGTTATGCTTTCTATCCTTCAGACATTCTTCATTAGCTTCTTTGTGGCTTCAGATCAAATCTTCTTATACCTATCCTTTCTTCTTATAGCTCTACTCTGAGTACTCCTAATGAAACCCAAACTGACACTTCATAGAACCTTACCTGTGACCCTGCCTCCTGGGTACTAACGTCTTCAGCTTAATAGTCATATGCTCTCCATTTCCGTCTAGGAGAAATCCACATATACTGCTCATGAGCTTGAAGGGGACTTGCCTATACCATTCTTGTATTCTCCACTTTAAGAACTCACCTGTGTTGTTGTAGCTTGAACCAATCTAGAATCTTTGTTACCAACTCCTCACACATTACTCAGTACAAAATAAAAATTCCCGAAATGTCTCTTTCCTTGATTTCCAGCTGTTAATAACCAGGTCATAGATCAACTTCTGGAGACATTGTCCCATCTTGTACCCAACATCAAACTTAATATTCTTAACCGACGATGTTAACAATCCCCGCAGTATAATGCTCTGGCTACTCCAAGGTCAAATTTCTTCGATTGCTTCAGCAATTCTTTCTGTCAACCAATACCATCCTTTTCAACATTCCTGATACCAATCCTATCTGTAGTCCGACCTTGAAGTACCCCCAATCTTTCCTTATATACCCATAAAATTTTCCCACTGGTCAACTCAATTTCCATTCAGTCTCACTAACATACTCTAGATGGTATCCTCTACCATCCATGGTTATCTTTTAACTGATTAACTCTCTCACTATGACTCATGCTGATGCTCCCTTAAGACAAACTCTGTTGTTATCACTATGAAC
This sequence comes from Humulus lupulus, assembly GCF_963169125.1. NCBI lineage: Eukaryota > Viridiplantae > Streptophyta > Magnoliopsida > Rosales > Cannabaceae > Humulus > Humulus lupulus. The sequence continues at coordinate 81,583,310 of NC_084797.1, read as the reverse complement.
TTCTTGATTACTTGTATCCCAATTCATCTGCCAGAAGTTTCTAATTCCTCCTCAATAAATACTACTATCTTCAGCCTCTCGGATAGCACCTTTGAGGCAAACTCTCTATGTCTAACTCCCTCTCGGAACATTCTCAACACCGAGTTCTTCCAATTCGTTACATGACCGAAGCATAAACCATTCAGTTAAATACTCATCCTCGAGGAATCAGCCTCGAACTTCGAATGTAGCGAGGCATTCTAGTTTTCCGTTCCCTCACCATGGGAAATCCATCCTAACATATCGAATCATTTCATATAGAAGCCGTGCCCTCACCCAACATCCTCTCAGGTGGCACCCTCTCCCTTATGTGCATACCAAATAACCTCCCTGGTTCCTGTCACCATCTGGATAACTACCTTTTCAATCAGGCTTCTTTCCAATCACAAATTAGGTGCCCTAGCACTGCCTGGGGTCCTTCTACCTCAAAAATTGAGAATCTATCCTTGCTGAATTCTATCAATAGAAGCACTGCCATTTGCAGTTCTGGCACTTATGCTCTATGCATCATTCCTTAGTTCTTCGAACAACATGGCCCTCTTCGCCAACCACATACAGACGATAAGTTCTCACATCAGAGCGGCCCAAATACCCTGGACTATTCCAGAGTTCAATCCTTAAATGGGTCGCCATCATTTCCAGATACATCTGTCAGTATCAATTTCCAAAATGAATTACCCAATTCACCAAACCCATTGATTTACACTGTTGTTACCCTATCACTCCAAACCAAGCTTATAAGCCCACCAGTCTCCACAGTTCAGATCATGTCTTTATAACCTCTTCTATCAATTCATCATCTGAGTTCTTTCCAGCCCATCATGCCAATGCCTCGACCCGAGTGCCATTTCCAGGCATTCCTCAAGCACAATACCTAACACAACCCTTAGTCATAGTCTCTCATCCTCTTATAACTAAGGGTGGAATTAACTTCGCCCATCCACTGATAAACTCTTTGTCAACCCAAACTTTCCTCAAAACCAGAGGATAACACCCTTTAAGCCTTTCATATAATACCCTTATCTGTCCAAACCCTCACAATACACCGACACTGGTAACCTTACTGTTAAAGCACACAAAGCAGCTATTTTCCCAGAGAAGTCCGCTGCTCTTCTGTTCCATCTCAACTATTAAACTCCACAGCTTACTCACACACTAGTGACCAACTGCTGCTGCTTTTCAAGGATAAATGGAGATCTCTAACTCCAACTATTATCTAGAATCCCCCCTTCAACACAATGTCAAGTCCACTTAACCATGCTAGGAACAAACAATTTGAGTTCACCTGCCACTACAGACCAAACTCCTCAGCCCTGTGGTTCACACTCTGAACCAATCCACAACTAGATCCAAATAACCACAGTTATCATGTACACATAAAGCATATTAGGCCAAATCCACAATGCCATACATTTAGCTACCAAATTTTTATCGCAACTAAGTATATTCACAATTCATCATGCTTCTTACAAGCCACTAAACAGATATCACATATGGATTCAATTTAGACAACCAACCACATACATTCAATATGCAAATCATTATCCCAATATTCATCCACATGCATAATAATGTTATTCAGCATGCTTTAATCTCAACATGCAATAGTCAAGGGCCCAGCCCCAACAGTATCTCATGCATATGTCAACTCATTCCTCATGCTCCATATAAATAAGCAGGCAAACAGGGCATTCAAACATATGTTCAAGCATGTCAATCATACATACCAACCAACACTGAGTCGAGCTTGTCACTGACAGCGAGCGTACATGTTCGGTCAATCTCCAGAACCAATAAACCTTGGCTCGCTCTGATACCAAGTTGTAACGCCCTACTCCCTTAGAGCCGTTACCAAGTAAGTTTTTCAAAGAAACTTTGTGCAAAGAACTCGTTAACCGAGGTTTTTAAAAACCAAAGTGTGACTAAGCAAAAGTTAAGGCTGTAATCTTTTGAAAATGCTTTACTTTATTGAAAACTTCAAGTATTTAACATCTGGGATCCCAAAATAAGGTTTGAAAACTATTTACAACTTAAAATAAGCTTACAGTTGATTAGTCATTAAAATCACAGATTATTACTGCCATTTTTCGTAAATACCCCCAACCAAAGCAGTCGGGCAGGCCAAACATGTACGCGTCGCTTCATGCTCTCCGTACTCATGGCTGGTTGACTCATTCTTTGCCCTTACCTGCAACACAGAGCACCCGTGAGCCGAAGCCCAACAAGAAAACTCATACAGTTCATAACATGTGCAAATTATACAGTTAACGTATCCCGTAATCCACAGATAAACAGGTCAGCCATCAGACTATGCAAACACGGCCATGCCGCCCCAGAAGCCTTACCAAAGCCTGGGGTTTCGGTCCTCACCGTAAGGATATCCCATTTATCCACTGGGTCCTACCCTGACTATAAGCATCCCATGTGCTAAGTGTTACTTCCGGCCCCGCTGCCGTTCTCGACTCATTAGCCATTCTCGGCACCTTTACCGTTCTCGCTACTATAATCACATATAGTATAATTCAAATAACATTCAAACGTATATCAATTCAATCAAAACTATACCATAACATATAATACAGTTTAGGGCCGCGCCCTGCATTAATACTATGGGTCCAAGCCCTGTCCTACGGGTGCTACAGTTTTCTTACCTGTATCCCAAGCTTCACAGTGCACCAAAGTCACGAGCACGATCCTCTAGCACGAGCCTCACCGAAATCCTAGTCACAACACACATAAAAAAACTTTTAATACTAACCAACCCAAAACCACTTCCCGGGACCAATCCCATACTTTCGGGACTCCCAAAATCGTAAAACAATTCATTGGAAACATCCCCCGAGCCCCCGGAACAAATGCCCAAAATTGCAACATTTCCCATCCTGAAAAAGGCGTAGCGCCGCGGCACTACCCGCAAGGGCCGCGGCGCCCAGAGAAGTCAGAAAGTTCCCCTGACTGTAAACAGCCTCGCGCCGCGGCGCCCAAGAACAGGGCCGCGGCGCTCCTTCGCGAACCCAGAAATCTGGGTTTTCTCTTGCATTTTTCCCGAGCTAAAACCCCTCCAAATTATCCCAAACAATTACCTAAACCCCAAGATCAATTTAAAACTTCAAATGAACCATCTAACAACCCATAAACACTAGTATCAAGATCAAAAACACAATCACACCCAAAAATCCACACCTTTGATTTCAACCTTAGAAAATTTAAACCCATAGCTCAAAACTTAAACCATGCTTCAATTTCTTAAACCAAAACAGAAACAAGCCTTAAATTTACATAGAATCCTTACCTTGAATGAAGAATCCAACCCTAAGCTTCCTTGATTCATCTCCTAAGTCTCCAAATTTCAGCTCCTTCAACTCCTCTTCTTCTTCTTCTTGCCCTAGGTTTTCCCTCTAGCTTTTCTTCTCTCTATTTTTAACAAAACCAAAATATGACCAAGCCTAAACCGTGTACCCCTTTAACCCAGCTGAACATTGTCTAAACCACTGCCAAATGACCATATTACCCCTCCTAATAATCATTTCCTAACTAAACCTTCAAGGGCACTCTAGTCCATTCACTTCTATTTCAATTCTACCATTTTCCACCTAAACTTGTTACTCACAGCAGTTACAAATGGTTACCCAGGTTACTCAATCACCAATAACTATAACCACTAGTTCTCGACTCAACTCACAAAATTCCCCAAAATACCCCTAGGCTCCTCCCGAGCCGGGTATAAAATCCCGTTGTGACTTTCGAGTTAACTAGCTCTCCAGAACCGTCTCGGCACGTGCATCACAATGATAACACCACTCTCACGTGGTACAAATCACATAATACAACTATCACATATATGCCCTCAGCGGCTAAAATTACCAATTTACCCCTATCATACAAACGGGGTCCACATGCATATTTATTTCACCTAAACATGCATACTAACCACATATTCATTAAATTCACATAAATTAATGCAATATAACAATTATTGCCCTCCGGGCACACTAATCAAGGCTCCAAGCCTTATTAGCAAATTTAGGTCGTTACAGAATACGTATTATACTTGGTAATATCCTAGTTTATGCTGAATTTGGAAGAAAGAACTAGAAAGAAAGGGGGAAAAGGAAGAAGGAAGCTGAATTTGAGCCCTAGGAGGAGAATTGAGAGATTTGAAGTAACCAAGATCAAGTTTAGTCCAAGATTGCCCTGAGGTAAGAACTGCTTTTATTTTATTGAGTTTTAAGTTTGATTTTAGAAAGAAGAATGGAAATTCAGAGGTCGTTGTGGCTAGTTTTGTGGGAATTCAGCTTGAGGAATTATAGGGCTTGGCTTGGAGCTGGAAGCAAGGAAGCTAAGGGTTGGATTCTTCACTCAAGGTAAGGATTATGAGTAATTGCAAATTTTATTTCTGTTATGGGTTAGGGAATTTGAAGTGTGGTTTGAGTTTGGGTTTAAGCTTTTAACTTTCTGGTTTGAATTACTAAGGCATGGAACTCAAGAGTGAATTTTGTGAATGATTGTGTAATTGAGCTAGGTTATGATGTTTTTAGGTTGTTGTGTGGTCTAGTAGGGGTTTTGTGTTGGTTTTGGGGCTTAGGTGTGAGTTTGGGTTGATTTGGGAGTGTTTTGGTTCGGGGAAACGCAGGGGAAAAACCCAGATTTCTGGGTTCGCGAAGGAGCATCGCGGCCCTGTTCTTGGGCACCGTGGCCCTCTCAGGCAGCGTCGCGGTGCTAGGCCAATTTCAGAGCATGGGATTTTGTAATTTTGAGCCTTTGCTCCGGGGGTTCGGGGGATGTCTTCAGTGTATTGTTTTAGGGATTTGGGGGTTCCGAGAGTGTGGAATTGGTCTTGGATTGGTTAGTGATAAAGGATGTTTCATATGTGTTGTGACTAGGTCTTTGGAGAGGCTCAGGGTAGAGGACCATGCTCGCGGTTTTGGGGCATCGAAAGCTCGGGATACAGGTAAGAGAACTGTAGCACCCGTGCTACAGAGCTTGGGCCCATTGAATTGTTGCAGGGCGCGGCCCTAGATTATATTTTTGCTAGGCTATAGCTCTAAATGTACCATTATATGTTTGAATGTTGAATGCAAATGCTATATGTAATTATAGCTGAAAGAACGGTGAATGGCCGAGAACGGCAGTGGGGCCGAGAATACCACTTAGCACATGGAGTGCTCGTGGTTAGGGTGAGACCCCAGTGGATACCTGGGATATCCATACGGTGTAGACCGAGATCCCAGGCTTTTGTAACGCTTCTGGGACGACATGGCCGTATATGTGTTAGGTTATATGGACTGTCTGACTGGATTTGAGATATCTGCTGTAGTGATTGTATATTATACATGTGTTATGTACTGTTTGAGTTTTCTTACTGCGCTTCGGCTCACGCGTGCTCTGTGTTGCAGGTAAAGGCAAAGAGAAAGTCAACCAGCCATGAGTACGGAGGGCGTGGGGGCGGCGCATACATGTTCGGTCTGCCCAACTGTCTTGGTTGGGGACATTTTTGAGAAATAGCTGAATAAACCCTAGTTTTGATGGTTAATTATTTATAATCTTGCTTTGAGTTGTAAATATTTTATAAACTGAGTTATGGGATCCTGAATGTTAAACTCTTAAACTTTTAATGAAATAGAGTAACTTTTTAAAGATTACAGCCCAGACTTTCACTTAATCACACTTTTGCTTTAAAAACCTCGTTTAGCGAGTTGGTTACACATTTTAACTTCACTTAGTAACGGCTCTAAGGTAGTAGGGCGTTACAACTTGGTATCAGAGCGAGCCATGGTTTATTGGTTCTGGAGATTGGCCGAACATGTACGCACGCTGCCATTGAAAAGCTCGACTCAGGGTTGATTGGTAAGGTTGATTATTATGCTTGAATATGTGCTTGGCTGACCTGTTTGCCTGCTTAGTTTATAAAGAGCATGTTAAGTGAAATAACATATGCATGATGCCAGGGCAAGGCCCGTTGTGTGTTATATGCTGTTTGTAATATATTTGGATTGTGGATTTTGGTTGATTGGTGAGAATGGGAGATGGAATTGGATTTTGTTATCATGCCTGATGAGCGGTGTCACTGATTGCAGGCATATAGTTGTAATGCCTCGGCAATCATCTAGACTCCGCAGCAATCGGGCCGAGGATGACAATCAGGGTCAGGACCCTCCACCTGCCCCACAGAATTGGCAGCAGATATTGGCCGAAATGGAGGCTAGGCTACAGAGAACAGAGGAAGAACTCCGTCAGATGAGACAACAGGCCCCTCCACAGGTTGCAGGGTTGCCGATACAACAGAATGTGCCGCCAGTGCCGATTCAGCTTGTGACTGAGAACAGGTGGGAACCCTTGTACGAAAGGTTCAGGAAGCAACAACCTCCTACCTTTGAGGGTGGGTCGGACCCACTGCGGGCAAAGAAGTGGATGAACATGATTTCTTTGATCTTGGACTTTATGGGGGTCGAAGGAGGTGAAAGGATAGCTTGTGCTAGTTATATGTTCAGGGACGATGCCCGCATCTGGTGGGATGTGGTGAGACAGCGGAGGAATGTGGCAGTCATGACATGTGAAGAATTCAAGAGTGTCTTCAACGAGAAATACTACAATATAGCAGTCCGAGCTGCAAAGGTTGATGAGTTTATCAACCTCACTCAGAACAGGTTATCAGTTAAAGAGTATGCCCTGAGGTTTGACAGACTGGCGAAGTTTGCGCCAGACCTAGTGCCGACAGATACGGCCAGGAGGGACAGATTTATATGGGGATTGAATGTGATGATCGCCCTTGATGTGAATATTACATTGGTTCCAAAGACTACTACATATGCACAAGCAGTAGATAAGGCCCTTACTGATGAGAGGGCTAAGGATCAGATATGGAAGGACAGAGCTGTTAGGCGCGATGCCAGGAGGACGGTGCCTCCTTTCGTTGGGTCTAGTCGGGGCAGTGGCCCCAGTGAACAGAAAAGAAGGGTTCCAGATTCATTCACTCCTCCTAGTTCTGATAGGAGAGTGCGAGGTTCTGTTGGTGGCCGTCAGGGCAGTGGTGACAACTGGAGGAGCTTTCTAGTGTGTCCTCGGTGCAGGCGACGACATCAGGGTGAGTGCCGGGTTAGGGCATGCTTTGTTTGTAGGAGTGCCAACCATTTGAAGAAAGACTGCCCACAAGTTAAGAAGGAGGAGCCAAAGCAGGGAGACAGTCTTGCTCCCGCCAGGGTATTCGCTTTGACTCAGACTGAGGCAGAGGCTAGTCCCTCAGTTGTGACAGGTTAGATCTCTAGCGCTGGTTCTTTGTATACTACATTGATTGATTTGGGGGCTACCCACTCGTTTGTATCTGCTAGGGTGATAGATCAGCTTTGTAGACCTAGTATTTTGTATGCTAGGAATTTTAGGACTTTGTTGCCAACATGAGAACTGGTAGTCTCTAGGAGATGGGTTAGAGCATTACCAGTAGAGATAGATGGTAGGGAACTGTTTGTTGATCTGGTTGAATTAGATATGGATGATTTTGATATGATACTAGGAATGGACTGGTTAATGAGATATGGAGCAACGATTGATTGCAAGCGGCATATGGTGACCTTCGAACCGGAAGGTGAGGTGCCTTTTGTGTTTATGGGGACGGTGAATGGACCGCGAGTGCCTATGATTTCAGCGCTGAAGGCTAGAGACCTAATGCGGGAAGGCTGCATAGGATTCCTGGCGAGTGTTGTAGATACTTCTAAGGTGGTGATAGTGGGACCGAGTGAAACCAGATTGGTATGTGAGTTCCCAGACTTATTTCCAGCGGACTTGCCAAGGTTGTCGCCTCAGCGGGAGATTGAGTTTGTCATAGAGTTGGCACCGGGGGTGGAGCCAATTTCCAGGACTCCCTATAGAATGGCTCCAACAGAGTTAAAAGAACTGAAGATTCAGCTACAGGAGTTATTGGATTTGGGGTTCATCAGACCGAGTTTCTCGCCTTGGGGTGCTCCAGTGCTATTTGTTAAGAAGAAGGATGGGTCGCTTAGGATGTGCATTGATTACAGGGAGTTGAATAAGCTGACCATTAAGAACAAGTATCCACTGCCTAGGATTGATGATCTGTTTGATCAGCTTCAGGGGAGTACGGTGTTTTCAAAGATCGATCTTTGGTTAGGCTATCATCAGTTGAGAATCAAGGAGGAGGACATACCGAAGACAGCTTTTCGGACAAGGTATGGGCATTATGAATTTCTGGTTATGTCATTTGGATTAACCAATGCCCCAGCAGCTTTCATGGATATGATTAATAGAATTTTGAAGGACTACCTGGATAAGTTTGTAATTGTGTTCATCGACGATATACTAGTATACTCCCGGTCAGAGACAGAGCATGAGCATCATCTGCGCCTGGTATTGCAGCGGTTAAGAGAGCATAAGCTGTATGCTAAGTTTAGCAAGTGCGAGTTCTGGTTACCGCAAGTTACATTCTTGGGCCATATCGTTAGTAAGGAGGGGATACTGGTTGACCTGAGTAAGATAGAGGCAGTGAGAGATTGGCCTAGACCGAGCAGCGTTCCTGAAGTCAGAAGTTTTCTTGGATTAGCAGGACACTATCGACGATTTGTAGAGGGATTCTCCAGAATTGCTACTCCATTGAAAGAGTTGACAAGGAAGAAGACTAAGTATGTGTGGACAGATCGGTGTGAGAATAGCTTTAAGGAGCTGAAGCGGCGATTGATTACTACACCAGTGTTGAGTCTGCCGACAGAGAATGAGAAATTTGTGGTCTACTATGACGCTTCTAGACAGGGTTTGGGGTGTGTGTTGATGCAAGCTGGGAAGGTAATAGCTTATGCATCAAGGCAGTTAAAGGAGTACGAGCAGAGATATCCCACGCATGACCTGGAGTTGGCTGCAGTGGTATTCATGCTTAAGGTGTGGAGGCATTATCTGTATGGTGAAAAGTGCGAGATATACACTGATTACAAGAGTCTAAAGTATTTCTTTACCCAGAAAGATCTGAATATGCGTCAAAGGAGGTGGCTAGAGTTGGTAAAGGATTACGATTGTGACATTTTATATCATCCTGGAAAGGCTAATGTAGTGGCTGATGCATTGAGCCGGAAGGGCCCAGGTCAGTTGTATGGTTCAAGGCAGATATCAGATAGACTGGCTGAGGAGATGGCCAGGGCAGGTATTGAGTTAGTGGTTGGTAGGTTAGCCAACATAACTCTCCAGTCCACGCTCCTTGAGAGGATTAAGGAAGCACAGGGAAAGGATCCCTAGTTAGTTGAGCGTAGGGAGAATGTCCTGGCTGGAACGATTAAGGACTTCTCTATCTCGAAGATGGGCCTACTGAGGTACAAGGGACGGATTTGTGTTCTGACTGATCCAGTTATTCGACGAGAGATTCTAGATGAGGCTCACACGACTCCCTACTCTTTACACCCGGGTACTATGAAGATGTACCAAGACTTGAAAGTTTTATACTGGTGGTCAGGCATGAAGAGGGATGTGGTGGACTATGTGGCAAGGTGCCTAACTTGTCAGCAGATTAAGGCAGAACATTAAAGGCCAGCAGGGTTGTTGCAGCCTCTAGGGATTCCTGAGTGGAAATGGGAGGATATTACGATGGACTTTGTGGTTGGATTACCAAAGACTGTGGGTCAGCATGATTCGGTATGGGTGATTGTAGACATGTATACTAAGTCTGCCCACTTTTTACTTGTGAGAACAACTTATACTGTGGAGCAGTATGCTGAGCTTTATGTGAAGGAAATTGTTCGACTTCATGGGGCTCCGAGGTCGATAGTATCCGACAGAGACCCCACCTTCACCTCCAAGTTTTGGGAGAGCCTGCAGAAGGCAATGGGCACACAGCTACGGTTCAGTACCGCTTACCATCCTCAGACAGATGGGTAGTCTGAGAGGATAATCCAGATACTGGAAGACATGCTTCGAGCCTGTGTGTTAGATTTTGGGGGATCTTGGAGTAAGTATCTCCCATTAATTTAGTTCTCGTACAACAATAGTTATCAAGCGACTATCGGAGTGGCTTCGTATGAGATGCTGTGTGGGAGAAAGTGCAGGTCACCGATACACTAGGATGAGACAGGGGAGAGAAGATATCTAGGTCCTGAAATGGTTCAAAGGACCAATGAGGCAATTGAGAAGATTATAGCTCGTGTGCTCACCTCCCAGAGTCGTCAGAAGAGTTACTCGGATCTGAAACCCAGGAATGTGGAGTTTCAGGTCGGCGATCATGTATTCCTCAGGGTATCACCCCTGAGAGGAGTGAAATGATTCGGTGTTTGGGGCAAGCCGAGTCCCAGGTTTTTTGGCCCCTTTGAGGTTCTGGAACGAGTTGGTGAGGTAGCTTATAGGTTAGCAATGCCTCCAGCTCTATCAGGGGTTTATAACGTGTTTCATGTGTCCATGCTTCAGAAATATGTATCGGATACTACTCATGTATTGAGCTATGAGAACTTGGAGTTGGATCAGGATCTATCATACGAGGAGAAGCCTGTTCAGATCCTTGATAAGAAGGACAAAGTCTTGCGGAGCAAGACCATCGCCTTGGTCAAAGTGCTGTGGAGGAACAGCGAGGTTGAAGAGGCGACGTGGGAGCTTGAGTCCGATATGCGGGAGCGGCATCCCGAGTTGTTCAGGTAATTTCGAGGACGAAATTCTTGTAAGGAGGGGATAATTGTAACACCCTAAGTTGCTAATAAGGTTTAGGACCTTGATTAGCGTGCCTGGAGGGAAATAAGTGAATTAGTATGTTAATATATGAATTTAAATGAATATGTGACTAGGATGCAAGTTTAGGTGGTATAAATATGCATGTGGGCCCCGTTTGCATGATAGGGGTAAACTGGTAATTTTAGCCCGCTGAGGGCATGAATGCGATAATTGTATTGTGTGATTTGTACCATGTTTGTGTAGTGATACCAGTGTGATGCACGTACCGAGACGGTCCTAGCGAGCTAGATAACTCAAAAGTCACAACGGGATTTTATACCAGGCTCGGGAGGAGCCTAGGGGTATTCCGGGGATTTTGTAATTTAGTTCTTGGGAGATAATGGTAACTGGTAATTTGATAACTTGTGTAACCGTTAGTAACCGCTGAGAGTAACAAACTTGGTTGGAAGAAGTGGTAGAATTGTAATAGATAAGAAAAGACAAGAGAGCCCTTGAGGTTAGCTAGGAAAGGGATATTAAAGGAAGGGTAGAATGGTCCATTGGCTAAGGATAGATAAGTTACAGCTGAAGGAGGAAGGAATACGTATTATACTTGGTAATATCCTAGTTTATGCTGAATTTGGAAGAAAGAACTAGAAAGAAAGGGGAAAAAGGAAGAAGGAAGCTGAATTTGAGCCCTAGGAGGAGAATTGAGAGATTTGAAGTAACCAAGATCAAGTTTAGTCCAAGATTGCGCTGAGGTAAGAACTGCTTTTATTTTATTGAGTTTTAAGTTTGATTTTAGAAAGAAGAATGGAAATTCAGAGGTAGTTGTGGCTGGTTTTGTGGGAATTCAGCTTGAGGAATTATAGAGCTTGGCTTGGAGCTAGAAGCAAGGAAGCTAAGGGTTGGATTCTTCACTCCAGGTAAGGATTATGAGTAATTGCAAATTTTATTTCTGTTATGGGTTAGGGAATTTGAAGTGTGGTTTGAGTTTGGGTTTAAGCTTTTAACTTTCTGGTTTGAATTACTAAGGCATGGAACTCAAGAGTGAATTTTGTGAATGATTGTGTAATTGAGCTAGGTTATGATGTTTTTAGGTTGTTTTGTGGTATATTAGGGGTTTTGAGTTGGTTTTGGGGCTTAGGTGTGAGTTTAGGATGATTTGGGAGTGTTTTGGTTCGGGGAAACGCAGGGGAAAAACCCAGATTTCTGGGCTCGTGAAGGAGCGCCGCGGCCCTGTTCTTGGGCGCCGCGGCGCGAGGATGAATCTGGGCAGGGCGAGCTCTCTGACTTGTTGGGCCCCGCGTCCCTCTAAGGCAGCGCCGCGTCGCTAGGCCAATTTCAGAGCATGGGATTTTGCAATTTTGAGCCTTTGCTCTGGGGGTTCGGGGGATGTCTTCGGTGTATTGTTTTAGGGATTTGGGGGTTCCGAGAGTGTGGAATTGGTCCCGGGAAGTGGTCTTGGATTTGTTAGTGATAAAGGATGTTTCATATGTGTTGTGACTAGGTCTTTGGAGAGGCTCGAGGTAGAGGATCGTGCTCGCGGTTTTGGGGCATCGAAAGCTCGGGATACAGGTAAGAGAACTGTAGCACCCGTGCTGCAGGGCTTGGGCCCATTGAATTGTTGCAGGGCGCGGCCCTAGATTATATTTTTGATAGGCTATAGCTCTAAATGTACCATTATATGTTTGAATGTTGAATGCGAATGCTATATGTAATTATAGCTGAAAGAACGTGAATGGCCGAGAACGGCAGTGGGGCCGAGAATACCACTTAGCACATGGAGTGCTCGTGGTTAGGGTGAGACCCCAGTGGATACCTGGGATATCCATACGGTGTAGACCGAGATCCCAGGCTTTGGTAACGCTTCTGGGACGACATGGCCGTATATGTGTTAGGTTGTATGGACTGTCTGACTGGATTTGAGATATCTGCTGTAGTGATTGTATATTATGCATGTGTTATGTACTGTTTGAGTTTTCTTGCTGCACTTCGGCTCACGGGTGCTTTGTGTTGCAGGTAAAGGCAAAGAAAAATTCAACCAGCCATGAGTACGGAGGGCGGGGGGGCGGCGCATACATGTTCGGTCTGCCCAACTGTCTTGGTTGGGGACATTTTTGAGAAATAGCTGTATAAACCCTAGTTTTGATGGTTAATTATTTATAATCTTGCTTTTAGTTGTAAATATTTTATAAACTGAGTTATGGGATCTCGAATGTTAAACTCTTAAACTTTTAATGAAATAGAGTAACTTTTTAAAGATTACAGCCCAGACTTTCACTTAATCACACTTTTGCTTTAAAAACTACGTTTAGCGAGTTGGTTGCACATTTTAACTTCACTTAGTAACGACTCTAAGGTAGTAGGGCGTTACATATAGCCTACCCAAAACCACTGGTTCTGCGAGCAGGCAGCATCCTGGGGAAATCAGTAGCGATCCCTCAAGGAAAAGGGCTCGGACTGAGGATCCTCCTGCACCCATACCTTCCAAGGAAACTACTCCTCCACCAGCTCCAGTTGACCAGACTCCTCCACCAGATTCCGTCGACCAGACTCCTCCTGATCAGTCAGGAAATACTCAAGGAGAGGCTATCATGAACATAGCCTTCAACTTAGCCAACGACAAGCTGAAGAAGCTATCAAGGCATCGACGCAGCCGAGAAGCTATCAACAACACTGGCTCCATGAAGGTCGACTAGATCTTCAACCGCGGGCTGAACGAAGTACTTAGTGTAAGTTGCCATTTTTGCTGTGCTTTAATAGTTTGCCTTGTCCTTTTATTTCTACTAACAAATTTTTCTTTTCTCTGATTGCAAGGAGTTTTAACCCTAGTACTGGTTGGCGTCGCTCGGAGGCAATGGCTGCCGAATGTGCTAAAGAGACTAAGGCTATTGAGGGGAGACTTGGCGAGCAGCTCAAAGTGGCCGAGGCTAAACACACCGAGCAGCTCAAGGCGGCCAAGGAGAAAAATGTCGAATAGCTAAGAGTTGCTGAGGAGAAGATTGCCAAGCTGGGCGAGGTGCTGAAGCAACATAAGGATGCCCTGGCCAAAGTCACTGAATCGAGACAGAAGTACAAGGAGGCTTCATTGATTAATTACAGAGAGGCCTCCAAACTCCAATATGAATTGGTGATCAGCAAGAAAGAAACTACTGAGCTGGAGGAACGAGTCAAATCGCTCGAAGAGACTAACGCCAGTGACTTGGAGATGTTCAGGGGAGCCACGTTTAACTGCTTTTATATGTTCTGGAAAAACAATCATGAGGCAAACATTGATTATTTACCAAAGCGTATGAAGCATGCTGAGCTAGCCAAATGCGTTGCTCGCCTTGAAGAGGAGAAGAAAGTTCAGGCATCCCTCGAAATCTCTTTGGCGATGGGTATTGACGGCATCGACGAGGATGCTAGGACCTCCATTGACCATCAGCCCCAACAAGATCCTCCGGTTGCTCCATAATTTTAACTATTTCATTTTACTTTGTAACTAGGGCACATGAACCACGGTTCGTGATGTCAAGACAATTTTTTTTTGTTGCGTGGGCAGCTTTTCCTTTTAATCAACAATTACATCCGAGCAGAAATTGCTCGCGGTGTAAAACATTTTAATTTTGATACTATAATATTTGCAATTTATTATAACATCTGTTCACATGACCGAACTTAGCATAACACTTTGTTTTAATTTAATAAAATTTAAACAAAATTTTGAAAAATACTCTAAGTACCGTAGTATGATTTCCCTTATTTTGCTCGTGTGTTTACATATGCCTGTTGATATGGTTTGCTTGCTTAGTACCTTATATGCCACCAAGTGATTGAGGAGCTTAAGGTCCTCGGTCACTTGCCAAGACCAAGACATGTTCGAACATTATTGCTCGTAAAAATACTTATAAAAAGTGATTATATAGTAGAACAACACATGTAATGAGCAAATACTTGTAATAAATACAATAATTGGCATGAATAACTGGTTGTGCACAGTTCCTTTTATTTCTCATAATAAATGGACAATTGTGTCTGTACGAGTGATCAGAAAATTGATCTTACACTTATAAGCAATTAGTCATTTGACTGATTAACCTTTTTCACAAACTTGTAAAAAGTGAAATTAGTACAAGCCAGTTCTTTAAAAAGGATTGTTTATTGATAATACTTGTGCAGGTGTTCTCCATTCCAATAGCGAGGAATGATATCTCCATTTAAGCGAGCAAGTTTATAAGTGCCTGGTTGAAGGACTTCTTCAATTTGATACAGACCTTCCCAGTTAGGTCCAAGCACTCCAGCAGCTTGATCGCGGGTGTTTAGAAAAACTCTTCTAAGTACCAAATCTCCCACATTAAATTTTCTTTCGCGTACTTTAGAGTTGAAATACCGAGCGACCTTTTGCTGATAAGCTGCTACTCGGAGTTGAGCTTGCTCGCGCCTTTCATCGACTAAATCTAGAGATTCCATCAATAACTGAATATTAAAACTTTGATCGTATGCCAACCTTTGATGCGATGGTGGATCTAACTCAACAGGAAACATGGCTTCTTATCCATAGGCCAAAGAAAATGAAGTATGGCCCGTTGCTGTTCGATGGGATGTTCTATACGACCAAAGGACTTCAGGTAACTATTCTGGCCATGCCTCATTCACTTCTTCAAGTCTTTTCTTCAGGGTATCCTTCAGTGTCTTGTGTACAGCTTTAACCTATCCGTTTGCATGTGGATGAGCTACTGAAGAAAAACTCTTGATAATCCCGTGCCTTTCGCAAAATCTGTGAACAGATCACTGTCAAATTGTGTGCCATTATCTGAGACTATCTTTCTTGGCAGCCCATAGCGACACACAATATTTTTGACCACAAAGTCCAGAACCTTCTTGGTCGTTATTGTTGCAAGTGGCTCAGCTTCGGCCCACTTTGTGAAGTAGTCAACAACAACTACAACATACTTAAAGTTGCCTTTTCCCATGGTTAAAGACCCGATCAAATCTATTCCCCACACTGCAAATGGCCACGGGCTTTGCATCTGTTTTAGCTCATTGGGGGCTGCTCGCGGTATCTTTGGAGAACCTTTGGCACTTGTCACACTTCTGAACAAAATCCACAGAGTCCTCATTCATCGTTGCCCAGAAGTATCCTTGCCTTAGGATCTTTTTTTATAAACTCTGCCCTCAGCATGATCTCCGCAGAAACATTCATGGACTTCTCGCATTAATTCCTTGGACTTTTCCTTTGAAACACACCTTAGGAGTGGCATTGAGTACCCTCTTCTGTATAAAACTCCGTCGACCGTGAAGAATCGAGACGACTGCCTCTAAAGGGCTCTTGCTTTGTTTCTGTCTGTCGGTAGCACTCCATGCTCTAAGTATTCAATGAAAGGTGTCATCCATGTGTCTGTTGCTTGGATTATCAAGGAGGACTCTTCTGCTTGGATGTTCGGTGTGGACAAACATTCAACAGGCACTATATTCAAGGTTTTAGCATCTTTCGCGCTTGCTAACTTGGCCAAAGCATCATCGTTTAAGTTCTGGTCACGAGGTACTTGCTGGAGAGTATATTTTTTGAACCGTGCCAATAAAACCTTTGCCTTGTTCAAATAAGCAACCATCTTCAGACCCCGGGCTTGATATTCTCCAATAATTTGATTAACCACTAGCTGGGAGTCATTGTAGATTTCAAGTGACCTTATATCCATGTCCTTGGCTAATCTTAATCCTGCGAGTAGAGTTTCGTATTCGGCTTTGTTATTGGATGCTGTGAAGTCGAATCTGATTGCATAGTGGAATCGATGTCCTTCAGGCGTGACTAAGATCAAACCTACTCCAGCATTGTGCTCGTTGGAAGAGCCATCTACGAACAACTTCCAGGAAGAAGTTTGGCTTTGGAGTTCAAGCTCTTCTAACGGCTCGGTATCCTGGAGTCTAGTAAGCTCTACGACAAAGTCTGCTAGCCTGTCCCTTAACAGTTGCTCGATGCGAGTAAGAAATATTGAACTGTCCAAGTTCAACTGTCCAAGTTTAACTGCCCATTTCAACAATCGACCGACGACTTCTGGTTTCTGCAGGACTTGCCGTAGTAGCTGGTCGGTGAGTACCACGATGGGGTGAGCTTGGAAGTATGGTCGCAACTTTCTGGAGGCTAAAATCAAGGAATAGGCTAATTTCTCAATGGGTGGATATTGCAGTTCTGCTCCTACTAGCCTCTTGCTTATATAATACACAACTCTTTGCACACATTCCTCCTCCCTAATCAGGACAGTGCTAGCAGCATACTCGGTGACTACCAAATAAATGAACAAAGTTTCTTTCTCGACCGGGTTGGAAAAAATTGGTGGTTGTGACATATGAGACTTTAGAGCCTGGAAAGCCTGCTCACACTCTTCCGTCCACTCGAATTTCTTATTGCCTCTAAGTAGATTAAAATTGGAATGCACTTGTCCGTTGATTTGGAAATAAATCTACTTAAAGCGGCAATCCTTCCGGTTAGACTTTTAACATCTCTTATTTTTGTTGGCGACTTCATCTCGATCAGGGCCTTAATCTTTTCGGGGTTAGCTTCGATACCTCGTGAGTTCACTATGAATCCCAAAAATTTCCCTGATCCAACTCCAAAGGAACACTTGAGGAGATTCAGCTTCATCTGATATTTGTTCAAGACATTGAAGCACTCTTGCAGGTCCCTGATGTGTTCTTCTGCCTTCTTTGACTTAACGAGCACGTCATCAACATATACCTCCATGTTAACACCAATCATCTATTTGAACATGTGATTGACTAGTTGTTGGTAAGTCGCACCAGCATTTTTCAAACCGAAAGACATTACTTTGTAACAGTAAAGCTCTGTATCAGTTCGAAAGCTAGTGTGATCCTCATCAGGTGGGTGCATACTGATCTGATTGTATCCAGAGTATGCATCCATGAATGATAGGATCTCGTTCCCTGAAGTGGCATCGACCAGATGGTCGATCCTTGGGAGTGGAAACAATCCTCCAGGCAGGCTTTATTGAGGTCTGTGCCACGCATGTTCTCCATTTGACATTCGGCTTGGCAACCAGTATAGGATTAGAGACCCATGTTGGATAAAATGCTACCCTGATGAATCCGTTCTCCTTTAGCTTCTAGACTTCTTCTTTTAACGCTTTTGATCTATCTTTCTCGAGCAGCCTCCTTTTCTATTGTACTTGTGGAAAAGTTTTATCTATGTTCAAGACATGGCTGATAACTATCGGGTTAATCCCAACCGTATCTTTATGCGACCAGGCAAACACCTTTTGGTTGTTCTTCAAAAATTCCACTAGTTTTTACTTTTTTGTTGTCTCTAAGTTTTTACCGACTTTCACAACCTTGGTCGGATCAGCCTCATCAAGTTGGACCTCCTCAACTGGTCCTACATTTTCTTCAAAATCCCCAAAGCAAGGATCTAAATCCCTATCCTCACTTTGGGCAACACCCTATTTGGTGACCTGCTCACCTGATTGGACTTGTACTTCATTGGCCAATATCAACCCTTTCTCAGCTCCTTCTCTTGATCCACCTCTTTTTTCCTTAGTAATCAAGGAATTATAGCATTCCCACACTTCTCACTAGTTTCCCAACACGCATCCTACCCCTGCGTCGGTTGGAAACTTCATGGGAAGGTGCCAGACTGAGGTCACGGCTCGCGGGTCGACTAGAATAGGCCTTCCAATCAAACCATTATATGCAGAAGGACAATCAACTACTATAAAAGTAGTGAGTAATGTCCTGTTCGCAGGTGCAGTTCCTGCTGTGATCGAAAGCCTGATCGACCCTGTTGGCGCAAGCCCTTCGCCAGAAAAACCATAAATGGTTTGGTTGTATGGCTCCAAATCCTTCACTGACAACTTCATCCTTTCTAGCAATGACTTGTACAAAATGTTTACCAAGCTCCTTGTGTCCACTAACACCTGCTGAACCATCATATTGGTGATCTGGACATCCACGACCAAAGGGTTCGAATGGGGTAAACGGACATGTTGAGCGTCAAGCTCGGATAAAGTTATCAGTTATTCCTCTGTTCGAGCTTTTTTGGGAGTTTGCTCCTCTATGTTCAACATTTTAATGTCCTAGTCGTGGCATAAGGTTCAGGCATATCCCTCTCTTGCCTTCCCACTATCACCTGCTAGGTGTGGGCTGCCACAGATGGTCAACAATGTACTCACCACTGGAGCTGGCTGTAAAGGGGGTGACCATTGGCGTATAGGTGCCTGCTCGTTGCATCCTTGAGCCTCTTGCTGAGAACCTCAAGTGGCTCGTACATATCTTCTTAGGTGTCCTTGTCTAATAAGGAACTCAATCTCATCTTTAAGCTGGTTGCACTCGTTGGTGTCTTGACCATAGTCGTTGTGAAAACGACAAAACTTGGTTGTATCTTTCATGGAGATATCTTTCCTGATCGGCGCTGGCCACTTGTAAGGGACAGTGGTGTTGGTAGCCTGGTACACTTCTACTCAGCTTTCAACTAGGGTCGTATAATTGGTGAATCTTGGCTCGTATCTGCTACTTTTAGGGCGCTTATTCTAAAACGTTGATGACTCGTGGTTCGCCCTTTTTCCTCCGTTTTTCCCGTTATTTTTGCCGTTGCCATTGGGTTTCCCAGACCCATTGGCAACTTTGGTAGGATCTTCCTTCGGACCCTAGTCGCCTGCAGGCGCCTTCCCTACGTTGGCAATTGCCTCTTCGAGCTTGATGTACCGGTCTTCTTGGTCCAGGAATTCTTGGGTGCTCTTCACTCCATTCTTCCTTAAACTGTTCCAGATGGATGAATGGCGCCGTACTCTAGCAGTAAGTCCCATCATCTTCCCCTCATCACCAACTATCTTAGCTCCGGCTGCGGCTCGCATAAAACACTGGACATACTCCTTCAAGGATTCGCCCTCCTTCTAGCGTATCTCGACTAGTTGGTTGGCTTTGGTCGGAAGTACTCGACCAGCGTAAAACTGCCCGTATAACTCTTTCACGAACATTTCCCATGAAACTATGCTAGCAGGAGGGAATTTAAAAAACCACTCCTGAGCAGTATCAGATAGGGTGGCTAGGACGATTCTGCAGCGAGCGTCATCTGACACCTTCTGGATTTCCATTTGTATCTTGAATTTATTCACATGAGATACTGGGTCACCAAGTCCATTGAAGTTGGGCAATATTGGCATCTTAAATTTGCTTGGGGTTTCTACCATCGCTATTCTTTGTATGAATGGAGTGCCTCTTCTCCGATCATACTCAATGTGGGATGTTCGGCTCCCCACTAACTGCTAGATGGCCTGATTCAGCGCATCAAGCTGGGCCTGTACAACATCTGGAATTATTGGGGCGACCAGTGCCGGAGGGGCATACTCGTCCTGCCTTTCTCGCCTATCGTTGAGTACATCCCTCAAGTCATCATCTCTACGCCTTTCTCGGCTCGCTAGCGCCTAGTCGATCAAAGACATTAGGTTGCCTAGGATGCCCCCTAGCATTCTGGCTTGTTGGCTGATTTTCTCTTGGTGGGGGATTTCGTTCTCCACCCCTCTCTCCTTGCCCTCGACAAGCATTTCCTCTGCCGGAATCAGCTTCATTCTAGTCATGGTCATCCCTAAAATGCAACTAACTATGGCGCGACCTCCTGATCGCGCTATTTCCCCCTTCCCTTGCTGGCACGTCCCGAGCGTCAGGTGGAGGCCTTCGTTGGTCGGTGGGTCCCCGGGCATTATTATGTTGTGGGGGGGCCCTGACTGTAGAGCCTAACTCTACTTGCCTTCTGCCAGCAGAAGGACGTTGTCCCATTCTCAATGGATTTGGCTCCTCAGTAGTTTGGTGTCTAGGGCTTCAGGGAGGCTGCCCGGCTCTATTTTGCCTTTGATGTTGGGGATTATCTCGACCAGCGCGAGAAGGTGGTTGTTGCTCAGGATCCTAAAATGGATTATCCTATTGAGCAGCAGGAGGTTGCTCCGGCCTCTGAGGGCTTGCCGGTTGAGGTGGAGTGTGGTGATGTTGTGGATGATTTGGATGTGGAACTTGTTGTGGTGGAACACTTAGTGGCTGATTTGGTTGAGAGGTTGGCACAGGTTTTCCCCGGGCCAACTGAATGGCTGCCTCTAGAGCAGCAGTAGCGTTCCTCTGCCGGTGGTCCATGTCGGCCTGCCACTCATTCAACTCCTGACGTTGCCGGTCAATTTCTCTCTGCTGCAACGCCATTGTTTCAACCACATTCTCTTGATTAGCCCTCAGATTGGCTAACTCCTCCTGCAACACAATTAGTGTTATCCTCAAGGTCTAAGAATCCATTTCCTCCTTTTCAAACTCCAATTGTGGCTCATCTTCAGCCACATTTTGTGGAGGAGGATGGGTTGGTACGGCACCAGAAGTTTGTTCAATCTTTCGGGATTTTTTTCCATTTGATCTTTTTGGAGGTCTTGAGTTCAGCTCTCAATGAAAGCACCAAAATGTTGACCCTCAAACTGGTCAATGACATGGAGTCAAGTAAAACGATAAAACGATAGGATATGAGATGAAATCAAGACGAAAAGACAAACAACGCCAAAGATTTATAGTGGTTCGGCCGCAATAAAATGGTAATGACCTACGTCCACTTAGCGTTCTTATTGATGTAAAATTCCAAGATCTGTGATCAATGAAATAGAGTTCACAAGTTTCACAAGCCCTCAGATGAATACAACCGTGGTGGATAAAAACACTCTTTTTCTATCTTAGAATTCCGAAGCTCCAAAGTTCAAAAGTTCCAAAAGTCCCCTCTCTTGAGCCCTTTGATTCTTATTTATAGGCTCAAGGAGTTATACATGGGCTAATGGGCCTTAATTACATTTAAAACAGACGTATCTAAATAATAATAGAAACTACAATTAATACGTAATTACAAGATTACACATCTGAAGGAAATAAATGAAAATATGTGACCAGACCGTTCGCCCATAATTATGATGTTTGATGAGCCAATTATCTTCTGGTCGATGGTCGAACAGATTATACTTAAACTACCACGTGTATCCCACGTGTAGGCCAATCTTGCCACATCATCACGTAGTCTGTTTTTGGGTAAACACAATCGAATCTGCTCACCGTTTGGGAACAATTCAGGGTCCCTGGAGTGAGGTTTAGGTCATGACCCTTTCATTGTTGATTTTCATTAATGGAGGTTATAATTGGTTATGGCTAGGTAACTGCTAAGGAATCAAAAGGTCGATCGTTCTCAAGGGATCGTTCTGTTACTATTCCTCGCTTGAACCAGAGGTAAGAAAACTGCACCCTATATGTCACGTGCATGGTTAAAATTGAGGCATGTTGAGTATTTAAATGTGGACAGTGAATGCATATCAAATGCTTATCAAATCTTGCTTACTTGTGAATGGCACTGACTTACTAGTCAGAATCGGAAATGGTGTCAAAACTAGCTGTGAAGTTGTGACTTACTAGTCAAGTTCCACAATAGTTTTGAGCACTGGTTGTATGTTACCGACCTAAGAGTTAGGAGCGGCATAAGCGTCATGAACCCAGAGTCAATGAAAGATTAGATATAATCGAATTTGCATTGAATGACTCATCATGAGCATTAATGCTGGTCCGACCCCAAGTTCGATGATAACTAAAAGCACTTGCCTAGTTCTATGACTAGTTACTTAGAGCCAGGGCCAGAAGGCCCAGGTGACCCCATCGTCACATGGCTAAGGGTACGAAACCCACATTAGTGACTCCATGGTCACTCAGTTGGTTTACATTAGTGACTTGCTCATTAGTCACTTAACCTGTTTAAGCTAGTGACTCGATCACTTATTTGTAAAAGGTGTGAAATCCCACGTTAGTGACTTATACAATTGTCACTCATCTGTTTAGGACTATAAGTCCTGGATGATTATCATGATCATCATTTGATATTATATACATGCAGTATTGAGTTTTCTTGCTGGCTCATGGGTGCTATGTGGTGCATGTAAAGGGAAAGAGAAACTTACCCAGCCTTGAGTGGAGAGCTTAGGTGGCGATGTGTGCATATGCGGCCGCTTGACCACCATGGCCCAGGAGTTTCTCAGAGGGACTAGGGGTTAACCCTAATTTTACCGCTTAGGTTGGCGGGTTGTAAATTTTACACTGTAATGACCGTTTTTTATTGTAAATAACTTGTAAACATTTTTATGGGCCCATGAACAGTTTTATGTTTTAAATAAAATGTATCCTTTCCTTTTGATTGGTTTTCACCTTAACCTATTAATAACATCTAGATGCACGTTTATAACCAAAGAACTCGATTAGCCAGTTAAGCACGGTTCAAAGTTCATAGTAACGATCTTGGAGTAACCAGGGCGTTACAACTTGGTATCAGAGCGTGCCAAGGTTTAGGGTTCCTATAGACTGGCTGGGCATGTACACTCATCACTAAAGTCAAGCTCGACTCATGGTTTTTTAACTATTTATGTGGTTATATATTTAACAACTTAAATATATTATAAATGATTTACCTGTCTACATAAGATACCTTGATAAGGTTGTGCCTTGAATACTGCATCATCAGCAAGAACATGCTTATTAGTACCGATATTTCCATAACATACTTAATAGTATTGTTCACTGTGAACTATTATTTGATACATGTTAAATGCTCAATGTTATGATCATGCATCCATCTGTACATTTGTATAACTGTGGAATATGATAATTATCTGCTTGTTCTTGGACCGTGAGGCGGCAAGAGGTTTAGTTATCACTACCTGACTGGCCGTATTGACTATTACAACACAGTATAAGTTGATAAGAATGATTCCAAGATAGACAGATTCATCAACTGGCCAGGAAGATCAAGGCCAGAATAATAAGTAGTGTCAAGAGAATGACCAAAGTCAGATTCCAAAGCTAGCTCTTAAGAATTGGCAGCAATTGTTTAACGATCTACAGGCTACAATATTGAGGTAGGGAGAAGAACTCCGCCTCCTGAGACCACACCAGGTTCCTGCAGCAGCCAGTGTATCTGTGGCACCTCCTTTATCGGTGCCAGCAACTGCCAGAGGTTGGTAATAAATGGGAGCCTCTTTATGAAAGGATCAGGAAGCAGCAACCTCCAGTTTTTGAAGGTAGTGTAGACCCTGCAAAAGCAAAATAATGGATAAGCATGATTACAACCATCCTGGATTTCATGAGGGTGACTGGTAATGAAAGGGTGTCCTGTGCCAAGTATATGTTTCGGGAGGATGCCTGAATTTGGTGGGAAGTTATATCCCAGACCAGAAACATCAATGCCTTGAGTTGGGAAGAGTTTTAGACTCTGTTCAACGAGAAGTACTACAACAATGTCATCATGGCTGCAAAAGCTGAGGAATTTATTAGATTACTTCAGGGGAGTTTATTAGTGACTGAGTATGCCCTGAAGTTTGATCGGTTGGAAAAGTTTTCCATGGAACTGGTACCCACTGAATGTTAGAGAATATTTTTTTATTGCTCAATGGAAAAGTGGAAAAACCAAAAATACAACTCTATGCAAAAATACAATAGACAAGATAATATTGATTAAATAAACATTACAACTCAATTGCTCAAAATACAAGTAAATAGAAATAAGATGTAGAGGAAGAAGATTACAAGCTCAATACTATAATAATACAAATAAATAAGAAGAACAAGAGGAACAAAAGAATGAAAACACAAACAAACTCTCACACAACCAAAGTGTAGAGTAGTGGGGATCACCAACTTGAACAAGGTTCAAGACCTTTGTCCAAAAGCTTATTTCCCCTATTCTCTAAGCATTAAGGGATCTCTCTAGGAAATAGCTCTCTGGAATTATCAAGCCTTTTGGTGTATTTTCCAGCCAATTGCTTTGTGGATGGAAAAATGGTGTGTCATACAAGTGAGCATTAGGCTCCTATTTATAGAGTTTGAGATACCCCTTTGAATTTCAAATTCCACCAACCCCCATGGCTGTTACCAATGTTTAATTGGATGTTTATGGAATTAAAATGGAGATTTGGGAGTTATTTGGGATGTTAGAACCGTTCAATTTGGATAAAACTGAAAATTCACATAGGCTGTCAGCCTTACTGGCCGCGGCTAGGACTTTTCAGTGGCTGCGGCCACTGGCTTCTGTCCCCTAGGCCGCGGCCACAGGCCATTTTCAGCACAAAAAAGTCATTTTTCCAAAATGTTCCAAAACATTCCAAATCCTTTCCCACATGATTTTGTAACCTCCAAACACCTATTGGGAGTTAAAAACATGTCTCCAATAGTCATATATCATCATGACTTTATGAAATCCAATCTCAAATGTGTAACATATAATATACACATTATTGGGTAATATTTGGGAGTTACAAATTTGTAACTGATTTTGTTACTCCAAAATATGTCACATTTGGGCACACACATTAGTCCAATTTTGTGACTCTCAATAATATGTTACAAGGTGTGACAAATAACATTTTGTCACATTATTTAATCTAATATTATATTATATGAAATAATATAACACTGAAGGGACTAGAAGGGAGAGATTTCTCTAGGGGCTACAGCCTAGACTAGCCCAGGATGTTCGTATTACCACTGTGGCAGGGGTTACTATCTATGCACAGGTGGTCAAGAAGGCACTTACAACTGAAAGTGCAGAGAACAAGATCTGGCGAGACAATGCAGCCAGAAAAGAGTTCAGGAGAACAGGTTCTCCATTTATGGGTTCTAGTAGGGGTGGAGGCCCCAGTGATCAGAAGATGAAGTTTCTTGACACCTTCCCAGCTCCAAGTCCTGACAGGCAACCCCGTGGTATTTCAATGGGCTGCCAGAGTGGTAGTAAGGCCTGGAAGACTTAACCTGAATGACCTAGATGTAAGAGGCGACATTTGGGAGAATGTAGGGAAAGGGCCCGATTTTTATGTGAAGTAGTGGGCCATCTCAAGAAAGATTTCCCTAAGGCAAGGAAAGAAGAACCCAGAAAAGCGGACAGCTCGGCCCCAGCTCGAGTGTTTGCATTGACACAAGCAGAACCTGAGGATTCTCCCTCAGTAGTTACAGGTCAGCTTCTTAGTGTTGGAACCCCTTATAATTTTTTGATTGATTCTGGTGCTACACATTCTTTTATTGCTAGTAGAATTATTGATAGATTGTGTAGACCATGTGATTATTATGTTGTGGGGTTTGGAACTTTATTACCCACTAGGGAGTTGGTAGTATCCAGAAGATGGGTCAAATGTTTGCCAGTGACAGTGGAGGGCAGAGAGTTGTCAGTGGATTTGATAGAGTTAGTTATGACTGACTTCGACATGATTCTAGGTATGGACTGGTTAGTGAAGTATGGGGCAACCATTGATTGCAGAAGGAAGATGGTCACCTTTGAGTCTGAAGGTGAGGATCCTTTTGTGTTTGTTGGTACTGTGCATGGACCCCGTATACCTATGATTTTTGTATTAAGGGCTAGAGATCTATTGCAAGGAGGTTGCACTCAGGTCATGCCAGTAAGACCAGAAGAGACCATATTAGTTTGTGAATTCCTGGATGTGTTTCCAGAAGATTTACTAGGGTTGCCACCACATAGAGAAATTGAGTTTATGATAGAACTGGCACCAGGGAGGGAGCCAGTGTCTAGAGCACCTTACAGAATTGCCCCAGCTGAGTTAAAAGAATTGAAAGTACAGTTGCAAGAGCTGTTGGCTCTGGGTTTTATCAGACCTAGTTTCTCACCTTGGGCTAATTCTGTTTGTAAAGAAGAAATATGGTTCTCTGAGGATGTGTATTGATTACAAAGAACTAAATAAGTTAACAATCAAGAACAAGTATCCTTTGCCAAGGATAGATGATATGTTTGATCAGTTGCAAGGTAAAAAGGTATTCTTAAAGATCGACCTTTGTTCTGGTTATCATTAGTAGAGGGTCAAGGAGGGAGACATACTGAAGACTGCTTTTTGCACCAGGTATAGGCATTATGAGTTCTTAGTCATGCCTTTTGGATTGACTAATGCCCCAGCTGCTTTTATGGATCTGATGAACATAGTGTTCAAGGATTATCTGGATCATTTTGATATCATCTTCATCGATGATATCCTGGTTTATTCTCAGTCAGAGTCACAGCATGAGTAGCATCTGAGGTTGGTTCTACAGAGACTGATGGAGCATAGACTGTTTGCAAAGTTCAAGAAATGTGAGTTCTAGTTATCTCATGTATCTTTTCTTGGACACATTGTCAGTAAGGAGGGGATCAAGGTAGATCTAGCAAAGATCGAGGCACTCAGAGATTGGCCAAGGCCAAAGAATGCTTCTGAGGTTAAAAGTTTCCTTGGATTGGCAGGTTATTGTAGGCGTTTCGTGGAAGGGTTCTCAAAGATTTCTACTTCATTGACCGAGCTGACATGCAAGAATAAAAAGTTTGTGTGGTCAGACAAGTATAAGAGCAGCTTCCAGAAACTGAAGTAGAGATTGATTACAGCTCCAGTTCTAAGTCTTCCAACAGATCAGGAGAAGTTTATGATTTACTGCAATGCTTCACATCAAGGTTTAGGTTGTGTTCTGATGCAGTTAGGGAAGGTAATTGCTTATGCCTCACGTCAGCAGAAGGAGTATGAACAGAGATATCCTACTCATGATTTAGAGTTGGCGGCAGTGGTCTTTGCTTTAAAGGTATGGAGGCATTATCTTTATGGAGAGAAGTGTGAGATCTATACAGACCACAAGAGCCTGAAATACTTCTTCACACAGAAATACTTGAATATGAGACAAAGGCGCTGGCAGGAGTTAGTAAAGATTATGATTGTGAGATTTTGTATCATCCAGGAAAGGCCAACGTGGTAGCCGATGCTTTAAGCCAGATAGGTCCAGGGCAGATTTATAGTGCGAGGCTGATAGCCAGAGAGTTAGCTGATGATATGACCAGAGCTAGTATAGAGTTGTTGGTCAGTTGGCCAATATTATGCTACAGTCTACACTGTTGGAGAGAATCAAGGAAGGTTAGTTGGGTGATCCACATCTGATCAAGATCAGAGAGGATGTTTTGGTTGGAGCATCCAGAGATTATACGGTGTATGATTTGGGCTTGTTGAGATACAAGGGTCGGATAAGTGTTCCGTTAGACATTGTTATGAGGCGAGAGATTCTGGATGAATCTCATACTACACCTTACTCTTTGCATCCAGACTCCACGAAGATGTATCAGGATGTGAGATCGTTGTATTGGTGGCTGGGGATGAATAGGGATGTAGTAGAATATGTGGCTAAGTGCTTGACATGTCAACAGGTCAAGGCTGAGCATCAGAGGCCGACGGGGTTATTGCAGCCTCTGGATATACCAGAGTGGAAATGGGAGGACATCACGATGGATTTCGTGGTGGGGTTACCCAGGAATGTCAGCATGATTCTATTTGGGTTATAGTGGATCGCTATACCAAGTCAGCTCACTTATTGCCAGTGAGGACTACATATACAGTTGACTAGTATGCAAATCTCTATATGAGAGAGATCATGCACCTTCATGGAGCACCGAGGTTGATCATGTCAGATCGTGACACCACTTTTACTTCCAAGTTTTGGGGGAGTTTACAGAAATCCATGGGAACACAGTTGAAGTTTAGTACTGCTTATCATCCTCAGACAGATGGGCAATCTGATAGGACAATTCAAATATTGGAAGACATGCTGCGAGCATGTGTGCTGGACTATGGTGGATCCTGGAGTAAGTATCTACCTTTGATAGAGTTTTCCTACAACAACAGTTATAAGTCTACCTTTGGGGTTGCACCTTATGAGATGATGTATGGTAGGAAGTGCAGATCTCCCATTCATTGGGATGAGATAGGTGAAAGGAGATACATGGGTCCTGAGGCAGTTCAAAGGACCAGTGAGGCCATTGAGAAGATTAGAGCTCGGATGCTCGCTTCTCAAAGTAGACAGAAAAGTTATGCAGATCCCAAGCGTAGGAACGTGGAGTTCCAAGTGGGAGACTACGTCTTCCTTAGAGTCTCGCCATGGAAAGGGGTGAGAAGGTTTGGGAAAAAGGGCAAATGAATCCCTAGGTTTGTAGGTCCACTTGAGATCCTAGAGAGAATTGATCAGGTGGCTTACAGGTTGGCCTTACCTCCGGCATTGTCAGTCGTGCATAACCTTTTTCATGTTTCAGCTCTTTGGAGGTATGTATCTGCTGTGACTCATGTTTTGAGCTACGAAGTTCTGGAGTTTGAGGCAGATCTCTCCTTTGAGGAACATCCAGTCCAGATACTTGATAGAAAGGACAAGGTCCTCAAGAATAAGACGATACCTTTGGTTAAGGTACTATGGAGGAACAGCAAGGTCGAGGAAGCGACTTGAGAGCTGGAGTCAGATATGCGGAGTCAGGATCCCGAGGTGTTCAGGTAAATTTCGAGGATGAAATTTCTGTAAAGAGGGGATAGTTGTAATGCCCCAAAATCCCTAATGTAGTTTAATGGTTGGATAAGTAGGACAGGAGAG
The DNA here is from genome assembly GCF_963169125.1 of Humulus lupulus. Taxonomy (NCBI): domain Eukaryota; kingdom Viridiplantae; phylum Streptophyta; class Magnoliopsida; order Rosales; family Cannabaceae; genus Humulus; species Humulus lupulus. The sequence goes on along the minus strand of NC_084797.1, from coordinate 81,554,225 downwards.
CCATAATTGATTTATTATGCCATTAAATTATTATATGCATGTTTATGTGAATTATATTATAATATGATGTTAAATGCATGCATGTGGGTCCACATTTCATCTCAGGAGTATTTTTGGTAATTTGGCCCATTGAGGGTGTAATTGTATATTTGTATTCATATCGGTGATCTATTGTTGAGGCCACATTATAATGTGGATTTGTTTGAGCTATTCGGCATGAGACGATCTTTCAGTGAAAGTTAGCAGTTTAGTCATAATGGGATTGAGTTCGAGGCTCGGGGTGAGTCTCCGGGTAATTTGGTGATTAGAGTGTTGCCGGGAATAAAAGGGTAATGGAATATGAATTATTGGTATTTGAGAATATCGAGAATAACGGGAATTGGAGGGTATTAATTATAATTAACGAAATAGGTGGAAAAGGAAGGTTTTACCCTTGGGAGTCTTTAGAAACCTTCATTTGACCTAGGGGCAAAAAGGTCTTTTCACCTTATGTCATATTTAAGAGGTTGAAGGCTATAAAAGGTTGGAAAAACAGAGCATAAACTTATTCCTTCCATACCTCTTTTCTTCTCCTTTTTCTTTTGAATTTTTGAGTTGTTCTTGAGGATTCAAGCTAGGGAAGTGGATCTTGAGGGCTTAGGATTGTGTTCCACCATTGAAGAGGGTCCTAATCTAAGCTTGAGGTAAGGTTCTAGCCATTAAAACTCTATTGTTGCTCTGTTTTTGTTTTGGTTTTCAGCTTGGTTTTCTAGATTGGTTAAAGGGAATTGATGGGAGTTTTTGGCTAGGGTTACTTGGGTTGTGATGCCTAGGACATGTGTAGATGGTTTTTGGGATCAATTGGGACTTAAAATGAGGTTTGGAAGCTTTTGGTTCAAGTTGGAAATGGTGGATTCGAAGAGGGAAAGTTTTGGGATATTTCTCGCTGAGTGTAGCGCTACTCATGAGGGTTTCTTCTTAATCTAGGGCACTGGGGCGCTAGGGGGTAGCGCTACCCTGCTTCTTCAGATTTTGGTTTTGGGCTTTTTTAAGGGTTTTTGGCTCGGGGTTTCAATCCTTAAGGCTTGGGATCGAATCTGCTCACCGCTTGGGCACAATTCGGGGCCCGAGAGTGAGGTTTAGGTCAAGACCCTTTCATTGTTGATTTTCATCAATGGAGGTTATAATTGGTTATGGCTAGGTAATCGCTAAGGAATCAAAAGGTCGATCATTATCAAGGGTCATTCTGTTACTATTTCTCGCTTGAACCAGAGGTAAGAAAACTGCACCCTATATGTGACATGCATTGTTAAAATTGAGGCATGTTGAGTATTTAAATGTGGACATTGATTGCATATCAAATGCTTAGCAAATATTGCTTACTTGTGAATGGCACTGACTTACTAGTCAGAATCGGCAATGGTGTTAGAACTAGCCATGAAGTTGTGACTTACTAGTCAAGCTCGACAGTAGTTTTGAGCACTAGTCGTATGTTACTGTCCTAAGAGTTACGAGCGGAATAAGCGTCATGAACACAGAGCTGATGAAAGATTAGATCTAATTGAAATTTGAATTGAATGACTCATCATGAGCATTAATGTCGGTTCGACCCCAAGTTCGATGACAACTAAAAGCGCTTGCCAAGTTCTATGATTAGTTACTTAGAGCCAGGGCCAGAAGACCAAGGTGCCCCCATCATCACATGGCTAAGGGTATGGAACCCACATTAGTGACTCCATGGTCACTCAGTTGGTCTACATTGGTGACTTCCTCATCAGTCACTTACCCTGTTTAAGCTAGTGACTCGATCACTTATTTGTAAAGGGTGCAGAATCCCACGTTAGTGACTTGTACAACTGTCACTCATCTGTTTAGGACTATAAGTCCTGGATGATTATCATGATCATCATTTGATATTATATACATGTAGTATTGAGTTTTCTTGCTGGGCTTTGGCTCATGGGTGCTATGTGGTGCATGTAAAGGGAAAGAAAAGCTCACCCAGCCTTGAGTGGAGAGCTTAGGTGGCGATGTGTACATATGCGGCTGCTTGACCACCACGGCCAAGGAGTTTCTCAGAGTGACTAGGGGTTAACCCTAATTTTACCGCTTAGGTCGGCGCGTTGTAAATTTTACACTGTAATGACCATTTTGTATTGTAAATAACTTGTAAATGTTTTTATGGGCCTATGAATAGTTTTATGTTTTAAATAAATTATGTCTTTTCCTTTTGATTGGTTTTCACCTTAATTTATTAATAACACATAGATGCATGTTTATAACCAAAGTGTTATATTATTTTATAATATAATTTAATATTATATTATTTTATAATATAATAATTTAGATTAAATAAATGTGACAAAGAGTGTCACATATTGTAACATATAATAGAGAGTTACATTATTTAGATATATGTGAAATATCCAAATATGTAACATATTTGGTGTTCCAAATTCAATCACAAATTTGTAACTTCCAAATATTACCCATTATTCTGTAGATTTGTTGTTACACAATATTGAGATGAATTTCTTATAGCCATATGTGAAATGGCTGTTAGAGATGTGATTTTAACTCCCATAATGTGTATGGAAGTTACAAAATCAAGTGGGAATGAATTTGTAACGTTTTGGAAAATTTGGAAAATTGGTTGCTGAAAAAATGTCTTAGGCCGCGGCCTGAGCGGCTGACTGCATTTTCCAAACTTCAGTTTTATCCAATTTTGAATGTTTCCAACAGCCAAGTAACTCCCAAATCTCTATTTTAATTCCATAAACATCCAATTAATCATTGGTAACAACCATGGGGGTTGGTGGAATTTGAAATTCAAAGGGTATCTCAAAACTCTATGAATAGGAGCCTATTGCTCACTTGAAAGACACAACTTTTCCATCCACTAGAGCACTTGGCTAGAAACACCTTGAGGCTTGATTATTCCAGAAAGCATTTCCAAATCTGTGAGAGATACCTTAGTGCTTGAGTTAGGGGGAATTAAGCTTTTGGACAAAGGTTTCAAACCTTGTTCAAGTTGGGGATCCCCAACACTCTTCACTTTAGTTGTGTGAGTGAGAGTTTTCTTATTGTTTTGTTCTTGTTCTTATTTTTCTTCTATTGCTTCTCTTCTCATCATTCTTGTTATATTTACTTGTATCTTTGTCTAGAGTTGTAATCTTTATTTCTTTTGTTTCAAAACCTTCACTTTATTTGTATCTTTTGCTTAGAGTTGTATTTCACTATTCTCTACTTCTATTTCTTCTTTTGTTTATTTGTATTTTCAGTTATAGAGTTGTAACACTTTATTTAATCAATCAATATTTATTTGTAATATGTTTTCTAGAGTTTTATTTTCTTACCATTTCCATTGAGGCAAATATATATTTTCCTACACAAAGAAGTCGATTAGCGAGTTAAGCACGGTTCAAAATTCACAGTAACGGTCTTGGAGTAACCTGGGCATTACAGTACCTCTCCAGAAAGAAATTTAATACGAAACCACTCTAAATACCGTGACCCTTAAACTACATAGAAAGGAGCCTAAAAACCCTCAAATCTTCAAATTCAGATATTCAAACATTACCTCTCTCAAACCAAAAAAATCCAGAAACTGACCCATTTTTTTGGGTACATTATTGCTAGTCGTTCCTATTGTTATCAGTTATGGTCACATATAAAACCTAATATAAACTCGTACTAGACCGAAACAAGTAAAAAAAAAAGATACTGGAAAATTTAGTGAAACTTATTATAAAATAAGAAAATCAAATTTAAACCGGATATAAAAATACTTATAGTCTGGTTTCTTAATCGAGGAAATGATAGAAGATTAAGAAGTGATAGTTTGAAAGTTCCTGGAAAATGAGGGAATGCAGAGAGCTTTGAGTGTTTTGAAAAAGAAGAAAGAGAAGAGTAAAATTTTGAATGCAAAGGTGATAAGGGTCAGGCTTGGTTCTTATTTATACGAAAACTTCAAGAATCAATCTAGGCCACACGATTATATCAGTTCGAGATCCAAGGGCCTAAAATAAATAAATCAAACGACAACAAAAAGTTGACAAGAAAACTGTCACAATACTCGAAACCCAATAGTCGAGTGAGTGAGTGAGTGGGCATGTTTTCTCATAACAAAAGTCAAAAAGCCCCTATTGTGCATGTCAGAAGTGACGTCACGTATGAGCAGAAGCTTGGGGGGGGGGGATTTCGTACCCCAAAAATACGAGTTGAATTACTCAGCACGGGGTAGAGCTAGCAGAAAAGCGTACGAAGAAAGCGTACATATAGATTATCTTGTTAACTCTGGAGTGAGCAGCTCAAGTCAACTTAACAGCCTACGACAACCAAATAGTCTCCATATCACTTATTGCCCCAACAACTTAGTTCAAGAAACGCATCTCCTGGATCGCCTCATGAAACTCTGGACATGACCCGTGTCAGTTCAGATTAGTCCTACAATACCCAGCTCGAGGAATGTGTTCAACTCGCAGAAGCCTGACTATAACGCACAGTGAAGGATCCCAAAAGACTTGGAGATTCTTTATATGCCTCATAAATGCCCAAATTTTATTATTTATTTATTACCCGATATAACATATATAAATTTAATATGCAATGATGTATTTATATAAATGGGAAGTTACCCAAATTTGTAAGTTACCATATTAACGTACGGTTACCCAAATCTTTCCATGAGAATCCCCTATAAACACATGAGGAATGGATAGAAAAATGGATCGACTTTCTGTGTGCAAAAACTTTGCTGAAATTGCATAAACAATTTACTCAAGATTCTTAAACAGATCAATAAGAGTGACTTGGGGACTAGGTGGATTTTAACCACTGAACCACATAAAATCGTGTGAGCATTTTGTATTTTTATTTTGTTGTTATTTCTTTTACATTCGATTTACGAAAAGCCTAATCTCTCTATTGTCGGATTTCTAAATCCCATGTTGCCGAAAAACTGAATCAACATAATGATGGACCCAAAATGGGTACGTTTTAAATATTTATAACTCGAAAGCACACAAATCTTATATGGAGCATAGTGTTCATGTAAGTACGAGGTCGAACCCAAAGGAATTGACTAAAATAAAAAAGAAACTATTTTAAACCAAAATTAAATAAATTATAACCTAGCTCCAAAGATTGATAAGATTTAATGTCAAGAAAATAAAATAAAAGATTGAAAATAAAGCTATTTAAGACAAGAAAAATAAACCAATTATGTTTTGTAAATAAGTTGTAAAAGAAAGATTATTAAGATACTAGAATCCACAACATGTAAGTTTAATAATATTTATTAGTATATTGATTCCCAAGTTTTGGTGATAGTTAAAATAAATCAAACTATCATTTTCCAAATAGATTTATAATTTAAGCACAAATTATTTCTAAAAAGATAGGATTTTTCTTCACTTTTCAAAAAATATAATTTCAAACTATTTAATGTGAAACAACAAAAATTCAAATAAAATTATTTATAAGGCAAAATACAATATTTTTGTTCTAAGCATTGGCTGTGTACAATTTAATGACACATCTTAATCAAAGAATATTATGATTTGCAAAATGAAGAACAAAGTGTAATGTTGTGTAACAATCCAAAATACAAGATATTAAAGATGAAGACATATATGAAGAAGAAGAAAAATCCATAAACTTTGTTGCATTACAAGGGAAATCAACATACAACAATAAATATTATCTAATGACAAGTTTCTTCATCATGATCTTAACAATCTTATGAAAAAAATTAGAAGCACAAACTAGAATCCAAAATATATTACAAAAGAAATACATACTTGGCACAAAATGGTCTTTCAAAAGGAAGAGAGAAAGTGTAGAAAATATGATAGTAACAAAAAATTAAGCACCCCAAAAATGGTCTTGAATTCCCTATTTATAGCCAAAATGAGAGTATTAAAATAATCAAATTAAATTGATTAAATTAACTAAAAAAAAGTAAATATGGCATATTGTAATGCCCCAAATTTCCTAATAAGGTTTAGGACCTTGATTAGGAGGTTGGGAGGGCCATAATTGATTTATTATGCTATTTAATGATAATATGCATGTTTAAGTGTATTAAAAATGCATGTGAACCCATTTGTGATTAATTGGGTGATTTTCATATTTTGGCCATTTCGGGCATTTTTGGCATATATGTGAAATGAGCGTGGTGCTTTGTTATTATTTGGTTATGCCAGGGTTACCCAGCACAAGACGATCCTAGGAGGTAAGCTAGTGGGAAAGTCACAACGGGATTTAAGCTTGACTTGGAGTAAGTCAAGGGGTATTTAGAGCATTACCGGGTTATTGGGTAATGAGAATTAATATTTGGTGATAAATTGGGAGTTAGTAAGATCAGCGGGAAATTCTGGAAGTTTTGACTATAATATCCCCGGGGGTGTTTTTGGGACCCTGAGCACTAGGTTTTATTGGAAGCTACTTAAGCTTGAAGTAACCTTTTAAAAGAATAAAAGAACGTTCTGTACGTTCTCTCTCCCTCTAAGTTCCCTTTTTGTCTCTCGATCGCATTTTCGATAGTATCTGGAGTTTTAGGACTCGGATTCAAGTGAGGAACGAGGCATAGCAATCCTAAGGAAAATTAGAAGCTTATTAGCCAGAGGATTTAGTTGGAAACAACTCAATCAGAGGTAATTCAAGTTTTAAGTTCTAAGTTTTTAAAGCTTTTAAGCTTGAATTAGACTTTGTGCTTTGATGAGTTTTTGGGTGATTTGAGACTTGGGTTTTGTTGGTTTTGGATGATGGGGATGTTTGGGAACTTTGATTTTTGAGTTTGGAGATGTTTGGATATGTTTTTGGGAGGTTTTAAAAGGTTGAAAACGGGGGAAAATGGCTGGTTCGAGGTAGGGCCGCGACCCTGTTCTTGGGCGCCGCAGCCCAGGCTTGAAGAAACAGGTGGAGGTTCTGTTTTGCCTAAGGGCCGCGGCGCTTGCTGGGAGGGCCGCGGTGCTTGGTGCCATTTTTGGGCAAATTGATGTTTTGAGCATGGGAACTTAACTCTAAGGGCCTGGGATCGATCCTACTACCTAGTTGAGTGGGATTTGTTGTCCTGGAGCCTTGGGTTGGACTTGGAAGTATTTATTTACTCATTTTGATGAGGTTTTATATTATGGTTGTGACTAGGTTATCACTAGAGGCTTGGAATCAGGATCGTGCTTGTGGCTCATTTGTTGGTAACCTGTGCTAGGACCCAAGGTAAGAAAACTGCACCCCATATGTGACATGCATGGTTATGTTTGATGCATGTTGGATGTTTAAATGTAAACATGGATAACATATTGAATGCTTAGCAAACATGCTCATTTGCATATGATTATTATTGAGGCATGCTGGATGATTAAGTGTGATGCATGTGATGCACGAGAAACATGTGATTAGGGCATGCCATGGATATTGAATATGAGATTGGTCAGAGCTTGAGTCTCTGTGTTTGTGCATGATCATTATTATGCTCGCAATTGTTAAGTAAGCATGTTGAATGCCTCATCTTTGGATGTGTGACATATGATATATGTTTAGTAGCAATGCTTACTTGTGCATGGTATTCACTCATTAGTCAAAATTGGCAAAGGTGTTAGTATCAACTGTGAAGTTATGACTCATCAGTCAGGTTCGGCAGTGGTACTGGGCACTGGTCACATGGTGCTAACTCATAAGTCAAGACGGCCTTAGCGTGTTTAACGCAAGCCAATAAAGATTAGATCTAATCGACAATCTGCATTGGATGACTCAACAAGAGCATTAATGCCAGACCGACCTCAAGTTCGATGAAAACTAAAAGCGCTTGTGTGACTTACCCATCAGTCACTCATCTGTTAAGTTAGAGACTTATCCATCAGTCTCTCATCTGTTAAGGCTAGTGGCTTACCCTGCAGCCACTCTTCTGTTTAAGCTAGTGACTACCCATCAGTCACTCATTTGGTTAGAGCCATTGCAGGAAAGCCCAGGTTACGGTGTCGTTACACGGCTATGGGCACTGAGCCCCCTAGTGACTTGTTTGGCAGTCACTCATTATGGTTTAACAGGACCTCAAAGTGATATTCACTCATCTGATCAGAGCTATGAGCTCTGTATGATCATTTTGATCATCCTATGCATGGCTTTGGGTGTTGAGCCCCATAGTGACTTGCTTGTTGGTCACTCAGTATGGTTTACCAGAACCTCAAGTGTCGAAACACTCATCTGATTAGGATTGACTTGATAGTCCTCCAATCAGAAGGGTAGGATTTCTTATCCTGGATACCCCAGCATTGTTTGAATTTATTTGCATGCTTGAATAAAGCTATGTTTGCTAGGCATGCCAAATATGATTTGATATCATGATATGACTGTTTATGAGCATATGAGTTTTCTTGCTGGGCTTCGGCTCACGGGTGCTTTGTGGTGCAGGTAAAGGCAAAAGGAAGCTGGACCATCCTTGAGTTGGAGAGCTTAGGTTATGACTTGTACATATGCAGCTGCTCGACCAATACTTGGATGAGGTTTGAAAGAGGAACTAGGGTTAAACCCTGTTTTGCCGCTTAGAACGACCTGTTGTAAATATTTTCTTGTAATAGACTCTGAAATTATATTTTTGGGATCCCAATGTATATAGTAAACGTTGTAATGAAACGTTATATCTTAACCAAAATTTTTAATCCCTAAACCGCTAATCATACTTAGTTACACGTTTATGACCAAACGACTCGATTAGCGAGTTTAGCACTATTTGCAATGTGCACTGTAGCAGTCCTTGGAGTTGGGGCGTTACACATATAGAGGTAAATTTTAGGGTGTAATGATGATTTTGTGGTAAAATATGTAGAAAATTTGGGTAAAAAAGTGACATTTTTTTGGACATTGTGGGACAAGGGGACCATGTTGGGCTCAAGAGAAAATGGCAGGTGGCTAGGTGGATGCACAGGCGGCTGGGTTGCATGTGGGCTGGAGGCTGGGCCGTGGAGTAAATTGGGGCAGGCGCAGGCGGGCTGGGCTAGTGAGGCAGGCGGGTTGGGCTGGTGAGGCAGATGGGTGCAAGTTGTTGCTGGCTTGGCTTGGAGGCTCGGGCCTATAGGCTTTCTTTCGGTATTTCAATAATGTCATTTTTTTTCCTTTCTTTTTCAAATTACTTCTTTCTTTTTTTTCTTTATTTTCAACCCAAAAATGCATCATAATTCCTACAAAATAAACACAAACTAAATATTTTCAATAATAAAATATACAATATAAGTTCCATGAAAATACTAATTAAAACTTAATTTACTTTGACATTTAAGCTCCATAAAATCACATTTTTAACTTTTAATCTAACAACACTAATTTCAAATAATTAAACTACAACATATTATAATAAACTATCTATAAAAAATATAAAAATCTAAAATATTACAATAAAACTAATAAATTCAAAATTACTTAAAAATCTTAAGAACTAAGCAAAAATTAGCATATAAAATGTGATAAAACAACTCTATTTTGTAGAGTTATCACATAACTAATTGGTATCTAAAGATAATTAAATTTTCAACAAATATAGTTGGTGGTAACCAAAATGTATTTGGAATAATATGATATAAAAATGAAGTTTTTTTATGAAAATAACTAGGCAGTGTCTTTTCAGTATCGTAACCAATCAAACAATTGCTTTTGAAAAAAAAAGAAGAAGGAAAATTCGAGCAGCAAGATTCGTGCCTCTTTTTCTATGTTGAGTTGTTGTTAGAATTCAACATTTCTACCTTCAAATATATTATTTTTAAAATTCGGTATTTTTTGATGTTGTGGCATGACATTTGTGTAAATAAAATTTAAAATTAATCAAAACGTATGTATAGATGTTAAAAAATCGCAAGAATTAAAACAAATCAGTAGTACCAATGTCAATCTATATGTTTATTGATTTTGTTGAATGTATTTGAATGATAAAATGAAATATACTTAAATTTTTTTATTAACATAAGAATGACAAATAACATCTAAATTTATTATAAATATTTTATGTTAATAATAATTATTTTATTTTTTTTACCAAATATTTTTAATTTTAAATATTAATTATCACCCCAAATTTATTTTATTGTATAAATATTATATATCTTGTCAAATATAATAATAAATATTCAAATTTAATTACTACTTTATATTGTATAATTACTACTCACCTCAGGTCTGACCCTCTGCATAGGCGGGTCAGGCTAATACCTAGGGTCCTGACACGAGTCACCAAAATTTAAAAAAAAAATGTCATTTTTTACATACACAAAAGTCCTAAAAAATTTAACAATTGTCACTTTATATATATGTGAGCACTGCAAATTGGAAATGATCCTGAAAGACCTAGACCTCATACAAGACTAACCTGTCTCACCCCACATGAGGCCTCACGCTTACCTCGCTAAAGATCCTATGGACCTGGGCCTAAGTGTCGTGCTCAGGTGCCCAGGACCACGCCTCGGACGCGCTTAAGTGCCTAGGCGCACCGCCCCTCTCACAAAGCCCAGTCGTCTCGCGAGGCATATGCGCACCACCCCTCTCGCGAAGCCCAGCCATCTCGTGAGACCTAGGCGCACCACTCCTCTCACGAAGCCCAGTCGTCTCCCGAGGCCTAGGCGCACTAGCCCTCTTGCGAAGCCCAGCTGTCTCGCAAGGCATAGGCGCACCGCCCCTCTCACGAAGCCTAGCCATCTCGCGAGGCCTAGGTGCATCGCCCCTCTCGCGAAGTCCACCCATCTCGCGAGGCATAGGCGCACTGCCCCTCTCGTGAAGCCCAACCATCTCGTGAGGCATAGGCGCACCGCCCCTCTCGCGATGCCCAGCCGTCTCACGAGGCCTAGGTACACCGCCCCTCCCCTGAAGCCCAACTGTCTCACGAGGCCTAGGCACACCGCCCCTCTCGCGAAGCCCAGCGATCTCGCGAGGCCTAGGTGCACCACCCCTCTCGCGCCGCGACCCCTGCATGCACCTGGTGTCTCGCGAAATGCGCCTCAAGATTGTATCTCCTATGACGACCTATGGAGATTTCAACATTTAAAGGTAAAAAGCTAAGTGTAATTCAAAGAGATCATACAAGTACGAAGCTTGTACGAAGTACGAAGCTTGTACCGAGTACGACCTTTAAGACCCCGTATGTCTTATCTGAATACCCATGCCAGACAAGTAGTGGGAGTACGAGGAGTGGTGACATGGCCTGCATGTCTCTGACCCTATATCAGAGTCGACACAACAACCACCTGCACCACTACGTCTAATACCACTTCTCTGACACTCGTACTAGGTGAGTAGTGGAGGCACAATCAAGTACTAAAGTGGAGGTGCTCCCATAGACTCTGACCATGTATTGGAGCCGACGCCACTACACCTGATACCACTTTCCTGACAATGTACTTGTGTACAATTTGGTCCCCTGGACCCCAATGTATCAGGGGTCATTAGAGCCCACTATAAAGGGAACCCCACTTCAACGTTGAAGGGGGTTGAAAAAACATTGTAGCTTTATACCAAGAGAAATACAAGTTCTTTTCTCCATTTTTTCTTTCTGCAACTATCTTCTAAGCTTCTTATTAGAACTGTGAAGTTTTTCATTTTTAAGCTATATACTTTTATTTTTTCTAATTTAACTTTGTTGACGAGTTCTCATCGTCAACAGTTTGGCGTTGTCTGTGGGAAGAATAAGTCCCAAGCCACTGTTCTTCCATTGATTCCGGTAGGAAAAAAATGCCAAGACGTTCTAAACAGCTGAGAGAGCCATGAGAGGTGGAGGTCCACCTTAACGGAGATCAGCTGAAAGCCTCCATGAAGAATCCTCCTCCAGCCAAAAATATGGAGGCCCCAAAGGAGCCCGAGGTTCATGAAGGTGAAAGGGAGGCCTCATCCCCAGCCGTCCCACCTGATGAGAATCATCCAAGGTCAACAACTGCCCCTGCAAAAGATGTCACTGAGTTCTCGCCCCCAAGGCTGCCGTAGGTGCCGAACTCCTGCCGGCAAGATCTAGGCCCATCGACATGCAAACCTGACAAGCATCCCCGAGTCCATTTCATGAGCTCGAGTTCTAGATCTTGATTTTACAAAGAAGAGATACGTGAACTGCACCGTAAGAACCAAAGGCTATAAACCACCTTAGAGAACATGCAAGAGGTGTTGAATGGCCTGCTACAAGGGGAATCAAACATATCTCTCCCTAGGCGAAAAGAGAGAGGTCAAGAGGGGGCAAAAACCACTGTCCCAGTGGACGATGGGAGGACTCGACTCTCCACCAGTAATACCCCCCGGACAAAGCAGCACGAACATCCCGGACCACAGAAGTAGCCCCAGAGGCCAGAGCAGAAGAACAACGTTGGCCCTCGTAACGAAGTCGAAGTCATCTCAAGGAAAACACCCTCAGATTTATGAGAGGAATTCAACAAGAAAAGGGTGGATAAAAAGACTACACCTCCTATGGCGCCCCGGGAAGGCAAAGGAAAGGGAGACGCTAACCTTCCACATTGAGAGACTCCTTAAACAAGAGGAGACCAAACCTAGACACAAAAATGAGGAGCCTCCGGAGCAATATCATCACCGCATCTGGAGGACAAGCCATTGAGGATGAGTTCGACCATGAATAACCCTTCATTAAGGAAATCCAAGCCATCCTGTAGCGACCCAAATTTGCTAATAAGGCTTGGGGCCTTGATTAGTGTGCCTGGGGGGCAATAACTATTATATTATATTAATATATATATATATGTTTAATGAATATGTGATTAGAGTGCATGTTTAGGCGATTAAATATGCATGTGGGCCCTGTTTGGTTGTTAGGGGCATATTTGTAATTTTAGCCCATTGACGGCATAAATGCGATATATGTGATATAAATGTGATATATTTTTTATGCACGTTCCGAGACGGTCCTAGGGAGCTCATTAGCTAGAAACTCACAACGGGGTTAATACCCGGCTCGGGAGGAGCCTGGGGGTATTTTGGGAATCTTGAGTAACGGGTAATGGCACTTTGGTAACTTGGGAAACTATAGGTAACCATTGAGGATAGTTACTTTAAGTATGGAAATGGTATTTTTGTAAGAAGATAGGAAAGGTCTGGGTTGCCCTTGAGGGTTAGCTAGAGTAAGAGTTAGATGGGAGGGCAAATGGGTCTTTTGGCATAGATATAGATAACTTTGGCTGAGGGGAAAGGCTGGAACGTTCTCATCCTTGTGTTTATGCAAGAGCTTGGCTTTGGGAGCTCTAGAGGAAACTAGGGAAAAACAGAAAGGAAGGAAATGAATCTTTGAATTTCTGTGGGATCAAGAAGGGAGTTAAGGCCAGAAAATTAGAGGATTGTTCTACATATTGAGGTAAGGGAATTCTGAGTAATTATGTTGTAGAATTCAGTTAAGAATATCATGGTTTGAGAATTGAATTGTGGGTTTTGTTTGGTGAATTCTTGGGGTGAATTGTGGTTAGGTTCAGCTTGAATTTGGTGAATTAAGCTTGGAATTTGATTGGGAAAGTAGCTCAAGGTCGAATCTCTACTTGAGGTAAGGGTTTAATGCATCTTTGTTTGGTTGATTGCTGGTGTGGTTTAAGAATTATGAGGGATGGTTTAAGTTTTACAAGTTTTGGTTTAAGTTTCTGAAGTTTTAAACTAAATTATGACTTGTAGGTTTGATTGTGTGTTTGAGCTTGTTGTTGATGTTTTTGAGTTGTTAGAAGGTTTATTTGGGGTTTTGAATTGAATTTGGGACTTAGGTATGCCTTGGTATTGATTTGGGAGTGTTTTGGCTCGGGGAAAACGTTTGGAGAAACCCAGATTTCTGGGTTTGCGAAGGGGCGCCGCGGCCCTGTTCTTCTGTGCCGCGGCGCTAGGCTGCATCAGTGGACAGGGGGCCCTTCTGGGCGCCGCGGCGCTAGGCCATTTCTGGGTAGGGGAAATTTCAGTTTTTAGGCTTTTGCTCAGGGGGTTCGGGGGACGCTTCCGCCACCTTGTGTGGGGATCCAGGAGGTCCTAAGAGCTCGAGATTGGTTCCGGGAGATGTTTTTGAATTGGTTATTAATGGGAGTGCTATGTGTGTGTTGTGACTAGGTTCTCGGTGAGGCTCGGACTAGAGGATCGTGCTCGAGGGTTCAGTGATCAAGAAACTCGGGACACATATAAGAAAATTGTTGTACCCATAGAGCAGGGTGAGGCCCCATAGTTGTGTTGCAGGGCACGACCCTATATGATTATGTGTTGGGTGTAGCCCATTGATTATGTCAGTATATGCTTAAGATATGTTTTATTAAGCTGTGTATCCATATTTGTGAATGGTTGGCAAGGGCCGGGAACGGCGAAGGCCGAGAACGACAAGGGGCCGGGAGCAATGTTTATCACGCGGAGTGCGAGTTGCTAGGGTAAGACCCTAAAGGATACCTGGGATATCCCTACGGTGTAGACAGCAATCCAGGGCCTAGTAAAGCGCCTAGGACGGCTTGGCCATATGTGTTTAGCCTGTTGGCAAATTTGTTATATGCTGAGTGGTTTGTATGCTTATGTTATCTGTTTGTGTGGAGTTTTCTTGCTGGGCTTCGGCTCACGGGTGCTCTGTGGTGCAGGTAAGGGCAAAGAGAAAGTCAACCGACCATGAGCATGGAGAGCGTGAAGCGGCGCGTACATGTCTGGTTTGCCTGGCTGCCACGACCAAGGGTATTTTTGAAAGTTGTTTGTAAAGAACCCTATTTTGTCATATAGTCGAGTTAAAGTATATTTTGAGTTGTAAATATTTATAAACAGTATTTTGGGATCCCAAATGTTAAACATTTTATGATTTTTCAGTAAATGAAATTATTTTCAAAGTTTATAACTCTGTTTATGGTTTGATTACACATTTTCCTTAATACCTCGATTAGCGAGTTAAAAGCACGTTTTAAACTCACTTAGTAACGGCTCTAAGGAAGTAGGGTGTTACAACTTAGTATCAGAGTGAGCCAAGGTTTATTGGTTCTGGAGATTGACCGAACATGTACACTCGCTGTGAGTGACAAGCTCGACTCAGGGTTGGTTGGTATGATTGATTATAAGCTTGAATATGTGCTTGAATGCCATGTTTGCCTGCTTATTTCTTATAGAGCATGATGAATGAGTTAACATATGCATGATGCCAAGGCATGGCCCGATGTGTGTTATATGCTATCTGTATGTTATCTGGATTGCTGTTCATGGTTGGTTGTTGTGGTTGGGGGTGGTATTGGATTTTGTTACCATGCCTGATGAGCGGCGTCGTTGGTTGCAGGCATATAGTTGTGATGCCTTGACAATCATCTATACTCCGCGGCAGTCGGGCTGAGGATGACAATCAGGGTCAGAACCCTCCACCTGACCCACAGAATTAGTAAGAGATGTTTGCTAAAATGGAAGCAAGGTTGCAGAGAACAGAAGAAGAACTTCACTAGTTGAGGCAACATGCCCCTCCACAGGTCACTGGGCTGCCAATTCAGCAGGGTGCGGTGCCAGTGCTGGTTCAGCCTGTGGTTGAGAACAGGTGGGAACCTTTGTATGAAAGGTTCAGGAAGCAGCATCCTCCCACCTTTGAGGGTGGATCAGACCCACTGCAGGCAGAGCAGTGGATGAATATGGTTTCCTCTATCCTGGATTTCATGAGGGTTGAGGGAAATGAGAGAGTTGCCTGTGCCAGCCATATGTTTAGAGAGGATGCCCACATTTGATGGGATGTTGTGGTTTAGAGAAGAAATGTAACAACTATGACCTGGGAAGAATTCAAGAATATGTTCAATGAGAAATACTACAGTATAGCAGTCCGAGCTGCAAAGGTTGACGAGTTCATCAACCTGACTCAGAACTGGTTGACCGTGACAGAGTATGCACTGAAATTCGATCGACTGGCGAAGTTTGCGCCAGATTTAGTGCCGACGGATGCGGCAAGGAGGGACAGATTTGTACGGGGGCTGAATGTTATGATCGCCCGTGATGTGAAAATCACCTTGGATCCAGGGACTACTACCTATGCTCAGGTTGTGGACAAGGCTCTTACAGCTGAGGGGGCTGAGGACCAGATCTGGAGAGAGAGTGCTGTTAGGCACGATGCAAGGAGAATAGTGCCTTCTTTTGTTGGATCCAGTCGGGGTAATGGCCCCAGTGAGCAGAAGAGGAAGGCCCCAGATTCCTTCGTTCCTCCCATTTTTGATAGGAGGGCACGGGGTGCTTTTAGTGGCCGTCAGGGCGGAAGTGACAACTGGAGGAGTTTTCCAGTGTGTCCTCGGTGCAGACGACGACATCAGGGTGAGTGCAAGATCAGGGCCTGCTTTGTCTGTGGGAGTGCCAATCATTTGAAGAAGGACAGTCCACAAGCCAGGAAGGAGGAGCCGAAGTAGGGTGACAGCCTCGCTCCTACCAGAGTGTTTATCTTGACTCAGACTGAGGCAGAGGCTAGCCCCTCAGTTGTGACAGGTCGGATTCTAGTGCTGGGTCTTTGTATACTGCGTTGTTTGATTTGGGAGCTACCCACTCGTTTATGTCTACTAGGGTTATAAATCAGCTGTGTAGACCTAGTGATGTGTATGCTCGGGGTTTTCAGACTTTGTTACCAACTGGGGAACTGATAGTCTCTAGGAGATGGATTAGGGCTTTACCAGTAGAGGTAGATGGTAGGGAATTGTCTGTTGATCTGATTGAGCTTGCGATGGATGACTTTGATATGATCTTAGGAATGGATTGGTTGGCAAAATATGGGGCAACGATTGACTGCAAGCGCAAGATGGTGACTTTTGAACCAGAAGGGGAGGTACCCTTTGTATTCGTGGGGATGTCTAGTGGACCGCGAATACCTATTATTTCAGCATTGAAGGCTAGAGACCTGATGCAGGAAGGTTGCATAGGATTCCTAGCAAATGTTGTGGACACCTCTAGGGTTGAGTCGGTTGGACCAGGTAAGACTAGATTGGTGTGTAAATTTCCAGACTTATTTCCAGCAGATCTGCCAGGCTTGCTACCGCAGTGGGAGATTGACTTTGTTATTGAGTTAGCGCCAGGGGTGGAGCCAGCACCTAGGACGCCTTACATAATTGCTCCAATAGAGTTAAAGGAGTTGAAGATTCAATTGCAAGAATTACTTGATTTGGGGTTCATCAGACCGAGTTTCTCGCCATGGGGTGCTGCAGTGTTGTTTGTTAAGAAGAGGGATGGATCTCTTAGGATGTGCATTGACTACAGGGAGCTAAACAAGCTAACTATTAAGAATAAGTATCCACTGCCTAGGATCGATGATTTATTTGATCAGTTACAGGGGAGTACTATGTTTTCCAAGATTGATCTCCGGTCAGGTTACCATCAGTTAAGGATCAAAGACGAGGACATACCAAAGACTACTTTCCGCACAAGGTATGGACACTATGAATTTCTGGTTATGTCCTTTGGATTAACCAATGCCCCAGTAGCTTTTATGGATATGATGAATAGGGTTTTCAAGGACTATCTAGATAAGTTTGTAATTGTATTCATCGATGACATTTTGGTGTACTCTCAGTCAGAGACAAAACACGAGCAACATTTGCGGTTGGTTTTACAGCGGTTAAGGGAGCATATGTTATATGCTAAGTTCAGTAAGTGTGAGTTCTGGCTACCGCAAGTTACATTTCTGGGCCATATTGTCAGTAAGGAGGGGATTCTGGTTGACCCAAGTAAGATTGAGGCGGTCAGAGATTGGCCTAGACCGAGCAATGTTCCTGAAGTGAGAAGTTTTTTGGGTTTAGCAAGATATTATCGGCGGTTTGTTGAGGGGTTCTCTAGAATAGCTACGCCATTGATAGAACTGACAAAGAAGAAGACAAGGTATGTTTGGACGAACAGATGTGAGAATAGTTTCAAGGAGTTGAAGCGGCGACTGGTCACCGCACCAGTGCTAAGTTTGCCGACAGATAATGAAAAGTTTGTAGTTTATTATGATGCATCCAGACAGGGTTTGGGGTGCGTGTTGATGCAAGCTGGTAAGGTGATAGCCTATGCATCTAGACAGTTAAAGGAGTACGAGCAGAGATATCCTACGCATGATTTGGAGTTGGCAGCGGTGGTGTTCGCACTTAAGATTTGGAGACATTATCTCTATGGTGAGAATTGCGAGATATACATCGACCATAAGAGCCTGAAGTATTTCTTTACTCAGAAGGACCTGAATATGCGCCAGAGGCGGTGGCTGGAGTTGGTTAAGGATTACGACTGTGATATCCTATACCATCCTGGGAAGGCTAATGTAGTAGCTGATGCATTGAGCCGGAGAGCCCCAGGACAGTTGTTCAGTTCAAGACAGATATACGATAAGCTGGCTGAGGAGATGACTAGAGCATGAATAGAGTTGGTAGTTGACCAGTTAGCCAACATCACTCTTCAGTCTACACTCCTTGAGAGGATCAAGGAGTCGTAGGGGAAAGATTCCCAGTTGAGAGGTCACAGAGAGAACGTCTTAGTCGAAGTGGCTAAGGACTTTTCCCTTTCGGAGATGGGGTTACTGAAGCACAAGGGCTGGATTTGTGTTCCGATGGATTCTGTTATCCGACAGGAGATTTTAGATGAGTGGCATACCACTCCCTACTCTTTACATCCGGGTATGATGGAGATGTACCAAGAATTGAGATCTTTATATTGGTGGTCGGGCATGAAAAGGGATGTGGTGGATTATGTGGCCAGGTGTTTAACGTGTCAGCAGGTCACGGCTGAACATCAGAGGCCAGCAGGGTTGTTGCAGCCTCTAGGGATTCCGGAGTGGAAGTGGGAGGACATTACCATGGACTTTGTGGTTGGTTTTCCGAGAACTGTTGGACAGCATGACTTAGTGTGGGTGATTGTGGATAGGTATACCAAGTCAGCCCACTTTTTGCCTGTCAGGACGACTTATACTGTGGAGCAGTATGCTGAATTATATGTGAAGGAAATTGTTCGACTTCATGGAGCTCCGAGGTCGATAGTGTCTGATAGAGACCCCACCTTCACCTCCAAGTTTTGGGAGAGCCTGCAGAAGGATATGGGCACGCAGTTACGATTTAGTACCGCTTATCATCCTCAGACCGATGGACAGTCTGAGAGGACGATTCAGATATTGGAAGACATGTTACGAGCTTGTGTGTTAGACTTTGGGGGATCTTGGAGTAAGTATCTTTCTTTGATTGAGTTCTCGTATAGTAACATCTATCAAGCGACTATTGGAGTGGCTCCGTATGAGATGCTATATGGGAGGAAGTGTAGATCACCTATCCATTGGGACGAGACGGGTGAGAGAAGTTATTTGGGTCCTGAGATGGTTCAGAGGACCAATGAGGCGATTGAGAAAATTAGAGCGTGAATGCTCACCTCCCAGAGTCGTCAGAAGAGTTATTCAGACCTGAAACATAGGAGTGTAGAATTTCAGGTTGGTGATCATGTGTTCCTTAGGGTTTCACCTCTGAGGGGAGTGAAACGGTTCGGTGTTCGGGGCAAGCTGAGCCCTAGGTTTGTTGGACCCTTTGAGATTCTAGAACGAGTTGGGGAGGTAGCCTACAGGTTGGCGATGCCTGCAGCCTTATCAGGGGTTCATAATGTTTTTCATGTGTCCATGCTCCGAAAGTATGTATCAGATTTGACACACGTATTGAGTTATGAGAGTTTGGAGCTGGACCAGGATTTGTCCTATGAGGAGAAGCCGGTTCGGATTCTTGACCAGAAAGATAAAGTTTTGCGGAGGAAGACCATTGCCTTGGTGAAAGTGTTGTGGAGGAACAGCAAAGTTGAGGAGGCGACATGGGAACTTGAAGCAGACATGCGGGAGCGGTATCCCGAGTTGTTCAGGTAATTTCAAGGACGAAATCTCTGTAAAGAGGGGATAGTTGTAGCGACCCAAATTTGCTAATAAGGCTTGGGACCTTGATTAGTATGCCTGGGGGGCAATAACTATTATATTATATTAATATATGTGGGTTTAATGAATATGTGATTAGAGTGCATGTTTAGACGATTAAATATGCATGTGGGCCCCGTTTGGTTGTTAGGGGCATATTTGTAATTTTAGCCCGCTGAGGGCATAAATGCGATATATGTGATATATTTGTGATGTACGTTCCGAGACGGTCCTAGGGAGCTGATTAGCTAGAAACTCACAACGGGGTTAATACCCGACTCGGGAGGAGCCTGGGGGTATTTTGGGAATCTTAAGTAACGGGTAATGGCACTTTGGTAACTTGGGAAACTATAGGTAACCATTGAGGATAGTTACTTTAAGTGAGGAAATTATATTTTTGTAAGAAGATAGGAAAGGTCTGGGTTGCCCTTGAGGGTTAGCTAGAGTAAGAGTTAGATGGGAGGGCAAATGGGTCTTTTGGCATAGATATAGATAACTTTGGCTGAGGGGAAAGTCCGGAACGTTCTCATCCTTGTGTTTATGCAAGAGCTTGGCTTTGGGAGCTCTAGAGGAAACTAGGGGAAAACAGAAAGGAAGGAAAGGAATCTCTGAATTTCTGTGGGATCAAGAAGGGAGTTAAGGCCAGAAAATTAGAGGATTGTTCTACATTTTGGGGTAAGAGAATTCTGAGTAATTATGTTGTAGAATTCAGTTAAGAATACCATGGTTTGAGAATTGAATTGTGTGTTTTGTTTGGTGAATTCTTGGGGTGAATTGTGGTTAGGTTCAACTTGAATTTGGTGAATTAAGCTTGGAATTTGATTGGGAAAGCAGCTCAAGGTCGAATCTCTACTTGAGGTAAAGGTTTCATGCATCTCTGTTTGGTTGATTGTTGGTGTGGTTTAAGAATTCTGAGGGATGGTTTAAGTTTTACAAGTTCTGGTTTAAGTTTCTGAATTGTAGGTTTGATTGTGTGTTTGAGCTTGTTGTTGATGTTTTTGAGTTGTTAGAAGGTTTGTTTGGGGTTTTGAATTGAATTTGGGACGTAGGTATGCCTTGGTATTGATTTGGGAGTGTTTTGGCTCGGGGAAAACGTTTGGAGAAACCCAAATTTCTGGGTTTGCGAAGGGGGCGTCGCGGCCCTCATAGGGTGGTGCCGTGGCGCTAGGCCATTTCTGGGCAAGGGGAAATTTCAGTTTTTAGGCTTTTGCTCAGGGGGCTCGGGGGACGCTTCCGCCACCTTGTGTGGGGATCCAGGAGGTCCCGAGAGCTCGGGATTGGTTCCGGGAGATGTTTTTGAATTGGTTAGTAATGGGAGTGCTATGTGTGTGTTGTGACTAGGTTCTCAGTGAGGCTCAGACTAGAGGACCGTGCTCGAGGGTTCAGTGCTCAAGAAGCTCGGGACACAGGTAAGAAAACTGCTATACCCATAGAGCAGGGCGAGTCCCCATAGTTGTGTTGTTGGGCACGACCCTATATGATTATGTGTTGGGTGTAGCCCATTGATTATGTTAGTATATGCTTAAGATATGTTTTATTAAACTGTGTATGCATATTTGTGAATGGTCGGCGAGGGCCCGGAACAGTGAAGGCCAGGAACGACAAGGGCTGGAAACGGCGAAGGCCGAGAACGGCAAGGGGCCGGGAGCAGCGTTTAGCACTCGTAGTGCGAGTTGCTAGGGTAAGACCCTAAAGGATACCTGGGATATCCCTACGGTGTAGGCCGCAATCCAGGGCCTGGTAAAGTGCCTGGGATGGCTTGGCCGTATGTGTTTAGCCTGTTGGTGAATTTGTTATATGCTGAGTGGTTTGTATGCTTATGTCATCTGTTTGTGTGGAGTTTTCTTGCTGGGCTTCGGCTCACGGGTGCTCTGTGGTGCAGGTAAGGGCAAAGAGAAAGTCAACCGACCATGAGTATGGAGAGCGTGAAGCGGCGAGTACATGTCTGGTCTGCCTGGCTGCCAAGACCAGGGGTATTTTTGGAAGTTGTTTGCAAAGAACCCTATTTTGTCGTATAGTCGACTTAAAGTATATTTTGAGTTGTAAATATTTATAAACAGTATTTTGGGATCCCAAATGTTAAACATTTTATGATTTTTCAGTAAATGGAATTATTTTCAAAGTTTATAACTTTGTTTATGGTTTGATTATACATTTGCCTTAAAACCTCGATTAGCGAGTTAAAAGCACGTTTTAAACTCACTTAGTAACGACTCTAAGGAAGTAGGGCGTTACACATCTTGCTCCCAGCCAACTTCAAGGAGCCTCATATGACCCCATATGAAGGAAATACAGATCCCAAGTACCATTAGGACGCTTTTAACAATCTGATGAAGTTAAGGGGGATTAGTAGCGGAGCCATGTGCCATTGCTTTGCTGTCACATTGAAAGAACCTGCGTACAAATGGTTCAAAAGACTTCGACCAGGGCCCATCAGGTCTTGGCAACAATTTTCTGATGAATTTCTCCAGCAACATCACGCCATGCGTGATTACACATTGTCGGGCACCAACCTCGCTAATGTGAAACAAGGAGAAAATGAGAGTCTGAAGAGCTACATCCACAAGTTCAATATGGAGGCAGCCAAGGTAGGGAGCTTGACCCGTAGAGAGCTAAAAATGACCATCATGGCCGGAGTACGCTCGGGAAGTAAGTTATGGGATAACATGCTCAAAAGAGAGGTCACAGATTTGAACGATTTCTATGAGCGGGCACAAAAATATATTCGTGTAGAGGATGGTAACGAAAGCTTGAGGCCAGAAAAGGCCAGTTCCCACCAAAACCCTCAATTTGGGAGAGCCAAAGCGGTGCAAATAAGAAGAGGGTCTATGAAGGAACAAGAGATGATCGGCCTCGGAAGCCCCAACGCACTGATGAGCTCAGCATAGAGCAGGGCGAGTCCCCATAGTTGTGTTGTTGGGCACGACCCTATATGATTATGTGTTGGGTGTAGCCCATTGATTATGTTAGTATATGCTTAAGATATGTTTTATTAAACTGTGTATGCATATTTGTGAATGGTCGGCGAGGGCCCGGAACAGTGAAGGCCAGGAACGACAAGGGCTGGAAACGGCGAAGGCCGAGAACGGCAAGGGGCCGGGAGCAGCGTTTAGCACTCGTAGTGCGAGTTGCTAGGGTAAGACCCTAAAGGATACCTGGGATATCCCTACGGTGTAGGCCGCAATCCAGGGCCTGGTAAAGTGCCTGGGATGGCTTGGCCGTATGTGTTTAGCCTGTTGGTGAATTTGTTATATGCTGAGTGGTTTGTATGCTTATGTCATCTGTTTGTGTGGAGTTTTCTTGCTGGGCTTCGGCTCACGGTTGCTCTGTGGTGCAGGTAAGGGCAAAGAGAAAGTCAACCGACCATGAGTATGGAGAGCGTGAAGCGGCGAGTACATGTCTGGTCTGCCTGGCTGCCAAGACCAGGGGTATTTTTGGAAGTTGTTTGCAAAGAACCCTATTTTGTCGTATAGTCGACTTAAAGTATATTTTGAGTTGTAAATATTTATAAACAGTATTTTGGGATCCCAAATGTTAAACATTTTATGATTTTTCAGTAAATGGAATTATTTTCAAAGTTTATAACTTTGTTTATGGTTTGATTATACATTTGCCTTAAAACCTCGATTAGCGAGTTAAAAGCACGTTTTAAACTCACTTAGTAACGACTCTAAGGAAGTAGGGCGTTACACATCTTGCTCCCAGCCAACTTCAAGGAGCCTCATATGACCCCATATGAAGGAAATACAGATCCCAAGTACCATTAGGACGCTTTTAACAATCTGATGAAGTTAAGGGGGATTAGTAGCGGAGCCATGTGCCATTGCTTTGCTGTCACATTGAAAGAACCTGCGTACAAATGGTTCAAAAGACTTCGACCAGGGCCCATCAGGTCTTGGCAACAATTTTCTGATGAATTTCTCCAGCAACATCACGCCATGCGTGATTACACATTGTCGGGCACCAACCTCGCTAATGTGAAACAAGGAGAAAATGAGAGTCTGAAGAGCTACATCCACAAGTTCAATATGGAGGCAGCCAAGGTAGGGAGCTTGACCCGTAGAGAGCTAAAAATGACCATCATGGCCGGAGTACGCTCGGGAAGTAAGTTATGGGATAACATGCTCAAAAGAGAGGTCACAGATTTGAACGATTTCTATGAGCGGGCACAAAAATATATTCGTGTAGAGGATGGTAACGAAAGCTTGAGGCCAGAAAAGGCCAGTTCCCACCAAAACCCTCAATTTGGGAGAGCCAAAGCGGTGCAAATAAGAAGAGGGTCTATGAAGGAACAAGAGATGATCGGCCTCGGAAGCCCCAACGCACTGATGAGCTCAGCATAGAGCAGGGCGAGTCCCCATAGTTGTGTTGTTGGGCACGACCCTATATGATTATGTGTTGGGTGTAGCCCATTGATTATGTTAGTATATGCTTAAGATATGTTTTATTAAACTGTGTATGCATATTTGTGAATGGTCGGCGAGGGCCCGGAACAGTGAAGGCCAGGAACGACAAGGGCTGGAAACGGCGAAGGCCGAGAACGGCAAGGGGCCGGGAGCAGCGTTTAGCACTCGTAGTGCGAGTTGCTAGGGTAAGACCCTAAAGGATACCTGGGATATCCCTACGGTGTAGGCCGCAATCCAGGGCCTGGTAAAGTGCCTGGGATGGCTTGGCCGTATGTGTTTAGCCTGTTGGTGAATTTGTTATATGCTGAGTGGTTTGTATGCTTATGTCATCTGTTTGTGTGGAGTTTTCTTGCTGGGCTTCGGCTCACGGGTGCTCTGTGGTGCAGGTAAGGGCAAAGAGAAAGTCAACCGACCATGAGTATGGAGAGCGTGAAGCGGCGAGTACATGTCTGGTCTGCCTGGCTGCCAAGACCAGGGGTATTTTTGGAAGTTGTTTGCAAAGAACCCTATTTTGTCGTATAGTCGACTTAAAGTATATTTTGAGTTGTAAATATTTATAAACAGTATTTTGGGATCCCAAATGTTAAACATTTTATGATTTTTCAGTAAATGGAATTATTTTCAAAGTTTATAACTTTGTTTATGGTTTGATTATACATTTGCCTTAAAACCTCGATTAGCGAGTTAAAAGCACGTTTTAAACTCACTTAGTAACGACTCTAAGGAAGTAGGGCGTTACACATCTTGCTCCCAGCCAACTTCAAGGAGCCTCATATGACCCCATATGAAGGAAATACAGATCCCAAGTACCATTAGGACGCTTTTAACAATCTGATGAAGTTAAGGGGGATTAGTAGCGGAGCCATGTGCCATTGCTTTGCTGTCACATTGAAAGAACCTGCGTACAAATGGTTCAAAAGACTTCGACCAGGGCCCATCAGGTCTTGGCAACAATTTTCTGATGAATTTCTCCAGCAACATCACGCCATGCGTGATTACACATTGTCGGGCACCAACCTCGCTAATGTGAAACAAGGAGAAAATGAGAGTCTGAAGAGCTACATCCACAAGTTCAATATGGAGGCAGCCAAGGTAGGGAGCTTGACCCGTAGAGAGCTAAAAATGACCATCATGGCCGGAGTACGCTCGGGAAGTAAGTTATGGGATAACATGCTCAAAAGAGAGGTCACAGATTTGAACGATTTCTATGAGCGGGCACAAAAATATATTCGTGTAGAGGATGGTAACGAAAGCTTGAGGCCAGAAAAGGCCAGTTCCCACCAAAACCCTCAATTTGGGAGAGCCAAAGCGGTGCAAATAAGAAGAGGGTCTATGAAGGAACAAGAGATGATCGGCCTCGGAAGCCCCAACGCACTGATGAGCTCAGCATAGAGCAGGGCGAGTCCCCATAGTTGTGTTGTTGGGCACGACCCTATATGATTATGTGTTGGGTGTAGCCCATTGATTATGTTAGTATATGCTTAAGATATGTTTTATTAAACTGTGTATGCATATTTGTGAATGGTCGGCGAGGGCCCGGAACAGTGAAGGCCAGGAACGACAAGGGCTGGAAACGGCGAAGGCCGAGAACGGCAAGGGGCCGGGAGCAGCGTTTAGCACTCGTAGTGCGAGTTGCTAGGGTAAGACCCTAAAGGATACCTGGGATATCCCTACGGTGTAGGCCGCAATCCAGGGCCTGGTAAAGTGCCTGGGATGGCTTGGCCGTATGTGTTTAGCCTGTTGGTGAATTTGTTATATGCTGAGTGGTTTGTATGCTTATGTCATCTGTTTGTGTGGAGTTTTCTTGCTGGGCTTCGGCTCACGGGTGCTCTGTGGTGCAGGTAAGGGCAAAGAGAAAGTCAACCGACCATGAGTATGGAGAGCGTGAAGCGGCGAGTACATGTCTGGTCTGCCTGGCTGCCAAGACCAGGGGTATTTTTGGAAGTTGTTTGCAAAGAACCCTATTTTGTCGTATAGTCGACTTAAAGTATATTTTGAGTTGTAAATATTTATAAACAGTATTTTGGGATCCCAAATGTTAAACATTTTATGATTTTTCAGTAAATGGAATTATTTTCAAAGTTTATAACTTTGTTTATGGTTTGATTATACATTTGCCTTAAAACCTCGATTAGCGAGTTAAAAGCACGTTTTAAACTCACTTAGTAACGACTCTAAGGAAGTAGGGCGTTACACATCTTGCTCCCAGCCAACTTCAAGGAGCCTCATATGACCCCATATGAAGGAAATACAGATCCCAAGTACCATTAGGACGCTTTTAACAATCTGATGAAGTTAAGGGGGATTAGTAGCGGAGCCATGTGCCATTGCTTTGCTGTCACATTGAAAGAACCTGCGTACAAATGGTTCAAAAGACTTCGACCAGGGCCCATCAGGTCTTGGCAACAATTTTCTGATGAATTTCTCCAGCAACATCACGCCATGCGTGATTACACATTGTCGGGCACCAACCTCGCTAATGTGAAACAAGGAGAAAATGAGAGTCTGAAGAGCTACATCCACAAGTTCAATATGGAGGCAGCCAAGGTAGGGAGCTTGACCCGTAGAGAGCTAAAAATGACCATCATGGCCGGAGTACGCTCGGGAAGTAAGTTATGGGATAACATGCTCAAAAGAGAGGTCACAGATTTGAACGATTTCTATGAGCGGGCACAAAAATATATTCGTGTAGAGGATGGTAACGAAAGCTTGAGGCCAGAAAAGGCCAGTTCCCACCAAAACCCTCAATTTGGGAGAGCCAAAGCGGTGCAAATAAGAAGAGGGTCTATGAAGGAACAAGAGATGATCGGCCTCGGAAGCCCCAACGCACTGATGAGCTCAGGCAAGGCCCCTACACCTTTTATACTGACCTCACCCACGCTAGGGAACATATTTTCGTCACGAATGAAAACCAGGTTCCTTTCATAATGCCCCCACCAAGAAAAAAGACCGATAAAAAAGAGACCCCAGAAAATATTGCCGGTATCATAAAGATATCGGCCACACCACCGCAGAATGCAACCATTTGAAAATAGAAATTGAAGAGCTTATACGCAGGGGACATTTGGGCAGATACGTCCGTAAAGAGAACCAAAGGTCGGAAGATGGGGTATCCTCACCACGGGCACGAGAGGTGGCCTCGGAGGTACAAGGAGAAGTCAGGACCATTTTCGAAGGGCCAAGATTCAGAGGCGAATCAAGGAAGGGGCGAGACAAATATGCCAGGGAGGCCAGGCGAAGTCCACCATCGTGCATCTTAAGTTTGGAGCAACGCCCCCCGAAGAGTTTTAAGGGGGAGAATGACTCGATAACCTTCACAGAAGAAGATGCACGAGGTGTGCATTTCCCTCATAATGACCCCTTGGTGCTGACTGTCCAACTTGTGAACATAAGAATACATCAGGTCTTGGTGGATAATGGAAGCTCTGTAGACATCCTATATCGCCCTACTTTGGAGAAGACGGGACTGAACATCTGGTACCTGAAGCCCTGCAATGCCTCCCTTTATGGATTTACAGGGGATTCGATACAACCCCTAGGTGCAATTGAGTTAGCCCTCACCATGGGGGAACAACCCAGGCAAACCACCATAATGGCAAACTTTGTGGTGGTGGATTGCGCCTCAGCCTTCAATGCGGTATTAGGGAGACCCTCCCTAAGAGAATTGAAGGCGATAACTTCTGTATACCATTTAGCCATGAAATTCCCAACTCCTAAGGGAATATCAAGCATGAAAGGAGATCAGAAGGAAGCAAGGGAATGCCATACCACATCCCTCCACACGGCCACAAAGCCATCGGGGCCTATGGCAATGGTTGTGCATGAAGGCACAAACCCGCACGAGTTGGACTTGCGAGTCACAGAAGAACCTAGAGTCGAGCCTGTAGAGGAGTTGGAAGAAGTCACGGTCATGAATGAGCCATCGAGAAAGTTTAAGGTAGGAAGAAACCTTACGGGTATCGTGAAGGAGAAGCTGGTAGAATTTTTGAAAGCCAACCTCGACGTATTCGCCTGGATTCACGAGGACATGGTAGGAATAGACCCATCAATCATGTGTCATCACTTAAACATCGACCCAAAAGCAAGGCCTATGAGGCAGAAAAAGGAGAGTGCTAGACCCAGAAAGATACGCGACCCTAAAAGAAGAGGTTGACAAGTTGAAGGCAAATGGGTTTATCCGAGAGGCATTCTACCCAATATGGGTATCAAACCCAGTGTTAGTCCCAAAGCCCAACAGAAAGTGGAGGACTTGTGTGGACTTTACTAACCTCAACAAAGCCTGCCCTAAGGACAGCTTCCCACTTCCCAGGATAAATCAGTTAGTAGACGCCACGGCAGGGCACGAGCTACTTAGCTTCATGGATGCATATTCTGGGTACAACCAAATACCCATGAACCAGGCCGATGAAGAGCACACTTCGTTCATAACAGACAAGGGGCTTTATTGCTATAGAGTGATGCCTTTTGGTTTAAAGAATGCAGGTGCTACTTATCAAAGGCTGGTGAACAGAATGTTTGCAAATCAAATAGGAAGGAATATGGAAGTATACGTGGACAATATGCTGGTAAAGACAAAAAAGGCAGAAGAGCTCACAAGCGATCTCAGTGAGATGTTCGACACCCTCCGAAAGTCCAGAATGAAGCTAAACCCGCTCAAGTGCACCTTCGGAGTTTCATTAGGGAAGTTCCTGGGCTTTATGGTGAATTCCCAAGGTATCGAGGCCAACCCTGAAAAAATCAAGGCATTGCTGGAAATGAGCCCACCACAAAGCAAGAAAGAGGTGCAGTGCTTAACGGGGAGAGTAGCAGCCCTCAATAGGTTCATCTCCAGGTCCACTGACAAATGCCTCCCTTTCTTCAACATCCTAAAAGGGAGCAAAAAGTTTGCTTGGGATGATGATTTCTAGGAAGCCTTCACTAAGCTAAAGGACACCTTGGAAAACCACCCCTTTTGGCCAAGCCAGAAAAAGGGGAAAAGTTATACTTGTATCTAGCCGTATCAGAGCATGCTACAAGTGCTGCCTTGGTTAAAGGAGAAACGAAGCATCAGCAGCCCGTGTACTATGTGAGCAAGCGGTTGGTAGACGTAGAAACCCGGTACTCAGAAATAGAGAAGTTGGCATATGCCTTGATAGTGGCTTCTCGAAAGCTGAGGCCCTATTTTCATGCTCATGCTATCGAGGTGCTCACCAACACCCCTTTGCGTCAAGTCTTGTAGAAACCGAAAACTTTGGGAAGGTTGTTAAAGTGGTCGTTTGAATTAAGTCAATTTGACATCACTTACACCCCAAGGACCTCAATCAACGGGCAGGTACTTGTAGACTTTATAGTAGAGTTTGCACACCGACCCCATGAGGAGGGACAAGTAGAAGATAATGAACCGGCGCATGAAGGGGAAAAGTACCCTGAAGAATGGAGCCTCCATGTAGACATGGCATCTAACGAAGGAGGAGCCGATGCTGGCATAGTGATGACGGGACCTGAGGGGCACAAGATGTATTACGCCTAAAGATTCGGATTCGAAGCTTCCAACAATGAAGCAGAGTATGAGGCACTGTTGGCTGGCCTGAGACTAGCTAAGGAGTTAAAGGTAACCCATTTTCATGTCTTTAGTGACTCACAGCTGGTAGTGTTTTAGGTGAATGGTGAATATCAAGCTAGAGGCCCAAAATTGGCTGCATATCTCGCCAAGGTGAAAGGGTATCTGGACCAGTTAAAAAAAATACACCATAGAACAAATCCCGAGGGAGTAAAACACAAACGCCAATGCTCTCGCAAAACTCGCCTTTACTCGAGATGAAGACACGCTTAAGTCCATCCCAGTCGAATAACTCTCCTAGCCAAGCATAGCAAAAGAAAAGATCCATATGGTCAATAGCCCTGAGGAGTCATGGTTTGCACCCATCGTGAGGTACTTAAATGATGGGACCTTGCCTTTGGAAAAAAAGATGCTCATAAGCTGACTTACAAAGCTGCCCAATACACCCTAGTAGACGGAGTTTTATATAAGAGAGGCTTCTCTACCCCGCTCATATGGTGCGTAGATAAGGGAGAGGCTTTAAAAATTCTGCAAGAGATACATGAAGGGGAATGTGGAAATCATGCTGGGGGGCAGTCCACGGCAAAAAAGGCCATCCGCCAGGGGTATTATTAGCCTACCATGGAGAAGGACATGAGCGATTTCACGAAAAGGTGTGACAAGTGCCAGAGGCATGCAAATTACCCCAGACAGTCACCAAATGAGCTGGTGAGCATGATCAGTCTGTGGCCCTTCGCTGTGTGGGGGGATTGACTTGATTGGAGCATTGCCAGCAGGAAGAGGAGGAGCAAAATACGCAGTGGTAGTAGTCGAAGAACAAATTTAACAGCTAAGAAAATCACCACCTTCTTCAACAAATTTATCATCTGCAGGCTTGGAGTACCCTACAAGATAATCTCTGACAATAGGACGCAATTTGTAGGGGGAATGTTCGAAGAATATTGCAGGGAAAAGGGAATAAAGAGGAGTTTCTCCACTATAGTACACCCACAAGCCAATGGACAAGTGGAGGCCATGAACAAGATCCTAAAAAGGAACTTGAAAACAAAGTTGGAAAAGTTGAAAGGAGCCTGGGTCGAAGAACTTCCCAATGTGCTTTGGGCCTACAGGACCACGCCTCATTCCACCACTGGAGAGATGCCTTTCGCCTTAGCCTATGGCTGCGAGGCTGTCCTTCCAATAGAAAATAAGATTAACTCCATCTGCACACAAGCATATGATGACCAGGCTAATACTGCAATATTAGCCGAGAATTTGGACCTGTTGGAAGCTAAGAGAGAAAGGGCACAACTGAAGTTGGCAACGTACCAGCAACGAGCCACAATATACTATAATTCAAGGGTGCAAGAGAGGGCATTCAGGGTCGGAGACCTCGTGTTAAGGAAAGTCCTGCCCAACACTTGAGACCCGAGCGCAGTTGTATTAGGGGCAAACTGGGAAGGGCCCTACCAAGTTGCCCAGGTGGTGCCCCCTAACACCTACAATCTTACACGTTTGGATGATACCATGGTACCTAGAGCATGGAACGCAGAGCATCTAAAAAAATATTATCAGTAAGACCTCCATGTCTGAGGCAAGAATATTATTGTTCTATCTAAACGTGCAAGTCTAATGTAATAGCTATGAGGTAGAAGGCTAACTTGGACTCCTTGATATGAAGTAAGAATGAAGTCACCATAGGTTACCATGTACTTCACTCATTTCCAATGAATATGTTGTGGCATTAAATGAATATGTAGTAAGAACTCTTGTTTGAGCAAAATGATCGAACTATCTAAATATCATTTACAATGATTATCAAAATGCATGAATGAAATGATCAAAGTGCCTGCCGATATAAATCTCGCCAACCACTTGGGGGCAGAGTATATAGCCAAAAAAGGGTCCTAAACGGGACCCTTATATATAAAAAAAAAAGGGGTCCTAAACGAGATCCTTATATATATATAAAAAAACCCCTTATAAATAAAGAAGAAGACCTTGCAAGACATCACTTGAGTTCACGAGGATTAGCTACCCTTATTAACATCAAGGAGGTCAAAAGGTCCTACAAGAATAGCCTCCTAATAAAGACAGATGCTTCCACGAGAGGAAAGGCCTCAGGAAGAGCAACCACCAATAAGCATAGAGTGGCCACCAAGTCGTCTAGCCAAAAAGGGTCCTAAAAGAGACCCTTGCAAAAATAGTACTATGAATAATGACAAGAAGGATGCTTCTCGCAAGAAATAATAAGCGTGTGCAAAAGTATATAAAAGGATTATTAGAACCCAAAGGTTCAACATATCCTTATAGATACAATCAAGGTGCACCAAAGAGAGACCTATCAAACCCCTTCGTATGGGCTCCAAAGGACCTCAAGCATGATAAATAAAAAAGTATAAAAAGAGAGAACCTATCGAACCCCATTTTGCGGGCTCAAAAGGACCTCAAACATAGAGGAACAAAAGAGAATGATCACATATGTATATGTATATATATATAAAAAGAGTTTCGATAATGTGACAAACTCAGAGAAATTAAAAACAAAATAAGGCTCAAATGAGCATACAACCACATTGAACTGAATGGTAAAAATTGCAGAAGCGAGATCTTAAGGCCTCCTGACGTAGGCGTTCCACTCAGCCACCCTGGCAACAGCGTGCTCACCAAAGGAGGAGAAATCGAAGTTAGGATTTTTCCTCCATACTCCGTAGAGGGCGCTCTCTATGGATTTATACTCAATATCGACCAAATTCTCCTATAAGGAAGTGACCCTCTCCTGCAACATTGCGATTTTGGCCTCTGCTCCCCTTAGATCGGCCTCTAAGCGAGTAACCTTCTCCTGCAGCATCACGACCTTGGAAGTCGCTCTCTTCTTCTTTTTTGATGATGAAGAGGCCTTCGCCAGGGCCTTCTCAAGCTTAAGGTTGGTTTCAATAAGTTCCCTCTCAAGCCCCTGAATCTTGACCGTTAAACGGTCCCTTTCAATATTCGACGAGGAGAGGTCCTGTGCCGAGTCGGCAAATTGTTGGGCCACTGTATAAGTCTGCACAAGAAAAATAAAAATAATGATGATAAGCAAAAAAAAAAGGGGGGTAAGGCCGATGTAAGATGCATGAACTCACCCAAGTGGCGGAGCGCATAAGAGTCTCCCCAAGCTCTGACATGGCGAAACTCCTGAGACCTCTCCAATCAGTCTCAAGAAGATCCCCGGCGACCCGGATATACCATTGCCCATAAGAGGTCGCCATGTGACCCACCCAAGGTGCCCCTTTCAAGTTAGGGGCACCTAGCTGGGTAGGGACAGATGATCCGCTCACCGAAGGAGGAGGGGCACATGAATATCGAGAAAATGATCCCCTGACGAACCAGGATTAAGGGAAGCATGAGGGAAAGCATCGTAGTCCTCAGAAAAGGGATAGACGAAGCCCCTCGGCAGGGCCTGTAGATCGTGGGAGTGAGAGGCCATGTCATGGTCTGTAGGGGCTAAAGGAGGGCACCCCCTAGGAGACAGAGATGATCGGCGAGGTCGCCTGTGTTCTGGGGAAGCCTCCTCGGGCACACACTCTGCATCATCCCCATCCGAGTAAGGCTCAACTAAAATTGCCTTTTTCCTCCGTTCAAAAATATTCCACAACAACTCAGGCTCTGAAACTGTGGATAGCTTGGAATGGTTGAGGTTGGTCACGGTGAAGAGACGGGCAGCCATTTTCTTGACAGGGTCAACATCGAGAAATTTGTCCACCGAATCCGCCTCCAACTTGGGAATGTCGGGAATGATGAAGTTCTCTGCACAATCAACACAGTTGCCAATATGAACATAAGTTCCAAAACAGTAAGTTCAAAATAGAAAAAAAAAACTTGAAGTACTTACTAGGAGATGAGCGAAAGTTCTCACGAACAAAAAGGGGACCTTTCACGAAGAAGAAGTCTTGCTTCCAGGTCCTTGGGTTGGACACAAAATCCTCTATCAAGGAGACCTGAGAATTGGCTTTCTGCAGGAAATAAAAGCCCTTGGATTTAGGAGTGTGCATGAGGTTGTACTTGAAATGCACCTCTTGAGTCATGGGAGCACGCTTGTTAAGCTCCATAAATGCCATATAGAGGCAGCTCAAAGTCAGCCAGCTGTTGGGTGCCAACTGGAGCGGAGCAAGGTCGAAATGGTTAAGAACCATGATGAAAAATGGGTGTAATGGAATTGTACCACCCGCATTCAAGATGTGCTCACTCATGGCCACATAGCCCTGAGGAGGGTTATCAGCCCGGCACTTGTTCGAAGGAACATATAGCTTGTACTCCTTGCCAACACGGTATTTCTCTGCTAATTCTAGCAATTTGTTTTCAGACACGTGGGACACTATGGTAGATGCCAACAGGGAACCAGAATCTGGCTTCTCATGGGCCCCCTGTCGTCGTACTCTCTTTGACATATTTGAAACAAAAAGAAAAAGGTGAGGTAGAAACAGGGCACTTTACCCTCCATTTTTTCTTCCTAGCAAGGGTCTTCCACCGAGGCACTGAGTATGAAAGTGCTAAGCAAGGGTAGACCGAGAACAAGGGTTGAGGAGAAACCGGGATGACCCCATGAAAATCATAAGGGGAAAACAGGGCAGGAGGTTCAGACGGGAGATTTCCCTCCATAAACTCCAACTCCATATGCAAATCTAAAAGGGTCACCCTAAGATTCGCTATATGGTCGTTAAGGTCAAGGGGGAAAGATACTCCGTCGCCCCTCAAAACTGAGTCTATTTCGCTCTCCACTACCTAGATTTTATGTCTAAGTTCAGCCATATGCTCAAGATGACGTATATGGGCTTTCCTCAAAGTGTCATAGTCTTGGTGAGGGTTGTCTTCGGGGGACTCCGAGTCTGAAGATAAGTCTACAAACTCGACCCCCGAAGGAGCACCAGATGATCCTTCACATGCCATGGAACCTCATCTCGTAAGTAATTAGGGTTCACGTGTAAATGAGAGGATTGCTACAAAACACAAAGGAATGGGCTCAAAACCTCTACGCACAAGCGCTCTAAATGACCAACTACGGGGTATGAACGAGGGCATGTAACTGGGTTAACTCACGACGAGCTCTGGCCGAAGCAACCCATCCCGAGTGGTGTTAATTTAGACCCAGTAAACATAAGGGAGAAAGAAAGTATACCTCAAGTAAGTAAAATTGAGCGATGTCGTGGTCAAAAGGAGGTCGAGGGTCAAAAGCACCGTCATGGTCAAAGAGAAGCAAAGGGTCGAAAGTACGCGTCTGCAAAAACAAAGGTGTTGACCCTTGATTTGGCCAACGACACGGAGTCAAAATAACGAAAAAGAATAAAAAGGAAATTAAGAAGAAAATCAAATGGGAAGAAAGTGACACAAGTATTTTATAGTGGTTCGGCCCCAACTGTGTGGTAAGAACCTACGTCCACTTAGTGTTCTTATTGATGTTGAATCCCAATGCCATGATCAAAGAACCAGCGTTCTTGAGTTTCACAAACCTTAGGAGAATTACAACTTTTTGGTGGATAATCACACTATGCTATGCTCTCTCTATGAGTATTCAAGTTCAAAGTTCAAAAGAACCTTCCTTGAGCCCTCTCATTCATATTTATAGGCTCAAGGGGGTTACATGGGCCAATGAGCCTTAATTATCCTTAACATCAGCGTATCAAGGCAATAAAGAGAAAATATAATAAATATAGTTATTACAATATTGTGTATTTTAAAGGAAATAAATTGAAGCATGCGACCAGACTGGTCACATCTAAATGCGAGATCTGATGAAGCAATAAACATCTGGTTGATAGACGAACAACATTCCTCTACTTCAATGCTGCCACGTGCCAACCACGTGTAATAAATTCTTGCCACATCATCAGGAGCTATTTTTAGGTAACCATTTGCCCCCCAAGTTTATTTTACTGCAACCAGCATAAAGTAAACTTAGGAGACTAACCCTTCGCATACCCCACCAAATCTGTCAGAGTCGTCCATGCCTTCTCGAAAAAGGCAACCAATCATGTCTTTTCAGTTTCCTAAAAGTTGTCTAACGGCTATCGTGCTTCCCCATGCCTTGAAAAATTAACTCCAGCATTACCTCTTTTACTGTGCCATGATCAATATAAATAGCCCATTCTTTTCACTTTTCACTTTTTACCAATCCTCTTGCCTTCAAGAACTTCGAAGAGCAAAGCAAAACAAACCCAGAAAAATTCGCTGATCCAAGGTGTGCCTGTCCAATCTTCTGAAATCTTCACTCCAATCTTCCATCTAAGTAAGTCTCCTGATCGATTCCTTTCTGTTATGATGTGCTGTGCAATGCCTGTTTTCTATTTATTTTTTATTTCTGAGTTCTTGAATATTTTTGTCAGTTCTTGCAAAATGGTTTCAGGGTAAATGGGTATGTTGATCTGCACTAAATATGGTAGGAAAATAACACTTTGCTGGGGTTAGGAATTATTTTGGTAGTTAGGATCATGAATTTAGGGCATAAAATCGAAGTAAAAATTCTATTTTTAAGCTTGTAGAAAAACTGGGTTTTTCCCGCCCCTTCAGAGTCGAAAAAGTTTTTCCTGAAAAACTTTTTACTTTTGCTTTTTTATCCGTTTTCCAAACTGCTCGTATGTAATTTAGTGTTTTTGCTAGAATGATGCTGGTCGTATAAAAGCTTAACTTTTATACACGAGCAACGTTATTCCAACTCTTAACACCTTTTTCTAGGTCGTAGATTCTCATCTCCCCTTCTCTGTTCGCAAATTTTCATGCAAGATCCGTGGGGAGGTGAGAGGCCAATTGACGATGACCTACTCGCTCAGCTGCTTGTGGACGAAGAACAACCATCGCTACTTATCCCAGAGATTCCTTTTTCTCGAATTCCACCCAACTGACCTCCTTTAAATCCATCAAATATGGGTAGAGTAAAATCCACCGCCCAGAAAAAGAAACCATCAAAACCTTCTGAAAATCAGCCTGCTCCTCAAGTTGAAATTCCCTCAACCAGTGGTAGAGCCAAAACCATTAGTCCCGAAATCCAAACACAGGCCCACCCCTATGACATCCTTTGACCAGGCATAGAATGGTACCTTGCTCCTCCACCACAATCACTGCTAGGATGGTAAACAATTTCCTCATAAAGTACGGACTTTCTGGGGTTTCTTTATTCCTTCTTACCACTGACCAACGGGCAAACCTGCCTGGTGGCGCCTTCAGCGCCTAGTCGAGGTATCACATTGAGGCAGGAGCAATCCTGCCTCTCCATCCTTTCTTCTAGGGAGTGGCCAATTACTTCTGGGTCGCTCCTTTCCAAGTAACCCCAAACGTGTATAGAATGCTATTCGCACTCTATATCCTTTACAGCCATAAAAAATGGCCTGTCCCTTCGCCTCATGAGATCAATTACCTGTTCAATCTCAAATCTAACCCCAACCAGGACAACACAGGTTTTTTCATTTTTTCCACCAGGAATCGACCCGCACCTTCCTGAGTGGGACTACTTACAAGTCCAATGTAGGAAAGTACTACCAGGAGTACTTTTTAACCACTGACCTGGTCGCCAACAACCTAGCCTTCACCCAAGGAGGTAACTTCTTCATTCTCTTGGTCGCTTATTTCCTTTTATTTTATTTGCATTCTCCTTAGAAAATTAGCCCTCTTCAGGTCCATGGCTGCGACCAACTCCCACTCCAAAAATGGAGATTCGAGCAGCACTACTGGCCAGCATGACTGACGTAGAAAAAAGTGTCAAATAGCTGGTCACTGAAGCCAACCTAAGGCTGGTCGGGCTTCTGGCACCTCACCAGGACGTGAGGGAGTCAACGACGGGGAGTGCCACTGGTGGAGAAATTCCCGAGCAGCACCCGGACGTGTCGCAGCCTCCAAGGAGGAGGACAACTGGGGTGACAATCAAGGAACCTTCCAGCACCCCGTGAGCAGCTGCTCCCCCTGCTCCTTTGGGAAAAGGAAAGAAGAAAGCTTTTGAACCCCCTGCACCTATCGATGAGTCTTCTGATGAGAACAGTACCGTCTTCTCATTTTTAGACAATTTGCCCATTCCCTGTCATTTATTTGACGAGGATGAAAACTTTAAGTACACTCCAAATTTAAATTCAGATTTCTTCCAGGTAGTGAGTGAGTGTAGTAGTAGTTCAGTAAGTAATGTAGCGACCAATAGTTATAGCACGAATACTTTACTTATAATTTCCTTGTTTTTATTTTCGGCTCCATCTATGCACATTGTCTAACTACTCGCCATGTTTCTTCACTTGCAGATATGCACATTGGGAGACATGTTCAATCGCTACACCGCACCTGCTGCTCCTTCGAGCAGGAAGAAAGAAAGCAAGCAGCACTGTGGGGAAAGAAGCAAGGCCCCTTCAACCAAGAAGGCCAAGACTGAGGATCTTCTAGCCGTTGCTCCTTCTAAAGAAACAATGCCTCCTCTAGCGCCACTCGACCAGCAGTCTCCTCCTGCACCAACCAATCAGTACTCCACCCCTCCAGCGCCAACCGACCAGACACCTCCCGGCCAACCCAAAGACCCCCTGACCAGTACCGTGGTTGGCTCGGCCAGAGAGAGAATATACAAACTCTCCAAGCACAAACGCAGCCGAGAGGTCATCGTCGGCACCAACTCCATGGAGGCCGATCAGATCATAAACCGAGGGCTGAATGAGATAGCAAGAGTAAGTTGTTTTCTATTGCTAAGTTATTTTACTCTGTCATTTTCTGCCATCATCTTATCTCTTGTATCTGATTGCAGGGATTGCTGAATACTGCTAGTTGGCGCCGCACGGGGGCTTTGGTCACCCAGACCACAAACTCTGACACCAAGCACACTGAGGCGATGAAGGTGCTCGAGGGGAAGAACGCTGAACTGCTCGAGAAAAACACAAAACTGCTCGGAAAGAACACCGAACTGCTCGAGAAAAACTCCCAACTGACCGAAGAGCTGCTGTAGTTCTGGACTGCCCTGGCCAAATCTAATGAAGATAAAGAAAGGTTTAGGGAGTGCGCTAAAATTAACTACCAAGAGGCCAAACAGCTTGAGGTTGATCTGATCGCGAGTAGAAAGGAGACTGAGGAGCTGGAGGGGCGCGTCAAGGAGATTGAGGAGACTAACGCCAGAAACTTGGAGAAGTATAGGGTAGCCACCCACCTTTGCTTCTACGAGTTCTGGAAGCACAACCATGGGGCCAACTTCAACTACCATTCCGAACGCCTGAGGCGAACTCAAATAGCCTGGTGCACTATTCGCCTGGAGGAAGAAAAAAGAGCCAACGTTCCTGCCTCCCCAGAAATCTCCTTAGCAACGGGGATTGATGGTGCGGAAAATGAAGCTGGAAACACTGTTGACCAGGACACTCCTCAAGACCCTCCTGCCTCGTAGTCTTTTTATTTTTATTTGTTTATCTTTTAGATACACGACCTACGGGTCGTGATGTAAAGACAATTTTTAACTTTTATTGCTGCATGGGAAGCTTTTTTCCTTTTAACAAACAATTACATCCGAGCAGTAACTGCTCGCGGTGTAAAAGGATTCATTTTTGGTATTATATAATATTTGCACTTTATTATAACACATGTTCACATGACCGAACTTAGTATAGTACTTTGGTTTGATTTAACAAAATAACAAAATTTTGAAAAATACTCTAAGTACCCTAGCATGCTTTCACTTATTTTGCTCATGTGTTTACATACCTTTTGATATGCTTTGTTTACTAGATACTTTATATGCCCCCCAAGTGATTGAGGAGCTTTAGGTCCTCGGTCACTTGCCTTGACTAGGACCTGTGCAAACATTTCTGCTCGTAGGAGAAATTTTAAAATGAGAATATAGCAAAACAACACACGTCATGAGCAAATACTTGTAATAAATACAATAGTTGGCAAGATTGACTGGCTGCACACAGTCCCTTTTATTTCTCGTAATAAATGGACAAAACGTGTCTGTACGAGTGATCACCAAAATGATCTTACACTTATAAGCGACCAGTCACATAAAATGACCAACCCTTTTTCATAACTTGTAAAAAGTAAAATTAATACAAGCCAATTCTTTAAGAAGAATTGTTTATTGATAGTCCTTGCGCAAGTGTTCTCCATTCCAATAGCGAGGAATGAGATCTCCATTTAAGTGAGCAAGTTTGTAAGTGCCTGGATGGAGGACTTCTTCAATTTGGTACAGTCCTTCCTAGTTAGGTCTGAGTACTCCAGCGGCCTGGTCGCGAGTGTTGAGGAAAACCCTTCTAAGTACTAGATCTCCTACACTGAATTTCCTCTCACGTACTTTAGAATTGAAATATCGGGCGACCTTTTGCTGGTAAGCTACTACTCGGAGTTGGGCTTGCTCGCGCTTTTCATCGATCAAATCTAGAGATTCCATCAATAACTGGCTATTAGAGCCTTGATCGTACATCATTCTCCGATGCGATGGTGGATCTAACTCAATAGGAAGCATAGCCTCATATCCATAGGCTAAGGAGAATGGAGTGTGGCCTGTTGTTGTGCGATGGGACATTCTGTACGACCAAAGGACTTCAGGAAATTACTCTGGCCATGCCCTCTTCGCTTCCTCAAGCCTTTTCTTCAAAGTATCCTTTAGCGTTTTATTGATTGCCTCAACCTGTCCGTTTGCCTAAGGGTGAGTAACCAAAGAAAAGCTCTTGATAATGCCATGTCGCTTGCAAAAATCCGTGAACAGATCACTATAAAAATGTGTTCCGTTGTCTGAGACAATTTTTCTTGGCAATCCATGGCGACACACGATGTTCTTGACCACGAAATCTAGCACTTTCTTGGTCGTTATGGTTGCAAGTGGCTCATCTTCGTCCCACTTTGTGAAGTAATCAACGACCACTACGACGTACTTGACACCGCCCTTCCCTGTGGGCAAAGATCTGATTAGGTCTATACCCCAGACTGCGAATGGCCATGGACTTTGCATCTGTTTTAGCTCATTAGGGGCTGCTCGCGGAATTTTGGAGAATCTCTGGTACTTGTCGCATCTTCGCACAAATTCCATCAAGTCTTCATTCATTGTTGGCCAGAAGTATCCTTGCCATAGGATCTTTTTTGATAAACTCTGCCCCCCAGCATGGTCCCCACAAAAGCCTTCGTGGACCTCTCTCATCAATTCTTTGGCCTTCTCTTTTGAAATACACCTGAGGAGTGGCATTGAGTATCCCCTTCGGTACAAGATTCCATCGACCAGGATATACCGAGCAGCCTGCCGCTCAAGGGTCCTGGATTTGTTTCTGTCTGTTGGCAACACACCCTACGTCAGGTACTCTATGTAAGGTGTCATCCATGTATCCACCGCCTGAATCACCAAAGAGGTTTCTTCCGTCTGGATGCTTGGTGCTGATAGCCATTCAACTGGTACTATATTCAAGGTGTCAGCATCCTTGGCACTTGCTAACTTGACCATAGCATCAACGTTTGAATTTTGGTCACGAGGTACTTGCTGGAGAGTATACTTCTCAAATTGGGCCAACAAATCTTTTGCTTTATTTAGGTAGGAAACCATCTTTAGACCTCGAGCCTGATATTCTCCAATGATCTGATTAACCACTAACTGAGAGTCACTATATATTTCGAGTGACTTTATGTGCATGTCTCTGGCAAACCGTAATCCTGCGAGCAACGCTTCATACTCAGCTTCGTTGTTTGAAGTAGTGAAGTCGAATCTAATTGTGTAATGAAATTGATGCCCTTCAGGCATTATCACAATCACTCCTGCTCCAGCGTGATGCTCATTAGAAGAGCCATCTGTAAATAACTTCCAAGAAGGAGTTTGGCTTTGAGGCTCAGGCTCTTCTGTCCCTTCTGGCTGCTCGTTGTTTGGGAGCCCAGTGAGTTCTGCAACGAATTCAGCTAGAGCTTGACCTTTTAATGCTGCTCATGGTAAATAAGAGATATCAAACTGCCCAAGTTCAACCGCCCATTTCAATAATCGGCCAGCGACTTCTGGTTTCTGCAGAACTTGCCGTAGAGGTTAGTCGGTCAAAACTGTGATTGGGTGAGTTTGGAAGTATGGCCGCAGCTTTCTGGAGGCTAAGATCAAGCAATAGACTAATTTTTCAATAGGTGGTTACCGCAATTCTGCTCCTATTAGCCTTTTGCTTACATAATAGATGGCCTTCTGCATGCCCTCTTCCTCTCTTACTAGAACAGCACTAGCAGCATATTCCATGATCGCCAAGTAGATGAACAAATTTTCTTTATCAACTGGCTTCGATAGAATCAGTGGCTGCGACATATGAGTCTTTAAAGCTTTAAAAGCTTGCTCACACTCTTCCTTCCATTCGAACTTCTTGTTGCCTCTGAGTAGATTAAAAAATGGGACGCATTTGTCCGTCGATTTGGAAATAAATCTACTGAGAGCACCAATTCTTTCGGTTAATCTTTGAACATCCTTGATTTTTGTTGGCAATTTCATATCAATCAGTGCTTTAATCCAATTCCTCGTGAGTTTACTATAAATCCCAAGAATTTCCCTGATCCAACTCTGAAGGAACACTTGAAAGGATTCAGCTTCATCTGATATTTATTCAAGATGTTGAAACACTCTTGCAAGTTCCCTACGTGTCTTTCTGCCTTTTTTGACTTAACCAGCATGTCATCAACATATACTTCCACGTTTGTATAGATCAGGTCCTTGAACATGTGATTGACTAGTCGCTGGTAAGTCGCACCAACGTTTTTCAAACCGAAGGGCATTACTTTGTAACAGTAAAGCCCTGTATCGGTCTGAAAGCTAGTGTGATCCTCATCAGGTGGATTCATACTGATCTGATTGTACCCGAAGTATGCATCCATGAATGAGAGGATCTCATGCCCTGCAGTGGCATCGACCAGCTAGTCGATTCTAGGGAGTGGGAAACAATCTTTAGGGTAGGCTTTATTAAGGCCTGTGAAATCCACGCATGTTCTCCATTTGCCATTCGGCTTGGGAACTAGTACGGGATTAGAGACCCAGGATGGATAAAACGCTACCCTGAAGAATCCGTTCTCCTTTAGCTTCTCGACTTCTTCCTTTAGAGCTTTTGATCTGTCTTTGTCGAGTAGCCTCCTTTTTCTTTTGTACTGGTGGAAAACTCTTGTCTATGTTCATAACATGGCTAATGACCGTAGGGTCTATTCCGACCATGTCTTTATGCGACCAGGCAAAGAATTCCTGGTTTTTCCTTCAAAATTCCACCAGTTCTTGTTTCGTTGTTGTCTCTAAGTTTTTATCGAATTTCGCAACCCTAGTCGGATCTGCTTCATCGAGTTGGACCTCTTCAAGGTCCTCGATGGGTTCTATCTCTTCATCAAAATCCCCAAAGCGAGGATCTAAATCCCTATCCTCACTTTGGGAAATACCCTATTTGGTGACACCATCACCTAATTGGGCTTGTACATCACTGGCCAATTGCAACTCTTTCCCGGAAGCTTCCCTCGATCCACATTTCTTCGCCTTAGATATCGAGGCGTTGTAGCACTCCCTCGGTTCTCGATGGTTTCCCAACATGCTCCTACCCCTGCGTCGGTTGGGAATTTCATGGAAAGGTGCCAAATTGAGGTAACGGCTCGCAGGTCGACCAAAATTGGCCTCCCAATTACAACATTATACGCTGAAGGACAATCAACTACTATGAAAGTAGTGAGTAATGTCATGTTTACAGGCGCAGTTCCTGGTGTAACTGGGAGCCTAATCGACCCCGTCAGGGCGAGCCCTTCGCCAGAAAAACCATATATGGTTTGGTTGCACAGCTTCAAGTCCTTGATGGAAAACCTCATCCTTTCCAGTGAAGACTTATACAAGATGTTGACTGAGCTTACTGTGTCAACCAACACCCTTTTAACCATCATGTTGGCAATTTGGACGTCAACGACCACCGAATCGAAGTGTGGGAATCGGACGTGCTGAGCATCGTCTTCAGATAAGGTTATCAACTCCTTCTCTGTTCAAGATTTCTTTGGTGCTCAATCCTCCACACTCATGATCTCGATGCCCTGGTCGTGGTGTAAAGTCCGAGTGTATCACTCCCTTGCTTTCCCACTATCCCCTACAAGGTGTGGGCCGCCACAGATGGTGAGTAACGTACCTGCCACAGGAGCTGGCTGTAAAGGTGGCGAGCGCTGGCGTGCAAGCACCTGCTCGTTGCCACCTTGAGCCTCTCGCTGAGACCCTCTTGCGGCCCATACATAATTCTTACGTGTCCCTACCTGATCAGGAACTCAATCTCGTCCTTCAACTGGTTACACTCATTGATGTCATGTACGTAGTCATTGTGAAAACGACATAATTTTGTTGTGTCTCTCTTGGAGATATCCTTCCTTATAGGCATTGGTCGCTTATAAGGGACATTGGCATTGGTCGCTTATAAGTGACATTGGCATTGGTC
This sequence comes from Humulus lupulus, assembly GCF_963169125.1. NCBI lineage: Eukaryota > Viridiplantae > Streptophyta > Magnoliopsida > Rosales > Cannabaceae > Humulus > Humulus lupulus. Next base: position 81,510,107 of record NC_084797.1, on the reverse strand, counting down.
GCCTGGTAGACCTCTGCCCTACTTTCGACAAGGGCCATATAGTTGGTGAATCTTGGCTCATATTTATTTCCCTTGGGGCGTTTATTTTCAGATGTTGATGGCTCATTGCCTGCCCTTTTTCCACCATTTCTGTCATTTCCGTTCCCGTTGCCATTGGGTTTATCTGACCCCTTGGCAGCTTTGGCGGGATCTTCCTTAGGCCCCTTGTCCTTAGTAAGAGACTTCCCCTCGTTGGCGATCGCATCCTCGAGCTTGATGTATCGATCAGCTCGATCCAGAAACTCCTGGGTACTCTTTACCCCATTCTTTCTTAGGTTGTTCCAGAGGGGAGAATGGCGTCTAACCCCAACAGTTAGGGCCATCATCTTTCCATCATCTCCCACTGTTTTGGCTCCAGCTGCTGCTCGCATAAAGCACTAGACGTACACCGTTAAGGGCTCTCCCTCTTTTTGGCATATCTCCACTAGCTGGTTGGCCTCAGTGGGATGTACGTGACCCATGTAGAATTGTCCGTAAAATTCCTTTACGAATATTTCCCATGATACTATACTAGCAGGAGGGAACTTAAAGATTCACTCCTGGGCAGTGTCGGCTAGGGTGGCGGGGAAGATCCTGCAGCGGGCATCATCCGACACCTTCTGAATATTCATTTGTATCTCAAACTTGTTCACATGAGATACCGGGTCCCCGTACCCATCAAAGTTCGGCAGTACTGTCATTTTGAACTTGCTGGGGGTTTCTGCCACAACAATCCTCTGCACAAACGGAGTGCCTCTCCTCCGGTCGTACTCTATGTGGGATGTCCGACTCCCGACTAGCTGTTGTACTGCCTAGTTTAGAGCATCAATTTAAGCCTGAACCACGTCTGGGATCGCTGGGGCGACTGGTGCTGGAGGAGCGTACTCATCGTGCCTCTCACGTCTGTCGTTGAGTACGTCCCTCAAGTCATCATCCCTGCACCTTTGCTCGCTAGCACCTAGTCGATCAAAGACATTATGCTGTCGGGGTTTCCCCCCAGCGTTATGGTTCGCAGGCCTATTGTCTCTTGGTGGCGGGTTCCTGTCTCTACCTCTTTCTTCATGCCCGCGACCAGCATTCCTTCTGTCAGGATCGGCCTCATTATAATCATGGTCGTCCCTAAACTGCGACTGACTATGGCGCGACCGACTGGTCACACTGTTCCCTCCTCTAGCTGGCATCTCCCGAGCGTTAGGGGGAGGCCTGCGTTGGTCGGTAGGTCCCCGTGCATTATTATGCTGTGGGGGGGGGGGGGGGGGCTTGACCGTAGAGCCTGACTTGTTATGCCTTTTGTTAGCAGAAGGACGCTGCCCCCTGCTCGGTAGATTTGGCTCATCGTGCCCTTGGCGTCTAGGGCTGCGGGGAGGCTGCCCGGCCCTATTCTGCCTCTGGCATTGGGGATTGTCGCAACCAGCTTGAGAAGGCGGCTGTTGCTCAGGATCCCGAATTGGGACATCAACCTGAGCAACAGGTGGCTGCTCCCGCCTTTGTGGGCTTGCTGGATGGAGCTGAGGACTCGGATTGGGGGCTCGTTGCGGTGGTGCATATGGTGGCTAATCCGGTTGAGAGGCCGGTACAGCCTATCCTCTGGCCAATTGAATGGCTGCTTCAAGAGCGGTTGTGGCATCTCTCTGTCGACGGTCCATGTCCGCCTGCCGCTCGTTCAGCTCCTGGCGTTGACGCTTAATCTCCCTTTGCTGCAGCACCAAGGTCTCTGTTGCATTCTCCTGATTGGCCCTCAGATTGGCCAACTCATCCTGCAACACGCCCAGTGTTGCCCTCAGCGTCTCTGAATCCATTTCCTCCTCTTCAAAATCCAAGTGTGGTTCATTTTCAGCCACATTTGGAGGAGAGGAGGTTAAGATGACGCAACGCCAGCAGCCTGTCCAACCCTCTTGGATGTCTTCGCCATTTGAGTTTCTTAAAGCTTTTTGATTAATCTCTTAATGAAAGCACCAAAATGTTGACCATTGATTTGGCCAAAGACACGGAGTCAAAATAACGACAAAGAATAAAAGGGAAATTAAGAAGAGAATCAAACGGGAAGAAAGTGACACAAGTATTTTATAGTGGTTCGACCCCAACTGTGTGGTAATAGCCTACGTCCACTTAGTGTTCTTATTAATGTTGAATCCAAATGCCGCGATCAAAGAACCAGCGTTCTTGAGTTTCACAAACCTTAGGAGAATTACAACTTTTTGGTGGATAATCACACTATGCTCTCTCTATGAGTATTCAAGTTCAAAGTTCAAAAAGTCCCTTCCTTGAGCCCTCTCATTCATATTTATAGGCTCAAGGGGGTTACATGGGCCAATGGGCCTTAATTATCCTTAATATTAGCGTATCAAGGCAAAAAAGTGAAAATATAATAAATGTAGTTATTACAAGATTGCGTATTTTAAAGGAAATAAATTGAAGCATGCGACCAGACTGGTTGAATCTAAACGCAAGATCTGATGAAGCAATAAACATCTGGTCGATAGGCGAACAACATCCCTTTACTTCAACGCTACCAGGTGCCAACCACGTGTAATAAATTCTTACCGCGTCATCAGGAGCTATTTTTAGGTAAACAAAAGGAAAAGGGTGTCTTAGTCCTCAAGTACCTGCATGGATATTGGCATACAAGAAATGAACTCAAAGTATAAAAAAAAGGAGATAGCAAAAGTGAAGTTGTGGGGGATTGAACCCCTTACCTCTTGAAAGGAGCAAGGATCCCAAAACCACTAAGCTAAAGAGGTAAGGTGTAAATAATAGGCTAGATATGAAGGCCTATTTATAGGAGCCACAGGCTCATCTTAACCATCGAACCAAAGGCCTGATCAATGTTCAAGAAGGGAGCTTGGCACTTACCTTGGGACCCGCAGAGCACAATGATAGGCTTACATTCACCCTCAAAATCTCGTGGACATCGTGAATGCATCGCAAATTGGACATGATCCAGAAAGACCCTGGCCTCACACAAGGCCTTCACAAAACTGACCTGTCTCACCCCACATGAGGCCTCACACTTACCTCACTAAAGGTCCTATGGACCCGGACCTAAGTGTCACGCTCAGGTGCCCAGGATCATGCCTCAGACGCGCTTAGGTGCCTAGGTGCACCGCCCCTCTTGCGAAGCCTAGCCGTCTCGCAAGGCCTGCGCCCCTCTTGCGAAGCCCAGCCGTCTCGCGAGGTATAGGTGCACCGCCCCTCTCGCGAAGCCTAGCCGTCTCATGAGGCCTAGGCGCACCACCCCTCTCGCGAAGCCCGGCCGTCTCGTGAGGCCTAGGCGCACCGCCCCTCTCGCGAAGCCTAGTCGTCTCGCGAGGCCTAGGCGCACCACCCCTCTCGCGCGCGCGACCCCTGCATGCACTAGGTGTCTCACGAAATGCGCCTCAAGATCGTATCTCCTATGAAGACCTACAGAGATTTCAACATTTAAAGGTAAAAAGCTAAGTATAATTCAAAGAGATTGTACAAGTACGAAGCTTGTACGGGGTACGACCTTTAAGACCCCGTATGTTTGATCTGAATACCCATGACATACAGGTAGTGGGAGTATGAGGAGTGGTGACATGGCCTGCATGTCTCTGACCCTATATCAGAGTCGACACCACAACCACCTGCACCACTACGTCTGGTACCACTCCTCTGACACTCGTACTAGGCGAGTAGTGGAGGCACAATCAAGTACTAAAGTGGAGGTGCTCCCACAGACTTTGACCATGTACTGGAGCCGACGCCACTACACCTGATACCACTCTCTTGACAATGTACTTGTGTACAATCTGATCCCCTGGACCACAATGTATTATGGGCCATTAGAGCCCATTATACAGGGAACCCTACTTCAACATTGAAGGGAGTTGAAAAAACACTGTAGCTTTATACCAAGAGAAATATAAGTTATTTTCTCTATTTTTTCTTTCTGCAACTATCTTCTAAGCTTCTTATTAGATCCGTGAAGTTTTTTCATTTTTAAGCTATATACTTTGATTTTTTCTAACTTAACTTCGTTGACGAGTTCTCACCGTCAACAATATATATATATATTAAATATTATATTTTGTATGGAGTCTTCCACAACTCAACTTAGGACCGACCCTGAATCAGGCTTTCAAACAAGCCAATTAACATTTAAATACTAAAACTAATTCCTCAAAATAGTTTACCAACATAGTTTTTTTTTTTGGTGAAATATGATGATAGTAGTTTTTAAATGGTCACAAGGATAATTTTCATTGTTTAGAGACAATATTCGTAGTGTCTCCATGACAAACCAATGCATGTTATTCACATATATTTATGTAAAGAGAAGTTAATTACTTGTTTGTCACAAAGCCCTACCATTCCGAAACGCGTAGGTGGCATTAGGACGAAGAAGGGTACAAAAATTCGAGGGAACTAATTTTGGTCCAAGAATGACAACATATCCAATCTTGGCAACACAATTTGTTATTTGTTGGGAACAGGCATCATTTTTCATTCTCTCTATCAATTGGTTAGTATTCACTACCACGTCCCCACAATTCCGTCTAAATTCACATGCCACTTGTCCTTCCACTTTTTCAAAATCTATATTTTCTTCTCTTAACAACATGCTTGATGCTACTACAGTTTTTATTAATAAATTAATTACGATTATTAGGGTTACTTTTAGATACCTTTCGGGCCGCTGCTCCGCTACTCACCTACCGCTACTACAACTCTCATATACATACATAAACACAGGCAGAAAAGAAAAAACTAGAACCGGAGAAGCATTTGAAGAAAACCATGGCGGCTACAGCTCATCTCCTTAGCTACTCTCCTCTATCGAATCACCATCGCAATCATTCCAACCACAGTCGCATCTCCAATACTCCGGCTTCCGTATCTTTCCCGATCTCTTCCTCCGATTCTCGACCCCCACTCCAGTCTCTTTTCCCAATCTCGAAATCGCATGAAAAGCTTGAGCTTTCATTCTCCGGTGGAAATGGCGGCAGCGGAGTTGGACACGGCGGCGGCGGCGGCGGTGGAGATAGTGGAAGGTGGAGTGGGGATGGTGAAGGTGACGGTTGCCGCAAAGACAAACCGTCGTCGTTTGGTCCAATAGGGCTTTTCCTCAGCGGGTGGAGATCGAGAGTTGCCGCCGATCCACAATTCCCTTTCAAGGTTCTAATGGAGGAAGTTGTGGGCGTCAGCTCGTGCGTCCTCGGTGACATGGCTTCCCGCCCCAATTTCGGTCTCAACGAGCTCGATTTCGTCTTCTCCACACTCGTCGTCGGCTCGATTCTTAATTTCACTCTCATGTATCTCCTAGCCCCAACCATGGGATCTTCCTCGTCTAGTCTCCCTGCCATTTTCGCCAATTGCCCCAGTAGCCACATGTTCGAACCGGGCGCCTACAGCTTGGTGAACCGACTGGGGACCTTCGTCTACAAAGGAACCGTTTTTGCTGCTGTCGGCTTCGCCGCGGGTCTCGTCGGAACCGCTTTATCGAACGGTCTGATCAAAATGAGGAAAAATATGGATCCGACTTTCGAGACGCCGAACAAGGCGCCTCCAACTCTGCTCAACGCCATGACCTGGGCGATCCACATGGGCATCAGCAGCAATCTAAGGTACCAAACCCTGAACGGGATCGAGTTTGTGCTGGACAAGGGGCTTCCTCCATTGCTGTTCAAGTCATCGGTGGTGGTCCTGAGGTGTTTGAACAATATCCTTGGTGGAATGTCGTTTGTCGTTTTGGCGAGGGCAACGGGATCCCAAAGCGTCGAGGGTGTGAAGCCGGTGACCGAAGAGGTTGGATCGGCGGCGGATAAGGAAAAATTGGTGGAAGAGAGTGAGGGCTTGCAGAGTACTAATCAGTCAACTTTGAACAAGTAAATTTTGAGGTCAAAATCGGGCTTCCGTGGCTGCACTTTTTTTTCTTTCCTTTTTTGTAATAACTAATAGTCTTTTTTTTCGTTTGTTTATAACTACGAACTTGTTTGGAGGCTTGACTTGTTTCTTGAGATAAATCTGAGAATCAAGTTTTGTGGTTAATAATAATATATGGACCCCTGTGTTCGTGTTTTTCTGCAAGATTTACAAGGCAACATTTTTCAGGGGTAAAAACAAAATGTGTGCAGGAATAGTTGTTCTGGTGTGGCTCTTTTTTTTTCTTTCTCTTTTGTCTATTATTAACAAAAAAAACAAAAAAAAAAATAATAAGCAAGACAGGTTGCGTTGATTTTCAAAACGGGGAGTATGCACCTAACACATGCATGTCTGTTGTGACACCTAGCCTAACTGCCTAATATATATGTTTTCTCGAGTAAATTTTGTCCAACGCCTTGGGATTTTAAAGAAAGTAGCCAGTCTCAAAGGTTATACGAGCAACTAGTTGTCTTATTTAAACCTAAATCTGTGATTTGACATAAAACACGAGTGATTCATGGCCCGGAATATATAGGCTAATATAAGTAGGTACAGAAGAAAAAGGTCAGTGTCAACTACGGTCAATTGTTCGAGGTATACAATATCATAATAATCACAGCCACCTTGCCTTTCTAGTTTTAAATTTATGTTCATGATTCCATGATTCACAGCTCAAATGGTAGCCAACAAGGAGATTTGTATCACCTCTCTCTCTTTAAAATCAATAAAATAAAATAAAAACTAAAATTATCAATTTATGAAATGCTGAAGTGCATGTCAAAAAGTAAAGGTTGATTATGCTCAACCTTTGAGGGTGTACCGTAGAAAAGCTTGGCTCTCAAAGTATAGGATGACATACAGATTTGAAGAAAAGCTTCTTCATACACCTCTGTATACGAATTCTCATTAAATGAAAAGGCTTCAACTACAGGTGCACCAAACTTGTTCGCCTAATGACAGCTTCTAAATCTATCAACCTTCCAAATCACAACCGAATATTAGTGTACACAACCCTAGCACACTCAATCTCATCTAACAGCCTCTGGTGCAGAATTGCAGTAAGGTGTATGCAAGCAAACTAATTTGGTGCACGTCAAACACAAGGTGGCAAACCCCACTCCTATAATGAGGCCACAAATAGATTTCCGCAAGTCCAACCTCGCAGCTCTCTTGATTATTTTTCCGAAACTTGGTAGTAGCCCTCCACAAGCAAACACCATCACATGGTCTAAACCACTATAGCCGATTCCTGCAAGTATTGCTCCAATTGCAGACATTGGACCCATGAAACCAATTAGGGCAGCAGCCGCAAGGGATGCTTGCCAGCTGTCAGTAGCACCCCAAATGCAGCTTGCAACAGCTGCTCCTCGAGGGAGACCATGTAAAGAGACTGGAAGGACCATGTGCCGACCAAGTCCATAAGCTTTTGGTGCAGCTACTCCAAGTGCAAGCCCTTCAGCTAAAGCGTGAAGGGCAACCGCTCCACATGATAAGAATGAATGCAGAGTATGAATGCTCACTTGGAAACCACTAGCTGTCGACAAGTCATTCACTGATGTTTTTTTGCGACTAGCAAGCCCAAGAATATTGGAGCTTACAGCATGAATAAAAATAGCACCTGCTGCAAGCAAAAACAAAAGAGGAATAACCCCCATCTTTGCAGAGAAAAGTAGCTGCAGTGGTCGCCAAGCACCAAGGACGAAGGCAATGCCTGATGCTGCACCCATGAGAAGAGCATGCTGCAGACGAAAAGCCAAAGAAAATGCAACCAGAACAATTCCACCAAGCAATGGCCCAAGACCAAAAAGTAGGGAAACAAAGAAGCCAGAAGCATCCTCTGAGCTGCATTTTGTAGAAAATTCATGTTTCAGCAATAAGAAAAACAGGTAGTACTAAAAAAGAGATTGTAAGGAATCATCCAAATCAATAAGAAACACAAGTTGTCTTAATAAGACATAGAAAAATTGCATAGTGAGCTGTCATTGATCTGGTTGGAAGATACTAATTGTATATGGTTAAATCACAAAGGCTATCATTTCAGCTAATGAAGAATAATGGACATGGAACACATCAGATTGTTCAACAAATAATCTTTCATGAATGCAACTGAATGATAACTTGGCTGTAACGCATGGTAGATTGATAACTCTCTCTCACAATAGGCAATAAACCACATTATCCAAATAAAATAATAGAGTTGCTATATATCCAAGACAGCATCAACATCCAAGACACTCACTTGTAGTCATGGGTGAAACTTTGAAACATAGTGCTAAGAGCTTCCATAAATGCAACAGAGAGAGTAGCTGCTGATGCAACCTGTGATGGAGAGGCTGCCTACAAGCCAAAAGCGTGAAGAAATAAACATTACATGCATAGCAAATTGACAGCTTCAAGACAACAGGACTTAGTAAAATTTGACACAAATTACCTTTAAAACATCAAACATAGAGTTTTAGAAATATTCTCAATTTCACATTTTTTATTTTTGTCATGTTCTACAAAATCTTCTAGAACTTGGTCCTTATAAAGTGTTCTTACGATCATAAGAGTAACAGGAAATCAGAGTTTATTACCTTGAATGCATCAGGAAGTACCTCAGCAACAACCATCCAGATCATACATCCGGCAGCAAAGCCTGTACAGAAAGGCAGAAACTTGTTGAATGCATCTGCACATATGAATGCAGGAACTGCTACAAGTGGCTGCAAGGAAAAAAAATATTGAAAGGAAAAATGTTATGAAGTGACCAGAAAGTAATCATCATAACATGATCATTCTATTATTTCATCAAGCTTTTCCTCCTATGTAAAATAACTAAAATAATGACAAAGAAGGCTGTTTCAAATTTCGTGTTTTGATGAGAAACTTGCTTTGTAAATCATTGAAGTTAGTACCTGGTAATGATAAAAGAAACCCAACGTTTTCATATTCTGAGACTAGTTAAAGATCAAATTTTAAAAATATGACACAGGTTTTATGATGTTAAGGTATCATCCAAATTACAAGGATGATAAGGTTCTCATAGTTGAAGATCCCATTGTTTGCCAGTTCTGCTTTGTACTGCCTTGATTTTTCTCTTTTTATGTAGTAGCTACTTTTTTTTCAATAAAAAAATGATGAAAATAATACCCGGTTATGTTTAATGTTGAAAAATAATAGTGACGCTAGCATTATCTTTCATCCCCCTAGAAACGTAATGGTCCATAAATTTGCTTCAAGTAAAATATATAGAATAGAAACAATTATAACCTTATTCAAAAGGCAACTAAACTGGCTGTTTGTTATAAATGATCATGGGGCCAAACTACACAAATACACCTTAAACATACAAGAAGACCCAGAACAGAGGTTCATTCTACTATTTTTCAAACAAATAAACAAACAACAAGGCCATATGAGGCAAGAGCAAATTCCAAATAAAAGAACATGTGGTTCTTCAATCAATTCTTGTTCCTACAACAATTCATCAGCTTTGCTTCTTTCTACAAGTCGCTTTACCGTATGCATTTATTGTATTCTAAGAAAATAATTGAAGACATCATTAACTAAAAGAGAAAATATCAATGTACTGATACGGGATTTCCCTTTGAAAAGCTGAAAATTATGATCAATTTACAAGACAATACCTGAGGCAATGATGTTATAACACTCCATAACATGGCATTCTGCGGAGACACTCCCCTTGCTGCAAGCACCATACTGACAGCTAATCCTTCTGGTATGTTGTGCACTGCAATAGCCAGAGTTACCAGAAGGCCTTGCGAAAAACCCTTGGAGCCAGCAAATGAAACTCCAACACCAGAGCCCTCCCCAAATGAATGAAGAGTCATTATCCCAATGACAAGAACAACCTTTGTTGCATCTGCGCCTTTTATATCTAACATGCTTACTTCACCATATTGCTCAAGAAACTGAAACAGAGATAAATGTGTACATATATATATATATATATATATATATATCAATTCAACTTTCTTAAGACCAAACTAGCATCATCTAAGCTTGTCACTGAATACTTTAACGAGAAAAATGATAATGCAAGGAAGGAGTAACTAAATTTCCATAAAAAACAAAACCAATCACCTGCTTACAAAGCCAGATAAAAATGCCCCCGGCTAAAATCCCAATCACAACCCAATTGCCAGCACCGTGCTCTTGTCCTTCTTGAATGAGATCAAAGCTCGCTGCCAACATCACACCAGCAGCCATTCCATTGCATAATCCAGCCCACTGTGGACCAAGCTCCACAAAGAAAAATGGTACTGCACCTAAACCAGTAGCAGCTGCCATAGCTAATGTAAACAAAGCAACAGTTGAGACCGAAACTTTGCTACCTCCACTAATCCTCTCACCCACTCCACCACTACGTGTTTCGTCCAAACTGAAAGAACTTTCAGTTCCTACACCATCAATAACGTTACTTCGTACATTCTTGCGAGGAGCTGATATCAACTTCTGTGCAATTTCATGTTCAGACTCTGCTTTGGCATAACCAAGAAACAATATGAAATACAACAAAAACAGCAAGGCTTGCTTCCACTTCAAGTGCATTTTCAATCGTATATACAACACCAGCCAGAAATTTAGCAGCTTCAGAAAATTGAGAAGCTGCTCAGTATATTCTGCTCTCACAATAAGATATTGATCTCTAAAGACATGTCTCCTCGATTGTTAATAGGGATAAATAAACTATGTTCCAGCCACAATTGATACTAGTAAATAATAAGCTCAGTCTGTTGCGGCCTTGAGTCTGAATGTCAAAAGCAAGAGAGCTGTTAATAACAGATTTCCACATACAAAAACTTTCAGACATGATCATTGGAAAAGAAAAAAACAGAATTCTCTTGTTTAGACTTTTCTTCCAGCAGAAAAATACAAGAACTATAAAGATCATCGTAGCAAAGAAAAGATAAGGACAAAACTGTTACCACATAATTATATATATGTTTACAATTAAAAGTTTAACAGATTCCCAATTTTAAAAAACAAATCCTTATACCGAACTCGAATAAAAATTCCCCTTCAAAAGCTTGCATCAAAACAGAAAAAGAAAACAATGGTACTGAGAAATTTAAAGCAAGAACAATCGGTCATTCACTGAATGTCCTAAATCCTAATCGGATAAAAATTCAAGTACCCATGTCGAAATTGACCCGTTGACCGAACAGTTAACACCAAAAATCAACATAATTCGTCAAAATTGGATACGACCTAAATACAACCAATTGATCAGTTCAATAAAACCCTAGAGTACTACAAAAGTAAGAATAATGCATTAGTCAAAATTATTCAGATTAAAAAAATATAAAATAGTCCAGACAAAGAAACAAAACAAATTGATCAACGACGCTAATTCCCAATAGATCATACAACGAAACTTACCAGCACAATAAAAGGGCTGCAAAATCGAAGGATTAGGGCTTCAATTCCGTGTTTCAGAAGCAAAAAATAAAATAAATGCGGGGAGGGACAGAGTTGGCATGTTCCAATCCAATGGAATAAGAAACCCTAGTGACGAACTGAATTTGGATGTAAAACTAAATAAAGAAGACTAATGATATGAAAAACGAAAGTGTAAGGGGTGGAAAATTACGGGTTAAAAAGAAAAAAATCAAACGTTATTTTCTAAAGACGGGAAGTGGTGTTCAAGCATGGTGTCAAACACAGCACCTTGATTTTGGCCGAAACCAGCAAACAATTTATATAAGGCTGATTATATTTATTTAGACACCAATTTTATTAAAATTTAATATGTAATATATATTTTTATAACTTATGCTTATATTTTTCTATTTTTTAAAATTTTAAAAAAATACAGATAAATAATAAATATTTTAAATATTTAAATAAAATAAAAATGTAAACAAAAAAATATAAAAATTTGTCAAAGTAAGATTTTTTTAAAAAAAATAGTATACATTATTTACAAAGAAACAAATGAAAACAAGATAAAATAAAATTATTGAAATTAACAAAAAAAAAATTTTAAATATAAAAAAATATTTAGAAAAAATGTTAATAATAATTTTAAAAATTAATTTTTTTAATTAATAAAGTGCCTATATAATTTGGGTGCAAATTTAATACACCTATAAGAAATAAAAAAAAAGATATAGTAAGTAAATTACTACTTTGCCCCTTGAATATAACCTAACAAAAAATAAAAAATATATTTTTTGTTATTTTTCTCTCGTTTTCAATCAAAGCTAAAAAAAAATATTTTTAGAAAAATTATATTTTTTTGTTGATTAATTTTATAACATATTTGTTTACTCCAATTTTAGTCATAAACAATATTTAATAAAAATGACTAAAGTAAATGCACCAACTCAAATAGAATTCAATGACAAATAAATGAGAAGACATATATAGTAATTTGGCCTAATAAATGATTTGCATACACTTAGTTAATTTTATTATTTTTTCTAGCCACAAAATCAAATGAACTAGGATCAATTGAGTTCATTGTAGTTATGGAACTTTGTATTACAAAGAAAATTGTAGTTTTTATGTACTGTTGAGTCTCTAAAAAAATGTTTGGTGCCAACAACATCCAGCCGTTGAGATCAAGGCAAGGCCTACAAATAGCTTTGCCTGGTATTTTTGTCCAAACTGGATTGAAATTAATAAGTCATTTCGTCAGTCCACTTCATTAGTATCTTTGCCACGTCACCTCGTCCGAAAATAGGTATAACATTTAGTCATTTGCCCTCGGTCAGCTTTCATGCAAGCACAAAGCTGACTTGTATGCAAATAGCCCTAGAAAGCAACCAAAGTTTTGGGGGCTATTCCCTCACCTACCTTGCGCCTTTTCTGCTCGGTGGTTCGCTTCTTTGATAAATTTGACTTTTTGAATTTTTGTTTTCAGGAAATTAATCCCCATTGTCTGCCTCTTGTTGTTCGTCAAATGAAAGGGCACTATTGACAAGTGATTTAAAAACATATAATAATATATAAATAACTGGGGGACATAGATAAATTTTTTTAAACAAACAGATGGCATTTTTGCAAAAGGAAAATCCAAGAAGACATTGATCTCTTCCTCTCTCTTCTCTTACCCGATACCTATATTAATCCCTTTCTTCTTCTTGAAACCTCACGGTTATCACCTCCACCACCACATATCGTCGCTGACGACCCACATGCATCGTACCAGCCCCTTCATCGTTGGCGAATGAACTTAGCCCCGGATTTGCGCCGCCTCACGTGCCATTGTCAGCTGCAACCCACATTGGAAAAGCTTTGTCTCCGCCTAGATTTTTTGGCCATTTTCTGAAGTCATTCAAGCTCCCCACTACCCAAGAGAAGTACCAATGTGATCCTTGACACAAGATCTACTTGTCCACCCTAAATGCCTCACAAAATCTTACCGGAGAATGATAGATCGAGTCTCATCGGAAGCCCCGCAAGTTTGTGATTTTAAAGCAATTTTCCAACCAATTTAGCCTCCGCCCACGTTCGAAAGGTTGGTAAGCAACTCAAGAGCTTCACATTGGTGGGCATATAGTTAATATCACCACTGCGGGTCATCGCACACTGCTACCACCATCAGATTTCATACACTCCAAGTGAGTTCTAAGTTGCTTTTTGTGTAAAATTTGATGTTAGGTGTTATTATGGACTTATTTTGATATATTGAATTGATTATAATCTTAAAATGTAAATTCGGTTGCAGTGTGAACTTTTGTTCAATGAGGAGGAATTAAGGAGGTGTTTGCCTTTAAGAGTTTCTAAGCTAATTGGAGTATTAGGAGAGTGTATATATGAGGTAAGAATTCTTAAAACTTGTTTTCTAGTAATTTAAAAGTTTTAAAGAATTTATGAACAATATTTTAGCTATTCATTTAAACTATTAAAGATCATGCTTTTATATTTAAATTGATTTATACTCAACTATTCTAAGTAATGTGCAAAGTTATTTAAAAGTTTTACAAAATTTGGAATTGTGAAATTACAGTCATTATGCTGTAGAAAATTTTATAGAAAATAAATAAATAAATTTATTTTAGAAACTTGAATCATGGTTTTATAAAATTAAGCTATGCATGGTTAGCAAAATAAAAGGATTTAGTTAGATTTTGTACTATTTCAAAACCAACGTAGTCATGGATTTATATGGTTGTGACGAGTGGTTTACCAGTCCCACTCCTTCCACTTTTAGTCGGGTTATTGCATAGGGTATAGGTCTATACACTCTTTAGTATATTTTGGTGTATCAGGGAGTGTGACTAGTTACATTGATTATTTATTTGGACACAAGGTTATGATTGTTTAACGAGTTCCAAGATTTGGTTTTCATTGAGATAATTTATTTGTTATAACTTTTATTTTAAAAGAGCTCATGTAAAACTTTGACAATAATAACAATTTATTATTTTGAGTGACGTTGTTTTATGAAAGGACGCTAACCATGCAGGATTAAAAATTGATTTAGAATATAAAGGTCGAACTCCTACTGAGTTTTTTAGCTCACTCTTTTATTCTTCCCCCTTTCAGGAGATTACAAATGTGAGTTAGGAAAATCTCCAACAGAGTAGGAGGCTGACTTAAAGTTGGAAGATAACTTTGGTATTGACCTAGACCTTAGGTTTTAGTTTATTATTTTCTCCTACTGTAAAAGATGTTGACACTTGAATTTGAAATTGTAAGAAATTTGGTCTGTATTAGTTTATGCCAATTTTTAATATTCATGACAATGAGGCATGGATGCACTTCTATATGATTTCTTTTTATATTTACATTTACATTTAAATCTATGCATACTATATGGTCACATAACTATGGAAATTTAATATGTACCTGTTGATGCGGTTCTTCGGCAACAGATAATTATATGAATAAATGAGATGGATTAGTGCTAAAAAAAGAATCGTAATATGTGAATAATCTCAAAGGAAGGTTATAACTCGTTTACTCTTTTTAGGTAGTTCGAAGGTTAAAATCTCTCTAGTTCACCAGTTAATATTATTGATATATCTCTGGTATTCCTTACAGGGTGTTTCTTTACAAATTAGAAGCCAACCCTTTCCAATGCCCAAGGTCTCCATATTTATAGGGAGAGGACACCTGGGTATTGGCAAAGGGGGTCATCCCGTGACCTTCTTACCCATCATGTCACTTCTGTGGCATTCATGATTAATTCCTAAAACCTGACAATGAAGTGTGGTATAATCAATAGGTAAGGGGGATAATGGGTCGCATGGCCCAAACCAGTCGTGGGGTGCTGAACACGCACGTTTATGCTGCGTGTCCGAGATTTCAGGAATGGAGTAGACACGTGATGTCTGATATGTGCACGTTTACATTGCGTGGTTGACATTATAAAGGGTCGGAGGTGTCAGCTCTAGGTCGTACCTCGAGCTTGATGTAGTCCTAGCTCGTGGTGCCCACACTGCATACCCGATGCCTTCGAGTATTCTTACTAAACCTTTGGCTACCTCGAGCTAAAGAGGTAGAGACTCGTAACATCAGCTCTGGGTAGGTGGCTTCCACGTGGCTGATAGGATTATGCCATTTTTCAGCTCGTTAATAACCCGTGGATATTTAGGGCGTACAGTACCTATTACATTTAACTAAGTTTTTTTTTAATTCTTTAGCTAAGAAGTTTGGTATAATTCCCCGTGAAACCTTATAAATATTGGCAGTGAAAGAACACATTAGAGTGCAAAGGATGATATAAAAAAATGATATTTTATCAATATCAAGCTAAGATTATATATATACATACATATTAAATAATAGAATATAAAGATTAGATTAAATAACCTTTGAAGCCTATCAAGAATATGATAGGATTAATGCCCTAAAAACATGTAAAGAAATTCTATTGATTTAAATAAAACTACAATTTTATTATATTTGAATGTTATAATTATTTTAAAATTAATTATATAATAATATCAAGAAAATTTCTTGTTCATTTATGAGAATATGATCTTGTATTAGTACGAGAGAATTTAGATTATATATAATGAATTAAATAATCAGTAACATATTAAAGTAAGAAATCTTTAATGAATGGTTACTAGTGCGGTTTACTAAGCATACAGATGCAAGTGATCTAGATTCGGATTACTGACGTGGATAGACATCTTAGTAAAGATGTTATATATAATAGAGATTATATATGACAAGACCGATGATAATTAATTATCTTAATAAACTTGCCGATTGACATAAAGATATAATTCTTATCATAATAGATGATCATTAGTAGATCAATCTAAATCATGCGTATTCATGAACTCTTATTTGTGTTTATTGGATCTTTTGATTCACTTGTTAATGTTTCTTAGTATAATGAGGCTAATGACTTTTGTTATGGAGATTCAATATCATGAATGGTTGGGAATATGAGTTATAATAACGGAATCCTTACTTTCATAACTGATCGAATATTTGTTCGCTTAAGGGTTAATTCTGGAACTAAATAGTTATTGAGCTCAAATCTATAATTTGATTATAGATTAATTATTCGCTAGTGAATTAATGGTACTTACGGATCAAGAGGTAATTAGAAGGGTAAAACGGTAATCTTGAACAACTCTAATTAGCGAACCAATAAATGGAGGATAGAACTACATTATTGATTGGATAAATGGACTACAGGAGAAAACTCTATAAATACTTAGGTGATGTTTGGTTGGGAGTAATGAAATGTCATGCAATAAAAAGGAATCAGTTTTCATTAAATTTCTTTGTTTGGTTGCATTTTAGGGTATTGGAATGGTTTTCTACCATGTTGGTGAAATGACTATTTCATTTGAAAATGGAAGGAAAGACCATTCTAATACAAGATTGAAAACAATTTAATTTTCTTTTTTATCATTTTTTATATATTTATTTTTTATTTCATTTCATTTCTATTCTTTTTCCCATTCCCATTTTCATTCCCTCCAACCAAACGCCACCTTAGAGTGCAATTCCATATTTATAGTGGAGTAATCAAGGAATTAATCAATAAGATTTTAGATTAAAGAGTTTAATTAAGAATATGGTTTATTGGAGCTTCATATTATAGGTTCATGGTCTCCAGATCACCTCTGTCCTACACTGTCAATGGTAAGGATGTCAAAAGAAAGATTTGTAGAGAGAAATACTTAATTGCAAATGAATTAATTTTCCAGGGCAAGGAAATAATTATGTGACAGTTATGGGAAATTGATTAATTATTTAACTATATAGTTTTTATTTTGAAAAACTATATGTTAAAATAAATATTAATCATGTTTGGATTATGTACGCCCTGATATTCAACCCGGGTCTTTTATGCAGCTTGAGTATAGCTGGCTAGCTAAGAACAGTACTAAGGGACCCACAAGTTGATATTTCCTCTGCAAAGGCAGCGCGACTCCCCATGTAATAACATGAGCTGAGGAATACGAAGCATTAAGGCACAAGTTGGAGATGGATATAAAATACAACATTCTAGGCACGAGTTGACGTTATATTCAGGTCAGAGTACTCTGACCACCTGCCATGTCCAAGAGTTTATTAAGCTGGATACGTTATATATAAACGTGCGTGATCAGACATCGCATGTCCGTTTATCCCTGAATTCTCGGACACGTAATATAAACGTGTGTGATCAGACATCACGTGTCCGATTATGCCAGGCGACCCATGATCATTTTTACCTAATGATTAGACCTTACCTTAATATATATTGTAATATTCATCATTTGTGCAAGACAAGTCACAAAAAGGATGTATATTCACGTGATGACCCTAACACCTATCCTGAGATGGTTCTTCTATAAATACCAAGACCTTGGATAGAAAAAAGGGTTGGTTTTCTTTCGCTGTAATGTAAATACTCAGCCAAAATATATAGAGAGATACAGTAATAATATCGACTCGTGGACTAGTGGGATTTTAGCCTCCGAACCACGTAAAAAGGAACGAGTGTCCTTATTATTTCATTCTAAGCATCCTTAAGAGTCATTATTCTTACTACGGTTTATCCTCAAGCACTACTTTATTCTAGCTAATTACGTAATACACTGTTGGCGAAAAACCGCGTCAACAGTTTGGTGCTTTCATTGAGAGCTGCAAATTAGTGCCATTGAAAAAGATTCAGGAAAAAGTTCATCATGGTGGTCACTCGTTCAAGGCACGGTAACGAAACAGATCAACATGGTGGGCAGGAGGCCACCATACCGTTGTTTTCGACGAACAAAACCCAGAGATTCAGCAGCGGTTGGGAAAGCAACCGATGGGCCACGATGACACCGAAAGTTCAGCACCTCTACCGCCGAATCCGAACTCGGATTACTTGACTGTAGTGGAGTTGGAGAACATTCAATTGAGGAGCCATCTAGCAAAAGCAAACAAGAAAATTGAGGAAGTCTTGGCTCGGCTACCCCCTCTTACAACCGACATTAACGTCAGAAAGAGGCAAGGCGGGACTCGTAAGTCCCACTGGGATAGTCGACCCAGGCCCAGTCGGTCGGTTAGAACCCCGACTCCAAGTTCTACGCCCGTTTCGCATGATCACCAAGAGACCCCATTTGGTGGCTTGCCCAGAGATCATCAACGAGTCAGCAGGTCGGTCAGAACCTCAACTCCGAGTTCGGCGCCACCGTCAAATGCCCATGGCGACCCACACAGACGGTTAAGGACGAACTCGCAAAGACGACATGTCCCAACCGACTTCCCTGTACCGCGATCAGATCGTCAGGCACAAAGAACCATAAATGGTGGAGCAGAGTGATCGCAAGCTAACTTGGTCCGGCTTGATGGGACGAGGATCACCTCACCAATTAGGCATCCTCCGTCGTCGATAAGGCACCCGTCCTCACCTCATTCATCTCGAGATGTTCCTACCTACGGAAACAGCAGGAGAAATCCTCCTCCCACTGCCCCTGCTCATGTCCCGCGAGCACGCGGGAATATCCCAGATCCTCATCCTCGGCTGCAAGCTCTGAGTTTTTCTAACGGAAGCTATTGGACGGAGGGCCGTTGAAGTGAGAGGACCAGCGTAGATTTGAGGAATCATCTGAGTTTGGCTCAGAACCCTCGAGTTGATCCACATACCGATCTGCGAGATTGCCTAAATTCACAAAGAACTAATTCAGCTCGCGATGGAGTCCGCGACACTCACCACGAGGGAAGTCCTTCCGAAGTGCGCGATAACGGGAATGCCCCACCAAACCAAGCTTGAACTTGGAGGGACAATAACCCGTCAAACGCGTACGGTTGAATAGTAGCTGTTGAACAACCCCAGGGAACCAAGGACCCAACCCTCAAGAGGCTGGCCCAGATGGAGGAACTAATGAAAAGAATCCTATCAGAAAAGGAAAAAGACTAGTATGACTCAGGGGACGAGCTCGAGCTTTTCGCCCCCAACATCATAGCAACATCATACCCGCCGGGTTTCAGGATGCCCCATTTTTCAAAATTTGATGGAGATGGAGATCTGTCTGACCACTTGGGGATGTTCAATACCCTAATGATGGACCTTAACATCGGAGCCGAGTTAAGGTGCTTAGTATTCCCTTCGACTCTGGTTAAACTGGCCAGACAGTGGTTCAAGCAATACAAAAGGCATTGTATCAGCTCATGGAAGAGCTTCTCCACTGATTTCAAAAAGGTGTTCTGGGCTTCTCAGGCGGCTTGGAGTAAGGCAGACTCCCTTGCAAACGTGAAGCAGTAGTCTGGAGAGTCTCTGAAAGCTTACTTGAGCAGGTTCACCAATATTGCTGCGCGAGCTAAGGATGCAGATGAAAGTTCTAGGCTCATGGCAATGAGAACAAGAATCCTTGTTGGGGGCGACCTATGGAAAGAAATCCAGAGAAAGGGTGTCAGCATCGTGGATGAGTTCCTGAACAGGGCTTAAAGGTGGATCAACTTGGAAGAGGAACGAGCGTTGGTCGAAGGAACCAGCCAAGTCCCTACCCAGCCCATTGGAGCGGTAACGGACGTTGCAGCTACGGCTCAAGCCGTTACCCAGAATAACCAAGGGGGAGGAAGCAAGAGGAAGGAAAGTGGCGAAGGCGGCCAGAATGGTTCAAAGAAAAATAAGCCCGTGGAGAAGTTCAAACCAATCTACATGACTTACGTCGACCTCATGGATACCAGAGAGCGCATCTTCTTGGCAAATTATGCCCGCCTTCCATGGAAGAAGCTGGAGCCTCTAAAAAATCAAAGGGCGAAGAAAGACCCTTTCAAAATTTTGTCGATTCCACAATGACATTGGACACAACACCGATGAATGCATGCATTTGAATGATGAGATCGAGACACTCACCAGGGCCGAGCCTCTGGCTCAATATGCCTAGAATCGAGTCACTCCTAATCAGCTCGCTGGGCAAAACATTTGTTATCCCAAAAATTTCAGTTCGATGACGTGGCAATCACAAGTGACAAGTGGCAGTAAACGACACATTAATAGTCAATAAATGTATTGGCTCTTCGGAGTTGTGATAAAGTGATTTGACCGACCTGATAGAATTTCTGTCCGACCGGTAAAGATTTTTGACTGACCAGTTAGGAGTTTGCCCGACCAGTCAGTCGTTTTGACCGACCAGTCATCTATTTTGGCCGACTAGTCAGTCGTTTTGGCCGACCAGTCAGTCATTTTGACCGACCAGTCATCTGTTTTGGCCGACCAATCATCTGTTTTGGCCGACCAGTTAGTCATTTTGACCGACCAGTCATTTATTTTGGCCGACCAGTCATTTGTTTTGCCTAACCAGTAATGTGTTTTGCTAGACCAGAGATGTGTCATGCTAGACCAGAGGTGTGCTAGAGGAGTGCTTTGCCTATACTGACCAGAGGTGTGCTTTGCCGATGAGAGATGCTTGCCTATGTCCTCAGTAACAGCTTCAACCCAAATCATTCTCAACTGCCGCGGGAATCTCTCAGATATCCCAGAATAATAG
The DNA here is from genome assembly GCF_963169125.1 of Humulus lupulus. Taxonomy (NCBI): domain Eukaryota; kingdom Viridiplantae; phylum Streptophyta; class Magnoliopsida; order Rosales; family Cannabaceae; genus Humulus; species Humulus lupulus. The sequence goes on along the minus strand of NC_084797.1, from coordinate 81,489,321 downwards.
CTATATTATTGTAATTTAAATTCATTTATATTTTATTAATTAAAGTCTGTTGGAAGAACCAAGGACTCGGTCAAAGGAATATATCTGATGTACAATCCATGAGCCTATAAATAGAGGGCTCATGGCATCATTTAGGGGGATCTGATCTTTTTAGACTGAGAAAAACTCTCTAGTTTTGAAACTTTGGGATTGTTACTTGGGGCATTCTTGGGGCATTTTCTGAGAGCTTAGAGAGATAAAGCTTGTATTCTCTAAAGAGAGAAACTCTGTATTTTTCTACTTACACTTAAGAAACTCAATTGGCTCAAGTTCATCTGATCTTAAGTGTAGGATCTATATATCACAACTCCAATGGATTAGGCCATTACAAATAAATTGGGGCTGAACCACTATAAAATTATCAGTGTCGTATTTTCTCTTAAAGGTTTATGGTAGTTTTGACGTCTACTCATCGTTGGCTAAAAGCGTGGTCAACAACATTCAATCAGCTCCAGAAGCCCCTGCAAATCAGACTGGAGCCTAGGTGAATCAGGACACCCCTCCTCCGATAATAGGAGGAGAGATAACCACCATCTCTGAAGGCCCTCATTTGGCAGGCACAAGAAAAAATGCTTAGAAGAGGTACGTCAATGAGCTGAGGTCTCACAATGGAGTTGAGTTCGTCCCAGAGCAGTGTTTGTCTAAACATCAACGATTGGAGAAACAACCGATCAATTTTACTGAAGAAGACGCTAGTCATGTCCAGTTCCCGCATAACGACCCTTTAGTCATAACCGTCCAGCTCGCTAATCGGAGAGTTAGGCGGACCCTGGTCGATAATAGGAGTTCTGTGAACCTACTATTCAGGTCCACACTGGAGAAAATGGGAATGTCTGTGACCGATCTAAAGGAAAACTCCATGATGTTGTATGGGTTTTCCGACGAAGGTTCGGCAGCAGTCGGGACGATCGAGTCGGTGATAGCCCTGGGTGAGGGACCACGAACTATTTCCAAGCTGCTCGAGTTTGTGGTCGTAGATTGTCCGACCGCATACAATGAAATCTTGAGTAGGCCCACGCTGATGGCATTTGAAGCCATAACTTCTGTCCACCAAGTCGTGATAAAATTCCCTTCATCCACGGGAATATGTACTGTCTGAGGCGATCAGCTCGCTGCTAGGGAATGCTATAGCATTTCCATGAAGGGAAAATCACAACTCAGGCAGCAAACGATGGCCATCTAGGATCGAGGCGAGGAATCCTAGGAAGTCAGAGCTGATCCTGGGATGAAAGAGCCTCAGCAAGTCAGTTGCAGGGGAACCATCCCGAGTGAGGATATTGATCCCCGAATAGGTGAAGATAGGTTCGAGCTCTAGGCTATTGAAGAACTTGAAGAAGTAAACATCGATCCCAAAGATGCTTCGAGGGTCGTTAAGCTCGGGAAAAATCTTGACGCCGAAAGAAAGGTGGAGCTGGTAACATTTTTACAAGAAAATCTAGATGTGTTTTGCCTGGTCCCATGAAGACATGATAGGAATCAGCCCGGGTGTCATCATGCATACACTAAATTTGGACAAAAGCATGCCTGCAAAATCCGAGAAACAGAGGCGTCTGGGTACGACCCGAGTTGAAGTCCTAGAAGAAGAAGTAGCTCGCTTTTGAAGTGCGGTTTTATTCGAGAGGCTAAATACTCGAACTAGGTCACCAATCTTGTCCTAGTCCCAAAGCCAAATGGAAAATGGCGGACCTGCATCGATTTCTCCGATCTGAACAAAGCTTGTCCCAAGGATTGTTTCCCCTTGCCAAGGAATGACCAATTGGTGGATGCCACCGCGGGGCACGAGCTCATGTCCTTCATGGATGGGTACTCTGGATATAACCAGATCGCTATAAACCCCACGGACCAGGAACATACTAGCTTCATGACTCCAACCAACGTGTACTGTTATAAAGTCATGCCCTTCGGGCTGAAGAACGCTGGGGCAACCTACCAGAGATTGGTCAATAGAATGTTCGCTGATCAGATTCAGAAAAATATGGAAGTGTATGTTGATGATATGCTGGTCAAGTCAAAGACTTTCGATAACCATGCTCCGATCTGAAGGAATGTTTTGTGATTCTAAGGAAGTATAGTATGAGGTTAAACCCCCATAAATGTACTTTCGGAGTGGCGTCGGGAAATTTTTTGGGATTCATAGTCAACACCAGGGGGATAGGGGCGAACCCTGACAAAATCAGATCGCTGTTAGAAATGCCTTCGCCCAGGTCACATAAAGATGTCCAAAGTCTGACAGGAAGAGTGGCAGCCCTCAATCAGTTTATTTCTAAATCCACCGACAAGTGTTTGCCATTCTACAACCTACTCTGGGGGGAACAAAAATTTTTAATGGACTGAGGAGTGTGAGCACGCTTTCCTCGACGTAAAGACACATCTAGCCGAGCCACCAGTGTTATCTAAACTAATGGCAGGAGAGCCCCTTTTTCTATATTTAGCCGTGACGGAAAGTGCGGCCAGCGCCGTGTTGGTCCGGGAGGAGGACCGAGTTAAAAAGCCAGTATATTATATAAGCAAAAGACTTCTCAGAGCAGAATCTCGATATCCTCTAATGGAAAAGATTGCTCTGCCTTATTACGGCTTCCAGGAAGCTTAGGCCATATTTCCAATCCCATTCAATCCACGTCATGACCGATTAGCCTTTAAGGCAGGTACTGCAGAAACCTGAGACATCGGGACGTCTGTTGAAATGGGCGGTCGAGCTCAGTCAGTTCGAGATATTGTACATACCTCAAACTATGATCAAAATCCAAGCCCTGGCTGAATGCACTGGATTCCAAGAGGAGCCCTTGAGAGAACCAGTGCATGAATTATGGAGAATCTTCGTGGACGGGTCATCTAACAAGAACGAGTCCGGGGCTGGGATCATCTTAATATCCCCTTAAGGGCATCATTTCCACTCCGCGCTATGGTTTGGATTCATGGCGTCCAACAAAAAAGCCGAGTACGAAGCCCTATTGGTCGGACTTAGAGTGGCGAAGGAGTTGAAAGCCAGAGCTGTCCAATGCTACAGTGATTCCCAGCTCATGGTAAACCAAGTGTCTGGGGAATATTAATCATAGGGGGCCAAGATGGCGGCTTACCTGGCCAAGGTAAAGAAGGAGTTATCCGAGTTTGAATATAGCCTAGTCAAACAGATCCCTCGCGAGCAGAACGCCAATGCCGACGCTCTGGCTAGACTCGCTACCTCCAAAGAAGCCAAGACTCTAAGCATAATACCAGTGGAATTCTTGGAAAGTCCGAGCGTGGCAGAAAGTTCGATGGAGGTCAAGATGATCGATAACAGACCGACCTGGATGACTCCCATAATAGAGTATCTTACGACAGGAAAATTTCCTGACGAGCGTAAAGATGCGAGGAGAATACTATATCAAGCTCCAAGGTATACAATCATAGACGGGACGTTGTACCGACGTGGCCATTTCTTACTGCTTCTACGGTGTGTTCTGCTAGAGGAAGCCAAAACTATTTTGCAGGAGGTGCATGAAGGCTTTTGTGGGGATCACGCTGGGGGGCAAACACATGGCCTTGAAAATATTAAGGTAGGGGTACTTTTGGCCCACATTATCAAAGGACTCCATATCCTATGTCCAAAAGTGTGATAAGTGCCAGCGATTTGCCACAGTCACCCAAGCTCCACCAATCGAGCTGAAAATGATATCATCCCCATGGCCATTGACGGTGTGGGGAATCGATTTAATTGGAGCACTGCCCATGGGAAAGGGAGGAGTTCGCTATGCAGTAGTGGCCATTGATTTTTTTACGAAGTGGGCGGAAGCGGAGTCGCTAGCAACAATCACCTCAAAGAGAGTCCTCGACTTCGTGGTCAAGAATATTGTTTGCCGGTTTGGACTGCCAAGAAAGATTGTATCAGACAATGGAACACAGTTCGATAGTGATCTCTTCACCGAATTTTTTGAAAGACACGGCATAATTAAAAGCTTCTCCTCAGTGGCCTACCCGCAGGCCAACGGGTAGGTCGAGGCCGTGAATAAAAGTCTCAAAGCAAGCCTTAAGAAGAGGTTAGACGAGGCCAAGGGAATCTGGCCCGAGCAGCTCCCACAGGTACTATGGGCATACCAGACCTCTCACCGAAATTCTACGGGGCACACCCCGTTCTCCCTAACTTTTGAGAGTGAGGCCATCCTTCCCGTCAAAACAAAGATAACAATGCATAGGCTCCAGACCTTTAGCCAGGAGCGAAATGACGAATTACTCAGCACGTCCCTCGACCTAATTGATGAAATACGAGAAGATTCGCAGCTACGACTCGCTCATTATCAGCAAAAAATCACTCGTTATTTTAATTCAAAGGTCAAGAAGCGTGTCTTTGGTTTAGGCGACCTGGTACTCTGAAGACTATTTTTAGCAAACAAGGACCCCAAAGACGGTGCCTTGGGTTCGAGCTGGGACGGGCCCTATCAGATTGTGGAAGTCATACAGGAAGGAACTTTCAAATTGGCTTGACTTAATGGAGAAACAGTTCCACGGATCTGGAATGCTATGCATTTAAAAAAGTACTATCAATGAACAAACCACCTGTCTATGTAAGGCTCGATTATAAAAGCCATTTAATTTAAGAAATAAAAAGTATGGTATATTTGTATCTTTGTATGGTTTCATCTGCGTGTTAGTTCGGATGGTAGCGTTGGTCCAAAGTAACCCAGAAAGTCCACTTCTTGATTACTTGGGGGGTCATATAACCCGAGAACCAGGTTTCGTAGCTTAGAAGTTGGTAAAATTGATTAACCAGTGTTTTTCTAAAAAATGCAAGGTGTCAATAAAACTAACACGAACTAAGTTTTAATTAAATATCATGGATACAACCAACATCTAAAACTTAGAAGTTGGTAAAATTGATTAACCAGTGTTTTTTTTAAAAACTCGAGGTGTCAATAAAACTACACGGACTAAGTTTTAAATAAAAAACCTTGGATACGACAAGGTCCTGAAACTTAGAAGTTGGTAAAACTGATTAACTAGTGTTTTTCTAAAAAATGCGAGGTGTCAATAAAACTAACACGGACTAAGTTTTAAATAAAAACCCTGGATACGACCAGGTTCTGAAACTTAGAAGTTGGTAAAATTGATTAACTAGTGTTTTTCTAAAAAATACGAGGTGTCAATAAAACTAACACAGACTAAGTTTTAAATAAATAAAAAAAAACCCTGGATACGACCATGTTCGGAAACTTAGAAGTTGGTAAAATTGATTAACAGTGTTTTTCTAAAAAATGCGAGGTGTCAATAAAACTAACACCCACTAAGTTTTAAATAAAAATCCTGGATGTGACCAGGTTCCGAAACTTAGAAGTTGGTAAAATTGATTAACTAGTGTTTTTCTAAAAAATGCGAGGTGTCAATAAAACTAACACAAACTAAGTATTAAATAAAAACCCTGGATTCGACCAGGTTCCGAAACTTAGAAGTTGGTAAAATTGATTAACCAGTGTTTTTCTAAAAAACGCGAGGTGTCAATAAAACTAACACGGACTAAGTTTTTTTTTTTAAAAAAAAAACCCTGGATACGACCAGGTTCTGAAACTTAGAAGTTGGTAAAATTGATTAACTAGTGTTTTTCTAAAAAACGTGAGGTGTCAATAAAACTAACACGCACTAATTTTTAAATAAAAACCCTGGATACGACCAGGTTCTGAAACTTAGAAGTTGGTAAAATTAATTAACCAGTGTTTTTCTAAAAAACGCGAGGTGTCAATAAAACTAACACAGATTAAGTTTTAAATAAAAACCCTGGATACGACCAGGTTCCGAAACTTAGAAGTTGGTAAAATTGATTAACCAGTGTTTTTTTTTAAAACTAACGCGAACTAAGTTTTTAATTAAAAACTCCAGATACAACTGGGTCCAAGGCCTAATACTTAACGGTTAGGATATAAATCATCATTTTTTGTTACAGCCAAAATTAAGGTATCTATATCAACCTAAGAGTCATTTCCTAAGGTTTTAAACGTACAAGACATGAAGCACGAGAAGGAAATCAAGGAATAAATAAAAATTAGATACTGAAATTATAGATAAATTGTCTCGGGGAAAATAACCTCGTACTAAACGTTTAAAAAAAATAATAACATGTAAAATAAATGAAGGCAAATAAAACCTAAGACCCTCCAGGCCGCTCTAAGGATGTCACCTCCTCAGTCTCTTGCTTGCCAGCGGCAGAGGCCTCCCCAGTCTCAGACAACAGCTCTTGTTGAAGCCGAGCCTTGAACTTCTCGAGGTAGTGCCCCCACACTTCGGAGGCCATGAAGGAGAAGTTTCCGTCATGATTGAAGGCCCAGCAGTGGTACAACATGCTCTCCATGGAGGATGTCGAGGCCTTCTTTTCCTCCTGAATAGCAGCCTCAGCCTTCAGCTGTTTGGCCTTGGCCCCCGCGAGCTCGGCCTGAAGGGCAGCCGAGGCAGCCTTTGCTGCATGCTCACCCTCTTGAGCCGCGGCTAAGGCAGCCTTTGCCACCTGCTTGCCTACTTGGGCCGCCATCAAGGCAGCCTTGGCACTTTGTTTTCCTTGTTGAGCGGCGGCGAGGGCAGCTTGAGTCGCAGTTAGGGCGGCCTGAGCAGTCTGGAGCTCAGCCTTAAGTTCATCATTCCTGGCCCTGGTCCGAGCTATGCTGCGATGTTGAGCCTAGACCACCTACAAAAAGCAAGGAAATAGTTAGGCACATGCCATGGAAAAATAAAAAAGTGTCAGGTCAAGGAAAGTGCTTACTGTGAGGTTCATTCCTAGAGCCGATTCCATAACATTCTCTGGGCTCCTCTCCTCGATTGCCCTCAGATCCGTGGGCTTGGCCTTATAAAAGTGCTCCATCGCGTGGTTCGCCGCCTCGTAGAAAGTCCCCTGAAAAGTGTGTGGAATTTGCTCTAGGTCATGGGTGTTAACTGGGATGCGAATAGTGGCGGTGGGGACTATCGGAGCTGGGAGACCAGCTGTTGCTACCTGGTCCCGAGCAGGGGCTGAGCGAAATCGAGGAGGAGCGGCCGGACCCCTATTCTCCTGGGCTGCGGCGGATGGAGCTCCCGAGCCCGGGCCTTTCCCCTTGGCTGGGGATTTGGAAACGGTCACAGCCGGGGGAGGTGTCTTCTTTGATATGGGCCGGAGTTTCTTCATAAGAGGACCCGAGCTAGATCTCCCTTCCTGGAACATCAAGCGGATGCCAGGTTCCCCTCGCTGTGCCATCTCCTCACCTGAAAAAGAATGGAAAATACGTCAGTATGTGTACAAATTCATCAATCTACATAATGTGTGCATGTGAAGGATATTATAGAGTCCTACCCTCCAAGATAGAGGAGGAGTCTATTTCCATGACCTCCGGCCTCAGATGCATTACAGAAGAGGGAGAGTCTAGATCTAAGATTTCTTGGATTAGGGGAGGTTAAGGCTCAGGTTCTAGCTCAGGGCTGGACTCCTCTACATATTGCCTAAGTCTAGGGGCGAGGATACCCTTGCGCAGGGAGTCCCACGACCTAAGGTTGGTCCCATACTCTTCAAAAAGCGCTAACCTAAAGGATAGAGTGTTATCTATGGCTACAGTCCCTCTAGGACAACCCATGTCGTACCGTACCACTAATTGGTCCACACACTGAAGCAAGGTTGTGTTATAGGCAGGATCTCTAGGGTGGCGATGTATGAGCTGGTTGGGGTTAAACCTAACTAGCCTAAGGTCGGCGACATCCCTATCTAGATCCTTAAAAGGGTATGGGTTACCTTGGCCGGAGGGACCGACTGCTACCCTCGATAGAGCTCGGTCCGCATCAAGGTTCCGGGCAGCCTTAGGAGCTCGCCTCTTCCTAACGAGCGGCACCTCGTCCTCTTCTTGCTCCTCGCCTTCGTCGGCGGCAGTGCCTCCCTTTGGGATGGGCACTAGCTCACGGGCTATCGGGAAATTAGCCCGCATCCTCCTTAAGGCCAAAGTCTGGCCTTCAGAAATTAATTTACACGCCAACATCGTGTCGTCAGACACGAGCTGGCGGTAGTCCTTCTCGTTGGGAGGAAGCCCCGCCAAGGTATTGTATTGACCCCCAAGGGTCACTGATTTGGCCGTCCTCGCAAAAATGGCTGCACGAAGATACTCCAGTTAGCATACACGTGAAAAGAATAAGTATGAAAAGAATAGTTCTACAAGCTAAGAAAGGAAGGGATACTTACGAGGGCAGTTGAAGTACCGGTGCTCGCAGTTGTGAAACCCGTTCGACATACAGAACTGATCTTTGAAGTCATTGGGGGTGGCCAGGCAGCTCGATGATTGTGGGTGAGTTCGGGAAGCAGGTCAGACAGTAGAGCCCGTCACCTCATCCCCATTGGTCCAGGCTAGCCTTGAGGTAGAAAACAAGATGTCCGCAGGGGTAGGGACGTCCCACATCTGCTTTAAGAAGAGGTATTTCAGCCCCGCTAGCAGTCGGTATGAGTTTGGGGGGAGCTGGAATGGCGCCAACTTCACATAGTTGAGGAAGTCAGCGACGTATTGGTCGAGGGGGAGGAAGGCCCCGACCTTTAAGTGTTCATCACTCCAGACCGCGAAATCATCCTGGAGTGGTGCACATCTCCTCTCCCCCTCGAAGGGAGGTCGGGCGATGAGAACGCCCATCCCAACCTTGATGTTGTAGGACAACATGATCTTGTTGACCCTTCCTTGGGTCATTATTTTGGAGACTATCCTCTCGACCTCAAAAAATGCGTCAGGGGCGACCGCAACCTCCTCCACCATGGGGCCGAATTCAGGAATGGGGGAATCGGGGACGACCTCCTTTCCTTTGTGAGTTTGTTGGGACGATGAGCCGGCTACGTTCTTTTTGGACGCACTTTTCTTGGGTGACATCAGCTCGCCTATCGAATAAGAATGATCGAATTTTTAGTGGGCGGCGTAGATTTTTTGTACATGCAAGAAATAACAAAGGTCGAGGGTTCTAACACACGAGCTGGTGCAATATCAGCCCGCGGTGTAATGCCACGCGCTACCTATGCTACGCGCCTAGGTTTCCCAACAGACCCTGATATTTAGGGATCCGTGTGTCAGAAAATCAGGCCACCACCCTCCATGGGGAACGGTTTAGAGTAAAATCGCCCAAGAAGCGTAGCCCCTAAGCAACCTAATGTTGAACCCTAAAAACCTTTCATCTTCTACATACCGTATGGGTATTTTCTAAAAATTACCCAAAGACTTACCTAGGGTATGAACATCTTTGTTATAAAATCCTAGATATATTTTAGGACCTACTCAATAAACCTAAACCGAAACCTACGTACCCAAAAATGTGTGAGAACAACGTAATGCTAGTGACGGTGAGGTGCATATTAGAATTATAAAGAAAGAAGAGAAACACACAAAAACCAGTAAAAGAAAAGTTCCAGTAAAATAGAAAACTTACAGTGTGTTCGTTGACGGAAGGAATGAGCAACGTAGAAGGAGAGTTTGTGAAAAAATCCTTGGTGACTAGGTTTCCGAAGGTTTCGGTGGCAGATTTTTGGGATTTTATGAGAAAAGGAAGAAGGGATTAGCCTTCGAACCACGTAAAAAGGAATGAGTGTCCTTATTATTTCATTCTAAGCATCCTAAAGAGTCATTATTCTTACTACGATTTATCCTTAAGCACTATTTTATCCCAGCCAATTACGTAATACACTGTTGGCGAAAAACCGCGTCAACAGATTAATATAAAGAAATATTCTTATTTGTAATAAGATATTTATTTATTTATTAAAAATAATATTTTAAGATAAAGTTAATTTTGAATTAACTAATATTTATTTTGGGATAAATATATTGTCTTAAATATTAATTAAATAAATAAATGAGAAAATTAGGGAAAACCTTAATGTGGCTCACGCCACTCACTGTATCGCACAATGAGGGGCGCCTCACAGGGATATTTCCTATCCTGGGATTTAAATTTTGAATGTCAAATAATTTGTTTATTTAATTATATATATTTATTATTCTTTTTTAAATATGATTTAAATTAAATAATTAAATAGGTTATAACTGATCAGTTTTATTTTAAATAAAATAAAGATTAATTAAATTAGTTAATTATCTTTATAAATCTGAAAAGAAGCGATACTTTTCAAGGAAGTTTTTCCAAAAAGTTTTGACCGACATACTCTCTCTCAGAAAAGAAAGCAATAGATTTTTCTATACTTGAAAATCTATTCTAATATCCTCTCTCTACAAAACCTCACTAGATCTCATGTGTTGAGTGTATCTAGTGAGTTCTAAATCAACTTTTTGAATCCTATGTGCCCACACACGTCCTTGTGTGCTTGAGGATTGGTCTGGACGATTAAGGCGTGAGCTTTCAGAATCTGGATAGGAAGATTGTTGATTTATAAAAAAAAAAAAGATATGTGGATTCTTGATAGGTTACAAGAGGTAATCTCTAATATTTTTGTATGTGATTTAATATATCTATATATGTATGATCCTGACTGGTATTGATAAATTTTTTAAAAAGATCCATTATGTTGCATAACTCTGATTTACACTTTTAACACCAACAAAGTCATTGCTATCTTTAAGTATTCAATTACAAACATCCAACCCATGCAATATGACTTTGAGATTCACACCACAATCTTTCAAGTCAATCGTTTAACACACTAGGATGTGTGTGTGAGTACGTTGAATGTAAATAATAATTTTTTGTCTCTAGATGTACTCAACACATGAGGTCTGGAGACTTGGAGAAGAACTTTTTAGTGACAAAAGAGGGAATAAAGAAAAATAACTTGTGGCTTCTTTTTCTGAATGCAGATTGTCTGTCTAATAACCTAGAACATTATCTATATATAGTCTAGGTCATTTACCACTAGGGTTAGACTTTCTTTATTTAATTAATATTTAATGTCATTAAAATAATTAAACAAATATTTAAATAAATAAAATGTAACTAAATAAACAACTTGCAACTATTTACAAGTGAGTCATTGGATTGGGTTCCACCCGTTGGTGTGTGCCTGCACAATGATTAGCGTGTGCTCTGTACTGCCATTTTTTATTTAATTACTTTAATTTAATTACTTAATAAGATAAATATTGTATTTAAAATAATGTATTATTTTAAATGTGCATAAATATCTATTAATTCAAAATTATCTTTATCTTATAAAACTTAATTAAATTATTATCTTATAATAAATTAATTCATTCTCTCCTAAAATTAATTAATTCAAAATCAATTAATATTCACTTTAACTAATATATAGTTTTCAAATAAAACACATTAGTTAATTTAATTAATTACTTATCAATATCTAATAATTATATATTTGCCTTGAAAAATTTATTCCCTTTCATATAAATTCTTTCTATTTGTCATAGTCATTCACACCTTAAATTTTGTTGTACATAGGTGACTTGGAGACCATGAAGTTATAACTCTAAGCTCCAATAAACTAGATTATTAATCAAACTCTTTAATTCAATAATCTTATTTATTATTTCCATTATTATTCCAGTATAAATATGTGTTGACCCAGATTTTGGTCAACTGACACGGAGTCGGAATATGCTTGATGTGAATGAATATGTTAAGAAGAATCAAATGACGAAAAGTAATAAGAACGCGATATTTTTATAGTGGTTCGGCCCCAGGATCTGGTAATAACCTACGTCCACTTAGACTGTTATTGATATAAGAATCAAAGGAGTGATCAAAGAACAAGGGTTCAATGAGTTTCACTAACCTCTAAAGAACAATACAATATTCCAAGGAGAATTACTCTAATCTCAAATGATTCAAAAGCCCAAAAGTCCCTTCCTTGAGCTATTTTTTCCTATTTATAGGCTCAAGGGGGATTAAATGATTTAGTTGCCAATATTCTCTCCTAAATAATCGGATATTCAGGAGATTGTGTGAGTTAAATTCGGGATCTACAAAGATTTTTACAGTAATATGACATTGCATGCGGAACTATCGACCAGACTGGTCACAGGTAAGACTGGGCTGCTTACTGCTTCTAGTGCGTCCTCTGGTCGATACCCTAGCAGAGCTCTTCTAGGTGTTAGCCACGTGTCCAGGGATCACTTGCCACGTCATCAATGCTAATTTTTTGGATAACATTTGCCCCCCAAGTTTATTTATCACGAGCAATAAATAAACTTTTGAGCGAACGACTCTTCGGCAACCCCACCATACGTGTCAGAACCCTTCGCGTGTTCTTGGAAAAAGTAACCTACTTCTATCTAATCATGACTTTTCGGTTCCCCAGTAATAATGCGACGACCATTCCGCTTCCCCATACTTCGAAAAAGGGAAACTGATGATTACACCTTTTTAATGCCACAGACAAACTTATATAATACCTTCGAAATCTTCCTTTTCTTTTTACGCACGCCATTGTCTTCTCAAGAAACCCTAAAAACCAGAGTTTTAACCTTCTCCAGAGACCGTTCTTCTGCATTTTCAAGACTCAGTCCGAGAGTTCCTTGATCTCCGAAGACCCTTTTTCCATCTCCACGATCATTTTCTTGGTAAGTTTTCGAATTCTTATGCTTCAAATTTTCATGATGCATGCTCCTGTATGTTGACTGTTTGAGTTCAGACGCTTGTGAGTAGAATGTTTTGTAGGCAAAAAAGGGTTATGAGTTAGTTTAATAGTCGGGATCATACTTTTAGGACGTAAAATCGAAGTAAAAATTCGATCTTTAGGCTAGCTGGAAAATAGATTTTTCCCGCCCTAAGGGGAGTTGAAAAAACTTTCTTGAAAAACATTTTACTTTCACCCTTTGATCCGTCTTTCAAACTGTTCATGCGGAAAATTTAGCTTTTTGTTAGAATGCTGTTGTATAAAAGCTTGGCTTTTATACTCGACCAGTGTTATTTTAAAAAGCCTTTAAAAATTCTTTATCCTCACCTCCCCATTCTTCTGTTTGCAGACATTGATGCTAGATTTGTGGGGAGGTGGACGGCCCATCGACGACGATCTTCTCGCCCAGCTGCTCGAAGGCGAAGAACAACCGGTCGACCGAGTCCACGAGATTCCCTTCTCATGACCCTCTTCCAGACCTCGTCCTTCTCCTCCTCACATGGCCCGTTCCAAATCCGTAGGCAAGAAAAGACCTGAGTCTGACGATAGTCCAAACCTTTCTACCCAGCCTGATTCGCAGGCTAGGGATCCCTCGACCAGTGGTCGAGACAATCTTGTTCCTGACCCTAACATCCAAATTAGAGCCCGCCCCCGCCATCAGAATCTGCCTGATGTCGAGTGGTATATTTCCTCGACCAGTGTAGAGACCCTTCGGATGGTTGCTAACTATTTCAGGAAGTATCCCCTCACAGGGGTTTCCATCAAAATTCCTGCCGCAGACCATAGGGCTAACCTCCCCGGAGGTATACACAGCGCCTGGTCTCGGTATCACATAGAGGCGGGGGCTTTCCTCCCTCTACATCCTTTTTACCAGGGGGTGGCTAATTATTTCGATGTCGCCCCCTTCCAAATTACTCCAAACAGATATAGAATGCTGGCCGCACTCTATATCCTGTACAAACTCAAAAAATGGCCAGAACCTACTCCCCACGAGGTCAATTATCTTTTCGACCTTAAATCCAACCCGCAACAATATGGGACGGGTTTCTTCCACCTCTGTCACCAGGAGACAAACCAGACGTTCCTGAGTGACACTACGCACATTTCTAACGTGGGGCAGTACAGTAAGGAGTACTTCCTTACTCCGGACATAACCAGCAATAACCTGGCCTTCATCCGAGGAGGTAAGTACCGTCTTTGACTGGTCGATACTTTTAATCAAGGAGTTTCCTTTCATTTTTCTCAAACTGTACTTTGTTTTTCAGGCCCATGGTTACGTCCAACCCCAACACCAGACATGGTGTTGAGGTCCAATAGATTGGTCAGGATGACAGACGCAGAAAAAAGCGTCAAGTCCCTGGTTACTGATGAAAATCTGAGGCTGTCTGGCCTCCTGGCTCCTCGCCATGAAACAAGAGGGTCCGTGGTAGCCGATGCCACTGCCGAGGGGGTTCCCGAGCAGTAACCTCCTGCGTCCCCTCCTCGAAGGAGGCTGACGGGGGTTACAATCAGGGAGCCCATGGGCAATCCTTTCGCAGAAAGGCCTTCTGCTCCCCAAGGCAAGGGGAAACAAAAGGCCAAAGATCCAGTTGTGGACCTGGGGGAATCCTCTGATGAAAATGGTAAAGTTATTTTGCTTTTAAATAGCTTGCCAATTCCCTGTCATTTGTTTGACGGGGAGGGCAACTTTACATATACTCCAAATCTAGGGCCAGACTTCTTCATGCCAGATAGTGAGTGTGTGACTAATAGAGTCAATAGTATAGCGACCAGTAGTTGTAGCTCGGGTACTAACTTTGTGACCTTCTTTTCCGTTGAATAAAGAGTTTTCATCTGTCTTTATCTTACCCTCTGTATGTTTTTACTTGTATACAGATATGGCCACTCCAAACGTCTTCGACCTATACAATGCTGAGGAGGAAGAGGAAGTTCCTCAGCTTCGGCAAAAGTCGTCAAGGAGACAGGCCGGCGAAACAAGCCAAAGACCAGCCAAGAAGAGTCGAACAGAAGACGCTCCCAAGGACGTGCCAGTTGGGCAAACTTCTACTCATCCTCTGGCTCCTGCTGAGAAGCAGACTCCTCCTCCCCCGCCGAACCCTCTGGCTGCGCCCACCAGGGAACAAGACAAGCAGGAAGAAGCTCTTGGGGCCAAACTCTCGAGCCATGCCTTACGAGCAGCTAAAGACCGCCTCGAGCACATCGCGAAGAATGACCGCGTCAAAAATGCACTGGTCGAGGTAGAGAGTATGGCAGTCGACCAAATCCTGAACAGGACTCTGAACGAAATAGCAAGCGTAAGTGCCTCTTTATCTCTTAGGCCTTAGTCTTTTATTCTTTGTAATAGGTTCTAACTTTATCTTCTATCCTCAGGCTTTGCTGTCTGCAACTGCTGCTCGTACCTGCACCCAAGCCACCATTGAACAGGCTCGGGCAAAGGCCATCGAGAGGCACCAGGTGAAGGCAGCCAAGGAACTTTCGGCTGCAGAGGCCAGGCACGCAAAGGAGTTGGAGGCGCTGGCTCAGCAGAGGGATGCCGCGGTGACAAAGCTATCAGAGGCTGAAGCTACGAAGGCAGCTATAATAAAGCAGAGGGAGGAGTATCAAGATGCCAGCCACGCCCAGTATCGCGAAGTCAAGAGATTGGAAGAGGAGCATAAGTCCAAAGACGAGGCCATTGCTACTCTTGAGGGCAAAGTAAAGCAGCTGGAGCTTGAAAACTCCAAGAATCTGGAAAGATATAAGAGGACGACGCTCTGGTGTTTTTACAGTTTCTGGAAACACAATTAGGGTGCTGACTTCAGCTATCTTTCAGAAGATGTCAGGACTGTTGAGCTGGCTCGCTACACTACTCAACTGGCTGAAGAGGAGGCAAGAGCCAGGGTCCCTGCTTCCACAAGTATTGCTGGTGTAGAGGAAGAAGGAGTTGTTGAGGATGCTGCCAACCAGAATGCTGATAAAGACCCTCCTCCTCCCAATGTCTCTTGAGCTTTTTTAATATTTTTTCTTTCTTTTGATTATACAACCCACGGGTCGTGATGTAAAGAAAATTCCTTTTTTGAATTTGCTGCATGGGCAGCAAACCTTTTCTTTTATTTGAACAGTTACATCCAAGCAGTGATGCTTGCGGTGTAAGAGATTACATCATGATGCTATAACATTCTCATTTATTATAACATTTGTTCGTATGACCAAACTTAGCATAGTACTTTGGCTTAATTTAACAAAATATAAATTTTGAAAAATACTCTAAGTACCTTAGCATGCTTTCACTCATTTTGTTCATGTGTTTACATACCTCATGGTATGCTTTGCTATCGATGTGCCTTATATGCCCCCCAAGTGATCGAGGAGCTTTAGGTCCTTGGTCACTTGCCTTGACCACGACCTGTTCGAACATTCCTGCTCGGGAGAAAAAGTAATACTTATAATACAGCAAAACAACACATGTAATGAACAAATACTTGTAAATATAAATTCACAAAGGTTGGCAAGAATGACTGGCTGCGCACAGTCCCTTATAATCTCGTATTAATAATGGACTAAACTTGTCTTTATGAGTGATTCTAAAATAGAATCTTACATATACGAGCGATTAGCCATACAGCGTGGCTAACCCTTTTTGCTAAACTTGTAAAAAGTAAAATTTAATACAAGCCAGTCCTTTAAAAAGGACTGTTCACTGATAGTACTTGCGCAGGTGTTCTCCATTCCAATAACGTGGAACGAGATCTCCGTTCAAGCGTGCAAGTTTGTAGGTGCCCGGATGAAGGACTTCTTCAATCTGGTAAGGTCCTTCCCAATTAGGTCCGAGTACTCCAGCAGTGGGGTCGCGGGTGTTTAAGAAAACTCGTCGTAGCACCAAATCTCCGACGTTGAATTTTCTTTCTTTAACTTTGGAGTTAAAGTACCGGGCGACTTTTTGCTGGTACGCAGCAACTCGAAGTTGGGCTTTCTCCCGTATCTCATCAATCGAGTCTAGGGATTCCATCATCAGTTGGCTGTTCTGGTCTTGGTCGTATGTTAATCGTCGATGTGAGGGGGGATCTAATTCGACAGGCAACATCGCCTCATATCCGTAGGCTAAGGAAAATGGGGTATGTCCCGTCGCTGTTCGGTGAGACGTTCTATACGACCAGAGGACTTCAGGCAGCTGCTCTGGCCACGCTCCCTTAGCTTCTTCAAGTCTCTTCTTCAGGGTATCTTTAAGAGTTTCATTCACGGCTTCGACCTGCCCATTCTCTTGGGGGTGTGCAACTGAAGAAAAGCTTTTGATAACTCCATGTCTTTCGCAGAAATTGGTGAATAAGTCGCTGTCAAATTGGGTTCCGTTGTCTGAAACTATCTTTCTAGGCAAGCCATATCGACAGACAATGTTCTTGATAACAAAGTCAAGAACTTTCTTGGTCGTGATGGTAGCGAGTGGTTCAGCTTTGACCCATTTGGTAAAGTAATCGACTGCTACGACTGCGTACTTTACTCCGCCCTTCCCTGTAGGTAGGGATCCAATCAAATCTATCCCCCATACTGCAAAAGGCCACGGACTTTGCATCTATTTTAATGCGTTCGGAGCTGCTCGTGGAATCTTGGAGAACCTTTGACATTTATCGCATCTTCGTACAAACTCCACCGAATCCTCGTTCATAGTTGGCCAGAAGTAGCCTTGTCTTAGAATCTTCTTTGCCAAACTCTGCCCCCAGCGTGATCTCCGCAGAAGCCTTCATGCACCTCTTTCATGAGTTCCTTAGCTTTTTCCGATGTAACGCATCTGAGTAGTGGCAAGGAATATCCTCTTTGGTACATAACACCATCGACCAGTATGTACCTAGCAGCTCGCCTTTGTAGAGTTCTGGCTTTGTTTCTATCCGTTGGTAGCGTACCGTTTGTCAGATACTCCAAATAAGGTGCCATCCATGTATCCTCCATTCGAATCTCCATACTGGATTCGACCGCTTGTATGCTTGGCTTACTCAGTCTTTCCACCGGCACAATGTTCAAAGTGTCGGCATCCTTCGGGCTCGCGAGTTTGGCTAAGGCATCTGCGTTTGAATTCTGATCTCGTGGAATTTGCTGAAGGGTGTACTCCATAAATTGGGCTAGCAAGTCTTTTGTTTTATTCAAGTAGGCCACCATTTTTAAGCCTCGTGCTTGATATTCTCCTAGAACTTGATTCACCACCAGCTGTGAATCACTGTAAATATCAAGCATTTTTATGCTCATATCTTTCGCCATCCTCAATCTAGCGAGGAGTGCTTCGTATTCGGCTTCATTATTTAACGCAGTGAAGTTGAACCTAATAGTGCAGTGAAATCGATGCCCTTCCGGCGTTATCAATATCACTCCCGCTCCAGCGTGGGATTCGTTGGATGACCCATCCGTGAATAACTTCCACGAAGGAGCTTTCTCTTGAGGCCCAGGCGCACTAGGTTGTTCGCACTGCTCGCTGTCTGGGAGTTCGGTGAACTCTGCAATAAGGTCAGCCAAGACTTGTCCCTTGACTACTGTTCGCAGTGAATAAGTTATATCGAACTGCCCTAATTCGACTGCCCATTTTAATAATCGCCCAGCCGCCTCTGGTTTTTGGAGGACTTGCCGAAGGGGCTGGTCAGTTAGAACTGTAATAGGATGGGCTTGAAAGTAGGGGCGTAGCTTCCTAGAGGCCAGGATTAAGCAATATGCTAACCTCTCGATTGGTGGATATCTCAATTCTACCCCGATCAGTCTTTTGCTGACATAATAGACTGCTTTTTGTACGCCTTCTTCCTCTCGTACTAGTACCGCGCTAGCAGCAACTTCAGTAATCACCAAGTAAATAAACAAAGTTTCTCCTTCGATCGACTTTGATAAGATAGGAGGTTGTGCCATATGGGCTTTCAAGGCTTGGAATGCTTGCTCGCATTCTCCTGTCCATTCAAACTTCTTATTTCCCCTAAGCAGATTGAAAAAAGGGTCGCACTTGTCTGTTGATTTCGAAATAAATCTACTTTGGGCTGTGATTCTCCCAGTTAAACTTTGTACATCTTTGATCCTTTCTAGCGACTTCATATCGATCAGGGCTTTTATCTTGTTGGGGTTGGCCTCAATTCCTCTTGAATTTACAATATACCCCAAAAACTTCCCTGATCCAACTCCGAAGGAACATTTATGGGGATTTAACTTCATTTGGTATTTTTTCAATACATCAAAGCACTTTTGTAAATCCCTTACATGTCCTTTTGCCTTCTTAGACTTTACCATCATGTCGTCCACGTATACCTCCATGTTTACTCCGATCATCTCCTTAAACATGTGGTTGACTAGCCGTTGGTAAGTCGCACCTGCGTTTTTCAGTCTGAAGGGCATTACTTTGTATCAGTATAAGCCCGTATCGGTCCGAAAGCTGGTGTGATCCTCGTCAGGGGGGTGCATGCTAATCTGGTTGTAGCCCGAATATGCATCCATGAACGAGAGGATCTCATGCCCTGCAGTTGCATCGACCAGCTGGTCGATCCTTGGGAGTGGGAAGCAGTCTTTTGGGCAGGCTTTATTGAGGTCTGTAAAATCCACGCAGGTCCGCCACTTGCCGTTAGGCTTGGGAACCAGCACTGGATTGGAGACCCACGATGGATAAAATGCCACCCTGATGAACCCATTCTCCTTTAGTCTTTCAACTTCTTCTTTTAAGGCTCTCAATCTATCTTTATCGAGCAACCTCCTCTTTTGTTGCACGGGTGGAAAGGTCTTGTCTATATTCAGGACATGGCTGATAACTGCAGGATCTATCCCAGCCATGTCTTTATGCGACCAGGCGAAAATCTCCTGGTTCTTTCACAAAAATTCCACCAGTGCGTGCTTCGTGGTAGGCTCTAAGTTTTTCCCAACCTTTACGACTCTGGTCGGGTATTCTTTGTCGAGTTGGACCTCCTCCAGGTCCTCGACGGGTCCAACGTTTTCTTCAAAATCCCCAAAGCAAGGATCTAAGTCTCTATCCTCACTTTGGGCAACACCCTATTTGGTGACTTCATCACCGGATTGGGCTTGTGTATCAACTGCCATCTGCAACCTATCTGAGGTAGTGCTCTTCGACGTTCCATTCTTCGCCTTTGTGATTGAGGCGTTGTAACACTCCTTGGCTTCCCTCTGGTTTCCCAACACGCGTCCTACCCCCACGTCTATTGGGAACTTCATGGCCAAGTACCACATAGAGATGACGACCCGTAGATCAACCAATATAGGCCTCCCAATGACGGCATTGTACGCTGAAGGACAATCGACCACTACAAAAGTGGCGAGTAATGTCCTTGTTGCAGGCATTATACCCGTTGTCACTGGTAGTTTGATCAATCCGGCGGGGGCGAGTCCTTCTCCAGAGAAGCCGTATATCGTTTGGTTGCAGGGCTCCAAGTCTTTAACGGACAATTTCATGCGTTCCAGTGTTGATTTATACAAGATATTCACTGAACTTCCTGTATCGACCAGTAGTCTCTTCACCATCATGTTGGCCATCTGGATGTACATGACCAGCGGATCAGAATGTGGGAATCGGACGTGTTGGGCATCGCCATCAGAGAAGGTTATCTCACCTTCCTCTGACCGAGCCTTTTTTGGTGCACAGTCCTCCACAGTCATCATCTCGATGTCCTGGTCGTGGCGCAAAGTCCGAGCATATCGTTCCCTGGCCTTTCCGCTATTTCCCGCGAGGTGCGGGCCTCCACAGATGGTTAAGAGTGTGCCAGTCACGGGGGCAGGCTGTAAGGGTGGCGAGCGTTGGCGTGTGGGCGCCTGCTAGTTGCTACCCGGAGCTTCTCGTTGGGAATTTCCCGAGGCCCGTACGTATCTTCTCAAGTGTCCTTGTCT
This sequence comes from Humulus lupulus, assembly GCF_963169125.1. Taxonomy (NCBI): domain Eukaryota; kingdom Viridiplantae; phylum Streptophyta; class Magnoliopsida; order Rosales; family Cannabaceae; genus Humulus; species Humulus lupulus. The sequence continues at coordinate 81,468,914 of NC_084797.1, read as the reverse complement.
AATAAGGAACTCAATTTCGTCTTTCAACTGGTTGCATTCGTTGGTGTCATGTCCGTAGTAGTTATGATAACGACATAACTTGGTAGTGTCCCTTTTTGAAATATCCTTTCGAATGGGGCCAGGTTTTTTATAAGGCACACTAGAACTTGTGGCCTGATAAACCTCTCCCTGAGACTCAACGAGGGCCGTGTAGTTAGTGAACCGAGGTTCATATCGATTACCCTTGGCTCGTTTATTGTCGGAGGTGGAAGGCTCGCTATACGGCCATTTTCCACCATTCTTGCCATTGCCGTTGCCGTCGCCTTTGCCGTTGCCATTAGGTTTGGAACCATTGGCGGCTTTGGCGGGTTCGGAAGCCTTCTTATCCTTGCTTGAGGGCTTTCCATCGTCAGCAATGGCTTCTTCGAGCTTGATGTAGTGATCAGCCTGGTCCAAAAATTCTTGGGTAGTTCTCACTCCTTCCTTTCAGAGACTTTTCCAAAAGGGAGAACGACGTTTAACCCCTGCGGTTATGGCCATCATTTTGCCTTCGTCCCCCACCGTTTTCACTCCAGCTGCCGCTTGCATAAAGCGCTGGATGTAGTCCTTCACTGATTCTCCATCCTGCTGGCGAATTTCAACCAGCTGGTTTGCTTCGGTCGGATGCACACGGCCTGCATAGAACTGTCCGTAAAACTCCCTTATGAACATTTCCCAGGAAACTATGCTTGCGGGAGGGAACTTAAAAAACCATTCCTGCGCGGCTTCAGAAAGTGTTGCAGGGAAGATCCTGCACCGAGCGTCTTCAGACACTTTCTGAATGTCCATTTGTATCTCAAATTTATTGACATGAGATACTGGGTCTCCGTACCCGTAAAAATTTGGAAGTGTAGGCATTTTGAACTTGCTTGGAGTTTCTGCATTAGCTATCCTTTGTACAAAAGGAGTGCCTTTCCTCCTATCGTGGTCGATATATGACGTCCTTCCCCTGACCAGCTGCTGCACTACTTGGTTGAGGGCATCTATTTGGGCCTGTACAGCGGTAGGAATTGCTGTGGCCTCTGTTGCCGTGGGGAGGTTATCGCCATGCCGCTCCCGGCGATCGTTGAGTACGTCTCTCAAATCCTTGTCTCTTCTCCGCTGCTCGCTACCCCCGAGCCGGTTGAAGACATTATTTTGCCTGGGCTGCCCCCCAGCATCTCGTCTATCGGGTTGGTCATCTTGAGGTACCTGGCTCCTGCCTTTACCTCTTTCTTCATTCCTTCGGCCAGCGTTTCCCTTGCCTGAGTCGGCCTCATTATACCCATGGCCATCTCTGAACCTTGATTGGCTATGGTGGGATTGACTGTTCCCTCGATTTCCGTCCTTGGCTGAAACATTCCGAACGTTAGAGGGCGGCCTGCGCTGGTCGTGGTGTCCCCGTGCATTATCATGCTGTGGGGGACCCCGGACCGCAGAGCCTAACTCTGAGTCCCTCCTGTTACCAGGGGGATAATGTCCTCTGTTCGGTAGGTTTGGCTCATCGCCCCTACGACGTCTAGGACTACGAGGTTGATGCTCGGCCCTATTATGCCTTTGTGGCGGGGGATTGCCGCGACCAGCTTGGGATGGTGGCTGCGCCTTGGGGTCCAGTGGGACATCGTCATGGGGCACCTGAGGCTGCTCGGGCCTTTGCGGACTCGAAGGTTGGATTGGTGGGCTGGGATTAGGACCCCTCTAGGGTGGCCCATTGACAGGTTGGTCAGGCTGCGAAACAGGTGCAGCCTGATTCCTTGCCAGTTGCAAGGCCGCCTCAAGGGCTGCCATGGCTTCGCTTTGGCGGCGGTCCATCTTCGCCTGCCTTTCGCTTAATTCCACGCGCTGCCGTTCAATCTCCTGCTGCTGCCGCACCACAACTTTGGCAGCAGTCTCTTGACTGGCTTTCAGACTAGCCAGCTCCTCCTGCAATGCCCCCAGGGTACTCTTCAGCGTTGCATCATCCATCTCTTCCTCCTCAAAGTCTAGATGTGGCTCATCCTCCACCACGCTCGTAGGGGGAGGAGGAGGTGGGTTTGATGGCGCAGCGGTGGCCGCCTGTCCAACTTTCCTTCCAGTTTTCGCCATTGATTTTCTCAACAATGATAAATCAAGCTCTCAATGAAAGCACCAGAATGTTGACCCAGATTTTGGTCAACTGACACGGAGTCGGAATATGCTTGATGTGAATGAATATGTTAAGAAGAATCAAATGACGAAAATTAATAAGAACGCAATATTTTTATAGTGGTTCGGCCCCAGGATCTGGTAATAACCTACGTCCACTTAGACTGTTATTGATATAAGAATCAAAGGAGTGATCAAAGAACAAGGGTTCAATGAGTTTCACTAACCTATGAAGAACAATACAATATTCCAAGGAGAATTACTCTAATCTCAAATGATTCAAAAGCCCAAAAGTCCCTTCCTTGAGCTATTTTTTCCTATTTATAGGCTCAAGGGGGATTACATGATTTAGTTGCCAATATTCTCTCCTAAATAATTGGATATTCAGGAGATTGTGTGAGTTAAATTCGGGATCTACAAAGATCTTTACAGTAATATGACATTGCATGCGGAACTATCGACCAGACTGGTCGCAGGTAAGACTGGGCTGCTTACTGCTTCTAGTGCGTCCTCTGGTCGATACCCTAGCAGAGCTCTTCCAGGTGTCAGCCACGTGTCCAGGGATCACTTGCCACATCATCAATGCTAATTTTTTGGATAACAATATGGAATTGCACTCTTAGTGATTATAGAATTATATTTACAGTATAATCTTGTGTAGTCAATTAATATAATCATTGCATATGGTTTTGTCCTTCAATTATTGGTTTGGAAATTAGAGTTGGTCAAAATTATCATTTTAACCTTATAATTACCTATTGATCCTTAAGTACCATTAATCCACTAGTGAACGGTTAAATTATAATCCTACTATAAATTTGAGATCAATAACCATTTAATTGTAGAATTACCACTTAAGGGAACCAATATTCGATTCGTTAGGAAAGCATGAATTTCAATTCTTGTACGATCATGTTCCCAGCCATTCATGCCATTGAATCTCTAAATTAAAATTTATTAGCATGTTTTCCAAACAACCATTAATGAGTAAATCAAGATCCAATAGACATGAATACGAGTTCATAACTACTCAGTATTTAGACTGATCTACATATGATCATCATATTGATATGAATTTGATCTTTATAATAACTAGCAGATTTATAAAAAAAATTAATTCATATTGGTCTAGTCATACATAATCCAATTATATAAAGTACCTTCACGAAGATGTCTATACACATCAGTAATCCAGACCTAGATCACGTGAATCCTTAAAAGTGTTGAACATACCGTACTAGTAACTATTTGTTAAAGATTCCATGCTTTGATATGTTGTTAATGATTTAATTCATTATTAATGATCTTAATCCTCTCACACTAATAAAATATTATACTTTCATTAATGAATATGGAATTTTACGATATTTATATTTGTATAAATTATTCATTAATAATTCAAACAATCAATTATAAGAAAAATGTACTTTTATTAAATTCCATAAATAAAATGTCTTTACACATGCTTTTAGGGCATCAACCCTAACAATAAGCGGTTAGATTTGTCAATTAGTCACTACCTAGTGTCTATGTTGTGATAAAAAAGGTGTCAGAGCCCAAGTTATATTTCGGAATGTGACCGTATATTTAGGCTAGATTTATTTTATTTATTGGCTATTTTGATGAACACGTGCATCATTGTTATTCTAACATCTTGGCATATTGGTGTACACACTAAAGATGTAACGTCCCAAAAATGCTAATAGGGTTTAGTGCCTTGATTAGCATGTTGGGTAGACATAATTGGATAATGTGTGATTTATTGATTAAATACGTGACTACGTGGCATGCCTGATATGATAATATGAATATATTTATATGCTTGTTTTTTAGTATTAAATAAGCATGAGGGCCCGTTCTTGGTTTTAAGGGCAAACTTGTAATTTGGGCCCGTTAAGGGCATAAATGTGATTATATGTGTTAAATAATTGAGACCACATTATTATGTGGATATATTTACAGTATTCGACTCGAGGTAATCCTAGTGAGTAGATTAGCGAAATAGTCATAGCGGGGGTTTAATACCCAACTTGGGGTGAGCCTAGAGGTATTCTGGGAAGTTTAATGTATATTTGGGATTTATCGAGTGGCGGCTAAGTGTTTGGTGATTAGTTGGGCATGTCGGGATTAATTGGGAATTTTTCGGACGACTTGGTGAATTAGCGGGAAATGGGGCAAATGAACATTTTGCCCTTAAGGGTAACAAAGGGATCGGGTTACTACCAGGGGTATTTTGGTCTTTTGTAGAGGGGGTAGGCTTGAAAGACTATAGGGAGTGATCATAACTTAGTAAAACATATCAGAATTTCTCAAACTCTCTCTCTCTCCCTCTTTTGTGCTTTGAGGTTGAAGGAATTCTTGAAGGGAGAAGCTTAGTTTTAAGCTGGGAAGTCTGGGAATATCAAGCTAGGGTAGTCAAGGAATTGTTGTGGATTGAGGCTATAAGCCGAGGTAAGAATTATGTCTTGATTCTTCTGGGAATTCAGATTATTAGGATGAATTTTGACTGGGTTTTGAGTGTTGATTGATTGCTGATTTGGGGTGGTAAGTTCAGTAGGTTTTTGGATGATTTATTATGCCTAAGCTATGTGGTTAAGAGTATTAGACTCGATTCTAGGTTTAGTTGAAGGTTGCAAGGGATTTTTGTTGAGTTGAACAGGGGAAAAATGCATAGAAACCCAGGGATTTCTGGGTTCACAGGGGCGTGCTGTGACCCAGTTCATGGGTGTCGTGGCCTGCGTGCCCCAGAAGGCCCCGGGGGGCTTGCTGACTTGTGCGTGCCGCGACCCTAAAGGGAAAGTCGCGGCCTGCCTCCCCCTTGGAGCAAGAGGCTGGTGCCTCTGACTTGAGGTGCGTTGCGACCCTTAGGGCCAGGTCGCGGCCCGACCAGGCAGCCATAGCCTAGGTTGGTTTTTAGGCTCAGGGATTTAAACCTAAGCGCTTGGGATGAATTCTACTACCTGGTTTAGTAGAATTTGAGGTCCCGAAGGCTAGTATTTGTTTCCTGAGCATTTAATTGGGTTATATTTTGATAGTTATCCATTGTCACTTATGACTAGTGTTATCGTTAAGGCTCAGGATTGAGGATCGTGCTCGGGACTGCTTTTCATCCTTTACTCAGGACTCGAGGTAAGAAAACTGCACCCAAGTTGTGAATCAGACTGAGATTCCCTGTAAATGAACATATGTGTTCAGTAGTTTATATATCTGTTATGTGTAATGTGAAAGTACGACCTAAGGGAGCCGAGGCTGATGATAAGCGTATTGAATGCAACTCGGCCTAAGTGAGCCAGGATTAGCTAAATAACCAGAGGGCTCAGCCTAAGGGCATCGACACCTAAATATTTGCATTAAAGATTGAATTATATGTTCACTGTTGCCTAGTTCATTGATTGTACTTTGTTGTTGGTTGACCAAGTTGATTTAATGTTTACTATACACTTTCTGTGTTGTATATGCTTGTTGATTAAGGTTTTCTTACTGAGCCTTGGCTCACGGGTGCTATGTGGTGCAAGTAAAGGCAAGGGAAATCTGGACCAACCATGAGTTGGAGAGCTTTGGGGGCGGAGTGTACATCAACAGCTGCTCGACTGCCACAGTCGAGGGAATTACAGGGACTAGAACTCATACTTGTATTTTTCCATTTAGACTGGCTATTGTTATATTAACTTTTGTGGGTTGTATCCACCATGTAAACCTTATTTATGGGATCCCATGTATCAAACTCTTATTTTAATGAAAATCAACTATTTTAATTTTAAAATCATTTAACCCTAGACTTTAGGAACAAATTTATGTTCAAATGACTTGATTAGCAAGTCTTGCACTATTGTAAACACATAGTGTAATGGTCTTGGTTACCTAGGGCGTTACAACTTGTTATCAAAGTCGTCTAGGTTTAAGGGTTCCTGAAGACTAGCTGGGCATGTACACTCGCCGCTAAAGACAAGATCGACTCAGGGTTCGGTAACCATATATGTGATTATATGTTTGAATGTTTAAATGAAATATAAATGTTTTATCTGCACGTTTATTGGGAAGCATGAGATATACTAATAGGGCCATACCCTTGACTATTATGCGAATATGATAAGGCGTGCTTATTAGCATTGCTACTGTATGTGAATAATTGTTTAAATGCCTGTTTCCATCATAATTGAACTATGTGGCTTGGATATTGGTGTTAGACCGTGGAATGAATATAAACCTGTTATCATTGCCTGACCAGCCGAGTCATTGATTACAGATAAACTTGGATAGTTATGCGTTCAAGGCAATTAATTCGACTAGCCAGCACTGGGGTCGGAGCTAGAGATGATGAGCAGGGCCATAACCCTCAGCTAGTCCCTGAGAACTAGCAACAGCTGCTTGCTGATATGCAAGCTAGACTTCAAAGTCAGGAAGAAGAGATTCGCCTTCTGAGGCAGCAGGCTCCGCCAGGGAGTGCTGCACCTAACTTGCCACCTGTTGTGGCACCAGCGGTACAGCCGCCTAAGATTGGGAACAGGAGGGAGCCACTTCATGAAAGATTTAGGAGACAACATCCTCCAATTTTTGAAGGAGGACCAGATCCACTTAAGGCTGAATAGTGGATGAGTATGATCACCTCCATCCTGGATTTTATGAGGGTGGAAGGTAATGACAGGGTGGTCTGTGCCACCTATATGCTTAGAGAGGATGCCCACATTTGGTGGGAGGTGGCATCCTAGACTCGAGACGTTTTTTACTCTATGTTGGAATGAGTTCAGAGATTTGTTCAACCAGAAATATTATAACATTTCCGTTAGGGCGGCAAAGGTAAATGAGTTCAATGGGTTGGTGCAGGGCAACATGACAGTTACTGAGTACGCCCTGAAATTTGATAGGCTAGCAAAGTTTGCACCTAATCTAGTTCCTACAAATGCAGCTAGGCAGGAGAGGTTTGTTTGAGGGCTTAATGCTATGATAACCCGAGATGTGAAGACAACATTAGTACCTGGGGAGATGACTTATGCCTAGGCTATTGAGAAGGATCTCACTATTGAGGAGGCAGAGAACAAGATTTGGAGGGAGAATGCTGCAAGATGGGATGTATCGCAGGGCAGTGCCTCCATTTATAGGGTCTGGTAGGGGTGGAGGCCCTAGTGATTTGAAGAGGAAGACCCATGATACCTCGACCATTGCTTGTCTTGATAGGAGAGGCCAGGGTGCCCAAGGTGGCCGCCAGGGAGGCGGTGAGTCATGGAGGAGCTACCCGGAGTATGCTAGATGCAGAAAGCGCCATCTGGGCGAATGCCGGGCAAAGGCCTATTACTTATGCGGGGTGGTGGGACACCTCAAGAAGGATTGCCCGACGTGGAAGAAAGAGGAACTGGGGAAGGCGAATAACTTGACTCCAGCTTGAGTGTTTGCCTTGACACAGGCAGAGGCTGAGGCTATTCCATTGGTAGTGACAGGTCAGATTTCTAGCGCTGGCTCTTCATATACTGTATTGATTGATTCTGGTGCTACACATTCATTTGTTTATAGCAAAGTAATAGATTGTGTAAACCTAGTGAGTATTATACTGCGGGGTTTGGTACTATACTGCCTACAGGGGAGCTGGTGGTTTCTAGGAGATGGATTAGAGCACTACCTGTGATGGTAGATAGTAGGGAACTATCAGTAGATTTGATTGAGTTGGGTATGGATGATTTTGACATGATTTTGGGGATGGATTGGCTAGTCAGATACAAGGCCACTATAGATTGCAGGAAGAAGATGGTGACTTTTGAGCCTGAGGGTGAGGACCCCTTTGTTTTTGTGGGTACTATGCATGAACCCCGCATTTTGATGATATCAGCGTTGAGGGCTTGGGACCAATTACAAGGAGGTTATATAGGTTTTCTAGCTAGTGTGGTGGATACCACTAGAGTTATGCCAACGAGGCCAGGAGAGATTAGACTGGTATGTGAGTTCTTGGATGGGTTTCCTGAGGATTTACCGGGGTTGCCACCGCACAGGGAAATTCAATTTATCATTGAGTAGCACCGAGTACATAGCCAGTTTCGAGGGCACCGTATAGGATGGCTCCAACAGAGCTAAAGGAGTTGAAGATATAGTTACAGAAACTATTTGACTTGGGATTTATCAAACCTAGCTACTTGCCATGGGATGCTCCGATTTTATTTGTGAAGAAGAAGGATGGGACTCTGAGAATGTGTATAGACTACAGGGAGTTGAACAAGTTGACTATCAAGAACAAGTAACCCCTATCAAGGATAAATGACCTATTCGATCAGCTGTAGGGTAAGACGGTATTCTCGAAGATTGATCTTCGATATGGTTATCACCAGCCGAGGATCAAGGACGAGGATATTTCAAAGACGGCCTTTTGCACGAGGTATGGGCATTATGAGTTCTTGGTCATGTCGTTTAGTTTGACCAATGCCCCAACAGCGTTTATGGATCTAAGGAACAAGGTGTTCAAGGACTTCTAAGATCAGTTTGTGATTGTCTTCATTGACGACATCCTGGTTTACTCTCGTTCAGAGGCAGAGCATGAACAACATCTCCGATTGGTATTATAGAGGTTAAGGGAGCATCAGTTATATGCTAAATATAAGAAGTGTGAGTTCTTGCTGCTGAAAGTTAATTTCCTTGGACATATTGTCAGTGGAGAAGAGATTAAGGTGGATCCAGCCAAGGTAGAAGCAGTTAGGGATTGGTCGAGGCCAAGGAACACCACGAAGGTTAGGAGCTTCCATGGACTAGCGGGATATTACAAACGATTCATGGAAGAGTTTTCAAGGATTGCCATGTTAGGAGTATGTCCTAAAAGCATGTAAAAGACATTTATTATTTCGATGAATAAATAAATACAATGGTTTATTATTGTTATATTTAGATTATTAAATTATTGTTTGAATAATTTTGTAAATATCAAAAAAATTCCATATTCGTTATTGAGGATGTGATCTTGTATTAGTACGAGAGAATTAAGATCACATGAATGAATAAAAATAGTCAACAATAACAAATTGAAGTTATGGAATGTTAGAAATAATATAGTGGAGAAGAAAAAAAAATATTAATATATTTAATTGAAGAACAGAAATGAAAAACAATACAATAGAAAGAATAAACCAAAGCCGAGGCACGCGAAACACGCTTTCCTTAAAGCAAATTTGCCCCCTCTACCAGAACGGTGCTAGAGAATTTGTGAGCAACCACTTCCCAGGATACAACAGCTATCAAGCAGGACGAATGCACCAATGCATCTGCTTAGGCAAATTCGAAACAAACCTTGCCTCTATCACTAAAAAATACTACAGAGACTAAAGAGAGAAAAACAACTAAGTGTGTGATATTCTGTATCAGTGTGCCTAGAATGAAAGGAGAAGCCTCTTTTTATAGGCTTCATGGAGAGTTGAAAAATGTGTGAATCAAATGCATTAATGCCCAAATATCCAACAAATCTAGTATCTTAATATCTGAAATCAATTAGAATTAAATACCCTTATACTGGTAATATCAGTAATTATCCAAAGTGATTTTCTGATAATCAATCAGAATTAATCACACAATATTCTGATATCTTAATTTTGACCAAAGTGATTTGCCAAAATCAATCAGAATAAATCACATAATATTCATATAATATCATCTTTAATCAAGGTGATTTGCTGAATAATTTCCATTTTAGGCATCAATTTCTCATTCACTCAATTTTTTCCAACAATCCCCCACATGAATGAAATTGATTAACATTAAGAAACAAAGACTCGACATAACTCGACATGACTCGACACAACAAGGTGATAGAGTTCTCTGATTGATACCTGCATAGGATAGGTGGGTGTTAACGCCTTTGAACCTTCCCTTGTGAGAATATATTTACTTTACTAATTGATCAGTAGACACGATGTCTTTGAACTATTCTGTCATTTGTGTAAATGATGATATATCTCACACAGATATCTTTCCGGCATAGTTTCAGTTCTCATGGTTATGTTCATTTTGGTCGTGAACATCTGCCTGGTTTTGTGAGAGGTTTTAGAAAATTGAGCCCCCACAATTCTCCTTCGAAGCCGCCCCACTTCTTTCTCACATAGGTGACCTCTTATCTTAGAGCAATCCCGCATTACTCTGCTCGGACTACCGATGCGTAAGGGTCATTAAAAGCTTGAGCTTAACCTCTTTTACAATGGGCATCACTGTTTCAGCATTGGAATGGGTAGGGGTAATCCCCCACAGTGATCCTACTCGGTCTCAATAACTAGGTTGTCCCATTGAACCTAGATCTTGGGATCTCCAGTCAACTAGGTTGGGTTTCCTTTATACCAACCTTAATTTCCTTTGGGCTTAAGTCCCATTCCTTCTGATGTCTTTTCAACTTGATCTCTATTTAACCCTTTGGTTAGCGGATCCGCAATGTTATCTTTTTATTTCACATAATCAATCGAGATAACTCCAGTTGAGATCAGTTGTCTAACATAATTATGTCGTCGACGTATGTGTCTACACTTACCGTTATACAAAACATTTTGTGCCCGACCAATTGTTGCTTGGTTATCACAATATATGCATATTGCAGGCACAGGTTTAGGCCATTCTGGAATATCCTCCAAGAAATTACGCAACCATTCTGCTTCTTCACTACATTTATCCAGAGCTACAAACTCAGATTCCATCATGGATCTAGTGATTACAGTTTGTTTCGATGATTTCCATGAAACAGCTGCGCCACCTAGAGTGAACACATATCCACTAGTACCTTTCGAATCTTGGATGTCAGATATCTAGCTTGCATCAGTATATTCTTCAAGAACAGCTGGTTCTCTGGTATAGTTCAATCCATAGTTTTGAGTATACCGCAGGTACCTTAGTACTCTTGTAATTGCCTTCCAGTGTTCAATACCTGGATTACTCGTGAATCGACTTAAAGTACTTACAATGTAAGCAATATCTGGTCTTGTACAACTCATCAAGTACATTAGACTACCTATCACTCTAGCATACTCTACTTAAGAGACACTGTCGCCTTTATTCTTGGACAGATGATGACTTATGTCAATTGGTGTTCTGGACACACCAGAATCATTATTACCAAATTTGTCAAGAATCTTGTCCACGTAGTGTGACTGACTCAAACTAAGTCCAACTGGTGTCCTTGTAATCTTTATTCCTAAAATTACATCAGCCAGTTCCATATCCTTCATGTCAAACCTTGAGTTCAACATATCTTTGGTAGATTTTATCATTCGTTGGTTGCTTCTGACAATGAGTATATCATCTACATACAAACAAAGAATAATATATCCATCATTTGTATTTTTGATATAAACACATTTGTCACACTCATTGATTTTGAAGCCACTAGTCATCATGACACTGTCAAATTTTTCATGCCATTGTTTTGGAGCTTGCTTAAGTCCATATAAGGATTTTACCAATTTGCACACTTTCCTTTCTTTTCCTAAAGCTACAAAACCCTCGGGTTGTTCCATGTAGATTTCTTCATCAAGATCCCCATTTAGAAAGACAGTTTTTATGTCCATTTGGTGGACTTCAAGATTTCGCAATGCGGCAATTGCCAAAATCATCCTAATGGAATTTATTCTCGTCACAGGAGAATACGTGTCAAAGTAGTCATGGCCTTCTTTTTGTTTGTAACCTTTTATTACAAGTCTAGCCTTATACTTATCAATTGTTCCATCTGTTTTCATTTTTTGTTTGAAAGTCCACTTGGACTCTAGAGGTTTACATCCGGGAGGGAGGTCAACAAGTTCCCAAGTGTGATTTTGCATGATGGAATCAATTTCGCTTGTTATGGCTTCCTTCCATAAAGGACCCTCAGTAGAGCTCACAACTTCTTTATATGTACGAGGTTCTGCCTCTACCATATAAGTTAGAAAATCTGGTCCAAAAGAATTTTCTATCCTTGCCCTTTTGCTTCGTCTTGGCTTTACTAGGACTTCTTCACTTTCATCTTCTATTTCTTGCTCATGGATATTCTCATCAATGATCTCAAATGTTCGTTTAGAAGAGCTTGGTTCATCCCCATCAAGTTTACAAGGAAATATATGTTCAAAGAACGATGCATTTTTGGATTCCATTATCGTATTCTTGTGGATGTCAGGGTTTTTAGACTTGTGTACAAGGAATCGATATGCGTTGCTATTTTGCACATAGGCAATGAAAATACAGTCAACTGTTTTAGGACCTATTTTCGTCTTCTTTGGCAATGATACTACAACCTTTGAAAGACACCCCCACACTTTTAAGTACTTGTAAGAAGGTAGCCTACCTTTCCAAAGTTCATAGGGCGTCTTTTGTTCTTTCCTTTTTGGAATCTTATTTAAAAAATAGTTAGCCGACAAAACGGCTTCACCCCACATGTTCTGTGGCAATCCAGAACTTATTAACATAGCATTCATCATCTCCTTTAGAGTGCGATTTTTCCGTTCTGCCACTCCTTTGGAATGAGGAGAATAAGGTGGTGTGACCTCGTGAATAATTCCGTGTTGTGCACAGAATTTACCAAAAGGTTGTACGTATTCACCACCACGGTCACTTATTTTCTTCTTAAGTTTCTTATTAAGTTGATTTTCAACCTCTTGCTTATAGAGAGTAAACTTCTCTATAGCTTCATCCTTGCTTTTTAGCAAATATACATAACAATAATTTTTATTATCATCAATGAAAGTAATAAAGTACTTGTTACTTCCTCTTGTTTGAGCAAACTTTAAATCACAAATGTCACTGTGAATTAAATCAAGGGGTTCAATGTTTCTTTCAACCATTTGGAATGATGACCTGATTAGTTTTGCCTCTACACAAGTTTCACACTTATGTTTGGAATCAATATAAACGTGGGTATGTGATTCAAGTTAATCAGTCTATGCAAAGTATCATAATTAACATGACCTAGTCTACCATGCCATATGTACGCCCTGATTTTCCCACGGGCTGAGATACGGCCTAATCATGTCTACCACGTGGATATCCCCAAGACCGGAGCTGTCGTCGTAAGATCCTGCCTCCTTAGCTCGAGGTAACCAAAGGGTTCGTCAAGATTACTTAAGGACTGAGTCTGGACTCTGAAGGCCACAGGTCGAGGGAAGCATCCAGCTCGTGGTACGAGATGGAGTTGGAGGGTGTGACCTTTTATGAAGTCAACCACGCAAGGTAAACGTGCATATATCAGACATCACGTGTCTGATATATCCCTGATTTCTCGGACACGCAGCATGAACGTGCGTATTCAGCCACCCACGACTGGGTTGGGCCGTGCGGCCCATTATCCCCCTTACCTATTGATTAGGCCACACTTCATGTGTCAGGTTTTAGGAATTAATCATGAATGTCACAGAGTTGACATGATAGGTAAGAAGGTCATGGGATGACCTTCTTACCAACTCCCAGGTGCCCTCTCCTATAAATATGGAGACCCTGGGAGTTGCCAAGGGTTGGATTCGATTGTGTAAGAAATACCCTGTAAAAGAATAGCAAGCATATAGCAATAATATTGACTGGTGGAGTATAAGGATTTTAACCTTTGAACCACCTAAAAAATCGTAATTGTGTCACCAGTCCATTTTCAAAAGACCATTCATCTATTTCGGTTCAACATAAGCACTAATCCCTTCATCTTATTTTCTTAATTACCTGTTAGCGAAGAACCGCGTCAACTGTTTGGTGCTTTCATTGAGAGCTAGTTAGATTGGTGCTATCGCAAACATCCACTATGGTAACCACTCGATCCAGACACGGTAACGAGACGGAACAGCATGATGGGCAGGAGTCTCATCATATCGCCATCCCCGGTGAACAAATTCCTAAGGTCCAACAGTGGCCGGGCAAACAGCCGGTGGGCCAAGATGACAGTGGAAGTTCGACGCCCCGGCCACCTAATCTAAACCCAGATTTTTACACTACGGTAGAGATGGAAAATGCTCAGCTGAGGAGCCAACTGTCGAAAGCTAATCAACAGATTAAGGAGGTGTTGGCCCGACTACCCCCTCTTACAACCGACGCTAACGTCGGAAAGAGGTAAGGCGAGACTCATAAGTCCCGTCGGGGTAATCGGTCCAGGCCTAGCCACTCAGACAGGCCTCTGACAGCCAACTCTATTCCCTCATCGCACCGTTGAGAGGAAAACTTCGAAGAAATGCCTAGAGCCGAACAACAGTATAGCCGTTCGGTCCGAACTTCAACTTCCAACTCCCAACCAGCCTCGAGCGTGCCCAGGAGAGCTCGAGGGAATTCCAAGAGGAGATCCCTGGAGGGCTCACAGCATCAGCCCGTCCCCACCAGTCGTCCTGCGCCTCGTCCAGATCGCTAGGCGCGGGACCCGCAGGTTGGCAGGGCCGAAAGGCCCCCACCTAACTTGATCAGACCTGACAGAACCAGGATCGCATCTTCGGTCAGGCATCCTCCATCTCCAATAAGATATCTGTCTCCTCCTCGGCCCATCCAAGATATTCCAGCCTACGGAAGTAGCAGAAGAAACCCGCCGTCCGCAGGACCTTCCCAACGCAGCAGGGCGCCGAGAGAGAGCCCGGATCCTCACCCCCAAAGGTGGAATCCAAGCTTCTTTAACAGGAGCTACTGGACCGGCAGTCACCGGAGTGACCTTTCTGGCGGAGACCTGCGTCAACATTTAAGCTCGGCACAAAGTCCTCCAACCACCCAGGGGGCGACCTGCGAGATCGCCTAAACTCCCATAGAGGGGAACCAGTAGGAGGTGGTAGCCATGCTCGCTTAGGGGGAGACCTGTCCGAGGTGCGTAATGGCTGGAACGCCCCAAATAACCTATCTCAAGATAGGAGGGGCAATAACCCACCAAACGTACACAGTGGATCCGGAGCTGTTGAGCAGCCCCGGAATAACCAAGGAAATCAGGACAAAACCCTCGAGCGCCTGGCTCAGATGGAGGAGCTAATGAGGAAGCTCCTGTCGGAGAAAGAGAAAGACGAGTATGATTCAAGGGACGAGTTGGAGCTCTTCACCCCCAGCATAGCAGCAACAGTATACCCACCCAGTTTCTGTATGCCGCACCTGTCCAAATTCAATGGAGATGGAGACCTGTCGGATCATCTGGGGATGTTCAACACCCTGATGATGGCCCACAACATTGGCCCTGAGCTAAGGTGTCTGATATTTCCCTCCACACTGACTGAACCAGCCAGGCAGTGGTTCAAGCAAAGCAAAAGACAATCAATCAGCTCCTGGAAAACTTTCTCCGCTGAATTCAAAAGGGCATTCCGAGCCTCCCAGGCTGCCCGCGTCAAGGCCGACTCTCTGGCCAACGTGAGGCAGCAGCCCGACGAGCCTCTGAAGGCTTACCTGAGCAGGTTCGCAAATGTCGCTGCTCGGGCCAGAGACGCGGATGACAGCTCCAAGCTCATGGGCTTGAGGACTGGAATCCTCGTCGGAGGGGGACTCTGGAAAGATATACAAATGAAGGGAGTTAGCTCAGTGAACGAGTTCCTAAATAGGGCCTAGGAATGGATCAACTTGGAGGAGGCCGAAGCCTCAGCTGCAGGAACCAGCCAGGTCCCTGAGCAGCCCGCTGGAGTGGGAACGGAGGTCGTGACAGTGACCCAAAACGTCACACAGAATAACCAGTTCGGCGGAGGCAAAATAAAGGGGAACGGCGAGGGCAACCAGCACGGCCCAAAGAAGAATAAGTCCGTAGACAAATTTAAGCCGGTCTACGTGACTTATACAGAGCTCACCCACTCTAGGGAGAATATCTTCCTGGTGAATTCTACTCGCCTCCCCTGGAGGAGGCCGGAGCCGTTGAAGCACCAAAAGGGGAAGAGAGACACCTCCAAGTTTTGCCGTTTTCACAACGACGTTGGCCACAATACTGATGATTGTAGGCATTTGAAAGATGAGATCGAGACTCTCATCAGAGCTGGCCCCTTGGCTCAGTACGCGCGAAACAGGGTTCCAGCAAGTCGACCTGCTCCAGAAATCCCGGTCAGTCAGCCGGGGTCTCGGATAGATCAAGACGTCCCTCCTCCCGTGATAGGAGGAGAGATATCCACGATCTCTGGAGGTCCGCATTTAGCTGGCGCGAGCAGGGGTGCCCAGAAGAGGTACGTAAACGAACTCAAGGTGCATAATGGAGTAGAGTTTGTCCCGGAGCAGCGTCTGCCAAAGCAGCAGCGATTGGAGAGGCAATCGATCATTTTAACGGAAGAAGATGCGGGCAATGTCCGGTTCCCTCATAACGACCCTCTGGTCGTAGCAGTTCAGCTCGCTAATCGGAAGGTTAGGAGGGTGCTGATCGATAATGGGAGCTCGGTAAACCTTCTATTCTGATCCACACTGGAGAAGATGGGTCTGACTGTCGTCAAGCTGAAGGCGACCTCCATGATGCTGTATGGTTTTTCGGGAGAAGAATTAGTGGCCATAGGGACAATCGAGCTGGTGATCACCCTAGGAGAAGGACCTCGGATAGTCTCCAAACTCCTCGAGTTCGTGGTCATCAACTGCCCCGCTGCGTACAACGCAATTTTGGGCCGACCCACATTCATAGCTTTTGAGGCCGTCACATCCGTTCGCCACCTCGCAATGAAATTCCCTACTTCCACGGGAGTATGCACTTTCCGTGGCGATCAGCTCGCTGCCAGGGAATGCTACAACATTTCCATGAAGGGAAAATCAAAACCCGGGCAGCTAGCAATGGCCATCCAAGGTGGTGGAGAGGAATCTCAGGAACCCTTAGCTGATCCTGAGATTGAAAAACCTCAGAGCGCCGAAGGGGAAAATATCATCTTAAGTGAGGATATTGACCCCCGAATAGGTGAGGATAGGTCCGAGCTCCAGGCTATTAAGGAGCTCAAGGAAGTAAACATCGATCCACAGAACCCTTCACGGATGGTCAAGCTCGGGAAAAACCTCTGTAACAAGAGGAAAGCGGAGCTGATCAGATTTCTGCGGGATAACCTGGATGTGTTTGCGTGGTCACACGAGGACATGGTGGGAATCAGCCCGAGTGTCATCATGCACACCCGTCATCTGGATAAAAGCGTTCCTGCAATGTCCCAGAAGCAAAGGCGCCTGGGAACAACCCGGGCTGAGGCCTTAGAGGAAGAAGTAGCCCGGCTCAAGAAATGCAGCTTTATTCGTGAAGCCAAGTTTCCAATTTGGGTCGTCAACCCCGTGCTGGTCCCGAAGCCCAACGAGAAGTGGCGGACCTGCATCGACTTCTCCGACCTGAATAAAGCCTGCCCCAAAGATTGTTTTCCCTTTCCAAGGATTGACCAATTGGTGGATGCCATGGCGAGGCATGAGCTCATGTCCTTTATGGACGGGTACTCAGGCTACAATCAGATCGCCATGAATCCGGCGGACCAGGAGCACACCAAATTCATGACCCCGACTAACGTTTATTATTACAAGGTCATGCCATTTGGGCTGAAGAACGCCAGTGCTACGTACCAAAGGTTAGTAAATAGAATGTTCACAAACCAGATCGGGAAGAACATGGAAGTGTACGTTGATGACATGCTAGTCAAGTCAAAGACTGCCGATAACCATGTTTTCGACCTGGAAGAATGCTTCAAGATACTACGGGAGTATGGCATGAGTCTTAATCCACATAAGTGCACTTTTGGAGTCGCATCTGGAAAGTTCCTGGGCTTCATCGTCAATACCTGAGGAATCGAGGCAAACCCCAACAAGATCAGATCATTGCTCAAGCTTCCCTCACCCAGGTCACGCAAAGATGTCGAAGGCCTGACAGGAAGGGTGGTAGCCCTCAATCGGTTTATTTCAAAATCCACCGATAAGTGCTTGCCATTCTACAACCTGCTCCGAGGAAATAAGAAGTTCGAATGGACAGAAGAGTGCGAAAGCGCTTTCCTCGACCTGAAGGCACATCTGGCCGAGCCACCCGTATTATCCAAACCAAAAGCAGGAGAGCCTCTTTTTCTCTACCTAGCTGTCACAGAGGATGTAGCTAGTGCCGTATTAGTCCGAGAAGAAGACCGAGTTCAGAAACCAGTCTACTACATCAGTAAGAGACTTCTCGGAACTGAATCCCGATACCCTTTGATGGAAAAATTGACGTTCTGCCTTATCACGGCCTCCCGAAAGCTCAGGCCGTACTTCCAGTCCCACTCAGTACACGTCATGACCGATCAGCCTTTAAGGTAGATTTTGCAAAAACCTGAAGCATCGGGACGCTTGTTAAAGTGGGCTGTCGAGCTCAGTCAGTTCGAGATTTTGTACACCCCACGAACCACTATAAAAAGTCAGGCCCTGGGTGATTTTGTGGCGGAGTGCACAGGATTCCGGGAGGATCCTACAGAAGACTCACCCTAGGTCACCTCGGCCCAGGCGTCGTGGAGGATCTTCGTGGATGGATCATCCAACGAGAACGGCTCCGGAGCTGGAATCATTTTGATATCCCCTGATGGACATAGATTCCACTCGGTGCTGAGGTTCGGATTTAAGGCCTCCAACAACGAGGCCGAATACAAAGCTTTGCTGGCCGGGCTGAGGATAGCCCAGGAGCTGAAGGCGAGCTCCGTCTAGTGCTTCAGTGACTCCCAGCTCGTGGTGAACCAGGTTCTGGGCGAATATCAAGCACGAGGACCCAAGATGGCTGCCTACCTAGCGAAGGTAAAAGTTGAGCTGTTCGCGTTTGGGCGAGGCTCAATCGAGCAGATACCTCAGGAGCAGAACGCTAACGCAGACGCTCTTTCCAAGCTCGCCACCTTCGGGGAGACGGAGGCTCTGGGGCTAGTTCCAATAGAGTTCTTGGAAAAACCAAGTATAGAAGAAGTCAGGACGGAGGTTGAGATGATCGACGCTAGGCCGACCTGGATGACCCCCATCCTTGAGTATCTCATCGAAGGGAAGCTACCTGAAGGGCGTAATGATGCGTGGTGGGTACTGTATAAGGCCCCAAGGTATACAATAGTAGAAGGGGTGCTATACCGACGAGGGCACTCCCTACCTCTCCTACGATGTGTTCTTCCAGGCGAAGCAAAGGCCATCCTGCAGGAGGTGCATGAGGGTTTTTGCGGAGATCACACTGGGGGGCAAAGCTTGGCCCTAAAGGTCCTGAGGCAAGGATATTACTGGCCCACTCTGTCTTAGGACTCGATCTCGTATGTCAAGAAGTGCGACAAGTGCCAGTGGTTCGCCACAGTTGCCCGAGCTCCCCCAGTCGAGCTGAAGATGATCTCTTCCCCGTGGCCGTTTTGTAGTTTGGGGGATCGACTTGGTTGGAGCCCTCCCTACTGGAAAAGGCAGGGTCCGTTACGCCGTGGTGGCCATCGACTATTTTACGAAGTGGGCTGAGGCAGAACCTTTGGCGACGATAACTTCCAAAAAAGTCCTCGACTTCGTGGTTAAGAGCATTATCTGCCGATTCGGGCTGCCCAAGAAGATCATTTTCGACAATGGGACTTAGTTCGACAGCGACCTATTCACCGAGTTTTGTGAAAGGTATGGAATTGTGAAAAGTTTCTCCTCCGTGGCCTATCCTTAGGGGAACGGCCAGGTTGAAGCTGTCAACAAGACTCTAAAGGCGAGCCTCAAGAAGAGACTAGACGAAGCGAAAGGGGGTCTGGCCAGAATAGCTCCCCCAGGTTCTTTGGGCATACCGGACCTCGCACCGGACTCCTACGGGTCATACTCCTTTCTCCCTGACCTTTGGGAGTGAGGCAGTCCTCCCTGTGGAGATTAAGGTACTTTCGCATAGGGTCCAGGCATATGACCAGGACTGCAACCACGAGCTACTTTACGCTTCCCTTAACTTGGTTGATGAAAGGTGAGAAGATTTGCAACTCCGGCTCGCACATTACCAGCAAAAAATCACTCGTTATTTCAACTCAAAAGTCAAAAAGCGCGCCTTTAGCATTGGCGACCTGGTCCTCAGGAGGGTTTTCTTAGCCGGTAAGGATCCCAAAGATGGAGTATTGGGACCGAACTGGGAAGGGCCATATCAAATCATCGAGGTCGTTAAAGAAGGAACTTACAAATTAGCTCGGCTCGATGGAGGGGCAGTCCCACGGACTTGGAACGCCATCCATTTGAAGATATATTATCAATGACCCCCCTTGTAAGGCCTAAAAGGCCATTTTTTATGTATTAAGCAATGAGAATTAACTTTTCGTTTATGATTGTACATGTTTACAAGTGTAATCTAAAGTAACCACGAAAGACCCTTTCCCAGTTACTTGGGGGGCATATGGTACCTGGATTTAACCAGGACACCTTAAAGACTTAGAAGTTAATTCAAATCGATTGATCGTTGTTTTTCTTAAAAAACACGAGATATTGATAAAGGATTAACGCGAACTAAGCTATATCCTGGATTTAACCAGGCCGCCTTAAAACTTAGAAGTTAATTTAAATCGATTGATCGTTGTTTTTCTTAAAGAGCACGAGATATTGATAAAAATTAACGCGAACTAAGTTTTCAAACTAAGTTCCTGGACATAACCAGGTCATAAAACATAGAAGTTAATTTAAATCGATTGATCGTTGTTTTTCTTAAAAAGCACGAGATATTGATAAAAATTAATGCGAACTAAGTTTTCAAACTAAGTTCCTGGACATAACCAGGTCATAAAACTTAGAAGTTAATATCAATCGATTGATCGTTGTTTTTCTTAAAGAGCACGAGATATTGATAAAAATTAATGCGAACTAAGTTTTCAAACTAAGTTCCTGGACATAACCAGGTCACAAAACTTAGAAGTTAATTTAAATCGATTGATCGTTGTTTTTCTTAAAAAGCACGAGATATTGATAAAAATTAACGCGAACTAAGTTTTCAAACTAAGTTCCTGGACATAACCAGGTCATAAAACTTAGAAGTTAATTTAAATTGATTAATCAGTGTTTTTCCTTAAAAAGCACAGGATATTAGTCAAAAAATTAACACGAACTAAGTTTTTCAAAGCAGTAACATAAATGCGTAAAGGCAAAAGGAAATAAACCAATCAAAGGCAAAAATTGATAAAAACCAATTGTCTCGAGGTAGAAAAACCTCATGCAAAAGTTACAAAAAAAAAAAGAATAATAATAAAAGAGGGGATACGAAAAAGAAAGGCCCTAGGCTCCACCGGGCTGCCCCGTGGAGGTCGCCGTCTCGCCCTCCTGCTCGGCTACGACGGAGACTTCCCCGGTCTCAGAAGGTGCCTCTTTCTGGAGGCGAGCTTTAAACCCCTCCAGCAAGGGCTCCCAGACATCCGCTCCCAAGAAGGAGAAATCACCGTCCAAGTTGTAGACCCAGCAGTGGTAGAGCATGTCCTCCATGGCGGAGCTGGAGGCTGCCTTCTCGGCTTCCAGGGCGGCCTTGGCCTCCTCGGCCCTAGCCTTCGCAGTGTCTAGCTCTGCTCGCGTAGCGGCGAGGGCATCTTTGGTGGCATCGGCCTCTTGAAGCTTAGGACGGGCTTCAGCCAGCTCGGCCTGTGCGACCGCCAGGGCATCCTTGGCTTCCTTCTCCTTCTGTTGGGCCGTATGCAAGGAAGTCTAATGGGTGGCCAAGGCCGTCTGATGCTCGCCCCTCATATCCTCAAGCTGGGCCTTGGCCCTGGCTATGCTCCGGTGAAGGGCCAAGACGCTCTGCAAAAACAAAGAGGCAACTGCCTTAGAAAACAAAGAGAGAGGAAAAACAGGGCAAGGCATAATAATAAAAAATCATAGAAGGGTAAAGTCAGCTTATCATTAGGGCCATGCCCAATGAAGATTCCATTACGCCCACCGGGCTCCTGGTTTCGATGGCCCGAAGCTCCCTCTCGTTGAAGCGGTAGAAGTGGCTGACGACGTAGCTCGCCGTCTCATACACCATCCCCTGAAAGACATCTGGAATCTTCTCCAGGTCCTGGGGGTCCACCGGGATACATACCTCGGGGGGCGCAGTTGCCGAGGTCTCGAGCTCCGCCCTTGTGTCCCAGACAAAGGCCGGAGCTCGCAGAGGGGATGGGGGCATGTTCTCCACTACAGTAAGAGGTGTAGTTTCCTCGGCTTGGGCAACTGGGGTCTGCTCTTTCCCCTTTGCAGGGGACTTGGTTGGGGTCCCAGCGGCTTTCTTCGCCACCCGGAGCTTCTTCATTTTGGGCCCAGAAGCCCCAGCTGAGGAGTTCCCTCCGGTGAACATAGCTCGCAGGTTCTTTCCCCCGGGCTGAGACATCTCCTCTGGCAAAACAAAGACAACATCAATATCAGTAAGCAGTCATGCAAAAACAAAAACGAAGGGGAAAAATGCGAAACTCAAGTATATATAGATATACTAAAAGGAATCCTACCCCCCGAGCTAGAAGAGGAATCTATGGTTACGACCATCGGCCCCGGAGCTTCTGCGGGGGAATCTAAGACAATTACTTCTCGAGCTGGCGGAGGTTCTGGATCCGAGGCTGTCTCAGGACTAGACTCTTCTACGTATTGCCTAAGACCCGGAGCAACGATACCCTCCCGGAGTGATGGCCATGACCGAAGGTTAGTCCCATACTCCTCGAATAGGACCGACCTAAAAGCTAGGGTGTTGTCTTCGACTATGGTACCCCTAGGACGGCTACTTTCATAATCCATCACGAGCTGGTCGACGCAATGGAGCAGGGTTTCATCAAATTCTGGGTCAATTCGATGGCATTGGACGATCTGTTTGGGGTTGAACCTAGCTAGCCGGGGGTCTGCAGTGGCCCTATCTAAGTTCCTAAACATGTATGGGTTACCTTGGTCGGAGGGACCTGCAGCTACTCCGGACCGGATCCTCTCCTCGTCCATTCTTTGGGCGACCTCCAACGCCCGCTTCCTCGTCCTCACGAGGGGCACCTCGTCCTCCTCGTCCTCATCCCTCGCGACCTCCTCCATGGGGATAGGCCTCATCTCGCGAGCTGGGGGAGGCACCCGGGGCCTCCTCAGGTTCAGAGTCTGGCCTAGGGAGATCAGCTTGCAGGCCAGCATCGTCTCGTCTGTCACGAGCTGGCGATAGTCCTTTTCACTGGGGGGCAAGCCCGCCAGTGTCTCGTACTGGCTCCCGAGGATCACAGACTTCTCTATCCTCGCGAAGGTAGCTGCAGAATTAATCTAAGTCAGAAATGGATACAGGGGGAGCTAACCGATACTTAACTTACGAGCTAAGGTTGAAAGGCACTTACGAGAACGGTTGAAGTAGTGCAGCTCGCAGTTTCGGAACCCCGTCGACATAAAGAATTGGTCTTTGAAGTCGTTGGGGTGGCTGGGCAGCTCGATGACCGCAGCCGTGTTGGGGAATCGGGTCAAGTAATAGAACCCGTCACCTCGCCACCACTGCTCTGGGTTGGCCTTGAGGCATAAGAAATACAGAATGTCTGCAGTAGTGGGGACCTCCCACTCCTATTTCAAGAACAGGTATCTTAACCCCGCCAACAAACGGTAAGAGTTGGGGGGGAGCTGGAATGGGGCCAACCTCAAGTAGTTGAGGAAATCGGCGAAGTACTGGTCCAGCGGGAGGAAGGCCCCCGCCTTGAAATGTTTGTCGCTCCAGGCTGAGAACACCTCATCTAGCAGTGCGTAGCTCCGCTCGCCTTCTAAGGGAGGTTGGGCGATCACGGTTCCTCTCCCCAGCTCGATGTTATGAGAGAGGAATATTTTGTTTACCTTCGCCTGGTTAGTGATCTTCGAGACGATCTTCTCCGCCTCGAAGAACACATCGGGGGCCACCTCGAGCTCCCGTTCCACTGCTAGCTCGAAGTTGGGAATCGGGGATTCAGCCATCACCTTCTTTCCCTTGTTTTGTTGGGAGGACGAGCTGCCTATGGACTTCTTGGGAGCGTTCTTCTTGGGTCCCATCTAGTCCCCTAGCGAACAAAAAGAAGAATTTTAGAAAAAGGCGACCTAAAAATGGAGAAGAATCTGAATGTGTTTCCTTGGCATGAGCTAAGGTAAGCCCAGCTCGTGGAGAGTGAGACCACGCGGTTCTTCGAACACACGCCTATGCTCCCAACAGATCCCTGATTACTCGGAATTCCTGTGTCAGGAGGGTCAGGATAGAAATTTGCCTTGGAAGGAAAGTTTCGGTAGGCGAGAGGTGCAAAACCGCCTGTGAAGCGTGTCCCCTAAGCTACCCGGTTTTGCACCCAAAGTACTGGATACTTTAAACCAGCATACCTAAAATCCTACCCAGAAAATTTCCCCAGAAAATGCACCATATAAACCATGCTCCTAAATGGTTTTCTACTGCAAACGATACCCTAACCTAAAGGCTTTCACCCTTCATGCCCACAAAAAACCAACAGAACATTGCATGCGGCTATAGTAAATATTTTCCTAGGCTACAGTGAAAAATAATTTCAAAACATGCACAGTCAGGAGACTTACAGAGTGTTCTAGTTGAGAAGAGGATGAAGGGATCGCCTGGGTTGGGGCTTCGTCGGAGTAGTTGATTCCAAAGCTTCAAGGGAGCCCTTGCACCTGAACTTCTTGAGTGCTGGGAATGGCGGCCGGAAAGAAGAGATTTTTTCTTTTTGAAGATGACGAAGGAGAGAAGAAGAAAGAAAATTATGAAAAATTTCAAATGAACGGGTGGCCCATGCGTAAGGTGGCCACCCCTTTTATATTCGTGAAGGGCCACGTGAGGAGGGCTGTTGGATTGCCCTGATGTGGGATCCAAGGTTCTCCACTCGAAAGACGAAATGACGGCTGAGTATAGGCTAGGCCATTTAATACGGTTCTCGGAAGATGTACCATCACCAACCACGATGTTCCACGTATTCGGCGCCTGCGTAAAATGTGGAATATGAAGAGTTCATGGGGAAGCCTAAAAATCCCCTACTGTGGCCCTATGCGACGTCGTGTACCACGAGCAGGGGCTTGGGGGGCAAATGTACGCCCTGATTCTCCCACGGGCTGTTAGCGGGCTGAGATACGGCCTAATCATGTCTACCACGTGGACATCCCCAAGACCAGAGCTGCCGTCGTAAGATCCTGCCTCCTTAGCTCGAGGTAACCAAAGGGTTCGTCAAGATTACTTAAGGACTGAGTCTGGACTCTGAAGGCCACAGGTGGAGGGAAGCATCCAGCTCGTGGTACGAGCTGGAGTTGGAGGGTGTGACCTTTTATGAAGTCAACCACGCAAGGTAAACATGCATATATCAGACATCACGTGTTTGATATATCCCTGACTTCTCGGACACGCAGCATGAACGTGCGTATTCAGACACCCACGACTGGGTTGGGCCGTGCGGCCCATTATCCCCCTTACCTATTGATTAGACCACACTTCATGTGTCAGGTTTTAGGAATTAATCATGAATGTCACAGAGTTGACATGATAGGTAAGAAGGTCACGGGATGACCTTCTTACCAACTCCCAGGTGCCCTCTCCTATAAATATGGAGACCCTGGGAGTTGCCAAGGGTTGGATTCGATTGTGTAAGAAATACCCTGTTAAAGAATAGCAAGCATATAGCAATAATATTGACTGGTGGAGTAGAAGGATTTTAACCTTTGAACCACCTAAAAAATCGTAATTGTGTCACCAGCCCATTTTCAAAAGATCATTCATCTATTTCGGTTCAACATAAGCACTAATCCCTTCCTCTTATTTTCTTAATTACCTGTTGGCGAAGAACCACGTCAACACCATAAATTTGAAGACTCAAGCAAGTAAACAGAAGAAGTAGTAGTATTGTTATTATTAATAGTCTTTGGCTTAACACCCATTACATTCATCTTCCACATTCCCTCTTTCACATAACCCTTCCCAATAGGAACACCAGCTTTAGTCAGTACAATTTTCTGGGACTCAAAAACCATCTTGAATCCATGTACACTCAGCAGCGTTCCAGAGATCAGATTCCTGCGAATGTCAGGCACATACAACACATTCTGTAGCTTGACACTCTTTCAAGATGTCATCTTCAAGTACACAGTACCCTGCCCCTTTATCTCAGAGGTTGCTGAGTTGCCCATGTAGATCTTATCCCCATTTTCCACCAAAGTAAGTTTGGAGAAGGCAGAGTTGTTCGCACAGACATGACGAGTAGCTCCAGTATCGAGCCACCATTCCTTTGGATTAGCATCCACCAGGTTTATTTCAAAGACCACAGCACATAGGTCTAGGTCAGGGAGCTCTTGGGACATGGCTTCCACAACATTAGCCTCATTTCCTTTCTTTTTCAGTAGTCTACAATCTGACGATTTATGTCCTGTCTTGTTGCAGTTAAAGCACTTCCCTTGGAATTTCAACCCTTGGAATTTCGGCTTCTTTGAAACTCCACCTTTTGGTCCTAGTTTGGACCATGGCTTGGCCTTATTATCCTTCTTCCCCTTGGATCCTTTGTCATGCTCCACCATATTAGCCTTGGCAACATTGGGAATTGAGGATCGCCTCTCAGCACTTTTGTTATCCTCTTCAATGCAAAGTCTGCGAATGAGATCTTCAACACTCATTTCCTTTCGCTTGTGGTTGAGATAATTTTTGAAGTCTATCCATGCAGGGGGTAGCTTCTCTATAATTGCAGCTACTTGGAAAGACTCACTCAAGACCATCCCTTCAGCATGTATTCCTTGGATAATCAATTGAAGATCTTGCACTTGGCTTATCACATTTTTGGAATCCACCATCTTGAAGTTCAAGAATTGGCCAACCAATAATTTCTTGGCTCCAGCATCTTCGGCTTTGTACTTGTGGTCCAAAGACTCCCACAGTTCCTTAGCCATTTTCTTCACACTGTACACACTATACAGCGAGTCAGACAAGCCATTCAGAATGTAATTCCTACAAAGGAATTCAACATGCTTCCATGCCTCAACTGCATGTTGAGTTTGCACATCTACTTCGTCCTCTCCAACAGTGGGAGGATCCTCTTTCAAGAATCTCACAAGATTCAATGTTTTTAAGTAGAGTAGCATTTTCTGCTGCCAGGTCTTAAAATTCACACCAGTGAATTTTTCAGGTTTCTCATTATGGTTCACAGGAACCGTTGGAATCGAAACTTGCACAGGCTGGCCCCTTGAGGATTGGTTCTTTGTGGTCGAAGTCGGAGTTCGGGGAGATCCACCAGTGCTTTCAGTAGGAATAACATCCATATTTTCAGCCATATCTGAACTTTTACATAATATTTGAAGAAATAATTACATATAAATTTATATAGTAAAACAATATAAATTTTCATATGGAAACTATATATCCATTAACCATAATATGTATATATACTATGCATTTAAATACATTAATATGAAAATTTAAAAACCAACTTACAAATATATATATACATATATTTAGAAAAAAAAATTAAAACATGCATTATCAGCATATTAATTAAAAACGTACATTATAAATAGATTAATTTATACTGAAATATTGCGCTTATAAATTTTGTAATATATGCATATATCATCTATATGACTATAATTATATATATTCTATGTGCATAATTATATAATTGATGCAGTAGAAGAAAAATTAGATTCTTTTATACACGTGCTTCCATATATATTAATCTCATTTATTAACATGAATAAAATAAGGATAAAAGTAAATAAAACCATATAGAATGTAGACATATTGTACACGTCTTCATTCAAAAAATATTGCATACATATTGTTCAGTTATATATTGTATACACAAATATATGTTAACAATGAATCAAGGAAACATTTCATATAAAATGTATTGTAAATATCGAAATTAAAATAAATAATCTTGCCAAAGAATCAGGAGCAAACATTTACCAAATTGTGTGAAATATATATATAGTTATGCATAAATAAGGAAAACGTAACACTCTTCCTTTTTATAATGATCTATATAATTGTCAAGCTAATGATATATTCTACACATAAATATTTAAATATATTTAATGGCAAAACTGATTAATGTAAAAGACATATTATATATGCAAAATATGTTCATATATATATATTTCATGCATATAATAAGAAATTCGTACCGAAAAAGTAAATACAATTACATACAACTATGCATATATATTATATGTATATATAATATGTGTTCCACTTAAATGATAAAGGAACAAAGAATAGGCATATACTCGTATACAATTAAATAACTAAATATAAAAATTGGAACTAAAAGAACGTTAGGGAAAAAAAAAAACTAACGTAACAGAAGGAAAATTGTACCAAAAAGAAATGATTAGTGCACATATAACATATATGAGTAGAAGTTATTAGCACCGATTAAACTACAAAAACTAGAATTAAAAGAAAAATTCTAAAATTTTCTTCCGTCCTTCAACCTGTTCGTCTTCTCAAAAGGAGTCCAAATCATCTTTAAGATTGTTAGAATCAATATAGTGGAGAAGAACAAAATATATATTAATATATTTAATTGAAGAACATAAATGAAAAACAATACAATAGAAAGAATAAACCAAAGCTGAGGCACGCGAAACACGCTTTCTTTGAAGCAGATTTGCCCCCTCTACCAGAATGGTGCTAGAGAATTCGTGGGCAACCACTTCCCAGGATACAACAGCTATCAACCAGGACGAATGTACAAATGCGTCTGCTTAGGCGAACTCGAAACAAACCTTCCCTCTATCACTAAAAAAATACTACACAGACTAAAGAGAGAAAAAAAAAACTAAGTGTGTGATATTCTGTATAAGTGTGCCTAGAATGAAAGGAGAAGCCTCTTTTTATAGGCTTCATGGAGAGTTGAAAAATGTGTGAATCAAATGCATTAATGCCCAAATATCCAACAAATCTCGTATCTTAATATCTGAAAATCAATCAGAATTAAATACCCTTATACTGGTAATATCAGCAATTACCCAAAGGGATTTTCTGATAATCAATCAGAATTAATCACACAATATTCTGATACCTTAATTTTGACCAAAGTGATTTTCCAAAATCAATCAGAATAAATCACATAATATTCATATAATATCATCTTTAATCAAGGTGATTTGCTGGATAATTTCCATTTTAGGCATCAATTTCTCATTCACTCAATTTTTTCCAACATGGAATTCTTTAATTGAGGTTGTAAGTACGGTTTGCTGAGTATCATGTTGATACAAATAATATAGATTCAGATTATTGATGTGGTAAGGTATCTCGGTAAATGTGCTTTATATAATATGATTATATATGACATGGACCGATATGAATAAAAGTCTTTATCCAAAAACCATTTAATAATAAAGACTTGTAATTCATATCATAACTGATGATCATTTATAGATCAACCCGAGTGTTCATGAACTCCTGTTTATGTTTATTAAATCTTTTGATTCATTCGTTAAGGTCTCTTCATAGAATGAGGCTAATGACTTTTGTTTTAGAGATTTAATACCATGGATGGCTGGGAATATGTATCAACAATACGGAATCTAATCTTTCCTAATGGATCGTATGTTAGTTCCCTTAATGGTTAATTTTGGAACTGAATAATTTTGAGTTGAAATCTATAATTAGATTATAGATTAATTATTCATTAGTGAATTAATGGTACTTAAGGAATAATAAGTAAATTAGAAAGGTAAAATGGTAATTATTCCATTCTAATTTATGAACTAATTAATTAGAGGGTTGAACTATTGTAAGATGGTTATATCAATGGACAACTTAGAATAAGATTTCTGTAAAAGTATATCTATATCATAAAGAGTGCAATTCTGAATTTATAGTGGAAAAATATCAGAATTAATAAATTAACTATTATAATTAAAGAGTTTAATTATTTAATTTCAATTTATTGGAGCTTAATGTTATAGGTCCACGGTCCCCGAAATGGCTCAAACAAACACTAACAAAGATAAATACAAAAATGGGAAAAATGACTTATTTAATAAGTAAAATATTTTTCTATGCACTAAACATAATTATTATATAATTATGTGTAATTAATTAATTATTTGATTTAACAAAAATATAATTAATTTTGAATTAATTTATTTTTGGGATTTTTGATATTCAAATAATAAGAAAAATTGGGAAAAATCACATGCCTTCCTTGGCATGTGGTACATGTGTAGCACAGTGAGTAGCACAATGCACAGTCACTGTGCTACACACACAAGAAGCTTCTAGAAGTTTCTTCGTTCAACAATTTAGTTATTTAAATATTAAATAAATAATGAGATATTAAAATATGATTAAAATATTATTATTTAAACAAAATCTGATAATTGATTAGTTATTTTCAAATTGTTTAAAATAACTATTATTTTATTTTTAATATAGTGGATATATTAAATATAGGAGATCAGTTTTTCAGAACGATACTTTTCAATGATAGAAAATATATTGTGAAATCTCTCTGTGAGAAATAGAACAGTGATACAAGCATAGGTCACTGTTCTTCAAAGCTTCGGTCCAAACTTTATCAGATCTCATGTGTTGAGAACATCTGATAAATAGATTTTGCCTATTATTTTGTATAGCGAGCCCACACTCGTTCTTTGAGTGTTGAGAACATTTTGGAAGATCATGGTGTGGAATCTTAAAGATTTTTTCCATACAAAAAGATAGTAGCAAGGAAGGACTTGAGGTAATTTTCTACTCATATCTTTGATTCAATATATATATGTATGTGAAGAAGTAGATCTAGAAATCTTGTGTGGTTAAATTAACAATTTTGATTGTTGTTCCGCTGCGTATAATCTCTGATTTGATCCATAAAAACCAACAAATGGTACCAGAGCCATCTTCACATATATGTATATTGAATCTGTGTGGGTTTAGTTTTATGCATTTATTTATTTTTGATGAATGAATGGATGGCTTAATATGATTGAATGCATGAGAACGTTGAATCATTAATTGTATGGTGTTTTTGGGTTAGGATTTGTTTATGATTAGATCATTGTGTAAGCCATTAAAGGGCATAGGATTTATGTAATTTTATTTGGTTTTTGACACCATAAAATTGTAATTCTGATCACACAAAGTCAAAACGGGGCCCAGGATTCAGAATTCAGCCACTGTCCTCCGAGGCCACCCTCCGAGTCGCTGCCGGGGACGTCGTACGGACATCCGTACAAATGGGCCCTGGCAGCACCGTTTGGTGCCACGTATCCCCATCTTACTGGTCTAGAATTTTTTTTTTATTTTTCTGAAATTAATCTGTTATTTTTTTTAAAATGTTAAATATACTATTTATTAGAAATTTGATATTTAAATAATGAGATAATTTTGTTATCCTAACAAACTTTTTTGAATATATTATTTAAAAATTTATTTTTCTAAATAACAGATTTTAATTAAATTTATTTCAGTTTTAATTAAAAGTTATTTTAAACAAAAAGGAAAATAAAATAATGATTATTTAAAAGTTTTGTGTTAATTAATCAAGATAATTAGAAAATTGTTTTCTTATTATTATTCTGGACCAACAACAACAAATATCCTACCGAAAGTAAAGTAAAGAAGCCTGATGGAGATCAATGCAGTTTTATTTTATTTTATAAAGAGGTTGTAAAATTAGAAATACCCAAAAGCACTCGGTTCAACTTTTATTGGTTATTTATTTATTTAAATAATTGTTTTCATGTGATTGATAACTGTTCATGCATTTTGTGCCATACATAAAAAAACCACACGATCATTATCATGCATCTCATTGGTAGAAACATGATTATTAGGATTGTCCTATATGTTTATATGAATTGATTTGCGAAACCAATTGCATATAAATTACTTAGTTTTATTCTTTGGAAACATGGTAAAATATCACCCCGGTTTTAAGTCTTCATGACTTAATTTCTTTAAACCAACTTTATTTTAAAATTGTTTTTTAGTAAATTTTAGATGAACATAATTGGTAATTTAAAATTGGATATGGACCTAGAAACTCGCTTTCTTTCCAATTTTAATTATGTTCATAAAGTTTAAAGAATCTTTAATTAATTTGCAATTAATTAGGTTAAAAACACTTATTTTAAAATAGTGAGTGGGAAAGGGTTGATATCTCAAATATAACCCATGGTCTCCATTATTAATATAACACCGTGAGATATGAATAGCGCCTCGCGTCGGCTTTGTTTACGTCCCCCTAAGGAAGGTGTCTAGACATGTCAATAGCAAGGCTATATTTCTTACATAGATAGGCCCTAATGATGTATTTTAGGTTTGACCGACCCTAAGGCAGCATGTCCTAAGTTAAGTCATGAACTCTGAAATAATGGGTTACACTCACAAAGTTATGATTAAGCTTTTGCAGTGGATAATCATAACTTGACCAAACTAAGCAATACTTTAATGTTTAAAAGAGAAAATAATGAGTTATTTTAAGTTTTAAACAATAAAGATAAGAACGTCTTATAAATTCTCTAAGATTAGTTTGACCGACCCTAAGGCGACACTTTAATTGTTAGAAAGTTTTATTGTGGAAATTAAACTTTATTTTATGTGTTTTAATTGTGCTCATGCATCACGTTTATTTTCTGAAACTTTGATATTTATTTTTCTAAATATAATAATATTTGCATTTATTTATTTATTCCCAACAAAAATGTCTATTGGTGAATTACACACCGATGCTTTTCTCAAATCCTTGGTTTTTAACCTGAAAATATGCAACACTTGTTTCGAGGCATGTTGACCATTGTTTCTTATAAAACGATGATGTCAACAGTCTGTGAAAAACCTCCAACAGAACCACCTCTGGCTACTAGCTATGAAGCGGAAGAAAAATATGCAAATTGGATGAAATCCGATCAGTTGGCACGTTATTTCATGCTTTCAACCATGCCTGACGAAACAAAGGAAAAATATATACACTATGACTCAGCACATGAGATGTGGCGAGCAATGACAGTGGAAGTCTTTGCTGAGTGTCATCGTTTATATCAAACAAAAAAGGTAAATAAGATTTACATATATTTTTCAACTTTGAATAGTAGATTCAAATACTATGAATATCAGATTCAAATTTTTGGATAATAGATTAAAAAATATATGCCACTAATCTATTTTTCTTTTGTTTTTCCTTTATAGAATTAAAACCTTGAAAAGGAGGAAGAGACTGATGAGGATTTGAATAGCAAGTAAAGAGATGGAGAAGTTGGAGAGTAGTTTTATTTAGTAATTTTATTGTTAGTTGAACAATTTAAATTGTTTTATTTTGTTTTAGAAATGTTAGATTTCTTTAAACAAAGAAAACTACAGTCTAGAAATTTAGTTTATTGTTAGTAATTTTGATTATTAATGTTTGGAAACTTATTTCTATTATGTGCATAACATTTATTTCTTTTATTACTAAAGTAGTTATTATTTAAAGAAATTATCTATTTACTTGTTATGCAAATGCTTTGGAATAACAAAATCTGCATACTTACAATGAATGACAAATTTTTTTTATATAATTCTGAATTATTTAATAAAAGCTAATCCTAGAACTATTAAAATGATTCTGATGGTTAAACATATCTGTGGCACTTGAGATTGAGCCATATTGGTCTAGACAAAATAAATAGGCTTGTAAAGGATTGTCCTTTAAGAGAACTATCTATTGGATCTCTCCCTATTTGTGAATTCTGTCTAGAAGGCAAAATGACCAAGAGACCTTTCTCTGCTAAAGGTTCAAAAGCCACAGAACCACTTTAGCTAGTACATACGGATGTTGCGGTCCACTTAGTTTACAAGCAATAGGAGGTTATGAATATTTCGTCACTTTCATTGATGATTGTTCAAGATATGGTTACCTATACTTAATGCAAAGAAAATCTAAAACTTTTGGAAAGTTCAAAGAATTTCAAGTAGAGACTAAAAAACAATTAGGTAAATCACTAAAAGCACTTCAATCTGATTGAGGAGGAGAGTACTTGGATTTTGAATTCGAGGACCATATGCATGAGCATGTAATTCAATCCCAACTCACAGCACCAGGAACGCCACAACAAAATGGTGTTTCAGAAAGACAGAATAGAACGTTATTAGATATGGTTAGTTCAATGATGAGTTTCTCATCATTACCACTGTCATTCTGAGGCTATACGATTCAATGTGCTCTAGACATATTGAATGTTGTTCCATCTAAGTCTATCGAAAAGACACCCATAGAATTATGGAATGTTTGTAAACCTAGTTTAAACCATTTTCGAATTTGGGGGTCTCCTGCACACGTGCTCAAAGGAAAGACCGGGAAGTTGGAATCACGCTCTGAAGTTTGCATGTTTGTGGGATATTCCAAAGAGACTAGAGATGGAATTTTCTATAGTCCAAAAGAAAATAAAACATTTGTATCGACAAATGCAACTTTTCTTGAATATGACTATGTTAATAACCACAAACCTCGCAGTAAGGTTGTACTGGAGGAGATGGTCTCGAATTAAGTTGCAAAGTCACCAGCAATAACCAATGAAAAATGGCAAGAGGAAACTGCTAGTTCTAGTCAGAATAGTAGAGAACCTCGTCGTAGTGGGAGGGTTAGTAAGTAACCCATACGCTATGAACATGAAGTTCAAATGCTTGTGTCTGACACAAACAAAGATGATCCATTGACATTTAAAGATGCAATGAATGATTCTGAAAAGGATAAATGGAAAGAAGCCATGAACCAAGAAATGGAATTGATGTATTCCAATTCTGTTTGGGTTCTTGATGATCCACTTGAGAATATCAAACCCATTGGTTGCAAGTGGATATTCAAGAAGAAAAGAGAAGCGGGTGGGAAAGTAAAGACTTTCAAATCAAGGCCTGTAGCCAAAGGTTACAAAAAAAAAAGGGGGTTGGCTATGAAGAAACCTTTTCTCCTATAGCCATGCTAAAATCCATTCGTATACTCTTGTCCATAGCTACGTGCATGAATTAGTAGATTTGGCAAATGGATGTCAAAACAGCTTTTCTGAATGGCTACCTTGACGAAACCATTTACATGTCTCTACCAGAAGGGTTTGAATTAAAAGGTCAAGAGAAAAAGGTTTGCGAAATTCTTAGGTCCATTCATGGACTCAAATAAGCTTCTAGATCTTGGAATCTTAGATTTGATGACACAAGTAAAACATTTGTTTTCCTTTGAACAAAATGTTGACGAACCTTGTGTCTATAAACAAATCAAAGATGGTATAGTAGTATTCCTCGTTCTTTACGTTGATGATATATTACTGATTGGAAATTACGTAACATCATTATCAAAGGTAAATAACTGGTTAGCTGAACAATTCCAAATGTAAGATTTGGGAGAAGCCAAGTATGTTCTGGGCATTAAGATTCTTAGAGATAGATAGAAAAAAACTTAGGCACTGTCTCAAGCAACTTATATTGATAAGTTACTAGAATGCTTTAATATGAAAAAATCCAAAAAGGGTGCTATGCCAACCCGTTCTGGAGTATTCTTTCCAAGGAGGAGTGTCCCAAAAAACCTCAGGAAGAGGAAGACATGAGACAGTATCCCGATGCCTCAGCAGTAGGTAGTCTGATGTACGCCATGTTGTGTACAAGACCTGACATTTGTTATGCAGTTGGGATAGTCAGCCGTTATCAATCCAATCCTAGATTGAGTCATTGGATTGCAGTGAAGAATATTCTCAAGTATCTTAGAAATACTAGAGATTATATGCTTGTATATTCAGGTGGAGACCTGAACCCCACTGGTTACACTGATTTTGATTTTCAATCAGACAGAGATAGTCGTAAATCGACCACTGGATCAGTGTTTATTCTTGGAGGAGGAGCAGTAGTCTGGAAAAGTATTAAACAAACCAGCATTGCAGACTCCACCATGGAAGCCGAGTATATAGCAACTTGTGAAGCAGCTAAAGAGGCAGTTTGACTCAAAAAGTTCTACTCCGATATGGAACTTGTTCTTTATTGTGACAACAATGGAGCAATGGCTAATTCTAAAGAAATAAGAGGCCACAAGAGGGGAAAGCATATAGAGCGCAAATACCACTTAGTCAGAGAAATCGTACATAGAGGAGATGTGTCCATTCTGAAAATCGCATCAAAACACAACCTAGCAGACTCATTTATGAAGACGATTCCTACAAAGCAATTCAATGGTCATGTACGTAATATGGGATTGAGATAAATGCACTACTTGCTTTAAGTACAAGTGGGATATTGTTAGAGTATGTCCTAAAAGCATGTAAAAGACATTTATTATTTCGATGAATAAATAAATACAATGGTTTCTTATTGTTATATTTAGATTATTAAATTATTGTTTGAATAATTTTGTAAGTATCAGAAAAATTCCATATTCATTATTGAGGATGTGATCTTGTATTAGTACAAGAGAATTAAGATCACATGAATGAATAAAAATAGTCAACAACAACAAATTGAAGTTATGGAATTCTTTAATTGGAGTTGTAAGTATGGTTTGCTGAGTATCATGTTGATACAAATAATCTATATTCAGATTATTGATGTGGTAAGACATCTCGGTAAATGTGCTTTATATAATATGATTATATATGACATGGACCAATATGAATAAAAGTCTTTATCCAAAATCCATTTAATAATAAAGACTTGTAATTCATATCATAACTGATGATCATTTATAGATCAACCTAAATCCTGAGTGTTCATGAACTCCTGTTCATGTTTATTAAATCTTTTGATTCATTCGTTAAGGTCTCTTCATAGAATGAGGCTAATGACTTTTGTTTCGGAGATTTAAAGCCATGGATGGCTGGAAACATGTATCAACAATACGGAATCTAATCTTTCCTAACAGATCGTATATTAGTTCCCTTAAGGGTTAATTATGGAACTGAATGATTTTGAGCTCAAATCTATAATTAGATTATAGATTAATTATTCACTAGTGAATTAATGGTACTTAAGGAATAATAAGTAAATTAGAAAGGTAAAATGGTAATTATTCCATTCTAATTTATGAACTAATTAATTAGAGGGTTGAACTATTGTAAGATGGTTATATCAATGGACAACTTAGAATAAGATTTCTGTAAAAGTATATCTATAACATAAAGAGTGCAATTATGAATTTACAGTGGATAAATATCATAATTAATAAATTAACTATTATAATTAAAGAGTTTAATTATTTAGTTTCAATTTATTGGAGCTTAATGTTATAGGTCCATGGTCCCCGAAATTGCTCAAACAAACACTGACAAAGATAAATACAAAAATGGGCAAAATGACTTATTTGATAACTAAAATATTTTTCTACGCACTAAACATAATTATTATATAATTATGTGTAATTAATTAATTATTTGATTTAACAAAAATATAATTAATTTTGAATTAATTTATTTTTGGGATTTTTAATATTTAACTAATAAGAAAAATTGGGAAAAATCACATGCTTTCCTTGGCATGTGGTACACGTGTAGCACAGTGCACAGTCACTGTGCTACACACACAAGAAGCTTCTAGAAGTTTCTTTATTCTACAAATTTAGTTATTTAAATATTAAGTAAATAATGAGATATTATAGTATGATTAAAATATTATTATTTAAACAAAATCTGATAACTAATTAGTTATTTTCAAATTGTTTAAAATAACTATTATTTTATTTTTAATATATTGGATATATTAAATATAGGAGATCATTTTTCAGAACGATACTTTTTCAGTGATAGAAAATATATCGTGAAATCTCCTTGAGAGAAATAGAACAGTGATACAAGCATAGGTCATTGTTCTTCAAAACTTAGGTCCAAAATTTATCAGATCTCATGTGTTGAGATCATCTGATAAATAGATTTTGCCTATTATTTTGTATAGCGAGCCCACACTCGTTCTTTGAGTGTTGAGAACATTTTGGAAGATCCTGGTGTGGAATCTCAAGGATTTTTGCCATACTAAAAGATAGCAGCAAGGAAGGACTTGAGGTAATTTTCTATTCATATCTTTGATTTAATATATATATGTATGTGAAGAAGTAGATCTAGAAATCTTGTGGGGTTAAATTAATAATTTTGATTGTTGTTCCGCTGCGAATAATCTCTTATTTGATCTATAAAAACCAACATGCCACACCATTGACTGAGTTGACACAGAAAAATATAAAGTCCACTTTGTCAGACATTTGTGAGTGTAGCTTTCAGGAGTTGAAGCGATGGTTGATTACCGTTCTCGTGCTGAGTCTTCCTTCAGAGGGAGGGAAGTTTGTAGTATACTGTGAGGCATCGAGACTTGGATTAGGATGCGTGTTGATGCAGAATGAGAAGGTTATTGCTTATGCGTCGCGACAGCTGATGGAATATGAGCTGCGGTACCCTACCCATGATTTGGAACTAGCAACGGTGGTGTTCGCACTGAAAGTATGGCGACATTATTTGTATGGAGAGAAGTGAGAGATATACACTGATCATAAAAGTTTGAAGTATTTCTTCACCCAGAAGGACTTGAATATGAGATAGAGACGTTGGTTAAAATTGGTGAAGGACTATGACTATGACATCCTCTACCACCTAGGAAAAGCCAATGTAGTAGCAAATACTTTGAGCTGGAGGGCTCAGGATAGTTGTTTAGCTCGAAGCAGATATCGAAGGAATTAGCAGAGGAGATGACTAGAGCAAGGATAGAATTTGTTGTGGGACAGTTGGCCAATATTACTTTCCAATCTACCCTCTTGGAGAGGATAAGAGAGGGCCAGGTGGGTGACGTACAGTTACAGGAGGTTAGAGGAAATGTCCTAGCTAGAGTGGCTAAGGATTATTCCATTTCAGAGACAAGTTTACTGTGGTACAAGGATCGAATATGTATTTCGATGGATATGGGTATTAGATGGGAGATTCTTGATGAATCCCATAATACACCATACTCACTCAATCCAGACACCACAAAGATGTACCAAGATCTACGGACTTTAGATTGGTGGCCTAGGATGAAGAAGGACGTCGTTGAATACATAACCAAGTGTTTAATCTGTCAACAGGTAATGGCTGAACATCAGCGAACAGTGGGGTTGTTACAGCCTTTGGGTATTCTCGAGTGGAAGTGGGAGGATATTACCATGAATTTTGTAGGAGGTTTGCCCAGGACGGTGGGGCAACATGACTCGATGTGGGTGATAGTAGACAAGTACACCAAGTCAGTTCACTTTCTCCAAGTAAGAACGATCTATACTATGGATCAGTACTCGGAGTTGTATGTGAGGGAGATTGTAAATCTCCATGGGGTTCCTAAGTCTATAGTATCGGATCGGGATCCCATATTTACCTCCAAGTTTTGGGGTGGTTTGCAGAAGGCTATGGGAACTCAGTTGAAGTTCAGTACAACCTTTCATCCTCAAACATATAGATAGTCTAAGAGGACAATTCAGATATTGGAGGACATGCTTAGAGCATGTGTGCTAGACTTCGAGGGGTCTTGGAGTAAGTACCTTTCGTTGATTGAGTTCTCGTACAACAATAGTTATCAATCGAAGATTGGAGTAGCCCCATAGTGTAGATCGCTCATTCATTGGGATGAGATGGGGGAGAGGAAGTATTTGGGACCAGAGATGGTTCAGAAGACTAATGAAGCTATTGAGAAGATCTGAACTTGAATGCTCGATTCGCAGAGTAGATAGAAAAGCTATGATGATCCCAAGCGTAGGGACGTGGAGTTCTAGGTCGGGGACCACATATTTCTGCGAGTTTCGCCACTACGTGGGGTGAGGAGATTTGGGAAAAAGGGTAAGCTGATCCCAAGATTTGTAGGACCTTTCGAGATCCTCGAGAGGATCGGGCAGGTAGCCTACAGATTGGATCTGCCACTTTCTTTATAAGAGGTTCACGATGTATTCCACATCTCAATGCTTCAGAAATACATCTTAGATACGACTCATGTATTGGGATATGAAGATCTGGTGCTACATACAGATTTATCGTATGAGGAGTGACCAGTTCAGATCTTAGAAAGAAAGGATAAGGTTCTGAGGAACAAGATGATTCCTCTATTTAAAGTCTTATGGAGGAATAGCAGGGTCGAGGAAGCGACTTGGGAGCTAGAGTCGGTTATGCGGGATCAGTATCCCGAGTTATTCAAGTAAATTTCAAGGACGAAATTTTCAGTAGGAGGGGATAGTTGTAACGTCCCAAAAATGCTAATAGGGTTTAGTGCCTTGATTAGCATACTGGGAGGACGTAATTGGATAATGTATGATTTATATGCATGTTTTTTAGTATTAAATATGCATGTGGGCCCGTTCTTGGTTTTAAGGACGTACTTGTAATTTGGGCTTGTTAAGGGAATAAATGTGATTATATGTGTTAAATGATTGAGACCACATTATTATGTGGATATATTTGTAGTATTTGGCTTGAGGCGATCCTAGTGAACGGATTAGCAGAATAGTCACAGCGGGGGTTTAATACCCAGGTCGGGGTGAGCCTAGGGGTATTCTGGGAAGTTTAATGTATATTTGGGATTTATCGAGTAACGACTAAGTGTTTGGTGATTAGTTGGGCATGTTGGGATTAATTGGGAATTTGTAGGACGACTCGAGGAATTAGCGGGAAACGAGGAAAATGACCATTTTTCCCTTACGGGTAACAAAGGGGCCGGGTTTCTACCAGGGGTAATTTGGTCTTTTGTAGGGGGATAGGCTTGAAAGACTATATGGAGTGATCAGAGCTTAGTAGAACATATCAAAATTTCTCAAACTCTTTTTCTCTCTCTCTCTCCCTCTCTTGTGCTTTGAGGTTGAAGGAATTCTTGAAGGGAGAAGCTTATTTTTAAGCTGGGAAGTCTCGGAATATCAAGCTAGGGTCAGTCAAGGAATTGTTGTGGATTGAGGCTATAAACCGAGGTAAGAATTCTGTCTTGATTCTTCTGGGAATTCAGATTATTAGAATGAGTTTCGACTGGGTTTTGAGTGTTGATTGATTGCTGATTTTGGGTGGTAGGTTTTTGGGTGATTTATTATGCCTAAGCTACGTGGTTAAGAGTCCTAGACTCGGTTCTTGGTTTGGTTGAAGGTTGCAAGGGATTTTTGTTGAGTTGAGCTGGAGAAAAATGCAGAGAAACTCAGGGATTTCTGGGTTCACGGGGGTGCGCCGCGACCTAGTTCATGGGCACTGCGGCCCGCGTGCTCTAGAAGGCCCTGGGAGGCTTGCTGACTTGTGGGCGCGGCGCGGTGCTAAAGGGAAAGTTGCGGCCCGCCTCCCCCCTGGAGCAAGAGACTGACGCCTCTAACTTGAGGCGCACCGCGACCCTTAGGGCTAGATCACGACCTGCCTAGGCAGCCATAGCCTAGGTTGGTTTTTAGACTCGGTGATTTAAACCTAAGCGCTCGGGACAAATTCTACTGCCCGGTTTTGTAGAATTTGAGGTCCAGAAGGCTAGTATTTGTTTCCAAAGCATTTACTTTGATTAGATTTCGGTAGTTATCCATTGTCGCTTGTAACTAGGGTTACCATTAAGGCTCAGGATTGAGGATCGTGCTCAGGACTACTTTACATACTTCGCTCAGGACATGAGGTAAGAAAACTGCACCCAAGTTGTGAATGGGACTAAGATTCCCTGTAAATTAACATATGTGTTCGATTGTTTATACATCTGTTATGTGTAATGTGAAAGTACGACCTAAGGGAGTTGGGGCTGATGATATGTGTACTGAACGCAGCTCGGCCTAAGCGAGTCAGGATCAGCTAAATAACCAAAGGGCTCGGCCTAAGGGTGCTGAAACCTAAATATTTGTATTAAAGATTGAATTATATGTTTTGAAGTATATTTTTATTATTGCCTAGTTTATTGCTTGTACTTTGGTGTTGGTTGAACTAGTTGATCTAAAGTTTACTATACACTTTCTATGTTGTCTATGGTTGTTGAGTAAGGTTTTCTTGCTGAGCCTTGGTTCACAGGTGCTACGTGGTGCAAGTAAAGGCAAGGGAAAGCTGTACCAACCATGAGTTGGAGAGCTTTGGGGGTAGAGTGTACATCAGCAGCTACTCGATCGCCACGACCGAGGGAATTACAAGGACTAGAACTAAAACTTGTATTTTTCCATTTATACTGTCTAATGTTGTATTAACTTTTGTGGGTTGTATCTGCCATGTAAACCTTATTTATGGGATCCCATGTATCAAACTCTTATTTTAATGAAAATCAACTATTTTACGATCAAAATCTTTTAACCCTAACTTGTCAGTTGACTTTAGGAACACATTTATGTTCAAACGACTTGATTAGCAAGTCTTGCACAATTTTAAACACACAATGTAACTGTCTTGGTTACCCAGGGTGTAACGTCCCAAAATTGCCTAACAAGGCCTTGATTAGGGGGTCAAGATGGCAATATATGGAATTATATGTTTATGTTATATATTTTATTGTGATTATGTGTTTAGGAGAATTAAATATGCATGTGGGCTCGTTTCTTATTTGAAGGGAAACTTTCGTAATTTGGCCTGTTATGGGCATAATTGTATATGTGTGCATATATGTGATATATATGAGAGACAACATTATTATGTGGGTTTATTTAGGTTACTTAGCATGAGATGATCCTAGGGAGCAAGTTAGCGGGAAAGTCACAACGGGACCCAATACCCGACTCAGGGCGAGTCAAGGGATATTTTAGGTATTTAGCATTAAATCGGGTTATCGGGTAATGAGAATGAATAATTGATAATATATTTGGAGTTAGTGAGTTTAGGAGGGAATACTGGGGAATTTGACCATTTTACCATCGAGGACGTTTTTGGTACCCCGAGCCTCGGTATTAGCTTAAGTAAACTTAAGCCTTATGACACATAAAGAAACACAAAGAAACACTTCACTGGTCGACTCACTCTCTCTCTCTCTTACTCTTTTTCTCTCTCAGCTTCCTTAAGCTAGATTTCTTGAAGAATTAAAAGGATTGTGGCTGGAAACCAAAGGATTGAAGGCTTGGGATTAGAATTCTGATAGTTTTTGGCTAAGGGATCACCGTTCACAAGTGAGGTAATGTTTTAATCTTTGCTGTACCTGGATTTTATTAGAATTCATAGCTATTCTTGAGGTGTTCTTGAACCTTATAGCTCAAGAGTTAAATTTGGTATTTTGAAGAGTTTTACAATTAGGTTTTAGTTGGGTTTTGCTACTGGGAAGTTATTAAAGCTGTTGTGATGGTTGAATTATAGTTTTGGGGTGAAATTGGGATAGTTTTAGTTCGATTTGGCTGTTGAAAAATGAAGAAAATCTGGGTTTGCAGGGCCAAGTCGTGGCTCTGTTCTTGAGGGGTCGCGACTCAACCAAACCCAGGGCCTTGGGAAGCATCTATCTGGGAGGCGCACCGTGACCCTTAAGGGGCAGGTTGAGGCCTGTGTCCCTTTAGCAAAAAAGGAGGGCCTCTGAACTGTGGGGTGCGCCGCAACCCTCAGGGGCAGGTCGCGACCTACTTGGACCGTTTTAGCCTTGGTGAGCTTTTAGTGACGGGAACCTTTTCCTTAGGGCTCGCGATCGATTCTTCTACCCGGTTTAGTGGAATTCGAGGCTTTGAAGGCTATGACTCGGTCTGGAAGCCTTTATTTTCTTGTTATTGATGGAATCCTATATTATGGTTGTGACTAGGTTATTGTTAGGGGCTCAGAACCGGGATCATGCTCAAGGGTCGTTCTGATTTTACGCTATACTCGGACCTGAGGTAAGAAAACTGCACCCAATACGTGTTATATGTGATAAGGGATTGGCTCGATTGTAAATAACAATTGTGATTAGGGCTTGGGCCCTTGGGAGCGTTTATGTTTAAGTTATTGTTTCACTTATTTTTTAAACATACTGGAATATTCTTTACTTGCTTAAGTGTTGCATGACTACTCGCATGATATGCGTGGCTAGGGCTTGGCCCCGTTAAGTAAGCATGATTATTACTTTGATTACGGATACCTAATGATGTTATGTGATTAAAATGTATGCGTATTTATCTGGTTGGGGGTATGCCTATCCATATCTGTTTTTGTGTTGATATTCGAATACCTGGATCAGGGCTTGATTTATTAGTCAAGAACGGCAATAGCGCACTACGCGCTGGTCGAAAGGCTCAGGCCCAAATCAGCAACGTACTATTACGTCGGTTGACCTTATGGTCGTTGAAACATTAATGCACCAGGTACGCTGGACTAGCTCTACAACTAGTTACTCGGAGCTAAGGGCAAAGGCCCCAAGTGACTCTATGGTCACTTGAGCATAGGGCCCCAGGGTTGACTCTATGGTCAACTGTTCAGAGCAACGGCCCCAAATTGGTCCAATGACCATTTATTTGTAAAGTAATGACTGTATGAGTAGGTTATTACTGCCAGAAAAGCTAGAGAAGTATTTGGGAATCTCTATTTTCTATTTGTGCTCATGTTTAAGTTTTCTTCCTGAGCCTTGTCTCACAGGTGCTTTGTGGTGCAGGTAAGGGCTTGACCTGCCATGAGTTGGAGAGCTTCGGTGGCGGCGTGTA
This sequence comes from Humulus lupulus, assembly GCF_963169125.1. Taxonomy (NCBI): domain Eukaryota; kingdom Viridiplantae; phylum Streptophyta; class Magnoliopsida; order Rosales; family Cannabaceae; genus Humulus; species Humulus lupulus. The sequence goes on along the minus strand of NC_084797.1, from coordinate 81,424,563 downwards.
CATATGCGGCTGCTCTTCCACCACGACCGAGGATATCTCAGAGGAACTAGGGTTGTAGTCCTGATTTTGCCGCTTAGGTCAGTCGGATGTAATTTTTGATGTACATACTGTTAGGAACAAGTTTCTTAATACGCAGTGGAATAGTGATATGTTGGCCCAGTGTACAAAAAAAAAAATTTGTAACATATTTAACCTACCTTTAAATATGTGGATCCATTAATATACATACATTAATCATAAACAAGAAAAGAATTAAAAACATACCTCTTGATGCCAATCGAGTGTCCTTGCTATCTTTTCGTAAAATAAACGATCTTTTTATCCAAGCTGCTCCAAGGTACTCACACCAAGATCTTCCACAACGTTCTCTACACCGCAAGAAGTGTGTGGGCACTTAGAGAATAAAGAATGGAATATTTCTGATTCAACTTGATGTACTCAACACATGAGATTAAGAGAATAGACCTGAGATTGGTTCTGTATCTTTTTCAGGGAGAGATTGAAAAATATCGTTCTTTTCCTTAGAGCGAATACATTCAATATCTTTTTTTTTTTTGATAAGTCTAACTTATATGGAAAATATTTAAATTTAAAAAATAAATATGCAACCAATTTACAATTTATCTTTTAATTAATTAATTAATTATCTTATTAATTAAAATATCAAAAACTAACTTCTGAATTTTCCATTAATTAATTAATTAAATAAATAAAAGTGAAAAATCTATCCTTGATTTTTATATAGCTGCACGCCACACATAGTCCAGAGACTGTGTGTATCGTGCAACACCCTATATATTAGGGATATTTGATTTTTCCACAATTATTTAATTATTTATTCAAACTACCTAATCAGATAAAATCCAACAACCTGATAATTAATTCAAATTTGAATCTATTATCTTTTTAACTAATTATCACATATAATTATTTATTTGAAAAAATATCAATCTTTTAAATTCAAATCCAATTTGAACTTATCAGATTATTATCTCTCACTCAAATAAAGATATTTAATTAATTCTACTAATTTATTAAAACCAATTTTAATTAAATACTAATTTTGAAAATTAAATATTTATTTTATTATAATTTCAAAAATGATAATAAATTAATTTCGATAATTACAACTAATTTGTAATTAATTAATTAACATAGTCATGTTCAAGAAAAGTTGTATTTTTCGATACAAATGTTTTATTTTCTTTTGGACTATAGAAAATTCCATCTCTAGTATCTTTGGAATATCCCACAAACATGCACACTTCAGAGCGTGATTCCAACTTCCCGGTCTTTCCTTTAAGCACATGTGCAGGACACCCCCAAATGCGAAAATGGTGTAAACGAGGTTTACAACCACCTTAATTCCATGGGTGTCTTCTGGATAGACTTAGATGGAACAACATTCAATATGTATAGAGCACATTGAATCGCATAGCCCCAGAATGACAGTGGTAATGATGAGAAGCTCATCATTGATCTAACCATATTTAGTAACGTTCTGTTCCGTCTTTCTGAAACACCATTTTACTGTGGCGTTCCAGGTGCTGTGAGTTGGGATTGAATACTATGCTCACGCAGATGGTCCTCAAATTCAAAATCCAATTACTCTCCTCCTCAATCAGATAGAAGAACTTTCAGTTATTTACCTAATTTCTTTTCAGCCTCTGCTTGAAATTCTTTTAACTTTCCAAAAGTTTCAGATTTTCTTTGCATTAAGTATAGGTAACCATATCTTGAATAATCTTCAACGAAAGTGACAAAGTATTCATAACCTCCTCTTGCTTGTACATTAAATGGACCGCAAACATCCGTATGTACCAGCTGAAGTGGTTCTGTAGCTCTTGAACCTTTAGCAGAGAAAGGTCTCTTGGTCATCTTTCCTTCTAGACAGGATTCACAAACACGAAGAGATCCAATAGATAGTTCTCTTAAAGGACCATACTTTACAAGCCTATTAATTCTATCTAGACAAATATGGCCCAATCTTAAGTGTCATAGATAGGTTTTTTTTCGTTTAATAGATATAGTGTTGACCACGATTTTGGCCAATGGCGAGTAGACACAAAAACGACAGTAAACCTTGAATAGAAATTAAATGACACAAATAATTTTATAGTGGTTCAGCCCCAATTTATTGGTAATAGCCTAATCCACTTGGAGTTGTGATATATGTAGCCTACACTTAAGATCAGATGAACCTGAGTCAATTGAGTTTCTCAAGTGTAAGTAAAATGGTACAATGTTTCTTTCTCTAAACTCTTAGAAAATGCTCCCAGAATGCCCCAAGTAATGGTCTCAAAGTCTCAAAACTAGAGAGTTTTTCCAGTCTAAAAAATATCAGATCCCTTAAAATGATGCCACGAGCCCTATATTTATAAGCTCATGGATCGTACATGAAAAACATCGCGTTTTGAGGAGGTCTTTGGTTGTTTCAACAAACTTTAATGAATAAATAATAAACACATTTAAATTACAACAATATAGCTATTACTTTGGGATATTTGAGAGATTCACGTGGTAGTTGCGAGCTATTCAAGTTGAAGTCGTTACTGAGGTTCTGTACTGAAGTCACTGGACAGTTAACTCTTGAGATTCTAACACATCTGGTCGGCTACACTCCTCAATCTGACATATCTGGTCGGCTAAATCTTCCTTCTAATGTAGCTGATCGGATGAAACCCCTTTCTGATGTAACTGGTCGGGTGAAACCCCTTTCTGAGGTGACTGGTCGGGTGAAACCCCTTTCTTAGGTGACTGGTCGGGTGAAACCTTTTTCTGAGGTAAGTGGTTGGGTGAATCATTTCCTGACTTTCTAAATCCTTTCCTTGTCAGATAAACGGCCCTTCTGATGTGTCTGGTCGGGAAAGATTCCCCCCTGACCAGACAAAATTCTTATCTGGTCGAGTGAATTATTTTTTGACTAGGTAAAACCATCTTCCAACTAGTGATCTCACAACTCCGCATGTAATTTTCTAACCTTTGTACTTCCCTTGGTCAACACATTTATTGACCAGTAATGTGCCGCTTGATGATCATGTAGTGCCAACTGTCACATCTGATTGCCACGTCATCGAACTGATATTTTGGGGATAACATTTGCCCCCCAAGTTTATTATATGATTTACTCGTATGATAAACTTTTTCTCTAGCAAAATGTTTTTGAGGTCGTCCAAAAGCTTCCACCTAGTCAGTAACTTTCACAAATAATAAAAGTCTGACCAGTTAAATCTCTAGAAATTTAATAGCCAACTAGAAATTCAGAGAATATACTAGTAGTTTCCTACACGTGGTTCACCAGTAACTTTACTATTCTCAGTGTCCCAAAATTCCAAAAAATGACTTTCTATATTCTCCCACCTTTTCAAGTAAACCCACAACTAAACTTTGTAGGCCATAAAAATGACACATATTAGTTCCCAATCGTGGGAAAATGAATACTAAGAGTTTTTAGGGTAATTGAAAAGTTCCTCCTTTCCCTTTAAATAGGCCCACGCATGCCTATCCCTCACAAGCAAAAAATACATCACAAAAAGAAATTCCTCTTGTCTTGGCTGATTCTCCTCCAAAGCTCAAAGGGTGCTCTACTTCCTTCAAGCAAGTCAAACGCTTCATCAAGAAATCACGTGTTTTCCCCTCCATTTGGGTAAGTTCTTTCTCCTTTGGCTTTACCCTTAAGTATTTTGTCCTTTAAAATTCTGCACAAAGATTGGTTAGAATAGGTGAATGTCGAAACCCACTTTTGATATGCTCTCCATGAAATTTTGTGACGAATATTTGTAGGATAGTGCTTTTGTGGTTGTTTTGATGTAGATTAGGCTTTGGGTTAGTCAATTTTGCCTCCAATTTCATGAAATTTTGAAGAAAATATGATCTCCCACTCCACATTGCATATTCGAGTTCATGGGTATAGGATGAGCATTGATGTTTTCTTGAAGCTTGTTGAACCCTTGAAATTCCCCTTTTAGATCTTGTTTGCATGCCCCAAGATTAGGAAAACGTGTTTGTGCTCCACGTTATGCCCCATGCCTTTTAGCCGATCAGATTCATATTTAGCCCTTCCCTTTTTAGGTTTTGACTGCTCGGATTCTACTAAGCCAGTCGGACCACCAAGCTACCCCTCGATTCTCACATATGGCCTTTCAGAATCACGTAGCCGATCGGATGCTATCTTGGGCTCCTCGACGCTTCGTCACACACCACTCGGGTGTCGTGGCTCCTCAGAAACTCCCAGTCGTTTGGACACTCTTGGCCCCTCGGAACCCATTTAGCTCTTCAGCAACATTCCTTAACCGCACGGACCCCTTGTAGCCGCTTGAGCATTCTTGGCTGCCTTGGCTCTTTGGAACCCATTTAGCTCCTTGGCAACATTCCTTAACCGCTCGGACCCCTTGTAGCCGCTCAGGCATTCTTTGCCCCTCGGAACCAACTAAAAACTGCGCGTGCATTCATTTCTCCTTAGAACTTTTCTTAGCTCCTCGACAACATTTTTTCAACCACTCGGATTACGCACCCTAATCACTCGGTTGTCCTGATTCCTCGGAAACCTCTAGTTGATCGAGTCATCACGAGCCCTTAGGAAATCTTGCAAGCCAGCTGCTCGGCCGCATGCTTTACTGCTCTAATTAAGCACCTAACCACTCGGGTTCGTGCATATTTAGCTGAGCATAAAACCTCATAGTTTAAAAAACACATAGGACAAAACTATAGGCTTAACGTCCCCGAACACATAACATCCAAAATAATTTATGTTTTCATTGTGAATTGCTTAAAATTATTCAGCTACTAAAAAATGTCTTTATCTGGGCAATAAAATGTTTTCACTACTGAGAGAATTTTTTTACTGGGCAGTAAATATTTTTACTACTCACTTTCTGTTTGGTTTACTCACCTCCCCTTATTTTTTGTAGATGAATCACTTCGACTACAGGGGTGGTGACAACCATCAAACTCCAATTCTTCATCTCCTGCTTCAAGTGATACCCTTCTATGCAACGATTCCTCTTCCAAATCTCCAAGCAAATGAACTATAGAAGACCATCTTCATCGTCTCAAGAAAATCCTTCCGTGGTCAGCTTTATACTTCCTTCACGAAGATCAGTTCCTTAAGCAGCAATGTCAACACCAACCAATGAGGGTGAAAAAGTCCAATCGACTCCCTCAGGAACAAGATCCCCAAATAGCTCGTAGAGCAATGCAAAAGGTGGTGGAACCAGTGCCCTTTGTGGGAGAAAATCTATTAGAAGAAGTTGAGATTGAAGCTTCTTCAAAGCCTCCTCACCAAGCTCAAAAAACTAGTAAACCCAAGAGAAAGGTTACCCAGATTTTTGCCACAGAAATCCGACAAACTGCTACACTTAAACCGAGGAAAGAAGAAGATCGCGTGCCTTCATGGTTCGTAGCTAAGGCTTCTAAGCTAAACTCCAAAATGTTTGATAAACACATTTAGACTTTGGGTCTTGAAGGAGTGAGTGTGGTATGCCCGCATCCATACCAGCGAGCCAATAATCCTAGTGGTGCCTTGTGCCTGGTCTAGGTATCACATTTATGCGAGAGCTACCATCCCTTTGCATCCTTTGTTTAGGTCGATAGCAGATTACTTTAATGTTTCTCCCTTCCAGATTACTCCAAATAGGATACAACCCTTATCTGCCTTATACATTCTCTACCACTTCCAGGGTTGGAACCCACCTTCCTCTCATGAGGTACACTATTTGTTCGATCTTAGGACTAATCCTAACCATAAGAATACAGGTTTTTTCCACCTATTTCATAGGCAAAAAGGGGTTAAGTACCTTCATGGCATTGCCCATAAATTGAATCTTGGAAAGTATTATACAGAATACTTTCTTACTCTAGACATCAAAGCCAACAACCTGGCTTTTACGCATGTAGGCCCTTTTGATCAACCTCTCCCAACCAGGGAAATGCATTCCCGGACAAAGGATCTCACTAACATGCCCATTGAGGAGAAGAATGTTAACCAGTTGATTACCTTGGAGAATCTTCAATTAATGGGATTGTTACAATACAACCAAGACATTGCTGTGGGCAGCACTACTGATGAAACAGATTCGACTGATCAGTCTAACGCAGATACTGAAGTAGTGACTGACCAGTTCTCTCCTGAACCATCCCCTCAGCCACGCCGACCAGGTGGTCTCATCATTAGAGAGCATCTTCTTGAAAATTATCACTGACCTACCTTCCCTATTAGGTGTGGGAAAGAAAAGAGCATTGAGCTCCTTAAAGAAGACAGCTCATCGTCAGAAGACGAGGATGACATTTTCAATGAAATTCTAAACTCAAGTTTTTCTACTAACAGTAACCAGAGTTTATTTTGTTCTAGATAACTTTTTGAGAATGATTGTGATGAAAGTTTGTAGAGTAATGTGGTCATAGTAAAACTTTTCATTCACTTATATTTATTTCTCGTTCTCACTGACCAGACTTTTGTTTTACTTTTTTTGCAGATCCAGACATTTTTAAGCAGTTCAATACTACCTCTGCCCAAAAGTGGAAAACTGATGAAGGGAGCAGCCTGAATCCTCCAACCAAGGTCGTGAAGACTACACCACCTAACCATGGGAGACCATCCGATCAGTTAGCCACTATCCCACGCTTGGCTCCTCCATCTATTTGTTCTTCTGCCAGCCTACAAACTACTCGATCAGTCTGCTTAAGCGAGCCCCTTTGCATTGCTGGTGGTACGACAACGAGTTACTAGACCATACTCTCCACCATTCAACGAAAATTCAGACCTTCGAGACTCTACCTTGGAAAAGCGTTGAAGTTGTCCTTCACAAAAGCCTTGCTCAAATTATGAGTGTAAGCATCTTATCAGAAACACTCACTTTGTTATTTATTATTCTTATTCTGAATACTTTTCTAGTTACTTACTCCAGGGACTCATCAGTGTTAGTCATGCTCAACACCGAGCAATCGACTATAAGGAGATGGTCAAGGTATTGAATGATCAATTGGTGGAAGCCTATGCAAAGATTGAAAGTCTGACTAAGTCTGAGAAAGATCTCCAAGAAAAGACTGAGCAGGCTGAGAAAATAATTGCTGATCAAGATAGATTGTTGAAGGAGTTGGTTGATGAGAACAGAAAGCAAGTCCAAACCAATAAGACATTGACCGACCAGCTGAAGAAGAAGACTCAAGAGAATGAAAAACTGAAACAATAAAAGGAAACTGATCTGGCTCGTTATGAAGAAATCTGCTTCAACTGCTTCTATCAGATTTGGAAGTTAAACAAGCCTCTCAACCTCTAATTTCTCTCTGAAGAAGCAAAGGTCGAAGAACTCGCCAAATGCGAAGCCAAGGCTGCTGAGGAGGAAGCTCTTCCAGCTAGCATTGTGCCTGCCTCTCCTACTCTATCATTTCGACCAGAGGAGGTCTTGGATCTTGACGACGGTGTTGACCAGCTAGAGACTAGTGTACCCAACCAGTAGACACACTTAGCCGACCAGAGAGCATCCTATCCAACCACGGAGTTTCCTACTTGACCAGTGATGCATGCTCAGTCGACCAGGGAAGTTGTATCTTTTCTCTCGGCTAGGGAAACTTTGCACCTGACCAGCAAAACGTTGCACCTGGCCAGTAGTTTACTCTTTTTTTTTCTTATACTTTTGTGAAGACAATTGTTGCTTAGCAGCCTTGATATTTTTCTCGTACGGCCGAGCTGCATTTATAATTTACTTTTCATTGCTAACTTGAAATATTCTAAGTCGTTTTAGACTTAAGACATTATAAGTTTTTTGTGAATAGTAAAGTCACTTTGATGTATGCCTTATATTTTCGCATGAGTACTTTGTTTTCTAACTTAGAATTTCTAGACATTTCATAAGTCCCTACTAAGTATACTTTCTCACACTCTTATTGCTCTAACATTTTATGAGCATAATGTTTATTTTCACACGAATATTTCCTTATAACGTGAAATTTTGAAAAATTCCAAGTTACTTAAGCATTGTCAAACAAGTTAGCTTAATGACATTTTTTGACTTCAAAAATTTACAAGTCAGCCTAAAAACAAATATCTTAACTCGTGCACTTATTGCATGTGTTAAATTATATACCAGTATACCCCATGTGCCCCCAAGTGATCGAGGATTGAAAGATCCTTGGTCACTTGCTACTTGATCGAATCTGTCGAGCAGTTAATTACTCGTGAAACACATAGAATAAATGGAAAATATTCGAGTAGTTGAACACTGCTTGAACGTATCGAGCAGTTGAACACTGTTTGATTTTACTCACCAGTTGAACACTGTTCGAAAAATTAACACACATGCATATTTGTAGCAAGAATCGACCAAGCTGCGCGTAGTCTCTTTTATTACTCGTAAATTAAAAAAAGACAAAACGTGTCTAATAACGAGTCTTAAACAACAAAAATTGTTCAAAAATAAATGTCTGGTCAGAAAATAACTAGCTCATAAATCATACTTAAAAATCAAGTTAAACAACATCAAATTAAGCTACCACTCTGAAAGTGGTATTTAGTTATAATATATCCTCAGATGCTCACCATTCCAGTGGTTTCTGATCAGGCTCCACTTAGCCAATAAAGTTTGTTGTAAGTGCCAGGAGGCAAAACTTTGTTGATCTGATAAAGTCTTTCCCAATTTGGTCCCAGCACTCCAACTGCTGGGTCTTTGATGAACATCTTTCTCAAGACCAAATCACCGACCTGGAACTTTCGATCCTTAACCCCAGAATTGTAGAAAGCTAAATTATATACCAATATACCTAAGTTTGTAATGCCCCGAATTTCCTAATAAAGGTTAGGAACTTGATTAGGAGGCTGGGAGGGCCATAATTGAATTATGTTTCTACTTAATGATCATATGCATGTTTATGTGAATTATATTATAATATGATGATAAGTGCATGCATATGGGTGTGTTTAAGATTATAAGGGCATTTTGGTAATTTGGCCCGTTGAGGGCATAATGGTGTATTTTCGTGCATGTGGGTGAGTTATGATTGGTACCACATTATATGTGGATTTGTTCAAGCCTTTCGGCATGAGACAATCATGAAATGCAAGTGTTCGGTCTAGTCATAACGGGTTTAAGTTCGGGGCTCGGGGTGAGTCTCGGGGTGATTTTAATGATTAGAGTATTACCGAGAATTAAAGGGTAATGGGATATGATTTATTGGTATGTGAGAATATTGAGAATAGTGGGAATTGGAGGGTGTTAATCATGATTAATGAAATAGGTGCGAAAGGACGGTTTTGCCCTTGGTGGCTGTTAAAGTTTTATTTTAGACCTAAGGGCATTTAGGTCATTTCACCCTTAGAGATTGATATAAACCATTAAGGTTGTACAAAGAAGTGGAAAACAGAGTGTTGTCTTCCTTCTCTCCCGATGGTCTTTTTCCTCCATTTTCTCTTTGGATTTTCAAGCTTTGTTTGAGGAATCAAGCCAAGGAACTAGGCTGGAATAAGCTACGGTTATGCTCCACCATTGAAGAGGGTGTGTTGCTGAGATTGAGGTGAGTTTTTAGCCATTAGAACTCTATCTTTTGCTCTATTTTCTTAGTTAAGTTCTAGCTGGTTTTTGGGTTGGAAAGTGGGGAATTGATTTGAGTTTTGGCTAGGGTTCTTGGGGTTGAGGTGCCTAGGACATGTGGAGAAGGTATTTGGGTTCATTTGGGACTGAATTTTATGTTTGGAAGCTTTTGATTTGGGTTGGAAATGGTAGAATCGAAGGAGGAGATTTCTGGGCTGAAGCTGGCTGAAGGAAGCACTACAACGCCTAGTGTAGGGCGCTACAGCGCTACCTGCAGGGGAGGCTAGGGTGGTTTGGTTCTGATTATAGCACTGGGGTGCTAGGAGGGTGGTGCTGTAGCGCTACCCAGTTTATTTAGAAACATGTTTTGGGTGTTTTTAAGGGTTTTTGGCTCGGGGTTTCAATCCTTAAGGCCCGGGATCGAATCTACTCACCGTGTGGGCATGTTTCGAGGTCCCGAGAGTGAGGTTTAGGTCAAGACCCTATCTTTGATAATTTTCATTAATCAGAGGTTATGTTTTGTTATGACTAGGTGACCGCTAAAGGATTAAGGATCGATCGTTCTCAAGGGTCGTTCTTGTTCTAATTCTCGCTCGAACCGGAGGTAAGAAAGCTGCACCCTGTGTATATGTGACATGCACAGTTATTATTGATGCATGTTGGTTGATTAAGTGTGATATGCATGATTATGGTTGAGGCATGTCAAGTGATTAAATGTGATGCATGTGCCGCACAAGATACATGTGATTAGGGCATGCTATGATTATTGAATATGAGAATGTTCAGAGCTTAAGCCTCTGTGTTTATGCGTGGCCCTAATTATGCTAGCAGTTGTTAAGTAAGTATGCTGAATGCCTTATGTTCGGATATTTGATATATGATATACGTTTGGTGGCATTACTTACTTGTGTGTGGCACCGACTATTCAGAATCGGCGCTGGCCGCGTATCACTGACCTGAGAGTCAAAAACGCCATAAGCGTTGAGGACGCAGGGTCCAATGAAGATTAGATCTAATCGATATTAGAATTGAATGACTCATATGGGGTATTAATGCTGGGCCGACCTGAAGGTCGATGAAAATTATAAGCGCTTGGCTAGTCTAGGACTAGCTACTCAGAGCGAGGGCCTAAGGCCTAGGTGACTGCTTGTCACATGGCTAGGGAACAGTGTTCCATAGTTGTGACTCTAGGGTGATGAGGAAGGTTATGTTGGTGACTAAACATCATGCACCTATCCTGTTTATGCCAGTGAAAGGATCACTTATTTATAAAGGGAACAGAACCCACCTTAGTGACTTGTACCACTGTCACTCTTTATTTCAGGGCTATCAGCCCGGTATGGTTACCGAAACCACTAGTGATAAATCACTTATCTGATTGAGATTGACTTGATAGTCGTCCATTCAGGAGGGCATGATTCTTTATCCTGGATACCCATCTTTATGTGAATCAGTTTGCCTGCTTGATTAAGGCTATATCTGCTAGGCGTGTGCCTGATGATTTGATGACATGTTATTTCTATTCATGAGCATATCTCGTTTTCTTGCTGGGCTTCGGCTCACAGGTGCTATGTGGTGCAGGTAAAGGCAAAAGAAAGCTGGACCATCCTTGAGTTGGAGAGCTTAGGTGCCAACGTGTACATATGCCGCTGCTCGACCGCCATGGCCGGGGTTTGAAGGAAAGGAGCTAGGGTTAAACCCTGTTTTGCCGCTTAGATTGGCTAGATGTAAATATCTTCTGTAATGGACCTTTAAATTATATTTTTGGGATCCCAATATATATATTAAACGTTATAATGAGACGTTATATCTTAACCAAAAATTTTAATCCCTAAACCGTTAATCATACTTAGTACAACTTGGTCTCAGAGCGAGCCAAGGTTTATGGTTCCTAAAGATAAGCTGGGCATGTACACTCGTCACTAAAGATAACTTCTCTCAGGGAATGGTAACTATTTTTGTAGTTATGTGCTTAACTGCTTAAATAGAATGTAAATGCTTTACCTGCACATTGTATTAGGGAGCATAAGATTTTGATAGAGATTGGCTCTTGACTATATAATTATATGCTCCATGCATATATATATATATGGATGTGATTATGTGATTACCTGCTCTGTGAATATATACTTGTGATATTTGCATGCTGGAGTTGGAGGCATGGTATGAATTTTGGAAGAGCAGGGATTATGATTGATGTATGAATGCCATGTGCTTGTTTTTAGCACTGCAAGTGGTTTGTGATTGTGGTGTGGTGAGATTTATCCCATGGGGAAAGCTTTCGATATGCTCATCATGATTAATGGGTCAAGTTATTGACTGCAGATTTAATCAACAGGTTTACATTCAAGGCAGATAATGAGGCCTGGTGGTGGTTATACAGAGGCTGGGGGTTACAGCCAGGGTATCAGCTACTCATCTGCTTCTATGAATTTTCAGCAGATGATCACAGATTTGTAATCAAGATTGCAGAGGCATGAGGAAGAAATTAGGTGTCTGAAGCAATAGTGGAATCTGTTGGGGAGCACCTCTTCCTTTGCTATGCCAGGAGTGGCATCAGCTTTGGCTCAGCCTAGGGTTGAGAATAGATGGGAATTCCTCTGTGGAAGATTTCAGGAATATTACCCTTCGGTCTTCGAGGGAGGCCTAGATCCATTCAAAGCTGAGCAATGGATGGGCATGATCAGTTCCATTCTTGATAGTATGGGGCTGGTAGGACATGATAGGGTGATCTGTGCTATATGTGTACTGCGGGATGATGCCCAGACGTGGTGGGAGGTTGTATCCCAGACCCGAGACACAGCTGTGATGGACTGGAAAGAATTCAGGCAGTTGTTTAATGAGAAGTATTATTGTGATGTAGCTAAGACTGCTAAGAGAAATGAGTTTCTGAGTCTCGTTCAGGGTAATGCATCAGTGACCGAGGATGTTAATAGATTTGATGGGTTGGCTAGTTTGCTTTAGAAATGGTACCCACAGATGTAGCTCGAAAGGAAAGGTTTATTCAGGGGTTGAATCCCATAATAGTTCAGGGCATTAGAGTTGACCCAGTGTATGAAGTCTTTACCTATGCTCAGGTGGTAGGGATGGCTCTTGCTGTTGAGAGCGCAGGACATCAGATTGGGCAGCAGAGTGCTGAAGAGCACGATGCTCAAATAGTGGTACCTCCACTTATTGGAGCAAGTGAAAAGGAAAGCCAGAAGACATATCCAGTATGCGCTCGGTGTAAAAGGCATCATCTAGGAGTATGTCGAGCAAGGGCGTGCTTCTCATGTAATATGTTTGGACATCGTAAGAAGAATTTCCCAATGCGAAGGAAGGATGAGCAAAAGGGGATGGACAGCTCGACTCCAGCTCGAGTGTTCATTCCGATGCAGTCAGAATTTGAGACTGAGACTAGTTCCTCAGGGGTGGCAGGTCAGTTTACTGGTTCTGAGTTTTGAGTTATGCTGTTTGACTTTGGTGCCATGTTATTCCTATGTTGTTGCATATAGAGAAGGGCATAAAGATGATAGATATATATAGATCACATGGTTATGTTGTGATGGAAAGGCAATATTGTATTGGTGACTTAAGAGATGAATTGGATTATGATAAAAAAAATGAGACTCGTCAGTGGTTTTGGTAAAGCTGGTTATGACTAGCTCAGTATGATTTTGGATTTGGATTGGTTAGCCAAGAGTGGGGCAATTTTAAATGGCAAAGAAGAGATAGTAACTCTTGGGCTTAAGAGCGGAAAGCCTTGTGGCAGCTGGCACTATGCATAGATTTGGTATGCTGATGATATCTGTATGGAGAGCTAGAGCTCTAGTGTAGGGAGATGCATGGAACTCTTAGCTAGTGTGGTGAATACCACTTAGATGGTGCCAGTGAGATCAGGACAGACTGGATTGGTCTGTAAGTTTCTGGATGTGTTTCCAGGTGGTTTGTCAGAGTTTCTTTTATATGGAGAGATAGTATGATGATTAGAGTGGTTCCAGGAATGGATTTAGGTTTAGGGCACTGTTTTGTAGGGTGAAACAGAACTGTTAGAATTAAAGGTTCAGCTAGTGAGTAAGATGGAATTCTTTAAGGTGGATCTTGGATCTGGTTGGGACCAGTTAGAGATCAGAGAGAGAGTTATATAAAAGATGGTGTTTGTATCAGATAAGAGCACTGGTAGTGCTGAGCATGATTTGGGAAACTGTTTAGTGCCAAGTGTTTGGAAATTAGATGAATAGAGCATTCAAAGGTTTATTTGAATGGGATTTGTGATCGTCCTGGACAATGGTATTGTGGTATTTTCTCTACAGAGATTTGCCAAGGTTAAAAATATCTTAGGGGCAGGAGAGTCCTTGGGTGGTAAGGAGATTTCAGGTGCCTTGGGAAAGAGTTCTAAGTCTTCTTGCAGATCAGAATTAGTTTGTGGGTTGTTATGACATCTCATTGATAAAGAAAAGTAATTTCCTAAGCAATATGTTGGTTATAGGATCTGACCAGAACTAGAGTAGAGTTTCTGGTGGGCCAGGTGGCCAGTTTTATGCTTGAGATTATCATTTCGGAAAGGATAAAGAGAAAAGATGATTAAGTGAACCACAGACAGAAAAGACTGAATGGAAAGTCTTAGCTGGATTAGCTAAGAGTTGTGTAGTGTCAAATATAAACCTATCATGGTATAAGGGTCGGATTTGGAATCCGATGGACATCGAGATTAGTTGGGAGATTCTGGACGAATCTCATGCTATTCTTTTATTCGCTTCATTCAGGCATCATGAAAAGGCAACAGGATATGAAAGCTATATAGTGGTGGCCTGAGATGGAGATGGATGTAACGGATATGTGGTAAAGTTCTTGGTCTATTAATAGATCAAGACAGAGTATCAGGAATCAGCGAGGCCATTTCAACCTTTGAGTATTTCATAATAAGGGATAAGAGAGCATCGCGATGAGGTTTGCGGTGGGATTTCCAGGTTAGTGGATCAACGTGAGTTGGTATTGAGTCATTGTGGACCAGTAGTCCAAGTGAGTTCATTTTTAACAGTAAGGATAAATAAATAGTACAACTGATCAGTATTCAAATCTCTTTATGAGAGGGATAGAGCGCCTTCATGAAATTCAAGGTCTATCTTATCAGATGAAGACTCTATTGCGACTTCCAGGTTTTGGAAGGGTTAAGAAGGCGATGAGTATACAGATGGAAACTAAGTACAGTTCACTACTCTCAGACTAGTGGTAAATCAGAGAGAGAGGGTTATCCAATTATTATTGGAAGAACATCTTATAAGATGAATGAGTTAGTATATAGCTAGACCCTGAGGTGGTTCAGGGGACTAATGAGATTGCTAAAGATTGAAACATTGGATGTTCACTTCTCATAATGAAAGGAAAAGCTTTACCGAATTGAAAAGTGGGAACGTGGAATTCCAGGTAGAAGAATGTATCTTCTTTAAAAGTATCACCATGAAAAGGGGTGAGGAGTTAGGGTAAGCTAAGCCCTAGAATATCTCGGCAGTTGAATCTTGGATAGGACTAGTTAGGGTGATTCTGGAACAGTCTTATCTTTAGCGCTGTCAGTTGTATACAGTGTGTTATGAACTTCCATGCAGTGGAGATGGGTTAAAGGAACTTAAAAGTTAAGCAATAAGAATCTGAAGGTTAAGGATAAGTATTTCGGTAAGAAAAATCCAGTTCAGACTGTAGCAGAAGTAATAAGGTTCTGTTGAACAGAGTGCACCTTAAGCTAAGGTAATGCTACAGAGACTATGAGGCTGAGAAAGTAACCTGGGAAATTGGAGTCAATTGTGTGGAATTCTTATTCCGGGCTGTATAGACAAAATTTCGAGGATGAAATTTTTGTAAGGAGGGGATAGTTGTAATGTCCCGAATTTCCTAATAAGGGTTATGACCTTGATTAGGAGGATGGGAGGGCCATAATTGAATTATGATGCTACTTAATGATCATATGCATTTTTATGTGAATTATATTATAATATGATGATAAGTGCATTCATATGGGTGTATTTAAGATTATAAGGGCATTTTGGTAATTTGGCCCATTGAGGGCATAATGGTGTATTTTCGTGCATGTGGGTGAGTTATGATTGGTACCACATTATATGTGGATTTGTTCGAGCCTTTCGGCATGAGATGATCATGAAATGCAAGTGTTCGGTCTAGTCATAACGGGTTTAAGTTCGGGGTGAGTCTCGGGGTGATTTTAATGATTAGAGCATTACCGAGAATTAAAGGGTAATGGGATATGATTTATTGGTATGTGAGAATAGTGGGAATTGGAGGGTGTTAATCATGATTAATGAAATAGGTGCGAAAGGACGGTTTTGCCCTTGGTGGCTGTTAAGGTTTTATTTTAGACCTAAGGGCATTTAGGTCTTTTCACCTTTAGAGATTGATATAAACCATTAAGGCTGTAGAGAGTGTTGTCTTCCTTCTCTCCCGATGGTCTTTTTCCTCCATTTTCTCTTTGGATTTTCAAGCTTTGTTTGAGGAATCAAGCCAAGGAACTAGGCTGGAATAAGCTACGGTTA
Organism: Humulus lupulus; assembly: GCF_963169125.1. Lineage (NCBI taxonomy): Eukaryota > Viridiplantae > Streptophyta > Magnoliopsida > Rosales > Cannabaceae > Humulus > Humulus lupulus. The sequence goes on along the minus strand of NC_084797.1, from coordinate 81,408,515 downwards.
TGCTCCACCATTGAAGAGGGTGTGTTGCTGAGATTGAGGTGAGTTTTTAGCCATTAGAACTCTAGCTTTTGCTTTGTTTTCTTAGTTAAGTTCCAGCTGGTTTTTTGGTTGGAAAGTGGGGAATTGATTTGAGTTTTGGCTAGGGTTCTTGGGGTTGAGGTGCCTAGGACATGTGGAGGTGGTATTTGGGTTCATTTGGGACTGAATTTTATGTTTGGAAGCTTTTGATTTGGGTTGGAAATGGTAGAATCGAAGGAGGAGATTTCTGGGCTGAAGCTGGCTGAAGGTAGCGCTACAACGCCCAGTGTAGGGCGCTACAACGCTACCTGCAGGGGAGGCTAGGGTGGTTTGGTTCTAAGTATTGCACTGGGGCGCTAGGAGGGTGGCGCTGTAGCACTACCCTGTTTCTTCAGAACCCTGTTTTGGGTGTTTTTAAAGGTTTTTGGCTCGGGGTTTCAATCCTTAAGGCCCGGGATCGAATCTACTCACTGTGTGGGCATGTTTCGAGGTCCCGAGAGTGAGGTTTAGGTCAAGACCCTATCTTTGATAGTTTTCATTAATCGAAGGTTATGTTTGGTTATGACTAGGTGAACGATAAAGGATTAGGGATCGATCGTTCTCAAGGGTCGTTCTTATTCTAATTCTCGCTCGAACCGGAGGTAAGAAAACTGCACCCTGTGTATATGTGACATGCATGGTTATTCTTGATGCATGTTGGTTGATTAAATGTGACGTGCATGGTTATGATTGAGGCATGTCAAGTGATTAAATGTGATGCATGTGCTGCACAAGAAACATGTGATTAGGGCATGCTATGATTATTGAATATGAGAATGTTCAGAGCTTGAGCCTCTGTGTTTATGCATGGTCCTAATTATGCTAGCAGTTGTTAAGTAAGCATGCTGAATACCTTATATTCAGATATTTGATATATGATATACGTTTGGTGGCATTACTTACTTGTGTGTGGCACCAACTGGTTGGAATCGGCACTGGCCGCGTATCACTGACCTGAGAGTCAGAAACGGCATAAACGTCGAGGATGCAGGGCCGAATGAAGATTAGATCTAATCGATATCAGCATTGAATTACTCATATGGGGTATTAATACTGGGCCAAATTAAAGGTTGATGAAAATTATAAGCGCTTGGCTAGTCTAGGACTAGCTACTCAAAGCGAGGGCCTAAGACCTAGGTGACTGCTTGTCACATGGCTAGGGAACATTGTTCCATAGTTGTGACTCTAGGGTGATGAGGAAGGTTATGTTGGTGACTAAACATCATGCACCCATCCTGTTTAAGCTAGTGAAAGGATCACATATTTATAAAGGGAACGGAACCCACCTTAGTGACTTGTACCACTATCACTCTTTATTTTAGGGCTATCAGCCCGGTATGGTTACCAGAACCACTAGTGATAAATCACTTATCTGATTGAGATTGACTTGATAATCGTCCATTCAGGAGGGCATGATTCTTTAACCTGGATACCCATCTTTATGTGAATTAGTTTGCCTGGTTGATTAAGGCCATATCTGCTAGGCGTGTGCCTGATGATTTGATGACATGTTATTACTGTTCATGAGCATATCTCGTTTTCTTGTTGGGCTTCGGCTCTCGGGTGCTATGTGGTGCAGGTAAAGGCAAAAGAAAGCTGTACCATCCTTGAGGTTGAGATCTTAGGTGCCGATGTGTACATATGCAGCTGCTCGACCGCCACGACCGGGGTTTAAAGGAAAGGAGCTAGGGTTAAACCCTGTTTTGTCGCTTAGAGCAGCTGGATGTAAATATCTTCTGTAATGGACCTTTAAATTATATTTTTGGGATCTCAATATATATTTTAAACGTTCTAATGAGACGTTATTTCACTACAAGAAAAAATAGTATTCATAACACTTAAAAACTGCTAACCGGGACTATTGATAACGCTTCTAAAAATGCTAACATAGCCCCTGTTATCAAAAGACCAGTCTTTTCTATAACAGTATTTGAATGTTATGTTTGGTGTTATCTTAAACTATTCAATAACACATTTTTAGTTGGTATAATATTCAAATAATAACATTTAGATAGAGTTTTTGGTTATAAATTTGAAGTTTAATCTTATACTTTTTTCATAACACTTTTCAACTGTTACATTTGATTATTTTGATAACATTTTTAGTTTGTTATATTATATAAACCATAACGATTTTTTACGCTTATAATATGTTTTTAAATCATAACATATAGTAATAAAATTTTAAAATTTATTTTGATAAGTATACTTATATGGTTTTTTTTTTAATTAAAAGATTTTCATTATTGTATTTTGATAAAAAAAAAATCAAAATTAATCATAAAATGTAATTCTCAATAGATTGATAAACCATAAGTATTACATTAAACAATAACTAATTCAAACCATGAATGTGTCTACTTCATGAGATCTTAGTTCTAACTTAAGTTTGAAAGCATAACATAATAAAGTTTTATAATCTTGAACAATTTTTACTTCAAAAATGAAAAATAGAAACATTACAAGATACACAAAAGTAAACCATGCGTGAAACTTGCTCCATCCTTCAATTCATCATCCTTTATGCACTTGTCTTTGTTGTGAGTCCATTTGCTTAGCTACAACAAAATTTAAATAAGTAATGCTTCAACTTAAAGTTATAGTAAACTAAAAGAGTACATAAAAAAAGTTAATTACCTAATTATAACTTTATCAGCTGGCCATGCAATTATACTACCTACAACATCTTCTATAGTAGACATAATTGTTGAAGGCCTCCACAGAAATGCATCATTCTTTCTCACAAGATCTATCCCCACTTTCATAGCACTAGGCCCAAGAGGAACATGGTGAACCTCATCCTTTGGATCACTTGAGATAAAATAACCTTCTGCAATAATTTCTCCAGATCCAATCCAATCTAATATTTTGCATTTTGAGCCAAATGTGTGGTTCTTGTCACTCCAACAATATATCAATATAACAAATTCAGCAGCAGTAAATGATTTTATATTGAATATTATATGTTTTAGATTTTATCATTTTCATATAATTAGTATCATAATTACCTGAGTGGAATGAACATGAGAATTTGATTGAACATTGACATTTGATTGCTCCTCACTCTGAGTAGATGTATTCTATTTACAAGTAAGATAGAAAGACATGAATTCAACATCAAAATTAAAAAAAATACAAAAGTAAAGACTAACCAAAAAATTAAACATGAATCTTAGTTATTATTGCAATTCAGCCACATGAAAATATAGTTTCAGCATCAAAATACATACTTGATTTTTCATTAAAGAAACAATGAGTTGCTCCATGTGTTGCATTTTGTCTTTCAAATCTTTGCATTAACCTTCTATCTTCATCAGATGGTCATCTCTTTCTGACACAATTTGCAACTTTGACCGAGTAACTCCTCTTCCGAAAGCTCTCATGTATGTATTTTTTTCAGGACCAAGGACTTTTGTGAGGATGTCTTCATTAACACTTGTAGTTGAAGACATAGCAGGATCTTTCTTATATTCTTCAACCAAATCCTTCAAAAATAAATAGTATCAATAAATGTATTCAAACAAATGAGTAAGTTAAAACTAAAGTCACATGATTTTTAAAGGGCAAGGTGTATACAAAAGCTTCAGCCACTTCTGAATTTACTGGTTCGCCATTTTTCTTCTTATGTGCTTTGGTCCAAACATCAACTCTAGAAGGTGGTGTTTTGGTTTCACTATGGTTCATCTATCAAAATAAGAAAATAAATTAAAAAAATATCTAAACCAAATTCTATAATAAAACAACTATAAATATGTTTGGCTTTACCAATTCATCAATCAATCTTGCATAACCTTTGCGACTACAAATGTGGGGTAGTTGCTTTGTCCGTATTTTTCTGAATTTCTCACTTGTAGCCTAAGAATATAAAGTTAATAGAGACATTAAACTATAAATTTTAATCATAAATATATTTGGTTATAAGATGTTAAGAATAAAATACCTTAAACTCAGCACTATTTTTTTCCTTAACAAAACTTTTCCACTCATTCATAAATTTAATATTATCAGGCTTTAGTTTCAATCTTGCTTCTTCATTTGGTGCCTTTGTTATTTTAGTAACTAGCCTTGATTTTGAAGCTCTCCAAAGATCTGCCATACTTTTGAATATATAGTTCTTTTGCCAATCTTTGTCAACCTTATATCTTGCCTAGTAAAAATAATAATAGGTTAGTATTTGTTGCCCTGATTTTGGGCAACTGACAAGGAGTCAAAACACTTGACGTGGATGAATGCGTTGGAAAGAACGTAATAGCGAAAATAATAAGAACACGATGTTTTATAGTGGTTCGGCCCCAGGATCGGGTAATAACCTACGTCCACTTAGATTGTTATTGATGTAAAACTCAAAGGAGTGATCAAAGAACTAGGGTTCAATGAATTTTACTAGCCTCTGAAGAACAAATACAATATGATTTCTATGATATTTCTAATCACAAGCGATTTAGAAGTCTGAAAAGAGAAAATAAGAGTCCGCCCATTTCCCTGAGTCCTCTTCTTCTATTTATAAGCTCAGGGAAGATTTTCCTTGATTTGTTACAGATATTATTTCCTAAATAATCGGATATTCAGGAAATCATGGGAGAGAATTTCGGATTCCATCATAACTGCCTAAGATTTCCTCCGCGTGTTGCGTGCCTACGACCAGACTGGTCATTTGGAGAGATCGATTACGTAACGCCGAACACCTTCCTGGTCGATGGTCAAACACAGGTTTTGCCAGGTGTCAGCCACGTGCAATTAATTCCTGCCATGTCATTCACTTCTGATTTTTGGGATAACATTTTCCCCCCAAGTTTGTTTAGTGCGACCAGCAATAAAGAAACTTAAGGGAACAACCGTTTGTCTTCCCACGTCTGTCAGAATCCCCGTGCGCTTTTGAAAACTGTGACATAATTATGTCTAATCAAGTCTTTTCGGTTTCCAAAAAGGAAATCTGACGACTTGTCCACTTCCCCATGTTTCAAAAGTGGGAAGTGATGATTACCGTCTTTTGGGCTACCCCTTCGATCTTTATAAGTAGCCTTCCTTCTTTTTCAAGAAATATTTACTCGTCATTCTTGTAAAAAATTTGAAGAAATTGCCCCAGTTGTTCAGAGCTTCGAAAACCAGTCCGACGTCGTGCCGCAGGTCTTCCACCTTAAGTTTTCCTTTTCCTCTGCATCTCCTCCTTCTCTTAGGTAAGGATTCCATCCTTTAAACTCTGTACTACGCCATGCATTCTATCTTTGTGCTCTTGAATAGGGTTTTTAGGGTTTATGATACAAATCGCCTGATATTATGCAAAACTGCATTTTTATACCTTGTATGGGTCAATCCAATATTTTGATAGATAGAGTTTCTGATTTGGGACGTTAGGTTGTCGAAAGATTCCACCTTTAAGCTAGACGAAAAAACTAAAAAATTTTCCCGCCATTTGGGAGTTGAAAAAAGTTCTGCCCAGAAAACGTTCTTCTTTCCCTGCTCTTTTTTGTTATTTACCCGCGTTGAAGTTAACGTAGGATTAGGATGCTGTTGGCTATTTAGGCACAAGCAACGTTCTCCTAACTTCCCCACACTACTTCGCGGATTGTCTTATCTCCTCCATTGTTTGTTTGCAGTTCATATACAAGACCCTTGGGGAGGAGAAAGACCTATCGAAGATGATCTCTTAGCCCAACTGCTCGAAGGCGAAGAAAATCCATCCACGTTAATTCCATATATCCCATTCTCACGCTCTAACCCAAATCCTCCACCAGCTCCTACCCAGAAAATGGCCAGAACAAAACTAAGGCCAGAAAAAGACGCAACCCATCTCCAAGTCAGCCTCCTGCCGACGCCCCCTCGACTAGTGGTCGACGAGAATTTCCTCCTGAGACCGAAGTTCAGGCGCGTGCCCGTCCTCGTCATGCCGACCAGTCGGCTGTCGAGTGGCACGTGGTATCTCCGAGTACGGTGACCATTCGCATGGTCTCCAATTATTTAACTAAGTACAATCTGACGGGGGTGACGGGGAAGGCAACTTTACATATACTCCAAATCTAGGGCCAGACTTCTTCGTGCCAGATAGTGAGTGTATGACTAATAGGGTCAATAGTATAGCGACCAGTAGTTTTAGCTCGGGAATTAACTTTGTGACGTTCTTTTCTGTTTTGATAAGAGTCTTCATCTGCCTTTATCTTTACCCTTTGCATGTTTTTACTCGTGTGCAGATATGGCCACTCCCAACGTCTTCGACCTATACCAGGCTGAGGAGGAAGAGGAAGTTCCTCAGCTCCGGCGAAACTAGCCAGGGGCCCGCCAAAAAGAGTCGAACAGAAGACCCTCCCAAGGACGTGCCAACTGGGCAAACTTCTGCTCATCCTTCGGCTCCTGCTGAGAAGCAGACTCCTCCTGCCCCGTCAAACCCTCCGACTGCGCCCACCAGGGAACAAAACAAGCAGGAAGAAACTCTTGGGGCCAAACTCTCGAGCCATGCCTTACGAGCAGCCAAAGATCTCCTCGCGCACATCGCGAAGAACGACCACGTCAAAAATGCACTGGTTGAGGCAGAGAGTATGGCGGTCGACCAAACTCTGAACATGACTCTGAACGAAATAGCCAGCGTAAGTGCCTCTTTATCTCTTAGGCCTTAGTCTATTATTCTTTGCAACAGGTTCTAACTTTATCTTCTGTCCTCAGGCTTTGCTGTCTGCAACTGCTACTCGTACCCGCACCCAAGCCACCATCGAACAGGCTCGGGCAAAGGCTATCGAGAGGCACCAGGTGAAAGTGGCCGAGGAACTTTCGGCTACAGAGGCCAGGCATGCAAAGGAGTTGGAGGCGATGGTTCAGCAGAGGGATGCCGTGGTGACCAAGCTATCAGAGGCTGAAGCTTCGAAGGCTGCTATAATAAAGCAGAGGGAGGAGTATTAGGAGGCCAGCCGAGTCCAGTATCGCGAAGTCAAGAGACTGGGTGAGGTGCTTAAGTCCAAGGACGAGGCCATCGCTACTCTTGAGGGCCAAGGGGAGCAGCTGAGGCTTGACAACTCTAAACATATGGAAAGATATAAGAGGACGACACTCCGGTGTTTTTACAACTTCTGAAAACACAATTAGGGTGCTGACTTCAGCTATCTTTCAGAAGATGTTAGGACTGCCGAACTGGCTCGCTGCACTGCTCAACTGGCTGAAGAGGAGGCAAGAGCCAGGGTCCCTGCTTCCCCAGGCATTCCTGGCGTAGAGGAAGAAGGAGTTGCTGAGGATGTTGTCAACCAGAATGCTGATAAAGACCCTCCTGCTCCCAATGCCTCTTGAGCTTTTTTATTATTATTTTGTCTTTCTTTTGATTACACAACCTACGGGTCGTGATGTAAAGACAATACCCCTTTTTTTATTGAATTTGCTGTGTGGGCAGCAAACTTTTCCTTTTATTTGAAAAGTTACATCCAAGCAGTGATGCTTGCGGTGTAAAAGATTGCATCATGATGCTACAACATTTTCATTTATTATAACATTTGTTCGTATAACCGAACTTAGCATAGTACTTTGGCTTGATTTAACAAAATATAAAATTTGAAAAATACTCTAAGTACCTTAGCATGCTTTCACTCATTTTGTTCATGTGTTTACGTACCTCATGGTACGCTTTGCTATCGATGTGCCTTATATGCCCCCCAAGTGATCGAGGAGCTTTAGGTCCTTGGTCACTTGCCTTGACCATGACCTGTTTGAACATTTCTGCTCGCGTGAAAAAGTAATACTTGTAATACAGCAAAGCAACACACGTAATGAACAAATACTTGTAAATATAAATTCACAAAGGTTGGCAAGAATGACTGGCTGCACACAGTCCCTTATAATCTCGTATTAAAAATGGACTAAACATGTCTTTACGAGTGATTCTAAAATAGAATCTTACATATACGAGCGATTAGCCATACAACGTGGCTAACCTTCTTTGCAAAACTTGTAAAAAGTAAAATTTAATACAAGCCAATCCTTTAAAAAGGACTGTTTACTGATAATACTTGCGCAGGTGTTCTCCATTCCAATAACGTGGAACGAGATCTCCGTTTAGGCGTGCAAGTTTGTAGGTGCCTGGATGAAGGACTTCTTCAATCTGGTAAGGTCCTTCCCAATTAGGTCCGAGTACTCCTGCAGTGGGGTCGCGGGTGTTTAAGAAAACTCGTCGTAGCACCAAGTCTCCGACGTTGAATTTTCTTTCTTTAACTTTGGAGTTAAAGTACCGAGCGACTTTTTGCTGGTATGCAGCAACTCGGAGTTGGGCCTTCTCCCGTATCTTGTCAATTGAGTCTAGGGATTCCATTATCAGTTGGCTGTTCTGGTCTTGGTCGTATGTTACGCGTCAATGTGAGGGGGGATCTAAATCGACAGGCAACATAGCCTCATATCCGTAAGCTAGGGAAAATGGGGTATGACCTGTAGCTGTTCGGTGAGATGTTCTATACGACCAGAGGACTTCAGGTAGCTGCTCCGGCCATGCTCCTTTAGCATCTTCAAGTCTTTTCTTCAAGGTATCTTTAATAGTTTTGTTCACGGCTTCGACTTGCCCGTTTGCTTGGGGATGCGCAACTGAAGAAAAGCTTTTAATAATTCCATGTCTTTCACAGAAGTCGGTGAATAAGTCGCTGTCAAATTGGGTTCCGTTGTCTGAAACTATCTTTCGGGGCAAAGCATAGCGGCAAACAATGTTCTTGATGACAAAGTCAAGAACTTTCTTGGTCGTTATGGTGGCGAGTTCAGCCTCGACCCATTTGGTGAAGTAATCAACTGCCATGACTGCGTACTTTACTCCGCCTTTCCCTGTATGAAGGGATCCAATCAAATCTATGCCCCATACTGCAAAAGGCCACGGGCTTTGCATCTGTTTTAATTCGTTTGGAACTACTCGTGGAATCTTGGAGAACCTTTGACATTTATCGCTTCTTCGTACAAACTCCATCGAATCCTCGTTCATAGTTGGCCAGAAGTAGCCTTGCCTTAGAATCTTCTTCGCCAAATTCTGCCCCCCAGCGTGATCCCCGCAGAAGCCTTCATGCACCTCTTTCATGAGTTCCTTAGCTTTTTCTGGTGTAACGCATCTAAGTAATGGCATAGAATATCCTCTTCGGTACATAACACCATCGACCAATATGTATCTAGCAGCTCGCCTTTGTAGAGTTCTGGCTTTGTTTCTATCTGCTGGTAGCACACCGTTCGTCAAATACTCCAAGTAAGGTGCCATCCATGTATCCTCCATTCGAATCTCCATATTGGTCTCGACCGCTTGTATGCTTGGCTCACTCAGCCTTTCTACTGGCACAATGTTCAAAGTGTCAGCATCTTTTGCGCTCGCAAGTTTTGCTAAGGCATCTGCGTTTGAATTCTGATCCCGTGGTATTTGCTGGAGGGTGTACTCTGTAAACTGGGCTAGCAGGTCCTTCGTTTTATTTAAGTAGGCTACCATTTTTAAACCTCGCGCTTGGTATTCTCCTAGGACTTGGTTTACGACCAGTTGTGAGTCACTGTAAATATCAAGCGTCTTTATGCTCAGATCTTTTTCCATTCTCAACCCAGCGAGGAGCGCTTCGTATTCGGCTTCATTATCTGACGCGGTGAAGTCGAACCTGATGGCGCAGTGAAATCGATGCCCTTCTGGCGTTATCAATATCACTCCCGCTCCAGCGTGGGATTCGTTGGACGACCCATCCATGAATAACTTCCACGAAGGAGCTTTGTCTTAAGGCTCAGGCGCTTTAGGCTGTTCGCACTATTCGCTATCTGGGAGTTCGGTGAATTCTGCAATAAGGTCGGCCAAGACTTGTCCCTTTACTGCTGCTCGCGGTGAATAGGTTATATCGAACTGCCCTAGTTTGACTGCCCATTTTAATAATCGTCCAGCCGCTTCTGGTTTTTGGAGGACTTGCCGAAGGGGCTGGTCAGTTAAAACTGTGATAGGATGGGCTTGAAAGTAGGGGCGTAGCTTTCTAGAGGCTAGGATTAAGCAATATGCTAACCTTTCAATTGGTGGATATCTCAATTCTGCCCCAATCAGTCTCTTGCTAACATAGTAGACTGCTTTCTTCACGCCTTCGTCCTTTCGCACCAGCACCGCGCTAGCAGCAACTTCAGTAATTGCTAAGTAAATAAACAAAGTTTATCCTTCAATTGGCTTTGATAAGACGGGAGGCTGTGCTATATGAGTTTTCAAGGCCTGGAATGCTTGTTCGCAGTCTCCTGTCCATTCAAACTTCTTATTTCCCCTAAGTAGATTGAAAAAAGGGACGCACTTGTCTGTTGATTTCGAAATAAATCTACTTAGGGCTGCGATTCTCCTGGTTAAACTTTGTACATCTTTGATCTTTTCTGGCGATTTCATGTCGATCAGGGCCTTTATCTTGTCAGGGTTGGCCTTGATTCCTCTTGAATTTACAATGAACCCCAAAAACTTCCCTGATCCAACTCCGAAGGAACATTTCAGGGGATTTAACTTCATTTGGTATTTGTTCAATACATCAAAGCACTCTTGTAAATCCCTTACATGTCCTTCTACCTTTTTAGACTTTACCAGCATGTCGTCCACGTATACCTCCATGTTTACTCCGATAAGTTCTTTAAACATGTGGTTGACTAGCCGTTGGTAAGTCGCACCTGCGTTTTTCAGTCCGAAGGGCATTACTTTATAACAGTATAAGCCTGTATCGATCCAAAAGCTGGTGTGATCCTCATCAGGGGGATGCATGCTAATCTGGTTGTAGCCCGAATATGCATCCATGAACGAGAGGATCTCATGTCCTACAGTAGCATTGACCAGCTGGTCGATTCTTGGGAGTGGGAAGCAGTCCTTCGGGCAGGCTTTATTGAGGTCTGTAAAATCCACGCAGGTTCGCCATTTTCCGTTAGGCTTGGGAACCAGCACTGGATTGGAGACCCACGATGGATAAAATGCCACCCTGATGAACCCATTTTCCTTTAATCTTTCAACTTCTTCTTTTAAGGCTCGCGATCTATCCTTGTCGAGCAGCCTTCTCTTTTGTTGCACGGGTGGAAAAGTCTTGTCTATATTCAGGACATGGCTGATAACTGCAGGATCTATCCCAGCCATGTCTTTGTGCGACCAGGCAAAAACTTCCTGGTTCTTTTGCAAAAATTCGACCAGTGCATGCTTCGTGTTGGGCTCTAGGTTCTTCCCGACCTTTACGACTCTGGTCGGGTCTTTTTCGTTGAGTTGGACCTCTTCTAGGTCCTCGATGGGTCCAACGTTTTCTTCAAAATCCCTAAAGTGAGGATCTAAGTCTCTATCCTCACTTTGGGCAACACCCTATTTGGCGACTTCATCACCGGATTGGGCTTGTGTATCAACTGCCATCTGGAACCTATCCGAGGTAGTGCTCTTTGGCGTTCTGTTCTTCGCCTTTGTGATTGAGGCGTTGTAGCACTCCCTGGCTTCTCTCTGGTTTCCCAACACGCATTCTACTCCTGCATCCGTTGGGAATTTCATGGCTAAGTGCCACATAGAGATGAGGGCTCGTAGATCAACCAGTATAGGCCTCCCAATGACGGCATTGTACGCCGAAGGACAATCGACCACTACGAAAGTGGCGAGTAATGTCCTTGTAGCAGGCGTTGTACCTGTCGTCACTGGTAGTCTGATCAATCCGGCGAGGGCGAGTCCTTCTCCAGAGAAGCCGTATATCGTTTGGTTGCAGAGCTCCAAGTCCTTAACGGACAGCTTCATGCGTTCCAGCGAAGACTTATACAGGATATTCACTGAACTTCCTGTATCGACCAGCACTCTTTTCACCATCATGTTGGCCATTTGGATGTCCACGACCAGCGGATCGGAATGTGGGAACCGGACGTGTTAGGCATCGCCATCAGAGAAAGTTATTTCGCCTTCGTCTGACCGAGCCTTTTTTGGTGCCCGGTCCTCAACAGTCATCATCTCGATGTCCTAGTCGTGGCGCAAGGTCCGAGCATATAGTTCCCTGGCCTTTCTGCTATTTCCCGCGAGGTGCGGGCCTCCACAGATGGTTAAGAGTGTGCTAGTCACGGGGGCAGGCTGTAAGGGTGGCGAGCGTTGGCGTGTGGGAGCTTGCTCATTGCTACCTGGAGCTTCTCGTTGGGAATTTCCCGAGGCCCGAACGTATCTCCTCAAGTGTCCTTGTCTAATAAGGAACTCGATTTCGTCTTTCAGCTGGTTGCATTCGTTGGTGTCATGTCCTTAGTCGTTATGGTAACGACAGAACTTGGTAGTGTCCCTCTTCGAAATATCCTTTCGAATGGGGCCAGGTTTTTTATAAGGCACACTAGAGCTTGTGGCCTGATAAACCTCTCCCCGAGACTCAACGAGGGCAGTGTAGTTAGTGAACCGAGGTTCATAATGGTTACCCTTCGCTCGTTTATTGTCGGAGGTGGAAGGCTCGTTATACGGCCATTTTCCACCATTCTTGCCATTGCCAATGCCGTTCCTGTTGCCTTTGCCGTTGCCGTTAGGTTTGGACCCATTGGCGGATTTGGCGGGTTCGGCTGCTTTCTTATCCTTGCCAGAAGGCTTTCCATCGTCGGCAATGGCATATTCGAGCTTGATGTAATGATTAGCTCGGTCCAGGAATTCCTGGGTAGTTCTTACTCCTTCCTTTCGAAGTCTTTTCCAGAGAGGGGAGCGATGCCTATCCCCTGCGATTATGGCCATCATTTTGCCTTTGTCTCCCACCATTTTTGCTCCAACTGCTGCTCGCATAAAGCGCTGGATGTAGTCCTTCACTGATTCTCCATCCTGCTGGCAAATTTCAACCAACTGGTTTGCTTCGGTCGGATGCACACGACCTGCATAGAACTGTCCGTAAAACTCCCTTACGAACATTTCCCAGGAAACTATGCTTGTGGGCAGAAACTTAAAAAACCATTCCTGCGCGGCTTCAGAAACTGTTGCAGGGAAGATCCTGCACCGTGCGTCTTCGAACACTTTATGAATATCCATCTGTATCTCAAATTTATTGACATGAGATACCGGGTCTCCGTACCCGTCAAAGTTTGGAAGCGTTGGCATATTGAACTTTCTTGGAGTTTCTGCATTAGTTATCCTCTGTACGAAAGGAGTGCCTTTCCTCCTATCGTGGTCGATATAAGATGTCCTTCCCCCGACCAGCTGTTGCACTGCCTGGTTGAGGGCATCTATCTGGGCCTGTACAGTGGCAGGAATCGTTGTGGCCTCTGTTACTGGGGGGACGTTCTTGCCATGCCGCTCGCGGCGATCGTTGAGTACGTCTCGTAAATCCTCGTCTCTTCTCCGCTTCTCACTACCCCCGAGCCGGTTGAAGACATTATTTTGCCTGGGCTGCCTCCCAGCATCCCGTCTATTGGGTTGGTCATCTTGAGGTACCTGGCTCCCGCCTCTACCTCTTTCTTCATTCCTCCTACCAGCATTTCACTTGCCTGAGTCGGCCTCATTATACCCATGGCCATCCCTGAACCTCGATTGGCTATGGTGGGACCGACTGTTCCCTCGATTTCCATCCCTGGCTGAAACGTTCCGATCATTAGAGGGCGGCCTGCGCTAGTCGTTGTGTCCCCGTCCATTATAATGCCGTGGGGGACCTTGGACAGCAGAGCCTAACTCTGAGTCCCTCCTGTTACCAGGAGGATTCTGACCTCTGTTCGGTAGGTTTGGCTCATCACCCCTACGACGTCTAGGACTACGAGGCTGATGCTCGGCCCTATCCTGCCTCTGCTGTGGGGGATTACCACGACCAGCTTGGGATGGTGGCTGCGCCTCAGGGTCAAGTGGGACATTGTCATGGGGCACCTGAGGCTGCTCGGGCCTTTGCGGACTCGAAGGCTGGATTGGTGGGCTAGGATTAGGACCCCTCTGGGGTAGCCCATTGACAGGTTGGTCAGGCTGTGAGACAGGTGCGGTCTGATTCCTTGCCAGTTGCAAGGCTGCCTCGAGGGCTGCCATGGCTTCACTCTGGCGGCGGTCCATCTCCGCCTGCCTTTCGCTTAATTCTGCGCGCTGCCATTCAATCTCCTGCTGCTGCTGCGCCACAACTTCGGCAACAGTCTCTTGACTGGCTTTCAGATTAGCCAACTCTTCCTGCAACGCCCCCAGGGTACTCTTCAGCGTTGCATCATCCATCTCTTCCTCCTCAAAGTCCAGATGTGGCTCATCCTCCACCACTCTTGCAGGGGGAGGAGGAGGTGGGTTTGATGGCGCAGCGGCGGCCGCCTGTCCAGCTTTCCTTGCAATTTTCGCCATTGATTTTCTCAACAATGATAAATCAAGCTCTCAATGAAAGCACCAGAATGTTGACCTAGATTTTGGCCAACTGACACGGAGTCTGAATATGCTTGATGTGAATTAATGCGTTGAAAAAAATCGAATGACAAAAAGTAATAAGAACACGATATTTTATAGTGGTTCGGCCCCAGGATCTGGTAATGACCTACGTCCACTCTGATTGTTATTGATATAAGAATCAAAGGAGTGATCAAAGAACAAGGGTTCAATGAGTTTCACTAACCTCTGAAGAACAATACAATATTCCAAGGAGAATTACTCTAGTCTCAAATAATTCAAAAGCCAAAAAGTCCCTTCCCTTGAGCTATCTTTTTCTATTTATAGGCTCAAGGGGGATTACATGATTTAGTTGCCGATATTCTCTCCTAAATAATCAGATATTCAGGAGATTGTGTGAGTTAAATTCGGGATCTACAAAGATCTTTACAGTAATATTACATTGCATGCGGAACCATCGACCAGACTGGTCGCAGGTAAGACTGGACCGCTTACTGCTTCTAATACGTCTTCTGGTCGATACACTAGCAGAGATCTTCCAGGCGTCAGCCACGTGTCCAGGGATTACTTGCCACGTCATCAATTCCAATTTTTTTGGATAACATTGTGTATTTTACATTTATTTCACTGTCTTTAGTTCATTAAGTTAACTAAGTACTTTAATTAGAGATTTATGCTCCAATTATGGAGGATCTCTCATAAGATGATCTCAGTTGGGTTCTATCAAGACGAACCTCTACGCTTGGAGGCATTTTGGATGCCTTGGCATAATTCTTTGATGGAACGAATAGAAGAATAACTATTTGGCACTTGTTCTTCCCACAGACAGTGCCAAACCGTGGACTGAGAGAACTCGTCAACTACGTTATGGTTGGAAAATATAAAGACAAGTAAGAAATCTATGAATTTAGAAGAACTTAGATAAACTTGGAGAAATATTGCAGAACAACAATCGAGAAAACTTGTATATTTCTCTTAGGAAAGTCTGGTGTTACAAGAATTTTCCAATCCCTTTGCTTGTGCATTGATGGCCTATTTATATGTGAGTTATAATGGCTCTTGTTACATTGTGGTCTCAATGGTACAAGATAGTACCCTGATGTGCTGCACGTGGTAGTGGTGCATATGATAATGGTGTTGGGAGAGTGGTGGTCAGCTCTGGTGCACGTCAGAAGCGTGGAGGTGGTGCTACTGAGGTTCTTGGAATTTAAATCTAGATGCATGCTCTCTATTATTTTTCCAAAAAACATAATAGAAACATAGAATAACAGGACATACATATGAGCATCAGATTCTTAAATTAACATAAACACAAATATGTAGAAACTTACGAACATGCAGCGGAACAATGACTCATTCCTTTAGATTCTCTAACATTTGATTCCTGGTGGTAGTAAGGTATTGCCAATAATCTAAACCGCTTAAATTATGCCAAAGTCTTCCAAGCCTATATCTAAATCAAGTCTAACAAAGAGTGGATAAGTTCTCAACACATGAGATAGAATTAGAGAGTGAAGAACAAGAGAATGAGCGGCCAAGAAAAGATTAGATTGTTTAGGTTTTCACTTACCCAGTGAATAAATTGAGACTAACTTATGAAAACCCTAGACATCACATTTCTTATATAGACAACTTAATGAGTTTTATTTAAATTTGAATTTAAATAATAATAAAAAAAAAAATCGAAGCCTTGGGCTCCTACAAATGGACTTGGGCCCAATCTCTTTGTTTTGAATTTAAATCTCAATTGGGCATAAATTCAAAATACTTTTATTTATTTATCTATCAATTAATTAAATAATTAAATCATTATTCGAATTAACTAATTATAATTTGAAACTTGATTTAATATTATTTATTTATATTGACATCAATTTATCAATATTAATAAATTTGCCCAAATATTCTCTTTCATTCCCAAATTCTTATTTCATGTAAATATTACAAAATTGACCTAGTCAATTTGATATTTCTAATTAATAATTAAATCAATTGTTTGAGACTATTAAACTTGATTTTATAAGAGACAACATGGGGACCATGGATCCACGACCCAAGCTACAATAAGTTCTCATGAGTTTATTTACAATAAATTATCTCACAACTTATTAATTTATCGTGACTCCACTATAGATTCGGAATTGGACTCTTGAGCTCATAGAACATATTTTACCAAACCGCAAATACGTTATCCATTGTTATAACCATTGCAGTCAGTCATTCCTCTATCGATGACTTACTAACGAGCCGTGTGCAAATTACTGTTTTACCCCTCATTTATATTTTATCCTTAACCCCCACTAAGTCCCTTGTAAATGATAAATCTGCGAATCGCAAATATGAGCGCTCACTCATTTACCCTTTTGGACTAAGCTATTAAGGAAGTCATATTTTCACCTCTCATACAGAAGTTATAGATTTCATTTCTATGAATAATACTCCCACTGTAACGACCCAAATTTGCTAATCGGGCTTAGGACCTTGATTAGTGTGCCTGGAGGGCAATAAGTGGTTTAATATGCTTATATGTGGATTTATGTGTATATATGATTGTGATGCATGTTTAGTTAAGTTAAATACGCATGTGGACCCCATCTGGATATTAGGGGCATAAGTGTGATAAATGCGATAAATGTTATATATGTGTGATATGTCTGTGTTATATATGTATTCAACACATGAGATAGATACAAAGAGAAGAAGAATAGAAGAGAATATTGAGGATTAGAAAATGGTTTATACTGTAGAAAGAATCTAAAACCTAGAGCATCAAGAATAGATCTTATGATCTTCTAAAAAACAAGGTATTTAAACTCTCACTTAGCATTCCTTTTTACAACCATAATTGTCACTCAATCCTCTATAGATGGTCTACAATGAGATGGGACTAAAATACCATTTTACCCCTCATTGTATTTTATCCTTAAAACATTTTGTTCCTCATAAATGATATTTCAGTAAACTAATATTAATTAATGAAATGAGATATGTATCATTTCGCACCTTGACCCAAAAAAAAGGAACTCATCATTTTACTTCTTCATTAGAAGCTATAGATGTTCATATCTATGATTAACACTCCCACTCAATTATACTACCGAGTTTCCAAGATGTAAGTATGGGCTAGTCTATAGGGTAAACTAGTAACGAACAAGTCAAAGAACTCCAATAATACAATCAGTTAGAATACTAACCACTCATAATTGAGATTGAATTAACCTATTGTCAACTATATGATATGGATAGAATAGATAATAATGGTATGTTTACTTATCCTATCTACTGTCAATATCGATCCTATTCGATGTAACAAATACATTCGATGTTGTCTACTTTGCTAATATTCTGGAAAGAGCATAACACAACAATGTGTAAGTAGATCATATCATAGATTGGCAAGTCAGTGTAAATCTTGTGCATTGACTAATTATAAGACTAACTTATGATTGAACATATAATCATATTATATTCCACTGTGATTACGTCACTATAAATATGATTAGCTATATGCTCGAGATTTAATAGAAGTTTATATTAAACAAATAATCGTGAAAATAAAACATGTGAGCAAAGTGGTTGACCATGTCAAAAAATGATTTCTATTCTTTTATGAATAATAAAATGAGAATACAAAGAAATTGGGTTTTAATTAGGGCATAAAACCCCAACATAATCATGTTTCTTAACGGGGCCAACCCCAAACGACACATACCATGCGAACAATCATATAACACTTAGCCAAAAATGGAGTTTTCAAGTATGTTGAATCAACAAGCACAATCATAACTTAATCACGTTCATTCTTAGGGGCCCGAGCCCTAATCACTTATATCATGTATTGGGTGCAATTTTCTTACCTCAGGTCCTTGTGCAAAGTATAATAAGAACGACCCTCGAGCACGATCCCGGTTCTGAGCCCCTAGCAATAATATAGTCACAACCATAATATATAATCCTATCAATAACGAACAATTAAAGGCTTCCAGACAGAGTCCTAACCTCTGGGAAGATGAATTCTACTAAACGGGTAGTAGAATTGATCCCGAGCCCTTAGGTTTGAGTTCCCGATACTCAAGACCTTAGGTGGCCAAAGATGCCCATGCGGGCCGCAATTTGATCCTATGGGTCACGGCGTGCCTCCTAGAACAGAAAGCCCCTTGTAATGCCCTGGATAACTAAGACCGTTACACTGTGTGTTTGAAATAGTTTGAGACTTGCTAATCAAGTCGTTACGATAAAAACGTGAATCTAATAACACAAATAGGTTAGGTTTAAAAGATTTTGGTTGTAAACGAAATAATTTTCATTAAAATAAGTGTTTGCTACATGGGATCCCAAACCAGGGTTTAAATAACGTAACTACAAAATTTTCAAACTTTATAAACATTCAAGCCACTCTGATGGAAAAATACATGTTTTAGGTACTCGTTCCTGTACAATCCCTCGACTGTGGCGGCTGAGCAGCTGACAATGTACACCTCGCCCCCAGAGCTCTCCAACTCATGGACAACTCGTCTTACCCTAGCCTTTACCTGCACCACGTAGCACCCGTGTTCCAAGGCCCAGCAAGAAAACATAACATTTAAAGCACAATCAATATTAATAACCAACTATTTCACAAGACATAACGAGATACTCAACAGTACACAACATTCATCTACTTAACGACAACAGTTAACAAACTAACAATTTGTCATCCAAATAACTAGCATATCATATTTATCAGAATAATAACAATTAATTCACATGATACTTAGGGCCGACAACTTAGGCCGCACCCCCTGTTTATCCCACTGACTCCGGCTCGCTTAAACCGAGCTGAGTGCATATTAAGCTGTCCTTGGCTACCAGTTGCAGAGCCGCGCCCTGTGCGCAAGTGTAAACTCCGGCGCTCTTAGGCCGTTCGTTTACTATTTACATGGCATGATACCATCCATTTACAATTCATATGGCATAATACCATCCTCTAAAAGACCGGGAACCCTTAGTCCCAATATAAATTCACAACCGGGTGCAGTTTTCTTACCTTTAATCTCCAAGCGCTTTAACTAGTTAAGACGACCCCCGAGCACGATCCTGCCGTGAGCTTAAGCGTAAACCTAGTCACAACCATAATAAAGGATTCCATCAATAGTTTTAAAAGGCTTCCGTATGAGGTTCTAATTTTTGGAACATTAAATTCCACCAAACACGGTAGTGGAGTCGATCCCGAGCACCATAGGTTAAATCCTCATGTTTAAAATCCCAAGGACACAAATTTCCTTAAGGGCCGCGGCTCGGGGTACCAAAACGTCCCCGAGGGCAAAATGATAAAATTCCCCAGTATTTCCACCTAAGCTTCCTAACCTCAAATATATCTCCAATTATTTATTTTCATAACCCGATAACCTCCTAATATCCCAAATACCCCTTGACTCACCCCGAGTCGAGTATCGGGTCCCGTTGTGACTTTCCCGCTACCTGCTTCCTAGGATCGCCTCGTGCCGAAAACTGTAAACACAAATATGCACACACATATATATATATCCACATAATAATGTGGTCTCAACAATTTATCACAGCTAATCACGTTTATACCCTAACAGGCCAAAATTACAATTATGCCCTTACCATCCAAATAGGGCCCTCATGCTTATCCAGTACCCATAAACATGCTTTCTTACCATTAACTCTCATAACCTCCAATTATGCCCTCCCGACACACTAATCAAGGCCCTTAAGCCTTATTTGTAATTTTGGGTTGTTACAACTATCCCCTCCTTATAATAATTTCGTCCTCAAAATTTTACTTGAACACATCAGACAGTAAACCTCATACCTCTAACTATAACTCCCAAGGTCCACTGCCTTTACTCTTAATCTATGATATCACTCAAACATGAGTAACAATATTGTTCCACAAGAGCTTGTCCGATTACTATACTTCCTTTAACTTTTACTTGCACATCAAATCTGTAGAAACTTCAGAGTCTACTTAATTCACATCGATCGCTTCGTTGATTTATTCTCGATACCAGAAATACTTATGAGTCATCACCCTTACCAGGGTGAAATCATCTTATAGGCCCTCGACCTAACCCTTGGTATAACCTCAGAATTCCTGTTGAATCAAGAGTCAGAACTCCCCTTTTTTTCCTAGCATAACATTTTTTCCCTTGTTTGCACTCACTTGGAGAGATACAAATCTCTCATCCTTTCCATAGTTAACAATTTGCAAGTTCCTATGTCTTTTCAGTTAGGCAGACACTTCTGCCTTAAGAATTCCAACAACCTCTTTGGTCTTTCCCTGAACCAATACCAAACCGTAGTATCCATTATATTTCACTTCTTTACTTTGCTTAGTACTCCTTGATTTTATCTTACCATATCCTATGCCGTGTCACCTTAGCTGTACTCCAGCATCCATCACTATGACTGTCTCATCAAAGAGTACACTTTGCTTAATATCTCAAATGTTTACACATTCAACGCTTAATCCCTTAGCATAACTGTTAAGCCCTCATATTGTTATCCTATTTGCAACCAATCAATGATTTCCATATTCCCACCATGTTCTCTTTGTTCTCTGGTTCCTTTCCAAAACTTGGGAAAAACTACAGGGTCTCAATTTAGCGCTATCAATGCTCCGCCCCATTACTAGTTCCTACGAACCAAATTACGCTAACTCATTCAGCTGAGTTCTAACTTTCTCTATCCAATCACCTTACTTCTAATCTAATGTGGTCCATTCGTATGATCCATTATCATATCACTTCACCTTTCAACATTCGAGCTTACTAGATTCTGTCACCCGCTCAAACTTCCTGCTACAACATACCCTAGGAGGTGGAACAATATCCATTTAAAATGCCCATCTCCATGCCAAATCTTCATCGGATCGTTCATCTGATCCTGGTACCCTAACTCGTAATACCTTGACAGGGTTCTTCCCAGTTTCCACCTAACCATCACTTTGGATTCCATTGCCGAAAGAAATACGTATCTGTTCATCACCACACACTAATGCCATACCAATCCCAATCGTTACCTTGTCCATTCTATTGTAATCTGTGGCGTTCTTTTTAACTGACTCACTTCTCCCAAATAAGAAATTCATCTCCACTTGAATCTTCTCCTCGTACGGTTGAGGATTTCTAACACCAATCATTCGTCCTTTACATTTCACCAAATCTTGGTCTCAAGGTTATCCTTCTTACATATGACCAAATGATCGTTACCTTACACTACACATACACTGCCTACCTATCACTTCAAGTATATTGATCATGTTCCCATTTTACCTTCCACGAGACTTGATCCATCCTCATATCAGCCTGAGTCTGAGCGTGCCCCAACATGCGATGCACCCTCACAGTTTCGTATCTTTACTAGAAGTTAGGTCCTTTATGCTACCCTTCTATATCCAACCATAACACGCATATCATTGCATCACCGAGTGCTAATCAATTCTTACCTTGTCTTCTGAACTCTTGATCTGACACTATCCATTAAGTCTAACTTCAAGTTTTATTGTTCCTCTAATCTCTGGTGTAGCTGTCTGCGAAGATACTCATGTGGTAGACGGCGCGCTTCTCAGTCTTATTGTGCTTCCTGTTCTTCAGACGCTCTTCAGTAGCTTCTTTGTGGCTTCAAATCAAATTTCTTCATACATGACCCCTCTTCTTCTTGTAGCACTATTCTGAATACCCCTGGTGAGACCTAAACGGCACTTCATGGAGCCTTACCTGTAACCCTGCTTCCTCAGTACTAACATTATCAATGTAGTATTCGTTTACTTTCCACTTTTGACTGAAGCATAGTCCAACATACCACTTGTAAACCTAAAGGAGAATTGTCCATATCGTTCTTATACTTTCTGCTTGAAGAGCTCACCTATGTTGCTAACGCTTGAACCGATTAAGAACCTTTGTTACCAATTCATCACACCCTACTCGATACAAGTAGTAATTTCTTAAATGTCTCTTTCCTTAATCCC
Source organism: Humulus lupulus (assembly GCF_963169125.1). Lineage (NCBI taxonomy): Eukaryota > Viridiplantae > Streptophyta > Magnoliopsida > Rosales > Cannabaceae > Humulus > Humulus lupulus. The sequence continues at coordinate 81,386,229 of NC_084797.1, read as the reverse complement.
CAGCTGGTAATAACCAGATTGTAGATCAATTCCCGGAAACATTTCCCCATCTTGTACCGAGCATATAAAACTCTTCATACTTAATAGAAGATACAGATAATTCCCACAATATGATGCTCTGTCTGATCCGAGGTCAAACTCCTTCAGCTGCTCCAGTAATTCTTTCTGTCAAACCAGTACTATCTTCCAAAATTTTCCTAATACCGAAGCTATCTATAGCCCGACCTTGAAGCACATCCAATCTTTCCTTGTATACCCATTTGAATTCTTTACTGGTCAGCTTAATTTCCATTCAGTTCAATTGAAGTACTACAAATGATATCCCCTACAATCCATGGTTGTCTCTTAACAGATTCACTCTCACTCTGACTCATATCGAGGCTTCCCTATGACGAGCTCTATTGCTCTCACCACTAACCTCTCAATTACCTATATCCCAATTCCTCTGCTAAAAGTTTCCAATTTCTCCCCAACAAATACTAATATCTTCCACCTCTCACGCAGTACCCTTGAGACATATTCTCTTTGTCTGAATCTCTTTTGGGACACTCTCAACACTGAACTCTTCTAGCTCGTTACATAACTAGAAACGTGAATCACCCAGCTAACCAATCATCTTCGAGGAACTAGCCTCGAACTTCGAATGTAACAAGGCATTCCAGTCTTCCGTTCCCTAACCATGGGTAATCCATCCTAACATATCAAATCATTCATGTAGAAGTCGTGCCCTCTCCTGACATCCTTCCAGGTGGCGTCCTTTGCCTCAGGTGCATACCAAACAACCTCACTGGTTCCCGTCACCATCCTAATGACTACCTTCACAATCAGACCCTTCCTTATCAAAACTAAGTGCCATAGCACTGCTTGGGGTTCTTCTACCTTAATAACCGAGAATCCATCCTTACTGCATTCTACCACTAGAAGTACTGTCTTTTACATCTCCTACCCTACATCATTCATGCTCCATACCTCATTTCCCAGACCTCAATGAACATGGCCCTCTTTGAAGTCAAAATAATGATGAAGATCTCATACATTGGAGCGGCCCTACACCCTGGACCATTCTAGAGTTTAGTCCTTATATGGGTCATCCTTTCTAGCTAAACCCACCTATATCAATTTCCAAACCTAATTACCCAACTCACAAAATTCACTGACATACACTGTCGTTACCTTATCATTCCAGATTAAGCTTGAAAGCCTAATAGTCTCCGCACCTCAGACTATGCCTTTATAACCTCTTTTATCAAATCACCCTCTGAGTTCTTTCCAACCCATCATGCCAATATCTCGGTCCAAATACCATTTCCTGGAATCCTTCTGCCACAAGTACTTAGCGTAACTCCTTATTTATGACCTCTCATCTTCATATACCCAATGGATGGAATTAGCTTTGCCCATCAACTAACCAATTCTTAGGCAAACCCAAACTTTCCTCCTCAAACCAGAGGATAACGCCTTTCAGGCCTTCCATTCTATACTCTTTATTTGTCTGTACCCTTATATCAAGCCAACACCGGCAACCTTACCGTCAAAATATACAAAGCACCTCCTTCTCCATAAAGTCTGCTGCCCTACCATCTAGCCTCAGCTATTAAATCCCACAGCTTACTCATATACTAGCGACATCTGCTGCGAATTTTAGGGTCGGATGGAGGTTTCCAACTCCAGCTATCACCTGCAACCCCCTTGTGATACAATGCCAAATCTACTTAACCATTATGGACGCTAACAATTTGAATTCATCTGTCACTGCTGACTGAACTCCTCAGCCCTGAGGTTCATACTCCGAACCAAACCACAACCAGGTCCAAATAATCACAACAATCTTGCACACATAAAACATAATAACACTTATCCACAATTCCACGCATGCATCTACCACATTTTATTACATCCAAATATACTCATACTTTATCATGCTTCCTATAAGCCAACAAACAAGTATAACATATAAATTCAATCCAGACAGTTAACCATATACAATCAACATGCAAACCATTATCTGAATATTCATTCACATGCAACAGCAATGCTGATAAGCACGCCTTAATCTCAATACACAATAGTCAAGGGTCAGGCCCTATCAATTCTCATGCCCCCTATAGTCATAAAGCATAATACATTCATATTTCAATCAAAACTTAAACATATAGCCTCATATATTCAATTATAGAACCCTGAGTCGAGCTCGTCTTTAGTGGCGAGTGTACATGTCTAGCCTATCTCTAGGAACCCTTAAACCTAGGACACTCTGATTCCAAGTTGTAACGCCCTAAATAACCAAGATTGTTACACTGTGTGTTTGAAATAGTGTGAGACTTGCTAATCAAGCCGTTTAGATAAAAACGTGAATCTAATAACACAAATAGGTTAGGTTTAAAAGATTTTGGTTGTAAACAAAATAATTTTCATTAAAATACGTGTTTGGTACATGGGATCCCAAATCAGGGTTTAAATAAAGTAACTACAGAATTTTCAAACTTTATAAACAATCAAGCCACTCTAATGGCAAAATACATGTTTTAGGTTCTCGTTCCTGTACAATCCCTCGACTGTGGCAGCCGAGTAGCTGACAATGTACACCTCGCCCCTAGAGCTCTCCAACCCATGGCCAACTCGTCTTACCCTAGCCTTTACCTACACCACGTAGCACCCGTGAGCCAAGGCCCAACAAGAAAGCATAAAATTTAAAACACAATCAATATTAATAATCAACTATTTCACAAGACATAACTAGATACTCAACAGTACACAACATTCATCTACTTAACGACAACAGTTAACAAACTAACAATCTGTCATCCAAATAACCAACATATCATATTTATCAGAATAATAACAATCAATTCACAAGATACTTAGGGCCGACAACTTAGGCCGCACCCCCTGTTTATCCCACTAACTTCGACCCGCTTAAACCAAGGTCAATACATATTAAGCTGTCCTCAGCTACCAGTGGCCGAGCCGCGCCCTGTACGCAAGTGTAAACTCCGGCGCTCTTAAGCCGCTTGTTTACTATTTACATGGCATGATACCATCCATTTACAATTCACATGGCATAATACCATCCTCTTAAAGAGCATACAAGATAGAGAACCCTTAGCCCCAATATAAATCCACAACCGGGTGCAGTTTTCTTACCTTTAATCTCCAAGCGCTTTAACTAGTAAAGACAACCCCCGAGCACGATCCTGCCGCGAGCTTAAGCGTAAACCTAGTCACGACTGTTGACTGTGTTTTTAGCCAACGACGCGAGAACGTCAAAAACGATAAACATTCAAGAGAATTTAAACCACACAGACAGTTTAATCAAGAAACGTAAATAACACACAAGATTTTATAGTGGTTCAGCCCCGATCAGTCGGTAATAGCCTAATCCACTTAGAGATTTTATTACTTTATTACACTCAAGATCAGATGAACCAGTGTCAACTGAGTTTCTTCAGTGTAAATTTTCAGGAATACAAAAAGGGTTCTCTCAAGAAGACGCACTTTCTCTCTCTAGAAACTCAGACCAATTGTCAAATTGCCAAAAGTCCTCTTTCTGATCCCATTAACCCTCTATTTATAGGCTTGGGACCAAAAAACTGATATCCCTTAGAATCGGGATATTTTATTATATTTATTACATTTAAATTAAAAAAAACATTCAAAATGTAACAAAACCCCCAATTTGTGGAAGAATGAGAGATTCCCGCGCGTGCCAAGACCGGTTCTTGTTGAAGCCGTTTCTGAGAATCTTGACTTAGTCCTCCTCTATCTGGTCGACCCATATCTCCTACTGACCATTCATGCAAATGCTGGTCGGACACATGCATGCTGGACATATGCAAGTGTTGGTAGGACATGCACTTGCTGGTAGGACATGCATTTGCTGGTCGGATATGTGCATGGTGGTAGGACATGCACTCCTCTCGTCTAACATAGCACTCTCCTCTAGCATGCCATATCTCTCCTCTAACATGCCATTTCTCTCCTTGGACAACCATGCACTTGCTGGACATATGCATAAGGGCCAAATTCTTGGGCTCTCCTCGGACCACACCCTTAGGGTCTCCTCGGACCACACCCTTGGGCTCTCCTCGGACCACACCCTTGGGCTCTCCTTGGACCACACTCTTGGGGTCTCCTCGGACCGCACCCTTGGGGTCTCCTCGGACCACACCCTTGGGGTCTCCTCGGACCAAATTCTTGGGGTCTCCTCAGACCAAGGTCCGACCACACCTCTTGGCTCTCCTCGGGTGCACTTATGCACTTGCTTGGACATGACACCTCTCAAGCAGTCAAAACTCTTCATCAGTCTACCGGGTCACTTTATCACAACTCTGAGGAGTCAATGTATTTATTGACTATTAATGTGTCTTTTACAGCCACTTGTCACCTCTATTGCCACGTCATCGATCTCCAATTTTTGGGGATAACAACAACCATAATAAAGGATTCCATCAATAGTTGTAAAAGACTTCCGGATAAGGTTATAATTTTTGGAACATCGAATTCCACCAAACACGGTAGTGGAGACGATCCCGAGCACCTTAGGTTAAATCCTCATGTTTAAAATCCCAAGGACACAAATTTCCTTAAGGACCGCAGCTCAAGCCTCCTCATGCCGCGGCATGGCCCCAACCAGAGCCCAACCTTGCCTAGAAATAGACACGGGTCACGGCCCTACATGCCCCATGTCGCGGCCCGCCCTCCTTCTTCATCACCCATCAACTTTGAAGGGTCGCGGCTCACCAAGAAACATGTCGCGGCCTAACCCCTTCGAACCCATAAATGCCACCATTTTTGACACCCAAATCTCTCTCAAAACCACCCACAATCATCCCAATAACATAAACCAATTACCCCAGCATTCTAACATGATTTCAACCACATAACCCAAACAGAAACCTAGTCTAGAAACTCATGAAAACCACATCTCCATCTTTGAAACCCAACAACTCATGAACTCCAAAACCAGTCAGAGAAACCCAGAATTCAAATACTATATCACAAATTAGGGCTTACCTTCATTGAAGAATCCATCCTCCAAATACCCACTAAGCTATCTCCTAAGCTTTCTGCCCAAATTCAACCTTTAATGCAGAAACCCATAAACACTTAAAACTCAGCTATATACACAGAATTTGACCACCAGATGAAAAATTCAGAACATACCTTAACTCTTGATTAGATCCTTTAGCTAACCTTGAGCTAATCCCCAAAGTCTCAGCTCAATTTCTCTGAATTTCCAGCCAATCTCCTCTTGCTTCTGTGGTTCCTTTGAAAGAGAAAGAGAGAGAGAAGAAGAAGGTCGGTTCTAACCTTTGTTCCATCGAGTTCTACACTTTACTTAATCTATCATTAACTAGTTAAATCAATCCCAAGGCCCGGGGTACCAAAATGTCCTCGAGGATAAAATGATAAAATTCCCCAGTATTTCCACCTAAGCTTCCTAACCTCAAATATATCTCCAATTATTTATTTTCATAACCCAATAACCCAGATAACCTCCTAATATCCCAAATACCCCTGTACTCACCCCGAGTCGGGTATCGGGTCCCGTTGTGACTTTCCTGCTACCTACTCCCTGGGATCGCCTCGTGCCGAAAACTGTAAACACAAATATGCACACATATATATATCCACATAATAATGTGGTCTCAACAATTTATCACAGATAATCACGTTTATGCCCTAACAGGAAAAAATTACAATTATGCCCTTACCATCCAAACAGGGCCCGCATGCTTATCCAGTACCCATAAACATGCTTTCTTACCATTAACTTTCATAACCTCCAATTATGCCCTCCCAGCACACTAATTAAGGCACTTAAGCCTTATTAGTAATTTTGGGTCGTTACAACCCTCCTTCCTTGAAACAAGACACGAGCCGCAACGTTCCCCTTAGGGTTGTGGCGCGCTTCTGAAACAGAAGCCCCACCTGGCCCTGGGTTCACATGGGTCGCGGTGCCCCAAGAACAGGGCCGCAACCCGACCCTACGAACCCAAAATTCTCCAATTTTTCCTTATCCAAAAACCCACCGAAATCCTCCCAAGTATTACTAGAACCATAATTCAATCCTCATAACAACATCAGCGTAATACCAGCCATAAACCCAACCTAAAACATGACTAAAAACTTATCAAAACTCACAATCAACCACTTGAGCAACAAAGCTCAAGAACACCTCAAGAACTCTAGAAAATCATGACAGAATTCAACTTAAGACAGGGACTAAAGCTTACCTTAGCTGTTTTTAAGGACCTTCTAGCTGGAACAAGTCCAAATCCTAACCCAAGCCTTCAATTCCCTTAGCTTTCCTCAAGAAATCAACACAAAACTAGGGAGAGAGAGAGAGAGAGATTTGGTTGGGAGAGAGAGCTGATGAGAGTGTTTTGTGTTTTGTATTTGTGTGGTTTACTTAAGGTTCAAGTAACCTTAAGCAAATCCTGAGGCTCGGGTTACGAAAAACGTCCCCGAGGGCAAAATTGTCAAAATTCCCAACATTCCCTCCTAATCTCACTAACTCCAAATATATCCTCGAATATTTATTCATGTTACCTGATAACTCGGTAATGCACTAGATACCCAAAATACCCCTTGACTCACCCAGAGTCGAGTATTGGGTCCCGTTGTGACTTTCTCGCTAACTTGCTCTCTAGGATCGTCTCGTGTCAAGTAACCCAAATATATCCACATAATAATATGGTCTCACACATATATCACATAAATGTCAAATATGCCCAAACGGGATTAATTATGAAAATTTCCCTTCTAATAAGATACAGGCCCACATGCATATTTAATACACATAAACATGCATATCTAGTCATATTATAATATAACTCACATAATTGGATGATATATATCACATAAACATATAATTTTCATAAATTGTCGTCCTGGCCCCCTAATCAATGCCCTAAGCCTTATTAGGTAATTTGGGATGTAACATTACTCCTTCCAACAACTCCAATTTTTCCTCACTAACTTTCTCAATTCAAGTTTGGTGCACTTCTACACTTGGTGTCCTTGGGAGGGTTCTTAAAGATACCAAAGAGGAGAGAGAGAGAGCTATGAATGTGAATTGGTAAGTGCTCAGCATTTGGCTTATTTTCCCTTAGTCTAATGGTCAAAATGACCATTTTTCCCTACCTCCAATAAACCTCTTAACTAACCCCCAAGGGATGCTACATAATTTGTTATTATCTTCCATTAGAGTTAGATTACTTGTTGTTTTTGCTTTGAGTTGTAATACAAAACTAAGGTTGATTAAGCCTAACCCCCAACAGTTTTTACTCCCGATCAACACCTGCCAAAGCAGCAGAGGACGGAAAAACATCCCATCACATTTATGGAAGAGGACACTAGTTATATCCAATTCCCACATAATGTCATAACCGTTCAGCTCGCTAATAGAAGAGTCCGTAGAATTTTGATCGACAATGGGAGCTCAGTAAATGTGTTATTCAAGTCCACATTGGAGAAGATGGGACTCTCAATTACAAATCTAAAGGCCTCCTCAACAACTCTATATGGGTTCTCAAGAGAAGGATTGGAAGCAATTGGGACGAACGAGCTTGTGGTAACAATCAGTGGTGAATATTTACGGTCAAGGGAGATCAACTTGCTGCCAAAGAATGCTATAGCATCTCAATGAAGGGAAGAACGCAACCTGGGCAGGAAGCAATGGTGATCATTGAGGAAGGAGAAGAACCTCAAGCAATGGTGATCGTTGAGGAAGTAGAAGGGGCTTAAGTGATGGAGATCGAGGTTGCCAACTTAGAAGAGATTGACTCGCGAATAGGCGAGGAAAAATTAGAGCTTTAGTCTCTTCAGAAGCAGGAGGAGGTAATCCACTATCAGGAAGCAACTTATAGAATTGTAAAGATTGGGAAAAATCTCAATGTTGAACAAAAGAAGAACGTGATCAAATTTTTGAGGAATAACCTCGATGTCTTTGCTTGTCACATGCTGACATGGTGCGTATTAGTCCTAGCGCTACCATGCACACGCTAAATTTGGATAGGGATATACCAGTCAAGCAACAAAAGAGATGGTTGTTGGGAAAATAAATAGGAGAAGCTTTAAAGGAAGAAGTAGCTCGCCCCTTAAATTGTGAATTCATCACGGAAGCGAATATTTGACCTACATTGAATTCTCCAATCTCAACAAGCCTAGCCAAATGATTGTTTTCCATTGCCAAGAATTGATCAACACGCAGATTCCACAACCAGTCACAAGCTCATGTCTTTCATGGATGCATATTGTGGATATAACCAGATCGTGATGAACCCTGCGGACTAGGAGCATACAAGTTTCATGACCGAGCACAACGTGTAGTGCTAAAGTGTCATGCCTTTGAGGTTAAAGAATGCAGAAGCTACATACCAGAGGTTGGTGAATAAAATGTTTGTTAACTAGATTGAAAGAAACATGGAAATGTATGTTGATGACATGCTAGTGAAGTCAAACACTGCCAATAACCATGTAACCGATTCTAAAGAATGTTTCACTGTGCTAAGGAAGTACAACATGAAGTTGAATCCCCAGAAGTGTACCTTCAGTGTATCGTTAGGGAAATTCTTAGGTTTCATTGTAAATTCGGGGGGGATTTAAGCCAATTTAGAGAAGATTATATCCCTATTAGACATGCCTTCACCTAGGTCACGAAAAGAGGTTCACAGTTTAACTAGAAGGACTGCTGTCCTATACCATTTTGTATCAAAGTCTACTGAAAAATGACTCCCTTTCTTCAACTTATCAAGAGAGAACAGAAGATTTGAGTGGACTATAAATGTGAGTTGCAATTTTAGGATCTGAAGAAAGATCTAGCTGAACCCTCCATTTTATCCAAGCATGTTAGAAGAGAGGTTTCGTACCTTTATCTAGCTGTGACAAAAAACATAGTCACTGCAATTTTAGTTCACGAAGAAGATCAAACTTAGAAGTCAGTTTATTACATCAGCAAAAGGCTTCTGGGAGCTGAATCTCAATACCCATTAATTGAGAAACTCATGTTCTGCCCGGTCTTAGCTTCGAGGAAGTTACCACCTTACTTATATTCCCACCCAATACATAACCTAATCGATCAAACTTTAAGGCAGGTATGACAAAAGCCTGAAGCAATGGGACCATTGCTAAAGTGGGCCATCAAAATCAGCTAATTTGAGATTTTGTACAAACTGCAATCAACTATCAAGGGACAAGCCCTAGCTGATATCGTGGCAAAATGCACTAGTTTTCAAGACAAACCTATGAGGGAGCCTGTGCAAGAGTCATGGAAACTGTTCGTGGATGGGTCATGTAATGAGTACGAGTCAGGAGCTGGAATAATTCTGATCACTGTTGAAAGACAACGCTTCCACACTACTCTAAGATCTGGATTCAGCGCCTCAAATAACAAAGATGAATACGAAGTTTTTCTAGCAGAGATTTGCATCACCAACGAGCTAAAAGTGAAGGTCATCTAGCGCTTCAATGTTTAACACCTCGTGGTAAACCAACTGTTGGGAGATTACTAGGCCCGCAAAATCAAGATGGTTGCATACCTAGCTAGAGTAAAAAGTGAATTGTTAGACTTCGATTTTTATTCTATAGAGCAGGTGTAGCGTCCCAAAACTCATAATAAGGTTTAGTACTTTGATTAGCATGGGGTAATTATGTGAATTATATTATTATATAATTGAGTATGGATGATTATGTGTATTAAATATGTTTAAAGACCCACTTTTGTTAAGAATGGGTGTTTTCATAATTTCGACTCGTGGAGGGTATATTTGTATTTATTGTGTGTATATACATTGAGAACAGATTATCATGCGGACATATATGTGATATTCAGCAAGAGTGGATCCTTTAGAGTAATTTTAGCTATAAAAATCATAATAGGGAAAAATGTTCTGCTCAGGTCAAGCCAAGGGTTATTTTGGGAATTTTTATAATTTGGGATAATTGGTAAGGTGGAATTTATTGGTGGACTAAATATGTTTGATGGATTTTAGTGGATACTTGGAAATTAGTGTTGTAATTAGAATTTTAAGCTCAATAACCAAAATGCCCTTGGGGGTTAGTTTTGAGATTAAGTTTATGTGAGGGCAATATGGTCTTTTGGCCAAGGGATTAGAGAAAAATCTTCTAAGAGTTGAGGACCTTAGGCAATTCACGTTATTCTTCTTCTCTCTCACCTACCTCTTCTAGTTTCTCTACTCAAACACATTCAAGACCAAAACACTTGGATCAAAGACCAAGTGTAACACCCTGGATACTCCAGGATCGTTACTGTGAACATTCAACCGTGCTTAACTCGCTAAACAAGTCATTTGGTTATAAACGTGCATCTAGGTGTCATTAATAGGCTAAGGTGAAAAATCTCGATCAAAAGGAAAGGATATATTTTATTTTAAAACATAAAACTATAGATGGGCCCATAAAAACGTTTACAAGTTATTTACAATCCAAAATGGTCATTACAGTGTAAAAATTACAACCCGCCAACCTAAGCAACAAAATATAGGATTGACCCCTAGTTCCTCTGAGAAACGCCTTGGTCGTGGTTGTCAAGCGACCGCATGTACACATCGCCACCTAAGCTCTCCACTCAAAGTTGGGTGAGCTTTTCTTTCCCTTTACCTGCACCATATAGCACCCATGCGCCAAGGCTCAGCAAGAAAACTCATTACTGCATGTATACAATATCAATTGATGATTATGATAATCATACTTGGCTTTGAGCCCTAATCAGATAACATTGAGATTTTAATAATCATGTTGGGGCATGTAGCCCTAATCAGATTGTATCGAGATTCTAATAATCATGCTGGGGCGTGTAGCCTTAATCAAGTAAGTGACTAATGAGTAAGTCACGAACTTAAAGCAGATGAGTGACGATGGAGTCACAAACTTGAATCAGATAAGTGACTGATGAATGAGTCACAAACTTGGGCTCCGCACCCTTAGCCATGTGACGATGCAGTCACCTGGGCCTTCAAGCCCTGGCTCTAAGTAACTAGCCTTTAGACTAGACAACCACTTTTGTTTTCATCGAACTTAAGGTCGGTCAAGCATTTCACACTTATGATGATAATGATTATGTCAATTAGATCTAATCTTTTCGGCTTGCGTTAAAAACGCTAATATCGTTCTTGAGTCATAAGCCAATACCATACGACTAGTGTTCAGTACTATTGGCGAACTTGACTAATAAGTCACAGCTTCATAATCAATACTTACACCCTTGTCGATTCCTGACTCATAGGTCAGTGCCATATAGAGATAAGAAAATTTCTAAGCATTTGATATACAAATAGAGCACTCAGCATGCTACATCAAAAACCATGCATGTCACATACTGGGTGCAGTTTTCTTACCTCTAGTTCGAGCGTGAAATAATAAAAGAACGATCAATCTTTTGGTCCCTTAGCAGTCACCTAGTCATAACCAAATATGGAATTCCATTAATAAAACAACTCAATAAAAGGTTCATGATCTAAAACCTCACACTCGGGACCTCGAATTGTACTAAAACAGTTAGTAGATTCGATCTCGAGGCATAGGAATTGAACCCCCAAGCAAAAACCCTTGAAAACTCCTCCCTGGCACAAAAAGAAGGGGCAAGTCACAACTTGGGCCTAGCAAGTCGCGGTGCGCCCCAAGTCAGAGAGCATGCTCAGCCTGGGCATTAGTACAGGTCGCGACTTGCTTGGCCAAGTCACGACTTGACCCCACGAACGAAGCCCCCTTGCCATTTTATCCATGAAAACCAACCAAGAAGCTCAATCGAACCTCCATTAAACCAACCCAAAATCAAAACCAACCATCAACACATCATATCCTTTAGTTTAACCACAAAACCCAAGCTTTAAACCAATTAAAATCACCTCAAATAACAACTTCTAATATCAAAAGTTCTAGCTCAAAATCTAACTTCCAAACAGAGCAAAACCAGGAAAAATCATGGCTGAATTGTAACCTTAAACTCCGGTTTGCATCCCCAACAATGCCTGAACAAAAGCCTCGAACCTCCAGCCTTAATCTCCTAGCTTGAACCCTCAATCTCAACTTCAAAATCCAAAGGACAAGGAAGAGAAAGAGAGATGATCATGAGGTAAAATGAGCTCCTCTGTTTTTTCTTTTTTTTCTTTATTCTTCTACAGCTTTCCTTAGTAAAATATACCCTAAGGTCAAATGACCAAAATGCCTCCCATGCCTAATTATTTCCTTAACAGCCACCAAGGGCAAAAGTGTCATTTCTCCTCTAATCCCGTTAATCATAATTAACGTCCTCCAATTCTCATTATTCCCAATATTCTCAAATAATAAATAAATCATATCTCATTAGCCTTTAATTCCTAGTAGTGCACTAATCATTAAATTACCCCGAGACTCACCCCGAGCCCCGAAATTAACCCCGTTATGACCAAACCGCTAACTTGTATTCAAAGATCGTCTCAATCCGAATAGCTCAAACAAATCCACATTATAATGTGGCCTAATCAATAATTCACCAACATGCATGAAAATATACAAATATTCCATCAACTGGCCAAATTACCAAAATACCCTTATAATGAAAAGTGGACCCACATGCATGCATTTATCATCATATAATAATATAATTCACATAAACATGTATATAATCATTTAATGGCATAATAAATAAATTATGGCCCTCATGACCATCTAATCCAACCATTAAACCTCATTAGGGATTTCAGGGCATTACACCAAGCCTTTGAGATTTTGAGGATTCGAGAAGGAACTTAAGCAATAAGGATGAAATCTAGAGTTTCCAAGATCTTCTTTAACTTTAGAATTTGAAATGACCATAAGGTATTAACTTATTTACTCTTGTGTTCTTGTTCTTCTTTTCTTCTTGATGGAATTGGGGAGCTTGAGTTTAATTTCAAAGTTTGATGATCTTATACTATTGATATGGGTAAGCTGAGATTGATAACATATTTATGAATTGATTTGAGCCTAGAATTTGGATTTAATTGATTTTTGGTTTTGGGAAAAAATGGATTTTAGAACCCTAGAATTTCAATTCTTGTGTAGAACCTAAAATTTGATGTTTATATAGTACCTAAGTGGTTCATTTGGTGTTGTATACTTGTTTTGGGGTCACTATTATGCTTTTAATTGGCTAGAAATTAGTTTAGGGTGGAATTGGGTAATTTTAAAAATTTTGGAAAAAAAACGCAGTTTTGGCTCTCTGTATAGAACCGGTCAACTGGTTTGCTTTAGGCAGGCAGGCTATTTTCTATAGGCAGTTGGTCGATGGGCCCATGTTGAAAACCATGTTTGGAGTCTCCTTTTGATGGTTTTTGATGGGTAACCTTAGGGGATCTAAAGCAAAGGTTCCTAGGACATATTGGGACATGTTTAAAGAATATTGGCGGCCTAGTGAAGTCTATAGAAAAGTTATGGTGGACTGTGGTTTATGGGAAACTGAAACTACATTGTATTTTTGTGACTAGGGTTTCCAAGAGGCTCGTGGGAGGATCACACTTGAGATCATCTTCATTCTTGCACAGGACTTGAGGTAAGAAAACTGGCATATGCACATAGAGCAGGGTGTTTGCTCGGTTATATTGGGATGCAGTTATAACCATATATCTAAGTTTGCTAAAGTTGAGTTTTCCTTCATGCATAATGTTGCTTGCTATGCTTATCAACATTGATTTGTTTGTGGATGATCGGTACGGTCTATATTCGATAATCGTGCGAAACGTGGGCCGTGAAGGCAGGGTCAAGTTGAGGGTGCGGTACCCACTCACCCAGCATGGACCGTGAGCTTGGGGCCGAGAGACGCGCCTTGATTGGTTGGGCCGTTCAGTAAGACTGATTGGCTGGGCCATGTAAATGGTTTATGTGATTGAAATGAACATATTCATAATCTGTGAAACATGTTAATGATTTACATTAGTGGAATGAATGCATTTATTATTTGTAAAGCATGTTGATTATTGTTTATACTAGATATGATATTTATTATGCCTTGTGAGGTTTTCTTGCTAGGCCTTGGATCACGGGTGCTCTATGGTGCAAGTAAAGGCATGGGGAAAGGACCAGCCATGAGTTGGAGGGCTCAGGAGCGGTGTGTACATGTTCGGCCTGCTCAGCCGCCATGGTCGGAATATTTTTGGGGGACTTAAAATAACAATCCACTTTTGTCTCTTAGGCGAACTATTTTGTGAAAATTAAATGTAACTATATTTTGTTTAAACTCTTTTGGGATCCCTTGTAAACGTTTATAGTTTTTAATGGAAAATTTTATACCTTTTGACAAAAAAAATTACTACCTAAACATTTATTTAATTCTTATCATACTTTTGACTCCAAATGACTAGCTTAATGAGTTAAGCACTATTTTAAACACACAGTGAAATAGTCCTTGATTAGTAGGGCATTACAGTAGGTCCCCTGCGAATAGAATACAAATGTAGATGCCTTAGATCAGCTTGCCACAACCATGGACATGGATATGTTGAATGTGATTCTGGTTGAATTTCTTGGAAACTTTTGCATAGAAGAAGAATTAGAAAAGATCAAGCTAATCCATGCAGGGTTGACCTGGATTACTCTAATCGTTGAATACCTCACTTCTGAAGGACTACCTGAGGATCGTAAGGATGCACGAAGGTTGCTATACCAGGTCCCAAGATACGTCCTAGTCGAAGGGATCCATCCTTTACTCAAATGTGTCTCACCAAAGGAAGCCCAAGCTATCCTAAAGGAAGTTCATGAAGGATTTGGAGGAGATCATGCTGGGGGGCAGAATCTAGCTATGAAGATACTTAGGCAGGGTTATTTCTGGCCAACCTTAAAGAAAGACTCGACCTCATATGTTCAAAAGTGTGATAAGTGCGAGTATTTCTCTAAAATAGCTCGGGTCGCACCTGTCAAGCTTATCATGATCTCCTCACCTTGGCCATTTGCCATCTGGGGACATCGAATCATTGCCAACAAAGAAAGGAGGAGTTCACTATGCTATGTTCGTCTTGGACTACTTCACAAAGTGGGCTTAAGTTGAGCCACTGGCTACAATAACCTCGAAGAGAGTACTCGATTTCATTATAAAGAACATAATTTACTGCTCTGGGCTCCAAAGGAAAATCGTACCCGATAATGGGACCTAATTCTACAGCGAGTTGTTCACCAATTTTTGTGATAAATACATGGTTATCAAGAGCTTCTCGTCTAAGGCGTATTTGCATGCTAATGGTTAGGTAGAGGTAGTGAATAAAACCATAAAGGTGAGCTTAAAAAATAGGTTGGAGTATGCTAAATGGTTGTGGCCCAAACAGCTCTCGCAAGTGCTTTAGGCATACAGAACCTCTCACCGCACGTCTACTGGTCCTACACCATTCTCACTGACTTTTGGAAGTGAAACAATGCTCCCAGTCGAATCCCTAGTGACATAACATAGGCAAAGGACATTAAACCAGGAATATAACAATGATTTACTACAAGTGTCTCTAGAACCAATTGAGGAACGTCGAGAAGAATTATAGATTTAGCTCACCCATTATCAATAGAAAATAACACGATGATTCAATTCAAAAGTTATAGAAAGGAAGCTCGAGTAAGAATATCTAATGTTGAGAAGGGTTTCCTTGGAAAATAAAGACCCTAAAAATGGCGTACTAGGACCAAATTGGGAAGAACCTTATCATATCGTGGAAATTGTACAGAAGGTACATTCAAATTAGCTCGATTAAGCTGGGAATGATTTTCGGGAACTTGGAATGCACTGCATTTGAGAAAATATTGTCAGTGATTGATTAAGTTTGAATCTTGTTTTTATATTATAAGGTTTATTTATAAAGGTCATTTCTTTTTAACTTTTCTTTACTTAATAAAGTTACAATGGTTGCTGTGTAGTTTGAACACAGCACCAAATTTCTCTAAATTTTTGTATTAACACTATGTAAAAGCGACCTAGAATATCCATAAATTATGATCGCTTGGGGAAAATACCCTCGATAATATTTTTAAGTCTTTGGAAAATTTTGTAACTTAGAATTTTGAAATTTCGTAGCTTGAAAAAGCCCAAGTTTTAAAAATAATTATGAATTTAACTAAGTTCAACAACAAAATTCAAAGCAATAAAACCCTGGACTAAACCAGGTAAAAGGCCAGAATGTTAATAGGTATGCTACTGAGCTATTAAAATCCTGGATATAACCATGTAAACGACCTGAATATTAACTGGTCAGTTACTAAGCATGAAGTTCTAAAAATACCTCGATCTTAAAAAATTCCCTATAACTACGCATGTGTATAAAATTCGAAAAATTGAAAACACACAATAGTAGAGGGGAAATATATATAAATATTAGAGAAATTTAAATTTAGAACGAGGATAATAACCTCGAACAAAAGAAAACCGACAAATTGTCTCGGCCTGAAAGGCCTAATTTACAAGGGACGTTAATGATCACCAAAAATAAAAAATAGAAAAAAGTTAAAGTTAAGAATGACAATGATAGAGGATCCTCAACCTTTAGCTCCTGCAGCTCGCCCATGAGAGGAAACTTCATATTCTCTGACATCTCCCCCAGCACCTGAGTCAGTGTCAACCATCTCTAAGGTGTCTTTGGCCAGGCGGTCTTGGAATTTGGCTTGATAACGCTCCCGCAGCTTGGCATCCAAGAGTGAGAAGTCGTCCCCCTGGTTGAAGTGCCAGACGTTGTAGAACATTTCTTCCATGATCGAGTTAAGCTTGGCCTTGTGACCATCAACCTTAGGATGGATCTCATCAACTTTGGCTTGGAGTTGATCCTGATCCTTGATCACTTCCAGGGCTTGCTCTTTTGCAAATTTCTCGTTGGCTTGAGTTGTCTGCAAATCTGCCTGAAGCTTGATGACTGCCTCCGTAAGCTGGGAGCTAGTGTCCTTGAGTTGCTTGATTTTGTCTCGAGCTTACTACAATTCTTGGGAATTGGCACCCTCGAGCTACTTACATAAATCCTTGACTCGCTCCAGCTCGGCAAGGTTCTTGGCCCTTGCTCGAATCTGGGCAAGATATGTCTGTCAACAGAAACAACCAAAAAAATATATCATGAAAAATAGTAGGATAAGCAAAGAAAAACCATGTGAAGAACTTATGGTCAGGTGTATCCCCAAGGTTGAGTTCATCACGTCTCGGGGAGTTGCACCCTCTGTCTTCTCTGCCTCACAGACCGTGAGCTGGTTGACACGCCCCAACACGTTGTTGGCCAGGATCAAGATTGAACCTTAGAGGTGAGCTG
The DNA here is from genome assembly GCF_963169125.1 of Humulus lupulus. Classification (NCBI taxonomy): domain Eukaryota; kingdom Viridiplantae; phylum Streptophyta; class Magnoliopsida; order Rosales; family Cannabaceae; genus Humulus; species Humulus lupulus. The sequence continues at coordinate 81,368,983 of NC_084797.1, read as the reverse complement.
AGAATTTTCTCACATCCACATGGGGAGCTGGGATAGAGGTGAGAGGAGTTGCTAGAGCATTAGTTCGGGTAGCTTAAGGGGGAGTGTCCTTGGTCATCACTACGGTCTCCTTTTGAGCTCATGGTTGGGAAGAGAGCTGCTCTTTGCTCTTAGTCTGAGCTCCCGTGGAAGAACCTCCAGCCACAGACACGACCTTCTTTAGTACCCTCTTCCTTTTAACGGCTGGATTAGAGCTGGTGATGTCGGCGGTCAGGTCGCTGCTCATATTTTCCTCTACAAAAGAAAAAAAAGTCAAGAGAAGGTTAGGAAGACTTCAATCAAACTTGGAAAATAACAAGTAAGGAAGAAAATCCTACCTCCGAGCCAGAGGAGGAGACTATAATAATGGGATTTGGATTGAAGATCGGGCTAACTAAAGGAGGACTATCTACTTCCTGGACAGCTAGTGGCAAAGGAGAATCTAACAAAAAAATCTTGGGTATCATTTCAAACTCAAGCTCAACATCTAAGCTCGGATCATGCTCTTGGTGCGTAGAGATGGGAAAAAATAGCCCGAGGTCGAAAGGTATTCCAAGTTGGATATTAGTACAATACTATTCGAAAATAATACTCCTAAAATGTAATGTATTATCTACAACTATGGTCATTTTAGGGAGACTTAGATCATGACAGGGAACAAAAAGATCAACACATTGTTGGAGGGTGACATTTTTATCTGGATCCTTAGGGTGTCTATTCACAATCGTCCTTGGGTCATGTCGAGCTAGCATGAAGCTAGCAACAGCCTGATTAATATTGGTTTCATTGTTACCTTGGTTAGAGGTGTTGGCTACCCCCGACTGAGCCCCGACCTAGGACATCACTCAAATAAGAAGGGTGTCTACACACCAGCAGCGTGACCTCCTCGACCTCTTCTATAATGGAAAGGGACCTTTTATTTTTGGAGGACCCCAAGGTCGGAATGCCAGAGATTGGCCATCCCCGATTAGTTTACATGCCAACATTTTCGCATCTGTTACTACCACTCGCCAATCTTTCTCCTTGGTAGGGATGAAGGCGAGCTTCCGGTACTGGTCCTTTTAAACAATAAAAGCCTCAGACCTCCTATAGATAGTTGCACAAAAAAATAATATGATCAAAATAGTGAATATTGTGAAGTAGACAAAATTTTTAAAAATTCTCGATGTAAAAGTACATACGAGGCCGGTTAAAGTATCTGTAGTTGCAGGTCGCGAACCCATTCGACATAAAGAATAGGTCCTTGAATTCTGTGGGTGACTGGAGAGATTAATGATGCTGGCGGTCTTAGGAAACCCGATGAGGTAATAGAAGCCATCACCTCTAATTTTGGGTTGTGACTGGCCTTGAGGCAGTAGAAATAGAGGATATCCTCTAGGGTGGGGTCTTCCCATTCATTTTTAAGAAATATATATTTAAGCCTTGCGAAGAGGCGATATGTGTTTGGGGGCTGAAATGGGGTTAACTTTACATAGTTTAGGAAATCCAAAAAGTACGTGCTAAGTGGAAGGAAATCCCCACCTTCAGATGCTCGGCACTCCAGGCCCTAAAGTTTTCTTCTAAAGGAGCGCAGCTCTGCTCTCCTTCAAGCGCATAGCGAGCATAGAATTTTGAGTCCATTTGGATTCCATGGCCCCACATTATGCCATTAATGTGGGCATGGAGGTTATCATAATCCACTAGTGTTATCCAGATTTCCGGATAGTGTTTAGATGGATAGCCTCGGGGAAGCAGAATTATCAAAGTCTTTCACGAAGGGTGACCAGGGCTCGCGGATGGACAGAAAGGCTTCGCCTCTCCCGTTTAGTGTCTAGCACACTCTTTCAAGCAACCGTGACCCGGAAGCTCGTCAATTCTCCCGGACTCCCGAAGGGATATCCTTCGGGGAAGGTCCTTCCAGGAGAAGCTCTTCAGGTTACCTTCGCGGATACAGTTCCGTGCCTCGCACGGAAGAAGACCAAGCGGTCGAGTCACGGAGGAGGCATAGTTGGAATGATACTCACCTGACACAGGATCCCGCCTGACACGCCTGACAGGTCGAGGCCGCACACATCCCAACACGCCTAAAAGTGCCTTTTCGCCTATTGTTCCGCTGACAGTCTGGAAAAGACAGCTGCCTTTTGACATTCCCCATATTTTTATGTAATTATACCTACGTAGAGCCGTGTAGCCATGCTACTACGGTAATTGTATCCCCTATTTACGGCTGGTGTAATTAAGACTCATAGGGGTAGAGTAAAACCCTAATCCAAAACCCTAGCTATAAAGACCTCCTCATTTTACGATAGGAGGAGGGCCAGGAAATTACAGAGCAAGAACTCTGCCAAAATCTCTCTGACTTCATCTTCTTCAAGAGAACCCGAGAGAAAACATTGTGAGTTTGTGAGGTTCTTGTACACCAGCCATTTTACTATAATTCTCTACAAGTATAATAACATCGACTCGTGGACTAGGGCTCGTTAACTCCTGAACCACGTAAAAAACCTGTTTGTCTATTTATATTTCTGCACTTCTACAGTTCTTATCTTTTTATTATCTTGTTTGTATTCATTTCCGAAAAACTTGGTAAACATTTTGGTGCTTTCATTGAGAGCTGTAGGGAGTTGTTAGTCAGCTCTTTTTCTGTGTACGTTTTTTGTATTCACTCCGTACTAAAAAGATGGTGACTACGAGAAAATCCGCGATTGACAAGAATGCTAGGGTCAACCCCGATACTATGATGGAAGATGCGGTACAAAACGAACCCTCGGCAGCCCAGACCGAAGGAGAAAGTACCCACGACTCGGACTACCAAGGTGAAGACCCGACATCCCGCCAGGATCGGGTCAGTATTGAAGATACGACATACTTAGAAAACGAAGAAGAGTATGTCCGAGACGGTTACTACAAAGACGGCTACTACTACGAGAAGGATCCAGAACTGGTCCAAGTAGCCGAAGAACTGGTGGCCACTAAGGCCAAGCTTGCTGAGCAGGAGCGCGTCTCCGAAAAAATGCAGCGCATGATGGAGCACCTCCAAAGCAAGTTCGGAGATCTAGGCGACTCGGACGAGGACGCCTCTGTTTTAGGTGGTGCTGATGCCACCATGCCGGATCCAGCCACTGCTGGACCATCCAAAGCCGCCCCTAACAAGGGCAAAGAAAAAGTTGGGGAGCCTGTGCGCACTAACGCCCCTGCACCTCCTAAAGGCGTGAATCACCAGGCCGACTGCCGCCCCCCCCCCCCCCCCCGCGCGCGCAGAAGGTCTCTGGCGCTCCTAAGCCCAGACGTCCTTCAGCCCCAAGGGGGCACTCTGTGCCTAAAGGGCCCGGTGCTAAGGCACCCAGGCCTAGAGGAAGGAACAACCGCCCCAGTGATTCCGTCAACGAGGACGGTCGGGCTGCGGACACGCACTCCGAAGATAGCTGGTCCACGGTGGACCTAAGAAGAAGGTTGGAGGCCAAGTATGAAAAGGCCAAAGGAGAAAAGGCCCGGCCTCGCGGAGATGACCTGCGAAATCATCTCAACGACAAGCTCTGGGGACGTGACCTCCCGGAGAGCGATACAAAGAGGCTCAAGGAACAGATCGCTGCCTTGACCAAGCTGGTCCGGAAGCAATGTGGGGCCCTGTCAGACTCTGAGGAGGAAGACCCGGAACCATGTATTCGGAGGATCGCGGAAACTCCCCTCCCGGAGAACTTCAAAATGCCTCATATAGAATTATATGAGGGGAGGACAGACCCGCGCACCCATCTAGCTAAATACAACAAGATGATCCAAGTGGCACGCGTCAGTGAGGATGCCAAGTGCATGTGCTTCTCACTCACCCTTACCAAGTCCGCGGAGGACTGGTGGAAAAGATTAGCTCCCGGATCCATCCACAGTTAGAAGGAGCTACAGTCCGCGTTCAGGAGGCAGTTCATTGCTGCCCGGGACCACGACATGGAGGTTGGTTCCTTAACCAACATCAAGCAGCTACCCAATGAGAGCCTCAAAGCTTTCATTCAAAGAATGATGGAAGCTGCTGCTAAGACCAAGGTCAGCGATGACATGAAGCTGATCGCCCTTCAATCGGGGCTTACCGTCGGCTCCCTGCTATGGGGGGGAAATGCAAAGGAGATGGGCAGAAACTCTGTCCGAATTCATATCAAAAGCTCAGGGAATCATCAACCTTGAGGATGCCTACCAACAGGCCTTTGGAGTTCCCCCAGCTCCGACGCCCTCCGTGACTGCGCCGAGCTTTGCTTCGCAAGCTCCCACACCAGCCCTCACGCTTCCAAGAGCCCAGTTCACTCCAAGCGTGTATGGGCCTTCCGCGTCTGCTCAGACGCCGAGTCAAACCCATTTCTCTGGGTACGGAGCTGTACAAACCTGATGTAGTATCGCTCCCGGCCCGTCGCAACCGCAAGCGGAAGGCCCAGAACAAAATCTGAGCCAATCGCGGAATAAACGAGGCGGAAGAAACTCCAACCGGGGGGACCATTCAAAGAAACCCCGGAAGGACTATGAGCCCAAGTTCACGGAGTACACCAGTTTGATAGACTCACGAGAGAATGTCTATCGGGCGACCTGTAATATGGTCAACTACAGGAAGCCCCCGAAAGTGTCTCACGGAGGAAGGCGTCCGCGAAACTCCAATAAGAGGTGTGAGTTCCACGGAGACGTGGGGCACACCACAAACGAATGCCTTCAGCTGAAGGATGAGATCGAGTCCCTGGCAAGAGCGGGACACCTCGGTCAATGGGTGAGGATACCCATAATCTATCCCGGACAGGGAGTACTCTCCGGGACAGAGGGGGACCGCTAGCGCTCCTGGAGCCGGTCACCCCCAAGCTCCTGGATCTCAGTTCCCAGCGCTTCCTGCTCCGACCTCTCCGGCACCCATTGCCATGTTGACTCCAGGACCCGGAAACCCATATTCGCCTGGCCTTGCTCCGCCATCCGTTGACGGACACGTAGCCACCATTTCTGGAGGACCGCACCTTGCCGGAAGCACCCGCAACTCCCAGAAAAGGTACTTGAGGGAGTTAGAACCAACCGGGGAGATGTGCGCCTTGGTTCAGTCACCTGCTCAGCGTCCCCGAATGATGGATCTTCCCTTCACCTTCACGGAAGATGACGCCCGACATGTGCACTTCCCCCACAACGATCCCCTCGTCGTTGAAGCCCAGATCGCCAATAAGAAGGTGTCACGGATCCTAGTCGATAATGGAAGCTCCGTAAACATCCTCTTCAAAGCTGCCTTCCACGCGATCGGATTAATCGAGACAGATCTGACCCCATGCCCCATCCAACTTCAGGGGTTCAATGGGGATGCACTCATGCCCTTAGGCAAAATTCAACTTCCAGTCACCCTCAGAGGAGACCGCGACGCTTGTGCCTTCAAGCACTGCACATTCGTGGTGGTCGACTGCCCCACGGCGTATAATGCCATCCTAGGCTTACCGGTCCTAATCGATTTTGGGGCCGTAACCTCGATACGCCACTTATGCTTGAAGTTTCCATGCGACAACGGGTGTATCGGCACCCTCCGGGGAGACCAACGAAGTGCACGAAGCTGTTATAACGTCTCCGTCCGATCCGTCTACACGGTCCAGGAGGCGATTGTTGCCGCTCCTTTGGCGGAGAATTTACTAGAAATTGGGGGTGCCCAAGGGGTATACGTTGATGAACTCGACCCTAGAGTGGGGGTCGAGAGGGCGATAGAGTCGATGGAGGAAGTCGAAGAGGTGATCCTCAACTCGGGAGATCCCACCAAAGTCATTCAGGTGGGGAAAAACCTTCCATTGGCCATTCGAGAAAAGATCGTGGCCACTGTGAAGAATAATCAGGATATCCTGGCAATGTGCCACGCTGATATGACAGGGATTAATCCTAATGTTGCGTGCCACGCACTCAACATAGACCCATCTGCAACTCCAGTTCGCCGAAAGAGGAGGCCGTTAGACCCAGTGAGGGCCGAAGCAGTCAAAGCTGAAGTGGACAAGCTGATGTCCATAGGCTTTCTCCAGGAGTCACTCTATCTCGTGTGGTTGGCCAACCCAGTTTTGGTCCCGAAACCCAATGGGTCCTGGAGAATGTGTATTGACTTCACGGACCTGAACAAAGCCTGCCCAAAAGACTGTTTCCCTCTTCCGCGAATCGATCAAATGGTAGACGCTACTTTCGGGTATGAACTCTTATCCTTCATGGATGCGTACTCCGGATACAACCAGATCAAGATGCATGTCGCGGACCAGGAACACACCAGCTTCCTCATGGACAAGGGTGTCTACTGTTACGTGGTCATGCCTTTCGGTTTGAAGAATGCTGGGGCGACATACCAGCGTCTAGTAAACAGGATGTTCAAGGACCAGCTGGGGAGGAACATGGAGGTGTATGTAGACGACATGTTGGTAAAATCCAAGACCTCCGAGGACCACAGTGACGACCTTGAGGAAGCTTTCGCCGTGATCCGAAAGTATGGAATGAAACTGAATCTGAAGAAATGTACTTTCGGGGTCTCGTCTGGGAAGTTCCTCGGTTTCATTGTCAGCTCCCGCGGAGTGGAGGCCAACCCTGAGAAAATTAAGGCATTCATAGATATGCCTTCTCCCCGAAAGCATAAGGATGTCCAAAGCGTTACCGGAAGGATAGTTGCTCTCAGCCGATTCGTATCTAAGGCCACTGACAAATGTGTCCCCTTCTTCAATGTGTTGCGAGGAAACAAGAGGTTCGAGTGGACCCCCGAATGCGAAGCAGCCTTCCAACACCTCAAGGAACATCTAACTCGAGCTCCCATTCTGTCCAAACCTGTCGAAGGAGAGGCGTTGTTCTTATACTTAGTTGTGACAAAGCATGCCGTGAGTGCCGCTCTCGCCCGAGAAGACGGCCGTCTCCAGCTCCCTGTGTATTACGTGAGCAAGAGGTTACTGGACGCCGAGTCCAGATATTCAATGATCGAGAAACTCTCCCTCTGCTTGCTAATCGCTTCGCAGAAGCTAAGGCCCTATTTCCAGGCGCACACCATCAGAGTACTCACCAACCACCCTCTCCGGCAAGTCTTGCAGAAGCCCGAGTCTTCTGGCAGATTACTTAAATGGGCCATGGAACTGAGCCAGTTTGACATCCACTACCAGCCACATGTTTCCATAAAAGGCCAAGCTCTCGCGGACTTTATTGTGGAATGCTCAGGAATGAATGACCTCCTGGAAGATCCTGTCCCGGAACTTCCCACATGGAAGGTCTATGTAGACGGAGCCTCAAATGAAAAAGGAGCTGGAGCAGGGGTTATCCTAATTTCTCCCCAAGGACATCAGCTCCAGAGCGCCATCCGTTTCACGTTCCCAGCATCCAACAACGAGGCAGAACACGAAGCCATGCTAGCTGGATTACAACTGGCCAGGGAAGTCGGAGCCCAAAAAATCGAAGTATACAGCGACTCCCTACTTGTGGTAAACCAAATATCCGGAGAATACCAGACGAAAGGCGAAAAAATGGTTGCCTACGTGTCTCTCTCCCGCGGCCTCCTGCAGCATTTCAAAGGCTACCAAATCCTCCAGGTCCCCCGGGCCCAGAATTCACTCGCGGACACACTGGCCAAGCTTGCAACAGACCCGGAGATTGAACAATATGGCCTAGTGCCCATCGGGCACTTAGAAGCACCTAGTACTGAGACACAGAGGGTAAATTCCATCATCGACCATTCCCATTCCTGGATAGGACCCATCCTCAGATTTCTCACCACCGGAGAGCTCCCCACTGATAAAGCTGACGCAAGAAAGCTCCAATATCAAGCTCCCCGATACGTGGTTATGGATGGAAAGCTTTACCGCAGGGGGTTGTCCATTCCCTTCCTTAGGTGTGTTGCCGAAACCGAAATCAGCACCATCATCCATGAGATTCACGGAGGCTTCTGTGGCGACCATACCTCCGGGCAGAGCCTCTCCAAAAAGATCCTTCGTCAAGGATACTTCTGGCCCACCATGAAGAAGGATTGTGTGGATTATGTCAGAAAATGTGAGCAGTGCCAGAGGTACGCCAAGGTTCCGCGAGCGCCGCCTACAGAAATTACCTTAATGACCAGCCCCTGGTCGTTCGCCGTTTGGGGCATTGACCTAGTAGGTTCCCTTCCAACTGGAAGGGGTGGAGTGAAGTATGCCATAGTCGTGGTAGACTACTTCACCAAATGGGCTGAAGCTGAACCTATGAACACGGTCACGTCTAAGAAAGCACTGGACTTTGTCATCAAGAATATAGTGTGTCATTTCAGGCTTCCACGAAAAATTGCGTCCGACAACGGGAAGCAATTTGATAGTGAGCATTTCACGGACTTCTGTGCTTCGCATGGAATCATCAAAAGCTTTTCCGCAGTCGCCAGACCTCAAGCTAATGGGCAAGTGGAAGCAGTAAACAAAATCTTAAAGACCACGTTGAAGAAAAAACTCCAAGCATGCAAGGCTCACTGGCTGGAAGAGCTTCCGCGAGTACTTTGGGCCTATCACACAACAGAGAGAACTTCGACGGGGCACACACCTTATTCCATGACCTTCGGTTGCGAGTCCGTCATCCCAGTAGAAACTATGATCCCCTCTCACAGGCAGGACACCTACGACCCTACCCGGAACCACGCCCTTCTCCAGGAGTCCCTGGACATGATCGAAGAGCTCCGGGAGCAGTCACAGGTCCAACTCAAAATGTACCAAGGCAAGATAGCCCGACACTTCAACACAAGAGTCAAGAGCCGTACATTCGAAGGTGGGGACCTTGTCCTACGGAGAGTATTTCCTGCTACGCAGGATCCGGGAGTGGGAGTCCTCGAACCCAACTGGGAAGGCCCCTATGAAGTCCAAGAAAAAGTGGGCCATGGGACGTATCACTTAAAGAGACTCGACGGATCTAAAGTCCCGCGCGCCTGGCACGCGGAGCACCTCCGCCGTTACTATCAGTAGGCCCCGGACTATTTAGTCGAAAGTCCTTGGTGGACGTAGCAAAAATGTAAAATATGGAGATAATCCTCCCAGCTGTAAAACACATGCCTAACAGGCTAATTTAATAAAACACAGAGAGATTCACTCCGCTTTTACTGCATTTTTTATCCCTTTGTTCCAAGCTGCGTTTTAACAAGTGACCACGCGGTCTGGAGACGTCCGGACCCAATGCTCACTTGGGGGGGTATACATGGCTAAGGCATAGCCATACGCCCCTTGAACAAAACATACAGAGAACACCACTTATGTGTTAGCATTGTGTTTGAAATTTTTAAATTGTTAAGCTTAGGTTGATTTGTTGCCATGAACATATTTGCATTACGTGTCATGTGTGCATTATGTGGTTATGTGAAAATTGCCATGAAAATGTCTGCCATTATGCATCATGAAAATTATCTCCTGTGTAGCCCAGCGATGAACAGGACTGGGGGTTGAGGCACATTAAGAGAGCTACGCCGATACACCCCCAACTTCCTGACAAGTCCTTCGTAGAATACTCCGCGACCGCTGTAAAGCTTTGCTTTGCAAGCTTCAGCTCCAGGTCTCATAAAGTAATGCATGGAAAGATCCGCGACCGCTGAAAGCTTTGCTTCGCAAGCTCCAGCTCCGGGTCCCGCAAGGCGAAAGATGGCAAGATCCGCGACCACTGTAAGCTTTGCTTCGCAGGCTTCAGCTCCGGGTCTCACAAAATAATGCATGGCGAGCTCCTCGACCACTGCAAGCTTCGCTTCGTAAGCTTCAACTCTGGGAGCAGATATAATCGATCCCCCAATTACAGCAGGCCTTACTTCACAAAGCCCCTGCTACAGGATCGCACATGGTAGGCGTGACGATTTCCCCGATCGCAACGAACCTTGCCTCGCAAGGCTTCATGCCAAGTCCCTGAAGTCGGCCACCGTGAGGTCCGCAATGACAGTTAGTTTTGCTTCGCAAAGATCTAGCCCTAAGTCTAGCGACGCTCACCAAAAGAACGCCCGTTCCGGCACCATCCCGCGGAATCGTATTAAGTGTTTGCCTCGCAAGCTTTGTAAAGATCCCGATGGGGAGATGGAACGGGTCACCTTAGCCATCCCAGCGAACGGTATAACTACAAGTCCCGGGATTGGCTATTTACCTTAGGAAAGCTGAGTACGATGAAAGAGGGAGTCTGGCCGTTGGAACCAAGAACCCTCCGTAACCCAGAAACTACGTGGGAAAAGACATAAGCCGTTGGAGCTTCAAGTTAGAAATGCATAGGTTCTGGCCGTTGGAACCAAAACCTCATGCGCCCCTACAACAGTTTCTACCATATAAAAGTCTCTACCCTAAGCACAAAATTAAACAAGGAACTCAGCAGAAAAGGAAAGAAGAATTCTACAATTATTCCAATGAAGGCCCTGCGGACCGGGCATCTGTAATGTTCCCGCAATTAAAAAAGAGTACAGGGAGCTTCGCCCCAAAGGAAAACAAAAAAAATAAAAAATAAAAAATAAAAAAATTATATATACTCAAAGGATAAGACCCCTTCAAGCACTGGGGGTGGCAGCGGCTTCCACGACCGGGGCCTCGGAGACAGCGGTTTCAACTGGGGCTGGCGGAGTCGGCTCGTTGGAAGGTGGAACATCTTCACTGGCAGGATCAGAGGTCCCCGCCTCTTCGGGAACTTCTGCCTCAGGGGCTCCAGCATGCTCGTCGATGTTATAAGTCTGGACGTACACCTCTGGGCTTTGATCCCACACCTGTATCTTTTCCCTCATGGCGGCGGCGTCCTCTCCCAGGTAGCCTACTACCTTCGGGTTTATTTTCCAAAGTTGGTGCATGAGGACCACGTGGGATAGATTAATCGTTCCATTCAGCACCACCTCGGCATCTTCCTTCTCATTCAAGCGCTCCGCCTCAGAGGTCGCCAGCTTTGCCTCCGCGATAGCCAATTGAGCCCTCAGTTTTTCCAGCTCGGCCTTGGATGCATCCTGCTCTCCCTTAAGGGAATCAATCTCCTTGCGCTGCACCTTATTTTGATCCAGCAAGGATTGCTTCTCGGTCACATGCCCCCTGACAGTGAATTGCAAGGCTGCAATCTGTTTATCCTTCTCAGCGAGCCCCAACTCCTGCATAGACGCGAGATCCTTGCTCCTCTTATGATCTTGCTCCTCCTCGTGCAGCCTATTCTGAAGAGTGGCATATTCCTCATTCCGCTTAAGGAGGAGATTATTTTTCGATTGCAAGCGGGCATCCAGGGTATCCTTCTCCTCCCTGGCCTGGGATAGCTCTTCCTGGAGCTTGGAGTTTTTGGCCTTCAAGTCATCAACCGCTGCTTGAACTCATTCTCCGCGCTGGCCCGGTACTCTTGATATTTGGCAAGATATTTCTTGTCCGCCTCTTCTTCAACCTTGCGCCAGGCCTGGTTAATCTTCTCCACAGCCTCCCCCTTTATGCTCTCGACCTGTTGGGTCAATTTCTGCTTCTCCGCCTCCAAGGCCTGGCAAGCCACCTGGCTCTCCTCCAGCTGAACCAGAACTGCACCCACCTCCCGGAACGAGCGTTCCGCGATGAGAGAGGCCTGCAAGGAAAGACAACAGAATGAGTTAAGCAGAACCAAATGTACTAGGACAAATGATCCCAGAACATAACAACTGACAGCTTACCCCAGAAAGTTGCTGATTTACGGCATGTGTCAGCAACAGCGGGTCCTTACTGCTACTGATGGCCCATTTCTCAGAATTGAGCTCGCACAAGCTCAGGGCCATGTCCTCCATCATCTCCGCTCCGAACGGCGCCAATGCATGTCTGAGCCTAGGCACCAGCCTCTTCTCCAAGGCTGGGCCATCCAAAACCGCTCCGGCCGGGTGAAGGGATCTCATCCCTTCTGCTAGCTCAGCTCTCTTCACGGCAGACAGGTTGTCTGCCCTTCCCTGAATAACAGCCTTCTCGGCCTCCAACCGCCTCCTCAAAAAATTATCAGCCCGTCTTACACCCTCCAGGAGGGCAGCGGGGAAACGGGTTGGTTTCTGAGGGAAGTGGAACTGTAGGCCAGGCTGAGGAAGGCTTGTTTGTTGAGAAAGTGGAAGAGAAGGAGAAGGAGAAGAAGGAGACCCGGAAAGGGTGGACTCCCTTTGGACTGGAGGAGGAGGTAGACGGGGTAATAGGGACGGTAGCAAAGACACTACCGCCCCGGTTTGTTGTTGCTGCTGATGTTGCTGTTGTTTTTGCTGCTGCTGTGGCGGTGTTGGTTGTCTTTGTTGTTGTTGTTGTTGCTTTTGCTGTTGGGGTTGTGGTTGCCGCTGGGTGGGGGTAGTCTGGCGGGGACTGCGCGCAGCCCGGAGGTCTCCATCACCTCAGGGAGAAGAATGTCTAAGGCGTTTCTTCTTGTCGCCCTCAGCCTCTCCTCCGGGGCGCTTGCTCACCCCGGTCATCTTCGCGGGGAACACAAGACCTTCCCCCTCGCTGCTACTACTCGAGACCACCATGGTCTCGGAAGGCCCCTTGACAGGAGGCCTCTCCACCACCGGAGACACTTGCGCCTCGCCACTTGTCTTCTTGGGTGTGGCAGCTTTACCTCCCCTACCAGCTCTGGCCTTTCGTCCTTTCCCCTTGGACGGGTCTTGGCTAGTGGCGGTCTTCTTGATAAGTGAGGTAGCTCTCCCCAACATCTTTGCTTCGGGATGTTCTGCAAGAAATGTACGAAGCAAGGTTAACCAACCAGCAAGCGATGTGAAAAAAGATAAGCAGAAAACAAAACAAGCAACAACATAAAAGCACAAACAAGTCCACCAGCAGGGAACAAGAAACAAACAAGAGAAAAGTTTGAAAGGGACAACCATGCACGAGAAACGTGGATGGCCTTCCCCGAGCGAAACAAGACACCGCTTCCTGCTCCAGGAAGCTCCCGTACTCCTCGAAGTCCGGGAATGACATGCTGAGGGAAGAAGGGTCAACCATGGTGACACCTTCTGGCAGACTACCGTCACTCAAACACCCGAGGAGCTCATCTAACCTATTGCAATATCTATCAAAGGGTATCCTACACGGATCTAGCCTAATGAAACGGGGATCGAACCCCATCTGAGAAGTCCAGGAAACCTCAGACAGGCTGGGGGTGTGGATCAATCGAAAGCTAGTCTTACCTTTCCCGGAGGTACCAGCTCCCGGAGTCCCTTCATTGGGGTAAGCTGCGGTGTGGCGAGCCTCGATTTCTTCTTCCTCCGATTGGGGGTCAGGGAACCTCTCCGCCCAACTGAGGGATAAATTATCCTCGTCCTGGGCCGCCTGGCAGATCACCTTGGACAGCTTCAGGGCAATCTACTCTCGGACGTCAGCTGACACCTGACTTTGCCCCCTGCCACTCACTGGCTCAATATTTTGGAAAGAGGCGTGTAGCCCATACTCCCTCAAAGATTTGGTGGTCACAAGTCCTTCCACCTTCAGCTCTTCCTCCGAGAGCCCCTCATAGAAGTTTAACCTCCTTATCATCTCCGCACAGCGAGGTATCCGCGGGACGGCTTCTGCAAAGTCCAAACACGAGTGTTAGAGATCCTCCCGGAAGGCAAACCAAACGTGAAGAAACAAAGTTAGAAAAGAAAGGAAGGAGCACTTACCAGGGACTTTGAAGTCCAAAGACAGAGCTGGCACCCTCTCCAATGGGAAGCCAGTCGTCAGGAACCAGTACTCCCAGAGATCTGGAACCCTCGCGGTATGACATGTGGGACACATCACGTCCGGATACCTCTCCAGCCTATAAAACCCCACCTTGTCTGCATGACCTCTCATGGGCTGAGACTTCAGCCCATAGAAGTATAGCACCTCCTCCGGGGTAGGGGCCTCCAGGTCCCGGGACTTGCAAAAGATATACCACCCCGCTAGAAGCTTGTAGCTGGGGGGAATCAACTAGAAGGGGGCAATCCCTGCCTTCACGCAGAAGTTGGCAAAATAACTTCTTAGGGGCAAGTGTGCCCCACACACTATGTGTGCCCCGCTCCAGGCACCAAAACCCTCGTGACTCTGGCTGGCAGACTCACCCAGTATCGACAGACGGTGCCACATCAGGCCTGGGATGTTCTTCAGGCCTGCCTCTGAGGAATACAGCTCCAGCATGCCGTAGTTCCTGAACAGGTTCGGCTTCTGGTCCATCTCCCAGATGGAACTGTTGATAGTCGGCGGGCTAGCCGCGGCCACCTTAGTTTTTGCTTTCCCCTTTGCGCCGGCAACAGGGGAACCTTGCTCCTGGGCAGATTCAGCCTCTACCGCAGCGATGATTCGTTCCTTTGAGGTGTTCGTCACTGAGCCAAAGAAACAAAGAAGAAAACACTCCAAGCAATCAGCACCCTTGTCATACCCTAACGGTATTAAAGGCGTCGGGGAGACCCTCCCCAAAAACTGCTTGGAGAGGCTCCCGCCGAGCTTGCCGAGGGGCTGGCACCATGCCACCCGGAGGACAGCAAGGAACCAGATTCAAACTTCGAGCCTAAGCCCGCCGAGAGAAGTGTTTTCCCAGGGGAAGACACCCTAAAGGTGTTCACGCTTATGCCCTAAAATAACAAACCAAAACAGCACAAGCAAACGAGAAACAACTTTCCAAAAGCAAATCGTCAAAGCATGCAAAGAAATAACTTATTGACTCACATCAGTCACATGCCTATCAAAGCCCTATTCACGCATGCATAAAGATGACACCGGCAGAAAACTCAACCCTAACAACTACCAACAATCTGAGGTTTAGAAGGAAAAAGCAAAGTAAAAATACTTACTGGTATTCGGGTAGTTGAAGATTGAGGGAGTAACTGGGTCACTGCACCGCACGAACACGTGAAGTAAAGGCTGCAAAGACAAGCAACGATTCAAACCTAGAACTTCGACGAACAAACCTACTGCCAAATCGAAAGAAAAGTTTCTGGATTCCTTACCAAAAGAAGTGGCGAATTTGAAGGAAAGGAAGCTTGGAAGCTTGAGAGTTCGAAGATTTGGGAATCTGAGAATCTGAAAGCTCGAGAATTTGAAAGCGTAAAGAGGAAGAAGGGTCCGTTCCCTCGTTTGTATAGCAGGAACGAAGTCATTTCGAATTCCACAAATGGACGGTCCCGATCTTCCCATACCGCATGCATCAGATCCGACGGCTGGGGATGAAGTGCCGGTCCCATTTATGACTCCTCGGATGGGAATAAAGTATTTATTTCCCATCATTGTACCATCTCGGGCCCGGTGTACCATTAAATACCGTCAAATCTCTACTCAGACGCCTGACGCACGCATACTCAGCCAGTCGCCTCACACACACGTCTTGGTCACAGAGCCATTCCCTGCATGACGCGTGGCCCTTGCCACACTTGAGTACTTGAGTTCAAACATAAGAAATTTCCTTTTTTTTCGTACTAACACTCAGACGGGAAAAAGGAACCCTTCCAGGAACACAGGAGGTGACCCCTCACCTAATCTAGAGACCAGAATACCCGGAGGACTGTACAAGTTCCCGGACCTCTCAAGCTCCGTGACCTTGGGGGGTAAATGTTATCCATATTTCCGGATAGCGTTTAGATGGATAGCCTCGGGGAAGCAGAATTATCAAAGTCTTTCACGAAGGGTGACCAGGGCTCGCGGATGGACAGAAAGGCTTCGCCTCTCCCGTTTAGTGTCTAGCACACTCTTTCAAGCAACCGCGACCCGGAAGCTCGTCAATTCTCCCGGACTCCCGAAGGGATATCCTTCGGGGAAGGTCCTTCCAGGAGAAGCTCTTCAGGTTACCTTCGCGGATACAGTTCCGTGCCTCGCACGGAAGAAGACCAAGCGGTCGAGTCACGGAGGAGGCATAGTTGGAATGATACTCACCTGACACAGGATCCCGCCTGACACGCCTGACAGGTCGAGGCCGCACACATCCCAACACGCCTAAAAGTGCCTTTTCGCCTACTATTCCGCTGACAGTCTGGAAAAGACAGCTGCCTTTTGACATTCCCCATATTTTCATGTAATTATACCTACGTAGAGCCGTGTAGCCATGCTACTACGATAATTGTATCCCCTATTTACGGCTGGTGTAATTAAGACTCATAGGGGTAGAGTAAAACCCTAATCCAAAACCCTAGCTATAAAGACCTCCTCATTTTACGATAGGAGGAGGGCCAGGAAATTACAGAGCAAGAACTCTGCCAAAATCTCTCTGACTTCATCTTCTTCAAGAGAACCCGAGAGAAAACATTGTGAGTTTGTGAGGTTCTTGTACACCAGCCATTTTACTATAATTCTCTACAAGTATAATAACATCGACTCGTGGACTAGGGCTCGTTAACGCCTGAACCACGTAAAAAACATGTTTGTCTATTTATATTTCTGCACTTCTACAGTTCTTATCTTTTTATTATTTTGTTTGTATTCATTTCCGAAAAACTCGGTAAACAACTAGACCTCGCAGAAGCTATTTGCGGTAATCTCGACCTCCTTTTCCACCACTCATCCAAATTGGGATCATGGGTCTCTACGGCCTTTTGGCCTTGAGAAGAAGATCCAACTATGTTCTTTTGTTGATGCATTTTAGTGACCGTGTGATTTATCCTGGGCGTAGAACAATACTAAGTATTAATGGGAAACCTAAGGATTTAGCTCTGGGTTGCAGGTCAAAACTATCAAATGAATTGGTTGTAATTAATAACCAGAGGAGGGTCCTTTGAAAACTTGACCTATCATTTTAAGGAATCCAATCCTATAAGCTAGAGATCATATAAGAGATAAGTCTATGACCTGGAAATCCTACGAGCTAATACGGGTCCACACATGCCCGTAATTCACTCACCATAATCTCATAAATTGCATGTCAGAAACATGGTTTTCGAAAGCAGTGTTCATGCAAAACTGCCCAGGAAACGTCGCCTCTAAGCTACCCTATTTTGGGGTTAGAAAGCCCAAAATTTAGCCTAATTTGTTCTTGATTCAAACCCCAAAATCCTAGAAAATTCCCAGAAAACGCCCAAAAAACTTACCTATTTCATTCCTCTCTCAATATACTTGACTAAGTAAACGTATACTTTCCTTATAACCTATCCTTACCAACCTAAACTCTCGATAGAACCAGTACGTAAGAAACATAACCAATATAGAAACATTGAGAAAAATATGTATATATAGCAAGAAAGAGGGGTGACGTCATACATGAGCAAAGGCTTGGGGAGAAAATGTTGTACCAGAAAAATATGAGCTGAAGTTTCTTGTTCATGATATAGATGGCAAGAAATTAATGAGGAATATTTTAGTCCTAACAACGTTGTACAAGTTCCCAAATGAGTAACTCGAGGAAAGCCCAACGAAGATTAGACATCTAGGAGGTCGTTCAGCTGAGTCGATTAGAGTTCAAGGAGGTCGCTTAGATGAATCCTTAGATCGCATAAATCACATCTTGAGATCTCAGTGTTCAACTTGTTGTAGCCTAGAAACCTATAGCTTGTGAAGGGTGAATTTAGCTTGCTATAAACACTCGGAATGCATAGGCTTGAATCTCTGAAGACCTGGGGACGTTATACGCATAATTAACATGTTGTAACTGTTGTAGCCCCTGCCTGATAAACGTATAATATCAGGCGGTTAATGTCTTTAGTGCATTTATTAGTACATTTATAACAACCCAAATTTGCTAATAAGGCTTAAGTGCCTTGGTTAGTGTGCCGGGAGGGCATAATTGGGATTAGAGTGAATAGTACTTATTTGAATGTGATATTATGTGACTAATGGTGCCTAAATGATATTATATGACAATTGATGATATTATGTGATAATATGAAATAAATATGTTATATATGTGAGAACCACATTATTATGTGGATAATTCTGCAGCCGGCTACTCGAGGCGATCCTAGGGCTAGAGAGCAAGAAAAGTCACAAGGGGGCATTATAATTGACTTTGGATAAGTCAAGGAGTATTTTTGGTATCGGGTAGTGATTTAGACTATCGGGTGATGGAAATAAATAATTGGAGATATATTTGAGGTTAGGATGTCTAGGCGGGATTATTGGGGGATTTTACCGTTTTGCCCTCGGGGATGTTTCCGGTACCCCAAGCTTTGGGATTAGTCTGATAACTTAAGGATAGACTTAAGGAATATGTTAGAAAATAGTAGACACAAGTTTAAACCGACCTTTCTCTCCTTCTCTCTCATCTCTCTCTTAGCAAAGGCAAAACCCTGATTTTCAAGGGGGAAATTGACTGAAACTTGGGGGAATTGAAGGGCTGAACCAGAGGATTAGCTCAAGGAACCAATCAAGGGTTGAATTAGAGCCAAGGTAAGCATTAATTTTCGTTTCTGAGGTTAGAAATTTAAGGAGAAATGGCTGAGTTTTTAATAGTTGTGGTTTTGACATTCAAGGTGGGGTTGAGGCTTAAAAATCTGAAGATAGGCCAGGGGATCCTTAGAGAAACGATTCTACAGCTGAGGTAAGGTTTAATTTAAAGTTTGATGGTTGAATTTGAGAGTTTTCATGGCTGGTTTTGAGTTATGTGGGTTAAAATCTCAGAAATTGGAATTGGGATTTTGGTGAGTGTTAGACTGGATTTTTGGTTGGATTGTGTTGTTTAAATCATTCTAATGGTGTTGTTATTAATTGGTTTTGAGTTGGGGGCTTTGGGATGGCTTAAGGTGAGGTTTAGAGATTTAAAATGGTGGATTTTTCTGGGTTCGAAGGGTCGGGCCGCGACATGGTTCTTGGTGAGCCGCGGCCCTTCGAGGCTGTTGCATCTGAGGAAGGAGGGCGGGCCGCGGCATGGTCCAAGCAATGCCGCGACCCTTACCTGTTTTTGTGCCTTAGATGGTTATGTTTGGGGGCCTATGCTGGGGCACTTAAGGGATTTTGGGATTTTAGGCTTGGAATTTAACCTAGGGTGCTCGGGATTGAATCTTTTACCATATTTGGTGAAGTTCAATGATCTGGGGACTAGAACTTGGTTTGGAAACTCATTTAAGATTGTTAATGGTATCTTTCATCATGATTGTGACTAGGTGCTATGCTAGGGCTCGGGGATCGGATCGCGCTCAAGGAGTATCGCCCGTAGTTAATTCATCTAGAAGCTAAAGGTAAGAAAACTACACCCGGTTGAATATTTGAACGGGACTAAGGGCTCCCTGATATATATGATTGAAAGAATGGTATTATGCCATGTAAATTGTAACCAACGGCCTAAGTGTGCAACGGTTAACTTGTGCAATTGGCACAGCTCGGACACTGGTATCTGAGGACAGCTTATAATGCACTGAGCTCGGTTTAAGCGGGCCGGAGTCAGTGGGTTAAACATATGGTGCGATCTAAGGTGTCGACCCTAGTATTTGTGTTAATTGATTATTATATTTGGCTATGAATGTGATTAATGAGATTGTTGAATAATCTGAGTATAGATGAGGTTACTTGTACCTTGAAGTGTGCTTATATGCTGTGGATTGAATATCTGAACATGCTTATTGGAATGTCTGTTTGATAATATTATTTATGCTGTGTTTGTTGTTTTCTTCCAAATATGCCCTTTCACTGATTAATCCCGGTTTCAACTCTTACCTTGAATAGAATTGATAGAGCCACCTCATGGACCTATGGACCTAGAATTCAAAGCTCCAATAAATTTAGATTATTAATTAAATATCTTTAATATAATAACCTTAATTTATTAATCTCAATATTATTCCACTAAAAATATGAGATTGAACTCTTGCAATTATAAATATTTATTTACAGAGTATTTTTAGTAAAGTGTCCATCAATTTAATCATTATATACAATCCAATCATCTATTATTGTTTCATAATTAAAGTAGGGATAAGATTACCGTCTTACCTCTTTGATTATTTCTTGTTTCCTTAAGTTCCATTAACTTTACTAGTGAAGGTTAATTTATAAACTGATTTATGAATTTGAACTCAATAACCTTTCATTTCCAACAGTTAACCCTTAAGAGAACTATTATTCAATTCCTCTCAGAAAGATATAGAATCGATGTTTGTATACATTGTCCCCAGCTACTTACACCAATTGTTATGATTGGTTAAATATATGGGGAAAATGGTTAGGCACGAAGACGTGCAAAACCCATAACAGTTTCACTAAAGTCAACATGTGAGAGTTGAATTTTGGTATAGGCATTTATAAATCAATTTTTTAGGTCTAAAGTGTTTCTTTGGAGTAGAGTAGCCAAAAAGTTTGGGAGTATTTGGGGATGTTTTAAGACAAGTATTGGGGCATCAATCAAAAGGACCTATGTTGCGTCGCCTTTGGGCGGCGATGTGTCGCTAGTCTCATGAATCACTACATAGGCGACACATTGCCTAGGTGCAGGTGACGTGTTGCCTGGGCGGTCCGTACATGACCGTACAGTTACGTGTTTTTGGCTTCAAAATTCAAATTAAAATTCTCTAATCTCATTGGTTGAGTCTAATGAGGATTCTTATACTATTGAAAGGGGTCATTTGAGTTATTTGGTGAATTGATCACTCTCCTCTCTCTCTCTCCCTAGCTTTCAAGATTAATACTTTTCTCCAAGATCTTCATCAAGAAAGCTTAACTTGCATGAAGATTCTGTTAGAGAATATATATTATTGCTCAATGGAATTATGGAAAAACCAAATACAACTCTATGCAAAAATACAATGGACAAGATAATATTGATTAAATAAGTATTACAACTCAATTGCTCAAAATACAAGTAAATAGAAAGATGTAGAAGAAGAAGATTACAAACTCAATACTATAACAATACAAGTAAATAAGATCAACAAGATCAAAAGAATGAAAACACAAACAAACTCTCACACAACCAAAGTGTAGAGTAGTGGGGATCACCAACTTGAACAAGGTTCAAGACCTTTGTCCAAAAGCTTATTTCCCCCTATTCTCTAAGCACTAAGGGATCTCTCTAGGAAATAGCTCTCTGGAAATACCAAGCCTTTTGGTGTATTTTCCAGCCAAGTGCTTTGTGGATGGAAAATGATGTGTCATACAAGTGAGCATTAGGCTCCTATTTATAGAGTTTGAGATACCCTTTGGATTTCAAATTCCATCAACCCCCATGGCTGTTACCAATGTTTAATTGGATTAATATGGAATTAAAATTGAGATTTGGGAGTTATTTGGGTTTTTAGAACCGTTCAACACATTTGGAAAAAACTGAAAATTTGTCCTGAAATGCACCTGTGGCTGCGGCCACTGCTCTCTGTCCCCCAGGCCGTGGCCAAGGAATTATAGTGGCCGCGGCCACAGCCTATCTTCAGCACAAAAAATGTGATTTTTCCAAAACGTTCCAAAACGTCCCAAATCCTTTTCCACATGATTTTGTAACCTCCAAACACCTATTGGAAGTTAAAAACATGTCTCCAACAGTCATATATCATCATGACTTTGTGAAATCCAATCTCAAATGTGTAACATATAATATACACATTATTGGGTAATATTTGGGAGTTACAAATTTGTAACTCCAAATTATGTCACATTTGGGCACACACATGTGTCCAATTTTGTGACTCTCAATAATATGTTACAAGGTGTGACAAATCACATTTGTGTGACAAATCACATTTTGTCACATTATTTAATCTAATATTATATTATATAAAATAATATAACATTCCCCCACTAGATTAAATAATCACTTTTTGTAACACTTATTTAATCAATCAAACATTATATTAAAATATTATATTCCCCCACTTGATTAAATAATCACTCTCTATAGAAACATTTGCATTGTTGCATAAAGTAAAATGTCTTTCGACTTGAATTTTACCTTAGAGTAATTATCACAAAGTTTGTTGAAATTTTGGTTGCCGAAGCATTGAACCACTATCCCTTGATAACAAACCGGTGATAACACACACACCTTTGCAATGTTCACTTGAGACCTCAATGTCTCGCTTTTGCACCGTTAATGGCCATGTGCACATTCCATTCATAGACTTTTCTTAAGAATGACTCCCAATTCTCATGAGGGGCGGCACCACCCCTAGGTCTATATAGGTAGAACTCTTACAGTATTTTGTTACCCTAAAATACTTGTCTTTTTAAGACTGAGTTCTATTAAAAAACCTTTCGGTTTTAACCCTCAATTTGGTAATACACTAGTACTCATATCTCAGATGGGAAAAAATTGGAGTACTACTATCTATTCACTTGATTGACTTGTTATTACCTATTGAACCTAATACTAGTTTGGTTACTAGTATTAAGATAGGTTACCATCAACCGTGAATCTCTTTAGGAAGTCTAAGTCCCACCCCTTGAGATGTAGAAATGATTCCATTTGAATCATATCTTTTCTCATGTATGCATACTTAGACACTCTCATTATTTTATTCAAACTTTGTTGCTAGCCATAGTTTGATTAAAATAGTTACCCCTTTAAAATAGTGATTTTGACCATAGTCAACACCCGCACTCTCACATTTTCCTTGAATATTAATTCTAGAAACCTCTTTGTTTCTAAAATTCTCCTTTATGTTTAAATTGATTCCTTCTTGAATCAAAATATTACAAACAATGACTTTAGACACCAAACATGTCTAGATTTGTTCATTCTATATACATATAGCCAATGTGATTTAAAATGTGGAATTCCAAATCACCTATTTGATAGGATGAGCAAATTAATCAATTGATTAACAACAAAATAAATTGATTAACTTTGAAGCATCACCCCCACATTTCTCACATAGTGATAATAAAATATCACTTTAAAATAGAAATCTCTTCATTTATAATAAGTCATTTATCCTCCAAGACATATCTAGACTTATAATTCTCCAAGTTCATCATGAGTCCTCTAAGACACATGATAAACTCTCAATAGATCAAGATAAAAACCTCAATGTTTATCTTGATTTATTTACTTGCTAAAGCAAGGCACACTTCTTTCAAAGCAACTTTTACTTTTAGTTGTCTAAATAATCTCAAAATCACTTAAACAATTTTTGTGTATTTTCTAAGAGTCTCTTTGAGATTCTTTTGAATACATCAATTTGACATCCATCGATTTTCTCATCAAAATCAAAATGAAAATGTCAATTTTTTAAACACTTTAAATCAAAAAATAAACCCTCATTGATTTGTTTAAACACTTTGATTTCTTATATTTTTTTTAAAATTATCTCCTCATCGAGATTAATTTAAACATATCACCTTCTTTAACCAAAATGAATAAAGTTCTCTTTTATTCACCATTGGTGTAAAGATTCAAAATTGCTTCTCCAATTTTGTAATGTCTCCTCATTGAGATATACAATATTTAAGAACTATTGTCACTAAATAATTCTCAAATATATTTCATTTGACCACACTCTAGACTATAAGTCTAATGAGTCAACATGTCATCCCACAATTTTTTAATCCACTTTGATCCATTTTATTGCAATGGCAAGACACAACCATTAAAAGATGTAACCCCCCTTAGTTTCATCTTTTCTTATCTCATAAAATGAGATGGTAAACACTTAAATGAGAAATTTCATTTCTCAAATAATTCTCTTTATTTACCAAATGAATGGTAACTCATCACATTGCAATAATAGAGGATAAAACATATTAATATTATTATCACCTTAATAATCATATTATATGGCACACCACAATAATCATGATAATTCTCATCAATATAGGATAAAACATATTAACATCTCACAAATGTTTACAAGATTATATTTCAATATAATTTCACATTGTTGTCAACTAATATGGCTCTTTATTAATATGAAACATGAATTAATAATATCATCCACATATGATTTCACATTTCTATTGATTCACAAAATCAATATATAGGCATGTCATATAAAACTCATATAGTTGTCATTCTTATAATTTCTCATTAACACAAAATAGGACAATTCTATGACATGGAAGCATATTACCCAATATTCTACTAGATTATTTACATATTAATCACATATCATAAAACTCAAGATGTTAAATTATCTTCTAATCTAACCACTATATTTGAAAAACAAAAGATATTAGAAAACAATGAACCTCATTTATAAAACTTTCTTCTTCTCATATCTATCACTATATGAAAACTACTAGATCTTCTAAGAAAATTAAAGAAGAACATTACCTTATCTTACCATCTTTCCAAGGTTGAATCCTCACAAGATCTCTATGGCTTCTCCTTCCATTGAAAAGGAATATAATCTTTTGATTGTTAGAGAATATATATTATTGCTCAATGGAATTATGGAAAAACCAAATATAACTCTATGCAAAAATACAATGGACAAGATAATATTGATTAAATAAGTATTACAACTCAATTGCTCAAAATACAAGTAAAGAGAAAGATGTAGAAGAAGAAGATTACAAACTCAATACTATAACAATACAAGTAAATAAGATCAACAAGATCAAAAGAATGAAAGCACAAACAAACTCTCACACAACCAAAGTGTAGAGTAGTGGGGATCACCAACTTGAATAAGGTTCAAGACCTTTGTCCAAAAGCTTATTTCCCCCTATTCTCTAAGCACTAAGGGATCTCTCTAGGAAATAGCTCTCTGGAATTACCAAGCCTTTTGGTGTATTTTCCAGCCAAGTGCTTTGTGGATGGAAAATGGTGTGTCATACAAGTGAGCATTAGGCTCCTATTTATAGAGTTTGAGATACCCTTTGGATTTCAAATTCCATCAACCCCCATGGCTGTTACCAATGTTTAATTGGATTAATATGGAATTAAAATTGAGATTTGGGAGTTATTTGGGTTTTTAGAACCGTTCAACACATTTGGAAAAAACTGAAAATTTGTCCTGAAATGCACCTGTGGTCGCGGCCACTGCTCTCTGTCCCCCAGGCCGCGGCCACAGCCTCTCTTCAGCACAAAAAATGTGATTTTTCCAAAACGTTCCAAAACGTCCCAAATCCTTTTCCACATGATTTTGTAACCTCCAAACACCTATTGGAAGTTAAAAACATGTCTCCAACAGTCATATATCATCATGACTTTGTGAAATCCAATCTCAAATGTGTAACATATAATATACACATTATTGGGTAATATTTGGGAGTTACAAATTTGTAACTCCAAATTATGTCACATTTGGGCACACACATGTGTCCAATTTTGTGACTCTCAATAATATGTTACAAGGTGTGACAAATCACATTTTGTCACATTATTTAATCTAATATTATATTATATAAAATAATATAACAGATTCAAGGCTTCTAAATCGTAATCTCATTCTATTGTAATTTCTTCAAGTAATCTCAAAGATAATACTAGGAATAGAGATTTTTGGACAGCAAATCTCAATTTTTGTCAATCCTTTGTAAACTTGTTGATTTGGATAAATTCATAGACTTGTGATTTTATATAACCAATGTTCTACAACTCAAAGGTCTATTTTACCACTTGTCTTATTTGTGTTATGTTATTTGTATTATTCTCACATTAGATAATAGATTATCATAGTTTTATTCTTTTGAATTGTAATATACAAAGCTTGGTGTAATAGCCTCATCCCCAACAATAAACAATCTCTAACCTCAAACCTAAGTTGTATAAAAAAGATTGTCTATCTCTAAGGTTTATCTACTAACCAAGGCTAATCTCAGCACTCAAGTTCATGTCTCAAGATTTAGTGAGACTAGATCGATTCGATTGCTCAAACATTATGCGTTGGCAAGACAAGATCAAGTTTCTTCTCACAACATTAAAGGTTCACTACATTCTTGACAAAGACTTGAAGACTTTGGATGCTCTAAAGGATGAGTATACTCAAGAAGTGATCAAGGAAAGGAAGAAAAGGGAAGAAGATGAGCTAATATGTAAAAACCACATACTCAACACCCTCTCAGATCGCCTCTATGATCTTTACACCAATACAACATCGGAAAATGTGATATGGGATGCACTTGAGAAAAATTAAAATACAGAAGAAGAAGGTACCAAGAAAGTCCTCTCCTCAAGCTTTTCACTTTCTCCTCTAGTTCGTTTGCCTCCTTTTGACTAACGACCAGGTGATCCTTCAACATGGTTGGTTTAGGACGCAACTTTGTGTTTTTCCTTTGACTTAAAGGCTTTGTCTATATCCTCCTTTGTTGTTTTGAGCTCTTTGGTCAAGAAATTAGTGGTGTCCTTTGTAGTCTGCTGCTCGGCGACCCACCTCTTTTATTCCTTAGAAAATTTAGAGTTGCCCTCTTCAACACTTCTCCACCTATTGTTAAGGGTTTGGATGGCCTGCTATCAACATAAAAATTTGAAAACTATTGTAGTATGATAAAAAGTAATAAGTATCGAGCAGTGAAAATAAAATTAAGAGAAAACTTACACCGAGAGCTCATTAAAACTTCGACCAATCACCTTGTCAAATTTTAAAGAGTGAGGAGAAGTGAACACTTGCTTGCTTAGCCTATGCTTTGCCAACTTCTGCAACTTGTCGATGATGGAATTGGAGGCGTTGCTCAACATCTCATTTATTGAGAGTTCTCCTACCTACTCGGTGGAGGACTATAGATGATGAGAGGGTGGAGGAGTTTTTGTCATGGAAGGAGGGGGAGTCGTCTCCTTGGTCAAGGGAGTCTCTGTTGGTCGAGACTTTTTGCTCGGAGGGGCCCCTCTCGGACCTCCTGTTTCCTTCCTGGTCGACTTCTTTGAGCTAGCAGCAGCGCCTCCCGAAGCGTAGAGGTTAAAGACATTAGATGACTGCATGACTGTAAATGAATCAAACAGTTAGTCAAACATTAACAAGTATAAGGCGAAATAAACAAGAAAAAATTCTAAGTTATATACTCGGATTGCTACAAACACTAATCACTACATTTTCTAAACTACTACTCCTGCACACACTATATGCCTCAAGGAATGCCGAAGTAAAGCAACTGGTCAAACAAATAAAGTTGCCATCAATATTGAATTGACTATTATAGATGGGCAACATATTTAGAAGAATTGAAAATTCATACCATTTTCATCCTCAGACAAATCATCTACTCGACCAGGGTACTCTGGCAATTTTTGTTTTCCTTTTCCTGTTGGAAGGGGGAATGGGAGCTAGTTGGGGGATGGAGCTTGGCTCTTTGATAGAAACCCCAGTTGCTTGACGCCTAGGGGTCTTAGAGACATCTTGGGGCTGCTTGGGGGGGGGGGGGGTTCTATTAGGATTAATTCCCCAAAATCATGTAAATATATTTTATTGGTTTTAAATAAAAGTACAATTTTATTATATTTCAATGTTATAATAATTGTTTGAATTAATTATATAATAATATCAAGAAAACTCCCTATTCATTCATGAGAATATGATCTTGTATTAGTACGAGAGAATTAAGATCATATATAATGAATAAAATAGTCAGTAACATATTAAAGTAAGGAATATTTAATGAATGGTTACTAGTACGGTTTGCTAAGCATACGAGATGCAAGTAATCTATATTCGGATTATTGATGTGGATGGACATCTTAGTAAAGATGTTGTATATAATAGAGATTATACATGACAAGACCGATGAGAATTAATTATCTTTATAAACTTGTCGTTTGATGTAAAGATTTAATTCTTGTCATAATAGATTATCATTTGTAGATTAGTCTAAACCTTGAGTATTCATGAACTCATGTTTATGATTATTGGATCTTTTGATTCACTCGTTAAGGTCTCTTAGACTAATGAGGCTAATGACTTTTGTTTTGGATATTCAATATCGTGGATGGCTGGGAACATAAATTACAATATTGGAATCCATGCTTTCCTAACAGATCGAATATTGGTTCCCTTAAGGGTTGATTTTGGAACTGAATAGTTATTGAGCTCAAATCTATAATTAGATTATAGATTAATTATTTGCTAGTGATTTAATGGTACTTAAGGATCAAGAAGTAATTAGAAGGGTAAAACAGTAATTTTGACCAGCTCTAATTAACGAACCAATAATGGAGGACAAAACTACGTATATTGATTATATCAATGGACTACTAGAGAAAACTCTGTAAATATAATTCTATAAATACTCAGAGTGCAATTCCATATTTATAGTGGAGTAATCATGGAATTAATAAATAAGATTATTAGATTAAAGAGTTTAATTAATAATCTGGTTTATTAGAGCTTCGTATTATAGATCCATGGTCCCCAAATCACCTCTGGCCTGCATTGTCAAGGGTAAGGATGTCAAAAGAAAGATTTGTTAAGAGAAAGGACTAAATTGCAAAGGAATTAATTTTCCACGGCAAGGAAATAATTATTTGATAATAATGAGTAATTGATTAATTGTGAATTAATTAATTATTTAACTATATAGTAATTATTTTGAAAAAACATAGGTCAAAATTAATATTAATCTTGTTTGGATTAATATAAAGAGAGATAATAATAAATATCTTATTTATAATATGATATTTATTTATTAAAATTAAAATTGACCTTTTCAGATAAAGTTAATTTTGAATTAACTGATATTTATGTTGGGATAAATATATTGTCTTAAAAGTTAATTAAATAAGCAAATGAGAAAATTAGGACAACCCTAATAGGGCTGGGCGACACACACTGTACAGTACTGTGTGTGGTGCCTAGAACCAAGGATTTTTATCCCTTGGATTTTAATTTTGAATTTCAAATAAATTTTTTTAATCAGTTATTTGATTATTCTGTTTAAATATGAGTTAAATAGATAATTAAATGAAACTATCTAATCAGTTTTAATTTGAATTTTATTTTAATTAAATAAATAGTATTTAATTAGATTAAATATCTTTATAAATATGATATACGTGATATTCAGAAAACAAGAACAATCAGACTCTCTCTCTAAAGCGGTAGTTTTCTCTAAACCTGAAAATTATTCTAAACCTTTTCTCTGTCAAAAACTCTCTAGATCTCATGTGTTGAGTACATCTAGGGAGTCACATAAATCAACCTTTTGAATCTTACGTGTCCACACATGTCCTTGTGTATTTGATGATTGGTCTGGAAGATCAGGGTGTGAGATCTCAGAACACTAGATAGGATGATCGTTGATTTATACAAAAAGACTCAAGGACACTTGATAGGCTACAAGAGGTAATCCCTGATCTTTTTGTATGTGTTTAATATTTATATATGTATATGATCCTAGCTAGTATTAATATTTATTAAAATGGGTCCATATATTTCATTGCATACCTTTGATTTTATCATTTAATACCAACATTTTCTCCCCAGTGCCTTCGCCAATGGCACTCTCAGTGGTGGACTCCCTCACATCTTGGTGAGGTGCCAAAAGGTCAACCAGCCTTATGTTGCTCTGAGTGACCAAATCTTTGACACTCTTCTCGATTAGTGTCATGCTGGCTAGAGCAGCAACCCTCTCCATCATTGCTTAGGATGCCTCTGATACCATGGGTCTAAATTGAGATAATATGCTAAGACACAAATGTAAAAAAAAAACAAGTAACTAGAAAATGGAAAAGAATCATTGAGAGAAATGTTTACCTCCCCAAGTAAAAGACAAATTGTTCACGACTAGGTCGATCGCAAGAAAATACTCTTGGTAGTATTTTCCTACTTTGGATTTGTACGAGGTGTCGGTCAGGAATGCGCAGGCAGATTCCTGGTGGTAGAAATGGAAAAACCCCGTATTATATTTGTTGGAGTTGGACTTAAGATCAAATAAATAATTGATCTCATGGGGAGTAGGTGCAGGGCAATGTTTGTGGTGGTAAAGGATATAGAGTGTCGATAAAACTTTATATATGTTTGGAGTTATTTGAAAAGGTGCAACATCAAAATAGTTCGCCACCCCCTGAAGTAATCGTGCAAGGGCAAGATTGCCCTTGCCTCGATATGGGTCCTCAACAAGACGCTGTAAGCACCACCAGGCATATTCGCCCGCTGGTCCGGAATGGGTTGGTATAATGTAATCTCAGGAAGTTCGTACTGTTAGGATTAATGTCCTAAAAGCATGTAAAGACATTTTATTGGTTTTAAATAAAAGTACAATTTTATTATATTTCAATGTTATAATTATTGTTTGAATTAATTATAAAATAATATCAAGAAAACTCCCTATTCATTCATGAGAATCTGATATTGTATTAGTACGAGAGAATTAAGATCATATATAATGAATAAAATAGTCAGTAACATATTAAAGTATGGAATCTTTAATGAATGGTTGCTAGTACGGTTTGCTAAGCATACGAGATGCGATTAATCTAGATTCAGATTACTGATGTGGATATACATCTTAGTAAAGGTGTTGTATATAATAGAGATTATATAAGACAAGACCGATGAGAATTAATTATCTTTATAAACTTGTCATTTGACATAAAGATTTAATTCTTGTCATAATAGATGATCGTTTGTAGATCATTCTAAATCCTGAGTATTCATGAACTCCTGTTTGTGTTTATTGGATCTTTTGATTCACTCATTAAGGTCTCTTAGAATAATTAGGCTAATGACTTTTGTTTTGGAGATTCAATATTATGCATGGCTGGGAACATGAATTACAATATTGGAATCCATGCTTTCCTAACGGATCGAATAATGGTTCCCTTAAGGGTTAATTCTGGAATTGAATAGTTATTGAGCTCAAATATATAATTATATTATAGATTAATTATTCGCTAGTGAATTAATGGTATCAAGAGGTAATAAGAAGGGTAAAATGGTAATTTTAACCAGCTCTAATTAACGAACCAATAATTGAGGACAAAACTACATATATTGATTATATCAATGGACTACAAGAGAAAACTCTATAAGTATAATTCTATAAATACTTAAAGTGCAATCCCATATTTAGAGTGGAGTAATCATGGAATTAATAAATAATATTATCACATTAAAGAGTTTGATTAATAATCTGGTTTATCTGAGCTTCGTATTATAGGTCCATGGTCCTCAGATCACCTCTGTCCTACACTATCAAGGGTAATGATGTCAAAAGAAAAATTTGTATAGATAAGGACTAAATTTCAAAGGAAATAATTTTCCCGAACAAGGAAATAATTATGTGATAATTACGGGTAGTTGAATAATTGTGAATTAATTAACTATTTGACTATATAGTTTTTATATTTGAAAAACTACAGGTTAAAATTAATATTAATCTTATTTGGATTAATATAAAGAGAGAATAATAAATATCTTATTTAGAATATGATATTTATTTATTTATTTTAAAATTTATATTTTAAGATAAAGTTAATTTTGAATTAACTGATATTATGTTGGGATAAATATATTGTCTTAAAAGTTGATTAAATAAATAAAATGAGAAATTAGGGAAACCTTAATAGGGTTGGGCAAAACACACTCTACAACACAGTGTGTGGCGCCTAACTCAGGGATTTTTATCCCTGGGATTTGAATTTTGAATTTCAAATAAATTTTTTTAAATAGTTATTTAATTATACTTTTTAAATATGATTTAAATAAATAATTAAATATAAATATCAGATGAGTTTTAATTTGAATTTTATTTTAATAAAATAAATATTATTGAATTAGATTAAATAATTTTATATAAGTCTGATAGTACGTGACTTTCAGAATAAGACTTTCATTATTTTTATGAGATTAAAAAAAATATTGACTCTCTCTCTCTCTAAAGTGATAGTTTTCTCTAAACCTGAAAACTATTATAAAACTCTTCTCTCATTCAAACCTCTCTAGATCTCATGTGTTGAGTACATCTAGAGAGTCACATAAATCAACATTTTGAATCCTACGTGCCCACACACGTCCTTGTGTGTTTGAGGATTTGTCTGGAAGATTAAGGTGTGAGCTTTTAGATTATTGGATAGGAAGATCGTTGATTTTATACAAAAATATTCAAGGACACTTGATAGGCTACAAGAGGTAATCCCTGATCTGTTTTGTATGTGAATTAATGTTTATACATGTATATGATCCTGATTGGTATTAATATTTATTAAAATGGGTCCATATATTCCGTTGCGCGCCTTTGATTTGATCATTTAATACCAACAACTGTCATGTTCGATATGACACTAGGAGATGCAATGTACCAGGGTGCATTCTTTTTGTCAATGCCCTCTTTAACAAGAGCATGGGTAAGGAGCAGCTCAGGGGGTTGCTCAATGGTTTCTTGCTGGGGGTTGGTCGACGGACCTTCAGCATTAGCTGCATGTTGACCAATGTGAGGATCAAGGATCTTTTTATTTCGTTGGGCTACCTATTTAACTCTGTCCATGGATGGTTTGGGTCTTTGGGGCCTATGTCTAAGTTGACAAGAAGAATTGTGTGGTCTAGAAGAACTGGTCGGTGGATGAGGTCTGGAAAAATTGGTCGATGGATTTGGTTGTGTGGAAATTTGGAAATAGGCAAGACGATCTGCTCGGTGTCTTCAATCAACAAGGCTAGAAGATCTTCATTTATTGACCTCTCGCTTCCGTAATAGTCGTGCATGAATATCTGAGAAGGAAAATGGGAAAGTGAGAATCTACAACCAACTGAATATATAAGACTAAGGAGAAAATAAATGTTGGTCGTGGATAAAAGTTAAGCTTTTATCCAACCAATAGCATTTGGAGACAAACAGATTGAAATCTACAAGCAGAGGAGGAAAAAAGATCAAAAAGTGAAATTGAAAAGTTTTTGAGAAACATTTTCACCTTCATTACGGACGGGAAAAATCCATATTTTTCCTAAAATTCTAAAATCGAATTTTTACACTGATTTTGGGCCCAGAACAAGTCGTGATACCATAATACATTCTTCCTAATGTCTTTACATGCCTAAATACTACCAAATACAACTCCAAAAACCAAATCCTATGTGCTTTTACAGAAAAAATGGGTCTCTCAAGAACAAAGCCAAGGACTTCAAATGGAAATTACAAAGATAAAAAAAACCATGGAAAAAATGCGTGAAAACTGTAAAAAAAAATAGAAGGAAGTTGATCAGAAACTTACTTGGTATGAGGAGTGCTGAAGAAATCGCTTGAAAATTGCTTAAGGTTCCTGGAATGTGTCTTGGATTGCTTGAAAACAACTTGTAGGATTTTGGGTGTTCTTGAGGAAAGAGAAAGCAAGGATGAAAAATGAGAAGAAAGGTAAAAGGACTATTTATACTGAGTAGGGTAGGTGAAGAGTCATGAGTAAAAAAAGTATTTTTTTCCTTGGAAAAAGTACAATAATGATTACTTACCTATCCGAAGAAACAAAAGTACAACTGATTTGATAGGTCAAGGATTGTTGGTTGAGTAAGTTTATTTTGTGTTGATTGCATCATAATAAACTTGGGGGGGGGGGGGGCAAATGTTTCCCTAAAAATTAGCATGATGACGTTGCATGAAAATGAGACATGTGGAAGACACATGATAATACGTTTAATGAAGGATTGGTTGACCCACGACCAGAAAGGAAAAATTTCTTATTATTCCAATTGAGTTCACAAGCTAGGCGGAGAAACTAGTGAAGTAAGCGGGTCGCTAGTCATGACCAGAGTTGCTCGAGGGTAGGCGATGAAAGCTCAAAATCAGTTAAAGCTAAGATATTTATGTGATAGTTTGTTATTTTGTATTATTTTATTCATGTTTGTTACATAAATTATGTAAGGCCCATGGCCCATCTATGATCATTCTTGAGCCTATAAATAGAGGACTCAATAATTCATTGTTTTTTATGTTGTAATTCTTGATTTCAGAGAGTTCATAGATTTAAGTGTTGTTACACGAATCTCTTGTATTCTTGCTCTTATTTGCGAAACTCAGTTGATTTTATTCATCTAATCGCATGTTTTGAGAACTTTACATAAATAATAGTACTAAGTGGACGTAGTTTATTACCGACCATCGGGGCCAAACCACTATAAAATTTTAGTGTCGTTTATTAATAGCAAGTTCAGTTCTTATTTCATATTGTTTATTTGACTCAGTGTCGTTGACCAATTCGTGAGTCAACAAAGTAGAATTGATTAATTAGGCAACAATTATAAGAAATATTTGTTAGGTTTAGTTTATTTAAGAGAAATTAAGATAAAAATTAACTCACTTTAAAAATATTATTTTATTATTTTCTTTGAAAAACTAGGGTTTTGAACCCCTTTTCAATTTTCTTAAACAAATATCATTTAATTAATAAAACTACTAACTCTCTAATATCCAGCTAATCTTAGTAATCATGCAATGTACTAAACTCAATTTTATAATTACCAAGGAATTAAAAAATTTTTAGCCATACACTATAGAGAAAATCCCATTTTTTTTCCTAAGTGTAAACTTTGTTGAATTTAAGTTATAAGTAGGCTAGTTTAAAAAAATTATGTTTTGAAAACTATAGCTCTAAAAATTCTCAAATTTGCAGAACTGAACTTGGATACTCCATGAATTTCTTGG
Organism: Humulus lupulus; assembly: GCF_963169125.1. Lineage (NCBI taxonomy): Eukaryota > Viridiplantae > Streptophyta > Magnoliopsida > Rosales > Cannabaceae > Humulus > Humulus lupulus. The sequence continues at coordinate 81,334,745 of NC_084797.1, read as the reverse complement.
CTAAATTTCATACAAAAAGAATCATTTTTACTTGGTAAAAACTATTTTCAAACATCTCATTTCAAAACTGTCTAGAAAAAGACTATTCTTTTTAGTGAACTTTGGGAATTCACAAAATCTTTTTAGTTCATCACATAGATCTGAAATTTCTTAGGCCTTCATACCAAAAATTAGGTCATTTGAACAATTTTTACTTAGTGAAACGAGTTCCCAAACTTGGCTGTCGAGAAGCTATTTTGAGTTTCCATAAATTTTTGTCTAACTTTGAAAATTTATAAATATCACTATTTTTAATATTTTTCTTTGAAATTTTACCGATTGATTTATAAATATCATAATAACTCTTATTCCAAAAATCAGCTAAAAATTCAATAATTATCTCATGAAAATCGTTGTCCAAAGTTGGCTGCTTACCTAGTTTTTGAAAACATATTTTCCAGATTGCACACCAATTTTGCAAAATCTATAACTTGGTCATTTCAAAGCTTTTTTGCATGTTTCTATACACTATGGACATCTAAATATCTGAAACTATAATATGGAACCAATAAAATTAAAAAAAAAATCATACATATTTTACTTGACCCTTTGGACAACGATTTGGGTTAGGATGTATGATTGGAAGGTAAACACTTAAAATCATACATATTTTACTTGACCCTTTGGACAATATGTATTAGTTCCAATCATACATACATATTTTAAAATCTCAAGTCTTAAACATTTTCTCACAAAAATCACAATTTTGCCTATGGATTGTTGAATTCCACCACTAACAAGTATCCAAACACCCATGCATGTATGATCAGCCATAATAAAAATATTATTACAGTTCTAATAATTAATTTAAACATATCAAACAACTAACACATGGTAGATTCAACAGAAATTCAAGCAAAAACACAGAGGAGGTGACCACATATCTCTTGATGACCTTCAATTGGATTTTGATGACTTCTAGCTCTTTATATCCCTTGCTCAGCCTTTAGTCTACATATATACACTCCCCAAAATCCCAAAAGTCATATTACACAACTATATAAACTCATCTAAATGGATAAACTGACCAAACACAAGCTTTGACAAGAGGAGTTTAGCTTTTACCTCTTGTAGAACTAACTTTGTGTGTAGATTTCTTAACTCCAAACTAGAACTAGGTAACTTGAAAGTAAGTATGTAAGAGATCGAAGATGAGAAAGGAATTTTTTGTGAAGAAAATTTTCAGAGGATCAAGCTTAGGGTACTCAACCAAGGTGAGGGATTTTGAGAGAGAATTGAGAGAAAACTTAACTTCCAAGTTTTACCATTTGTAAATTATGAAGACTTTTGAATTTTTTTCCTTTTTTAATGTGAAAATAATAAACCTTTAAATGACCCTTTTACCCCTTGTCTTCCTCCCTTCACTAACTCATTTAGGCTTTGATTAGGTCTTAATGAAATCTAACTTAAGCTAATTAATCTAAGGCTAAATGGTGTTTTCTCCAAAAAGTGACCATGTAGTAATTTTTTTCTTACCTTCCCTAATTGAGATTTTAATCAAGGGTAATTAAATTAGATATCTCTTTCCATTTAATTTAAGTGGTTATACTCCTACATTTATAACTAAAACAATTTAATTAGCCAAAATCTCATTTTTGGCTAAAATGTGCATTTTTCTCAAAAATGCATTTTTAGAGATTTTTCATACAAAAATCAAACTTTTGATGTTAATATAAATTAATCCAATAATTATGCTTCTCAAATAATAATTATCTAAGAATTTTCTCGGTTAGGGTTTCCATTTCGTCCAGGACCGAAATGCTAGGTTTGTCGCATGCACATATCACACTTTGACTAACATTTCAACATGAATTTGGTTTTTCAAGAATTTATGTTCATTTATTATCACCATCATGTTCTTAGCTACTCATAGGTGCCCGAAACACGGGGCGTTACAAGGCATCTTTCCTTTCCATATCTCATATGGTGAAATTTGATTCTTCTTTAAAGGAATCCGATTTAGAATATGATAAGCAGATAGCAAAGCTTCCCCCCATAATGAAAAACTCAACTTTGCATGTAATAGCATAGCGTTTATCATTTCAACAACTATTCAAATCTTTTTTTTTTCTGCTATACCATTTTTTCAGGGTGTATAAGTTGTTGTACATTCATGTATTATACCATGCATTTCACAAAATAAATTGAATTCATTGGAAAAGTATTCACCATCCCTATCATTTCTTATTACTTTGATTTTCTTTTCCAATTAATTTTCAACTTCGACTATATAGATTTTAAATAGGCTAAAGGCTTCATCCTTATTCTTAAGCAAGTAATCATATGTGAACCTAGAGTAATCATCAATAAAGGTAATAAAGTATCTATGTCCGCCTCGAGTTATCATTCCATTTCATTCACATAAATCACTATGTATCAAATCTAACAAATTAGTTTCTCTTTCAATGCTAGAATAAGGTTTCTTAACCATTTTAGATTTAATACATAGTTCACATTTATCATGTTCAATATCATCACATACAATTAAACCACTTCTAATAACTCATTTAATTATACTATAACATATATGAGCAAGTCTATTATGTCACAAAGTAATAAAATTAAAGACGAGCATATAACATGAAGATTTTAGATGCATTATTATTATAAAATTTGAGTCTTGAATATACAACTTAATCATTCAATCATAATCATACTCCTTTTCCACAATGTAATTACCCTTGGACAAAATAAGCTTATCAGACTCAAACACCGCTTTGATGCCAGGTTTACTCAACAAATTTCCACTTACAAGATTTCTACTCATGTCCAGAACATACAACACATTTGTAAGAAGAACTTTCTTTCCGGATGACAAGAAGAGATCAACATTTCCCTTGCCCATCACCTTGGATCTATTCCCATTTTCCATTTGGATTTCATGGCCATCTTTGGTCTCTTCAAATGTCTTGAAGATTCATATATCATAAGTTACATGAATGGTGGCACAAGTGTCATACCACTATCCTTGCACTTTCTGTGGGATGGCATTCACCTCACTCAAGGTTGCAACCACTCCTTTTTAGTTTTGTCGACCTTGGATCCAAAATTTCTAGAATTTTTGGAATTTTTATTCCCTAGCCAAGTGACCACTCTTGCCACAAAACAAAACAAGGGCCTTTGACACCCTTGAATTGCCCTTCATTCTTCCTTAGGGCTAGGTAATTGTCCTTCTTTGATTGGAGCTTCTTATGAGCTTTCCCCTTTGATTGAGAGGCTTTCTCTATGGAATTTTCCTTGGATGTCCCTCCATTGGTGTAACAACACTCAAAACATACAAGATAGAAACATGCATAAATCTAAACTTTTACTTTAAATCATTGTACCAAAAATCCATATAAAAAAACTTTTAAAAAGGTTGTGTGCGCACACTTTTAGTTTAGAAAATAGAAATACAACTTCTCTTCCACAAAGTTATAATATAACAATTATCCCAAAAGAAATAACAAGCTTCAAGCTTTTTCTTTTCAAAATGGTTATCCATCAAAAACCTCCCCAGGTCAGGCCACATGTACATATCCACAAGCAGACTCCGGTGCTCACTACTCCACTTTGCTTTTGCACTTACCTACAACATGAAACAAGTAGGTAAGTAAAAATGCTTAGTAAGAATAGTCTTGCACACAAATATATTAAACCCAGTAACGAGTTGACCTAAGGTAGATATCACTAGGGTATTGGATAAACTCCAAACCTATCATACAATTCTAAATAATAGCCATACAGAAAATCAAGCACATTGGTTACGCCCAACACTCATTTTCATACATATCATATCAACCTGTATTCAGAAAAAAAAAAATCCCCAGAACATACAATATGGATAACCATATCCGAACAATAACTTTGGTTGTTTCTAACAACCAAGTTCACACATAACACAATAACCTGCACTCAAATTTTTTTTCAAAACATACAATATGGATAACCATATCCGAACAAAAACGTTAGTGGTTTCTAACAACCAAGTTCACACATAGCACGATAACCTACACTTAGAAAATTCCAAGAACATACAATATATCACTCACAACGTAATATCCTGCACTCAGAAGATTTAACACACATCATGACTAAGCAATTAAATCATCAACAAGGGATACGGGCCTCAACCCGGTTCCACCGTTAATGTCCTGGCTCCAACCCGGATTTTATTACCATTGTCCTAGCTCCAACCCTGACTATATATTCACCATATCCTGGCTACAACCCGGACTATATATTCACCATGTCCTGTCTTCTACTCGGAACATATATTCTTACCCTCTCCTGGCTCCATCCCAGACAATGTATTCTTACTGTGTCCTGGCTCCAACCTGGACTATATTATGCTAAGGTTCTAGCTTCAACCTACTTACCATTTAGCTACAGAATGCAAAAGTGTTGCAATAGTAGGTATTAAGCATACCCTGGTCTTAATGACCCAAAAAAAAACTAGTGTAATCTACTGCTACAGGCACACACTAGTATATTCATGTTGTAGCCAAGAAAGAGAAAGGCTAAATTACTTGGAGTCCTTAGTTCCCAGCTGGATCTTTAACACCGCTATTCGTTTTTCCCTTTCACGATATTGTAATTAATATAGTTTACTATGATTAAACGATGGCATACCCTTATAACTAATATTCTATGATAGCTACATGCAATAAAGTTCTCTTAGAGACTCTATATTATAGCCTCTTATACACCTTACAGTCTATAAGGCTGGATTTACTTTTAGTCTTTACGGTATCATGAGAAAATTGGCCTCACTGCAACACGTTCTCCATGCTGTACATTTTAATAATCTTTAACTAAAGAGCTCTCTTATCGGATAACTCGTATTTTGGTTTTAGGAAAATGAGTTTTACTCAACTCTTATCTTTAGAAAAAATGCCAACTTGTCGTCCTCTTACAAAAGTTTACCGTTTTCTATCATTTACCAACATACCGCTTTTTGACTCTTTAAAAATAATATACGAAAATGTTATCCCATTCTCTTAAAGATTCTACAAAATCCAACTCCCATTCTTACCATTTTTATCCATAACCTAGGATCTCTTTTAACGTTATTTTTTAAAGAAGGGAAATTGGACCCTTAACTTAAAAATGGTAAAAATAAACTTTTAAATTAACTTATGTTGTTTTGGGATTGGTTAAGTCTCCAAATTCTTAGTTATTTTTGTAAAGAACTATTTCTTTTCATTTTCAAGACATTACATCCACTATTTAACTTAAGATAGTAAAGTCTCATTTTTAAACTTTTTCCCTAAGTTGAGTTTTGGGCAAAAACCCTTAAACTATCGTTCACGTATTATGTGTCATAAGGACAGGAACTAGGTGAAAGCCTCATGTCAAAAATTTGTTTTAGGTTAAGAGAACTAACCTCCAAAAAATTATTTTTTTGTTAAGGTTCGAAATTACTACTTTTCAGATTTTAGGGGAAAATTAGAAACTTATTTCACTTAAACCGTGATATATTTTTCTCTAAAATTTTACTGAAGCCCTTATACACATCTTAAATAATTATCCTTAAAATTTCATAATTTTTGGGATGGCAAAACCCTTTCAACTTTTTAAAGAAATCTGGGCAGTGCCTGCTGCCCAGAAGTTTTTCTCAGATTTTAAGGTAACTTTGAAAATTTACTTCTCTTACACCGTAGTCCATTTCTCTCTAAAATTTTACAGGGATTTTTATACATGTCTAAATTATCTTCTTTCAAAATTTCATAATTTTTAGAATAATAAAACTCATCAAAATGTTAAAAGCAATCTGGGCAGTGCTTGTTGCCTAGAAGTTTTGTTTCCACATTCTAGGGAACACTTTGTAAAATCATATCTCTTATACCTTAACACATTTTCCTCTAATATGTTACAGTGACCCTTATATATGGTTAAAATAACACCCTATCAAATTTCATATCTTTTCAATTAGTAAAACTTGTTCAAAACAATATGGGCAGTGCATGCTGCCCAGAAATTTTCCAGATTTACATCAAAATGCCGAAACGTTCAAAACTTGGGTTTAAAATATTTTTTTACGATTTTCCAAAGCCTATCATCAAATACTCACAAAGAACTATGCAACTACACAAATAATTTTCACAGATAGAGGAACTAGAGTGCGATCTGAACAATTGGAAGCCAGACCACGAAATTTTGGTTGCATGCATTTGTTTTTTACACAACCTAACATCAATAAGCATTTCTAGCATAACCATAGCCACATGCATGCATAAAAATCATCGTACCACACATAAATCTCATCCTTAAGCCTAAAATAAGCTCAAAAACTATTGAAACACCCTATACAACCAGATCTACAAGAATCACCACAAAACATAAAGAACTTAACCATAGATTCTACCTTTCGAAGCCCTAGCTTGGAGATGTGTTCCTTAGCTCTTCAACACCTTCCCTTAGTGCTATAAGCTCTCAAAACCGAGCCCCAAGTTTCACATGCAGATTTTTAAGAAAAGGATTCGGGTAGAAAATTTAGATGACAAAGAAAATATGCAAACTACCAAGATTTCTTACCTTGCTTCCACTAGATCACCAAAGTGCTAACTCCTTGAGGTACTACCCGTACAAGCCTCTTTTGAACCCTAGAACACAAGATCAAAGTCATGCATTGCTATTAGATCACATGCATGCAACATAAAACCTTAGGGTTTCGGTTTTGAAGAGGAAGAGAGGAGAAAAAATAGAGTGGGGTTCGAAACTTACTCTTCCTTAGTGTGCACTTAAGCTTCTCCCTCATTGAATGGGGGAATGAGTGCTCTTGGCACTTGGAGAGAAAAAAAATTCAGCAATGGAGAGTAGAGAGAGACTAGGTTTTGGTTTTGGGGAGAGAGAATGGAAGAGGTGTTTTTTGTTTTTTTGGGGGAAAAGGAAATTTAAAAAAAATTGATTAGATGTGCAAGAGGGAAATGATTGGGATTTAGCCAATGACGGGGGTAAGGCTCTTACTCTTCCTAGGGTAGATGTCCTAGTCTCTTGAGAGCCCTGGGCATATCCTTGTTGCTCACCCCTCTCTCTCTCTCTCTCCTCCCTTAGAAAAGACCTTTATGTCCTTTCTTATCTTTACCTCTCTCCTTAGACACTCAAGGGCCCTTTGGTAATTTTACTTATCTAAAATTCCCTAAATTTTACCCTATAGTTTTTAAATATCTCCAAGCTTAATTAATTAAATTAAATGTGACCCCAAAAATAAGATTTGTAATATATCACATAATTTTGGTAATTTTATCAAATTGACCAAAATGTCATTAGAGGCCCGAGCAAGAAATTCTCATTCTTAAGCCCGGTTGATTGGAATACAAACCTCAATCAATTTTTCTTAAACTTATTGGCTCGACTATAAAATCTCAGTTGCCAGAAAAAAATTAATATTTTTATGTCATAGTATTTCCTATTTTATTTAATCTTAGATTTTTCTCCCATTAGGAATTACTCCTTGGCTGAGACCAATCTTTCTTTGCATAAAGCTAGATCATTTATCGGATCATTATAGCGACTATAAAATTCACTAATCATCGCAAATTTATATAAACCATTTACCAAAATAATATTTCACATAATTCTTCACTGGCTTAAACCGGCTATGTAACGCCCTGGATAGCCAAGACCGCTACACTGTGTATTTGTAAAGGTACGGGACTTGCTAATCAAGTCATTTAGTTAAAAAAGCGTGTCACTAAACTCATTAATGAACTAGGGTTAAAAGGTTTTGGTCACAAAAGACACATTTCATATAATAAAACATTTTGAACAAGGGATCCCAAAAGAAACAGTGTTTGAAAGTCAGTTTACAAAATTTCCAGAGTACAAACAACCACTACCCACTCTAAGGGAAAACACAGACATTTGTGGTCCTCCTATTCCTGTCTCCCCTCAACCGTGGCAGCGGAGCAGCTGATCATGTACATTCTTCCTTAAGAGCTCACTGATTCAGGGCTGATCAAGCTTGCCCTTGCCTTTACCTACACCACGTAGCACTCGTGAGCCAAGGCCCAACAAGAAAATATAACATTATAGTACAAACAATGATAGCAATTGAATAATCTTTAAAGCATGTTCATATACTCATCATACCACATTAATCACATAGTCCACAGACATCACCATAGAATCAAAAAACCAACACTCAGCTATTCAGCATGACATATCCACCAATCATTAATAATAATCAAATCACATGATAATCAGGGTCGACACATTTAGGTCGCACCCTCTGTTTACCCCATTGACTCCGGTCCGCTTAAACCGAGCTCAACGCATAATAAGCTGTCCTCTACTACCAGTGGCTGAGCTGCGCCCTGTGCTCCAATGTAAACTCTGGCACTCTTAGGCCGTATTTTTATTATTTACATGGCATGATACCATCCTTTATAAAGCATACAGAACATGGAACCCTTAGTCCCATTATAAATCCACAACCGGGTGCAGTTTTCTCACCTTTAATTTTCAAGTATACTGATTACGAGAGATGCCTCTTGCGCACAATTCGTTTCCTAAGCCCTAGCTTAGTACCTAGTCACAACCAAAATAAGGGATACCATTAATAATTGTGAAAAGGCTTCCGGATAAGGTTCTAGCCTCCAGAACATCGAATTCCACCAAACACGGTAGTAGAATCGATCCCGAGCACCCTAGGTTAAATTTCCATGCTTAAAATCCCCAAAACACAAATTTCCTTAAGGGCTGCGGCTCAAGCTCCCTATGCCGTGGCATGGCCCCAACCAGAGACTCAGCCTCGCCCTGAAACTGACACGGGCCGTGGCCCTACATACCCCATGCCGCAGCCCGCCCTCCATCTCCAACACTCATCAGCTTCAAAGGGCCGTGACACACCAAGAACAATGCCACGACCCGACCCCTTCGAACCCAGAAAAACCACCATTTTGGACTCCCAAACCTCACTCAAAACCTCTCATAACCATCCCAATAATATACTCCAATTATCACAAACATTCCTAGATGATTTCAGAAGCTTAAGCCAGTAGAAACCTAATCTAAAAACTCATCAAAACACCATTTTAATTTCTGAAACCTTCACACTCAAGAACACCAAAACCAGTCAGAAAAAACCCAGAATTCAAACACTATATCATAAATTGGAGCTTACCTTCGCTGAAGAATCAATCCTCGAAACAGTCACTGAGCTAACTCCCAAGCTTTCTGCCCAAATTCAACCTTTAATGCCAAAACCCATAAACACTTTAAAACTCAGCCAAAATCACAGATTTTAACCACCATGCATAAAACTTATGGCTTACCTTAACTCTTGATTGAATCCTTAGCTAATCCTTGAGCTAACCTCCTAAATCATAGCTCCTATTCTCTGAGTTCTAGCCAATTTCCCTTAATTTTCTGTAGTTTTCCTTGAGAGAGAAGGAGAGAGAGACAGAAGGGTTGGTTTACCTTTTGTTCTACTATTTTCTAAAGTTTACTTAGTCTATCCTTAAGCAATTAAGTCAATCTCGAGGCTCGGGGTACCGGAAACGATCCTGCGGGCAAAATGGTAAAATTCCCCAATATTTCCACCTAAGCTTCCTAACCTCAAATATATCTCCAATTATTTATTTCCATAACCCGATAACCCAAAAAACCATCTAATACCCAAAATACCCCTTGACTTGCCCCAAGTCAAGTATTAGGTCCCATTGTGACTTTCCCGCTAACTAGCTCCCTAGAATGGCCTCAAGTCGCATGCTGCAGATTTACCCACATAATAATGTGGTCCTCGCAATTATAACACATAATCACAGTTACGCCCTCCATGGCTAAAGTTACAAACATACCCCTTTAAGCTAAACAGGGGCCTACATGCATACCAATACTCGTAGACACACATTTCATATGTATTCATATAATCATACAAGAATGCTTATCACAGAATCATGCATTAAACTAATAAATTCACACATAAACCAATTATGCCCTCCTGACATACTAATCAAGGCCCTTAAGCCTTATTAGTGATTTTGGGTCGTTTCATAATTAATAAATCTGCCATAATTTCTCTTTTCTTCTCTAAATTACATAACTCTGTGAAACTATCCAAAATTGACCTGGTCAACTTTGATAATTCTAATTGATAATTAAATCAATTAATTGGGACTATCTAGATGATTTTATCCAAGGTACAGTGGGGACCATGGGCCTATGAAATCAAGCTCCAATAAGTTATCATAAATCTAACAAATAAATTTACTAACTTATTAATTCCTCGTGACTCCACTATAGACTCGGAATTGCACTCTTGAATTCATAGAATGCTCTATAACAAATATAGATACGCTATTTCCATTTTTACAACCATAATTGTCATTCAATCCTCTATAGACGGTCTACAATGAGATAGGACTAAAATACCGTTTTACCCCTCATTGTATTTTATACTAAAAACACTTAGTTCCTTGTAAATGATATTTTAGTAAACTAATTTAATTACTGAAATGAGATCTCTATCATTTAGCACCTTGAACCAAACTAAAAGGAAACCATTGTTTCACTTCTTCATCAGAAGCTATAGATGTTTATATCTATGATTAACACTCCCACTTAATTATACTACCAAGTTCCCAAGATGTATGCATGGGATAGTCCGTAGGGTAAGCTGGTAACGAACAAGTCAAAGAACTCAAATAATACAACCAATTAGAATGCTAACCACTCAGAATTGAGATTGAATTAACCTATGGTCAACTATATGATATGACTAGAATAGATAATAACGGTATGTTTACTTTTCTTATAAACTACCAATATCGGTCCTATCCGATGTAACAAATACATCCGATCTTTCTAATAAACTGCCAACTCTGAATTCATCACCAATCAACTCTATGTTGATATTCTGCTTCTAATTAAGGAAGTTTTTCTCCATCGAAAGTTGAGAAAGGATGGGAGTATACACAGACACCACTTAGCTTAAAACTACAAATTATCAATAAAATAGAAATCAATCACATTTGCTTAATAAAACTCCTATTCACACAAATTTCAATAAATAGTATAACATATACCAAAAATATGTAAGATATGAGAAAAAATACTAAAAACAATCATATTTTTATTTCTTTAGTTTTAAACTAATCTATGATATCCTTTTCCCGGTTAGCGAGAGTAAAAAATACCACTAGTTAAATAGAGTTGTAAACTCATTTAATAATTGACACCACTATTAACAACCTACTATTCGATCAAAATAAGAAAACAAAATCTCTTATTTTATGAGCTAGACCCACGGTTTCGATTATCATAGATTTAGTCCTAGTAGTCACTGTAGGGGTGAGTGTAGTAGAATTTGACCTATAATTATCTATCTTTCGAAATCCAACATTTTTAAAATAACTAATGAACACCTTCTGTAGGGGGACCAATCAAAGGGCCTCGAGGCACCCAATCTTCCATACAAGGTCCAAAAGACAGGAATTTAAACCTTCGTTTTATTAATTATTATTAATTGATTAGTCACACTATAGTCATGCAAAGCAAATGGGCCTTCACAAGTGGAATCACCCACAAGAGAGGAATTTAAACTTTACATTTTCTAATGGGCCCAAATAAAACCTATCATTTTATGAATAATTTATTTGGCAAAATCCATATATCTAACAAACATATGGACCACTATATGCATCTAAGCCCAATTGCATAAATACCACATATAGTGCAAACAGACATGTTATAATTGGATGGGCCTAATCATGTTACTATATGAGCAATTCTATGAATTTATGCAAAAATACCACAATTTATTTCATTTGCAAAAATACCATAATTAATTATCTAGAATTTATCAAAAAAAAATCATATTAATTAAATTTTTACAAAAATAAGTCAATTTAAATGAAATTTATCAACAATTAACAATAGTTAATTTAAATTTCATTTATCAACAATCAATTTAGTTTCGGTTAATTTTGAAAAAAAAATATTAATTTAATTTAAAAATGATTTATCAACAATTAACCGAACTTAATTTAAATCCCATTTATTAAAAAAATATTTTATTAATTGGCTAAAAAAAATGATATTTTTCAAAATTTAACCAATTTGAAATTTTAAAATCAATATCTTAACTGTTTTTAAAAAAAATATCTTCTGTTGTTACAACTATTAGCTAATATTTTAACCATTTAAAAAAATAAAATATTAATAGTTATAACAATTCTAACATATCTCAAAACAGTTAATCAAATTCAAATATCCATAAAAATATCTAACTAACAATATTCAAATTTTGAATAACTTAAATATTAAAAACTATAGAATAAAAATATATTTATGTTTTCAAATAAAGATTTAATAAAAATATCAAAAATTAAAAAGAAAATATCTTAAATATCTGATATCTTAATTCTAATATTTTAATATATTAAAATATTTAATATTTAAGTTGTTAGTCTATTTTTATATTTGAATTTGAATATTTCTAGAAAATATCTAATTATTTAAATCTCAACGAACAAAAATATCTTATGTTAAAAAACAATTTTAAATGATAAATAAATCAGATATTTTTTGTTTTGATTATAAATAATAAATTTTCACAATTTTTTAATTTTCTTTAATTTTACAAAAAAAAAATTGAATGAATATTGTTCATCGGCTATAGATGGTGGGCATGTGCGCGCGGGGCGCGAGGTGCGCGCACGAGGCGCGTGCAGAGGCAAGCAGGCGCGGGTGGCACGCGCAGGGTACACACATGGCAGCCAGGCCAAATTTTTCCAAAAAAAAATATTTGAGCAATTTTTCAAACCAAAACAAATTTCTAATTAATTTTTAACATGTTTTACACAAAATAAAGCATATATAAAATTTAATTGCATAGAAAACACAACAAAATAACCTAAAAATTGCTAATAATCACATAAAATCAATATGCTTCATAAAAACATGAAAATCTATCAAATTATTCAAACACATCAAATAATCTTATTTTTAACATGCTCGTGCATGAAAATAAAGATTAACCTGTCTCTGATACTAGTTGTTATTAAACTTATACAAGGTCTTTATTTATTTTCATGTAGATCTAATATTAAACAAATTAATATGAGATAACCTAGAATATGTTTCTAAAATTGAATTCAAAGAGAAACAATGATAAGAATACTTACAGTATACGTATCGGAATGAATGAGTCATTCCTTTAGTTTCTCTAACCCTTGTATCATTTATGTCGCAGAGTATTATCAAGAAACTGAACCGATCTTCTATAATCTTCATAGTCTTCCAATGTATCCTTAGAATCACCTAGACTAGAATGGGAAATTCTCAACACATGAGATAGATACAGAGAGAAGAAGAGAAAATAACAGAGAGGCTTAGAAAAGGACTTTTGTTTAGAGAGAATCTAAAAGCTATTAGAAAATCTGACTTGTGACTTATGAACTTGTCTTATGTTTTCAACTCACTTTAAGCACTCCTTTTATAGACTCAATTAGGCCATTTAATTTAATTAAAAAATAAATAAAATAATATCCAATTTGAAGCCCTAGGTCAAAATTATCATGGGCTTTAGGCCCATGAAATTTCCCATTTGATTATAAGCCCATTGGACTTAAAATCAAGGCATGTATTATTTTCTATTGATTTAATTAATTAAATAATTATTTAAATCATTAATCAAATTAATTATTTATAATTTGAACCTTGATTTAAACTTATTTATTAATTTAGATACCAATTTATCTTAATTAATAAATCTACCATAATTTCTCTTTTATTCTCTAAATTACATAACTCTATGAAACTATCCAAAATTGACCTGGTCAACTTTGATAATTCTAATTGATAATTAAATCAATTAATTGAGACTATCTAGATGATTTTTTCCAAGGTACTGTGGGGACCATGGGCCTATGAAATCAAGCTCCAATAAGTTATCATAAATCTAACAAATAAATTTACTAACTTATTAATTCCTCGTGACTCCACTATAAACTCGGAATTGCACGCTATTAATTATCCATTGTTACAACCATAATTGTCATTCAATCCTCTATAGACGGTCTACAATGAGATAGGACTAAAATACCGTTTTACCCCTCATTTTATTTTATACTTAAAACACTTAGTTCCTTGTAAATGATATTTCAGTAAACTAATTTAATTACTGAAATGAGATCTCTATCATTTAACACCTTGAACCAAACTAAAAGGAAACCATCGTTTCACTTCTTCATCAGAAGCTATAGATGTTCATATCTATGATTAACACTCACACTTAATTATACTACCGAGTTCCCAAGATGTAAGTATGGGCTAGTCCGTAGGGTAAGCTGGTCACGGACAAGTCAAAGAACTCAAATAATACAATCAGTTAGAATACTAACCACTCAGAATTGAGATTGAATTGACCTACAGTCAACTATATGATATGGCTAGAATAGATAATAACGATATGTTTACTTATCTTATCAAATGTTAATATTGCTCCTGTCCGATGTAACAAATACATCCGACCTTATCTACTTTGCTAATGTTTTGGAAAGAACATAACACTTTAATGTGTAAGTAGATTATGTACACCCTAAACATCCATGGGTTATTAGCGAGCTGGAAAAGGGCATAATTCTATCCGCCACGTGGAAGCCTCCTACCCGGAGCTGCTGTTACGAGTCTCCACCTCTTTAGCCCGAGCTGGTCAAAGGGTAAGTAAGAATGCTCAAAGGCATTGGGTTAGCAGTGTGGACACCACGAGTTGGAACTACATTAAGCTCAAGGTGCAGCGTAGAACTGACACCCCCGACCATTTATTAAGTCAACCACGCAATGTAAACGTGCGCATATCAGACATCACGTGTCCACTCCATTCCTGAATTCTTGGACACGCAGCATAAACGTGCGTGTTTAGGCACCCCACGACTGGTTTGGGCCATACGGCCACATATCCCCCTTACCTATTGATTAGAAAACACTTCATTGTCAGGTTTTAGGAATTAATCATAAGTGTCATAGAGGTGACATGATGGGTAAGATGGTCATGGGATGGCCCCCTTTACCAACACCCAGGTATCCTCTCCCTATAAATATGGAGACCTTGGGCGTTGCAAAGGGTTGGCATCTAGCTTGTAAAGAAACACCTTGTAAGGAATACCAGAGAGATATCAATAATATTGACTGGTGGACTAGAGGGATTTTAACCTTCGAACCACCTAAAAGGAAAGGAGTTATAACCTTCCCCCTATACTATTTTTACCAGTTTGGAAGATAAATATTTACATATTACGGTTCATTATCTAGCACTAATCCATCCCGTTTATTCATATAATTATCTATTGCCGAAGAACCACATCAACAGTTTGGTGCTTTCATTGAGAGTATTTATATTGGTGCTATTGCAGAAACCCAACCATGGTGCTTACTCGCTTGAGGCATGGTAATGAAGCAGATCAACGTGATTAGCAGGAGGCCCACCATGCCGCCATATCCGATGAGAAAAATCCTGAGGTTCAGCCGCGTCCGGGAAAGCAGCCAATGGGCTAGGGCGACACTGGAAGTTCGGCTCCCCGGCTGCCAAATCCGAACCCGGATTTCTACACGGGGATAGAAATGGAAAATGCACTATTGAGAAGTCAGCTGTCAAAAGCAAATAAGCAAATCGAAGAGGTCTTGGCCCGATTACCCCTTCTTACAACCGACGCTAACGTCGGAAAGAGGCACAGTGGGACTCATAAGTCCCACCGGGGGAACCGGTCCAAGCCCAGTCGGTCGGTCAAAACCTCGACTCTGAATTCTACTCCCACGTCACACCACCAGGAAACTATGTTTGAGGAACTTCCTAGGGCCGATCAGCAATTCAGACGATCGGTCCAGACCTCAACTCCTAGCTCGATTCCACCCTCGAGTGCACCCAGGAGGGCCTGAGGTAGCTCGCGAAGGAGATCGGGGGAGGGCTCACAGCAGCAGCCTGCCCCAGCCAGCCATCCTGCACCACGGTCAGACCGCCAAACGCAGGACGCCGGGAATGGTAGAGCGGAGCGGCCGCGACCTAGCTTAATCCGCCCAGACGGGACTAGGATTGCATCACCAGTTAGGCATCCCCCATCACCGATAAGATACCCGTCTCCTCACCGTCCAGTCTGAGACATTCCGGCTCATGGGAGCAGCAGGAGAAATCCTCCTTTCGTTGGACCTTCCCATCCCAGCCGAGCGCATGGGGAAATCCCAGACCCTCACCCTCAGCGGCGGGCTCCGAGTTTTTCAAACGGGAGTTACTGGACCGGGAGTCATCGAAGAGGCATGTCCGACGAAGACCTGCGCCATCGTTTGAGTTTGGTTCAAAGCCCTTGGGCCACCCCGAGGGCCGACCTCTGAGATCTCCTCAACTCTCAGAGAGGAGACCCAGCTTGAAATGGCAGTCGTGCTCACCAAGGGGAGGGTCTGTCGGAAGTACGTGACAGTGGGAATGTCCCACATAACCTAGCTCAAGCTAGGAGGGACAATAACCCGCATAATGCGTACAATGGAACTGGAGCTGTTGAACAGCCCCAGAACAACCAAGGAAGTAAGGACCAAGCCCTGGAGCGTCTAGCTCAGATGGAGGAGCTGATGAGGAAGCTCTTATCGAAAAAAGAAAAAGATGAGTACGACTCGGGGGACGAACTTGAGCTCTTTGCCCCCAGCATAGCAGCCACGGCGTATCTACCTGGTTTCCGTATGCCTCACTTGTCCAAATTTGATGGAGACGGGGACCCGTCAGATCATTTGGGTATGTTCAACACCCTGATGATGGCCCACAACATCGGTCCCGAGCTAAGGTGTTTAATATTTCCTTCCACCTTGACTGGGACGGCCGGGCAATGGTCAAACAGAATAAAAAGCAGTCCATCAGCTCGTGGAAAACCTTTTCTGCCGACTTCAAGAGGGCATTCCAAGCTTCTCAGGTTGCCCACGTCAAAGCCGACACCCTGGCAAACGTAAAGCAACAGCCCGAGGAACCTTTGAAAGCTTACCTGAGTAGATTCGCAAACGTCGCAGCTCGAGCCAGGGACGCAGATGATAGTTCCAAGCTTATGGCCTTGAGGATTGGGATCCTCGTTGGAGGCGGACTCTGGGAAGAGATACAGAGAAAAGGTTTCAGCACTGTGAACGAATTCTTAAATAAGACCCAGGGATGGATAAACTTGGAAGAGGCGCGAGCATCGGCCACGGGAACTAGCCATGCCTCTAATCAGCCTGCTGGAGTGGGAACGAATGTCCTGACAGCGACCCAAACTGTTGCACAGAATAACCAATTTGGTGGAGGCAAGAGAAAAGGGAGTGGCAAGGGCGGCCAGCACGACCCGAAGAAGAACAAGCACGGGGAAAAATTTAAACCAGTCTACGTGACTTACATTGAGCTCACTAAAACTAGGCAGAACATTTTCCTAGCAAACTCTGCTCGCCTTCCCTAAAAGAAGCCGGAGCCTTTGAAGCACCAGAAGGCTAAGCGGGACCCCTCCAAGTTTTGTCGATTCTACAACGACATTGGTCACAACACTGACGATTGTAGGCATCTGAAGGATGAGATCGAGACTCTAATCAGAGTCAGACCCTTGGCTCAGTATGCCCAAAATAGAGTTCCCTCCGGTCAGCCAGCTCCAGAAGCTTCGATAAGTCAGGTCGGCCCCCGAATAAATCAGGACACCCCTCCTCCTGTGATAGGAGGAGAGATCTCCACGTTCTCCAGAGGCCCCCATTTGGCCGACACGAGCAGAGGTGCCCAGAAGAGACATGTCAACGAATTGAAAGCTCATAACGGAGTGGAGTTCGTCCCAGAGCAGCATCTACCCAAACAGCAACGACTGGAGAAGCAACCAATCATATTCACCGAGGAAGATGCTAGTCACGTCCAGTTCCCCCATAACGACCCTCTGGTCATAGCCGCCCAGCTCGCCAACCAGAGAGTTATGAGGATACTGGTCGATAATGGGAGCTCGGTGAACCTGCTGTTCCGGTCTACACTGGAAAAGATGGGTTTATCTGTCATTGAGTTGAAAGCCACCTCCATGATGCTATATGGATTTTCTAGAGAAGGGTCGACAGCAATAGGAATAATTGAGCTGGTGATTACCTTGGGAGAGGGACCCTGGACTGTCTCAAAACTCCTCGAATTCGTGGTCATCGATTGTCCCGTCGCGTACAATGCTATTTTGGGCCGACCTACATTGATAGCGTTTGAAGCCATAACCTCCATCCGCCACCTCGCGCTAAAATTCCCCTCTTCCTCGGGGATATGCACGGTCCGAGGTGATCAGCTCGCTGCTAGGGAATGCTACAGCATTTCCATGAAGGGAAAATTAAGACCCGGGCAACAGACGATGACCACCCAGGGCAGGAATGAGGAATCTCAGGAAATTATACCTAATCCTGAGATAGAAAAACCTCAGAGTGCCAGAGGGGAGGGTGTCATCTTAAATAATGATATCAACCCCAGAGTAGGTGAGGATAGATCCGAGCTCTAGGCCATTGAAGAGTTCGAGGAGGTAAATATCGACCCAAGAGACCCCTCAAAGGTGGTAAAGCTCGGGAAAAACCTATGTAGCGAAAGGAAGGCGAAGCTTATTAGTTTTCTGCAAGAAAATCTAGATGTGTTCGCCTGGTCTCATGGAGACATGATAGGGATCAGTCTGAGAGTCATCATGCACACCCTCCACTTGGATAAAAACGTGCCTGCAAAGTCATAGAAATAAAGGCGCCTACGAACGACCCAAGCTGAGGCCCTAGAGGAGGAAGTAGCTCGGCTCTTAAAGTGCGGCTTTATCCGGGAAGCAAAGTTCCCATCTGGGTCGCCAATCCTGTATTGGTCCCGAAGCCCAACGGGAAATGGCGGACCTGCATCGACTTTTCTGATCTGAACAAAGCCTGCCATAAAGATTGTTTCCCCTTACCAAGGATAGACCAATTGGTAGATGCCATGGTGGGGCACGAGCTCATGTCTTTTATGGATGCATACTCGAGTTATAACCAGATCGCCATGAATCCTGCGGACCAGGAACACACTAGCTTCATGACCCCAACTAATGTTTATTGTTACAAGGTCATGCCTTTCGGGCCGAAAAACGTAGGAGCTACGTACCAGAGGTTGGTAGATAGGATGTTTACCAATCAGATCGGGAAAAATATGGAAGTGTATGTTGATGACATGTTGGTCAAATAAAAAACTGTCGATAACCATGTCTCCAATCTGGAGGAATGCTTTAAGATTTTGAGGGAATACGGCATGAGGCTAAACCCCCAAAAGTGTACTTTCGGGGTTGTGTCAGGAAAATTCCTGGGTTTCATCGTCAATACCAAGGGAAAAGAAGCGAACCCCGATAAGATCAGGTCGCTACTCGAGATACCCTCACCCCGGTCGCGAAAAGACGTTCAAAGTCTGACAGGAAGGGTGGCGACCCTTAATCTGTTTATTTCTAAATCTACCGACAAGTGTTTTCCATTCTACAACCTGCTCCGGGCAAATAAAAAATTCGAGTGGACCGAGGAATGCGAACGTGCCTTCCTCGACCTAAAAGCACATTTGGCCGAGCCGCCCATATTGTCCAAACCAACGGCAGGAGAGGAATGCAAACGTACCTTCCTCGACCTAAAAGCACATTTGGCCGAGCCGCCCATATTGTCCAAACCAACGGCAGGAGAACCTCTTTTCCTTTACCTAGCTGTCACGGAAGATGCGGCTAGCGCCGTACTAGTCCGAGAAGAAGACCGGTCTCAAAAGCCAGTCTATTAAATCAGCAAGAGGCTTCTTAGAGCTGAATTCCGGTATCCGTTGATGGAAAAGATGGCCTTCTGCCTTATTACGACCTCCTGAAAGCTCAGACCGTATATCCAGTCCCATTCAATACATGTCATAACCGATCAGCCTTTAAGGTAGGTTTTGCAGAAAACCTGAAGCATCGGGACGTCTGTTGAAGTGGGCTATCGAGCTCAGCCAATTTTAGATACTATACATCCTGCGAACTGCTATAAAAAGCCAGGCCCTGGCTGATTTTGTGGCAGAATGTACAGGGTTTCGAGAAGACCCGGTGGAAGAATCAGCTCAAGCCTCATGGAAAGTCTTCGTAGATGGCTCGTCTAACGAGAACGGCTCCGGGGCTGGAATCATATTGATATCCCCAGAGGGACATCGATTCCACTCGGCGTTACGATTCGGATTCAAAGCATCCAACAACGAGGCCGAATACGAAGCTTTATTGGCTGGGCTAAGGGTGGCCCAGGAGCTTAGGGCCAGCTCCGTCTAGTGTTACAGCGATTCCCAGCTCGTGGTAAACCAAGTGCTAGGAGAATACCAAGCATGGGGAACCAAGATGACTGCTTACCTGGCCAATGTAAAAAAAGAGCTATCCGAATTTGAGAGCAGGTCAATCGAGCAGATATCTCGGGAGCAGAATGCCAACGCAGACTCCCTAGCAAAGCTCGCTACCTCTGGCGAGTGGAGACTTTGGGAATGGTGCCGGTAGAGTTCTTGGAAAGACCAAGCATAGAGGAAATCGGGGCGGAGGTTGAGATGATCGACGCCAGACCGACTTGGATGACTCCCATCCTCGAGTATCTCACAGCAGGGAAATTACCCGAGGGGCGAAATGATGCAAGCAGGATACTTTACCAGGCTCCGAGGTATACATTGATAGATGGGATGTTATACCGGCGTGGCCTCTCTTTACCTCTACTACGGTGTGTTCTCCCCAGCGAGGCGAAGACCATTTTGTAGGAGGTGCACGAGGGCTTTTGCGGAGATCATGCTGGGGGGAAAAATTTGGCCCTGAAGATATCAAGGCAAGGGTATTATTGGCTCACTCTGTCAAAGGACTCGATCTCCTACGTCCAAAAATGTAACAAGTGCCAGCGATTCACCACAATTTCCCGGGATCCTCCAGTCGAGATGAAGATGATCTTGTCCCCATGGTCGTTTGCGATTTTGGGGATTGACCTGGTTGGTGCCCTCCCTACTGGAAAAGGAAGAGTTCACTACGTGGTGGTGGCTATCAACTATTTCACAAAGTGGGCAGAAGCAGAGCCCCTGGAGACGATCACTTCAAAGAGGGTCCTCGGCTTTGTGGTCAAGAATATTGTTTGCCGATTCGGGCTACCAAAAAAGATCGTATCAGATAATGGAACGTAGTTCGATAGCGACCTTTTCACCGAATTTTGCGAGAGGCACAACATAGTTAAAAGCTTCTCCTCCGTGGCCTATCCCCAGGCCAATGGGCAGGTCGAGGCTGTCAACAAGACGCTAAAAGCAAGCCTTAATAAGAGACTGGATGAAGCCAAGGGAGTTTGGCTCGAACAGCTCCCCCAGGTACTGTGGGCATACCGGACCTCGCACCGAACTTTGACAGGTCACACTCCTTTCTCCCTGGATTTCGGGAGTGAGGCCGTCCTTCCCGTCGAAGTAAAGGTAGCTTCGAACAGAGTCCAGACATTTGACCAAGACTGGAACGACGAATTGCTATAGGCGTCCCTCGACCTAATTGACGAAAAATGAGAAGCTTCACAGCTGCAGTTCGCGCATTATCAACAAAAGATCACTCGTTATTTTAACTCAAAGGTCAAGAAATGTGTCTTTAGCGTAGGCGACCTGGTACTCAGAAGAGTCTTCTTAGCCAGTAAGGATCCCAAGGATGGAGTGTTGGGACCAAACTAGGAAGGGCCCTATCAAATAACAGAGGTCGTGAAAGAAGGAACCTTCAAGCTAGCTCGGCTTAATGGAGAAGCAGTCCCACGGACTTGGAACGCTATACACCTAAAGAAATATTACTAGTAATATCTTTGTAAGGCTTAGTTAGAAAAGCCACCTTTGTTTATTAAATAATAAGAGATAATCTTTTTGCATTGTCGTATATGTTTGTGGATGTAATGTCAAGTAACCATGAAAGGCCCTTTCCTGATTACTTGGGGGGCATATATCCTGGATACAACCAGGTCCTAAAACATAGAAGTCGATTCAAATTGATTGATTGATGTTTTTCTTAAAAAGCACGAGATATCAATAAAGGATTAACGCGAACTAATTTTTTTAAAATCAATGTCCTGGATACAACCAGGTTCTAAAACTTAGAAGTTGATTCAAATTGATTGATCGATGTTTTTTTTTAAAAAGCACGAGATATCAATAAAGGATTAATGCGAACTAAGTTTTTAAAATCAATGTCCTGGATATAACCAGGTCCTAAAACTTAGAAGTTGATTCAAATTGATTGATCGATGTTTTTCTTAAAAAGTACGAGATATCAATAAAGGATTAATGCGAACTAAGTTTTTAAAATTAATGTCCTGGATACAAACAGGTCCTAAAACTTAGGAGTTGATTCAAATTGATTGATCGATGTTTTTCTTAAAAAGAACGAGATATCAATAAAGGATTAACGCGAACTAAGTTTTTAAAATTAATATCCTGGATACAACCAGGTCCTAAAACTTAGAAGTTGGTTCAAATTGATTAATCGATGTTTTTTCCTAAAAAGCATGAGATGTCAATCATAACACCAACAGAAACTAAGTTCTCACCAAATGCGTTAAAGAGGAGTAACAATAAAGTTAAACCACAAAAAAAAAAATATAAATAGATTAAAGTAAATCTGAGGAAACCAATTGTCCCAGTGAAGACTCCGTAACATTCTCAGGGCTCCTCGTCTCAATCTCCCACAAGTCCCTCGGGGTGGCGTTGTAGCAGTGATCCATCATATAGGTCGCGGTTTCATAAACCGTCCCTCGAAAGGCCTCGAGGATTTTCTCCAGGGCCTGAGTGTTGATTGGGATGCACACGGTGGGAACCGGAGCTGGCAAGGTCCCGGTTGGTACCTCCAGTTCCCGGTTAGAGATAGGAGGTCGCGGGGGAGGTGGAGCCATCTTCTCTATGGCGGGAGGGGGTGGAGGTACCTTCTCTGTGGCAGAAGGACCCTGCCCCTTCCCCTTGGCAGGAGATTTGGAAGTGGCCCCTGGAGGGGGAGTTTTCTTGGTCAGCCGGAGCTTCTTTACCAAGGGTCCAAACGACCCGGAGGAAGGATTCCCCCCCCAAGAACATGGATCGCACAACGTTGTCCCCGGGCTGTGACATCTCCTTGCCTCAAACAAAGACAACGAAGCATCAGTATGCATGTAATAATATTTTATCACAAAAAATCTAAAGAATGTATTGAAAAAGGTCCTACCCTCCGAGCTAGAGGAGGAATCTATTGCCACGACCTCCGGTCGTGGAGCTTCTATGGGGGAGTCTAAGATTATAACTTCACGAATGAGAGGGGCCTCTAGGTCTGGATCCGCCTCAGGACTGGACTCCTCTACATACTGCCTAAGCCCCGGAGCTACTATACCCTTCAGAAGGGAGGGCCACGACTTAAGGTTGGTCCCGTACTCCTCAAAAAAGGCTGACCTAAAGGCCAGGCTATTGTCTACTACTACAGTTCCCCAAGGGCGGCCCATGTCATAATGCAACACTAGTTGTTCAACGCACTGGAGTAGAGTTACGTTACAAACTGGGTCATTTTGATGACGGTGAACGAGTTGGCTGGGGTTAAACCTAGCAAGCCATAGGTCTAAGGTAGCCCTGTCTAAATCCTTAAACAAGTATGGGTTACCTTGGTCGGAGGGGCCGGCTGCTACCCCGGACTGGGTCCGCTCCGCATTGACCCCCTGGGCGATCTAAAGAGCCCACTTCCGACGCACGAGCGGCACCTTGTCTTCCTCGTCCTGCTCTTCTTCATCCACAGCCCCCTCCTCGGGGATGGGCGCCATCTCACGAGCTGCTGGGGCGATCCACGACCTCCTCAAGGCCAGAGTCTGGTCCAAAGAAATTAACTTACACGCCAGCATCGTCTCATCAGACACGAGCTAGCGGTAGTCTTTTTCGCTTGGAGGGAGCCTCGCCAAGGTTTCATATTGACCTCCGAGGGTCACCGATTTAGCCGTCCTCGCAAAAATAGCTGCACGATAGTATTCAAGTCAATACGCATGGAAAGAAATAGACCAGCAACGATTTGGCGAGCTGAGGATAGAAAGAACTAACAAGGACGGTTGAAGTAATGGTGTTCGCAATTGCGGAACCCCATCGACATGAAGAACTGGTCCTTAAAGTCGTTGGGGTGGCTGGGCAGCTCGATGACTGCGGCGAAGTTGGGGAAACAGGTCAAATAATAGAACCCGTCGCCTTGCCCCCGTTGATCCGGGCTGGTTTTGAGGCAGAAAAAGTAGAGAATGTCTGCCGGTGCAGGGACCTCCCATTCTTGTTTCAGGAATAGGTACCTTAGCCCCGCTAACAGACGGTAGGAGTTAGGGGGGAGCTGAAAGAGGGCCAGCTTCACGAAGTTCAGAAAGTCTGCGAAGTACTGGTGCAGAGGAAGAAAGGCCTCGGCCTTAAGGTGTTCGTCGCTCCAGGCCGCGAACTCCTCGTCGAGTGGTGTGCAACTCTGCTCGCCCTCGAGGGGAGGTCGGGCAACAAGAGCTCCTGTCCCTATTTCGATGTTGTGGGATAGCAGGATCTTGTTAACCTTCCCCTGAGTTGTAACCTTTGGGACAATCCTCTCGACCTCGAAGAAGGCGTCAGGTTCCACCTCGACCTCTTTCTCCACGGTGGGACCGAAGTGGGGGATAGGGGAATCTGCTACCACCTCCTTCCCCTTGGTGGTCTGCTGGGATGACGAGCTGACGGAATTCTTCTTGGGCATGTTTTTCCTGGGTCCCATCTGGTCACCTAACGAACAAAGATGAAGAAAATTTAGAAAGGCGACCTAAAAATAAGAAAGGGAATCTAGCGCGAGGAATGATTTTCCTTACACGGGCTGAGATCTGCCCGCGGTGAGTGAGGCCACGCGGTTCTATGACCACGCGCCTATGCTCCCAACGGGTCTCCAATTGCTCGGGATCCGTGTGTCAGGAGGGTCAGGATAATGCTTGCCTTGGAGGGAAAGTTTCAAAAGCAAAACCGCCTGGGAAGCGTGGCCCCTAAGCTACCCGATTTTGCACCCCAAAAACTTGTTGTCTTCCCCTCTCAAAATAGGCATTTCAAGAGATTACCCATAAAAGTCACCCCAGAATTATCTTGTCCTATGCGACATATTCCTAGGCATTTTCTACTATGGTCGAAACCCCTAGGATAAAATCCTACGCACAAAATACAAGCCAAAAAGAGAAAAAAAAAAACAACAACCTACAGTGTTCGACTAAGAAAGAAGTTTACCTAAACAAAGAAAAACGGAAACATTTAAACATACAGCAGGCGGAGGACTTACATAGGTTTTTGCTGTGTGAAAGTCGAAAAGGGCGTAGGAATTGGAATCCTGGTGGAGCCTTTAGAACTGGAGTCACGGAGAAACCCTTGTGTCTGGAACTCAGGGACTTTTGGAACGATAACCGGAAAGAAAAAGGCTTCTGAGGCTAAGAAGAGAGAAGATGAGAAATCTTTTCAAATAAAGGGTGGCTCATGCGAAAGGTGGCCAACCTTATATATATGTAAAAGGCAAAGGAACGAGGACCGTTCGATTGCCTTAATGCGAGATACGAGGGTCACAACTCGAAAGACGAAACGACGGCCGAAGATAGGCTAGGCCATTTAATGCGATTCTCGGAAGACGGACCGTCACCAAACACAATGCTCCACGTATCCGATACCAGCGCAATAGGAGGGACATGAAGAGTCGAAAAGGAAGCCTAAAATCCCCCATTGTGGCCACAGGTGACGTCACGTGCCATTAGCAGGGGCTTGGGGGGAAAATGTACGCCCTAAACATCCACGGGTTATTAGCGAGCTGGGAAAGGGCATAATTCTATCTGCCACGTGGAAGCCTCCTACCCAGAGCTGCTATTACGAGTCTCCACCTCTTTAGCCCGAGCTGATCAAAGGGTTAGTAAGAATACTCGAAGGCATCAGGTCAGCAGTGTGGACACCACAAGCTAGAACTACATTAAGCTCGAGGTGCGGCGTAGAACTGACAACCCCGATCATTTATGAAGTCAACCACGCAATGTAAACGTGTGCATATCACACATCACGTGTCCACTCCATTCCTGAATTCTCGGACACGCAGCATAAACGTGCGTGTTCAGGCACCCCATGACTGGTTTGGGCCATACGGACCATTATCCCCCTTACCTATTGATTAGACAACACTTCATTGTCAGGTTTTAGGAATTAATCATAAGTGTCACAGAGGTGACATGATGGGTAAGAAGGTCACAGGATGACCCCCTTTACCAACACCCATGTATCCTCTCCCTATAAATATGGAGACCCTCGGCGTTGCAAAGGGTTGGCGCCTAGCTTGTAAAGAAACACCTTGTAAGGAATACCAGAGAGATATCAATAATATTGACTTGTGGACTAGAGGGATTTTAACCTTCGAACCACCTAAAAGGAAAGGAGTTATAACCTTCCCCCTATACTATTTTGCCAGTTTGGAAGATAAATATTTACATATTACGGTTCATTATCTAGTACTAATCCATCCCGTTTATTCATATAATTATCTGTTGCCGAAGAACCACGTCAACAGATTATATCGTAGATTGGCAAATCAGCGTAAATCATGTGCACTGACTAATCTTAGGACTAACTTATTTTGAACATATAATCATATTTATATTCCAATGTGATTAAGTCACTATAAATACGATTAGCTATATGCTCGGGATTTAATAGAAGTTTATATTAACCAAATAATCATGAAAATATAACATGGGAGCAAAGTGATTGACCAAGTCAAAAAATGATTTCTATTCTTTCATTGATAATAAAACAAGATTACAAAGAAATCAGGTTTTAATTCGAGCATAAAACCTTAACGTCATAGGCGATATATCGGCCCCTATAGCTACAATATATCGGCATACGATGATATATCAAACACGTTTTTTCACACTTTCATCATATCTGAATTTTTTTAAACCACTTTGACTGAGTAAAACGTGATCCTAACATCTGATGAAAGGTTTTAGACTTCCTAGTTTTATCCTTGATTAATTTATTCTTGTAAAATCCCTAAATCCTTAATAAACATACTTGTGATAAGTGTTACGTTCTTAATTGTTCTATCTAAACCTTAGATTATAATAAATATTATTTCTAGGTATAGCTGTATTAATAAAGCCTTATGTTAAAATTAATATTTTTAAACTATAGGCTAAACTTATAAAATAAAAAATTGTCTCTACGAGTTTCTGACTAAATCCCGGCTTGAACCAATAATCATGAAAACTAAAATACTACAACACAAGCTACTACAATCTAGCTAAGTAAAATTCAGAGACGCTACAACTCTACTGGTTTCAACGAAGATGAGTCGACCGCTCACAATGAGGAAGAGGTAATAAACTTATAGTCTCTATGTTTATGGAGGTCTCTCACGGGGTTTGTGATATCTTATTGTGATGGTGCTAGGGATTGGGCTGTTTTATTTCATAGGGTTTTCTTTGCTTATCATTTGTTCTTGGGTAGAGAAATAGAGAATCAGGGAAGTTCTCTTTTCCATGTCCAACCGAAAATTGCCATCAAATTAAAACGTAAGAAGTTTCAGTGATTTTTTTATCTTTTATTCACTATTTTCTATGTTTCGGTCTCACTCAAATTATTACTAACATTGTTTTTATATGTTTCGTTTTTTTCTCAAATATATATAAAATCTTATATAGTTTATTTAGGATCAAATGCACATGACTCTAAAGTTACAGAGGCAATTCTTGATCGATTTACTGATTCTCTAATACATATATACAATATTATATATAATAAATTATTTATTACAGCATAGAGAAGGGAAAATAGTCTACATTTTACTCATACAAATGGCATATCAATGGCTTTGCCACCAACCTCGAAGAGAGACTCAGCTGAAATTCAAAGTAAGGATCTTAAAAAACATCATATATGTGTGTGTGTGTGTTTGTGTGTATTTGTATGTAGTAAATACGAAATTTTCTCTTGTTCAGTTGAACCAGTCTAGAGGAATATTTATTATCTGCAACCAATGGGTTCATTGTGAGTTTGAGGTGATCTTTGACCAAAAATTTATGCAAATGTAAAAGCTGTACGTTATCAGAATTTGGAAATCCGAAATTTTCTCTTATTCATTTGATTGAAAGTTGAAATAGTCAAAGACATTACTAACTTTTTCCTGACTTATATATATATTTGAAGATTTTAAATAGATAATTTTACAGTTCCTTGAGACCTCCTGTCTGAAACTATGTTGGTTAAACTTGAACATCATGAATATATCCATCCTATTGTTACATAAATATTTTGTGGTCTTTGGTTTGGTGGCAGCCTAGCTAGTTTCACACACAATTAGATATACTATTTCTCCTCACATAAACCTAAGTGACACCTCAATCCTTTCAAGAACATGTCTTTTGTAGCTATTTGATGGAGAAGATGGACCTAACTATCCACTTAGATTGATAATAATTAGTCTTTTTTCTTTTTCTACTACATATTTATTCTAGTTGGCCACGTTGTTCTCTGGACTCTTGGATTGGACTCTTGGATTGAACCTTATATATGTACATGATATTCCTTTTGTTTTGGATATTCTTCCAAATACAGTTTGATCAATGTATTAAGAAAACACAAGGAAGATTGAGCTCAACTAGATCCAATAGAAATTCATTTTTTTGTGACTGCATGCTATATGCAGGATTTTAAACATAATAGGATAATAA
Organism: Humulus lupulus; assembly: GCF_963169125.1. Taxonomy (NCBI): domain Eukaryota; kingdom Viridiplantae; phylum Streptophyta; class Magnoliopsida; order Rosales; family Cannabaceae; genus Humulus; species Humulus lupulus. The sequence continues at coordinate 81,306,080 of NC_084797.1, read as the reverse complement.
CTACCTTGGTCCAGATGCATGTTATTTTTATAGCATGAATCATGCTTCATATTTCCACTAGAATTTGCCAAGTGAAATTTTCCTTGTTCAAGAGCCATGCCATCTTTTATTTTGGCTTATGATAGAACCATTACTTGGTGTAAAATGAATTTTTGTAGGGCAGAAATATGAATCGTTAGAATTTCCAGGATACATTATTATCTTTGCAATAATTAGTAATGATATGTTAGATAATGACAAGTCCTTTTCTCTTTGAAACTATTGTAGCTTGAATTTTCCATGCGCCAATTTTACAAGCAGTAGATCTAGTCACCATGTTCCAAGAGCAAACAAATAAGCCCCCAACTTTTAGCATAAAAATTTGAAGTTAGGCATGTCTCTTACTAGTTCAACCTCTTGAAGTCTAAATGTCCAAGAAGGAGGATTTGCTCACTGAATTGCCCTTGGTTTGGAGAATCTTCTAATATGAAGAAGCCTAAATCTAGTGCTTCTTGATCCACAGTTTTGAAAAACAAAGCACTGAGGTGGCATGATTATACATCATAAAGGCCAATGGTGATGTCTGAGAACTTCTTTATAGAAATGTTTTTCAATTCCCTTGTATGCAACATTTCAGGTCTTGTAAAGATTTTCAAGATGTGCACAATCTCATCATGCACACTTACATCTCGGATAATACTGCCTTGTGTGTCGAAAAACATCATATATCTCCTATACTTATGTAATCATGTACTTATTAGTATGTTAGAGACTTCTTTTGTTGAGAAAATTACTATGTAAAAGACTTACCAACATGTAACATGAAACTTTTGTTTATATTTACTATTTTTAATATATTTTATTTTGTTTGGATTATATTGTAATTATATAGAAAATATTGAATAAATAGTGATTTAGAATAGGAAAAAAAATTCCACTTTTTGTATATGAGATATCCATTTCCAAAAAAAGGTCATCTAAGTGTAGTTTTTTTGTCGTCTCGTGTAACGATGCTTGCACAAAAACTATTGTCTCATGTAACACAGGGGTGATACTTTTATTTAAACTATCGTCTCATGCTAGTTCATGGCACTACATTGCATGTCACGACAGTATTAGAACTGATGTATAAACATTCTTATGACGGTTTTAAACTGTCGTCTCACGTTAATTTTGTACTAGTTAAAAGTGATATTTTAAGATAAAATTAATTTTACATTAACTGATATTTATTTTGGGATATTATCTTAAATATAAATTAAACAAACAAATCAGAAAATCGAGGAATGAGAGATAGTGGCTCATGCATAACTCAATGCATAGTGAGAGTGTGGCACCACTCCCAGAGATTCCTATCCCTGAGATTTGAATTTTTTAATTTCAAATGAATATGTTTATTTAATTATATTTAATTATTCTTTTTAAATATTATTTAAATTAAATAATTAAAATAGGTTATAACTGATCAATTTTATTTCAAATAAAATAAAGATTACTTAAATAAGTTAATTGTCTTTATAAACCTAGAAAGAAACGATTATTTTCTACACCTGTTAGACTCTCTCTCAGAAAAAGAAAGCAATAAATTTTCTATACCTGAAAATCTATTCCAATACCCTATATCTATCAAAGCTCACTAGATCTCATGTGTTGAGTACATCTAGAGAATCTAAATCAACATTTGAATCTTATGTGGCCACACACGTCCTTGTGCGTTTGAGGATTGTCTTGGAATGCTAAGTTGTGAGCTTTCAGAAATGATAGGAAGATCGTGTATTTATATGAAAAGATTCCAGGAAACTTGATAGGCTACAAGAAGTAATATCTATTCCTTTTTTGTGTTATTTAATATATCTATATATGTATGATCCTGGTTGGTATTGATAATTTTTTAAAAGATCCGATTCTGTTGCCGCGTATTCTTATTTTTCTCATTTAATACCTTAATATTCTAAGTTTCGAAAGATACTTGAGGGATATTCCAACGTGATTTGGATGTCAGGTGTAGGAGATAATCTGTCCACAACCGATTGGGTGTTCGCCCTTGGTGGGGATGCCATTTTTTGGGTATCTAAGAATCAAACATGTATATGTAAATTCAACCATGGAGTCCGAGTTTGTAGCTCTAGAGGCAATCGGCATAGAGGTCGAGTGGCTAAGAGATCTCATGTGGGAGATACCGAAACCGCAATTGTTGTATCGATGATTTCGATACATTGTGATAATAAAGCTACTTTGATTAGAGTTTACAACAAGATATATAATGGGAAGTCTAGACATATAAGTCTAAGACATGATTATGTGAGGGAATTGATTGATAAGAGTATCATATCAATTTCATATGTTAAATCTTGTGAGAACTTAGCGGACCCTTTTACCAAACCTATTGGGAGAGATTTGGTGAGTTCCACAAATAGAGGGATGGGACTAAATCTCCTTGACCAATAGATTCCCCAATGATGGAAACCCAACTCAAAACTTGTATACATCAAGTGTAGAGGTTAATGGGTAAGAACAAGTCGTTGATAACGGAAGATTTTCAACATTAACAACCTAAAAGTCCTATCACAGATGAGTTAATGTTTGTTGCTATCGGACATGAGGGTTAAGTCATACGCTTTTAATGAAATTCAGTTGAAGAGCAACGAGCATCTCTAAAGGTAGAAAATATGTTGTAAGAATTTCACCTATGTGAACCTAGAGGTGGTGCTGCCTCTCAAGAGAGTAGGAGTTTTCTCTCCAGATGGTTCGTGAATGGATCAAGCACACGGCCATAATAGTGCTAATCACAAAAATTGAGAAATAAATGAGTAATCAGATAGAGGTGTGTGAAACATTACTGATATGTGCAATTTTAATTATATATTTTTAATTTCCCTAGGATTAGAAATTGTTAGGTTTTAGTTATTTTAAAAGTTTAATATTGGTTTTGGTATTTTGTGATTTTTTGGCTAAAGAGATTTTTAAGAGTTAAAATATACTTTTATTATCATTAAAATAAATTGGGTATAAATAATATTTCTATAGTTTCAATTGATATAATTTTAATTTGGAAATATTTAATTTTAATTTGCTTTGCTTTGTTTGGGAAATAAATGTATTATTTTTGTAGAAAAATAGAAAATGAATTGGTGAAATGCAGGAGAAGAAAAGGCCCAATGCAAGAGTATTGAACCCAGCCCATAAGCCTGTTGAAGCCACGAAGTCGAGCAAGTTAAAGCCAACTTGAAGCTGCCAGCTGGAGCCCAGCTGAGCGCCTACTTTCTTGAGCTAATGCCACATGTCGCTGAAGGTCATAAGGTTATGCATGTCCTATTGTGTGGGTCACGTGACGTCAGCAACAAATTCCTCTCTTCAGGCATTTGGTGGTTACGGTCCAATGATTGGGTGAGTCTGTAACGCCTTACTAATCCAGGACAGTTACACACTATGTTTAAAACAATGCCTAACTCGTTTAGCGAGTCATTTGGACTCAAAAGTGTAATTAAGTCTAAATATGGTTCAGGTACTAAAAATTTTGGTTAATGGAATTTCAAATTCTCATTTAAAAGATTTGGATATGATCAAGGAATCCCAAAGGTTTTAAAGAAATATAAAATTTTATCAAACGTTACAAAAATAGCCGACCGAAGCAGCAAAGATGGACTAACATCCTATGTTCCTCAAAATATATCTCAACCATGGTAGTCGAGCAGACTGAGTATGTACACACCGCCACTTGAGCTCTCCAACTCATGGCTGGTCCAATTGCCTTTTGCCCTTACCTGCACCTCAAAGCACCCATGAGCAAAGGCCCAACAAGAAAATCCAACCAAATAAAATAGATATCCAAATAAGCAATAATATCAAATGTATGCTTCATAGATCATAAACATATTCAAATTTACTTCTCAACAGATATAACAAGCTATGCTGAATAGGTGCATACCGCACCCCCATAGTGGCCCTGCCATAACGGCCTACATTACACATGTTTATTGCCAATTACGGCCTCTTAGTCGATCAATCACCAAAAATTACAAATAACAGATGCAACTTATGCAACTATAGAGTAAAACATTCAACTCTAATTTAATGACCCAACTATTTCTAAGACTTTGGATCATTAAAATACTAGACATAGCTACTATTTTTGGGAAAACGTACATAAGAAAACAATCATAACTTTATTGAAAACTCAAAATAAATATTGTGCAAATTACGTAATAAGATGTAAATATGGTATGGGATCCCATTGTTTATAAAACATAAAAAAACATAAAATTTAATTGTTAAAAATACTAAATGCGGAAATACATCAAAACATGATTTAAAAGACTAAAAATAAATAACGTCATCCTCGATTGACCTGCAGTCCATTCAATCCATTCATCCTTAACACACAAGCCAGGCTGCCAAGAATCCTTCTGCCTTCCATATTCATTCTCCTGCATCAAGCTAAAAATAAAGGAGTGAGCCTAATGCCCAGTAATGAAAATCTATTGTCAACATACAACATATATCATAAACATAAGACTACATCATATTCATATACTATAAAACATATGACTATAAACATATATCACATATGACTACAACATTAATGGCCAATATTTATACTATTGGGGCTTGTTAGCTAAACAAGTCATATGCCCAATATAACTTCTTGGGGATTCCTTATCTAAGCAAGTCATATGCCCAATCATCCATTCTTGGGGCTTGTTATCTTAACAAGTCATATGCCCAATCATAAATTCTTAGGGCTTGCTTGTCTAAGCAAGTCATGTGCCCAAGCGACTGAAAACACATTCTAATATACATATACATATCATAACATAAATATATACATATCATAACATGTAAGCACATAAAATTTATCCTATTTTCCTTACCAACACCGGGATATTTGAGAACAAGGACAGGATTTGGAACACTCCTAAAACCAACTTAAAAACATATGAGTATCTATAGAAAAGAAGATGAAAGGAAACTAAACCATCAAGGAGGGAAACTTACTGAGAACCTTAATGTTTAAGAACTTAAACACCTAACCACGAAACCATAAACAGAAGTTAGGATCTGAAAGAAACTTAAGGAAAACTAAGGAATCATACAGAATAGAACTTATGAATAATATTACCTTGGATGAACTAGAACCGATCTACACTTCAATATCGAAAACACACTTTATCTCACTACCCAAGTGTTTATAAAGCTTAAGAGGATAAAAATTTTATCCCCAAAACCCAAGTGTATCACTCTATAGAAATCCTAGCAGCTTGAAGGCTCTGAACATAGCTTGAAGAATGAAGAAAAATGGCTGAGCACTAGGTCCTATTTATAGAGTTTGAGGAGTGAAACTATCTTATTAAAAAAATACTTAAATCCTTAAATAAACATGATTATAACAAGTGTCATGCTCTTAGTGGTTCTGGAAGATTGTAGAGTTTCTAGAACTTTCTTTTATAATTAAATCCTTAAATAAACATGATTATGACAAGTGTCATGCTCTTAGTGGTTCTGGAAAGTTCTAGAATTTCTAGATATTTATTTTATTTAAAAATAATACTTAATTTCATTCTAACTATAATCCAAATTTAAATTTAAATAAAATAGAATCATAACTTCAAACTTTCTTAATCTCATAACTCTAAACTCACCTGTAGTAAAATCAGCGTAACTTGAGCTGTAGGATTCTGATTTAGACCATCTTTATACCGTTAGAAAGCTAATTCAATTTTCTACCACTTTCTAAAAATACTATTTTTCGAAATTAATAATATAGTTGGGTCAAAAATAGGTCGGAAGTTACAGTACCCTAAAGTTACAAAAAATCTATTTAATTATCTAAATAACAACCTAATCCACAAATATCTTAACTAACCATAACATAACAAACTCTAATTCCCTATGCTGATCTCAAATTTACTAATCCCAAAATCTTATTGGGCTTTTGAGCTTTATGTAAGCTCGATCCATAATACTTTTTAATAATATCATAATTAGTTTATTCTTATGAAATCACCCCCTTTTCCACAAACAAGACTACTAATATCATAAACTTATACTATACTATAATAATCATAACTACTAAAAAAACGTAAACCTTATCTTGTAATTAATATTTCTAAACTATAGGTTAAACTTATAAAATCCATAACTATTGCTACGAGTGTCCTACTAAGTCCCGGTTTGAACCAAAATCCACGAAATCTAAAATAATACAAACTACTACTAACTATCTAGCTAGCTAAGTAAACATTCTGGGACTCTACATCTAAACAGATTCAAGGTATGGTTATAATGGTGCCCAAGTCTCGGTGCATGTTCCAGTTTTCTTGCCTCGACTCCTCTGTGGACAACGAAACGACCCCAAGTGTGATCCCTTCTTTGAGCCTTTCTGAAATCCTAATCACAATATAAGTGGTACACTTATCAGGACCTCTAACTCCACCAAACTAGGTAGTCGAATCATCCCTCGAGCCTCCTGAGACAAACTCCAAAAACCCTAAAAAAATACTCTGAAAATTCATTAGCATCGCGCCGCCCTCCTAAAGAGATGCGGTGCAACTGAAGTTCGAGAGGCCTCCCTCAAAAGTTGGACATTAGCACCGCGGTGTCCTGATAAAGGTTCACAGTGCCACAAAAGTCCAAGAGCAATCCCACTTTCGAAGAAATGCATATGCGCCGCAGAACTCACCCACAAGCGTCGTAGCGCCACTGTGACAAACCAAGAATCTTCATTTTTCCCTGCATTTTAAGTCCCAAAAATCAACCCAAAATAGATTGTTCAATAGTTTAACACAAAATCAAACCTCCAAATAGTTAACAAAACTCATAAAATACCTTAAGGAACCAGTAAAACTCCAATTACATACCAAAATCCCAATCCTGCAAATTTAGAGTTCAAAACTCAAATCTTGCCCAAACAAAGAATTAAACCAACATGGAAACTAAAGGAAATTGAAGCAGTATAACCAGTATTACCTCAACTGTAAAATTTGAAATCCAAACTTATTGATGATGTCCTTAGCAACTCCTAACCTCAATTTGGCCAACACTTTCACTAGAAATCTTCAAAACTCAAGATGTGCCTCCCTTTAAATGAACCTTAGTGCAACATGAAGAAATGCCTAGAAAAAGAGAGAAAGAAATGTGTTGAACGTAAAGGAGAAAGTGCTCAACACTTGACCTAATTGCTTAGTCTTATGGTCAAAAAGACCATTTTTCCCTTATCTCCAATAAACCCCTTAATTAACCCCAAGAGCATTTTGGACATTTCACCTAAATTTTAACTAAACCGCAAATTTCACCATAATTCCAAACTTAATCCACTAATCATCCAAATGAAAGTATCTTCCCAAAAATATTTCAATAATTTCTAGAATATGTGAGCTTACAAAAATACCCCTTGGCTCCACCATTTCGGGTATTTATCCCCGTTGTGACTTTTCTGCTATATTGATCGAAAGGATCCATTCGTGTTGAATATCACAAATATATCCACATAATAGTGTGGTCTCAAGCATATAGCACATAAAATACAAATATAACCTCAACGGGTCAAAATTACGAAATTACCCATTTTTAACAAAAGTGGATCTTTAAACACATTTAATACACATAATCATGCATACTCAACCATATAATCATTTAAATCAATAAAATAAATTACTTAATGCATAATTGTCCCACGTGCCCACCCAACACTCTAACCAAGGCACTAATCATATTAGGAGTTTTGGGACGCTACAACTATCCCCTCCTAATAGAACTTTCATCCTCGTAATTTACTTGAATAGCTCAGGATACTGATCTCGCATGTCTTACTCTAATTCCCAAGTTGCTTCTTCCACCTTGTTGTTCCTCTATAACAGCTTCACCAAGGTGATAGTCTTATTTCGTAAGACTGTATCATTCTTGACAAGGATCTATATTGGTCGCTCCTCATAGGTCAAGTCTTATTGTAAGACCAGAGTCTCGAATCTCAATACGTGTGTAGTATCCGACACATATCTCTGAAGCATCGATTCATGAAACAAGTTATTTACTCTTGACAAAGCTGGAAGCATGGGCAGTCTATAGGCTACCTGCCCAATCCTTTCCAAGATCTCAAAAGGTTCCACAAACCTATGGCTCAACTTGCCCTTCATCCTAAATCGTTTTACTCCTTTCAGTGATGAAACTCAGAGGAAAACGTAGTCCCCAACTTGGAACTCCACGTTCCTACAATTGGGATCGGCATAAGTCTTCTGTCTACTTTGCGAGGCGAGCATTCGAGCTCTAGTCTTCTAAATGGCATCAATAGTCCTTTGAACTACCTCAAGACCCAAATATTTCCTCTCACCCATTTCGTCTCAATGAATGGGTGATCTACACTTCCTACCATATAACATTTCATACAGAGCTACTCCGATCATTGATTGATAATAGTTGTTGTAGGAGAACTCAATCAAGGGGAGATACTTACTCCAAGACCCCTCAAAATCCAATACACATGCGTGAAGCATGTCCTCCAGTATCATAATTGTCCTCTCAAATTGCCCATCTGTTTAAGAATGATAAGTTGTGATGAACTTCAACTGGGTACTCATAGCCTTCTGTAGGCTTACCCAAAACATGGAAGTAAAGATGGGATCCCGATCTTACACTATGGACTTTGGAGCCCCATGGATATGTACAATCTCTCTCACATACAGTTCAACATATTGATACACAGTGAAATTCATCCTCACAAGAAAGAAATTATCCGACTTGGTGTATCGATCCATGATCACCCATACTGAATCGTACTGACCCACCATCCTAGCCAATCCAATCATGAAGTCCATGGTAATGTCCTCCCACCGCAAATCCAGAATAATAATCCTACTAGCATCTGGTGTTCAACTTTAACTTGCTGATAAGTTAGGCACTTAGCCACATATCCAACTACATCTTTATTCATTCCTGGCCAGCAATACAAAGATTTCAGATCCTGGTACATCTTTGTGGTGCCTGGATGTAATGAATATGGAGTGGTATCAGACTCGTCTAGAATCTCCCTTCTGATAGTAACGCCCATCAGAACACAAATCCGATCCTTGTCTCTCAATATACCCATCTCAGAAACTGTGAAGTCCTTAGCTTCTCCAGCTATGACATCCTCTCTATGCCTCACTAATTGGGGATCACCCAATTGACCATCCTTTATCCTCTCCAGGAGTGTAGAATGTAAAGAAATATTGGCTAACAGGCCCACCACAAACTCTATTCCCTCTCTGATCAAGTACTCTTCCAACTCTCTTGATATTTTCTTTAAGTTATACAACTATCCTGGGCCTCTTCGATTAAAACTGTCTGGCACCATGTTGGCTTTCCCTGGATGGTAAAGGATTTCACAGTCATAATCATTCACCAGCTCTAAACAACGCCAATGTCTTATGTGCCCTTCATAAAACTCCAGGTCATATTCTCTTCAGTGTTCACCTGGTTCTTCGTGAACCTAGATAGCTGGTTGAATTTTCGAACGTATTCCAACACGCTCAACGTTCCATACTTTAGATTAGTGAACTCATTCACTTTGTGCTCGATCACTGCCTTCCTGAAGTACTTGCCATTGAACAAGGTCAAGAACTCTAACCATTCCATCTCGACAACTTTATGACCTTTCTTGGCTGAGTCCCACCAAATGTGGGCATCTTTTCTCAGCATATAGGTTGCACAAACTACCATCTCTCTCTCAGTATTTCAAAAGAAGATGAAGATCCTTTCCAAAATACTGATCCATTCCTCTGCCATTGATGGGTCACTGCTCCCCTTGAATATGGGTGGATTCTAGTTTCCAAACCTTTCTGATATAGGTTTTGCTCAGGAAGCTCTTGGTGCTTTTACTGGCGGTACAGGTTGTTCAACAACAACCTGTGGGACAAGGTTCTATTCTTCATTGTTTTCAGGTGGTATTTCATTGTTCTGAGCATTATTGTATTGCATGGGGAGTTGTCCCAAAAGGGTGTTAATCCTTTCAGCTTGGAGGGCAACAGAGTCCTCCTGTCAGGCTTTGCAGATTATTCATTTGCTCGGCTATCTCGCGAACTCTAGCAGCTTGGTTTGGAGCTCTAGCGGCAGGCGCGTTCTGAGCTCTAGCAGTAGGTGCGGCTTGGCCTCGGCCAGTAGCACCCATTCCTCTTTGAGCTCTTGTCCTTGCCATTTGTTTGATTTCAGATCAAAAAGCTCCTAAGCACACAGGGATGAGAAGTTAACACCAACGAAGATTACCTTTTCCTTTTGGTAGTCACCACAAAGGAAAAGATCCTCTATCTGAGTTGACAGATTTGGTTTCGGCTGTACTCTTTGTCCTTGGCCTCAACCCCCTCCTCTGCCTCGGCCACGATCTGCATCTTGGTCAACGGCCGCTCTCTCGGCAAAGTCTGGTTGATTAACAGCTCGACCTCACCTGACTCAAGTGTTAGGCCACATCACAAGTCTTTATACCACAATGTATAGTAGGGAAGAATACTAACCTAGCAATAAATGAGCATACCAGTTTTTCTCATAACAAAGAAAGATGAACCATAACGATTCGACTCAAAATAGGTAGTCATAATATTCAAGAATACAACCTAGCAACACAAAATGTTCATGAAAGATCATGCCATAGGATTTTAGTTAGCAGGACAATAAATCCAAAAAGAGAACCCAAACTGCACGTCGGGTTTCTACATCTGCCTGCTACAACTACACCGAAGTCCTACAGCCTAGTCGGTTTGTAAGGTCTTTACTAAAAGTATCAATAAGACTCTCACAGAACTACCTAATCTAGGCTATCCATAAGGATATCCAGCTCTATGTCGGTATCCTCGTCCAACTTCCCGGGATCCTCCTCTACCTCGATGTATGCTATCAACTACGGAGATAGGCCAATCCATGGCCCAAATGCTAGCTCGATCTGCATACGGAAGTCATCCCACATGTCGCGATCCAGCTGCCAATGTCTGTGATAAAACCATATCTGTGCTGAGCCTTTCAAATAAGTGCTAGCATATCGCACTCTCCGTCGCTCAGGTATGTTGACTCTATCAAGGAATTCTGTGATGTAATGAGCCCATTACTGAATGACACGTCGATGTTGTAGATCGTACTCGAAGTGTCACGGATTCTCATCGTTAAAGATTCTACAGCAATCGATTGTAAGCAAAGGGATCATGGGTAGGTTTCCTGTCACAAGGTCACCTATCTCAGGTATATCGACCAAAACCTATAATTTATAGAATTGAGGTAAATAAAAGAAAGCAAAGGAAACATATATAAAAAGATAGTACTTACAGTGAGTGCCGGCCTATCTTTGTGAAATGTACATGTGGGTTGTCTACAAAATTAGCTCAACTCGAGCTCTGTTACCAACTGTAATGGCCCGGATTTTCCAGACTCGATAATGCGAAAATATAAATGTTTTCATTTAACAAAATGTCTCAAAAACCCGTATTAAAAAAAACTTTTTAAAAGTCGTATCGCCATACATAACATTTAATACAAACATATTTTATGAATAGTAAAATGAGCCTAGTTTATGAAAATAACACAACATTTCCAAAACAAAACGACTTCCCCAAAGAGGTCGGTCCACATGTACATTCACAAGGTATACTTAAGCGCTCACTACTCTGCCTTGCCCTTGTTCTTACCTACAACAGGAAACAACTAGGTAAGCGAAAATGCTTAGTAAGTTCAACTTTAAAAACAAAAGCATACAGAGATGACAGGTGGTCACTAACCAAGTTACTGTCCACATATAACAATAGCTCACTAAAATTAGGGTTCTGGATCCATCCGGACCATACGCAATCAATTTCAAGAACGCAAAAGCGTCCTGACAAACTTATGGTCATGCCTGATAACCAATGGCAAACTCTTCCTATAAACATATAAATACTTGCATTAAGATATTCAAAAGAAAGCAAATATAATATATTACGATATAATTCGAGACCAATGCTCGACAATTTCCAACAATTCGGGCATAACATGCCCTCCAGCATAAATGCTAATCTTTAAGAAAGAACCGAGTCTAACCATTAAGATCTAGCCAATAAATATCCCCATCAAGGGTAACTATCGCGTTACCTAGGGCATCTCTACTTATCCAAGAGTAAATCCTTGACAAGGGTAACCATCAAGTTACCAAAGGCATCACTACTTATCCAAGAGTGTAATCAAAGTTACACGTGTTTACAGAGACTTGTATGTTAATCAGTGGTGCTGGTGAGCAGCTGCCCCTAGGGTGTTCAACCTCACTCAAGCTTCGCAACCCCTAGTATCTTAAGGCACTCTTACTGAATGGCCAATATTCATGGCTACTATCCAGGAATAACTTATCAGAGGACTTGCTCAGGTTCTAACTGTTCACTGATTAAGTAAGCATGAGGGCCCCTAGGTCCCATTCATTTTGGCGCCCCTAGGTTTAAACCAGCAATCCTCACATCTTGGACACTCGTCACGGTAATCAACCGGAAATAAATACAATCAAGCAGTGTAACGGGGATCAGCCGTCTAGAATATGACAGATATCTACGACAGTGTATATATGTGCATGTGTCTCTATACTAACATACAATGCAATAGTTGTTTCATGTTGCAGCCACACAATAGAAGTTGACTTACTTGGAGTCCTTAGCTCTCAGAAGGATTTCACCCTCCAACTTACAATCTAGTTACGCTTAGCCAATATTGTAGTTATCCATACAGTATACTCGAAATAATTATGGCACTCATAAATCATTATTATTATTTTGGCCAGTTTAATCATTTTCAAAATCATTTGTAAGTATTAAAGATCCTTATTTGGTTTTAAACCCATTCAAGAAATTCATAAAAAAATGTTTGAGACTAATTCCTAAGTCTCGGGGAGACCTATCCTATGGTCTCGATACCTAGGCTCGGGTATGGCAATAACATTTTCCCACAATCCGCTAAAAATATTTTTCTTTAAGAGTTCTGCTATTAACCCATACTTTCAACAGTCGGTTAAATATATAAAAGGTTTTAGCCAGTATTATATCCAGAAATACTTATTAAATTACTTAATTATTTTTCAAGAAAATAATCTCTTAATTTTCCTTTTATTTTTTGTTAAGGTTTTAATCTCTAAAAAACCATTTTAAGCATATAGCCTAATTTTAACTTAATTAGGAAAACCGTTAATAATTTCTTATCTTGACTAGTTAATTTTCCGAAGTCAATTAATCTAGTTTCCTTACTAGAAAAATAATTTACTTAATTATTTTCTCAAAATATAGGGTTTTTAAACCCTCTTTTAATTTATCAACTTATTAATAAATTAAATCCTTTATTTTTAGAAAGAATAAAAATTCTTTAATAAAAATAATTCTCACTAAACTCATAGTAGTATTACTTACCAAGTTTTTATCTTGCAATAAGCACAAATGTACTTTTTATCTTAAGTTCCAAAATCTCATTTTTACACTAAGTGTGAAAACCTCATTTTTCACATTTTTAACTACATACTTTGTTAGGTCATAACTTGAAATTATTTACCCAATTGTTACCAAAATTTTCCAATTCCATATTTGGTATGCCATTTAGGTCTTTGTGAAATCATAGGTCAAAATGAGCAGTTTTGATTGGTGAAAATATTTTCCAAACATTGAGGTAAAAATTACCTAATTTTCAAGTCCTTATTTTTTCCAAAATTTAGCACTTAATAACTCTCAAACCGTTTATTATTTTGTTACCAAATTTTACAGTGGGGTACTAGGTTTTGCCAACAATATGTCCACCAAATTTAGAAAAAAGTGGGTTCATTTGACCTATAGAGTGGCTGTCCAAACTTGGTCCCGAATTTAAGAATACGAAAAAAAAAATGTTTTTTACCTAAATTTTGAAATAGCATAACTCACTCATTTCTAAAACGTTTTTGAGTGTTTCAAAAGCTCAATTTTATGCACTCCATCTCAACAACATCACAGTATAATTTAATTTTACAAAATAAATGTACAGTGGATGCTTGACTCCTTGGAAGTCACAGTCCAAAACTTATATTTTTGTTTTAGGGTTTTCAACAAAACCCTTGGGGATTTTGGTCCCTATTTTAAAAAATCAACACACAAGCATCATAATTTTTTTAAAGAAACTACCATAGCCTTATTTTATCACCAATAAGAAACTTTAAGCATTAAATATACAAAGTAAACTTTTTACCTCTTGTTGTTCTTGCTTTAGGTTTTGATGTTTCTACTAGATTTGAGTCCTTCAAAACTCTTTCAAAACCTTAACCAACTCCCCAACAACATAGATAGCTAGCTATTGAAAGACCTATTGTTAAAAACTTTACAAAAGTCAAGTTTTTTGAAACTTTACCTTAGGGTAACCCTTCCTAGACCCAAGCTTAAGCTTCCAAGCTTTCTTAGTGTTCTTGATGGTTGAAAATGGACAGAAAATTTGAGAGAGGATTTTTTAAAAAAGATGGGAGTGATTGTGAGAGAGGGGGTCGGTTTTGGGGAGGGTTAGAAGAGTTTAGACAACTCTTAAATATCTTAAACACTTGAGTGTTTTTACTATGGCCACTTGATGCCATTAACCCTAATATTTAAAATGGCGATTAAACTAAAACAATTTGGTCCATTGTAAAAAATTCTCTCTCAAGTTCTCTCTCCAATTTGAACCATCAAGAACACTATGAAAGCTTGGAAGCTTAAGCTTTGGTCTAGGAAGAGTTTCCCTAAGGTAAAGCTTCAAAAAACTTGACTTTTGTAAAGTTTTTAACCATAGATCTTTCAATGGCTAACTATATATGTTGTTTGGGGAGTTGGTTAAGGTTCTGAAAGAGTTTTTAAGATCAAAACCTACAGCAAGAACAACAAGATGTAAAAAGTTCACTCTTTATCGTTGTTATAGATGCTTTTTACTTTTATGCATTATTTTGTATATTTAATGCTTAAATTTTTTTATTGGTGATGTAATAAGGCCATGGTAGTTTCTTTATAATTTTTATGATGCTTGTGTGTTGATTTTTGAAAATAGGGACCGAAATCCCCAAGGGTTTTGTTGAAAACCCTAAAACAAAAATACAAGTTTTGAGCTGTGACTTCCAAGGGGTCAAGCATGCACTGTATATTTATTTTGTAAAATTAAATTGTACTGTGATGATTTTGAGATGGAGTGCATAAAATTGAGCTTTTGAAACACTCAAAAACTTTTAGAAATGAGTGAGTTATGCTATTTCAAAGTTTAGGTAAAAAAACAGTTTTTTTCGTATTCTTAAATTCGGGACCAAGTTTGGACAGCCACTCTATAGGTCAAATGAACCCACTTTTTTCTAAAATTTGGTGGAAATATTCTTGGTGTAACCTAGTATTCCACTGTAAAATTTTGTAACAAAATAATAAACTGTTTGAGAGTTATTAAGTGCTAAATTTTTGAAAAAATAAGGACTTGAAAATAAGGTCATTTTTACCTCAATGTTTGGAAAATATTTTCACCAATAAAAAATGGTCATTTTGACCTATGATTTCACAAAGACCTAAATGGCATACCAAATATAAAATTGGAAAATTTTGGTAACAATTGGGTAAGTAATTTCAAGTTATGACCTAACAAAGTATGTAGTTAAAAATGTGAAAAATGAGGTTTTCACAGTTGTTGTAAAAATGAGATTTTGGAACTTAAGATAAAAAGTATATTTGTGCTTATTGCAAGATAAAAACTTGGTAAGTCTTAAAAACATTTTGACCTAAAATACCACTTTGCTTTTAGTGAGAATTATTTTTATTAAAGAATTTTATTCTTTCTAAAAAGAAATGATTTAATTTATTAATATGTTGATAAATTAAAAGAGGGTTTAAAAACTCTATATTTTGAGAAAATAATTAAGTAAATTATTTTCTAGTAAGTAAACTTGATTAATTGACATCAGAAAATTAACTAGTCAAGATAAGAAATTATTAACGGCTTTCTTAATTAAGTTAAAATTAGGATATTTTCTTAAAATGATTTTTAGAGATTAAAACCTTAAGAAAAATAAAAGAAAAATTAAGAGATTATTTTCTTCAAAAATAATTAAGGAATTTAATAAGTATTTTCTGGATATAATACCGGCTAAATTTTTTTATATATTTAACCGACTATTGAAAGTATGGGTTAAAAGTGGAACTCTTAAAGAAAATTATTTTTAGCGGATTGTGGGATAATGTTATTGCCATACCCGAGCCTAGGTATCGAGACCATATGATAGGTCTCCCCGAGACTTAGGGTTTAATCTCAAATATTTTTTAGTGCGAATTTCTTGAATGGGTTTAAAACCAAATAAGGATCTTTAATCCTTACAAGTGATTTTTAAAATGACCAAACTGCCCAAAATAATAATAATTAATTATGAAGTGTCATAATTAATCCGAGTATACTGTATGGATAATTATAGTATTGGCTAAGCATAACTGGACTATACATTGGAGGGTGAAATCATGCTGAGAGCTAAGGACTCCAAGTAAGTCAACTTCTATTGTGTGGCTGCAACATGAAATGACTATTGTATTGTATGTTAGTATATAGACACATGCACATATATACATTGTTGTAAAAAGTTTGCACAAAGACGTTAGTCTAGTAGGTGCTGATTTAGAAAATATGAACGGTAGATATCCGTCATATCCGAGACGGCCGATCCCCGCCACACTATTTGTTTGATTTTGTTTTTTCCTGTTCCCTACCACGACGAGTGGCCAAGAGGTGAGGATTGCTGGTTTAAACCTAGGGGCGCCAAAATTAATTGGGCCCATGGGCCCTCATGCTTACTTAATCATTGAACAGTTAGAACCCAAGCAATTGCTCTGATAAGTTATTCCCAGATAGTAGCCATGAATATTGGCCATTCAGTGAGAGTGCCTAGAGATACTAGGGGTTGCCAAGTTTGAGTGAGGCTGACCACCTGTCTTCTCTCCATGCTTTTGTTTTAAAGTTGAACTTACCAAGCATTTTCACTTACCTAGTTGTTTCCTTTTGTAGGTAAGAACAAGGGCAAAGCAGAGCAGTGAGCGTTGGAGTCTACCTTGTGAATGTACATGTGGACCAACCTTTTGGGAAGCTATTTTGTTTATGAAAATGTTGTTTTATTTTCATAAACAAGGCTCAGTTTACTCTTCATAAACTATGTTTGTATTAAATGTTAAGTGTGGCCATACGACTTTTAAAAAAAAAATTATACGGGTTTTTGAGACATTTTGTTACATGAAAACGTTTATATTTCCACATTATCGAGTCTTGAAAATCTGGGACGTTACAATATTGGCCCTACCATAACGGCCTATATTCCACATGTTTATTTCCAATTACGGCCCCTTAGTTGATCAATCACAAACAATTACAAACACCATATGCAATTTATGCAGTTATAGAGTAAATAATTCAACTCTAAATAGATTCAGGGCATCAGCACTGCGGAGCCATGAAAGTCCGAGAGGCCTCCGTCAAAAGTTTAACATTTGTGTCGCGGCGCCCATCTAAAGGGTTGCGCTGCCACAGAAGTCCGAGAGAAAACCCACTTTCGTTGAAACGCATACGCGACTCAGTGCTCACCTAAAGGCACCGTAGTGCAACCGTGACAAATCCAGAATCTGCGTTTTTCCCCTCAACCAGGCGCTGAAAGCGCCACAAGGCAAGTTCGCCCGTTGGTCTTGAGTGGGTTGGACAAGTGTCACCCCAGGGAGTCCACATTTTTTCATGTAATTAGCGATCATCCTGATCGTTACCCGACTGACAGGGGCGACGTACCATTCAACATTTGGTTGAACAACGTTTCGAGGTTGAGCGCGAGTTTGAATGTTGGGGTTAGGGATATTTCTTTCTCGACCACTAGTCGAGGGAATTCTAGCCTGAGGAGCAGGTTGATTTGAAGGGTTGGAAGCTTTCTTTTTCTGGGTAGTGGATTTTACTCTACCCATGGCTGGAAGGTTTGACTGAGGTCTATTGGGTGGGGTTTGAGAAAAAAGAATTTCTGGTATAAGCAACGACGGTTGCTCCTCGTCTTCAAGTAATTGGGAAAGTAAGTCATCGTCGATAGGACTTTCACCTCCCCATGGATCTTGCATGAAAATCTGCGAACAGAGAAAGGGGGGGGGGGGGTGAGAATGTAAAGCCTAAAAATTTGTGTTGCAAGTTTGAATAACATTGCTCGCGTATAAAAGTTAAGCTTTTATATGGCTAGCAGCATTCTAGCGAAAACACTAAGTTCTATATGAGCAGTTTGAAAAATAGATTGAAAAGCGGAAGTAAAAAGTTTTTCGGGAAAAAGCTTTTTCGACTCCGAAGGGGCGGGAAAAACCCAGTTTTTCAACTAGCTTAAAAATCAAACTTTTACTTTGATTTTACACCTTGAATCTACAATCTCGACTACGAAACTGGCTCTTAGCTCCTATAAGACGTTGTTTCATCACCCTTTCAAGCATCGGTTAACATTCCCAATCTCCCCAAAACAGTTTCAATCAAGAACAGTAAAAAATCTCCAAGAACTCAGAAATCAGAAATAGAGATAAACAAGTGTTGCATGGCGTATCAACAACTGAAAGGTTTGAAGAAACGTACTTATATGAAAGATGGAGTAGAGTTCTGAGGTGCTAAGTTGATTCAACTGGGCAGGAGCTTCGTGATTCGTCTGAGTTTCTGGGTTACTGAAAATATAGCTTCCGGTTCTTCAGTTTTCCTGAGGATAAAGTTAAAGCGTAAAAAGTAAAAAAATGATTCTGAAGGGTTATTTATATTAGCTGAGGAGCGGTTACCAAGGTAATCATAATGGGTAACTTTTCGAAACATGGGGAAGTGTAATGATCGCCAGACAAGTTATTGGGAAACTGAAAAGACTTGATTGATCACCTTTTTTCGAGAAAGCATGGGCGGCTCTGACAGATTTCGTGGGGTAGTCGAAGGGTTAGTTTCCTAAGTTTACTTATTGCTAGTCGCAATAAATAAACTTGGGGGGCAAATGTTTACCCTAAAAATGTATGCTGATGACTTGGCAAGGATTTCTCACACGTGGTTGACATGTGGCAGAAGTGCTGCTCGACTATCAACTAGAGGCACATCGCTTTGCCAGGGTTAACTTTTAGATACGACCAGGCTGGTCGTATAACTTAATTTGTTTCCTTCTAAGATTGTAATCTTATAATCATTGAGTTTAATATTTCCTCATTATTACCTTGATACACAGTTATTAAGGAAAGATATGGCCTGTCGGCCCATGTAACCCTCCTTGAGCCTATAAATATGCATGAAATAGCTCAAGGAAGGGACTTTTGATTCCTGAATATTTTTGCTAAGATAGAGAAAAAGAGAGAGCTATAGTGCAATTATCCATCATTTTATTGTATTTCTTTCAAAGCTTGTGAAACTCAAGAACCCTAGTTCTTTGATCACTACTTTGAGATTCAATCTTAATAATAGCACTAAGTGGACGTAGGTCATTACCATCTTTTGGGGTCGAACAACTATAAATCCTTGGTGTTTTCTTCTCTTCCATTAGATTATCTTTCTTACTTGCCGTTTTATCTTTTGTCGTATATTTGACTCCGTGTCGTTGGCCAAATCGTGGGTCAACAAAACATATGACTATAAAAACATATATCATATAGGACTACAATGACCATCATTCTTCTTGGGGCTTGCTAGCTAGGAAAATCATATGCCCATTGTTATCCAAAAAATTAGCATTGATGATGTGGCAAGTGATCCCTGGACACGTGGCTGACACCTGGAAGAGCTCTGCTAGGGTATCGACTAGAGGATGCACTAGAAGCAGTAAGCAGCCCAGTCTTACCTGCGGCCAGTCTGGTCGATAGTTCCGCATGCAATGTCATATTACTGTAAAGATCTTTGTAGATCCCGAATTTAACTCACACAATCTCCTGAATATCCGATTATTTAGGAGAGAATATTGGCAACAAAATCATGTAATCCCCCTTGAGCCTATAAATAAGAAAAAATAGCTCAAGGAAGGGACTTCTGGGGCTTTGGAATTATTTGAGATTAGAGTAATTCTCCTTGGAATATTGTATTGTTCTTCAGAGGTTAGTGAAACTCATTGAACCCTTGTTCTTTGATCACTTCTTTGATTCTTATATCAATAACAGTTTAAGTGGACGTAGGTCATTACAAAATCCTGGGGCCGAACCACTATAAAATATCGCATTCTCATTACTTTTCGTCATTTGATTCTTCTTAACATATTCATTCACATCAAGCATATTCCAACTCCGTGTCAGTTGACCAAAATCTGGGTCAACATTCTGGTGCTTTCATTGAGAGCTTGATTTATCATTGTTGAGAAAATCAATGGCGAAAACTGGAAGGAAAGCTGGACAGGTGGCCGCTGTTGCACCATCAAACCCACCTCCTCCTCCCCCTGCGAGCGTGGCAGAGGATGAGCCACATCTGGACTTTGAAGAGGAAGAGATGAATGATGGAACGCTGAAGAGTACTCTGGGGGCGTTGCAGGAGGAGCTGGCTAGTCTGAAAGCCAGTCAAGAGACTGCTGCCGAAGTTGTGGCGTGGCAGCAGCAGAAGATTGAACGGCAGCGCGCGGAATTAAGCGAAAGGCAGGCGGAGATGGACCGCCGCCAGAGCGAAGCCATGGCAGCCCTTAAGGCGGCCTTGCAACTGGCAAGGAATCAGGCCACACCTGTTTTGCAGCCTGACCAACCTGTCAATGGGCTGCCCCAGAGGGGTCCTAATCCCAGCCCACCAATCCAGCCTTCGAGTCCGCAAAGGCCCGAGCAGCCTCAGATGCCCCATGACGATGTCCCACTAGACCCTGAGGCACAGCAACCATCCCAAGCTGGTCGCGGCAATCCCCCGCAACAAAGGTAGAATAGGGCCGAGCATCAGCCTCGTAGTCCTAGACGCCGTAGGGGTGATGAGCCAAACCTACCGAACAGAGGTCAGTATCCCCTTGGTAACAGGAGGGACTCAGAGTTAGGCTCTGCGGTCCGAGATCCCCCACGGCATAATAATGCACGGGGACACCACGACCAGCGCAGGCCGTCCTCTAATGTTCGGAACGTTTCAGCCAGGGATGGAAATCGAGGAAACAGTCAATCCCACCATAGCCAATCAAGGTTCAGAGATGGCCATGGGTATAATGAGGCCGACTCAGGCAAGGGAAACGCTGGCCGAAGGAATGAAGAACGAGGTAAAGGCAGGAGCCAGGTACCTCAAGATGACCAACCCGATAGACGGGATGCTGGGGGGCAGCCCAGGCAAAATAATGTCTTCAACCGGCTCGGGGGTAGCGAGCAGCAGAGAAGAGACGAGGATTTGAGAGACGTACTCAACGATCGCCGAGAGCGGCATGGCGAGAACGTCCCCCCAGCAACAGATGCCAGAGCGATTCCTGCCGCTGTACAAGCCTAAATAGATGCCCTCAACCAAGCAGTGCAGCAGCTGGTCTGGGGAAGGACGTCTTATATCGACCACGATAGGAGGAAAGGCACTCCTTTCGTACAAAGGATAGCTAATGCCGAAACTCCAAGCAAGTTAAAAATGCCTACACTTCCAAAATTTGACGGGTATGGAGACCCAGTGTCTCATGTCAATAAGTTTGAAATACAAATGGACATTCAGAAAGTGTCCGAAGACGCTCGATGCAGGATCTTCCCTGCAACACTTTCTGAAGCCGCGCAGGAATGGTTTTTTAAGTTCCCTCCCGCAAGCATAGTTTCCTGGGAAATGTTCGTAAGGGAATATTACGGACAGTTCTATGCAGGTCATGTGCATCCGACCGAAGCAAACCAGCTGGTTGAAATTCGCCAGTTGAATGGAGAATCAATAAAGGACTACATCAAGTGCTTTATACGAGCGGCGTCTGGAGCGAAAATGGTGGGGGACGAAGGCAAAATGATGGCCATAACCGCAGGGGTTAAACGTCGTTCTCCCCTTTGGAAAAGTCTCCAAAAGGAAGGAGTAAGAACTACCCAGAATTTTTGGACCGGGCTGATCGCTACATCAAGCTCGAAGAAGCCATTGCCGACGATGGAAAGCCCCCAAGCAAGGATAAGAAGGCTTCCGAACCCGCCAAAGCCGCCAATGGGTCCAAGCCTAATGGCAATGGCAAAGGCAACAGGAACGGCAACGGCAATGGCAAGAATGGTGGAAAACGGCCGTATAACGAGCCTTCCACCTCCGACAATAAATGAGCCAAGGGTAATCGTTATGAACCTCGGTTCACTAACTGCACGGCCCTCGTTGAGTCTCGGGGAGAGGTTTATCAGGCCACAAGTTCTAGTGTGCCTTATAAAAAACCTAGCCCCATTCGAAAGGATATTTTGAAAAGGGACACTACCAAGTTCTGTCGTTATCATAACGACTACGGACATGACACCAACGAATGCAACCAGTTGAAAGATGAAATCGAGTTCCTTATTAGACAAGGACACTTGAGAAGATACGTACGGGCCTCAGGAAATTCCCAACGAGAAGCTCCGGGTAGCAACGAGCAGGCGCCCCCGCGCCAACGCTCGCCACCCTTACAGCCTGCCCCCGTGACTGGAACACTCTTAACCATTTGTGGAGGCCCGCACCTCGTGGGAAATAGCAGAAAGGCCAGGGAACGATATGCTCAGACTCTGCGCCACGACCAGGACATCGAGATGATGACTGTGGAGGGCCATCCACCAAAAAAGGCTCGGTCAGAGGAAGGTGAGATAACCTTCTCTGATGGCGATGCCCAACACGTTCGATTCCCACATTCCGATCCGCTGGTCGTGGACATCCAGATGGCCAACATGATTGTGAAGAGAGTACTGGTCGATACAGAAAGTTCAGTGAATATCCTGTATAAATCAACACTAGAACGCATGAAATTATCCGTTAAGGACTTGGAGCCCTGCAACCAAACAATATACGGCTTCTCTGGAGAAGGACTCGCCCCCGCCGAATTGATCAATCTACCAGTGACGACAGGTACAACGCCTGCAACAAGGACATTACTCGCCACTTTTGTAGTGGTCGATTGTCCTTCAGCATACAATGCCGTCATTGGGAGGCCTATACTGGTTAATCTACGGGCCGTCTTCTCTATGTGGCACTTGGCCATGAAGTTCCCAACAGACGTGGGGGTAGGACACGTGTTGGGAAACCAGAGGGAAGCCAGGGAGTGCTACAATGCCTCAATCACAAAAGCGAAGAATGGAACGTCGAAGAGCACTACCTCAGATAGGTTGCAGATGGCAGTTGATACACAAGCTCAATCCGGTGATGAAGTCACCAAATAGGGTGTTGCCCAAAGTGAGGATAGAGACTTAGATCCTCACTTTGGGGATTTTGAAGAAAACGTTGGACCCGTCGAGGACCTGGAGGAGGTCCAACTCGACAAAGAAGACTTGACCAGAGTCGTAAAGGTTGGGAAAAACTTAGAGCCTACCACAAAGCACGCACTGGTGGAATTTTTGCGAAAGAACCAGGAGGTTTTCGCCTGGTCGCATAAAGACATGGCGGGAATAGATCCTGCAGTTATCAGCCATGTCATGAATATAAACAAGACCTTTTCACCCGTGCAACAAAAGAGAAGGCTGCTCGATAGGGATAGATCGAGAGCCTTAAAATAGGAAGTTGAAAGATTAAAGGAGAATGGGTTCATCAGGGTGGCATTTTATCCATCGTGGGTCTCCAATCCAGTGCTGGTTCCCAAGCCTAATGGCAAGTGGCGGACCTGCGTGGATTTTACAGACCTCAATAAAGCCTGCCCAAAAGACTGCTTCCCACTCCCAAGGATCGACCAGCTGGTCGATGCAACTGCAGGGCACGAGATCATCTCGTTCATGGATTCATATTCGGGCTACAACCAGATTAGCATGCACCCCCTGACGAGGATCACACCAGCTTTCGAACCGATACAGGCTTATACTGTTACAAAGTAATGCCCTTCGGACTGAAAATTGCAGGTGCGACTTACCAACGGCTAGTCAACCACATGTTTAAGAAGCTGATCGGAGTAAACATGGAGGTATATGTGGACGACATGCTGGTAAAGTCTAAGAAGGCAGAAGGACATGTAAGGGATTTACAAAAGTTCTTTGATGTATTGAACAAATACCAGATGAAGTTAAATCCCCTCAAATGTTCCTTCGTAGTAGGATTAGGGAAGTTTTTGGGGTTTATTGTAAATTCAAGAGGAATCGAGACCAACCCCGACAAGATAAAAGCCCTGATCGATATGAAGTCGCCAGAAAGGATCAAAGATGTACAAAGTTTAACTGGGAGGATCGCAGCCCTAAGTAGATTTATTTCGAAATCAACAGACAAGTGCGTCCCTTTTTTCTATCTACTTAGGGGAAATAAGAAGTTTGAATGGACAGTAGACTGCAAGCAAGCGTTCCAAGCCTTAAAAGCCCATATGGCACAACCTCCCATCTTATCAAAGCCAATCGAAGGAGAAACTTTGTTTATTTACCTGGCGATTACTGAAGTTGCTGCTAGTGCGGTACTAGTACGAGAGGAAGAAGGCGTACAAAAAGTAGTCTATTATGTCAGCAAGAGACTGATCGGGGCAGAATTGAGATATCCACCAATCGAGAGGTTAGCATATTGCCTAATCCTGGCCTCAAGAAAGTTGCGCCCCTACTTTCAAGCCCATCCTATTACAGTTCTAACCGACCAGCCCCTTCGACAAGTCCTCCAAAAACCAGAGGCAGCTGGGCGATTATTAAAATGGGAAGTCGAATTAGGGCAATTTGATATAACTTATTCACCGCGAGTAGCAGTCAAGGGACAAGTCTTGGCCAACCTTATTGCAGAGTTCACCGAACTCCCAGACAGCGAACAGGGCGAACAACCTAAAGCGCCTGAGCCTCAAGACAAAGCTCCTTCGTGGAAGTTATTCACGGATGGGTCATCCAACGAATCCCACGCTGGAGCGGGAGTGATATTGATAACTCCAGAAGGGCATCGATTTCATTGCGCTATTAGGTTCGACTTCACTTCGTCAAATAATGAAGCTGAATACGAAGCACTCCTCGCTGGATTGAGGATGGCGAAAGATATGAGCATAAAAACGCTTGATATTTACAGTGATTCATAGCTGGTGGTGAATCAAGTTCTAGGAGAATATCAAGCACGAGGCTTAAAAATGGTGGCCTACTTGAATAAAACAAAAGACTTGCTAGCCTAATCTATGGAGTACACCCTTCAGAAAATTCCGCGGGATCAGAATTCAAACGCAGACGCCTTAGCCAAACTCGCGAGCGTGAAGGATGCTGACACTTTGAACATTGTGCCGGTGGAAAGACTGAGTAAGACAAGCATACAAGCGGTCAAATCCAGTATGGAGATTCGGATGGAGGATACATGGATGGCACCTTATTTGGAGTATCTGACAAACGGTATGCTACCAACGGATAGAAACAAAGCCAGAACTCTACAAAGGCGAGCTGCTAGATACATACTGGTCGTTGGTATTATGTACCGAAGAGGATATTCATTGCCACTACTCAGATGCGTTACACCAGAAAAAGCTAAGGAACTCATGAAAGAGGTGCATGAAGGCTTCTGCGGGGATCACGCTGGGGGGCAGAGTTTGGCAAAGAAGATTCTGAGGCAAGGCTACTTCTGGCCAACTATGAACGAGGATTCGATGGAGTTTGTACGAAGATGCGATAAATGTCAAAGGTTCTCCAAGATTCCACGAGCACCTCCAAACGAATTAAAACAGATGCAAAGTCTGTGGCCTTTTGTAGTATGGGGGATAGATTTGATTGGATCCCTACCTACAGGGAAGGGTGGAGTAAAGCACACAGTCGTAGCAGTTGATTACTTCACCAAATGGGTCGAAGCTGAACCGCTTGCTACCATAACGACCAAGAAAGTTCTTGACTTTGTTATCAAGAACATTGTCTGTCGATACGGCTTGCCTAGAAAGATAGTTTCAGATAACGGAACCCAATTTGATAGCAACTTATTCACCGATTTCTGCGAAAGACATGGAGTTATCAAAAGCTTTTCTTCAGTTGCACACCCCCAAGCGAATGGGCAGGTCGAAGCCGTGAATAAAACTCTTAAAGATACCCTGAAGAAGAGACTTGAAGAAGCTAAGGGAGCGTGGCCAGAGCAGCTTCCTGAAGTCCTCTGGTCGTATAGAACGTCTCACTGAACAGCGACAGGGCATACCCCACTTTCCTTAGCCTACAGATATGAGGCGATGTTGCCTGTCGAATTAGATCCCCCCTCACATCGACGATTAACATAGGACCAAGACCAAAACAACCAACTGATGATGGAATCCCTAGACTTGATTGACGAGATACGGGAGAAAGCCCAACTCCGAGTTGCTGCGTACCAGCAAAAAGTCGCCCGGTACTTTAACTCCAAAGTTAAAGAAAGAAAATTCAACGTCAGAGATTTGGTGCTACGACGAGTTTTCTTAAACACCCGCGACCCTACTGCTGGAGTACTCGGACCTAATTGGGAAGGACCTTACCAGATTGAAGAAGTCCTTCATCCAGGCACCTACAAACTTGCACGCTTGAACGGAGATCTCATTCCACGATATTGGAATGGAGAACACCTGCGCAAGTACTATCAGTGAACAGTCCTTTTTTAAAGGACTGACTTATATTAAATTTTACTTTTTACAAGTTTAGCAAAGAGGGTTAGCCACGCTGTATGGCTAATCGCTCGTATATGTAAGATTCTATTTTAGAATCACTCGTAAAGACATGTTTAGTCCATTATTAATACGAGATTATAAGGGACTGTGCGCAGCCAGTCATTCTTGCCAACCTTTGTGAATTTATATTTACAAGTATTTGTTCATTACATGTGTTGTTTTGCTGTATTACAAGTATTACTTTTTCTTCCGAGCAGAAATGTTCGAACAGGTCGTGGTCAAGGCAAGTGACCAAGGACCTAAAGCTCCTCGATCACTTGGGGGGCATATAAGGCACATTGATAGCAAAGCATACCATGAGGTATGTAAACACATGAACAAAATGAGTGAAAGCATGCTAAGGTACTTAGGGTATTTTTCAAATTTTATATTTTGTTAAATCAAGCCAAAGTACTATGCTAAGTTCGGTCATACGAACAAATGTTATAATAAATGAAAATGTTATAGCATCATGATGTAATCTCTTACACCGCAAGCATCACTGCTTGGATGTAACTGTTCAAATAAAAGAAAAGGTTTGCTGCCCATGCAGCAAATTCAAAAAAGGAATTGTCTTTACATCACGACCCGTGGGTCGTATAATCAAAAGAAAGAAAAAATATTAGAAAAGCTCAAGAGGCATTGGGAGCAGGAGGGTCTTTATCAGCATTCTGGTTGGCAGCATCCTCAGCAACTCCTTCTTCCTCTATCGCAGCAATGCTTGGGGAAGCACGGACCCTGGCTCTTGCCTCTTCTTCAGCCAGTTGAGCAGTGCAGCGAGCCAGCTCAGCAGTCCTGACATCTTCTGAGAGATAGCTGATGTCGGCACCCTGATTGTGTTTCCAGAAATTGTAAAAACACCGGAGCGTCGTCCTCTTATATCTTTCCAGATTCTTGGAGTTGTCAAGCTCCAGCTGCTTTACTTTGCCCTCAAGAGTAGCAATGGCCTCATCTTTGGACTTATGCTCCTTTTCCAATCTCTTGACTTCCCGATACTGGGTGCGGCTGGCATCTTGATACTCCTCCCTCTGCTTTATTATAGCTGCCTTCGTAGCTTCAGCCTCTGATAACTTTTTCACCGCGGCATCCCTCTGCTGAGCTAGCGCCTCCAACTCCTTGGCGTGCCTGGCCTCTGCAGCCAAAAGTTCCTCAGCTGCCTTCACCTGGTGCCTCTCGATGGCCTTTGCCCGAGCCTGTTCAATGGTGGCTTGGGTGCAGGTACGAGCAGCAATTGCAGACAGCAAGGCCTAAGGACAGAAGATAAAGTTAGAACCTATTACAAAGAATAAAAGACTAAGGCCTAAGAGATAAAGAGGCACTTACGCTGGCTATTTCGTTCAGAGTCCTGTTCAGGATTTGGTCAACTGCCATACTCTCTACCTCGACCAGTGCATTTTTGACGCGGTCGTTCTTCGTGATGTGCGCGAGGCAGTCTTTAGCTGCTCGTAAGGCATGGCTCGAGAGTTTGGCCCCAAGAGTTTCTTCCCGCTTGTCTTGTTCCCTGGTGGACGCAGCTGGAGGGTTCGGCAGGGGAGGAGGAGTCTGCTTCTCAGCAGGAGCCGGAGGATGAGTAGAAGTTTGCCCAGCTGGCATGTCCCTGGGAGCGTCTTCTGTTCGACTTTTCTTGGCCAGTCTCTGGCTTGTTTCGCCGGCTTGTCTCCTTGACGACTTTTGCCAAAGCTGAGGAACTTCCTCTTCCTCCTCAGCATTGCATAGGTCGAAGACGTTGGGAGTGGCCATATCGGCATACAAGTAAAAACATACAGAGGGTAAGATAAAGACAGATGAAACTCTTTATTCAACGGAAAAGAAGGTCACAAAGTTAGTACCCGAGCTACAACTACTGGTCGCTATACTATTGACTCTATTAGTCACACACTCATTATCTGGCATGAAGAATTCTGGCCCTAGATTTGGAGTATATGTAAAGTTGCCCTCCCCGTCAAACAAGTGACAGGGAATTGGCAAGCTATTTAAAAGCAAGATAACTTTACCATTTTCATCAGAGGATTCCCCCAGGTCCACAACTGGCTCTTTGGCCTTTTGTTTCCCCTTGCCTTGGGGAGCAGAAGGCCTTTCTGCGGAAGGATTGCCCGTGGGCTCCCTGATTGTAACCCCTGTCGGCCTCCTTCGAGGAGGGGACACAGGAGGTTGCTGCTCGGGAACCCCCTCGGCAGTGGCATCAGCTACCACGGACCCTCTTGTTTCATGGCGAGGAGCCAGGAGGCCAGATAGCCTCAGGTTTTCATCAGTGACCCGGGACTTGACACTTTTTTCTGCGTCTTTCATCCTGGCCAGTCTATTGGACCTCAACACCATGTCTGGTGTTGGGGTCGGACGTAACCATGGGCCTGAAAGACAAAGTACAGTTTGAGAAAAATGAAAGGAAACTCCTTGATTGAAAGTATCAACCAGTCAAAAATGGTACTTACCTCCTCGGGTGAAGGCCAGGTTGTTGCTGGTTATGTCCGGAGTAAGGAAGTACTCCTTACTGTACTGCCCCACATTAGAAATGTGCGTAGTGTCACTCAGGAACATCCGGTTTGTCTCCTAGTGATAGAGGTGGAAGAAACCCGTCCCATATTGTTGCGGGTTGGATTTAAGGTCGAAAAGATAATTGACCTCGTGGGGAGTAGGTTCTGGCCATTTTTTGAGTTTGTACAGGATATAGAGTGCGGCCAACATTCTATATCCGTTTGGAGTAATTTGGAAGGGGGCGACATCGAAATAATTAGCCACCTCCTGGTAAAAAGGATGTAGAGGGAGGAAAGCCCCCGCCTCTATGTGATACCGAGACCAGGCGCTGTATATTCCTCTGGGGAGGTTAGCCCTTTCGTCTGCGGCAGGAATTGTGATGGAAACCCCTGTGAGGGGATACTTCCTGAAATAGTTAGCAACCATCCGAAGGGTCACTACGCTGGTCGGGGAAATATACCACTCGACATCAGGCAGATTCTGATGGATGTTAGGGTCAGGAACAGGATTGTCTCAACCGCTGGTCGAGGGAGCCCTAGCCTGCAAATCAGGCTGGGCAGAAAGGTTTGGACTATCGTCAGACTCAGGTCTTTTCTTGCCTACGGATTTGGAACGGGTCATTTGAGGAGGAGAAGGACGAGGTCTGGAAGAGGATCGTGAGAAGGGAATCTCGTGGAATCGGTCGGCCTGTTGTTCTTCGCCTTCGAGCAGCTGGGCGAGAACATCGTCGTCGATGGGCCGTTCACCTCCCCACAAATCTGGCATCAATGTCTGCAAACAGAAGAATGGGGAGGTGAGGATAAAGAATTTTTAAAGGCTTTTTAGAATAACGCTGGTCGAGTATAAAAGCCAAGCTTTTATACAACAACATTCTAACAAGAGGCTAAATTTTCCGCACGAACAGTTTGAAAGACGGATCAAAGGGTGAAAGTAAAAAGTTTTTCAAGAACGCTTTTTCAACTCCCTTGAGGGCAGGAAAAACCTATTTTCCAGCTAGCCTAAAGATCAAATTTTTACTTCGATTTTACGTCCTAAAAGTATGATCCTGACTATTAAACTAACTCGTAACCCTTTTTTGCCTACAAAACATTCTACTCACAAGTGTCTCAAACCAGAAGCAGATGAACTCAAACAGTCAACATACAGGAGCATGCATCATGAAAATTTGAAGCATAAGAATTCGAAAACTTACCAAGAAAATGATCATGGAGATGGAAAAAGGGTCTTCGGAGATCAAGGAACTCTTGGACTGAGTCTTGAAAATTCAGAAGAACGGTCTCTGGAGAAGGTTAAAACTCTGGTTTTTAGGGTTTCTTGAGAAGACAATGGTGTGCGTAAAAAGAGAAGGAAGATTTCGAAGGTATTATATAAGTTTGTCTGTGGCATCAAAAAGGTGTAATCATCAGTTTCCCTTTTTCGAAGTATGGGGAAGCGGAATGGTCGTCGCATTATTACTGGGGAACCGAAAAGTCATGATTAGACAGAAGTAGGTTACTTTTTCCAAGAACACACAAAGGGTTCTGACACGTATGGTGGGGTTGCCGAAGAGTCGTTCGCTCAAAAGTTTATTTATTGCTCGTGATAAATAAACTTGGGGGGCAAATGTTATCCAAAAAATTAGCATTGATGACGTGGCAAGTGATCCCTGGACACGTAGCTGACACCTGGAAGAGCTCTGCTAGGGTATCGACCAGAGGATGCACTAGAAGCAGTAAGCAGCCCAGTCTTACCTGCGGCCAGTCTGGTCGATAGTTCCGCATGCAGTGTCATATTACTGTAAAGATCTTTGTCGATCCCGAATTTAACTCACACAATCTCCTGAATATCCGATTATTTAGGAGAGAATATTGGCAACAAAATCATGTAATCCCCCTTGAGCCTATAAATAGGAAAAAATAGCTCAAGGAAGGGACTTCTGGGGCTTTGGAATTATTTGAGAATAGAGTAATTCTCCTTGGAATATTGTATTGTTCTTCAGAGGTTAGTGAAACTCATTGAACCCTTGTTCTTTGATCACTTCTTTGATTCTTATATCAATAACGGTTTAAGTGGACGTAGGTCATTACCAAATCCTGGGGCCGAACCACTATAAAATATCGCGTTCTCATTACTTTTCGTCATTTGATTCTTCTTAACATATTCATTCACATTAAGCATATTCCGACTCCGTGTCAGTTGACCAAAATCTGGGTCAACACCCATAAATTTACGAGGCTTGTTATCTAAACAAATCATATAAATTTATAGGGCTTGTTATCTGAACAAATCATATGCCCAAGGAATATATTCTTGAGACTTGTTATCTGAACAAGTTATATGTTTGTCATCTAAACAAATCATATACCCAAGAACTAAAACATATCATACATATACATATCATAACATAAATATATTATACCATAAACATAACATATAAGCACATCAAATATATCCTATTTTCCTTACCAAAAGCCAGAATATTTGAGAACAAGAATGGGATTAGAAAACATCTATAAACCAACAGTAGAAAAAGGTGAGAATCTCTAAGAATAGAGATGAATATGAAAACTAAACCATCAAGAAGAAACTTACCAAGAAGGACCTTAAGTTTCAAGAACTTAAATACCTAATCAAGAATCATAAATAAGAGTTAGGATCTGAATATAAGAAACTAAAGAAAACTAATGGATTATAAAGAACTGAACTTAAGGAATAGGTATACCTTGGTTGATCTTATAGATTGATCTAAACCTCAACACCGAAATCACACTATATCTCACTTCCCAAGTGTTTAGAAAGCTTAGAATGATAAAGCTTTTATCCCAAACCCAAGTGTATCTCTCTATACTAACACTAGCACCTTGGAGGCTCTGATCTTGTACTTGAAGAATGAAGAAAATGGCTGAGCACTAGGTCTTATTTATAGAGTTTGAGGAGTGTTAAAAAAATACTTAAATCCTTAAATAAGCATGATTATGACAAGTGCCATGCTCTTAATGGTTCTGGAAGGTTCTAGAGTTTCTAGATCTTTCTTTTATTTAAACTTAAATCCTTGATTTCATTTTAACTATAATCAAATTTTAAATTTAAATAAAATGGAATCCTAACTTCTGTTTAAAATATCTCTAAATTATCCTATTAATATTTTTAATAAATAATTGAGGAATAATCTAACATAAAAAAAAATA
The DNA here is from genome assembly GCF_963169125.1 of Humulus lupulus. Classification (NCBI taxonomy): domain Eukaryota; kingdom Viridiplantae; phylum Streptophyta; class Magnoliopsida; order Rosales; family Cannabaceae; genus Humulus; species Humulus lupulus. The sequence goes on along the minus strand of NC_084797.1, from coordinate 81,273,860 downwards.
TCCTAACCTCTAACTTCCTAAATCTCATAACTCTAAACTCATATGTAGTAAAATCAACATAACTGGAGTTGTAGGATTCTGATTTAGACCATCTTTATACTGTTAGAACGATAATTCAATTATCTACAAATTTCTAGAAATACTATTTTTCGAAATTATAAATAAAACTGGGTCCAAAATAGGTCGGAACTTACAGTACCCTAAAGTTACGAAAAATCTATTTAATTATCTAAATAACAACCTAATCCACAAATATCTTAACTAACCATAAAATAACAAACTCTAATTCCCTAGGCTGATTTCGAATTTACTAAGCCCAAAATCTTATTGGGCTTTTGGGTTTTATGTAGGCTCGATCCATAATACTTTTTAATAATATCATAATTAATTTATTCTTATGCAATCACCCCATTTTCCACAAACAAGGCTACTAATATCATAAACCTATATTATACTATAATAATCATAACTACTAAAAAAAATTAAACCTTATGTTATAATTAATATTCTTGAACTGTAGGTTAAACTTATAAAATTCATAACTGTTGCTATGAGTTTCCAACTAAGTCCCGACTTGAACCAAAATCCACAGAATTTAACATACTACATACTAATACTAACTACTACTACTATCTAGCTAGTTAAGTAAATATTCTAGGACTCTAGACCAGCATTAGCCTAAACGCATAACGTTTTTCACATCTCGATGTTGCGTAAATATGTGTCAGACCCCTCTCATGTTTTGAGTTACGAGCCGTTACAGCTGAAGTAGGACCTGAGTTATGATGAACAACTTAAGTGCGTTATTGAAAAGGGAATCAAGGAACTGAGATCCAAAAGGATTCCACTAGTTAAGGTCCTGTGGAAGAATGGTATGGAACGAGAAGCAACATGGGAGTTGGAGGGAGACATGAAAGAACGATACCCTGAATTATTTGGTAAGAACGAATTTCGAGACGAAATTCCTTTTAAGGAGGGTATATTGTAGTGCACCAAAATTTTTTTTTAGTTATTAGAATTTTGTAGTTTTATTTTATTTAATTGTTAAGTGTGGTGAATTATTTTTATTTATTTATTGTTTGTTTAAATTAATTGTTTGAGTTGTTTGGTAGAATTTTGTGAAATTATTTGTTAAATGTTATTTATTAATTTATTTTAAAAATGTGATTATTTGAGTTTTGGTTGAATGCAATAAGGGGCATGGTATTTGAGTGTGTGCAAGTGCATGGTAGCATGGTGCACATGTGTAGAATTTTCTACACACTTTGAAGTTGCATTTTATTGGATTTATTGAATTAATTAGAAAAATAAAATAAAAACAATAATGGGAAATGGGGTCTTGGTCGTGTATGGTGAAGTGGGAAAGGAAGAGGATTATTCCATTTATTTTTTTTAAGAAAATAAATGGAAATTGGAAGACAAAGGTTGTTTTGGGTAAGGATGTTATCATCTTTTATTTTCTACCAATTATGATAAAAAAAATAAATAAAAATTAAGACAAATAAACACAAATAGGAAACTTACCATTTTATTGGACCATTATGAGAGGATTAGGATAAAGGGGGAAGGAATTGGAGAAGAGAGAACATGCTCTTGGGCTGCCGACTTTTAGAGAGAGAGAGAGAGAGGGGGCCGGGGGGGGGGGGGGGGGCGTGACCTAGAGAGAGAAGTAGAAGAAGAAAGAAAGGAAGAAGAAGAGATCAAGCTAGGGTATGACTCTTGTTTTTGCTTTATGATTTCTTCCTTTTAATTCTAGTATGTTGATTAGGGTTGTTTCTAATTGTTGGTGTTCATCTTCTTCTCCATCTTGATTTTCGGAATAAAAAAACCCTAGGGTATTCAAGAGAGGTTGTCTTTTGGGTGTTGGTTCTTGTGTTCTCTCAAGGAAGGTATTAGATTCCTCCCTCTATCTATGTGTTGATGTTGTTTTCTTAGGGAGATTAAGGATTTATGAATTGTAATAATATGTTGATTGTGTTCCTATTACTTTGATGCTGGTATGTTATTTTGATCATGCATGAAGGGTTTTGTGGTTTAATGAATGAAGGGGTTTTGGTGTTGATTTGCTATGTATGATGATTGATGATATTTTATGATTTTATACATGTATGTTTCGGCCTATGCATGTCTAGAAACCCCCTTTATGTTTTGTTATTGTTATTGTAATTTGTATGTTAGATCCATGCTCTAGGACCCCATATGAACTTTTGGTATAATAATAATTTAGACTCTTGATGATTGAATCCATAAAATTTGATAAGTATGTTTATGAGATTATGTATCAATAAATTATTGTATGCATGAATAATGATGGTAACATGCTAGGATGCATGTGGAAATAAATGAGAATTTGGTTTGATAGTTAATTCATGAAGGTTTTGGTTAAAAGGCTATAATGCATGATGAAGTTGTTGATTTTGTGTTACCCGTGCATATTAGGAACATGCTAGGGTTTGTGAATTAATTTAATAGATTTAAACCTGTATGGTAATGATATAAATTTTGTGAAAGCATGATGTAAAGATGGATTTTTGTTTTGTTAAGCTTGCTGATTTTTGGTGTTTAAGTGGTTAGTATATGATGCAAATAATGTTTTGGATGTTTAAATAATTTTGCTAATGTTTTGATATTTCAAGAAATTAAATGGAAGGTTTTAAGATGCATTGAAATGATATTTTTGCACAATTATTTTCCTACAGATTGTTTCTTTATTTTTGAGAAAATATTGAGTTTTAAACATAAAAATGGTGATTTGGAGAATATAGTTAGTTGCTGGAATTTTAATAAAAATGTGAAGTTATGTTTTAAAATAAAAGGATTTTTGTGTATATGGTGAAATGAATCAACACCCTAACCCATGAAAATATTAAAAGTGATATTTTTATTATGACTATGAGAGTTTATATTAATAGTTATGTTTTCTTTAATTTTAATTGAGAGAAATGGTGAAATTAATTTTTACTTGTGATTTTTAAATAAATTTAATCATGGCTGAAAGTTTAGTTAAATATTTATAAAAATAATCATTGGATTTTCGCATCTGAATTTATTCTATTTTAAATTAAGTCTTTAAAAATAACACAAGTAAAAATATATTTTTTCACATCTAAACTAGATTTTTCTCACATTAAATTTATAAATTTGGTAATTGAATTATAATGTTATTTTCTAAGTAAACATGTTAAACTATAAGTATTTTACATAATTGTTAGTCTTTGTTATTTTATGGAAATTAAATGTGATTAATGGAATAATTATATATTTTTTTAAATGGTTGATTAAATTATTTTTATAAAACAAAAATAATTCTTTGGAGGATTAATCAACTTGAGAATTGTAAAGAGATAAATAATTGTAATCAAAGCATGTTACAATTTTGCTATTTTCATAACGATAGAAGTAAGACATGTAGAAATATCGTTTTTAACGCCACTTTTACACAACGTTCCCACGTATGCATGTCGCATGCAATTTCACTTTTTCGTTAAAAAATATCTATTATGCGACCATATAGGTTTTATAGCAAAACCATGCATGTAATATAAGTAGAATGTGCATTATTCTTTTATGACCTTATGTGTAAATATGCCTTGTTTGGATGTTGTGAATAACATTCACCATGTGTGCATGGCCCATGCACACACGGGATTATGTGAGTGGGCGAAATAGAGTTTATGTGATGCTAAGGAAGGTTATTTTGATTATGGTATAGGCTCGTTGTGAAGTTGTCATTTTACCTTGCTTGGACCTGAGCTAAGGAAGTTAGATAGAATTTTGTTTATGTTGTGAATGGTAAGATCGTTTATATCAATGAGAATGTAATGATTTATGTGTTATGAATTATGAAATGCTTTGTTATGATGATGTGACTAGATTGTATGTCATTTTGAATGTTGTATGACATGAATGGATGTTAGCGTGATGAACGCGACACATCAAAAAGGGGTTGCTAAGGATATGAAGACGTAGCCCGAGTTACTAAGGATATGAAGACATAGCTCAAAGGGCGGATGCGCCGAGTTATTCAAGAACCAGAGATCTTGTTTACCTCCAAGGGTGACATGGACAAGTTAGCGGGCCATGTTCAAAAGGATATGATGTTATGTTATGATGATGATGATGATGTTAATGTTGATGTGATTATGTTTATGTTTATGTTTATGTTTACGATATTGATGCTATTATGACAATGATGCTATGATGTATGAAGATGTATGAATGTGAATGTGTTTGGTTGTTATTTACTTGTTTGCTGTTTGTACTTCCTTACTGGGCTTTTAGCTCACCCCTTTACTTTCCCTTCCAGGTAGCAAATAGGTTTCTCTATGGCACACGTGGTGATGTGCAGAGTTCTATCGTCGTGGTGTGTCTGGCGTGGGGGCATCCTATGGACGAGAAACGATCAATTTAAACGCCATTGTCTTTTAATAATGTTGTGTTAATTTGGAATTTCTAAACTTATCAGTGGGACTTGAACTTTGGTTGTTTTAAGAACTTTGCATGAAAACTTCTATTTTTCTTTTTAAACTATTGGGCCCAACTTGCATGTTTTTAGCAAGACCCCACTTGGATTTTTATAATAAGTGGCTTTTCTCTTATGAACCTATGAATATGTGAATGTTTTATAAAGCACTAGATTAGGGCATTTTTACAACTGATATATTAAGCATGTTTTTGCACACTTTCAGCACACTTGAAGTTGTTTAAACCACTTTCACCGAGTAATACGAGATCCTAACAGCTGATGAAAGGTTCTAGACTTCATAGGTTTATGCTTTATTAATTTATTCATCTAAAACCCTTAATTCCTTAATAAACTTACATGTGACAAATATCACATCCTTAATTATTCTATCTAAACCTTAGGTTATAATAAATAATATTTCTAGGACCAATTTCAATAATCAAACCTTATTATAAAAATAATATTTCTAAACTATAAGTTAAACCTATAAAATCCATAACCATCTCTATGAACTTCTAACTAAATCCCGGCTTTGAACCAATATCCACGAAAACTAAAATTCTATAACGTTAGATAATACTATCAAACTAAGTAAAAAATTCTGAGGCGCTACATTCAGGGAGGTAATGGAGAATCCTAGTCTTTTTGCTATTATTATGGTGGTTTATTATTAATCTTTTTGCTATTATTTTGGTGATAGTTTTGATACGAGATCCTAACAGCTGATGAAAGGTTCTAGACTTCATAGGTTTATGCTTTATTAATTTATTCATCTAAAACCCTTAATTCCTTAATAAACTTACATGTGACAAATATCACATCCTTAATTATTCTATCTAAACCTTAGGTTATAATAAATAATATTTCTAGGACCAATTTCAATAATCAAACCTTATTATAAAAATAATATTTCTAAACTATAAGTTAAACCTATAAAATCCATAACCATCTCTATGAGTTTCTAACTAAATCCTGGCTTTGAACCAATATCCACGAAAACTAAAATTCTATAACGTCAGATAATACTATCAAACTAAGTAAAAAATTCTGAGGCGCTACATTCAGGGAGGTAATGGAGAATCCTAGTCTTTTTGCTATTATTATGGTGGTTTATTATTAATCTTTTTTATAGTTTTGATATTTTGGTGATTGTTTGAATAGTTGTCTCTATGCATTTTGATTGTTCTTCATGATTCTATTCTATTTATTATTCATAGGAACATGCTCAGGATTCTTGTTTATGGGTCTTGGAAGGTTGGTTGTTGCTTTGAGCAAATATGTTTCGGCTAGGGTATGCCTTAGAAATCATGATCTTGTTGTATGCTCTTATTATAGATCTAATGTTATTTTTTTCATAGAAACACATGCAAATTTTGTTATATATTTTGTTATTAGTACTATGTATGTTTTGACCTAGGGAGTATAAGAATGGTCTCTATCTCTTGATGTATAGAATAAAGAAGCATCATGAGATTATGATGATAAATTTGCTATTGAATTCTATGTGTATATTCGGTCCAAACGGTATACCTATGTTCTAATTTTTTTCTATTTTAGTTTGTGAGTTTGCATATAAGACATGCTAAGATGTGTTTTATTGAGGTTTCTCTTTTGAAGCATGAAATGTACTTTGCTTGCTTATGAGGTTTCGACCTAGTGCTTGATTTTAGGGTAATGAGTAGTGTTTGGCCTCTTGATTTTATTTTAATTTTTGGGTGATGAGCATGTTGCTAAATTGTGAAATTGAGTACATTTTGCTTGTTGTTTTTTATTTTTATTTTGTGATGGTAACAGTAAATAAATATTTTTGAAATGCACAAGTGATGCCTCAAAGTGGCGTTTTGATTTTATATAAACAAAAGACATTTTATTTCACATATTAATGGTGTTTTTATCAAATTAAATACATGCACTTTTTTTATATTTTATGAAAGAAAATATAGTTTTTAATTCAATTATGTGATTTTAATCAAATAAAATTCTTTCTAGAATTTTTGGTTTATTAAGAGAAAATATCTTTTAAATGAGATAAGTAACACATATACTCAAATAAAATAAGTCTAGATTTTTTATATGATAAATGTGGTTTTTCCACACTTTAAATATGTATTTTCACATCTATAATTATGCAGTTCTTTTATATTAAGAAAAAAATTATATTTCTAAAAGTAATCAAAAAATCATTTAGTAATTATAAGTAACAACAAATCTTGCCACATTCTTTTAATTATTATATAATAATAAATGATAGTATTATTTTATGAGAAATTAAAAGCTAATGGATTATTTTAGTAAATTAAATTTGTATAATAGAGTTTTTGAATGACAAATATGTGGTTAAAAGAAATGATGAAGAAATAATTAAGTGGTAAATAATGTATGCTTGCTTAATTTTTTTGAAGTAAGGCTACGAGATAAGCATGTAGAATTTATCGCCTTTAAACATTAAATTGTAAGAACGCTACCACGTACGCATGTTACATGCAAGTGTATTTTTACGTTCAAATACCCTATTATTCAAACATATGATTTTTATTTTGTAACCATGAATGAATAATTGGTAGAATTAGCATTATTCTTTTATGATTTTATGTGGAATTATTGCATGTTTGTAATTGTAGTGCAACTTGTACCATGTGTGCATGGCCCATGCACACGTGAGGTATGCATGTTGGGCATGGGTAGTCTTACGTGATTTTAAAGACGAATGTTCGATTATGATTATAGGCTCGTTGTGACATTTTGGTACTTTACTTTGCTCGGACCTGAGGTAATGAAGTTAGATAGAATTATTTTTTTTTTATGTTTTATGCTACGAAATGTATGATTTGTTATGTTGCAAGAAATAAAGTGCCATGGAAATGGAAGTTCTATGTTTCGCTGTGTCATGATTAGCCAAGTGTTATGAAAAGTGAAATTCTATGTTGACACGTTATGTTAAGATAAGTGTTATGAAACATGTAATTTCTATGTTTTTGTGTGGATTGTGTTACATGTGCTTGTATGATAAATGAAAAGAAAAAGTTTCCAGTGTGCTAAAGCGACGCAATAAAGGAGTTACTAAGGATATGACATAACTCAAAGAACAGATGCGCCGAGGTTATTCAAGGACCTGAGATCCTCTTTACCTCATACATGAGGTCTTACCAGCCTACATTTCTACTGGTTACTTCAAGATGTGACATGGACAATAGAGGTGTTATGATCACAAGGAGTATGTGTATGATGTGTGATTGTGATGTATCACTATGTATACGTTTGTGATTATAAACTATGAGTATAGAGATGATATATTCTTCCATGATTTGCGATACATGTTCTCTTGCGTTTTTTGTTGATATTGATGTATTGTTGTACTTCCTTATAGGGCCTTTAGCTCACCCCTTTACTTTCCCCATTTCAGGTAAACAATAGGGTTTCTCCTTGGCACGCGTTGTGATGTTGGGAGTTCCTACGTCTTAATATGTATGGCATGGTGTGTCCTATGAATGTACAATATCAATATGAGCACCAAGATTAAAAGAACCTATGTTATGAATTTTAGTTATAAATACGTCACTGGGACTTAAAATTTTTTATTTTATTTTATTTCTGAATGTTGCATTGTTAGATTAGCTTATACAGGATCTTTATTTATTTTCATGTATATCTAATATTAAACAAATTAATACGAGATAGCCTAAAACATGTTTCTAAAATTGAATTCAAAGAAAAACAAAGAATAGAATACTTACAGTATACGCAGTGGAATGAAATAGTCCTTCCTTCAGTTTCTCTAACTATTGTATCCTCTTTGTCGCAGAGTATTATCAAGAAACTGAACCGATCTTCTATTTTCTTCACAATCTTCCAATGTATCCTTAGAACCACCTAGACTAGTGTGGGAAATTCTCAACACATGATATAGATATAGAGAGAAGAAGAGAAAATAACAAAGAGGCTTAGAAAAGGACTTGTGTTTAGAGAGAATCTAAAACTATCAGAAAACCAGTGATTAAACTTATCTGTCGTCTCTGAAATCTTAACTGATTACTTCTCTCTAAGCACTCCTTTTATAGACTCAATTAGGCCATTTAATTTAATTAAAAAATCAATAAAATAATAGCCATTTTAAAGCCCTAGGTCGAAATTTGGCCCGTAAAATTTCCCATTTGATTATCAGCCCATTGGACTTAAAATCAAGGCCTGTATTATTTTCTATTGATTTAATTATTTAAATCCCTTATCAAATTAATTATTTATAATTTGAACCTTGATTTAAACTTATTTATTAATTTAGATACCAATTTATCTTAATTAATAAATCTGCCATAATTTCTCTTTTCTTCTCAAAATTACACAACTCTGTGAAACTATCCAAAATTGACCTGGTCAACTTTGATAATTCTCATTGATAATTAAATCAATTAATTGAGACTATCTAGATGATTTTATCCAAGGTACAATGGGGACCATGGGCCTATGAAATGAAGCTCTAATAAGTTATTAGAAATCTAACAAATAAATTTACTAACTTATTAATTCCTCGTGACTCCACTATAGACTCAGAATTGCACTCTTGAATTCATAGAACACTCTATAACAAATATAGATACGCTATTAATTATCCATTGTTACAACCATAATTGTCACTCAATCCTCTATAGACGGTCTACAATGAGATAGGACTAAAATACCATTTTACCCCTCATTGTATTTTATCCTTAAAACACTTAGTTCCTTGTAAATGATATTTCAGTAAACTAATTTAATTACTGAAATGAGATCTCTATCATTTAACACCTTGAACCAAACTAAAAAGAAACCATCATTTCACTTCTTCATCAGAAGCTATAGATGTTCATATCTATGATTAACACTCCCACTCAATTATACTACTGAGTTCCCAAGATGTAAGTATGGGCTAGTCCGTAGGGTAAGCTGGTAACGAACAAGTCAAAGAACTCAAATAATACAATCAGTTAGAATATTAACCACTTACAATTGAGATTGAATTGACCTATGGTCAACTATATGATATGACTAGAATAGATAATAACGGTATGTTTACTTATCTTATCAACTGTCAATATCGGTCCTGTCCGATGTAACAAATACATCCGATCTTATGTACTTTGAAAATGTTCTGGAAATAACATAACACTGTAATATGTAAGTAGATCATATCGTAGATTAGCAAGTCAGTGCAAATCCTGTGCACTGACTAATCTTAGGACTAACTTATTTTGAACATATAATCATATTTATATTCCATTGTGATTATGTCACTATAAATAAGATTAGCTATATACTCGGGATTTAATAGAAGTTTATATTAAAAAAATAATCATGAAAATAAAACATGTGAGCAAAGTGATTAACCAAGTCAAAAAATGATTTCTATTCTTTTATTGATAATAAAATGAGATTACAAAGAATTTTAGTTTTAATTAGGGCATAAACCCCCAATAAACTCCCACTTGCACTAATTGAAACTAATGCCTTAATTATACTAATCTCATTTTCTTGATATGCTTATCAAATGTAGCTTTTGGTAGTGCCTTTGTATGCGGATCCATAAGATTGTCTTCAGTTGCAATCTTCATAACCTTCACATCTCCCCTAGCCACATATTCTCGAATAATGTGATACTTCCTTTCTATATGCTTACTGCTCTTGTGACTTCGAGGTTCTTTCGAGTTGGCTATCGCTCCTGTATTGCCACAAAACAACAGAAGCGGTTTATCCATTTCTGGAATAACACCAAGATCCGAATAGAACTTCTTTAGCTAGACTATTTCTTTAGCTGCTTCTGACGCGGCTATGTACTCAGCCTCCATGGTGGAATCTGAGATTGCAGACTGCATTACGCTTCTCCAAATCACAGCTCCACCCCCAAGAGTAAACACCATTCCAGAAGTAGACTTCCTGTCATCGACATCAGTCTGAAAATCTGAATCGGTGTAGGCTACATGGTTCAGAACACCACCCTTGTAGACTAACATATAATCCCTAGTCCATCTCAAATACTTCAGGATATGCTTAACTGCTATCCAATGTTCCGGTCCTGGGTTTGACTGATACCTGCTCACTACTCCCACTGCATAGCAGATATCTGGTCTAGTAGACAACATAGCATACATCAGACTTCCAACTGCAGATGCGTAAGGAACTTTTCTCATTGCATCTTCCTCTTCAGGAGTCTGGGGAGATTTCTTCTTTGAAAGATGAATTCCATGCCGGGACGGTAGATGCCCTTTCTTGTAATTTGTCTTGAGAAACATTCAAGCACTTTATCTATGTAAGCTGCTTCATCTGGAATTGAGTGCTCAGCCAATTCTTCACATCTGATAATTTCTTAACATTGTTTCCAATGAGTAAGATATCATCTACATAAAGAACCAGGAATACCACTATTTGATTTTCCTTCAGTTGGTAAACACGGGGCTCATCAATATTTTGTTCAAAGCCATAGGTTTTGATTATTTCATCAAACCTTAGATTCCAGTAATGAGAAGCTTGCTTAAGTCCATATATGGACCTATTCAACTTGCAAACTTTTCCTTCTTGTCTAGATATTTTAAATCCTTCTGGGCGATCCATATAAATGACTTCATCAAGCTTTCCATTAAGAAAAATTGTCTTGACGTCCATTTGCCAGATCTCATAGTCGAGAGCGGCATCTATGGATAGGAGGATGCGAATGGATTTGAGCATGGATACCGGACTAAAAGTTTCCTCATAGTCTACACCTTCTCTTTGGGTATAACCCTTTGCCACTAATCGAGCTTTATAAGTCTCGATATTTCCATCAACACCTCATTTCTTCTTGTAGATCCACTTGCACCCAATGGCCCTAAAGTCACTAGGTTCTTCCACAAGATCCCAGACGGAATTTGAGTACATGGACTCCATTTCCTGTTTCATGGCTTCGAGCCATAGTTCCTTTTTAGGGCTAGCCATTGCCTGTTTGAAAGACAACGGATCATCATCACTAGTGTCACCAACAACCATATTGGTTTCACCATCCAAACCACACCGAACTGGGTTCCTAGAAACCCTCCCACTACGACGAGGCACCGTGACTATTTGCTCAAGAACAGTGGTACTTTCTTCATTTAAATCGACTTGCATCGGTTGGACGTGAAGAGTGGGAATTTCATCATCAACTCACATTGATGACGATGGAACATTGGTTAGAGACAATTCTTTAACCATCTCCTCTAATACTACTTCGCTGCGAGGTTTAAAGTTCTGAACATAGTCATTTTCAAGAAAAGTAGCATTTGTAGAAGTAAACATTTTCTTTTCTGAATGAATATATAAAAGTCCACCCCGAGTACCTTTAGGATAGCCAAAAAACATGCAAACTTCAGTTCGTGGTTCTAGCTTTCCCTCATTTTTCCTCAGGACGTGAGCGGGACACCCCCAGATTCTATAATGGCGTAAACTAGGTTCACGAGCATTCCAGCGTTCTAAAGGTGTTTTGGGGATTGATTTAGACGGCATGACATTAAGAATGTCGTTCGCAGTTTCAATTGCATATCCCCAGAACGAAGTTGGTAGAGTTGAGTAACTAAGTATGCATCTAACAATTTCCAATAAAGTTCTGTTCCGACGTTCCGCTACACCATTTTGTTGCGGAGTACCTGGGGCAGTAAGTTGTGATAAAATCCCAAGTTCAGTTAAATGATCTTGGAATTGCATATCCAAATATTCTCCACCCCTATCAGATCGCAAGATCTTTAACGTTTTACCTAATTGGTTCTGAGCCATTGCTAGGAATTCCTGAAACTTTGAAAATGTTTCTGATTTCCTATGCATTAAGTAAAGACATGAGTATCTAGAGTAATCGTCAATGAAAGTGACGAAATACTAAAAACCACCCCTGGCTTGTACATTCAAAGGTCCAAAAACATCGGAATGCACAAGACCAAGTGGTTCTTTGGCCCTATCACCCTTTGCAGAGAATGGACGCTTGGCCAGTTTGCCTTATAGACAAGATTCACAGATAGGTAATTCACCTAAGGTGAGTTTCCTCAAAGGTCCATCCTTTGTAAGTCTTTGAATCATATCATAGCCAATGTGACCTAGTCTCAAGTGCCATAAATACGTCATATTATTGTTATCGGTCTTTTGACGTTTATGGGTCCTAGGTTTAGCTACTTTGAATAAATCATTATTAAGAGCGAGGGGTTCGTTAGGTCGCGGAATATAAAGCCCATTTTCCAAACATGCAATACACAATTGTGATCCATTGAAAGAAATATATATATTAAAACTTGTGAAAGTCATAACAAATTGTTCTAATTGCAAAATGGAAACTGAAATTAAATTTCTACTAAAATCGGGAATAAAAAATACATCTTTTAAAATTAAAAATTTATTTCAGAACTTCAGACGAGCTCTTCCTCTAGCTTGGACCGCAACGAACACTCTGTCCCCAACTCTAAGCTTTAAGCCGCCTTCGTTCACTTCCTCCCACGATTCAAGAAGTTGTAAAGAGTTACAAACATGGTTAGTAGATCCAGAATCAATAATCCAAACAGAGTTATCATTCTCTAAAACACATGTTTCCAAGATAAATGAACTATAATCATTACCTTTGTTTTTATCTGCTAGAAACTTGGGGCAATCTTGTTTCCAATGCCCATTCTCTTCGCAGTGAAAACATTTACCTTTACCTTTCTTGTTTTTCTTATTTTCCCCCTTAGGCGTATGTGCACTTGGTTGTGCACTCGCCTTTGCAGGATTGGGGTTGTTGTTTTGCCCACCTTTCCTCTTGTTTCCAGCTTTTGAAGACGAAGCTTGGTTAGCTTCAGCCTTAGCTGGATCAGCAGCAGTAGTAGTAGTTGTCTTCTTTTCTCCTCCCGTACTAAGTCCACCCATGATAGACTCAAAATTCTGAAGCTCATTCATGAGCTGCGTCAAACCATAGTTGAGTTTATTCAACACATAGTTGGTGGTGAATGGAAGGAAAGCTGGAGAAAGACTGTTGAGGATTAAGCCAACTTAAGTTTCCTCATCTATTATGGCTTCGTGCAGCTCAACTTCCTGAAAGTAGTTTGTCATCTTGATCAGGTGATCATGAACATGTTAAGAAGGTGCCATTCGAGCATTGGCATATTTCTTGGTGGCCTCAAAACGAGTCTGCGCTGACTTGGCACCAAACATGTCTTAGAGCTGATCCATGATTTCGTAGGCTGTCTCGACATTCTCCATCTTTGTCTTGAGAGTGTCAACCATACTAGTAAACATGTAGTACCGCACCTTGTTGTTAGCCGCCTGCCAACACTCATACTTGTCCCTCACAGCTTGGTAGCTCCTTCAGCTGGAACTTCCGAGGATTCCTCAGTCATGACGAACTTGGAGTTGTCACCAATCAACACAATGTTGATGTTTTGCTTCCATTTAAGGAAGTTTTCTCCAGTGAGTTTCTCCATCGAAAGTTGAGAAAGGATGGGAGTAGAAACAGCCATAATTATACTACAAATTACCAATAAAATAGAAATCAATCACATTTGCTCAATAAAACTTCTATTCACACAAAATTCAAGAAATAGCACAACATATACCAAAAATATGTAAGATATGAGAAAAAATACCAAAAACAATCATATCTCTATTTCTTTAGGTTATTAACTAATCTATGATATCCTTGTCCCAGTTGGCGAGAGTAAAAAATATCACTAGTTAAATTGAGTTGTAAACTCATTTAATAATGGACACCACTATTAACAACCTATTATTCGATCAAAATAAGAAAACAAAATCTCTTATTTTATGAGCTAGACCCACGGTTGCAATAATCATAGATTTAGTCCCAGTAGTCACCGTAGGGGTGAGTCTAGTAGAATTTGACCTATAATTATCTATCTTTCGAAATCTAACCTTGTCTAAATAACTAATGAACACTTTCCGTAGGGGGACGAATCAAAGCGCCTCGAGGCCCCATTAAGCTATTGACTATGTTAAACCAACGGTGGAGATCGAAAAAAATTCTTAAAATTAGCTCATTAAAAAATTAATGACTATGGTTTTCCCAAAAAAAATTAAATAGATTAAAATTTTTAAAACCAAAGTCCTATAATTTCTTATTAATTCTAAAGTGTCACATTGAAATAAATTCAATTAATTTAGAATTAATTTGTTGCTAATCAATATTTAGGTTTAACTAATATAATGAACCTATACAATTAAGTCCAACTCAGGTAAATGGGCCTTAACAATTGGGCTTGTATGGAGGAGGGCTGGGTCCAGTATGCCGTTCCCACTACAAAGGCCCCCTATCTTCCATACCAGGTCCAACAGACAGGAATTTAAACCTTCATTTTTTTAATTGTTATTAATTGATTAGGCCCATTATAGTCATGCAAAGCAAATGGGCCTTCACAAGTGGAATCACCCACAAGAGAGGAATTTAAACTTTACATTTTCTAATATGCCCAAATAAAACCTATCATTTTATGAATATTTTATTTGGAAAAATACCATATATTTAACAAATATATGGGCCACTATATGCATCTAAGCCCAATTGAAAAAATACCACATATAGTGCAAACAGACATGTTATAATTGGATGGGCATAATCATGTTACTATATGAGCAATTCTATGAATTTATGCAAAAATACCACATTTTATTTCAATTGCAAAAATTCCACAATTAATTATCTAGAATTTATAAAAAAAAAATCAAATTAATTAAATTTTTTACAAAAATAAGTCAATTTAAATGAAATTTATCAACAATTAACAATAGTTAATTTAAATTTCATTTATCAACAATCAACTTGGTTTTAGGTTAATTTGATAAAGAAATATCAATTTAATATAAATAGGATTAATCAACAATTAACCAAATTTAATTTAAATCCCATTTATTAAAAAAATATATTTTATTAATTGGTTAAAAAATAAAATTGATATTTTTCAAAATTTAATCAATTTGAAATTTTAAAATCAATATCTTAACTATTTTCCAAAAATATCTTGTGTTGTTACAACTATTAGCTAATATTTTAACCATTTAAAAAATAAAATATAAATAGTTATAACAACCCTAAAATATCTCAAAATAGTTAAATAAATTCAAATATCCATAAAAATATCTAACTAACAATATTCAAATTTCAAATAATTTAAATATTAAAAACTATAGAATAAAAAAGATATTTATATTTTCAAATAAAGATTTAATAAAAAAAATAAAGAATTTAAATGAAAAAATCTTAAATATCTGTTATCATAATTCTAATATTTTAATATAATAAAAGATTTAAAATTAAGTTGTTAGTCTATTTTTAAATTTGAATTTGAATCTTTGAAGAAAATATCTAATTATTTAAATCTCAACTTACAAAAATATCTTATTTTTAAAAAACAATTTTAAATACATAACAAATCTGATATTTTTGGCTTTGATTATAAATAATAAATATCCACAATTTTAATTTTCTTTAATTTAAAAAAAATTATTTCGATGAATAGTACCCGTGAGTACTATTCACCGTGGCTGGTGTATGCGGGCGCGCGCGGGCGTGCGCGCACGAATGGGGAGAGAGGCCAAATTTTTTCCAAAATTTTTTTTGAGCAATTTTTCAAACCAAAACTATTTTCTAATTAATTTTTAACATATTTTACACAAAATAAAGCATATATAAATATTAATAGCATAGAAAACACAACAAACTAACCTAAAAATTGCTAAAATTCACATAAAATCAATATGCTTCATAAAAACATGAAAATCATCCAATTGTTCAAACCTATCAAATAATCCAATTTTAAACATGTTCATGCATGAAAATAAAGATTACTAACGTCTCTGAGGCCAGTTGTTGGATTAGCTTATACATGATCTTTATTTATTTTCATGTATATCTAATATTAAACAAATTAATACGAGATAGCCTAAAACATGTTTCTAAAATTGAATTTAAAGAGAAACAAAGAATAGAATACTTACAGTATACGCAGCGGAATGAAACAGTCCTTCCTTCAGTTTCTCTAACTCTTGTATCCTCTCTGTTGCAGAGTATTATCAAGAAACTGAACCGATCTTCTATTTTCTTCACAATCTTCCAATGTATCCTTAGAACCACCTAGACTAGTGTGGGAAATTCTCAACACATGAGATAGATATAGAGAGAAGAAGAGAAAATAACAAAGAGGCTTAGAAAAGGACTTGTGTTAAGAGAGAATCTAAAACTATTAGAAAACCAGTGATTAAACTTAACTGTCATATCAGAAATCTTAATTGATGACTTCTCTCTAAGCACTCTATTTATAGACTCAATTAGGCCATTTAATTTAATTAAAAAATCAATAAAATAATAGCCATTTTAAAGTCCTAGGTCGAAATTATCATGGACTTTAGGCCCGTGAAATTTCCCATTTGATTATAAGCTCATTGGACTTAAAATCAAGGCCTGTATTATTTTCTATTGATTTAATTATTTAAATCCTTTATCAAATTAATTATTTATAATTTGAACCTTGATTTAAACTTATTTATTAATTTAGATACCAATTTATCTTAATTAATAAATAAATCTGCCATAATTTCTCTTTTCTTCTCAAAATTACACAACTCTGTGAAACTATCCAAAATTGACTTGGTCAACTTTGATAATTCTCATTGATAGTTAAATCAATTAATTGAGACTATCTAGATGATTTTATCCAAGGTACAATGGGGACCATGGGCCTATGAAATCAAGCTCCAATAAGTTATCATAAATCTAACAAATAAATTTACTAACTTATTAATTCCTCGTGACTCCACTATAGACTCAGAATTGCACTCTTGAATTCATAGAACGCTCTATAACAAATATAGATACGCTATTAATTATCCATTGTTACAACCATAATTGTCACTCAATCCTCTATAGACGGTCTACAATGAGATAGGACTAAAATACCATTTTACCCCTCATTGTATTTTATCCTTAAAATACTTAGTTCCTTGTAAATGATATTTCAGTAAACTAATTTAATTAATGAAATGAGATCTCTATCATTTAACACCTTGAAACAAACTAAAACGAAACCATCGTTTCACTTATTCATCAGAAGCTATAGAGGTTCGTATCTATGATTAACACTCCCACTCAATTATACTACTGAGTTCCCAAGATGTAAGTATGGGCTAGTCCGTAGGGTAAGCTGGTAACGAACAAGTCAAAGAACTCAAATAATACAATCAGTTAGAATACTAACCACTTAGAATTGAGATTGAATTGACCTATGGTCAACTATATGATATGACTAGAATAGATAATAACGGTATTATTGACCGCGTTTTTGACCAACGACGTGTAGACGTCAAAAACGACAAAAACCTTCAAGAGAAATAAACGACACAGACCATTTTTATAGTGGTTCAGCCCCAATGTATTGGTAATAGCCTAATCCACTTAGATGTGTGATTATGGATCTGCACTCAAGATCAGATGAACCTGAGTCAACTGAGTTTCTTCAGTGTAGATTACAAGAATACAAGAATTCTCTCAAATACAAGTACTCTCTCTCTCTCTAGAAAATAAGAATTCGAATCAAAAGTTCAAAAGTCCCTTTATGATGTCATAAGCCTTATATTTATAGGCTCAGGATCGTACAGATGATATCCCCCATAATCGGGATATTTTGCTATTCTCATTATATTTAATTTACAATAATATTCAAAATATAACAGTATACTATATTCGTTGGATAAATGAGAGATTCCCGCGCAAGCCAAGACCGATTCTTGTTGAAGCCGTTTCTGGGATCTCTTGCGTAGCCCTGCTCTGTCTAGTTGATCCATGTCTCATTTAGGCTGGTCGACCACACCTTCACTGGGCTGACACGCACTTGACTGGGCAGACATGCACTTGGCTGGTCAGACATGGTCATGACCGATCGGCCAAGGTCATGCCTGGGCAGACAAACATGTGACTGGCCGGACAAGGTCATGCCTGGGCAGGCAAACACATGACTGGTCAAACAAGGTCATGCCTGGGCAGACAAACATGTGACTGGTCGGATAAGGTCATGCCTGGTCGGTCATGACATTTCTCTGGCCAGTCAAAATTCTTCATTGGACTACCGGGTACTCCTAAGCCAGGTCACCCAACCATTCCTTGCCATTTGTCATTTCTGTTGCCACGTCATCGTTTTCAAATTTTGGGGATAATCCCAAGTTTATTATATAATGTCTCACATAATAAACTTCTTTCTCCACTGACAGCACTATATAAAAAACAAATTCAACTGTTCACCTTCCCGCCATGCAACAAGACCACAACTCCACAGGCCAAGATAACTGCAATTAACTGCTCATAATCGTGGGGAGAAAAGAAATATTCCAGGAATCCCAAGGGTCCAAAAATAAGTGGTAATTCCCACTTTTTTCCTTTAAATAGGCCCCTATACTCTCACATTCCCACACACACAAGAGAGCAAAAACAAAAAAAAAATCCCTCATCTTTTTCCCTTCTTTCTTTGGCCGAAACCCATATTTATTTCTCTTGGCCGAAAGTGCAAATATCTTCAAGGAGGAGCTCTTCATTTCTTCAAGCATTCTCCAAGGTCTTTTCAAGGTTGGGTAAGTCTTCTCCTCCATGCTCTTATATTGTTGTTATTTTTTTTTTCAAAAATTTCCATTAAAAGGACAAGTGGTGGCCGAAACTTCATAGAGTATTTTTCTTGAATCTATGTGTGAATCTTAGCAATACAATGTGTTTGGTGGCTGTTTTGATGTTGTTTAGGTTATGGGTAACCCAATTTTACCTTCAATTTCATAGAAATTTAAAGAAAAATGATTCATTTTAACCTAAATCATGAATATGGGTTTTTGGATATTCGATGGCATATATGGTCCCAAGAACATTGGAAAACCTTTCAATTTCCCCATTTTGATCTTGTGGTTGTGCGTTTTGGATGAGAAATAGTGTTTGTGCTAGGGATTTTAGGTTTTGTTTTTCGGCTTAGGGTTTCTGGTTGAGGTTCGGGTATGGGACATGGGGTATGGCTGATTGGCCATTGCTCTTTCTTTTGAAAAAAATATGGTCCGATCGGACCATACAATAGCCATTCAGACTCAAGATGCATCTGATCGGATGCTGGCTGTGGCTCGGACTAGGTCCCTCGGAGCCCTTGGACACACATCATCGGACACAAGGTGTGCAGCTCCTCGGACCAGGCACACCACTCGGATGAGGCGCAGCTCCTCGGATCCCCAGGCGCGCATCTCCTCGGACAGCAATGTTTGCTCGGACACCACACCACTGCTCGGGTGTCTCGGCACCAACAACTCAGGTGCCTCAACACAGCCCCTTGGACCCCTTGTATGTGCGCGTTAGCTCCTCGGCACTAGGCACGCCACTCAGATACACGCCTATGTTAGCCCTTGGACACCAACTTAGGCACACACATGGGTCACTTTTATGCACTCTTAGGCACTTATAGGCACAAAATTTATTTTTTCTCCATGCAGGCTAAATTTTCACTACTTAGATAAAAAATTTCTAAGTAGAAAAACTAAACACTGCTCTTGTTGATTTATATTTTTATGGTTACTCACCTCCCCATTTTATATTTGTATAGGGGAGGTGACAACCACACGAATTCTGATACGTCCGTCCCGCAATCGATCGACACCCCTCAAAGTAGCGACTCCTCATCCAAGTCTCCTGACAGTCGCACTCCTGAAGATCGCCTTCGCCGCTTTAAGAAGATCCATCCCCGTTCAGCTTTATACTTTCTTTATGAAGAGCAGTTTCTTCATCAAGCTGAACAGTCAACAATGAGGGTAAAGAAGTCCAACAGACTCCCGCAGGACCAGGATCCTCAAGTGGCCCGCAGAGCGGTAAAAAAAGTGGTGGAACGTAGTGAGGTCCGCACTGTAGCTTCTTCGAGACCACCCCACCAGACGCCAAAAACAAACAAATCTCGGAGAAAAATTACACAGAAATTCGCTACCGAGATCCAGCATTTGGCTATCCAAAAACCAAGGAAGGAAGGAGAAGAAACACCTTCTTGGTTTACCGCCAAGCCTACAAAACTCAACCCCGGGATGTTTGACAAACACATCAAAGCCTTGGGCTTGAAAGGGGTGAATGTGATATGTCCATGCCCTCACCAGAGAGCTAACAGGCCTGCCGGACCGTACTGTGCCTGGTCTAGGCATCATATATATGCAGGAGTGACCATCCCGCTACACCCCTTCTTCCGATCAGTAGCGGATTATTTCAACGTCTCTCCCTTCCAGATCGCTCCTAACGGGATTCAGGCGTTGTCTGCCCTGTACATTCTCTACTACATGCAAGGCTGGGATGAGCCTACTCCTCACGAGATACATTACTTGTTTGACTTCAGAACCAACCCAAGCCATAAGAACACAGGTTTTTTCCACCTCTTTCACAGGCATAAAGGGGTTAAATACCTTTGTGGCATCGCTCACAAGTCGAACCCTGGGAAATACTATATAGAGTATTTTCTCACGTCGGACATCAAAGCCAACAGCCTGGCTTTTACGCATGCGGGTACATTCGAGCAACCCTCACCCACAAAAGAGATGTTTAAACGAGCAGAGGAGTTGGCCAACATGTGTATCGAGGAGAAGGATGTGAAAATTTTGGTTACTGTAGACAATCTTCAGATGGTGGGCCTGCTACCATGTAACCAAAACATCACAGTGGAGAGCACTACTGAGGAAAATAATGCAACTGATCAGTCCAACGCCGGCACTGAGGTAGTGACTGATCAGTTCTCTCCTGGACCATCTCCTCACTCCCGTAACCCAGGCGATCTCGTCATTAGGGAACCACAGCCAGAGGACCAGTGTAGACCTGCTATTCCCACACAGCCTGGGAAGGGGAAAGCCATCCAGCCCGAGAGGGACTTGAGCTCATCATCTGATGACGAGGATGACTTCCTCAACCAAATCCTCAACTCAGGTGTAGTAGTCATAGTGATATGTTAGTCAACTTAGTTATATGGGATTTATAGAACTGTCCAGTAGTAGTAATATACTTGTCCACATATTGCTTTATATGTATTTCTTTTACTAACAAATCTTGTGTTTTCTCTTTTGCAGATTCAGAGATGTTCAGGCATTACAACGCTCCTCCTACCCCGAAGAGGAAGTCCGGAGAAGGGAGGCTTCACCCCTCCGACCAAAGTCCCGAGGACAGTACAGCCCAGCCAAGGGAGATAACCTGAGGGGTCAGTTGCACTCCTGCAGCTGACCCCTTCCTCACTTCCTCCTTCAGCGAACCTAACCCCCACTCGTCTGACTAGCCTGAGTGAGGCACTTCGTACTACTGGTACTATTGGGAAGGATGTGGTTGATCAGACTCTTCACGACGCTTCAACGATTCAAAGCTTTGAGTCCTTCCCTCGAATTAGCATTCATGTCATCTTACAGAGAGGGCTTGCTCAGTTGGCGAATGTAAGTATTCTACCACAAGAAGACAGTTTGTTATTTACACTTATACTTGTAGTAACCTCTTGTTTTTCATGCAGACGCTCATCACCATCAGTCATGCTCAGCACCGAGCAGTAGACTTCAAGGAGTTGATCAAGGTCTTAAATGATCAACTAGTGGAGGCCCAAGCTAAGGTGGATGCTCTGACTTCTTCAGAAAAAGGATGTTCAATCCAAGTTGGAGCAGTCAGAGAAGATTGTAGTTGAGCAAGAGGAGTCTCTTAGGAGGTTGGCTGATGGGAATGATAAGCTAACCCAAACCAACAAGTCATTGACTGATCGGCTAGAGAAACTGATTGGTGAGAATGAGGGGTTGGCTTGCGAGAACGAGGGACTGATTCGCGAGAATGAGGAGCTGAAGCAGGAGAAAGAAGCTGATCTTACTCGCTACGAGGAGATCTGCTTCAACTGTTTTTATCAGGTGTGGAAGCTAAAAAATCCTCTCAACCTCAACTTTCTCGCGGAGGAGGTTAAGGCAGAGGAGCTTGCTAAATGTGAGGCCAGGGATGCTGAGGAAGCAGCTAATCCTGCCGGCACCACATCTGCTTCTCCCAGGCTGTCATTCCGACCGAAAGGAGCAGCTGAAGCTGAGGAAGGGGTTGACCAACCTGCCAAAGCCGACCAGTGACCCCTCATCCGACCAGAGAAGCCTTCGCCCGACCAGACAAGTTTTCATCCTACCAGCTCTCTATCATACTTTTGTTTTCTATTTTGTTATATACTCTTGCTCCTATGATCGAGCTGTTGGCATTTGTACTTTACTTTTCTTTTTTGGCTACTTGAAACATTTAAGTCTTTTTATACTTAAAACATTACAAGTTTATTGTGAATAGCAAAGTCACCCTGATGTATGCCTTATATTTTCGCATGAGTACTTAGTTTTCTAACTCAGAAATTTTGGACATTTCATAAGTCCATACTAAGTATACTTTCTCACGCTCTTATTGCTCTAACATTTTATGAGGATAATGTTTATTGTAACACGAATATCTGCTTCTAACTTAAAATTAAAAAAAAAATCTAAGTTACTTAAGCTTCGTCAAACCAGTTAGCTTAATGGCCTTTTTGGACTTCAAAAATTTACAAGTCAGCCTAAAAACAAATATCTTTGCTCGAGCTCTTATTGCCTGTGTTGAAGTGTACGCCAGTATACCCTATGTGCCCCCCAAGTGATTGAGGGTTGAAAAATCCTTGATCACTTGCTACTTGATCGAATTTGTCCGAGCAGTTATTACTCGTGAAACACATAGAATATACAAAAGACATTTCAGCAGTTAACCACCGCAATAAACATGCAACTATTTAAACGTTGGTATTCATCTGATGGATACCAACCATTTGAACACTGCCCGATATTTCTTTTAGAAGACCTTTTTTGTTTTAAGTTGTAATGACAGTTGAACACTGCCAAAGCAAGAATAATCAACACATATGCAAAATTTGTAGCAAGATTCGACCACACTGCGCGTGATCTCTTTTATTACTCGTAAAAAAAATGACAAACCGTGTCAAATTACGAGTCTCAAACAAAATAACATTGTTCAAAATAACATGACTGGTTAGCAAATAGCCAGTTCACAAACAAACTTAAATAACAAGTTAAGCACTTGATACAAAGCTACTACTCTGTAAGCAGTATTCATTGATAATATTTCCTCAAGTGCTCTCCATTCCAATAGTTCCTGATCAGCTCCCCATTCAACCGAGCAAGCTTGTAAGTGTCGGGTGGCAATAATTGCTCAATTTGATATGGTCCCTCCCAGTTTGGTCCTAGTACTCCAGCCGCCGGGTCTCTGATGAACACCTTTCTGAGGACCAAATCTCCGACCTGGAACTTTCGATCTCTGACTTTGGAGTTAAAATAGCGCGCCACCTTTTGCTGATGAGCAGCAACCCTCAAGCTTGCTTTTTCTCATCTCTCCTTGAGGGAATCCAAAGATTCAGCTAGCAATTGGTGATTCTCCTCCTGGTTGTACATGGTCCTTCGATGAGATGGTGGGTCTACTTCCACAGGTAACATGGCCTCATACCCATATGCCAAGGAAAATGGGGTATGACTAGTTGCTGTCCGGGCAGTAGTTCTATATGACCAAAGGACTTCTGGAAATTCTTCCGCCCAAGCACCCTTAGCTCGCTCTAGACGCTTTTTTAAAGTGTCCTTCAGAGTTTTGTTTACGGCTTCAACTTTCCCATTGGCTTGTGGATGGACTACCGAGGAGAAACTTTTTGTGATGCCATGCCGAGTGCAGAAATCAGTAAATATGTCACTGTCGAACTAAGTGCCGTTGTCAGACACTATCTTCTTGGGCAGACCATAGCGACATATTATATTTTTAACCACAAAGTCTAACACTTTCTTTGAGGTGATCATGGCTAGTGGTTCGGCTTCAGTCCACTTAGTGAAATAATCCACAGCAACCACTGCAAACTACACTCCTCCTTTCCCTTTGGGTAATTTCCCGATCAGATCAATGCCCCACACTGCAAAAAGCCATGGGCTCTACATTTGCTTCAAGACATTCAGAGGCGCCCTGGGCACTTTAGAAAATCTCTGGCATTTATCACACTTCTTTATGTACTCCATAGAATCCTCGTTCATTGTAGGCCAGAAAAATCCTTGCCGCAAAATCTTTTTAGATAGACTTTGCCCACCAGCATGATCTCCACAGAACCCCTCGTGCACTTCAGCTAATAAATTTTTTGACTGGTCGGGTGCTATACACCTGAGTAGAGGCAAAGAGTACCCTCTTCTATACAACACCCCATCCATCATAATGTACCTAGCAGCTTGCCTCATAATCTTCTTTGCTTCATTACGATCATCTGGGAGGGTTCCTTGCTCAAGGTAAGCAATGATGGGTGTCATCCAAGTGTCAACTATTGTGATAGGCATGGCTTCTTGTTCATTAATGTTCGACTCCGCCAAGTATTCCACCGATACTATGTTCAGAGTTTCAGGATCTTTTGCACTAGCTAGTTTTGCTAGAGCGTCTGCGTTAGAGTTCTGCTCCCGTGGTACCAACTTAATGGTGTATTCCTCGAACTGTGCTAGTTGATCCTTGGTCTTATTTAAGTATGCCATCATGCGTAGGCCCCTTGCCTGATATTCCCACAAGACTTGGTAGACCACCAATTGGAAATCACTGTTCACTTCCACTGACCGGGCACGTACATCTCTAGCCAAACGCAAGCCTGCTAGGAGGGCTTCATACTCCGCCTCATTGTTAGAAGCATTAAATCTGAATCTAAGTGCACAATGAATTCAGTGCTTCTCTGGCGTGACTAATATAATTCCAGTTCCTGAATGATGCTCGTTCAATGACCCATCAATAAAAAGTTGCCAATTAGGAAGTTCCTCTTTCTGCCCAGTGACACGCTCTTGCTGGTCGGGAACATCAGCGATCCCAGTACATTCAGTAATGAAATCCGCCAAAGCCTGACCCTTAATAACAGATCTTGGTTGGTACTTAATTTCAAATTGGCCCAATTCAATTGCCCATTTAAGTAGCCGACCAGACGACTCCGGCTTCTGCAAGACTTGACGTAGGGGCTGGTCGGTAAGGACTTTAATGGGGTGTGCCTGGAAGTACGGCTGCAACTTATGCGATGCAAGTACCAAGCAATAAGCCAACTTCTCAATCATGGGGTACCGGGATTCTGTTCCTATCAATTGCTTGCTAACATAATACACCGGGTGCTACACTTTATCTTCTTCTCGTACTAAGGCAGCACTAACAGCGTGCTCCGTGACTGCTAGGTACATAAAGAGGTCTTCTCCATCAACTGGCTTCGAAAGAACAGGTGATTGGGCCAAGTGTTCCTTTATGGCTTGGAAAGCCTGCTCACATTCTGCGGTCCATTCAAACTTCTTGCTCCCTCAAAGCAGGTTAAAAAATGGGACACACTTGTCCGTCGATTTTGAGATGAACCTGCTTAAAGCTACAATCCGCCCAGTTAAGCTTTGTACATCATTAATTCTGGCTGGAGACTTCATTTATGCGAGAGCCCTTATCTTTTCTAGATTCGCCTCTATTCCTCGGGAGTTCACAATAAACCCAAGAAATTTCCCAAAACTTACTCCAAATGAGCACTTGAGGGGGTTCAACATCATGCTGTACTTTCTCAATATCACAAAGCATTCCTCCAAGTCTCGTACATGTCCTTCAGCTTCCTTTGACTTCACCAGCATATCGCCTACGTACACCTCCATGCTCTTGCCGATTAAGTCACGGAACATACCATTCACCAAAGTTGGTAGGTAGCTCCGGCGTTCTTCAATCCAAATGGCATGACCTTATAACAGTATAGCCCTATGTCCATTCGAAAGCTGGTATGCTCTTCATCAGGAGGATGCATGCTGATCTGGTTATACCCAGAATACGCATCCATGAAGGACAATGTTTCATGACCAGAGGTTGCATCCACCAGCTAGTCTATTCTTGGCAAAGGAAAGCAGTCCTTTGGGCATGCCTTGTTCAGGTCGGTAAAGTCTACACAAGTCCTCCATTTTCCATTGGGTTTGGGCACTAACACTGGGTTTGAAACCCAGGTGGGGTAATATGCTTCCCTTATAAACCCATTCGCCTTTAGCCGCTCTACCTCCTCCTTGAGAGCCTTTGCTCAATCCTTGTCAAGCAATCTCCTCTTCTGCTGCACTGCTGGATAACTTTCATCCACATTGAGCACGTGGCAGATCACAGTTAGTGAGATACCCACCATATCCTTGTGAGACCAGGCAAAGACATCTTGATTCCTTCGCAAAAATTCTATCAGCTGTGCTCTCACTTCTGCCTTCAACTTTTTCCCAACCATGACTCCTCTGGTCAGATCATTCTCATCTATTGGGACCTCTTCTAACTCCTCGGACGGTCCCACATCACTTTCATAATCCCCAAAGCTAGGATCAAAGTCCCTTCCCTTGCTTTGGGCAACACCCTATTTGGTGACTTCATCATCGGATGAGGCTTTTTGTTCTTTTAAACCAAGATTGGCTTCTTGGCCAAACTCTTCTAACATCTCTTCCTGATCGGTTACAACTGCAAAACTTAGGTCGACATCTATCTCGTATACCTCCTCTTTCTAAGCACATACAATCATGTTGCTCTCCTTGGCCCCCTTCCTTGCTTTAGCTATCGAGGCATTATAGCACTCCCTAGCCTCTCTAGTCTCCTCGGACGCAGCCTATGCCTGCACTGTTAGGGAACTTCATGGAAAGGTGCCATATTGAGACTGCCGCATGCAAGGCGGTGAGTAGTGGTCGACCAATAACCACATTGTAGGCGGACGGGCAGTCGACAATCAAAAACTTGGTCATCACTGTCTCATGCTTGGGAGCATCCCCTGTTGTGACTGGCAACTTGATTGTTCCAGCTGGTGACAATCCTTCTCCAGTGAAACCATAAATGACTTGAGAGCATGGCTTCAAGTCATTGATAGATAATTTCATCCTCTCAAAGGATGATTTATAGATGATGTTCACAGAACTCCCTGTGTCAATCAAACACCTCTTCACCTTCATATTCGCAATTTGGACTGTCACAACAAGAAGGTCATTATGAGGATACCTCACATGTCGAGCATCATCTTCAGTGAAAGTGAGGGACTTACTTTCGTATCGTGGGTTCTTCGGGGGCCGCTCCTCCACAGCCATAACTTCAGAGGTTGATGCTGCATCCAACTCATGACGAAGGGTGCGAGTATACCTCTCCCTTGCCTTATTGCAATCTCCAGCAAGATGTGGACCTCCACATATGGTGTCTAGTGTGAAGTTCACAGGCTCAGGTTGCAAGGATGGGGATCGTTGCCGCTTGAACCCAGGGTTGTTGTTACTTCCTTCTCCCTGGGTCTTCTCTGCTCGATACTTCTTCAGTTTCCCTGACCGGAGGAGAAACTCTATCTCATCCTTGAGATGATTGCATTCATTCGTGTCGTGACCATAGTCCCCATGGAAGCGACAGAACTTGTTCATATCCCTCTTACTCATCTCCTTCTTGATTGGTGGGGGTTTCCGGTAGGGGACCTCCTGATGACTTGCCAAATATATCTCCCTCGGGTCGCCGAAAGAGTGGTGTAATTGGTGAACCAAGGTTCATACTTAGTTGGCTTGTCGTTTGATCCCGACTTAGCCTTCTTTTCATTGTGGCGGTCAAACCCATTATTCCCACGTTTCTTACCACCATTTTGATCATTTCCACCATTCTTGGGAGGATCAGTCAATCCACTCGGATTGTTCAGGCCCTTCTCTCCCTTCTCAATCACATCATCCAATTTCATGTACGTTTCCGGCCGGTCCAGAAATTGTTGTAATGTTGAAATTGGATTGCGATGAATGCTGTCCCACAAAGGACTCCGATAGATAATGCCGGAAGAAATTGCCACCATCTTCCCCTCATCTCCAACTGTAGTAGCTCGGTTAGCTTCTCTCATGAACCTTTGTATATAGTTCTTGAGAGACTCATCCTTCCCTTGCTTAATATCCGCTAAGTGATTGGCGTAAATAGGAGGGGTCCGAGCAGCACTAAATTTCCTACAAAACTCCTTTCTAAAACTTTCCCAAGAAGTGATGGAGTTAGGGTTAAACTTCCAATACCACTCCTGGGCAGTGTCGGACAATGTGGGGAAAACTCTGCACCGATAGTCATCACTCACTCTGAGCAGCTCCATCTGATCTTTGAATTTGCCCACGTGCCTTATCGGATCTGCCTTTTCTGTATAAACTGGCAGTACTGGTGCTTTATACTTTGCTGGTGGCTGGGCTGCTCTAATTCGAGCATAGAGCGGGCTGCCACTCCTGTGGTCTATGGGATCGATCGCAGAGGGTCATTTTGACAAACCCTGAACTGCTGCTGTCAGAGCATCAAGCTGGGCTTGGATGCCTGGGGCCACTGTTTGGGACTCATTCTCGAGACCGCCTGGTCGGGCGCTCCT
The DNA here is from genome assembly GCF_963169125.1 of Humulus lupulus. Classification (NCBI taxonomy): domain Eukaryota; kingdom Viridiplantae; phylum Streptophyta; class Magnoliopsida; order Rosales; family Cannabaceae; genus Humulus; species Humulus lupulus. Next base: position 81,245,015 of record NC_084797.1, on the reverse strand, counting down.
ATCCGGCAGACCATCATCAAGTATTTCTACTTGACTGGTAGGTCGGATTGGATCTCGCCCTTCGACTGGGACGGTCCTTCTCCTGTCAGCAATGACGTCTCTTAGATCCTTTTGAGCGGTGTGCTTTCCTAACCGATCGAACACCGTACTCTGAGTTTTCTCGGAAGGTTTGCTATGTGGAACATGATCCTTGCCACTGCGCTGGTTGGGATGCAGTGGTGGCGTTCCTGTCTGAGCTGGGCGATCTTTTCCTCCCCGACGGTTGTTATCATTCTTCTCCTTCGACTGGTCAGTGTGATGACTATCATCTTCATCACGACCATGCCCATCTTTTAAGTGGGAAGTTTCTTTACCTCGAGGAGCTCTATTGTGCTCCTGCTCAGGTGGAGTTTTCTTGCTACCTGATTTATAACTTCCAGACCTAGAAGTCTCTGATCGGTGGCTCCTTGAGGGGGTTCTGGAGTTCCCCCTTTGAGTTGAGGCAGTGCCCGACCGGACCCCATCTTCCTCCCGACCAGGTGGGTTACTACCACTCTTGTTTGGCCCTCGAGCATGGGGTCTATCAGTGTTCTTACGACCAGCTTCTGTGGTCCTTGCTCCTGGGGTGGCTGCCACTCCTGTTGCAGCTTGGGCATTGGCCCGGGTCAGTTGCATAGCTGCCTCCAGAGCGAGTGCAGCCTCGTGATGTCGCCTATCGGCCTCCTCCTGCTGTCGCCGGATCTCCTCACTCCTGGCGTCCATTTCCCGTCTTTGCTGCTCGAATGTAGCCTTCTGCCTGGCCATTTCTTCAGAAAATGCCTCCTTTCTGGCATTGAATTGTGCCATCTCCTCCTAGAAGGCCCCCATGGCTTCCTGGAGTTCTTCAACTTCTGGAGTCACATCCTCGAGCACGACTCTAGGCTCAGTCTCATGGTCTTGTGGGCCAGGACCTTCTGATCTGGCAGGCTCTTAGAGGAGCCTGTCTTCTTGGAGGCCGCATTGGTGTTCTTAGGTGCCATAATCCTTCAAGGACCGTCTGTCTTTCTCTTTAGGCTCTCAATGAAAGCACCAAAATGTTGACCGAGTTTTTGGCCAACGACGTGTAGACGTCAAAAACGACAAAAACCTTCAAGAGAAATAAACGACACAGACCATTTTTATAAGTGGTTCAGCCCCAATGTATTGGCAATAGCCTAATCCACGTAGAGTTGTGATTATGGATCTGCACTCAAGATCAGATGAATCTGAGTCAACTAAGTTTCTTCAGTTTAGATTACAAGAATACAAGAATTCTCTCAAATACAAGTACTCACTCTCTAGAAAATAAGAATTCGAATCAAAAGTTCAAAAGTCCCTTTATGATGCCATAAGCCTTTTATTTATAGGCTCAAGATCGTACAGATTATATCCCCCATAATCAGGATATTTTGCTATTCTTATTATATTTAATTTACAATAATATTCAAAATATAACAGTATACTATATTCCTGGGATAAATGAGAGATTCCCGCGCAAGCCAAGACCGATTCTTGTTGAAGTCGTTTCTGGGATCTCTTGCGTAGCCCTGCTCTGTCTAGACGATCCATATCTCATTCAGGCTAGTCGACCACACCTTCACTGGGCCGACACACATTTGACTGGGCAGACATGCACTTGGCTGGTCGGACATGGTCATGACCGATCGGCTAAGGTCATGCCTAGGCAGACAAACATGTGGCTGGCCGGACAAGATCATGCCTGGGCAGGAAAACACATGACTGGTCGGACAAGGTCATGTCTGGGCAGATAAACATGTGACTAGTCGGATAAGGTCATGCCTGGTCAGTCATGACACTTCTCTGGCCAGTCAAAATTCTTCATTGGACTACCGGGTACTCCTAAGCCAAGTCACCCAACCATTCCTTGCCATTTGCCATTTCTGTTGCCACGTTATCGTTTTCAAATTTTTTGGATAACATGTATGTTTACTTATCTTATCACTGTAATATGTAAGTAGATCATATCGTAGATCATATAGTAGATTATATCGTAGATTAGCAAGTCAGTGAAAATCCTGTGCACTGACTAATCTTAGGACTAACTTATTTTGAACATATAATCATATTTATATTCCACTGTGATTATGTCACTATAAATAAGATTAGCTATATGCTCGGGATTTAAAAGAAGTTTATATTAAACAAATAATCATGAAAATAAAACATGTGAGCAAAGTGATTAACAAAGCCAAAAAATGATTTCTATCTTTTATTGATAATAAAATGAGATTACAAAAAATTTTGATTTTAATTAGGGCATAAAACTCCAACATGAATAAAGACTCATTATTTTATTTTTCAACTATTGGGCCCACTATGCATGTTTTACTAAGGCCCCACTAAGTTTTTCTATAAAGTGGTATTTTTCTATTAACTATGAGTTGAGTGGCGTCTTATAAGGGAATAAATTTAGGGTGCTCTTTACATGAGAATACTTATATAATTTATGTAGTGTGAAGATTATGTTGTTAATGAGTCCAAATAGCTTGAAAGTATCACATAGATTTAGGGATTTACTTGTGAGGTTCACTTTCTATATCTTGAGAAAAAGAAGGAAATACATTAGAAAACTACTATCACCATGGGAAGAAGAAATTTTAAAAAAAGAGTAAAAACATTAAAAGAGGATTGTTATGATGAAGTTTGAAACCCTAGATTTTTTATCATATAAGTTCTTGTAACTTTTTTGCATTCATTTGTTTAAATCTTCTTAATCAAGTCTTGCTTAATCAAATAGAATTAAGACTAAGGAAATTAGTAATTAAATAGTAGCCCTCATGGGAACAATACTTTACTTTCACTCTTTTACTTGTTTACGAGTGCACGCACTTGCGTTTCACAATTTTCACAAAGAAGATTTTGGTGTTGTTTCCCAGGATTGTCTTTATTAATGTCAATAAAATTAGTGTGATTCTCATTTGGTTACATTTATTTTATTGGTTCTACTTTATTTTGTTTTTGTGTAATGCCCTACTACCTAAGATTCGATACCAAGTGATTTATAAATGTGTCATTAGCTCGCTAATCACGGTTTTAAGTTAAAAAGTTTAAATAAATCGAAATAAAGGCTCATTTGACGAACATTACTTGTAAAGATGTGGATATTCATTTAAATTATTAAAAGTTATACAGTAGGATCCCAAAACATTGTTTCAAGAATGTATTCCAATTTAGAAGTTTAGATATTGTCGACCTAAGCGACGAAACCAACTATTTATAGCATATCTCACAAAACAACCCCTCCCTTGGCAGCCAGGTAGGTCGAACATGTACATGCCGCTCCACGCTCTTAACTGCCCCATAGAGCAACCGTGAGCCAAAGCCCAACAAGAAAACTCAATACATAATATATCACAATCCAATCCAATAATATACAGCTTAAACACATAGCGGCCTATGCTAACCCAAGTACTTTACTAGGCACTGGGTTCACGGTCTCAACTGAGCGGATGAATACAACACCCTTAGAGGGTCTCACCCAAGTGGCCTACATTCAACATGCTTAATGTCGATCTCTATCTTAGTCCTCCTAGTCTTTCGTCATTCGCGGCCTTTGCCATTTATTCATAATCATGCACAACATAGCATAGCATTTAAAAGTATTCACACACATATTAAACACAAATAATAAGGTCATGCCTTGCTCTACAAGCACAAACAGTTTTCTTACCTATGTCCCAAGCTGATTGATTAATGCGATCTCGAGCACGATCCCCTTAAACTGAGCCTTGATGTAAAAAGCTAGTCACAACGCATCAATAAATAGACATCCATCAAGCCCTAGCAAATTAAGAACATCATATTCAAATATTAGCCTTCGGGGCCGCAAAGTCTACTAAACCGGATAGTCAAGTCCTTCCCGAGCCCTAAGATTTGGGTTTCCGAGCATAAAACCCTATTTTGGTCATTTTCCCAAATTTAAGCTACGGCCCGCCCCCTAGCGCCATGGCCCGTTGCAAGTCAGAGAGCTTTGGCTCTCTCATATGGGGAACACGGGCCGCGGCACACCCTTCTTGCACCGCGCACCCTTCGCACACACGGGTCGCGGCGCCTGAAGAACAGGGCAACGGCTTGAGCCCAAAACCTAGAAATTCTCATGGACTTTTACCAGCCAATCTCTCCAAAATCCACACAAATCAAAGCCTAGACCCTGAATGCAATCTACAATTCATAGAAAAGCAGCATAACTAATATAAATACCCCAAAACTCACCCCACAAACTAATTAAAATTCAGAAATCATATCCTAGAGTTCAATCCCATTGAACCTCTAAACTACAACAAAAAACTCAGTATAAATCAGCAGAAAACCTTACCTTAATTATGTGATTCTGGTCTAAGTTAGGCCCAATTACTTCTAGCTTGTTCTTCTAAGTCCCCAGCTTCAAGTCGCAGCCAAAACCTCAAGAATTTCACCAAAAGCTCCAAACCTTTAGAGAGAGAGAGAGGTACACGAGAGAGAGAAAGAGGGAGGCTATCAACTTCTGTTTCTGTCTTCTAACTAGTTCTAGAGTGTTGGTTTAACTCTATCCTCAGCTGCCAAAGTCCAAAATTTCCCTAAGTAGATCCTTAGTCCTTTAATGCCACCAAGGGAAATCATGCCATTTTCCATATCCCACTAATTCCTCGAGTATTCCTCTAAACCCCCATTTTGTCCCGACATACCCAAATAATTGCTAAATTACTACTTGTTACCTGGTAATCCCAAACACATGTTTTATTCCCAAAATATCCCTAGGCACACCCCGAGCTAGGTATTCAACCCCGTTGTGACTATTTCGCTATTCTGCTCCGTAGAACCGTCTCGGATCACACATCATAAATATGTCACCACAATCTGGTGGTATCAAGAACAACACACATATAATTTGCATTTATGCTCTCAACGGGCCAAAATTACACATATGCCCCTATTAACCAAAATTGGCCCACATGCATATTTAATTCACCTAAACATGCATTTCTAATAACATAATCATTTAATCCACGTAATAACATAATTAAATCAATTGTTGCCCTCCCAAAAAACCAATCAAGGCACTAAGCCTTACTAGAAAATTTGGGACGTTACAACTATCCCCTCCTTATAGGAATTTTGTCCTTGAAATTTACCTGAATAACTCAAGATATCGGTCCCGCATATCCGTCTCATGCTCCCAAGTAGCCTCTTCCACTTTGTTGTTCCTCCACAACACTTTTACTAAGGCAATGGTCTTGTTACACAAGACTTTGTCCTTCCGATATAGAATTTGAACTGGCTTCTCCTCATATGACAAATCTTGATCCAGTTGGAGGTTTTCATGACTCAACACATGCGTAGAATCTGATACATACTTCCGAAGAATGGACACATGAAATACATTGTGAACCCCTAATAAAGCTAGAGGCATTGCCAATCTGTAAGCTACCTCCCCAACCTTTCCAGAATCTCAAAGGGGCCAACAAACCTAGGACTTAACTTTCCTTTCACTCCAAATCGCTTTACTCCTCTCAAAGGAGCAACTTTGAGAAACACATGATCACCAACCTGAAACTCTACACTCCTGCGTCTCAAGCCTAAGTAACTCTTCTGTCGACTCTAGGAGGTGAGCATCCGAGCTCTAATCTTCTCAATCGCCCCGTTAGTCCTCTGAACAACCTCAGGACCTAGGTATTTCCTCCCACTCGTCTCATCCCAATGGATGAGCGATATGCACTTTCTCCCATATAACAGTTCATACAGAGCAACTCCGATGGTCGCCTGATAGCTGTTATTATACGAAAACTCAATCAAAGGGAGATACTTACTCCAAGATCCCCCAAAACCCAGCACACAGGCCCGCAACATATCCTCTAGTATCTGAATCATCCTTTCAGATTGTCCATTCGTCTAAGGATGATAGGTGGTACTAAACTGCAACTGCTTGCCCATAGCCTTCTGCAAGCTCTCCCAAAACTTAGAGGTGAAGGTGGGGTCCCTGTCGGATACTATCGGCCTCGGAGCCCCGTGAAGTCGCACAATTTCCTTCACATACAACTCAACATATTGCTCCATTGTATGAGTTGTCCTAACAGGCAAAAACTTGGATGATTTGGTGTACCTTTCCATAATCACTCAAATGGATTCATATTGTCCCACTATCTTTGGCAATCCAACCACAAAGTCCATAGTGATATCCTCCCACTTCCACTCTGGAACCCCTAAAGGCTGCAGCAACCCTGCTGGCCTTTGATGTTCAGCCTTCACTTGCTGATAGGTCAAACACTTGGCCACATAATCTACTACGTCCATCTTCATCCCTGGCCACCAATACAAAGTTCTCAAGTCTTGGTACATCTTCATCGTACTCGGATGTAAGGAGTAGGGAGTGGTATGAGATTCATCTAGAATCTCTCGCCTGATACCTGAGTCCATTGGAACGTAAATCCGACCTTTATACCTAAGTAAACCCACCTCTGAAATAGAGAGGTCTCCGGCTAAGACATCCTCCCTGTGTTTCCTCAACTGTGGATCCTCCTTCTATGCCTCCTTGATCCTCTCAAGGAGCATGGATTAAAGAGTGATATTGGCTAGCTAACCAACTAACAATTCAATTCCTACTCTTGTCATCTCTTCAGCTAACCTCTCTAATATCTGCCTTGAACTAAATAATTGCCTTAGGCCCTTCCAACTCAATGCATCAGCCACCACATTGGCCTTCTTTGGATGGTACAAAATTTCATAGTCATAGTCCTTTACCAATTTCAGCCAAAGTCATTGGCGCATATTTAGATTCGTCCGAGTAAAGAAATACTTTAAACTTTTATAGTCGATGTATATTTCGCACTTCTCTCCATACAGATAATGCCTCCAAACCTTTAGTGCAAATACCACCCCTGCCAGTTCTAGATCGTGAGTGGGATACATTTGCTCATACTCCTTCAGCTATCTAGACGCGTAGGCTATTACCTTTCCAGCTTGCATCAATACACACCCCAAACCCTACGTCGAGGCATCGCAGTAGACGAAAAACTTCTCATTGTATGATGGAAGACTCAATACCAGAGCAGTGATCAGTCGCCGCTTCAATACCTTAAAACTGTTCTCACTACTATCTATCTAGGTATACTTGGTCTTCTTACACGTCAACTCGGTCAACGGTGTAGCAATTATGTAGAATCCCTGCACGAACCGTTGATAGTACCTTGCTAATCCCAAGAAACTCCTAACCTCTGGTACATTGCTCGGTCTGGGCCAATCTCTCACTGCCTCAATCTTGCTTGGGTCCATAAGAATGCCCTCCTTACTCACAATGTGGCGCAGAAATGTTACTTGGGGCAACCAAAACTCACATTTGCTGAATTCAGCATATAGCCTATGCTCTCTCAACTGTTGTATGACCAAATGAAGATGTGGCTCGTGCTCTTTCTCTGACTGGGAGTACACCAGTATATCATCAATGAATACGATCACAAACTTATCCAAATATCCTTGAAGACCCTATTCAGCAAATCCATAAAGGCTAATCCAAAGGACATGCCCAGGAATTCATAATGTCTATACCTCGTACGGAATGCGGTCTTTGGTATGTCCTCCTCTTTAATCCTTAACTGGTGGTAGCCAGACCGAAGGTTAATCTTGGAGAACATCGTCTTCCCCTGTAGCTGGTTAAATAAGTCGTCGATCCTGGGCAATGGATACTTATTCTTAATAGTTAACTTATTTAATTTCCTGTAGTCGATGCACATCCTTAAGGATCCATCCTTCAACTGAATCTTCAGTTCCTTCAACGCACAACACTGGAGCACCCCATGGCGAAAAACTAGGTCTGATGAATCCTAGATCCAATAACTCCTGCAACTGAATCTTTAGTTCCTTCAACTTTGCTGCAACCATTCTATAAGGTGTCCTAGATACTGGCTTAGCCCCTGGTGCCAACTCTTTGACAAACTCGATCTCTCAGTGTGGTGGCAACCCTGGCAGGTCTGCTGGAAAATACATCGGGAAACTCACACACTAGTCTGGTTTCACCTGCTCAAACTAAAACAATCCTTGAGGTATCCATTGTGTTTGCTAGGAATCCTATGTAACCTTCTTGCATTAGGTCTCTAGCCTTCATTGTAGATATAATAGGTACTCGTGGCCCACTCACTTTCCCCATGAATACAAGGGGTACCTCCCCTTCTGGTTCCAAGGTCACCATTCTTCGTTTACAGTCTATTGTCGCCCCATACATTGATAACCAGTCCAACCCCAAAATCATATAAACGTCATCCATCGATAGCTCAATCAGATCCACAAACCCCTGCTGTATATCTCTACTGGTAATGCCGTAACCCATCTCCTAGAGACTACTAGTTCCTCTGTTAGCAACAAAGTCCTGAATCCCCTAGCATACATATCACAAGTTCTACACAAACGGTCTATTACCCAAGTAGAAACAAATGAATGAGTAGCTCCTGAATCAATCAATGCAGTAAATGAAGAGCCTGCACTAGAAATATGACCTGTCATGACCGAGGGACTAGCCTCAGCCTCGCTCTGGGTCAAGGTGAACACTCTGGCTAGAGTGAGGATATCACTCTTCTTCGGTTCCTCCTTCCTAGCTTGAGGGCAGTCCTTCCTCAAGTGACTGACACTCCCACAAGTGAAGCATGCTCTGACTCTGCACTACCCCTGATGTTGTCGCCTGCACTGAGGACACTTTGGGAAGCTCTTCCAGTTCTCTCCCTTGCCCTGATGACCACTGAAAGCACCCCGTGCCCTCCTATCTGAACAAGGAGGAATAAAAGAATCTGGGGCTTTTCTCTTCTACTCAATGGGGCCACTACCTCAACTAGAACTAGTGAAAGGAGACACTGTCCTCTGAGCATCAGGCATTGCGGTGCCCTCTCACCACCTCTGTTGTAAGGGCCTTCTCCAGTACTTGAGCATAAGTGGTAGTCCTTGGATCTAATGTTATCTTAACATCGCGGGCTCTCATGATGTTCAATCCCCATACAAATTGATCCCTCTGTGCCATATTAGTAGGCACCAAGTCCAACCGGTCAAACTTAAGTGCATATTCAGTAACAGTCATTCGATTCTGAGTCAGGTTGGTAAACTCACCCACCTATGCAACTCAGAATGCAACACTCTAATATTTCTTGTTGAAGACATATCTGAATTCTTCTCAGGTCATAACTGTCACATCCCTCCTCTGGGACACAACTTCCCACCAGATGCGGGTGTCTTCCCTCAACATGTAACTGGCACAGGCCACCTTCTCGTTCCCTTCCACAATCATGAAATCCAGGATGGAAGAAGTCATATTCATCCAGTGCTCTGCCCGCAGTGGGTCTGGACCACCCTCAATGGTGAGAGGGTGGTTCTTCCTGAACCTCTCGTATAAAGGCTCCCACCTGTTCTCCATCACAGGCTGGGCTGGCATTGGTGCCACAGCCTGTGGAATTTTTAACCCAATACCCCAAGGAGAGGCCTGCTGCCTCAGCTCTCGGAGCTCATCTTCCATTCGCTGAAGTCTTGCTGCCATTTTGGCAAACAACTGTTGGGGTTTTATGCCCTAATTAAAACCCAATTTCTTTGTAATCTCATTTATTATCAATAAAAGAATAGAAATAATTTTTTGACTTGGTCAATCACTTTGCTCACATGTTTTATTTTCATGATTATTTTTTTAATATAAACATCTATTAAATCTCGATCGTATAGCTAATCTTATTTATAGTGACGTAATCACAGTGGAATATAAATATGATTATATGTTCAAAATAAGTTAGTCCTAAGATTAGTCAGTGCACATGATTTACACTGACTTTCCAATCTACGATATGATCTACTTACACATCGCAGTGTTATGTGCTTTCCAGAACATTAGCAAACTAGATAAGATCAGATATATTTGTTACATCGGACTGGACCGATATTGACAGTTGATAAGATAAGTAAACATACCGTTATTATCTATTCTAGTCATATCATATAGTTGACCATAGGTCAATTCAATCTAAATTCTGAGTGGTTAGTATTCTAATTGATTGTATTATTTGAGTTCTTTGACTTGTTCGTTACCAGCTTACCCTACGGACTAACCCATACTTACATCTTGGGAACTCGGTAGTATAATTGAGTGAGAGTGTTAATCATAGATATGAACATCTATAGCTTCTGATAAAGAGGTGAAACGATGGTTTCCTTTTAGTTTGGTTCAAGATGTTAAATGATAGAGATCTCATTTCAGTAATTAAATTAGTTTACTGAAATATCATTTACAAGGAACTAAGTGTTTTAAGGATAAAATACAATGAGGGGTAAGACAGTATTTTAGTCCTATCTCATTGTAGACCATCTATAGAGGATTGAGTGACAATTATGGTTGTAACAATGGATAATTAATAGTGTATCTATATTTGTTATAGAGCATTCTATGAATTCAAGAGTGCAATTCTGAGTCTATAATGGAGTCACGAGGAATTAATAAGTTAGTAAATTTATTTGTTAAATTTATGATAACTTATTGGAGCTTGATTTCATGGGCTCATGGTCCCCACTGTACCTCAGATAAAATCATCTAGATATTCTCCATTAATTAATTTAATTGTCAATTAGAATTATCAAAGTTGACCAGGCAATTTTTGATAGTTTCATAGAGTTATGTAATTTAGAGAAGAACAGAGAAATTAGGGCAGATTTATTAATTAAGATAAATTGCTATCTAAATTAATAAATAAGTTTAAATGAATGTTCAAATTATAAATAATTAATTTGATAAAGGATTTGAATTATTATTTAATTAATTAATCAATTAAAAATAATACATACCTTGATTTTAAGTCCAACGGGCTTATAATTAAATGAGAAATTTCACAGGCCTAAAGCCCATGAGAATTTCGACCTAGGGCTGTTAATTGGCTATTATTTTATTGATTTTTTAATTAAATTAAATGACCTAATTAAATCTATAAAAGGCATGCTTAGTGAGAGTTGAATACAGATGACAAACACAAGTTTCTGAGAAGATCAGAAGATCTAGTAGGTTTTAGATTCTCTCTAGAAACATAAGTCATTTTCCAAGCCTCATTATTCTTTTCTCTTCTTCTCTCTGTATCTATCTCATGTGTTGAGAATTTCCCACCCTAGTCTAGGTGATTCTAAGGATACTTTGGAAGGTTGTGAAGAAAATTGAAGAGTGGTTCAGTTTCTTGGTAATACCCTACAACAGAAAGGATACAAGGGTTAGAGAAACTGAAGGAAGGACTCTATCATTTTGCTGCGTATAATGTAAGTGTTCTTATCATTATTTCAGTTTGAATTTAATTTTAGAAACATGTTTTAGGTTTTCTTATATTAATTCGTTTAATATAAGATCTAAATGAAAATAAACAAGATCCTATATAAGTTTTCCCAACAACAGCTGTTGCCAGTTCTATGGGGCAGGTGGAGGGTCCTAACCCTAGTTGTCATCTTTGGCCACATTGTCGCAGAGTCTGATCGATCGCTGAGGCATAACTTCAATATGCCTACAATCAACAAGGCCACACATCAAGCATGATAACAACATCCAAAACCACCTCCCAATCCAATCTATCAAATACAAATAGCAGATCAACACATCGCACACATAACATAAGCACACAGAAATCAAAGGAGTCGTGCCCTCACAATATATATATATAAACATATCCATCATACTCTATCTATAATATTCAGGCAACAAGGGCAACTCAGACAAGCAGTTAAACACATAGTTCATTTTATACTGACCAACCCTGAGTCGAGCTTGTCTCTGGCAGCGAGCGTACATGTTCAGCCGATCTCCAGGAACCATAATCCTTGGCACATCTGATACAAAGTTGTAATGCCCTACTACCTTAGTGCCGTTACCATGTGATTTCTAAATGTGCCATTAGCTCGCTAATCGAGGTTTAGGTCAAAATGTGTAATTAAATCGAAATAAAGGCTCATTTGACAAACATTAGTTGTAAAGGTTTGGACATTCATTTAAATTCATAAAAGTTATACATTGGGATCCCAAAATACTGTTTCAAAAATTTATTACAATTCAAAAGTTTAGATACTGTCGACCTAAGTAACAAAACCAACTATATAATATCTCGCAAAACAACCCCAGTCGTGGCAGCCAGGTAGGTCGAACATGTAAATACCGCTCCATGCTCTCCAACTCATGGTTGCTCGACCTTTCCCTTGCCCTTACCTACACCATAGAGTACCCAAGAGCCAAGGCCCAGCAAGAAAACTCAACACATAGCATATCACAATCCATTCCAATAATATACAACCTCAACAGACAGTAGATTAAACACATAGTGCCTATGCTGACCCAAGTACTTTACCAGGCAATGGGTTCACGGTCTCCACCGAGCAGGTGAATACAACACCCTTAGAGGGTCTTGCCCTAGCAGCCTGCATTCAACAAGCTTAATGTAGATCCTGACATTTTCCGTCCTCGACCTTTGCTGTTCTTGGCCTTTTTCGTTCTCGGCATTCGCCGTTCTCAACCTTCATCATTCTCGGCCATTGTCGTTCATTCATAATCATGCAAAACATAGCATAGAATTTACAAGAATTCACACACATATTAAACACAAATAATAGGGCCATGCCCTCCTCTACAGGCACAAACAATTTTTTTACCTATGTCCCGAGTTGATTGATTAATGCGATCCCGAGCACGATCCCCGAAACCCGAGCCTTGAAGTAAAAACCTAGTCACAACGTATCAATAAATAGACATCCATTAATCCCTAGCTAATTAAGAACTTCAGATTAAAATACTAGCCTTCGAGGCCTCGAATTCTACTAAACTGAGTAGTAGAATCCTTCCTAAGCCCTAAGATTTGAGTTCTCGAGCTTAGAACCCTATTTTGGTCTTTTTCCCTAATTTTAGTCGCGGCTCGCCCCCTAGGGTTGCAGCCTGCTGCAAGTCAGAAAGCTTCGGCTCTTTCATATGGGGAACATGGGCCACAACGCACCTTGCCTGTGCCGTGATGCATGGGAAAAATCAGAGGCTTCCCAGGCCTCTTCACACATACGGACCGTAGCGCCTAAAGAACAGGTTTGCAGCTTGAGCCCAAAACCTAGATATTCTCATGCATTTTTACTAGACAATCTCTCCAATATCCACACAAATCAGAGCCTAGACCTAGAATTCAATCTACAATTCATACCAATGTAGCATAACTAATATAGATACCCCAAAACTCACCCCACAAACTCATCAAAATTCAGAAATCATATCCTAGAGTTCAATCCCATAATACCTCTAAACCACAACAGAAAACTGAGTAAAAATCAGTAGAAATCCTTACCTTAATAATGTGTTTTGGGCTGAGCTAAACCCAATTACTTCTAGCTTGTTCTCCCAAGTCCCCAGCTTCAATTCTCAGCCAAAACCTCAAGAATCTCACCAAAACCTCCAAATATTTAGAGAGAGAGAGATAGGTACACGAGAGAGAGAGAGAGAGAAAGAGGGAGGCTATCAACTTCTATTTCTGTCTTCTAACTAGTTCTAGGTTGTTGGTTTAACACTATCTTCAGCTGCCAAAGTCCAAAATCTCCCTAAGTAGATCCTTAGTCCTTTAATGCCACCAAGGGCAATTCCGTCATTTCTCACATCCCGCTAATTCCTCGAGTATTCCTATATACCCCCATTTAATCTCGACATACCCAAATAATCGCTAAATTACTACTTGTTACCCGGTAATCTCAAACATGTGCTTCATTCCCAAAATAGCCCTAGGCTCACCCCAAACCAGGTATTCGGCCCCGCTGTGACTATTTTGCTATTCTGCTCCCTAGAACCGTCTTGGATCACACACACATATAATTTGCGTTTATGCCCTCAATGGGCCAAAATTACACATATGCCCTTATTAACCAAAATGGGCTCACATGCATATTTAATTCACTTAAACATGCATTTCTAATCACATAATTATTTAATCCACGTAATAACATAATTAAATCAATTATTGCCTTCGCAACACGCTAATCAAGACATTAAGCCTTATTAGCAAATTTGGGACGTTACATTTTGTCTCGTAAGCTATTTCAATAATTGATTTGAGTTTACGTGTAGGCATAAAGTTGGTGGAATTTATGTAAAGAACACCCTAATCTATTATTTTATAAAAACGTCGCTCAACTCACATGTTTTGGAGAAAATATCATTTTAAGGAAAAGTTCAGTGGGGCCTTGATAAATCATGCAATTGGACACAATAGTTTGAAGTAAAAATGTTGTGTCTTTATGCAATATTTTAAAATAAAATAAAATAATAAGTCCCACTAACATAGTTTGAAAATCATGTGATCATGGCACCCCTATTGTCCATGCCACATCATCAGGTAACCAGCGAAAGCATAAACTGGTAAGACCCCCTCTATGAGGTAAACAGGATCTCAGGTCCTTGAATAACCTCTTCACGTTTGAATTAGGAGTCACGTCATACCCATAGTAACTCCTTTGTTGTGTCGCGTTTAGCATGCTAACAGCCTACTGCTTTTCATGCAACATTCAAGCAAACATACACAACTCATATCATATAATAACAATCCGTACTTATCATAACACTTTAGCTTATCATAGCTCATACTTTCCATAACACCATAATTCTTGCAATCATATCAATGTATAATTTGCATCATATCAATTCATATAAATTCTAGCTAACTTGTTTACCTCAAGTCCAAGCAAAAGAGTTCGGAAAACTTCACAATGAGCATAGAATCACAATCAAATGTTTGTCTTAATATCAAGTAAGATTACACATGCCCAACATACATACCGCACTTTATTCATACAACAACATCACATAGATTCATAAAAGAATAATCTTATGCCTACTAGTGAATCCTTAGTGTATGCAAAACAAAAATCATGCACTTAATCAAATGGTGTATATTTGAATGCAAAGCTTATATTGCATGTAACATGCATACGTGGGATGGTTCTTAAAACTTGCGTGAAAGATGGAATTATTTGTTCATTTACTTTCTTGTGAACTTCACAAAAATTCAGCAAGTATAAAATAATTACCACTTAATTACTACTATATTATTCCTTTAAATCACATATTAGTCATTAAGAAATTTTATTACAAAATTTAACTGAGTAAAATAATTTCTTAGTTTTAATTTGCATAAAATAATAATCTCATTATTTAATAACAATTAAATGAATCTGAAAAGATTTTGTAGTTACTTATAATTATTAAATGAATTCATTGATCCCCTTAAGAAAATAATTTTTCTTAGTTATTAAAAAAAACTGAATAAATGTAAATGAGAAAATATATATTTAAAGTGTGGAGAATTACATTTACCATATGCATAGTCAAAGATTTAACTTATTTGAACACATGCTTTACTTACATTATTTAAAATACATTTTCTCTTAATAAACCAAAAATTTCCAACAAGTATTTTTCTTTGTTTACATTCACATAATTGGACTAAAACCATATTTTTCATTCACAAAATATAAAAAAAAAAAACTGCATGTGTTTAATTTGATAAAAAAGCCCCATTAACATGTAAAATAAAATTTCTTTTTCTATATATATACATGTATATAAGATCGAAATATCATTTTGAGGCATAACTTGTGCATTTTTAAAATCATTGATTTATCATCAATATCAAATAATGAAAAAAAGCAGCAAGCACATATTTGTCTAATTCACTCATTTTCTCATCTTAGTCTTAAAATATGAACTCAAGACACATTTTGCTTCCTTTTAAATAACAAAAATAATCAACAAAACAATAGCATGGCTAGAGATTTACTACCTCCTTGATGGTGTTCATGAACACAAGAGCACAACAACCTTCGCACTCGGGGGATTTCGAACCACACACATAAAAGAAATGAAACTCTTAGAATAAAAAAAATGGGATGATGAACTTAGAGGATTGAAAGCACAAAGCAAGGTACTTACCTAGGGATTTTTTAAACCTTATTCTCTTTTCCTTTATTCCTTTCTTCATCTCCTTCACTCTTCCTTTCTCTCTTTTTTCTTTCTTTCTCTCTATCTCACGTACCCCCTTTCCCTCTCTTTCTTCTTGTCGTTGGTCACACACACCAAATGAGGCCTCAACAACATCCTATCCCTTATAAGGAAATCCCTAGAGGCTATTCATCAAAATGGGAAAAGGCAAGTTTCTCTTTTAATTTTCTTTTATTCTTGTTAGGAGAATATACACTATGAATGGAAATTAATGCATGTCCACTATGTCTACCATGCACGTGCACACACAAGTTGTCAAGTGCATCTCTACTAACCATGCACCTTGGTGCACACAATCAAATCTCAAGAATTCTCAAATTACAACAATTAAAAATATTTAATTCACATAATTTCTACCAAACAATTCAAACAAATGAAAATAAATTTCTAACACTTAATAATTAATAATAAAATAAAGCACATAAAATTAATAAAATGAAAAAAAAATGGTTGCACTACAATTTACCTATTGATCGTGATATAGAAAAAACTTGTAGACAGAATCACAAGAAGAATAGACGTTAATAAGGAGGAATTGGTACTCATGGATGAGGAACAGAACCAAAATGCGCATCCACTGCAAAACTATTTATTACCCACTGTCACAGGAGTACTTTCATACATTAGGCCACTGGTGGTTAATGCTAATAATTTTTAGATCAAGCCAATGATCTTTCAAATGGTTCAACCTACAATGTAGTTTGCTAGACATTACAAGGAGAATCCAAATGTGAACATAGGGCTTATGGGTGAGCATCGGTCGGTTTGTGCGGTTTTTTCATAACATAAAATCCAGAATTCGGTTTTCGGTCCAGATTGGTGCAATCCAAAAACTGACCGACCAAACCAGTTAAAAGAAAAAACCGACCGTTTTGGACCGCGGTTTGGTCGGTTAAACCGACCAAACCGAATTTTTTTTCTTTTTTTTTTAAAATTAAAATTTTCTTTTGAAAGTTTTAGTTAAAAAACTAAAATTTTTGGATTGTTGGAATCCATTTTTGTGCATTTTTAAAACATAAATATATAGAACATAATTTAAGATTTTTTTTATTTAATAATTTTAATAATTAATAATTATATAATATTATATTATTATATATTATATTGTTCGGTCTGTTTCGGTTCCGCCGGTTGGTCCACACAAAATTTTCAAACCGACCAAACAGTTGCGGTTTGCGCCGTTGGCGGTTTTTTCGGTGTTCGGTTTAATTGGTTTGGGTTTTTTCAGTGTTCGGAAGGTCGATGTACACGGTTTTTTCGGTTTTTCGGATTTTATGCTCAGCCCTAATAGAGCTTGGTTAGCTAGGCTTTGGCTTTGGGCTTTGGACTTCTCAAAGCACTTTTTCAACAAGCTACAATAATTAACTTCTTTTTAAAGTACTTTTTAGACTAAAAAGCCAAAGCACATGGTAATTCAACCAAGGTTTAAAATATATTTTAAGCTTTAAAAGCCAAATATTGGCTTTTGAAAGCCCAGCATCAAAGTCCACAACCAATTTCTTGGAGATATTTACAACATTTAAGTACAATGGGATGGGCGATGATGTCATCAGACTGAGGCTATTTTCGTTCTCACCACAAAATAAAGCGAAGAATTGGTTGAACTCTCTACCAGCAAATTCTATTGGAATACGGGAGGAACTCGCTTAAAAGTTTGCATCCAAGTTTTTTCCAACATCAAAGGTTGTGAGGTTGAGAGAAAAGAATAATAATTTTTATCAGTGTGAGGAAGTGTCGTTATATTATGCTTGAGAAAGATTTAAAGAGTTTTCGAGAATATGTCCCCATCATGGTTTTGTGAGGTGGATGTGGGTCCATAATTTTAACACTTCGCTTGTGCAGTACTACTCGCACTATATTAGATGTTGCAACGGGTGGTGCTTTCATGAGTAAAATCACTAATGAAGCATATGAGTTGCTTGAGGAGATATTGACCAAGTAGAAAATAAAAGGGTGGCTAGAATTCATGGGTTAGATATGATAACTACTTTTACAACTCAAGTGACTTCATTAATAAAGCAGCTGAGTACAGCTTCTGCAAAGGCTATACATATAACTTGTGGTATTTGTAGAGCTCCTCGTTCTTGAGAGATGTGTGTTGCCATGGCTTCTAGTGATTCTATACCTATGGCACAAGTGCAAGCGATACAAAATTTTAATCCCCAAATCAACAATCATCATTCCAACATTTACAATCAATGTTGAGGGATTCACTAAATTTTTTTATGGAAGAACGATCAAGGTAATCATGTTCCAATCTAAACACAAGTGCAGTCGTCTTTAGCAACGTAATTAGATGCACAATTTGAAACTGTTAATTAGTTTATGACTGAAACTAAAGCTTCTACACTGAGTTTGGATTCTAAAATTGGTCAACTTGATAATACAATGTCTACTCGCCTTCAAGGGAATTTTCCAAGTACCACAGAAGTAAATCCTAAAGAACAATGCAATGAAATTTCCATTAGGAGTAGAAAAAGGTTAGATGAGCTGATACAGGGAGTGACTTTGGAAAAGAGTGTAGATGAAGAGGTAGTGAAAATAAGTGGGTCAACGATTACTAAAGACCTTAAGGATAAACTTTTGGTTAGCATTGACCATCACATTAAGAACCCTTACCCTCAAATTCTTCAAAAGAATATGCTTAGCAAACAATTTTCTAAATATTTAGACATCTTTCAAAAGCTACACATAAATATTCTATTCGTTGATGTACTAGAACATATGTCAAGTTATGTTATATTTATGAAGGAGATCTTATCGAAGAAGAGGAAGTTGTAGTATGAAATGGTTGCACTTACAAATGAGTTCAATGCTAATCTTCAAAAGAAGTTGCCTTCTAAGCTCAAAGGTCCTAGCAACTTTAATATTCCTTATTCGATACTAGATTCTATTTTTGGTAAGGAATTGTGTAATTTAGGTGCAAGCATTAATTTAATGTCTATATCTATTTTTCAAAAGCTTAACTGGGAGAAGCTAGGCAAACTACTATGTCACTTCAGATAGCGAACCACTCAATCAAGCATCCACGCAGAATTGTTGAAGATGTATTAGTTAAGATGGATAAATTTATCTGCCATGCTAATTTTATTATTCTTGATATGAAGGGAGATAAAAATGTTCCAATTAGTTTGGGGCGACAATTCTTAGCATTGGGAAGAGCATTGATTGATGTGAGAAAGAGGAGTTGAAGTTGTGAGTCCAAGAGAAGGAAGTATTTTCAATGTGTTTTTACCAACAGAGATTCCAACTTGTTGCAGAATTGATGTGGTGAATGTTTATAAAGGACTTTGGTGTGAGAAGTGAATAAATTCCAAGGCTCAAGGTGATATTCGTTTTGTTCATCATTGTGTGTGGCGGTTCTTCTGTAGGAAGTAAAAAGTTCTAGATGAGATGGGGGATGCTCTTAATATTTTCAATCATAAAGAGCAAGTCTTCGAATATGTGAGCAACTTGAGGAGGAATTTGAAGGGTAGATTTGATCCTAGTTAACACGGAATGGTAAATGGCATAAGCGCTTGGTTGATGATGTAAAAAAAAGCATTTTTGGGAGGCAATCCAACTTAGTGTGATGTTTTTTTTTCTTGTTTTCTTCTTTTGTGAATGTTGCAACCAAAGGGGGTTCTGAGAGTCATTGCAATGGAGTAGCGTGTGGATTACCGAGGAGTTTTTTTCTTTCTTTTCTTAAATTTAAAAATTAAGGATAATATTAGATTTATGTTTGGGGAAAGAAATTGAGTTTGATTTACAATTGTGTTATTTGGTGAAGAAGTTAGGTTGTAAGTTGAGTGTATTTTTGTTTAGTTCAGGTTGTTTAGCGAATTAAATTGATGATTACTTAGCAGATGAGAAAATTTGAGTATTGTGTGCTATAATTAGAAGAGAATGAGAATGTTGCTTTGTTTTATTTATGTATGTCTAACAAGTTATTGATCGATGCTTAGAGAAGATTTATACTTAAACAAAATATATAGAATTGATATGTTCTAGAACTTATTTGACGACTACTTGAGGCAAAGTCCTAGAATATTCATGTTGAAAGAGATGATTTAGGCCATTTTTGGAATGTTTGATCCTTTCAAGCTAACCTTGTGAAAATATGTCGTTAGTTACCCTTTTTGAGTTTAATATTGTGAATTCTATTCTTTATTTACCGATGATACATTTTAGCCTATAAACTTGATAAATTCTCATTCTTCATCCTATTTTTACATCTATAAGCACGAGTTTAATTGTTACTATTATTTGGAGTATGATGTGAAAATAGAAAGAGAGTGAGGTGGTCAAAAGTGTATGTTGTTGAAAAAGAAAAAAAAATGTGTTAAAAAAAAATTGTAGTAACACTCCCTGTGAAAAAAAAATTAATGTATTGAAAATTTATAAATTTGGGGGAGTGTGGCTTATATATATAAAAAAATAATGTTCAAAAAATTGAATGAGGGGGGAAATGAGTTGTGAAAATGTGAATTGTATTACAAATTGTCATAGCAAAAGGTTCTTTATGGTTATGGTATAAAATTTGAGCTTGAATCTTGTCTTTGTCATCTACCTTACCTAAGTCATATATTATAAGCCTATTAAGTCCTATTGATCTTTAAGCATGTATGTTCTTACATTAATGGAGAATAATAAGAAAAACAATCCTATGGAACATAACATAATGAGAAGAGGAATTGTTAATGAGTATAAAATATTTGAGTATTGATAATTTGTTGAGAATGTCTATGCACACACACTAAATGCACTCAAAAGTAAGATAAAAGAATATTTAAATTGAAATTCTAGACATTGTGGTGATTGAATTTGATGAGGTTTGGTCAGTTATTGTTGATTTGATTTATGAATCTCTTAGTAGTGGTAGCTCTCTTTGTTCGAGGGCGAGCAAATGTTAAGTTTGGGGGATTTTTTTCTATTAATTTTAGGTTAGTAATTTAAGATGTCATTTGAGTGTTTTCACCATAGTTTTTGCATATTTATGCTTCTTTTCTTCCTATTTTATTTCAAGTTTTAATGATCCATTACATGACATGGAGTGAAATGAGAAAGAACAAAAGAAGGTAAATAACTATTTGGTACCAATGTATTTTATCAAAATAGAGACTTGGTACCCTATGTTTTCAATAATGTTCATTAGGTACCCTGTAATTTGAAATCATACATATTTGGTACCCTAGACTCAAATTTAATCAATATGGTCAACCATCCTCAATTATATGAAATTAAGTAAAAAAAATTGAATTTGGAACCCCCATATAATTGAGGGTCGTTTAGTCATATTTATTAAATTTTAATGATCGAATTTGAGTCGAAGGTATCAAATATGTACGATTTCAAATTACAGGGTTCGAGATGAGCATTATTGAAAACATAGGGTACCAGGTTTGTATTTTGATAAAACATAGGGTACCAAATGAGTATTTACCCAACAAAAAAAATATATCAAACAAGATGAATATGATGAATTTAACGTTAAGTGTAGAGTTTTAAGACACTATGAGTAGAGAGTAGAGTTTATGCTCAATAATGCAAGTTTGAAACTTCAAGTTGAATTTAGACTGTGATGCTATCACTTGTTTGAAAAACACACAAACATAGATCTTGTAGATCTCTTTCTTAGCTTTCTATCGACCTTTGAATCAATGAATTCAAATTTATATTTATAATAAGAATTTTTGTGAGCTGAAGTAGTAGAAAAAAATCATGTATTTGAAGGGCATTTTAGTATTTCATCACCCAATGTTTGGGGCACAACAAATACATCTTATGAAAATATTTTCACGGACTTATGGAGACTTTTGGAAGCCATGATTGGAGGCTAGAAAAGAACAAATGAAGAATTTTTAGTTTTTCTTTTAAATCTTTATATTTCTTCTACTATTTTTTTTATGGATTTCAAGATGTTCTTTATTGTTTTCATTGTCTAATAAACTAAATTCTAATTCTAAGATTATGGTGTATTCAAACATAAATCTTTAGTGTTATTTATTTTGCCTTTATATTTTCTTCATCATATCCATATTTGATTTCTCTAATTTTGTGTTTAATGCTTGTGAGTGCCAAATCACTATTTACATGTTTTATATTTTTGATTCAAGATCTGAGAAATGAAAATTGAATACAATATAGTCAAATAATCATAGATTCTTATATGATGAGAATACCTATATAATTTGTATGGTGTAAAGCATGTATTGTTAATGACTCCTAATAGTTTGAAATTATCACATAGATGTAGGGAATTTACTTGTTAGGTTCACTTTCTATATCTTGAGAATTGTTTTATCTTTTCTCTTTTTTGCTAATCATATGAGATAAAAGAGAAAAAAAATAAAATGATGATAAAGGAGAGCTACAGGAGGTGATGTGGCTATCTAGAATTATCTATATATGATTTATAAATTTTCTCATAATTTTTTATTTTTTCAAATTTTTTTATTTAACAATTTAAAAAATCTCTACAGTTCTATATGATTTACAAGCTATTGTGGTGTTATATTTTTATGCTATAAATAAAGTACCATTTATTCACTTTGATTGATTTAACTCAATCTTTCCCAATAGTTATATTGTTTTTAGTTCATCAAATTTATATTAATATTTAACATATTATTTATATTTATATATTTAATTTTGTAGTATATATTTTTATATCATTTAATTTTATGAATTATATATTGAAAAAATGACAAATATATAGTGTAACAAGAATGCATATATATATATATATGGTATCATCTATTATTTAAAAAAAAACCACGTTCACAATTTTTGAAGAGACATATAAAAGATTATATAGTGTGGTGATATTTAGTTCTTTTAGAAAAAAAAATAATTATAGACGTTTTAATATGTTAATAAGTTCAAAATACTCAAGAAAATTCAGAGCATATAATATTTTTTTTCTTGTGTTATGATATAACTTTTGTGTTAACCATATAATATAAAAGAAAAATATATATAATATTATATATACTTCCTCATATTTATTTTATATAAGAATTAGAAAAAGCATTAGATTGAAAAAAAAATTATGAGACAATTTTAAATGATAATCTAATATATGTATATGTATATATATATATAATTTAAAGTGAATTACATTGACATATATAGTACTAAAAAAAGGGGAAAGAATTACTAAATGTATACAAATATTATAATTTTTTTACTCATATTAAATTATTTTAAAAAAAAATAAAATAATCAAATAAATATAAAAATTCTTTAAATATATAATTTTCTAATAGTATAAAACCGTGCAAAGCACAATTATATTTCCTAGTAGAGTAATAAAATTGAGATCTAAACTTACAAAGAATGTATTCATGCTAAGTACTGATATTAATAATCATAGTTTATTTCAAAAATAAAAATATCAAATGATAAAATTAATAAACGTAATATAAGAAAATAAAATGATTGTGATAAAGGTAATCTAATAGGGATTAGAGCTCACCATCACCAATCCTAGTCAATTTCCAGAAACATGATACTATTCATTTTCGTTCAGTGTTGACTTGTAGTGAAAAAAAAAAAGTGCACTCATTAGTCCTCTATTTGTATCTTCGATTTTAAACAAGAAAAAAAAATTAAAGGATATTATTTTCTCTTGTTTGAATTCAAATAAAAAATAAAATTAATTTTTGAAAATTAAATTTGAAATATAATATTATTCAATAAAATTTAGAAGAATCATACATATATTCAAAAGAATATATATAAAAGAACTCTTTTATAAAAATATATATATATTACCCTTAATCTTTTTTTTGTCTCACTAAAATTTTCTTGATAAAATTCAAGTGTACCACACCAATTTTTTTTTATTTTAATTGTTGTTTATATTAAATTAATTGTTAAGTGTTAGAATTTTATTTTAAATTATTTGATTTTTTTGGTAATAATTATCTGAATTGAAATTTGATTGTATTATTTAATTATTTTGTTTTGTGAAATTGTTATGAGATTTGATTGTGTGCACCAAGGTGGATGGTTAGTAGAAATGAACCCTAGCAGTTGTGTGTGTGCATGCCCATGCATAGTAATTTTATTCTCCATTTATTATTTATTTTACTAATTAAGAAAAAGGAATAATAAGAGATGTGAGGAAGGAATATTTTAGAAGAGATTTATGCATAATAAAAATAGAAAACTAGAGTAGAAAGAGAGATAGTGGGCGTGAGGAATGAAAGGGAAATGGGAAAGGATTTTTCTCTCATTGTTTTCTTTATTTAAAGTAGAAATATTTGAATTATGGTCATTAGTTATCTTCTAGCTTTAACATCCTGTGTTTTGAACACTTGGTAGTAGTCGGTTGGAGCCGGTGAATAATTATTTGAATTATTATATCAATAAATAATATTATGTGAAATTATGTTATTTCATGAATTTTATAGTCGTTGTGATAATTTGGTAAAGGGTTTAGGCCTATGCAAAGAAATTGGTCTTGGACCAAGGGGTAAACCCTAATAACAGAAAAATCTCGGATTAGGTAAAATGAGGAATACTATGGCATAAAAATATTTGGAAACTGAGACTAAATAGTCGAGCCAATAAAATTAAGAAAAATTGATTGAGGATTTGATTCCAATCAACCGAGTTTAAGAATGGAAATTCTTGCCCGAGCCTCTAAGGGCAATTTGGTCAATTTGAGTAAATTACCAAAATTATATGTTATGTGACAAAATTTTATTTTTGGTCACATTTATTTTATTTAATTTATTATCTAGATATTTGAAAACTATAAGGTAAAAATTTTGTTGAATTTAGAGAGTGAAATTACCAAAGGGCCCTTGAGTGCATTAGAAATGAGTTAAAAGGAACAAGGGCATTTTAGTCATTTCCAAAGGTGGAGAGAGGGTATGATGGGTGGCTAGGCTATGCCCTAGGGTACTCACGTGTCTAGGACACCTACCCTAGGAAGAGTAAGAGACTTACCCACCCACTGGCTAAACCCCCAATCATTTCCCTCTTACACAACCAATCATTATTTTTTTTTAAATGTCCTTTTTCCTAAAGAAAACAAAAAAATTAATAGATAACTCTCTCCATTATCTCTCCCCAAAATCAAGAGCTCCCCAAGCCTCCATGGCTCCATTTCCTTCGTCTCCTCAATCTTGGACACTCATACTCCATTGAAGGAAAGGACTGCTCAAGGAAGACTAGTGTACAAGTAAGTCTGAAACCTTGTCACTTTGTTTCCCTTCTTCTTCAAATCTGAAACCCCATGCATGAGATCTAATGTCCATGCATGGCATGGATCTTGTATTCTATGGTTCAAGAGAGGTTGTTCTAGGAGAATCTCAAAGTTTGACGCTTTTTGGTTATCTAGAAAAAACAAAGGTGAGGATTCTAGAGTTTTTATGTTTTTCCACTCATCTCCGTCTTCTACCCTAACACTTTTAAAAATATGCATGTGGAGCCTTTGGGGCTCGGTTTGAGTGTATAGAATCGAAGGAGGAAGTTTGAAAAGCTAAGCAATCTCATCTCCAAGCTAGAACTACAAACATAGAGTTTTTGGTTGGTTTTTGAGTTGCTTTTTATTATTGATGTTAGATCTGGTTGTATAGGTTATTTTTTTTATTTTTGAAGATCTTATGTTTGAGGGTTATCTTGGTTGATTTGTTTATTTCCATGCATGCATGTGGCTATGGTTTTTCTAGTTGTGTTTAGTTTTGCTAGAATGTGTAAAAATGCATGCTGCCAAGTTTTCGTGGTCTGACTTCCAATGGGTCCGATCATATCCTACTACATGTGTTTATGGAAATAATTTATATGGTTGCATAGCTCTATATGAATACTTGAGTTTAGGCTTTGGAAAATAAAAAAAAAATGTGTTTTCAATCCTAAGTTATGAACTTTTTGGCATCTTGATGCAATCTGGAAAATTTCTGGGGAGCATGCACTACCCAGATTGTTTTGAAAATTTAACACATTTTTACTGAGCCAAAAGCCATGAAATTTGGTAAACTGTTATTTTAAATATGTATAAGGATCACATAAATTTTTTACAGTAAATTGCAAAATGGTTAAAGAGTAATGGTTTTTCAAAATTTAGCCTAATAATTTGAAAACGAAATTTCTAGGCAGCAAACACTGCCCAGATTGTCTTACATTTTTCAATGGGTTCCCGTATCCTAAAAATTATGAAATTTAAACACGAGGTTAAATTGCCCTTTCTTTTTGAAAATTAGGTAATAGAGACCCTAGGTTATGGATTAAAGATGGTGAACATGGGAGTTATGTTTTATAAAACCGTAAATCAAGAAGTATTATCGTTAACAAATATTAAATTGTAAAAGTTCGAAACAAGGTATTTTTGGGTAAAGAATGGAAAACAGTAAATTCTATACTTGAGTAAAAAGTGGGTGGTTTTCTAAGATTAAGAGTTTTTTAGAACTCCTTTTATAAGTATCCAAAATATGTGTAATACGATTGAGAGAGTCATCTAGAAATAGAATATTAAAATGCACCGCATGGAGAGAATGTTGCGATAAGGAAGATATTTCTCAGGAAAACCGTAAATTGATTAAAGTGGAATCTGGTCTTATGCACTATAAAGTGTATAAGAAAATTTTTAGTATAGAGTCTCTAAGAGAACATTATTGAATGTAGCTATCATAGAATATTAGCTATACGAGTATGCCATAGTTTAATCCGAGTACACTATATTAATTACAGTAACCGCGAAGGGAAAAGCAGATATCAGAATAAAAAATCCATCTAGGAGCTAAGGACTCCAAGTAAGTTAGCTTTCTCTTTCTTGGCTACAACATGAATATACTAGTGTGTGCTTGTAGTAGTACATTACATTAGTTTTTATTGGGTCATTAAGATTAGGGTATGCTTAATCCTACCCTTGCACTGCTTTGACCTTCTGTGGCTAAATGGTTAGTAGGTTCAAGTTGGAGCCAGAACCCTAACATAAATATAGTCCAAGTTGGAGCTAGGACACGGTAAGTATATAGTCCGGGTTGGAGCCAGGACATGGTAAGCATATAGTCCGGGTTGAAGCTAGGACAATGGTAAAATAGTCTGGGTTTGAGCTAGGACTTGGTAAGTATATAGTCCGGATTGAAGCCAGGACAATGGTTATATAGTCCGAGTTGGAGCCAGGACAATAGTAATGAATTCCGGGTGGGAGCCAGGACATTAACGATAGAACCGGGTTGAGGCTCGGATCCCTTCCTGATAATTTAATTACTTAGTTATGATGTGTACAAAATATATTTGAATTTTCTGAGAATCTTCTGAGTGTAGGATATTACGATATGAGTGATATATTGTATGTTCTGGGAATTTTCTAAGTGCAGGTTATTATGCTATGTGTGAAATTAATTATTAAAAACCAGTGTATTTATTTTGGATATGGTTATATATCTTGAATGTCTGGGATTTTTTGAATGCAAGTGGTTTTGATATGTATGAACATTGGTTGTTCGGCACAACCAATGTGCTTAATTTTTCTGTTAGGACTATTATTGAGAATTGCATGATAGGGTTGGAATTTATCCAATACCCTAATGACCGGTAGCGGTAACTACTTTAGGGCAATCTGTTACTCGGTTTAGTATATTTGTGTGCAAGGCTATTCTTACTAAGCGTTTTCACTTACCTAGTTGTTTCATGTTGTAGGTAAGTGCAAAAGCAAAGTGAAGCAATGAGCGTTGGAGTCTGCTTGTTGATATGTACATGTGTCCCGACCTGGGGAGGTTTTGATGGAACACCATTTCGAAAAGAAACGTTGGGAGCTTGTTATTTATTTTATGACATTTGTTTTGCTTTAACTCTGTAAAAGGGTAGTTGTAATTCAATTTGCTAAAACTAAAAGTGTGCGCAAACGATCTTTTAATTTTTTTTATATGGATTTTCGGTACAATGAGTTAAAATTAAAATGTTTTAAATTTTTGCATGATTTGGTCTTGTATGTTTTGAGGGTCGTGACAAGTGGAATCAGAGATCAAGTTGAGCTGATTCTGTAGACAAACCCACATGTACATTCTGCAAGATAGACCGACACTCACTATATGTAGTGTCTTTTCATATCCTTTTCCTTTGATTTCTTTTGTTTACCTTAATTCTATAAATTGTAGGTGCGATGGCAGATTTTCCAGAGATAGTAAATCCGGTCCTAAAGGACACACTCTTCTAGTATCCTCTAGCGAAGAGACTCCGCTTTCACTAGGCCTTTTATAGCATATTCCTGCGCGTGTTCACTGGGGAACATGACTGTTCGTTAGAAGTATGGGAGTGGACGTACATGATAGATATAATTCTTCGGGATATGGAGATTCCACCTGCCTACCAGGTGAGGCTAGCTAGCCTATACCTGAGAGATGAGACCTTTCACTAGTTCTAGTATCGCTACGAGGACCCAACCACCGTCTCCTGGCTGGCATTTCGAGCATCTATCAAGCTCACATTCAGACTGCACTTCCTCATGTCCCAGTGGCAGGAGAGGTATCAAGAGGGGCATATCGCAGCAGAGGCTCCCACACCTAACGTTGCACCTCAGGAGCCACCCCAACCTGTCGTGGCAGCTGCAGAAGATGGCGAGGTGGTGGAAGACATGGTCGAGCAAGTAGTCGAACTAATGGGTGACAATGAGAGTGATTCAGAGGAGGATCTCGAGTAGGCGGACAAGTATTCCGATTTAAAGTTGGATATGCTGATGGATAAGATAGATTACGTTTTGCTATGAAAGTCTTGTTGATACTTTTGAATAGTTGTAGCAGGTGTATGTAGAAACCCCACGGGTAGTTAGGGTTCTCTTTTGTATTTATCATTCTGCTAACAAAAATTTTACAGCATGATCTATGATGATCATTCTGTATTGCTAGGTTATCACCTTGAATGTCATGACTACCTATTTTGAGTTGAATTGTTATGATTTTTTTCCTTTTCCTTGTGCGCGAGAAACTTGTATACTAAAAGGTTTTAAACATTGTTGTATAGAGACTCACAATGGTGCCTAACACTCGAGCTAGAGGAGGTCGAGCTGTTAATCCACCAGACCTAGCCGAGTGAGTGGCTGTTGACCAAGATGTGGGTCATGACCGAGGCAGAGGAAGGGGTCGAGGCCGAGGAAGAGACTGAGAACAAAGAGCACAGTCGGAACCAAATTTTGCAACTCAGATAGAGGATATGAGAAGGACTGTGCAAGAACAGAATGTGGCAAACGTTCAAATGTTCGAGACATTGATGCACAGATTCTCGGAACAGCCACACAACCCCGCACCACCAGCACCATGGGAAGATGTTCTCGAACAATAGGATTTCCCAGCACAAGAAGACCAACTGGTGGGAGCGAAACCACCAGCTATTGCATCTAGAACTTCGAACCCTTTTATGCCAGAAGAATGGGTCAGCGTGCTGGAAATAATCTTTGACTTTGTGGCAACTAACGAAAGGAAAAAGGTAATATGTGCAGTGTATATGTTGAGGAAGGACGCCCACATCTGGCGGGTTATTGCTAGGAAGGGACGTAACGTTGGACAGATTGAATGGGCAGAATTCCTGACCCTGTTCAATGCCAAGTACTACAACCAGACAATCATAGATCAGAAGGTGGTTGAGTTTGCCAACCTAGTCCAAGGTTCATCTAGCGTACATGAGTACGTGTGCAAGTTTGATCAACTCTCAAGATTTTCTCCGAATCTGGTACACACTGAAGCCAACCGGGTACGCAAATTAATGAAGGAAGGGGTTGAAAAGAGATATAGGTCAGTTTGTGGATACCGAGAAGACCAGCCCAAATACTTATGATGAAGCCGTAGAGCGAGCAATTCGCCAAGAATACAAGGCGGTGGTGAATTGCAAACAAAGAAAGGTAACTTTTAACCCACCTGGTGAAGAACCGTTCGTGATCCAAGGCACAACCTGTGAAAAGAATTTCGCTGTAATGTCCACGATCAAGGCTAGGAAATTATTGGAAGATGGATGTATCGGCTACCTGGCGAATGTAATAGACAAGGATAAGGATTCTAAGCTACCACCAACTGAGGTAGCAGTGGTGTGCAAATTTCCGGAAGTGTTTTATGAGGATCTTCCAAGGCTACCCCGAGATTGGGGAGTCGAGTTTGATATCGAGTTAATTCTAGGAACCGCACCTATTTTAAAGGCATCGTACTAGATGGCACCGACAGAGCTCAAAGAACTACAAGCGCAATTACAAGACTACCTGGATAAAGGATTTATACAACCAAGTCATTCTCCTTGGGGAGCCCCGATACTATTCGTAGAAAAGAAAGACGACCCCATGAGAATGTGTATAGACTACCGCGAACTCAACAAAGTGATGATCAAGAACTGATACCGGTTGCCCAAAATTGATGATCTATTCGATCAACTGCAGGGAGCATCAGTATTCTCAAAGATCAACTTGAGATCTGGATACTCCCAAGACTGCATTCCGAATTCGGTATGCCCACTATGAGTTCGTGGTGATGTCTTTTGGACTGACCATTGCGCCCACGACTGTAACGCCCTACTTCCTTAGAGTCGTTACTAAGTGAGTTTAAAACGTGCAATTAACTCGCTAATCGAGGTTTTAGGTTAAAAGTGTAGCTAAACCGTAATAAAAGTCATACAATTTGAAAATACAATCATCCATTGAAAATTATAAAGAGATATACATTTGGGATCCCAAAATACTGTTTAGAAATATTTACAACTCAAAAATCTAATTAGAGTTGACTAAATGACAAAAGCAAGTTCAGTACAAACATCTCCCAAAAATACCCCTGGCCGTGGCAGCCAGGCAGGCCAAACATGTACACGTCGCTTCACTCTCCGTACTCATGGTTGGACTTTCCCCTTGCCTTTACCTGCACCATAGGGAACCCGTGAGCCGAAGCCCAGCAAGAAAACTCCACATAAGAAAATAACATATGCATATTTACCAATAAGCATATAATAAAACCGCCAACAAGCTAAACATATATCGCCCATGCCGTCTAAGGCGCTTTACCAAGCCCTGGGTTCGTGGTCTACACCATGAGGATATCCCAGGTATCCTATAGGATATCCCATGCTGTACGAGGCCTTGCCGTTCTCGGCCTTCGCCATTCTCGGCCTTCCCCGTTCTCAGCCTTCGCCGTTCCAAGCCCACGCCATTCTCGACCTTCGCTGTTCCTAGCTCTTGCCGTTCATTCGCATATATGCACACATAGCATAATTAAACACATACTTAAACACGTGTAAACATAATCAATGGGGGGCTACGCCCTGCAACACAATCATATAGGGCCGTGCCCTGCAACACAAATTATTAGGCCTCGCCCTGCTCTACGGGTACAACAGTTTTCTTACCTATGTCCCGAGCTTTCCGAGCACCGATATCCTAAGCATAGTCCCCTAGTCCGAGCCTTGCTGAAAACCTAGTCACAACGCATCACCAACATCCATCCATCAAGTCCTAATCCATAAAATAACTTTGGGTCATAATTTTATTCTCTGGGACCTTGAATTCTATCAATCCGGGTGATAAAATCCATCCCGAGCATAACTTTCGGATTCCCAAGCCTAAAACCTCCTTGGAGTCCAAAAACACACTAAGCGCCGCAGCCCCATGATCCTATGCCGCGGCCTGCCTGAACCAGAAGCCAACCCCCAAAAACACCCCATGCACGCTGCAGCCCAAGCTAGGGTGTGCCGCGGTTTGCCTTTCTTCCTGGCCTCCCTAATGTTTTAGAGGGCTGCGAGTCAGCAAGAACAATGTCGCGGCCCGACCCTTCAAACCCAAAAAAATCCTCCATTTTTACCACCAAAACAAAGCCAATTTACCCCAAAATCAACCTAATAATCCAATTCATTTATCACAGAAGTCCTAGAATAGTCTCAGCAACAAAACCTAACAAAATCTAGCTTTAAAACTCATCATATCCCAATTCCAAACTCCAACTTCAAAACCTCAAGAGAACAAGAAACCCAAAATCACTGTTTAAAGCTTACGTAAGCCTCTGCTTGAATCCACAAATTGAAACTGAGCTAATCCCCAAGTTTAGAGCTCCAATTCCTAGCTTGATCTTCAGAGTTCCCCTTGGTATGGCTTAGAGAAAAAAAAGAGAGAGACAAGAGGTTTGGGTCGGTTTCCCTTAGCTTCTTAATACTTCCTTTGTTTGTTTTTCCCTAACTTAAGTCTTTAAGGTTACCTCAAAGGCTCGGGGTACCAAAAACATCTCCGAGGGAAAAATGGTAAATTATATATCTCAAAATATTTATTTTCATAACCCGATAACCCCATCAAACGTCTAATGCCCAAAATACCCCTCGACTCGCCCTGAGTCGGGTATTCAATCCCGTTGTGACTTTCTAGCTAAACCACTCCCTAGGACTGTCTCGGATCGTGCAACACAAATATATCACACTATTCACAATTATTACATTTATGCCCTCAACGGGCTAAAATTACAAACATGCCCCTAATAACCAAACGAGGCCCACATGCATATTTAATTCACCTAAACATGCATTTCTAATCACATACTCATCAAATTCACACATTAACATAATAAACCACTTATTGCCCTCCAGGCACGCTAATCAAGGCCCTAAGCCTTATTAGCAAATTTGGGACGCTACAACTATCCCCTCCTTACAAAAATTTCGTCATCGAAATTACCTGAACAACTCGGGATACCACTCTTGCATATCTGATTCAAGTTCCCAAGTCACCTCCTCAACCTTGCTGTTCCTCCACAGCACTTTCACCAAGGCGATGGTCTTGTTCCACAAGACTTTATCCTTCCAGTCGAGAATCTGAACCAGCTTCTCCTCATAAGACATATCCTGGTCTACCTCCAAGCTCTCATAACTCAAAACATGCGTTGACTCTGATACATACTTCTAGAGCATGGACACGTGAAAAACATTATGAACCCCTCATAAGGCTGGAGGCATCGCCAATCTATAAGCTACCTCTCCAACCCGTTCTAGAACCTCAAGGGGCCAACAAATCTAGGGCTCAGCTTGCCCCGAACACCAAATCGTTTCACTCCTCTCAAAGGTGAAACCCTAAGGAACACATGGTCACCGAATTGAAACTCTACGCTTCTGCGTTTCAAATCTGAGTAACTCTTCCGGCGACTCTGGGAGGTGAGAATTCGAGCTCTAATCTTTTCAATCACTTCATTGGATCTTTGAACAATCTCAGGACCCAGATATCTCCTCTCACCCGTCTCTTCCCAATGGATAGGTGATCTGCACTTCCTCCCATATAGCATCTCATACGGAGCCACTCCGATAGTCGCATGATAATTGTTATTGTACGAGAACTCAATCAAAGGGAGATACTTACTCCAAGATCCCCCAAAATCCAGCACACAGGCTCGAAGCATATCTTCCATTATCTGAATCGTCCTCTCAGACTGTCCATCTGTCTGAGGATGATAAGCGGTACTAAACCGCAACTGTGTGCCCATAGCCTTCTTTAAACTCTCCCAAAACATGGAGGTGAAGGCGGGGTCCCTGTTGGATATATCGACCTCGAAGCCCCATGAAGTCGAACAATTTCCTTCACATAGAACTCGGCATACTACTCCACAGTATTAGTCGTCCTGACAGGTAAAAAGTGGGCGGATTTGGTATACCTATCCACAATCACCCACACCGAGTCATGCTTTCCCACGGTCCTCGGAAAACCAACCACGAAGTCCATGGTGATATCTTCCCACTTCCACTCTAGAATCCCTAGAGGCTGCAATAACTCCGCTGGCCTCTGATGTTCAGCCTTTACCTGCTAACAAGTTAAACACTTGGCCACATAATCCACCACGTCCCTCTTCATTCCCGACCACCAATACAAGGCTCTCAAATCTTGGTACATCTTCGTCGTACCTGGATGTAAAGAATAAGGAGTGGTATGCGATTCATCTAAGATCTCTCACCGGATATCAGAATCCATCGGAACACAGATCTGACCCTTGTACTTTAGTAACCCCATCTCCGAGATAGAGAAGTCCTTAGCCATTCCGACTAAGACATTCTCTCTATGCCCTCTCAATTGGGAATCCTTCCCCTGTACCTCCTTGATCCTCTCAAGAAGTGAAGACTGAAGAGTGATATTGGCTAACCGACCAACCACCAACTCTATACCCGCTCTAGTCATCTCCTAAGCTAACTTATCAGATATTTGTCTCAAACTGAACAACTATCCTGGGCCCTTCCAACTCAATGCATCAGCCACTACATTAGCCTTCCCGGGATGGTATAGGATATCACAATGATAATCCTTTACCAGTTCCAACCACCATCTCTGACGCATATTTAGAACCTTCTGAATAAAGAAGTACTTCAAACTCTTATGGTCGGTGTATATCTCTCACTTCTCACCATACAGATAATGTCTCCAAACCTTAAGTACAAATACCACCACTGCCAACTCCAGATCATCCGTGGGATATCTCTGCTCATACTCCTTTAACTGTCTCAATGCATAGGCTATCACATTTCCAGCTTTCATCCGCACACACCCTAAACCATGTCTGGAAGCATCACAGTAAACCACAAACTTCTCATTGTCCGTCGACAGACTCAACACTGGTGCGGTGATCATTCGTCGCTTCAGTTCCTTGAAATTGTTCTCACACCTGTCTGTCCACACATACTTTGTTTTCTTCCTCGTCAATTCAGTCAACGGTGTGGCTATCCTGGAGAACCCCTCAACGAACTACCGATAATACCCTGCCAAACCCAGGAAACTCGTGACTTCAGGAACGTTGCTTGATCTAGGCCAATCTCTCACTGCCTCAATCTTACATGGATCAACCAGAATCCCCTCCTTACTAACGATATGGCCCAGGAATGTGACTTATGGTAGCCAAAACTCGCACTTGCTGAACTTAGCATATAACCTATGCTCTCTCAACCACTGCAACACCAAACATAGATGTTGCACATGCTCTGTCTCTGACTGAGAGTACACTAGAATGTCGTCAATAAACAAAATCACAAACTTGTCCAGATAGTCCTTGAAAACCCTATTCAGCATGTCCATAAAAGCTATTGGGGCATTGGTTAATCCAAAGGACATAACTAGAAATTCATAGTGTCCATACCTCGTGCGGAAAGCGGTCTTTGGTATGTCCTCTTCCTTGATCCTTAACTGATGGTAACCTGACCAGAGATCAATCTTAGAAAACATTGTCTTTCCCTGTAGCTGGTCAAATAAATCGTCAATCCTAGGCAGTGGGTACTTATTCTTAATGGTCAACTTGTTCAGCTCCCTGTAGTCAATACACATCCTAAGATGTTACACCTTGGATAGCCAAGACCGTTACACTGTGTGTTTATAAGGGTGCAAGACTTGCTAATCAATTCATTTAGTTTGAAACGTGTTACTGAAACTATATTTGAACTAGGGTTAAAAGATTTTGGTCATAAAAGTTACATTTCATTTAATTAAAAAATTTGTACATGGGATCCCAAGTAAAGCATTATTATTGGGAAGAGCCTATTCTCTATAGGCATTATGTTGATCAAGTCATTCGCCGCTGTGTGCCTGAAGACGAGATGAAATCTATTCTCACCCATTGTCACACTCAACAATGTGGTGGGCACTTTGGGGCTTCGGGAATGGAAGCTAAGGTATTACAAAGTGGTTTCTGTTGGCCTACCTTGTTTAAAGATGCTAATTCTTTTGTGAAGGCTTGTGATTGTTGTCAGCGCACTAGTAATATCTCAAGGAGGAATGAGATGCCTCTTAATGTGATCTTGGAAGTTGAGCTCTTTGATGTATAGGGCATTGACTTCCTTTTCCACCATCCTTTAATAATAAATATATTTTTCTCATTGTTGATTATGTTTCCAAATGAGTGGAAGTTGCTGCCACGAAGACCAATGACGGTAAAACTGTGTTGAACTTTCTACATAAACATATTTTTACTCGTTTTGGTACACCCCGAGCTCTCATTAGCGATGAAGGGAAGCATTTTGTTAATAAGTAGCTTGATGCACTTTTAGCTCATTATGGAGTATACAACCGCACTGCATTGCCATATCACCCTCAATCAAATGGCCAAGCTAAAATTTCTAACAGGGAGGTAAAAATGATCCTTGAGATGACCGTGGATAGCTCTAGAAAGATTTGGTCCAAGAAGCTTGATGATGCACTTTAGGCGTATAGAACGGCATTCAAAACACCTATTGGAATGTCGCCCTATCGTTTGGTTTTTGGGAAAGCCTGTCACTTGCCAGTTGAGCTAGAACACAAGGCTTATTGGGCTATGAAGAAATTGAACTTTGATTGGAATGCCACTGGTGAAAATAGGCTTTTACAATTAATGAGCTTAATGAGTTTAGAAATGAAGCATATGAGAATGCAAAGATTTACAAGGAGCGAACCAAAGCTTGGCATGATAAAAACTTGGTCAGAAAAGAGTTTCAACCTGGGCAGCAGGTACTTCTTTTTATCTCAAGGTTGAGACTGTTTCCTAGTAAATTAAAATCAAGATGATCAGGTCCTTTTACTGTTGTGAGAGTGTTTCCATATGGCTCGGTGGAAGTACAAGGTAAGAATGGGGATCCTTTTAAGGTGAACGGGCAAAGGTTGAAGCCACTCTTGGGCGTTGCATTTGATCAAGCATAGTCAGTAATCCTCTTGAACCCCATTTGAAGAGGAGTTCAGCATCCGACTAAATGACGTTAACGAGAGTGCCCGTGGGAGGCATCCCATATATTTTTATTTATTTGCTTTCTTTACTTTTTGGTCTAGTTGGAACAATTTTTAAAGTTTAATTTTTGCACTTGTAAATTATGAATATTTGGTTTATTATTGTACACATGGAATCGTGGAAAGTGTGAAAAAAATGCAAGAAAAAAATAATTTATTAAGGGTTCGGCACAACCTTATGGGGCTGCGGCAAGACCCCTTACAGAGATGAAGGGATATTAACACAAACGAAGGGATAGGCGGGCAGCGACAAAGACTAAGGAGGGTCGCGACGCTTATACCTAGAAATAAAAAGAAAAAAGAGGTGGGCGGCGGTACTAGAGGAGGCAAGCCGCGGCGCTGGATCGCGATAGAGGACATAAAAAAAACCTATATTATTTTGCCTACTTCATCTCACATATTTATTTTTCCTCTTCCCTATACTTCCGAATCCACCATTCTCATCCTCAATAACCCATTTGTTTTCTCATTAAATCACCATCCCTAAACCATTTCTCATCTCCAATCTCCTTCATTTTACCTAAAACACCAATTTTCTCCTTCATAAAACCCTATTTTCAAAAATTCCAATCTAATACCATGGATTTCTGTAATTGTTGTTGTCAAAGGAAGGAGAAGAGTTAACAAAACAACAAAACATGGGTTTCTCACTCAAGTAAGTACAATTTATCCATTTTCTTTGAATTTTCAATGCTAAGTTGGTATTTTATGGATAAATTTTAAGTGGAAATTATTGTGGAGCAATTTAGTGGGTTTGTGATGGAAAGTGAATTGTTAATGCGTTCATGGATTATTTTCGTGATATTTTGATTTTGGGGGAAGTGAGAAAACAAGGGAAGGTTCTGTCTAATTTTTTTCAGAAAATTTGGTGCTAGTAATCGGTTTTGAACTTGTGCGATGGGTCCTAAAAGAAATCCTCCAAGGGGTGTTCCTTCAAAGAAAACCTCCTTATCCCAAGCCCAACAATCACCGCCAACACCTACTGATTTTAATACAGCCAAATTCAAAACTAAGGAGGCTGGGAGTTTGTTTAAAAGAATCAATGGGAAATATGTTGTTTTGGAAAGGGGGATGGAGTATCATTTTGGAACCATACCCAAATGATCCCCTCTATGAGTCAATCAGAGCATAAATTACTCGCAAAAATTAGGGCATATTTTGTAAGCAAATGCAAGTGGATAATGCCAATTACTCTCAACTGTATGAGTTTTATGCCAATTTCCCCAGTCAAGATGATGAGCTAAAATTTTTTGTTTGGGAAAAGGAAGTGTCATCCGACATTGACTCTTTTAACACTTTGCTCCATCTCCCTGCTATTTATGCAACTGAAGATGAACACCGACAGTTGGCTCATTTTAGCGAGGTCAATTATGTTGAAGGGCAGAAACATTGAGCATGTCGAGGGCTCGATTTCATTATCATGGTGGTTAGCCAAAGCATTTGTTTCGCTGGCAGTTGAATTACATTGCCCATGCTTTGGCTTATTTTGCGAGTGCTCGTCTGTTGCCCAGAACTCATTTATCTTCTATTGATCGGGAGTGATGTCTTTTGGTTTACACTATCATGACCGGAAAAACAGTAGATGTGGGATGTGTAATCAGGTGAAGCATTCGCAACATCAGTAAATTCAACACCACTGGTGGCTTGGCGCATGGCACGTTCATAACTCAGTTGTGTGAGACTTATGAGGTGCCCATGATTGAAGGAGACATAATATGGAAGCCCATGAAACCCATCACTCTGTCTACGGTTCATGGTTTTCCTTCGGCCTCTCTTGAGCCTCCACAACCTGGCCAAGCCACCAAACGTCTGCGGGGTTGAGACAATGAGGAGATTGATCCCATTGGTACAGGTGGAA
This sequence comes from Humulus lupulus, assembly GCF_963169125.1. Classification (NCBI taxonomy): domain Eukaryota; kingdom Viridiplantae; phylum Streptophyta; class Magnoliopsida; order Rosales; family Cannabaceae; genus Humulus; species Humulus lupulus. The sequence goes on along the minus strand of NC_084797.1, from coordinate 81,206,486 downwards.
CTGCTGATGCGGGACCCAATGGTAGTGCGTCCTTTTTGGCTATTGGTGGGCCCATTGATTACCATACTCAATGCACGCATAATCGGCTGGATTACATCATTCAACAAAATCAGTATATGATCAAGTCACATCATGCTCAAAACCAACATTTCAATCAATATATGGAGCAGCGCAGTGAGTATGACGCTCCAATATAATCATTAATATAAAACAATCCAAAAATTAAAAAATCTGAAATTATGTCAATTTATAAAAAACAAATCACAAAAATTAAATTTAAATCGCAAAAATTAATAAAATTGCACTTACTTGTGGTAATTGAGCAATGTGGGTTCTTGAAGTTGAAAACCCAAAAAAACCAAGAAAGTTTATGGGTTTTCAAGCAATAATCTTCAAAAATACAAAATCTATACAAAAAATTAAAAAAAAACTATATATAAGTTTCATAAACATATATAAATCATTATTTTTACATTAAAATTGAAAAAAAAGAGAGGATAAAAACGTACCTAAATGGGTAATAGTTGGTTGGGGCGCCACTGGTTTTGAAGGGGTGTTTTCCGAATTTTTAGAGGAAATGGGTCTCAGTTGGGACGATGGAGGGTTTTTGTGAAACAGTGGGCCAGTTACGTCAGTGGCCCACTGAAGGTAATAGGCATTTGCGTCAGTGGGGTACTAACGCAAATAGAAAAGTAAAACGTGCGTTTGGTGGGTTGATGCAACTGAAGATGAACACTAGCAGTTGGCTCATTTTAGCGAGGTCAATTATGTTGAGGAGGCAGAAACATTGATCATGTCGGGGGCTCGATTTCATTATCATGGTGGTTAGCCAAAGCATTTGTTTCATTAGCAGCTGAATTGCGTTGCCCATGCTTTGGCTTATTTTGTGAGTGCTCGTCTGTTGCCCAGCACTCATTTATCTTCTATTGATCGGGAGCGATGCCTTTTGGTTTACACTATCATGACGGGCAAAACAGTAGATGTGGGATGTGTAATCAGGTAAAACATTCGCAACATTAGTAAATTCAACACCACTGGTGGCTTGGCGCATGGCACGTTCATAACTCAGTTGAGTGAGACTTATGAGGTGCCCATGATTGAAGGAGACATAATATGGAAGCCCATGAAACCCATCACTCTGTCTACGGTTCATGGTTTTCCTTTGGCCTCTCTTGAGCCTCCACAACCTGGCCAAGCCCCCAAACGTTTGCGGGGTGGAGACAATTAGGAGATTGATCCCGATGGTACAGGTGGAACTGCTGATGTGGGACCCAATGGTAGTGCGCCCTTTTTGGCTATTGGTGGGCCCATTGATTACCATACTCAGTGCACGCATAATCGACTAGATTACATCATTCAACAAAATAAGTATATGATCAAGTCACATCATGCTCAAAACCAACATTTCAATCAATATATGGAGTAACGCAATGAGTATCACGCTTAGTGGAATGCCCTCAATGCCACATGCTGAGCGTCATACTCACTGCGCTGCTCCATATTATGTAATTACCACAAGTAAGTGGTAATTTTATTAATTTTTGTGATTTTTTTTTATAAATTGACATAATTTCGGATTTTTTAATTTTTGGATAGTTTTATATTAATGATTATATTAATATTTGATTTTTTTAGAATTTTTTTATTATAATTTTTTTATTTTTTTTTTAAATTTAATTTAATTTTGAATTTACTTATATACATGAGTATATATATATTAACGGATATATTTTGTTTAAGTTTCATTTTATTAATTGTTTAGTTTGATTATTATTAGTAAATTTTTTTTCATATTTTGTTAACTTTTTTAATTTTGGGTTTAATTGGTTAAATATGTATATATTAAAATTGTTTGTTTTTTTAAGTTATATTTTATTATTGATTTAGTTAGGAATTTATAGTCGATTTTTCTTTATGTGATTTGTTAACTTTTAAAAAAAAAAAATTATTTCGGGTTTAAGTATATAAATGAGTACATATAAAAAATTATTTGTTTTCTTTAAGTATTTTATTGTTTATTTAGTTACAATATAGCTTTAATATATTTTTCTTTATATTTTGTTAACTTTTTTATTATTATTTTTGTTTATTGTTATATTTGAGTAGGTATTTGGTTGACAACTTTGTTGGTGAGATCAAGCTTTGGAGGATTTTATATTAGAGGTAATATTTGAAACCTTAATGTATAATTAAGATATTGAACTTAGTAGAATGTACGAATTATAAAATAATGGAGATAAGATCTGGGACTGTGTACTGCGGTGATATAAGGCTGTAATTATGCATGTTTGATTGATTAATTGATTTGTTGTATTTATGTGATGAATATAAGTTTATTTAAATTTTGGGAAATATGATAGATATAGGGGAAATGCTGCACAATTTTTTGTAAGATTTAGTAATTTGAGAATTATGCATGTGTTGATTGATTAATTGGTTTGTTGTATTTATGTGATGAATATATGTTTATTTAAATTTTGGGAAATATGATAGAAATAGGGGAAATGTTGTCCAATTTTTTTTAAGATTTAGTAATTTGGGAATTATGCATGTTTGATTGATTAATTGGTTTGTTGTATTTATGTGATGAATATATGTTTATTTAAAATTTGGAAAATATGATAGAAATAGGGGAAATGCTGGCCAATTTTTTTTAGGATTTAGTAATTTGAGAATTATGCATGTTTGATTGATTAGTTGAATATTTTTGTGTATACCATGTGCTGTATAAATGCACATTTTAAATTTGGGAAATGTGATAGAAATAGGAGAAATGTTGCCCAATTTTTTTTGGACATATTGTTTTCTTTATTTACTTGTCAATTAAGTAATCCACGAACTTAATTGTTAATGTTTGTTGCTTTGTTTGTTTGTTCTTTTTTTTGTGTGTGAAGTTTGACAATGGATAGAGATTGGATGTTAGCGGATAGGTTATCCATGAAATATAGGAATGGACTTAAGTTTTTCTTAGAATTTTGTGCAAGAAATACTCAATCACCTAATAGTATTCCGTGTCCATGTGTTAAGTGTGGTAACGTTGTGAGGATGCCAATTTTTAAAATAAAATACCACTTATTTAGGAATGGAATAGACAAAACTTGTAAAGTATGGTTTTTACACGGAGAAAGAATGAAAGTCACTGATGAGGGACCATCTAAGAATAATAAGTATTTTGATGTTGATTACGAAGTTGATGATATTGCAGAGATGATTGATGATGCACAATATGAATCACATGTGGATCCAATTAAATTTCAGTCAATCTTAGAAGATGTTCAGAAACCTATTTTCCGTAATTGTATAAGGTTCACTAAATTATCAGCACTGCTTAGGTTGTATAACTTAAAAGCCAAACATGGGTGGAGTGATAAGGGAATGACAGAGTAGGTAACATTTTTAGGAGAATTATTTCCCGAAGGTAATGAAATGTTGTCTTCATTTTATGAAGCAAATAAGACATTGCATTCGTTAGGCATGCAATATGAAAAAATACATGCTTGTCGTAACGATTGCATCTTAAATCGAAAGAGATTTGTTGATACAATTGCATGTCCGGCATGTGGCGAGTCTAGATGGCAAAAGAAAAAAAAAATAGATGTAGTTAGAAAAGGTGTCCCAGCAAAGGTTTTATGGTATCTACCACTGATACCTCATTTGGTTAGGTTGTACCGAAATCATGATCATGCTAAAATTTAATTGGGCATGCTCAAGATAGAGTAAAGGATGGCAAGCTAAGACATCCAGCCGACTCGCCAGAATTTGGCAATGAACCGAGGAATATTCGTTTGGGTCTTTCTGCTGACGGGATTAATCCACACAATTCCCTTAGTAGTAAATATAGTTGTTGGCCTGTAATGTTAGTCATCTATAATCTACCACCATGGTTGTGTATGAAGAGGAAGTTTACCATGTTGACCTTGTTGATATCTGGTCCTAAACAACCTGGAAATGATATTGATGTATAACTAGCTCCTATAATTGATGATTTGAGCACATTGTGGTATGATGGGCTTAATGCTTACGACGCTTATAAGAAAGAAAATTTTAATCTTAAAGCAGTGTTGTTGTGGACTATTAATGATTTTCCAGCCTTAGGTAATCTTTCTGGATTTAGTGTGAAAGGGTACAAGGCATGTCCTATTTGTGAAGAAGGGACTCATTCTGAATATTTAAAACATTCTAGAAAGATTTGTTATATGGGACACCAAAAGTTCTTATCCGAAAAACATAAATTTCAAAGTTTGACAGATGCCTTTAATGGTAAACCTGAATTTAAAAAGGCTCTATCACCTTTACTTGGAGGACAATTGTTAACAAAGTTGAACAAAGTCCAATGAAAGTTCGGAAAACCTAGAAATTTTACAAATAAGAGAAAAAATGTTAGACGTGAAAAGACAAAGGAGGTTGTAGATGGTGCGACAGGTTGTTGGAAGAAGAAATCTATTTTTTTTAGCATGAGTATTTGGAGCATTTGATTTTGCGGCACAACTTGGATGTAATGCACATTGAGAAAAACCTATTGGATAGCTTAATTAGTACATTGTTGAATATTTCTGGTCGGAGTAGGGATGAAATTAAAGCTCGGTTGGATTTAAAAGTAATGGGTATACGCAGTAAGTTACAACCAGAGGTTGGTGAGAGACGAACCTATTTACCACCTGTGTGTTATACCCTGTTTAAAGAAGAAAAATGAATTGTATGTCATTCTTTGTTGAATGTGAAAGTACTGGAAGGTTATTCTTCAAATATTTCTTCTCTAGTAAATATGAAAATTTTGAATTTAGTTGGAATGAAGTCTCATGACCATCATACACTACTTGAACATCTTCTATCGGTAGCTATCCATTCTGTGTTACCCAAAAAAGTTCGATATGCAATTACCAAACTATGCTTTTTCTTTAAATCTATTTGTTGTAAAGTGGTAGATGTGTCGAAGTTGGACAATCTTCAAACAAATATCGTGATAACTATGTGTGAGTTGGAGCAGTATTTCCCACCTTCATTTTTTGATATAATGGTTTATTTAATAGTTCATTTGGTGAGAGAAGTAAAATTGTGTGGACCAGTATACTTGAGATGGATGTACCCATTTGAACGGTATATAAAGATTTTAAAAGGTTATGTTAGAAATAGAAGTATACCTGAGGGTTGCATAGTTGAATCCTACATCGTTGAAGAAGCAATGGAGTTTCGCTCAGAATACTTATCAGGTGTTGCGAGCATTGGACTATGTTTTTCTAAAATTGAGTTTGAAATAATTAAATGTGGTAGAGGTGGTGTTGTTTCTGAAGTAAATAAATCTGATAGAGATGAAGCACATCGCCTAGTCTTACAAAATATTGATGATGTTCAACCATACATCGAGTAAGTTCTCATACATATGCATGATCAATCTTATTTTTCTTTTTCATTATATTGGAAATGAATTTTTTTTGTTGATATAAATGATATTTCTTGAAGAGGACATTTCAATTGGATCAGGACTACTTATCCTAATAAGTCTCGAAATAAAAAATGGGTACAAGATGAAATTATCGAAATTTCAGCACTTGGTTCGAGAATGAGGTAAAATACTTGTGTTGTTCTTGTTTGAGTGTTATTGTATTTTAGCTTGTTAGAATTTAATATAATTTGTTTTATTTTATTGTATTCTAGGTTCTGATTAACACCACAAACAAAGTGTCTGAAACACTAAAATGGATAGCACGAGGTCCTTTAATGAGTGTAATTAAGTATCAATGCTATTATATTCACGGTATTCAATTCAACACCGTAGAACCTGATAATATTAGAAAGACACAAAATAGTGGTGTTACTATTATCGCCCAGACTTTTCAAATATTTAGTTCCAAAGATAAAAATCCCATAAATTTTGATATTACATTTTTTTGGGTGATAAAAGAAATTTGGGAACTAGATTATCTGACTATTCGAATTCCTATCTTCTTGTGTGATTGGGTGAAAAGTGATAATGGGGTCAAAACAGATGACTTAAGATTCACACTGGTGGACTTAAACTGAATAGGACATAAATCCGACTGCTTTATAATGGCATCACAAGCCAAGCAAGTATTTTATGTGAGTGATCCAGTAGATGCTTGATGGTCAGTTGTCCTAACAAGTCAACCGAAAGATTATTTGATCAAAGAGTCTGGGAGCAATGACATTATACTTGAAAAAGAAACATTTACCATTGATTCACCGCCTATTGATGTCACCATTGATAATGATGATGACTATGTACACAAGAATGGTGAAGGGTTATGGGTAGATAATTAAAGGTATATATATTAATTTTATGATTTTGTTTTTATGTATTTTGTGAAGTTTATACCAGATAATATTTGTGTTTACTTAATTGTAGATTTATTGGTTATGGATCCATTATATGATGAAGAGGGCGATCTGTTTGTTGATGATCATGGTAATGGTTTGGAGGGGATTAATCCTACCACACCAACAAATACACAAGATAAGAAGTATAGGGGTAAATCAAACTGTAGTGATGTATTCAAAGCAAGAAGTGAGGGTCGCAATTATGAGGTCGAGTACAATCATTTTGGTCGAGCGATGGGCAAAGGGGGGATCAAGATGAACAACACCATCGGTCTTCTATCACGCACAACCCTTCCTTTAGATATAGACATTTGGAAACAAATGCCAAAGGATAAAAAAGAAACTTTATGGGGTCAAATACAGGTAAGCTATAATATTGACTATTAAATTTATCATAACGAATTAATATATTGAAAAAAGTTTAATATTTTTGGGTTTGTTTGTGCAGGAAACGTTCAAACTTCCAAATTCTTCTAAAACAGATGTCCTCAAAGAAGCAGGAAAAACATGGAGAAACTGGAAAACAAGACTAACAAAAGATCTTATATATGTATATAAGAATGTAGCTCCTGAGCTTCTTGCCAAGCCGCCATCAGACTACATCAAGTATTACAAACCTGAAGATTGGAAAAATTTTGTTGCAAAAAGACTAACCTCAGATTGGGAAGAGATGAGAAAACAAAAACAAAATGCTCGGGCTCAAAACAAGTATCCACATCACTCAGGGCATGGTGGTTATGCACTGGTAGAGCAACAAATGGAAGAGGAATTGGGTCATGAGTTGACCGAATATGACAGAGCTGAGATGTGGACACGGGCACGGATGAACAAGAAAGGAGAATTTTTTCATGAAGAAGCTCGAGATATGGTCAAGAAAATTCTAAGTGTTCTTTGATTTTTTTAAATAATTGTAATGATTAATGTGTGTGTTAAATTCTAATCAATTTATTTACTATGTATATAGGCGGAATACAGGCAAAAATTAGCAGAAGGCGAGTTGGTGGAGGAAGGTTCAAACGATATACTAACAATGGCATTAGGCACTCGAGAGCATGGGGGACGTGTTAGGGAGGTCGGTGCACATGTCGCTCCCCATCAATTTTTTATGTCCCATCGCCAAAAAGATTCAATCACAAAAAAAAAATGTGTGGAAGATGCTCATTATAAAGACCTTGAAGAGAAATGGCATCAATCTGAAGAAATGGCACGTCAACAGGAGGAAAAGTTAAACCAGTTGATGGCACATATTGCATCTCAATAGAGTGGTGCATTTGGATCATCAAATGAATCTGGTTCAGTTGTAGGAGGAGCCTCAAACACACCACACGCACCATATGCCCCTCCACCACCGACACAGGCACAACATTCTCCGCCACCACCGACATGGACATCATATGTTCACTGACCACCCTCACAGCTACCATTTGCTCCTCCACCACCGACACAGACACCATGTGCTCCCCCACCACCACAGTTAAATTTTCCTGATGAGGTAATAGTTTCTTATTAATTCATTATTGCATATATTTGATACAGTAAAAATAAACTAGTTTATCAAAAAGTCTAATAGATTAATTGGAATGTAACAGATTAATTGTAAGTTGTGTCTTGGTTCGACATAAAATATAGTTGCAGAGGGGAAACTTGTAAGTACCTGTTGCACAGAAATACATAGCGGTCAACTGCCTCCTGGAAATTATCGTGTCAGAGTTGAGGTAGCCATTCAAGAGAACGCTAGTTTACCATATCCGCTTACAATGGAAGGTTATACATTGGTTGGACAATCAGTCGGGTATGATGTTGGATGGCCACAACATTGGGTTCTTACTAATCAACAAACGAAAGAGTCACTTGCGCCCTCTACTCAACAACCAAGACAATCAAAGAAAAGAACAGAGGCATTGACACAGGAGCCTACAGAAGTTCCTATCACAAGAATATTGAAGTGTTTGGTGAAGTTTATTGATAAATGGAAAGCTGACCACATGGTAGAAATTCCAATTGTTGAAAGGTTATTTGGATTCCAAACTATCGCTCTTTTAAGGAAAGATGATATCCTCCACTTTTGCAACTATGAGATGATTGGACAGAGTGAGCTAGCATTATATATGAGGTACAATGGTGTTTATAATATTTTAGTTTATTTAGTTTAACTTGAAATTTAATAGTTTATTAACTTTTTTAATTATATGTAGCTTCCTCGATGATTTGGTGCAAATGAAGGGATTGAACCACATGTACACTTTCATGCATCCCGCTTTAGTGTCCACTAATGCAGGAACCAATGAAATACGTGCTAAAAATCTCTTTGATCGGTTTCTATAGATGGAGCTAGAGACACAGTTTCTAATTTGTCCTTGGAACAACAAGTAAGTCAACTTAATTTTATATTCATATATTTTTTTTATTGATAAATATCTTACACAAGTTTTTTTTATTGTGGCTTTCATTGGATGTTAGTATTAATTCAGCCACACAGTCATTCGGTGACTTTTTTGGATCCTGTAAACTCAAATTTCCGTCCGGAAATCAAGGAGATAATTATCATGTAAGTTTTTCATATTACTTGATTAATTTATGATTTTCTTTCAAACTCATATATGGGTAAACATTAATATTTTGTGCAGGGCGTTGGATCAATATGATACACACCGAAGACTAAAAGAGTCAATCAATCTAAAAGTTTGTGTTCCTAAGGTAAGTAAATTATATTACTTATAGTATTCAACTTTTTGACATAATTCTATTATAATAACTTACTAAATATAATACTTAACTTTGGATAACTATGTTGTAATAGTGTCGAAATCAGACTGGGCCAACCGAGTGTGGCATTTACGTTATGAAATTTGCTAGAGACTTGATTTCACAACCTAGACCGAAGGCCTACTTGAAAAATGAGGTATTGTTTTACTTTTTAATTTTCATTTAAACTATCGTTCATGATTTTATTTGGATGATTTCTAACTTAATATTTTAAATATTTTCTAATTAGTTTACGAGTATGAGTCCATATTCGGCTGACGAAATCAACGAGATACGGGATGAGTGGACTAAATCAATTATGGCATATCTCAATTAGCAAATGAGCAAGTTGGTGAGGAAATTTTAGTTTAAGTAGGTTTAATACTTAGAAATTTAGAACACACAAGAGTACATATATTAACTTTGATATCTGAATTATTTTTATAGTTTTGATCACAAATGTTAACTCTAGATAAATGTTTAAAAAAATATATACTGTTGTTTTTCTGTTCATACTGCTATTTTTCAGTTCATACTGTTTTTTTCTGTTTCTGGTGCTGATTTTTTTTATCAAAATAGGCCAGGGAAATTGGCATAAACATTTGCAATTTTCTTGGTTAATACTTTATGTGACAGTGCCCAACTGACGCAAAAAATACTCATTTTTAACATTTGTGGCAGTGCCCCACTGACGCAAACCAGAGTGTCATTTGCGTCAGTGGGGTACTGTCACAAACTGGCATTTGTGGCAGTGCCCCACTAACGCAAATGGCAAGCGTTGCGTCAGTGGGGCACTGCCACAAATGCCAGTTTGTGACAGTGCCCCACTGACGCAAATGACACTCTGGTTTGCGTCATGGGCAATTGCGTCACATATCAAATTGACGCAAAATATCAATTGTGGCAGTTATAAACTGACGCAAATGGCCTTTTTTGTTGTAGTGGGTGGTCGATGAGTGAGGCCGATCAGAATACCTATATGTATCCCCCACCATACATGCCCTACAACCCACCGCCTCCGCCACAACCATACTAATGTGGTAGGTCTCCTTTTCCGTAAGTTTTCTTTTCTTTTCTTTTTATGACACATTGTGGACAATGTGTCCATTAAGTTTGGGGGAGGAGATTTACTTTTATTTTATTTTTAGTTGTGTATTGTGTTTAGAATTTTTATAGTGTCTTGTTTGTGTGAATCAAGTTGCAATGCTAGCTTATGATACGGAAGAAAATGTCGGGCAAATTTTTAAAATTTTTGATCAATTGAATCCATGTGCTTGGTTAGACTGCATTACTAGCTTGTTTTGATCGAAAAGAAAAAAAAATGAATGTTTAGCCATGATTGGAAAATTCTTTGCCATTTGAATTTGAATGTATGCATTGTTAAAAACATTGGTTTGTGGTTTGATGTATGAACGAATCTAGAACATGCTTGTTTATCATTTCAAATGAAATCCTAGATGAGATATGCTGAGGAAAGTGATTTAGGAAATTTCTTGGAAAGTTTGAGCCTTTGAAGCCAACCCAAAAGTAATTTTCCATTGTTACCCTTGATTAAGCCTAAAATTATCCTCTTTGTTATTTGACACCAATTGTGATCCAAATTGACATCTTGTTAGTTTTCATTTCATTATCAAATTACTATGAGCATATGGATAAATAATGGGGAATGAATTGTAATGGGATGTGATTAGTTTAGTAATTTGTTGTATTGTAAAGAAGAATAAAAAGGTTGAAAATTGAAAAATAAAATATAAAAGAAGCAAAATAATAGAAGTTTGAAACCCAAGCTACATTCTTGTTATGCTTTCACAACAACAAGTTTGGGGGAGTTTCATCTGAAAAAAAAAATGAATGATCAAGTGAAATAAGTGTTTCTCAACTTTTAATTGGGTTCATATGGGGTTTTCTTGGTAAATAGTTTGGGTGAATTGTTGGCATGTAAGTTCATATGCTTATGGTAAATTTGAGCCTAAATGACATATCTACCCATTGCCTAAGCCTATAGATATGAACCTAAAGTCCTAATGATTCGTAAGCATATTTGGTCTACATTAGTGGAGAGTGATGAACAATGCAGGCATATGGATAAAAGGTGATGGTTTGAAAGTAAGTTTTGACATGCATACATAAGATTCAATTGTTCAGTAATTTTTGTGGTTATGGTTGGATAGACATTTTTGGATTGAATCAGGCTGTTGGTGTGGTTTAGATGAAATTCTATATTGTTTTTTGTTGACGATAAGAACTCATCAACGATTAAAGGTTAGAAAACTTTGATTTCTATACTACGGAAAGCTTTGAATCAGATGGAAAGAACTTGAATCAACAGAAAAAAAAACCAGAGCAACAATGAAACAAGGATCATATATTTCTTAAGTCTCTTTCATACAATCAGTTTTCCAACCCCTTAACCTGAGGGGTTGGAGCCTATTTATAGGGGGCTCTATTGGCCCCTGATACAAACAAGTCCCGAGAGACAGGGACATACGCAGGTACTCTGATAGCGTAGTGGCTCAGGGCGTAGTGGTGTCTACCCTGATAATGCCAGAGTCGTGGCCTAGGACATAGTACTGTTGACTCTGGCATATGGTTGGGGGTGTTCAAGTGGTACCACTACTCTTCGTACAGGTCCATACTGCCACTACTCCTCAGATACAGATGACAGGGCTGTGCCTCTGTTCTCTTCACAACTGTACGCCCCGTGTCAGTACATGTGTCCTGTACCCGGTCGTCCTCATCAATCCCCGTTTGATGCCCAATGTTCGCTTGGCACACCCATTAAGTGTCTCTAAGTGTTCCTCATGCCAATGTCAAGGAGGCTTCATCCTATATTTGTCATGAAAAGCCAAGGCGCTAGGAGTCGAGGCTGGCCTACGCAAGTCACATGGAGGCGAGGCTGAAGACACGAGCAGCGCAACGAGGCCGTACCCTCGCATAGCGAGGGTCTCTCGCATAGTGAGGCTACCCCTCTTCCCCCCAGGTGTAGGGGTGGCGAGGCTCGGGGCACGGGCGCCGCAACAAGGCCACACCCTCGCATAGCAAGGGTGTCTCGTGTAGCGAGGCTGACCTTCTTCTCCCGTGTGCAGACGAGGCTAGGCTTGATGCTTGAGGGGACGGGGCGCATGCAGATGGCCAGCTGGGGACCCTCGCATAGCGAGGGTGGCATTCGGATTGGCAAGCAGCCGAGGGCCCTCCATAGCGAGGGTGGCCCTCTTAGCCCAATTCCCTCAACACCGTGTGACGTCCTTGTCCCCTTATGCGGACAATAAGTAGCTTTTAGTATGTCTTGTAGTGTGGAGCTTCGCTTGTGAATGGAATTCACAAGGGAAAAATTCCCACATTTACACTTCCCCCCGAGTCTACAAGTACACTTTTAAGTGTGTTTGTAGACTCTCTCTTTTTCTCTTGCTTGACATGTATGGCCAACCTTGGGGGACTTAGCCTTGGAAAGTTTCCCAACGTCGCTCGAAGAAATACGAGGTGAGACTTGGAGTTGTGTTTCTTTATAGTGTCCAAAGAAACACAACAACCACCTAACTCTTGGGGGATCCATGAAAATTCCTAAGATTGCATAAGGGCCAATCATTCTGAATTGTGGATCCCAAGGTTACCCATACTCTTGATCTCCACCATTCATAGGGATATAGATCCAATGGCTAGGGGTCCTTGACTTTCCTCATAAATACCCCAAGGCTTGAAGCCATTTCTCCACACTAAGACTTGCCTAGCCTAGTGGCATTCCCTCCAACTCACTTTCAAGAGTTCAAGGGTTCTATCCTCCTCCAAAGCATTCTTGAGGTAACCTTTCTTTTATTTTCGTTATTCATCTTCCTTTCTTCTTTTTTTTTATTAAAATATATATATATTTTTTTAGCTTTGCGGTGACGCTGGGCATTCTCTTGCTCCTACGGTCTTGCCCCTTCTTCTACGCAAGTCTATCCTTGCACCCCTTCAGCTTCATATTCCCACAGGTATGCCTCCTTCCTCTCTTCTTCCTTTTGTTTTGCATTGATTACACGAGGGTAGAATTAATGGTTGCACGACACTCATTCTTAAAAGTTTATCATTCTTTTCATATAGCCTTTCCAGTACCCATACATAGGCCCTTTTCTTATACCCATCACACTCATGTTGTAGATATAGGGTCACCCTTATGCGTACACGCCCTCGAGTCTTAGCTGATCCATGGCATCTAGGCGATGTCCCGAAGGTCCATCCAATGTTAAATTTATTGAGTTGTCATCCTTCGACTTAGGGGTCGACGTACGTAGACCCTCTAAACGCGGGGGTGTGCGGGCGCTATACCTCCGGAGACTGTCCTACCTCAGACATAAAGCGTGCGGCCTGGAGAGGGAGCTAGAATCCCACCCCAGGGACGCGGGTTTTGGTCTCTCCCCCCAGCAATCGACATACATTTCCCAGCTACAATCAATCCTCCAGGATTGCCTTTCTGAAATTTCTTGCCTAGAAGAAAACTTGCCCCCTTAGCCTTTTTCCTTTTGTCGTGACGAGTCTCCCGATCATAGGGATTCCTCCTTCGAAGGCGGTAGACGTGAAATGGTTGAACCGAAGTTCCTTTCCATGGTCCCGCCCGTGCTTCCTCTCCTATCCCAGGTCTTGCGCCCTAGGGTCAAGCAAAGCGTTGGTAGACATAGGACATGTGGGGGATCTTGCAAGACCCTCAGAAAGTCTATTGCTCATAAACTACCTATCTTTGTCTAGGTACCTGAGATGTCGAAGAGAGCCTTGGACACTTCCGATGAAACCGACAGGTCCACACTTACCCTGAAGAAACTGGGCAACATGCTGAAAGCTCATAAGTTAGCATTGAATCTCAAGTTTGTTATACCAGAGCGCAAGGAACGCATGTCCGCACCGCTAAAAGGGTTCGTGGCATTCAGCGATTCCATAATCCGATCTGGTGGAGCTTTGCCACTTCACCCTTTTCTTCATCAAAGTGTTGGACTACTTTGAATTGGCGCCACTACAATTGTCCCCCAACTCCTGGGTGATGCTTAGCTGCCTATATGTGTTGTACCGGCAGGTGTATCCTAGGGGGCCATCGATAAGCGAGGTTCATTACTTCTTCACCCTGAGGGAGAATACATCGGCCCCCGGGTTCTACCAACTCCAGAAAGTCGCGGCCCTTAAAGGGAGTTCCCTCGTGGAGGGCTCCATTTCCAATAGGGGGTCGTGGAAGTCAGACTACTTCTTTACTTATAACGGGCAGACCCGACACTCTAGCTTCAACACCCCACGTAAGGCTATTCTCACTTTGATCCCATATATCAGAGGTATCTCTTATTACTTGACTTCTCTCTTTTTTTATATAGCTTTTCTAACTGTAGTTATTTCTTTTCGTTTGATGGCAGATCTCTTAGGGGTTGTTGGTCCCAACTTGAAACGGTCGGCTCATGACCGAGTAATACAAATCCTGGCCCTGTTGAAGGGATGCAAACAAGCCAGCGCCCTTTTCACAGAGAGCAATCTCCGCTTGTACGGGTTGCTGACCCCAGACCAGATAGTTACCCTATGCTCCATTTCCTCTGAATTTGAGGATCCATGCCCCGCGTCACCTGACCCTGCGTCACCCGTCCCTGCGGGTCGACGCCCTACGTCACCCGACCCTGCGGGTCCATGCCCTACATCACCCGAATCTGTGGATCTACCCCCAGTGGCACCCGTACTTGAGAGTCCGTGGGTATATGGTCACGATGAAAGAAATTATGATGAAGTAGCCGATAGGGATTATGTTTACCCCCGTGCGACCATATGGACGTTGAGGAGACCGTGGTGTCTGAGAACTACTCCTGCTTGTACTCTGCTGCTGGCAGGGCTAAGGGTGTAGCCGATGACGGTCATACTGGCGGTGCTACCTCTCAGATGTCGCCGTCGACGCCTGGGGGCGAGTTTGCCTTTGATGCCCCTGTCCCTTGCCCCTCCGTGCCTAGAAGGAATTTTTTCATTCCTCCTTTTGATGGGGCTCCTTTACCCCCGAGGAGGTATCCCAGGCATGCATCTACAGGCGCCTCTTTACCCAAGGAAATGACTCCGCACTCTTCTGCTCCTCGCACAACTGCAGATGGGCCAGGGCCTTCTTGGTCCCCATCCCTGCCAAAGCGGGCCTCGACAGGCACTCGCGCCTCCCCCGGCCTAGCTCATGTTTCTATTCTTGAAGATCATCCTTTAGCGAGCCAGTATGGGGAAGCCATGAGCCATCATTTGGGAAACTTTCCCAAAGGTGAATGGGGGACGCTGCACAATGTCCCCGAGGCCGAGCTAGAGAACGCCTACATGCGAGCCTCCTTGCAGGTATTTGTCGTGATACTTGGTTTATTCATTTATGATGGTCATATATATACTTTTTATATTATTTCTGGTATATCATCTGACCCTTGAGGCTTTGTTTCATATCCTCGCCCTCACTCAGGCTTCCATCTTGAGTCATCGGCTGCTCACCTCCCACTCTTCATTGGCCCAATGGTTGCAACATGAGCTTGAGGAGGCATTGGGGAACCTATCGGTGGCCGAGACTGCAAAGGATGCCTTGTCAAGTCAACTGGTCGAGGCGGTGTGCCAGAGGGACGCCGCCTTGGCCCGGGCTGCATCAACCTCTCATACCAACATTCAGCTGGAGGCTACCATCCAAACTCTAAACGGGAGGCTGCGGTCGAGGCTGAGCTTGTGAACGCTGAGAATCGCATAATCGAGAAAACGTTGCATGATTTCTGGAGGACTAACCCCACCGTTGACCTATCTCCTTTTGGGGACTATGCCGTCGAGAAGATTTCTGAGTGGAAGGGTCGAGATGGAGATTTATAGGTTCCTTTGTACTCAGTCTATGTATGCTTTTGTTATGTAATCCCTCACACCATTTCTTCTTTTTTTTTTATCAAAATTAAGGGGCTCTGGTAAGTCCCTCTTATTACTATTGTTCGTGGATTACATATTTTTCCTTGATCTGATGGCGATAATCTTTCTGGTGCACCTTGATTATACTTGTAAGGACAGGTTAACTTGTTGGGCTATTGGGGTCCTTTTACATTCTTTGCGCGCGCTTGTTACTTTTTTGCGAGAAGCGTCCTTCTCGTAGTTATACATAGTACTATTTTTTCAAGGGTCCCTTGTAAGACCCTTTTTGGCTAGCCGACTTAATGGCCGATCTAGACTTATCGGGTGATTCCCTCCTTACGGCCTCACCTCTTAGGGTGTCGGCCTTTAGTTAGAGGTCATCCTTTTAAATTGTTCCCTTGATATTCATAAGGCTAGCTAATCCTTTTGAATATAAGATATTTATTATTATTTTTTTAAAACTCTTGTTGTCCTACCCCCCAAGTACCTGGTGAGATTTATCTTGGCGGGGACTTTAGTTGATGCTCGCATAAAGAAGTAAGTAACAT
Organism: Humulus lupulus; assembly: GCF_963169125.1. NCBI lineage: Eukaryota > Viridiplantae > Streptophyta > Magnoliopsida > Rosales > Cannabaceae > Humulus > Humulus lupulus. The sequence continues at coordinate 81,190,005 of NC_084797.1, read as the reverse complement.
ACGAAGTGGTGAACAGTTTCATTCATAGCAATCAGATTACAACGATATATAAATAGATAAAAGGCTTACATTTACTTGGGAGGTTATCTAGGTAACCTCTTTGATTCTCGTCTACTAAGATAGCATAACCTGCAACAAACTAAACACAGCTACTGCTTGCGCTGGGAGTGGAAGTCTTACTGGTAGTACTTCCTAAGGTGTTCCGCATTCCACGCTCAAGGTATGACGGTGTCGTCCATGCGAGCCAGCTTATAGGTGTTTGGTGGTATGTACTGAGTGACTTGGTACGGCCCTTCCCAGTTCGCCCCAAGTACCCCCGCCCCCGGGTCTCGCGTGTTGGGTAGTACTTTTCTTAATACCAAGTCGCCTATTCTGAACGTTCTCTCTCGCACCCTCGAGTTGTAATACCTGGCTGCCTGCTGCTGGTATACCGCCACCCTCATTTGCGCCTTTTCCCTTCTCTCTTCCAGCATGTCCAAGCTTTCGGCCATTGCCGCATGGTTAACCTGGTCCTCGTATGCCTATATCCTATGCGAGTTAACCTTTATCTCAATCGAGAGGACAGCCTCACATCCATATGCTAAGGAGAAGGGGGTATCTCCAGTGGTAGTGCGTGGAGTGGTTCTGTAGGCCCAAAGCACGTTCGGTAACTCCTCGACCCAAGCACCCTTCATCTTCTCTAGGTTTGTTTTTAAGTTTCTCTTTAGGACATTGTTAATGGCCTTCACCTACCCATTGGCCTATGGATGCACGACGGCCGAGAAGCTCCTCCTTATGCCCCTTTCCCTACAGTATTCCTCGAACGTTCCCCCTTCAAATTGAGTGCCATTGTCAGAAATAATCTTGTAGGGCACTCCGAACCTGCAGACAATGAATTTGTTGACAAAGGTAGTGATATGCTTGGTTGTTATATTCACTAGAGGTTCTGCTTCGACCCACTTGGTGAAGTAATCTACGGCCACCACCACATACTTCGCACCACCTCTCCCTGGGGGGAGGGCGCCAATCAGGTCTATCCCCCAGACAGCGAAGGGCCAAGGGCTGGTCAAGTCTTTCGAGGGTTTTCGGGGGTAGTTCGCATGCCTTTGGCATTTGTCACATTTCCTTGCGAAATCATTAGCATCTCTCTCCATGGAAGGCCAGTAGTACCCTTGCCTCATGGCTTTCCGAGCCGTGGATGGTCCACTTGCATGGTTGCCACATTCACCCTCATGTATTTCATACAACACCTTCATAGCTTCTTCCTCATCAACACACCGCAAGAGTGGCACAGAAAACCCCCTCTTGTATAGGACCCCATCTACCAAGGTGTATCGGGCTGCCTTGTAAACTAGCCTCCTAGCCTCCCTCTTGTCTGTTGGCACCACTCCATCCTTCAGATAGTCTATAATCGGGCTAGCCCACGACTCCTTCGGGGTGTTGACCATGTGAACGTCTGGATTGGAAATGCTTGGCTTGGTAAGTATTCTACAGGCACTGATTCGAGGGTATCTCCATCTCTAGTGGAAGCCAGCTTCGCGAGGGCATCAACATGGGTATTCTTCTCTCTCGGGATCTGCTCTATGCTATATTCCACCAATTGCTCCAAATAGCTTCTTACCCTTTCCAAGTATGCAGCCATCTTGGGTTCCCTCGCTTGGTACTCCCCTTTCACCTGGAATACCACCAACTGTGAATCACTAAAGATGTGTAGATGTGTTACCTTTAGCCCCTGGGCCAATCGCAGTCCTGCCAGAAGCGCTTCGTATTCTGCCTCATTGTTCGAGGCTTCGAATCCAAACCGTATTGCGCAGTACATCCTGAGTCCTTCAGGTTCAGTCATCACGATGCCTGCTCCAGATCCCCCTTCATTGGATGCCCCATCCACGTGCAGGATCCATCCCTCAAAACTCCTTGTCTCCCCTTCTGCAACTGACTACCCCTCTTCTTCACTTCTTCCTCCATTCGGCTGACTAGTGAACTCCACTATGAAGTCTGCGAGCACTTGTCCATTGATGGAAGCTCTCGGGGTATAAATGATATCGAATTGACTCAACTCGATCAACCATTTCATCAGTCTTCCCGAGGTATCAGGCTTATGCAGGACCTGTTTCAAGGGACTATTAGTGAGAACTTCGATTGCATGGGCATGGAAGTAGAGTCTCAACTTCCTTGAAGCCACCACTAATGCATATGCCAACTTTTCAATCTCAGGGTATCGATTCTCCGCGTCCACCCGCCGCTTGCTGATACAGTACACGGGTCGTTGATGCTTCTTATCCCCTTTAACCAAAGTCGCGCTTATGGCATGTTCGGACACTGCCAAGCACAAGTATAGCTTTTCACGCTTTTTAGGTTTTTCCAACAGGGGTGGCTTCCCCAAGTGCTCCTTCAGCTTGATAAACGCTTCTTCACACTCTTCATCCCAAGCGAACTTTTTGCTCCCTTTTAGGATGTTGAAGAAGGGGAGGCACTTGTCAGTCGACCTCGAGATGAATCTATTAAGGGCCACCACCCTTCCCGTTAGGCATTGCACCTCCTTCTTACTCTTGGATGGGCTAATCTCTATCAGAGCCTTTATCTTATCAGGATTAGCCTCGATGCCTCTAGAGTTGACCATGAACCCCAAGAGCTTCCCCGAGGATACACCGAAAGTGCATTTGATTGGATTCCGCTTCATTCGATATTTCCTGAGTGTGTCAAACATCTCCTCTAGGTCCTTGTTAAGCTCTGTGGCATTACGGGTCTTCACCAGCATATCATCAACATATACCTCCTTGTTCCTCCCTATCTGGTTAGCGAACATCTTGTTAACCAACCTTTGGTAGGTAGCACCCACGTTCTTTAACCCAAAGGGCATCACCTTGTAACAGTAGAGTCCTCTATCTGTTATAAATGACGTGTGCTCTTCGTCACCTGGGTTCATAGGAATCTGGTTGTACTCGAAGTGGGCATCCATAAAGTTAAGTAATTCATGCCCAGCCGTCGCATCCACCACCTGATCTATCCTCGTAAGTGGGAAACTATCCTTAGGACAAGCCTTATTCAGGTTTGAGAAGTCCACGCAGGTCCTCCACTTTCCATTCGGTTTTGGGACCAGCACCGGATTTGATACCCATACAGGGTAGAATGACTTGCGAATGAACCCATTGGCCTTCATCTTGTCTACTTCCTCCTTCAAGGTTGTGTACCTCTCTGGGTCCAGCGCTCGTCTTTTCTGCCTAACAGGCCTTGCCTCAGTAGAGATATTCAAATGGTGGCACATGACACTAGGATCTATTCCCACCATATCTTCGTGACTCCACGCGAATACATCTAGATTATCCTTCAAAAACCTTATCAGCCTCTCCTTCACGTCATTCTGAAGAATTTTTCCTACCTTCAATTTTCTCAACGGTTCCTCCATTACTTCAACCTCGTCTATTTCCTCCACAGGTTCCGCCCCTGGTTCCTCCACGGTTCTGGGGTCTAGCTCCTACGGGCTTCTTGCGGGTGTACGTGGTGCCTCGCTTCTCTCTGTTCTCCTTTTATACTAGCTACTCCTCCGGGAGTTGGGAACTTGACGACCAAGTGATATATGGAAGTTATCGCTTTCAATTCTCTCAGGGACGATCTCCCCAATACCGCATTGAAAGCTGACACACAATCCACAACGACGAAGTTTGCCATGACTGTAGTCTATCGGGGTTGCTCTCCCATGGTTAGTGCCAATTCGATCATCCCTAGGGGTTGTATCGAGACCCCCGTGAATCCATATAGGGAAGATTGGCAGGGCTTCAAGTGGCGGATGCCTAGCCCCATCTTTTCCAAGGCGGGGCGATATAGGATATCCACTAAGTTGCCATTGTCCACCAGAACCCGATGCACCCGCATATTGGCCAACTGAACCATCAACACCATAGGGTCATTATGGGGGTAGTGCACCCCCCGTGCGTCCTCCTTTGTGAAGGTGAACGAGTCATTTTCTCCCTTGAAGCTTTTCGGGGGTCGTTGTTCCAAACTCATGACACAGGGTGGTAGACTTCGCCTGGCTTCTCTAGCGTATCGATCTCGTCCTTTCCGAGAGTCTCCCCCGAACCTGGACCTCTGAAAATAGTTCTCACTTCTCCCTGAATCTTTGGAGCTCCTCTTTGCATCTGAGACATCACTGGTTCGTCCTCTGACTTTGGCCTTTCTCTCCTGACATATCGGCCCAGGTGTCCCCTGCTGTGGTGTGACCAATATCCTTATGGTATTGACAGTATCTACTGGGATCCCTCTTGGACCGGTCTTTTCTCATTGGCGGGGGCTTCTTGAAGGGAACCCACTTTTCGTTGGTGAGGTAGATATGCTCCCTTGTATCCGTTAGGTTCGTATAGAAAGTATAAGCTGTTTGCCTATGGTCGCTTCCCTGCTTGGGCTTTCTATGCTGATCATCCCTCGACCCCTCGTACGCCCTCTTCTTCTTTGCTCCATTCGACCCTTCATTAGTTGGGGGCTTTTCAGTGGACTCACACTTTCCCGCCTTTAAGTTCGCATGGCCATCCTCTACACGAATATACTTTTGCGCTCTCTCGTAGAAGTCATTCAGGCCAGTGACTTCCCTTTTGAGCATATTATCCCAAGATTTGCTTCCTGGACGCACCCCTACGGTGATGGCCATTTTTAACTCCCTGCGGGTCAAGCTCCCCACTTTGGCTGCTTCCATGTTAAACCTGTGGATGTAGCTTTTTAGACTCTCATTTTTGCCCTGTTTTACATTGGTGAGGCTGGTGCTCGACATTGTATAATCACGCACGGCATGATGTTGTTGGAGAAATTCATCTGAAAACTGTTGCTATAACCTGATGGATCCCGGTCGAAGTCTTTTAAACCATTTGTACGTGGGTCCTTTCAACGTGACTGCGAAACAGTGGCATCTAGCCCCGCTACTAATCCCCCTTAACTTCATCAAGTCATTGAATGCATCCAGGTGGTATTTACGGTCTGTGCTTCCTTCATACGGGGTCATATGAGGCTCCTTGAAGTTGGCTGGGAGTCAGATGGCTTGGATTTCTCTGGTGAAGGGCGATTCATGGTCGAACTCCTCCTCAAGGCTTTGTCCTCCAGACGCGGTGACAATCTTACTCCGCAGGCTCCTCATCTCTGTATCGAGGTCTTGCCTCCTCTTCTTCAGTGAGTCTCTCAACATGGACGGGTTGACATCTTCCTTTCCTTTGTCATCCCGGGGGATAGTAGGAGGGGTAGTCCTCTTTTCCGCCCTCTTCTTGTTGAGCTCTTCTCGTAGATCCGAGGGCGTCCTCTTTGAGGTGACCTCGATGTCGTTACGAGAGCCAACATTGTTCCCTTGCCCTGGCCCCTGGGGTGGCCTCGATGGTCCGGGATGCTCATGCGGCTTCTCCCTGGGGGTATTACTGGTGGAGTGTCTAGTCCTCCCATCGTCTACCGGGACAGTGGTTTCCTGACCTTTCTCTTTCCTCTTGGGCAGGGTCACGTTTGACTTACCTTGCAACAGGCCATTCAACACCTCTTGCATGTTCTCCAGGGTGGTCTCCAGCCTTTGGTTCTTATGTTGTAGCTCACGAATCTCCTCTTCATAGAAACGAGATTTAGAACTCGAGCTCACGGAATGGACCCGGGGATGTTTATCATGTCTACGCGTCGAGGGGCCCGGGTCCAGCCGGCCGGAGTTCGGTACCTGTGGTGGTTTGGGAGGCGGGAACTCGTTGGCATTCCCGGGTGGTGCGGTAGTTGTCCTTGGAGGATTCTCACCGAGCGGGATGGCCAGTGACGAGACCTCCCTATCATCCTCATGAACCTCAGGGTCCCTTGGGGGCTCCATATCCCTAGGTGGACGTGGATCCCTTCAACTGAACTCCATTAAGGTGGACTTCCACCTCTCGTGGCTCCCTGAGTTGCTTTGAATGCCTCGGCATTCCTTCCTGCTGGGAGTAACGATAGAACAGTAGCTTGGTACTTAGGGTCCACAGACAGCGCCAAACTGTTGACGGTAAGAACTCGTCAACAATTAAAGGTTAGAAAACTTTGATTTCTATAATATGGAAAGCTTTGAATCAGATGGAAAGAACTTGAATCAAGGGAAAAAAAACCAAAGCAACAATGAAACAAGGATCATATATTTCTTAAGTCTCTTTCATACAATCAGTTTTCCAACCCCTTAACCTTAGGGGTTGGAGCCTATTTATAGGGGGCTCTATTGGCCCCTGATACAAACAAGTCCCAAGAGACAGGGACGTACGCAGGTACTCTAATAGCGTAGTGGCTCAGGGCGTAGTGGTGTCTACCCTGATAATGCCAGAGTCGTGGCCTAGGACATAGTACTGTTGACTCTGGCGTATGGTCGAGGGTGTTCAAGTCGTACCACTACTCTTCGTGCAGGACCGTACTGCCACTACTTCTCAGATGCAGATGACAGGGTCGTGCCTCTGTTCTCTTCACAACCGTACTCCCCATGTCAGTACACGTGTCTTGTACCCGGTCGTCCTCATCAATCCCCGTTTGATGCCCAATGTTCGCTTGGCACACCCATTAAGTGTCTGTAAGTGCTCCTCATGCCAATGTCAAGGAGGCTTCAACCTATATGTGTCATGAGAAGCCAAGGCGCTAGGAGTCGAGGCTGGCCTACGCAGGTCACATGGAGGCAAGGCTGAAGACACGGGCAGCGCAACGAGGCCGCACCCTCGCATAGCGAGGGTCTCTCACATAGCGAGGCTGCCCCTCTTCCCCTCGGGTGTAGGGGTGGCGAGGCTCAGGGCACGGGCGCCGCAACAAGGCCACACCCTCACACTGCGAGGGTGTCTCGCGTAGCGAGGCTGACCTTCTGCTTCTGTGTGCAGACGAGGCGAGGCTCGATGCTTGAGGGGACGGGGCGCACGCAGATGGCCAGCCAGGGACCCTAGCATAGCGAGGGTGGCGTTCAGATTGGCAAGCGGCCGAGGGCCCTCGCATAGTGAGGGTGGCCCTCTTAGCCCAATTCCCTCAACACCGTGTGACATCTCTGTCCCCTTGTTCAGACAATAAGTAGCTTTTAGGATGTCTCGTAGTGTAGAGCTTCACTTGTGAATGGAATTCACAAGGGAAAAATTCCCACATTTACATTTTTACAAATCAAGATTTTGGACTTTTGTGTGAGATTTTCTGAAAATTAACGCTAATTCATTGTTGTTGACATGATTCATAAGTTTCTGAGTTTAGTGTGAGTGTTTACTCGAGGGCGAGTAAAGGTTAAGTTTGGGGGAGTTTGTTGAGTCTCGTTTTGTGTGGTGTTTAGGTTGTATTTTAGATAGTTTTTGTTTAAGTTTTTCTATTATTTAGTGTAGTATTACACTTGTCTTTGTCATTTTTCATGTTCTAGTCAATAAATAAAGGAAAAGAGCAAATGAAGAAAATCGGCAGAAAAATGATGAAATAATCAGCGTTTTTATGTTGTTTTTGTGAAAAGAAGATTACTCAAGATATTTTATATCCTCGGTGAACTCCTGGGACAAAAAGTGTGTAATTTGAAGAAATTATTAAGAGTCGTGGCACGGCTTGGTAGCGCCGCGACCAGTTCCTTTATACAATGCATGTTTTCAAAGTTCTGCAAGGGCCACAGTGCTATAAGGAGGGGCCGCAGCACTAAGGGATTCTCAAGGCCAGAATAAACGTACGGGCCACGGCAGATGGAAAGTTGGGACGCTGCTCGCTTGAACGAAAAAGTCAGTTTTTGGGATATGGGCCGCGGGTGCTTGAATAGCTGGGTCGCGACCCTAGTTACTTCAGAAAGAAAAATTAGGTTATAAACCTAATTTCCAAAGAAAAGAAAGGAGAGGAAAAAAAAGACTATTTTTGGAGAGCAAGGAATACACTGTGGAGCACGGCCGATTATTTTCAACATCTCTTTTTTCTTTTACTTTATGTTAATTTCCATGGATATGCATGTTTGGAATGATGTTTATAAACTAAATTTCTGTTTAGGTTTTATAATTGACTCTCTTGAAACTCTGTTATGATTTAATACATTTATCTATTTCTTCTTCATCCGAAATTTATTCAGTTTGTGTTTATTGTGTATGTGGTTGATTGCACACCTTTTACATACGATTTATGAATTTGAATCAAAATCTGAAAAGTGAGATTTAAATATGCTAAAATTGAATAGACATAGATCTCAATTTAGAACGAGAGTATCAAATTGAGTTACGTGATTTAGGGTTGTATTTATTGCTTCCTATTGTTTGAATTGACCATAGAAATATAGGGAATTCACATTAGGTCGAGTTTTCTATTTCTTAACTCGAATGGTGAACACTTTTGTATGCCTATCATTTCATTGAGAACAATTTCAGTGGTGAATGCATTAAAGAATAATAGAGTGGATAGTAGAGAAGATTAGGATTCCTAATTGTTTCAACGTGAATTTAATTCTTGTGTTATTGTTATTATTAGATTTCTGCAATTTTCATTTATTTTTGTTTTCTTATTTTCAAATTTCACAAATTCATTTTTTCATTAAAAAAATAGAAACTAGAAATTAATTATTTGGTAATTGATAAATAAGTCTTCGTGGGACAATACTCGTTCTTATCGAGATTTATTACAGATTGTGATTACGTATACTTGCGTAGTTATAAAATCTGCAACAAGCAGTAAGCGTCGGAGTCTGCTTGTGGATATGTACATGTGGCTTGACCTGGGAGGTTTTGATGGAACATCATTTTGAAAAGAAACGTTGGGAGCTTGTTATTTCTTTTATGACATTTGTTTTGCTTTAGCTCTGTAAAAGAGTAGTTGTAATTCTGTTTGCTAAAACTAAAAATGTGCGCACATGATCTTTTAAAAGTTTTTTTATATGGATTTTCAATAAGTAAAAAGTTTTAAATTTCTGCATGATTTGGTCTTGTATGTTTTGAGGGTCGTGACTCTAGCTATTTTGGGTAAATTAATTTGGGGAAAATGTGACAGTGTGTGTGAGTGATTACATCGTTCAAAGGAAGAGAGATAGTGGGAGGTGTGTGCGTGTGAAAGGGAGAGAGAGAAAGAGCTTGAAGTTTCCATTTTAGGATGTTGTAACGACCCAAATTCGCTAATAAGGCTTAAGGGCCTTGATTAGTGTGCCAGGAGGGCAGGTTGGGATTTATGTGTGATTTTATGAATTTAATGCATGGTTATGATTTAAAGCATGTTATTTGACTATTTGTTTATCTGAGATGCATGACTATGTATACTAGTATGCATGTAGGCCCGGATCGTGTTAGAAGGGCGTAAATGTAATTTTGGCCATGATTGGCATAACGGTATTGATATGTGATAATTGTATTCTGTGAATTGTACCACGTGGGTGTGGTTGTTTTATTGTGATGCACGTGCCGAGACGGTCCTAGAGAGCTAGTTAACTCAAGAGTTGCAACGGGATTTCTGTACCCGGCTCGGGAGGAGCCTAGGGGTACCTCGGGAATTTTATGGTTAAGTTGAGATTTAACGGGTAATGGTTATTGGAGATTTAGTAACCTGGGTAACCATTAGTTACTGCTGAGAGTAACAACTTTTAGAGAGAAAATGGTAGAAATGAAATAGAAATGAAAGGACTTAAGTGCCCTTGAGGTTTAAGTAGGAAAAGATAGGCAAGGAAGGGTAAAGTGGTCATTTGGCAAGGTTAATAGACAAATTTGGGCTGTGTATATGGGGTGTACGGTTTGGGGCTTATTTATGTTTAGTCTTGATAGAGTTTGAAGAGAAGAGAAATGAGAGGGAAAAGCTAGGGCATGAGGAAGAAGAAGAAGAAGAAGAAGAAGAAGAAGAAGAAGAAGAGAAGGAGAAGTGGGAGTCTACGAAGGGGTCAAGCAAGCCTTGTGTGGATTCTCCATTGGAGGTAAGAGCTTTATACATACCTAAGTTTTGATTTCTGTTTTGAATTGTAAAATCTAGAGCTTGAGTTAGTTGTTTGAGTTTTGGGATGAGTTGCTGAAAATAGGAATCAATGGGTGTGAATCTTGGGTGTATTGATGTTTTGAGCTTGAATCTTGAGTTATGGGTTGTTATATGGTCTATTTGATGTTTGAAATTGATTTTGGGGTTTGGGTATTGGTTTAGTATGAATTGGGAAGGTTTTAGCTCGGAGAAAACGCAGGAGAAAACCCAGAATTCTGGGTCTGCGAAGGCGTGCCGCGACACAAGTTTTTCGTGCCGCGGCAAGGGAGCCTCTGGCTGGTGGGTGCCGCGGCACAAGGATGTGGTGCCGCGGCACAAGGCAAATTTCAGGGCATCATTTTTAGGCAATTTTAGGCCTTTGCTCCGGGGGTTCGGGGGATGTCTCCGGGGTGTTGTTTCAAGGTTTTAGAAGTCCCGAGAGTGCGGGATTGGTCCCGGGAAGTGGTTTTGGGTTGATTAGTATTGAGGGATGTTTCTTGTGTGTTGTGACTAGGTTGTTGGTGAGGCTCGTGCTTGAGGACCGTGCTCGCGGCTTAAGTGCATCAGGAGGCTCGGTGTGCAGGTAAGAAAACTATAACACCCGAGGTTAGGGCATGGCCCCAGATTGTATTATGTGCAAATGTTTAAACCTTAAATGAATCATGATGTGAGTGAATGATTATTTCGAACGTACTATATGTGTGATTATGATGAAATGAGCGGCAAGGGCCGAGTACGGCGTAAGCCGGGGCGGCCGTGGGCCGGGTACGGCGTAAGCCGGGGCGGCCGTGGGCCGAAAGTAACACCTAGCACATGGGATGCTATATTCAGGGTGGGACCCAAGGGATACATGAGTTATCCTCGCGGTGAGAACCGATACCCCAGGCTTCGGTAAGGCTCTGGGGCGGCATGGCCGTGTTTGCTTAGTCTAATGATTGACTTGTTTAATTGTGGATTATCTGTTATGATAAACTGTATACGTTGCATATGTTATGTTCTGCATGAGTTTTCTTGCTGGGCTTCGGCTCACGGGTGCTCTGTGTTGCAGGTTAGGGCAATGATTGAGTCAACCAACCATGAGTACGGAGAGCGTGAAGCGATGCGTACATGTTTGGCCTGCCCGACTGCTTTGGTTGGGGGTTTATTCGAAAATGGCTGTAATAATCTATGATTTTGTAACTGATCAACTGTAAACTTATTTCATGATGTAAATAGTTTTCAAACCTTATTTTGGGATCCCAATTGTTTAAATACTAGAAGTTTTTATTGAGTCAACGCATTTTCAAAGAGTACAGCCTTAACTTTTTATTAGTCACACTTTTGTTTCAAAACCTCGGTTAGCGAGTTCATTGCACTGTTTTGTCTTAAAACTCACTTAGTAACGGCTCTAAGGAAGTAGGGCGTTACAACTTGGTATCAGAGCGAGCCAAGGTTTATTGGTTCTGGAGATCGACCGAACATGTACGCTCGCTGTCAGTGACAAGCTCGACTCAGGGTTGGTTGGTATGAGTGATGGACATGTCTAAATATATGTTTGAATGCCTGTTTGCCTGCTTATTTATATGGAGCATGAGGAATGAAATGACATATGCATGAGATACTGATAGGGCCTGGCCCTTGACTATTGCATGTTGGGATTGATGCATGCTGAATAATACTATTATGTATGTGGATGAATATTGGCATAATGGTTCGCATATTGAGTGTATGTGGTTAATTTTCTGGATTTAATTCATTAGTTATATTTGTATATTGGCTTGTTTGAAGCATGATAAGTATGGATTTACTTAGTAATGATTGAATCTGGTAGCTAAACGTATATCATTGTGGATTTGACCTAGTATATGCTTGTGTGTGCATTATACCTGTGGATATTTGGATTTAGTTGTGAGTTGGTTCAGAGTATGAACCTCTGAGTTCAGGAGTTTGGTCGGTTTTGACGGATGAACTTGAGTTGTTGGTTCCTAGAAGGGTTTTGTGGACGTGATATTGTGTTGAAAGGGGGTTTTAGATATAAGTTGGAATTGAGATCTCCAGTTACCCCTGAAAGTAGCAGCAGAGGATCACTAGTGTGTGAGTTAGCTGTGGAGTTTGTTAGTTGAGATGGGATAGAAGAACAGTGGATTCCTTTAGGGAAACTAGCTGATTCCGATGTGTTAACAGTAAGGTTACCAGTGTGGGTTTACTGTGAGGTATGGACAGATAAAGGTATTACATGAGAGGTTTAAGGGGTGTTATCCTCGGGTTTTGAGGAGAGCTCGAGTTGGCAAGGGATTTATCAATAGACGAGCAGAGTTAATTCCACCCTTGGTTAAGGGGATGAGGGATCCTGATTAGAGGGTCGTGTTAATGTTGAGGCAGAGAGGTACCCGGATTTGGTACTCGGGCTGAGGTACTGGCTTAATGGGTTTGGAAGGACCTATATGATGAAAGGTTAGAAGAGATTTTAAAGACATGATTTGCACCATGGAGATTGGTGGGCTTATAAGTTTGGCTTGGACTGTTGGGGGTAACAACAGTGTAAATCAATGGGTTTGGTGATCTGGGTAATTCATTTCGGAAAGTTATACTGATGGATGTATCCGGAATTGATGACGACCCATTTAAGGATTTAAGATCGGGAATAGTCTAAGGTATTTGGGCTGCTCTGAGGTATGAGTTTATCGTCTGCATGTGGATGGCGGAGAGGGCCATGTTGTTCGAGGAACTGATGGTTGATGTTTAGAGCATGAGTGATAGAGCCGCAAGGGCGGTGCTTCCTTTGATGGAATTAGTAAGGATAGATTTGTGATAATCAAGTTAAAGGGACCCCGGATAGCTCTATGGCTTCTAGTTTGCCAGAAAGGGGGAAAAGTCTGATTGATAAGATGGTACTTGTGGTGATAGAACGCAGTGAGGTCGGATTCTCACTTTTGAGGGGAAAGGACCCCAGACAGTGCTTGGGCACCTAATTTGAGATTTGAAAGAAGTTTGGTTACTAAGGTGGTTGTCAAGATGGCGATAGGAACCAGGGAGGTTATTGGTATGCATGAGGAAGAGGATGCCACCTGAGAGGAGGCCAGGTGAGGGCATGACTTCTACGTAGAATGACTCGAGATGTTAGGATGGATTTCCCATGGTGCGGGAAACGGAGAACTGGAATGCATCGATACATTCGAGGTTCGAGTCTGAGTCCTCAAGGATGAGTATTTAACTGACGAGCTTATGCTTTGGACATGTAACGAACTGGGAGGGCTCGGTGTTGGGAATGTTCCGAGAGGGAGATGGACATAGGGGGGTTGCCTCAAAGGTGCCATTTGAGAGGCCGAGGACAGTAATACTTATTGAGAAGGAATTAGAAACTCTGGCAGATGAATTGTTGAGGATATCATCTGGAGTACGTAAAGGAGACAGAGCTGATCAGTGGAAAAATTACGTGGGTATGTAAAGAAAGATTTAGGGGATACTTCAAGGTCAGACTACAGATAGGATCGGTATAAGGAATGTTGTAAAAGACGGTTTTGGCCGACAGAAAGTCTATTGAAGCAATCGAAGGAATCTGAGCCTGGTGTAGCCAGTGTGCTATACTGCGGGGATTGTTGGCATCATCGGGTTAGAACAAAAGTTTAATGTTGGATACAAGATGGGACGATGTCTCGAAGAGTTGATCTAGGACCTGGATTTTACCAGTTGGAAACGAAGGATAAAGACTTTTCGTGAATTGATTAGGTGACACCGGGTAGGGTGTGAGGAATTGGTAACAAGGATTCTGGAACTGTTCAAGCTGCAGCAGCACAGGTAAATTCTTTAGGCGGAGAATGCGTGAACGGTATGGACAAGTCCCCTTCAAGCTCACGAGCAGTGCATGTGGATTACTCCCAGACGGAAATGGTGAGCAACTGATTATTAGGCTGAAGACGTTAGTACCCAGAAGGCGGTGTCTCAGGTAAGGTTCTACGGAGTGTTAGTTTGGGAGTCGTCAAGAGTATTCAGAATAGAGCTACAAGAAGAAAGGACAGGTATGATGAGATTTGATCTGAAGCCGCAAGGAAGCTAATGAAGAACATCCAAAGAATTGAAGGCATAACAAGACTGGTAAGCGCGTCATCTACTGCATAAGCACCTCCGAAGATTACTACATCAGAGATGAGAAGAACAGTAAAGTTTGAGGTTAGATGGACTAAGTGGTGTCAAATCAGAAAGAAATTCAGAAGACAAGGTAAGATTTGATTGGTTACGGACGATGATGGAATTTGCGTGTGTTTTGGTTAAGTAAAGAGTGATTTCATAAAGGACCTGATCTATGGTAAGGTTATGAAGATGTGAGAGTGCATCACGGGTTGGGCACGCCCAGGATTGAATTGATGCGAGGATGGATTAAACCTTGCGGGAGGCGACAGAATGGATCATGGTTGATGCACTTGGAACATTAAGTCGACCGTTGTGTATGGCATAAGGAACTTAAGTCTTGAGTATTAGTAAGAAAGGTTATCATTGAGACTCAGTGCGGTGAAAAGTAACAGACGGATGATCAGTGTTTGAAATCCTTGATTGAAAGAAGGGCGATGTAATTGGAGGCGGAACTCCTAGCTGTGAGGCATGTATAAGTCAAGGGATAACGCCATAAATTGTAATAGAATGGACAAGGCAACGACTGAGATTGGCATAATGTTAGTAGGCAATGGTTAGCTGGTGGGTGTCACTGAGCTATGGAATTCAAAGTGTTGGCTTGAGTTGAAACAGGGAAGGACCCTGTCATGGTGGTACAAGTAGGATACCAGGATCGAGTGAAGGATCCAGTTAGGATTTGGTTTTGAATGAGGGTTCTGTATGGACATCATTCCACCTCCTAGGGTACGTCGTACCGGGAGGGTCGAGCGGGTGGCGGAATCTTGTGTTTTCCTTTGGACCCTGAGGGGTTAGGTGATGTGGTAGTGTATCACGGGAATAGACCACTTTGGACCTTGAGTAAAGTGATTGGACATGAAAAGTTTTAACTCGGTGGTTTGAGTTGATGTAGTTGGTTCAGGGGAACTGGTAGCAGGGTAAAACGTTGATGATACGGAATTGAGACCCAAGAGTATTTTAAATTGTTGGAATGGATTTAGAGGACAAAAAGAACAGAGCGGGAACCTGGAATTATCAGTTGATTGCAAGTGATTGGCAGTCTGAAAGTTATCAAATGTCTTATCGAGTTGAGCGCTGAGTAGGCGAATACTTGAGGTATTAAGGGAAGTGTAATCCCTGATGGATTAGTCGTGGTGGCAATTGCTGGTGTCTTGATTAATGTAACGCGACATAGGGCTTGGTAAGAGGTGAAGGATAGTGAATGCTACAGTTTGGCTTTAGTTCAGAGTGAAAGCCAAAGAAGTCGTTAAAACTTCTTAAGGCAGGAGTGTCTGCCTATTTTGAAAGATTAAAGAGCTGGTAAATTGCTAATTTATGAGGAAATAAAGTTCCGGAAGGAAAGAGCTGCGTCTCTGCGTAATAACAAACGAGGATCTGTAAGGTGTTCAGAGGACGAAGGGAGAGTTCTGACTCTTAATTCAGCCTAAAATTCTGAAGTTGTATTAAGTGTTAGGCCAGCGGGGCCTACAAGCTGATCCCACCTAGTAGAGGTGATGACGTTTGAGGATCTCTGGAATCAGGAATAAGACAATGAATTGGTCATTGTAACCTAGGCAGACCCTGGGCTTCGGCAGGGTTGCGGTGTAGCGAAAGGCTATCGAGAGTATGGCCGTGAGACAAGATCTTGTGAGGCAAGATTGTTACTCCTGTAAGACTGTTGTTGAAAAGTAAAGTAAAGGCGGTGGACCTTAGAAGTTATGGCCAAGAGCTGCAGGTTTATTGACTGATATGTTGGATAAATTTCGAGGACGAAATTTTTATGAGGAGGGGATAGTTGTAACGACCCAAATTCGCTAATAAGGCTTAAGGGCCTTGATTAGTGTGCCAGGAGGGCAGGTTGGGATTTATGTGTGATTTTATGAATTTAATGCATGGTTATGATTTAAAGCATGTTATTTGACTATTTGTTTATCTGAGATGCATGACTATGTATACTAGTATGCATGTAGGCCCGGATCGTGTTAGAAGGGCGTAAATGTAATTTTGGCCATGATTGGCATAACGGTATTGATATGTGATAATTGTATTCTGTGAATTGTACCACGTGGGTGTGGTTGTTTTATTGTGATGCACGTGCCGAGACGGTCCTAGAGAGCTAGTTAACTCAAGAGTTGCAACGGGATTTCTGTACCCGGCTCGGGAGGAGCCTAGGGGTACCTCGGGAATTTTATGGTTAAGTTGAGATTTAACGGGTAATGGTTATTGGAGATTTAGTAACCTGGGTAACCATTAGTTACTGCTGAGAGTAACAACTTTTAGAGAGAAAATGGTAGAAATGAAATAGAAATGAAAGGACTTAAGTGCCCTTGAGGTTTAAGTAGGAAAAGATAGGCAAGGAAGGGTAAAGTGGTCATTTGGCAAGGTTAATAGACAAATTTGGGCTGTGTATATGGGGTGTACGGTTTGGGGCTTATTTATGTTTAGTCTTGATAGAGTTTGAAGAGAAGAGAAATGAGAGGGAAAAGCTAGGGCATGAGGAAGAAGAAGAAGAAGAAGAAGAAGAAGAAGAAGAAGAGAAGGAGAAGTGGGAGTCTACGAAGGGGTCAAGCAAGCCTTGTGTGGATTCTCCATTGGAGGTAAGAGCTTTATACATACCTAAGTTTTGATTTCTGTTTTGAATTGTAAAATCTAGAGCTTGAGTTAGTTGTTTGAGTTTTGGGATGAGTTGCTGAAAATAGGAATCAATGGGTGTGAATCTTGGGTGTATTGATGTTTTGAGCTTGAATCTTGAGTTATGGGTTGTTATATGGTCTATTTGATGTTTGAAATTGATTTTGGGGTTTGGGTATTGGTTTAGTATGAATTGGGAAGGTTTTAGCTCGGAGAAAACGCAGGAGAAAACCCAGAATTCTGGGTCTGCGAAGGCGTGCCGCGACACAAGTTTTTCGTGCCGCGGCAAGGGAGCCTCTGGCTGGTGGGTGCCGCGGCACAAGGATGTGGTGCCGCGGCACAAGGCAAATTTCAGGGCATCATTTTTAGGCAATTTTAGGCCTTTGCTCCGGGGGTTCGGGGGATGTCTCCGGGGTGTTGTTTCAAGGTTTTAGAAGTCCCGAGAGTGCGGGATTGGTCCCGGGAAGTGGTTTTGGGTTGATTAGTATTGAGGGATGTTTCTTGTGTGTTGTGACTAGGTTGTTGGTGAGGCTCGTGCTTGAGGACCGTGCTCGCGGCTTAAGTGCATCAGGAGGCTCGGTGTGCAGGTAAGAAAACTATAACACCCGAGGTTAGGGCATGGCCCCAGATTGTATTATGTGCAAATGTTTAAACCTTAAATGAATCATGATGTGAGTGAATGATTATTTCGAACGTACTATATGTGTGATTATGATGAAATGAGCGGCAAGGGCCGAGTACGGCGTAAGCCGGGGCGGCCGTGGGCCGAAAGTAACACCTAGCACATGGGATGCTATATTCAGGGTGGGACCCAAGGGATACATGAGTTATCCTCGCGGTGAGAACCGATACCCCAGGCTTCGGTAAGGCTCTGGGGCGGCATGGCCGTGTTTGCTTAGTCTAATGATTGACTTGTTTAATTGTGGATTATCTGTTATGATAAACTGTATACGTTGCATATGTTATGTTCTGCATGAGTTTTCTTGCTGGGCTTCGGCTCACGGGTGCTCTGTGTTGCAGGTTAGGGCAATGATTGAGTCAACCAACCATGAGTACGGAGAGCGTGAAGCGATGCGTACATGTTTGGCCTGCCCGACTGCTTTGGTTGGGGGTTTATTCGAAAATGGCTGTAATAATCTATGATTTTGTAACTGATCAACTGTAAACTTATTTCATGATGTAAATAGTTTTCAAACCTTATTTTGGGATCCCATTTGTTTAAATACTAGAAGTTTTTATTGAGTCAACGCATTTTCAAAGAGTACAGCCTTAACTTTTTATTAGTCACACTTTTGTTTCAAAACCTCGGTTAGCGAGTTCATTGCACTGTTTTGTCTTAAAACTCACTTAGTAACGGCTCTAAGGAAGTAGGGCGTTACAGATGTCTTCGTTGTAAATTCTATCCTTTGCTATCAATGCAAAATATTGATGAGTTAAAATGGGAGTAATTACCTTTTTCTTTCCTTCCTTTTATTGGTTATAGATCTCAGGGTTTTTAGATGAAAAAGAGAAGGTTGGAGAGGCTATTTGGAAGGTGTTGGCTGTCGTGCTGTAACGCGCCAGATTTTTTATTTATTTTATTAATTTGTGTGTTTTATTATTAATTTTTAAGTGTTAGGAATTTACTATTAAATTGTTTGGATTTTCTTGTAGAAATTATGTGAATTAAAATTGTTAATTGTTTTATGTAATTATTTTATTTTGTGAGTTCTAGAGATTTGATTGTGTGCAAGGAGGTGCATGCTTAGTAGAGATGGACTAGAGCACTTGTGTGTGTGCATGTGTATGGTATGCATGGTGAGCATGCATTAGTTTCCATACATAGTGTATATTTTCCTATTATTTATTTATTTATAATTATTACTATGAAAAGAGAAAATTAGAAGACAAATGGTAAGAAATACAGAGTGAGTGGCGTGAGTGTGAACAAGGAAGGGAAGATATTTCCTTAATTATCTTTTGTTATCTTTTATTTATTTGAAATTAGAGACAATAGAATAATATGTAAGTGAATTAAGGGATGTGATTTGCTATTGGTTGTCTTTGGTTATTTT